>NC_048580.1:50867127-53452127 GCF_013265735.2 Oncorhynchus mykiss | reverse complement strand
TATAATTAATATATTTTTTGCTGAGAGCTTATGACAGTCGTTCATGCACGTTTTAATTATGCATTCTGACGAGATAAAGAAAAAGCAGCGTTCTTACCTTCGACAGCCCCTACCATTGGAAATATCCATACAAAATATAACATATCCATAACAACTGAAATACTTGGCATTTTGGCTGTAAGAAGCCAAGGCATTCATAGAAAACAGGTCCACCAGCGGGCCATTGACAGCGAATTCATCTACAGAAGCGCAAAACCACACACAGCCAATGGTTAGAACGGACCGCTTTTGCAGGGAGAACACGCATAATCTAAACGTTTGGGCGAAACCAACGTGAATCATACAGGGGGCAATGTACACGACATGGCCAATGGTGTGTGGACACCCCTTCGAATTAGTGGATTCGGCAATTTCAGCCACACACGTTGCTGAAAGGTGTTTAATATTGAGCACACAGCCATGCAATCTCCATAGACAAACATTAGCAGTAGAATGGCCCGTACTGAAGAGATCAATGACTTTCAACGTGGCACCATCATAGGATGCCACCTTTCCAACAAGTCAGTTTGTCAAATTTCAGGGCTGCCCAGTCAACTGTAAGTGCTGTTATTGTGAAGTGGAAACGTCTAGGAGCAACAACGGCTCAGCCACGTAGTGGTAAGCCAGACAAGCTCACAGAACGGGACCGCCAAGTTCTGAAGCACGCAGCGTGTAAAAATCGTCTGTCCTCGGTTGCAACACTCACAACCAATTTCCAAACTGCCCCTGGAAGCAAGGTCAGCACAATGACTGTTCGTTGGGAGCTTCATGAAATGGGTTTCCATGGCCAAGCAAGATCATCCTGCCCAATGCCAAGCGTCGTCTGGAGTGGTGTATAGCTCTTCACACTTCACCATCTGGCAGTCCGACGGACAAATCTTTGTTTGGTGGATGCCAGGAGAATGCTACCTGCCCAAATGCATAGTGTCAACTGTAATGTTTGGTGGAGGAGGAACAATGGTCTTGGGCTGTTTTTCATTGTTTGGGATTGTGCCCTTTGCTCCAGTGAAGGCTAATCTTAATGCTTCAGCATACAATGACATTCTAGACGCACAGTTTGGGGAAGGCCCTTTCCTGTTTCAGCATGGCAATGCCCCCATGCACAAAGCGAGGTCTATACAGGAAGGGTTTGTCAAGATCTATGTGGAAGAACTTGACTGGCCTGCATAGAGCCCTGACCTCAACGCTATCCAACACCTTTGGGATGAATTGAAACGTTGACTGCGTGCTAGACTTAAACACCAAACATCAGTGCCCAACCTCACCTATGCTCTTGCGGCTGAATGGAAGCAAGTCCCCGCAGCCACGTTCCAACATGTAGAGGAAAGCCTTCCCAGAAGAATGGAGGCTGTTAAAGCAGCAAAGGGGGGACTAACTTAATTTTAATGCCCATGATTTTGGAATGAGATGTTCGACGAGCAGGGGTCCACATACTTTTGTAGTGTATCTGTAATTTGGAGATGGCTGCAATCTTCCTTTGCAAGATCCCTCTGATATGAGATTTTAATAATTGTTGTAATTACTGTAAATCAACTCAATGTGAACTATTATATGGTGGATTTCATCTTTTTTTGTGTACATACTAGCAACAATACTACCACCACCACTATAAATAGCCTGCCACCAGTTGTAGCTACAATTACATAGAGCATACATTCATAAAATATTTGAATAAAGTGGTTAAATTGTTTGTTTTGTTGATTGACTGAGCCTGTCTTTATAGGACATGTTTTGGAACACACACACACACACACACACACACACGTTAGGATCACACTGTTGAGTGGAGATAAGAGTAGTGCATAGTGTTTCTTAACTAATGGTCATTAAAGCCACTGGCTCTTTGAAGCAGCTGCATGAACATTATTACACCTCTCTGCTCAAATATTAAGACTTTTCAAATGCCTCAGCAGTAAGTATCATTTTTATAAATGTATATATTTATATTTATTATGATAATCTGTAGGTGAATAATAAACAAAGAAAAGCATGTAAACTATTTTCAAATGAAAAGGTCAGACATCTTTGGCGCTTCTCCTGAATGTACAGTATCCTTCAAGAACAAGGGTGCCACCGTGAGTAGGAAATAGAAACAACATGATATGAGTTGTGTTTTTTTTAGAAATAATGGTTTCTGGAGAGGTTGGGAGTCAGGTTGACGCCTGGAAACAGAAATGACAGATTGGGGCTTTATAATCATAGAGAGGGTAGACTATTGTCTGAGTCTGCTTAGTGTGATGGATCATCCAATTGGAATGCTAGGATTTGGTATGGTCAGTAAGAAACAAGTGGCACGCAGCGTGTAAAAATCACACAAGTGTGTCAAGTGCACACTTGGTCTTTGACCCTAACCTGAGAACATCAACAAAGCAATGCATCCTGGAATTAACCCCTATTTAGTCATGGATTAACACTTCCCATTTCTCTAATCAACAGCACTTCAAGTAATGTGACAGACATGGAGCGCAGGGCACCTGATATCAAGCCTTAAAACCCCCTACTGTAAGAACAGTACGTTCATTTCCCAACAACACCTTAATTAAGATCTGCCCATCAATAAATGTATTATGATGAGATAATTATTTATTATAGTAATTACATTTATTATAAAATTAATTATTATGATAAGATTGTTGGATACAGTCCTAATTTAATAGTTTGAATAAATGTGTATTTAAGATTATATTTTGAAGTAAAAAAAAAAAAAACACCTGCTATTTCTGTTTCCATATTGCATAAAGACAGAATAACACAACCAAAGAAACAACTATTTAGAATGAAAACAATTAAACCACCCACTGGCCACTGCATTAATAATTTGAATGTTGATCCTACCTGAATACTGTATACTATGGGTCTTGATGTACTAGCATAATTTAGCGGCTAGGTGGATCTAGCACATCACATCTGTTTGGATTCTGAATTATACATGTTTGATGCACAGGGACACATCAAACACATTGATGTGCTGATCAAAACCATAGGCATGTCTATTGTCACTGTACACTCTCAGAGAGTGAGCAGCAGGCTGGCGCTGGATCTGTGTTCCTGTGCTGCCTGTGGACAGCTGAGATCCGCTCAATGAGAAATAACAAAATAATGACAAAGCATCCCAGTCGCGCTTCTGTGTATTTCATATTTACATCTAAAATATTTGCCAACATTAATCATACAATGCATTTTGTGGAAAAATTGATATCTGGCATATTTTTCGAGTATTTCAGTTCAATTATATAGCAGATGAATGTGAAACATGCTGCTGGGATTTCAGTTGGAAAACCAGGCTGATTCACAGCAAAACACAGTAGAGTTTCGGTAGATAAAGATGTAAGGAAGATAAAACAGAGCAGTGCCTGCCGACCAGAGAGGGCAGGGGGAAGTGAGGAGGGGGGCAGGGGGAGGCAAAGAGGGAGTGAGTGGGTCTAGGGTGAGGAAATAGAGCAGAAGATTATGGGACTGACATAAAGGAATCCAGCATAACTCAGTCTCAAGATGAGTGAGGGCTGGAAAACAGCAGATTAGAGGAGCCAGAGGTCGTTCCCATGGAAACCTTTGCACAGGGAGATGGCCACCCTCTAGTCTGACAATGCGAGCTGAGCACAGATTGTAGGTCACACATGGCACCAACAATCCAGTCAGGTCTAATCTGTCTTGATTTATGGGTCATAAATTGAACTTGGAAGCTGGTTCCCTCTCTGGCTTCCTTCACTGATGACGCTCATTTCTTTATTATTTCATGTCGATCCTGCCACACAGCCAAATTTAGCAACACAACCTGACTAGATAGGGAAGTAAAGTCGGCCACAGATTTTTTAATGAATGTTATAAAACTGATCCATGGTCAGCTCATACCCTCAAATACAAAGGGATAAAACACACACACAAACACACAAACACACACACACAGATACGTACACACACATGGTAACATGGCGTACAAAAGAGCTACATAACTAGTGTGGTCTTGGATAAAGGTCTTTTTATAGAATTCAATAGTCTATGGACTTACATCATGCATTACGAAAAGACACACACCCACTCACTTCCCTGATTTTCCCTGAGGCAAATGCTGAAGACTCACACTATGATCAAACAACTCCCCTGACCGTTTCCTGCCTGTAATGACAAAACAAAACCATCAGGGATTGGATCATTATGTGGACAAATTGGGCCTCCAGGCAAAAACCAATGCTTGGGAAATAAGTATTTACTAGACAAAAAATTATTATAATTAATTAATTGCAAAGAATAAGGTTGAAATGGTCAAGGTAACTTTTCGGTGACCTCTGACTAGTGCAGTGCAGAGTGAGATAAGTCAGAGTGAGGCGTGAGGTGAAGAGGTGACAAGGTACATGGTGGATGTCTGAAGATGTCCGAAGATGTCCTAATATGGATGCCGTACTTAATGCCATACTTAATAATTTTTTTTCTCAGTATTTCACCACCACAAATCCTAACTGTTTCCTGAAATGAGAAGTACAGTAAGTAAACACTACACTGACTATTTCCAGTCCCACGCACCCAGTGAACTTGTCCTTGATTATGATGTGTACTGAAGTGCGTCTGGCCTTTCAGGCCTCTGCACTAAATTGAAAAAATTGACCTTGCTGATGGAGGTGACACGAGCCTGCTCTGGAAGACATTTCCGGAGCTAAATGGTCTCTACAAAGACTGCCACGCAGCTGCAGGAAGAAGCAAATACAGTAGTTAAAAAGTACTTTAATATCTTGTGCCAGACATTGTTCTCCTGAGAATTCACCATATTTTTATTTTAAATTTTTCATAAATGCTGTTTAGAAGAAACTTGCAGAAATAGGCAGTCAGTCATGCATGACTTGTGCCCAAAACCTACATTCTGTAAATTTTGCATAATCAAAAATCTTAATTTAAAAAGTCAATATTAATTAAGGAATGATGTAGAACAGACAAATGTCAAGATGACTGTAATTGACATCTCACTTTGACACCTGTATGATGGCAATGTGAAGAAAAACTATTCACGCTGCATGGGGTTAATGTCTATCTGTCTGTCAGTGACCTTCCACTTTCTCCTGCTTGGCTGCAGTGATGAGGTCACAGCAGAGATAGGAGGGGTCAGAAATGGACAGCAGCAAATAGCATCTTCCTCTTTTCACCTCATCCGGAAGTGGCTTGGCTTGTGGAGCGAGGGTGGAGAGGTGTCTAGAAAATCTCTAATTTGCATTCTCTCTCTCTTTTGCATTTTGGTACATATCTAAGCACATATCTAACACAAATTGTGAATATAAGACAGGCTCTGAGCCTTAGGAATTCCTCCTACACTCACATGCAGTAATCCATTCTGAGGATTCACTCTTAGAAAAAAAGGAGCTATCGAGAACCTAAAAAGGTTCTTTGGCTGTCCCCATAGGAAAACCCTTTGAAGAACCCTTTTTGGTTCCAGCTAGAACCCTGTTGGTTCTACATGGAACCCAAAAGGGCTCTATCTGGAACCAAAAGTATTGTCTTATGGGGATTGGCAAAGAACCCTTTTGGAACCCTTTTTTCTAAGGGTGTGGATTCACTTTGTGTTTTGTCTGTAGCTACTGTATGGCCGACTGCCTGTGATACAAATTAACTTCCAAAAGGGTTCACATATCTGGGTGTCTCAGTTACCCGCCATTTGAAAGACCTCCTAAAGGCAAACAGAGTTACTATAACATACCAAACAGAGTTACTATAACATAACAAACAGAGTTACTATAACATACCAAACAGAGTTACTATAACATACCAAACAGAGTTACTATAACATACCAAACAGAGGTACTATAACATACCAAACAGAGTTACTATAACATACCAAACAGAGGTACTATAACATACCAAACAGAGTTACTATAACATACCAAACAGAGTTACTATAACATACCAAACAGAGTTACTATAACATACCAAACAGAGTTACTATAACATACAAACAGAGTTACTATAACATACCAAACAGAGTTACTATAACATACCAAACAGAGTTACTATAACATACCAAACAGAGTTACTATAACATACCAAACAGAGTTACTATAACATACCAAACAGAGTTACTATAACATACCAAACAGAGTTACTAAAACTTACCAAACAGAGTTACTATAACATACCAAACAGAGTTACTATAACATACCAAACAGAGTTACTATAACTTACCAAACAGAGTTACTATAACATACCAAACAGAGTTACTATAACTTACCAAACAGAGTTACTATAACATACCAAACAGAGTTACTATAACTTACCAAACAGAGTAACTATAACATACCAAACAGAGTTACTATAACATACCAAACAGAGTTACTATAACTTACCAAACAGAGTTACTATAACATACCAAACAGAGTTACTATAACTTACCAAACAGAGTTACTATAACATACCAAACAGAGTTACTATAACATACCAAACTAGACTTTGAGAGCTGGAGGCTTCTTTCAGGGTTAATCCATCTTTTTCAATGTGTTCCAGTTTTTATTACTAAATCCTTCTTTAACAATCTAGATGAAGTTATTACCTCTTTCATTTTGAATATGAAAACTGCTTGCCTGACTGATGTTGTTGCTATTGTTATAATTATTTATTTTAAAATATTTGATTTGCATCCATTACGTGTGGATGGTTTGGTCCCGCTGAGAATCTTCTATCATACCTGTCCATATACCTCTGAGCTGTGCTTCTTGGTCCTGGCCCTATCTAACCTCTCATTCATTTTAGGTATGTGGAGGCATGACCTTCTAACAATGTAAAAATGTCCATGTCCATTACCCATATAAATATATATTGGCTGTTCCACCAGTTTGGTGCCTTTTGAGAAATATATCTTAGTTAACAAATTACTTATGATTTCAATAATTTGAACATTCTGTCATGAAGTGCATAATGTCCAAATTAATAAAAAACAAGTTATCCCATCTCAAGAGGTTAAATTTGAAAAAGGACTATAGTAAGAGCCTATTAAGTGCCAAATAAAATAACAGAGTTGACCGTAACAGGGTTTCACGATTGAATCTTAAATCAGCCATGAATCCCCATATGACAGGGGGAATGAAAGCTTGTTGTTGTGTGCAACAAGGAGTGGCAATTAAATGCAAGCTTTACAAAAAAATATGTTTAAAATGACCCATCTGACTGCATGAATTAATCTGATATTGTAAACCATGAAATGTATATGAAATATGAAGAAGAACTAATGATATATGTAAAGAAGTGTGTGTGCAGGGTGACATTAGTAAACAAAGACACTGCATAACATTTGCTTTGGGGGGGGGGGTTCATTTAATTCCAGACTGTAACAGACAAGTTCTAGGATCAGCCAAGGTCAACAAAGACCTGGTATGGAAGGCATGCAACACAAAGTTATCCCAAAATAGACATCAAATGTTAAAGGGTCATAAAGGCTAAAAAGTGTTACATTATATTTATTTTATTTCACCTTTATTTAACAAGGCAAGTCAGTTAAGAACAAATTCTTATTTACAATGACGGCCAACCAAAAGGCAAAAGTCCTCCTGCGGGGACAAGGGTTGGGATTAAAAATTTAAAATATAGGACAAAACACACATCAAGACAAGAGAGACACCACAACACTACATAAAGAGAGACCTAAGACAACAACATGGCAGCAACACAGCATGGTAGAAACATCACATGACAACAACATGGTAGCAACACAACATGGCAGCAGCACCACATGGTAGCAGCACAAAACATGGTACAAACATTATTGGGCACAAACAATATCACAAAGGCAAGAAGGTAGAGGCAACAATACATCACGCGAAGCAATGAACAATGGGACTATATATGCTGCATGCATACAAATAAGTCAAGCCCTTAAATATACTAACCAACACAAACACACAATAGTTGTATTCAGAATACCTACTATTAACCTTACAAAAAACACACAGAGACTGAAAAAGGATTGTCAACTACAAACGGAATGTTCATGGACTATAGCTGGAGCGGGGGCTTTGCAGACAGGAGGACTGTACCCGGCTTGCCGTCTCCTGGCTTCAGGAAATGCACCACCATTTTGAGAGAACAGGTGGAGGTGCATTGTTCATAGTCACACCTGGAACCAGTCAGAGCACAGAAACAATTAATTTAAACTGACCAATGGGAGAGCATACACAGTTCACATGACTACTGTAGTTACTCTAACTAGGTCAGGCACCTCCATCCCTTTACAAGCCTTACTTTGAATTATTTTGATAAGGCCTCCACAATTTCTGCACTAAAAGCATACATTAGTTTAGATTTTGTAAGAGCTGTCATGGTATATCTAGAACCTACTCTGAGTAAACTATTAGAGGAAAATGTGTTTTGTTAGACACAATTATATTGTCCTAATAATATTGTTGCTGGGTTAACTCAGATCCTGGAGAAATCCAATCAATCCTTACTGGTGCTTAATGTTGCTATCATGGTTGTTACTACCAAATCCAGTTTTAATCTTTTATGGTATGATGAGTGTGCCGCAGCCTGGTTATAGCCACAGTATCTACTGCCCTCTTGTGGTCTGATTGGAATGCGTTATGACTCGAATGTGTCATGCCTGATACATTATGTAGGAAGCTACTGTATCTGTCTCTCTTACGTATTTGAGCTTCCTACCCATCTGCTTCCTACCTGTACTTGTATAACTCATAAACTCTTCCTCATACATATGTACTTATATCTAGTGCTTCCATAAACCTTCTGCAGTCAGCATATGAAATGCCAAATGTATTTTCTAAGACTGAGAACAGAAAGCTCCACTCCATCCTGTCAAACTCCTTCTCAGCATCCAGTGAAGCCAGCAGGACAGGGGTCTTCTGTATGTTTAATAATATCAAAAAGACTGTGAATGTTATCAGAAGAGTACCTGTCTCTAATAAATCCAGTTTGCTCCGCTTTTATTATTTTGGAAAGAAGTATGTTTTGTCTTTTGGTGAGCAATTTGGTAATGATTTTGTAGTCAAAGTCGAACAAGTTTACTGGCCGGAAGGACGAGCAGGAGGGAGGGTCCTCGTCTTTTTGAGAAACACTGTAAGGCAGGCTGTATACATAGGGTCTGGGAAAGCTCAGTTTTTCAGGATTGGCATGTATATAGGGCTAAGCTGGGGCCAAAAGGCTTTGTAGAATCTGGGAAATCGGTCTGGACCTGGGGACTTGTTAGGTGGCATGGAGATAATTGCCTCTAGGACCTTCTCAGGAGTGAGTGGGAGTTGAGATGTTCTTGGTCGGTCTCTGCACCTGTATGTTTTCTCTCAGAAATATATCATTTGCATAAAAAAATCATGAAAAGTTAAATGTATCTTATTTGGAACATATGGAACATATGACCTGCTGTTTTGATGGCCATGATTGTACTCATTTTTTAAAATTGGTATGCAAGCAATCTTTTAGGCCTATTGCTATACATATATTGTATTCTATTTAGTAAAGAAAACAGGGTTTTTTATCTCTCAAGAATACTCCAAGTTAAGTTTGGCTTTGGCTGTTCTTAAGTTGACTTCTGGAGGCACTGTCTGATTGTTTATGTACTTTTTCACAGCATTCCAGGTCCTTCTCAAGAAGGATTTGTGTGCTTCCATTGCTTTCTTCTTAGAGGAAGCATATGCAATCAGATGACCTCTTAGTGTGGCTTTGGCAGAGCCCCACATTGTGGCCAGAGAAACAGGAGATTTTAAATTTTACCTTTATTTAACTGGGCAAGTCAGTTAAGAACAACTTCTTATTTTTAATGATGGCCTAGGAGCAGTGGGTTAACTGCCTGTTCAGGGGCAGAATGACAGATTTGTAACTTGTCAGCTTGGGGATTTGAACTTGCAACCTTTTGGTGACTAGTCCAACACTCTAACCACTAGGCTACTCTGCCGCCCCAGTGCTTAATTGTCTTGTGTGTAGTTGTCTATCCATGTAGTGACCATGCTTTGTTTGATAGCATGGAGATGTTGCATTTCCAGCTCTTTGACCTCGGGATGTTTTTACAGAGGTCAAAGCGGAGGCAGACAGAGGCGTGATCTGAAAGTGCTATGGGTCTGATTGTACAAGTGGCAGAATTTATGAAAATCTTAGGGATGAAAATATAATCTGTACGAGAGAAGGTTTTATTGGAATAGTATGTATAGTCCAGAGATAAGCCATTATTCTCTCTCCAGATATCTAGATATCTATCAGTCCCATCTCTATAGTAAGAGAGTTCAACATCTTTGCTGATCTGGGGTTTGTGGCGGGGACTTGAGATGATTTGTCCAGATTTTAGTTGCGGGTACAATTGAAATCTCCAACCAGCACTTAAAAGGAAGCACAATGCTCATTGAACAGGGTTATAATTTTCAACATGAAAGCAGGAGTATCTGTGTTAGGGGAATATATATATATATATAGTGGAGAACAGGAGGGCTTCTTAAATAAAAACGAACAGGTCTGTGAGAGCCGGAATTCTTACTGGTTGGTAGGTGATCAAATACTTATGTCATGCAATAAAAATGTTGTTTTTTGATTTTTGTTTTAGATTCCGTCTCTTACAGACCTCTACATGCTTTGTAAGTAGGAAAACTTGCAAAATCGGCAGTGTATCAGATACTTGTTCTCCCCACTGTATATATGTATATATATATATATATATATGTATATATATATATATATATATATATATATATATATATATATATATATATATATATATATATATATAAATATATATATATATATATATATATATATATATATATTTATATATATATTGCCCAGACAGTGACCCAGTTAACATAATCAGTTTAGAAAGATGCAACATTACCCTTGAATAAATATGTGTTGGAATTGAGTGTCATACAAATGTAATCCTTCTTCCAAAGCAACATATACAGGCAGTGGTAATCTTGGCACCTCAAACCAAATCTCAGCTACAGTGGCTGTCACGTGAAGAGGTGAATTATAATTTGTCTCTAGCTGGTGTAAATCCTCATCCTCAATGCTGTACATCACTTCAACCAGAGGCAAACCTAATGGCTTGGTGGAAGTAGAGAGAGACAGTGTGATAGATTAGTGTTACAGAGAGACAGTATTACATGTCAAACGTACATGGCCAATTTCTAATTAGACCACATCTACAATCATCAACAAGTATTTCTCCATAGATCTCTAATGGTCACACCAACCATGTGTCTGCTCTTAAATCCCAAGTGTAATTAAGAGAATGGTATAGATGGTTGATTTGTGTAGTGAATCAATTTGCCCTCCCCCTGTTTGTCGTGAACTGATTTGATTGCTGAGGATGAGAGCTGAGCTTAAGGGTTCCCTCCTCTCCTAGGCCTTCTCCAACATGGCTTTACAGCAGAATCTCTGCAGATTATGACATCACATCCCCTAGTTGGCGGACAGGGAATAGAATCACCCGTTCAGGGATCACCGGCTGGGATTAAGTGTGGGTAGATAGCAATGGACATCACATTTGATTGCATTAGCACCTGGGATTGACAGTGTTCTGGTTCGTGTTGCTATTGGCTTGTATTGCTATAGACTGCCATGTGCTTGATGCAACAATCTTTTGGTTCAATGTCATGTTTACTTTTGAAAAGATAGTAGCAACTGTTGTGTTAATCAGACACTTCTTGTCCACTAACCAATGTATCCTCATCTGCCAAGGAATGCTTAGTTAGGTAAAGTCTTTGATTGAGGAAAATACTTTAAGAGGTGCAATATCTGTAAGATAACTGGAGACCAACTTTAATGTATTTTCCATCCACGGGTTGCAGGAGGAATAACACTAGACAATTGTTTTCCCTGCAGCATCGCTAGTCTCTCGAATATCTTTCCCATACTGATGCTGTACAAGCAATGGGAGGAAGGGAAGGTGGCCTTCTTGGATGACTCTCTGGAGAAGTATGCAGCAAACTTCACCATCAAAAACCTGCTGGGGAAGCGGCGGGATGATGTGGATGTCAAGGTTGGTTCAGAGATACCCAGCCTCATTCAAACCTCTGTCACCCTGATGGCCGGAACAGCTCTCTTGTAAAGGCACTCTTCCTCATCATGACTAGCTTACCCTGGCCATTACGTGATTAGAGAAGAGAGAGGCTATACTTGGAGGTTAATGAGCTCATGGCTTGTTAGCCTTTTCTCCTGACCAGATCCCTCTGTATGTGCTGTATTGTACTCTACTGTACTTTCACTGGATTAAACCTGAGGAAAGTTCCCTTGTACATTCCTTTGACTCCAGAACTCAGTTTTGTCATTCATTTGACCATAGCGTTTGACTCCCAAATTTGTGTTTCCATTTCAGGGTTACCGAGGCAGCTTCGGGGCAACAAATCTACTGTGGGGTGGAGACACAGAGGTTGCTATAGATCTGTTACAGGATGATGTCCTAATGGCAGACCCAAGCACCAAGTAGGGTACACCTAATTCCCCTTCCTGTCAACATCTAGTACATTTTTGTAAAGGGTGTTTGGGATTTCATGTGACTGAGACATTACCAATGTTTCCTCCTGCTCCCTTACATGTCACTACAACAACGTGGACTTTTCCTTATTGGCTAACGTCTTGGCCGAGAAATTCTCGTATTCGGACTATCAGCGCTGGGTGTCTGACAACATCCTGGAGCAGCTGAGGATGGAGGAGACAGGCTTTGCCATCACCCCATTCAAAGCCAGATGGCGGTGGGCGTGTACAGCAGCGGCCAATTGGCACTCCTCTATGAAGTGGGCTGGTACCGGCTCGCTGGCCAGATGTACTCCACAGCGACCAACATGGCCAAACTGGGTGTGGTGATTCTGGGGGCTTACAGCCGGTCCCTCCTCTAACAGGACACCCTAAAGACCCTGCTGACCCCTCTGTTTCGCTGTCACAAGGGCTACTTCACCAACTACACTGGCACACCCTGGGAGGTCAATGAGCAGCTTGGCTATGAGGTGGTCCGTAAGGACGCAGAACAAGACGGCTACGCCGCCACCTTCTCCCTGGTTCTCCGGTTGAAGGTGGGCCTGGTGGTGCTGATGGCCGGAGTGAGGCCGCCAGCAGCAGACAGGGACCTGGTCATGCAGGCCTCCTTGTGGCTTTTTGCCAAATGTCTAATGCTGTTCATGCCCAGGTAAGTACCAATCCTACTTGGGGAGAACTGAGCTTTAATAAAAATGTACTGCAAGGTCATTGTAGTAAATGAAAACTGAAACAAAAACTAATCATTTAAAAAAAAGAAATTGTAAACTGACATAAAATAACTAAGAAACCTGTTTGAAAAGCTACATAAAATAAAAACCATAATCAATTAGATTCAGTTTTAGTATTTTTTTCATCTTAGTTTTGGGTTAAAATCTAATGGCCTCTGAAGCTGGCGGGTAATTGCTGCCAGGAGATTGCCATGTTTCAAATAGGCCTAGCTTGTGCATAACGGCCGAGATCAGTAAAGCATGTTGGGGGGTGATGAAACAACAGAAGCCCATTCATTTTCAATGACAAATTGAAGCTCACTATAGCTTCAAGCCCCTACTGGATTGGCTGTTAATAAATAGCACTATCTAGCATGCTAGCTAGCTTGCTAGAACCCACAAGAGGGTGAAGCTAGCGTTGCTATCAGAATAGCCAATTACCGGAAAGAGAGAAGATGGCGATGCGTGCAGAGGGTAATTTATCTTACTCTGAGTAACCTAAACGTTTATCCTTCTCAAACTTACTTAAATGTAACAAAACTTGGTTTATAGTTAACACAACAGAGAACAACACTCAGTAGACTGCTAATTTAATCTGAAACTTGGCAAAAGGGAAGAGAAATATGTGTGAAAAAGCACTCAGCTAATAACCCTGATCCTTCTCGGATGGGCACTGCTAATGTAACTCTATGGCAGCACCCAAGGGGCTTGAATTTTCAAGCTCTACCGTTAGACTTGGCGGTGATGTAGTGTCCCCATGAATGACAGAGCACTGAGCCAATCACGGTGCAACTCTCCGTATATTTTCTGCCCTGAATGACAGGTCGCTAGTCCATACACCTGAGAGACACCGCCACCAGACTCCTCAGGAGAAGAAATGGAGGAATCTGGACATTCGATTGATTCTGATTCTCCAGTCAGTAGATCTGCACCTAAAAATACAAAGAATTGTCTTTGCGCGAACTCCAGGTCAATTGAATCGATGATGTCACTGCAAAGATAAATGAAAGAGCTGATGGTCTGGAGAAAATGATACTTGAAAACACATAAAAAGGAGAGTATCAAAGATCTTAAACTTGCAAACACTGCAACCTCTGATAAATGTACTGCACAGGAGAAAACCATTGCCATCATCCAAGAGCAGTTGTCGGAAGCAGAGCAATATCGGAGAAAGCGGGGGCTACAGCTTTAAGGTGTCCTGAGGACCAGGGTGAGAATGTGATGTGCAAAGTAAGTGACATCTGTAACCGTGTGGCCCCAGACTTCCCAGAAGGATATATGGACATGGCTGTGGATGTCGCTCATAGTATTGGGAAGAAGCAAGATGCCATCGGCAGCCACTCGATTCTCATCCAGTTCGCTTTCGCACAGCGAGAGATGCAGTTTGGAAGAAAGCAAAGGAAACTGGTGACCTGACTGCAGCAGACAAGGCTTCAAAGTCTTGGCTTCTTGTCCAAAAGCCCAAAATCAAGGAAAGGGTGGATACTACAAGGGAATCTTTTCCACCTTTTTCGCAGATGGAAAAGTCTCTGATTGGCTCAACTGGGGGTGATTTGCTCCAATAAACTAGCGTTCTAGTTTTGAATTGTGGTGTTATGGTTTACAAGTTGACTTCTGTTAATACATTTATGAAGCATCTTTCTATAGAGAGGGTAGAGTGGAGATTGTATATGATTTTCCTTTCTATTTTTTATAAATGGACTTGAAGTTTGTAAATCAATGCCAGGGGGATACGAAACTTGTTGAAGAGGAAAGCTTTTCTATGTTTTGTAAGGACTGCAACGCAGATCTTGTATTCGTGCAAGAGACACATTCAAGCAAAGAGGACTATTTTTTTTTTAAATCAGTAAGGCAGTGAAATTTTCTGGGCCCATGTGATTAATCATTCAACTGGGGTTACAATTTTAGCACACAATTTCAACTGTTTTTCTTTTACCTAAATGGAAACCAATGGACATTGGCTAGTGGACATATCATTTTTGTTGTGTAATGTACAGTATCAGTCAAAGTTTGGATACACCTACTCATTCAAGGGATTTATATTTGTACTATTTTCTACATTGTAGAATAATAGAATAGTGTAGACATCAAAACTATGAAATACACATATGGAATCAAGTAGCAACCAAAAAAGTGTTAAACAAATCAAAATACAGTATATTTTAGATTTTAGATTCTTCAAAGTAGCCACCCTTTGCCTTGATAACACCTTTGCACAATCTTGGCATTCTCTCAACCAGCTTCACCTGGAATGATTTTCCAACAGTCTTGAAGGAGTTCCCACATATGATGAGCACTTGTTGGCTGCTTTTCACTCACTCCTTCACTCTACGGTCCAACTCATCCCAAACCATTTCAACTGGGTTGAGGTCGGGTGATTGTGAGGTTTGAGGCCAGGTCATCTGATGCAGCACTCCGTCAATCTCCTTCTTGGTCAAATAGCGCTTACACAGCCTGGAGGTGTGTTGGAACATTGTTCTGTTGAAAAACTAATGATAGTCCCACTAACCGCAAACCAGATGGGATGGCAAATCGTTGCAAAATGCTGTGGTAGCCATGCTGGTTAAGTGTGCCTTGAATTCTAAATAAATCACTGACGGTGTCAACAGCAAAGCATCCCCACACCATCACACCTCCTCCTCTATGCTTCAGGGTGGGAACCACACATGCAGAGATCATCCGTTCACCTACTCTGCATCTCACAAAGACACAGTGGTTGGAACCAAAAATCTCAAATTGGGACTCATCAGACCAAAGGACAGATTTCCATTGTTTGTGTTTCTTGGCCCAGGCAAGTCTCTTCTTATTGGTGTCCTTTAGTCATGGTTTCTTTGTAAAAATGTGATCATGAAGGCCTTATTCATGCAGTCTCCTCTGAACAGTTAATGTTGAGATGTGTCTGTTACTTGAACCCTGTGAATAATTTATTTCAACTTCAATTTCTGAGGCTGGTAACTTGTCCTCTACAGCAGAGGTAATTCTGGGTCTTCCTTTCCTGTGGCAGTCCTCATGAGAGCCAGTTTTATTATAGAGCTTGATTTTTGTGACTGCACTTGAAGAAACTTTTAAAGTTCTTGAAATTTTCTGGATTGACTGACCATCATGTTTTAAAGTAAAGATGGATTATTCTCTTTGCTTTTTTGAGCTGTTCTTAATATGGACTTGGTCTTTTACCAAATAAGGCTATCTTCTGTATACCACACATACCTTGTCACAACACAACTGATTGGCTCAAATGCATTATGAAGGAATGAAATTCCAATTTAACAAAGGCACACCTGTTAATTGAAATGCATTCCTCATGAAGCTGGTTGAGAGAATGCTCAATGTTTCTGACTTGCCTAGTTAAATAAAGGTTCAATAAAAATGCCAAGAGAGTGCAAAGCTGTCATCTAGGCAAATGGTGGCTACTTTGAAGAATCTCAAATATAACAAATATTTTTATTTGTTTAATACTTTTTTGGTTACTGCATGATTCCATATGTGTTATTTCATAGTTTTGATGTCTTAACTATTATTCTACAATAGTAAAAAGAAAGAAAAACCCTGGAATGAGTAGGTGCATCCAAACCTTTGACTGGTACTGTATATGTATAATATTCTGGTCTTGCAAATGACTTACTTCTATAGGAAATTGAGAAAAGTATTTTGGGAAAATACTTATCCAGTCAGAATATAGTTGGTGGGGATTTTAATATGGTTTATTCTAATGAGACTGATAGATTGCCCTATAGGCCTAACATTGGTGTGAACAAATTGGTGAATTTCTGCCAAAGCCTGGACTT
The DNA here is from genome assembly GCF_013265735.2 of Oncorhynchus mykiss. Taxonomy (NCBI): domain Eukaryota; kingdom Metazoa; phylum Chordata; class Actinopteri; order Salmoniformes; family Salmonidae; genus Oncorhynchus; species Oncorhynchus mykiss. Next base: position 53,435,152 of record NC_048580.1, on the reverse strand, counting down.
AATTGACATGTGGAGAGTTAAAAACCCTGGAGAGAAACAGTACACATGTAGTAATAGAGATTGTTCAGTACAATCAAGAATTTACTTGTGGGTGATAACCTCTAGCCTTGAGCCCAACACTGTAGAGGTAAAAATACAGCCTGCAGTCCTGATGGATCATAACGTCATATGGCTGTCTGTAATAATGTACAGTAATGATGGTAAGAAATACTCTAGTTGTTATTGGAAATTGAATAATGATGATTTCTTAATGATGATTAAGAATCAAATGTCTGTTTATTGGAATTTAGCTACCTCTAATGCAGAATATGGGAAATATTGGGAACTGCAGAAAGGTAAAATCCCCTCAACCTGTATTACTTATGGGAAACAGGAGATGTGAGGCAGCTGAGTTTTCTAAGAAAATTGCTGATATCACAGAGATTGAGCATTTTAATCATAATGAGAAAGCTACATTGAATGATTTACAGAAAGAACTAGATACATTTTATGGGGAAAAAGCTAGAGGATCCTTCATAAGGTCCAGAAAACACTAGATTGAAAAGGCAAAAAGAACAGTAAATACTTTTTTTTAAGAGGAGTGGGGAATTTAACACACGTTGGAAAAGTAAGATTAATGGTGTAAACTCTGAGGATAGAGATTTGTTATCAGACTTTAACACTAAGTTTTATGAGAATCTTTGCTCCATAGATAACAGTTTCAGTGACTCTAAGGATCTCTTTGATTCTATAGAGAATGTTAACTCAGTTAGTAAATCATTTAGTTATCCATTATGGACATCCAATATCAAATAACTCAATTAAAAAAGCACAAATCTCCAGGCTGTGATGGAGTAACCTCTGATTTTACAAAACATTTTTACTAGAAACCTTCAAGGAGGCTATAAAGAAGGGAGAACTACCTGCCTCTCTGAAGCAAGGGGTTATTACTCTTATACCTAAACCACACAAGGGTCTCTTAATTATTGATATTTGGCGTCCAATCACACTCCTCAATAACGACTACAAAATGATAGCCTCAATCTTTGTGAAAAGGTTCAAGTCGAGCTTGAATGATCTGTTTGATGAATGTCAATCAGGGTTTATGAAAGGGCGCCATATATCGAATCATTTGAGGCTGGTGTTGGATTTGGTTGAGTATGGTGATCTATTGGATGACTTCCCTGTTATCGTATTTTTCAATTTTCAGAAAGCATTTGATACTGTAAGTCACAATTGTATCTTTGATTGTCTTAAGCATTTGAAGTTTGGTCATTTTTTTGTTGATGCTATTAGAACGATAATGGTGACAATAGCTGAATCAACGTCTGTCATGGAACTTCCTCAAGGTTTAACATTTACAAAGGAATACGACAAGGTTGTCCAATCTCACCTTTTTTATTTTTGTTAGTATCTCAAACCTTATGCTCAGTTTCTCAAAGTCAATTTGAAGGCATTACATTCCAAGCCTGAGAGCTCAAGATATCCCAACTGGCGGGTGACACCTCACTTAAAAAAAAAAAATGTGTCACAAGCTAGATTGGCATTGGATATTGTGAAGCAGTTCTTCAAATTCTCAGGTTAGGTATGACATGTTTCCAAATGTGAGATGTTTGTTCTGAAAGGAGCTGTCAATCCAGCAGATTGTAACATCTCTGAAAAAGATACTGTAGCCTACCTTGGTGTAAAGATCACCAACAATCTTATGGCTGTTAATGATCTTAATTTGAATCCTGTAACTGAATCTATCAAAATTTAATTATCCTCATGGTTAGAGCGGGATTTAAGTTTTCATTGGAGTGTACTTTTATCCAAAGCTGAGGGGCTATCTCATAAATCCTATCTTTTTTAATCTATTGACATTCCAAAATCTTTAGAAAGTTTATTGTACAATTTCATATGGAAAAACAAGCCACATAAGATAAAAAAAGGCTTGTGATGGCAGTCTAAATGTCTTAGACTTCCCTCTCTTTAATCAAATACCAAAAGTCAACTGGGTTAAAAGGGACTTAAAAAATCCTCATCGTTTTTGGAATATTTTTCTTTTTTTTTCATAAACTCTGAGAGCTTAATTGTTTACTACAATGTCCTTATATTGTGAGTAAACTTCCCGTGAAATTGGCGACTTTTCACAAGCAGGCTTTAATGTGCTGGGCTTTGCTGTATAAACACAACTTTTTACCTCATAAATGTTTTATATGGAATTATGGGTCGACATTACATAGAAACAAGATGTTATCTTACCATAATTGGTTCTTAAAAAACATTGTCCTTGTCAGCCAATTAGTTAGTATTAATGGGAATCTTTTTTTATACGGAGAGAATTTATTGAAAGATACAACTTTGAAGTTTCAAGCAAGGAATATGACACTGTTATAAAAGCTATACCCAGTGGGATAAAATCTTTACTACAGAATAATGCATATTCTGGAACACCTATTGTAAGCAATGTCGAGGTGAATGGCATAGCTTTACTAGGTAAGCAATTCAACAATTGTTTATTAAGTGATATTTTCTACAGGAATTCCATTCCTTCTGCCATATTTGTTGGGCTTCATCATTTGATGTGAAATGGTGCCGTGTTTGGCTCACTGCACACATATTTAAAGTGACCAATAAAGTAAAGGAGATCTACTTTAAGATTATCCATAGATTCTACCCGTGTAATAGCTTGATTTCTAAATATATACCTGATGTTACCAGTGAATGCAGTTTTTGTGAACTAGAAACTGAATCTATTGAATACTTATTTTGTAATTGCTTACACAGTGAGGTGTTCTGGACTGAGGTGAAACTATATCTGGGCAACAAAAGTTTCACAACCATTGAAATATCTAAGTTTGACATATTATTTTACAACGCTGATTCCACAATTGAATGTTCATACACAAATCAAAATGCACCATTTTTATTATCTGATTTGGAAAACCGTTTATAATCATTAAAATGTATGCAAAATAAAATGTTTAAAAAATGTAATCGCTACATGTCTGTATTTGATTTGGTCTGTATTTATACCTCTGGCTGTTCTGTTTTTTTTGTGTTTTGCATGTTACTGTTTAATAAAATTTAAAAAATAGTAGATTACCACTAGCTAACAGTGAATAAATATGCTAGGTACTTAAGCTAGCCAAAGGGCGCACATAGCGTGAACAATGGCAGCAGCAAACCCTAAACCACCAGTGTTCGGTCAATAATGACAAAGCCCCATATGTTATTATTTTGAGTACATTGATGAGAGAGACACAAGTAAATGTATTGTCGGGTTAGATGGTAGCCTGTGTGGTATAGAGTTCACCTGAACAGCATCCACAAAGAAGCATTCAAATAATTAGAGGAAAAACACTAAGTGAAACAGCCATCAGGTACCTCTTCCCGTGGACAACAGAACAGAAACCTGGAAACCTCAAATCAATGAGTATAGACAGTGCATTCGGAAAGTATTCAGACCCTTTGACTTTTTCCACATTTTCTTACGATACAGCCTTATTCTAAAATGGATTAAATAGTTTCCCCCCTCATCAATCTACACACAATACCCCACAATGACTAAGCAAAAACAGTTTTTTTGATTTTTTTTTGCAAGGGCTTACACAAATATGCTGTTTTTCAATTTGCAAAAAAATATAAAACCTGTCTTTGCTTTGTAATTATTGGGTATTGTGTGTAGATTGATGAGGAACATTTTAGAGTAAGGCTGTAATGTAAAATGTGAATAAAGTCAAGGGGTCTGAATACTTTCCGAATGCATTGTATTTCTCTGTTGTGGTTTTTCCAAAAGCACTCCTAGAGAGCGAGCTGGGCACTACTATGCACATGATGCTGCTGCAATGATCCATTTTTGTATTCTATTTTCTCCATGGGAAGCAGACTTCCTATTCTCTCTGGAAGTGAAGGGACCATTAAGCAGAATCTTCATTTGGCGCAGAATCCTCATTTGGCAAAGACTAGCACAGTGCCTGTGTGTGCCAAGTTTTCTCTAACCGAAGAATTCATGCCTTTGTACCAGGCTAGGTGAGTTGAAGCTGCACTCCATAACATTTTCCACTAGGGGCACTCATGACTAAAACTGGATCAGGGATCCGCAGTTTGGGGTCCAGGTTGGAAACCATGCTAATTAGCAACTAAGCTCCCAGACTAATTTTAAAGGAAGTTTGAGGGGGTCACGAGAAGAGGGAGTAACCTGAGGATTGATTGGCTGAAAACATTGGTATTTTCACATTTATCTTCAAAAGGCTAATAGTGTTGTCTAGTTCATTTGCTGATTAGTGGATTCTTACTGTAATCTTGTGAGCACCGATAAATACAGCGTATGCTTGTGTAAATACTTAAGAAAAATCTGTGGTAATTTGAATGGTTGTGAACATTTGTGGCTGCCCATCCTCATGACTCTGAGATCTGCATGTTTGCTGCTTGTACTGGCTGTTGAAATAGACAGCTGCCAACCTTTCTAAAATAAGACATTCTAGATATATTATTATTCTATACAAATGGTCAGCTTCTTCCATAATATGTCTGATTGAAAAATATTAATCTTCAATTGCTGTTCTCACACGTCTTATTTTGATAAGCTTCGTACTCCTACATCGGTCATGGCTTTTCAAAGTTTATACAGTAGAGGAGCTTATTTGTGAAATATGTTTCTATTTTCAAAATCAGCCAGTTGAATATTAACTGATTATTTGTATGGGATACACCACTCAAAATGTATTTCAGTTAAACATTCACAAACAGTCAATCTTTTCATCTGGATTTGTCACAATTGAATACATTTGTAATAAATGACAGTATGGTCTGGTGAAGAAGAGTAAGAGTAAACAAATACCATGTTTATTTTTTAAGTACAAAATGTGGTATGAGAGAACTAGTTCCATAACTACAAAATACTCAACCAAGTTTAGAACTTGAAAAACGCGTGAGTTTCTAATGCTAAACATCAGATAAACATGATGCTGCTTTGGTTTAAGCGTTACAACAGGCTTCAATAAAGTCTATAAAATGCCTACTAGACATGTTGCAGTGATGACCAAAATAAACTAAATTCAGAGCGATTTAAATCTAATAACACCTGCATTTCCTTGTGTGAACTAACGCTTTAATTCAATACAGAGTACAAAATGGAAAGGTGATGGTCTGGTAAATAGATTCCTTTATCATTTTAACCCACCAATCTATTCAAAATGTCACTGAGGTATTTCATCCACAACAGGTGAGGGAAAACTGAGTGTCCCTCCACAATGTTCCTGACAAATTAAACCTTAATAGTACATCACCCAGAATAATTCAAAGTTGGAATGAGTTACTTTTTCTGGCTTTCACACAGAGTTCATAACAGTAAATCCATTTCTATTAGCCCCGATTTCTGGAGGCCAGGGTCATGACTTTGAGGCCAGTTAGGACAGACAATTACATATTGTTACAGCTTGTCCCTTTAAAAATGGTCTTTGCAGAAGTAGGAAGAATATTGAGAAAGTGAACAAATTCCAATTTACAATCCTCAAAACACTGGTTCTGTAGAGAAAATACCAGACAAACAATTATAAAAAAAAATGTTTTTAGAGGATACAATGATTTGAGGATATTTTGTTGAATATATATATATATATATATATATAGTGCCTTGCGAAAGTATTCGGCCCCCTTGAACTTTGCGACCTTTTGCCACATTTCAGGCTTCAAACAAAGATATAAAACTATTTTTTTGTGAAGAATCAACAACAAGTGGGACACAATCAAGAAGTGGAACGACATTTATTGGATATTTCAAACTTTTTTAACAAATCAAAAACTGAAAAATTGGGCGTGCAAAATTATTCAGCCCCCTTAAGTTAATACTTTGTAGCGCCACCTTTTGCTGCGATTACAGCTGTAAGTCGCTTGGAGTATGTCTATCAGTTTTGCACATCGAGAGACGGACATTTTTTTTCCCATTCCTCCTTGCAAAACAGCTCGAGCTCAGTGAGGTTGGATGGAGAGCATTTGTGAACAGCAGTTTTCAGTTCTTTCCACAGATTCTCGATTGGATTCAGGTCTGGACTTTGACTTGGCCATTCTAACACCTGGATATGTTTATTTTTGAACCATTCCATTGTAGATTTTGCTTTATGTTTTGGATCGTTGTCTTGTTGGAAGACAAATCTCCGTCCCAGTCTCAGGTCTTTTGCAGACTCCATCAGGTTTTCTTCCAGAATGGTCCTGTATTTGGCTCCATCCATCTTCCCATCAATTTTAACCATCTTCCCTGTCCCTGCTGAAGAAAAGCAGGCCCAAACCATGATGCTGCCACCACCATGTTTGACAGTGGGGATGGTGTGTTCAGCTGTGTTGCTTTTACGCCAAACATAACGTTTTGCATTGTTGCCAAAAAGTTCAATTTTGGTTTCATCTGACCAGAGCACCTTCTTCCACATGTTTGGTGTGTCTCCCAGGTGGCTTGTGGCAAACTTTAAACAACACTTTTTATGGATATCTTTAAGAAATGGCTTTCTTCTTGCCACTCTTCCATAAAGGCCAGATTTGTGCAATATACGACTGATTGTTGTCCTATGGACAGAGTCTCCCACCTCAGCTGTAGATCTCTGCAGTTCATCCAGAGTGATCATGGGCCTCTTGGCTGCATCTCTGATCAGTCTTCTCCTTGTATGAGCTGAAAGTTTAGAGGGACGGCCAGGTCTTGGTAGATTGGCAGTGGTCTGATACTCCTTCCATTTCAATATGATCGCTTGCACAGTGCTCCTTGGGATGTTTAAAGCTTGGGAAATATTTTTGTATCCAAATCCGGCTTTAAACTTCTTCACAACAGTATCTCGGACCTGCCTGGTGTGTTCCTTGTTCTTCATGATGCTCTCTGCGCTTTTAACGGACCTCTGAGACTATCACAGTGCAGGTGCATTTATACGGAGACTTGATTACACACAGGTGGATTGTATTTATCATCATTAGTCATTTAGGTCAACATTGGATCATTCAGAGATCCTCACTGAACTTCTGGAGAGAGTTTGCTGCACTGAAAGTAAAAGGGCTGAATAATTTTGCACGGCCAATTTTTCAGTTTTTGATTTGTTAAAAAAGTTTGAAATATCCAATAAATGTCGTTCCACTTCATGATTGTGTCCCACTTGTTGCTGATTCTTCACAAAAAAAATACAGTTTTATATCTTTATGTTTGAAGCCTGAAATGTGGCAAAAGGTCGCAAAGTTCAAGGGGGCCGAATACTTTCGCAAGGCACTGTATATATAAAATACTTAATTACAACATTCCAAGGCATGAACTGTAAAATACAGTCCTAGGCAGGTTTTCAATCACTTTCCACCAAGACCAAAATGCCCTAAACACCAACTTCCAGTCAAGAACCAAAAATATATTATCTATGGAAAGGTTATACGATGCAACTACCTCACAATTGTTAGAAACTGACTACTAGTAATGGCATTTCCTTACTTAAGTACCACGTTGTCCACTTGGAGTCTGGCTGGGTGAGCTACTTGTGCACAGTACAACATCCACAGTACAACTCATACAGTAGCTAACCATTCCTGCATGGCATGGGAGACAGTCCAGAGTCAAAGCTCTAAAATTAAATAGTGCTGTCAATATCCTGTGGACCATCATCTTTTATGGGACAGAGACAAAACCGTCGTCCATCCGCCACCACCCTGGAACGCACCTGCAACAGCAGTAGGCTTGAGAATGGTCGGAGTTGAGGACAGAGATCATTGCAGAAAAAGACAGTGTGTAGCGACTCCAGAGAGGGGCTACGAGTCTCTCAGCACACTGATCTGGGCAAAGATCTTGAGCGCGGGCCCCAGTTTAATGTTCATTGTGCCCATAAGGTGGTCCTCTTTAAGCAGCAGCAAGGACTGGCCGTCGATCTCCTGGGAGCGGAACTCCTCGGCTATCGCCAGGCAACCTGGGAACAAATCAAACAGCCACTGCATTGCTAGGAAAGAGCTTGGAAGCAAGCATTTCACTGTACTGTTTTACACCTGCTGTATCATGTACAAAATAAACATTAACTTCAACCTCTAAATAAAGTTTGATTTCATTTGGATTTGAACTAAGTTTGTTGGCTGAAGTAGGTGTTTTACTACAGGGCTAAAACAAAAGCCTGCACATCTCCAATACCCTGTATGGGGCGGCTACTCCACCATTTTGGCTGATATTAAGCATCTGTTGGGGTATGTGGAAAATGTGGCAATGCCAACCTGGCAGGGAGCAGATGAAGCCGTAGACGTCCTCCACGTTCCACTTGGCTGGATCGCTGGGCAGGAAGTGCTTTGTGAGGTTTTGTCCACAGCCTTCCATGTGCTCGGGCCCTCTGTCCACCTGGGGCCTGTGAGCACCGAAGCTGGCAGCAGACAGGGGGGGCGAAGGAGGACCCTCGTAGCTAGACATGTCCGAACACTGGCTGGACTCCCCGTGAGAGGGGTGGCTGGAAGTCAACGATCCACCCCCAGTTTGTTGGCCAGTGGTGGGAGTCTGAAAGCACAGGAAGGGTTTAGCTTTTAAGTGATCATATAGGACAGGTCTGCTTCAACCTGCCTTGCAAAGAGGGCATCAATGGAAATACATTTTTAAAGTCATACTGCATTTATTCTTTATATTTTGAACAGTGCCATTTCACCCGTTTTTTGGTTTCTGAACTTGAGTTCTGTTGGTTTCCATCCAACATTCTTTGCTTCTTCAGTTTCTCCATGGTGGTTTGTCGATTTGGAAAGAGGCCCATTCGCTTTGTACAGCCCACATTATACCTGCACAAAAATGAAATTGTGTGTGGGGGTGGAGAATAGACAATGTATCAACAAGTAGCTTGGGTAATCAAGTATGTCAGAAGCTGAGCAAGCCATTTAATTGTGGGTCTACATTTGTCAGAGAAACAAATTATAGGCTAAAGTAAAGAACAAGCCATTTATTTGTTATTTCTGCACATATACATGTGTACTACTGCTATAATTACTACAGCAACAACTGCTGACAAACATGTCATTCAGAAAGCCTGAGTTGTATTATTTAGACCAGGGGTTCCTAAACGTTTCCACTCTAGGCCCCCCTTCCAATATTGGAAAAAATCCTGCTTCCACCCTGCACACACCATGTCTATTTCTATGGACACAAGTACTGTTCATGACAACTTGTTGATGTTGAGATTTGGAAGTTTGAAGGTTATTTAGTGCAATTCTACACATCGTCATGGGGTGCAAATATCTTCATGCAATTCTATACATTTTGCCAAGTCTATAGTGTATTCATGTGATACTGACAAAAAAACAGCTGGCATGGGCTAGTTGATCTGGACATCTGTTAAATAGCTCTAACGTATACAATAACTAACATGACAAGAGGAAATGATGCACTAGCCAATTTCAAAATTGCACATTCTACTATTACAACTTCCAAGAGTAAGTTTAAAGCTGGACTAGGGGGCACGCCCCCTACAGCAGTGAACCACTGCATTAGACCACACCTAAGGAAAATGTTTTACAATGGGAAAAGGAAATTGGTTCAAATAGTCCCTCCCCGTTGCAGTCTGTATCCTTCCATTTGGTGCCTAATGAATACACCTCAGATTTCAGTCCCAGCATGTTCTCTACCCAGGCCTTACCGTTTGGCACATACTGTGGAGCAGAACCTCTTGGATCTCTTGAAGTTGTAGGCAAAGTCCACTCTGCCACATAGCTCACACGTCAGGGTGGGCTCCTCCTGCGGCTTCAGCTCTGCCCAGCAAAACAGATACACATCAACAAATGGGAACCAGGGATGCAGTGGTAAAAAATACAGTTGGTATAAACATTGAATCCCAGTTGACATGGCAGGCAGTGAGTGGCATGGTTACATGGCTCAGACATTTGGCTGATTTGACACAAATAAAAAAGGTATACAAGACATTTGTACAGTATGTGCCAAATATCAAGGCACTTATCAAAGTGCCAATTTGTGCCAACAATGAGCCAATGAAATTCCAGCTGAAGTGAGATTATGAAGCCAGGTAGCCAATGACACAATGAGAAACTTGTAGTTCTGGTTTTAGAGTGGGCCAAGCAAGATGTCCTACTTGGGCTGCACAATAAGGGCAAAATCATTATTATAAAAAAATGTAACCAAATATTGCAATTTGAATTGGACTTGCTGACGGGCCACCCCCAGGTGGTGAAGGTAGGAAACAACATCTCCACTTCACTGATGCTTAACACGGGGGCCCCACAATGATGCATGCTCAGCCTCCTCCTGTACTCCCTGTTCACCCATGACTGCGTGGCCAACTCAAACCTCAAGTTCAGACGACAACAGTAATAGGCCTGATTACCAACAATGACGAGAGCCTACAGGGGAGGTGAGGGCCGTGGCAGAGTGGTGTCAGGAAAATAACTTCTCCCTCAACAAAATTAAAAGTGTAGGAGAAAAAGTTCCGCAGCATTCACGTCACTGAAAATCTGAAATGGTCCACACAGAGTGTGGTGAAGGCACAATAGTGCATATTCAACCTCAGGAGGCTGAGGAAATTTGTCTTGGCCCCCCGAAGACCCTCAAACTTCTACAGAAAGACAATTGAGAGCATCACCACCTGGTACAGCAACCGCACCGACCGCAAAGCTCTCCAGAGGGTGGTGCGGTCTGCCCAACGTATCCCCAGGGACACACTGCCTGCCCTTCAAGACACCTACAGCACCGATGTCACAGGATGGCCAAAAAGATCATCAAGGACATCAACCACCCGGGCCACGGCCTGTTCACCTGCTAACATCCAGAAGGCGAGGTCAGTACAAGTGCATCAAAGCTGGGACAGAGACTAAAAAAAACTGCTTCTCTCTCAAGGCCAGACTTAAATAGCCATCACTAGCCAGCTACCACCTGGTTACTCATCCCTGCACCTTAGAGGCTGCTGCCCTATATACATGGAATCACTGTACACTTCAATAATGGAACACTAGTCACTTTAATAATGTTTACATACTGCTTTACTCATCTCATATGTATATATTGTGTTCTATTCTATTCTACTGTATTTTAGTCAATACTTCTGACATTGCTCGTCCTAATATTTATACATTTCTTAATTACTTTATTTTACTTTTAGATTGGTGTATTGTTAGATACTTTGCACTGTTGGAGCTAGGAAAACAAGCATTTCGCTACACCCACAATAACATCTGGTAAATATGTGTATGTGACCAATACTTGGGTGAACTGGAATCATAAAAATAGCCATTAACATTAAAACAAAAAGTAGAATCGATTTTGTTTGGTACAATCTGTTGACTGCACTTGACCTATAAGAACATCATGCAAATTTATAGTGTATCTAACAGCGAGGAAGAACTGCACTGCTTGAGTGACAGTGGGGAGGGCTTTATATGTGTGAGAAGCAGCCGCAAGAAGAGGGAGAGAGACGAAAAACGGAGTAAACAAAATATTGCATGCAATATGATCTCTTTCAATATGGATATTGCACATGTCAGTATTGCAATTTTGATGTGAATTTGATTCATTGTGCAGCCCTATGTCCTCCAGGCTGGCCCTTTACCTTGGTGTGATAAGTCCTCCATCTCAGAGTCTGTGGTGCTGTTGGAGGAGGTCGTTTTCTCTGAGTCGGAAAGTGTTTGCTGTTTGTGTTTCTTCAGGTTCTCGATCAGCAACGACAACGGACGTTCCACCTGAAAGGACAGACACTTTAGACATGCTGCTTTACCCCCATAGTAAAATGCTGAACAGTACAGAATATAGGGTTTAGTCAAATGTTGTCCACTAGAGGGAAGTGCACTCCTTCTCGTGGACAGGGCTAACTGTGTCCTTATGGTTCAGTTGAAAGCCCACCTTACATATTGTGTGTGTTTCTGAACAGCCATGTGCCCAGTGGGTGGAAAGCTTCTTCATTATCCTACTACTTACAGGGAAAGGCTCGGCTCCCTCCTGGATCACAAATCCCTCAATGACGTGGGTGAGGATCTGGGGTTTCACTATTGCCTGGGGCGGTTTGCTCTCGCCATTATGAGGGGTGCTGCCGGTCACCGTGGGCGCATTGTTCCCATTCCCCGAGGTCATGACTGGAAGCGAGCCTGCACCTGGTTGCGCATTCAGCCGCTCAGCGTCTCCCTTACCTGCTGGGAATAATAATATTCGAACGCGAGTAAATAAAATTATATATTGATATGTCAAATGACTGACATCGTGCAAGAGTCGGTACTGATGTATACAAAAATAAAATAGTTCAAAGTCAATGACCACTCATGTCGTTGATTAATCTGTTAACATTTTATACATTGGAGATTATTTTCAGCAGAATATCTGGACCACTTAGTAAATTGTTTGTTTACTTTTCTTCCCACTTAATTCTACACCTAGGCCAACAAAAAACAATTAGTTGTATTTCATACAATGAATGTGTACTGTAACAACTAAATGATATTACGCAATTTGATTATCCCAAATTCGTATTGTTAATCCATTATAACAAAAAGCAAAGGTTTCGTCGACATCTGCTTGAAAAGTAAATGTGACCACATTTTAACACTAACTTAAATTGAGAAACCTGCCACAATAAATTACAAATACAGGGGATGTGATAACTGATTCAAACGCCCCGACAATGGTCAACACGGAGCGAAAGAACACCCTTTTGTTCCAATGCTCCAAACAACCTTCCCTTTCATATCCTCTCTGCCGAGGCAACATGAAGCAAACAAATCATGTGCTCAAAAATCTCAAATATTCCGTGGAAATACGCACCCGTTACATCAGTAGAAGTTACACAAGCAATGCAATCTTTCCAACGTTTTAACGTGCTTTCTTCTGTTTGTTCGGTCGCTATTACCACTGCAGCAAGCACACAGTACACACTTTAATCGCTTTGTATGCGGGAAGTGAATAGGAAATAAAGCGCCCCACCATTGGCCCGTGCTATTTAGAATGTGATCCAATGGCGGCGAGTATCTCAAACGGACTTCCTCTCTGATTGGTTGGACTATTTTCACCTCCCACTCATTTCAAGTTTAATCTACCACATTATTTGAGAAATATAGTGGCAAAACAGAAGTGAAAGTCTATGTAAAAATACAATTTTCCTTGATTAGAGACAAATCGTTGGAATGGGAATTGTTGAAAGATGGATTTTCTCAACTTTTGAGCTATGGCCCTAGAGGTAGGGCCTCTAATGTTTTCATATCTTATCATTATATTAAAAAAAACGACATAAATGGTAAAGACAATGTTCATTGTATGTCAGACAAGCAGACATGCTGGGCCTTGAGAATTAGTCCAAGGCACCACTGGTCTTGCTAGATCAAGGCTATAATATGGACCACCTAATGATAACACTTAGAGGAGGAGTGCCCTGATCACATGGTGGTCTAACTCAAAGTAGCCAAGTGGCACTGTTGGACACTTCAGTATACGCTGAGTAACAGCTTCCTGGTCTTTTGAAAGTACTGTATATCACAGGAGGTTGGTGGCAAGTTTTGGGAAGGACAGGCTTGTGGTAATGGCTGGGGCAGTATAGGTGAAATGGTATCAAATTCATCAAACATGGTTTCCATGTGTTTGATGCCATTCCACTCGCTCCGTTCCAGTCATTATTTTGAGCCATCCTCCCCTCAGAAGCCTCCACTGCTGTATATTATTCATGTTTGAATGTGGATGGGCCTTGCGCGTATACACCTGCCAGACATTACAAGTGCTCCTTTCTTCCCCCTAGCCCATGGGGAGAATTACAAAGCCCGGCCCCTCTCCCCTAATTATGGCTAAAGCTGTCGCGTTCCCCCAAGTGGCAGGGCAGAACAATGGACTCTGTGGCGTGACAGATTTAGTCTTCCGCTTGAGGGGAGTGCTGGAGTGGGGATGGCCATTGTGCCTGGGCTGCCTAGGCCTACAGACAGAGTGAGTCTGAGGGAGGGAGGGAGTGTGAACCCCTCTCTGCCATGTGGGTGGACCTTCACATTACTGTATCAAATTGAACAGCGTCAGGGCTTCTGGTCATCCATAAGTCCAATGACTTTGAGATGCAACCGTATGTGAAATATAAAATATACAGTAATATCTACCTCCAGTGTGTGTGGTGGGGCTGCTGGGGTCCAATGGGCATTACTCACTAGTGAGGACCTCAAGAGTACAATGGGCTGTTGGCTGCTGTACGAGGGAAGTGAAACTGTTCTCCGTGACTACCTCAGATGTGGGCAGCTCCTTGCTGGCACTGTCCTGAACCAGCTGAGAGTCCGGGGCAGAAGCTGTTGGCTGGATCTGGAGGTTGACTGCAGCTAGCTTCCCTAGCTTAGTATTGGGCAGAGGGGCAGCCTGGGTCTGGCACATTTTGGGTAAGGATCTGGGAGCTGATAGTGGAGATATTGGCCTGCTGGCTGGGAACAGGAGCATAAACAGGGGGTTTGGACAGCACAGGGCTGGTGCTGGATAAACAGGGCCTGTAGCATCTGGGCTAGAGAGTGGCTGTGGATGGAGGATGTGTACAGCACTAGGGCCTGGCCCCTTAGAGGAAGCTGCTGGGTCTGGTGATGCTAGAACAAACTGCTGCTGTTTATGCTGCTACAGGATCTGGTGTGTCTGGATTTATGTGTACTCTGTAAAAACAACACAAATCAACATTAGTCTTTGCTTTAAACTAAGAAATGTCAGGTTTCTTTCACAAAACGAACAATAAACTACAGACAGTCCATGTACACAATTATAAGTTGAGCACATTGAGTTAGGATTTGGCCCCAAGTGTGTATGCCTATAAAGCCCCAGGTATATTGTATAATGGTTACCACAGCAATAACTTCCCAAACAGACAGACACCCCAGGGGATGTTTAGTCTTGGCTTTAGTCGGTGAAGCCTGGACTGAGGCTTCCGCTCATAGAAAGTGTTTATAAACCAAACAGTAGATGCCCTGAGGCCTAACACATTATCATGGTCTATAGAATTTAAAGATAACAAACATCTGGGGATAAAGATAAAGATTTAACTGCTTTTAATAAACTGATACTTCAGCTAGCAATATCCTTGTGTAGCCATCCAATGCATACTTCTAATCCTCGCATAGATTGCTGGGTAACGTAGTCTTCATGTTATTAAGAAATAACACATATTCCTTCCTTTAAAAAAAACACATTTTCTCTGTAACTAAACATGTCACATATCAAATCGCACATTTGTTTACTCAACCTGCATAACATACAATTTTCAATAACATACATTTCTTCCCTTTTCATTTCAAAATCGCTCTCATCAGTTAAGAGGAAGTAAACATTTTTATTTTTCAACTAAACACATTCTGTCCAACAATACTCTTTTGGGGCTCTATTTGTTTTCACATAAATGAAAACATTCAGTCCAGTTGCTTTTATATTTTTGAGCAATTCTCAATAAGCCTTTCTGGGGCTCTGACAGTCCTTTTTGGTCGTTCTGCTGAAGTGCTTCCTGAAACAGTTGGACAGTGGTCGTTGTCACTCAGGGTTGTTCTGACTCTTTTGTCCATTGGTAAAGACACTTCAGCAGTATCCTCCTGATGATCCTCAGTCTCTTGAGTGAATGGCTGAAGCCTTAGATCCACTCTGTTTTGTCTCAGTTGTGATCCATGCTCCGTTTGGATCTCATAGGATCGCGGTGCAACTTCTCTCTGCGCACACCCTTGCTGCATCCAGGTTCCTGTAGTGATGTCTCGGAGTCATACATGATCTCCAGGTTTCAGTTCAGATAAATGTCTTGCACTGTTGTCATGTCGCTGTTTTTGTTTGTCTTTGTTTTTCCCTTTGCGAGTTTGACTTGTGAGTACCTCTGGGTGTTAGCATGTCCTCATGGATGGGTAGGTTGGTTCTGATGCAATGTCCCATCAACATTTGTCTGTTCTGCAGCTGTGCGCTGCGGTAGATCAGACTTTTTAGGAAATTCTCCTTTCCACCGTGTGCCTTTTTCATCAGACCTTTGACAATTTTGACTGAACTCTCTGCTAAGCCGTTGGACCTTGGGTAGTTGGGGCTGGAGGTGTTGTGTCGGAATCCCTCGTTGTAAGCGAACTATCAGAATTAGGAACTTGAGAACTGCCATTGCATAATCCAAAATATTGGTGCCCTCGGATGCTCTTGGGTAGAGCTCCCACCAGGTCCATTGCGATCCTGCTGAAAGGGACTGAAATAATCGGTAGGAGAATTAAGGGGCTGATAAAGTGTGGTTTTGGAGCCACCTGCTGGTACTCCAGGCTACTGCGGCAGTAATCTTCCACTGCTCTCTTGGCCAGTAAAATCATGCCTTGATCTGGTCTAAGGTCTTCTCCACCCCTAGGTGAGCCCCAAGAAGGTGTGAGTGCGACAACTGCAGGGCAGATTGTACAAAGGGATGGAGCACCAACAACAATGCCATACATTCGTCATTCTTCTTCATGACCTGATACAGCAATTTCTTCTTCATAGAAAAATGGGGGTAGGTGATCTGACTTACCCCCTCCATGGGCTTTCCATCCACTAAGGTCACCTGCTGGAGAGCGCTGGCCAGGTTAGGATCCTACAATTGGGCCGTGCAGAACCGGACCGCTAGGGAGGCGTGCTCTGGCGCCACCTCATGATCCAGTGGGAACATGTCTTCCAGACTCGCCACACCTTCCTCCAGTCTTGCTTCACCCGAGTCACCCTCCGAGAGGGGTTCTGTTGACGCCTGGGGGTCCACTTCCTGGAATCCACACATCCGGTCATCCCTCCTTCTGGCATCCCTCCCACCTCTCTGGCTTCCTCCTCCCTTCTGGTACCCCACGTCTCTGGACATACTGGTCCACAGTTGGCGGAATATCAGGAAATCCCTCCCAATAAGGACCGGCACAGGCAGGTTTGGGACAACTCCCACTGGCCCTGTGTGTTGTTCCTTAGTGGTCTGTAGGTGGATGAGTGTGGTAGGGTAGTCCTTGGTCTCACCGTGTATGCATGTGATGGCTACAGTGTCAGTCAGGTTCGGGGACTGGGCAAAGTCAGGTTTGATCAGGGTCACCATACTCCCGGAGTCCAAAAGTGCTGTGGTGTCCTTTCTGTTGGCTCTTACCGGGGTGACAGGGGAAGGACCACTCTCCTTAGCCCAGCATGCCATCAGCAAGCCGCAGAGACTCCCGGTGGCTACCTTAGTGGCTAAGGCATCGGGATATCGTGGTTTGGACAGTTCCAGGTGATGTGTCCCTGCTCGCCACACTTGTAGTTCTTCCTGTTGCCAAGGTTCAGGAAGGGGCGTTGTCTCTGGGAGCTGGCTGTTGTTGGGGGTCCCGGCATGGTCCTTGGCTTGGGTCGCAGCGTTGTCCTCCGCCCTTTTCCGCTCAGTTGGGCGAGTGGAGGGTTCAGCCTTCCGTGGTTGTCCGCTGTGCAGGACCTCCAAAGCCACCTGTTGACCTTCCACCAGTTTCACCAGCTGATCTGCGCTCTGCGGGTTAGCTTGCTAACGTTTTAGCTTTGAACTGGATAGAGCGTAGAAATGTATCTATGACCACTTTCTCGATGGGTGTGAGCATCAGTGGTTCAGCAGTTAGCCAGCTCTTGGCCAGCCTAATTAGGGTGTAACCATACCGGCTCAGGATTTCCTTTTTCAGCCCCTTGTAATGCATCTCCTGGTCAGCCGTCAGATCCTGATAGGTCTTCTGTGCTGCGCCTGACAGGAAGGGTGCTAGCAGGCTGGCCCATTGCTCATGGGGCCATTTCTCCGTAGCCACCATCCTCTCAAAGGCTTGGAGGTAAGCCTTGATGTCATCAGCCTCTGTCAGCTACAGTATAAACCTACTGAGTTTGGAACAAGAGACTGCTGCACCTGCAGCCACGCCAGCCTGGGCGGCTGTCAGCTGGCTGAGTCCAGCTCACAGGAGAGCGGTCTGCTGACGCTGTTCCTCCAGCAGCTACCGATGCATAGCCTGCTGCGGTAGGTTTGCCTCCACCAGCTGTTTCACCAATGCTTCCATTGTGCTCTGTGTCTGTTTAGTTATTGAGCTTGGTTTGCCCGCATTCTCCACCACATGTAGCAGGCTTAAGGGGGGTGAGGTTTCCACATCACCAAGTTCAATAACCAAAAACGCACACAAAGCACAACTAGAATACAAATGGGGAATGTATTAGGGAGAATTGCACACTATAGGAAAGGGAGGAATTCAACAACCAGTTCACAGTTCACAGTCTGTTCTCATTGTCCATTCCATTCTCCAGGGGTAATCCTAAAACTCGGCTCCTCAGCCAAACCAGTTCGGTACACAGTGGAGGGGGGTGGGCAATTACACAGCTAATTCTCTCTTCTCACACTCTCCATAACACTCTCAGTCCTCTCCCAATAAGTGCAGCCCGCTTCCTCTTTTATCCCCAAGCACTCCATGACTTAATGATGCAAAGGCTTGCCTCGTTGGGGCAGGAAGTCCATATAAGGCACGGGGGTGGAGCCAGCGGGCTGTAAGATATCTCCCTTCAATCACCACTCCCCCCACCTCTCCCTGCCATCTGCCACAATATTTAAAATCAAATACTTTTACTCAAGTAGAATTTTACTGGGTGACTTTCAACTTTTACTTGACTATTGGGTACTTTTTCCACCACTGAAATTTTTGGTGCTGCCTCTCGTCCCAGCCGTGCTGCCTCCTTATACCACCGCCTCTCAGCTTTCGCTGCCTCCAGCTCTGCCTTGGGGCGGCGATATTCTCCCAGCTGTACCCAGGGTCCCTTGCCATCCAAGATCTCCTCCCATGTCCAGGAGTCTGGAGATCGCTGCTGTTGCCCGTTACCACGCTGCTTGGTCCTTTGGTGGTGGGTGATTCTGTAACAGTATTCTGACGAGGAGGAGTAGTAGGAAGGATCGGAGGACCAATGCGCAGCGTGGTAAGTGTTCATGATATTTATTATAACTCAGAACACTAAAGAACAAAAACAATAAAGCGACTACGAACGAAATGAAACAGTCCTATACGGTGAATATACAAAAACACAGTACAGAAAGTATTCACCCAAAAATCAAAGGTGAAACCAGGCTACCTAAGTATGGTTCTCAATCAGGGACAACAATTGACAGCTGCCTCTGATTGAGATCCATACCAGGCCAAACACAGAAATCCCAAATTATATAAAAAATAACAGACAGCCCACTCCAACTCACGCCCTGACCATACTAAAACAAAGACAAAACAAAGGAACTAAGGTCAGAACATGACAATCAAAAAATCAAAAAAAAAAGAAAAATATCGGATATCGGTATCGGACAAAGATATTAAATTTTTGTCCGATACCGATATCCGATATTTTTCTTGCCAAAAAAACCTGATACCGATATAAAAAAAATGTTTGCGTCCTTTTAAGCATTCTATTACAGTTAAATAGTTAACACACTGTCAAGACGTGCCCTGGGGGGAGGATCATAGCCCCCTTCTCTCTCGCTCCACAGTTGTATAACTTTACGACAGGTCATAAATACCTGGTAGAAACTGGCATGCAGCATTGAGAGAGTCTAAGAGAACAAAGACCCTCTCTTGGCCAAACTCCTAATCCCCAAAATGGGAGAATTAAACAATATTTCTACTTTTGAGAATGTGGGAGGGGTCCGTGGACACTTAGGGGACAGTTATGACGGGTGTGTTTCATTTGGCAATCTCATGAAGGACAGGAAACACACATAACTGTATCTCTTCAAGTGTACGTTTCCCAGCTGTTAGGTTTACATCTAAATATTGTGAAACATATGTGATTAAACATGAAGCTATTTGTGAAAAGATGTAATGTGATGTTAACCTTCTAAATGAGAGTATGGGGTTTCATATAAAGTTAACCAAATCAATGGCCACGCCCACGTGAGCGTAGACATCAGGTTGAGAGCTTCAAATTCCTTGGTGTCCACATCAACAACAAACTAGAATGGTCCAAACACACCAAGACAGTCGTGAAGAGGGCACGACAAAGCCTATTCCCCCTCAGGAAACTAAAAAGATTTGGCATGGGTCCTGAGATCCTCAAAAGGTTCTACAGCTGCAACATCGAGAGCATCCTGGCCGGTTGCATCACTGTCTGATACGGTAATTGCTCGGCCTCCGACCGCAAGGCAGTTCAGCGGGTAGTGCGTAGGGCCCAGTACATCACTGGGGCAAAGCTGCTTGCCATCCAGGACATCGACACCAGGCAGTGTCAGAGGAAGGCCCTAAAAACTGTCAAAGACCCCAGCCACCCCAGTCATAGACTGTTCTCTCTACTACCGCATGGCAAGCGGTACCGGAGTGCCAAGTCTAGCACAAAAAGGCTTCTCAACAGTTTTTACCCCCAAGCCATAAGACTCCTGAACAGGCAACCAAATGGTTACCCGGACTATTTGCATTGTGTGCCCCCCCCCAACCCCTCTTTTACTCTCTGTTTATCTATACAACAGTTGTATTCGGCGCAAGTGACAAATAAACTTTGATTTGATTATAAAGCTGTAGTTTGGCTACAATTTAACTAGGCAAGTCAGTGAAGAACATATTCTTATTTTCAATGACAGCCTAGGAACAGTGGGTTAACTGCCTGTTCAGGGGCAGAACGACAGAGCTCTGTCGGGTTTGAACTTGCAACCTTCTGCTTACTAGTACTGCCGCCCCAAATCGCTGAGACTATCGATCACTACAGAATAAGATCAAATCTTAGACGTATAATTACTAGTCTGCAGCTAGAAATTACGTAAGCCTAGAACAAGAATACAGACAACCGACGAAGCATCTATCTATTGGAACATTTCCGAATGGTACTCTGAAGTATCCATTCTAACCACCTACAACCACGAAAGACATTGTGACATCTGGGAAAGTTAACCAGAGACTCTGATGAACCCTACAGGATGATTGAGGATTCCAACAGAGAAGACAACAACGAGATAGAGGAGTAAATATAGATACATTGCAATTATTCTCGAATGAGTGGCCGTGCATGTGCAAAGGATTAGGATTAATGTAATTATAGACTGTGTGCAGTGAATCCACTTGGTCTTTTCCGCTCTTTCTCAGTCCCCACCCCTTTCCTTTGACTACCAAGCCATCATATCAGCTTAACCCACTAGGGACTTTTCTATCATTGTTCGTAACCAATATCTACTGTTTGTTTGTTATGTAATCCTGTGTGATTATTTAGTTAGTTAGTAAATAAATAAATAAGCCAATTTGTATATTGCTGATTCATTATGGAAACTAAGGTTTGTGCAGATAACCATTAATTTTCTGACGTTTGGAATGAGACTAATAAGGTAACAATTCAGAATTCATTAATAGAAGACTAATTGATCAGATATTAAAATATCTGAAGAGTTACATTCGGAAAATTATAACTTTGTAATCAACATTTCCCGTGGTGCCCCGACTTCCTAGTTAATGTTTACATGATTAGTTTAATCATGTAATAATTAA
This sequence comes from Oncorhynchus mykiss, assembly GCF_013265735.2. Lineage (NCBI taxonomy): Eukaryota > Metazoa > Chordata > Actinopteri > Salmoniformes > Salmonidae > Oncorhynchus > Oncorhynchus mykiss. The sequence goes on along the minus strand of NC_048580.1, from coordinate 53,413,825 downwards.
ACCTAGAGTACTGATTTGATATACAGTTGAAGTCTATATCTTGGGTATTGAGTAGACTGTTAGCCCATTTCATTGATCCCCAATCCTTAGGTAAAGCTGTACAGTGCAATATGAATGTCAATACACACAATAGGCTGACTGTGGAGGTGATTTCACACAGTCACAGTCCCGCAATAATTATTGTGGCTAGCTTCACAACACATAACCCGGTCAGGTCACTCCTCACTAGCCAGATGAAGCTAGCTGGCTGCTTATAATGTTAGCTTTGGGCAACAGGGTTAAGTAGCTGCCTAGCTATTTATTTTTCATGAACTAAAGTTACATTTCAATTGGCAAACAACAAGTGGTTACCTAGCTAATACTTACTCACAAGGATTCCTAAATCATTACTAAGATTAGTGAAAATGACTGCAGTTTCTACTGGTCATTGTTTTCAGGTTGGTTGTATTGTTGCTAGCTAGGTACCCCAAAGCTAGCTACCCCAGAAGTTGTGGTCGAACAAATAATGCTTCATTACCAACGCGGTATTGTAAACACATTGTTTGTGGCCGGTGTTTGCTGTTTGCAGACTTTTTGTACAGCTTTGACAGTGCTACTGATAGTAGTGGTGGGGCTTGCACATGCAAATTCATAACACCCAACAATCTATAATATAACTGTTATTTGATGTGTCAAATTAAAAGCGAATTTAACATGTCAAATAGTGTTTTTTGACATGTATCTTTTTTGACACGCAAAGACCCAAATGGCGTTCCATAGTATGTCGTGAAGCTAATAGCAGTGAGCTATTACTGTGTAACTCCGGCAGGGCAACATCTGAACAATAGCGGACTTGGTTACATTAGTGTGTACCGGTGCTCAACCAGTCACGAAAGCCATCACCCACGACAGAACGGTTGATTGTCAAGGGCAATGAATTCCATTATCTTGGCATTAATGGATTTTGTCTTTGTTGTCTCGCTGAAATGTTCTTACTCTTTCAAATGACTGCTCGACTTGTTGACTGCTCGATAAACACAGCAGACATTGTGGGCTATGTTAGGAATACTGTGTTGCAGGTGCAGCGCAAAATTTTACATGGCGTCATTACGTCATGTACCTACGTTATATAGGTATGCACGTCAGTTTTGACATCGGTTTTTCACAACGGCGTTAAACTAGACATCGGCCGATACCGATGTTGGCATTTTTAGCTAATATCGTCCGATTCCGATATGTTCACCAATATATCATGCATCCCTATAAAAAATGCTCCATGGTCGAATTCGTATTGATAAAAGGAATCACTTGAAGCCATTGTTTTGACCAAATTATTTTGTTGTTAGTGTCCGCCTCCTTTTCAAAAAGGCCCGCCTTGGGGGAGGGATGGGGGCCAGACCACGAAGCACCGCCCAACACAAGTTGTAGGCTTTCAGAGACTGGAAAAAAATGGTCTGCTTGTATATTTAGCAATGAATCCAAATATCGCTGAAAGACGTCCAATGGCTCTATCGAACAAGGACAATCATATCTACATGCACAAAAAAGTATAGTGCAATTAGTATAACATAGAGCCTTCGCGAAATGCCATAAAGCAGGACTACATTTATTTTTAGATCTCACCCCCCGCAGTGTACTTTTGGTTTTACACATTTCAATAAATAATAGAATCCAGCACACAATGTTCCGTACATGAACCAATTGAGCCTGTCAAAATAACCCAACAAACACAACTAAATCAAAAGGAAATACCACCAAACAATTTTAAGCAAAACAGTAGCGCAACTATCGTGGCATGCATTTTTTTCAAAAACAGAGGATCCTGCCTCTGATCTATTGATTTTGGTCCCTGAGATGGGGGGGAGGGTTTCCTGTGCGCACATGGTGGCAGAGAGGAAGATGTGCTGCGCTGAATGGCGTGCACCCAGCCAACCCCCATCTGGTAGTAGCTGATTAGGAGTACCTTAGCTCGGTTGTGGAGACCCATGGGTCAGGCCTCCGCTGCAAGCTTGTCCTCCTCACCTTTAGCTTCACTACGGAAACAGTCTGGTTCTGCTTAGAGCTTCTTAAAGCTACACTGCTGCAGGAAGGAGGTGATTGTGTAAGACAGTGTTTGGGAGATCCCCTTTATCCCAACTTCTAATTAGATCCTCATGAGGAAAAAATTGAGCGGAGAGATTCAGCACAAAACTGTCTACATTTCTAAAGAATTCTACCAATAACAAGAAGGACGGAATTGGATCACTGTCTGCACATAGTGTTGCATACTGCACACAGGCAGTAGAGGTTTAATGTTGATGTTGATGGACTATTGGAAATCTAGTTAAAGTCAAGGAACTCTTCATATTAGAATTATGCTGAGTGTACTGCTGCTGCTGCTGTGTTTTGAAGCTGTCATTCCTCTTGCCATTAAGATACTTTTAGGACTCATCTCTGCCATGTTTGCTCAGTATAGGAGCTGTTACTGGGGTCTGGCTGAGGCTTTCTGTCTGATTAGGCCATTTCCCCTTTAAGTCCTGTAATAATAACCAATTTCCTCTGTTAGTGGGTTCACGTGGATAGGGCTGTCTGTCTAATGAAGGGCATTTACAGAAAAGCCTTTGGATAGGTCTGACAGACAGCCCTGTCCCTGGTAATGTGGTTAGGAAATACTGTAGAACTCAAAAGGCCCTATAGTGGAGACGAGGTTATGGATGTGCCTTTTGACAAAATGATGAAAGAACACGTGAAATGTGATGTCTATATCACAAAAGTAAAAAATCAACAGCAGAATGATTCTCTTTTGAATGTGGACACTCATGTTGCTTAACACTCCCCCAAATCTGTTCAGCATGGCATAGAAATAGCAGCTCTGGCTGCGGCTACATGCACTACAGTTGTCATGTTTATGAAAACCTATGCTTCTCTGTTATGCTAACCTAATAATGTGTTTGAGCATGGAAGTCCTGACCAGGGTGCTTTGAATGTTATCTACCTGGGTTGACTGCTGACAGCTGTCAAACTGTGTCTCACACTCACCAGGTGGGCACTCAGCTTTATGTGGAGCTGGGCCTCTCCAGACATCTGTTTGAGATACAGGCCCTGGAGCTGAGAGGAGGAGGAGGGAGCCTCCTGCTGGCTACGGATGGCAATGTTCTGCACCTGTGGGAATCAGGGTATTTAGAGCGACAATATAGTGTCCATGGTATGTGTGTGGTGAGGATGTGTGTTGTGTGATAATGTGTGTGCCTGTGTCTGTGCATACAGTATGTGTGCTCATTGAGGTTGTGAGTGCACATGGATGTGCATGTTGTGGGGTGAACATTACCTGTGCACTATTAGACTGTTGGTTGATGGCGGACTGTACGGAGGCCTCTGATTGGAGAGTGGCAACAGCTGCAGTTGGGGTGAAGATGAGCTGGGGGGACAAAGAACAACAAATATTGGCACTAACACTGCTCCAAATCAGGACCAGCTAAGCCCTCAGCCAAGGTTGTGTTATCCCACTGTGCTAAGACAAAAAATAACAACAGTAACAAAGCTCTTTCAACTGGATCTCGCACTCCATGAACTACATGGCTAAGGCATTTTCTTCCATGGCAGCAATTTGATTTTGAATAAGGCCAGTCATGTGCAGCATTGTACCTATTGTGTTACTCTGATCTAAAATGGATAGCAACTCAGTGGCGCTTGATGGTTACAGATTGCAACGGTGTCAAAAAAAAACATTACTCCAAAAATCATACGAGGAACCTCAGTATTTCTACCAGGAAAAATATGACTGACACTCAAGTCTTGAGTTTTGTTTTTCACCGAAATTAGCCTCTGCCGTGCCACAGTTCTATACCCTGGCCACATGAAGGAAAACATCATATTGAATCATATGGAAAACAAAAACTAGATGGGGTAGACAGAGGAAGGAAAGTTTTCAGAAAATAAAGCCATATCCAAACTTTCCATCATTATTCAGATGAAGTGTGCCCATCCAGTCATGTGGAGAGGAGATGACTATTGACCTAGGTGAAATAGGAATGAGAAATGTGGAGTGTGTGTGCGTGTGTACCATTTCCTTACCATCTGAGCCCGCAGATACATCTGAGCTTGGCTGGTGGTGAGGGCGGGACTGGAGGCGTTGCCCAGGAGCATGGCCTGCTGGAGGATACATGTGGGGGCAGAGCTAACATTTTGGGCTCTGCTGATTAGCTGGGCTGCTGCTAGAGGTGTGGCCAGGTTTACCTGGGAGAGGAGGAAGGAAGTGTACTGTTATGACTATACTAACACAATTCCAAACATATTTCTTCAGCCCAATATGTTAATGTGATGAACGTTTTGTAAGATTGCCCCCTCATGAACACGCCCTATATATAATCAGTCACAGAAAGTCCTGAAAAAGACACAGAGATGCAGGAACAGACTTACAGACATGGACATGCAGCACACACCAAGATAAACATGAATACAAGGACACAAGCAGACAGAAACTGGGACAGTCATTGAACTCAGTGGACTAGCTACAGACTAAGACAGCTATTTCACAACAGTTCTACTTACAGTGGTCTGTGTGGAACCTGTCTGCTAAGAAGTGTTCCCACTCAGATTGTAGCTCTGTCGTCCTGCCACTATGGTAACCTGGGAAATGTAGGAAATGAAATGGTTCCAATATCAAAACCATCAATAGGTAATTTGTGCCACCCTGCAATATACTAAACATTCATTGATGTTGTCCCTTATAAGTAGGCCATGCTATAGATTAGCGTCCTGTCCAGAGAGTGTACTTGTAAGCTGCCTCAGGCTACAGAAACAGGACACGGGCTAATGCTCTATGGACTATTCTGGCTCTGAATGGCTCTACATACTTTATTACTTATATTTGCCCCTACATAGGGAAAATCCAATACAGGCCAGAGTAATGGACAGTTTTAGCCCCCAAGTGTAGCCTACGCTTCTCTAATGGAGTGTAAAGACCTTCATAAGATGTAAGATGAGTGTGCCACCAGGGAGGGACTGACCCGTCGACCATCAAGAGCCCATGTTGACCAGCCTGTCACGCCCTGACCTTCGAGATCCTTATTTATTCTCTATGTTTGGTTAGGTCAGGGTGTGACTCGGGTGGGAGAATCTATGTTTTCTATTTCTTTGTTGTTTTTGCCTATTGTGGTTCCCAATCAGAGGCAGCTGTCTATCGTTGTCTCTGATTGGGGATCATATATAAGTTGTGATTTTCCATTTGGGTTTTGTGGGGAGTTATTTTCTGTTTTGTTGCCTGACAGAACTGTGCACTTTTGTTTTTTCTACTTTGTTATTTTGTTGCGGTGTTCAGTTGATTAAAAATCACGCTGCACCTTGGTCTCCTTCTTCAACCCACGAGAGTTGTTACCCAGCCAGGCCTCATACTGATGGAGAACCAATTCATGTTATGTTGGGGGAAACTATACGGGAGTCTTAACTTGGTTAGTTGTGAGCAACCAGTAGTTCTCTTTAGCTATAGCTGTAATGGGGCTCATACATGCTTATAGCAAGTTATAAAGCATTATACCGGCAGGCTGTGAAGTGTTACTGCTATAATGACTGCTGTCAATGCTGGACTGTCCATTGTTTTAATCAATGTTGTTAGGAGGATAGATACGCGATTCACTGACCACTGATCAGATAGGTTAATTATTAACCATCCCTACTGAGCACAGGCGGCCGGCGGCACTGTAGCCCTCTCCTGCAGTCAAATGACCATATTGCCCTCTAGTGGCCTCGTGTGTAACGTTATTCATATTTTTCATAATTTCATAATTAATTTCATAATTAAACATACATACAAATTTAAAAAATCAAACTATTTTTGTTATATTTCATTCTGTGATATATATAAAGTGTAATGTTGGGATGCAAATGCTAATGTAATACATTTCAACTCTGTATCCGACATGGTAAAGGTTTCCTCTTATTTTAAGCCCATAATCATGTGTGTGAGGTGTATACTTTTGTTTCAAAGTAGATTTATTTAAGACTACCAAGAAACTCTGTGACCCTGATTTAGCCCACTGCAGTAAAATGTTAATGGGGAGGACAGCCTCATAGAAATGGCTGGAATGAAATAAATTGAATGGTATCGCACACATCAAACACATGTTTTCCATGTGGTTGATACCATTCCATTTACTCCATTCCAGACATTATTATGAGCCGGCCTCCCTCAGCAGTCTCCTGTGCTATTAAGATATACTCTCAATTCAATGTCATCCTATTGAGGTCCATTTCCATGTCACTGTCATTTTTCACAGATTTCTAAACAAAAGTCGATGCCTTGAACCCCAAGATAGTGAGACAGAGACATATGCAAGGACTCCATTCTCCATTCAACTGACGTGATTACTTGGACGTACTGCGAGAGCTATCATCTCTGTGTGTTTAGAAAATGGCCGACCTTTGTATTCCTGTTTCTGGACCTTCCCTCGTTTCCCCAAACAAAACAAAACCCTTTCTTTCTAACAAGGTACTGTATATGAAGTATGCTGTGGGTCCCTTGACACTGGTATATGCCTTGGAGTCTCCCAGGTATACATACATTCTCCCTCTGAGCTTTGACATTGATGAGAGCGAGAGAGAGAGAGAGGTAACAATGTACAAACAAATGCAGTGTACAAAAGAGGGCTCTCCATCCATCCACACATTAGCCCACAGGAAGCATTGCCATCGCAGATAAAAATGGAGGGAAGGAAGGCAGCGTGGGGAAATATTTTTGGCAGTCTGTCAGCTAGCAAGTCAATAGCGCACACAACCTATGCCTTGTTTAAAAAATGTCCCTTAAAACCATAAACATTATAAATCACATGTCACTGTCACACTGTTTTTGAATAGGTTTGTTAGGCTCAAAGGGCACCCCCTATTATTAAGGTCATTAATATGCACCCTATTTCTAATAAACTTCTAAACAACTAATGCTCTAACAAATACAGACAGACACACACACACAAACACCTGCTGCACAGCGACTAGACTTTGGAACTGAGCGTTGCTTAGTTGCTGCTGCTGTTGGAGGGCTGCTGTCTGTAACATGAAGTGTTGCTGCTGGGCTGCGTACATCTGCTGCAAGTACTGGACTGTCTATGATGCGCCTGTTGCATCACCTGCAAAGAGAGAGGGATAGAAAGAGAGAGCGAGAGAAACAGAAAGAAAGAATGACAGATAAAGAATGAGGGGAGAGAAAGAAAAAACAAAAGAAGGAAAGAAGGAAAGAAGGAGCATAATAAATATGGAGGCAGGATTTTACATTACATTTCAAATCAAATCAAATCAAATTTTATTTGTCACATACACATGGTTAGCAGATGTTAATGCGAGTGTAGCGAAATGCTTGTGCTTCTAGTTCTGACAATGCAGTAATAACCAACAAGTAATCTAACTAACAATTCCAAAACTACTGTCTTATACACAGTGTAAGGGGATAAAGAATATGTACATAAAGATATATGGATGAGTGATGGTACAGAGCAGCATAGGCAAGATACAGTAGATGGTATCGAGTACAGTATATACATATGAGATGAGTATGTAAACAAAGTGGCATAGTTAAAGTGGCTAGTGACACATGTATTACATAAGGATGCAGTAGATGATATAGAGTACAGTATATACGTATACATATGAGATGAATAATGTAGGGTATGTAAACATTATATTAGGTAGTGTTGTAATAACATATTAAAACATGTAATGACGCATTCACGGACTGTTGTTAAACACACTGATAACCCATGAATATACACTGCTCCAAACCCTTTGGGATGGGCTACAAAGACACAGAACTCTGTCAAGAACCAATGTGATACAGACAACAGGCTGGAGAGGACTGTCTATCACCTACGAACAACCAACCAGGAGCCAGGACTACTAGAATCTACCTACGTCATTTCAATGTATAAATGTACTGCCCAAATATGTGTTACGCCCTCTTTTTCCGAAACCTCCCTAAGAGTGGACGATGAGAGCCGTGCTGCACGTTTGCCAGATATCACTATGCTAGATTAAAAGGCCTCAAATATACCGTATCCGCCTTGTCCAGAGTCTCATCTTGGTCTTGTCTCTCCTATAACTAATCATTGACAAATTGGTAGCTAGAGGATGGTAGAAATCCATGAATTCGGTCCATTTGATGAGAGAAAAGACAAGTTGACGACAGATTCTAGAAGGACGGGCGACCTGTCTACAGGAGCCATCGGGGATTCAACTCGCCTCAGGAAACTGACCAAAGAGCTCGACATTATAAAGGTACGCAGAACCGGTTTAATCGAATTCTGCATATTATAGTATAATCAATATCCAAATTATGGTCAGAAGTACTGAGTGCGTGAGTATGAATTGCCGTTAAATTTATGAAAATTGTTCCGATAACCAAAGGCATTTGCATAATGATATCTGTGTAAATATATTGTTCAAATCTGATTCAAATAGTCCTGCAACAGTAATAAAATTACTGGGTGTCGTGGTGAGGAATTGGAGGACAGAATGTGATATGATGTGATATATTGTTTAAGATTTAATCCAAATAGGCTGGCAGTAGTTGATATGTAAATCGACTAGGTGTTACGGTGAAGGATTTGATAACAGAATTTGATGGAATGTGATGCACTGTTTTAATCGGGTCCAAATAGGCTGGCAATTTTCGATTTGGCAATCGTTTAGGTGTTACGGTGAGGGATTCGATAACTCAGTGAAATGAAATATGAATGAGATGATGAAATGTTTTGTTAATTGATCGAGACGTATATTTAAGACTGTAACTAGTGGAGTAGCATCCCACTAGGAGCAACAGTTAACAAGCTAAATAATTGGACTAGGAGTGAAGGAATTAAACCTGATCTCTCCAGATTGATGTCACTGATTCACCGTTCCATGAGACCGAGGGATACTGACCACCGGCTCTAAATTTGACCGCCGAGTCAAAAGTTTGGGCGGGGCTGTGCGGCCGCCGTGCCGTGTAACGAATTGATTTCTGTTCTCTTTGTGCTGTTGGGGTTGCCTAGAATTAATTTGACAAATATTATAGAAGGCATCTGAATGCATTGACATTGACCCAAAAGTAGGCGTTTGGGACACTAACATTTCGCCAGGCAGTAGAAATGTGTGAACCTGTAAAATTACTCCAGTAAAATACCCTAGACGCATAATTATCTCGCGAATATCCTTTTGCGATATTATAGTACAGCAATTCTACAAAACTCTGTGTGCACGAGGGTGAGACACGAGAGATAAGTCTGTGTGGGCACCAGGGATACATCGCTGGTTTCGACCAAGTGACGGGCTAAGTGCACATAGTTGCGGAGGGCCATAGTGCAATGTGCAACATTTAGTTGTTTTTAATTGTTTTACATAATTTTTTATCGGACCCAGACATAGTGAATCGTCAATATGGCCTCAATTACCGTTCCCAAACTCAAATTCAATGAATATTTAGATCAGAGAATACAGGAAAGGGCAGGAGGAAAACAGGAATATAAAACAATAAAGAAGATATGGGGGGAAATTAGGCTAAGAGAGTGAGGCAGAAAATAATAGCAGACATTTTTTTTCAAGAAAAAAGGAACGAAGGAGAGAGAGAGAGCGGAGGCGGAGCTGAGAATAGGGACATGGGCAATAGAGGTGAAAAAAAGGACATGCCCACAAAAGAAACCTGATATGATGGGGGTGCTTGCTGGGGCCTCAGATGACGTCAGAGAAGGCACAAACAACAACCACAACACACCACCACCCACCGTGACCACCCCATCGGCCCCGCTCCCTCTATACCCGCCACAGGAAGAGAAGACTGAAGTGCCACCTCCCTATTCACAAAATCCATTCGCATACCTCCCACACAACCCATTTAAAAACCCACACCACACCAGCAGCCATACAGGCCCCGGTCTTCATGGTGAAGGGAGGACAGCTAAAAGGGAACATGACTGTGGGGATTCAAGAAGGCCACCTCGTCTGTGAAGGCCCGATTTGCTCAAGCCCCACAGCACTACAAGGCCCAGGTGGGTCCCTGCTGAACTACCCACAAGGAAGGGAAGGTGGATCTCAACCGGGCCTCCTAAAGAGAGAAGGCCACGATCTTATTCAGTTCTCCTCTACTCCAAACACAGACAATTAGCTGAAATCATAGGCTTGACACAAGCACTGAAAGGAGCAGGAAGGGGCCTACCAACTTCCCCTACGCCCAGCAGTTGATCCACGCTTCGTTGAGTACCAGCCTGGGAAGACCGCCTTGATGGGACAGATGCCCAGCCTACATGGAGGAGCCTCTACATGGATACACTAACTGCAATGAAAATACTACTACCCAAAGCCACGAACACAGGATGAGGAGGAGGAGGAGGAAGAGGACCCCCTCCTCTACAATACAACCACCCAGGGCCCAGCCACATGCAGCAGCAACAGCAAGATTACAACCAACCACAGTTTCAAGGTATGGCAGGGAACACCATGCCCTGGCCATAAAAGATTCCCACACTGTCTGAAACCCCAGAAGTGTACTGGCCAAAATGCCTACCCACAGGGCCTGCCACCCCTCACATCCAGTTTAAGTTCAACCAACTGAAAGCTCAAATCTACACTGCACCCATATAAGACTCCCCAAGCTGAGATCCATTGCACACTCAATGCAACAGAAACCGATGACTTCCTCTACACTGCAGACTGGGACGAAGACAGGATGCACCTGACCCCTCCTATCAGGTGTTGTACCATTGGGTGTGGCCCAGAGGGGGTGGCAGCACCGGTCATCCTACGATCAAGGAACCTCCATGCACCCCTGGCCTGGATGGCTGAAGCATCAACAGCCATAGCACTCCTGAAAACAGATCTATCAGCGGCAGCAGCTCTGACTGCACCTGACTACAAGAACAAGTTCCATTTGGATGTTTCTGAAAGGGAAGGATTCACCTCATCCGTCCTATTCCAGAAACAAGAGGGGGAGAGACGGGTCTTGACGCACTACTCTTCCAAACTTGACCACATTGAGGTAGAACAGACAACATGCTCCAGATACGTTGCTGCAGTAGCAAAAGCTATTGAAAAAACAGCTCACCTCGTGATGTCACCCTTCAAACAGCCATCATCCCTCAACCAGCATCGGCCCAATTAGCTGAAATCATCGGATTGACGCAGGCCCTCATCAGAGGAAAAGGAAAGACTGTGAATATCTATAGAGACTCAGCCCATGCCCATGAAGCAGTCCACACTGATGGACCCAGAACTTTTATGAGAAGCACATGGCCCACACACACACGAAGGCAAACTAAAGACCCTCCAAAAGACCCTCACATAAAAAATATGACTGACTTATTTATTTTATGATTTATTTTGTGACGAATGCAATGTTTGTGACAGACACAACCCAAAGAAACCATATCGAACACCAATGGGCTCATACCCATTACCTAATGCATGATTTCAGGTTATTAGCATAGAATACACAGACATGGGGGCGGATAAGGTGGTTAATGGGAAACAATACCTATTAGTGATGGTGGATAGGTTTTCCAAATGGGTAGAGGCAATTCCAGCGGCGGGGGAGGATGCGAGGTCAGTTATAGGCCACAATCCCAAGATCTCATGGAACGCGCAAGTCAAACGTATGTGCCGGGTCGAAGTTGAAATGGGTCGAAGCCCTGCCCCTGGCGTTGATGGCCATGAGAGCCTCACCAGGATCAGGCACCCATCTCTCTCCTCATGAGATAATGACTGGTAGAGTCATGCCTGGCCCACCAAGGGAGGGAGGTCATATGCCCGCCCTTGATGTGCAATAAATTGTAATGTCTAATTATGTGAAAACACTGACGGTTCTCTCTGCAGCACTCTCTACCCAGGTTCACAAGGTCCAGGAGGGGGAGCTGCCGGGGGACACGCCACCACTGAAGGTAAAACTTGGAGACTGGGTAAGGGTGAAGGTCCACAAGAGAAAGTGGCTGGAACCCAGGTGGACTGGTCCGTACGAAGTGAAGGAGGTTACTTCACACTCAGTCCAGGTCAAAGGTAAATTGGGCGCACCTTGGCACCACCTCACACATTGTACACCAGCTCCAACCCCTTCCCGCACACTGACGGAAGTCAGAACCGACCTAAGTGGTCTACATTCGGCCCCAAATCTTGCACCTCCTTAGTCAGGGAAAATGGGAGGTTCAGCCCCATATTCACTGACTAAGTCACACCGTACTCCTTGGGAACGGTTGGGGATCTCCGGACCCCTGTTTGTTATTTTTCTTCTCATGGGAGGAGTCACTGTATGTACACTCACATGGCTTATAAACCAACAGATGCACCCACTACAGATGCACCCACTACAGACTCACACACTGAATTCTACTCTGCCAGGTGAAACTAACTCTCTCTCTTTTCCCTCTTATCTACCACATGACCATACCGTTTCTAGGCGTGAGGTGGGAGTCACTAAGTGCACCCCCCAGGAGTTGAAGAGCACCACCTTGTGTTTGCCTTTCAATGCCACCACCACCGTTTACCTGCCTTGGGGCCTTTTGGGTCATGCGCAAAATAGTTGGGGCTACCTGCCTGGACCTATTCCAGTTTTAACTGGTATATAACCAAAGGGGGATATGGTGAGTGGTCTTGGAAAAACTTGGTGGCAGAAACGGGGCATGACTGGTCCAGCTATTCCAAGGGACGGGTTGTTCTTGCCTGGCGCAAACGGCTTACATTTTCACGCACTGGTTTTCAACTAAAGCTGATTGTACGACCTGGAACCACTATGGGGTGTCAGGTTTTTACGTTGGCCCCATATGTAGATACCGACAGGGCTGAAGTCCATTTCACACTATATATCTGTGTTACGCCAGAACCACAGCCTACTTCTGTGACGGTGCGTGACGATATGGCAAAGCCACATACCCTGCCCCAGCACAGGGATGGGTGGGGTTCTGCTGTTTTAGTGGTCACCACCCCTACCCCGGATGAGAACATTCAGGTTGCTACAGGTATCTCAGGTTTGTCTAACAATTGGCTATTATTGACCGAACAAGCAGCCAATACAACCCCCACTAGTTGTGTAGTTTGCATGGGTGCCCGACCATTGCTCCGCATTGTCCCGGCTACTGTCGAGATCGGATGTTTAATGCCCCTTATGGACCAAGACAATCCGACTGGTAATTGTTTCTTGTGGGATGCAGTTTACCCTGTTGTCTCCGCTACGGACAGGGCACCAGTATTTTCCTCTGATGTTGCCAGGGCCGAATTCTCCTGTATTAACATGACAGGGGGTATACTACAGTTAGGTTTGCTCCCTGTTGGTTGGTGTACAAATACTATCGTAGTAGTTGGAGTTTTTAAGCCAGTGATCAGGGCTGACATCTGGTGGTGGTGTGGGGGACCTCGGCTTTTTGACAGACCTCCCAATAAGGCTACGGGTACTTGTGCGCTTGTAACACTTCTACTGCCTATCTCTGTTTACCCTATAGGTGTGGGTGATTTGGTGACCCGGATACAGGCTGTGGACCCACAGTTTCTGCCTACCAGAACCAAGTGGGAAGCAGCCCTGACTGTTGGGGATCCCACATATATTGATGCTATAGGTGTTCCTAGGGGGGTCCCTGATGAGTACAAGCTGGTGGACCAGGTCGCCGCAGGTTTTCAATCATCTCTCTGCTAGTGGTGCACTGTGAATAAAAATGTTGACCGCATTAACTATATACATTTCAATGTCCAAAAATTAGGGAACTGGACTCAACAAGGTTTTGAGGCCGTACATGGTCAACTGGCGGCTACCTCCCTTATGGCTTTTCAAAATCGCATTGCCGTTGACATGTTGCTGGCTGAGAAGGGTGGTATATGTTTTATGTTTGGGGAGCAATGTTGCACATTTATCCCCAATAATACAGCCTCTGATGGCAGTCTCACTGTTGCGTTAGAAGGACTACGTACCCTGAATGGTAAAATGAAATCCCACTCTGGGGTTGATACCAGCAAGTGGGACTCCTGGATGGATGCATTTGGTAAATATAAGGTCCTGGTCTCTTCTATTCTGGTCTCTATCTCTGTGTTTGTTGCAATATTAACCCTCTGTGGCTGTTGTTGCATCCCATGTGCCCGCTCCCTGCTTTCTCGAGTTATTACTTCTGCTATTGCACCAAATAATGACCCTGCACTGATGTTCCCCCTCCTACAACAGGAGGATCCTCTGGTGGAGTTTGAAACATGCACATATGAGTAATTTTCACGTCTCTTTGGAGACGTGAAGAGGGGGACTACAAATTTCCTAAAATGTCCTATTCTATTTTTCTTACATTTAGTTTTTGTCACGTCTAGTAGACGTGAAGAGGGGGTGTTGTAATAACATATTAAAACATGTAATGACGCATTCACGGACTGTTGTTAAACACACTGATAACCCATGAATATACACTGCTCCAAACCCTTTGGGATGGGCTACAAAGACACAGAACTCTGTCAAGAACCAATGTGATACAGACAACAGGCTGGAGAGGACTGTCTATCACCTACGAACAACCAACCAGGAGCCAGGACTACTAGAATCTACCTACGTCATTTCAATGTATAAATGTACTGCCCAAATATGTGTTACGCCCTCTTTTTCCGAAACCTCCCTAAGAGTGGACGATGAGAGCCGTGCTGCACGTTTGCCAGATATCACTATGCTAGATTAAAAGGCCTCAAATATACCGTATCCGCCTTGTCCAGAGTCTCATCTTGGTCTTGTCTCTCCTATAACTAATCATTGACAGTAGCATTGTTTAAAGTGGCTAGTGATATATTTTACATCATTTCCCATCAATTCCCATTATTAAAGTGGCTGGAGTTGAGTCAGTGTGTTGGCAGCAGCCACTCAATGTTAGTGATGGCTGTTTAACAGTCTGATGGCCTTGAGATAGAAGCTGTTTTTCAGTCTCTCGGTCCCAGCTTTGATGCACCTGTACTGACCTCGCCTTCTGGATGATAGCGGGGTGAACAGGCAGTGGCTCGGGTGGTTGTTGTCCTTGATGATCTTTATGGCCTTCCTGTAACATCGGGTGGTGTAGGTGTCCTGGAGGGCAGGTAGTTTGCCCCCGGTGATGCGTTGTGCAGACCTC
Source organism: Oncorhynchus mykiss (assembly GCF_013265735.2). Classification (NCBI taxonomy): domain Eukaryota; kingdom Metazoa; phylum Chordata; class Actinopteri; order Salmoniformes; family Salmonidae; genus Oncorhynchus; species Oncorhynchus mykiss. Next base: position 53,398,793 of record NC_048580.1, on the reverse strand, counting down.
ACTACCCTCTGGAGAGCCTTACGGTTGTGGACACCAGTTGCCGTACCAGGCGGTGATACAGCCCGACAGGATGCTCATGATTGTGCATCTGTAGAAGTTTGTGAGTGCTTTTGGTGACAAGCCAAATTTCTTCAGCCTCCTGAGGTTGAAGAGGCGCTGCTGCGCCTTCTTCACGATGCTGACTGTGTGAGTGGACCAATTCAGTTTGTCTGTGATGTGTATGCCGAGGAACTTAAAACTTACTACCCTCTCCACTACTGTTCCATCGATGTGGATAGGGGGGTGTTCCCTCTGCTGTTTCCTGAAGTCCACAATCATCTCCTTAGTTTTGTTGACGTTGAGTGTGAGGTTATTTTCCTGACACCACACTCCGAGGGCCCTCACCTCCTCCCTGTAGGCCGTTTCGCCGTTGTTGGTAATCAAGCCTACCACTGTTGTGTCGTCCGCAAACTTGATGATTGAGTTGGAGGCGTGCGTGGCCACGCAGTCGTGGGTGAACAGGGAGTACAGGAGAGGGCTCAGAACACACCCTTGTGGGGCCCCAGTGTTGAGGATCAGCGGGGTGGAGATGTTGTTGCCTACCCTCACCACCTGGGGGCGGCCCGTCAGGAAGTCCAGTACCCAGTTGCACAGGGCGGGGTCGAGACCCAGGGTCTCGAGCTTGATGACGAGCTTGGAGGGTACTATGGTGTTGAATGCCGAGCTGTAGTCGATGAACAGCATTCTCACATAGGTATTCCTATTGTCCAGATGGGTTAGGGCAGTGTGCAGTGTGGTTGAGATTGCATCGTCTGTGGACCTATTTGGGCGGTAAGCAAATTGGAGTGGGTCTAGGGTGTCAGGTAGGGTGGAGGTGATATGGTCCTTGACTAGTCTCTCAAAGCACTTCATGATGACGGAAGTGAGTGCTACGGGGAGGTAGTCGTTTAGCTCAGTTACCTTAGCTTTCTTGGGAACAGGAACAACGGTGGCCCTCTTGAAGCATGTGGGAACAGCAGACTGGTATAGGGATTGATTGAATATGTCCGTAAACACACCGGCCAGCTGGTCTGCGCATGCTCTGAGAGCATACCCTATACCAGTCTGCTGTTCCCACATGCTTCAAGAGGGCCACCGGCTGGGGATGCCGTCTGGGCCTGCAGCCTTACGAGGGTTAACACGTTTAAATGTTTTACTCACCTCGGCTGCAGTGAAGGAGAGTCCGCATGTTTTCGTTGCAGGCCTTGTCAGTGGCACTGTATTGTCCTCAAAGCGGGCAAAAAAGTTATTTAGTCTGCCTGGGAGCAAGACATCCTGGTCCGTGACTGGGCTGGTTTTCTTCTTGTAGTCCGTGATTGACTGTAGACCCTGCCACATACCTCTTGTGTCTGAGCCGTTGAATTGAGATTCTACTTTGTCTCTATATTGACGCTTAGCTTGTTTGATAGCCTTGCGGAGGGAATAGCTGCACTGTTTGTATTCGGTCATGTTACCAGTCACCTAGCCCTGATTAAAAGCAGTGGTTCGCGCTTTCAGTTTTACGCGAATGCTGCCTTCAATCCCCGGTTTCTGGTTAGGGAATGTTTTAATCGTTGCTATGGGAACGACATATTCAACGCACGTTCTAATGAACTCGCACACCGAATCAGCGTATTCATCAATGTTGTTATCTGACGCAATACGAAACATATCCCAGTCCACGTGATGGAAGCAGTCTTGGAGTGTGGAATCAGCTTGGTCGGACCAGCGTTGGACAGACCTCAGCGTGGGAGCTTCTTGTTTTAGTTTCTGTCTGTAGGCAGGGATCAGCAAAATGGAGTCATGGTCAGCTTTTCCAAAAGGAGGGCGGGGCAGGGCCTTATATGTGTCGCGGAAGTTAGAATAACAATGATCCAAGGTTTTTCCAGCCCTGGTTGCGCAATCGATATGCTGATACAATTTAGGGAGTCTTGTTTTCAGACTAGCCTTGTTAAAATCCCCAGCTATAATGAATGCAGCCTCAGGATGTATGGATTCCAGTTTGCAAAGAGTCAAATAAAGTTTGTTCAGAGCCATCGATGTGTCTGCTTGGGGGGGAATATATACGGCTGTGATTATAATCGAAGAGAATTCTCTTGGTAGATAATGCGGTCGACATTTGATTGTGAGGAATTCTAAATCAGGTGAACAGAAGGATTTGAGTTCCTGTATGTTTCTGTGATCACACCACGTCTCGTTAGCCATAAGGCATACGCCCCCGCCCCTCTTCTTACCAGAAAGATGTTTGTTTGTTTAGCACACATCACAGTCGTAGTAAGTACCTTACTCCTCAATAAAGAAGTTGGTGTCGTCTGCATAGAGGTGGATCAGAGACTCACCAGCAGCAAGAGCGACCTCATTGATGTATACAGAGAAGAGAGTCGGTCCAAGAATTGAACCCTGTGGCACCCCCATAGAGACTGCCAGAGGTCCGGACAGCAGACCCTCCGATTTGACACACTGAACTCTATCAGAGAAGTAGTTGGTGAACCAGGCGAGGCAATCATTTGAGAAACCAAGGCTGTCGAGTCTGCCGATGAGGATGTGGTGATTGACAGAGTCGAAAGCCTTGGCCAGATCAATGAATACGGCTGCACAGTAATGTTTCTTATCGATGGCGGTTAAGATATAATTTAGGACCTTGAGCGTGGCTGAGGTGCACCCATGACCAGCTCTGAAACCAGATTGCATAGCAGAGAAGGTATGGTGAGATTCAAATTGGTCGGTAATCTGTTTGTTGACTTGGCTTTCGAAGACCTTAGAAAGGCATGGTAGGATAGATATAGGTCTGTAGCAGTTTGGGTCAAGAGTGTCACCCCCTTTGAAGAGGGGGATGACCGCAGCTGCTTTCCAATCTTTGGGAATCTCAGACGACACGAAAGAGAGGTTGAACAGGCTAGTAATAGGGGTGGCAACAATTTTGGCAGATCATTTTAGAAAGAAAGGGTCCAGATTGTCTAGCCCGGCTGATTTGTAGGGGTCCAGATTTTGCAGCTCATTCAGAACATCAGCTGAGCAGATTTGGGAGAAGGAGAAATGGGGAAGGCTTGGGCGAGTTGTTGTGGGGGGTGCAGTGCTGTTGACCGGGGTAGGAGTAGCCAGGTGGAAAGCATGGCCAGCCGTAGAAAAATGCTTATTGAAATTCTCAATTATGGTGGATTTATCAGTGGTGACAGTGTTTCCTATCTTCAGTGCAGTGGTCAGCTGGGAGGAGGGGTTCTTATTCTCCATGGACTTTACAGTGTCCCAGAACTTTTTTGAGTTAGTGTTGCAGGAAGCAAATTTCTGCTTGAAAAAGCTAGCCTTGGCTTTTCTAACTGCCTGTGTATAATGGTTTCTAGCTTCCCTGAACAGCTGCATATCACGGGGGCTGTTCGATGCTAATGCAGAACGCCATAGGATGTTTTTTTGTTGGTTAAGGGCAGTCAGGTCTGGGGAGAACCAAGGGCTATATCTATTCCTGGTTCTAAATTTCTTGAATGGGGCATGTTTATTTAAGATGGTTAGGAAGACATTTTAAAAAAATATCCAGGCATCCTCTACTGACGGGATGAGATCAATATCCTTCCAGGATACCCCGGCCAGGTCGATTAGAAAGGCCTGCTCGCTGAAGTGTTTCAGGGAGCGTTTTACAGTGATGAGTGGAGGTCATTTGACCGCTGACCCGTTACGGATGCAGGCAATGAGGCAGTGATCGCTGAGATCTTGGTTGAAAACAGCAGAAGTGTATTTAGAGGGCAAGTTGGTTAGGATGATATCTATGAGGGTGCCCGTGTTTAAGGCTTTGGGGAGGTATCTGGTAGGTTCATTGATAATTTGTGTGAGGTTGAGGGCATCAAGTTTAGATTGTAGGATGGCTGGGGTGTTAAGCATGTTCCAATTTAGGTCGCCTAGCAGCACAAGCTCTGAAGATAGATGGGGGGCAATCAGTTCACATATGGTGTCCAGAGCACAGCTGGGGGCAGAGGGTGGTCTATAGCAGGCGGCAACGGTGAGAGACTTGTTTTTAGAGAGGTGGATTTTTAAAAGTAGAAGTTCAAATTGTTTGGGTACAGACCTGGATAGTAGGACAGAACTCTGCAGGCTATCTTTGCAGTAGATTGCAATACCGCCCCCTTTGGCAGTTCTATCTTGTCTGAAAATGTTGTAGTTTGGAATTAAAATGTCTGAATTTTTGGTGGCCTTCCTAAGCCAGGATTCAGACACAGCTAGAACATCCGGGTTGGCAGAGTGTGCTAAAGCAGTGAATAGAACAAACTTAGGGATGAGGCTTCTAATGTTAACATGCATGAAACCAAGGCTATTACGGTTACAGAAGTCGTCAAAAGAGAGCGCCTGGGGAATAGGAGTGGAGCTAGGCACTGCAGGGCCTGGATTCACCTCTACATCGCCAGATGAACAGAGTAGTAGTAGAATAAGGGTGCGGCTAAAAGCAATAAGAATTGGTCGTTTAGAACGTCTGGAACAGAGAGTAAAAGGAGGTTTCTGGGGGCGATAAAATAGCATCAAGGTATAATGTAACGGTAACGTAGGATGTGAATACAGTGGAGGTAACCGACACAAGTCCTTCATCAACCGGGACATGAACGGGGTTCCTTGATCAGTTAAGACAGTCTTGGGGAGGCCCACACGAGAGAACATCAGGAATAACTCCTTGGCAATTCCCTTTGACGACATGTTACGCAGGGGTATGGCCTCCGGGAACTTGGTAGCGTAATCTATAACCACTAAGATGTACTCGTGTCCTCTGGCGGATTTTGGGAGGGGTCCTACGAGGTCCATAGCTATGCGTTCAAAGGGAGTCTCTATGATGGGGAGAGGAATCAAAGGGTTACGTAGGTGTGGCCGTGGGGCTGTACGTTGACATTGATCACACGTCCTACAATACCTGGCCACATCCCAGGTGACCCGGGGCCAATAGAATCTCTGCATGATTCTGGTAATAGTCTTGTCTCGTGCCAGGTGTCCTCCTAGGACGTGGGAATGGGCTAACTGTAGAACTGTATCCCTGTATGGCCTAGGCACCATTAGTAATTCCTGGTTTTCCCCCCTTCGTCATACGACCCAGTATAAGAGACCCCGCCTGATTGCATAGTAAGGAAGAGGGGGCTCACCTGATCCGTCGACGTTCCTCACGTCGATCACCTTCACCTTCCTCATGGCCTCCCTTAGGTCTGGGTCTCTATGCTGCGAGGTGCCGAACTGTCCCTTTAATTCCTGGGGCAGGTCGACCTCGGTAGAGGGATGTGGAGGATGTTCCACATCCCCATCAGGGGTGACCGAGGAGAATCCCTTCCAGGTTCCCTCCTCGGATGGAGCTTCAAATATATCCCTTAGCGCATGGTTGCTCCTTCCTTCCTGCGTTATGTATAACCCTTCACATGTGTCTTCATCGGTGGTTTCCTGGAATATCTGTCGTAAACGTTGGGTCGCTATTTCTTCCTCTGCTGCTGGACTACTACCTCGGGCTTGGATTTTCTCTTCTTTCCTGTCCCCCTTCTTCCCGTGCATAACGTCATCTGCCGAAGCTCCTTATATAGGGGACAGTCTCTCCCGATCAATAATGGCACCTTCAGCTGGGGCACTTTCCCTGCCCTGACTGTACACCTTCCTTTTGGAGTGAGAATAGGCAGATTCACAGTGGGGTAATAGTGGGTGTCTCCATGGATACAGGATACGGCTACTTTGTCTGGTAGCAGTGTTGCGGAGGTCACCATCCGCTCCTCTACTAACGTAACCATACTTCCCGAGTCGAGAATAGCTACCACATCTTGTCCTTCGACTCGCACCGGAATCTCTGTGGCTGGGGCTATCTCTGCTAACCAACAGTGTTGATCCTGCCCCCTCACAACGGGATGTGTGGGGGTAGGCAGTGATGACTCCGTGACCATGGGCTCATCCTTGCTAGGACATTGTGGGGCATAATGGTTGGGAGACTGACATTTATAACACCGACCCTGCTGTGTGGTGGCTGACTTCTCCCACCTCCGGGGGGGGTTTGGACGTTTCGGTGGTGGGCGCGCCGGGGTGAGTCGTGGTACGGGATTGGAAGACTCCTTCCGTTCCTCCTTGTCACTTTTTAACAACTCCCCTGTAGACCGATATGTTTCCACCGCCTGGGCTATGTCGTCGGCTGACAACGGGTTGGCTTGCCCCACAACCCTTTTTAAGTCACTGGGTAATTCTCTCAATATCTTGTCCACTACGAGAGTCTCTATCACATGTCCTACTCCCTTTCCAGGTTCTAGACACTGTTTCGTCAGTCGTATTAATGCGAAGATCTGGGCACGGACGGGTTGATCAGCTGTATAGGTCCATTGATGGAACTTTACAGCCCTATCTCTGGCAGTCAGCTGGTACCGGGACAGGATCTCGGTTTTTAGTCGCCCATAGTCCGCATTTTCGCGGGAATCCAGGTCAAAATAGGCTTCCTGAGCCACCCCGGTCAAAAGAGGGGCTAATGCACTCGCCCATTCTGTGGGCGGCCACTCTTCCAAGGTGGCCGTCCTTTTGAAGGTCATGAGGAAGGCCTCAATATCATCCTCCTTGGAGAGACGAGGTAAGATGGCGTGAGCAGCCGCTCTTGGCTTAACTCTAGGTTCTTCTCGTCGGCTCAGCTGTTGTTGCAGGAGTTCTATGGTTGTCTGCTGTGCCGTGATCAATTGTTGTAGTAGGGCGTTATCCATCGTTCTTGAATGGTTCCTCCGGGTCTACTGGAAGAATCTTGATTTAGTCACTTATCCTTGTGTCACTCGTCCACCTAATGCCCGCATCCTCCACCAATGTGAGCGGACCAAGTAATTGGGCGTCACTCTAAAGCGGGAAGGTGGAATAAACGAGTCAGGAGTAGGTTCTTGATTGAACACAGTTCTCTATTGAGGGCATTTGGTCAACACAAGCACTCCAACATAATCAATGAAAATCTTCCAAGGAAAACCATACATCTTCTTCTCCAGATGAAATAGGAACACAATATGATTATCTTTAAACTACAACAAAAAGTCACGGGACTGTCACCGTCTTAGTGGTTCTTCCTGGATAGCTCCTCTCTCTCGGTGGCCATCTTCCAGAGATAGTTTTCCCCCTCCTCTCTGTTGGTTCCATTCTCTCTCTTATAGGGGAAGGAGAGTATGTCATTAGTACCGTCAGCTGTGCTTAATTGCCTCTGGTTACCTTGTCTCCCATGCCTTGTTGGGCTACTATCCATGAGCCCAGCCTGCCCTCTGGTGGTCCTTCCACAATAGCTAAGGTCAAGTATTTTATTTCAGTCACTGATCTGGAGAAAGTTATACATGCTTTTATTTGCTCAGACTTAGATTACGTAACTTTTTGCATACATGTCTCAGTCAGAAATCACTCAATCGTCTACAGATAGTTTAAAAAAAAGCTGCAGCTAGGCTTTTAACAGGCACCATAAAACGTAACCATATCACACCTATTTTAGCTTCTCTACATTGGCTACCAGTCATGTTTAAAATAGATTTTAAAATGTTACTAATCACGTTTAAGGCTTGGTTTAGCCCCATCCTATATCTCTGATTTGTATCTCTCTACGAGCCAGGACGCAGCCTGAGATCTTCTGGCAGGGAACAGTTGACCCTTCCAAAGTCTAGGGTGAAAACTAAAGTAGACTGGGAATTTGCAATTAGGGCCCCTAGACTTTGGAATGGTCTACCAGAGGAGATCAGGATTGCAGCTTCAGTACCTCTTTTAAAATCCCTGCTGAAGACACACTTTTAGAAAGATGCTTTTAATGTACAATTTCAATGTATGATTTTAGTTCTCCTTACTCCTGTCTTAGTTTTTTGTAGTACTTTTATATATGTTTTATTGTTTTATTATTTATTGTTTTATTATGTGAAGCACTTGAAAAGCGCTGTACACAAAGTTATTATTATTTTGATAAGGATGATGATGATGATGATGATGATGATGATAATAATAATATTCATCATCATCTTAAGCAGCGCTTGGAACCGGTTCAGGGAACAGAACTAAAAACTGGAAAAGAAAGACATTTTTCAAGGAATAGAATCAGAACCGTTAAAAAAATGAATATGGGAACAGGTTAATAACGTTCTTGCTTCCCTGCTTTTTCCCCCAGTCCCACATAAAATATAACAAAGCGCCTATGCAAAGCCCTCCCTTTGTCGATCAGAAACCTCTTCCAATGTCTGCCTGACAGCTGAAAATCTTTGCCAGTGTGTGTGCATGTAGGCTACCTGCACCTCCCCTCCAAAGCAGAACTGTAGCCTACTGACATTACAAATGTGATTCAGAAGATAGGGAAAGAGATTTTTAATTAGAGAAGGATGGATTAACTTTTTCAATGCTAATTGTGTAGTTAGGACATTTCACATTGGATTTATTAACTACAAAAACGTAAGACGTGTTTTTAATTCTGGTACCGCTTTGTACACACATGCTTCTTAGCTTGCTAGCTAGCTCTGGACCAGCGTTAAGCCAACTCTGAAGTCAAAGACATTCAAAGTTCTTCCAAAGAAGCCGCTCCTCCGTAGGTATAATTCTGTGGGCCTAATTCAGATAATGTATGTAATCACAAGATTCCCAGCGCTTCAAGCCAACCCTCCTCTACCTTCTCGCTCTCTCCACACCAGCAACATTTCTGTTGCATCTCATGCCCTACACTTGTCTTTCCATCACCCAACTAAACAACTCACTGAGCTATAATTTGCCTGCTCCATAGCAAGCTGCTCAGCACTGCATGATTGGTGAAGTAATTTAATGTTGAGCTTAATGCAAAAACAATAATGATTTCAGAGGTTTAAAAAGGAACAGCAAGGAACTATATAAACCGGTAATTTTTTGGGGTTCAAACTTTATTTTGCTGGTAGGAACAGTGGAACAGAACGCAAAAAATAAGGGTTATTTTCAGAACGAGACAAATGGAAAATTATTTTGGTTCCAACCCCTGATCTTAAGACTTACGTCTTAAAATGGCTACTAGATGGTGGTAATGACCTGGCAAATACAGCTGGTGCTCTCATGCATGGTTCAGTGTTGCCTGCCTCGAAGCAAGCATAGAAGGCATTTAGCTCATCTGGTAGGCTCGTGTCACTGGGCAGCTCGCAGCTGGTTTGCCCTTTGTAATCCATGTATTGACGCTTTGCTTCTTAGGTGGTTCGTCAGAGGGAGTAGCGGGATTTCCTATAAGCGTTCGGATTAGTGTCACGCTTCTTGAAAGCGGAATCTCTAGCTTTTAGCTCAGTGCAAATGTTTCCTGTAATCCATGGCTTCTGGATATGTACTGTACGTACAATCACCACAGGGACAACGTTGTCGATGTACTTATTAATGAAGCCGTTGACTGATGTGGTGAAGTCCTCAATGCCAACGGATGAATACCGGAACATATTCCAGTCTGTGCTAGCGAAATAACTACCATATTGAGTGCGTCACTGGTAATTCCTGTTTGAGTTTTTGCTTTTAAGTAGGAATCAGGAGGATAGAGCTTTATGGTCAGATCTGCCAAATGGAGGGGGAGCTTTGTATTATTTTCTTTGTGTGGAGTAAAGGTGAACTACAGTTTTTTAAACAGGTTAACACTCACAAGACTGCAGGGCCAGACGGATTACCTAGACACGTACTCAGAGCATGTGCTGATCAGCTGGGAGACCTCTGTTTTAATTAGACATACCGTACGTTCATTTCACTAATTCATGTCCAGTTGCACAGGTGACATGCTGGTAGAAATTAGGTACAACGGATTTCAGTTTTCCTGCATTAAAATCACCTGCCGCTAGGAGTGCTGCCTCTGGGTGAGCATTTTCTTGTTTGCTTCTGGCCCTATGTACTTACTGTGTACTTAGTGGCAGCATTAGTTTGTGGTGGTAAATAGACAGCTCTGATTAATATAGGTGAAAATTATCTTGCCAAATAGTATGATCTACTGCTTATCATGAGGTATTCTGACTCAGGGGAGCAAAACCTTGAGATCACACACCAGCTGTTGTTAACAAAGAGACACACACCACCACCACTGAGCTTACCCGATGCTGCCGTTCTTTCCTGCCGATGTAAAGAAAAACTTAAGATCAGCGCAAAAAAATATTTAAAAAATAGCCCAGTTGGTCAGGAGCCCCTAAAATGTATGCTATTCCCTCCAGCTCCATTCTTTTGAGCATGCGCTGACCAGCTGGCAAGTGTCTTCACTGACATTTTCAAACTCTCTCTGGCCGAGTCTGTAATACCGACATGTTTCAAGCAGATAACCCTGTGCCCTGTGCCCAAGAACACCAAGGTAAACAGTCTAAATGACTATTGCTCCGTAACACCCACATCTGCAGCCATGAAATGCTTTGAAAGGCTAGTCATGGCACACATCATTGCCATCATCCCAGACACCCTGGACCCACTCCAATTCACATACCACCCCAACATATCCACAGATAATGCAATCTCCACTGCCCTTTCCCACCTGAACAAACGGATCACCTATGTGAGAATGCTGTTAATTGACTACAGTTCAGCGTTCAACACCATAGTGCCCTCCAAGCTCATCAATAAGCTACGGACCTTGGGAGTAAACACCTCCCTCTGCAACTCGATCCTGGACTTCCTGACGGGCTGTAGGGTTGGCAACAACACATCCTCCACGCTGACCCTCAACACAGGGCTTCTCAAGGGTGTGTGCTTAGTCCCCTCCTGTACTCCCCATTCACCCATAACAACTCCAACACCATCATTATGTTTTCTGACGACACAAGAGTGGTTGGCCTGATCACCAACAACGATGAAACAGCCTACAGGGAGGAGGCCAGAGACACGTGCCAGGACAACAACCTCTCTCTCAATGTCAGCAAGACAAAGGAGCTGATCGTGGACTACAGGAAATGGAGGGCCAAACACGCAACCATTCACATTGACGGGGCTGTAGTCTCAGAGCTCTACAGACAATTCCTTTGACCTCATGGCTTGGTTTTTGCTCTGACATGCACTGTCAACTGTGGGACCTTATATAGACAGTTGTGTGCCTTTCCAAATCATGTCCCATCAATTGAATTTACCACAGGTTGACTCCAATCAAGTTGTAGAAACATCTCAAAGATGATCAATGGAAACAGGGTGCACCTGAGCTTAATTTTGAGTCTCAGAGCAAATGGTCTGAATACTTATCCCAACCAATATGTGACATAAAGCTTAGGTCCCCACAGCTGGTAGGGGGCCCCGGACAAAGAAAATATATTTCCTATTGTTATGTGAGTCACTGACTGTCACTCAATTAACCCATGTTAAATGTTTTGGGGATTGCTTGGTAAGTTAGTCTAGCCAGGTATCTAAACCTTGTAGTAATCATGGTACTACAGGGGGTCTGAGGATTTTTAGATTTCTATTTTTCAATCTAACCTTGTAGTTATGGTTGAATTAGCTTACCGACAGGGCACGTGCCCAAGGTCCCTGACCTCAAGGGGGCCCCCATTGATGTTGTTAATCCCTCTCACTCAGATATCATATGAACATGGCATAAATCATGACAAAATGTGTAGAATTGCAGGGAATTAGCTTTAAAACTGCCAAATGTTCACTCCGCCGCATGGCAAGATGTGTAGAATTTCAGGAAATTTGCTTTAATATTATCCTTGCCATTCTAATTCATCTGATAAGACAAGACATCTGAAAAAGTGTTTTGCTAACATATGATGGAGTTCCCTGGCTCACCGGTTTGCCTGAGTGGGGCTTCCTGGGCAAGAAAAGTTTAAAACCCGTGCTTTACAGTATTGAGGAAAAATGTACTTACTATGACAGTGATATGTGCTTGTCTCAGATTAATGCGCTAAATCGTTCTGGATAAGAGTGTCTACTACATGCCTAAAATGTAAATGAAAATATAGGTCAGTTTTACTGGGAGAAAAAATAAAATTGCTAACAAAATAATCTGTGAATGAATACATATATTGCAATATACCTAAAATGTACATTTAATTTGAGTGCTTTTCTGTCTGTGTTCTCATTCAGGAGTTGTTTGTAAAGTTTTCATGGTATTGTGAATCATGCTGTAGTGTTGATGTGTCTCAGCCTCATCTAGTGAGCAAGGTTCAGAAGCACAGGTTTTTAGTCAATCGGATACATTGGGGTGGCAGGGTAGCCTAGTGGTGTTAGGTAGCAAATTCAAATCCCCAGGCTGACAAGGTACAAATCTGCCCCTGAACAGTGTTCCTAAGCTATCATTGAAAATAAGAATTTGTTCATAACTTATTTGCCAAGTTAAATAAAGGTTGAAAAAATAAACATTGATGAAACAGATCAAATGATGATGTTTTTATACTGTTGCTAAAAGGCCCAGCAACAGTAAAGTGAATAATTATTATGATCAAACTGAATCAATTATGCGCATTGATACTAGAGATTGAGATCAAACATAATACTTTGGCTAGTTCAATATCTGTTTTCAAACTACAGACTGGGAACAGGGACATTTTCATTAAAAAACTCAGCAAAAAAGGAAATGTCCTCTCACTGTCAACTGCGTTTATTTTCAGCAAACTTAAAATGTGTACATATTTGTATAACAAGATTCAACAACTGATACATAAAATTAACAAGTTCCACAGATATGTGACTAACAGAAATGGAATAATGTGTCCCTGACCAAAGGGGGGGTCAAAATCAAAAGTAACAGTCAGTATCTGCGGCCTCCCGGGTGGCGCAGTAGTTAAGGGTGCTGTACTGCAGCGCCAGCTGTGCCATCAGAGTCCCTGGGTTCGCGCCTATGCTCTGTCGTAACCGGCCGCGACCGGGAGGTCCGTGGGGCGACGCACAATTGGCGTCGTCCGGGTTAGGGAGGGATTGGTTGGTAGGGATCTCCTTGTCTCATCGCGCACCAGTGACTCCTGTGGCGGACAACTCTGGCTCCTGTGCAGGTGTTATTACACGTGGTCTGCCACTGCGAGGACGATCAGCTGTCCATCCTATCTCCCTGTAGAACTGTCTTAGGCGTCTCACAGTACGGACATTGCAATTTATTGCCCTGACCACATCTGCAGTCCTTATGCCTCCTTGCAGCATGCATAAGGCACGTTCACGCAGATGAGCAGGGATCCTGGGCATTTTCCTTTTGGTGTTCTTCAGAGTCAGTAGAAAGGCCTCTTGAGTGTCCTAAGTTTTCATAATTGTGACCTTAATTCCCTACCGTCTGTAAGCTGTTGGCATCTTAACGACCGTTCCACAAGTGCATGTTCATTAATTGTTTATTGGTCATTGAACAAGCATGTGAAATAGTGTTTAAACCCTTTACAATGAAGATCTGTGAAGTACAAATTATATTTGAAAGATAGGGTCCTGAAAAAAGGATGTTTCTTTTTTTGCTGAGTTTATGTAATCACTATAGACAAAACATTAGCACACTGAGGTGAGATGTCTACTACCAAACTGCATAGGGCTTCATATTATATGTTAATGAAAAGCGGCAATATCCCATTTAATTTGCTTAGTGAATGATTGGCTTGAACAGTGCGGTCCTATAGGCTGTTTGCACAGCGGCCTGCAGTGTCAGTTGATGACAGAGGTGGTAGGGGATGAATGGGAGCTCTGACACACAAACACACACAGACCCTGTGGGATCCAGCCAGGATCAGACAGCTGCCTCTGTCTCTCCCTGCCTCTGTACCACCACCGGCCCTTCAGCCGCTCAGATTCCCTCCACTACCAGGTCCATAGGACCAGAGGACCATGTCCACCACAGACGGGGTCAAGACCCCCATCCCTGGCCCCACAGAAGCCACCAGGCTGGTCAGGGGGCCAAGCCAAGAACAGGTAATGGCCCTTCCCGGGGATTCATTTAATCTCTTACAGCTTTTTCATATCATATCTTTAAAAAAATGCTGTGGGTGGTAACAAGCCAGAGTTTTTTGGTAGAAAGTGTTTTTATGTTTAAGTATTCCTAGGGGAATGATATTGCCTCATGTTGATGAGCTCGACTTTGATTGTTTGGGGGTTATCAAAAATGATTTAATGATCTTGGAGGAGTAATATTGTTTTGTGTTACAGCGTTTATTGTGTGTAAGTAGTTGTGTTTTTGCAAAATAAAGAAGATGGAGCAAAAAAAAAATTCATGGCTACATAGATACAGCTGTCTCGGTTGATATAGACCATAGCGCGGTAGATGGTGTGATTGTGGTATAATCTGATTACAGTATGGTACTGCACGTATGAAGCTGATGACTGAAATTAGGCATGCGCACACTGCGTAATCCCGTTATAGCAGGCTAGTTATGACCTAGCTAGGACCTATTTGTACAATGTATTATATTATGTGTATCCTATCTGCAGCTCTACATAAACTTTTTATCCGACTACAGTATAAAAGACATGGCTGGTAGCCTGGAACAATGCTGAGCAATATGTAATCCAATCGCAAGTATAGTCCATTAGTGCCACTGAGATGTATTTGTCTGGGGGTCATATTGCTCTTACCTTAATCTGCTAAGAATAGAATAGAATCCATTTTTGTATAGCCTCAGATGGATGAAATGTTTTGAAGTCAATGTCATGACAGAATGTTGGATGAGAAAAAGTAATCTATACTGAATAAAAATCTAAACACAACATGTAAAGTGTTGGTCCCATATTTCATGAGCTGAAATAAAATAAATCTTCCATGCGCACAAAAAGCTTAGTTCTCTCAAATGTTGTGCATTAATTTGCTTACATCCCTATTAGTGAGTATTTCACCTTTGCCAAAATAATTCATCCACCTGACAGGTGTGGCATATTAAGAAGCTGATTAAACAGCATTACCATTACAAAGGTGCACCTTGTGCCGTGGACAATAAAAGGCCACTCTAAAATGTGAGTTTTGTCACACAACATAATGCCACAGATGTTGCAAGTTTTGAGGGAGCACAATTGGCATGCCTACTGCAGCTATGTCCACCAGAGCTGTTGCCAGATAATTTAATGTTAATTTATCTACCATAAACTGCCTCCAACGTTGTTTTAGAATATTTGGCAGTGTGTCCAACCGGCCTCACAACCACAGACCATGTGTATTCATGCCAGCCCAGGACCTCCACATCTGGCTTCTTCACCTGTGGAATGGTCTGAGACCAGTCACCTGGACGGCTGATGAATTTGAGGAGTATTTCAGTCTGTAATAAAGTTTTTTTGTAAAGAAAAACTCATTCTGATTGACTGGACCTGGCTCCAGTGGGTGGGCCTATGCCCTCCCAGGCCTACCCATTCTCCCATGTTTATTCTACAATTTGGACGTTTTCTGCAATTCCATTTCACCTACTCTTAATATTTAGGAATATTTAGGAACACAAATAGTGTTTCATATAGCCTTGTGTTTATCTGTCATCGTGTGATAGAGCTGTGAGCGTTAAAGAGAAGTATTTGATTTGGCATCGCAGTAATGGGGAGTTGCTGATTGGCTGATTGGATGATTTTTGCTTCATAATCTGGTAAAGACAACAGAAGAAGGGAGTGTGTGTGTGAACAGTGACCTACTGTCAAGCATGAAATTTGTTCACCATTACATTCTGTGTACCACTCACTGGCCTTGTTGCTCCACCTGTTGCTCCATTCCCTAAATGCATTGACCCTTATCCTGACCTGATACAGCCAAACCTATTTATTGTCCTTAAAAACACATTTGTTTCATTGTATGACGCTTATTATGCAAAGCATGTTTTTGAGATTCTAATCATCTGAAATTAGATTGAATCGAATATATAAGGAAAGTAAATGTTACATTTTCTAATTTTACTTACTACTGCGGCAAGATCCTATTTTCACATGCAAATTAGTTTTATGGCAAACTGTAAATTTGCAGCAACTTGTGATCTTCTGGAAAACAATTCTTGGAAACATTCTATTCGCTGCAAACTCAGCGTGAATATGCAAATTAGATCTGGTTTTTGGTTACTGTGTGTTAAACATTTAAATGTATCTACATAAACCAAATCACATGAACTTACTTCACAGAGAAGAAAAATGTACATCCTAAATGTGGTAAATATACTAAATTCAATGTCTTCAACAGAAAAATACATCCAATACAACTTGAAATCATCAGCATGGTGTCACATCCTGACCTTAGTTCCTTTTTATGTCTCTGTTTTAGTTTGGTCAGGGCGTGAGTTGGGGTGAGCATTCTATGTGTTCTATGTTTTTGTATTTCTGTGTTTGGCCTGGTATGGTTCCCAATCAGAAGCTGCTGTTTATCGTTGTCTCTGATTAGCAGGCACTGCTTTTACATTAAAACAACAAACTAAAAGTCAATCTAACAGAGTTATAAATAGTTCCTCATGAGCACATTAGCATTGGAATGAAACAGTCATGACTCATCCATCCATTGATCTATTAATTCACAGTGGGAAAGTTGATAAACACAATAGGACTTGAAGCACACATCCAGTGCCCCAAGCAGTGTACCTTACTCCAATGCCGGTCCACTAATGAATATAAACACCTGTGAGCAGTCCCCAAGAGCCAAAACAAATGGGGAGGGTCTGGTCACTGTGCCTGGTGCAGGTACTCAACCATGTTGGTCCCATCTTGTTTGAGAAATCATTTGATTTTAGAATATGAGGACTTGTGCAAAGTATGGAGGCACACTGACAATGCCATCACATACACAATCGATTTTGTATATTTTATAGCCATTTACATCCATTAACACCCAGTTTGATGTTTACATCATTCATTTGGTGCTGGGGCTCATAGGTTCATTTACACAACACTAACCATGTTCCCATCCAACCATTTAATGCGGCTGAATTACCTGATGCATGAAAAAAGCAACACAATCTCACACTCAATTCATGCAAATATGTACAAAAAGTATTGCAGCAGCAATGCATTTTTGGCAATGATGTTCTACACTGCCTTTTTTTGTGTCCCACATTTATTTATATATAACAAAAAAAGTGTTAACAACCCAATATTGTTAATCTACCAGGTTGTCACAAAATACATACAATATAATAGTTCATCAATTGTCACGCCCTGACCTTAGTATTCTTTGTTTTCTTTATTATTTTGGTTAGGTCAGGGTGTGACATGGTGATATGTGTGTTTTTGTCTTATTCTATGGTGTTTGTACTGTCTAGGGGTTTTTGTAGATTTATGGGGTTGTTTTCATCTAGGTGTTTATGTTGGTCTATGGTTGCCTAGATTGGTTCTCAATTAGAGGCAGGTGTTTATCGTTGTCTCTGATTGGGAACCATATTTAGGCAGCCATCTTCTTTGGGTATTTTGTGGGTTATTGTCTATGTTATGTTGCATGTTATCACAGTGTTTATATAGCGGTCGTCTTAATCGTTTTGTTGTTTAAGTGTTCTTTATTCAATAAAGAAGAATGTATTCTAACCACGCTACGCTTTGGTCCCCTCCATGCGACGATCGTGACATTGATAAATGTGGAGAAATAGAAGACCTGCAAAAATGGCTGTTAGAGCTCACTTTGCCATGCATGAGCCCTAGTTAGAGTCCCTGTTGCAGCTTTCACTTTCTTCTGCTACATTGCTGGCAGCGTCTAGCTCACATCTAGTTATGTAATCTACTGTTGGGAAGCATTCTGTTTTTCAACATTGTGTTGGGTGTAATTACATTGATATATCTAATGAACAATGGATAAGCAACAATGGATTTGACAGAAATAGTCACTACAGGTGTGATCAAGCCTTGCTGTACATCAAAGTTGCCTGAAGCTGAATGGAAAGTACTATGCCCTGACCAGTTATTCAGGAGAAAATCCTCTGTGACTAGACATTTACATGAGTTAACTTACCAGTGTGGACCCAAAACAAACACATTCTACCTGTTTAAAGTGCTATTAAAACCATGGTGTTACTGAAGCTTATTTATCTAATAACCTGACAATGATCCACATCATCTGGGTAGACGATGTGTTATGCAGCAAGACACAACTAACTTTTTTTTTAGGGTGAAAACCAGTAATATAAATCACTGTTGATCCATCCTGTTCTGATCTAATAAGATGAATGTAGGATTTCCTGCGGCCTAGAATTGAGGCCTTTCCCAGTCATAAAGGACGAAGCTAGGCCCCTCTTGGTTATCATTGGGGAAGATAGGGTTAGGGGCTATACAATGCATTCGGAAAGTATTCAGACCCCTTTACTTTTTCCACATTTTGTTACATTACAGCCTTATTCTAAAATGGGATAAATAGTTTTTTTCCCTCATCAATCTCAGCTATCACAGCACAGGTAAATGCATCTTAAAAAATGCTATTCTGTTATTTTGAAATAAATTGTCTTCGTAGCATGTTTTTTTTATAACCTTTCTAAACAAAATATGAATGGATTTCTTTGTGATTGTGTATATTAAATGTATATATTAGACTGGCAGCTACTGGTAGGCTACTCATCGAGTCCCAGCTATTCTACTCTTAGTGTGCATATGGTGCAGGAAACATCACATGCGTATATTCCCCAGCCCTTTACAATATGAATATGATGGAAAATAACAGAATACCTTAGAAAGGATATTTTCCCAAAATCGGTATTTGCTGATTGTCATCAGTAGTCATGGAGCTGTGGTTATTCTAGGAAAACATTGTATTTTGAAAGAGAGACCATCTGTAAAATATTTTGTGTTTTTTGGCAAAACTAGGCTCATTAAAAACTGTGGAATATGCTTTTCCGGAGAGGGTATAGCAATCAAAATGTCTGGCCTGCATTTGGAAAAGTAAACAAGCACCAGCAAGCTTCTCAAAGATGCCCTCTGGTGGTCGAACTATCATTAATGGCAACAGTGGCTGACAGTAAAGACTATGCCACCATGCACTCCTCCATGCCATACAATTCCCCAGCATCCCACAAGCTGTGTTATTAAAACCATGGTGTTACTGAAGTTTATATATCTAATATCCTGAATGTATGTCGCAACTTTTAAAGGAAAACCCACTTTATGCAAATAAGTTATTTCTGTTTGTTTTTTTCAATACATTTGCTTTGCATTATTGGGTATTTGGGTGTAGGTTGATGAGGATTTATTTTTCTTTAATCCATTTTAGAATAAGGCTGTACCGTAACAAAATGTGGAAAAATGCACTGTATGTCACTCTCTTATACCTCTTTGTCCAACATGTTATACCTCAGAGGTTGTAAATAAACCCTTTTTAAGGTGATATAACTTCTATCATTATTTTACTTCTATCATTATTATCGGGCATACATTTATTTATATTAACATCTTAAAAACTTTTCACTGCACTTCTCCGTAACCTTAAAAATCAACCATATTCATTTCACATTAAAACAAACTATTAATCCTTCAAATAAATACACCTGACCAGCAGTGGGGGCACAAGGGGCAGTGGGGTGATTTCCCTTACTTAGACAACCTTGTCCTGCTTTTTAAAGCTATTTTAAATTTTATTTGCTTGATCTCCAAGGGAAGGCTATTCCATAGACAAATGCCTATATAGAAAAACGTGTTCCTCGCAGTACTGTTTACTCTTGGGATTTTACAAGACATAACACTAGCTCTGGTATTGTGATGGTTGGTTATGGACCATATCATACCTGTATAGTTCCCCTCCTCACTTTCCTGCTTAATGTGGTCAAAAAGCTGGATAAGTATCAGGAATAAAGGTAAGAACCAAGTGTAGAAGTAACAATGTTTATTGTACCAACGGGGCAGGCAAGCGTCAAAGCAGGCAGGCTCAGATCAGGCAGAGGTCGGTAATCCAGAGATGGAGCAAAGGTACAGGACCGCAGGGAGACTCCCGGTCAGTGACAGGCAGGGTGGTCAGGCGGGTACAGGGACAGGTCAGGTCAGGATAGGCAAGGCAAGGCAAGGCAAGGCAAGGCAAGGCAATGCAAGGCAAGACACTTTGTGAAATGTCAGAATAATAGTAGAGAGAACTATTTATTTCAGCTTTTATTTCTTTCATCACATTCCCAGTGGGTCAGAAGTTTACATACACTCAATTAAATGGTTTAACTTGAGTCAAACGTTTCGCGTAGCCTTCAACAAGCTTCCCACAATAAATTGGGTGAATTTTGGCCCATTCCTCCTGACAGAGCTGGTGTAACGGAGTCAGGTTTGTAGGCCTCCTTCCTCGCACACGCTTTTTCAGTTCTGCCCACACATGTTCTATAGGATTGAGGTCAGGTCTTTGTGATGACCACTACAATACCTTGACCGTGTTGTCCTTAAGCCATTTTGCCACAACTTTGGAAGTATGCTTGGGGTCATTGTCCATTTGGAAGACCCATTTGCGACCAAGCTTTAACTTTAACTGATGCCTTGAGATGTTGGTTCAATATATCCACATCATTTTCCGTCCTCATGATGCCATCTATTTTGTGAAGTGCACCAGTCCCTCCTGCAGCACAGCACCCCTACAACATGATGCTGCCACCTCCATGCTTCACGGTTGGGATGGTGTTCTTCAGCTTGCAAGCCTCCCCCTTTTTCCTCCAAACATAACAATGGTCATTATGACCAAACAGTTCTATTTTTGTTCCATCAAAGAGGACATTTCTCCAAAAGGTACGATCTTTGTCCCCATGTGCAGTTGCAAACCGTAGTCTGGCTTTTTAATGGCGGTTTTGGAGCAGTGGCGTCTTCCTTGCTGAGCGGCCTTTCTGGTTATGTCGATATAGGACTCGTTTTACTGTGGATATTGATATTTTTGTACCTCCCATCTTCACAAGGTAATTTGCTGTTGTTCTGGGATTGATTTGCACTTTTCGCACCAAAGTACGTTCATCTCTAGGAGACAGAATGCGCCTCCTTCCTGAGCGGAATGAAGGCTGCGTGGTCCCATGATGTTTATACTTACGCACTATTGTTTGCACAGATGAACGTGGTACCTTCAGGTGTTTGGACATTTCTTCCAAGGATGAACCAGACTTGTGGAGGTCTACAATTTGTTTTCTGAGGTCTTGGCTGATTTCTTTTAATTTTCCCATGATGTCAAGCAAAGAGGCATTGAGTTTGAAGGTAGGCCTTGAAATACATCCACAGGTACACCTCCAGTTGACTCAAATTATGTCAATTAGCCTATCAGAAGCTTCTAAAGCCATGACATAATTTTCTGGAATTTTACAAGCTGTTTAAAGGCACATGTAAACTTCTTTTCTTTTTTTTTTTACCCCTTTTTCTCCCCAATTTCGTGGTATCCAATTGTTGTAGTAGCTACTGTCTTGTCTCATTGCTACAACTCCCGTACGGGCTCGGGAGAGACGAAGGTTGAATGTCATGCGTCCTCCGATACACAACCCAACCAGCCGTACGGCTTCTTAACACAGCGCGCCTCCAACCCGGAAGCCAGCCGCACCAATGTGTCGGAGGCTACACCGTGCACCTGGCAACCTTGGCTAGCGCGCACTGCGCGCCACAGGAGTCGCTGGTGCGCGATGAGACAAGGAGATCCCTACCGACCAATCCCTCCCTAACCCGGACGACGCTAGGCCAATTGTGCGTCGCCCCACGGACCTCCCGGTCGCGGCCGGTTACGACAGAGCCTGGGCGCGAACCCAGGGACTCTGAGGGCACAGCTGGCGCTGCAGTACAAGGCACATGTAAACTTCTGACCCACTGTTATTGTGATACAGCGAATGATAAGTTAAATAATCTGTCTGTAAACAATTGTTGGTAAAATTACTTGTGTCATGCACAGAGTAGATGTCCTAACCGACTTGCCAAAACTATAGTTTGTTAACAAGAAATTTGTGGAGTGGTTGAAAAACTAGTAAATGACTCCAACCTATGTGTGTAAACTTCCGATTTCAATTGTAAGTGGGGAAGATGGGCGACACCTGGAGGGGGTGGAGACAAGCACAAAGACAGGCGAAACAGATCAGGCAAGTATCAGTGGAGTGAGCTGTTCTGAAACCAGATTGTAGTTCATAAAGAAGTTTGTGCTCAAGAAGGTATCCCTCAAGTTGATTAAAATCAAATCTCTCAATAACTTTGGATAAGGTGCTGAGGATTGACACAGGTCTGTAGATTCCTACATTTGTTTTACTGCTCTTCTTGTGAAGTGTAACCACCCAGGCTGTTTTGAGATCCTTGGGAAATGTACCACTACTTATTTTTATTTTATTTAACCTTTATTTATACCGTTTTTTCTCAATTACATAACATCTATTTTCCAATGGAGACCTTGTCCAACTAATAGAAAGGTTTACAATATGCGTTATTTTAGCAGTGACACAAGCACTATCTTTTATGAATCTTGCAGGATGGTTATCCAGCCCAGTTGCTTTGTTTGTGCTCATTAAGCATAGTAGATTGGAAATGTTGTCCTCTGTTACCATGCACAGCCCAAACAAATAATTTGTGAGACCTTTGCTATGGTAAAAGTTGTTTATGAAAGACTGGCCAGTGTCCAGAGCAGATAGGTAACTTAACCAGAGATGAGACTATAGTTGTAAAAAATGTGTTTAAATTTGCAAACTTTGCTTGGTCAAAAACATAAAACGTCATCACTATCCAGGCCAATTCTACCTTATGGGGAGTTTTTGAGCCAATGTCCATTCAAATTTTCCACAGTTTGAGGCTGATGTAAGTTGTCATTAACAGCATCTATATAATGTTGCGATTTGGCCTTATCCATTTTGTATCTTGCCTGGTTTCTACAGTTAATATAACTGTCATAATCTTGTTGTAGATTTGTCCTTCTGAATCTGGCCAGGTAGCGATCCCTTTTCCTTATGAGGACTAAGATCTGGGAAATGATCCATTTCCCTGACCGCTGTTCGATTCGAATTTGACTCTGACAGCTGGTGCTTAAAGCTAGTGAGGGAGATGAATCTCCAGCTTCAGTGATTTTTGCAGTTCGTTCCAGTCATTGGCAGCATAGAACTGGAAGGAAAGGTGGCCGAAGGAGGAATTGGCTTTGGGGGTGACCAGTGAAATATACCTGCTGGAGCGCGGGTGGGTGCTGCTATGGTGACCAGTGAGCTGAGATAAGGCGGGGCTTTACCTAGCAACGACTTATAGATGACCTTGAGCCAGTAGGTTTGGCGATGGATATGAAGCGAGGGCCAGCCATCGAGCGCATACAGGTCGCAGTGGTGGGTAGTATATGGTGACACAACGGATGGCACTGTGATAGACTGCATCCAATTTTCTGAGTAGAGTGTTGGGGGCTATTTTGTAAATGACATTGCCGAAGTCAAGGATCGGTAGGATAGTCAGTTTTACAAGGGTATGGTTAGCAGCATGAGAGAAGGATGCTTTGTTGCAAAATAGGAAGCCAATTCTAGATTTAATTTTGGATTGGAGATGCTTAATGTGAGTCTGGAAGGAGAGTTTACAGTCTAACCAGATACCTATGCCTTGTTAATTTGTGGAATTTCTTTCCTCCTTAATTTGTTTAAGCCAATCAGTTGTGTTGTGACAAGGTAGGAGTGGTATACAGAAGATGGCCCTACTTGGTAAAAGACCAAGTCCATATTATGGCAAGAACAGCTCAAATAAGCAAAGAGAAATGACAGTCCATCATTACTTTAAGACATGTAGGTCAGTCAATTCTGACATTTTCAGGAACTTCTATCAGCCAGAGTTACCAGCTACAATCTCTATCCACTGCTATTGTGCCCATGAGCTTCGCCCAGCCTGTGATGTGTGTCAAGTTGGTCACTGACACTTTCAGTTCAAATGACCAATAAAGCAAGTATGGTAAAATTAAGGCCAGGCTGACTATGGTATCTGTGCATGTAATGTATCTAGTCCCAAATTTTCTACATGGTTCTAAGAAGTTCTGGTGAAGTTGAGTCTTTCACGTTTCCATTAAGGTTGTACTATTGGTTATCGATAACAATGTGGAAGAAGTAGATGCTATTTTACATGGGGTCAATGAAAATGTGACAGACTACCTCAATTCGGTCTTACAGTATGTAGCAACATTTGAAATTTCACGTGAGGACTTGTGCTAAACAGAGTGAGTAGGGTAGTAAACAACAAAATATTAAGTGGTAAAACAGCCTACAATAAGGAAACTCAATCAAATCAAAGTTTGTCACATGCACAGGATATAGGTGTAAACTGTAGAGTGAAATGGTTACTTGCATATTTGCGTAGTAGCAATATCAAAAATAAAGTCTCAATCAAAAGTTTGGACACCTATTCATTCAAGGTTTTTTCTTTATTTGTACTATTTTCTACATTGTATAATAGTAGTGAAGACATCAAACTATGAAATAACACATATGGAATCATGTAGTAACTGTTGTAATAACATATTAAAACATGTAATGACGCATTCACGGACTGTTGTTAAACACACTGATAACCCATGAATATACACTGCTCCAAACCCTTTGGGATGGGCTACAAAGACAATGAACTCTGTCAAGAACCAATGAGATACAGACAACAGGCTGGAGAGGACTGTCTATCACCTACGAACAACCAACCAGGAGCCAGGACTACTAGAATCTACCTACGTCATTCCAATGTATAAATGTACTGCCCAAATATGTGTTACGCCCTCTTTTTCCGAAACCTCCCTAAGAGTGGACGATGAGAGCCGTGCTGCACGTTTGCCAGATATCACTATGCTAGATTAAAAGGCCTCAAATATACCGTATCCGCCTTGTCCAGAGTCTCATCTTGGTCTTGTCTCTCCTATAACTAATTCATTAACAAATTGGTAGCTAGAGGATGGTAGAAATCCATGAATTCGGTCCATAGATTTGATGAGAGAAAAGACAAGTTGACGACAGATTCTAGAAGGACGGGCGACCTGTCTACAGGAGCCATCGGGGATTCAACTCGCCTCAGGAAACTGACCAAAGAGCTCGACATTATAAAGGTACGCAGAACCGGTTTAATCGAATTCTGCATATTATAGTATAATCAATATCCAAATTATGGTCAGAAGTACTGAGTGCGTGAGTATGAATTGCCGTTAAATTTATGAAAAAATTATCCAATAACCAAAGGCATTTGCATAATGATATCTGTGTAAATATATTGTTCAAATCTGATTCAAATAGTCCTGCAACAGTAATAAAATTACTGGGTGTCGCGGTGAGGAATTGGAGGACAGAATGTGATATATTGTTCAAATCTGATTCAAATAGTCTGGCAATAGTTGATATGTAAATCAGCTAGGTGTTACGGTGAGGAATTGGAGGACAGAATGTGATATATTGTTTAAAATCTAATCCATATAGTCTGGCAATAGTTGATATGTAAATCAACTAGGTGTTACGGTGAAGGATTTGATAACAGAATTTGATGGAATGTGATGCACTGTTTTAATCGGGTCCAGATAGTCTGGCAATTTTCGATTTGGCAATCGTTTAGGTGTTACGGTGAGGGATTCGATAACTCAGTGAAATGAAATATGAATGAGATGATGAAATGTTTTGTTAATTGATCGAGACACATAACAAAGACTGGGACTAGTGGAGTTGACATCCCACTAGGAGCATCAGTTAATAAGCTAAAAAATTGGACTAGGAGTGAAGGAATTAAACCTGATCTCTCCAGATTAATGTCACTGATTCACCGTTCCATGAGACAGAGTGATACTGACCACCGGCTCTAAATTTGACCGCCGAGTCAAAAGTTTGGGCGGGGCTGTGCGGCCGCCGTGCCGTGTAACGAATTGATTTCTGTTCTCTTTGTGCTGTTGGGGTTGCCTAGAATTAATTTGACAAATATTATAGAAGGCATTTGAATGCTTTGACATTGACCCAAAAGTAGGCGTTTGGGACACTAACATTTCGCCAGGCAGTAGAAATGTGTGAACCTGTAAAATTACTCCAGTAAAATACCCTAGACGCATGATTATCTCGCGAATATCCCTTTGCGATATTATAGTACAGCAATTCTACAAAACTCTGTGTGCACGAGGGTGAGACACGAGAGATAAGTCTGTGTGGGCACCAGGGATACATCGCTGGTTTTGACCAAGTGACGGGCTAAGTGCACATAGTTGCGGAGGGCCATAGTGCAATGTGCAACATTTAGTTGTTTTTAATTGTTTTACATAATTTTTTATCGGACCCAGACATAGTGAATCGTCAATATGGCCTCAATTACCGTTCCCAAACTCAAATTCAATGAATATTTAGATCAGAGAATACAGGAAAGGGCAGGAGGAAAACAGGAATATAAATCAATAAAGAAGATATGGGGGGAAATTAGGCTAAGATGGACCCAGGCAGGTTACATTGGTGGAGTTGCCCCATCCAGGGAACAACTCAGCACTATGGAAAGAGAATTAGAGGAGGCAGTCAGGCACGGGAGAGAGAGTGAGGCAGAAAAGAATAGCAGCCATTTTTTTCAAGAAAAAAGGAACGAAGGAGAGAGAGAGAGCGGAGGCGGAGCTGAGAATAGGGACATGGGCAATAGAGGTGAAAAAAAGGACATGCCCACAAAAGAAACCTGATATGATGGGGGTGCTTGCTGGGGCCTCAGATGACGTCAGAGAAGGCACAAACAACAACCACAACACACCACCACCCACCGTGACCACCCCATCGGCCCCGCTCCCTCTATACCCGCCACAGGAAGAGAAGACTGAAGTGCCACCTCCCTATTCACAAAATCCATTCGCATACCTCCCACACAACCCATTTAAAAACCCACACCACACCAGCAGCCATACAGGCCCCGGTCTTCATGGTGAAGGGAGGACAGCTAAAAGGGAACATGACTGTGGGGATTCAAGAAGGCCACCTTGTCTGTGAAGAAAGGCCCGATTTGCTCAAGCCCCACAGCACTACAAGGCCCAGGTGGGTCCCTGCTGAACTACCCCCAAGGAAGGGAAGGTGGATCTCAACCGGGCCTCCTAAAGAGAGAAGGCCACGATCTTATTCAGTTCTCCTATACTCCAAACACAGACAATTAGCTGAAATCATAGGCTTGACACAAGCACTGAAAGGAGCAGGAAGGGGCCTACCAACTTCCCCTACGCCCAGCAGTTGATCCATGCTTCGTTGAGTACCAGCCTGGGAAGACCGCCTTGATGGGACAGATGCCCAGCCTACATGGAGGAGCCTCTACATGGATACACTAACTGCAATGAAAATACTACTACCCAAAGCCACGAACACAGGATGAGGAGGAGGAGGAGGAAGAGGACCCCCTCCTCTACAATACAACCACCCAGGGCCCAGCCACATGCAGCAGCAACAGCAAGATTACAACCAACCACAGTTTCAAGGTATGGCAGGGAACACCATGCCCTGGCCATAAAAGATGCCCACACTGTCTGAAACCCCAGAAGTGTACTGGCCAAAATGCCTACCCACAGGGCCTGCCACCCCTCACATCCAGTTTAAGTTCAACCAACTGAAAGCTCAAATCTACACTGCACCCATTAAAGACTCCCCAAGCTGAGATCCATTGCACACTCAATGCAACAGAAACCGATGACTGCCTCTACACTGCAGACTGGGACGAAGACAGGATGCACCTGACCCCTCCTATCAGGTGTTGTACCATTGTGTGAGGCCCAGAGGGGGTGGCAGCACCGGTCATCCTACGATCAAGGAACCTCCATGCACCCCTGGCCTGGACGGCTGAAGCATCAACAGCCATAGCACTCCTGAAAACAGATCTATCAGCGGCAGCTGCTCTGACTGCACCTGACTACAAGAACAAGTTCCATTTGGATGTTTCTGAAAGGGAAGGATTCACCTCATCCGTCCTATTCCAGAAACAAGAGGGGGAGAGACGGGTCTTGATGCACTACTCTTCTAAACTTGACCACATTGAGGTAGGACAGTCAACATGCTCCAGATACGTTGCTGCAGTAGCAAAAGCTATTGAAAAAACAGCTCACAGCCATCATCCCTCAACCAACATCGGCCCAATTAGCTGAAATCATCGGATTGACGCAGGCCCTCATCAGAGGAAAAGGAAAGACTGTGAATATCTATAGAGACTCAGCCCATGCCCATGAAGCAGTCCACACTGATGGACCCAGAACTTTTATGAGAAGCACATGGCCCCACACACACAAAGGCAAACTAAAGACCCTCCAAAAGGCCCTCACATAAAAAATATGACTGACTTATTTATTTTATGACGAATGCAATGTTTGTGACAGACACAACCCAAAGAAACCATATCGAACACCAATGGGCTCATACCCATTACCTAATGCATGATTTCAGGTTATTAGCATAGAATACACAGACATGGGGGCGGATAAGGTGGTTAATGGGAAACAATACCTATTAGTGATGGTGGATAGGTTTTCCAAATGGGTAGAGGCAATTCCAGCGGCGGGGGAGGATGCGAAGTCAGTTATAGGCCACAATCCCAAGATCTCATGGAACGCGCAAGTCAAACGTATGTGCCGGGTCGAAGTTGAAATGGGTCGAAGCCCTGCCCCTGGCGTTGATGGCCATGAGAGCCTCACCAGGATCAGGCACCCATCTCTCTCCTCATGAGATAATGACTGGTAGAGTCATGCCTGGCCCACCAAGGGAGGGAGGTCATATGCCCGCCCTTGATGTGCAATAAATTGTAATGTCTAATTATGTGAAAAAACTGACGGTTCTCTCTGCAGCACTCTCTACCCAGGTTCACAAGGTACCGGAGGGGGAGCTGCCGGGGGACACGCCACCACTGAAGGTAAAACTTGGAGACTGGGTAAGGGTGAAGGTCCACAAGAGAAAGTGGCTGGAACCCAGGTGGACTGGTCCGTACGAAGTGAAGGAGGTTACTTCACACTCAGTCCAGGTCAAAGGTAAATTGGGCGCACCTTGGCACCACCTCACACATTGTACACCAGCTCCAACCCCTTCCCGCACACTGACGGAAGTCAGAACCGACCTAAGTGGTCTACATTCGGCCCCAAATCTTGCACCTCCTTAGTCAGGGAAAATGGGAGGTTCAACCCCATATTCACTGACTAAGTCACACCGTACTCCTTGGGAACGGTTGGGGATCTCCGGACCACTGTTTGTTATTTTTCTTCTCATGGGAGGAGTCACTGTATGTACACTCACATGGCTTATAAACCAACAGATGCACCCACTACAGATGCACCCACTACAGACTCACACACTGAATTCTACTCTGCCAGGTGAAACTAACTCTCTCTCTTTTCCCTCTTATCTACCACAAGACCATACCGTTTCTAGGCGTGAGGTGGGAGTCACTAAGTGCACCCCCCAGGAGTTGAAGAGCACCACCTTGTGTTTGCCTTTCAATGCCACCACCACCGTTTACCTGCCTTGGGGCCTTTTGGGTCATGCGCAAAATAGTTTGGGGCTACCTGCCTGGACCTATTCCAGTTTTAACTGGTATATAACCAAAGGGGGATATGGTGAGTGGTCTTGGAAAAACTTGGTGGCAGAAACGGGGCATGACTGGTCCAGCTATTCCAAGGGACGGGTTGTTCTTGCCTGGCGCAAACGGCTTACATTTTCACGCACTGGTTTTCAACTAAAGCTGATTGTACGACCTGGGACCACTATGGGGTGTCAGGTTTTTACGTTGGCCCCATATGTAGATACCGACAGGGCTGAAGTCCATTTCACACTATATATCTGTGTTACGCCAGAACCACAGCCTACTTCTGTGACGGTGCGTGACGATATGGCAAAGCCACATACCCTGCCCCAGCACAGGGATGGGTGGGGTTCTGCTGTTTTAGTGGTCACCACCCCTACCCCGGATGAGAACATTCGGGTTGCTACAGGTATCTCAGGTTTGTCTAACAATTGGCTATTATTGACCGAACAAGCAGCCAATACAACCCCCACTAGTTGTGTAGTTTGCATGGGTGCCCGACCATTGCTCCGCATTGTCCCGGATACTGTCGAGATCGGACGTTTAATGCCCCTTATGGACCAAGACAATCCGACTGGTAATTGTTTCTTGTGGGATGCAGTTTACCCTGTTGTCTCCGCTACGGACAGGGCACCAGTATTTTCCTCTGATGTTGCCAGGGCCGAATTCTCCTGTATTAACATGACAGGGGGTATACTACAGTTATGTTTGCTCCCTGTTGGTTGGTGTACAAATACTATCGTAGTAGTTGGTGTTTTTAAGCCAGTGATCAGGGCTGACATCTGGTGGTGGTGTGGGGGACCTCGGCTTTTTGACAGACCTCCCAATAAGGCTACGGGTACTTGTGCGCTTGTAACACTTCTACTGCCTATCTCTGTTTACCCTATAGGTGTGGGTGATTTGGTGACCCGGATACAGGCTGTGGACCCACAGTTTCTGCCTACCAGAACCAAGTGGGAAGCAGCCCTGACTGTTGGGGATCCCACATATATTGATGCTATAGGTGTTCCTAGGGGGGTTCCTGATGAGTACAAGCTGGTGGACCAGGTCGCCGCAGGTTTTGAATCATCTCTCTGCTGGTGGTGCACTGTGAATAAAAAATGTTGACCGCATTAACTATATACATTTCAATGTCCAAAAAATTAGGGAACTGGACTCAACAAGGTTTTGAGGCCGTACATGGTCAACTGGCGGCTACCTCCCTTATGGCTTTTCAAAATCGCATTGCCGTTGACATGTTGCTGGCTGAGAAGGGTGGGATATGTTTTATGTTTGGGGAGCAATGTTGCACATTTATCCCCAATAACACAGCCTCTGATGGCAGTCTCACTGTTGCGTTAGAAGGACTACGTACCCTGAATGGTAAAATGAAATCCCACTCTGGGGTTGATACCAGCACGTGGGACTCCTGGATGGATGCATTTGGTAAATATAAGGTCCTGGTCTCTTCTATTCTGGTCTCTATCTCTGTGTTTGTTGCAATATTAACCCTCTGTGGCTGTTGTTGCATCCCATGTGCCCGCTCCCTGCTTTCTCGAGTCATTACTTCTGCTATTGCACCAAATAATGACCCTGCACTGATGTTCCCCCTCCTACAACAGGAGGATCCTCTGGTGGAGTTTGAAACATGCACATATGAGTAATTTTCACGTCTCTTTGGAGACGTGAAGAGGGGGACTACAAATTTCCTAAAATGTCCTATTCTATTTTTCTTACATTTAGTTTTGTCACGTCTAGTAGACGTGAAGAGGGGGTGTTGTAATAACATATTAAAACATGTAATGACGCATTCACGGACTGTTGTTAAACACACTGATAACCCATGAATATACACTGCTCCAAACCCTTTGGGATGGGCTACAAAGACAATGAACTCTGTCAAGAACCAATGAGATACAGACAACAGGCTGGAGAGGACTGTCTATCACCTACGAACAACCAACCAGGAGCCAGGACTACTAGAATCTACCTACGTCATTCCAATGTATAAATGTACTGCCCAAATATGTGTTACGCCCTCTTTTTCCGAAACCTCCCTAAGAGTGGACGATGAGAGCCGTGCTGCACGTTTGCCAGATATCACTATGCTAGATTAAAAGGCCTCAAATATACCGTATCCGCCTTGTCCAGAGTCTCATCTTGGTCTTGTCTCTCCTATAACTAATTCATTAACATAACCAAAAGTTATATATTTTATTTTTAGCTAGCTAACGCTCAAGCTAACATTTGCAAGCTACCCAATTGTGATAGGACAAACTATTTAACCTGAACGACCATCACATTCATAATTCGTAGTGTTTGTCATTCGTAGTGATTGTTCAGTCAACCAAAACACCCTTGGTCAGAATAACGTTAGCCGTTTTCCACTCGTCAGTCACACTAGAACTAGAGTACTTGCAAATATTCTGGTGAACCTCACGTGCTGGTGGCGGGTAAATTAACCCACTGGCTGGGTCAAATATCCATAACCCAGCACCAACAACCAAACCTTGTTGTATTTACAGAAAACAACCCGACGATTGACCCAATGCCTGCAACCCAGCAATTGGGTCATCCAAACAACTCTTACATCTCAAAGCCATGCATGCAAGAAGCCTTACCCTGTCATGTGTACACATACTGTAATTCTCTGTCCTCAGTTTGATTGAAGGCCTATATCTGTATTTTTGCCTTGTAACTGATTGCTTCTAGAAAGTGAGAAGGAACAACACATGATCAAGATGAGCTAGCTACTAGTTTAAAGTGATGAAATATCTCATTCTTACAAAGAATGAATATATGGGCTACATTTATGAGAATACACGCATTGAGGTGCTTCTACACCTGCATTGCTTGCTGTTTTAGGTTGGGTTTCTGTACAGCACTTTGAGATATCAGCTGATGTACGAATGACTATATAAATACATTTGATTTGACTTACCTTATAAATCTTGAAGACGATACACTCATTTATCACTCAGTAAGTGTTGCGCGAGTGCACCACAAACATATTTCCAGGGTGTTGATGCATCCTCTTACAACATATCGGGAAGGGAAAGGTATCCATCTGTCAGAATTAAGGTTTGCTTTGATGTCAAATCTAGCTAGCTACCTTAGCTGGCTGTTGTGCTAGCTAATGCTACTGAACCATTACACTAGCATATTGACATGCATATTCGTATAAAAGTAACGCATCCACCTAAAAATGTGTCCAATTCTGTACTACCATTAAAATAAAACTAACTCCCCCCCCACAATTACAACACTTAACCTTCACTTTTGTAGTGTCTTAACACTTAGTATTTATTTATATAATAAGAAAGACTGAATACAAGTAATTGAACTGGAGCTTCACATGTACTCAAACGAGTTAGTACCAGAATAACATAGAACAACACTGCGCATGACCAAGGATGCTCCATCCTTAAAGGGGACATCAGTAATTAACAGAACATAACATTCCTTCTCTTATACAATCAGAGTTACTTTTACCAAACCACAACTGAAACATTTCCCAGAACTTGTTGTAGTTATTTTGCATATTTTAATTTGAACTTGAACAGTTCATGTTTGTTTGTTTATAAGTCTAGTCTGTCTGGTGGACGGTGCCTTCATTCTGGGTAGCGCCTCGGATTGTCTGGAGGCTCCTGAACATCCTCAGTGTGTGCTTGTTCCATTATAGCTTCTGCTATAGCAGCACCTTCATCAACACGTTCCCTTCTTTCACTCTGGGGTCTCTTTACTGCCCCACCCCCCCCCCCCCCCCCCTCCTACAGTTCCCTGTGTCACACTCAGGATCTCTCTGGGCCTGTTCTCTCTCGATTGTTGTGCTGTTTTCCGTGGAATGCATTTGGTTAATGTGACGCCGGCACATTATGTCTGGGTTCACTTGAACCTGGTAAGTTCTGGGTCCCGTTTGTGTGTGTACGGTCCCTCTTGTCCATTTCCCTCCTCTTCTGTAGTCTCGCACCATCACTTCCTGTCCTGTTTGGAGATGGCGCTCCCGGCCACCGGAGAGCATCTTGGCTTGTTTGTTCAGCACTTCATTACGCCTGTTTGGCTTCATGATGTCCAGCTGTGTGCGGAGAGGCCTCCCGAACATCAGTGCGGCTGGGCTTTCATTTGTCATGGCATGTGGGGTGTTTCGGTAGGAGGCCAGGAACTTGGCCAGTTTTGTTTGCAAAGTCCCTTCGTCTCGTTTTGCTGCACGGAGTCCTTGCTTTAGGGTTTACACAAAGCGTTCTGCCAGCCCATTGGTGGCAGGGTGGTACGGAGCTGAGGTTGAGTGTTTGATTCCATTTACTGACTTGGAAACGCGTCACTTACAAAAGCTTGCGCGTTGTCACTTACCAGCTGCAGCGGCAAACAGAAGGGAGAACACTATCGTCTGAGCTGAGGTAGAGGAGTCAGTGCAAAACACCTCTGGCCATTTGGAATGGGCATCAACAGTAACCAGAAACATGTGCTTTTCAAAGGGACCAGTGTAGTCCACATGAATTCTCTGCCATGGCTCTGCGGGCCATTCCCATGGGTGGACTGGGACAGGCGCAGGCATGTGAAGGGTTTCAAAACATCCGCTACAGTTCTTCACCATATTATCTATCTGTTGATCCAGACCTGGCCACCAGAAGTGGCTCCTTGAGAGCAGCTTCATTTTGACAATTCCAACATGATCTTCATGTAGTTGCTGCAATACTAGATGTTGGCGTTTCTGGGGTATCATGACTCTCATTCCCCACATCAAACATCCTTGGTACGTTGTAATTCCGTTTCTCCGCTGGAAATACGGAGTCAGCTCCTTTCTGCCAGTAGCTGGCCATCCTGACATGGTGTAGGTGTACACTTTTTGACAAGGTCACATCTTTCCTTGTCTCCTGTTTGATAACTGTGCTTGTAACTGGTAGTGCCACGAGCTGAGCGGTATGGAACATGTCCACTGCATCCACCCTCCTTTGTCTTTCTCTTGTACACGGCAGTCTGGATAATCCATCTGCATTTGTGTGGAGGGATGACGGCTTAAACTCAATGTCATACATATGACTGGCAAGGAACAGGGCATATCGCTGTAACCTGGCTGCTGTCATTGCCGGAATGCCTTTCTTTGGACTGAAAATGGAAAGCAACGGCTGGTGATCTGTAACCAGTGTGAAACAATAATGGGGGGCCAGTTCCAGGCACCACATACAGCTGTAACTGCTGTGTTTGCCCCCCATAATGCACTCTGACCTGCAATGCCCCCATTGGGCTCAATCTCTCTCCTGAGTAGGTCTTCAGCAACACATGTGTTCTTCAGCTTGATAGCCTTAAAAGTTCTGATTGTAGACGGTAGTGGAAATCATAGACACTGCAGATCCTGTGTCCAGCTCCATTTTGAGGGGTTTGCCTTCGATATCTGGTGTCCCCCATATTATGCTACTGCTGGGAGAAGTCACTGTTTAACTCCATTGTACCAATTAATCGTTCATCTGAATCACTGCCACTGTTCTCTGCTAGTGCATTCACAGACCCTTTAATTTTCTCAGTGATCCCTTTTGTGACTGAATTTTGCTTTGCATGCTCTTTGAATGTGCCCCCTTCTACTGCATTTGTGACAAATTTCGTCTTTGAAACGGCAGTCCTCTGCTCTGTGACCATCTCTGTCACACCTGTTGCATTTTTCGGCCACACGGGGGCGCTGTCGTCTGCATGAACTTGTGCAGGGAAATTTGTGACAGGTTAGTACTACTTTTACTTTGCAACTCAAGTGCATCTTTAGTTGCGATTTCCATAGCCACAGCAATTTCAACCGCCTTTGCAAACGTGAGCTCTGATTCTGTGAGCAAACGTTTTTGAATGTCATGCAGTATTCTATGTTATTCTGGTACTAACTCGTTTGAGTAAATGTGAAGTTCCAGTTCAATTACTTGTATTCAGAGTCTTTCTTATTATATAAATGAGTACTAAGTGTTAAGACACTACAATGGCGACCAGGATGATTACCTGCAGTGTGCATCACGAATACAGATGGAGCTCGTAGGAAGAGGAAGATTTTGACCCTGTAGCACAACAGCTAGCAAGCAATGAAGACGAGGGGAGAGCTGACGAGAACGAGGCGGCAGATCAAAGACCCGTGGAGCCAGAGGTAAAGAGAACGGCTAGCATCGGGAAAATAGATGTTTGACGACGCGCAAGAAAACTGGGCAACTTACATTGAACGACTGGAACAGTACTTCATTGCAAATGACATTGCTGATAACAAGAGAGTACCAGCGTTGTTGAGTTTAATTGGCCCAAAAACGTACCGTTTGCTAAGAGATCTGACTGCCCCTCTGAAGCCCTCAAATAAAACGTTCACAGAGATTGTGGAGATATTGCAAAATCACCTATTCCCCCCAAACCACTCATCGCGGAACGTTTTCGTTTCCACAAGAGAGATCAGAATGAGGGGGAGGGTGTTAGTTTATTCAACTCAGTTACATATGTACTGTCTGAACATTGCCAGTTTGGAGAGAACCTAAATGACACATTAAGGGATAGATTTGTTTGTGGACTGAAACAGAACAACACTGCACATGACCAAGAGTGCTCCATCCTTAAAGGGGCATCCGTAATTAACATAACAACTTTTCTCCCACATTCACCGTAATCATGTTCCCCTCCACACTTGGCACGTCATTCCTTCCTTTACATTGAACAGCTCCATTACCCATTCTTTCACATTTAAAACACCGCAATATCTGACATTGAAACTAAGGAATCCTATCTGTACTTTCCCAGGCATAACCTTCTCAAACCTCAGCAGCACTGATAGGCTTTCATTTCTTTGACCCGCTTTCCTTGACCCACTTGGCCTCAATCCCTCTTCCTCCCTTCAAATTTTCTATAATATCATCTATGGACCCCAGTAATGACTCCAATCTAGCATAAGCACCAATGACATGGCTTTTTATTTTATTTTTTTGCCCCTTTTTCTCACCAATATCATGGTATCCAATTGTCCCATCGCTGCAACTCCCATACGGACACGCGAAGGTCGAGAGCCGTGTGTCCTCCTAAACACGACCCAGCCAAGCCGCACTGCTTCTTGACACAATGCTCGCTTAACCCGGAAGCCAGCCGCACCAATGTGTCGGAGGAAACACCGTACACCTGGCTACCATGTCAGCGTGCATGTGCCCGGGCCCGCCACAGGAGTCACTAGAGCGTGATGGGACAAAGACATCCCCTAAACTGGACGAAGCTGGGCCAATTGTGCGCCGCCCCATGGGTCTCCCGGTCACGGCCAGTTGCGACAGATCCTGGACTTG
This sequence comes from Oncorhynchus mykiss, assembly GCF_013265735.2. Classification (NCBI taxonomy): domain Eukaryota; kingdom Metazoa; phylum Chordata; class Actinopteri; order Salmoniformes; family Salmonidae; genus Oncorhynchus; species Oncorhynchus mykiss. The sequence goes on along the minus strand of NC_048580.1, from coordinate 53,362,329 downwards.
AACCAGGATCTCTAGTGGCACAGCACCTTAGACCACTCGGGAGGCCCACCAGGGACATGGCTTTTAAGCTTGTTCCCATTAAGCTATTCAATTTTCAGAATCGTCTCTTGCTGAGCCTGGCTTTCACAAATATTAACAATCTACAATTTCCAATGAACTGAGCTAATTTGACTTTCCACTGCCGACCATTCTTGTCCTTGACCATCATCCTCCTGCTCCATACTATCAGAACTGACACCCATATTGTTTACAATCCAGCACAGCTGTTGCTTCACTGACTTTTTCTCAATTTCCTCCATTTTGTCCGCAGTACTCGCCGCCATTTCCCCTTAACATTTCCCTGCCAGTTCTTTTGTGTCCCTGACCTGTATGAAGCTACCCACAATAAGGATTAGCTTCTGGTAAACTGTTTGCCACTAGTGGCAATAAATGTTGCTGCCACAGGTTTGCCACATATTCAAATAGAATCTTGAGAGAATTGTCTGCCACAAAAAAAACTCAGGTGAACTGTTTGCCACTAGTGGAAATAAATATTATTGTTGCCAAAGGTTTGCTGCAGATTCACCACTAGTGGCAAACATTTGCAACATTTTTGGCACATGTTTTAGTTTGCAGCAAATTTGCCACAAACTTGTGGGAAGTTTGCATCAAATGTATTTTTGTAAGGATTGGCTAGGGGCGGCAGGGTAGCCTAGTGGTTAGAGCGTTGGACTAGTGACCGGAAGGTTGCAAGTTCAAATCCCCGAGCTGACAAGGTACAAATCTGGGCTGTCATTGAAAATAAGAATTTGTTCTTAACTGACTTGCCTAGTTAAATAAAATAGATGTATTTATACAGTCAAATTAATTGTTGTGATTTCACCATAATGTAGCTTTCCAATATTGTTTGAATAGCTCAATGTTAATATTCTTATTTTCTGTATTAAATTACCAGTGTACGTGGCAATATTGTATTAATGTGCAAGACATATTTTCTACAATGGCTTTCTGTTCCATGGTGTTCTGTTGGGCCAGTATTTGGTCCTGCTTTCCTGTGCTCAAAGTTATAGGTGCTATTCTACACAAGATGGCAGCAGCATACAGTACTGCCAAGAGGACCCTGCTACCAGGTTTCCCTAATAGCTCTGCATAAGTCTATGGAAGGTTGCTGGGGTGCTGCATAAGGGGCCTGTGTTCAAACATTTTCTCACATTGAAAGCAAAGGATCACTTGCTGTGTTCCGACAATGCTTAGTTAAACATCTATTTTCATCTACATCCCTCAAACACAATGACTTCAAAAAAATATGCAAACGTCCCATTTGCTGATATGCAAAACTCACCACCTTTCTTTTCACATCCCCTTTAGAGCAACTTCCTCTTGTTTTTATAGGGGCTTGACCAACATTTTCGATCTTTTCATCTAGGAACCATTTGAACATTTTTAAGGATTGTTCTGAACTTTCACTCTCCTGGATGGGATTTTATCTCCCAGAAAATGTTCGATAACTTTCGAAAGATCCTTCAAGGCTGGAACAAGTTATTTTACTGTCTCTGTCACATGTAGATTTCCAGTTGCTGGTGTCAGTCATTAAAATTCCAAAGCTGATGAAGCAGATTCTCCAATTAATTACATAGATTGGTCAGCACATTTACCAGCTTGTCCCTAGCTATGACTCATTGCACTGAATGACTGGTCAAATTCAGGATGCCAGCCTGTTCTCCTATTTGTCCCAGTGGCAGGAAACAAAGAGGCAAAGTTGTCCTAATTGGGGAAAGGGAATAATGGCCCTACAGTATTTCGCCAACAGAGCAAACTGAGTACTCTTGCCACATAATTGTGGCTTGAAACTGCATGCACTGTGCTGATGTCATGTCACCATCTTTGTGGGAGTGATGGGTTCCATTTGACACCCCACTTTCATGCTGTGCAACGAACCTTTCAACGGTGTCAACCTCTATTACAAAATGGTACCCTTGATGACAGGGACAAGAGCAGGAGAGAAAGTGAATGTGGGGGTACTTGTTTTGGGTACACTGGTGTCGTGTCTTTGGCTATGCCGGATTAAGTGATATGACATGCTATTCTATAAAATACTTTCTCCGTAATTAATATCACCTGATTGAGCTAATCATGTAAATGTAATTAACTAGAGAGTCGGGGCACCACATAATATTTATAGAGCTGTTATCTTCCGAATAAACTCTTAAAGACCTAGTAATATTTTATAGCAGTCAATATTAATCGTCACCTTAATTCAGTCTCATCTGAAAGTTGTAAATTCTTGGTTATCTGCACGAACCCTGGCTAACAAGTTGACTCAGCAATACAAAATTGGGTGTAATTATTTATTTACTAAATACCTAATTACTCATACACATAGTTAATCATAACTTTATGAATAATTGTCAAAGGAAAACGTCCCTAGTGGGCGGAACAGATATGACAGCTTGTTACACAAAAGAAAAGGGGCTGGGTTTGAGTGAAAGAGCGGGAAGAATGAGGAACAAAGGGCGAAGCTGTGGTATCTTAAATACAGTATCTTATGCATTCTAAATTACCGCCCATTTGGAACAGGAAAATGCAATAAATATTTACTCTGAGCTGCGCTTCGGTAGGTTGGTGGTAGATGGAAGGCCGTGTTGCCAAACCGAGTCCTTTGTCCTTTGAAGAATGTCTCTGGTGGTCAATTGGATACGTTGCAGTAACGTCGTTGTGTGGTAGACAGTAGACTCTGTAGACTCTGTCTGTTCCTTCATATGTTGGCTTCGTTCTGTAGTTATTATCTGAACCATTCTGACATCGAACCGTCGTCCTCACATCCTCGGAACCGGAGGTTATATTATCGTCAAGGCTTTATATAGGAAGGGAGAGGAGGGCGTGTTTGAAAAGTTTTATAGCCCATGTCCCTTCACAGGGGCAGGCCACTGATTGAGCAGAGCCCTAACCTTATGAAAACCCAAATCTCACATTTTAGTAGCTAAAATCACATTTCATCCCATCACGAATAATTTCATGTAAAAACATTTAAATTGAACAATTCCATGTGAATCTGATAAATATGTGTAGACTTTCCTCTGTAGAGTTTGTCATCTTATCATTGATGAGAATGTCTCAGATGACAACCGAACTGACATCATATTCATTAAGTACCACCACATATGTTCAATTGGTCGGATTACCAGAATATAGTTCATTTCCCCCCCACCTTCTGATGTTCCCAGAATCTCTATGTTAACCAAGGGGTTTGCAAATGTAACACCAGTAGGGTAGAGAGAGGAAAAAGGGTGGAAGAGGTATTTATGACTGTCATAAACCTACCCCCAGGCCAACGTCATGACACTGGTGAGTCTTTTGCCGCCACCAACCTCTGGATCAGGTCTTGATCTTCCTGTTTGAACTCAGTGAACTGGCAGATCCCATTCAACTTTACAGTAGGTCCAGGACAGAGAGAGAGTGTCAGAAATGATGGCAGGCAGGGCTACCCAGTAAAAAGTTTAAATCGCCACTACTGTACAATATGCTTGCTAGGCACTGGTTTAAAAGAGTGAATAACAGTAGTTGTTTTGAGGGAAAAAGTCCTTGCGCCAGCCTTCCTCAATATTTGTGCTCTGCCATGCCACCTATACAACTTCCTTGACTGTTCTACCCATGACCTTGTGTGTATTTACTAGGCCTACTTTCATGATTTATTATTTGTGCATAGTGTCTCAAAGCACTTATACCATGTGTATTTTCTCTGTACTCTGGATTGGCCAGTTTGGATGTCCGTCACCTGTGCTAGGCTGGGATTGGAGGTTGGAGGCAGGATGGAGGCAGGATGCTGGATTAGGCAGCGGGAGCAGGTGGGCCTCAGGTGTCAGAGCAGGCAGGTGGGGAGGGGATCAGGTTCCTGTCATGTGAAGTTGAGTCATCCTGGAGGCAGGGAGTATTCCCATGAGCCAGCAGCACTATGGAGGTCACATGACTGCCTGGATTAGGTGTCATGTTTGTAGCCGAGCTCATCCTCTCTCAAGGGAAGTCAAGGTGGCCATCAGCCAGTTCACACCCAGCCACAGCCCTCAGCCCTCACCAACAACAACTGCAAGACAAAAGTGTGTGTTTCAAACTCACATTGGTCTCACATGCAAGACGTTCAACAAAAACAATTGCGCTGGTGCAAAGTTTGAAGTTAAATTTTTTTCAGAGGGAATCAAATTAAACACAAAAGGTAAAATAAAAGTTAGAATTGAGTTTAAATGAAAACAATATGGTTTAGCTTTAAGAAATTATTCCCTTCTGCAAATGATAGGTGGCAACTTTGCACAAGTGCAAATGCTTAGTAAATCTGGTCCTAAGACCTGTATGTTACATCCTACCACAGCATCATCCCAGTGTCAGAGGTGCTGGTATCAAAGCATTTCCTTAAAATAGCAACTGTACCCAGGGTGATTACAGTCAGCACTAGGAACTGTCCAGATAAGCACTCTCTCACCTGTACTTACATGAGAGAAACAATGCGACACTGCCAGGACAGGTGAGAGGGAGGGACAGACATAATATATTATCAAATGAGCCTGGAACAAGTGAGCAATGTCATTATTATGACAGTGCAGACCTTGTTCTTCCTTGTGAACATCAGTTGACTGCCCTAGCTTGTTCTGCTATCCCGGTGAAAGTGACATGCTCGTTCATTCCAAATAAAGCTTTTTAGAAGTTTTGTCTCGTCATGAAAAAGCTGTTTGTTTGGCTAGCACACAACTTGGTAAAAACATATTGGGCTCTCTCTAACTGTAGCCTCTGTGTGGTGGAAGTCCTTTCAGTGGTAGATGACGCCATGCAGATATTGGATTGCAAACGCCCATTGTGCTCTCCACCCTACTGTTTCCATTCTAGCATTGTGGCCCGTAGTGGGTGTAATGACCCAATACACAAAATATTTATCACAGAAAAAAATATAGCTGCAGTAATAAATCAAATGTTATTTTGGGGAATTTGTTTACAGGACAAAATTACTAAACTAGACAATGCTTAGCTTATTATGTACGCAGGTGTAGTAGTAGTTCACCAATTAACATGTAAACAAGCAATAAGGAAGCCATTTTCTTTCTCTGACTACTAGGCCATACTGTTGTGGATGTGGTCTGTTTATTGTATTTGCTTATCCTGAACTGCTGCTATGTTCACAATGTGTTGTGTTTATCATTGTTGGTCCGTCAGTCAGTCAATGGTCGGCTAACTAAGGTGACCCTTGCGAATCCATTAGGCCTATTATCATGACAGAGGAGGACCCCGTGTCTTGCATGCAGGGGCTATCTATATCTTCACTAGTTACAGCACAACCAAAGCAGAAACCCATTCAATAACAACCAGTCTGGTAGGTGGAAGAATGGGATTCCTGTTTCTGCTAAATGGCTCATTCATTACCTGTCAGTTCTGTCTTTCATTATATACTGTAATAGTTTGCTTTGTATTAAACTATCTGTACTGTTTTGTATGAATGTATTTTCCAAACCTGGATGTTTTTGATCATGTTGCATGGCTTTGGACACAAGGTGTTCGCAATGGCTTGCATTCAAGAATTCTCTTTTGATATATTAAACAATACTGATCCCACCAAACCTCCACCCATTCTTTCTTTTAACAGTATTGTTTATGTTCACTTTCAAAGTGTATTGATTAAATCATATGGACCCAAGTTTTGCATTCATTTGCTCTTGGAGCAGTAGTCTGCACGTAGGTCTTTCCTGCACCTCGCAAAATATATGTTTTTTTGATTTTGGCATTGATGACCGGACAGCACCCTACTGTCAGGAACAAAGGTTGGCGTCAATAAAGCCATTGACCTCAGCACATTTACCCTTTCTGTGGAAAAGTAGTGTACTTCAGTCCCATTTTTTTATTAGTAGTAAGACCAAACCTATTGATATTTTTGTCCTATAGTTATTGTTCCTCTGGTGGCTTTGACCTGTAAACCAGATCTACTAAATGTCCCATCCCTCCACTTGCAAAACTCCAATCCAGTATTATTGCTGTGCGTGTCTTTTAAAGTGTCTTGTACCCATTTATGGAATTGGCCTGTTTTCCTTTTTAATACAAGCAATGACCATTGTTACATTTTAAATTTGAGTCATTTAGCAGACACTCTTATCCAGAGCACCTTACAGTTAGTGCATTCATCTTAGGGTGGCTAGGTGGGACAACCACATCACAGGCATACAGTAGTAAGTAAACTTTTCCTCAAAGTAGCTATCAGCAAAGTCAGAGCAAAGAGGGGGGGGTGCAAGTGTTTAAGTTTTTTATTTTTTTAGGGGGGAGGGGTTGAGGTGAGGGGGATTATTTCAGATATTCTTTGAAGAGGTAGGGTTTTAGGTGCTTTCGGAAGATGGGCAAGGACGGTGCTGTCCTAGCTTCAGATTCCACCATTGGGGTGCCAGGACAGAGAAGAGCTTGGACTGGGCTGAGCAGGAGCGGGCCTCCCGTAGGGGTGGGAGAGCCAAGAGACCTGAGGTGGCAGAAATTATGTGCTCGGGTTGGAGTGTAGGGTTTGAGCATAGTGGTAGAGAGAGACAGTTCCTCTTGCTGCTCCGTAGGCAAGCACCATGGTCTTGTAGTGGATGCGAGCTTTGACTGGAAGCCAATGGAATGTGCGGAGGATCTGGGTAGCATGGGAGAACTTGGGAAGGTTGAAAGCCAGTATAGCGTTCTGGATAAGTTGCAGGGGTTTGATGGCACAAGCGGGGAACCCAGCCAGCGTGTTGCAGTAGTCCAGACGGGAGATGACAACTGCCTGGATTAGGACCTGTGTGAGGTAGGGTCGTACTCTACGGATGTTGTAGAGCATGAACCTGCAGGAGCGAGTCACTGCTTTGATGTTTGCAGAGAACGTGACCCTGGTGTTGTCCAGGGTCACGAACCTTGATGTTTGCACTCTGGGAAGGCGACACTGTAGAGTTGTCAACCGGGATGGAGAGGTCTTTGAGCAGGCAGGTCTTCTCTGGGAGGAAGAGCAGCTCCGTCTTGTTGAGCTTGAGGTGGTGGAACGACATCCAAGCTGAGATACCAGTCGCCTCCTGGGTGTCAGGAGGGAAGGAGAAAAGTAGAGTGTCATCCACATAGCAATGATGGGAGAGGCCATGTGAGGATATGACAAAGCTGAGTGACTTGGTGTAGAGAGGGAAGAGGAGAGGACCTAGAACCAAGCCCTGGGGGAGACCAATAGTGAGAGTATTCTTTCCACGTCACATGGTAGGAGCAGTCTGCCAGGTAGGATGCAATCAAAGAGTGTGCAGAGCCTGAGACGCCCAGCCCTGAGAGCGTGGAGAGGAGGATCTGATGTTTCACGGTGTCGAAGGCGGCGGCTAGATCTAGGAGGATAAAAAGAGGAGAGCGAGTCAGCTTCGACAGTGCGGAGAGCCTCTGACACAGAGAAGAGCATTCTCGGTTGAGTGACCTGTCTTGAAGCCTGCCTGGTTAGAGTCAAGAAGATCATTCTGAGAGGGATAACGAGAGAATTGATCAGAGACCGTGTACAATAGTGAAAATTCACTTTGTCTGAGAAATACAGAGAATTAATGTAGAGGGTCTATGACCCTAATAAGATGTACTATCTATTATTGTTTGAAGGCTATAGGCCCATTATCGTGTCTAGTTGGTATAGCCAAGGTTGAGAGCCCTGCGTCACCGCCCGGAATACTATAAGATGCACGTGCCTAGGTTAAATGTTATGCAATTATTAAGAGGCTAAGGAACAAAGAGCTAATATCTTGCAATGTCCTTCTCAATGTCCAAGCATTAAATGATTTAGGTAACCTAAGCTCAGAGAAGCACAGTTAGAGACCGAGCATACATGCTATGTATATTGCTAATAACATTTACTGCTAGACACTTCACCAAATAATAAGAAGTAATAGTCCTCAGAAATGTGAGGACTACGGTTCGTATCCATTTAAAGATAATAAGAACATAACACATTTAACAAATGGTACATATCAGAAATCTTTGATAAAAAGAATACAAAATGTCTTAGCAGCATAGAAAATTCACCACTATGACATACAAATGTACATCAGGAGATCGGTTTTCCTAAGACTCCATAATCAATGTTTTTAAACCCAGTTTTTATTATTATTCCAAGAGCTCCAAATCCCAGCATCTCCAGTCTAATTAACATCACTTTGCATGGCCCAAAACATTAAAACAAAGACATGAAAACAACACACAAATTCTTGGATCTAGTCATCACAACTCCAATCTAAATTATACAGGCACATCCCTGTGTCGCTCCTCTTTGAACTAGTCGCCATCCGACAAACAGAATAACAGTTACTCTGTAACAATAAATCCATAGCACTTACCATACAATGACACATGTCAAAATTCATAGCTCTTTGTTTCAAGAGTTCATAATCCAAACATGACAATCTAATTGTTTTAATTAATTTTAGTCGGTTCAAGTTGCATCAGTCTTCACCCCTCCTGGCTTCAGTGACCCTAGAAGTTCTGTGGTAATGTCTTCATTGAGATTGCCACAGATAAGGTGTTTGACCCCTGTGATAGCCCACAGATGGTGTCATTCTACCAATACTCGGCGTCAGCAATTCACTGGCCATCATCGTTCCCCTTTGTTCACTCTCTTTATATTTCCACTACAACATGCTCAAATGTTTTGGAAAGAACCTAAAGAAGGGATACAGGTCTATAGTTTTTGACATCAGATGAGTCGAGTGTTGGTTTCTTGAGGAGGGGAGCAACTCGGGCCATTTTGAAGTCAGAGGGGACGCAACCAGTGGTCAGGGATGAGTTGATGAAACAGGAGGGAGAAGGATTTAGCAGAAGGGAGAGATGATAGAATAGACGATGGCGTGGTGGGAGATTGCGACGGCTCATGACCATCTGGGTAGGGGCTGAGTGGCTAGGGTTGGTGGAAAGGGAGACAAAGGGAAACAAAATAGGGATCAGGGGGTTGCAGTGAGAATACTAGGTGAACAGCCTCTAGTATTGCTTGCCTTGTGAGCGTATTGCTTGCATTGTGAGTTGGAGGGGATTGGGAAAGGGTGAGGTCAAAAGAGTGGAAAGATAATCGAAGGCAGACGTCTATAGAGGTTGAAGTCGCCAAGTACAAAGAGTGATGTGCCATTGTAAAGAAATTTGCTTTTCAAGGTGTCAAGCTCATTGAGGAACTCTCTAAGGGCACCTATTGGGTGATCGAAGACAATGTTAAGCTTTAGTGGACAAGTGACAGCATTGAATTCAAATGAGGAGATGGACAGGTGAGAGAAGGAGAAAATGAGTAGCCCTGTGCCACCACTGCGGCGACCAGATGCACTTGGATTATGAGAGAAAACGTAGTCCGATGAAGAGAGCAGCTGGAATAGCAGTGTTCTCTGGGGTGATCCATGTCTCCGTCAGGGCCAAACATTAAAGGGACTGAGGGGCAGCATAGGCTGAGATGAACTCCACGTTCTTGACCACAGATTGGCAGTTCCAAACGCTGCCAGAGACCCATAATTCCACATGGATTGTGGAATTTTAATTACACTAAATTAGAAGGGTTGCAGCCAAGGTGTGTAGCGTCTGTAAAGCCTACAGGGAGATTAGCAAACAGGTATAGAACAACACACACATAGTTGCCAAAGCTACAAAAGTGTCATTAATTTTCAGGCATTTTCAAGACTGAGAATTTAGTCACCTCGGGCTCCATATTCACAGTTATGTCCATAATGTTCATTATTTGTTTTAAAAGTGGACATTACCTTGCCAGTAACATGATGGCGTAGCCTACGCAAACAGATTAAGAGTCTACATGAAACATGTAATGTTCATGTGAGGGACAATTGCTCCTCCTGATAAACAGGTGTAACGAAATTCCTCTTCTTCAGAGGAGGAGTAGCAAGGATCAGACCAATGTGCAGCGTGGTAAGTGTCCATAATGATATATTTAATAAATCAACAGAACAAAAGTACAAACAACCGAAACAGTCCCGTATGGTGAAAACACTAACACAGGATACAACCACCCACAAAACACAATAGAAAACAGGCTACCTAAATATGACTCCCAATCAGAGACAACGACTGACACCTGCATCTGATTGAGGACCATACTAGGCCAAACACATAGAAATATAACAGAACAAAACATAGAAAAACAACACAGAATGCCCACCCCAACTCACGCCCTGACCAACTAAAATAAAGACATAAAGGAACTAAGGTCAGAACGTGACAACAGGTTCACTTCCCAAACTATTTACAATGCCAATCTTGTATTAGTGGTGTGGCTAATTTGGCCTAGAGGTAGATTTGTGTTTAGAAAATATTTTGATAACATGCCATCACAGATCTGGCATGAGAGGGCTGTGGCACCCATCTTAAAAATGAAAGGTTGAAAAAAAAAAAACACATCCAGGAAAGAGCAGCTTAGCATTACCACGATGCAGGAGTAAACAGCATACGACTGACAGGAACAACTCCTATGGAAATGTAGCCGTGTTTTCAACATTATAATTTCTTGCAGTTCTACACTTTTTGTCCAAGGGGTGGAGAAGAAATTATACAGTTTTAAAGCATAAGTACTGCCAATGTCCTGCCATTCTCAGATCACTGCACCTGTACATAGATGGGCTGTTTACAGATGGGCTATCTACCTACCTCATCCCCATACAGTATTTATTTATCTTGCTCCTTTGCACCCCAGTATCTCTACTTGCACATTCATCTTCTGCACTTCTACCATTCCAGTGTTTCAATTGCTATATTGTAATTACTTCGCCACCATGGTCCATTTATTGCCTTAACTCCCTTATCTTACCTCATTTGCACTCACTGTACATAGACATTTTGTTTTCTTTTGTTCCGCTGTATTATTGACTATGTTTCGTTTATTCCATGTGTAACTCTGTGTTGTATGTGTCGAATTGCTATGTTTTATCTTGGCCAGGTCGCAGTTGCAAATGAGAACTTGTTCTCAACTAGCCTACCTGGTTAAATAAAGGTAAAATAAAAAACATGTTGCCATGGGTTATGCAATATTCATATGATATCTGAGTGACCGTGACAAACAAAATCAATTGGGGCCCACTGGAGGTCAGGGCCCCTGGACACATGCCTTGCGTACTCAGTCAGTAATTCTGCCACTACAAGGTTTAGATTGCTAGGTGAGTCTAGCCAGCTATCTATAAAATGTTCGCTGACATGGCCTAATTAAGTGACTGTGAGTGACTGACGCAAGAGAATAACTGCTGCTTTTTCATTTTATTTTTGTTTTGGGGGTCCCCTAGCGGATGGTTGTTGCTTATGTCTAGAAACGGCACTGCTCAAGTCATTGCTGCCAGTACGACTGTTCCTGTCAGTCGTGTGCTGTTTACTCCTGCATCAACGTTCATGCCAAGCTGCTCGTTCAAGGACTTGTTTATTTATTTTCGTCAGTCAACCTGTATTATGCTGGCCCAAAACAATGTAGGGAATGTTCTGATCAGTGGTATAGTGGTTGGTAAACACACATAGACACCCTAGTGACATCTTATCAGAACAATCTGACATTTAGAAAAATCCAGAAAAATTATTGTGGGAGTTTGTATATTAATTAAAAGCTCCATCACCTATTTTGGAAGATATCTGCCATGGAGCCAGACCTGCGATTGGCACGATATCTAAATATTTGTATACAATATGTGCCAAATTTGGTGCTTTTATCTCAAACTGAACAAGTATTATGCTTAGTCACCCCAAGATATGGTCTGATTCATATGTCCTCACTGCTTGAACATTTAATTAATCTAATCCCCAAGTAACTCAACAATGGCCATGTTCCTAAAGCAACGCTATGCTACTATTCACTTCCACCAGAGCACATGCCACTCAGTTACTTTCAGACCAGCCCAACATCTAAACAGCTTGTCTGTCTTTATCATTGAACTTCAAATCAAATGTTCACCTTACAGTGAAATGCTTGCTTACGAGCCCTTAACCAACAATGCTTTAAGAAGTTAAGAAAAATAAGTGTTAAGTAAAAAATTGATAGGTATAAAAGTAACAAATAATTAAACAGCAGCAGTAAAATAACAATAGCGAGGCTATATACAGGGGGTACCGGTACAGAGTCAATGTGCGGGGGCACTGGTTAGTCGAGGTAATTGAGGTGATATGTACATGTAGGTAGAGTTAAAGTGACTATGCATAGATAATAAACGGAGAGTAGCAGCATCGTAAAAGAGGGGTCTGGGTAGCCCTTTGATTAGCTGTTCAGGAGTCTTATGGCTTGGGGGTAGAAGCTGTTAAGAAGCCTCTTGGACCTAGACTTGGCGCTCCGGTACCGCTTGCCGTGCGGTAGCAGAGAGAACAGTCCATGACTAGGGTGGCTGGAGTCTTTGACAATTCTAGGGCCTTCCTCTGACACCACCCGGTATAGTGGTCCTGGATGGCAGGAAGCTTGGCCCCAGTGATGTACTGCGCTGTACGCACTACCATCTGTAGTGCCCTGCGGTCGGAGGCCAAGCGGTTGCCATGCCAGGCAGTGGTGCAACCTGTCAGGATGCTCTCGATGGTGCAGCTGTAGAACTTCATAACAATTTCATGAAAGATATCACCTCATGGATATGCCTCCTTTAATTTATAATACCTTCTGCACACATTGAAGGCTTTACCTTTTTAAAGTAGCCTGACAATACATAATATTACAGCAATAAGTTAGTTACTAATGGATAATTGAATTGCTAATCTATTAACAAGTACTCTTGCCTTAGATACTAGAATTACTTTTTCAAAGTAGCACATGCAACATACATATGGACTGAAGTGGGAAAATAGCTCTGTCCATCAGAACTTTCTTCTACAGTAGTACGCAATGATCTACGTCATCTGCCGAGCTATCCACAGCCAATTAGAATCATATTTTACAAACAGGCTCTCTCCCACTCCTCGGAATCGCTCGCTCCGAAGCTGCCGACAGTCAATAACATTGAAAGCTGATTGAATAATATTAACCGGTTTATGTCCAGTAAGAACGTATCAATGGGAGCCTATAACGAACGGTAGGTATACTCGCGTATCATAAAATAGATGAGTAAAGACCGCATAATGAAATTGTAATAATGAATTGTGGATTTTCAATGTTTTTTAAAAACTTTAATATCAGTATTTACAAAGGCTAACGACGGTGTAGTAAGCACTGGATTTTAGTTTCCCCACTGGAGATAAAAGGATACTAGAAGACGTCTGCATAATTGTGTCCTGTCTTCTGCGAGGTATCCCGACAACCATCTATACTTCGTTGATCAATCACCATGGAAGGCGAAGGAAAGGTAATGACAAAGAGCTACCCAGAAACTGGTCAAATTAGCCGAGTAGCCAAAGTATGCTGATGGGCAAAGAGTCTTGTTAGCATGTACAGTTTGGTTTGTCTACATGACTTATGGATAGTCTACTAATGTTAACTTTTTTTGCAGAGTATATGGAATAGCCTGGGCAGCACTTGGGCGCATGCCATGAAACGACCCGACACAAAGGATGTTTGTAATGTAAACATTTGACAATAACTAATGTGGTTGGGTTAGGGTTGAACGGGATGGTTAAATTTGTTTGTGGGACCAAAGTCTCAAACTTGCATATCAGTCTAGACTGGATCCTTATACTTAAACAATCCATCATAGACTCTGCTTTATTTTGTGAATTACATAAAACGAAATGCTTACAATTCTTTACTTTATTCGAGCTTAACCAAGTGTCAAAACATCTACAGTTGAAGTCGGAAGTTTACAAACACTTAGGTTGGAGTCATTAACTCGTTTTTCAACCACTCCACAAATTTCTTGTTAACAAACTATAGTTTTGGCAAGTCGGTTAGGACATCTACTTTGTGCATGACACAAGTAATTTTTCCAACAATTGTTTACAGACAGATTATTTCACTTATAATTCACTGTATCACAATTCCAGTGGGTCAGAAGTTTACATACACTAAGTTGACTGTGCCTTTAAAATGCTTGGAAAATTCCAGAAAAGGATGTCATGGCTTTAGAAGCTTCTGATAAGCTAATTGACATAATTTGATGTACCTGTGGATGTAATTCAAGGCCTACCTTCAAACTCTGTCTCTTTGCTTGACATCATTGGAAAATCAAAAGAAATCAGCCAAGACAAGAAAACAAATTGTAGACCTCCACAAGTCTGGTTCAACCTTGGGAGCAATTTCCAAACGCCTGAAGGTACCACGTTCATCTGTACAAACAATAGTACGCAAGTATAAACACCATGGGACCACGCAGCCGTCATACAGCTCAGGAAGGAGACACGTTCTGTCTCCTCGAGATGAATGTACTTTGGTGTGAAAGTGCAAATCAATCCCAGAACAACAGCAAAGGACCTTGTGAAGATGCTGGAGGAAACCGGTACAAAAGTATCTATATCCACAGTAAAACGAGTCCTATATCGACAATCTGAAAGGCCGCTCAGCAAGGAAGAAGCCACTGCTCCAAAACCGCCATTAAAAAAAGCCAGACTACGGTTTGCAACTGCACATGGGGACAAAGATCACACTTTTTGGAGAAATGTCCTCTGGTCTGATGAAACAAAAATAGAACTGTTTGGCCATAATGACAATCGTTATGTTTGGAGGAAAAAGGGGGAGGCTTGCAAGCCGAAGAACACCTTCCCAACTGTGAAGCATGGGGGTGGCAGCATCATGTTGTGGGGGTGCTTTGCTGCAGGAGGGACTGATGCACTTCACAACATAGATGGCATCAGGAGGACGGAAAATTATGTGGTTATATTGAAGCAGCATCAAGGCATCAGTCAGGAATTTAAATCTTGGTCTCAAATGGGTCTTCCAAATAGACAATGACCCCAAGCATACTTCCAAAGTTGTGGCAAAATGGCTTAAGTCAAAGTCAAGGTATTGGAGTGGCCATCACAAAGCCCTGACCTCAATCCTATAGAACACTTGTGGGCAGAACTGAAAAAGCGTGTGCAGCAAGGAGGCCTACAAACCTGACTCCGTTACACCAGCTCTGTCAGGAGGAATGGGCCAAAATTCACCCAATTTATTGTGGGAAGCTTGTGGAAGGCTACCTGAAACGTTTGACCCAAATTAATTATTATGACATTTCACATTCTTAGGATCAACACTTTATTTTAACTGGCCTAAGACAGGGAATTTTTACTTGGATTAAATGTCAGGGATTGTGAAAAACTGAGTTTAAATGTATTTGGCTAAGGTGTATGTAAACCTCCGACTATATGTGTGCGTGTTGCCGTCCTATGTCAATGGTGCATGTATCTCTTCTGACTGACAACATTTGAAACAAATCATGTTATTTTATTACTTATTGCTCACCCTGAGAAATTATAGGCATAATCCTAGTTAGATAAACGCTTTATATGTTATAATCACCAGATGAATGAATGTCTTTGGGGAACCCTGTCCTGTATGGCAGTAAACAAATTGTAATATTCCTACAAATATTAAGCCACTTCATCATCCTTATTCGGTACATTCGGAAAGTATTCAGACCCTTTGACTTTCTCCACCCTTTGTTACGTTACAGCCTTATTCTAAAATGGATTAAAAATGAATAAAAACTCAATCTACAAACAATACCCCATAATGAGAAAGAAAACGTTTTTTTTTAGACATTTTGCAAATAATTTAATTTCAGACTCTTTACTCAGTACTTGTTTCAGCACCTTTGGCAAAGATTACAGCCTCGAGTCTTAGGTATGACGCTACAAACTTGGGACACCTGTTTTTGGGGAGTTTCTCCCGTTTCTTCTCTGCAGAGCCTCTCAAGCTCTGTCAGGTTGGATTGGGAGTGTCGCTGCTCAGCTATTTTCAGGTCTCTCCAGAGATGTTCAAGTCTGGGCTCTGACTGGACCACTCAAGGACATTCAGAGACTTGTCCCGAAGTTGTCCTAAGTTGCCCCGGTCTGAGGTCCTGAGGCCTCTGGAGCAGGTTTTCTTCAAGGATCTCTGTGCTTTTCTCCGTTAATCTTTCCTTCGATCCTGACTAGTCTCCCAGTCCCTGCCGCTGAAAAACATTCCCACAGCATGATGCTGCCACAGTGCTTCACCTTAGGGATGGTGCAAGGTTTCCTTATTTTGACTGGGCAGCCAGCTCTAGGAAGAGTATTCTTCCATTTAAGAATGATGGAGGGCACTGTTCTTGGACCTTCAATGCTGCAGAAATGGTTTTGTACCCTTCCCCAGATCTGTGCCTCGACACAATCCTGTCTCGGAGCTCTACGGACATTTCCTTCGACCTCATGGCTTGTTTTTTTGCTCTGATATGCACTGTAAACAGGATGCACTTGTGCTCAATTTCGAGTCCCATAGCAAAGGGTCTGATGTTTACCTTTCCGGCAAAGGCCCCCCCCCACACATCAAATTTTATTTGTCACACACACATGGTTAGCAGATGTTAATGCGAATGTAGCGAAATGCTTGTGCTTCTAGTTCCGACAATGCAGTAATAACCAACAAGTAATCTAACCTAACAATTCCACAACAACTACCTTATACACACAAGTGTAAAGGGATAAAGAATATGTACATAAAGATGTATAAATGAGTGATGGTACAGAACGGCATAGGCTAGATGCAGTAGATGGTATCGAGTACAGTATATAGATATGAGATGAGTAATGTAGGATATGTAAACATATTAAGTGGCATTGTTTAAAGTGGCTAGTGATACATTTTTTACATCAATTTTCCATTATTAAAGTGGCTAGAGATTTGAGTCAGTATGTTGGCAGCAGCCACTCAATGTTAGTGGTGGCTGTTTAACAGTCTGATGGCCTTGAGATAGAAGCTGTTTTTCAGTCTCTCGGCCCCTGCTTTGATGCACCTGTACTGACCTCTCCTTCTGGATGATAGTGGGATGAACAGGCAGTGGCTAGGGTGGTTGTTGTCCTTGATGATCTTTATGGCCTTCCTGTGACATCGGGTGGTGTAGGTGTCCTGGAGGGCGGGTAGTTTGCCTCCGGTGATGCGTTGTGCAGGCCTCACTACCCTCTGGAGAGCCTTACGGTTGTGGGCGGAGCAGTTGCCGTACCAGGTGGTGATACAGCCTGACAGGATGCTCTTGATTGTGCATCTGTAAAAGTTTGTGCTTTTGGGGACACGCCAAATTTCTTCAGCCTCCTGAGGTTGAAGAGGCGCAGCTGCGCCTTCTTCACCACGCTGTCTGTGTGGGTGGACCAATTCAGTTTGTCCGTGATGTGTACGCCGAGGAACTTAACTTTCTACCCTCTCCACTACTGTCCCGTCGATGTGGATAGGGGGCTGCTCCCTCTGCTGTTTCCTGAAGTCCACAATCATCTCCTTTGTTTTGTTGACGTTGAGTGTGAGGTTATTTTCCTGACGCCACACTCCGAGGGCCCTCACCTCTTCCTTGTAGGCCGTCTCGCCGTTGTTGGTAATCAAGCCTGCGACTGTAGTGTCGTCCGCAAACTTGATGATTGAGTTGGAGGCGTGCGTGGCCACACAGTCGTGGGTGAACAGGGAGTACAGGAGAGGGCTCAGAACGCACCCTTGTGGGGCCCCAGTGTTGAAGATCAGCGGGGTGGAGATGTTGTTACCTACCCTCACCACCTGGGGGCAACCCTTCAGGAAGTCCAGTACCCAGTTGCACAGGGTGGGGTCGAGACCCAGGGGGTGCTGGGCCATGTTGACTACAATGCTTCCCACAGTTGTGTCATGTTGGCTGGATGTCCTTTGGGTGGTGGACCATTCTTGATACACACAGGAAACTGTTGAGCGTGAAAAACCTGGATTCACTTGGTCAGTCTGTCATGGAAAAAGCAGTTGTTCCTAATGCTTTGTACACTCAGTGTATATTGCTGTTGAACTGGATGGTTAAATTTGTCTGTGGGACCAAAGTCTCAACTGGATCCTGATACCTAAAGCAGAGTCTGATGGTTTGTATATTCTGTGAATTACATAAGGCGAAATGCTTAGACAGAGATTCATGTCGATGTGCGTTTGAGGGAAACTTCTATAGACATTAGTGTGACTGCAACTATTTCACATCTTGGAGGGGGTGTCACTCACTAAGAAGAGCCTACGCACTTAGGTGTGTTTCTTACGTAAGTTTAAGTGTTCGCGTGTGGCTTGGCACAGTGTGGCCTGTGTAAGCAAGCTGTCCTGTTTGCTTGCCTTGGTTCTGATGTTCATCATTCCTTAAGTGGATTATACTGAATGGACCACCATTCTCAGCCAGTGCTTACCATAGTGTCACAATGGTGGTGCACCTGCGAAGCTCAAGGATATGACAGGTGTCCAGATTAATTAATACTTTTAATAAAGCGGATACTCTTTGAACAGTTTACAGTCTTCAGATGTATTGTTCCAACATTAGACATTGCTAGAACATTTGTCATCAACTGTTCCTAAGGGGATTACACTGAACGGACCACCTGTGTCAGCCAAGTGTTACTGTAGAGTCACTATCACTTGTAAGTATGTTAACACAGAGTCCAAGTCAGGTCTCCAATTTCTCGTGCACATTTATTAAGTCTTAGTCCCAATTCACCTGTCATCTCATCCAAGTCCAAGACTTCTTAAATAAAAATCAGATTAGGCTAAATATACCCTCTCTCAAAGATAGTAAAAATCAACAACAATTACTTGTAGGCTAATGCTTTAATGCATGTGTTCTGAAGGCAGATGGAGCACTTTAGCTATTCTTTGTTAAACTGAAGAGATGTTTGTTTTTGCTCTGTGCCCACAGGGGTTGACGCTCCAGCTGATGATGGCAGTGGGAACAGCTGTGATTGGCTCGCTGCAGTTTGGCTACAACACAGGGGTCATCAATGCTCCCCAAAAGGTGAGTGAAAAAGAGTTTCAAATGGCACCCTAATCCCTATATGGTGCACTATTTTTGGACAGAGCCATAGAGGCCCTGTATAGAGAATCAAGTTAAAAAATGTTATGCATATTCTATGTTTGTGACCCTTAGAAGCCTGTCCAAATCCATTGAATGCGAAAACAGTATTGTTCCTATTCTTTCTTGATACCTCTGACTAGCTCAGCAGGTTAAGATGTTCCTCAGAGATGCATGGCGCTCATAGATCTCCTACCCAAAGGTGCCGTAATGCATGTTCCGACAGATTGCATCCCATCTCTCCAGCAGGAGCCCTGCCAGGTCAATCGAAGGTGATACATCACATACATGTAGGATCTTTGACTGACGTGGTGAGACTCGCTGGTGAGATGCAGTCCTTCTACTGAATTTAACACTTGGCTAAGTGACAGTCTGGCAGATATACTGGAGAGACTCTGGTACTGTATGTACTTCAAGCCAGCAGCTTCTTAAGAAAGTTCCTCAAGGTTTCTCTGATACCTGCTCTGTAAATAAGAATTTTCCTGAAATCCCAGTTGGAGGAGTCTTATTTCCATCTTATTCCAGGAAGGCTTCAACTGGGAAGTTTGGGAAAGGTTTACCATTGTGATCAATTCACTTGTGGTGTGTCCATTACACCTGGCAGAGATAACAAGGATTATTGTCAAATTCATAGGATTTAAGGGGAGGCTAGAGGAGTGTAACTGAGTTGTCCAATGAAACGAATGTCTTTTGCATCCCTCTGATTTTTTTAAGTTGACATTGCACCAATAGAGCATTTTAACCTCTAGCGTCTAGCCATGCCGGATCCGGGATCGTGAAAACAGCCTCAAGCTCATTACCATAACGCAACGTTAACTATTCATGAAAATCGCAAATGAAATGAAATAAATATGCTAGCTCTCAAGCTTAGCCTTTTGTTAACAACACTGTCATCTCAGATTTTCAAAATATGCTTCTCAACCATAGGAAAACAATCATTTGTGTAACAGTAGCTAGCTAGCGTAGCATTTAGCGTTAGCGTTAGCATTCAGCAGGCAACATTTTCACAAAAACCAGAAAAGCATTCAAATAAAATCATTTACCTTTGAAGAACTTCAGATGTTTTCAATGAGGACTCTGTTAGATAGCAAATGTTCAGTTTTTCCTGAAAGATTATTTGTTTAGGAGAATTCGCTCCGTTTGGTGCGTCACGTTTGGCTACCAAAAAAAAATGAAAATCCAGTCATCAAAACGCCAAACTTTTTTCCAAATTAACTCCATAATATCGACTGAAACATGGCAAACGTTGTTTAGAACCAATCCTCAAGGTGTTTTTCACATATCTCTTCAATAATATATCGTTCGTGGAAGTGTGCTTTCTGTCCTGAATCCCAGGAGAAAATGCCCGCAACTGAAGATTACGCACCAATTTAGACAAAGGACACCGGGCGGACCCCTGGAAAATGTAGTCTCTTATGGCCAATCTTCCAGTGATATGCCTACAAATACGTCACAATGCTGCAGACATCTTGAAGAAACGACAGAAAGCGCAGGCTCGTTCCTGGTGCATTCACAGCCATATAAGGAGACATTGGAAAACAGAGCTTCAGAAATTCAGCTAATTTCCTGTTTGAAGTTTCATCTTGGTTTCGCCTGTAGCATGAGTTCTGTGGCACTCACAGATAATATATTTGCAGTTTTGGAAACGTTAGACTGTTTTCTTTCCAAAGCTGTCAATTATATGCATAGTCGAGCATCTTTTCGTGACAAAATATTGCGCATAAAACGGGCACGTTTTTTTATCCAATAATGAAATAGCGCCCCCATAGATTCAACAGGTTAAAAGCCTGTTATATTAAATGAAGTGCCTTTCTATAAATCTCATTCAGCATTTTGACATGTCCTTCCGTGTGACTTCTAGGAACATCTTAACCCACTTAACGAAAAATGTTACCATGTCATTAGATTTAAGTTCAAAGTTGGGTGAAAAAAAAAGATTAAATTAACTATTTTGGTTGAAACATGCTCCAATGTTTTGTCACGATCATTTGGACAAATCACGATTTCGCAGATGTTCGCATTGTTCCAATTTCGGAAGGGGAGGGGACATTTGACACATACTTGCAAAGAGAGGGGGGTGGAGCGACCACCCTACTCCTGCTCCTCGTTCTAGTATCTTTTATAACACATCTGCCCCTAGAATTTAAACAAGCATCTGACTCAATTATGCAAGATTTTAGTTCTGGGTAATACCTATAATTTCACTGTATGGTTGGTAATTTACTATAAAGTGAATTGTGACTGTATGTATGATCATTATATTATTTCACGTCTCCATCAACCTTCAATGATGACTATAGTTTATGTATATTCTTCATGTGTTATGTTGTATTGTACCGTAGATCATCGAAGGCTTCCTGAATGACACGTGGAACAGCAGGTACTCTGAGCCCATCCCTACTACTTCCCTAACCACCCTGTGGTCCATATCCGTGGCCATCTTCTCTGTCGGGGGCATTTTCGGCTCCTTCTCCGTGGGCCTCTTTGTCAACCGCCTGGGCAGGTAAAACTGCAGTGTTTTTAATTTTTTTTTATAATATGTTTATTATTTTACAATAAAAAATCAAATAAAAAAGACAGCAATACTAACAATGACATTCATTGTACTGTTGAATGGGTTGGCCAATTTAGAAGACAAAACAAAACTTAACTCACACATACACAAAATAAAACAAAATCCTATTAGGTGGTACATGTATAGGAAGACAGCATATAGTCATTACAAGCAGTGTAGTTAAGCCAAAAATAAATATTGAGTGGAGTACAGCACAGAGTAGCAGCAGATCGTCAACCCAGTTATGAAGCGGGACTAGACCATTTATCCAGTATCGGCTGCCATATCTTGTAAAACATTGAACTTCTATTGGAGGTATTGTATCGACTCTTTTCCATATGTATTACATTCCCTAAATCCCATAACCACATTTCAAAAGTAGGTACAGTCTCAAGTTTCCAAAATTGCAATATGAGCCTTTTGGCTAATAGAGTACAAAGAGAGACAGCTTTCCCTTCGTGGTTATTCCCATCAACTGTACCAAACAGAGCGGTCAATGGGTCTGGGGCTAGAACTCTATTGTTACGGTGCGTGAATGAGGACCCAAAAGCGAATTAACGTAAACAGAGCTTCTTTAATAACAAAACAAAACGTAGGCTCAGATGGACCGGCAGGTTCCGACAGGACAGGACAAGGTTGCAGCAAACATGACGATAGTCTGGTTCAGGCATGAACAACACAAACAAGAATCCGACAAAGACAGGAGCAGAAACAGAGAGAGATATAGAGGACTAATCAGAGGGAAAAAGGGAACAGGTGGGAAAAGGGGTGACGAGGTAGTTAGGAGGAGACAAGGCACAGCTGGGGGAAAGAGGGGGAGAAAAGGTAACCTAACAACGACCAGCAGAGGGAGACAGGGTGAAGGGAAAGGACAGAAACAAGACACAACATGACAGTACATGACAGTACCCCCCCACTCACCGAGCGCCTCCTGGCGCACTCGAGGAGGAAACCTGGCGGCAACGGAGGAAATCATCGATCAGCGCACGGTCCAGCACGTCCCGAGAGGGAACCCAACTCCTCTCCTCAGGACCGTACCCCTCCCAATCTACTAGGTACTAGGTACTCTACACGGCCCCGAGGACGCATGTCCAAAATCCTACGGACCCTGTAGATGGGTGCGCCCTCGACAAGGATGGGGGGGGGGGGGGAAGACGAGCGGGGGCGCGAAGAACGGGCTTGACACAGGCGACATGGAAGACCGGGTGGACGCGACGAAGATATCGCGGAAGAAGAAGTCGAACTGCGACAGGATTAATGATCCGAGAAATACGGAACGGACCAATGAACCGCGGGGTCAACTTGCGAGAAGTGGTCTTAAGGGGAAGGTTCTGAGTGGAGAGCCAAACTCTCTGACCGCGACAATATCTAGGACTC
Organism: Oncorhynchus mykiss; assembly: GCF_013265735.2. NCBI lineage: Eukaryota > Metazoa > Chordata > Actinopteri > Salmoniformes > Salmonidae > Oncorhynchus > Oncorhynchus mykiss. The sequence continues at coordinate 53,339,559 of NC_048580.1, read as the reverse complement.
TTAGTTCTACGCTTATTAGCAGCCCTCACAGTCTGCGCCCTATAACGGCAAAGTGCAGACCTGACCCTCTTCCAGGTGCGCTCGCAACGTTGGACAAAAGCCTGAGCGGAGGGGACGCTGGACTCGGCGAACTGAGATGAGAACAGCGGAGGCTGGTACCCGAGGCTACTCTGAAAAGGAGATAGCCCGGTCGCAGACGAAGGAAGCGAGTTGTGGGCGTATTCTGCCCAGGGGAGCTGTTCTGACCAAGACGCAGGGTTGCGAAAAGAAAGACTGCGTAAGATGCGACCAATAGTCTGATTGGCCCGTTCTGCTTGACCGTTAGACTGGGGGTGAAAGCCGGAAGAGAGACTGACGGAAGCCCCAATCAAACGGCAAAACTCCCTCCAAAATTGAGACGTGAATTGCGGACCTCTGTCCGAAACGACGTCTGACGGAAGGCCATGAATTCTGAAAACATTCTCGATGATGATTTGTGCCGTCTCTTTAGCAGAAGGAAGCTTAGCAAGGGGAATAAAATGAGCCGCCTTAGAGAACCTGTCGACAACCGTAAGAATAACAGTCTTCCCCGCTGACGAAGGCAGTCCGGTGACAAAATCTAAGGCGATGTGAGACCACGGTCGAGAGGGAATGGGAAGCGGCCTGAGACGGCCGGCAGGAGGAGAGTTACCGGACTTAGTCTGCGCGCAGACCGAACAAGCAGCCACGAAGCGACGCGTGTCATGCTCCCGGGTGGGCCACCAAAAGCGCTGGCGAATGGAAGCAAGCGTACCCCGAACGCCAGGGTGGCCGGCTAACTTGGCAGAGTGAGCCCACTGAAGAACGGCCAGACGAGTAGGAACGGGAACGAAAAGAAGGTTCCTGGGACAAGCGCGCGGCGACGGAGTTTGAGTGAGTGCTTGCTTTACCTGCCTCTCAATTCCCCAGACAGTCAACCCGACAACACGCCCCTCAGGGAGAATCCCCTCGGGGTCAGTGGAGGCTACTGAAGAACTGAAGAGACGAGATAAAGCATCAGGCTTGGTGTTCTTAGAGCCCGGACGATAAGAAATCACGAACTCGAAACGAGCGAAAAACAGCGCCCAGCGCGCCTGACGCGCATTAAGTCGTTTGGCAGAACGGATGTACTCAAGGTTCCTATGGTCAGTCCAAACGACAAAAGGAACGGTCGCCCCCTCCAACCACTGTCGCCATTCGCCTAGGGCTAAGCGGATGGCGAGCAGTTCGCGGTTTCCCACATCATAGTTACGTTCCGACGGCGACAGGCGATGAGAAAAATACGCGCAAGGGTGGACCTTGTCGTCAGAGAAGGAGCGCTGAGAAAGAATGGCTCCCACGCCCACCTCTGACGCGTCAACCTCGACAATGAACTGTCTAGAGACGTCAGGTGTAACAAGGATAGGTGCGGATGTAAAACGATTCTTGAGGAGATCAAAAGCTCCCTGGGCGGAAACGGACCACTTAAAGCACGTCTTGACAGAAGTAAGGGCTGTGAGAGGGGCTGCCACCTGACCGAAATTACGGATGAAACGACGATAGAAGTTTGCGAAGCCGAGAAAGCGCTGCAACTCGACGCGTGACTTAGGGACGGGCCAATCAATGACAGCTTGGACCTTAGCGGGATCCATCTTAATGCCTTCAGCGGAAATAACAGAACCGAGAAATGTGACGGAGGAGGCATGAAAAGAGCACTTCTCAGCCTTCACAAAAAGACAATTCTCTAAAAGGCGCTGGAGGACACGTCGAACGTGCTGAACATGAATCTGGAGTGACGGTGAAAAAATCAGGATATCGTCAAGGTAAACGAAAACAAAGATGTTCAGCATGTCTCTCAGGACATCATTGACTAATGCCTGAAAGACAGCTGGAGCGTTAGCGAGGCCGAAAGGAAGAACCCGGTATTCAAAGTGCCCTAACGGAGTGTTAAACGCCGTCTTCCACTCGTCCCCCTCCCTGATGCGCACGAGATGGTAAGCGTTACGAAGGTCCAACTTAGTGAAAAACCTGGCTCCCTGCAGGATCTCGAAGGCTGAAGACATAAGAGGAAGCGGATAACGATTCTTCACTGTTATGTCATTCAGCCCTCGATAATCTATGCAGGGGCGCAGGGACCCGTCCTTCTTCTTAACAAAAAAAAAACCCCGCTCCGGCGGGAGAGGAGGAGGGGACTATGGTACCGGCGGCAAGAGCTACAGACAAATAATCTTCGAGAGCCTTACGTTCGGGAGCCGACAGAGAGTATAGTCTACCCCGGGGGGGAGTGGTTCCCGGAAGGAGATCAATACTACAATCATACGACCGGTGTGGAGGAAGAGAGGTGGCCCTGGACCGACTGAACACCGTGCGCAGATCGTGATATTCCTCCGGCACCCCTGTCAAATCACCAGGCTCCTCCTGTGAAGAAGAGACAGAGGAAACAGGAGGGATAGCAGACATTAAACATTTCACATGACAAGAGACGTTCCAGGAGAGGATAGAATTACTAGACCAATTAATGGAAGGATTATGACAAACTAGCCAGGGATGGCCCAAAACAACAGGTGTAAAAGGTGAACGAAAAATTAAAAAAGAAATGGTTTCGCTATGATTACCAGAAACAGTGAGGGTTAAAGGTAGCGTCTCACGCTGAATCCTGGGGAGAGGACTACCATCCAGGGCGAACAAGGCCGTGGACTCCCTTAACTGTCTGAGAGGAATGTCATGTTCCCGAGCCCAGGTCTCGTCCATAAAACAGCCCTCCGCCCCAGAGTCTATTAAGGCACTGCAGGAAGCTGACGAACCGGTCCAGCGTAGATGGACCGACAAGGTAGTGCAGGATCTTGAAGGAGAGACAGGAGTAGTAGCGCTCACCAGTAGCCCTCCGCTTACTGATGAGCTCTGGCTTTTACTGGACATGAAGTGACAAAATGACCAGCAGAACCGCAATAGAGACAGAGGCGGTTGGTGATTCTCCGTTCCCTCTCCTTAGTCGAGATGCGGATACCTCCCAGCTGCATAGGCTCAGCACCCGAGCCGGCAGAGGAAGATGGTAGTGATGCGGAGAGGGGGGCAACGGAGAACGCGAGCTCCTTTCCACGAGCTCGGTGACGAAGATCAACCCGTCGCTCAATGCGAATAGCGAGTTCAATCAAGGAATCCACGCTGGAAGGAACCTCCCGGGAGAGAATCTCATCCTTTACATCTGCGCGGAGACCCTCCAGAAAACGAGCGAGCAAAGCCGGCTCGTTCCAGCCACTGGAGGCAGCAAGAGTGCGAAACTCAATAGAGTAGTCTGTTATGGATCGATTACCCTGACATAGGGAAGACAGGGCCCTGGAAGCCTCCTCCCCAAAAACAGATCGATCAAAAACCCGTATCATCTCCTCCTTAAAGTCCTGATACTGGTTAGTACACTCAGCCCTTGCCTCCCAGATTGCCGTGCCCCACTCACGAGCCCGTCCAGTAAGGAGAGATATGACGTAGGCGACACGAGCAGTGCTCCTGGAGTAAGTGTTGGGCTGGAGAGAAAACACAATATCACACTGGGTGAGGAACGAGCGGCATTCAGTGGGCTCCCCAGAGTAACACGGCGGGTTATTGATTCTGGGCTCCGGAGATTCGAAAGCCCTGGAAGTGGCCGGTGGATCGAGGCGGAGATGGTGAACCTGTTCTGTGAGGTTGGAGACTTGGGTGGCCAGGGTCTCAACGGCATGTCGAGCAGCAGACAATTCCTGCTTGTGTCTGCCTAGCATCGCTCCCTGGATCTCGACGGCTGAGTGGAGAGGATCCGAAGTCGCTGGGTCCATTCTTGGTCGGATTCTTCTGTTACGGTGCGTGAATGAGGACCCAAAAGCGAATTAACGTAAACAGAGCTTCTTTAATAACAAAACAAAACGTAGGCTCAGATGGACCGGCAGGTTCCGACAGGACAGGACAAGGTTGCAGCAAACATGACGATAGTCTGGTTCAGGCATGAACAACACAAACAAGAATCCGACAAAGACAGGAGCAGAAACAGAGAGAGATATAGAGGACTAATCAGAGGGAAAAAGGGAACAGGTGGGAAAAGGGGTGACGAGGTAGTTAGGAGGAGACAAGGCACAGCTGGGGGAAAGAGGGGGAGAAAAGGTAACCTAACAACGACCAGCAGAGGGAGACAGGGTGAAGGGAAAGGACAGAAACAAGACACAACATGACAGTACATGACATCTATCAAAGGCTCTAGATAAGTAATCAAAAATGAGAGCCCAGTAAACATGTAACTTGGGACAGAATATGTGGGTCAACGTCCCCTCGTCCTGCTTGCACCTCTCACACAGTGGTGAGGTGTCCGGGAATATTTTATGCAGTTTCACTTTTGAGTAATGTAACCTGTGTATCACCTTAAACTGTACAAGGTTGTGTCTGGCATTCACTGAACTGTGGTTTATATTCCTGAGAGCTTCTACCCAGTCCTCATCTGAGATTTCTGACCCAATTTCTTGTTCCCAAGCCCTTTTAATGGTGTCTGTGGATACCTCTATGGGCCTGTAGCACATCATACAGTCTAGAGACTGACCCTTTTGAATGGGGTTTGACAAGGATTAAGCTATCTAATGTAGGACTATTTGGCTTCATGCCGTACTGTGGGATATGTGTCCTTATGAAATTCCTGATTTGGAGGTATCTGAAAAAATGTGTTGTTGGCATGTTGAACTTTCCCTGTAATTGTTGAAATGAAGCTAACTGACCATCTATGTATAGATTAACAAATGTTGTGAGCCCCTTCTCCCTCCACTGTGAAAACACCACATCATCCAATGCGGGGTGGAAAGCATGATTCAGGCAAATCGGGCTGTCAATGTATACAGTGGGTATGTTAAGAAAATACCTAATCTGTTTCCAGATCCTAAGCGTATGACAAATGACTGGGTTGGAGTCATAAGTGGATTTTTTTCACATATGATGGGCTATTAACAAGTGCAGGGAGTGAGGAACGTTGACAGGAGGCCTGCTCAATCAAAAGCCATGCAGGCATATCCTTCTGTCTCATCGCAGGTGAACTTTCCCTCCAGAAAGACACACTGTTCAGATTAGCAGCCCAATAATACAGTATAAAGTGAGGAAGGCCAAAGCCTATTTTGTTCTTGCATAAATGCTTCTTTGAAATTCTGGCTGCCTTGTTATCCCATAAAAACGGAGTTACTATTGAATCCAACTTCTTAAAATAGCTTTGTGGTATGAAATTGGGTAGACATTGGAAGAGGTAAAGAAACCTGGGTAGGACAACCATTTTAATAGCGTTTATACGGCCAACCAAGGAGATAGGCAGAGTTTTCCAAAAATCTATATTTTGTTTAAGCTGATATATTTTCATGTCCCAATTCGCTTTCAATAGCTGATCAAGGTCTCTTGTCACTACAATGCCAAGGCTTGTGAACTTGTCCATCACTGTTCTAAACGGGGTAGATTGCAGAAATTGCATATCCACAGGCCGTGATATCGGCATCAACTCACTTTTTTGCCAGTTTATCTTGTAGCCAGAGAAGGGGCCAAATGTGTTTATCAAGTTAAGTAAGGGTGGAATAGAAGTTTTAGGCTTGGACAAAAACAAAAGAACATCGTCTGCATATAGGGACATTTTGTGCTGTGTGTCCTTTATTTTAACAGAAGCTATATCGGCACATGCCCGAATGCGAGTAGCAAGGGGTTCCATGGCTATAGCGAAGAGAGCAGGCGAAATAGGGCACCTCTGTCGGCACCCCTTGAACAAGCGGAATGACTGCGACATTTCTTGATTGGTTACCACGGACGCCATTGGGTGTGCATAAATAATTCTTATCCAATTAATAAATTCCTTTCCAAACCCGAAGTGCTCCAGAACCGACATCATATACTTCCACTCAATCCGATCAAACGCCTTCTCTGCATCAAGAGCTATTACCACTGCCTCAACCTTCTCTGCATCAAGAGCTATTACCACTGCCTCAACCTTCTCTGCATCAAGAGCTATTACCACTGCCTCAACCTTCTCTGCATCAAGAGCTATTACCACTGCCTCAACCTTCTCTGCATCAAGAGCTATTACCACTGCCTCAACCTTCTCTGCATCAAGAGCTATTACCACTGCCTCAACCTTCTCTGCATCAAGAGCTATTACCACTGCCTCAACCTTCTCTGCATCAAGAGCTATTACCACTGCCTCAACCTTCTCTGCATCAAGAGCTATTACCACTGCCTCAACCTTCTCTGCATCAAGAGCTATTACCACTGCCTCAACCTTCTCTGCATCAAGAGCTATTACCACTGCCTCAACCTTATGATCGTGATACATTAAGTTGAAAAGGCGTCTCAAATTGTAGTATATATGTCGGCCCGGGATAAAAACCTGTCTGGTCAGGGTGTATGATGTCGGAAATATATGTTTTCAATCGGTTTGCCAATATCTTTGTCAACACCTTGTTTTCTATGGGGAGTAACGACACGGGGCGATAAGACACATCTCCATGGAATCTCTATATTTCTTCAAGATCAGTGCTATTGTAGCCTCATATAGTGTTTGCGGGAGTTCAGCATTTTCTTTGGAGTGTTTAAACATTCGCAACATAAGTGGAGATAGACTGGCGCAGTACTCCTTATAGAATTCTATTACATATCCATCGGGCCCAGGGGCCTTGCTGTTTGGAAATGGTGCTATCGCTGTGTTAATTTCCTCTAAAGTTATCCCTGCATCGAGTGCAGCAGCTGCCCCCCTGTCTAGTTTAGGAAGTTCACATTCAGCGAGAAAGCGTTCCATACTTTGTGGATCAGTAGCATCGCAGTTTGATTGGTATAGCTCTGAGTAAAACTGTGCAAAGCATTTATTAATATCCTGCGGATCTGTTACTATTTTACCCTTGTCTTTTATTTTGTGAATAGCTCTAGATGCTTGTACATGCCTTAGCTGTCTTGCTAATCATTTGTGGTTTGTCACCCAGTTCAAAATAACTTTGTTGCGTTCTAGCAAGTAAAGAGCCCACACGTTTCGAAAGGATGGTATTGTATTCATATTTTAACTTTGATCTTCTCAAGGACTGTATACGAGGAATTCGTCCTAAAAACGTTCTCCTGTTCCCCTACCTCTCTTTTCAATTTCTCTCAGCTAGTATTGGCGCGTTTCTTCCTCTCTGATGTATAAGAAAAACTGCAGTGTTAATGTATTTTAGGCTGGTATTCATATTAAAAGGCGATTTTTAGCATGTCAATCTTGGTGGGGCAAACTCAACAACAACAAAAAATGTGATGCATGCCAACAAAGCCCTCTACACAACACTAAACAATACATGAATTACTGTCAAGGGTGTGTACGGGAGGCGAAGTCAGGTGTAGGAGAGCAGAGTGTAGTGAACAGGTGCACTTTAATTCCGTTCCACAAAATACAGCACATAAAAACAATAACGTGCCAAAAACACGGAACATGGCAAAAGTAAAGCGCCCGACAATAATCCACATCACAAACAAACAATTACACAAAGACATGAGGACTAAATACATGCAGTAATTATGGAATGAACACCAGGTGTGTAATGGAACGAGACAAAACCAATGGAACGGCGATGGCTAGAATGCCGGTGACGTCGATCGCCGAACAAGGAGAGGAGCCGACTTCGGTGGACGTCGTGACAATTGCACAATAACAATGACAAACGGTGCCCACAAACTTTTAGGGCCATAAAGCTGTCCCAACACCTTACCACTGCTACACCTGGCTATCGGCGGAGCCTTGTCTGGCAGAGAAACAGTTAATTCAGCCTCATTTACTGCCTTTTAAAAAAACATAGCTGACATGTCTGCCGTGCTTAAAGAAATGTGGTTTCTACTGACAATTGAGACGTATAAACTGGCAGAAGGCGATGACGAGCGGATAAGAGGCAATCCATCATTTCGATTAAGACATTAATGAGGGAGCTAGGACGGACGTAGTCAATATAACTAACTATTTGTTCAGCATTTTGAAATGTACAGCGACAGAATCCAGAACATGGGCCATTCTAACAGTGTTGTCCCTGTACAAGTCAGAACCGTAGGATAAATGAGGCATTTAATATTCGATGATGACATTTCTCTAAAACAGGCTATAGGCTACATGTGCACCATCAAGTCAGAACAGTAGGCTGTTATGAGGGAGGAAATGGATAAAATGATTAGGGTGAGGCACATGGGCTAACAGCTTACTACACAACATACGTTTAGTATTACTTTCTTGGCTACAGTATACATATGTCCCTGGCATATTACATCATTCATGCAGCAGCATACAATACATTTTTGGACTCACTTTGTTGTGCTGTGCTCAGTTGAACAGGAAGGTGGCGCGGCAGTCCTTTTTGTGGGCTCTAGAAAAGCGGTCCAAAATTCCGAGTTGGTTAACCGTTATTTTAGGTCTTTTCCCAGTCGGAGCTGGTTCCCAGTTGTATTGAACTGAAGTCTGAGATGTCCCGTTTCTGAGTTTCCAGTTGATTTGAATGCGACAGAACTGATGCTGGATTGACAGCATGGCAAACGTTTTCAAACTTTTCTGGCCCATGGCGTTACTCCTTTATTCGTGATATCCAATTGGTAGTTACAATCTTCTCTCATCGCTGCAACTCCCCTACCGACTTGGCGAAGGTCAAGAGCCAAGCTGCACTGCTTCTTGACACACTGCTTGCTTAACCCGGAAGCCAGCCACACCAATGTGTCGGAGGAAACAATCGACCTGACAACCGAGGTCAGCTTGCAGTAGCTCGGCATGCCACAAGGAGTCGCTAGAGCGCGATGAGACAGACATCCCGGCCTGCAAAACCCTCCCCTAACCCGGATGACACTGGACCAATGGTCACTGCCGGCAGTGGCGCCTTAGCACTTATTCTTGAATTTGCGATTTCCAACTTGTGTAATGTTTATTGTCCAATGGCCGATGAGCACCTATACGCTTTATCTATAATTTCTCTTCATATGACAAGGATTGAAAAAGATTTGCCAGTAGATTGTCGACTTGATTCATGATGATGAATGCTAGCCAAGATTTTTAAAGTATGATGTTGACATGATCAGTCCAATCAAGGCTACTGTAGATATAACGTGATTTGATATCATTTTAACTGTGGGCAATGATCTTGAGCCTTCTTGGATTGGCACTTCTAATGTAAGTCTATGGCAGCACCCAGGAGGCTTGTATTTTCTAGCTCTACCCATAGATTTTGCGGTGACGTTGTGTCCTCATGAGTGACAGAACATTGAGCCAATCACGGCGCAACTAGAGAACTGTCTCACCACCACCAAAAGCACTGAGCTAGGCTGAATCATCTGCAAAAAATGTTTGTATGCGTCTTTATTAACTCAATTATGATAATTTGTTTTACATTGTTTGCAAACTGATATGTGACACGTATTAATGGCAAAATAATATGCTAAACAGGCAACAAAAAATATATATAAACAGGCAACAAAAAACAAAAACAGGCAAAAAAAAAATATATATATATATATATTAGCTAAACAGGTGGGGTTCCCACCTGCCATGATTGACGCGTCGCCGCTGGTGGTAATCATGGGTCATTTCGGTTTGTTGTGCTGTCCTGTGCACCTCAACAACAGTATAGTGTTGTTGTGCTGTCCTGTGCACCTCAACAACAGTATAGTGTTGTTGTGCTGTCCTGTGCACCTCAACAACAGTACAGTGTTGTTGTGCTGTCCTGTGCACCTCAACAACAGTATAGTGTTGTTGTGCTGTCCTGTGCACCTCAACAACAGTATAGCGTTGTTGTGCCTTTAGGAAGTGAAGACGACCTCTGTGAATGATTTGCAGGAGAAACTCGATGCTTATTGCCAACGTGCTGGCGTTCATCTCCGCCGGGTTCATGGGCTTCTCCAAGCTGGCGGCGTCGTGGGAGATGCTGATTATCGGGCGCTTCATTGTGGGGCTCTACTCCGGCCTGTCCACTGGCTTCGTGCCCATGTACGTGGGAGAGATTGCTCCCACCTCGCTCCGCGGGGCGCTGGGCACTCTGCACCAGCTGGGCATCGTCCTTGGCATCCTCATGGCACAGGTAGGCACTGTCCGTCGGGTGACTTTTTTTTTAAAGCTAGTGATACAGCACAATCATCTGGACAAATGTCCACCAACATACGGTACTCAAGTAACCTCACAACCTTACCACAGTGTATTTCCATGGTAGTTTATCTTTCATTGACAGCATAATTAGTGTAGTTAAATATTGTTTCTTACAGGTGTTTGGGATCGAGTCGATCATGGGGAACTCCACTCTGTGGCCCTTCCTACTGGGCTTCACATTCATCCCAGCCATGCTGCAGTGTATCCTGTTACCCTTCTGCCCCGAGAGCCCCCGCTTCCTCCTAATCAACCGCAACGAGGAGCTCAAGGCCAGAGAAGGTAAGCCTCTGACCAGCTACTCCTACACCCCTCAAACTCAACTCTGGACCTCAAAGCCAGTTCCACTGCATTTTTTCATTGTTCCCCTTTTATTCAGGGACTGATTTAGACCTGGGACACCAGGTGTGTGTAATTAATTATCAGGTAAAACAGAAAACCAGCAGGCTCCAGACCTCGTAGGGTAACAGTTGAGTACCCCTGTCCTACACCCCTATTCCCACGAAAAGCAGGAGAGCTCTTGGGTGCGCTGGCTTTTGTTGCAGCCCTGCTCTAACACACCATTGAACTTATCAAGGTCCTGACCAGAAGCTTATTAATAGAATCTGGTGTGTTAGATTAAGACTGTAACAAAGGGCTTCACCTCGAGTAGCTCTCCAGGAGGGAATGGAGCTGAGTTGTCTATTTCCCTGCAGTGCTGGAGAAGCTGCGAGGCACTGAGGAGGTGGGCGCCGACATGCAGGAGATGAAGGAGGAGGCCAGGCAGATGATGAAGGAGAAGAAGGTGACCATCCTGGAGCTGTTCCGCTCGCCACTCTACCGCCAGCCCATCTTCATCGCCGTCATGCTCCAGCTCTCCCAGCAGTTGTCTGGCATCAACGCTGTGAGTGTGGGACACTCTGGGAGACACACACTGACTTGCAAATACACACATGCTAACTCGGGCACACACACACACTTCAAACTATATGGTTCAATCAATTATGACATTTTTGTGCAGGTTTTCTACTACTCCACCAGGATCTTTGAGAAGGCGGGAGTCTCTCAGCCAGTCTATGCTACGATTGGTGCCGGAGTGGTCAATACAGCCTTCACTGTTGTGTCTGTAAGTCTGAAACACTGTACAACATCCATAAACAGGAGCCCAGTCCCAGTGATCATATGATCATCTCAACAATGAGTATTACGATTTTTTGGGTGGGAATGGAATTGATCAAATATGATTATTGTTTCCATTATGATATATTATGACATAAATGAATCCACTTCCCAACCCCCACAAACACCACCATTCTTCTCTTCTTCCTCTCTCTCTTTATTTAGCTATTCGTCGTGGAGCGTGCTGGGCGAAGATCCCTTCACCTCACTGGGTTGCTGGGGATGGCATTCTCAGCTGTCCTGATGACAATCGCTATGGCACTACTGGTATGTATAATGGCACAATAAACATTTTAAAAAATCACTGGATTTGCGTATATCGTGTTTTATGTAGACGACTACCTCAGCCAGCCTCCTCCACTGATGTTCCCCTGTGTTTTTCCTCAGGACCAGCTGCCATGGATGTCCTACGTCAGCATCGTAGCCATCTTTAGCTTTGTGGCCTTCTTTGAGATCGGCCCGGGCCCCATCCCCTGGTTCATTGTGGCTGAGCTCTTCAGCCAAGGTCCTCGGCCCTCTGCCTTTGCCGTTGCTGGATTCTCCAACTGGTCGGCTAACTTCATAGTGGGCATGACCTTCCAATACGTTGAGGTAAGGAGACAGAAAAAAAACTCAGATTTTTGGGTTATTGCCTTGATGGCTCTATTACATATGTACCGGTATATCAATTATTACAAACCGTGTAGTTTGTGTCCTGGGTGCTGATTGGTTGAAACAGCATATCAGCCGTGTGTATATCCAACAATATACCACAGTTATGAGACAAAAATAGTTGTTTCCTATTCTATTTATGTTGGTAACCAGTTTAAAATAGCAATAATGCACCTTGGTTTGTGGTATGACATAGCGTCGTGCCTAAGAACAGCTCTTAGCCGTGGTATATTAGCCATATACCACACCCCCTTGTGCCTTATTGCTTAAATATACCACACCCCCTCTGGCCTTTTTACTTAAATATACACAGAGTATACAAAAGATTAAGAACACCTGCTTTTCCATGACATAGACTGACCAGGCGAATCCAGGTAAAAGCTATGATCCTTTATTGATGTTACTTGTTAAATCCCCTTCAATTAGTGTAGATGAAGGGGAGACAGGTTAAATATGGATTTTTAAGCCTTGAGACAATTGTGACATTGATTGCGTATGTGTGCCATTCAGAGGGTGAATGGGCAAGACAAATGTAAGTGCCTTTGAACGGGGTATGGTAGGAGGTAGTAGGTGCCAATCACATCTGTCTGTGTCAAGAACTGCAACGCTTCTGGATTTTTCACGATCAACAGTTTCCTGTGTGTATCAAGAATGGTCCACCACCTAAAAGACATTCAGTCAACTTGACACAACTGTGGGAAACATTGGAGTCAACATGAGCCAGCATCGCTGTGGAAGGCTTTCAACACTTTTTAGAGTCCATGTCCCGTCGAATTGAGGCTGTTCTGAGGGCTAAAGGGGGTGGGGGGTGCAACTCAATATTAGGAAGGGATTCCTAATGTTTGGTTTACTCAATGTACATTGATAGTACAGTATATATTATATAACTGTAGTTTATAATAGCCCTGATGACTTCCATTTTCAATTTCAAATTGAAGTTGAAGTCCAATTTATGAATGGAAAAATGTGAAAATAATGTTACTTTCTGTCTTTTCTGTAGCAACTGTGTGGCCCCTACGTCTTCATCATCTTCACTGTGCTACTGCTGGGCTTCTTCATCTTCACTTATTTCAAGGTGCCCGAAACCAAGGGACGGTCGTTTGACGAGATCTCAGCCGGCTTCCGCCATGAGGCCGGACAGTCAGGGGAAAAGTATGCTCCTGATGAGATGAACAGCCTTGGGGGAGCCGACTCTCAACTTTAAGATCTCCGACAACACCCCCAACCTCCTTCAATACTACTGATAGACTGGGTGGGCAACATACGCCTGGGCATTTCTAGTTTAGGGACGAGTGCCACTCCTATAGGCCTTCAGTGTCCCACCTGTGGTAAACTGATGACTGCAGTATGCATGGGGTTCCAGGAGGGCGCGATGAGAGACTGCAAATTCACAATAGAGATGTGTAGAGATCGCAATGTTGTATGTTTCATTATGGTGTCTGTGGCAGCATGGGCAGCACCATTGAGGCCAACTCCATTTTAAAGTAGTACATTTTCTTCTTTTGATGTTTAAAAAAAAGTGTAATGCTATTGTGATTTACCACCACCTGCAGTGCTGTAGTCTTGAAACAAATCTGGGGTGTCATTCATTTATTATGTCAACTAGATGGCTGTGATATAGCTTAAAAGCCCGTTACAAACTAGGCAAAACAATTTGAAGACAATGCTCTGATCATTGAGAGAATCTCAATTGCATTGTCCTCGCGTCCTCTCGTCTCCTTTTCAAAATCCATTGGAAGAGGTCAGAGGCGAGGGACCTCTGGCTTTTTCATCCAATGGGTTTTGAGAAGGAAGAGAGGAGAGAGAACGCGAGGCGTATGCAATTGAGATTCTCCCATTGGCCTTCCCCACCCAGCTGACTACTTTAAAATGGTGGAAGACCTCAATGGCAATGTCCATGCAAAAAATGGTTATTTCCAAGTAGCGATCTCTATACATCTCTATAGTATTCACAGGAAGTAGAGGCTCTCCTTGTTGACCCTTGTGTAATATTGGCAGATATCCATATCAGATACGGAAGAGAAAGCGAGACATCTCACAGGCAAATTCTTTCATCTCCGATCGGGTGGTGCAAACGGGGGAGAGGGGAATAAGTAGACCAGAGCCAGCTGTTATAAAAGGGTGTTTATGAGACATCTTCATTATCTTGTTGGTTTAAATCCTCATCAGCCTGAATGGGAAAATAGCTCTTTATCCTCTTTTGGTCTCTTCCTGCAGCTTAAAGGGGCTGACTTGGTTGCTATTAAGATAACAAAGTGAAACACTGAATTAAACCATGCTTTCCATTCCACTTATCCAATCCTTAATATCACCACAGACTATGCAGTTAGTGAGACACATTCTCAATTCCAACTGTTCATCCACAATTTACTTCAGCAAACTCTGACAATAAAAACAAAGACCCTAGACCAATTTAATTGACAAAAGCCAAGACCAAGCCGAGATATTGTAAAATGCATGTCAATATTTGACTTATTTGTGTCTTTGCTCTTCTGTTACTGAGGAGCAATATGAACAATCTTTGCTAAAGCATTCTATTTACGCCATGAGAAATTAATTAATTATGAAGCCAATCCTAATCATGGAAGTTTAATTATATATCCCTCAATTATTTTCTTTATTAGGTGAAGTGTTATATTGTATCTTAATACTAGCAACAGTGGTGTAGTGGAGGGTAAACACAAGTAAACACAGTTTACCCAGCTTTTTTTGCCCAACAGTTTACCATGGTCTTGTCAAATTGTTGAACTAGATCACATTTTAAAATGATTGAATCTGTTTTTCTCTCAACACAATTGATTTACAGTATATAAAATAGAAACTTGTAAATTATATTGCATAATTAGATAATGTCAACTAACCAGGCCTATCAAGTGTATTATTGAACTATATTTCTAATATTTCTGTATCTGCCCTTTGATCTGTTTAACGAATTGTAGCTGTCGTTGATCCTCAATGTTACTTTTGGAATATGCATTTGTGTTCACCACCCCAATATAAACTCAGCAAAAAAAGAAACGTCCTCTCACTGTCAATTGCATTTATATTCAGCAAACTTAACATATGTAAATATTTGTATGAACATAAGATTCAACAACTGAGACAAACTGAACAAGTTCCACAGACATGTGACTAACAGAAATGGAATGTGTCCATGAACAAAGGGGGTGTCAAAAGGACCAGTCAGTATCTGGTGTGGCCACCAGCTGCATTAAGTACTGCAGTGTATCTCCTCCTCATGGACTGCAGCAGATTTGCCAGTTTTTGCTGTGAGATGTTACCCCACTCTTCCACTAAGGAACCTGGAAGTTCCAAGACATTTCTGTGGGGAATGGCCCTAGCCCTCACCCTCAGATCCAACAGGTCCCAGACGTGCTCAATGGGATTGAGATCGGTGCTCTTCGCTGGCCATGGCAGAACACTGACATTCCTGTATTGCAGAAAATCACCGACAGAACGAGCAGTATGGCTGGTGACATTGTCATGCTGGAGGGTCATGTCAGGATGAGCCTGCAGGAAGGGTACCACATGAGGGAGGAGGATGTCTTCCCTGTAATGCACAGCGTTGAGATTGCCTGCAATGACAACAAGCTCAGTCCGATGATGCTGTGACACACCGCCCCAGACCATGATGGACCCTCCACCTCCAAATCAATCCCTCTCCATAGTACAGGCCTCGGTGTAGCGCTCATTCCTTTGACAATAAATGCAAATCCGACCATCGCCCCTGGTGAGACAAAACCGCGACTTTTCAGTGAAGATAACTTTTTGCCAGTCCTGTCTGGTCCAGCGACGGTTGGTTTGTGCCCGTAGGCGACGTTGTTGCCGGTGATGTCTGGTGAGGACCTGCCTTACAACAGGCCTACAAACCCTCAGTCCAGCCTCTCTCAGCCTATTGCGGACAGTCTGAGCACTGATGAAGGGATTGTGCGTTCCTGGTGTAACTCGGACAGTTGTTGCCATCCTGTATTTGTCCCGTAGGTCTGATGTTCGGATGTACAGATCCTGTGCAGGCATTGTTACACGACGTCTGCCACTGCGAGGACGACTAGCTGTCCATCCTGTCTCCCTGTAGCGCTGTCTTAGGCATCTCACAGTATGGACATTTATTGCCCTGGCCTCATCTGCAGTCCTCATGCCTCCTTGCAGCATGCCTAACCACATTCACGCAGATGAGCAGGGACCCTGGGCATCTTTCTTTTGGTGTTTTTCAGAGTCAGTAGAAAGGCCTCTTTAGTGTCCTAAGCTTTCATAACTGACCTTAATTGCCTACCGTCTGTAAGCTGTTAGTGTCTTAATGACCGTTCCACAGGTGCATGTTCATTAATTGTTTATGGTTCATTGAACAAGCATGGGAACAGTGTTTTAAACCCTTTACAAGATTTTATGAATTATCTTTGAAAGACAGGGTACTGAAAAAAAAAGTTTTTTGCTGAGTTTATAATAATACAATGGGGTGTTCACAGGGTAACCTTAACAAATTAAATATTGAGCAATAAAACCTTTTACGGTATGTTCTAATCTATGCACCGAAGACTAAGTATCAACATTAGTAAGTAGGACAATGATATCAGCAAATGTGAATATATACTTTTACTAGCAAATGTTACATACACTCCACTTGAACCTATGTATTTTAGAGGGTAACTGCTTTGTTATGACAAATGGGGATTTGTAGTGTGTCCTCTGATTTTCAGAAGTATAGCTACTGTAGTCTTTCAATCATCTGAGGCAAAACATTTAGGAATTTACTGATTTTATCCTTGTCTTTGATCAATACAATGTATCATAATTTCCCTACTTGTTTCAAGCTGTGTGTGCCCATGCATGCATGCAATTGTGTCCCTCTCTCTCTCTTTCTCTTGTGTGTTCGTGTACACACAAGTTACTAGGCAATTGACTTTGCTTTAGTATTGAACACTTCCTGTAAATAACATAAAATATAAATAATTGTAGTTGTATAACCAGAACAAAAGAAAATCCCATGTAAGCTCTAACTTGTCAATTATAGAGTGGGGACATATATCATTTTTTAAAACAAATCATTTATTAGTGAGCTGTACAAATTTACTGTATAACAAAGATAAAATCTGTGTGTTGTGCCTAGTGGTTGGGGGTGTAGATTTTTAGCTTTCTTTTATGTAAAAACAATGTGCCAAGACTGCTATATTCAGTTTTTCCCCTTTTTACGAGGTATTGTATAGCTGGATATTTGGCTCAATAAAAACAAGCTGCACCCAGGGAACCATGTTCATGGTTGTCTTTTCTGTTCAACACATTTAAACAGAGAGTTGAAAGTTATCCAAATAATATCATATAAAACTATTTTTGCTGTACAATTTTGACATATTTTTATCAAGTTAATGCGAGTGTAGCGAAATGCTTGTGCTTCTAGTTTCGACCATGCGGTAATATCTAACAAATAATCTAACAATTTCACAACAACTACCTTTTACACACAAGTGTAAAGGAATTAATAAGAATATGTACTGTGGCGGACAGCAGGTCAGCCACCAGGGGGAAACTCGTCGAGGCCTGGTGACAGACGACGTATACATCACGAGGCGATGGCTCCATCTGCTGGACGTGCCAGGTCTCGACGGGCTCTGCGGCCAGGACTATTTGGGGCTGATTGGGAGTTGGTGAGTAATCAAGGGTTGATTGCTCACCAGCTGTACAAGTCCCATAAAGCTGCCACAAGGGCAGCACACAGGAGGAGACTGGGGGAAGAAAGGACTCCCGTATAGTTGGGGATGGTTACAGAGGTAACAGGAGTGAGTTCACAGGATACAGCAAGACCCGGAGCCCAGAAGACAGTATCCCGGAGAGGGTCTCATGAACTATTATTTTTAATAAACACCTTTGAAACTGAGCTAATCCTACTCTGTCCGTGTCTGATCTGTGGCCACCCCACATGTGCTCTCTCTAATTCTCTTTTTCTTTCTTTCTCTCTCTCGGAGGACCTGAGCCCTAGGACCGTGCCCCAGGACTACCTGACATGATGACTCCTTGCTGTCCCCAGTCCACCTGGCCGTGCTGCTGCTGCCTTAATATTATTCGACCATGCTGGTCATTTATGAACATCTTGGCCATGTTCTGTTATAATCTCCACCCGGTACAGACAGAAGAAGACTGGCCACCCCACATAGCCTGGTTCCTCTCTAAGTTTCTTCCTAGGTTTTGGCCTTTCTAGGGAGTTTTTCCTAGCCACCGTGCTTCTACACCTGCATTGCTTGCTGTTTGGGGTTTTAGGCTGGGTTTCTGTAGAGCACTTTGAGATATCAGCTGATGTACGAAGGGCTATATCAATAAATTTGATTTGATCTGTGTGAACGTTTTGATCCAACCCCCTGGTCTGCCACAGTACATATAAATATATGGATGAGCGGTGGCCGAACAGCATAGGCAAGATGCAGTAGATTGTATAGAGTACAGTATATACATATGAGATGAGTAATATAGGGTACGTAAACATTATATAAAGTGGCATTGTTTAAAGTGACTAGTGATATGTTTATTACATCAAATTTGTAATAATTAAAGTGGCTAGAGATTTGAGTCAGTATGTTGGCAGCAGCCACTCAATGTTAGTGATGGCTGTTTACAGTTTTTTCCAACTGCTTACACACAAAATCTTTTCATGTCACACGATTTTTTAAAACTCTCACTCAAAGTGCAAAACTACACACCAAATATCCAAACCCATAAGCTATTTCTCAGCCTTTGACTCAGTTGTCAATTGCATAAAACACTTTTTTCAAAACACTACACCCAATTCTTTACCTAAAACACAAATATCTAACAGGAAGTGACTTGCTTTCCTTTTCCAAACCCAACCAATCAAAATGCTACAATTATTCACCAGGTCACACACACACTCCTCACATGTGCAAACACTAATAGCTTAACTGATCACTTACCATTCACTGCTTTACTGTAGTATAGGCCTATAAATAGGTCAAAGGTCAGATTACCTGTTTTGAACAATGGACAGAGAGCAAGAGGAGTAGGAGGAAGAGGAAGAAGATGACGAGGGCAAAGAAGAGAAGGAAGGAGAGCCATCTATGATGAGATTAGGGCAACACTTGTTGATCATGTGATCAACCACAGTTTGACCATGAGAGAGGCTGCAGCCCAACTTGAGTCGATTTACAGTGGCGTCCATAATTCGAACCTTCAGAAATGAGAACAGGTATGCAACTATTTAATGACTATTTTAGCATTACAGTAATGTACTGTAAAATATGTATGACTGCATAGTATTGCATAAACATTTGTAACTCTAAGCCATCCATTTACTGCACTGCATTGAATGAATGAGGTTGGTTATCATGCTGTACTACATTTTTTTGTACATTGTTTACAGTTCCTATGCTGAACACATACTGTGTTTGAATTCTGTACAGAGTGGAAAGGCAAAACCATCATGGAAGACGCTTGTTTATAGATGTACAAGAAACTGTAATTATAAATATGGTTTTGGCCAACAATGCAATTAGGATTTGGGAGATAAGAGAGCATATCTTGAATAATGACACCATATTTAACAACATCAATGCTGTAAGCCTGTCGACCATACAACGCATCCTCCAATGGCACCGAGTGACGATGAAACAACTTTACAAGGTGCCATTTGAGAGAAACTCTGACAGAGTCAAGAATATGCGACATGAATTTGTAGAGGTGAAACTGAGGCACTGGCAAAATGTGAAAAAAGTTCAAGGGATTTTCTATAGGCACTATATATATATATATATATATACAGTGCCTTGCGAAAATATTCGGCCCCCTTGAACTTTGCGACCTTTTGCCACATTTCAGGCTTCAAACATAAAGATATAAAACTGTATTTTTTTGTGAAGAATCAACAACAAGTGGGACACAATCATGAAGTGGAACGACATGTATTGGATATTTCAAACTTTTTTAACAAATCAAAAACTGAAAAATTGGGCGTGCAAAATTATTCAGCCCCTTTACTTTCAGTGCAGCAAACTCTCTCCAGAAGTTCAGTGAGGATCTCTGAATGATCCAATGTTGATATACACGACTGTGATTATAATCAAAGAAAATTATCTTGGTAGATAATGCGGTCTGCATTTGATTGTAAGAAATTCTAGGTCAGGTGAACAAAAGGACTTAAGTTCCTGTATGTTGTTATGATCACACCACGACTTGTTAATCATAAAGTATACACCCCCGCCCTTCTTCTTACCAGGCGATTTCCCCGTCTACGGAGCCTGACCAGAAAACCGCTCTGTCTGCCCCTTCTGCGGCGCCTTTGTTTTGGGTCGCCTGCTGGGATCCGATCCATTGTCCTCGGTGGTGGACCGAACAGAGGATCTGCTTCGGGAAAGTCGTATTCCTGGTCATAATTTTGGTAAAATGACATTGCTCTTATATCCAATAGTTCCTCCCGGCTGTATGTAAAAAGACTTAAGAAATAAATAATACATGAAAAAAACAAAATACTGCATAGTTTTCTAAGAACACTAAGCATAGATTAAGGACGATCCAACTTGGTATACTTATTTTAAGTATTATGTTTATAAATAGATTGCAGTATCATCTCAATATGGAATTTGCTTTCCTCTATATCTAGCCCTTAAAATGTCTGCCATATAACTGTGCTCAAGAGAAGCCTCAGGTAGCTTACGCCAGGTGCATTCATGTAATGTTCTTTTTAAGTTACAATTAAATACTAAAAGGTACTTACGTGTCCGAAGTCATCGATCTAAGAAGTATCCTAAGATACTAATATACACTACATTGATACTAATATACGCTACAAAGTATGTGGGCACCCCTTCAAATTAGTGGATTTGGCTATTTCCACCTTCCAACAAATCAGTTCATCACATTTCTGCCCTGCTAGAGCTGCCCCGGTCAACTGTAAGTGCTGTTATTGTGACGTGGAAACGTCTAGGAGCAACAACGGCTCAGCCGCCAAGTAGTAGGCCACACAAGATCAAGGAGAGCGTAGTGCGTAAAAATCATCTGTCCTCCGACGCTCGTCGGATATGGCAGGGCTTGCAAACTATTACAGACAACAAAGGGAAGCACAGCCGCGAGCTGCACAGTGACATGAGCCTATCAAAATGAGCTAAATTACTTCTATGCTCGATTCCAGGCAAGCAACACTGAAGCATGCATGAGAGCATCAGATGCTCAGGACGACTGTGTGATCACCTCTCCATAGCCAATGTGAGTAAGGCCTTTAAACAGGTAAACATTCACAAGGCCGCAGGGCCAGACAGATTACAGGTGTCTTCACTGACATTTTCAACCAGTCCCTGACTGAGTCTGCAATACCAACATGTTTCAAGCAGACCACCATAGTCCCTGTGCCCAAGAACACTAAGGTAACCTGTCTAAATGACCACTCACGTCTATAACCAGGAAGTGCTTTGAAAGGCTGGTCATGACTCACATCAACATCATTATCCCAGAAACCCCAACATAACGCCCCAACAGATCCACAGATGATGCAATCTCTATTGCACTCCACACCGCCCTTTCCCACCTAGATAAAAGGAACACCTACGTGAGAATGCTATTCATTGACTACAGCTCAGTGTTCAACACCATAGTGCCCTCAAAGCTCATCACTAAGCTAAGGACCCTGGGACTAAACTCCTCCCTCTGCAACTGGATCCTAGACTTCCTGACGGGCCGCCCCCAGGTGGTAAGGGTAGGTAACAACACATCTGCCACACTGATCCTCAACACGGGGGCCCCTCAGGGGTAAGTGCTCAGTTCCATCCTGCACTCCCTGTTCACTCATGACTGCATGGCCAAGCACGACTCCAACGCCATCATTACGTTTGCCAACGACACAACAGTGGTAGGCCTGATCACAGACAACGATGAGACAGCCTATAGGGAGAAGATCAGAGACCTGGCTGTGTGGTGCCAGGATAACAACCTCTCCCTCAATATGATCAAGACAAAGGAGATGATTATGGACTACATCACCAACAAACTTTCATGGTCCAAACACATCAAGACAGTCGTGAAGAGGGCACGACAAAGCCTATTCCCCCTCAGGAGAAAGAAAAGATTTGGCAAGAGTCCTAAGATCCTAAAAAAGTTCTACAACTGCACCATCGAGAGCATCCTGACTGTTTGCATCACTGACTGGTATGGCAACTGCTCGGCCTCCGACGGCCCAGTACATCGCATACTGGGGCACAACTCAGCAGACAGACCTCATCTTATCGTGTGACGCCTCATGGTGTGTGGGTGGTTCTATCACACCAGATGGAGAATGAATAGCTTTACATTCACTATTGTGACCGACCATAAGCCTTTGAGTTCTATGTTCCATGAACAAAAGCCAGTACCACAAATAGTATCTCTAAGAGTTCATCGTTGGGCTGTGTGGCTCAGGGCCTACGAGTACAGAATAATCTACAAGCCAGGTAGATACCATGGGAACGCTAATGCTCTGAGTAGACTGCCCATTCAAGAAATCATCGCTCAGGAAGGAGAAAATTAGCAAGTCTTGATGACTGATGTGTTGGATGATGCACTGGTGAACACAGAACAAATCAGGCAATGGACTTTAAAGGATGTAACGCTATCACAAGTGCATGAATTTATCCTGAAAGGAATGCCTACAGTGACAGAGCCTGAGATAATGCCTTACTACGCTCGCCGCTTGGCCTTGAGTGTTCGAGATGGGTGTGTACGTACTATGGGGTTCAAGAGTAGTTATCCCACCACAAGGGCGGAGTATGCTACTGTAGTTGTTGCACCGGTCGCATCCAGGTACATCGAGAATGAAAGGCCAAGCGAGGTGACCAAAGATGGACAAGGATGTGGAAAATGAGGTCAGCCTGTGTACAGATTGTCAAAGTAACAGGAAGTCACCCCCCACCGTGCCATTACATCCATGGAAATGGCCAGGAAACCCATGGACACGACTACATGTGGACTACGCTGGATCCTTCCTAGGAAAAATATTCCTTGTGCTGATTGATCAATTCTCATTCAAAGTGGATGAATGTTACCCCATGAGCACATCACCATCGCACGCTATGATTGAGAAGTTGAGATAAAGCTTCAGTGTCATGGGATTGCCTCAAATGTTGGTTAGCGACAATGCTACTTGTTTCACAAGCACACAAGTTTCATGAAGCAAAATGGAATTCAGCATGTAACGTCATCCCCTTTTCACCCATCTTCAAATGGATTAGCAGAACGTGCGGTTCAGAACTTGAAATCAAATCAAATCAAATATATTTATATAGCCCTTCTTACATCAGCTGATATTTCAAAGTGCTGTACAGAAACCCACCTAAAACCCCAAACAGCAAGCAATGCAGGTGTAGAAGCACGGTGGCTAGGAAAAACTCCCTAGAATGGCCAGAACCTAGGAAGAAACCTAGAGAGGAAGCAGGCTATGAGGGGTGGCCAGTCCTCTTCTGGCTGTGCCGGTTGGAGATTATAACAGAACATGGCCAAGATGTTCAAATGTTCATAAATGACCAGCATGGTCAAATAATAATAATCACAGTAGTTGTCGAGGGTGCAACAAGTCAGCACCTCAGGAGTAAATGTCAGTTGGCTTTTCATAGCCGATCATTTAGAGTATCCCTACCGCTCCTGCTGTCTCTAGAGAGTTGAAAACAGCAGGTCTGGGACAGGTAGCACGTCCGGTGAACAGGTCAGGGTTCCATAGCCGCAGGCAGAACAGTTGAAATTGGAGCAGCAGCACGGCCAGGTGGACTGGGGACAGCAAGGAGTCATCATGCCAGGTAGTCCTGAGGCATGGTCCTAGGGCTCAGGTCCTCCGAGAGAGAGAAAGAGAGAATTAGAGAGAGCATACTTAGACAGGAACCCAGACAGGAAGGTCACGTCAGTGACTCAACCCACTCAAGTGACGCACCACTCCTAGGGACGGCATGGAAGAGCACCAGTAAGCCAGTGACTCAGCCCCTGTAATAGGGTTATAGGCAGAGAATCCCAGTGGAGAGAGGGGAACCGGCCAGGCAGAGACAGCAAGGGCAGTTCGTTGCTCCAGAGCCTTTCCGTTCACCTTCACACTCCTGGGCCAGACTACACTCAATCATATGACCTACTAAAGAGATGAGTCTTCAATAAAGACTTAAAGGTTGAGACCGAGTCTGCGTCTCTCACATGGGTAGGCAGACCATTCCATCAAAATTGAGCTCTATAGGAGAAAGCCCTTCCTCCAGCTTTGCTTAGAAATTCTAGGGACAATTAGGAGGCCTGCATCTTGTGACCGTAGCATATGTGTAGGTATGTACGGCAGGACCAAATCGGAAAGATAGGTAGGAGCAAGCCCATGCAATGCTTTGTGGGTTAGCAGTAAAACCTTGAAATCAGCCCTGGCCTTAACAGGAAGCCAGTGTAGGGATCCTAGCACTGGAGTAATATGATCCATTTTTTGGGTTCTAGTTAGGAGAGTGGCAGTGGTGTGGATAGGGGGGGGGGGGGGGGGCAATGCAAATAGTCTGGGTAGCCATTTGACTAGATGTTCAGGAGTTTTATGGTTTGGGGGTAGAAGCTGTTTAGAAGCCTCTTGGACCTAGACTCGGCGCTCCGGTACCACTTGCCGTGCAGTAGCAGAGGGAACAGGCTGTGACTAGGGTAGCTGGAGACTTTGACCATTTTTAGGGCCTTCCTCTGACACCTCCTGGTATAAAGGTCTTGGATGGCAGGAAGCTTGGCCCCGGTGATGTACTGGTCAGTTCGCACTACCCTCTGTAGTGCCTTGCGGTCAGAGGCCGAGCAGTTGCCATACCAGGCAGTGATGGTGCAGCAGTAGAACCTTTTGAGAATCTGAGAACATATGCCAAATCTTTTCAGTCTCCTGATGTGGAATAGGTTTTGTCGTGCCCGCTTCACGACTGTCTTGGTGTGCTTGGACCATGTTAGTTTGTTGGTGATGTGGACACCAAGGAACTTGAAGCTCTCAACCTGCTCCACTGAAGCTCCGTCGATGAGAATGGGGGCGTGCTAGGTCCACGCAACTTATGTGACTTGTTAATCACATTTTTACTCCGGAACTTAATTAGGCTTGCCATAACAAAGAGGTTGAATACTAATTTTTAAACCTCCAATATGTAACTTTTTGGGAGATCTGATCAAATTTACATAGAAATGTGTTTTATAGATATGTCATTCTCATTGAAAGTAAGTCTAAGGAATGGTCGATTTGTTCTATGCACACAATTTCTATACTTGCCGGTTTCAAGTTTCATTTTGGCATCTTTTACTTACGGGTTTTGTACACTAGCTTCAAAGTTTGAAAATACAATATTTTTGGTAATGAAAAGATATTTCACAGAGGTTTAGACAGCAATTCTCCACACTATACTTGCTTGTTTTGTCACATACACTGAAATTAGGCAAACTATTGCAATCAGGAAATGGTGGAGAGATTTCTTCATAGTGAATCTTTAATTAATTAGTTTAAAAAAATCTAAAAACCGAATTCCACTTTGACGTTATGGGTTATTGTGTGAAGGCAAGTGACAAAAAAAATGCTGAATGGTGAATTGAATGTCATTGACAAAACAGAAAGGTGTCAATGTTTTTCTTCTTTTTTACAAACATCCTTTCTGAATTTTAAAGTAATCCAATAAGTAATCATCTACTTTTTCAAAAGTATCTGTAATCTGATTACAATATTTGTGCTCAGATTACAGTATTTTTAAAAGCAGATGTAGAGGTTATTCCCCAACCCTGGTCACTCTCTGGATAAGAGTGTCTCCTAAATGAGCAAAATATAACTAAATGAAAAAGGATAGAATGTGGGTAGAGAAAAAAACTAAACAATACGGCCAGAGATGGATTGTTTTAAAGTTTGGGGCGGCAGGTAGCCTAGTGGTTAAAGCGTTGGACAAATAACCGAAAGTTTGAAGGATCGAATCTCCGAGCTGACAAGGTACAAATCTGTCGTTCTGCCCCTGAACAAGGCAGTTAACCCACTGTTCCTAAGCCGTCTTTGAAAATAAGAATTTGTTCTTAATGTTCTTAACTAACTTGCCTTGTTAAATAAATACAAAAGTTACAGAAACTCCTCACGTGACAGGAAATATAACTTGAGTGTGACGTCGACAACCGGAAGCCAATGGAAAAACCGATTGATCTGGACGAGGCTGTTGATTGGCTGGTTCAAATGGCGAGAAACTTTAAACGGTTACGCCAACCCTCACTTGTTATTTTGCGGTCGCGACGTTGCAGCTGACTGCTCACTCGATTTCCATTACGCGTTGGTTGTGTTTAAGAGGTACGTTATATTTTGTATTTGAATGGACATCTCTTTTGTATCTAATTTACCCAGAGAATTTTGATCAACAGTAAACTTACAATAGCTAGCTAACGTTACCTGGTCGACTAATGCTAACTAACATTACTTTTCATAGCTCACATCAATACACAATTTCTGGTGTTAATTTGGATTTTATATAGCTCTCGCGTGTTTACTGTAATAACGTATATTTTGTCGCTACGCAGTTAAATGTGTTTGTGAATGAATAACCTAAGCTAACTAACTTGGATAGCCCCATTTGAACAACTCACAACATGCATCTAATCTGCTTGTTTAGGTGGAGACAATAGATGCGGTGATGGATGCTGAGATGGCGCAGAGTGAATCGGCTAGTCACTACGAATTCGATGCACCGTCACATGTCATTGATTTCCAAGCATTGGATACGGAGGACAACGCAGATATTTGGTTTGGTAAGATGGTTAGCAACCTATGCTTGCGTGCTTGTGAACAATATTTTGAATGTCATTTAATTCTACGGTGGCCTCAAGTAGAATTCAATGAAATTAAAAATGTGAGGGCACAAGTGATCGTTTGGCTCAGGAACGTTTCTTCTAACGACTTCAAGTCAAAGTTGAATAAAAGTATATTTGCACTTTACCTGTTTTGCGTGTGTTTGGTCCTTTTTCAGGTAGGAATGAGACAATGAGCACAAGATTAAAATGCATGCAGGAGACTCACTCATGGGTGTAGAGCTCCTGCACATGCTTCAGGTGATCGCAGTCTTAATGACCTACCAGGCTTTGAAACGTTTATGTAATTACACTTTCTGGTGGAAATATGGTCTCACAATCCTACCTGCAGAAGGACCAACTGCAAGGACTTCAGTCAATTAAGTTAACCATTTTATCCAATATACTGGCTTGTAGAGGTCTTGAGAGAGAACTTTAGCTGACTGAATGCAATTCAACTTCAGGTCTCCAGGCTAGTAAGAATGGTGCTTCCTGGGATGAATGCATGTATTTCAATGTTTGTCAGCATGCTCCAATGGGGGCCTGACTACATGCTTTTGAAGTGGCAAACTTGCCAAATTCTTGAATATCCACAATGTATTCCTGAATCATTTTATGCTCTGCAGACCAATGTGCTGGCCAGGATGAGAGACTGTTTGGCCATCTTGCTACCCCAAACAGAAACAACATACCATTTGGTGCGACCCCCAAAGCACACTTGCCCAGGGCGATTGTCTCTCCCAGGGTGAAAGAGAACTCAGACTCGGGTTGGTACTTTAGACAGTTGTGATCTATCTAGGCCAGATACATTCACAAGTTGACTGACTATTGTGTAATGTGCTAATTACTCATGTTTCCACAATAGAAGCCCCAAGCACGTCCTCAGTACCCGCCACAGCAGGTGCTCAGAGCACGTACTCCAACATTGTCACATCCTGGGGAAATAGGCCAGCACCGGTAGCTGCCCCACCAAAGAAGGGACCGCCTGCCCGAACACACAGGTATTTTGTTTCTAGAACATTTAGCTAACATCTTGTTTGAGAGTTCTGTGAGGCTGCACATTGAGTTTTCACAAACCCATAGATCATTTATTGCAGCTATCGTCCTGCTACAGTTATGGGTGTTCAGAAAATTGTTTATTGCGAAAGTTAAAAGGAAAGATCACATGGATAAAAAGGTTTACTCTGATGTATTGTCTCTGTTCCAAAACAAGCTTCTGCCTGTTTAGCTGTAGACCAGTCCAGGAATACATTTCTAGTTGTCTTTGACTGACAGTGAGGGGGGAAAGTATTTGATACCCTGCTGATTTTGTACATTTGCCCACTGACAAATACTTTTAATGGTAGGTTTATTTGAACAGTGAGACAGAATAACAAAAAAATTCCAGGAAACGTATGTCAAATGTTATAGATTGATTTGCATTTTAATGAGGGAAATATTTTACCCCTCTGCAAAACATGACTTAGTACTTGGTGGCAAAACCCTGGTTGGAAATCAGAGGGTTCTTGTAGTTGGCCACCAGGTTTGCACACATCTCAGGAGGGATTTTGTCCCACTCCTCTTTGCAGATCTTCTCTAAGTCATTGAGGTTTCGAGGCTGAAGTTTGGCAACTTGAACCTTCAGCTCCCTCCACAGATTTTCTATGGCATTACGGTCTGGAGACTGGCTAGGCCACTCCATGACCTTAATGTGCTTCTTCTTGAGCCACTCCTTTGTTGCCTTGGCTGTGTGTTTTGGGTCATTGTCATGCTGGAATACCCTTCCACGACCCCTTTTCAATGCCCTTGCTAAGGGAATGAGGTTCTCACCCAAGATTTGACGGTACATGGCCCCGTCCATCGTCTCTTTGATGCGGTGAAGTTGTCCTGTCCCCTTAGCAGAAAAACATCCCCAAAGCAGAATGTTTCCATCTCCATATTTGACGGTGGGGATGTGTTCTTGGGGCCACAGGCATCATTCCGACTCCTCCAAACACGGCGAGTTGAGTTGATGCCAAAGAGCTCCATTTTGGTCTCATCTGACGGCAACACTTTCACCCAGTTGTCCTCTGAATCATGCAGATGTTCATTGGCAAACTTCAGATGGGAATGTATATCTGCTTTCTTGAGCATGGGGACCTTGCGGAGGCTGCAGGATTTCAGTCCTTCACGGCGTAGTGTGTTACCAATTGATTTCTTGGTGACTATGGTCCCAGCTGCCTTGAGATCATTGACAAGATCCTCCCATGTAGTTCTGGGCTGATTCCTCACCGTTCTCATGATCATTGCAACTCCATGAGATCTTGCATGGAGCCCCAGGCCGAGGGAGATTGACAGTTCTTTTGTGTTTCTTCCATTTGCGAATAATCTCACCAACTGTTGTCACCTTCTCACAACTGCTTAGCGACGGTCTTATAGCCCATTTCAGCCTTGTGTAGGTCTACAATCTTGTCCCTGACATCCTTGGAGAGCTCTTTGGTCTTGGCCATGGTGGAGAGTTTGGAATCTTGATTGCTTCTGTGGACAGTTTTCTTTTATGCAGGTAACAAACTGAGATTAGGAGTACTCCCTTTAAGAGTGTGCTCCTAATCTCAGCTCGTTACCTGTATAAAAGACACCTGGGAGCCAGAAATCTTTCTGATTGAGAGGGGGTCAAATACCTATTTCCCTCATTAAAATGCAAATCAATTTAACTTTTTTGACTGGTGTTTTTCTGGATTTTTGTTCTCTCACTGTTCAAATAAACCTACCATTAAAATTATATACTGATCATTTCTTTGTCCGTGGGCAGACGTACAAAATCAGCAGGGGATCAAATACTTTTTCCCTCACTAACTAGTCAGCATTAGACCAACCAACTGTATGCTTCCAAGTGGCAATCCTGTTTCTTCACTGAAGGGTGTTAAAACGCAAAGATGCAGCCAGCAATGAGGAAGGACAGCACACGGCCCCTGAAGCTGCACCACCTGTTAAGAAGCTGAAAAGGTCTGTAAACATTTGCACTATCCTGCCACCTGTCTATTGTTATCATGAGCAACTTTGTGCCTAGGATTATTAAATCCAGCCCTGGATGTAATCATGGTAGTCATCAGTCTAACTGTTTACAGCTCAAACCCAACTGCTGTAAGAACCTTTCGCCCACGTCAAAGGTAAACAACTGGAGGGTCTTCCCCCTTTCCACCATGGTGAAAATGTTTAGGGGGTGCTATTTCGGCATGGTTGAAACTTCATTTTGGGGATTGGAATTATAAACAAACATTGGCTGTTGGTCAATAGTGACTGTGCCAATGTATTGCTTTTTCACATGCAGATAGAGTTTTGTCCCCTTTCCATGGAGTACACTTTTAGTGTAAGGACTGTTTAATAATTAACCTTGACCAATTGTCTTGTGGAGAAAAGTAACCTGACTGTCTTGGTTTGTCCGTTTCCCAGGAGCTTATTACTACCCCCCAGACGCAGTGGTGGTGTCCGTTATAGTGTGCGACTCAACCCCAGAGCAGCCAACCAGGCCCGGCCCGCTGCAGCTGCCGCAAACACCACACAGTAAGGCATTCTATCTCTAATGGATTCAGCAATTAGCCAGGGAGGCACCATGACCTGACGTTGGTGCCGACAAGCCTGTCAGTCCTTTCGTCCATGGCTACGTTAAGGAATTTGAGTTTACATTTCCCTGGGCACATCCAACAGTGTTATAGCCCTAGCATTAACACCTTATGCAACTAACCAAGTGTTTGCACATATGGCTAGGACAAAAGCCTCCACAACCAGTAGTTCTCTAGGACCAGGATTGTAGAATACTGCCTTTGAAGGTTAATATCCCTAGATTGTGTGTTCACCCAGGCATAAGAGCTCTGAGCAGCAGGAGATGGTGACCATCAAGACTCTTCAGAAGGAGGTGGCTGACAAACGGAAGAGGAACATGGCCAGCTACAGGGCAGCCTTGGCAGGCAGTAAGTAACCCTTTCTTACTACGGGTGAAGCGTTGCAAGTCTTCCTGACTTAACCTCTCTGGGATAGGTGGGATGCTTGCGTCCCACTTGGCCAGTAGCCAGGGAAAATGCAGAGCGCCCAATAAGACTATAAAATTTAACTTTCATTAAATCACACTTGTAAGACACCAAATTAAAGCTACACTTGTGAATCCAGCCAACATGTCAGATTTCAAAAAGGCTTTTCAGCGAAAGCATAAGATGCTATTATCTGATGGCACAACAGTAAACAAAGCGTAGCCTTATTTCAACCCTGCAGGTGCGACACAACGCATAAATAAAATATAAATCATGCTTTACCTTTGACGAGCTTCTTTTGTTGGCACTCCAATATGTCCTATAAATGCCACAAATGGTCCTTTAGTTCGATTAATTCCGTCGCAATATATCCAAAATGTCCATTTATTTGGCGGGTTTGATCCAGAAAAAGACAGCTTCCAATTTGCGCAATGTCACTACAAAACATCTCAAAAGTTACCTGTAAACTTTGCCAAAACATTTCAAACTACTTTTGGTGGGAACTGCAAACACATACCCTTAGAAATCTGTTTTCCCAATAAACTAATTGAAAAAATTAATCTGAATGGTTTGTCCTTTGGGTTTTGCCTGCTACATAAGTTCTGTTATACTCACAGACATGATTCAAACAGTTTTAGAAACTTCTGGGTGTTTTCTATCTCAATCTACTAATATGCTTATCTTTATATTCTGGGGATGAGTAGCAGGAAGTTGAATTTGGGCACGCTATTTATCCAAAAGTGAAAATGCTGCCCCCTATCCCGAGGAAGTTGTTATTAAGAGGGATTTCATCTTGTCATTCAGGTCAGCTCCCTAAGAAGCTGGCTTTGGCCACCACCGTACCCAAAGAGTTCAACTTCAGCACAGATGGACGCGTCAAGGCGGGCACTGCATCAACCCACAGGGAGGTGGACTTCACTGCTCAGCTCCGCAAGCACCCGTCCTCCCCCGTAAGTAGCTAGCCTTCTGTTTGGCCACATCGCTGCTATGGCTGTTAAAAAGATGGTTCACACAAACAAATATATGATTTTCCACTTACCTAGGTTAATTCACCAGACATATTTAGGATTATATGTTTATTTTAATTCATCTCCTGAATTATTTCCTTCTCAGACCAAGGTGCCAAAGGGTGCCACTGTTCCCAAGCCCTTCAACCTGTCCACTGGCAGCAAGAAGGTGGAGGTCCCTGTCCCCTTCATGCCCATGGCCCAACAGATCGAACTGTTCCAGAAACGGACTCCGACCCGCTACCACCTTCGTAGTCGACAGAGCCAAGAGAGGGGTGCGTATGGTAGCTTTGGCATTGTTGTACATTACAGATGAGTTGCTTTCACATAGCATGGCTGGGATTCATGAGAAGTGTGACGTTGGGGAGGGGGGGTGGCAACAAATTACAATCTATCATCTCCTTCAGGCCCGTCGCCTGTGAAGAGTGGGCAGCTTAAGATCACCCACCCTCACACCCCTCAGCTGATGACCCGACAGAGGAGCCGTCCCACGGCGGTCAAGAGCAGCGCTGAACTGGAGGCAGAGGAGCTCCAGAAACTCCAACAGTGAATCCACACTTATGGCTTCTTCACACTCTATCCTTCTACCCTCTGCATAGTAGTTATTAGACTGTTGGGTTACTTTTACCTGTGTGTACTCCCGATGAGACTTGAACAAAGCCAAAATGTTTACTGGTGCTCCAGCTCATCCATAGTCCAACAACCTTCAGCTTGAGGCCTGTTCAGAAGGACAGAACTTTCAGATAGTAATACATTGTGTAGAACCAATATGATTGTTGGACTAGGGAATTGTATCTACTTATTCTATTGCTATTTGCAATGTTCAGAACACTGTCATTTTAATAAATTAATCCACCCCTGTCCTGTATATTCCAGGTTTAAGTTCAAGGCCCTGGGGCTGAACAGGAAGATCCTGGAGGGGGCACTGAACCCCAAGAAGCCTACTGTGAAGGAGTCAACGCACCCAGAGGTATTCCATATGCACATGGACAAGAGACTTGCGGAGCGGCAAGCCAGCAAGAAGCCAGATGAGCCTGAGGAGCAGCACACCTTCCACTCCCGCCCGCTGCCTGTCAGGATCCTAGAGGAGGTGGTGGTGAGTGCTACACAACCAACATGTTTTTACTGGATTGTCATGACTTTTTACACTGGATTGGTTGTAGTTTGTTTCATGTCTGCTCTTTAAGCAAAGGAGAACCAAAGAAGTGCACTGAATAGTACTAAGGGCTAGTAGTATGAGGCGTTCCATACTATTTATTTAAAGCGTTCTAGCACTGGTGTAACACTGACTGTATATAAGATGTGATGGCTCCGTTATTAATGGTCTACCCACACCTTTTGGTTCACAGGGTGTCCCGGAAAAGAAGGTGCAGTGTCCCACTGTTCCAGAGTCCCCTGCATGGGCCCTGAAGAGGAAGTGCATGGACAGAAAAGTGGAGGAGGTGAAACCCCCAGCCCCGCTCAAGGCCCATGCTGTGCCCCACTTTGGCCTGCCCTTTCTGCCTAAGCTCCAGGACAAGACCCAGGTGGAGGTGTGCCCCTTCTCCTTTGAAGAGCGGGAGCGCGAGAGGCGGGTGCTGAAAGAGAAGAGGCTGGAGGAGCTGAGGCACGAGGAGGTAGCCCCATTAACTGCCTTAAAATTGTTCAGATTTCTCCTTGTGTATCATTTGCCTTACATTCTATCAATATGGGTAGACCTGATGAATGATGCCACTAATGGCATTACAGGTGCAGTTGCCTGTCATTAGATGGCGGTGAGAAAGGTTTTTATTTTTGAACTCTAAGACTTCTCAATCATTTGTTTGGGATAAAGAATCATAGCCTTTTGCTGCAAGTTGTAGAGCTAGGAAATGTTGTCCTAACTAGGTGTTGGTCTGACAATATAGCCTAAATGGTTGTCTGTTAATTATTTAATGTTCTTAACCCCTCAGGCGCCAACGTTCAAGGCCCAGCCACTGCCAGACTTCCATGCGGTGGTCCTGCCAGAGAAAAAGGTGGCTGAGCCCACCAAGCCTGAGCCCTTCAAGCTGCTCCTCGATGAGCGGGGAGCCGCCAAGAATGACCGCTGGGAGCAGATGGTAAGACAAACCTTTATTGAATTCATGACCTTCTGTTTGAAACGTCATGCTGTTGCTTTCATACTTTGACCGTATACAGTACAAGGAATAACTAATTTGATTCTGGCACCAGAGTATGTCAGTCTTCATGCATGTTTACAACAAATAGTACAAAATCCTATTCCCTGCCCCCCATACAGTATTTCCTCTGTTTTGTTCTCAGATGAAGGAGGAACAGAAGCACCAGGCAGAGGCAGCCACCTTCAAAGCTCGACCAAACACAGCAATTCACAAAGAGCCGTTCATGCCCAAGAAAGAGAACCGCTCAGTCCTGGGTACGTATGACCACAACTGCCTTGCACACCTCTGCTTTCTGCACTATGGTGGCCATGGACAACCCTGGTCCTGAACCTGTTAGACTTCTTTATTCAACACCTGAAATGTTTCCACCATTTTTTTTTTTAATTTAAGGGATTCCAACAATTTGTCATCCTGAGCAGTTCTGTTGGATCATTACCCACGTATCAGTTGTACTGGAGCATATTTCTTCCACCGCTACGAATAACTGTCTTGTTTTTAAGTCTCTAATTTGCTGGATCAGGGTTGCCTACTTCCTTACATGGGCTTTGTTTGGGAAACACTGAGCTTGGCTTCCGCACCCCTAACCCTTTTCTTTTTGCTTCCCACCTTTTCCTTTCCAATTTTTCTCCCACCTTTTGAGAACACCTCACCACCCAAACCCTTTTCACCCCCACCCTCTTTCTATTTCAACCCCTTTTCCTTGGCACTCTTTTAGAAGACATTAATAATTCCGTAGTTCCAGAGGTCTTCCAGCTATCCACAGAGCGCCGTGCCAAGGAGCGGCTGGAGTTTGAGCGGGCGGTGAGCGAAAAGGAGGCGATGAGGGCTCGCGTGGAGGAGGCGCAGCGGATGGAGCTGGAGGAGTGCGAGAAGGAGAAAATGGCCAGGCTACGCCAAGAGCAGGTAACTACGAAAACCTTAGACCAGCCCCCAGTTGGTTATGCACTTACAATAACTTTTATTTTACACTTATTTAACTAGGCAAGTTGGGTAAAAACAAATTCTTATTTTCAATGATGGCCTAGGAAGAGTGGGTTAACTGCCTGTTCAGGGGCAGGACAACAGATTGTTACCTTGTCAGCTCGGGGATTTGATCTTGCAACCTTCCGGTTACTAGTCCAACTTAGAGTAAAATGGCTAATGGGAATCCAAGCAGAAGGAAAAAATTGTTGCAGCGTGGTAACACTTGGTGTCCATAGACCATTTTATAAACCAGAGCTATTGAAATGATTCATTTTCTCTACCTGGGGTGCTGGCTTTTGTTCCAGCACACACTCCTGGGTATTATTCCTTGGGCACAAGCTAGGGTAAAATCTAGGCGGGACTACCTGAACATCTTCATGAAACAGTTGTCTGTTACTAAATGTTTACCCTAATTAATACGTCTCTGGTGTCTGCTCCAGCACCAACACACCTGATACAACTAATTAATTACCCTTTCGGCCCTTTGATATAGTTGAATTAGGTGTTAATGTTTGACTTGTTGGAACAGAAGCCCTGCTTGGACCTTGATGTAAATGGGTGCGTGGGTGTTTGAACTGCGTCTTAATGTCCCCTCTCTGTCCCTCAGGTCCACAAAGCCCAGCCCATCAGACGCTACAAACTGCTGGAGCTGAAGAAGAGCGATGTCACACTCACTGTGCCCCAGTCCCCCAACTTTTCTGACCGTTTCCGCATGTAATGGCTGAGGGAAAGATTTTGTGTGTGTGTGTGTATATATCTCTGTGCTCCATTTAGTTAGTCTGCCTTTATAATTAGTTTGTAGCTGTACATTAACTGCGGTTGTGAATTTGTCCACTAGTGTTATACCTTGACTTGTCGAAAGGGTCTGAATCCATTTTCTCAACCTGTTCTTGTCTATACTTTCATCCTTGATTCAGAAAAGTACATTTGACACGTTTTCAGTTGCAGGTGGTTTTTAACAAAACATAATAATCCCAAGAGCTGGTGAAATCCTACATTTTGCCCTTAGTGAGGAGTTCCCTTGCCATTTTAGCTACCAGACATGCAGTTCCTAACCTCAGATGGAATGACACATTTCTATGTGACGTGGCCACGTAGTTCTACACAAGGCATTTCTCGCGTGATGTAAAATACATGCGTTGTAATCTTTCTGAATATTCGCTTGCTTTTGGAGAACCGCCTGCAACTGAACATAAGATACTTTTGTGCTCAATTTGGAAGTAATATATTGTCAAGAACAAGTTTTGAAAATTTGCTTCTGACCCCTTTCTACTAGGCGACGTGTAACGCTATTATGGGACAATTCACAAACGTGTTATTGTATAGCGAAGTAACTACTTCTAATCCTAACTTCTCATTCCCATCTTAATTGTACGTGGCCTGTACTTGTTTGTTCTGATTTACTGTCCAATTTCAATTATGTATAATAAAGTTTTTACTTTTAATGTAAAGATTTAGTTCATACACCAGAATTGACATCCTTACTATCTTTTGAAGTAATATCTGCATACTAAACCAGATTTCAAAAAGCAACAATGTCATAGATTTTTTTTTTTTAATGAGTTACTGTTCATGAGCAAATCAGTCAAATTAAATGTGTTCACATGGTGCTAATCTATGGATTTCACATGACTGGGAATACAGATATGCATCTGGTCACAGATATACAGTGCATTAAAAGAAATGGACCTCGATCTTGTCACGGTAGTTTTGTTCGTTGACTGTGCCATCACTAATGCAATTGTGTCCGTAATTTATGCCTGCCATACCATAACCCCACCTCCACCATGGGATGACGTCAGCAAACCGCTCGCCCACATGACGCCAGAGACGTGCTCTGCGGTTGAGGCCGGTTGGACATACAGCCGACTTAATGACCGACTTGTGGTAGAGAAATTATTAAATTGGCAGCGGGTTTAGTGGCCATTCCTGCAGTCAGTATGCCAAATTGCATTCTTATGAGAGGTCTGTGGAATTGTGTTGTGGCAAAACTGCAGACATGTCATAAACGACAGATACCGAGTGGCTAGGACAGACAAGCTCCATAGTATTGTAGAGGACTTAATTCTTGCTGCGGATATGGCTGGGACAATGCTGGGGGTGAGGGATGCCCAAAAAATTATAGACTGTCTTCATCAAACACTGTTTCATGA
This sequence comes from Oncorhynchus mykiss, assembly GCF_013265735.2. Taxonomy (NCBI): domain Eukaryota; kingdom Metazoa; phylum Chordata; class Actinopteri; order Salmoniformes; family Salmonidae; genus Oncorhynchus; species Oncorhynchus mykiss. Next base: position 53,302,659 of record NC_048580.1, on the reverse strand, counting down.
CACTTCAGTGACATGGCAGATGTTTTGAAACAATTACTGTTTCGCGTACAAGCCAGTGAATTATAAGCGTTACAGCTGGATGAGTCGACGGACGTGGCCGGCCGGGCACAGCTCCTGGTATATGTCCGTTTATGGGGCGTCAATTAACCCATGTATAGTCTAAACATTCTGTATACTCTCCTTGTCCTAAGCGTCAAAAATGACCTTTCACTAAACCCCTCAAATAAAGCGGATTAATTGAATTTTAAACCCCAAATCTAATTTGTATTTAATTGTTCCTTTAACCTTTAGTTAAATGACGGCCTAGGAGCAGTGGGTTAACTGCCTGTTCAGGGGCAGAATGACAGATCTGTACCTTGTCGGCTCGGGGGTTTGAACTTGCAACCTTCCGGTTACTAGTCCAACGCTCGTTTATTACAACACACCTGTCATTGTTTTCTTTAAAGTAGAGGATTATTATTATTGCTAACGGTACTGCATAGGTGTAAACATTTTTTTGCAAGAGATAGCACTTGTATAGCCTAAGAAAGTAGCAGTCGTTTTGAAAGCATTTTATTGAAGGGAAACAACAGTCTTGAACTTTGTTGCCAACATAGTGATATATACTGTACAATGAGGAATTCAACTACAAAATACTAATCTTCCATTATTTTAACCATTGCCCCCACCCACAAGCTGTATAAACGAGAATAAGATACAAAACAAAAACGTGAAGAACATAAATCAATCAACTCTAATTAGCACATGTAGGACAGTATGTAAGTGTGCGTGCATGGACTTTGCAGATGTATTTCTGCAGCACATAGTATTTTATTTACAGTCCTTTGGGGGGGCAGAATTGGCATCTCCTCTTGCCTGCCCCAGCTGCAGCCTCAGGTGGACCAGCACAAGATTCAACCCCCTGAACAGCTTTCACAAGCGCTGCAGAGTCTGCTGTGCGAGGGAGGCGCTCCCTTCTTTGAATGTGTGGGGTTACCAGTGCCGTGCCCAGCTGCTTCAGGAACACCCTCTTGTTCCTCTTATCAGGCATCCAGGTAGGGTTGGTCTTGTTCCATATCACAAAGGCATTGTATGAGGACACATCAATGACGTTATTGAAGATGACCAGGGGCCAGCGGGCAGTCATCCTCCTGCAGCTGTAAGTTCCAATCACCTTGTCCAGGTTGTCCACACCACCTTTGTTGTGGTTGTAGTCCAGGATGATGGCTGGCTTCCTGTACTCACAATCACTGATCTCAGCCGTTTGTGCAGTGTGCTAAGGAAGACCACATTCGTGTTCCTCTTTGGGAGTTAAGATACTAGATTGGTGGGGGTGAAGGCAAACTTTGATGAGAAGGTCTCTCCCCCTTGTTGCGAGGAGTGAAGGGGGAGCTCAGGCTTGTTCTTTCTAACTGTGCCAACCATGGCGATCTTTATCTTAAGGAGCTGCTGGCTGAGTTCATAAGAGGTGAAGAAATTGTCACAAGTGACATTGTGCCCCCTCAGTTCATCTGTCACATCAAGCACAACCTGCATCCCCTGGTTCTCCTCTGGGCCTCCACTGGTCGGCTTCCCTGTGTAGACATGCATCTTCCAAGTGTACCTGGATTGCTCGTCACAGGCCACCCATATCTTGATGCCATTCTTTGCTGGCTTGCTGGGCATATACCGCTGGAAAGGACAGTGACCTTTTGACAAAAGAGATTACTATCAGTAATTAGTATCAGTGTCACAGAAAACAATCACATAAATCAATAATATTACAGCAATACATAATACAATGAACAATGACAATCACTTACACTACAGATATAAAAATGTACCTCTGAATGGAACCAGTTGCTCATCCACTGTTACTTCAGGCCCAGGGTTGTAGAGGTATGGCAGACGCTCCACCCACTTCTCCCAGATCTCTCTTATGGCCGCCAGTTTATCTCACACGTCTTGCAGGTCTTGTCTCACAGTTATCAAATCGTAGCATTCTTGAGAAAGTATGAAAGACTTTCAGTGGAATCGTGGCACAGAAAATCGCCCTTCCACTCGGCATCCCAGAGACTACATGTAGCCTTGCCTTGGGACCTATACAAACCCGCTAAGATTAGCAGCCCTATGTAGGCATGCAGGTCAATCTCATCCATCCTTTTCCAGTTGTCTCTATATTTACAGAAACCCTCCATATCTGTCATCTCCAGGATTATTTTTTTGATGGCTAGTGTGATGAACATGTAGAATGTTGAGGCGATGTCCTGGGCATGGGCAACTGCATGTCTTGTGGGCCCTGGGGTCATCCTTATGACATTTTGTGCTGCCATCCTGCCCTGGTTGTCATATGGTGACAAGGAAATTTAGTTTTATTTTGTCTGTGAACTTGGGTCATGTGTGGGGTCATGGAGGGGAGGGGCTGCACATGCACAAGAAAGTTTTAGTTTAGTCTAAGTTCAATCAGTACCACACATAATCTAAATTTCTCATTGTGCGTGTGTGTTTTTGTGGTGTGTAAATTATTTTATAACTGCCGGGTCAAAAATGACCCTAAGACAATCTTTGTACTAGAGGTCGACCGATTATGATTTTTCAATGCCGATACCAATACCAATTATTGGAGGATCAAAAAAGCTGGTACCGATTAATCGACCAATTTTTTAAAAATGTATTTATTTGTAATAATGACAATTACAACAATACTGAATGAACACTTATTTTAACTTAATATAATACATCAATAAAATCAATTTAGCCTCAAGTAAATAATGAAACATGTTCAATTTGGTTTAAATAATGTAAAAACAAAGTGTTGGAGAAGAAAGTAAAAGTGCAATATGTTCCATGTAAAATATGTGCCATGTAAGAAAGCTAACGTTTCAGTTCCTTGCTCAGAACATGAGAAAGCTGGTGGTTCCTTTTAACATGAGTCTTCAATATTCCCAGGTAAGAAGTTTTAGGTTGTAGTTATTATAGGAATTATAGGACTATTTCCCTCTATACCATTTGTATTTCATTAACCTTTGACTATTGGATGTTCTTATCGGCACTTTAGTATTGCCAGTGTAACAGTATAGCTTCCGTCCCTCTCCTCGCTCCTCCCTGGGCTCGAACCAGCAACACAACAACAGCCACCATCGAAGCAGCGTTACCCATGCAGAGCAAGGGGAACAACCACAGGCTCAGAGAGAGTGACGTGTGAAACCTATTAGCGCGCGCTAACTAGCCAGCCATTTCACTTCGGTTACACCAGCCTCATTTCGGGAGTTGATAGGCTTGAAGTCATAAACAGCGCAATGCTTGACGCACAACGAAGAGCTGCTGGCAAAACGCACGAAAGTGCTGTTTGAATGAATGTTTACGTGCCTGCTTCTGCCTACCACCGCTCAATCAGATACTTGTATGCTCAGTCAGATTATATGCAACGCAGGACACGCTAGATAATATATAGTAATATCATCAACCATGTGTAGTTAACTAGTGATTATGATTGATTGTTTTTTATAAGATAAGTTTAATGCTAGCTAGCAATTTACATTGGTTTACTGCATTCGCGTAACATGCAGTCATCTCCTTGTGGAGTGCAACAAGAGAGAGGCAAGTCGTTATTGCGTTGGACTAGTTAACTCTAAGGTTGCAAGATTGGATCAGTTAACAGTTAACAGTTAACCCACCGTTCCTAGGCCGTAATTGAAAATAAGAATGTGTTCTTAACTGACTTGCCTAGTTAAATAAAGGTATAAAAAAAATAAAAAAATAAAAAAACAACAACAAAAAATTGATTAATCGGTGCCCAAAAATACAGATTTCCGATTGTTATGGAAACTTTAAATCGGACCTAATTAATCAGTCGACCTCTACTTTGTACCCTGGTGGTGCATAGCTTTCATGGAAATATGAACAAAGGCAATGTTTCACTTTTTCTAATGTTGGGGTCACTCTAGTAAAAGTAATCAAATATTAAGTTGAAAAATATCATTTAGTTTTTTTTTTCTGCTGTTAAACTTAGTGGCGGATCATTTTTTCCCCTTAAGACAACACATGGGTTAAGGAAGACTTAACAGGACAACCTGAGAGGAAATGTTTAAAGTACAGGACAGCTTTGTGACATCAAATGGACTTTGGTGGTCAAGATCTGTTGGTATCTGCACTGATGGCACAAAAGCCATGAGAGGGAGACATAGTGGAGTGGTAACGCGCGTGAAAGCAGTTGCTCCCGACGCCACTTGGGTACACTGCAGCATCCACCGAGAGGCTCTTGCTGCCAAGGGAATGCCTGACAGCTTGAAAGACGTTTTGGACACTACAGTGAAAATGGTTAGCTTTGTTAAAGCAAGGCTCCTGAACTCTCGTGCATTTTCTGCATTATGCAATGATATGGGCAGCGACCATGTAACATTTTTACAACGTACAGAAGTGCACTGGATGTCTTGCTCCCAGGCAGACTAAATAACTTTTTTGCCCGCTTTGAGGACAATACAGTGCCACTGACACGAGAGGAAAACATTTAAACGTGTCAACCCTCGCAAGGCTGCAGGCCCAGACGACATCCCCAGCCGCGCCCTCAGAGCATGCGCAGACCAGCTGGCTGGTGTGTTTACGGACATATTCAATCAATCCCTATCCCAGTCTGTTGTTCCCACATGCTTCAAGAGGGCCACCATTGTTCCTGTTCCCAAGAAAGCTAAGGTAACTGAGCTAAACGACTACCGCCCCGTAGCACTCACTTCCGTCATCATGAAGTGCTTTGGGAGACTAGTCAAGGACCATATCACCTCCACCCTACCTGACACCCTAGACCCGCTCCAATTTGCTTACCGCCCAAATAGGTCCACAGACGATACAATCTCAACCACACTGCACACTGCCCTAATCCATCTGGACAAGAGGAATACCTATGTGAGAATGCTGTTCATCGACTACAGCTCGGCATTTAACACCATAGTGCCCTCCAAGCTCGTCATCAAGCTCGAGACCCTGGGTCTCGACCCCGCCCTGTGCAACTGGGTACTGGACTTCCTGACGGGCCACCCCCAGGTGGTGAGGGTAGGCAACAACATCTCCACCCCGCTGATCCTCAACACTGGGGCCCCACAAGGGTGCGTTCTGAGCCCTTGTGGGTAGACTAACCATCTTGGGGACCAGAGGTTGAGACACTGGTTGGATGGAGGCCAGACTGTGTGACATTTCAGTAATCAGCTCATTGGGAATAGTTTAATTGGGGAACAGTATCTGATAGTTTAGTGAGACTATTAACACGCCAATAAATATGCAAATTAGGAGTCTGGTCCAAGCCTGGAAAGGATTGGTTGCAACTTGATTAGCCAAGACCCAGACATTTGGATCACTGCCTTCTATGCCCAAATAAAACAAGAATTGTGTGCACATGCTCTCCTTCATCAGAGGAACTGCGTATGTCCTCTTGACGTCTGTCTGGCCTGACATGCATACCTTCATTATCTGCTACTGTTTCGCAACCCTCAGCGCCCTTGCCCCTCGCTTGCCTATTTCTGGACCATGAGGCTGTCGCTGGAAGAGATAACGGAGCAAACCAGCTCACTGCGGCATTCTGCTCTCTGGACAGGACCAACCCCTACTCTCTGACTCTCACCAATACTGGTCTTTCTTGATCTGAGATTATTCCTACTCTGCCTTCTACAGCTTTCATTGATCTAAGAGGTAGGTACAATTTTAAGAGCTCTGAGAGGAGGCCTGAAGAGTGCCAACCTTTATATTTTTGGAGGGAGCTGTAACCAACTGTACTGACTTTTTTATAATCTGTAACCAGCCTTTTCATTTCTTGAGGATAACTCTGCCTATGTCTTCTAGTCTAGAGGCTTGTGTTTTGCGGAGGCCTATTGAGGACCACTGTTCATCATGGGTTCCGTGCGGTGTACGCCACCTGTCCCACTCCCCACAAACCTACCTGTCCTAGAGGCCAAAGTAGATGACTTGAGTCACAAGTTAGATGAGCTCCTCTCCAGACAAAAAGGTTCCTGCTCCATCTGCTCCACCTGCAGTCTGCACAGCGGCCAGCCAGAGGCAACAGAAAGGCAGCTTGTGGCCCAGTCCAGGCTGCTAGAGAACTTTGAGAGGAAGATCGGTGAGATGCAGAGGACCTTAGAGGCCCTGGTCAAAGGTAACGTTCAATCGATCTGAAATGACACATGGATGTATTGTATTGTTATTGACAAGCTAAGTTTGACTGAGCTCACTACAGGATTGACCCATGGTTTAGTATTTCAATGTCTCAACCAATACCGTGTATCTGCATTAAAGTTTCAACCTGCATTTCAAAGGAGATTAATAACTGTGAAGTGGACATGAATTACAATGATTTTGCTCACACAATGTTGATGTTACAACAACATCCATACTACTGTGAAGATGACAGAGGCTTGTAGGAATTGTGTCCAATATCCTTTGAGGATAATTCCATTTTGTCTTGTAAATGAGGTCTGGCGCAAAGGAACCCCCACACCTGCCAGGAAGCTGCCCCTGCCCCACCCATTGAGCCATCACCTAGAACAGTATATCTGCCAGCCGAGACCTCACTAGTCACTTCTAAGGTACTTTGAGTCTGTTTCCTTATTGTGTGAATGGTTGTGTATACACTGCATTGTCTTTTTCCATGTTGATACATGTCAACATGGGAAACATGTATATCTAAATGACAAAACATAAAGCAACTGTTTTAGTCTGTCCGGTGCTATGTTCTCTCATGTTCAGGATGAGATCCCGGATCAGTTGGAGACAAACAGACAGCAGGATAAGACACAACACACTCCTACCACCCCAGCAAAGAAAGGTAACTATTCATACTCAATGAGCTCCAGACCAAATGTAGGTGACCATAATCCAGGGTGGATTCAATTGGTGTGTTATTTGATAGAGACGGATGCAAAGAAAACATTGACACGGCTGGCAGTAGCAGTTTTCCCATCAATGGCGCACACTCAAAAGATTTTGACTCAGACAAGGACCACAGTGACGAAGAACCAAGCGGTGACATCCATCGAAGAGTCACTTAGGACAGCATCTCTGCCAGTCAGTGATTCATTAAGCATGGAAAAGGTACTCTTATAATATGTTTCTTCATTGTGTCAATGGTTTTGTGTATACATTGCATGGATATGTGTATACTTCATGTCTCTAATTGGCAAAACATAAAACAAGCCTTTTAGTTGATGATTGATCAGTGGCACACCTTGTGATATGCTCAAGCTGCCTCTGTTTCTCTCATGCTCAGGCTGAGACCCTGAATCAGTTTGAGACGAACAGACACCAGGAAACAAAGCAACAGACTCCTATCGCTCCTGCAAAGAAAGGTAACTCACTTCTATTTTAGTGGTATGACTATAGTCATGTCATACTCTGTGAGCTCAAGACCTACATTTGGCTAGATTGAGCTGACCAACATTCATGGATTCGATGGGTGTTTATGAGTTATATGATAGATAGGAACACAAAAAGCATTGCCATATGAATGGATAGACATACAGTTGAAGTCGGAAGTTTACATACACCTTAGCCAAACACATTTAAACGTTTTTCACAATTCCTGACATTTAATCCTAGTAGAAATACCCTGTCTTAGGTCAGTTAGGATCACCACTTTATTGTAAGAATGTGAAATGTCAGAATAATAGTAGAGAATTATTTATTTCAGCTTTTCTTTCATCACATTCCCAGTGGGTCAGAAGTTTACATACACTCAATTAGTATTTGGTAGCATTTCCATTAAATTGTTTAACTTGGGTCAAACATTTTGGGTAGCCTTCCACAAGCTTCCCACAATAAGTTGGGTGAATTTTGGCCCATTCCTCCTGACAGAGCTGGTGTAACTGAGTCAGGTTTGTAGGCCTCCTTGCACACACACGCTTTTTCAGTTCTACGCACAAATTTTCTATGGAATTGAGGTCAGGGCTTTGTGATGGCCACTCCAATACCTTGACTTTGTTGTCCTTAAGCCATTTTGCCACAACTTTGGAAGTATGCTTGGGGTCATTGTCTATTTGGAAGACCCATTTGCGACCAAGCTTTAACTTCCTGACTGATGTCTTGAGATGTTGCTTCAATATACAGTATCCACATCATTTTCCTACCTCATGATGCTATCTATTTTGTGAAGTGCCCCAGTCCCTCCTGCAGCAAAGCACCCCCACAACATGATGCTGCCACCCCCGTGCTTCACGGTCGAGAGGGTGTTCTTCAGCTTGCAAGCCTCCCGCTTTTTCCTCCAAACATAACGATGGTCATTATGGCCAAACAGTTCTATTTTTGTTTCATCAGACCAGAAAACATTTCTCCAAAAAGTATGATCTTTGTCCCCATGTGCAGTTGCAAACCGTAGTCTGGCTTTTTTTATGGTGGTTTTGGAGCAGTGGCTTCTTCCTTGCTGAGCAGCCTTTCAGGTTATGTCAATATAGGACTCATTTTACTGTGGATATAGATACTTTTGTACCTGTTTCCTCCAGCATCTTCACAAGGTTCTTTGCTGTTGTTCTGAGATTGATTTTCACTTTTCGCACCAAAGTACGTTCATCTCGAGGAGACAGAACGCGTCTCCTTCCTGAGTGGTATGATGGCTGCGTGGTCCCATGGTGTTTATACTTGTGTAATTTTGTTTGTACAGATGAACGTGGTACCTTCAGGTGTTTGGAAATTGCTCCCAAAGATGAACCAGACTTGTGGAGGTCTACAATTTGTTTTCTGAGTTCTTGGCTGACTTCTTTTGATTTTCCAATGATGTCAAGCAAAGAGGCACTGAGTTTGAAGGTAGGCCTTGAAATACATCCACAGGTACACCTCCAATTGACTCAAATGATGTAAATTAGTCTATCAGAAACTTCTAAAGCCATGACATCATTTTCTGGAATTTTCCAAGCTGTTTAAAGGCACAGTCAACTTAGTGTATGTAAACTTCTGACCCACTGGAATTGTGATACAGTGAATTATAAGTGAAATAATCTGTCTGTAAACAATTGTTGGAAAAATTACTTGTGTCATGCACAAAGTAGATGTCCTAACCGACTTGCCAAAACTATAGTTTGTTAACAAAAAAATGTGGAGTGGTTGAAAAACGAGTTTTAATGACTCCAATCTAAGAGTATGTAAACTTCCGACTATAACTGTATATTATATTAATTAATGGGTGTCTGCTGGTATGGGAGCAGAGCAAAGAGACTCTGTTGGAGAGCAGTGGATTGGAGGGAACCAGCAGGGGGTCAGAGGTCAACCAATGGCAGCAGATTCCCACAGACAGAGTGAAACTAAAAGGGGTTGGATGAGAGAGGTTCCACCTGTAGCGGTTGTCCCATCAATGGCGGACACTCCAAGGACTGAGACGAGGACCACAGTGGCGGAGAACCAAGCAGCTGCTCCATCAAGTCCCGCCCCCGCACCAAAAAAGCAGTCTGGGTTGGCTGTCCTTATGCCAACTGTGGAAAGCTCCTCCCTCAGACAAGTGCACAGCTGTCCAGAGTCCTTGCAGAGGTAAAGGCGCTTACTCATCACCTAACATACATACTAATAAAAATGATACATGATTGGATATCGGATCTATATGTGAAAAACACATCCACCACCAATTTGAATCACATTGCTTTCCACCATACAAATTATAAATGCAACTCTGCTCTGATTGTTCTGACCTTCTTTCTGGTCCAGGCTCCAGAGTTCAAGGCCCAAGCCCCAGTCTGTCTGCCCTGCCCGTAGACCTGCTGTTGGGAAGACCTGCAGTGTTTTGGGAGGGGCTAGTCCAGTTGCAGCCAGTGGAATACAGATCATAGTAGTCCCTACTACAGCAGAAAGGACCCGGACCAAGTCCCCTACCAAAACTTGCCATAAGGTCATAGGTGATTGTTGACTTCCGTGCACAAAAGGCCTTAGTGTGTTTGATAATTTTGGGATTAGTATGCTATTATACAAAGACGTGTACTGACATTGTGCTAATGAGTGTTGCCCTCCCAATCTCTCTCTCTCTATCTATCTCTCAGATGACGTTCCCCCCCAGCCAGCTCCTTTCCTTCACCGCTGTGTGTCTTTGCGATCCAACCCCCCATCTGACACCTTCATCATCCACACCAGAGAGGTGCTGGGGAGGTAAACTGACATCTGTAGCCTACTGGTCTGGAATAGTGGTAGAACTAGTAATCTCCCAGATGTTATCTACTAGCTATTGGGTTTGTGTGTTAATGAGTTAAGAAAAACATATTTTTCCCTCAGCGGACGCTTTGGCAAGGTGCACAAATGCACTGAAAAATCCTCTGGACTAAAGCTTGCAGCTAAGATAATCAACACACGAACTGCTAAAGAAAAGGTGAGTGAGTGAGTGAGGTACATATTTGTATGTTCACATACACATTTGCCTGTGTTGTTCTCTCAGGAAAGGGCAAATAATGAGGTGCAGGCAATGAACCAGCTGAGTCATCCCAACATCCTCCAGCTCTACGAGGCCTTTGAGGCCAAGCACCAGCTGGTGTTAATTCTGGAATAGTAAGTGGCTACTATTCCTTCATATTCCACTCTGCTATTCAGTGTCATTGGTTAGCAAGATCTCCATTACACTGTAGTGCTTCTAAACATTCTACAAATCATTCAACAGGGATCAATACATTAACAATTCATTAATATACTTGAATGATCTCCTGAGGGGGGATTTGGTTTGCTGGCAGCAGACACTAAAGTACAAAGTACAGACACTCAGAGACATAGATACGGAACACTGAATCACCACAAATATGGATACATTATTAAAACAAAGACAAAGTGCATTACATACAGTATACCTCAATCAAAAGTACACAATGGAAAGGGGAGAAAGGAGCAGTGGAGTTAGTCAACCTGATGTCTGTGTGTGGCAGTGTTGAGGGCGGGGAGCTGTTTGACAGGATTGTGGATGAGAGCGCACCACTGACCGAGGTGGACGCCATGGTGTTTGTCAAGCAGATCTGTGAAGGGGTCAGCTACATGCATCAGATGTACGTCCTCCACCTCGACCTGAAAGTGAGTATGGTGGACTGGATGTGCATTCCAGATTTCAAGGCTCACCATCGTCACAAATGCCAGGCACATTTTAATTACCACTTGAAGCACATCGTGGTCAGTCTCACCGTAACTCAGAGGCATCCATATGTGTGTTGTTGTAAGAAAAGTAATCAATGGTTAATTTATCCAAATGAATTTGCGCACTCCGATGTTCACAGCCGGAGAATATCCTTTGTGTGAATCGAACTGGCCATCAGGTGAAGATTATCGACTTTGGGCTGGCAAGAAGGTAATGCCTCTCTTCAGCTGTGGGTGTGATTTTGGGGGATTTATTGTGAGCATTGGTAGCAGCTTTCTCAAAACGCACCTTGAAAAATAATTTTCTTTCTTCCTCGGAATCAGATACAGGCCGCGGGAGAAGCTCAGAGTCAATTTTGGAACCCCTGAATTTCTGGCCCCAGAGGTGGTCAACTTTGATTTTGTGTCCTTTCCCACAGACATGTGGACCTTAGGGGTTGTCACTTATATGCTGTGAGTCTAAAATATAAGCCTCATATTCCCTAACATCTAAGTTAAACCGTAAGTTGAATGGGGCAAATTTACTTCCACGTAAGTAACATTATTACTTAGCGTCCCATTGACATCAATGCATGACCAAGTAAAAATGTGACTTAAGTGGGAGTTAGGATTCACCCCCCCCATGTCCCTACCATGCATGCTCTTTCATTGTGACCTGTTTCCATGTGTATGTGCATGTGGCACTTCCTTCCTCTCATCCTCCACAGTCTAAGTGGCCTTTCACCCTTCCTGGGTGATGATGAGAGCCAGACCCTCAACAACGTCCTCTCTGCCAACTGTTCTTTTGAGGATGAGGCCTTTGAGCACATCTCAGCAGAGGCCAAGGACTTTATCTCCCACCTTCTGGTCAAGGAGAGGGGGTGAGGGCCAAAGCTGAAATAATAATCATAACACTCATGATTGTGATGATTATTACAGTTTATTAGTTATACTTCTACCATGTTCCCTGTTTGGCCAGAGGGCGAATGAGTGCTTTACAGTGTCTAAGACATCCGTGGCTCAACAACATTGCAGAGAAGGCCAAGGGCAGCAATATAGTACTGAAGTCCCAGGTCCTGCTGAAGAAATACCTGGCCAAGAAACTATGGAAGGTCAGTTAAACAGAATTCCTGCACCACACAGTGTGGTTCATTTAGTTGGTTGTGTAGTTGGAAGGCACATTGTTTACATTATGGTAGTTTTATCCTCTTTGCACTGCAATCAGCTGTGTCATGTCAATTGTTTCCGGCCGACCATTGTTGATGAGACGCATCCAACCTTCCTGCCCTGCTCACTTTGTTGTAAATGTGCTTCTGTGCTTGTTGACAGAAAAACTACATTGCGATAGCAGCAGCCAACAGATTCAAGAAGATCAGCAGCGGTGGGGAACTGACCTCTCTGGATACGGAGACGGATACAGTACCTATAGCAACGTAACAATGTCACCCATTAATACAGTACCTGCACTGCCGCCTTACAATGTCACCCCTGTGAAATCTGTACTGACCTACGCTGGACAAACTGCATACTTGTAAAGACCTCCCACATAATCAGTCAGAGAAGGTACTCTTGTCATGGTCTGTCTGTGTAAACAAACCTGGACACAGTGTGTGAATAAATAGTGGCTACACAACATAATTTCACTCATAAAATGAACAGCAATTTTGTACTTTTATATTTTTTCTTGTGTGGAAATGTATGGAAGCGGATTCATGCCAAAAGATATGACACTACATCTATAAAGGAAATAGTGAAATTATTTTGTAATTTTAAACGTAACCTTTATTTTACTAGGCAAGTCAGTTAAGAACAAATTCTTATTTACAATGATGGCCTACCTCACTCAAACCCGGACGATGCTGGGCCAATTGTGTCCCTATGGGACTCCCATTCACGGCCGGATGTGATACAGCCTGGATTCGAACCAGGGTGTGTGTAGTGACGCCTCAAGCACTGAGGTGCAGTGCCTTAGACCGCTGCGCAACTCAATAACGAGAAACCAATCCAATCTAATAGGTACTTTATTGTTTACATTCATACAATAAGAAAATGCTTCAAAGATAATATGATAAGAGCAGTTCAGCAATTCTTGTTTTGTATCTTCTTCTATAGGGTGATGGAACAAACAGCTAGAGCCTTGTCCTAAGAGCTAACGAGGATGTGATGCCTGCATACTAGTAACGCTTCCAGCTAATTTTACTGCAGGCAACAATGCAATTTAATTAAATGGAATCCTCATTCAATACAATATGATGGGAACTTAACTATTGGGCATAACATCCTTTCGTCAATATGCTAAGCTAACCTCAATACAAATCTATTACTATAAAGTGTGCGTTCGTTGAATTGACAAAAATAAACTCTACACAAATGTTTTCTCTGCAATTACAAGTTGCTCTTTTCTGAGGTAGTCAAAGGACGCGTTCCAGGCTGACTACATTTCAGACAGTTGCATTGCATCAACCAATGGTTGCATGCTACTTAATTGACTGCGCAGTCAGGCCTCAGATTGCTATATCATATGATGTGGTTAGGTGATATGTTAAAACACCTATCCAGGTGTTGTGAGATTTGGCAGGCGTCTGCAATGTAGTCTGTCTAAAACGCTGCCAACAAATATACAATCATCATGGGCGTGGAGGAACTGATCTCTACATATCAGGAAAGGATACAATACATAAGTACTGGTAAAAGAGACAACAATGTTCAAGGAGGAGAGATGTTATTCCGTACTGATTGTTCATTTTTACGTAACAGTTACCTCCACGCAAAGAAAGAAACGGGTACTGTAATAGGATAAGGTAGAGGTAGAGAGTTTATGGGTCAATCAATGTCACTGTCTGTTGTATCTAAACAAAACAAGCAATTTGATTAAGAAAATCTACATTTTCACTTTAGATCTAATAGCACAAGTTAGAGCCAAAGTAACTAGGAAAGAGATTAAAATGATATACCCTAACCCCAAAGGACAGAGTTCTGTATTAATCTCTTCATCTAGGAGAGCATGTTGTTGAGGTAAAAAGAACAAAACATTTCATAAGACATCAATTCTATCCTTTCATAATGTCTTAAGTGCTTAAACCCAGTCAATAGAGTAGACACCCAAGAGGCACAACAGTAGCATTTTTTTAAGACATCGGTGCAACATTTCACTGAATAAAGGATACAGTCAATGATATGCAGTAATATGAAACCCATTTCAGTAACACTCTCTAAAGCAGTGTTTGACAAACCTCTCCTCAAGTACCCCCTGCCATTCCACTTACTTGGTATATTCCAGAACAAGCACAGTTGATTGAACTGGTCAACTATTAATCAAGCTCTTGATTACTTGAATCAGGTGTGCTAATACTGTCTGGAACATACCAAATAATTGGAATGGGGGTCCTGTATAGAGGTTTGGGAAACTGCTTTAAAGGGATTTAAAAATCAAACATCTCTAGTTTTTGTATAAATAAGCAGAACATGATAACACAAGTACACTTTTACATAAGCTGCTGTTAAATATCTAACATGACCATTGTCATACAAGTGACTAACATTATTGGAAAACAAGATGAGTGGCAGGTGTCATGCAGCACTTATGTCCACATTGTTTAGACCTTATGCGGTCTTTTCTGAACAAAGTGCAACCATTTGGCCTATTTCTAACAGGTTTCAATAAAACAACATTTTGGTTGCTAAAACACACTTTCTATTCTCCTTCTGCTCAAGTTTCTTATTATCGGATGAGGTAATACTGATGAAGTGGTTATTTGTGTTCAACATCATCATAACAAAAACTATTGCTACTGAAAGCTTAATTAGCATCATTAAAAAAATACAATTCCCATTTTTTTCCCATAAAAAAAATAAATGCAAGCACATTTGATGCCTATATGTATCACTCGTATATTCAAGACTTTCGAGACACTCGTCCTTTATGGGAGGCTTTATTCAAGAATATTTGGAGTGTTCCTTGGCCTGGTGCTGGGGTCACGTGGGTCACATGGTATCAGGCTGCTCACTGTTGAAAGGTCTGGTAGTAGCGAGGTAGGGAGGTGGAAGTGCTCATTCCAGGATTGCTGAACCCCTGAGGTAGCTGGTTGTTGTTGTGGTTGTGGGCTCCGGGGACCTGCGGTGCGTGAAGTTGTGGGGGCTGCAGGAAGGTGAGTCCTCCTGGGGCCTGATAGGGTAGGGGGCTGGAGGAGGAGGGCGGCACAGTGGAGGTGGAGGTAGACGGGTAGCCCATCACCAGACCTCCCATACTCATATGAGCACTGTAGGGAGGCAGGCTGAACGGCAAGAAGCCCAGAAGAGGACCCAAGTCCATGTTAGCAGCGCACGACAGCTCGGCTGAGGAGAGAGCGGGGCTCCTGGACAGAAGGTGGGGGTCCCCAGCCACTGGGCCACCCTGGGTTTCTGAAAGCACTTCCCTCTGAGGGGAGGCGGAGGAGGAGGTAGAGGAGGAGGCTGTGGTCAGGTGTGGGGGCAGCCCGCTCTGCAGGTCCATTAGGAAGCTCTCCATGTCAGTGCGGGGATATGAGGTAGATCCATGCTGATACCTGGCCATGTGGCCATAAGGCTGCTGTTGCTGCTGGGGGAGGTGGTGGTGGGGATGGGGAGAGGGGCCTGGCATGTGGAGGCCCACCCCCATGGCCGTGGACAGGGAGCCCTGCATGAGAGAGTGGTGTTGGTGGCCCATGCCTGGATTGGAAATGGTCTGCAGGGGGTAACTGCTGTACATGTCAATGGGGAAGGCCTCTACATGCTCCTTGGAGGAGGGTCCCATGCTGCATTGCACCGGACTTGGCTCTTCCTTTACGGGCCCAGGTGTGGTGGGGGCTGGTGTGGGGGTGGTGGTTGTGGGCTCCTGGACGTGGCTCTTCTTCAGGTGGCGCGTCAGATGGTCCCTGCGACCAAATCGCTGGGCGCAGCGCGGGCACAGAAAGTCACGGCGGCCCGTGTGCACCACCGCGTGACGCCGCACATCCTTGCGAGTGTAGAAGCGCCGGTCGCAGCGCTCGCACGAATACTTCCTCTCCCTGACGGTGGCGGTGACCTCCAGTGGCGGAAGCCTGTCGGTGTGGCTCCCCAGCTGCTCCAGCAGGGCAGGCGCCCCCTCTTGGCAATGGAGCTCCCCAGGGATGGTGGCGCTGGAGGCAGGGGCGTGGGCGGCCAGCAGGTGGCGCCGGTAGCCCAACTGAGTGCTGTACTGTTTGCCACACTCCTGGCAGTGGAACACCTGCCTGTTGGCGTCGTGGGCCTGCAGGTGGCTCTTCAGGTGCTCCTTCTGTTGGAACATGCTCTAGCAGAGGTAACGGCGCTGGGTCTTCTGCAGAGGGCGACGGGCCATAAGCATGAGCAGACGGACAAAACACTCATGGGGTATTTTAAGAGAGGACCTTCAAACTTGACACCATTGGCTGCACCGTTAATGGAGAGTAGGGTGTTGAATGCTGCTGAATGCTGCTGAATGCTGCTAGTGGAGTGTTTCGTATTCTCTCCAGGTGAGGATCTGTCCGCCTGTCTCCCTTTCCAGTACGAGCTTTTATCAGATGGGGGGGTTCTGCAGCAGCAGCTGCCATAGCAACCCAATAGGGCCTGGGCAAAGAGAGCAGAGTCACTCACTCAGCTGCTAAGGCTGTGGCTGTGTGAGCATCCCTGAGCTTGTGTGAGTTTTATGTTTTTGTGTGTGTATGTGTGCGTGTCTCCGCAGGGTAATTATTGGGTAAGGTCCAAAGTTGTGTGCTTCTTCTCCCTGTCTCATCCAGCCACACGAGCCAGAGGACCGGTTGAACGTGAGTGGCAATTTTGCATGACCACAGTCCTATAAAGAAGCACAAGGTTAAGATCAGCCTACAGTTGTTGTGTGATGAAATTACCAGGGTCAAGCTGATGCCGGACACACCCCATGTATAGCACCCATCCAAAGCGATGCACTTTACATTATTTTAACTTTGGCAATACCGTAATATTTAAAAAAAAATATTACTTGGCTTTTTAAGTTGAAGATTTACTATGGTTAGGCTAATTGTGCAAGTGCTGCAGATCAATATTCATCAAGTGAAACCTGGGGTGGCATGATATGAGCCTTGTATTCTATATTAGAAAATTATCCTTTTCACATCATTTGATGGGGCAACTGTACAAAAGACACTCTGATCTGAACAATGAAAAGCAAGGTATGAGAGTTTCACTTGGAAACGAATCAAGTCTATTACAACGAACATATGGTTCATCATCAACTCGCGCTGATCAGCATGTATATGAAGTCAAAAACACACAAAAACGTATTCACGTAGTAACTTAAAAACACAAAGTAAATTAACTTAACTCAATAAATGGACTCGTGTAAATCATGAGCAATGATTGAAAAATAATGAATGGGGAAACGTAATACGAAAATAAGGACGTGATGATAACATTCAAAAACATTTTTTTTAAACGTTTGTATTCTGAAAATGTGATGAGCGCTAACAAAACAGTGATGTTTTCCTTAATTACATAAAGTAATGAAAATAAATGTACATGTTGCACTACTATTTGAAAAGTGCTAAAGAAATTCAGCAAGTTCATGTCACCGAATTTGATCGGTATGAGTAACGTTAGATTTTTACTATCAGCCTGGCAGGCGTATATTTGGGACGTTTCCGTTGAAAATGGGCGTAAACGTACCTTTAAAACTTTCACGATTCGGTTCTTGGTCCTTTTCTCTCAGATGTTTTGTAAAACTATTTTTCCAATTTTTTTAAGTTTTATTATTTTCGGGGCCTGGGTTTTTCCTCCGCGGCGCTGGAGTTGCAGAGCGCTTGCATTATGGGAGTGTGACGTCAGACACACCACTTTTTGACTAACTTTTGTAGAGGTTGCCAACTAAATAAGGTTCACCAACACTGCGACCTAGTATGCAATACTTCATATTAAACCTTAAGACATGGGACAATATTTTAAAACTTAGAAAAAGATGATTCCATAACATCATTGCATATACTCCTTTTTTCTGTAGAAAATTAAAACTGTTAAATTGAAGGTGTTGTACGCCCAAAAAACAAGAGGATGGCCATATGGGTCCCACATCATGACACTATATAAGAAGAGAGGAGGATGGAGGTAGCGGACTCACTTACGACGAGGAGGAGAAGATGCTCATCTCCATCAGATTTTCTGGTCATTATCTGGTTCTGGTCAGGTCTTAGGATGACCAAAAATCCTAATGTAAACTTAATCCATGTTTCAAACAGTTCCTTCATTGATGAACTATTTGAAACAGGGATTTAGGTTGCATTGATTGTGGAGTAAGGTTGCATAGCCTACTGCTTTTGTCATTTGTCTTGTACCAATAGCTTCAAACTATATCATGGCAATCTCACAGACTGTCTGTTAAGGTTTGCATTGCAGCTCCAGCTGCAAAATGTGTGGTTACATTTCCCCAGCCCCATCCCTCAGTTCACCAAACAATGTGGCAGGATCAGGCTGTTGAAATGACAGATTGTACCTATTTTTATTAATGTGGATGTTCTCTGTGTGACTTTATTTGGGGGTATGGGTAATCATAATGACTAGTACTCTATTTTTTACAGACTATAATCCGTTTTCGTTTGATAATAACCAAAATGATTTTATTCACCCCTTACCCCAATTTTTGTGTGCGCTAATAAATAGGCAGTTAAGGCACTGTCATTTGAACAGCACTGCACACCCTAAGAAAACTAGAGTACTGGAACATCAATGAAAAATATGGCTAGCCCTAGGGTTTTATTCTTAACGCTGTAGTAAATATAATTATGCTCCCTTATGTCTTTATGTAATTAAATAGTAGCCTAGAAAAATCGTATTTATTCTTGGATTTTTTTAAATCTCAAAACAGAATGTCCCACTGGACACACGCTGGTTGAATCAAAGTTGTTTCCATGTCATTTCAATAAAACAACATTGAACCAACGTGGAATAGACATTGAATTGACGTCTGTGCCCACAGGGGTGGTCTCAGATTTTTCCTCTCCATGTTTTCCTTCAGGTTGATCTCTGCCAGGTTCGTCCATGGACAGGTTACATGATGCCATTGTGACCCGTGCTTAACTTGGAGCTGAATACCGGCACCTAAAATGTTCTACTGCTTGAGCTCCTGTTCCTCTTAGAGAATATTAGCTCAAAAGTATTGTGGAGCTTCTGCACCTAAATATAAACAGTACCGACACCCAGAATGAGTACCAGCACCTATTTCAGTCCAAGTGTAACACTGATTGTGGCTAATTTTGCAGATAGCAGAGCCACAATGGCTTGATCTCTGTCAATTCTCTCCCACTAGCGTTGGTTTGTAGAGTGACTAGAGAGAGAGAGGGGGTAGGGAGAGTTGTTTAGTGTTTCATTCCTGCAGTGTTTTGACCCTTGACCTCACTGTTGTGTTCTGTCCGCCTTGCATTCCAAAGTGACTCACTGGGCAAAAATTGGTTGAATCAACATTGTTAACACGTCATTTCAACCCCCCCCCCCCCCCCCCTCCCCAATGTATGTGATGACGTTGAATCAAAGTGGGAAACTGATTGGATTTGCAAAAAATCAACGTAAGGGCATTTTTTTATTTTTTTTATTCACACAACTTGTAACCTACAGGCCAGCCAATGACATTTCACGTTAGTTGAAAGCTCAACCGAATGTAAATCAAAACTAGACGTTGAACTGACATGACGTCTGTGCCCAGTATTTTTTGCATTGGCTTATGTGCTAACTCGCATCTATAGGTACAGTGCGGAGATATTTGAATGCAGCACCTATTTTTTTTCTCAAAACAATTAAAGGAGAAGAGGATTGCAGATGATTTTGAGCATTAGCATTACATATGCAAAAAATAAGTTAATAGTTTCCTTGTTTTTTCTTATCAATACCAGTGTGGTCAATCTTAGGGACGTCCATGACAAGTTTCAAGTTGAAAGACCACTGAGGAGTGGATTTACAGTGTTTTAAATGGAAATGGAAAATCTGATTTGTCAATATCTCAGCCATCTTGTGATCAATCCCTTTATTAGTAAATTCCCAATTTGTTTTTTATTCGATTTATGTATATTTTGCACATTTTAGCATATGTGCTAATATGCATCAACTGGTATAGTGTGGCCAACTTTGAATGCGTCAATGTTGTTTTCTCAAACTCTTTAGGGACTATTGTAATGAGTCCAAAAAACAGATTTGGAGTGAATCTGACATTTAGTCCATGAAAATAATATTATTTATGATTATTTTAAGTATTAGCGTTACATAGTCACAAAAGTGAATTGTTAATAGTTTCCTTATTTTTTTAAGCTATCAAAAACTTAACATGGTTCATCATGATAATGGTTTTGATGACCTTAAAACGTTTCAAGTAGATAAGCCATTGTGGAGTGGATTTACAAAGGATTTAAATGGACACGTAAAATCTGATTTCCTGATGACTGATGCCATCTCTTAACCAATCCCTTTGCTTTTCTCCAACTTCGTTATGGTTTCCACATGGCCATATTTCCATGATACAGCGCTTGTTTACGGAAAACCGACGGGAGACAGAGTCGACTACCTGTGCTAATTAGTGTGAACGGAAGACACCCCAAACGTGATGTCACTGAAAAATACTTTCGGTTGCAACTATTAAAACCGGTTAAAGGGTATATTTTGCATTTGTGAAATTATTTCTGATGTGTTATGAAAGTAGAGTGCTTTAAGTTTAGAACCTTACCGCAATTGAGAATTGATTCACGTTTAGATGGAGTATTTGGATGTTTTGGCTGACAGCCAATTCGCCTCTTAACAGAAATTGTAAGATCCTTGGATAATAAGGAGTAACGTTAGGCTTCTTAAATCCATTATTGGGCTATGCCAAATGGGGTGACGGATATGAGGGTTTAAGCAAAGATATTTATAACTAACCCAAGACAGTTAGTTACCCGTGTTGGTTTAAATGGGAGCAAATTAAGCATAGTTGTCAGAACAAGCATTGTATTTGCATATTTCCGTTTCATCGTTTACTAGGAATGCGCACTTCACAGAGAAGGCTTTCTCTAGTGGTAATATGCAAATACATGCTAGAACACACCAATCGTTTTTCGCTAGTTCGTGCATGGCTCTGCCCACCTCCTTGCTTGTTCTGACAACTATGCTTCATTTGCTCCCATTTAAACCAACACTGATTACGAACAGAGTCCACAAAGTTTTGTAGATGTGACCCTTTGACTTTTTTTTCGTAACAGATTGTAGTTTTGTGAACAGAAAACTGTATAGCACTAACCCTTGTTCTATCTAGGTTAAGCAAAGGTCTGTATAACTAACCCAATATAGACAACAGCCTATTTTTCGATGCGAGCAAATTAATCATAGTGGGCAAGGAGGTAGGCAGAGCCAAGCACGAGCAAGCGAGATCCTATTTGCGCGTTCTAGCATGTATTTGCATATTTCGTTAGGGAAGCCTAGTCTGAAGTGCTCCTGTGCAATAACTCAATTCGCTCGTGCACTCCTTCTAGACAATGCCATTTAAAAAAAAACTTTGGCAAAGGGTAAAGTCTACAAAACGTAGTTTCACTCTGTTCGTAGCATATTCTAGTTTTGGGAATAGAAAACTGTATTGAGATCAAATGTTTAATCGATGAGAACATTTGCAGAATGTCGGCCAAAATCCATCTGGCGCCATCTTCTCCAATGCAGGCCACTGGGCTTCCTCTCATCACCATATTTGGTCGTGAGTGGAAACGCCAACTGGATGCTTCAGATTTACAGTGAAACATCTGGCTCATTGTTCTATCTTCGGTTTCAGTGAGACTTCTTCATTCAACATGTCGGTCAGCAAACAAATGTTTAGTCTGCATGCCGCCACCTACTGTGCTGGAGTGTGTTAAGTGAGACTGCTTATAACAGCACCACCTGTAGGCCAATCTGTGACATTATTTTTTAGCAAATTACTCTGTGCCACTTACTTTGTGCCAATTTAGAAAAAGTTACACATTTATGCTTGAGTTATTCGACCATGTCAAGAAAAATAAAATCAAAGAATACAGGAGAGATAAGCAATAGCTTCGCCGTGAACCACTATTAATACAACAATATGGTTTAGTATGCGACGCTAGCTAAGCTCATGCGCAGAAACACGTCTTCAGGTCTAACGGTCCATCGATATAAAGTCATTTTTGACGAAAATTAAAACGTGTCAGTTTGAGGTTGGAATTATAACACAATCAGCTACTTAAGACATTGGCTCGAATCTAAAGTTGTGCCTTCAGAAATCGAGAAAATTAACCATTTAAGGAAGAATCGTCCACTTCCCAAACCCCAGTCTGGTCCGTTGAGTCCACGGAGTGAGTCTTGGGAAGTATCGCGATGTTGGGCCCTCTAGGTTAGAAACTGTGGTAGTAGCTTCAAGACGAGAGGCGCCCCCCGTATGTGTTTATTAGCTAGCTAGCGTCTTACTAGCCTTTAGGCGCGTTACCGTGCACTAGCGTAGAACAACAATAGTTTATATAGCTAAATGAATTAGCACAACAAGAGGCGTGCCTACCGAGCACCAGACGAGAGAGAGAACTAGCAACTACGTGGTGGGAAGGCTAGCGAAACGGAGAGAAACAGTTCAGCTAACGTTAGCTTGCTAGTTCGGGGTTTCTTGATCCACCGACCGTATTTAGCTTGCTAAAAAGCTAGCTGCTGCTGGAGGCGCAACCGATAACTGCTAGCTACTAGAGGGGAGGAAATGAAGGACAAACAGAAGAGAAAGAAGGAACGCACGTGGGCTGAGGCGGCTCGCATGGTAATACTATCTTTAGTTGTAATATAGTAGCTAGCTAATGTACTGACAATGAAGAGGAACACTCAGCAACCAAACAAATATTAGTCGGAGCCTGGGCTGTCTTGTTGGCACTGCACGTTAGCTAGCAGGGAGTGCTCGGTTAATCTCCTAAATTAATTTAGCTAAATCGCCAGCATGTTAACAGTGAAATGAGTAAATGCACTGAGCCCCTGATAACGAAATACTCTTATTATTCATATGATTAACGTTAGTCATTCCAAGTGTGGTTGTAGCAGAGTCGTGTATTTAGATGGCTCTGGTTGTATCTAAGCTAACGCTCATTGTTGACAGGAGCATAGCTAACATACGGGTACGTCTGCCTTCCAGTTTGACCCTTTGTTTGCTAGCTAGCGAGTTAGCATAACCCACTGTATTGGTAAATTAGCCAGACTACCAGTGGTACCACCATTCACTGAACATGTAAACAAATAACTATTTCAGAGTTATCCACTCAAGCTAACGTTAATTACACTATCTGCTCTTATTTTAACACATTTAGACAGGTCCCTCTGGTAATGGTCAGAGCAAGGGTCAGGGGAATACCACCCCAAGCCTTAGCTAATGTTATCTAGGTGGTAGCTAGCTACAACCATTCAAAGTTGGATACAGTTGTCTTTATGCAGCTATCATAATGGTTATTGGATAGCTAAGCTGGTGTATGTATGTATGTCAAGTTTTTATTTAGCCATATTGATAAATAAGACAGCTAAGAAGTTTCTTGTAGGCTTCCAGCTAACGTTACTACCCAATGGTATACAAATCATGTCTGTGTTCTTGTGTAATGCAAGTCCTCTTTTGGCTTTCTTCAATGACCATTGCAACATTTTATTGTAATTCAGTTTTCCATTATGGTTTCTTCCGCAACAAGACAGACACCCGATTCTCTATGCTTTGTAGAGTGGTCTAAATATACAGGTCTGCTATATGGGGTAGATTACATTATTTATATTGTATCAGAGAGTACTTGGATTAAAATTGTGTGTAAAAGGGATATGCTATTGGGAATGTCATGAGGTTGCCAGTCAGAGCTGTGTCTTGATGCTGAGTAGGATAATCAGGCACCTACATTGTGTAGTTATGCAAAACCCTAACACATAGTGCCCATTTACTGTTGTAAATGGTCTGCATTCGGCAACAGTCCATTAATTTAAATGGTAGGCAGACCCCTCTTCTGCGACTCAACTGCCAGATGAGGCTGTGTTGCATAGCAGTATCATTGGTGTTTCTTGAGGATTTAGAACTGGATGCAGTTCATGACACATTTTATTCAGTACACATAGCTATAAAGCCTACCATGTTTTATATTATGCATGCATACTGCAGATGCATTATAGCTCAACTTCGGCTAATTTCTCATTTCTAATATGGGCGTGGAAGTTACTTAAATCTTAGGGTGGGGATTTAGAACTGGATGCAGTTCATGACAAATTTTATTCAGTACACATAGCTATAAAGCCTACCATGTTTTATATTATGCATGCATACTGCAGATGCATTATAGCTCAACTTCGGCTAATTTCTCATTTCTAATATGGGCGTGGAAGTTACTTAAATCTTAGGGTGGGGCTCTATTCCGTTGCCAGACCCTACTTTTCTGTTCTCTGCCTATCAGCATCCTTGCACGCCGCGGCAGCGCTACATAGCTCAGTGCCATTTTTGTTTTCACTGTGTGGGGAATGCATGTATTTATAACCGAAGCCCATATGTCACTGCAGATCCTTGTGGTGCGAATGTTTTGGCTAGGCTAGCTTTTGGGGAGCCTAAACAATATTCATAGGCTGAGGTGAGTTTAGTGTGTTCCGAAACTTGTGCTAGGCCATGCTAGCTACTCATTATTCTCTGGGGCATACAGGAATAACAGACCGATTTAGTGATAAGAGATGTAAACAAAAATACAGACTTTCAAGCGTGGTTTGAGAACCGCCAGTGAGAAACACGCATACCTAGTTTGCACGCTCACACATTCAGATAAATGGGGATGGGCCGGTGTGAAATTGTATCTTCAACGAGATAGAGGAACACGCTTCGACTGCACCCACACCACCATATGGAACAAATCCATTTAGGGTTGCATAACACCACATACAAAAAAGGAGAACCTTCAAGACACTTTTCATACTATTACCAACAATGTCATGTTGCCTAGACAACCATAAGCACAGTCTGTAGGCTAGTTTATCATTTTCAATAGGCCTATCTTCAGTAAGTCAAAATAATCTATCTGCCTTGGCATTAATCAGGAGTTTGGTAGTGGTGTGTGATGGGTTTTCTCCATGCATGACTGGGCAGGTTCTTTTCTCCACAGATTCCAGAGAACCCTGATAGGTTTAGCTTATCCACCATCTGGCCTTTTGAGTTCATCAGAGACTGTTTTCAGTTTCCTTTTTCTGCAGGGACAAGGACAACATAATTGTTACATTGAATGCCACATGTCTTGGTATTCTGTAATCAACGCCTCACCGAATCATGGTGCATACTGTTGCTCGATTGTGATGTGCATCTTTAGTGTGTGCCTGTGTTGTGTGCTTGGAGTCGGCTTTGTCTGCTGGTCTCCCTGACCAAAATACCCTTTCCTCTTCTTCCAATTTCCTGCACGCGTGTCCTTGGGTTAATTTGAAGCAGCGCTCTACTACCCAGTCTGTATTATGTGTTGTTCCTTCTCATGCATCCTGTCATGACGACACACTGAGAGGCTCTGGATTGATCGCACAACCTCAAGCACCTATCTCTGGTCTTATTAATGGAAATTAATCAATAATTCACTGTATTTTTAAGGGAGTGGAGGTGGCACTTAAAACCACAAATGCTGCTAGGCTATGTAGTGATGTCACTTTATTAGAATTAGTGGTGTAGTGGAGGATAAACATTGTTTACGCACCTTTTTATTTTGCGTGTGTGTTTACCCACCTTTTGCGTAAAAATGCTTTGAAAGTATAGTGAGCATTACTTTTTTCACCACAGCTGGCAATCAGCATTTACCCACTTTATTTTTTATCACTTATTTAAATTGTTATTGTATGTTTATATGAATTGGTTCTCCTAGAGGGATAGGCCTAGTTGTGGGTGTATTGTGTGTTGTGCTATTTCACTGTCTTAGTGGATATTAAAGCCACATGCCTTCTGCTGACGAAGCTTGAGTGGTTAACTCGGGCATTTTGAAACATTTTAATAAATGGACGCTAGTTTAATACATTGCCTTTTGTGAATCTTCCATTCATAAGGTATGGAATTCACATTTTGTTGCCTTTTTTCACCAGATATTTCTGAAGCTGCTGTATTCACTTACTGGATGTATGGTATAGTTGTAGGTATATCTTAAATTGTATCTGTATGGGCTATAACATGTTCATGACTGACTTTTCTTTCCAGGTTCTAGAGAACTTCTCTGATGCCCCCATGACGCCCAAGCAGATCCTGCATGTTATTCAGACCAAGGGGCTCAAGGAAATGAGGTAAACAACCACCACACACACATTTAATGGAAGGGCGATATTCTGGCATTTAAGCCCTTGTTCTACCACTTACCAGAGTCAGATGAACTGCCATTTTATGTCTCTGCGGGCAGTATGACGGAAGTTAGCATTGGCTTGCAAAACTACTGCTAACTTGTGTTAGCGCATTGACTGGAAGTCTGCAGGTACAATAGCAATGCTACAGTAGCATACTGCACGCATAGACATACAAATGGTATCCACAATTTCATCTGATTCTGGGTAAGTACGGTTGAAGTCGGAAGTTTATATACACTTGGGTTGGAGTCATTAACTTGTTTTTCAACCACTCCACAAATTTCTTGTTAACAAACTATAGTTTCGGCAAGTAGGTTAGGACATCTACTTTGTGCATGACAAGTGATTTTTCCAACAATTGTTTACAGACAGATTATTTCACTTATAATTCACTGTATCTCAATTCCAGTGGGTCAGAAGTTTACATACACTAAGTTGACTGTGGCTTTAAACAGCTTGGAAAATTCTAGAAAATGATGTTGTGGCTTTAGAAGCTTCTGATAGGCTAATTGACATAATTTGAGTCAATTGGAGGTGTACCTGTGGATGAATTTCAAGGCCTACCTTCAAACTCAGTGTCTCTTTGCTTGACATCATTGGAAAATCTAAATAAATCAGCCAAGAGCTGATCTCCACAAGTGTAGTTCATTCTTGGGAGCAATTTCCAAACGCATGAAGGTACCACGTTCATCTGTACAAACAATAGTACGCAAGTATAAACACCATGGGACCACACAGCCGTCATACAGATCAGGAAGGAGACGCGTTCTGTCTCCTCGAGATGAACATACTTTGGTGTGAAAAGTGCAAATCAATCCCAGAACAGCAGCAAAGGACCTTGTGAAGATGCTGGAGGAAACAGGTACAAAAGTATCTATATCCACAGTAAAACGAGTCCTATATCGACACAAACTGAAAGGCCACTCAGCAAGGAAGAAGCCACTGCTCCAAAACCGCCATTAAAAAAAAAAACAGACTACGGTTTGCAACTGCACACTGGGACAAAGATCATACTTTTTGGAGAAATGCCCTCTGGTCCGATGAAACAAAAATAGAACTGTTTGGCCATAATGACCATATTATGTTTGGAGGAAAAAGGGGCATGCTTGCAAGCCGAAGAACACCATCTCAACCGTGAATACGGGGGTGGCAGTATCATGTTTTGGGGGTGCTTTGCTGCAGGAGGGACTGGTGCACTTCACAAAATAGATGGCATCATGAGGGAGGAACATTTTGGTGATATATTGAAGCAACATCTCAAGACATCAGTCAGGAAGTTAAAGCGTGGGTCTTCCAAATGGGCCTTCCGAATGGACAATGACCCCAAGCATACTTCCAAAGTTGTGACAAAATGGTCTAAGGACAACAAAGACAAGATATTGGAACGGCCATCATAATGCCCTGAACTCAATCCCATAGAAAATTTGTGGGCAGAACTGAAAAAGCGAATGATCAAGGAGGCCTACAAACCTGACTCAGTTACACCAGCTGTGTCAGGGGAATGGCCCAAAATTCCCCCAACTTATTGTGGGAATCTTGTGGAAGGCTACCTGAAACGTTTGACCCAAGTTAAACAATTTAAAGGCAATGCTACCAAATACTAATTGAGTGTATGTAGACTTCTGACCCACTGAGAAATACAATTTGAAATAAATCATTCTCTCTACTATTATTCTGACATTTCACATTCTTAAAATAAAGTGGTGATCCTAACTGACCTAAGATAGGGAATTTTTACTAGGGATAAAGGTCAGGAATTGAAACACTTCAGCCAAATACATTTAAACTAATTTAAACTTAAACTGTAGAACAAGGGCTTAAATGCCAGAATCTCCCATTATACCTTTTAAAGCCCATCTTTATGGTAATGTATACCAGCAACAAAACCAAGAATGGAATTGCTCATGTTTTATGTAAAATAAGTCAATATGTAATGAGAATATCCATGAGAAAGGAATGTTTCAACTTTGACTCACATTTTTCACAATTCTTCCATGATCTCTACCTGGCCTGATCCACAATATGCTCAACAAAAACAGAAGGTAAGATGGCACAAGAACAAAGGGACAATATTTCCATTTTATGTTTAGCTGTCTCTTTGCATACCATAGGTATTGTTCTGCTTCTCACAGTCATCTTCTCCCCACTCTTTCTCCATCACCCCACCCTGTCTCTCTCTCTCTGTCCACCAGTGGCACAGCCCCTCTGGCCTGTCTGGTGACCATGCTGCATTCCCAGGTGAGGGGGGACAGAGTAAAAAACAGCATCTTCTTTAAGCTTCCTGGCAGGATGAGTCTGTTTACCTTGAAGGTATGGAACCAGCCCAATCCACACACCCATATCTCAAACACGCACGTACCTCTTATCCCTACCCCTAATAAACCTCATACAAACCCATATCTGGAATACACACGCATGTTTGTGATAGCAATCTCTCTTCTGACTGTCCCTCTGCAGAAGAACGCTCTGCAGTGGACCAAGAGTTCGAAGGAGGCGGAGACAGCCGAAGCCAGCACACTGGCTACTGCTAACACAGCAACAGCAGGGCCAACGGAAGGTGCGGAGCAAGAGAGCTGTGACTCCATGGAAACAGCTGCAGCCAGTGGAGAGAACGATGGTGTGTGGTTGTGCTCACCACATGCTTTCATCAGTGATCATTTGGTGGAGAGTAAATGCCCTTTTTATTTGTTTTTTTGCTTCCACTGTAAATTAACATTGTTGAAGTTTACATTACTCACCGCCCATCTTATCAACCTCCTTTTTACAGTTTATCCACCGTTTGTTTATTCCACTACATCACTGGTCTTTATTAAGCACTCACATCTAACACATCACTATTAAATCTCTCTGACTGCCCTGTTCAAAGGCACTTTGAAAACAACACAGGAATATGTGTCGTGATAAAGGTGGAAAGAGCATGCCTATGATAGAATAAATTGAAGTGTTTTTAAACAACTGCAAACCAGAGACATTTTTTCTTATTTTTAGGATGTGATTGTTGCTGTGGTTACGGGTGCACATGAAACTGCCAAACCATGGCATAAATCTTTCTTTTTTTCTTTTTTTTTTAAACAAACATTTTATTTGGGTGAGCTCCTCTTTATCTGAGTACATGGCTGAAAAGTGCTAGATGATAAACCCCGCCAATTGTGATAACGGAAACCAAAACATGTGCAGTGTGAAAAACCTTATTGTCAGTGTTTGTGGTCCATGGACCATTTATCATCGACTAAACCATTTGGAACCCAGTAAAGAGAACCATTTGGTGTCTGACCATAGCCCCCTCTACCCCTCACAGCGTCCATAGATGAGAGCTCGTCCAGTGCATCCTGCTCCACAGAGCCCCAGACCAGGCTGAGTAGATCTGGAGTCTCTGGACAGGTGCGCTCTGAGGCCCAGGCACAGACCCGACTAAGTCGATCCAGACAGGTACACTTTACCCCCTCAACCTGGGCTGTCTGTATGTGTACTGTTGCTCAATAGGGATATTATAGGTGGTTGTGCGTAGGTCGAGTCGAAAGAGGTTTTTATGAGTACTACATGCATAGGAAATGATTGCAGATCGCCTTTGTCTGGCTTAGTGATAACCTTAGCATTCTATTACCTCTCACCATGTCCGTTTCTCCTTCCCTGCAGTCGAGCAGACAGAGGAAGAAGGCTGTGATGATGCCGCGAGTGGTCCTCACTCCACTCAAGGTCAATGGTGAACACGTCCCGTCAGGTGAGCACTTCTCTCTGCTAACCCCTTTGCTACCCTAACCCCATCTCGCTATGCCCACACACCTCTTCCTGGGCAAAAAAATGTTGCGGAATTTGTAGCATTACACACACAGACACCTCTGAGTCATATTCCTACAGTGGGCTTGGACCATTTCTCACCCAGCATTGGCCTCTACTGCTTTGCCAGTATTTGTATTTATGTGTTGCCTATTTACTTTTGCAGCAGCATTCTTAGGCTGTAACCTCTAAGTTTCTCAGTAAGCTCTGGGTAACAAAAACATGAGTGGCCTAAAAAACAGTTTTAGTGCTATCTATGGGAAGAAAGTGTAGGAATGGCTAGTGTTCCTGCAGGTGTCGTGTTGACTGAAATGTGACCTGTGTGCAGTTTTGACTGTGCTCCTCGTACACCCAGAGTCTTTCTCTCATTCTGAGGATCCCCTGAAACCCTCCCCTCTTGTGGCTGATTGTCTGTCAGTCTCTGCGTGCAGAATAACCCTCCTAGCCACTCATTGTCTGAGTGCAACTTCTGTCCTCCCTGCTTCTTTTTGTGTGCACCTGGAAATTCCAGTCTCATATCAGTCCTTCCCTCCCGCCTTACATTTAGCTGCCCAGTAAACCCAAGTGCTATCTATGAGGTGGGGGAGCTCTTTCTGAGATTTCTGCTCCACCCTACCCCCCACTCTCCTCTCTCTGTGTTAATGTGGGACTGGGTAACTGCTCCCTTTGCTTTGTCTGTATTGCTCACCTGTCCCAATCCCCCCCACCCCGTGCTATGGGCTCTGCTGCCTCCCCTTTTGGCTTGTCTGCCTGACCTGCCCACCCTCGCCTTCCCGCTCGTAAGTCCCCCCTCAACCACGTGACCGGAGTGTCTCACCAGGCTCCCCCTCCCCCCCACCTCTCCCCCTCAGGAGCAGCGGGGAGGCGCAGGGAAGACTCTAGGGGGAGTCCAGGCCCCACGCTCCGTGCCCGCCCCGAGCTGGCTAGCTGGAAACGCCCCCAGCACTTCAAGAGCTTGCGTGGCTACCACTCAGGTACAGGGGTTAGACCCGGGTATAATAAGACCCACCAACCCAACCAACCTCCCTCCAGTAAACCCTAAAACACCAACCCCTTACTCTCCCAGTTGTAACCCAGTTTATTTTCCTTTCATCATTGTTCAGGACACCTTTGGCAAAGAAATATACCTGATGGAACCTGAACTGTAAACAACTTGACAAATCTGTATATCTTATGAATTTAGCTGTCACAAATGAAGAGGTCAAAGAACATAATCTGGACATTGTGTACTATCTGTAGAACTATTAGATGTATGTCTCAGTTTCTACACAGGCCAGCTGTCTACGAATAAGCGTCAAACCTGGACTTTGGGTCAATCCCAGACTGACAGGGTGATTTGGTAGCTAACCAACAGTACGCTGGTCGCTATCATTGTCAGGGTTGCATTGGTCACTAATGCTAACTAAACAGCAGTGCATTGCAGGTTTCTAACTGAATGCCAGGGTCGGCTAGCTATCCCAACACTGGCTACCCGGCCAGGACATACTTAACCGCTCACTGACTGATAGCTGTTGTGATTGTGTTGGCTGCTTAACTAAATGCCTGAATGACTGTGTTGATGGATCTTAACTGGAGTTGTTGGCTTGCAATGGAACGGCCATGCTGTGCTTGCTGTTAGTTGAATGAATGAGTTTTAAATCATATCCATTGGATAGCATTAGCCACTTGCGGGCCTGTGGTTGTGTATGCCTGCAGGGCCCATGAAGAGGAGCCGAGGCGGGGTGGAGGTGGACTTTGAAACGCCCGGCTCTATCCTGGTCAACACCAACATCAGGGCTCTCATCAACATGCGCACCTTCTCTGCCTTCCCAGCCCACTCCCAACAGCAACTCCTGCAGCTCCTCCCTGAGGTTGACCGTCAGGTGAGGGAGCTTGCTCATAATTTATGATCCTAGTCATCATTTACAGTTGAAGTCGGAAGTTTACATACACCTTAGCCAAATACATTTAAACTAAGTTTTTCACAATTCCTGACATTTAATCCTAGTAAAAATTCCCTGTTTTAGGTCAGTTAGGATCACCACTTTATGTTAAGAATGTGAAATGTCAGAATAATAGTAGAGTGATTTATTTCAACTTTTATTTCTTTCATCACATTCTCAGTGGGTCAGAATTTTACATACACACTTAATATTTAGTAGCATTGCCTTTTAAATTGTTTAACTTGGGTCAAATGTTTCGGGTAGCCTTCCACAAGCTTCCCACAACAAGTTAGGTGAATTTTGGCCCATTCCTCCTGACACAGCTGGTGTAACTGAGTCAGGTATGTAGGCCTCCTTGCTTGCACATGCCTTTTCAGTTCTGCCCACAAATGTTTGTCCTTAAGCCATTTTGCCACAACTTTGGAAGTATGCTTGGGGTCATTGTCTATTTGGAAGACCCATTTGCAACCAAGCTCTAACTTCCTGACTGATCCACATAATTTTCCTCCCTCATGATGCCATCTGTTTTGAAGTGCACCAGTCCCTCCTGCAGCAAAGCACCACAACATGATGCTGCTCGTCCCTTGCTGATTGGGATGGTGTTCTTCGGCTTGCAATCACCCCCCTTTTTCCTCCAAAGATAACAATGGTCATAATGGCCAAACAGTTCTATTTTTGTTTCATCAGACCAGAGGACATTTCTCCAAAAAGTACGATCTTTGTCCCCATGTTCAGTTGCAAACCGCAGTCTGGCTTTTTTATGGCGGTTTTGGAGCAGTGGCTTCTTCCTTGCTGAGCGGCCTTTCAGATTATATCAATATAGGACTCATTTTACTGTGGATGTAGATACTTTTGTACCTGTTTCCTTCAGCATCTTCACAAGGTATTTTGCTGCTGTTCTGGGGTTGATTTGCACTTTTCACACCAAAGTACGTTCATCTCGAGGAGACAGAACGCGTCTCCTTCCTGAGCTGTATGACGGCTGCGTGGTCCCATGGTGTTTATACTTGCGTACTATTGTTTGTACAGATGAACGTGGTACCTTCAGGCGTTTGGAAATTGCTTCCAAGGATGAACCAGACTTGTGGAGGTCTACAATTTTTTTTCTGAGGACTTGCCTGATTTCTTTTGCTTTTCCCATGATGTCAAGCAAAGAGGTACTGAGTTTGAAGGTAGGCCTTGAACTACATCCACAGGTACACCTCCAGTTGACTCAAATTATGTCAATTAACCTATCAGAAGCTTCTAAAGCCATGACATTTTCTAGAATTTTCCGAACTGTTTAAAGGCACAGTCAACTGAGTGTTGACTGTGATACAGTGAATTATAAGTGAAATAATCTCTGTTAACATTACTTGTGTCATGCACAAAGTAGATGTCCTAACTGACTTGCCAATACTATAGTTTGTTAACAAGAAATTTGTGGAGTGGTTGAAAAATAAGTTTCAATGACTCCAGTCTAAGTGTATGTAAACTTCCTACTTACACTGTATAACTCGAGGACAGATTCCCGGACCCAGGTTAAACCTTTCCCTGGACTAAAAAGATTTATCAATGGAGATTCTCCATTGGAGTGTGCCTTTTTAGTCCAGCCCATAATGTGTCATCATTTCTGTGCCATGTTGTCTGTGAATGTAACCCAGTATGTCCTGTCTGTCTTCTCCAGGTTGGACCTGATGGTCTGGCTCGCCTCAGTAACTCGGCTCTCAACAATGAATTCTTCACTCACGCCTCCCAGAGCTGGAAGGAAAGGCTTGCTGAGGGTTAGTACCTACTTACTTAATTATATACTATGGTTGGTATAAAGGCCCACTGATAACACGTGACTAGGGGTTAGTGACTGGCTACACAGGTGGGGAACTCTTTCCTTTCAGGAGTTAATTCGCTAACAATTTATTTTACTCTACAGAAATTGCCAGGTATTTTTCTAGAAATAACATGGTGTACAATAATAACCCATGAATTACTGTCTCTTGGGTATTCAGTATCAGAAAGTACCCATTGATGCTATCACATAGCTTCCTACTACATACCATGCAAATACCAGGGGAAACAGAATCAGTCAATACATTAAGTTATTATATAAAACGCTATAGCCAGTTATCTATATGTTAATCTAATATTGTTTGACCTGCTCAGGGGAGTTCACCCATGAGATGCAGGTGCGATTCCGCCAGGAGATGGAGAAAGAGAAGAAAGTGGAGGCATGGAAGGAGAAGTTCTTTGAGGAGTACCACGGTCAAAAGTAAGTCTTCTGAACATCCACAGCCACAACATCGGCTGTTATTTTTTTAAGCTCCCTTTTATTCCATGGACCATTTGACTTGATTATTTCCACTGCATAACAGTGTATATACTCTTTATACTAATGTTCTTTTGCTGCAGGTCTGGCCTGACCCGAGAAGAGTCTCTGAAGTTGACGATGAGCGAAGCGGCCGATGCTGCCACCAGCGTTCTGGACAGCAAGGTGGCCTTGGTGGCGGCGGGAACGCCCAAGCGCCGCAGTGTGGGCAGGCGGAGGCGTGATGGCAGGATGAGACGGCGAACGCGGGCAGACTTGAGACGCAGGGCGCAACGCACCCTCTGTAAGACCAACTCCCCTACCCTGCAGTCCTCCAAGCAGCTGGAAGGCACGCTCACTTTAGATGCAGCTTCTGTTGCCTCTGTCCCCTTGCCCGTCCCAGAGGCCACCACGGTGCAGGGAGGAGAGGTGGTGTTACAGGCCGACTGTGAACTGGAGGACCCGGCCCAGTGTGCCTCCCTAGAGCCCGTGCCCTGCCCTTCCCCTGTGCTCCTGCCTGTGACCATGCCTGTGCCCACCCTGACCCCGACCCCCAGTCCCAGCCCTGTATCTATCACCGCCTCCGATGAGCCTGAAGTCACCGCCCGCCTGCTCCCTGAAGAGCCTGCACCTGCCGTCGCCTCAACCTCCTCTCCCTCCTCCTCGTCTTCCTCCTCCTCCTCCTCGTCCTCCTCCCCTTCCTCATCTCCCTCCTCCAACTCAGAGAGACAGGGGGGGTTCACCGCCGGCTTGGATTCTTCCTCCTCGTCCTCTTCTTCCTCCACGGCCGCTGCCACCGCTGATCCACTGGACGACGGGGCCTCCATGGTCACCTCAGTCACGGGGGGCACAACCACCAGCAGCCGGGAGAGCAGCCCTGCAGCCAGCCCCGCCCCCATCATCGCCACCTCCGCCCAGGCTGCCAAGGAGCAGAAGAGGAGGCCAGACGAGCCCCAGGCCTTCTGCAGCTTCCCCGAAAAGAGGCCGCGAATGGAAGATCGTCAGTCCTTTCGTACCACAATCGACGGGGTTCACACGGAAAAGCCGCAGCCGACAGCAGAGGAGCCCAAGGTCCCACCTATCCGGGTATGAGGTCACCATTTGTAATTGTAACCCTTTATTGTGGCTGTAGTAGTGCAGTAGCAGGCACTCAATTTCTGACAACCTGGAATCCACAATCTGTAAAGTAAGTTTGATTATTGTGAATTGTCTCCACCAAAAATGTCAAACCACGTTGCCAAAAACCAACTTCCTTCTCTGAAGATGGTAAATCATTAGTGATGATTGACTGGGTTTCGGTGTGGGATTCTTAGCCAAGCAATGGATGCGACTGTCTGTTATATGGCCTTTGTAAAATCCATGTTTGATATGCTCTCCTTGTCTGTGTCCCTCCAGATTCAACTCTCCCGAATCAAACCGCCCTGGGTCAAAGGGCCGCCAACCTACCAGATCTGTCCCCGCATCGTGCCCCCCGGCGAGGGCTCGCGGCGCTCAGGGACGGGGGCGCGCACCCTGGCGGACATCAAAGCCCGTGCCCAGCAGGCCCGGGCCCAGCGCGAGGCCGCTGCTGCTGTTGCAGCCACTGGGGACGGACCAGGGCCGGGCGGGGGCAGGGCTGGTGCTGGGCTACAGGATCGCAGCAGTGGAAGACGAACGCGAGAGCACCCAGGACCCGTCGAGCCCGGAGGAGCAGGAGACGTGGAGGAGCAGGGATCGCCTGCGGGCTCTCATCCGCCTGGAACACAACTACAGCAGTCCAAATTAGAGCCCTCTACCCCCACCCCCAACACAGCTGCCTCATCCCCCTCCCTGTCCACCTCTTCCAACCCCTCCCTGTCCTTCTCCGAGCCCCCGCAGACCCCCACTCCATCCCCAACCACCCAGGAGGAGCGACAAGGGGAGCTGAGTGGGGAAGAGGGGACAACACCACCACCAATCAAAGGCACCTCCAACGGACTCTCGGACAAGGCAGCGCTGCTGGAGCCTGAGTCGGTGTCCAGCCACCTCCGAGGGCGGGGCGAGGGGGACGACTGTGACAGGACAATGACCAAAAATGGTCCCCTGGCGCCCACCTCCATACCAGATTCTCTGCCCAGGTTTGGGGTCCAGGGTGTGGATGTGATCAGGTCCCTGGCTGGGGGAGGAGGGGGTGTCATCCAACATGGTTCCCACCACGTGGGGCCACAAGAGAACCCCCCCACCCCAGCAAGAGAGGGCCACAGCCAGAGCGAAAAGCATTCACAGCCCTCGGAGAGGGGGAGAGATACAGCCTCCCTCCCTCGTCTCCCACCTTCAGTCAGAGAGGACGAAGCAGGGCATCACAGCGATTCCACGGAGACGGCCTCCGACTGCGAGAACGAGAGCCAGGAGGAGGAGCCCCACCTGAGCATGTGGAGCCACCGCCTGCCTGCTCAGCGCAACGGCAACATCCAGCACCTCCAAAGGTTGTCTCAACAGGCCCACGGCCAGCCTGTGATCTGCAGCCCCCCTCTACAGCAGATCCAGCAGCCGGTCATCCAGACTCACGTGTCCAACCACCATGGCCACAGCCAAACGGTCATCCAGCCCTGCTTCCCCAACGGCCTGCCCAGCCAGAGTCTCATACAGCCAGGCCAAAAGCAGCCGCAGCCTGAATGCACTCCCCACCCAGACCAACAGACTCTCGCTGCGCCACACTCTCAAACCCAGAGGGGGCACAAAACGGACCCAATGGATGACTACAAAGCGTCCAGCCGGGGCTCGCCTGAGGAGAACTGTAGGCTGGGGCTGAAGCCTTCTCCCATGCACCCCACCGCTGGCTCCAAGAGGCTCCCTAGTTCGGCCCGGCCTGTGTCCACAGTGGAGGCCAACAATCCTCTGGTCACCCAGCTGCTTCAAGGCAGCCTCCCGATGGAGAAAGTCCTGCCGCAGACGCACTCATCCAGCAAGCTAGAGATCAACCGCCTGCCAGGGGGGCCCCAGCCAGCCCCCCAGTCCCAGCTCAACTGGCAGCAACAGACCAGGTCTCCGGGCCTTCGCTTCAGGGGTCCCACAGAGGCCCATACGGGGGAGTCCCTGGTCCCTGAGTTGTCCTCTCAGAACCAGCAGAAGTCCCCTGTTGGCCGAGGAGGCTCCCCTGGAGCAAGCCGGAGCTTCGGGTCCTCTCCCCTGGGCACAGTGCCCTCCCGCATGGCCTGCCTGCTGGAGGAGGCCTCCTCTCGGGCCACAGCCATGCAGCAGTATCTGTCCCAGCAGCCAGGTGGCTCTGTGCCCCTTGGGGCCGTGCCCGTCATCACATCCCTCTCTTCATCCTCTTCCTCCAGACGGAACTCCCAAGAGTCGGCCGTTATCAGAGAGTCTCCAGAGAGGCACCACAACAACATTGCTCAGCCCCGGGCCACCCCCGACCTCTGCCCCTCTGAGGTGGTCCCCACTGTCAAGATAAACTGGCACCCTTCCAAACCCCACCCCCCGCACCAACAGCAGCTCTCGCCTGCACCCAACGTGAAGAGCGAGGTTTCCTCCCGGCCCTCTTGTCAAGCTCTTGTCAAAACCTCCCCCTCTGGCCCCATGGTAGGTGGTGGGCCAGGTGTGGTGGTCACCAAAAAGGAGGCAGTGAACTCTATGGACGATTACCTGACTGGAGGAGGTGGGGCTATGGAGGGACTGCTGAACATGGAGATGTCTTTAGCCCGCATGGCTAAGAAGGAGGCGCAAAGCAAAGCTCAATACTCTTCCACCTCCCCCTCTTCATCTTCATCCTCCTCTTCGATCTCCTCCCTCCCTTTCCAGCTCTACGGTAAGCTGCCCAAGCAGGGCGGGGGCAGCGGTGTGTCGGCCCCCGGTTTCAGCTACACGGCCAACGTGTCTGTGGTAGACGGCAGCGGCTTCTCGAGGAGCATCGCCGATGGTGTCCTACAGCTGCGTCAGCGCCACAGTGCCAGCCAGAGCGCCACGCTCAGCATCCAGGCGTTTGCAGACAGCGCCGCTGAGGAGGTGGCCCTCAAGTGCTCCTGCCGCCTTAAGGCCATGATCATGTGCCAGGGCTGCGGGGCCTTCTGCCACGACGACTGCATCGGCCCCTCCAAACTGTGTGTATCCTGCTTGGTGGTCAGATAGGTGCTTTCGCTGACGTTGCTACAGTGTTGGTGGTTTGGTGTGCCACCTTCAGCATACCTGCTCCATGTATAAACTGTTAACTAACCTAACACACCCAGGACTTGTGAGAGAAACAAGGGTGTGGGACTTAAGGCTTCGACATGTTCCACCCTCGGAAGAGGGTGGAACACAGGCAGGGTGATGCCTTGTATTATACAATCGGTCTGTATTTTTTGTTGCTTATTTTTTCTAATGCCATTATGATTATTATTTTGTATTATAATTATTAATGTGAATTTACTTGGCACGGTTGATTTGTAAATTGTGCCTTTTTTTTTTCTCCAAAAAACATTTACCTCATCTTGACACCTGTCATCAGTTCAGTGTGAAAATGGTGGCTGTTTTGTTATTGTTTTTGTTTTCCTCTCTGGGGAATTTGTTCTAGTCTTTCTTGCAAATAAATATTTTTTTAAATCATTAAAGCAAGCATAAATTCCATTTGTTTTTTTCTAATTGCTTTCTTTTAATT
Source organism: Oncorhynchus mykiss (assembly GCF_013265735.2). NCBI lineage: Eukaryota > Metazoa > Chordata > Actinopteri > Salmoniformes > Salmonidae > Oncorhynchus > Oncorhynchus mykiss. Next base: position 53,263,769 of record NC_048580.1, on the reverse strand, counting down.
TTTCCCACACAAAGTCAAGACTACTCTGCAGCTAAGCACAATATTCAAAACTAATCAAGCAGTCTGGTCTTAAGCAATACAACTTTTTAATTTGCTTGCAGTATAGTTTAACTTGTTTTAATGATAGTCACGCTACAATTATTTTCCAAACATCTTGTCACACGTAGATATTTATTCTAAATACAAATTTTTACTTCCGCTGAACAACTTGACACATTGTAGAACGGAACCACAAGAAACATTTGGAGCCGGCCAGTGCTGGAGAAGTTTGGCACTGAGAACATCAGACAAAACATTTTATAAACAACCGATAAACACCACCAAAGAGCATTACACTGAAGTTCCAATGTAGACCAATTAGTACTTAAATTCCTTCACAGGTGGATACATACATTCTTCACTACTTTGACTACAGTTCTGCATTAAGAACCCAATGGTAAATTGCTATCCCACACTCATTCACTTTTTACCCCTAATCCAGGGGTGTTCTACAATCTCAGATTATTTGAAAAGATGTGATGAAAGAATTCACAAAATGAGTGAATTTGGGTAATATTGTTTGACAATGTGGTCCTTTCATTTCTATACCCACTGTGTGCAAAAATGTGTTACTATACTTTAATGCCTGGAGCCCTTGACATTTGCCTGAACAGAAATGGCCTCTTCAACAAATTCCCTGCTTTCACCAAGTACATTCAATTCAGTAAGATATGAACACAGAATGAGGAAAATATTTTCACAACATTTGGGGCTTTCAGTACTTGTAAGTCCATCTCAAAAGCTCCACTGAATTGTTCGGTCAGTCAAAAGTATAATTTTCCAAACAATCACATTTACAAAATTCAAAGGGAATAAAGAAGGACTTGGAGACTGGATGCCCCGGTTAGGCACAAGACCGAAGATACCCCAAAAGATGGAGTTCACAGGTAGGGAATTGAGTGAGATTATGAGAATTGAGTGTTCAGAGGAGTTGTTGGGATAGTCCTATGAGGCTGGTGGTGGTGACGTCTCTGGGGCTGACTAAGTAAGCTTCCAATCCCTAACTCGCCATCCTTGTTTTTCCAACTCAACTGTTACCTCCTAGGCACCTCTGGATAGGTTTACCTGGGCTGTCAGGGGAGGGGGAGATGGTGCCATTACCATATTGCTTCTACTTATCCAATTATTCTAGATATTCACTTCAACATGAAGTTTTTAGGGGTTGATTTCAAATTCACCAGTTGTTGACTTGCAACTTATTAGGTAGGCTGTATAAAAAAATAGTAGGAACTAATTTTAGCCATTCCACTGGAGTTATCAGCCTATTTCTTACACATCCATTACTTCTGAATCCAGAAAGGGGAGTCAACAAGGGCATAGGGATGGGAACAAGTTAAAGAATGGGCGCACAGCTTCACGTATCCTGTCCCTCCCTACTTCTCTCTGTAGTGAAGCAGGTACATCTTCAGAGGCTCAGGGAGCGGCAGACCCAAGATCCTCTCTCTTAGCAGGTTCACTGGAGCCTCATGTAGAAGGGCACCGCCCTCCCTCCTCTCCTCCTCTTCCTCAGGATCTCCTAGAACCCTGCAGTTCCCCTCTTCCACTTCCTCGTCCTCCTGCTCTTCTTCGGTGTCGGTTCCAGAGCGGTTGTTGTTGTTGTCCATCGGCCCGGGGATGAGGCGGCTCATGAATACGTAGCGGTTGGAGAGTAGGGTGGAGCCACGGTGTTGGGCCCGCCTCCGTCGGAACCGCTCCCCGCTGTGGGCCAGCCTCCTCCTGGGCAACGGCCCTGGCCCCGCCACTGTCTTCTTCAACGTCAGGCGGATAGAAATACGAGCCAAGTCCTGCAGAGTCCGCACCTCAAACATGGTCGCTGGGGAGGCACACACACCACACGATGAAACCATTTCACCCTGCCCACATAGTAAGTGATGGAAGTTCTGCAATCTCATTTTCTAACTATTCCAACATGCATGAGACAACAGTGTTCAGCTGCTTTCACCTCCTGCCTCCTTCCCCAGTCTCTTGAGTCTCCAAGGCCTGTATTCACAAAGCCTCTCAGAGTAGGAGTGCTGAGCTAGAATAATAATAATAATTTAGAGGGTGCCTATATTTCTTATTTTTTGCAAATCCTAACTCCCCCGAGACACCCTCGGAGTGGGGTCATGGGGTCACCCATTATCAACGGCGACCCTGGAGCCATTAGGGTTAAGTGCCTTGCTTCTCCCTCCCCTATCAGGTCCCCCTGTTGTATTCTTTATAATCTAAAATAAAATGTTTTATCCTAGATCAGCACACCACTACTCAGACGCTTTGCGAATAGGGGTCCAGAACTCCAACATGGCTACTCATCACACAAAAGGCTCACTTTGAAAACTACCTCTGCTACAAAGACAATTATATGACAGATATGCTCGTACAGTACTTACGTAAAGGCACTGCTTTAGATTTACTGTTGTCTCTGTGTTTGGGCAACACCAGTGGGGCAAATGACACAGCAATTATCTTTTTGGTCTCCCAGCTGTTGTAGCCTGTTCGAGTAATCTTGGTCAACTAAGGAGAGGAAGGACAATGATGTGTTTATGTGTACTTGAAATGTGTTTGTATTAAGCAGGGTTAATAAATACATCTACAGTGCATTCGGGAAAGTATTCAGAACCCTTCCCTTTTTCAAAATGTTGTTACGGCCTTATTCTAAAATGGATTAAATAAATACAAATGGCTCAATTTACACAGAACAGCCCATAATGACAAAACAAAACTGTTTTTTAGAAATGTTTGCTAATTTCTCAAAAATAAACAAACACCTTATTTGGTATTTAATTAGGATCCCCATTAGCTTTTGCAAAAGCAGCAGCTACTCTTCCTGGGGTCCCCACAAAACATAATACAGAATGACAATACAGAACATCAATAGACAAGAACAGCTCAAGGACCTACAGTACCTACCTACCTACCTACCTACATACCTACATACATACATTTAAATACGTTTTTAGACCCTTTGCTAGGAGACTCGAAATTGAACTCAGGTGCACCCTGTTTCCATTGATTGTCCTTGAGATATTTCTACAACTTGATTTGAGTCCACCTGTGGTAAACTTTATTAATTGAAAATGATTTGGAAAGGCACACACCTGTCTATATAAAAAGGTTCCACAGTTGACAGTGCATGTCAGAGTATAACCAAGCCATGAGTTTGAAGGAATTGTCCGTAGAGCTCAGAGACTGGAATGTGTCGAGGCACAGATCTGGGGAAGGGTACCAAAACATTTCTGCAGCATAGAAGGTCCCCAACAATACAGTGGTCTCAATTGTTATTAAATGGAAGAAGTTTAGAACCACTATGACTCTTCCTAGAGCTGCGCAATCGGGGGAGAAGGGCCTTGGTCAGGGAGGTGACCAATAACCCGATGGTCACTTTGGCAGACCTCCAGAGTTCCTTAGTGGAGGAGATGGGAGAACCTTCCAGATAACAACCATCCCTGCAGCACTCCACTAATCAGGCCTTTATGGTAGAGTGGCCAGACGGAAGCCACTCCTCAGTAAAAAGGCACATGATGGCCCGCTTCGAGTTTGCCAAACGACACCTAAAGGACTCTGACCATGAGAATCAACATTCCCTGGTCTAATGAAACCATGATTGAACTCTTTGGCCTCACTACCAAGTGTCATGTCTGGAGGAAACCTGGCACCTTCCCCACGATGAAGCATGGTGGTGGCAGCATCATACTGTGGGGATGTTTTCAGCGGCAGGGACTGGGAGACTAATCAGGATTGAGGGAAACATGAATGGAGCAAAGTACAGAGAGATCCTTGATGAAAACGTGCTCCAGAGCGCTCAGGACCTCCAACTGGGGCAAAGGTTCACCTTCCAACAGGACAATGACCCTAAGCACACAGCCAAGACAACGCAGGAGTGGCTTCGGGATAAGTCTCTGAATGTCCTTGAGTGGCCCAGCCAAAGCCCGGACTTGAACCTGATCAAACATCTCTGGAGAGTCCTGAAAATAGCTCTGTAGCGACACTCCCCATGCAACCTTACAGAGCTTGAGAGGATCTGCAGAGAAGAATGGGAGAAACTCCCCAATTACAGGTGTGCCAAGCTTGTAGAGTCATACCCAAGAAGACTCAAGGCTGTAATCACTGCCAAAGGTGCTTCAACACAGTACTGAGTAAAGGGTCTGAAGACTTACGTAAATCTGATATTTCAGTTAATTTTTTATAAATTTGTAAACATTTCTAACAACCTGTTTTTGCTTTGCCAATATGGGGTGTTGTGTGTAGATTGAGAAGGGGGAAACAATTGTATCTATTTTAGAATAAGGCTAAAATGTAACAATGTGGAAAAAGTCAAGAGATCTGAATACTTTCTGAATGCACTATAATTAGAAGGGAAAAAAGTGCATTTATATGGAACCTTTCTCTAAACCCAAGTCACAAATGGAGCACAGAGCATTAGCTACACACAAAGGAAACAAGTGTCAAAATGTATCAATGGTATAAAAACCACTTCTAGGAGCAGGACCAAGAAAGAAGAGACAACACAAACTCTACAACAGAGAATGCAAGGGACAGGGGAGATGAAACCACAAGACACCAGAATAGATTCAAGTTCTAAAAATAGCACTGGGTGAAGAGATGAGTTTATTCTAGTTCAGGGATCATCAACTAGATTCAGCTGCGGGACGATTTCTTTCTTGAGCGGATGGTCGGGAACATAATTACAAATTATTTGCAGACTGCAAATTGACCACAAGAAGCCCAAACAGATCATGTTTGACTAAGACAATAATCATTTCAAACCTTGCTTACATTTGTATATGATCATGTGTCTCTCTATTATTTTTGGGAATATTTGGGAACATATTTATTTTATTAACACACACACACACACAAAAAGGGTCTGAATACTTATGTACATGTGTTTTTTATATATATTGGAAAAAAGAAAAAAAACAGTTTTTGCTTTGTCATTATGGGGTATTGTGTGTAGATTGAGGGGGGGGGGGGGGGGGGGGGATATTTAATCCATTTAAGAACAAGGCTGTAACATAACAAACTGTGGAAAAAAATCAAGGGGTCTGAATACTTTCCGAATGCACTGTATGGTTTGTGGGTATGGTTTGTGGGTGTGCACACATGCTGACCTTCTCCTCCAATGGCAGCACTAGGATTCCTCCTACTTTGAGTAGGTTCTTCATGTAGTCTTCCTGCTCCCGCTGCACCCCAGCTCCACAATACACCCGGTCATACTGACCACTCTCTGGGGCTATCTCCAGACAGTTCCCTATCACGAAACAGGGCTCGCAGAACTCAAACCTACACACACACAGACAGAAACACACGTTTCCCCCATTCCAGTCTGATGTTTATTGGATAACTTTAGCACTCCCGAAAAAGTTTTCTCGACAATCTTATCAACGACACCTAACCCAGAATAAATGTGCCCTGTACACCGAAGACACAGACTTTGAGTGGTGAGAGTCTGTGTGGTGAGTAGCCTACTCACAATAACTGTTATCTTACTAACTTGTTACAGAGTAATTACATTTAACTGGTTGCGCCTGATGGCATTATACCAGAGTTATAGGAGCTTCTGCTCTGTTGACCTCCTTTCTCTTTCTACCACCTTCTCTCCAGCTCTCTCATCATGAAACCCTCCTACCTGTCGAAGCTGTCGCTGGTCTTGATGAAGAACTCCAGTTTCTGGTATGCATACTCAATGACATCTTGATGCAGCTCCACACCATGGTTCACTCCAAATGGACCTACAGTAAGGATGAGAAACAAGGAAAGAGTCAGTCCATCACCAATGAGAGTCCATCAATAATTTACACTTCTCAATTTTCTTTCCCTTGACAGGGCACATTCACAGGCTTGTGTATAGCAGTGGAGACCACAAGTGGCTGAGAGTCTCAATGGCAAGAATTGTGCTCAGCCTCTCTTGCTCCATTGCAATGCACTTTTCTAATTTAAGTCACAAAAGTTTTGAGAATATCTAGTGAATCTGGAGCAAGTCTATCCTTTTTCACACAGCCTAGATTTCACCTGGCCAGGTGAGGTTGGGACTCATACTCACCCAGTATGAGTCCCACCATGGTGCTGAGGTAGCCCGTGCCACTGCCCAGGTTGAGGAAGGAAAGGCCAGGCTGGAGGTCCAGGGCCTCCATCACCTCTGAGTAGATGCAGGGGGCTGAGAGGTGGATGTTGCCGTGCCTCCAGGCCAGGTCCTTGTAGGCGCTGTCCCGGAACTCTTCCAGATAGTAGTCGGCCCGGTCGATTGCTCTGAAGGCCTGCTCCACTAGGTCCGAACGGATGTACTGGGCCTGCTTCAGGTTGTCAATCAACTCATCATTGTCCTCCCCCGCACTCACTGCTCCTCCCATCTTCACGGTCTGAGAGAGAGAGAGGAGATTAAACGGAATGTAAGCTTGAGAGATCAGGTTGGTTTAACTAGGATTGAGTCAGACAAAAGGTGTCAAATATTGATCAATTGATTTATCATCCCCCTCATCTCCCCAATGATCCGTACCAGCTTCTGTACTTTCCGAAATGCTGACCTCAGGCTCCAGATAATAACTTTTTTATTGCTATATTTGGATTAACCACTGACTTGGGACATTGTAAAAAATAAATGTTATTTTCCATCTGCATTTAACAGAGCCAAGCAGTAGCTGTAGAAAATAATTCGTCTTTTAGGGTCTTGAAGGTGTGTGCAAAATACAGGCCTGTTTTATAACCACTTTCTTCAAGTCTTTCATTAAGTTCTTATATCATAAACAAGTCAAATAAGCCCTTTCCCTGTGTTTTCACCAGTAGCCGGGCGGTGGCACTGCCACAGTACACGAGAATCCTAGTGACGGTGGTAGAGAGGCATATTTCGCACCAATCAACGGACACACAAAATACAGCTGCGCCACTGAATAACAAAAGAGTCTGTATTACATAAATATTCTCATTGCCACCAAAACTACTGCAACCAACATTTAGGTCATCATTTCATACGCATTCGTCATAGTGTTTTGTTATGCCTTATTTGAAATAGTTTTATAAGGCTTTGTTATCAACAACCAACCAAGACGTGCACAAACTGCAGCCGCAATGTGAGCTACATAAAAAAAGTATCACCTTTGTCTCTGTTGATGTCGTCTATGAAGAGCTGCTATGCAGAGAAGAAAAATTATGGTCTGGTTGGAGCTAACAGAAATACGAAGCAGCTGTCTTTACCTTATGGAAGTGACGTTTAATCGACGCTGCTTTATAGTGTCAACTGTACTTCTCAAAATTATGTTGAAATCGTATATGTTGTTACCTTCTCGTTTCCCCCCATACACATTCAATAGATTTCACCACTATTATGGATGTAAACATTGACCAGCTGACAATAACGTCACACGCAGTAACACCCAAATGTGCGCTCAGCACCCCCGGTGGAGTAATATTGTAAGATCTGACAGGCGCCAGCAACACCTGGGCAGAGGAACGCGCCATTGTGAAAGGAAACTATTTTTTAATGTAACCTTTATTTAACTAGGCAAGTCAGTTATCTTCGATGGAATATTCGTCTTGCATCGGCCGAGATGTAAAGTGGCAATTTTAGTCCAATAGAAACTATGCTTTAAATGCGATTTCGTAATATCCATTTAAAGTTATTTACCTTGTTTGACATGAAACATAAAGCAGTATGTGGGATGTATGCCTATAATATTGCCACGTTCATGTTCTATTCGGTACTAGGAAACTCTGACATTTCCAACATGCTGATAGTAATTATAAACGTGTCGCGTTCAACGAATCATCAATTCGGACATTTTCGAGTTTGTTAGTGCCGACCAGAATACGAACGCGGCATAAGACAATTGTAAGCCTATATTGATACAGTGCCTATCTATAGACAGTCTGCACCCCTGTCAAAATGTTAATATTTTGTTGCATTATAGCCTGGAATTAAAATGCATATAGTTGTTTTTCACATTTATCTACACATCCTACCCCACAACCACAGTGTCCACAGTGTCTCCCAATCCCTCTTGTCTCAGCCTCCATTATTTATGCTGCAGTAGTTTATGTGTCGGGGGGCTAGGGTCAGTCTGTTATATCTGGAGTATTTCTCCTGTCTTATCCGGTGTCTTGTGTGAATTTAAGTATGCTCTCTCTAATTCTCTCTTTTGTTCTCTCTCTCGGAGGACCTGAACCCTAGGACCATGCCTCAGGACTACCTGACTACCTGCTGCTGCTCCAGTTTCAACTGTTCAGCCTGCGGCTATGGAACACTGACCTGTTCACCGGACGTGCTACCTGTCTCAGACCTGCTGTTTTCAACTCTCTAGAGACAGCAGGAGCGGTAGAGATACTCTGAATGATCGGCTATGAAAAGCCAACTGACATTTACTCCTGAGGTGCTGACCTGTTGCACCCTCGACAACCACTGTGATTATTATTATTGGCTTCCATAAAGAAGAATGGTCTGAACTGGCCAAATCTAGGTGTGCAAAGTTGGTAGACCTATCTGACTCACAGCTGTAATTGCTGCCAAATGTGTTTCCACAAAGTATTAACTCGGGAGATATGCAGTTATGATATCAGTTTTGTATTTTTAATATATATTTTTAAAAATCCACACAAATCCCCTTAAGTGTGGAGTATGGTGTGTGTAGATAAGTGGGAAAAATCCTTATGAATGCATGAAACTGAGGCACTGGCAAAATGTGAAAAAAGTTCAAGGGATTTTCTATAGGCACTATATATATATATATATATATATATATATATATATATATATATATATATATATATATATATATACTGTATGTAGATCGATCAATCTCTCATGGAAATCAATTGCTATTTGCATGTGACATTGGCATGAAATGCACTGGAATATGTATCCACCGTTTACATTATGGCTGGTGGGACGCACTCTTTGATGGTAAACAAAACTAAGTGGTTTTAATTTCATTGAACAATTGCAGATATGCTTCATGATATTAGCATTTCCTGAACTGGCCGACAGATGTCATCAGAGTTTAGGCCATAGGTTATAAACCACCATGTAACATATGTCTGTTCTCCTTTAAAATATATATACAGTGCCTTGCGAAATTATTCGGCCCCCTTGAACTTTGCGACCTTTTGCCACATTTCTGGCTTCAAACATAAAGATATAAAACTGTATTTTTTTGTGAAGAATCAACAACAAGTGGGACACAATCATGAAGTGGAACGACATTTATTGGATATTTCAAACTTTCTTAACAAATCAAAAACTGAAAAATTGGGCGTGCAAAATTATTCAGCCCCTTTACTTTCAGTGCAGCAAACTCTCTCCAGAAGTTCAGTGAGGATCTCTATATGATCCAATGTTGACCTAAATGACTAATGATGATAAATACAATCCACCTGTGTGTAATCAAGTCTTCGTATAAATGCAGCTGCACTGTGATAGTCTCAGAGGTCCGTTAAAAGCGCAGAGAGCATCATGAAGAACAAGGAACACACCAGGCAGGTCCGAGATACTGTTGTGAAGAAGTTTAAAGCCGGATTTGGATAGAAAAAAGATTTCCCAAGCTTTAAACATCCCAAGGAGCACTATGCAAGCGATAATATTAAAATGGAAGGAGTATCAGACCACTGCAAATCTACCAAGACCTGGGCGTCCCTCTAAACTTTCAGCTCATACAAGGAGAAGACTGATCAGAGATGCAGCCAAGAGGCCCATGATCACTCTGGATGAACTGCAGAGATCTACAGCTGAGGTGGGAGACTCTGTCCATAGGACAACAATCAGTCATATATTGCACAAATCTGGCCTTTATGGAAGAGTGGCAAGAAGAAAGCCATTTCTTAAAGATATCCATAAAAAAGTGTTGTTTAAAGTTTGCCACAAGCCACCTGGGAGACACACCAAACATGTTTAAGAAGGTGCTCTGGTCAGATGAAACCAAAATTGAACTTTTTGGCAACAATGCAAAACGTTATGTTTGGCGTAAAAGCAACACAGCTGAACACACTATCCCCACTGTCAAACATGGTGGTGGCAGCATCATGGTTTGGGCCTGCTTTTCTTCAGCAGGGACAGGGAAGATGGTTAAAATTGATGGGAAGATGGATGGAGCCAAATACAGGACCATTCTGGAAGAAAATCTGATGGAGTCTGCAAAAGACCTGAGACTGGGACGGAGATTTGTCTTCCAACAAGACAATGATCCAAAACATAAAGCAAAATCTACAATGGAATGGTTCAAAAATAAACATATCCATGTGTTAGAATGGCCAAGTCAAAGTCCAGACCTGAATCCAATCGAGAATCTGTGGAAAGAACTGAAAACTGCTGTTCACAAATGCTCTACATCCAACCTCACTGAGCTCGAGCTGTTTTGCAAGGAGGAATGGGAAAAAATGTCAGTCTCTCGATGTGCAAAACTGATAGAGACATACCCCAAGCGACTTACAGCTGTAATCGCAGCAAAAGGTGGCGCTACAAAGTATTAACTTAAGGGGGCTGAATAATTTTGCACGCCCAATTTTTCAGTTTTTGATTTGTTAAAAAAGTTTGAAATATCCAATAAATGTCATTCCACTTCATGATTGTGTCCCACTTGTTGTTGATTCTTCACAAAAAAATACAGTTTTATATCTTTATGTTTGAAGCCTGAAATGTGGCAAAAGGTCGCAAAGTTCAAGGGGGCCGAATACTTTCGCAAGGCACTGTATATTTGTTTTTTGTTGTTATTTGTATATATATATGTGTTATCATTGTCTGTTTGTATACTTGTATGTATACTATTTTTTCTGCTATAAAAAAAGTATATTATTTATATATATATATAAATAATATACTATTTTTTTATAGCAGAAAAAATAGTATACATACAAGTATACAAACAGACAATGATAACATATGCTAGGGGGTACAACAAATTACAGATTATACAAAGACCTTAAAAGATGCACACATATTGATTGTTTTAACAGCTTTCTTATTAGAATAATGTAGAATGGTCTTAATGTACTGCTCGATTTCCTTACAGAAAACACAGAGTGTTTTTTTTTTTTAATTGAATTTACATTTATGAATATGACATTTTGCCATTATCACAATTAGATTTGAGGTCAAATTGTTTTTCTTTATCCTTTTTATAGTTAAGGAAACCGAGCAGCAAATTCACCCATAAAAAAACTAAAATCATCAAGAATATTAACAATTATTAAGCTATTAATATCTTGCCATCATTTCTTTACATGTAGACAATGCCAAAATCAATGCAAAACTTTTTCTGGATTCTCAACACAAAAAGCATTGTTAATGTTAATGCATTTTGAGTTCCTTCATGATTCGCAGGGTAATACTTATGGACCTTTGACCTTGTTAACAAGCAGGTATTTGTGTGGTAATAACCAGACTTTTTTCCCCAACAGATATATATGTCTGTTCTCACCATTTCAATAGCTGCATTTCACAACCTGTGAAAACCTTTGGTGGTAAAAAGACTATCTTGCTGTAACTGTTGGTTTGAGTTATAGAGGGCTATCGTGGTGGTGTGTCCATTAAAACACAGATGGTGGTTTGCGGTTCAATGGGCTGTTGCCCGGTTTATTATTTCAATTGAATTGAAGATGAGAGATTTAAGGATGTGATGGTTAACAAGGATATAAAAACATACATGCATAAAGCAAACAAATTTATCAAACAGTAAATGTTCTCAATAAAATTATAGTATAAATTAAGAAACAAGAACAAACTTACTTTGTCATAAACGCATCCAAAATACACAATATTACAAGAGAAAAGGTGTCTTGTAACAAAACACTGAAACTGAAATAGTACGGTCTGCCAAACTAATTCTTCTTCTTCTTTGGGACTAGATTGGCAGATCACATCCAACTTAAAGGTGCATACACTGCCACCTGCTATGCTAAAGTGAGGCCAGTCACGGCGTACCTACATTAAATTATCTTAATTATTCCTGTTCCTAAAAATAAAATAAACAGTGCAACACCAACTAACCCTACATCTATATACACCACTATTTCATAAAAATATAAATCACCACCCCATTAACTCTTCTCCAGTAAAATATAATTGAACCAGATACTTCTCTGCAGTTGCCATCTACACTCAATAAAACCCCACTACCCCGTTCCACTACTTTGACCATATCTGCCCCTGCCAACAGCCTGGGAGGATGGGACACAAATAACTGATGATTGGCTGAGAGAAATTGATGATAAAAACATTGTGGAGGCTGTTTTGTTAAACTTCAGTGTGACATTATCGATCATAGTCTTCTGCTAGAAAAACGTATATGCTTTATGGCTTTACACAACCTGCTACATTGTAGATAAAGAGTTACCTGTCTAACAGAACACAGAGGGTGTTCTTTAATGGAAGCCTCAAAATAATCCAGGTAGAATCAGCAATTCCCCAGGGCAGCTGTCTAGGCCCCTTACTTTTTTCAATCTTTACTAATGACCTGCCACTTGCTCCGAGTAAAGCCAGTGTGTCTATATATACGGTTGACTCAACACTATACATGTCAGCTACTACAGTGACTGCAACACTTAAAGAGCTGCATTTCATTTCAGAATGGGTGGCAAGGAATGTTAGTCCTAAATATTTCTAAAACTAAAAGCATTCACTAAACCCTAAACCTCAGCTAAATCTTGTAATTTATAATGTGTAAATAGAGCAAGTTGAGGTGACTAAACTTCTTGGAGTAACCCTGGATTGTAAACGTTCATGGTCAAAACATGTTGATACAACAGTAGCTAAGATGGGGAGAAGTCTGTCCATAATAAAGTTCTGCTCTGCCTTTTTAACATCACTATAAACAAGGCCGGTCCTACAGGGCCTAGTTTTATTGCACCTGGACTACTGTTCAGTCGTGGTCAGGTGCCACAAAAAGGGACTTAGGAAAATTGCAATTGGCTGAGAACAGGGCAGCAAAGCTGGTCCTTGGATGTGCACAGAGAGCAAATATTAATAATATGCATGTCAATCTCTCATGGCTCAAAGTGGAGGCGAGATTGACTTCATCACTACTTGTATTTATGAGAGGAATTGATATGTTGAATGCACCGAGCTGTCTGTTTGAACTACTGGCGCACAGCTTGGACACCCATGCATACTCCACAAGATATGCCACTAGAGGTCTCTTCACAATCCCCAAATACAGAACAGACTATGGGAGGCGCACAGTACTACATAGAGCCATGACTGCGTGGAACTCTATTCCACATCAAGTAACTGATGCAAGCAGTAAAATTAGATTTTAAAACATAAAAATACACCTTATGGAACAGTGGGGACTGTGAAGCAACACAAACATAGGCACAGACACATGCATACACACACACGTATACATGGATCTTGTATTGTAGATATGTGGTAGTGGTGGAGTGGGGGCCTGAGGGAACACAGTGTGTTGTGAATGTATTGTAATGTTTTTTAAATGGTATAAACTGCCTTAATTTTTCTGGACCCCGGGAAGGGTAGCTGCTGTCTTGGAAGCAGCTAATGAGGATTCATAATGAATACAAATACAAATACACCACGCCTCAACTCACCCTGTAACGCAGGGGTGTGCAACTCCAGTCCTCGAGGGCCTGATTGGTGGCACACTTTTTCTCCATCCCTGTGAAACACAGCTAATTAATCAAATCGCATTCTAAACTGAAGATCCTGATTAGGTGATTATTGGAGTCAGGTGTGTTAGCTGTAGCTGGTGCAAAACTGTGACACCAATCAGGCCCTCGAGGACTGGAGTTGCCCACCCCTGCTGTAACGCTTCTGAAGTTAAATCTCATCTACCCAAATACTTCTCTGCAACTGCCACCACAACATCTATTTTCTGTGATTTACTTTCCATTTCTGCGGTACAGTTGATAACCATTACTATGAACTCTAAGATGCCAACCTTACTGAAAAATAACTCACACGTTACCCTATCCCTCTGTACTGGCTCAAATCTACTTCTCACTGGGATCCTCTCAGGATCCTTCACCTTTGACCCATCCTCCTCCATTTTCTTCACTGCCTCAGCATATGACACCCTCTGCACTACTCTGACTCTGGCCACTTCTATCTGCCTCTCTCGCAGCTGACACTTCCGATCCCCAGCAACATGATCACCCCTACAATTGAAACACACACAACTTTATCCTCCGAACCTTCACAATCCTCTGTCCTATGGTTGCCTCCACACTTCCCACATCTTGGAATCTCCCTCCTCCATACTGCTGCAACATGACCATAAACGTTGCACCTGAAACAGCACAGTGGAGTCTGGACAAAAGCCCTTACAGGATAATTGATGTATCCTAACATGACTTTGTCTGGTAGACTGACTCAAAATGACTGACAACGACTCCTCTATCTCACCATGCTCCCCACCGGGTCTGCGTCGCACCAAATGGTGGGCATCACAAACACCAGGAATTTTCAATTGCTCCACACATAACTCAGAAACCACTCTTTTCAATACAAAGTCTTTGTTTCCAACCGTGTAACTAAAATCCTGGACCACACATCACCTCAGGACTGGAGGTATGTTGACACACAGATCAACCCAGCAGATGACATCCCCAGAGGAAAGATTCTGGCTTGTCGGCTCCACACAGGTTGAATCATGGCCCTCCATTCCTTCCCCTACCCCCTAATCAGTGGCCAAAGACTCCCTCTGTAGCACCACTGGAGTAACTATCAGAGTTGAGAAAAACACTGTGACTCCGCTGCCAGACGCCACTCACTTCAATACCTGGAATGAACTGATTGAAGCCATTTACTAGTCCATCAACTAAACTCCCCCTCAAAACTCTGGTTCTACAGCTATTGAGGGTTCTCAATGTGAGATCCTGCTCCTCCAGCACTCCCAGAGAAATTGCTTCCCAGAAGACCTCCATACACTGGAAAGTGGTAAAGTAGTCCCTTTGAAAAGCCGCCTCCAAAACCTCTCTCCTGAATTGGACAAGTCTACAGGTCTCATTCGAGTTGGGAGCATTCTCCGGAGAGCTGAGACTCTGGAACCAGAACCGGTGCACCCAGCAGTGCTGGATCCGAAGAACGCAATCACTCGCCTCATCAAACACTATGACAAGCTTTCCCATCCTGGTGCCAATAGGTTATTTGCTGATATCCACTGACATTTCTAGGTTCTGAAGGGACGTCAACAAAATATCTGTAGCCATAAACAATATTAATACACTTTCACAATAATTACGCATAATTATAATTCATCATGAAATATTCCATGATGCTTAGTTATGTTAGCACAGGTTTTCCTTTATTTCAAAATCAACATATGGGCAAAGACTAATCCATACACAGCCATCATCACTAACACGTGACATAGACAATACAAAATAAATATACATCAACATCTCCATTCACTTTGTTCTTCATTATCAAATAAATATTAAATACGTTCATCATATTTTTCCTAGTACATTGCAAAGGTGTCTCAAAATACTTTATGGAAATAAAAGAAATGATATAAACAAAAATCCAACTCTTTAAAAAATTATCAAAACTTGTCGGTTACAAAATATTTGCACTTAAAAAAGATCCCAGTATTTCAAATAAATAAGATATATAAAACAATTTATAGTTGATATTTTAAAATATTTCCTCTTTTTCAACAATGCAGAGGATAAACAAGTCCTCTCAGTTGCTGTTTAAAAATGTCTTCAGTGTCATTTTGTTTGTAAAAATAAATAAGTCAATAAATAAATGCTGAATAAATAAGCAAAATTAACACAACATGAATAAATAATATATTAAACAGACTCAAATTCATACACAACAATAATAATGAAACCACAAACTATTCCTGGAAGTGCAATATCTATGCCCATAAATACTATCAACATTACTCAATAGGGTTGGAACACAAGTACACTATTTTGGAGCGTATGTTATGATGGGGTATTTGAGCCAGTATACTGCATTCTTAGTCTGTTCTGTACAATTAAAGTGGATGTATTTTTTTTATTATACCCCTCGTAAGGTTCCCAAACACCCACACCAACACAGTTTACTTCAATGCGCACAAAAAACACTTGTGTGTCCATTGATCCTGTTAACCTTCATGCAAACAGGGAGGGGAGCAACATGAAATGGACAACATATTGTCTCCAAAACAAATAAGAGAAAAAACAAGTATATATTCCAAAAGCAAGGGATGATTATTTATGGTTGTTGGGTTTTGTATACCCAGACACCATGTCACCATGCCTCCTCTACCCTCTTCTACCTCCCTTTCGTATGTTCCATTATGTCTCACCACACCTTTAGAGACTACACTTCGATGCCTTTTACTGCTTGGTTGATGGACTCCAACAGAGCGCGGTTCTCCGGGTTTTGGTAGCAATCTTTATTGGAGAACATATGGGTCAAGGTGTCCACGTAATTATCGAAGTTCTGGTCCGACATAGGTTCCTGCTGAAGTAAACACAAGTAACACTTTAAAGACAAGTTGTATGCGTTAATTTGTAAGCGAGTGCCGTTGCATTTGTGGAGAGTATGTGGGTGTGCGTGAGTGCATGCATGCTCTGAGTGATCCATCCCTATGTGTAACTCACCATGTGTGGCAGCCGGATGTTGGACAGGCTGCGGATCAGAGCTTGGCTCAGGCCAGACAGCTCCATGTACAGGGCATCGTTCCTCTCCTCGATCTGCTTGTTTTCCTCCTCCATACTCTTCAGGTTCTTCTCCATGGATGAGATCTGGAGCAGAGAACCACCAATCAATCAACCACAGTTCTTCAGTCAGCCACAAACCAGTCAGAAACACTTTTTATACAATCTGTTTTTTATTTTGAATTGGGAATGTATGGTCGGGACAGTATTTAGTGGGTATTGTTAACAAGTGTCAGACTCACCTGTGTGTGCAGGTTCATCATATCATCCTCCATCTCTGAGTTGGACTCACTCAGTTCACCGATCTCTTTGTTCAGCTGCTTGATATCTTCATCATTATCCAGAACTGGGGAAATGAAGCAACCAGTAACAACCAATAAAACAACTAGAAACAGTCAAACATAATTGAAGATCATCCCGTTTTACTGATGTATTGTTGACTTGACCCACTCATAATGTTGGGACAAATCCTAACTTCCACTGAAATCAATGCATGACTAAGTGAAAATTTGAGTTAAGCGGAAATGACGATTTTCCCTGTTGTGCAGAAACTGTCAGATGAAACATTTAAGGTACTGTGTATCCCCAGACTTACCATCGCTGGCCTTGAACTTTGCTGTAATGTACTCGTCTCCAGGGAACCTGGTTCTCTTCTTATTAGCGGAGGCTCTGGGACAACCAGAGAGACTAGGAGCAACAGAAGACGAAAAGAGAGATGAGGCTAGTGATGGAGCACTGCTAGAATAGGGCCAGTTAGTTTAGTTCATTTTAATATGCCAATCAGTTTTTTGTCCAATATGTTTTGCTGTGCTTTAAAAACCTGACTAGATGTAAAAATCTATCGAATGAAATGAAATCATAAAATAAACAAACTCAATAATAACCTAGAATAGGTTCATTATATTTCAGGTTTAGGCCCAGCTTTGTGTAAAGTGTTTGCACGAACCCCGCCAAAAAACAATTAAATTTGATTGAGTGTAATACCTGCGGTGTGTGAGGAAGCTGCCGTTGGCGTGTCCTGATCCATCACAGCCGGGGGTGGGACAGGTGGGGCCCTCCGTCTTGAAGGCCTTCCAGGAGAAAGGAGAACCGTTGAGGAGCCCCTCCTTCTGACGCCGCGCTGCCAGCGGGCACCCATAGGCACTACGGTGGGTGGCATACTTCCCACTGATGTGGCCCAGGCTGTCACAGCCGGGCACTGGGCATCTACTAATGGAGGGGGGAAAGCCAGGGACGACAGGGAATGAGAGGGTAAAGGATAGAAAGAGCGAGACAGAGGAAAGCAATCAGTAATAGTTTGAAAACCCGAGGCCCGAATAAAGGGTGGTCGTTTGTGTGGATGGTAAAGAAAAGGAAGGTTTGTCGTGGACCAACCTTAAAAGCTCAGGGTCTTCCTTGTCATCCTTGGTGGGTGTTGTCTTGACGGCACCTTTCTTAGCACGGGGGCATCCGGACAAACTGACAGAGACGTAGAGAGAAATTTGAATAAAGTCCTTTTTAGATTATTCTCCAGTTGGATTTTCTAGGATTACATTTTTTTTTTAAACAAAAGCAATAAATTATCTGTGCATACCTTCTATGGGAGGCGTAGTTTCCAGTGATGTGACCTGATCCATCGCATTCAGGGGTCGGACACCTGGGAGTCAACCAGAGAGAAGTCAGGTCAGCATAGCACTGCATGTGATATTCATATTTGTTGCAAATGTAGAGATGATATGAAAGCGCTTTGTCATAAAAGTAGCTAACACTTTCACTATGGGATAGAGTTTGTTTGATACAGATCGCAGCAGAGGGAAAACACATTGTAGTGACAATACAAAGGGTTCAGTCATGTCAGTATAAAGTAGGGTTAGAACAGGGATAGGAAACTCTGGTCAAGGGGGTCCGCAGTGTGTGAAGGTTTTTATTCCAGCCCAGCACTAACACACCTAATTAAAATCCTTGATGTCAGACAACAATGAAGTTTTTAGGTGTGTTGGAGCTGAACTGGAACCATTGCCTGCACACAAGCCTGGGTCAGAAAGAAGGAAGGAAGGGGTAATACAAGCACAGACATACTTCAGTTCAGCAGAGTGGGCAGCCATGAGGGTCCGAAGAGACTTATCAGCAAGAGGACAGCCTGACAGACTAGAAAATATGGAAAATATATATATAGACAGAGTATATTGTGTAGTCATTTAATAAGGGCAGAATAAAGGGAAGATCTCAATCACAATCATAACAATGAATATTGTTTACAGGACTCATAGTAGCACATGATAAGAGCAATAGAGTATAGTAATTATTGAAAGTTCACGATTTTTTATACAGATGTGTAGATTAGTTGACATTCAGTGTCAGTGCCTGAAAAACACTATGAATGCAGCTGTAAGACGTACAATGTGAATCAGCGCTACCGACTGCATTGGTTGTAATGCAGGGGAGTAGGGCTGTGTCATACCTCCGATGTGAAGCGTAGTTTCCAGTGATGTGCCCACTGCCATCACAACCTGGGGTGGGACATCTGGAGATTATTGGGAATGATTAGAAATTCATTAATGAATTCATTCAAAAACATGAGGTTGGATGGCAGTACTACTTTGAACTGAATTCTATATAATGGTGATGTGTCAGCCTTGATATTAGAGTACTGGGTAGAGAGACATAGATAATTAAAATGTAGGTTATTTTTTACTTATAACGTTGTTATGAATGCTGGATTGAAGTTATTTTAGAGTATTCTTACAGTAGAACCTCTTTTTTGCAGTCTTTGGGTGAGAACTGGACCTTGAAGCTGGACGTGGTGACCTCGCCTGGGTACTTCCTGTCCTCCATGCTCTCCTGGGTGATGTCATCATCTTCTGCGTCAGAGGAGGTGTAGGAGTGGGCCACATAGTCCATCTGGCAGAAGGTCAAACAAACACAGGTAAGGATGGAGATTATAGTTTATCATTTAATCCACCCTTTATTCAAACCAGGATGTCCCATTAAGGAAAAAAGGTATTTTACAAAGTACATCTGGCAAAGATGACAGCTCCAGTATAAAAAAATCATGCAATCAGAACATAATCACACAAGTCTCACCTTGCCATATTTCCAATTCTCGTGTATCACTGGAAGCTGAGGCTAGAACACACACTAACCTCTCTCAAGACTATTACATTATCATAATTCCAATGGTTTGGTGTTAGTCGCAGACTTGGCATAAAGCAGTTACCTCATCCTGCTCCTCATTCTCTTTGGGACAGTTTGGCTTAGTGAAGTCCAGAGGCCCCTCCAACTCCTCCTGTAGGTGGCCCTGGGACGAGGGAATGTCTCCCGGGTGCTGCGAGGAGGAGGAAGAGCAGGGGTCTGGTGATTGCATCCCTTCCATCTTGATGGGCTTCTTCATGCTCAGGTCCAGTGTCCCATTCTCATCCACTTCAATATCTATGTCCTGAAGGTACAAGGACTATGTTAGTGTGTGTGTGTGTGTGTGTGTGTGTGTGTGTGTGTGTGTGTGTGTGTGTGTGTGTGTGTGTGTGTGTGTGTGTGTGTGTGTGTGTGTGTGTGTGTGTGTGTGTGTGTGTGTGTGTGTGTGTGTGTGTGGTGTGTGTATAGGTGTGTGTGTGTGTGTATAGGTGTGTGTGTGTGTATAGGTGCGTGTGTGTGTGCGTGTGTGGGTAGTAATACAGTGTGTCTAATAAATAATTTCAAGAGGGAAGAATATATTCTTTATAAAGTCAACCACAAACAGGCTAGGCTGGGCTGAGCTGGGTATCAGAGAGGCCTACCTTGCCAGCTGGGTCCTGCTGTTTGGTGCGAAGGTTCTCTGGACTCTCCCAGCAGCGTGTGGACAAGTTCAGAATGGCAGTGGCAGCCATGTGAGCAGCCTCGGCATCATGGGTGTAATCGTAGCCACTGGAGGACGAGGAGGAACTGCTCTTTGCATATCCTCCCGAGAAGCTATGGCCCGGGGACGTGGCCTTAGGGAATGGTTTAGCTGTAGAGGAGAGAGAGGGTGGGTGTGTGCAAATTAGAATTTACCTTCACAGTATAACACGCACCAAGCCGCCATTACAGTTCTCCTATAACCAGCAGGGTCGTGATCCTAGACTACCAACCAATTTCTCTCAGGAATACTGATGTGAAACGAAAAAGTTATGTTTTGTTAGTTAAAGGGACAGTTCACCCAAATTACAAAATGACATTCATTTCCTTACCCTATAAGCAATCTATGGGCAAGGTAAGACAGCAATAAATGCCATAGTTTAGTTTCCCTGGCACTGTTTTCACATGCTAACGTTTAAGGAAGTCATGAGACTTATGTTTGCATTTTTCATGCATCATGTTCAACTCATCTATAAGTGACTTTGTTGAGCTTCAAAATCAATTGGGGGAGATACTCTACACCCAAACAGCTTCAGACCTATATCTATCCTACCCTGCCTTTCTAAGATCTTCAAACAGATTACCAACCATTTTGAATCCCGCCGTACCTTCTCCGCTATGCAATCAGGTTTCAGAGCTAGTCATGGGTGCACCTCAGCCACGCTCAAGGTCCTAAACGATATCATAACCGCCATCGATAAGAGACATTACTGTGCAGCCGTATTCATTGACCTGGCTAAAGCTTTCGACTCTGTCGATTACAACATTCTTATTGCAGATACAACAGCCTTGGATTCTCAAATGATTGCCTCGCCTGGTTCACCAACTACTTCTCTGATAGAGTTCAGTGTGTCAAATCGGAGGGCCTGTTCTCCGGACCTCTGACAGTCTCTATGGGGGTGCCACAGGGTTCAATTCTCGGGCCGACTCTCTTCTCTGTATACACCAATGATGTCGCTCTTGCTGCTGGTGATTCTGTGATCCACCTCTACGCAGACGACACCATTCTGTATACATCTGGCCCTTCTTTGGACACTGTGTTAACTAACCTCCAGACGAGCTTCAATGCCATACAACACTCCTTCTGTGGCCTCCAACTGCTCTTAAATGCAAGTAAGACTAAATCATGCTCTTCAACCGATCGCTGCACGCACCTGCCCGCCCATCCAGCATCACTACTCTGGACGGTTCTGACTTAGAATATGTGGACAACTACAAATACCTAGGTGTCTGGTTAAACTGTAAACTATCCTTCCAGACTCACATTAATCATCTCCAATCCAAAATTAAATCTAGAATCGGCTTCCTATTTCGCAACAAAGCCTCCTTCACTCACGCTGCCAAACATACCCTTGTAAAAAGGACCATCCTACCGATCCTTGACTTCGGCGATGTCATTCACAAAATAGCCTCCAACACTCTACTCAGCAAATATCACAGTGCCATCTGTTTTGTCACCAAAGCCCCATTTACTACCCACCACTGCGAGCTGTACGGTCTCGTTGGCTGGCCCTCGCTTCATACTCGTCGCCAAACCCACTGGCTCCAAGACATCTACAAGTCTCTGCTAGGTAAAGCCCCGCCTTATCTCAGCTCACTAGTCACCATAGCAGCACCCACTCGTAGCACGCGCTCCAGCAGGTATATCTCACTGGTCACCCCATAGTCAATTCCTCCTTTGGCCGCCTCTCCTTCCAGTTCTCTGCTGCCAATGACTGGAACGAACTGCAAAAATCACTGAAGTTGGAGACTCTTATCTCCCTCACTAGCTTTAAGCACCAGCTGTCAGAGCAGCTCACAGATCACTGCACCTGTACATAGCCCATCTGTAAATAGCCCATCTGTAAATAGCCCATCCAACTACCTCATCCCCATACTGTATTTATTTATTTATCTTGCTCCTTTGCACCCCAGTATCTCTACTTGCACATTCATCTTCTGCACATTCTACCATTCCAGTGTTTAATTGCTATATTGTAATCACTTCGCCACCATGGCCTATTTATTGCCTTACCTCCCTTATCCTACTTCATTTGCACATGCTGTATATAGACTTTTAAAAATAAAACAAATAAAATAAAATAAATGCTAATATCGGTCTCATGACTTGAATAAGAATGTGGAAAAGGTGCCAGGGAAACAAACCAGAGTATGAATTGCTGTGATACCTTGTCCATAGAATGCTTACAGGGTAGAAAAAACTATGTCATTTTGGTTTCCAACAGAAATTCAACAAATGCCAAGATCATCTTACATTTGAAGGCTTTGGGTGAGGTTTGACTGGTGGCGGGTATCTTTGGAACCAGCAAAGGCTTCCCAAACACCTGGACGTCGAAGCTTGCATAGTCGAAGGAAACCTTGGAGTATTTCTCCAGCTCTTTGGCCAGGTTGGCACGGGGTGTGGCAGGCACCATGTTGGGTCTGTAGCCGTACTGAGGGATCTCCAGCTGCTTCACAAAACACATAGGTCTGTCGGAGAGAGAGAGAGAGAGAGAGAGAGAGAGAGAGAGAGAGAGAGAGAAGGTGAAAGGTAAGAGACAGAGGTGGTAAAACAGTCAGAACATTTTGTATAAGAGAAGGGGTAAAAGATTAGTAAAATGCATCAGATGGACAGCTATTGTCGTAAGTGGAAATATGGAGAAAGGGAGGACCAGAGAGGGCTCACCTGAGAACTCTGTCTGAATGGGGACTCCCAGTTGGGGGCTCGCTGACTGAAGGCTGGGGGTGACTGGGGGTGACATGGCCCCCCTTGGAGAGTTTCTCTGCAGCTGCTATGGGACAACCGGAAAGACTGAGAGGGACAAAGAGAGATAGTGAAAATGTATACATTTTCTCATAGAATTCCACCGGAAATAGAAGGTCAATGTCAGGTTGTAATTGTTGGACAGTATAATACCTGCGGTGTGTGTTGCGATTGCTGTTTACGTGACCCTGGCCTATGCATCCTGGAGTTGGACACTTCAGCACGTTCTCATGCATGGCCAGTACTAGGGAGAGATAGAGAGATATAAGAATGTGTGTCAATTGTTCAAAGGAGTACGTGTAATGTTCCGCTGTTAGAACTTTGGTATTAGAGTGTCAGTGCTCTGCTAGTACTCACTCTCAGGTGGGATCCTATCTTTGTGAGGGCACCCAGAGAGGCTGCGGTGGTGGGGGTACAGCCCAGTCACATGGCCTGTCCCATCACACCCAGGGGTAGGGCATTTCACCTCCTTCTTTTCTGGATAGGAAGGGGAGAGATGTTGAGTGAGCAAAATTGAAAAATTGAAAAAACAATTGGAACATGATTCTGATTCTATGGCGGGTTAAAAGATATCCTGATAAAGCATAAACTGTCCTACCTTTGCTGTGGTGTCCTCTGTGTCGCATGGCTTGGTCCATGGCTTTGCTGGCCCTGTCGTCGGGGCTGTGGTAGTGCTGGTGCTCTGGAGACTGTTGGTCGACGTGCGGCCCTCTAACCTGCTCGGCCTTCAGGGCGATGGCTTGCTCCAGCAGTCCCAAGTTCCCCCGGGTCATATCCCAGGTCTCTGAGTCATCTGTCACACCCGAACCCTGTGAGAGACAGTCATCTTCCTCCTCCTCTTCCTCTTCCTCTTCCTCTTCCTCAGATCGTATCTCAATGACCACTGTGGTAGGTGGGGCTTTGTGAGAGTCGTGGTCCTCTTCTTCCACCTCCCCTGCTTCTGTTTCCTCCTCTTCTTCCTCCTCCTCTTCTTCCTCCTCCTCTTCCTCCTCTTCAGTCAACGGGGAACCAATCTTTACCTCCCCCGCTGCCACTTCTGTATCCTCACATTCCTGAGCAGGAGTACTAGGGGCAAGAGGGATGGCAGGCTCCATGTAGACCACCTCATCCTCCTCTTCCTCCTTTTCTTCCTCTACCTCCTCTTCCTCCTCTTCCACCTCCTCCTTCTCTTCCTCCTCCTCCTCCTTTTCCTCTCCCTTCTTCTCTTTTTCCTCATCTCCCCCCTCTTTTGCCGGATGCCTGCTATAGTCGCCACTGGAATACTGGTGATCTGAGATCTCCTGACTCACAAATTGCCTCTCCTCCTCTTTCTCTTCCTCCCCTCCTCCCTCCTCCTCCTCCTCTCCTACCTCCTCCTTTTGCTTCTCCTCACTCTCTGCTCTCCCTGTTTCATTGTCGCCTTTGGGATGCTCTATTGTTCTGTGTGCATCAACTGTATCCTCATCTTCCTCATCCTCCTCCTCAGCGGCCTGTATCTCTGCCACTACTTGCACCTCCTCTTTGTGTCTGTCTGCCACTGCCTCTGCTTCTGCCTCTGTGGAAGCTTGCTGTTGGGTTGTGGTGGCTGTGTCCTTCTGCGAAGTCCCTGCTTCAGGTGCAGCTATGGTGTCAGACTCGACAGACGTCTCTTTCTCTGTGTCTTCGGGTATCACCTGTGAGCAATCGGCTGTGTACAGTGCAGAGTTGATAGGTTATTGCTAAATAATGAGCTCTCCCTGTATTTGTCTTTCCATCAATACTTACTTTAGTATCATTATCAATCTGTACCACTGCAATAGCCAATAGCAATCCATGATAAATGTGATATATTCCTTGGATTCTGGTCTTCTCTTGACTCACCTTTCATGGACATGGCTGGGTTTGGCATTTTGCTATTTTCCTTCTCTTTCTGCTCCTCCTCCTCTGACTCCTCCCCCTCCTTATGCTCTGCCTCACTGGCGGCGTCACTGTCTGCTGTGTTGAAGCCCTCGTCCATGGCCAACTTCAGGGGCAGGGTCTTTTTCTTGGGGGCGGGTTGATTCTCTTCTGCCTCCGCCTCCACAAGTTTCCTCTTCTTCACTATTGGGCATCCAAGAATGCTATGGGTGCAAGGTGAGGAGATGGGTGTTAAAGTCTTACTCCAGTCTCCTTTTCATCTCATTTAACACCTGATTTACTTAACAAAAGGCACATCTCAATAGATGGTCCAGGTATCCTCATGACATGGCGCAAGTGGGGGAAGGAGCCTTTCCTCTTTGGTTCTCTACTGTTCCTTGAGCAAGGAGGGTGGCCGATGACATCGCAAAGTCACCATCAGACCAATGCCCTACTCCTTGAAGTTTGCAGTTGTCTAAAAAACACTATTTTGCTCAAAACATATTTTTTTACCCTTTAGTGTATATACTGTATTTATACATGGGATATTGTTTTTCAACAGGTAAAGTTAAAAAATCACTGGAGAACTGGAGAACGAAGTACCCTTAATACCACTATATGTGGTATTTTTAATGGAGCTTTTTCTCAATTTAATAGTATTTGTATTTAAGAAACGGTGTTAGCAGAGGAACTTGAGAGCTAAGAGTTGTTGGTGGTTAGTCTAGTTAGTATATCATACCTTCTGTGGCGTGAATATCTCCCAATGACATGGCCTGAACCATCGCACCCGGGGGTGGGGCAGCTACTTAGTGATACAAACAGAAAACAAACATTTGTTTTATTAATTTTGCACAATGAATACGTTCAAACTTTGTATGTGCTTTTCAGTTCATCACCAGCCTAGTTTATTTGCTCTGAATCTCTGCATGCTCGGGTTTTAGTGCACCCAACCAGTCTAAAGCCATATTGTATTTTTCAGGACTACATGTATACAGTAATAAGACAACTGTGTGGCTGGATTCAATACAGTAGCAGAAAAAAAACCTATTCTCTCACCTTAACTCTGCTCCCACGAGTTCAACGGGTACTGGGGAATAAAAAGACAGAGAGAGAACATCATAAGACACACACTTATCCTAAATACACGACAAAGGAAGCCGTTTCAATTAGTGTGTGTGACTGTGTGGCTGCGTGCGGTGGCTGCGTGCGTGCCTACTGTACGTGCATGTGTGTTTGGCCCCAGCTCACCTCTGATGCCTTTTGAGCGGGTCCGGGTTCTCGTTTCTGCTGTGTCCTGACTCATCTGAAACACACAGAGTGTCATGACACTGCACTTACTATCTGTCTCTCTTTCTCTTTTTCACACACACACACACACACACACACACACACACATACACACACACACACACACACACAAACACACACACACACAGCTTCTCACTTTGATTCGAAGGCTCCTCTTGGTCTCACAGAATCTGCTTATTCTGTCTCCTCGTGTCCACCTCTGGTTCAGCAGCTGCCCTCTGAACTCATGTTCTATTGGAGATGAGAGACAAAGGACACAGTCAAGGTTATACAACAACAGCATACAGCATACATCAGGGTTGGGCAAACATTTTGGCTCGAGAGGCCCATTGGGATTTCGAAATTCAATGGAGGGTCGC
Organism: Oncorhynchus mykiss; assembly: GCF_013265735.2. Lineage (NCBI taxonomy): Eukaryota > Metazoa > Chordata > Actinopteri > Salmoniformes > Salmonidae > Oncorhynchus > Oncorhynchus mykiss. The sequence continues at coordinate 53,237,039 of NC_048580.1, read as the reverse complement.
ACAGAGGCCTAGATATTGGAACATTGCTGTGGGGACTTATTTCCATTCAGCCACAAAAGCATTAGTGAGGTCGGGCACTGATGTTGTGCGATTAGGCCTGGCTTGCAGTCGGTGTTCCAATTCATCCCAAAGGTGTTCAATGGGGTTGAGGTCAGGGCTCTGTGCAGGCCAGTCAAGTTCTTCCACACCGATCTCGACAAACCATTTCTGTATGGACCTCGCTTTGTGCATGGGGACATTGTCATGCTGAAACAGGAAAGGGCCTTCCCCAAACTGTTGTCACAAAGTTGGAAGCATAGAATTGTCTAGAATGTCATTGTATGGTGTGGCATTAAGATTTCCCTTTCTTGGAACTAAGTGGCCTAGCCTGAACTATAAAAAAAAGCCCCAGACGATTATTCCTCTTCCACCAAACTTTACAGTTGGCACTATGCATTCGGGCAGGTAGCGTTCTCTCCACCAAACCAAGATTCGTCCACTGGACAGCAAGATGGTGAAGCGTGATTAATCACTCCAGAGAATGCGTTTCCACTGCTCCAGAGTCCAATGGCGGCAAACTATACCGCACTCCAGCAGATGATTGGCATTGAGCATAGTGATCTTAGGCTTGTGTGCGGCTGCTCGGCCATGGAAACCCATTTCATGAAGCTCCTGACAAACAATTATTGTGCTGACGTGTATGACGATGCCATATTGACAGTCACTGGGCTCCTCACTGAGCTCCTCAGTAAGGCCATTCTACTGCCAGTGTTTGTCTATGGAGATTGCATGGCTGTGTGCTAGATGTTATACACCTGCCAGCAACCGGTGTGGCTGAAATAGAAGAATCCACTAATTTGAAGGGGTATCCACATACTTTTGTATATATTGTGTACATACTTAGACAGGCCTATACTGGTGACTTCCTAACCTAACCTTCCTTCCTAACCTATTAGGGATACTGTGTGACATGCTTTATTTTTTCTGTGTATGGCAATTTCATTCCATGACATAATGTAATATTAATTGTTGGTGTTCTTATCCGTTGTTCTTATTATTTGTGTACAAAATGTTCTAAAAAGATTAAACACAAAACGATCCTTGAAGGGCACCCCTAGAAAATCATCACATGTTCAATCTGGACAGAGCTACAGGTAAAAACGGTGGATGGTTGATAACAGGGTGATAAATAACCATGACTGTTATTGCAAACACAACAAGCTCCCCATACACAATAGGGCTGTGTGGTTGGGATTCTCCCAGAGAAATATAAGAGAACAATACAGTAGGCCGAAAAGTACAGAAGGCCTGCCCATGTGCTATCACTAGCGCTGTTAAATCAATGACATTACACTGTTCCAAGATCATGTTGCGTTAAACATGCAGCAATGTGCAAAAAAATATGTATCATATAGCATTTTAGGCATACCTATGATTAGGCCTACTTTGCCTATATAGTTGGACGTTATAACCGGTGGTGATTATATTGTTTGAGGAATAGCTTTTAATGAACCAGACAGTTAATCAGTATATACTAAAATATTAAACTGCATTTACAACAGAAATGCAACTAGCCTACCCAAAGCCTCCTCCTTGACCATGTTAGCCTATTTTTCATCTCTCTTGCACATAATGGAATTAGACCTAAAGGCCTAGAGTAGGACACATTTGAATACATTTAAATTATTTATGAATATGTGTTTAAAGAGAAAGAAAATGGCTTCGTGGCTTTGTTTATCGGCCTTGCACAAAAACACCACGGTGCTGTCCATGGTGCTGCTAACACGACCTCACACACTCCGCTATGACACAACGTCTTCAAGTTAATCGGTCTTGCTTTAGTGAGAGAGAGCCTTCAAATATCAAGTTTGGGTGTGTTTTTCTAGTGCTATTATAATAATAAGGTCGTTGTAATGGCACTCTTAGCGCACATAGCCCCGGGAGATGGTGACATTTGAGGGGCACATGATCATCGGCTCTCGGATATGTAGCTCCACCTCCCCCAGTTTCCTACTGACACATTTTACAGTCATTGACTACAAACACGAGCCCCTGCGAGCCGAGTAGGAAAGCACAGGCAAACAGCACAGGCAAAGCAGCAGTAGGCCCATTGCAAAGCCACTTTGTAACCAAATAACATGCCGGTTTAGGCCTTGATCATCGATTGAACATCCACACACAGAAATATAAAGACAAAAAACATACACGAGATAAGGACAAGAAAAGTAGGCTATTGCACGTATAAAGGCATATGCCTCTCCGGATTGCAAAACCACAAAAATGACTTTCACAATAGAACCCTAAACCGAAACAAATATGCCTAGTGGTTCAAATATTATTTTATATTATCACCCCGGTAGTCTACTTTTCTATAGGCTCTTCGCAATGGAAAGAAAGGATAAACCATCAAATACAATTACATGGCTATGTACAATGCCACACAATAGGCCTGCAGCTTTCAAACTTATCAACATTAGGTCTATATGCCTCTTTTCTCGAAGTTTCAGAAACCCTAAGCAACACGAAGTCCGATACAAATCTCACATTAATGTTTTTACAAACTGTGAACAATATAGCTTATCTGAAACTCATATAAAAACGATCAACGTTTTTTTAAAGGTGACTATCAAAAGAGTTCGTCATTCGTCCGAAATGACATTCTCTGGCCGTTTGGATGACTTTTGGATTACCAAAAGAGAACTGTGTGTTCTGTTGGTTCATGCCATACATCTATAGTACTGAAGGTTGTGTGAAATAAGATACAATTATGTTCTATATGAATTAGCATCCTAAAGAGACTGCATCTTTAAGAATTAAGACCGGGACATCCATTAGGCGATAGAAACCAACAGCAATGGATGTTCGCGAAAAGATAATAAATATGTTTACAATCTGATTTCAAATACATTTGAGGAACACACGCATTTAACTATACTACAGAATTTGAAACCATAATATGATTATAAATACCATTATTGAATGGCTCTGGTTGCTTCGTTGTTTTCAAGTAGGTAAGGCGGGCCTCCTGAATCCTATTTCAACAACTTCTTCTCAGCGTTGAATACTACCTCCACAATATCCCCGCAACTCTTTCATTGACCGTTAGAGACATCAAACATAATCCGGAGCTCAGTGCTCTTCCACCAGTCTTCAGTTTACAAAAGCGGCATTACTCCAACTTTAAATGTAGAATAGCCTACTCCAAAATCCATAAGCAAAAAAACATGGCTTCATTTGCCTTTGTCAGCGAGAACAGGCCTACGTAATATTGCCTTACCTTTCGCTCATGGGTCATTGTTCACCCCTCCCCCCATGCTCTGACATCACCATAGCAAAGCCCACAACATAGCAAAGCCCACAATCTAAGAGGTGGCTTCGGGTACTCCGGTATGTTTTTTTTTAGATCAGTTGTCATGCTGCAGCATCAATCACAATTTGTTGTAGTCTACACCCTCCATCAGCATCAGTATCAAGGTAAATCTAAGCACCGTAAAAATATTTTGAAGATTTCAGTAGCCCGGGTGGTGCGTGCCTTAGTTTCAGCACCATGGACAGTAGCTAGAGCGTTCTGCTAAAACTGCGGTCCATAAACATACTGTAACGTTGGTCCTTATAGATGTGGTAAATACTCTCAGAGCTAAATATAAACAATTTTCCAATTCACACCGATTTAAATTCCTTCAAAGTTAACTTAAATACCGATATTTTTTTTTTAAGAAAAAAACTATCGATTGCATGGTGTCTGTTACAGGCACAAAAACTGAAACATTGGTGTCAAGGCAAAAAAAAAGCCCTCTCAGAGGGAACTAGTTTTTCTTGGCATTACTCCGCAAAATATGATTAGGCCTATAGCCTGAGCGCCTCTGGGCAATGTAGTAGTAACCCTACAGTGTTTATTTAACCAGGCAAGTCAGTTTAGAACAAATTCTAATATACAATTACGGCCTACCCCGAACGACGCTAGCCCAATTGTGCGCCGCCCTATGGGACTCCCAATCATGGCCGGTTGTGATACAGCCTGGAATCGAACCAGGGTCTGTAGTGACCCCTCTATCTCTGAGATACAGTGCCTGCGCCACTCGGGAGCCCAATAAGTATCTTTGCCTATATTTGTTCTCTACTGATTTTGTTTTGATGAAAATCAAATAATGTTACATAAAAAAATCTACTTTAGAACAATGTATTGTTTAAATAGAGTAGGCTAATGAATGCTAATATAATCACGAATATATAGATTATGACCATAATCTAGGTCTAATCACAAATCATGAAGCCTATACCTATACACATTTGGAAAACCAATCAATAAACAAAACGAATATGCTATTAGTAGTTTTATAGTAGTTAACACTTTTGAATGCGTGTAAATAAATGCTTTTACTTATTGGGCATATAAAGTACCCTAGTAGGCCTAGTTTATACCCCTCAAACGTCCGGTTGTAAATATGGTGAAAGAATTATCAACATTTTGGCACTGTTAAAGCTGGATAAACTTCAAAAGAGTTTTGCATATTTAAAGTCTCAACTCCTCTTCGGTTACCAGCTGGGGCCTTTTTCTCCCTCATCTCAGTCACGTTTTAAAGCCCCAGTGCAGATGGACAGCCCTGCTCTGGAATACAATCAGCGTCGGGTCTGCTATGACTGGGACATGCTGTATAAATATTACATGGTGGGTGACCGACGAAAGGGTAGGCTGCTCTCTCGACTCCCCAAAAACAGATGGACCAATCTGACAGACTCCCCCACCCCGCACAAAAATGTTTAATACGCCTGCAGCCTGACGTCTCCTATACAGAGTTAAGAGCCACTAATCCCTGAGGGGACAAAACTTTCCTTTGTCTAACAAAGTGTCTGAACAGAGTGTGAGTTCAGGAAATCTTTGGTCAGCACAAAGGGCCTTGTGTGGTTAGGATTCAACATTGTTTTTCTGTTAATATATATTCGGCCATATACTAAAAAACTTTTCATAAACAGCTGAACGGCTAAAAGGCCCAGAAAATGCAGCAACTGGGCACAGTCTACAAATCAACCTTTTTTATAGGTTGTCGACAAGCTTATAGCTTCCGTACATTTTGGGTTAAATTTAGACATTGTGTAAATATAGTTGATGAGTTTTTGTTAATGAAATACGAAGAAGTCACATTAACATAATTCTAGTATGTTTAAAAAATGTTGACGCCACCTGTGAGTGTTTTGTAGTGGGTGGAAGATGCTTCTTTCTCATCACAAAAGCCAATGCAAATATTTATACTTTCTTTACGATGAATAGGCTACTGTGTTTTTAAATTACTTTGAATAGAGAACATGCAATTTTAGGCTACTACAGAAGAGCAGGCAAGGCCTGTCCTAACAGTCTAAAAAGTGACAGATGCGTAGATCGTCACACCTGCTCTTAACCATAGTTCAGTTAGCCATCAACACATTGCTTGCTGAAGAGAGAGCGAGAAACAGATGATAAATAGGTGACTCACCTAAAAAAGTTTTACACAGCTTCATCTTCATCTTTGCTGTGACTTTTCCCCTTACACACCGCTTCCAAACACAGCAACTTTACTTCATACTAAGCAAAGTTGGGTAGAGAAACTTACGAGTCGGGAAGGGGGGTATTATTGGGCAGCTGTCGATTTGAACCAATCAGAGGCCACCGGTCCTTTTATTGTTTCCAAAAACAGCCAATGAGAGCGCCGCACACTCTTAGCGTTCCAAAACAATGCATTTGAAAGGGAACACAAAGGGGTCGCGGTATCCCTAGTAAGTCACAAGTGAAATTAAACTTTTTCCCGGCTCTCTCATTGCAACTCCTCAAAGATGCTTGAGCTTTCAAAGTGTCTCTGAAAGGAAGCTTTCATTTCTTAGAATATACCTCCCTCAGAATCTCATCAGCAGGTGAAGGGAAGGCATACCCTACCAATTTCCCATAATATGTAATGAAACGAATTATATAATACTGAAGTAGTGTGTACAAATGCACAATCAGATGAATTTAGTCAATACAATTATGTTAGTAGCACTTTTTAGAATAGCATGCAATAAAGTGGTTATAACATAGCAATAGTGTGGAAGCAAGTTATAGGCCTATTATGCCTACTCATAGGCTAATGAAAACTCAGATAGCCTATACCCTTAATTTCAGTGTAATTACGTTCTTCTTTCAGGCTATTACACCACATTTGTTGTGCTATAGTACAGCAACATGCTACAGTAAGGTTGTGTTCTGTCAGAAAGGGATGCCAAACCCCGATCACTGAGTTCTAGTCAAGGCTTGACAGGTCTATCAATCAGTTAGTTACAAATCAATGAAGGACGTTTCTCAGACACATGCTTACCATTTGACACACTGTAGCATGACTGTCATCTACAAATGCCATCTCTCTCTCTTACTTGCTTCCCATTCTCTCATTGTGTTCAACTCTCTCCACGTCTGTCTGTCTGTCTGTCTGTCTGTCTGTCTGTCTGTCTGTCTGTCTGTCTGTCTGTCTGTCTGTCTGTCTGTCTGTCTGTCTGTCTGTCTGTCTGTCTGTCCCTGTGTCTCTGTTAGTCTGGCCCTTCTCCTCTCCCTGTGAATGGTGCTCTGTAACTTTATGGTTCACCATATGTCCTCGTCCTATGAGTGGAGACTGTGCACCTCCATAGACCCCTATGACAGATGGCCTGCAGATATTGATGACCCCCCCCCCCCCCCCCCTTTCTGACAGCGCTTCTGGTTGTCGTAAAGGTATTCTGCAGGCTCAAACTTTTGAGAGTTGAGACGTATGGCTGAGACCTGATTATGATTACCGTGAAATGTACTTTTTTCGATTTGGTGTTTTTCACGTGGTTGTCATCAAAATAAACTGTATTTTGCAGTGTTTGCATCAGTAGTTGTTTTTTAAAATCTGATGCTGTATGGGCCTACGGATGGGAGCTGTGAGGAGGCCTACTGACGGATGGCCAAGTCTTGCTGCACTGCACACACGCACACACACGTACCCCCTGCCCCCTGCACACTAAGAGCCTGATTATAATAACAAAGGCTGCTCACACTTTGGGGAGGAGCCAGCGGGATGATTTCCAGGCCATTGGCTGCTTAATGAGGACTCTGTGTATATGTGCGTGTGTGTGTGTCTGCGTGTGTGTGTCTGCGTGTGTGTGTTTGTGTGTGAATAGTGAAAAAAAGGCTCTTTGCCACAGCTGTCACTCTTCAGTGTAATATCACTCTAGTCTGTCTAAAGTTAGTGTGAAAAGATCGACTGCATCAATATCCCTGGATCATTTCAATAATTATTTGAAGCTCAAATACAAAAAAGACACATTTCAGTATTTTCAAGTACATTTTGCTGGAATTGTTTGTGTACAGCGATCTATGAAGTGACTCAAAGTTGCAAGACTGAAGTTACAAAGAGGGATAGCTTAAAAAGGTATGGTGTGGTAAACACAAACCGAACTTCAGATAATCATTTCATAAAAATGTTCTATTTGTAAAAATGCATCACACATAAAATACCAAAATATTGAGGACATATTTGGAGTTGTTAGAGAAACGCAATCAAGAGGAGTGTTCACCAATGGGTTTGTGTTCAAAGTTTTAGTACTGTGTGGATAGTATTCTGCCATGCCTTGCCGAATAAGCTCAGCAGATGTCGAAAAGTATAGGTTCACTTGTTTTGGTGGAGTGAATATGACAACGTGCCAATAGTCCTCTTTTTTCATTCATCGCTCAACTTCTCAATAGACCCCCCACCACACCCCTCCCAATAAGACAATTTGCCTTCTACTCTAGATGTTCATGCCACCTGCCCTCATACACCCTCCCTCCCTCCCTCCCTCCCACCCAACCCAGCCCCCCCCCCCCCCCCCCCCCCCCCCATAAGCACACTCACTTTCTAGTCTCCAGACTATTTTTGTTTCATCACCTTGCCTCCGGCAATACAGCAGCCACCATTCCCCCTCATTCAAAAAGAAAGCCAGAAAAATATCAAATCTACCTGCAGACTGCTGAAGCCCAGCCAATATGACTGTTAGATTAGACATTTTCAAAGATGAATTAGTACCGGCCCACACTCCGAAGTATCCATGGTAATTTTAATTCCACATTCCTGTCGCCATGGCGCAGAGCCAAAGGACTGGGTGAATTGCCCCCCCCCCCCTTTCTCATCCAACTAGCCAGGCTGAGTTGGCATCTGTATGCAAATAACCTTCATGGTATATAGATAATGTATGGAGGGTGAGGGGATGTAGGACTCCCCCATACTTATGCACTAAGATATAAATTGTGTGACATTATAAGCAGCTGCTGGCCTGCTTTCTATGGCTGTCATCCAGAGAGGCAAAGCCCCTTGCAATTGCGATTTGTAAAATATTGATTATGAAATTGTTACAAATGAAAAAAAAGACTTAATTAAGTCAATCTGCTTACATTAACACATTGTTAACATCTTTTAAACAGTACTTCAAAACCGGCCACAAGGTTATTAAGCTGTTTCCCCATGCATGTTCCTACATCTGTTTCACACACACATCTAAAATAGACAATACAATAAAGAAAACAATATTGCAGACAATGTTTTCATGTAGCATTATAATGGCTGGAGACATTTTGATGTTTAGACCTGCACAAATTTAGTAAATGTATTAATGAATGATTTACTTATTTGTTATACAATAATGTATGAAAATGTTTTCTGATGATGACCAACTTTTCACTCTATTCTCTGGAGGTCACAGAGAAACAGGACACCTCTCCCAGAGAAGAAGTGTCACGATGGGCAGCCACACCGGTCACTCTTTGACCCCTGACCTCACGTAGGTGCGTGGTAACAGAGGTCGCCACCCCGGAGAGGCTTCTCTTTCTCCTCCAGTGGGAGCAGGTGTTGCAAAAGGGCTGACCTCTTGAAGAGAATGAAAGGGCTGTTTGATTATTTACTGGAGTTGAATGTGCCACACGTGCCTCTCTCCCTAGGGGTGAGGGAGACACTGCCAACATTGACACTGCCAACACTGCAACTCAATTAAACAAACCTAATAATCACATATGGCCTGCTTATCATTTATTATATACTGCATGAACAACAGGCTTAAAAACATATTAGCTTAGTATATATTGAACGTATACATGTGCATCTGTTTGAATTTAAAGTATTCATGACAAGGTTTCATGTCAATGCTCTCTGTTACCGCTCACTGACAAACTTCTCTCACCAGGAAAGAGGGGATAGAAGGTGAAATGTGGACCTCTTCAGGGCCTGACTGTTCTCAACGCAGAACAAACAAACATGTGCAAAGCAGTGGGTCTACAGAGCCGACCACCTGGAGGTAAACTCATTAAGAGTCCTATAAAAACCTTCTGCCCGCACAGCAAGCCTTGCACCATTTCCCCACCAACAAAATTATAACAACCACTACTACTGCACTGAAAAAAGAAACCTGACACAATAGGAGCCTCTTATTAGTAGAGAACTGCCCAGTCTTAACATATGCTCCTGGAAGAGAGAGGGAAAGAGGAAGTAGAGAGAAGAGGCTTGGTCCAGGGCATTAAGACAGAAGGACAGGGGGGATACTGCCCAGGACCCTCAGAAGGAAAGGGGAGACAAAGGGAAAACATTTATTCTTTCCTCTCATCTTTCTTCCCTCTTCCAGATCAGTTTCAATCTCATTTCTCTATGACAAAAAATAGAAGTCTGAAGCTTACAGTTGTGAACACTGGTATTGAAATGGTGAATTTACAGTCATCTTTTGTTAACATACTAACAATATTGGTTTTCATTGTTTCTTAGGTTGATGGTGTACAATTGAATAGAATCGGCTATTTCATGCAAAGACATCTCATTATCTGTCATGAAGAGAAAAGAGTTCCATGGTATCAATAGCAGCTAAGGCTGAATTACTTGAAACAAATGCAACATTTTCATTAATACACAATACACAATAATTATCCATTGCATCGACACAATAAAATCTACACATTTAAAATATATAGTTTCTGGAATGACTGTCAGTGCTGTGGGTATGGTACATACAGGTGAAGGTAACATAAGTCTGACAAAAGTGGGAGTTCATATCTCACGGGTTGAGCAGCCTTGTCATGTAGGATATTGTGCTGCTTTGCTAGAAATTAGATTCAAAGGTTTGGGTGCTGATGCATGTTTGGGTGCTGATGCATGTTTCAAGCCAGTGTAATTATGTTATTAGAGCAACTGTGTTTTTCACATTTGCACTGTTACAGCAGGGGCCATGCGTTTTCTCAGTGAGCAAAATCACAAAAATGGCAGTCCAATCCCTGTTCAAAGTGTGACTTGCATCTTAACCCTCTCAACACGTACATAAGGTTTATACAAAAACAGCTTGATCATTTGGAATATAGTATGTGGATTCCGCTTGCATTCAGTATGCAAACACACAGAGTGAGCTCAGAGAATGGTGTCCCCTGGTGGACAGTGTTGCCAGTGATTATGAAGAGTCGAAATACGAATGTCTTTCAAGGTAATGCGTTGCACGAGATTTCCTATTCCAAAACATTTTTTGAACATATTGATTCTAAAATAGCTTCATTTTCAGTAGGAGACGAGAGGACGCGGACATTGGCATAGTACAGGACAAGTAGGACACGAATCAGACAAGTGAAAACTATTTCAGGTGAGCTCTGGCTGGCTAGCGAGTTAGCTAGCGTTTCACTTCGTCTGCTTTATAAGTTAGCCAGCAATGTTGGCTGCATGTTAGCGAACCACTCATTAAAGTTTAAAGTTAGCTCGCGGAGGTTGGCGTTTCTTAAACTTTCGTCCGGATATCGAGATTTGGCACAAATATTCTGCAATCTAGCTAGCTATCCAGCTATCCGTTCACTCTTGCTGCCTCTGCCTTGTACCATTGTCTCGAGCAACAGGCAAGTTTGCTATTTTTGCCAACCCCGCCTTAAACTAGTAGCTACTGCCATAACATGACAAAACCAATTTAGAAATTACAATGTTTTAGAGGATTTTACATGTTTTATTTCAACAGTTTGACCCAGCTACTTTTGTAATGGAGTTCGGACATATACTCAAACATTTTACGTTATTTACAGTGTTGGGGAAACTATAGTTTACCAAGCTTGCTACCAATGACTGACACTGGAAGAAGTTAGCCTTTTAAACACAATCAGAATTAGGCAGGTCTGATGCTGAAAAAGAAAGAACATTATTGCCTTCTTCACCCATCTTTTCTTTTTGCAAAACAAGTAGAGTATAGTTAGCTTCACCACTACATGGCAAAATAAACTACTGCAAACACTACCAAGGTTTGAATTTAGTTAAACTACCACCAAGCTACTGATTATTTATTAAATTACTTGTTGAACTACATGTAGTTCACTACTCCCCAACACGGATTATTGACAACACAAAATACCGGTAATACAAATCAATTGAAATCAAATTTGATTGGTCACATACGTGTTTAGCAGATCATATTGTGAGTGTAGCAAAATGCTTGTGCTTCTAGCTCCGACAGTGCAGTACTATCTAACAAATTACACAACGTATACCCAATATACACACACATCTAAGTAGGAATTAATTAAGACTATATACATATATGGACGAGCGATGTCAGCGGCATAGACTAAGATACAGTAGAATACAGTATATACATATGAGATGAGTAATGCAAGATATGTAAACATTATTAAGTGACTAATATACCGTAGAAGTATAGAAAACAGTATATACAGTGCCTTGCGAAAGTATTCGGCCCCCTTGAACTTTGCGACCTTTTGCCACATTTCAGGCTTCACACATAAATATATAAAACTGTATTTTTTTGTGAAGAATCAACAACAAGTGGGACACAATCATGAAGTGGAACGACATTTATTGGATATTTCAAACTTTTTTAACAAATCAAAAACTGAAAAATTGGGCGTGCAAAATTATTCAGCCCCCTTAAGTTAATACTTTGTAGCGCCACCTTTTGCTGCGATTACAGCTGTAAGTCGCTTGGGGTATGTCTCTATCAGTTTTGCACATCGAGAGACTGAAATTTTTTCCCATTCCTCCTTGCAAAACAGCTCGAGCTCAGTGAGGTTGGATGGAGAGCATTTGTGAACAGCAGTTTTCAGTTCTTTCCACAGATTCTCGATTGGATTCAGGTCTGGACTTTGACTTGGCCATTCTAACACATGGATATGTTTATTTTTGAACCATTCCATTGTAGATTTTGCTTTATGTTTTGGATCATTGTCTTGTTGGAAGACAAATCTCCGTCCCAGTCGCAGGTCTTTTGCAGACTCCATCAGGTTTTCTTCCAGAATGGTCCTGTATTTGGCTCCATCCATCTTCCCATCAACTTTAACCATCTTCCCTGTCCCTGCTGAAGAAAAGCAGGCCCAAACCATGATGCTGCCACCACCATGTTTGACAGTGGGGATGGTGTGTTCAGGGTGATGAGCTGTGTTGCTTTTACGCCAAACATAACGTTTTGCATTGTTGCCAAAAAGTTCAATTTTGGTTTCATCTGACCAAAGCACCTTCTTCCACATGTTTGGTGTGTCTCCCAGGTGGCTTGTGGCAAACTTTAAACAACACTTTTTATGGATATCTTTAAGAAATGGCTTTCTTCTTGCCACTCTTCCATAAAGGCCAGATTTGTGCAATATATGACTGATTGTTGTCCCATGGACAGAGTCTCCCACCTCAGCTGTAGATCTCTGCAGTTCATCCAGAGTGATCATGGGCCTCTTGGCTGCATCTCTGATCAGTCTTCTCCTTGTATGAGCTGAAAGGGACGGCCAGGTCTTGGTAGATTTGCAGTGGTCTGATACTCCTTCCATTTCAATATTATCGCTTGCACAGTGCTCCTTGGGATGTTTAAAGCTTGGGAAATATTTTTGTATCCAAATCCGGCTTTAAACTTCTTCACAACAGTATCTCGGACCTGCCTGGTGTGTTCCTTGTTCTTCATGATGCTCTCTGCGCTTTTAACGGACCTCTGAGACTATCACAGTGCAGGTGCATTTATACGGAGACTTGATTACACACAGGTGGATTGTATTTATCATCATTAGTCATTTAGGTCAACATTGGATCATTCAGAGATCCTCACTGAACTTCTGGAGAGAGTTTGCTGCACTGAAAGTAAAGGGGCTGAATAATTTTGCACGGCCAATTTTTCAGTTTTTGATTTGTTAAAAAAGTTTGAAATATCCAATAAATGTCGTTCCACTTCATGATTGTGTCCCACTTGTTGTTGATTCTTCACAAGAAAATACAGTTTTATATCTTTATGTTTGAAGCCTGAAATGTGGCAAAAGGTCGCAAAGTTCAAGGGGCCGAATACTTTCGCAAGGCACTGTACATATGAGATGACTAATGCCAGATATGTAAACATGATTATTTATTTGTTTTTTAATTTAACCTTGATTTTACTAGGCAAGTCAGTTAAGAACAAATTCTTATTTACAATGAAGGCCTACCCGGGGAACAGTGGGGCAGGGGCAGAACGACAGATTTACCTTGTCAGCTTGGGGATTCAATCCAGCAACCTTTCGGTTACTGGCCCAATGCTCTAACCACTAGGCTACTTGCTAAGATACCATATAATAGAATAGAATACAGTATATACATATGAGATGAGTAATGTCATATATGTAAACATTATTATACCATATAATAGAATAGAATACAGTATATACATATGAGATGAGTAATGTCATATATGTAAACATTATTAAAGTGACTAGTGGCCACTATTCCTTATAGTGGCCAGTGATTTCTAGTCTATGCCTATAGGCAACAGCCTCTAATGTGCTAATGATGGCTGTTTAACAGTCTAATGGCCTTGATATAGAAGCTGTTTTTCAGTCTCTCGATCTCAGCTTTGATGCACCTGTACTATCCTTGCCTTCTAGATGATAGCGGGGTGAACAGGCAGTGGCTCAGGTGGTTGATGTCCTTGATTATCTTTTTGGCCTTCCTGTGACATCGGGTGCTGTAGGCGTCCTGGAGGGCGGGTAGTTTGCCCCCGGTAATGCTTTGGGCAGACCGCACAACCCTGATTACAACCTATTGTGGGCCATTGTACCAAGCTCATAATATATAATAAGTTATACTCAAGAAAGCCAAGGCATTAATTGAAATTACATTGACAATTGAACAGTAGGACATTTTATACATTATGCCATTTTAACATTGATCACTCACATACAGCTGGATTATTTTCATGTTTTTCCACTCCAGTGAGAGCCAGGCAGTTGAGGCTACACCATGGAGTTCAGCAGGATAGAGTTCTTCCAGGAGCTAGGGGAGAGCTGTGTGCTCCCTACGGCACAGCAGGGAGTGGAACAGGTCTGGCAGCTACTGCTCCTCTGCCTGCTCTGTCGACTCCTCTGTAGGCTGGGTGAGTTCACTTGAACACTTGACCAATAACATTATTTAATGAGGATTTAACAGAGGATGTGCCAAACTTTAGATACAAAGACTGAATCGTGAAATGTATTTTTTGCCATGACACCATCCACAGTGTGTTGGACACATGTAATGATGACAGATAAAGCATTCAGTATTACCTTACAGATGTCTAGAAAAGCACCCCAATTTGTACAAAGGCCTTTGGTGGTGCCAGCCTGGTACTTAGTGTTTCCTGTCCTCCAGTAGGTCTCTCATCCTCTGTGAAACACTTGGGCTCAGTGTCAGCGGGTCTATATGCCCTCTACCTGTTCTTTGAGCAGTCCATGGTGTGGGTGTTAATGCTCAGTATGCTCTGCTACACGGTCCTGTTCCTCAACCGCCACTCCAGCAGCCGAGGAATCTTCCTCTCTGCCACTATCCTCATCTATCTACTCATGGGGTAATGAATGAAAATGATAACTCCATCTATTGCTAATGCTGCATCATAGGCAATGTTGCTCCACTTAACTGTTTTCTCCTGTTTTTTTTCTCTCTAGAGAGCTGCATATGATTGACACAGTGACCTGGCATAAAATGAGAGGTAAATGTCCTGTACAGATGTGAGTGATTGGATGGCAAGGCAGTATGAGACATATACATGATTTTATAGAGACACGGACATCTTCCTGTTACATTGTATTCGAGACCTTAGTGAAGGAACAACTGTGCATACTTTGCCTATCATCCCCACTTCCTCAGGTTCCCAGATGGTGGTGGCAATGAAGGCCATTTCTCTGGCCTTTGACCTGGACAGAGGCACTGTGCTCGCTGTGCCCAACCCTCTGGAGTTCACAGGCTACATTCTCTTTGTGGGCACTGTCATCTTTGGACCCTGGATTAGCTACTCAAGCTACAAAGAGGCCATTGAGAGCCGTAAACTAGTAAGCCACAGCTGAAGAGATGTGCTACTGTTTTGCAAAAAAATTATGTATTCTCAGTCAACTTGTTAAAAGAAAGCTGAATTGATTCCTGTATAGTATCTGAATTTACATTTGACATATAGGCCTATAACATATTGGTCCAGATTTACTAAGTGTTTGCGCTGGTGCAAAGTTTACATCTCTTTTCACCGCAGTTAGATCCACATACTGTAGCTGCTTTAAGTCAAAATGGCTGCTAAAATCTGTCCTTTTTTAACTTGGCTTCTCTGTCCCCCAGAGTTGGTCCTGGCTCCAGAAGTTTTCAATCAGCTGGGTGAAATGCCAGGTATGCTTGGTGATATCCAACTGCATCGCCCCATACCTCTTCCCTTACTTCATTCCAATCCACGGGAGCAGAGGACTGCGCACGTGAGTGCACGTTTCACTGAACAATTCCTTGGTCATTCCAATGTCAGTCCTATTTTGATATGTGAATGTACACCAACTTTATGTTAGTGAGTTCCATTTATTTCTGTTTCTCTGCTTCCAAGAGGCACATAAGCAAGGTAAGGGCTATTGTGATGAAGAACATCAAACAAAGTTCTTCAGACAAGCTCTGATGGTAGCAATAGTGACCACTTCAAGATGGTGTCAGTGCATAATACTATTCCTGGCATTATTGCTGAATGAAGAAAGGCTATAAACAGTATCTTAGAGCTGTCTTGTCTATTTCCCCTGTGTACAGGTGGCTCCATGCGTATGAGAATGCTGTATCCTTCCACTTCAGTAACTACTTTGTGGGCCACCTCAGCGAAAGTACTACTGTGCTGGCAGGGGCAGGTTTCACTGAAGACAAAGACAATGTCAAATGGGGAGTTCAATTCATATGATCTATGGTTCAATTAGTGGTACACATATTTAATATATTATCAATTTGCCTGTAGGTTAAGTTTATAATAGCAGTATTGTGATAGACACTGTAATATCTGTCTAGATAAGATATGTGAAAATAATGTGTGCGTGCATGCATGTGCAAATCCATGAATGCACAAAATGTGTTTTTAGGGATCTGAAAGTGGTTAAGCCTCTGAATGTGGAGTTGCCCAGGTCCATGGTGCTGGTGGTGACCTCCTGGAACATCCCCATGTCTCGCTGGCTCAACATATGTAAGCATCATTACACCTTCAATTTACTATGAACAGATTAGACAGAAATGTTAGAACTATGGGCCCTGTTTAACCATATACATTTTTTTACATATTAAAATGTCAACTGATTACTGGGTCTTTCCCCCATTTTGTTGTAGATGTTTTCAAAAGTGCTTTGAAACTTGGCACATTTTCTTCCATCATTGTGACTTACACAGCCAGTGCCCTACTACATGTGAGTATGAGTCAACCAACTCAGTGATGTCATCTTACGTGATGATTCAGAAAAGGTCACTCACCATTGCACTTTAATACTGTTTTTGCTTTAGTAAGATTTTATCTGATTTTGAAAATGTCACTGCCTTAACCCTCTGGCTGAGGCCAAAGTGAATAGTTGGTTGATCAGCTTCCGATGTTGTAAAACCAATCTGCCATTTTGTTTTCTCCAGGGCCTCAGCTTCCATCTTGGGGCCGTGCTGCTGTCTCTGGGCTTCATCACCTACGTGGAACATGGTGAAGTTACCGTGCCTATCTGCTTTTCACATTCACATGCTTGCTTGTTTTATGTGAGTTTGGTTTCAAAGGTTGTACATCGCCTTATTGTCTTGTCATCCTCTGTCAGTTCTGAGGAAGAGGCTGGCAGCCATCTTTAGTGCCTGTATCCTGTCCAAACAGTGTCCCAACAATTGCCATCATCAGCAGAAGAAGGTACATGCTTGTTGCATCCAGGAATGTTTTACACTCAAGTTTGTATATCATGTTTTGAAGGTGCTTTCCATAAGATAACCTATTGTTAATTGCACATTGAATGGGTCCATGTGGAGTGAGTGAGCTAGCTAGTGCACATTGCGGGGAGGTTTGGGATTCAGAACACATCCCCAGTGTTGTGACTGATCTGTGCCACTCTCGTAGGAGCTGTGGGTGTATGGCATCAACCTGGCCTTCAGTGCCATGGCCATCTTCCACCTGACATACCTGGGCTCCCTGTTTGATGCTGAAGTAGACAACTTGGCTGCAGAGGAGGTAAGGCCCACCAATGACCTGCTACTGCTGGCTGGGGCCAAGTTAATGGAGAACATTAGAATTAAACAGTGGTCTATATGAACTGCATGAACGTATTACTTATACACATTTAGTCACCATTGTCCTCCTTCTCAGGGTTATGTGGCCAACCACACCATTCAGAAGTGGTCAGAGTTGAACTGGGCCAGCCACTGGCTGGTGTTCGGCAGCTGGCTCTTCTACCGCCTCATTCAGTAATCTCATTTGGTGAAGGTCTGTACTGAACAGAAGACAAAAGCTTGGTCCAAAAATAACAGAAGACAAAAGCCTGGTCCAAAAATAACCCTTACCTAGCAAGGTCTGGTGTTGGTAAAGACTTAGTGGACACGGAGCAACGAAGTGTAGAGCCAGGACAATTGTCCCACACCATCATGACTGGAAGAATGCTGCATTGTTTACCAGGGTCTTTCTGTATTTGTTTGTTGTGGTGAACACTAACAAACCAGTCACACACAAGTTCATTGCTATGATGCATCACACTGTTGAGATTGAGAACCAGAGGTAGGCTGAAGATTTGTGGGGTCTGTATAGGCTACTGTTCATCTTCAGGTCTTTTGGAGTTTGATCACACACAATCATTATGAATATTTATGCTTCTGTGTATATCAGTAGCACCTATTAGCCTTCTCACACTGCATTGTTCTTAGCCCCAGGCTAAGACTGGGCCCTGGGCTAGCTTATCCTGTGTTCATACAAGCACTTGTTAACCTGGGGCTAAGGTGCAGTGTGCCTTAAGTGAATGTATTATGTTGGACCATTGATGTTATATAATTAGGCGGGGGGGGGGGGGGGGGGGGGGGGGGGGGGGGGTGGTATATGGCCAGTATACCACGGCTAAGGGCTGTTCTTTGGCACAACGCAACGTGGAGTGCCTTGATTCAGCCCTTAGCCGTGGTATTTTGGCCATATACCACAAACCCTGAGTTATCTTATTGCTATTATAAACTGGTTACCAATGTAATTAGAGCAGTACAAATAAATGGTTTGTCATACCCGTGGTATACGGTCTGATATACCACAGCCCTCAGCCAATCAGCATTCAGGGCTTGAACCACCCAGTTTATAATACACAATGTTCTCGATGGAGGTACTTTTTTTTCTACTCATGTATCTGTTTTTCTATTAAAGACATTTTATTTCTAGTTCTGTGGCCATACTTAAACACTAATCAATGAAGGGTTTATTTGGAAATGGGAGGTAAAACACCCTAGTAGTTACATTATTTATTCAACAAGGTGAAGGATTGTACTGTATTTTTCAGCAAACTATCATTTAAAATGCCAGATCAAAACCATGATTAGTACATCAAGTATACTGAACAAAAATATAAATGCAACATGCAACAATTTCATTTTTTTTTCTGATTATCAATTCATATATGGAAATCAGTTAATTGAAATAAATTCACAAAGCTCTAATCTATGGATTTGACATGACTGGGAATACAGAAATGCATCTGTTGGTCACAGATACCTTAAAATAAAAAGTAGGGGCATGGATCAGAACTAGTTAGTATCTGGTGTCACCACCATTTTCCTTATGCAGTGCGACACATCTCCTGTGCATAGAGTTGATCAGGCTGTTGATTGTGGCCTTTGGAATGTTGTTGGAGGTGATTTATGGTAGAGAAATTAACATTTATCTGGCAACAGCTCTGGTGGACATTACTGCAGTCAAGATTGCCAATTGCACTCAACTTGAGACATCTGTGGCATTGTGTGACACAACTGCACATTTTAGAGTGGCCTTTTATTGTCCCCAGCACAAGGTGCACCTGTGTAATGATCATGCTGTTTAATCAGCTTCTTGATATGCCACACCTGTCAACTAGATGGATTATCTTGGCAAAGGAGAAATGCTCACTAACAGGGATACATTTGTGCACAAAAATTGAGAGAAATAAGCTTTTTGTGCATATGGAACATTTCTGGGATATTTTATTTCAGCTCATGAAACCAACACTTTAGATGTTGCGTTTATATTTTTGTTCAGTGGAGTTAATCTTAACCACTCAGAAGGGTATCATGCTATTTACAAGTGTTGTGTACAAAGAAATTTGTATATAATTTGTCTTAATACTTAAGAGTCTGCGTCAATCTAATTAACATAATACAACAATTCCCATCAAAATCCATATCTGTATGGGCTTTTTTGCATGGGCTGCATCTAAATCCGCCGATGTCGGCCTTCCGCATCTGCGGTGGAAATTGGCAGAGCTACAGCACTGTTTGTCAGACCAGTAGACATTGAAAATTGGTCTTCTCACGAAAACGCAGAGCCCGAACGGTTTAGCCGACTAACTAATATGACCACTATATGAAAAGATGAGACTCACGAACACGATGGTGTACTCCGTTTTTCTCTACGACCCCCACAAGCCCCATGGGACTGGTCTAAAATCATTACCGCCCATGTGCCAACGTCTGTCTGTAGCATCTGAACCGTTTGGGCTACAAACTAATATAACCCACAGGAGGTTGGTGAAGCCTTCATTGAGGAGAGCGGGCTTGTGGTAATGGCTGGAGTGGAATGGTATCAAATAAATGGTTTCCAGGTGTTTGATGCCATTCCATTTGCTATGTTCCGACCGTTATTATGAGCCGTTCTTCCCTCAGCAGCCTCTGCTGATATGACCCCATATTGGAAAGGGGAGACTTACGAACACGTTGGTATTTCTGTTTTGCTCTACAACCCCCACAACAACGACAGGACTCGACTGAAGGTAACCCCGTACCATTTTTTTTTTTAAATATGGAAGTATGGAGGTAGTTTTGTACCTACAAAAAAAATGGGTTAAATATGTTTCCAGAAAAGTAAAATATTTCCTGAGCGTTTTTATACTGTATCTCCTAGAGACACTTATTCTTTAATGTTTTTTGATAAAAAAAAAAAAAACTTTTCCATTTATGAATGTGTTATTCAATGCATTTCTATGGGTTATAGTAGTAAAGCCCAAATTCAATATTTTATCAAATAATTTAAAACAATCCTAAAATTCTAAGTTTTCTAAATTCTAAGTGATACATGGTATGACAACTTTAAAACAATCCTAAAATTCTAAGTGTTCTAAATTCTAAGTGATACATGGTATGACAACTTTAAAACAATTTGTTACGTTAGTTTCACAGCCGTGCTTGTTTAGAGCTCCCTCATAATCGGTTCAGAGACAACACAAGTTGACACATTCCAGAGTGGACTTGGCTCCCCATCTGTCGGCTTACCTTGGTTTAGTCAATCATTAACCACTGCTATCAGGAAAGCATCGTTCAGACGACAGGACGCCATCTCAACACGGAACTGACAAGACACTCGCCAAGTGTCCGTCCTCTGAGAATAGAAAAACAAAGTATCGTCCTTTATTACATCAGTCTTTCTATACGAGGTCAGTTAGTTCAACAGTAAATGTACCTCCCTAAATTTGAGACCTACTCTAAATTTTATCCTATTCATAATACGTCTAGGGTTTGTGGTGTTAGTGGGAACTGTGCTCTCTGAGAGGATGAGGAGAGGAGTTAACTGCAGCTGGTTAGGAGCAGAGATCCCGCTGTCCTGGGAGTTCTTCAGTGGTAAGACCAGCATTTATGTATTCACATAAACTGTATGGGCTATGTTTTTGACTGGCCAGAGATTTTACAGTCATTGGATCTGATACATATCAGGTTCTGTGTGATAAAGGTCTGTGCTTGAAGACACCAACATTTTCTTTCTATGACAAAAATGGCACAATGCTTTTTCAATGCTTTGTCTATGTGCAATATTGGTGTTTGCCGTCTTAGATTCTGAGTGATGCTAACTGAGCTATGCTCTGCTACACCAACCCTGCTAATGTGTTGGGGCATTTCCGCCTGAGACTTACCTCACACCAGTGTGTCACCAGTGTTTATGATAATGTTAGCTCTAGTGTTGTTTTCTGGGAACTGTATGTGTTGTATATGATTTGTCCCACCACAAGTCCTTGTGTTGTGCGTTTGTACCCAGTGATCAAGGATGAGCTATGGCTGTTTCTCATTCCTGCTGGGTTCGCTGTGATCATGCTGGCCCTGTTCCTAGAAGAGGTGGGCTTCTTCCTGCGTCACGTGTCCTACTCCAGACGCCGGCACCTCTACCTGTGGATACTGGGCATGTACCCGGTAAAGGGACCTCTCATTTTTGCCACACATTTCAATTGTTTCGGATAGGTATTTGTACATTTTGTCATTGTTGCCTAACTACACTCAATCTCTTTCGATCAGGTCTTTGGCTTAACCTCAATCATTGCGCTGTACGTTCCTCGCTCCTCCTCACTATGTAGCTTCATAGCTTCTCTGTAAGTATCGAGTACAACCTCTTTCTGACCATCACTTTGTTTTGTGTACTAATTTACATTGTTCACGTCATTCTGGGCTAAAACTTTCATCAGTAAAACTATCTCTCCATTTGTCGTTCTCGCTCTGAAGGTACCACTCCATTACTTTGCTAAAGTTTATGGGGCTCATCACAGACTTCTTTGGGGGTAAGGCCCGCATGCTGGAGATCTTAGCTGGAGAACAGGTGTCTCCGGATCCGTTCCCATGTTGCTGCTGCTGTTGCCTCCCTATGATAGCCATCAACAGGTACTTTATAACTGGGTGTCCTCCTCATTGTGCGCATCCATATCGTGATAATGACAGATTCATAAGATGTGGCCACATCACAATAATGATAGATAAACAATATTGCTGTAATGGCCCCATATCGCAATATTGATAAATGCACAATATATCACCATAATCTCCCATGTTGCGATAATGATAAATGCACATATATTGCCGTAATCACCTTGCCCACTACCTCTCCCTCCATAGGACCAGCCTGGGATGGATGATGGCTGCTGTGCTGCAACTGTCTGTGGTCAGAACCATCCTGTTCTTTGTCACTCTGGTCCTCTGGACAGATGAGCAGTATGACTATGGAGATGTGAGTGGAATGCATATATCGCAAGACATATTTGCATTGTAACCAATTTATTTTTGTCCTTAATTTAACCAAATGAGTCCCTGGTTAATAAGTCAATTAGTTCATTTTATATATATATATATTTTTTTTTTACCATATCCATGCAATTTTTCACAGGTGGATTATGCCAATCCCAATATGTACATGAATGTCATCATAGGCGTGTCTACCTTCTTGTCCTTCTATGGCCACCTGCTGTTTTACAAGGCCACCAAAAAGGCCTTGCCTGGCTATGGGCTGAGGGCCAAATTTGTCTGTATCATTGTAGTGTTGGTGCTGTGTGGCCTTCAGAGTGGAATCCTGGAGACCATGGGGGCCCTGGAGGTGGTGCCCTGCACCCCTCCCTTCTCTGTCCTCATGCGTTCCCAGCGTAAGTGCACTGCGATGGAAGTCCTCCCCCATACATCTCCCTCTCAACATCCTCTCCATGTCAATATTGTAACAGTGGAGATACATTATTTTTTATTTATTATGAAATGATCAATTATGAAATTATCAATGTGACATTGGTGGTAACTTTTTCTATTTTATTCTCTTCCTCTCTCAGTAATTTACCACTACTCTGTGATTGTGGAGATGTTCTGCATATGCCTCTTTGCCCGCCACACGTTCCGTAAAGTGGAGCCTAGTCTAGAGGAGGGCTTTGGGCTGGAGGAGAGGCCCCCCAGAGGCATGCTGATGGAGAAGGCGGTTCAGACTGAAGACGTGGTGCCACTCGGGGAGAACCCCTGGCCTTGCTGGGAAGGTGCCGGAGTCTCCAATCCCGACTGTATTAGGGACAGCAGTGAGGACAGCCTTTGTAAAGTCGAACACGCCCCTTTGGATTGCTTCCCTTTCCCTCTTCAACCGAGACGTCAAGAGACGGTGAGGCCAGAAAACGTAACTGATGAAAGTGGCACTTTGGAGTTGCCCAAACTGACTGTCACTGCTGACATCAATGTTGTAGAGTCTAGAAATTTTACTGTTGTATGACAACATGGAATGTACTGTCCTGGAATCTCCTGGTGGGAAGACAACATAGGGGTCACCTCCAGAAAATGGAATAAACACACCATACCGCTTGAGGTACTACCTTAACCAGTTTGTTCCTTTTTGCGTATATTGACTGAGACTCTTGCTCAATGCATTCTATCTATTCCTTAGCTGAATGAAGATGGTAGCTACTGGTGTGATAGGCTGTCATTTTTTCCTACCCAGATTTTTTCTCTACTTTTTATACTCTACATTTTGTTTTGCAATGTTATCTCAAAAAGCCAATAAACTCATTTTTAAAACGCCTATTGCACAAATATTGCATATTTATTCATCGGTCTCTGCGTCTCTAATGCCGTTTCTCAAAACGTACAAACAAATCTTTGGGGTTTGATATGAATTTGATTACCTTCATGGGTTAATGTAATGTTCAATTCAAAGTAAGCACTAATATAATCTGTTCTCATAACTGCCCCATGGGGTAGATGATATTGGCTCCCTATGAGCTTCTCACACCACATACATAGTAGGCCTCTGGCCTAACCTTCCCTCTGAAGTGCCTTGATACCAAAGATACACTATATATACAAAAGTATGTGGACACACCTTCAAATGAGTGGATTCGGCTATTTCAGCCACACCAATTGCTGACAGGTGTATAAAATCGAGCACACAGCCATGCAATTAACATAAACAAACATTGGCAGTAGAATGGCCTACTGAAGAGCTCAGTAACTTTCAATATGGCACTTTCATAGGATGCTACTTTTCCAACAAGTCAGTTCATCAAATTTCTGCCCTGCTAGAGCTGCTCCAGTCAACTGTAAGTGCTGTTATTGTGAAGTGGAAATGTCTAGGAGCAACAAAGGCACAGCCGCGAAGTGGTCGGCCACACAAGCTCAAAGAACTGGACCGCCAAGTGCTGAAGCGCATATCGCGTAAAAAATTGTCTGTTTTCGGTTGCAACACTCACTACCCAGTTACAAACTGGAAGCAACGTCAGCACATTAACTGTTGGGAACTTCATGAAATAGGTTTCCATGGCTGAGCAGCTGCACACAAGCCTAAGATCCCCATGCTCAATGCCAAGCGTCGGCTGGAGTGGTGTAAAGCTCGCCGCTATTGGACAATGGAGCAGTGGAAACGCATTCTCTGGAGTGATGAATCATGCTTCACCATCTGGCAGTCCGACGGACGAATCTGGGTTTGGCGGATTCCAGGAGAACGCTACCTGCCCCAATGCATAGTGCCAACTGTAAAGTTTGGAATAATGGTCTGGGGCTGTTTTTCATGGTTCGGGCTTAGTTCCATTGAATGGAAATCTTAACGCAACAGTATACAATGACATTCTAGCTGATTTTGTGCTTCCAACTTTGTGGCAACAGTTTGGGGAAGGCCCTTTCCTGTTTCAGCATGACAATGCCCCCATGCACAAAGTGAGTTCCATGCATAAATTGTTTGTCGAGATCGGTGTGGAAGAACTTGACTAGCCTGCACAGAGCCCTGACCTCAACAGCATCGAACACCTTTGGGATGAATTGGAACGCCAACTGCGAGCCAGGCCTAATCGCCCAACATCAGTGCCCGAGCTCACTAATGCTCTTGTGGCTGAATGGAAGCAAGTCCCCGCAGCAATGTTCCAGCATCTTAGTGGAAAGCCTTCACAGAAGAGTGGAAGCTGTTATAGCAGCAAAGGGGGGGACCAACTCCATATTAATGCCCTTGATTTTGGAATTTGTTGTTCGATGGGCAGGCGTCCACATACTTTTGGCCATGTAGTGTACTGTAGGTCTCATATTGTCAAATATAATGTCAAACAAATATGAAGTAGTTTACGCTGGCTACTGTAACTCCCCCAGGCATGTAGTAAGAGCCACGTTTTGAAACAATGTGTCTACTGTGACCTCTTAGTGATACACATTTTTCCAAATTGTTTAATTAATAAATAAGAATATACATGTATTTTTCTCACCAATATTATCTGAACATTAAAGGGAGAATATGCATATTCTTCTCTTTCCACACCTTGCAAAAATACTTACATCCTTACAAAGCTTCGCTTGCAGGAACAGTTTTTTGCTGCTCCAATAGAAACACCGCTAGAATATGCTCCATCCAATCAACAGCATGAAACAGCTGCTTCCTCGAAAGTCTTTACCCCAATCGAAGGATTGTTCCATTTTGGCGGTGCGGAAAACATGGCGGAAGATTTGAACGGTAAGGAGGGTGGGAAGTTAATACGTGTATATTTGTTGTGTTTTGAGGTTATTTTGGCTGGTTGAACTGATCAAATGTTACACTTAATTCTGTGACCTTTAATACACGCTTGTCATGGAATATTTAGCATTGATAAAGCAATAACAATGACATTGAGTAAGCAGCTCTATCTGCGCACTTCGATTGTGTGGTCTTTTAAAAAATAAATTGTAGCGGATAACGTTTTAATTAAAAGCTAAACGAATGCATACGGATATCGAATAACTAGTAACTAAATGATCGTAAGCTGCATGGCACTATAAAGCGTAAATTCGAGGAAAATCGGACCTGTTTTCAGACAGCCATAGCTACTTGCAAACAACGGAGAACTTCATAACGCGCCAAAACACAGACCTCGTTGAGGAGCTAGTTAGCTAGAAATGTCTGGCAGTGTCTGCAAGCTGTCTTGCAAGCGTTTCACATAACCCGTTAGCCTGCACAATTCCAAATTAGAACAAATAAGAATATGTTTAAGCTGAGTATATTTAATTGTCTCGTTCATTTGTTGCCTTCTAAACCCAACTCAGTTGGCAACTATTAGCTAACGTAGCTAGCTAAACATGGTGGCTACAATTACAACATTGCAGGTTGCAGCGTATCCTGCAAGCTGTCTTTGGACGACCTGCAGGCTGTCTGCCGCCGGGAAAGGCTCCACTGTAAAGAACTACAGGTGAACAAGCATAACATCGATGACTATGAGGTTGAGTACCTCTGTGACTACAAGAAGTCTAAGGTGAGTGAATTAATTCACAATGGGACTATGAAGGCTGGGACAAGTCCTCCGTAGAGTTATCTCGAGCATTGCAACTGTCAGTTGGTGTGGTTCCTTTAACTTTTGGTTTCATATGGATACTGATTATTTTGTACTCAATAGAAATGAAGGGTAAAAAATGTAGTGCCATTTTGTAGTACAGGCAATCCGGAATGAATTGTGAGAAAGTTAGAGGCACCCCAAGACATGCTAACCTCTCACAATTACCAATAACAGGACAGGTTAGCATCTTTTTTTTGGGGGGGGGGGGGGGGGGGGGGGGGGGGGGGGGGTTGTGTATGATATTTATCCCTCTAACTTTCTCACTCATTAATAACTATTCATTAATGTAGAAGTGTTTTGAAACATACTCTATTCATATTTACAATAAAAGTGGCTCCAAAATTACTATTAAAGCTGACAGTCTGCACTTTAACCTCATAGGCATTGTATCATTTAAAATCCAAAGTGCTGGAGTACAGAGCCAAAACAACAACAAAAAATGTGTCGCTGTCCCAATACTTTTGGACCTCACTGTAAAATGTACCACGTTCAATATAATTATTTTGTGGCTTAATACGCAATCTAAGTCATGTGTTCTCTTGTCATCTGATCAGGAGCAGGAGTTGTACCTGGTCAAATGGAAGGGCTTTCCTGAGTCGGCCAACACTTGGGAGCCCCGCAAAAATCTCAAGTGCAAGAAGCTGATGACTCAGTTCCATGAGGACATGGAGCGTGAGCTGAGGCGGCAAAAGAGACGGACCACCTGTCCCAAGCGGCTGGACAAGGACGTAGCCTGGATCCTGGTGCAGAAAGCCAAACTCCGCCAGAGGCTCCAGCACTGGGAGGCCGACCTGAACAAGACACGCAACCACCCAGGCCGCATCTTTGTCCTGAACGAGGTGGACCTGGACGGCCCGCCCAGGGACTTCACCTACATCAACACCTATAAGGTGGGCGAGGGCATCGTGCTCAATGAGATGGCCGTTGGCTGTGAGTGTAAGGACTGCTTCAGTGATCCGGTCGGAGGCTGCTGCCCCGGGGCCTCCCTCCACCGCCTGGCCTACACTGACAAGGGCCAGGTGCGTGTGCGTGCCGGGGAGCCCATCTACGAGTGTAACACCCGCTGCAGCTGCGATTCTGACTGCCCCAACCGAGTGGTCCAGAAGGGCATTCCATTCGACCTGTGCATCTTCAAGACTGGGAACGGCCGAGGCTGGGGCGTGCGCGCACTACAGCACATAAAAAAGAACACCTTTGTCATGGAGTACGTTGGAGAGGTAAGTAGTATAAAGTATTGGCCAATACTTTGGGTAATATGTATTGGCCTATGTCAACCTCATTTACCAGAATGAGCTATTCTGTCATGAAAATGTATAAATTGGATTGGAGTAATGGACAAAGAACATTAGACAAACGTTGTGCTAGTGCTGTGTTTCTATTACGGTTGTTTGTGAACAGTTTCTGAAGTGGTGTGTGCATCTGTTTGTCAAGATCATCACATCGGACGAGGCGGAGAAGAGAGGACACCTGTACGACCGGCAGGGCGCCACCTACCTGTTTGACCTGGACTACGTGGAGGACGTTTATACAGTGGACGCTGCTCACCATGGCAACATCTCCCACTTTGTCAACCACAGTGTGAGTGGCAAATTATCATATATGTTCACCTTTCAAACCCTGAGGCATACCTGCAGAGTAGCCAAAGCACCATGTCGTACCTTTTTGGTAGTAGTATATTTTAGTATTCTAGGTGCAAATGAAAGCAGTCGCATCGTAGACACCGCAGAATGGAAGTGGTTCAACCCATGGATGTTATAGTATTGCACTGTAATATGCTTCCTCAAACAGCATGAAGTGCAGCAAATTTGTCTATTATAGAGCATGTTTTCTCAAAGTTGTATGAAAATCTGAATAGAATTGTGTTTATGAATGTATTATAAGCAGTAGGCTATTCTGAAATAAAGCATTAATTGCTGTAATGTAACCTTAAAGTATGGACCTTTTAAGCTGTCTCTTCTTTGTTTTGCAGTGCAACCCCAACCTGCAAGTATACAACGTGTTTATAGACAACCTGGATGAGAGGCTCCCGAGGATAGCTTTATTTTCAACACGCCCCATCAGGGCAGGAGAAGAGCTCACTTTTGACTACAAGATGCAAAGTAAGTGTGAAGTTTTACTGCCTGACATGTAGGGCTGTGACGATACTAGGAAAAATATATTTTTTTACATTTCAAAAATGTTAACACAAAGCAGACCAATTGCTTTGGTCCTTTAAAAACCTGCTATATGTCATATATAGTGTATTATAACTTAGAAAATACATACATGGGACTCTGGATGACAACATAATGATGTTTGTTTCCAACATTATGGCTGTTTTCCTAAAGGTAAATCTGCTTCGTGTTTTGTTTACTTGCCACGATACTAATGAGTATCGCGATTCTGGTTTCGTCCCGGCTCTACTAGCATGACCTCAACATGACAGTTTACACATTAAAGGTACAGCTACTGTTACTAATATCAACCGAAAGCAACAAGTCACTTGATTTTCCAACAGTTGATCACCATGTGGGTGATTCTTTGGAGCAGCAAGCCCACAGCACGATAGGTAGTGAATTTATCAACATCCAATACAGCATCGGCTGGAAGCTATCGTGAGCCTCTATTGGTAATCGTGACGCAATATTGCTGGAGATTTGCATAGAGTTCAGCTTTCTCAATTGTTTTGCATCACTCTCTTCGCTTTGCACATTTCACCTGGCTCATTGAACATGAATAGGCTCTGTCATTTTGTCATCACCCATCACTGCTAGTGTGCATTGCAGGTAACTTGCTAGCTACTTTCACTAACTATAAAGGTGGGAGTGGGCACCAAATGTGTCATATTACCTAAACTCAGTCCTTTCAGGGCTAGGTAGGAGAGTGCAATTGGGAAAACCCTTTTTTGTTGTACTACAGTAACACATTAATTACATTGAGTTATACAATTTCAATGAACACTGGACATTTCAACATTAAACTTTATTTAGCTTTTCAGTCTTGGAGTGTGATGCTTGGGCAAAACAATTTTCATATTTGGCTTGTTAAGCAGTTTGACAATTATGTGGTGCAGGTGAGCTAACCATAATGCATATATCTCAGATGTGCTGTCTTGGCTGAATTTGACTCTTGACATTGTCATTGCAGTTGATCCAGTCGATGCGGAGAGCACAAGGATGGACTCAAATTTCAGTTTAGCGGGACTCCCAAGCTCTCCCAAAAAGCGGATTCGGGTGGAGTGCCGGTGTGGATCTGACACATGTCGGAAGTATCTCTTCTGATATGGATTGTAAACGGAACATCAAAGCTTGAACAGACACTGTGTAATATTTCGGGGAGTTATGAAAATTGTACGGCTTTATTTGTATTTGTCAACTTTTTTATTTTCTTTTTTTACTTTCATCAACTTTTAAGCCTCGTTGGTGCGTTGGGTGATATCAAAAGTGATATGATGCATTTTTGTAATATTATTGTTTTTTTAAACTTAATTTTAAATGTCCCCAAATGTATCTAGTATGTTGGTAAACCATTTTAGTAAAACAATGGCCAATATGACCTAAATGAACCTGCTTAAACATACATTTTACACATCTGGATTTTAGAATTTCTTCGGCGCTTACATATCTGTTGTGCACTTGTCAGTCTACATTTTGTCAGTGTTTGAGAATTCAAAATCTCAACCTATAAATTCAGTGGAACATAGTCATTGCAAATTCTATGGTGCCCAGTCATTTTCACTAGCAGTTCTTCCTGTCTCAAGTTTATTGAGCTTTAAGCCTCATTGTTGGAAAGAAACATTATAAGGTGTAAAAGGTGTACTTTTATACTGATATGCTTTCAATGACTTGAGAAAATGATTAAGTTGCAATTCTTGCCCACTTCTTGTAGATAGTGCTGTATGTTGTCCTAAAATAATGTTTTGGAATTTTGTGTACCTCCAAACTGTCCCAGTGCTTTTTTCTTTTTTTTTTTTTTTGAATTGGCCTACTTTTTCTTAAATGTGAATGAATCCCCCCTGACACTCCTGTTTTGTTGTCCTTCAATTGGTTGTTTGTGAGCTGCAGTATAATTTCACAACAAGCCACACCATGAAACAGCTGTCCATGGTTTAACCTATTTGTGAATCAGATGAGAAATGTCCTTTGTGTGGAAGTCAATATTATTGTTCATGTAGTAATGTGATGGCCAAACAAAGCTGTTCCTTTTTATTTTATTTTTTCCTTAGTCCTTTATATTTAACTTTTTTTTAAATTCACGTTCATTTGTATCAAAAATATTTTTTAAGGTTTACAGCCAGCAAAAACATTGTAAATAAAAGTTTTAATCTGATTTATTCTTCTGGACAATATTTTGAGTGATAGCAGCACTAAAAGTGTAATGTAAATGTAGCTGAATCAAAATGTAACCTTTACAATTAATTTGAGTACAACCTCCACACCACTAGATGGTGCAGCTGCATTCCTATGACTTCACATCAAATCCCCCAATAATATGGTGCTGTTCAAAGGTACTTAAATATTTTGTGTTACCCATTCACCCTCTAAGTGGCACACACAATCCATGTCTCAATTGTCTCATGGCTTAAATCCTTCTTTAACCTGTACGTTCCCCTTCATCTACAGTGATTGAAGTGGATTTAACAAGTGACATCAATAAAGGATAGCTTTCATCTGGTCAGAATGTAGATATTTTACGTTTTTAAACTCAACATCAAGCAATGGTGTTCTCATTTATTATTATTATTTTACATATCTAAAAACCTGTAGCATGATTTCTATACTGGTGATAACCAATAACTGAAAATGTTTACTTTCCTTTTATAGTTGTCCTGACAATAAGTATTAGCACTAGCTCAATTGGCAAAAATATGACATGTCTTGGTCGACAGTAATTTTGTTCTATCAACATTTAGACAGCAATACCTGTATCTTCCATCTGTCTTTCAGTGAAGAGTAGTGCTTGTCCCTCTATGTATGTCTCACACACAACACACTCCTCCCTCTCTGTCCCTCCACTGCCTGTTTTCACCTCCCACTCTATCAGATGAAATCACCAGGCCACAGCTCCCTCCGCTCTTGGCTCAAGGATATGTACTGGAGCTCTTTTTAGTCAAGGATGTATAGGCAGTAACTGGCATCAGTGAGCACAGCACAGGGCCTTTTCTCTTCCCCTCTCAACGTAGAGGAACTTTTCCCTTTCCCTCTCAATTTAGAGGAACTGCACGTGTAAAAAATGTGCAATTCAATGGTTTAAGAAGACACACTCGTTGCATCAGGTTTTTGAATGAACCTCATTGGTTTTAGCACATTCGATTATCTGTGTCAGGAACAGGCTGAGGGTGAAAAATACTCGAATAAGCATTTGCAGGACTGACATTTTTCAAAATGCAACGAGGCTGCTCCCTGTTAGCTATCATGGACTATCATATCTCAGTCCTCAGAATCTTCTGGTCAGGCAGTTGGCTCTGGTTAGCATTAGCTTTACTTAGGAATTCAGATGTCTGCAGCAGAACCTGGGGCAGCAGGACACCCATGGGGGGCTGCATTAGGCTAGGTGTCTGCTGGGTGAGAGGGCATGCCTGGGACCCTTATTGAATTGGCTGGATTTATGGAGGATCAGAGATGGAAATGGAGAATAAACCAAAGCACCCAGATTGCCCCTGTCCGGAACAGGCATGTGCAAGAACAGGGATTTGATTATATGAATGGACTGACTAGAGAGTAGTTTTCAGATTGCTCATCAACAATGATGAGCAACCTGTATGACAAATATTCATTCTCTAAAGAACCATTAGAAATATCTAGATTTGTTTAATACTTTGGTCATATTGAAGAAAATATATACATTATTTTAACCTTTATTTAACTAGGGAAGTCAGTTAAGAACAAATTCTTATTTACAATGATGGCCTACCCCGGCCAAACCTGGACGACGCTGGGCCAATTGTGTGCCGCCCTATGGGACTCCCAATCATAGCCAGATGTGATGCAGCCTGGATTCAAACAAGGGACTGTAGGGACTCCTCTTGCACTGAGATGCAGTGCCTTAGACCGCTGCGCCACTATGTACAGGTATGTCTATTTAATTTCAAGCATGTGGGATAGCATCAGTTGTAAGTTAATTTGAGGGGAAGCTTCCCAAGTTTGATGCCAAAAGTAGGTACAGTGCCTTGCGAAAGTATTCGGCCCCCTTGAACTTTGCGACCTTTTGCCACATTTCAGGCTTCAAACATAAAGATATAAAACTGAATTTTTTTGTGAAGAATCAACAACAAGTGGGACACAATCATGAAGTGGAACGACATTTATTGGATATTTCAAAACATTTTAACAAATCAAAAACTGAAAAATTGGGCGTGCAAAATTATTCAGCCCCCTTAAGTTAATACTTTGTAGCGCCACCTTTTGCTGCGATTACAGCTGTAAGTCTCTTGGGGTATGTCTCTATCAGTTTTGCACATCGAGAGACTGAAATGTTTTCCCATTCCTCCTTGCAAAACAGCTCGAGCTCAGTGAGGTTGGATGGAGAGCATTTGTGAACAGCAGTTTTCAGTTCTTTGAACAGATTCTCGATTGGATTCAGGTCTGGACTTTGACTTGGCCATTCTAACACCTGGATATGTTTATTTTTGAACCATTCCATTGTAGATTTTGCTTTATGTTTTGGATCATTGTCTTGTTGGAAGACAAATCTCTGTCCCAGTCTCAGGTCTTTTGCAGACTCCATCAGGTTTTCTTCCAGAATGGTCCTGTATTTGGCTCCATCCATCTTCCCATCAATTTTAACCATCTTCCCTGTCCCTGCTGAAGAAAAGCAGGCCCAAACCATGATGCTGCCACCACCATGTTTGACAGTGGGGATGGTGTGTTCAGCTCTGTTGCTTTTACGCCAAACATAACGTTTTGCATTGTTGCCAAAAAGTTCAATTTTGGTTTCATCTGACTAGAGCACCTTCTTCCACATGTTTGGTGTGTCTCCCAGGTGGCTTGTGGCAAACTTTAAACAACACTTTTTATGGATATCTTTAAGAAATGGCTTTCTTCTTGCCACTCTTCCATAAAGGCCAGATTTGTGCAATATACGACTGATTGTTGTCCTATGGACAGAGTCTCCCACCTCAGCTGTAGATCTCTGCAGTTCATCCAGAGTGATCATGGGCCTCTTGGCTGCATCTCTGATCAGTCTTCTCCTTGTATGAGCTGAAAGTTTAGAGGGACGCCCAGGTCTTGGTAGATTTGCAGTGGTCTGATACTCCTTCCATTTCAATATTATCGCTTGCACAGTGCTCCTTGGGATGTTTAAAGCTTGGGAAATCTTTTTGTATCCAAATCCGGCTTTAAACTTCTTCACAACAGTATCTCGGACCTGCCTGGTGTGTTCCTTGTTCTTCATGATGCTCTCTGCGCTTTTAACGGACTTCTGAGACTATCACAGTGCAGGTGCATTTATACGGAGACTTGATTACACACAGGGGGATTGTATTTATCATCATTAGTCATTTAGGTCAACATTGGATCATTCAGAGATCCTCACTGAACTTCTGGAGAGAGTTTGCTGCACTGAAAGTAAAGGGGCTGAATAATTTTGCTTGATGTTTGAAGCCTGAAATGTGGCAAAAGGTCGCAAAGTTCAAGGGGGCCGAATACTTTCGCAAGGCACTGTATAAAGGAAAGATGACATCAAAAGTTGAAACATAGTTTATAATATTATGGATCTGCGAACTGATCATGAGCTTCTTTCTACCCACAAGTGCTGATCATCTAAAAGACAGATTAAATGTCAAAATGTATGCTAATCTGGGGTTTTGTAAACTCTTGACAACTTGGTGACCTTAAATATGGATAACAAGGCATGGAAAAGGAAGACCGTATGAACCCTGTGAACTCATACTTTTGTTGCGGGGTTATGTCCTCTTTCTGTTGCGTGGGCTAAAAAACATTATGAGTGCAATACACAAAATAAGTGTTAGCATTACTATCCCAGGTGAGGAGCAACATACTCTAGCTGAGAATGTTTTATGCCCTCAATCAATATTCAAATTAATGTGACGTTAGTCTTGACGACTGGTTGTAAATTTGTGTGTCTTGTCTTTGAATTCAAGGCATAGAATAAAATGTTGTACTTGCTCCTTACTTTTACATCTTGTGTCCATATCTGCACATAAGGAATGTGTTACATTTAGTAATTGCAATCTGTCAATAGTTTCAAAGGAAATTTATTTTTCATTACAAAAACCAACAACAAAAATCCTAAATGGCCAGAGACATGCTTAACAGCTCAACCATTTTCTTTTTAAATAATACAAGAAAGAAATGGAAATCACACACTCTGACTTGCTGCTTCCATAATATTTAGGGGTTTAAAGACTTTTATATAGGTATCCTTCAAACCTCCTCTTATATTTTACGTTTTATATTCATCTGCAGATTGTTCTGTGAGCTTTGACATTTTGGGGTCCAGTTTAAAGGGTAAAGTTAAAAAAAGTGTTTAAGTTCTGAAATTCAGGATTTGTTCTACTATCCAGAGACTATTCTTATGATTCTGTATTTTCATAGATTTCATGTATAATAACACTGTGGATGCACACATGTGAAATGTCTTATTTTAAATTCACAACATAAGTATGCATGTAGTCTCTCCACATACAGGGTCATAATAACTACAGCTACACTGTAAAATCCATGAACTTAGATGAAACATTCAATTAAATATTCAGAAGTCAAATTGGCTTTTGGATGGCTTTGGGCTTTTACAAAGCCCAAACACTACAGAAGAGATAGAAATTGAATCAGTTCTATGACTAACAAAATGCAGTGTATTCAAACCAAACAAAAATCATGTATAACATTATTTTATATGATGTTATTCCTTTCACTGAGACACATTGGAAATGAATAAGAGTGCAATAATCATAGTGTCTGTGTGGATAGAACCACTCACCCCAAGACAATCTCAAACTGTCTTCAACCTTTATATTCCCATACAAGCAATAACATAATCCCCATTCAGACAGAAGGCTCTGTAGTCCAATTTAGAGGAACTGCACGTGTAAAAAATGTGCAATTCAATGGTTTAAGAAGACACACTCGTTGCATCAGGTTTTTGAATGAACCTCATTGGTTTTAGCACATTCAATTATCTGTGTCAGGAACAGGCTGAGGGTGAAAAATACTCGAATAAGCATTTGCAGGACTGACATTTTTCAAAATGCAACGTGTTTCTGGCCATTCCTATTCCCCAAATATCCTTGGTTTTCATCCCTCTAGTCTAGCCTCTAAACATACACACCATCATACTTACGTACAGAAACACTCACACACACATGCATGGTAAAAATATGATGACCGGGACCCTCCCCTCCCCGCCCGCCTTCAATTCCAAGTTAGTCCATGGTCCATATAATACACATTAAATAGTACAGAGGTCACAGTTAATTTACAAAAGGTAGTGTGCCTGAAGCAACAAAAAAAGCACTGTCAGGCATTTCTGCTTATCAAAAAATCACTCCCGGTCTCCCTCCTTCCCCCCCAACACCAACCAACCCCAAAATGCACACATCTTTTTTCATTCCTTGTTTTCACAGATCAATACACAACACCAGACTCATCCCCTCCCACTGATAAGAGAAGAAACAACAACAAAAATTCTGAAAGAAATCCACAATAATCCAGGAAGGGCTTTTGTTAATTCCATTAATTGTCCGTTTTGGATTAAAGTTTCCTCTGTCCTTTGTACACTCCAGTGTTACAATTTGGCAAGTGTTTTTTCTCTAATACCATCCTTGTTAAAGTTTTTGACAGGAGCTTTTACTTTTAGGTTGCGAGGGGGAGAGTTGCGTTCCCACCGAAAGTCATTAATTCCACAGTGTTGTGTTTCCCCATTAGTTGGAATAATCCCTTGATGTTTATTACTTCAACACATAGAGGCATACAGCTGTCAACTCTTCCTTGCATTGGTTAGAAACAAACCTTTTTTTCTTTTTCTTTTACAGAGTAAGGCCATAACCCAGATAATAGAAATAACAATTCAAAGTTATGTTGCTTTTTCACTGTTATTGTTAGTTTGTGTCATTGTTATTGTTTGCAGACAACAGTAGACAATTAGAAAACCAAAAGAAACGTACAGTTGTACCCACAAAGGGATAGTATCACGTTCCAAACCTCTCCTTGACATTCACTTAAAATATGACATTCTCTGTGTCCTGGCCTACACCTGGCTAGCACTCTGGTTCAATTCTAAATCATGTTAAGATTTATCATACTCCAATGTGCAAAAACAGAAATGGGCATGTCCCCCCCCCCCCCCCCCTTCCAAGACCTTCGTGTGAAGTGATGATGTCATCAAATATAAATAACTTTATCCCTATCTGAAGATATAAACATTCTGATTTAGCTTTTATGAACATTACTATCAACTGTCTTTTTAAACAATTTGCGAGATTTCCAAGGTGTTCAATCATCTGTAACAATACCAACTGCAGCAACAGGAATTTAGAAAGAGCACTGCGCATTTTCTGTCAATGTATCATTGGCTTTCTGTTATAAAATGGACTCAGATTCTCATAGTTTGTCCTTGATTGGGGCATTGTTTTGTTTAAGTTATCCTCAGGAATCATGGGATGACACAAATATCACCTAAACATGCACTTCATAATTCTGTCTGACTATTAACACTTCACAATTAGTATCTGCTCCTTTCTGTTCAACGCTAATGAACACAAGATCAAACTTTTCTCCACAGCAGCTCTTGTTAACACGTGTTTTTTCCCATCTCATATTGTTCGCTGATTTGAGGTGCTCGTTAGACCAAATGAGAATGTTACTTGCACATTTTTGTAACGTATGACCATGCCAAAACAACTCTTGCTGACTTTCTATGATAGCCTCTTGTCAGTTTCTACTTCCGTCGACTTCACTAAATCTTGCATGTTTTCTTTCAAGGGTATTAGTTGTTCAAATCATCAAAATGAATGTAGATCTCAAGGTGGACAAATAAATAAACCTAATAATTCATCTGAGAAACACCACATAAACCCGTGAGAGTGCCTGAATATGCTGTTTTATATGTTTAACTGTGTTACTGATGCCTTTGATTCAAGCAGTTGAAGGAAGCAGTTTCATACTTGTTCCACATTAAAAGTAAGAATACATACATGCATCTGAGATGGACACTTTTGTTGTTGGTTCAGTCTCCTATTCTTTCTGTGTGGAGAAGGCCATTTATATAAAAAAAATATTTAAAAAATGGCAGTTAGCAGTTTAATGTAACTGATCTAAAAATTAATCCAAATCTATAAACTGAAGTCAAAGGTGTTTTTGGTTTGATAATAAAATGTGGAAATCATACATTCTTTCTATAATAATTTTAGACCAACAATTGGTTTCATGGTTTCTACACTGCAGCAACCACATGCCTGTTACTGTGGGTAATAATCCCCCAATAAGACTTTAGAAAAACAATTTAGAACATCCCAAATGAGCTTGAAATACCTCTGCTCTCCTCTGACAAGGAGAAACCCAGATACATCACATGGAGGTGAATGGAATTCTGAAATGTTAACCTCCTCAACAGTTCCAGACTGACACCCACCCCTTTTAAATCATCTTGCACTGAATCAAAGGCCACAACAACTCAAATGGCCCCTCAGTCAACCCCCCCCCCCCCCCCCCCCCCCCCCCCCCCAGGTAACGACCGCCCACCGTCCCCCTCACATGACGCGATAAGGCTCTCGGGGCA
The DNA here is from genome assembly GCF_013265735.2 of Oncorhynchus mykiss. Lineage (NCBI taxonomy): Eukaryota > Metazoa > Chordata > Actinopteri > Salmoniformes > Salmonidae > Oncorhynchus > Oncorhynchus mykiss. The sequence goes on along the minus strand of NC_048580.1, from coordinate 53,198,863 downwards.
GATGAGGTTTAGTCCTACAGCTGGCTGGCAGGTGTGCCAGGAGCCCCTTCTTCAGGTCCTTGTTGAGGAAGAAGCAGACAATGGGGTTTACCCCTGCCTGGGCAAAGCTCATCCATACGGTGGTGGAGAGGTACCGGTGCGGTATGGTGCAGGCCTTAACAAACACCCGCCAGTAGCAGGCCACTATGTAGGGTGACCACAGCACCAGGAACAACAGGGTGATCACATAGAACATCCTGCCGAGCTGCTTCTCCGCCTTGAACTCCTCCATGCCCAACAGGCGCCGGTTCTGGTTGTGCAAGTTCTGCCGGATGCCCAACAGGGTGGGCGGCATGGGGCCCCGACCAAAGCCTGCGATCCAGTTGGCTGCCGCCTGGCCGGTGGCGCCAGGCCCATGGAAGGTCCAGTTTTGGCTAATAGCTGGCACCATCTGGACGGGCTTCATCTTGCGGTGCTTGTACTCGAAGAGCAGCAGTTTCATGTAGACCACGTGCGTGGCCAGGATCAGCACAGCCAGCATCAGCATAAAGCCCAGTGTGTCGTTTGCCTTGAAGTAGCGGTGCTCGAAGATGCACTGATCCTCCTCGCGGATGAACTTGTAGGTGCCCACATCGAAGACGGGTGGGAAGGCCATGGCCACTGACAGCGTCCACACCATGCACACCACCGCCACGCACGTCCAGAAGGTCATGCGCTTGGAGTAGAAGCGGTGGTGGGCGATGGCCATGTAGCGCGTCACGCTGATGCAAAACAGCATGAAGGCGGCATGGAAGCAGAAGAGCACGGCCATGAAGGCCACCACCTTGCAGCTGAGCACGCTGTAGGTCCAGGCCGAGCCGTTCTTGATGGACACCAGCACGAAGGGGAAGCAGACGGCCGAGCGGATGGTGTCGGCCAGGCACAGATCCAGCAGGAAGTAGTAGGGGGCCTTGTGCAGGGCCCGGTCCCTGAGGACCAGCAGAGACACCACCAGGTTCCCCACCAGGCTGATGCAGATGATTAGCCCCAGTAGGACCAGTTTGATGTAGGTGGACACAGCTGACGATGGGCCCCCGACTGCCATCCCTCCCGTTGTGGCCACCACCGCCGCCAGGGGACCGCCGAGCCCCTCACTGGTCTCGTTGCCATTGGCCATCCCTTTGTCTCCCAGGTTATGCCCTCTTCTCTCCTGAAATCCACTCCTCCTTCTCCCTCTCCTCCTCCGCCTCCTCCTCCAGCTGCCCTTTTGTTCGTCCTCGTGGTTGCCTCTCCTTTTGATCTCACATGGAACCGGAGCGCTTCAGTCCGCATTGCCCCATTTTTCACTAAGCCCCTTGTTTCCTGTAGCTCTACCTCTCGTGCCTCTTCTTCTCACAGCTTCAGCTCCTGTAAACAGGAAGTAAGAACAGCAAGCATTAAATGTTTGGATGGACTTCCATGTCTGACATCAGTGTGGAATAATACAGTGTAAGCGTTTGCAGGGAGTATACTGTATAAGGTTAATATGAGAGGTGTGTGTCTCTTGGCTTTTCTAATAGTAAAATGCAATGCTTTTATGATTCCAGCATTGGCCTAGCTGGACTGCAGCAGTTGTTTTGTAAAATGTCATAATTTCCAGGAAGTAGTGGTTATGATATGCAATGATTACCTAACTGTCAATATCGTGCTAGGCCAATATGGAGTTAGGTAAGAGTATGAAGTGTTAACTACCTATATGTAGATGATTAGCCCTAGTAGCCCCAGTTTACATACAGCGGGTTCCAGAATGATTGGATCCCTTGATAAGGATGAGCAAAAAATACGATATCAAATAAATAATACAAATACTGAGCTAAATTGTATGCTCATTTAATACAAAAAAATATGGAAGATATTCCAGCAGCATTTTTTACATTTGTATTTATGTCAGTGGTTCAGCACAGTGGTTCCCAAACTCTGGGGCCCATGGGTCCCCCCTCCCCCCCAAAATAAATAATACTAACTCACGCTGGCTTTCAATTTACTCTTAAAAGTTATAATAGTAGAATGCACAAGGTGCAATTTTGAAATTGGATAGTGCATCATCAGTTCCTCTTGTCATGTCAGTCATTGCAGAGAGCTGTTTATAATTTGTCAGAAATGTCCAGATCAACTAGCATGTCAGCTAACTTTTTTTTTTTTTTTTTTTGAATTTGACCCCCTTTTTCTCCCCAATTTCGTAGTATCCAATTGTGTAGTAGCTACTATCTTGTCTCATCGCTACAACTCCCGTACGGGCTCGGGAGAGACGAAGGTTGAAAGTCATGCGTCCTCCGATACACAACCAACCAGCTGCTTCTTTAACACAGCGCACATCCAACCCGGAAGCCAGCCGCACCAATGCGCCGGAGGAAACACCGTGCACCTGGCCACCTTGGCTAGCGTACACTGCGCCCAGCCCGCCACAGGAGTCGCTGGTGCGCGATGAGACAAGGACACCCCTAAATTTATAGAATTGCAAGAAAATTTGCTTTAAAACTGAAAAATGTTCTTTGCACCCTGACAAAATGTGTAGAATTGCAAGAAATAAGCTTTAAACCTGCAAAATTCTCTGAACAGTGATGAACAGTGATGGTGCCCATAGAAATAGACGTGGCGCGTGATGTTTCCCAATGCTGGAAAGGGGGGCCCCGAATGAAAAAGTTTGGGAACCCCTGTTTTAAGAGAGCTATTTATAACTATTCAGAAATCTCCAGATCAACTAGACCATGTCAGCTAACGATCCCTTAATAAAGATGAGGACAAAAGACTGTATAAAATTAATAATACAAATACTGAGCTATGTTGTATGCTACCAAAAAATAGAACAATTATATTATTTTATACTAATACAATTGCTCAGAGAAAGAGGTTCTGTTCAACAAGTAATACAAAATATAGAAAAGATATTGATCAAAATGATTGGATCATCTGTTTTCAATACTCCAGCACCCTCCCCCTGCGAGGATAATGACACTGAGCCTATTCTAAAATGTTTTATGACATTAAAGAACACATTGGGAGGGATCTTAGACCATTCCTCCATTCAGAATCTTTCCAGATCCTTTATGTCCTTATATCCCTATCCAACTCTCTCGTTATCTCTCTCAGAACGATCTTCTTGACACTAATCAGTCAGACTTCAAGACGTGTCACTCAAATGAGACTGCTCTTCTCTGTGCCAAAGCTGACTCTCTCTCTGCTGTTCTCATCCTCCTCGATCTATCTGCTGCCTTTGACACTGTGAATTACCAGACCCTCCTCTTCACCCTCTCAGGATTGTGCGTCTCATGCTCTGCACACTCCTGGATTGCATCCTACTTGGCATGTGCTCCTTACCAGGTGGCGCGGAGAGGATCTGTGTTTGCACCATGTGCTCTCACTACTGGTGTCCCCCAGGGCTCAGTTCTAGGTCCTCTCGTCTTTTCTCCATACACTAAGTCACTCGGCTCTGTCATATCCTCTCATGGTCTCTTCTATCATTGCTATGCGGATGACACTCATCTGCTTTTCTCATTCCCCCCTTCTGACACCCAGGTGGCAACACGCATCTCTGCGTGCCTGGCAGATACTATCTCCGCGTGTCTGTCAGCCCGCCACCTCAAGCTCAACCTCATCAAGACGGAGCTGCTCTTCCTCCCAAGACCTCTCCATCACATTTGAAAACTCTACGGTGTCCCCCTCCCAGAATGCAAAAGACCTTGGCGTAACCCTGTAATCTCTGCAAACATCAAAGCAGTGACTCGCAGGTTCATGCTCTACAACATCCATAGAGTACAATTTTTCCTCACACAGGAAGCGGCGCAGGTCCTAATCCAGTCACTCGTCATATCCCTTCTGGACTACTGCAACTCTCTGCTGGCTGGACTCCCCGCTTGTGCCATCTAACACCTACAACTTATCCAGAACACTGCAGCCCATCTAGTGTTCAACCTCCCAAGTTCTCTCTTCACCCCAAGCCTCCATACTCTCCACTGGCTTCCAGTCGAAGTGGGCATCCACTACAAGACCTGCCTATGGAGCAGCAAAGGGAACTGCCCTGCTCTACCTTCAGGCTATGCTCAAACCCTACATCCAAACCCGAGCGCTCTGTTCTGCCACCTCTGGTCTCTTGGCTGTCCCACCCCTACGGAAGCAGTGGTCAAAGCTCTCCTCTGTCCTGGCACCCCAATAGTGGAACCAGCTTTCCCCTGATGCTAGGACAGCACTGTACATGCCCATCCTACGAAAATGTCTGAAAACCTACCTCTTCAAAGAGTATCTTAAATAATACATCTGCCTTATGTCTCAGCTAGTTTAAGATGAATGCACTAATTTGATCTGGATAAGAGTGTCTGCTAAAAAAAAAAAAAAGACTAAGATGCAAATGTAATTATATGGTTCTGGAGTATTGAAAACAGGGGATCCAATCATTTTGACCCATATCTTTTTTATATATTTTTTGTATTACTTGTTTAACAAATGAGCATACAATTTAGCCCAGTATTTGAATTATTTATTTTATACAGTATTTTTTGCTCATCCTTATCAAGGGATCCAATAATTCTGGACCCCACTGTATGTAGTACATCGTAATAATAAGGTATGTTATTCTATTTCAGTAAACTCTTTACGGGATAGTTTGGGATTTTGACAATGAACCCCTTTATCTACTTCCCCAGAGTCAGATGGACCCGTAGATACAATTATTATTATTTTTCACTAAGCTAACGCTAGTTAGAATTGGCTCGCAAAACTACCTCTAACTTCCTTCATACTGGACGCAGAGACATACAAATGGTATCCTGAACTATTCCTTTAACTCATTTTCCATCTTTATGTCCAAGTCTGTCCCACCTTCCCCATCCTTTACCCCAAAATAAAGTTCTGACTGTAGTTGTTTACAACATTAATACATTGTATTATAGCCCCTATCTTCGCGCATTATACAAGGCCTGTAATACAGAATCAAATGTCATAATAGTGGAGGGAGATGTTCAAGTCATCATCCTCGGAATTACACAAATCATTTGTCCCATGGAATCAATCAATTGTTTCTACAAGGGGCGAAACAGGGCTCACATAGGCATCTGCTGTAGCATGCTGTGGAACATCTTCTCCTTCCCCCTCAACACCAATCATATCAGCTGTTTTCTCCACACGCTACATGGCATGCCAGCAACTAGTCTGTCACGGTAATTACCCCGCTTGTTGCTAGGCTACAACACCTTACATTATTTGTGTGTGTGTGTGTGTGTGTGTGAGTGTGTGTGAGAGAGAGAGAGAGAGAGAGAGAGAGAGAGAGAGAGAGAGAGAGGGAGAGAGAGAGAGAGAGAGAGAGAGACCGTGTGTGCAGAGAGGGGGTTTTCTGTGTGTGTGTGTGTGTGTGTGTGTGTGTGTGTGTGTGTGTGTGTGTGTGTGTGTGTGTGTGTGTGTGTGTGTGTGTGTGTGTGTGTGTGTGTGTGTGTGTGTGTGTGTGTGTGTGTGTGTGTGTGTGTGTGTGTGTGTGTGTGTGTATGTATGTGTATTTGTGTGTGTGTGTCTGTAGTGTGTGTGTGTGTGTGTGTGTGTGTGTGTGTGTGTGTGTGTGTGTGTGTGTGTGTGTGTGTGTGTGTGTGTGAGAGAGAGAGAGAGAGAGAGAGAGAGAGACCGTGTGTGCAGAGAGGGGGTTTTCTGTGTGTGTGTGTGTGTGTGTATGTGTGTGTGAAGGAGATGGGGGAAAACAAATCACTTGTGAAGTTGAGATAGCATTTGCTTGATGAAGCCTCATTGGTGCAGTCACTTTGGGGACCACTGACCGGGCATTTCCAAAAGAGGTTGAACAGTAACACTTTAGATGTACAGTATGTCTGATAGCTCAGTGGTGTGAATGTGTAGGTGTCTGTGCTCTCTTGTGTATGAGTGGGTGTGTGTGTGTGATGGGAGTCAATCGGTATTGACCCCTCCACCACCATCATTTGTATTGATGAAACCTTCGGAAGTGATCAGGGAATGCACAGGTGATGATTATGGAGTATGTGAGTCCTACAGGAGAGAGAAGGGCTTAAAACCATTGTTTCACCGCAGGCATACTAATGTATTTCTGTCACAGTAATTACAGCCGCTTGTTGCTAGGCTACAGGACCATTCTGCCTTGTGCTGTGTTATTCTGTGTGTGTGTGTCTGTATGTGTGTCTGTGTGTGTGTGTGTGTCTGTCTGTCTGTCTGTCTGTCTGTCTGTCTGTCTGTCTGTCTGTCTGTCTGTCTGTAAGACTATATGAACTATTGTGATGAATGGTGGGGGCATTGATAGTTTCAGATGGAGAATAGCTATGGTTTCGTTTTTTCTGGGGAGTGCATACCATATGAGAAAGCCAATGAAGGTATCACATAATAAACTGTTTTCAGTTATTAGTGCACCCATAGTTAGTTCTCAAAGTGTATGATTACACTTCAGAATCATTTTCTTAGTAAACAATTATTTATACGTAGAGTAAAATTATTCTACACATTTTGAATAATTTCTAAAACATTTCTAAGCGTACCTGAGTATTTATGATGGCGTACTAATTCAAGTTATTATAAAGTGCTAACACAGTTACTCATAATAACCCAGTGGTCCCCGATGAACCCAGTTTTCCTTCATTTAAAATAACACCCATATTATTGAATAATAATGCTTATATTAATGAATAAGAGCTGAAATACATAAATGTACACTACTGGTCAAAAGTTTTAGAACACCTACTCATTCAAGGGTTTTTCTTTATTTTTACTTTTTGTTATTACTATTTACCATTGTAGAATAATAGTGAAGATATCAACACTATTAAATAACACATATGGAATCATGTAGTAAACAAAAAAGTGTTAAACAAATCAAAATATATTTTATATTTGAGATTCTTCAAATAGCCACCCTTTGCCTTGATGACAGCTTTGCACTCTCTTGGCATTCTCTCAACCAGCTTCATGAGGTAGTCACCTGGAATGCATTTCAATTAACAGGTGTGCCTTGTTAAAAGTTAATTTGTGGAATGTCTTTCCTTCTTAATGCATTTGAGCCAATCAGTTGTGTTGTGACAAGGTATACAGGTATACAGACGATAGACTTATTTGGTAAAAGACCAAGTCCATATTATGGCAAGAACAGCTCAAATAAGCAAAGAGAAACGACAGTCCATCATTACTTTAAGACATGAAGGGCCAGTCAACCCGGAAAATGTCAAGAACTTTGAAAGTTTCAAACTGCAGTCGCAAAAACCATCAAGCGCTATGATGAAACTGGCTCTCATCAGGACCGCCAAAGGAATGGAAGACCCAGAGTTACCTCTGCTGCAGAGAATACGTTAATTTGAGTTACCAGCCACAGAAATTTCAGCCCAAATAAATGCTTCACAGAGTTCAAGTAACAGACACACCTCAACATCAACTGTTCAGAGGAGACTGAGTGAATCAACCATTCACGGTCGACTTGCTGCAAAGAAACCACTACTAAAGGATATCAATAAGAAGAAGAGACTTGCTTGGGCCAAGAAACATGAGCAATGGACATTAGACCGATGGAAATTTGTCCTTTGGTTTGGAGTCCAAATTTGAGATTTTTAGTTCCAACCGGATGGTCTCTGCATGTGTATTTCCCACTGTAAAGCATGGAGGAGGAGCAGTTATGGTGTGGGGATGCTTTGCTGGTGACACTATCTGTGATTTATTTAGAATTCAAAGGCACACTTAACCAGCATGGCTATCACAGCATTCTGCATCGATACACCATCCCATCTGGTTTGTGCTTAATGGGACTATCATTTGTTTTTCAATAGGACAACAACCCAACACACCTCCAGGATGTGTAAGGGCTCTTTTACCAAGAAGGAGAGTGATGGAGTGCTGCATCAGATGACCTGATCTCCACAATCACCAGACCTCAACCCAATTGAGATGGTTTGGGATGAGTCAGACCGCAGAGTTAAGGAAAAGCAGCCAACAAGTCCTCAGCATATGTGGGAACTCCTTCAAGACTGTTGGAAAAGCATTCCTGATTGAGAGAAGCTGATCGAGAGAATGCCAAGATTGTGCAAAGCTGTCATCAAGGCAAAGGGTGGCTATTTGAAGAATCCCAAATATAAAACATATTTTGATTTGTTTAACACTTCTTTGGTTACTACATGATTCCATATGTGTTATTTCATAGTTTTGATGTCTTCACTATAACATTGTACAAATAAAGAAAACCCCTTGAATGAATAGGTGTTCTAAAACTTTTGACCAGTAGTGTACCTTTAAACCAATTTCAAATGGCAAATTTAAAAAAAAAACCTATAGGGGCCTATATTCTTGTTAATTTCCCAATCTCTCAGAAACATATATTTTTCCATTTTTGATTTGTTATAGTAAATCCAATATTTCAGATATAAACAGGGGCTTACCTAATTAGTCATGAGACATTTTTAAACCAAAGTAATGTCACAGTTTTGTATTGCTAGCTATAGAAAGGGACTGTGGTATCATTTGACTCTGTTCACATGATGTAATACTATGGTCATGTAGACATAATGTCTTCTATTTTACCATTCCCCATGGTTACATTTGTGGAATACTATAGATTCCAACAAGCGACCGGGGGCCCTGTTACTGCTTATGTCGCTTATGCCTGGGGACAGCCCTGGGTGGCACCTGATATGTTGAGTTAGTAGATTAACAATAGCTAGATGAAGTATGTGGTTGAGTGTCACTTGTCTGTGTCAATAGCAGAATCACAGCAGAAACACACACCTGTCATAGGCTAATAATTGGTAAATTATTAGAATCATCATTTTTTAAATTGTAGCATACACTATTGGTGTCTCCTATTCAATCACCTCATTACACTTTAGGCCTAAGTTATTTAGAATGAATTAGGCTATTCCAGAGCCTTATATTGAGATAAAGAATCTATAATCCAAATATAAGGCTCTGGTCTATTACATTTCATGTGACTTTATTAGTCTATGTGGCATGAACCTTGGTGGCTAGAGCATGAGAACAGTTTGTAGAAGCCCTATAGTCAGGGCCGGCTCTAGTCTTTTGGAGGCCCTAAGCAATATTTGGTTTGGGGGAATGCTAACAAGCAGGCCAAATCTTGACAGCAGAAAGTTTTAAAGTTCATTTCCTGCAATTCTACAAATTTTGCCTTGGGGCACGGAGACATTTTTGCTGTTTTAAAGCAAGTTTTCTGCAGTTCTACCCATTTTGCCATTGGGCGGAGAGAGCATTTAGCAATTTTATAACACATTTCTTGCAATTCTACTCATTTTGCCCGCTTATGTTGCTTATGCCTGGAGGCCAAAAAGGTATAAAATAAATAGGCATATGAAGAATAGATTATTAATGTACAGAAAGATGTGAGTGGAAAAAGAGTTCAAACGATCGGAAAAAAACAAAGATATTGATGAGGTAAGATTACATCATCATGTGTAGGCCTATTTAATTTTGATTGCAAAATTAATATACTGGCTATAGGGATATAAGAGCTTCACAGGAATACCGAAAGGCTATACATCATGAAGGGAGGGGCCTGGAGAAATTGGAGTGGGTTGTTGGTAGCTGAGCCATTGTCAAGAACTGGATAGCAACAGCAATAGAGTACCGCTGCCATGGTCGCGGTGGGAGGAGGCGACGCGGAATTCACCAACCAAAGGAGCCGGAATCACTCTGACACTGTTCAACACCGACCGAATGCAATTATAAACAACGGTATTAGAATATGAATAAATACATCCGGGGCTAGGGAAAATACAATAGGTTTAGTGGTGGGCTTGACACGTCATGTTTGAAGTTAAGTAAATGCATGAACAATTGCGAATAGGCCTAGAGCCTATGGTAGACTGGGTCATTTGAAGCATTCAACTTGATCCGATCCTTTCAGAATTCATGAACAGATGATGTTGATAATAATTCATCAACGAGGGCTGATGACGAGACCCCAACACCCCAGTTGCATCGCATTCGCAAATGGGTAGACCTGTATCGATGCTGTCATAACGGAAATTCGCCCAGTGAATAATATAGCTACCGATTGTTATAGCCTCGTGTCCATAATGCGGTTCCCTGTTGTAATTTACCATAGGGCATAGATCACACAAATGGCACTTAAATCTGCAGTGGTGTGTGTCGACTATAATAACCAGATGATATTACGGGCCTACATGTACAGTTTGTCTATGGCATGCGTCATGGGGCTGCATGAATCATAACAGAAATAGGCTATGTTGTAGCCCCAAAAAATGGGTTTCACACACGTTAACGAATTAACCAGGTACCAGAGGGGAAAAAAATAAGGCTACTTGGGGCCTAGAAGTAATAACAAAAAAATGACATAGGAAGGTGAAAGGAAATCTTACCTTATTTATTATGCTTGTCCTCGAGACAAAGGCTTGGGATTTTATTCTAGGCCGCTTGTTGCAGTCCACATTAAATATAAAATGATTCAAAGATCATTGTAAAGCAACAGTAAATGGCATAGAGGGGTCAACAAAACGAGCATAAATTCCAAATATAATCCACAATGAATGTCGACATCCTTCACAATTAAATGACTGAAAACATAATTTATACAGGGTATTGTCACCTCAGTAGAATCAGATCTTAATGCACATATACTTTTAATTTTGCACGGCTCCCCCGTCAATTAAGCCTGTTGCAGACTTCTTAAATAAACACAGGTTTTAAAGAACAAAAAGGATCGTTTCCTCTTTTTTCGTGTGCATGTCATGTCTTCGGGTTTTCCATAAAGCTCTCCCAATGTTCAGCAATAAATTCCCATCACACTGACAGAATAGAACAAATGGGTAAATTCCAATTCTGACAATCTTTTCTGTTTTCAAATACTTATTTCTCGGTGTCATCAACTGGATCCTATCACTGGTAAACGCATCTCAATTCTGAAAATAACGGTGTTCATATTACAGAACATCACGCTTTTATTGTGGGTCTTGCTCTGCTTGTTGGATTCTCCATCAAAAAAAGAGACGCCTTTTTTCGACCATTCTAGTCTCCTGTGATTTTATACTTTCAGTGATAACCCATCCGCTTCCATATTCAACTGTAGGCCAATATGCGGACTCCGTTCAGAGTGCAGTCATCCTTTTTGAAAATATGTACACTGTGTCTGTAGGCGCCCTATATATTTAAAAATGCACCCGTCTGGTTTGGTCTTTGATGGGATTGAAAAAACGATTCATTGTTTGCGGTGATAAATCCCAAATCCCAGGTCTTTCACGGACATGTCAAGTCGTTCGGAATCCATCCTCAGTCATTGTATAAATAATGAAAACTAGAAATGACCTAAATGAAATGGCTGTTAGCAATGGTGAATTGGAAACAGCGGCTCTCGTCTATGCGCGGAGCCTCGGGTTTCCCTCGGCTCCCTTCGGAATTAGCGAGGTAAGATTCGGGATCTTCCGGAATAGGACAGGCGCGAAGTACCGTGTTCGAGAGAAAAAAAGAATCCGATACACAATCTGTCACATAACTTCACTACATGGAAAGGATATTGGAAATATTATCTCCCCTCTTCATGATGTGACAGTTTGAAGTTACTGTGCCCCTTTTTTTTAACAAAGCATATATTTCAATTGCTGTAGGCTATTGTTTTTAATGTTGTTGCATTCCCGTCATGGTGGTAGGCCCTATAATAAAGTATTACTTGACCTGATCATGTGATAGCAAAGTATATTTATATGTAAATATAGATTGCTTATACAGTGAGCTCCAAAAGTATTGGGACAGTGACAATTGGAATTGAAATGATATATGCTACCAGGATTACGGATAGTCCTGAATGAATCGTGAATAATGATCAGTGAGAAAGTAACAGACGCCCAAATATCATACCCCCAAGACATGCTAACCTCTCACCATTCCAATAACAGGGGGGATTAGCATTTTTTGGTGGGTATGATATTTGTGCGTCTGTTACTTTCTCACTCATCATTATTCACGATTCATTCAGGACTATCCGTAATCCTGGTAGCATCCACATTAATGTAGAAGTGTCTAGAAACATATTCTATTCTTATTTACATTAAAAGTGTATCCAAAATAACACAATGCTTTATTTACCATAGCCATTGTATCATTTCAAATCCAAAGTATTGGCATACAGAGCCAAACCAACAAAAAATGTGTCACTGTCACAATACTTTTGGAGCTCACTATATATCAAGGGTCAGACTGAAGCAACAGCTGCCACTCTAGAGAGCCAAAGAAAAAGTCAGGTGCACTGCTATTTCTCATCTGGCTTTAGTTTAGATGACTATCTGTTTCCTCATCCTCATCAACATAATAATCATCATCATAGTAATTATAATCATAATCATCATCATCATCCTCAACCCCATCCTCATCCTTATCATCGTTATTATCACCATCATCACTATTATCATCTCTACAAATACTTCCATAGTATTAGTGAAGGTCAGACTGCATTGTGGATGCATCAGACCACATGGCTTCACCAGGTGATGTTGATATTGACATAAAAAGCGGTGCTGTAAGTCACTTCCCTTGTAAGGCTCTTGGCGCCCAATCATTTAATCCTGCTCTAAATCCCTGGTAAAAAGGTGTTTTGTCTCGGCATGACACAACACTGTGCCGAGTGCCGTCATGCCTGCCTCGACAGCTGTCTAAACCGCTGGAAGCTAGGGGACCAGATGGCATCGCCTGACAAAGGGAAATATTTAGGAAAGAGAACCGGACATGTTTTTTGGGAGTAATTCTCCCAAAAATCATAGCAACAATCCATTGGAGGTTTTTCTTCATTCTGTGGGGCCAGGGAAGAATGTAAAACAGTATTTTTTAAATTCAATTTGTGTCCTAGTATAAGCTTGTTCAGCCAAGGTCAATGTCAAAGTAAATGGTGAATATGACATAATAATGGACTTCTAGGAACTTCTTGCCATTGTGTGTATGGCAAACGAGGCATATAGTGTGCATCCACCAACCGGGAAGCCTGGTCCCAGGTAAGATCTTGGCTGGGAGGCAAAGTGAACTGTAGCCTGTCCCTACTGGTCATGATTCCTGGACAACTGTTCCTATCTTTGTTGACAGACCATAAAAAATAGCTGAATATCATATGGAGTAGTCTAGGAACCTGCAGTCTTTGATGTGTAGGCCAAGGATCTGGGGAGTCTATGACCCAATGCTATCTGGAAGAGCTGGGCTTATTACCCCCCATTGTTTTATATTGTATGGTACTAATATTAAGATGAGAATATAGTATTAAGCTTAGCAAAACTATGGATTGCAGATTCTGTATGTCTTTAGAATACTTTATTAATACAATTACTAACTAAGACATCTCAATTCCATCTGCATTAATCAACGTCAATGTTAGCTCTGTACAGGATGAACCACATATGAGTATTAGCAAGTAAAGTCATTATCTAACTCTATATAATAACCCTGTACTAAACTACTAATACTGTATGTTGGCCATTGTCATAAAATAGTAATAGAAAAAGGCCACCTTGAAATTTGATGAGACTATTTTCAATGACAAGGTATTAATACAGCAAGGCTAATGAGTTCTGAAATATGTTTTAGGACAAAACATTTGGTCAATCTGTATTCAGTCAAAGTCATGTGATATCAATGGATATATTTCTGTAATTTTCAGTGTATTTTGTTGCTTCAGTTAGCAGATTAAACTATTGGTTTTTAACAAATAGATTTGTGATGATGAATGAAAATAGGCCTACTATCATACAGTAGCTGTTACAGAATTTCCAAATTATATCCTAAAAATTTGAAAAACACACCATGGCATTAATAAAAAAAAAAACAGCTATGAAAAACAAACCCCACAAAGGTTTTTGTCAAGGCCTGTATTCAGTTGTTATCTAATAAGGGTAACGTTTGATAAGAATGTATTGAAAATGAAATTGAGATGCTCAAGTCGACAGCTTCCTTGCAACTTCCTGTGGTGTATTTTAGATAGATGACCTTTGAAAACCTGAAAAAGAACTTTTCAGAACAAAGTGTTTACACCTGCTTAGAATGCCGTACTTTACCTCGCGTGGGCTTCCCCGTTGCGTAATGGACTATTTTTCGTTGGTTATGCTAATGTTTCCTCTGTAAAATGCCTTGCTAACAATTTTCGGTGGTGATGGTGGTATTAATGATAATGATGATCATCATCTTTATTACAGCATCAAAGATGAAGTAAAGTAGACACAACAACAACAAGAAATTACATTTCTCATGAGAAATACACATTTTGATGTCATCAGTTGTAACATTGATATTTTCATAAACTGTTTAATTCTAAAATGATACTGATGGTAAACATTGCACAACTTCTTGCAGTAGCTTATATTCTCATTCAATATAAACCTACGTCTGGCCTTCATTCTAGGAAACTTTTCATGCTATTACTGTTTTGAGCATATACTACTGTTTGTCACAATGAAAATGTAACCTTCAGCAAGTCACAATTATGACACACTTGAGGTCAACAACTGCCTACTTTCACCACCACTCCTCTCACGCGAGGAAAGAGGAAAAGTTGAATCAGAGACATATTCATTTCATTATGAATCACTTTCAAATCAATATGTAGGAGGTAAGGATGCAAATTCACTAAAAAGTACTTTTCGAATGTCTTGTCAGCAAGTATCAATACACTATGTGTGGTCAGGAATGTCAGAATGTGTGGTAAAAGACAGAACAATCTGTGTCCTTTCTCTGTTCCACCGCAGAATGAGGTTAATTTCATTGTTTTCCCTCAGCTGTGTTTTACATTCACACGAGAATACAAGTTTCAGGCGAATGTGTCTTGGTACACATGATAAATCCTACACCTCATAGCCAGTCCAAGAGTTAAATGGGTGAAAGCAGTTAGGAGAGTACTCTGGAAAGTTATTTAGGGATCTGGTTTGGAGACAGTGCTGGGTAATTGTAGGCTAGATGCAGGGTTTAGAGCCTGCAGATAGCACTGCAGAGAGTGTAGGCCCCTCAGGGTCATTGTGTCCTGTAACGTGGTCTGATAGACTAGACATAACATAGTAAATGTAAATCCGGGACACTCAAATTAGTAAAATATGTTACATTTGGTATGGTTACATAAGACAGATGGTTACTTAAGACAAAAATGAAAGTGGTTGGTCAGCGTGGATGGGTGGGTGTATAACCCGAATGTCTAGCAAACCAAAGGTTGCAAGTTCTCATCACGAGTAACTTTAGCATTTAAGCTAATTAGCACATTTTCAACTGCTAATTACCTTTTAGCTACTTTGCAACTTAGCATGTTAAGTAACACAAATGTCTAGCAATCCAAAGGTTGTGAGTTCGATTCTCATCACAGACAACTTTAGAATTTTAGCTAACAAGCAACTTTTCAACTACTTACTACTTTTTAGCTACTTTGCAACTACTTAGCATTTTAGCTAACCCTTCCCCTAACCCAAACCTTAACCCTTTTAGTTAACCCTTCCCCTAACCCTAACCCTTTAACCTAACTCCTAAACTAAACCCTAACCTTAACCCTAACCCCTAGCCTAGCTAACGTTAACCAGCTAGATAACATTAGCCACCTAGCTAGAATTTGTAACATATCATAAGTTTAGCAAAATTTGTAACATAGTGTACATTTAGAAAATTCGTAACATACACTGAGTATACCAAACATTAGGAACACCTTCCATGTCGCATGCAGACAACCCAGGTTCATTTAACTTACTTATGCTAATTCAGTGCAATACGGTGGATTACCCAGTTAATCAACAGTATCACAACACAAACTCTTTCTGTACACTGCCATTGTCATGCCCTGGTCTTTTTCACCTGTCCTTGTGATTGTCTCCACCCCTTCCAGGTGTTTCTTATTTTCCCCAGTGTATTTATCCCTGTGTTTCCGGTCTCTCTGTGCCAGTTCGTCTTGTCTGTTTCATGTCAACCAGCGTCTTTTTCCCGTGCTCCTGCTATTCTTTCTTTTACTAGTCCTCCCGGTTTTGACCCTTGCCTGTTTTCTGGACTCCGTACCCGCCTGCCCTGACCTCGAGCCTGCCTGCCACTGTACCTCCTGGACACTGAACTGGTTTTGACCTTTTGCCTGTCCACGACATTTCTCTTGCCTACCTCTTTTGGAACTAATAAATATCAAACGCTCAAACCATCTGCCTCCTGTGTCTGCATCTGGGTCTGGCCCTGAGCCCTTATAGCCATTGTGGCTTGAAGGATTTGTTTGGAATGAAATAAGTTGTGTTTCAGACTATTGAGGGTAGGGTAAGTCACTTAAATCATGCAAGCCCTATTTGTGTCAAACCTGTCCCAGTTACAGTTACAGTCACCTCCCAAATGATTGGAACGCTTGATAAAGATGAGCATAAAAGACAGTATAAAATAGAAATTCCAAATACTGAGCTATATTGTATGATATATATATATTTTATTATATTATTTTAAACGAATACAATTGATCAGAGAACTTGTCAAATGTATTCCCTCCTCAAAAAGATAGGGGTCGAAATGATTGGCACCCCTGTTTTCAGTACCTTTCTATACCTCACCTTGCAAGGATAACGGCACCAAGCATTTTTCTAAAATGTTTTATGAGATTGGAGAACACATTGGGAGGGATTGTAGATCATTCCACCTAAAAAATGTTGATGTCAAAATATTGTGACCTTCCGTAGCTTCCTGTTTCACTGGGGTATAGTTCTTTGGCCACGCAGTGTTTGGCCTCAAATGAAGGATGCATATGCTGAAAAGAACCTCATGCCTATTGTAAAATATGGTGGTAGATCTTTGATGTTATGGGGCCGTTTTGCTTCCACTGGTCTTGGGGCCCTTGTTACGGTTAATGGCATCATGAACTCTACCTAGTACCAGGATATTTTAGCCAACAACCAGGTTGCCTCTGCCAGGAGGCTGAAACTTGGCCGCACGTGAATCTTCCAACAAGACAATAACCCCAAGCACACATAAAAATCCACAAAGAAATGCTTAATTGACCCACAAAATGAAAATGTTATTTTATTATATTGTTAAACAAAATATTATTTTCTGAGCATTGTACTAGTATGAAATAATATAATTTAAAAATGTTTTTGAGGATTCAATATAGCAAAGTATTTGTATTATTTATTTTATACAGTCTTCTTTGCTCATCTTTATCAAGGGTGCCAATAATGTTGGATGTGAATGTATGTAGTACATTTTTGTTCTGTTGGCAGGCTCAAACTTTTTTGAGAAAGCTTTTCTTACCTTCTGTAACTTCCAGGTATAAATACAGACTGGATTCTGCAAACACACATTTCACACATCTGTTCCCTCTCACACATTGCGTGAGGCATCTTTAGGTGAGTGTTGAATGAAGGGGATCATGATTTTGCATTGTTCACGGTCTCTGTAATCTTAATTTGAGCATGTTATTGCTTTTATCCAACTTTATTTCAAGAATGCAACTCCTCATGGCTACCCACTGTGTTAACACACACTGAATTATACAAGGCCACATGATTATGTTTAGTCTGTATCAATAACTTTCAAATATAGCTATTGTAAAAGTTACCTGAATGTGATGTATTGGAAATGTAACAATAAGATACTTTTGAAAGAGATTAGCATCAATGTTCAAATATATTTAAACAAAAGACAAAACATGCATAGAGGTTTTTGTTTACTTGCCTAAAATAGTAATAATTAATGATGAATTAAAATATGAAGTAATTGTAATATCATCTCATCACAGAAATATACTATTGTAATATCATCTCATCACAGAAATATACTACTGATAAACCTTACATTGTGTATATTTATAAACCTGTTTTAATAAACATTTCAATTTCAAAATGCCTTTGCTCTTACCATAACCTACTTCACCATTACTGTATATATTGCTGGTAGTATAAGTGTTATTTTACGCATAATAGACGTCAAACATCATTAGTGGAATAGAACCCCCCCCCCCCCTTCCTCTGACATATTTGTTACCTTTTTTCATTTTCTAGCATCTCTTCCTCCCGAGAACAGGAAGACAGAAAGTGAGCAGGAGATACAGAGTAAGGTGAGAAAACTGTCTGTTTTAGTCTGTGGCCTTTGCATTTTAGGAATGTACTTCTTTGCTTTCAGCTAGAGTATTTGTTGGCAAACCATTCTGAGCATCAGAAGGGAGATAATTCAATAGGCAAGTGTCTATCAAATTGGGGTGCGTGTTCACCAGAGGTATGCTAGGTACGCAAAACTCCAGACCATGGTGTAATCTGTAATGGTGGATTGTATGTAGCTGTGGTGTATGAGCTATTTTATAGTGTAGTCTAATGATCATGGACCTTACTCCTTTAAAAATGTAAAAAGTATCAATATTGTATACCAGTTGGGTAACATAGATGAGAGATTGTAGGCATATAGCAAAAGAGTGAAAAATGCATGTTTTGTGAAAAGCGGCTGATAGATTTTATTAAGTACACACGATTAAGAAAAGTTTGCAATGGCTGATGTAGTGATGAACCTGTTAAAAGGTGTTAACAGGTGTAAAAGTAGGCATATAAAGCATCACTAATCATTTAGGCTAAAACAATCCAATCATTCCTCTACACATTGAAACATTATGTTCAATATCTTTTTTTAACTTCTCAGTGAATGGATTATTCACTGACACCCCAGTCGACACAGTTCTGACACAATCATTCACAAATTTGAAATGACTCTGGAATGATATCTATTACATTTTGGGTATATTATTTGAATTCAGTATGTCCAAGAGAAGAATAAATAGAAAATGATTGACAATCTCATCCAATATAATTCTTAAATTGATTTGGGTTAAGACCCAAGACCTGATATTCATAACACAATGAACTGTTGATGGATTGAACTCTTCACTTGCATGGTAGTCATGATGCGAAAGTCCTTTGTGACTAACATGGGGTCTTGTCCTGGATGTGTCTTTTATTATTAACCCATTAATGTCCATAACGGACATTTCTAATTGAATTTGGTTAACTTGTTCTCTGAGCTTACTGATGGACAAATCTGAAGATTTTTTAAAATCGAACAAAACGTTTGTCTACTATGTACTTTTTTTGATATTGTACAATATTTAGTCCTTGGATACATGTGGTTACAGTTTTTACACATTTCATGAATCAAGTCATGTGAATGAATACATGTTCAAATCATCAGAGCTTAAACATGTTTGGTATATATATATTGCCTGGACCAACATACAGTGCCTTCTCTAAGTATTCATAACCCTTGACTTATTCCACTTTTTGTTGTGTTACAGCTTGAATTCAAAATGGATAAAAATATATATTTTTTTCTCTCATCCATCTACACACAATACTCCATAATGACAAAGTGAAAACAGGTTTTTAGAAATCATTTATATAAGTATTCACAACCCTACACCCCTACTTTGTAGAGAAGCACCTTTGGGAGTGATTACAGCTGTAAGTCTTTCTGGGTAAGTCTCTAAGAGCTTTCCACACCTGAATTCTGCAACATTTGGCCATTATTATGAAAAAAATGGTTTGTTTATCATTGCTAGACAACCATTTCCCCAGCCCTTAACAATTACAAGCATACCCTTAACATGATGCAGCCACCACTATGCTTGAAAATATGGAGAGTGGTACTCAGTAATGTGTTGTATTGGATTTGCCCCGAACATAACACTTTCTATTAAGGACAAAAGTTAATTGCTTTGCCACATTTTTTGCAGTATTACTTTAGTGCCTTGTTGCAAACAGGATGCATGTTTTGGAATATATTTATTCTGTACAAGCTTCCTTCTTTTCACTGTGTCATTAGGTTAGTATTGTGGAGTAACTACAAATGCTGTTGATCCATCCTCAGTTTTCTCCTACCACAGCCATTAAACTCTGTAACTGTTTTAAGGTCACTTTTGGCCTCATGGTGAAATCCCTGATCGGTTTCCTTCCTCTCCGGCAACTGAGTTAGCAACGACACCTGTATATTGTAGTGACTCGGTGTATTGATACACCATCCAAAGTGTAATTACTATCTTCACCCTGCTCAAAGGGATATTCAATGTTTACCAATAGGTGCCCTTGTTTGCGAGGCATTGGAAAACCTTCCTGGTCTTTGTGGTTGAATCTGTGTTTCAAATTCACTGCTCGACTGAGAGAATATATAGATCATTGCATGTTTGGGGTACAGAGATGAGGTAGTCATAAAAAAATAATGAAACAAAAACTATTATTTCACACAGAGTGATACCATTCAACTCATCATGTCCCTTGTTAAGCACATTTTTACTCCTGAAGTTATTTAGGCTTTCCATAACAAAGGGGTTGAATACTTATTGACTCAAGACATTTACGCTTTTCATTTCTCATTAATTTGTAAAAATATTTGAAAAACATTATTCCACTGATATTATAGGGTATCTTGTATAACCCCATGCCCCAAAATAATTGATATTTAATCAATTCTAAGTTCAGTCTGTAACACAACAACCTGTGGAAAAAGTCAAGGGGTGTGAATACTTTCTGGAGGCACTGTAAACATATCTAAAGAAATCCACAAACACTCTTTCTCTCTCTCACACACACACACGCACACACACACACACACACACACACACACACACACACACACACACACACACACACACACACACACACACACACACACACACACACACACACACACACACACACACACCCCTGTAGCGTATATGAAACATGTTCAGATCTCAATACATTTTGGTGTATATATTGCCTGAACCAATATATATGTAAAAACAATATCTAAAGAAATACACACACACTTACACTAACACACACTCCTAGAGTATATTGTACAGTATAAAAAATCCAAGGCACATCTATAGAGAATGAGGCATGCTAAATAATTATCCCTATTTATCTCCCTCTCTCACAAGCACGTGTACACACACATACCACAGACTTGATCCATGAAATGTGTAAAAAAACCAGTAACCATATGCCCATAGACTAAATGTAGTATGATACAGAAACGGCTGTATTTCACAATCAACAATAAATTGAATCCTTCATTGAGTGTACACAACATTAGGAACACCTTCCTAAAATTGAGTTGCACCCCTTTTTCCTTCAGAATAGCCTCAATTCACCCGCCAGTGTTGACTCCAAGACTTCCCACAGTTGCGTCAAGTTGGCTGGATGTCCTTTGGGTTGTAAACCATTCTTGATACACACAGGAAACTGTTGAGCGTAAAAAATAACAGCAGTTGCAGTTCTTGACACCGTTAAACCGATGCGCCTGGCACCTACTACCATACCTTGTTCAAAGGCACTTCAATCTTTTGTCTTGCCCATTCACCCTCTGAATGGCACATTTATACAATCCTTTAATATACAATTTATACAATCCTTTAAAAAAACTCGACAAGTCAGTTAAGAACAAATTCTTCTTTTCAGTGACAGGTTAACTACCTTGTTCAAGTGCAGAACAGCAGATTTTTACCTTGTCAGCGCAGGAATTTGATCTCACAACCTTCTGGTTATTGGTCCAACACTCTAACCACTAAGCTACCTGCCGCCCCAATAAGCAATCCATGTTTCAATTGCCCCAAGGCTTAAAAATACTTATTTAATTAACCTGCCTTCCCCTTTATCTACACTGATTGAAGTGGATTTAATAAGTCAGGGATCATAGCTTTCACCTGGATTCACCTGGTCAGTCTGTCATGGAAAGAGCAGTTGTTCCTAATGTTTTGTACACTCAGTTTATATTTGGCATATTTGGGCTTAGAACAGGTCAAATAACAATAGTATTTGTTTCTTTTGTATTTAAAAAAATATATGCTTTAGTATTTTAGATTTTTTCATATTTTCTCTAAATCCCAACTTTGATTGACACTGGAAGTGTGATCGATAATGATCATCTTAAAATCCAATGTGGCCTGTCTAGACACTTTTACTGTTGATGCCAAATTTCATGTATTCACACCAAACAGAATTTGTTCTGTGGCACATTTGGATATTATACCTAATTATAAACTGGGTGGTTCGAGCCCTGAATGCTGATTGGTTGACAGCCGTGGTATATTAGACCGTATAGGTATGACAAAACATGTATTTTACTGCTGTAATTACATTGGTAACCTGTTTATAATAGCAATAAGGCACTACTAGGGTTTGTGATATATGGCCTATACACCACGGCTAATGGCTATATCCAGGCACTCCGTTTTGCGTCGTGCGTAAGAATAGCCCTTAGCCGTGGTATATTGACCACATACCACAACCCCTCATGCATTATTGCTTAAATATAGTACAAGAATGTCATTTTTTCAAGAATGTGTACCGTTATCATCACATGTTGCGGTGTAATCAAAATTACCCTACATTCTGGTTTATCTGACTCTGTCAATAACTGTACTTTTTTTTACCACAAAAAAGCAAATGATGGAATATGATAATGTTTTCGGTACATCAATGTCAGAAGCTATGAATCACCTTGCAGAATTTGTACTGTTATACTTTGGTCTTCAATTGCATTACTTTTGATCTGTGAGATATACATTTTTAGGTTAGAAACCAAGAAAGCATTTAGTCTCTATGATTTATTTGCAGTGAGTCTAAAAATAAAGTATTGAGGCTTCACAACACGCATTTAATCAGAAACTCATCAAAACATTTCAGGACGATTAGGTTGTGTTTCTAATGGACATATTGATGCTTAACCTAATTTAAAGATCAGATTAGGATGAACAGATTAATACATGAGGGAATGAGCACAATTCTTTGTATTGTAGTTTATAGAATAATAAATGTAGGTTAAATTCTGGTGAAAGCCAATAACGATGTACTAGCCATAGTTATAAATGGAAGCTCTGAGTCAGTGTGACATGATTGTAGAGTGTGGGTTCGTAGAATGTGAGAACTGCTCATTCCAGCATTTACACCCCTCACTTGTTGTGGCTGGATTTACGCTGCATGCTAATGCCACATGAGTAATCGTGAGTAGTCGTTCATGTTCTATCTCAATTGCTTTTTAAACGTTCCTTTACAGCCCAACATCTGGAAATATAGAAGCTGGACATAAATGTTCAAGAAATATCCTGACTTTGTAATTTAATCTGCAAAAATGTTAGCAAATTGCTAATTTGCTCAGTATGATAAAAAAAAAAAGCTGTAGAACTGGTATTACATGAAGATCAAATTCATAGTTTGGTTTCATACTGATTTTGCTATTTAGATTCATTCAGTAAATTTTGGACATGAAAGTGTCATCACTCCAGTATACTCAAATCTATTTTATATATATGTTTTGTTCTCATTCAAATAGAACATTTTAATTAGAAGAAAACATATTATGAGTTAAAAGCAATAGAATTTAGAAAAATATAAATTTCAACAATGTCTTTGTGGATCAAAGATTAACAATAACATTTCCTCTGCTTATAATTTCTCCCTCCCCTAGTGTAGTGTTATAGGCCAAAAAAAGCTCCTCTTCAAATCAATGTCACCCACAGGTTCATACCAAAGCGCCAACAACAGACAGATATCCTAGATATGGGAGCATAGTGAGTAGTAAGAAAACTTGAAGAGAAATACTTTAGATATGACACATGATGAATAGCTTTACATACAGTACGTAATTGATTGCAAATATGGTATTTTGATCATCAAACCCACTCCTAGACTATAGTAAAAGCTGAATGTCATTGCCCTCAGTTGAGAGAAGTGTTGAAAGAAATGTTAATATCTTCTACTTGTAATGATATTGTAGCACGTCCATTCATCAAATCACACTCTACGAATCTGTGTGATATCAACATGTAGCTCTCAATTCCAAATAAAAAAGATTTGCTTATTCATTTAATGCCTGTTATGTGACTTGTTGATTCAGTCTTCTCTTTACTTTGATCTGAGCTCTCTCTACAGGAGATATGTTTGGTTTTGCTCGTGAAGTGGAGATAAAAGCGAGAAACCACAAAGAGCTTCAGTACTTTCTATTTCTACTGAATTCCTGTTTCCTCTTCCTGGGTTGCTGGGTGAGAGCGTGCATTTGCAATTGTATACGGTGGTCTGGTCTTTTTCCACATCTTGTTATGTTACAGGCTTATTCTAAAATTGCCTAAATCGTTTATTTTCCTTGTCAATCTACACACAATACGCATAATGACAAAACAAAAACAGCCTTTAGAATTTTTGCAAATGTATTTAAAAAAAACCCTGAAATATCACATTTACATAATTTTCAGAACCCTTTACTCAGTACTTTGTTGAAACACCTTTGGCAGTGATTACAGCCTTGAGTCAAATCAAATCAAATCAAACTTTATTTGCCACATGCGCCGAATACAACAAGTGTAGACCTTACCGTGAAATGCTTTCTTACAAGCCCTTAACCAACAGTGCAGTTCAAGAAGAGTTAAGAAAAATATTTACCAAATAAACTAAAGTAAATCATTATAAAAAGTAACACAATAACATAACATTAACGAGGCTATATACAGGGGGTACCGGTACCGAGTCAGTGTGCGGGGGTACAGGTTAGAGGTAATTTGTACATGTAGGTAGGGGTGAATTGACTATGCATAGATAATAAACAGCGATTAGCAGCAGGGTACAAAACAAATGGAGGGGGAGGGTCAATGTAATAGTCTGGTGGTCATTTGATTAATTGTTCAACAGTCTTATGGCTTGGGGTTAGAAGCTGTTAAGGAGCCTTTTAGTCCTAGACTTGGTGCTCCGGTACCGCTTGCCGTGCGGTAGCAGAGAAAACAATCTTTGACTTGGGTGACTGGAGTCTCTGAGTATTTTATGTGCTTTCCTCTAAAACCACCTATTATATAGGTCCTGGAATTCAGGAAGCTTGGTGCCAGTGATGTACTGGGCCATACGCACTACCCTCTGTAGTGCCTTATGGTCAGATGCCGAGCAGTTGCCATACCAGGCGGTGACGCAACCGGTCAGGATGCTCTCGATGGTTTTGAGGATCTGAGGAACCATGCCAAATTTTTTCAGTCTCCTGAGCGGAAAAGATTTTTGTTGTGCCCTCTTAACGACTGTCTTGGTGTGTTTGGACAATGATAGAGCGTTGGTGATTGTGGTCAGCAAGGTACTTGAAACTCTCGACCCGCTCCACTACAGCCTTGTTCGGCCCGCCTTTTCCTGTAGTCAACGATCAGCTCCTTTGTCTTGCTCACATTGAGGGAGAGGTTGTTATCCTGTCATCACACTGCCAGGTCTCTGACCTCCTCCCTATAGGCTGTCTCATCGTTGTCGGTGATCAGGCACACCACTGTTGCGTCATCAGCAAACGTAATGATGGTGTTGGAGTCGTCATTGGCCACGCAGGCGTGGGTGAACAGGGAGTACAGGAGGGGTCTAAATACACACTCCTGAGGGGCCCCAGTGTTGAGGATCAGCGTGACAGACGTGTTGTTGTCCACCCTTCCCACCTGGGGGCAGCCCATCAGGCAGCCCAACTATGTACAAAAAAGGATGTAATTTCTAAACGGTTCACCCGATATGGATGAAAATACCCTCAAAATAAAACTGACAGTCTGCACTTTAACCGCAAAGTCATTGTATCATTTCAAATCCAAAGTGCTGGAGTACAGAGCCAAAACAACAACTAATTATGTCACTGTTCGAATCACTGTATGTTTTTGAGATACCTGCTGCTATCAGTTCCGTCTCTGTACGCTTCAATGTCTGTGTAGTTGCACCTGTGCACAACCACAACATCTCTCAGCCCAGACTGTGTTTGAACTCCTTTACCTTTCATTATGTCTGATAAGGGAACAAAAGACACCATGCCTCCAAACCTGTTGCTGTCTAACATTTATCAAAGAGCACATTTGTATTCCCCACCCCCCCTTTCTCTCTCTCTCTATTTCTCACTCGCTTTCTCTCTCTCTCTCTCTCTCTCTCTCTCTCTCTCTCTCTCTCTCATTGTAGCTATGTGTTGATTAATGTCATATGTTGAAATATATGCAAGACCGAATACAACATATCCTTACAAATATGAACATCTCTACATAATTGGTGCCCTGTGTGGGGACGATCTACTGTGACTTGTGATTATTTGCAATTGTTTATGTTGTCTACACATTCACAACTTTTATCCACCACCACCCATGCATTCCTGGCGGTAGCATGCACTTAGCACTAACCATCCATTTCCTCTCTTCTGCACCAAGCCCAGGGATGCCACAGACTGAGAGTGAGAGGTTGAAGAGTGGGCGGCTGAACAGTGGTAGACAGCAGCAGCAGCGAGATTGGCGGGGTGAACACGGAGAAGAGCCAGGCACACGTACCAAGCCAAATGATTCTGTCTCACCTCGGCTCTATGCTCGTACCTCTGTTACTCAGGTATTGGTTGAACTGCTGCTGTGGTTTCAATCAACATGTAACACATAATTGGAAGAAGACTAAAATAAATATCAATGGAAAGTATAGAGCTAAAGTGTAAATCAAGTCAGTTCCATACAGTTGGCTTTTTCATGTTTTTTTTGTCTCTTATATTTTGCATAATAATGCTAATTTAAAGACAAGTTTCCAGGAGGCAATATCTATATTTTCATTACATGGAGTTTTTCCTAATAGTGAGATAGATGAATGATATAAATAAATGTCCATTATTTATAGATGGGTTTCCCATTGATGATTGGATCTGGAGGTCCACTTATGGCCTCATCTCAGCTCCAGAACATACTGTTACAGCAGGTAGGATATTATCCTATTCTTATACCTCCTATTATAACAAGTTTCAAGGCCCTATTCTGACCAGAGATTCATGTAATGCATACACTGATATTAGCAAAAAAGCTGCTTGTGTTTGCTCAGAGCACTCCCTGCTGGTAAAAGGGGGGTACTGTAAGTGTGAGCATGTTGTTATGCGTCCTTCCTAGTGTTCCAGTGAGGAAGAGGGGAGACCTTTCCTGCAGCGGGTGTTTCGGTGCCCCCAGTTGAGCCAGCACAGACCCTCTGTCCTACGCCAGGCTGTCCTGGCTGCCCACGTACGACCACAGAGTAAGCTCTGCTCTGACTGACCCTCTGCAGCAGCACCCTTACAGTACACATACAACTGAACTATCATGTCATATGAGATGATAGAATAAAACAGCTCTTTATGGAGAAACAATGTCCTTGACACTGCTGTGTAATAATGTAGAATGGATGTAGAATGGATGTATAGAATCCAAAACCAACTCCATAGTTCACTTCTCTCCGCTCTTCTCTCCTACTGCAGCATCCTTACAACCAAACCATTATAGCTTTTCATTGTCAAAACTTTTTTAAATTCCCCCTTCCCAAAATAGGTCATTTTTATTTAACTAGGCAAGTCAGGTAAGAACAAATTCTTATTTACAATGAGGGCCTAGGAACAGTGGGTTAACTGTCTTGTTCAGGGGAAGAACGACAGATTTGTACCTTTTCAGCTCAGTGGTTTATTCTAGCAACCTTGCAGTTACTAGCCCAACACTCTAACCACTAGGCTACCTGCTACCCCAGGTAATGTGGGTGTAGGGTCGCACTTTTGAATGGAAACACTGGTGGCTTAAAAAAATAGTGTCATTACATGTGTTGTACACAATTCTATACAGTCATTATGCATAATTCATATAGGAGGTTCATGGAAAATGTTTCTACAGTGGCAAGAAAAAGTAGGGGAACCCTTTGGAATTACCTGGAGATCTGCATAAATTTGACATAAATTTGATCTGATCTTCATCTAAGTCACAACAATAGACATACACAGTGTGCTTCAACACACATTATTGTATTTTTCTTGTCTATATTGAATACATAATTTAAACATTCACAGTGTAGGATGAAAAAAGTATGTGAACCCCGAGGCTAATGACTGCTCCAAAAGCTAATTAGAGTCAGGAGTCAGCTAACCTGGAGTCGAATCAATGAGACGAGATTGGAGATTGGAGATTGGATATTGGTTAGAGCTGCCCTGCTCTATAAAAAACCCTCACAAAATTTGAGTTTGCTATTCACATGAAGCATTGCCTGATGTGAACCATGCCTCGAACAAAATAGAAGACCTAAGATTAAGAATTGTTGCCTTGCATAAAGCTGGAAATGGTTACAAAAGTACATTCAAAAGTCAGTCCACGGTAAGACAATTTCTCTATAAATGGAGAAATTTCAGCACTGTTGCTACTCTCCCTAGGAATGGCCGTCCTGCAAAGATGAATGCAAGAGCACAGCGCAGAATGCTCAATGAGGTTAAGAAGAATCCTAGAGGGTCAGCTAAAGACTTACAGAAATCTCTGTAAGATGCTAACATCTCTGTTGACGAGTCTACAATACGTAAAACACTAAACAAGAATGGTGTTCATGGTTGGTCATCACGGAAGAAGCCACTGCTGTCCCGAAAAAACATTGCTGCAAGTCTGAAGATTGCAAAAGAGCACCTGGATGTTCCACAGCGATACTGGCATAATATTCTGTGGACAGATGAAACTAAAGTTGTGTTGTTTGGAAAGAACACACAACACTATGTGTGGAGAAAAAAAGGTACAGCACACCAGCTGGACAGCTTGCTATCATCAACGGACAAATTAATTCCCAAGTTTATCAAGACATTTTACAGGAGAATGTAAGGCTGTCTGTCCGCCAATTGAAGCTCAACAGAAGTCAGGACAACATCCCAAAAGACAGAAGTAAATCAACAACATAATGGTTTGAATAGAAGAAAATACACCTTCTGGAGTGGCCCAGTCAGTCCTGACCTCAATCTGATTGAGATGCTGTGGAATGACCTCAAGAGAGTGCTTCACACCAGACATCCCAAGAATATTGTGAAACTGAAAACATTTGGAAAGAGGAATGGTCCAAAATTCTGTTGTGCAGGTCTGATCCGCAACTACAGAAAATGTTTGGGGTTGAGGTTATTGCTGCCAAAGGAGGGTCAACCTGTTATTAAATCCAAGGGTTCACATACTTTTTCCAACCTGCACTGGGAATGTTTACCCGGTGTGTTCAATAAAGACATGAAAAATTATAATTGTTTGTGTGTTATTAGTTTAAGCTGTGGTTTGTCTATTGTTGTGATTTAGATGAAGATCAGATACAATTTTATGACCAATTTATGTAGAAACATTCCAGGTCATTCTAAATGGCTCACATACTTTTTCTTCCCACTGTCGGTCTTTTTCAATAATATAAATATTTCTCTACCTTTCTTTTCCAACACCGTGCACTATAACAGCGGCCGGTTCAGCTCAACCCATATCACCGTGCAAGGTGGAGGTGGACACAGGGAGCCGTGGACAGTCCTCACCCCCACACTCTGAGCACTCTCCTGGGCCCACTCGTCACCCCTCTCCCCTGAGGAGAGCCAATCCTAAGCAGAGCTCCATCATCACCAGGCATAATGAGTGAGTTATGTGTTTGTGTCACAGGAGGTTGGTGGCACCATAATTGGGGAGGATGGGCTTGTGGTAATGGCTGCAGAGGAATGAGTGGATCGCATAAACTGCATCAAACACATGGGTTCCAGAAGTAAAGAGAGCCGTCGTCTGTGTGTGTGTGCGTGTGTGAACAGACACGGCATAAACAATGCACGGCTGGTTTGATTGCGTTCAGTCCTGAGTTGATAATATTCCTCCCTTCCTTCTGCAGGCCAGGTCACCCAACCCTACGGAGCTCCAGTGCTCTGTTTCTCAACGGACTCTGCTGCTGGCCAGGCTGCGATGCGGTATTTGAAGAATTTCCACGTTTTTTGAAGTGAGTCATGAGCACCAGTATATTTCATTGGTCATTGTTATGCAGTTTGGGTGCTGTTCTTTATAGTCATGGCTTTGATTACATCTCCAGACACCTCCACTCTGACCATGGCCATGGAGACAGAAGCATTGCACAGTGGAGGGTACAACAAGACATGGTGCAATACATGGAGACCCAGGTTTGTTCCTGTAGTTCTACATACAGTATAATAGACAGTTTTACAGAAAAGTTCCAAATAGTGAACACTGACAACAGAGAAAGGTTGTAAAGCTCCAAGTCCAACTAAGTGGAAATGTGGCCCCTAATGAACCTTGATTCATCTTCTCTCTTTCTTTAGCTGACTGTGGAAAAACAGAAACTCTTTGCAATGCAACTCCATCTGCACCTGTCTGAACACAAATCAACTGACATGGTAACTCCTCAAGGCTTCCCTATTTTGGCTAATGCCTTCAAATTCCTATAGTAACCTCCCATGCCATTGCCCATTATCCTTCCCTTTTTAAGAAATGTACCCCAACCTAACCATATTGAATGTCTGTGTTGTTGGTTGTCTCTCCCTGTCAGAAGGCAGGTTCAGATTGGCCCTACAGTCACAACCTGGCACTAGTCCTGCCCCAGTACTCATCCCCGGCCTTGGCAGCAGATGGAGTGCCACGCTGCTCCACTAAAGAGCCAGAGGAGCTGGCACAGCATGAGCAATGGCCCGCTGCCGCTCCCCACCATCTACTCCCAGGTAACACCATTTCACGCTCATCTTCAACACGGAGTAACATTCACATAACATTCACATAGCATGACTGCTGATCCACTTTTCTTAAGCTAGAGAAAGTTCCCACTCCATTTTGCATTCCTCCAAGTGTTTTGCTTGTTTGTTTTGGTGATGATGCCTTTCGCGTTGCCACGAAATCTGATCCAAACTCAAGAACCAGCATGTTTGCTTTCGTTGGGCACCCCACAGATCTTGTCCCGAGTGTTGAGTGTTACAAATACAACAACATCCGGCCTCCGTACACCTACGCCTGCCTGATAAGATGGGTGAGTTGTCTGAATCAGTCAGTAGAGTCCCTCTGAACACTCAGGTAAAGGCACACTTGAGTAAAGGAAAAGGTAGACTGTCGAGAGTCTGGCTGAGCGGCTGAGCAACTAATACAGTTTGACCTGTAGTTCATGCATCTTTGTTGAACTGAAAGACAGCAACATTCTACCTTTTCGTCTACACAAGTGGGACATTAATATCGAGTCCATTGTATTGGACTACATGAGTAGCAAGACTTTATGTCTAGACTTCATGTGAGCTGTTTCAATTGCACAAGTCTACTGTGAATGTCCACCATGTCTGTCTGCAGTCTATCCTGGAGTCTCCAGACAAGCAGCGCTCTCTGAATGACATCTACAACTGGTTCACCACAATGTTCTTCTACTTCCGACACAACACGGCCACATGGAAGGTTTGGCTTCTCCTTGGATCATTATGTTAACTTACATTTGAGTCTCCAATTTGAGTTCTGAGGAATATTGACTCCCGAGATCCTAACACAAGCTGTATTCCTTTGCCACCACAGAACGCTGTCCGTCATAATCTTAGCTTGCACAAGTGTTTTGTGCGAGTGGAGGGAGGCAAGGGGGCTGTCTGGACAGTGGATGAAATGGAATATCAAAGGAGAAAGGGACAAAAATATCACAGGTAGGCCTCTGCTCTGGATATGCTTTCTTGATTCATTCTTAGTGTTGCAACTTCATTCCAACTCAACAAGGGAGTGTGCTATTGTTAACCCCACCCATTAACAAAGGCATGTTTTTTATTATATTGTAATAATATGGAAAACTATTTCAGGGATCATCATGTGAAATGGTTGGCACCCTTCTCCTTATTCCGTCCAGAAGAACCTTGAACATAGCCATCCCTTCAGTGAATGAAAAACTACAGGAAAAGGAAGTCACCAGGACCTATAACTGAATCAGGTATATTATAACAGGGCTGGACCAAAAGCCTCCATATTAGTTCTCCAGGCAGAGGGTTGACCAGTCCTGGTCTACAGTATCTACAGCACCCAGCACCACCTTCTTTATTCAGCAGCAGATGGTGCTATAATACATAGCATAGCCCCGGACTCTTTTGCCTCTCTAGACTGATTATGAAGAAGTGTGCATGGCTGGAATGGCAATATATTCTGCAGCCTTTGAAATAAAAATATACACTTAAAAATGATTTGTCAATAAAACCACAGTGAAAAGGTGAACAATCATTTTGTTTTGTAGTGTTGGCTACATATGTGTTACAGCAAGCAAGTACAAATTGGACATTCTGTCAAAAATTCATAAAATAATTAATAAAATTAATATTTGAATGTATTTCTGATTTTGGATCACCTGTTGCAGTCATTACTTTATTCTTTTTTGTGAGAAAACAAAATCAGTTTACCCACAAACCTTTAAATAACAGCTACCCTCCACAATCCCTTTTACATCATTCTCCATAAATCCAGATGAACTCTGTGAAAGACAAAGGGAGAATGTATCTTCCTGCAATGTGAAAGCCCTGTTTAATAATGTTTTCACCTGTGAGTAGCAGCCTGCTGCAGTTCTCTCAGCTCCCTGGTGAGTCTCAGTCAGAAGGTGAAGTATAAATAAAACCCATTCTCCTCGCTCCCACATGCATGATTCCTACAGGACATGTACTCCTCAATGCTCTCACAACCTTTGAGAGCCTCCGCCTTGCTTCAGTGCCTTCAGCCTCTTTTGTTGCTCCTGACACTCCTTCATTGCCATTGAACTTTAGCCACTTAATCTTTACCACAACCTGAACAATATCTCATGTACACAATGGGTCTAACATTCCGCAGTGTCACTGACATCAAGCAAAAATATTGCCTATACATTAGCCCTACGGTTTCTAAACGTCTCCATTGTGTTTTTCATATTTCACAGCTATTAGTCAGTTTTTCCACAGACCCAGCAGTTGTCCCTCTGTATGAATCAGTCTTTCCACTAGAAAGGGATATCCAGTTATTTATATCCAGAGCTTTTTTTTCTAAAGGACAAAAGTTATTTATTTGGTGTGCATGGGTAAACATGAGACTGTGCGATATGAGGCTAAAACATAACTCCTTACTCTAGGCACACCTCAGGCTGGACCAGATCCATTTCACAGGCCTGTCATTTAAAGCATTTCCTTTAGGAGAATCCTGTACAGTGTTACATCCTCTAAAACCTCTACTCTTATGGTTCATGCTGGCAGGTGCTTATTATTACCCATTCAACTTCCTCTGTAAACGCTAGCCATCAAAACCCTTGGCAGCATTTACAATGACACAAACAGACTGCCAATACAAGATACAATCGAAAGCTATTTCCTTTTGGGGAAAACACACCATCTCAAAATATAAGGTGTAGTCTTGAAAGTGAGGACAGTTTGAGCTAATCACAGTGTTTTCCTCATCTGCTGAAATAAGCACTTGGACCAGTGTTTTGTTTCTGTGGAGATGTGAAGTATGGAAAGTCCAATATATCCAGATGTTCAGTATGAAGTCCAATATATCCAGATGTGCAGTATGCTCATTCACGAGTAGACCTATAGTAGTTGTCACATTGACCTGATCGAATAAGATCACCTTGGAAGTGTTTTCATGTGAGATTACTTTCATAGGAGATTACATTGCACATCTTGTCGATGTCTGTTTTATGTGCAATCCCAAAATGTAATTAAATTAAATTCAAGACTACAGTATCAAGTGTTTTTACGATGTACTTCTTAATATAAACATGCATGACAAAAAATATGCTCAATCATTGGGTAATGCAAATAATTATATATGGTGTAGATCTCTTTTCCTTTTGCCTTGGATAATGCATGCTAATAATGCTTTCTAAACGCAAAAGCATACTACAATGTAAAAACCATTTCTGTGTAATTCCATATGAGGTGGGTCATTTTGCACATTCCTTTTCGCTCTCTCTTTCCAAAGATATATGCATATTTCCCCCCATATTTTGTTTCAAGTCTAAAGTGTCTGCCTCTTATCTCTCACTGACAATCTCACATCCACAAACCTGCTAGCTCTCAGAAAAGTGCCTCAGGCAAGGTATTTTTGACAGGACAAGACAGATATGGAGTTCTGTGGAGATGACACTTTTCAGACCTTGAGTCGTAAATATAAAAGTGTTCACCTGTAAAATAACCATCCAAAATATGGAAAATTGTTAACTAGCAGATACCTGTTCAAGGCAACTGCTAAATTATAAAAGTGTTCACCTGTAAATCAATAACAAACTGATCTCATATCATGATTTACATGTTTACTCCTAACGCAGATACATATACTTCAGATTGTTTGAGGGGGTATGGAAACACAATAAACAAACAAAATAAAAACACAAAATAAAACTAGAAAAGTACATGTAGAAAAATAAAGGAGTTACTTTTGGTGAGTTATATTATGCAAATGTATGCACATTTATATATTTAAAGTTGATAAACATTCCTTAAGAATTTGAAGTTAGGATAGCCTGAACATGTGAAAGTTGGTTTGGTGTCTCTTGAAAGATTCAAGAGTTACTGTACTGTTGGTGTATTATTTCATGCATATTTATGCAACTGTATATAGTTATAATTTATCAAAGTAAAAACTAATATTGAAGTTAGGATAGCCTGAACATGTGAAAGTTAGTTTGGTGTTGTCACGCCCTGGTCTTAGTATTTTGTGTTTTCTTTATTATTTTGGTCAGGCCAGGGTGTGATATGGGTTAATTATGTGGTGTGTTTTGTCTTGGGGTTTTTGTAGGTATTGGGATTGTGGTATAGTGGGGTTGTCTAGAATAGTCTATGGCTGCCTGGAGTGGTTCTCAATCAGAGGCAGGTGTTTATCGTTGTCTCCATATTTAGGCAGTCATATTCTTTGAGTGTTTTGTGGGTGATTGTTCCTGTCTCTGTTTAGGTTTTCACAAGATAGGCTGTTTAGGTTCACGGCACGTTTCTTGTTTTGTATTGTTCGTGTTTATCTTTTATTAAACATGTATCAAAATAACCACGCTGCATTTTGGTCCGCCTCTCCTTCATCGGAAGAAAACCGTAACAGAATCACCCACCACAACAGGACCAAGCGGCGTGGTGACACGCAGCAGGAGCAGCGCAAAGAGGAATGGACATGGGAGGACAATTTGGACGGTAAAGGACCCTGGGCACAGCCAGGAGAATATCGCCGCCCCAAAGAAGAGCTGGAGGCAGCGAAAGCGGAGAGGCGCAGGTATGAGGGGAGAGCACGGCGGCGCGGATGGAAGCCCGAGAGTCAGCCCCAAAAATGTATTGGGGGGGGCACAGGGAGAGTGTGGCAGAGTCAGGAGTCAGACCTGAGCACACTCCCCCTGTTTATCGTAAGGAGTCAAGGAGGAAACCAGAGCCGGTGTTGGAGGTGAGCGAAGCTGAGACTGGGAAGGAGTTAATGGGGAAATTTGAGGAGAGAGTTATGAGGGAGTTGCTGTGTTGGTGTATTAGGCACGGAATTCGCCCGACGGAGCGTGTCGGGGATTTGATGGCACCTGGGTCAGCTCTCCATACTCGTCCTGAGGTGCGTGCTACTCGGCTGGTGACGATTGTGCCAGCCTCACGCACCAAGCCTCCTGTGCACCTCCCTAGCCTTCCACATTCTGTGACAGCTCAGTGCTACAGTGCGCCTATCAGTGCTAACCGTGGCGGGCGTGGTACTGGTCAGGCACCATGTTATGCAGTGGAACGCACGGTGTCCCCAGTACGCATGCTTAGCCCGGTACGCTACATCTCAGCTCCTCACATCTGCCGGGCTAGGGTGAAGTTCCAGCCAGGGCGGTTGGTGCCAGCCCTGCTCTCAAGATCCCCAGTACGCCTTCACGGTCCGGTCCATCCAGTGCCACCTCCACACACCAGCCCTCCGGTGGCAGCTCCCCGCTCCAGGCTTCCTGTGCGTGTCCTCGGCCCAGTACCACCAGTGCCAGAACCACGCACCAGGCCTATAGTGCGCTTCGCCTGTCCAGCGCTGCCGGAGTCTCCCGCTTGTTCAGCGCTGCCGGAGTTTCCCGCCTGTCTAGCGCTGTCAGAGCCTTCCTCTTCTCCAGCGCTGCCGGAGTCTCCCGCCTGTTCAGCGCTGCCAGCCTGCAAGGAGCAGCCAGAGCTGCCAGTCTGCAAGGAGCAGTCAGAGCTGCCAGTCTGCAAGGAGCAGTCAGAGCTGCCAGTCTGCAAGGAGCAGTCAGAGCTGCCAGTCTGCAAGGAGCTGCCAGAGCTGCCAGTCTGCAAGGAGCTGCCAGTCTGCAAGGAGCTGCCAGTCT
Organism: Oncorhynchus mykiss; assembly: GCF_013265735.2. NCBI lineage: Eukaryota > Metazoa > Chordata > Actinopteri > Salmoniformes > Salmonidae > Oncorhynchus > Oncorhynchus mykiss. The sequence goes on along the minus strand of NC_048580.1, from coordinate 53,162,939 downwards.
GCAAGGAGCTGCCAGTCTGCAAGGAGCTGCCAGTCTGCATGGAGCAGCCAGAGCCGCCAGTCTGCAAGGAGCCGCCAGTCTGCAAGGAGCTGCAAGGAGCCGCCAGTCTGCAAGGAGCTGCAAGGAGCCGCCAGTCTGCATGGAGCAGCCAGAGCCGCCAGTCTGCATGGAGCAGCCAGAGCCGCCAGTCTGCATGGAGCAGCCAGAGCCGCCAGTCTGCATGGAGCAGCCAGAGCCGCCAGTCTGCATGGAGCAGCCAGAGCCGCCAGTCTGCATGGAGCAGCCAGAGCCGCAAGTCTGCATGGAGCAGCCAGAGCCGCCAGTCTGCATGGATCCGCCAGTCAGCCAGGATCTTCCAGAGCCGCCAGTCAGCCAGAGCCGCCAGTCAGCCAGGATCCGCCAGAGCCGCCAGTCAGCCAGGATCTGCCATTAACCTGCCTGAGCTTCCTCTCAGTCCCGAGCTGCCCCTCAGTCCCGAGCTGCCCCTCAGTCCAGTGGGGCCCTTGGTGAGGGTTACTAGGCCAAGGTCGGCGGCGAGGGTCGCCAATCTAAGGACGCGATGCAAGGGGACGAAGACTTTGTTGGAGTGGGGTCCACGTCCCGCGCCGGAGCCGCCACCGTGGACAGACGTCCACCTGGGACCCTCCCCTATGGGTTTAGGTGTGCGGCCGGGAGTCCGCACCTTGGGGGGGGTTCTGTCACGCCCTGGTCTTAGTATTTTGTGTTTTCTTTATTATTTTGGTCAGGCCAGGGTGTGACATGGGTTAATTATGTGGTGTGTTTTGTCTTGGGGTTTTTGTAGGTATTGGGATTGTGGTATAGTGGGGTTGACTAGAATACTCTATGGCTGCCTGGAGTGGTTCTCAATCAGAGGCAGGTGTTTATCGTTGTCTCTGATTGGGAACCATATTTAGGCAGCCATATTCTTTGAGTGTTTCGTGGGTGATTGTTCCTGTCTCTGTGTTTGTTTGCACCAGATAGGCTGTTTAGGTTTTCACGTCACGTTTCTTGTTTTGTATTGTTCGTGTTTATCTTTTATTAAACATGTATCAAAAATAACCACGCTGCATTTTGGTCCGCCTCTCCTTCATCGGAAGAGAACCGTAACAGGTGTCTCTTGCTTGAACGGTTCAAGAGTTACTATAGGTGAGTTATGTTATGGTAATTTTGCTAATACTTAAAAAAGTAGTTTATAAAGAGAATTTGAAGTTAGGATAGCCTGAATGTTTTAAAGTTGGTCTTGTAGCTTCATTAACCAAGGAGCAGGATCATTCTGAATAGCTACCACTTTATTCCTATGGTTCTCATTCAAACCCATATTAATTATTACAATTTAAAATGGTTATAGTTCCAAAAGTATACATAGTATCAAATATTCTTTGGCAAGCAATCTAAGTTTGGGCAGTCTGAACATCTCAATGTTGGTTTGGTATTAATAGTTTAAACAGTGTAGAAGGAGATAGTTCTAGAATGTTTATTTTTTACATTTAAGTCTATGGGACATTTTTTTGCCATTGAAGTGCATTGGGAGCTCATTTAAATTTTGTTATAGTTCAAAAAGTATTTTTTTCTCAAGCAATCACAGTTGGGGCAGTCTGGGCATTTGGAGTTGGTTTTGTATTAATTACTTAAATAATTTAAGCTCTAGATCGAACTAAAGAAATCAAATAATAATATGAGTATGTAATAAATCTAGAGTTGTGTTTTGCTTTGCAAGCACACCTAACATTTTATTAAATAAAAACACAATAAAATGGCCCAGAAATGCCTTCAGAGAGTATTTACAACCTTCAACTTTTCCACATTTTGTTGTGTTAAAGCCTGAGTTTAAAATTGATTACATGTAGATGTTGTGTCACTGGCCTACACACAATACCCCATAATATCAAAGTGGAATAATGTTTTTAGAACGTTTTACAAAGAATTAAAACATTTAAGCTGAAATTTCTTGAGTCAATATTTATTGAACCCATTTGCTATGGCAAGCTTAAATAAGTTCAGGAGGAAATCTGAAATAAAAGGTCACAATAAGTTGCATGGACTCACTCTGGGTGCAATAATAATGTTTAAAATGATTTTTGAACGACTGCTTCATCTTTGTACCCAACAGAGTGCATTCGGAAAGTATTCAGACCCCTGTACTTTTTCCATATTTCGTTACATTAGAGCCTTATTCTAAAATTAATTAAATAGTTTTTCCCTCACTCATCAACCTACACACAATACACCATAATGACAAGGCAAAGACAGGTTTTCCTTTTTAAATGTGCAAAAATACCACAAAAAAAAACAGAAATACCACATTTACATAAGTATTCAGACCCTTTACTCAGTACTTTGTTGAAGCACCTTTAGCAGCAATTACAGCCTCAAGTCTTTTTTTGGTAGGACGCTACAAGCGTTGCACACCTGTATATGGTGAGTTTCTCCAATTATTTTCTGCAGATCCTCTCAAGCTCTGTCAGGTTGGATCGGGAGTGTCTCTGGCTATTTTCAGGTCTCTCCAGAGATGTTCGATTGGGTTCAAGTCCGGGCTCTGGCTGGGCCACTCAAGGACATTCAGAGATTTGTCCCCAAGCCACTCCTGCGTTGTATTTGCTGTTTGCTTAGGGTCTTTGTCCTGTTGGAAGGTGAACCTTCGCCTCAGTCTGATTGGTGGAGTGCTGCAGAGACTGTTGTCCATCGGAAAGGTTCTCCCATCTCCAAAGAGGAACTCTGAAGCTCCTCCCTGACCAAGGCACTTCTCTCCCGATTGCTGACTTTGGCCAGGCGGCCAGCTCTAGGAAGAGTCTTGGTGGTTCCAAACTTCTTCCATTTAAGAATGATGGAGGCCACTGTGTTCTTGGGGACCTTCAATGCTGCAGACATTTTTTTGGTACCCTTCCCCTGATCTGTGTCTTGACACAATCCTGTCTCGGCGCTCTACGGACAATTCCTTCAACCTCATGGCCTGTATTTTTCTCTGACATGCACTGTCAACCGTGGAAACTTATATAGACAGGTGTGTTCCTTTCCAAATCATGTCCAGTCAATTGAATTTACCACAGGTGGACTCCAATCAAGTTGTAGACACATCTCAAGGATGATTAATGGAAAGCTCAATTTCGAGTCTCATAGCAAAGGGTCTGAATACTTAAGTAAATTAGGTATTTCTGTTTTTTTTATTTTATACATTTGCAAACATTTCTGAAAACGTGTTTTCACTTTGAATTATGTGGTATTGTGTGTAGATTAAGGAGGATACAATTAATTTAATCAATTTTAGAATAATGCTGTAACGTAACAAAATTGGGAAAGAGTCAAGGGGTCTGAATATTTTTTGAATGCACTATGCAATTATCAACTGCACAGTAAATTTACAAATACAGATTCAACCACAAAGACCAGGGAGGTTTCCCCAATGCCTCGCAAAGAAGGGTGCCTACTGGTAAATGGGTAAAACTAAACAAAGCAGACATTGGAGTTGCTTACCAAGACAAAATTGAATGTTCCCGTGTGGCCTAGTTATAGTTTTTTTTTCTTCTTTATATCACCTTTATTTAACCAGGTAGGCTAGATGAGAACAAGTTCTCATCTACAACTGCGACCTGGCCAAGATAAAGCAAAGCAGTGCGACACAAACAACAGCACAGAGTTACACATGGAATAAACTAACATACAGTCAATAATACAATAGAGAAAGTCTATATACAGTGTGTGCACATGAGGTAAGATGAGGGGGATGAGGCAATAAATAGGCCATAGTGGCGAAATAATTACAGTATAGCAAATTAAACACTGGGTAGATAGATGTGCAGAAGATGAGTGTGCAAGTAGTGGTACTGGGGTGCAAAGGAGCAAAATAAATAAATAACAGTATGGGGATGAGGTAGTTCGATGGGCTATTTACAGATGGGCTATGTATAGGTGCAGTGATCTGTGAGCTGCTCTGACAGCTGGTGCTTAAAGTTAGTGAGGGAGATATGAGTCTCCAGCTTCAGTGATTTTTGCAGTTCGTTCCAGTCATTGGCAGCAGAGAACTGGAAGGAGAGGCGGCCAAAGAAAGAATTGGCTTTGGGGGTGACTAGAGAGATATACCTGCTGGAGCGTGTGCTACAGGTGGGAGATGCCATGGTGACCAGCGAGCTGAGATAAGGGGGGACTTTACCTAGCAGGGTCTTGTAGATGACATGGAGCCAGTGGGTTTGGCGATGATTATGAAGCAAGGGCCAGCCAACGAGAGCGTACAGGTCGCAATGGTGGGTAGTATATGAATTTGGTGACAAAACGGATTGCACTGTGATAGACTGCATCCAATTTGTTGAGTAGGGTATTGGAGGCTATTTTGTAAATGACATCGCTGAAGTCGAGGATTGGTAGGATGGTCAGTTTTACAAGGGTATGTTTGGCAGCATGAGTGAAGGATGCTTTGTTTTGCGAAATAGGAAGCCAAATCTAGATTTAACTTTGGATTGGAGATGTTTGATATGGGTCTGGAAGGAGAGTTTACAGTCTAACCAGACACCTAAGTATTTGTAGTTGTCCACGTATTCTAAGTCAGAGCCGTCCAGAGTAGTGATGTTGGACAGGCGGGCAGGTGCAGGTAGCGATCGGTTGAAGAGCATACATTTAGTTTTACTTGTATTTAAGAGCAATTGGAGGACACGGATAGAGAGTTGTATGGCATTGAAGCTTGCCTGCAGGGTTGTTAACACAGTGTCCAAAGAAGGGCCAGAAGTATACAGAATGGTGTCATATATCCTTTTCAATAAATTAGCAAACATATCTAAATCCATGTTTTCACTTTGTCATTATGGGGTATTGTGTCTAGATGGGTGAGAAAAAACATCTATTTAATCCATTTTGAATTCAGACTGTACATATCCTTTAAACTTTTAGCACTGTTTTTAGTAAATGTTTTCATGGCTATTTCCAATAGTTTACATGTAAATACTCTAAAAAGTTATGCAGGTGTTCCCTGAAGTCTACTGATTGCAATGCTACAGTGCATTGCGAAAGTATTCGGCCCCCTTGAACTTTGCGACCTTTTGCCACATTTCAGGCTTCAAACATAAAGATATAAAACTGTATTTTTTTGTGAAGAATCAACAACAAGTGGGACACAATCATGAAGTGGAATGACATTTATTGAATATTTCAAACTTTTTTAACAAATCAAAAACTGAAAAATTGGGCGTGCAAAATTATTCAGCCCCCTTAAGTTAATACTTTGTAGCGCCACCTTTTGGTGCGATTACAGCTGTAAGTCGCTTGGGGTATGTCTCTATCAGTTTTGCACATTGAGAGACTGACATTTTTTCCCATTCCTCCTTGCAAAACAGCTCGAGCTCAGTGAGGTTGGATGGAGAGCATTTGTGAACAGCAGTTTTCAGTTCTTTCCACAGATTCTCGATTGGATTCAGGTCTGGACTTTGACTTGGCCATTCTAACACCTGGATATGTTTATTTTTGAACCATTCCATTGTAGATTTTGCTTTATGTTTTGGATCGTTGTCTTGTTGGAAGACAAATCTCCGTCCCAGTCTCAGGTCTTTTGCAGACTCCATCAGGTTTTCTTCCAGAATGGTCCTGTATTTGGCTCGCAAACATTTCTGAAAACCTGTTTTCACTTTGAATTATGTGGTATTGTGTGTAGATTAAGGAGGATACAATTAATTTAATCAATTTTAGAATAATGCTGTAACGTAACAAAATGTGGAAAAACTCAAGGGGTCTGAATACTTTCCAAATGCACTGTATATACAAAAGTAAGTGGACAGCTCTTCAAATTAGTGGATTCGGCTAGTTCAGCAACAGTGGTTGCTGACAGGTGCATAAAATCGAGCACACAGCATGCAAACGCCATAGAAAAACATTGGCAGAAGAATGACCTTACTAAAGAGCTCAGTGACTTTCAATGTGGCACCGTCATAGGATGCCTCCTTTCCAACAAGTCAGTTCGTCAAATTTCTGCCCTGCTAGAGCTCTCCTGGTCAACTGTAAGTGCTGTTACTGTGAAGTGGAGACTTCTAGGATTAACAAAGGCTCAGCCTGCGAAGTGATAGGCCTAACAAGCTCACAGAACGGGTCCGCCGAGTGCTGAAGCGTGTAGCGCGTAAAATCGTCTGACCTCAGTTGTAACACTCACTCCCAAGTTCCAATCTGCCCCAGAATCAACTTCAGCACAATAACTATTCGTTGGGAGCTTCATGAAACGGGTTTCCATGGCCGAACAGCAGCACACAAGCCTAAGATCACCAAAGCTCGCCGCCATTGGGCTCTGGAGCAGTGGAAATGCATTCTCTGGAGTGATGAATCACGCATCACCATCAGGCAGTCCGACGGACGAATCTGGGTTTGGCAGATGCCATGAGAACGCTACCTACCCAAATGCATAGTGCCAACTGTAAAGTTTGGTGGAGGAAGAATAATGGTCTGGGGCTGTTTTTCATGGTTCGGGCTAGGCCCCTTAGTTCCAGTGAAGGGAAATCTTAACGCTACAGCATAAAATGACATTCTAGACAATTCTTTGCTTCCAACTTTGTGGCAACAGTTTGGGGAAGCTCCCCCCCCCCCTTCAGAACAGCCTCAATTTGTTGGGTCATGGACTCTACAAGGTTTCGAAAGCGTTCCACAGGGTTGCTGGCCCACGTTGACTCCAATGCTTCCCACAGTTGTGTCAAGTTGGCTAGATGTCCTTTGGGTGGTGGACCATTCTTGACACTTGGGAAACTGTTGAGTGGGAAAAACCTAGCAGCGTTGCAGTTGTTGACACAAACCTGTATGCCTGGCACCTACTTCCTTTAAATATTTTATAGAAAAGTGGTTAAAAAGTGTTTAAAAATCTACCAAAATCACTGATTCTTGAACATATTTTCTTCCACACTTTCAGGATTTTACATTTAAACACTTAAAACGGTCAAATTGGTGTTCCCTAAAGTCCACTAACTACAATGGTATAAAATATAATATTCTGTATTTTGTTTGGCCATATTTTCATTATTATTTTTCAAAATATACATGATCCAATTGATAGCATTTCCACATTACCTTGTCATTTTTAAGTCATCATTAGGCTTAATATGCCACTTACTAATAAAGTTATGGCCAAATTCAAATTACTGAACAGTAATTTAGGAGACATTTCCACCACATTTCTGCATAAAGTTTAAAGGACACAAACATAAGCCATACATGGGTCCATTTGTGTTCTCCACACCACCGTAAGCATGTTAAGCCACCATTGGCTTAATGTACCAATTATTTATGGAGATATAGCCATGTGAATCTTGTCGAATTAGAACCAATGTAGCTGGTTGGCGGTAATTTTGGAAAACTTAATGTAATGCCACGTTTACATGGTACAAGGTAGACGGCAAACCGGATGTCATTGTTTTCAATGAGAGCACAATGTTAAATGCCCTTGAGGCTGGCGGTGAATGCCGTCAGTTACCGCGGGTCTTTCCACCAAAGTACAAATATTTAAACTTTTGACGTCTGCCATAGCATTGTTTTCAACCGGATGTTAATTTGCACTGTTTGTTTACTGAAATCACCATAACAACGTTTACTGTGGTCACAGACAGAACATTGAGATTTAGTTATGAAAATCTTTGCTTTCGTGTTGGCTTGCTTTTGCAGTTACCATCTGTCTTGCTTTCTTGTCCCGTTATGCCGACTGTTATGACAGTTTTTGCGTACTTCGTTTAAACGCAGCATAAGGGATAAATAATGGGAGTTTCTTTTTCCAAAGTAATGTCCAGAACATATGTGGTTATCCTGCTTATAGGACAGTTGCCAAGTAAAACCATATGAAAACCCACATTTACCAGTAGAAATATTTTTTTTTCATTGATATTATCATTTTTATAAGCAAATTCATACTTTCTCATGTTTTGGTTGAGACGCGACCCAGACGTTCGTTCTATATGTTGCGTTGCTTTGCTCGCTGGCAACGGTCTTATCCCTTGCTTGCTGTTATCTCGCCAGCTAGCCAAGGCTAACAGTCTCTACCTCTGCAGACAGAATAACAGCAAAGTAGCTGTTTTCTATTGACATTTATTTGGATACATCCATAACAAGAAGCTGATCATAATGCTGGGATCGGTAGAAAAATTAGCCTTCTCGTCAGGACACTCGTCAATACTGACTGTTAATTATGCAGAGATGGCAATGCATATCAAACACTAGGCTAGAAGCTAGCTAAATAGCTTGTTGCTAGCAAACCTCCCAATATGACAACCGAATTCAAAAATATCAGTTGCTGAAAACAGCTGGTCAAACTAGAAACATGTGGGAGGATTTGACAGCTTTTGCAGTTAAGGGGACCAGAGAAATTCATGTTCATCACTTGACACATTAGGTCATCAGATGCTCCAAAGAAATATGTGGGCAAAATAAATCAACGCTAGCTAGTTTGCTAGCTACGTTTTTTCCTCTTTGGACCAATTTAAATTTGTGTAGTTGTTGGTGTAGCTTTCTGTAACTTTGTAGCAATTACGGAATGCATGTGTAGGTTCGTATTGAGTCATGATTGCATGGAGTCCCAATATATTTTCCAACTGTCCCGTAATCTGTTTTTACAGTTTTTTTTACAATCGCTAGGACCCATTTCTCAATATTTAGGTCACTTTTTCAAAACTCTTCACACAGTGAACATAACAGCAGTCTATGTGGGCTAAACTATGGATCATTTTTCATTGCTTTGGCACAAAATGCATTCAATGACTACATCTTTCAATTTTCATGAACTCTTTTCTCACTCAGACAACCACCACCAACTCTATGTACCTACAGTTTACACATGTTTACATACTCTTTTCAAAACTGTTAAACTTAAATTCAAAATCCAAAATAACCCAAAATTGAATAAGACATACATTTGCTACATTTCTACAGTAATACTATATTGAAATATATTCTAAATCTAAAAAATGAAATACTATCAAAACAATTAGACCAACCACAGCTGATTCCCATTGTAGCTAAACACCTACACAGGTCACTCAATTACATTACCATCTATACAAAAGGGGACATTTTAGGAATAGTGATGTAATGTAAACATGGACCCAGCCAGAGATAGAGAAGTGGCTGACAGAGGAGGAAGAGTGGCTGACAGAGGAGGAAGAGTGGCTGACAGAGGAGGAAGAGTGGCTGACAGAGGAGTACGTATGCATGGTGGAAGAAGACTGAGAGGAAGATCAAGAGCTGTACTCTCAAATGAGATTAGGGCTACTATAATTCATCATGTACTAAATCATGATCTATCAATGGGAGAGGCTGGTCTGAGAGTGCAGCCAAATCTGCAACGCTCAACAGTGGCATCTATTCTGAGAAATTTCCGGCAAAAAAACAGGTAAGATGTGCATTCTGCAAGGGCATCTGACTGAACTACGGATTACATGAGTAAATTGAGCAAAGCCTCCTAACCTACTTGTGTGTAATTGTTTTTGTATTTCTGCTTAGTACTCAACCTCCTACAGGCGGGAGAGGTAGGATTTTCACTGCTGGGCAGGAAACTGCAATCGTTGATATGGTCATCAGAAACAATTGAATAAAACTCACAGAGATTCGGGACAAGTGTTGGCAGACAATGTAAGCATATCAAATATTTCTAGAGTCCTGAAACAACCTCAAGTCAGGATGAAGCAGTTGTACACTGTCCCCTTTGAGAGGAGCTCTGAACGAGTCAAGCAACTCAGAAACCAATAAGTCCAGGTAAGATGACTATAAAATACAGAACTGGTGTTGAACAAAACCAAACAGGGCAGAGGCACACAATGGCATGTTTTAAGGTATAATGTAAACTACTGTAATAGCCTAACTCTTATGTTGGTGTTGTGGATTTATTTTAGAGAGTCATGGAGATTGAAGCCAGGCAAACAACCCACATATTCATCTTTGTTGATGAGGCTGGTTTCAACTTGGCCAAAACACGGCGGTGAGGAAGGAATGTGATTGGAAAAAGAGCCACAGTGGATATCCCGGGCCAGAGGGGTGCCAACATCACAATGTGTGCAGCAATATCCTCTGATGGATTGTTGTTACACAAACCGCTAATTGGGCCATACAACACCAAGAATCGCATTTCATTCCTGGGTGACCTCTATGGAAGGGTTGTGCCAGGTGAGGAAAGGGTTGCAGTGAGGCGAAATCGGCCGACGTTTGTAATTATATGGGACAATGTGGCATTTCACCACTCCCGTGCAGTCACAGAGTGGTTTGCAGCCCATCCCAGGATGATGTCACGTTTCCTCCTTCCTTCCTCTCTAGTTCTGTACAGCACTTTGAGATATCAGCTGATGTATGAAGGGCTATATAAATACATTTGATTTGATATTCCTCAACCCCATAGAGGAATTATTTTCCTCATGGAGGTGGAAGGTTTATGACCACCATCCACATGATCAAATGTCCCTCCTGGATGCAATGAATGCTGGATGCCTGGACATATCTGCAGAAGATTGCCAGGAATGGACCAGGCATTCCAAATGATTCTTTCCTAGGTGTATTGCCCAAGATGACATAAGCTGTGACGTGGATGAGAACCTGTGGCCAAATGGATAAGACAGGGTTGACTAGTATTGCTACTGTATCTGTATTGGTAGATGGTGTATATACAAATTATTGTATTTTGGAATCACTCAATGCCATTCAATGGCATAAAACATATTGAAGCATATTGCATCATGTAGAGAGGTATCATTCTTGATTTGTAAAGAAAACATTGTGTAATGCTACCTGTTGTTAGTGTTGTTTAGGTCATTGTTTTATGAGTGACAACGTATGCTTGTTGGGTGACAACCTTTGCTGGTGTTATGGAAAAACGAGTTGATTTAAGACATGTATGAAGTGTTTTGGTAGTTTTAGGGCATTTTGAATGTGAAATTAACTGCTGTCCTAAGCTGAAAGTTAGTTAGGAGAACTGTGTGAAGAGTTTTGAAAAAGTGACCTAAGTATTGAGAAATGGGTCCTAGCGACTGTAAAAAATAAATAAAAACGAATGTCCATTCTAGAATGCCGTTCTAGCCAATCAGAAACAAGTATTCAACAACGCTGTGGTATATTAGGTTATTACATCTGCAATGGCACTATAGCTAGACATGTTTATATACTATTTTATTCACTTTGTGTAAAGACTGAAAGCTCTCATTATAATGGGTCACGTGTCTCTGCTGGACATATGGGATTTTAACTAAACATAATATAGTATTGCAATCAGTAGACTTCAGGGAACACCCATATATATTTTTTGAGCATTTACAAGTAAACTATTGAAACTAGCCATGAAAACATGTACATAAATTAAGTTGGCACATGTTTTTGCCACTTTTCTACTCATATTTTTAATTAAGGATATGTACATTATTGTTCAAAGTTTTGGGGTCATTTAGAAATGTCCTTGTTTTTTAAAGAAAAGCACATTTTTTTGTCCATTAAAATAAAATCAAACTGATCAGAAATACAGTGAAGACATTGTTAATGTTGTAAATTACTGTTGTAGCTGGAAACGGCTGATTTTTAATGCAATATCTACATAGGCGTACAGAGTCCCATTATCAGCAACCATCACTCCTGTGTTCCAATGGCACATTGTGTTAGCTAATCCAAGTTTATCATTTTAAAAGGCAAATTTATCAATTTACCTTTTGCAATTATGTCAGCACAGCTGAAAACTGTTGTTCTGATTAAAGAAGGAATAAAACTGGCCTTCTTTAGACCAGTTGAGTATCTGGAGCATCAGGATTTGTGGGTTCAGTTACAGGCTCAAAAAGGCCAGAAACAAATAACTTTCTTCTGAAACTCGTCAGTCTATTGTTGTTCTGAGAAATGAAGGTTATTCCATGCGTTAAATTGCCAAGAAACTGCAGATCTTGTACAACGCTTTGTACTACTCCCTTCACAGAACAGTGCAAACTAGAATAGAAAGAGGAGTGGGAGGCCCCGGTGCACAACTGAGCAAGAGGACAAGTACAAGTACAAACTAGAGTGTCTAGTTTGAGAAACAGACGCCTCACAAGTCCTCAACTGGCAGCTTCATTAAATAGTACCTGCAAAACACCAGTCTCAACGTCGACAGTGAAGAGGTAACTCCGGGCTGCTGGCTTTCTAGGCAGCAATGGATTCAGATTCAGAGTGTTTAATAGTCACCAGAACAATTATTTCACCCATCTGCTGGACTACCCCAAAAAGATAATGTTCAAATAATTTGATTTTGCAAGATAACATTTAATTGGTGGGTATGTTTGTGTATACAATCCCAAGTGTACCCTTTAGATAAGTTTACTGTTTGGATAATGTGGTTCTGTTATACTTCTGTCACAGCTCAGAAGCATACTGCATGACCTGGTGGCTGCAGTTTTGACAGTTGTAGTCCTTTCCCAACTCTGTGTTTTGCTGTTGGGGATTATGGGTTCAAAGATCATGCTTAATCCCCAACGAGTTAGTCTGAATATCAAAGCCCTCCAAGCCAAGCCCATCCTATGGGGGACACATTGAAACCCAATCTTCAAACTAAATGCTTCAAGATGGTTCAAGACAGTTTTTTCCTGTTTTTCCAGGAAACTACAAACTATAAAGGGATTCATGTGTGATATGAATTCCTATAATGATTGCAAAATACATATTCAGGATTTAGTTCAGAGGAATGACATTGTCTGTGTTTTCCTCTGTTATGGTGCAGCTCCCACTGTCTTTGAGAGAGAAGATGCTGTATCTGAACAGAGAAAATGAACAGAGAGATGGTTTCCATTTCACTGGATGGGGTTATCCCACCGGAGGGCCTGACAAGCTCCTGATGCTGTCTGACAGCCCAGGACTTTCCACCACTTTGATGCCATGACATTTGAATGGAGCAGCCTGGGGGGAGACGGATGATAACTTGCATGAGTTCACCCATTTCTCTGTCTCCTGCTGGCGGGCTGTATAAAATATAATTGCTCAGAGCATGATTAAAGTCCCTCAGCAAAGTGTGAACACATTAAACACACCCGTTGAACACACTTAGCAGTCAAAAGAGAGGTGCAACACTCTTGTGACTTTGAAGCATATCTCATAGAAAATAAAAAATAACTGTGCTGTGCTTGACAACAGTGAACAAAGAGGGACAGTTTGTCCTACATTGAAGATTTATCCCTTGGGTGGATTTACATGTCCACCGTTGGTTCTGAGCTAGCACTGGAATTGTCCCATTTTGGCACTAAACATGCTTTTGTAAACAGCAATACTACTGCCTGTGATTTCACACAGCAGAACTACACATAGTCACACATCCACAGTCATTGACTCACAAATACATATGCACACAAATACAGAAAGACAGACAACCCTCTCCCCCACAAACGCATATTCTAGTAGAGAGCAGAATGGTGCGTAGTTGGGTAATTAGCCCCATCTCCTTTGATATGACAGAGTTATGTACACCAGAAGAATGGCTTGATCTAACCTTCCTACCCCCCCCCCCCCCCCCCCCCCCCCCCCCCCCCCCCACACACACACACACACCACCACCATTCCTCTAGGGTGATAGATTGTTTACGTTCAAAGAAACCACAGTGGTGTCTTTTGAGTTGGCTAGATGAAGTCCATTGTGGTAAGATGAACAGCTACAGATTACCTTCATCCATGTCTAAATGTAATTGACGTTTTCTCCCAAAAAGGAACTTTGAATTATATCCATGCACAACAAGATTTTCCCAAGACGTTTTTTAAAGCCTATTGAATTGTTGTAGCTGCTTTGAAAAATGTCCCATCCCTGATAGCCTACTGAGATGTCAGTGAACATGATATAGACCATTACAGTAATCCAGATGAATTTGGGCTTCTCTGTCTCATTACTTTTCAAGAGTTATCTTGGAGAATGATCTGTGCCAAATGAAAAGAGCATACATCATTAATGAGTTAAAGCATTTCCAGAATCTTATTTTTTTCTGCAGTTTCCTGCACTAATGTACTGTAAGGAGTGAAAGATTTATTGTTTCATTGGACAGATATCCCAGACTCTCCATTCCATCTCTGCAGCCAGAGTACTATCATGAGTATGCTTTAGAGCAGCTGCGAACAGTAGGACTCTGTTATGGCGATTCTACTGAAGAAAAATGTATTGTGTAGTATTTTGTTCTCAACAATTAAAGGGATCCTGTTGGGAGCACATTTCTGAAAACAGCTTGGAGTCCCAGCCCAGTGGGGGCATGGCTAATTTATGCAGAACATTATAGTTAGAGCCAATTAGGATTTGTGTCACGTAAAACACAGCTTGTCTCTGTTGTTTTATTTCATAAAATGTTTTTACATAATTAATGCTTCCATGTAGGACACCTGTTTGTCACAAAATACTGTTTTTCTGGCCACATTGGAACATTAGCTAACAGCTATGGATATACATGTAGCTTTTCCTTGAGGTAGTGTTTACACCATATCCTGGGATTAAATGTGAATTTAGAATGCATGTTGGCATACTGAACATGAATCTCCTTTCACAACACTGGTTATTCAAACTCAGAGAATTTAAGGTCTGTGGAGGACAACAACAACAGTGTATGTCATGTCCACAATACATAGAACAGGAGATACTTGAGTGTTTTGTCCAAAGCACATAGAGGTTTGGTTCAAAAACAGATGGGGATAATTTCAGTATGTAGTCAGCAAGTTATGATGGGGATGAGTTTGTGAGAGAACACCCACACAGTTGGGATGTCAACTCTGTGTTTCCTGTTCTACATCTCGTAAGGGATATTGTTCATTTCCAGCTCAGGAAACTCTGTCACACACACCCTGAATGTCAGTTACACTAGAGTCAACCAACCCAAGGTACTAGATTCACTCTAGCCAATTAATCACTTATATGATGACTTTAGGAATTCATTAATTTGATCAATTTACAATATTTTACAAATCATTTGCATTTGTTTATTTCTATTATCTACAGTATGAGTTCTTTTTAGATTATAATATTTCCAGGAACATCAGGTCTGCTAGTTTTATGCGTAATTATTCATTACGGGATTTTTCTGCAGCTTCTGTTTTTCACCCAAAGGACAACCAGGGCTAAACTGGTTTATAATTCATGATAATATATCATCTTAAAACACTAAATCTTAACATCTTAACAAAACACAATAACGTGATATATCAGCAGCGTGTAGATTACTAAAGGGGGAGAGTATAGCTGTCATTACATTCAACTAAAGTAAAATTCTCCATCGTTCTCTGTCATCCCAAAATGAATAAAAGCAGGTGGTAGCCACAAATAATACATTTCCCTTTGGGCTAGTTGACATAAGGATCACACAAAGTCACAGCCCCATCATCAGTCACTGTAGCTTTTGTTCTATGAAACGTCAGGATGATCTCCCCTAAGATGTGGCTATACTTATGTTCCTACACTTTCAGGGGTACACTGACTCAGAACAAAATGCATTAAGATTTTGTTAAATTACTGTTTGCTGGAAAACTTTAAAACAAGTGTAAATAGTTAAGCCAGTACTAGTACATAGTAAGTGGTGTTCACTACCGATTCGGAACTGTATCCTGTAATGGACAAGTCACTTCCTCAAAAAGGAAAGCTTAGTTCCCAGTGCATAATACTTCCTGTAGTGTGTGGAGCGGAACTGTAGTGTGTGGAGCGGATATGGAAGGCTGTGGAGTAGTCCCTCAGTGCCTAGGTGGACCAAGAAATGACACCCTTGGTCACAATGATGATGAATCCTCAATCCCTTTTGGAAAACTTTTTTTTTAAAGGGTTCCAAAAGGGTTCCTCAACTGTGGAAAGGGTTCTACAAGGAACCCAAAAGGGTTCTACCTGGAACCAAAAGGGTTCTACCTAGTACCAAGAAGGGTTCTACAAAGGGTTCACCTATGGGGACAGCCAAAGAAACCTTTTAAGTTCTAGATAGCACCTTTTTTAAAATCTAAGTGTAGTAGATAAACACAGATGACATCAAGGCACCCCCCATTTGTCATTGCCTTTCAGTTATTCACTAAGGAAGATGTTTCACAAAGATCTTGCTTCGTAGTGTTTAAGGTTAGCTATTTTGCACAATGAGCAATGGAGACTGCTGATTTGTTTTGGGAATAGACGAATGGCTTTGCAGTGTGTGAATGCCCGTCTTATCCCCCCCTCATGGTTGCCCTGTCTCACCTCTCCCGTTTTATCGAGACTCCAGCGGAGCAAAGTGTTTCTGGTTGCATGCCACCAAGCTGGACCGCCATGCAGGAATCTCTGGAATTCCCAGACACTGGCTTTTTCCCAGTGCCCTAAAGTGCCAAATGAACAATGACAGCAGCAACATCTTTCTTGAATTGCACAGCATGAACTCAGGGGCCTCTCTCATTCCTCCCTTTCTCCCTCATTGTCAAATCCATCTAAACTCCTTAAGAAGGGACAACAGACTCCATGTTGATGAGAGGCCCTGTGAATTACTTAGGAGTGTTTGCTAAACATATATGCTTTAAAAAAATAGGTAACTGGTAGGCTACCTATTTCAATTGTTTGTTAGGCCTATTAACATTACAATTATCATGTACATCATGTGGTCAATTAAAAAGTATGCTTATTACTATAAGGCAGTAATTCACATTTAGATGTATCTGGATTAAGTTGTCTTTTCTGATTACCCATCTTGTACAGATTTGATAAAACATTTTTTCAATATAGTTTAGTTTTGAAATGCAAATAAAAACAGGACAGAAAGAGCGTCTCACGTTGGTCTTGCTAGAGGGGAAAAAAATGGCCAGTTCTACAGTTTCACTCTGACTGGCACTGAGGTAGTTAATTAACTGTGACACGGTTGGCTAGAGAGGTAGCAAGAATGGAACAAGCGGCTTGAACACTGGAGCTCAGAGAGCTGTTGAGGAAGAACAAACGCATAGAGCCTAACACCTGCCAGACTATTTTACTATTTTAAGTGTTAATATTTCCTGAATTTGTCTATGCCTGGATTTGTCATTCCGGAGTTTTCAGGGGACGATGACTTAAATGAAAACGTGAGAGATTTCTAAAGCATCACGTAATTTCCATGCATGTAATTTGAGGAAAAGTGCTCTCTGCATGAAGCAAACTTTTTGACAACTTGCGAAACCTTACCAAGCAGTGGGTCTACGTGAAGCAGTATTACACGTTTACATTGCCTACGGTGATACACATTTTCTACTATTAGTTTGGAGGCAGATTTCAAACGTTATCATTTTCGGTAGGCTAAACAACGCCACAGAATGTGACATCTACTGTCTCGCGACGACGCCGACTGAGCATACCTGCATTGCAAGTGAGTTTGTTATTCATTTCTGTTTAGAGCACCTTTTGTCACGGGTAAAGTCCCATTCTTGTCTGCAAAACTAGGCTAGTTACTTTTCTTTCAACCCCATTGTAGTCCATATTGGCCTTTGACATCTTCAGTCGCAGTTAGAGCATAAGTTACGCTATACTTATAAAGCTTATGTATAACTCATCAAATATTCATACATCAGAAATAATTTGTAAGTCATACAATAGAAATGTTGTTATAAAGAAGGTGTAAACCTACGTGTACTGCTTTGACAAATGTGGCAAAACCCTTACCATCCTTATAGCATGTATATGCCGCTTATGAATGACATGAAGCGTCTATAAAACCACTATAGAAAGGTTATAAAGGCTTTCAAAGATGGGGTTCAACCTTAGGTTTTGCCCCATCAGCCTCCCTCAACATGATCAAATTATGGCAAATGATACCACATGCTCTGACATTTCCTCAGCCCCCACATTTTCAAATATGCCAACTTTCCTGATGATGGGGCATTTATTATGTTCTCTATCATCTCATTTTAGCTTCACTGATCTGACTGATAATTCTGGTAGTAAACTAGGCTATGAATTCACTCCCCACATGGCAGGCACACATCCACCTGAGTGATGTTATTTTCATTTAACAAACTCATGAGCAAACTTTTTGAGGACCAGAGATGAGGTTTCAAAATGCACATTATATGTTCCCCTCTTAGTGGGCCTATGTATAATTCATACTCTGCCTCCCTGGCAGAAGTGCTTATGAATAATGCATTTTAAGTTAAAAGCGCAACACTTTTTTGTGACATAGGCTATCTGCCCATACTCAAATAATGTCAGAACATATTATTATCCTCTTAGCTAGACTATTATTAGTATAGGGCCCCGTCTGATAGTGTTGTTTATGTTGTGTTTAATCTAAGAGATAAATAGGGGCTTTGTTCAGTGTTGGCCTACTAGTTCTTCACAAGTCGTGTGGTCCTGTGACCTGTGGTCATGCTGCAAATTGTTCCCTACCTACACACTATCCCCTATGACACTGGTAAGTCTACACCAGTACCTATAGGAACAAATGACAAAAAGCTGAAAAAAACCCAGCAGGGACACTGTAATTTCTGACAAGGAAATAAAGAAATACAAACATCTATATGAATTTTCAGCAATAACAAAAAATCCGCTACATTTTCTAAACTGCTCCTTCTATTTTAGTGTGTCAAACAGTGTTCTAGCTTTGTGCTAGGTGTGAGGGCCTCGTCAAATACACGAGGAAAAACATGAAAAAGCTCTCAGTGGTTTTCGCCCTCTACAGCCACGGTTGGACATCTGTCATTTTAGTGAAATCATGGAATGGTTTTGCATTTTAAATGTGTAGCGGAAAAGGGGAGTAAATAAAGTAATGATAGCTTTAATGGCTCACCCGTGCAATCCATGGAATATGTATCTGAATGGTTACATTTCAGATTATGGCCCTTAAATATTTACTTTGTAGCTACCGCTACAAACATACCATTAATGACATGGTAACCATATTAACACCGTGCACTTTCATATTGCCATGGTTGTTTCACAAATACATTTTCCTCTCATATTCGACATCTGACAATGCAGCAAATGTTAATGTCTCGTTTTAGTAGTATTAGTCAGACATTAGCTTCAAATGCAGCGATAGATCGCTCCTATCAATTCTGAATGTCTATGAGACCTCGTTATGTTGTCTTGACAGGTGCTTTAACACTGCACATGTCATAATGCTGGCAGTTGTTAGTTTTTGCCCCTATTTGTGGAATTAACTTGACATTTTTATCACATTGTCGCTTCAAAATTGAATCATTGTGTAAATGAATCAGTGTGAATATTCCATTCTATTTCTCAACATCCCGTGTACCAGTTGGATTCTGCATTATTCGTGCATTTTCTTTGCCCCCAGAAAGTTGTAAATATGCTAAGGTTAGGTAACTGCTTGAAAGTCAGGTTTGAAAGTTTGAAAACATGAAAGAAATCATATGTTAGGTGTATTGGAATATAGAATGAATTATGGAATTGAGTTTGAAGTGAAAAGATTATCGGAGTGCAAAGGGGTATTAAATAAATTGAGTGTAGGATTACGAAATGTCTCTCTGCAGCTTTTAAAATGCATTATTTTCAGAACCAGAATTGAAAATAATCCATCTCTGTATGGTCATTAATGTCTCTTGTTAATATGCACTTCTATGAACGTTTTCCTCTTATCTGAACAGCAAACTTTTACTTTTGTTTAGCATGTCTCTCTGTATAGTCTATACTCCAATCTCTCATGTTGAGCCTTGCTTGACTCAAAGCCATTCTGTTTCCTAAAACTTTATCTCCTCTTCTGTTTGAAATAGAAACAGGCTATGTGTAGGTTCTCATACTCCAGTGTAGGTTCATTTTAATTAGCAAAACCTCCTATCCAACTTTGACTTATCGTTGAGTCCTGGCACAGTCGCCTGGCAATGGTTGGTTGAGACATTGTGAGCGACAATTTTCATTGCTACTATGTTTATGGCCAGCTCCTAAGTCATGTTTGTCCAACTGCAAAATATCTCTATTTTTATTTGACAGTTTGACTTTTTACCTTTAACTTTTATCTTAGCTCTTCAAAAGAGATTGCCATAACATCTCCAAGAATCCCCGAGGATGAGAGTGTAAGGAGAAAGAAAAAGAAAAGCAATCTGTCTGACATTTTGCAATAAATAGTAGAAATATATTTTGACGTGTAATTTACTGTCACACCTGATGTATATTTGTGGCATTATGCTTTTAATTATGCTAGGCTACCTGACACCCTGTCAGGTTAGAATGTTGGGCCAGTAACCGACAGGTTGCTAGATCAAATCCCTGAGCTGACAATGTAAAAATCTGTCGTTCTTCCCCTGAACAAGGCAGTTAACCCACTGTTCCCAGGCTGTCATCGTAAATAAGAATTTGTTCTTAACTGACTTGCCTAGTTAAAGAAAGGTAAAATATATATATATATTTTAACATTTCAGTTTAGGGGGAATCTCAGCATTTACAAACTTTATTGCAGGGATAAACAATTGGTAGGTTTACTGGAACATATTTATCCTTACTTTGCAAACCTTGGCAAAATGATTTTTTTCATTTTTGTACTGTATGCAAATAATTTTGTGTTGCGTGTATGAAGGTGCTATACTAAGGAAGTTGTTATTATAGTTAGTAACACTTTACATAAAGTAGAGAGGTATAATGCTGTATTACTTGTTATAACCATGTTTAAGCCTTTATAATGTCTTATTATAAGAAGAACGCGGATGGAATCACCGAATCCATACATTAAAACAGAATTCAACACTAATCAAAAATGTATTGAACTTAGTAGGAACAAACTAAATGTATTGAAAATGTGTTAATTTGGCCAAGTTTATCATAAAGCATGAACAGAATGCATCAGTGATTCGTATTTCCTGCAACTTTCTGTAAGAGGCAACGATAATTCCCTCTCTATGTGCATGTGCGGTGGGTGAGAGTCTACCCCTTTGTGCAGCCGTTAGCGATGATGCTAATGAAAGTCTTCTGGTAGATGGAAAGGCTTTCTCAAAAACCTTCTAAATTAAATGTTAACTACAAAGTAGCCTATGCTAACATGGCAGAATGATATCATGATTATCCAGTGGATATTTGTTTTGAAAACTCTACCTTCACATGTGTGCTACAAAAACACAGCTAAACAACAGCCTCTTGCTAGGTGCACACTGGAATTAAAGGGAAACTACACCCAAAAATCAACATTTAAATGTTTTTCTCCCAGACCTCAAAAGTGGTCTCCTGGTGTAGTTTAAGCATTGTTGTCGACTTAGAAGGTGTAATTTTGAGAGCGAAAACCTGAAGGAAAAAAGGGGAAAATGGGAACCTGGAAAAACTAAACGGTGAAACTGGAACACAGGGAAAACAAAATGGAATCAAACAAAAAATAAAACTGATTTTACAAGGCCCTATACATGTATAAGGCTTATAATATGCCTCTCTATGTAGCAGATTTGCAACTAAGTACATTAATGGAAGGTAGACTCAATGATATGACATAGATGCAGAAAGTAAACAGCATAGGCTCAACTTCTCAGCTGTTTTGGTACCCTGGCTACCACACTGTGAACAGCGTGAAGTGAACCCGTGCACATGCACAGATACTGTGCGTGACTGTGAGAGAGAAGTCTTGCATCTCACTCATCTCAATATCTGTGGTGCTGCTCGTGGCAAAGTCACTTCACTGAGTCTACCTTTAAATGTTCCATCTTGACGTTTGATGTAGGGTAACAACTGGAGGTGATCCACAGTGCATCAGAAGCCAACCACAAAGCTGGTGTCATGTAGATATATGTTCAGATAGGGAACTGGCTATGGTTCGTCATCACTTTCCCTGACACTCTCCTTGTCATCAAGGATTTGGGGCGTTCAAGCAGTTGCCAGGCTCCAACTCACCACAAATACAACCGGTCTCTTGAGACGGTTGTCATGACAGCCTCAGTGAGTTTTGCTGGGGTCAAATGAGGGCCAGCCTGGGCCCTAGAGGTTAAGAGGAGGGGGAAGGGGGGAAGAGAGTGATTGTTAGGTATACCAGTGAGTGTGGCAGACTTAAAATACATAGGCCCGCTACTGTTGGTGCCGTATTTCATTTTATGAGCAGGTGAAATCATTTCTCAAATGTTTTTGTTGTTTTTGTCCTGGGGTTTCTTTTCCCCCCCAATTATTTTGTGACTAAACACAATACCCTAGATGTACTAGGCTGTATGATACAGGAAGAGAATTGCAGAACCTGGCACATCTGGCAAATGTTTAACAACCATACCTGGTGCAAAAAGACTCCTTTATTATTAATACACTATTCACAGTAGTCTTAATTCACATTCTTTTCAAACCCGTACAAAGACAATGTGGCACTTAATGAAAAAGACAAGGAGCTCTCAGGTGAGCAAGGGGCAGAGTTCTCTTTTATTATCAGTCAGCCCAGTGACAGTCAGAGATAGTATCAGACTGATTATATACCATTTATACCATATAAATATTGTATACCGCCAGCCACACAGCACTTGTGCCTGTCACCAGGACTTCAAAAGCAGAAGCACCTGACTTGACTTTAGAATGTTATCCCCCTCCCTCTCCCCTCCCTACCATCCTTCCTAAATCTGGTGCCACTTTTACAGGGAAAGGCACAATACAGGGGGCGTCAATGACAGCAGGCAAGGGGAGCTAATCCATGCAGCTGTCAGCCCGCGGGGTATTAAGCCTCCATTCTGAAGATTCTTGGCGACCTGCCAGAGGTAGAGACAGTCTTTTTCAGACAGGCATGGAGTATAGGCATGGAGGGCCTGGTGCTAGGCCTCTGTATCCACTGTACTCGAACTGAAGTAAATTCTTGGAACCCAATGGACCATTCTTCAAGCCTTTTACCGAGTGAAGATGTAGCCAGCGACTGTGTAAATCTAGAGAGACATTCATCATGTCTGGTGTCGCTGGGCCTCACTTTGATTGTTCACTGGTCTCAAGCTCTAGACTCAAGCTCTTGTGGACTTGGATACTATGTACTGTTGTTTTAGAGTTCAGTGTTACATTTTCTATGTTCTGATTTTAGTGAAGAATGTTCTATTAAACATAGAATTCTGGATGCGCAGTGCAGCCTTGACTGTAATGTGTGTGAAATCTATATCTAAACACGGCAACCTTTCTGAAGGTCTGTTAAGCCAGGATTTGGGTCTGGCAAAAACAAACAAGCATTGAAAAAATAAAACAAATAAAATTATGTTCTGTCATAAGCCAATCCAATGCTGGAAAACAGCTGTAGGGTATAAATAGTAGGGCAAGAAGTTTTAGTAATTGCAAAGGAATCCAGTGTTTATTGTGTAAATCAAAAGAGTAAGCCCATTTGAAACAGGTGTTGGAATGTGACAGGAGGGTGTCCATAGATCGCCCTCTATTTTTTTGCAAAATAGCTCTCTAATGCTCCCTCGCTCATTTTGTACCATTACAGCACATATGACCTCCACTTTGAGGGAATGAGTACTGGGGGGCTGGATTACCAACAGAGACAGGAAAGGGAGGAACGATGGACTGCATAAATGTGGGGTGACGCAAATGCTCCCCTTTTGTGCTATCACATAAGGGGGAGGGCAGGGGGCATCCATGCGTTGTCCCCTTGCCCTCACTTTCCTTCTAGATTCAGGGAAACAGCAATGTTTGCCAACATTGTTTGAGACTATCTTTGGAGCTCTTTCGATTTTTAGTTGACGCAAACAAAAGCAAATGCAAATGTATCTTCTAAATGTCTTTTTTGTTGTTGCTGCCAGTAGTCTTGTAGCCAGACACCGTAATCTTGTGGATATCATTGTGGGCTTAGGCACAGTGGAACAAGTATATGCTAGCTAACACATATAGCTCTGGTTCCACCTGAATGACAGGTAACATTTCAAGGACTATGACTTAGCTAGCTAGCTAGTATGTTCAGTCATCGTTTTTCTAATGTAGCATTTCTGAAACACTTCAATTGTGTTGGCGCCAGCAGCTACCAAGCTTTTTTTCATTCCTTAAATTCACTGAGTTTGCCAAGTGTGACACTTTCCTTGTGAAATAGCCTAGAAATTAAGGCTGTGCTGCCAGTCACACTTTGAAGGAAACTGGATCCTTTCAAATGTTTGTAGTTATTTCTTCTTGAAAAGTAACACATTAGTTTCAAATTGAAGTTCAGTCAGTTCGTCTCTCACTACTTGTCCTGAGTCTTGTGCTTGCTGACAGGCCTATTGTGGAGCTACAGGAGACATGGTCATGGAAGTGCAGTACTTCAAAGAGGAGCAGATAAGACAGCGGGAGCTTAACAGCCTTTGAAGGGAGGTGCTGAATCCAGTATTTAGGCGCGCAGGAGCTTAACGGTCAACTCCAAAGTTCACCACTTGGCCTGGATTACACATTGGACCCTGGACCTGTGTGGAGGGAGCCTGGTTACAGCTGCTACTGGAGAGGAGCCACAACACACCCACTGTAGGACCCTCCGGACAGACCATAGGATAGCAGCACTTTCCTCTCCTCAAACACACTATTGGGTTCTAGAACACTGGGCTCTTGATTTAGGCAATGAAGTCATAACACATGGAGCCAAAAGTGACAAAAGAGACATCAGATTAACAGGAGACACTCCCTACAAACATGTATGGGAGTGTCTCCTGTATGCTTTGGATGCATGGTGTCATGGTTCACCAAACAGACTGTTCTTGTGACGCGTCAGAAATAGGAATCATGATTGATTAAAAGTCTCAGGACTACGGCACAGGTGCATCCGCAAGTGGAGTGGAGGCATTGACAGTCTGTGAATTAAATATTTCTGCTGTGAGTCGGAGGCCCTCTGACTGGCCAAGCATTTGTCCCCTGAGCGAGGATGAAACATGCTGTACCCTCCACAGAATTAAATAGGTGTTGACACGTGCTGATACTGAAACAGACCAAGAGAGAACAGGCAGGGAGGCACAGGTCAGTCACTCCACACAGTAATGTTGTACGGTTCCTGACAGGTGATACAGCATTGTATTAGAAAAAGTTTCACAGGGGTATTTGTTTGACTTTCATTATCGTATGATCTATATGGCATGTGCTGGTGCCATTCCAGAGATAGATAGAGAACGAGACAGACAGAAAGACAGTGAGAGAAACCCACCTGGTGTTGGGGAGATGGCGCTAACAGCAAGGGTTGGGCCTAAGTAAATAATGATTAGGTTTTCGGCAGACGATGTGGAAACATGACCCCCATTGACCCATGCTGGCGGTCTCCGTCCCTCCTGGGGCCGCCCTCCAAGCCTGTCGCAGCTTTCTTTCCAAGAGGCCGTGCTAATGAGCTCTCACGTTGACAGCCCTGTCCCCGATCGGCGCGTGTGGAGAGGTGCTGCATGGGGACGACCACTCGGACCAACATCAGGGACTAATTGTTGGCCAAGCTAGCGGGCCCAGTCATAGAGATAAAACACTCGTTTTGTATGGCTAGTTTTATC
This sequence comes from Oncorhynchus mykiss, assembly GCF_013265735.2. Taxonomy (NCBI): domain Eukaryota; kingdom Metazoa; phylum Chordata; class Actinopteri; order Salmoniformes; family Salmonidae; genus Oncorhynchus; species Oncorhynchus mykiss. The sequence continues at coordinate 53,137,685 of NC_048580.1, read as the reverse complement.
TCTATGGTCCCTGTACTGTTGGAGATGCAGTATGCATGGTGATATACACAAGCCTCTCGTGGGCACCTCTTTCCTTTTCCCCTGTGACCATGTGCCCTAGAAAACCATATGCAATCTGTCACTTCAACCAGCTCCTAATCTGCACTTCAAATCTGCAGGAAGGATTCAAACAGCCTTATGACCCACACATTTTATGCCTTTATATTTTTCCGTCCATATCCACAGCTTTCCAGACAGGAAAGTGCCTTTAGGAAAAAATAACCTCCATAAACCTGTCGGTTATACGAAACAAATAAAACCAAGATCAGGAGGATTACTATGAATGTTGGCTCTTGGAAAAGTATCACCACCCTTTATGGACACTAAATCCTCAAAGTCCTGGGTAAACTTCTGCCCTCTTTAGTCTTCGTTTGTATACTAGTGCATTCTGCGTCAAATTATAGTTTGTATACTTAGTGCATTCTGGGTAAAATTACAGTTTGTATACTTAGTGGATTCTGGGTCAAATTACAGTTGCCCAGATGCAGAATGATGAGAGTATGCACAATCAGGGAGCAGGCTGCAAATTATAAACTCAAGTACAGTACTCTATTTGTCATGTTGTGTCTTGTCTCTGTCCTTTCCCTTCACCCTGTCTCCCTCTGCTGGTCGTTGTTATGTTACCTTTTCTCCCCCGCTTTCCCCCAGCTGTCCCTTGTCTCCTCTAACTACCCGTTCCCCACCTGTTCCCTGTTTCCCTCTGATTAGGTCCCTATATCTCTCTCTGTTTCTGCTCCTGTCCTTGTCGGATTCTTGTTTGTTTGTGTTTCATGCCTGAGCCAGACTATCGTCATGTTTGCTGTAACCTTGTCCTGTCCTGTCGGAATCTGCCGGTCTATCTGAGCCTACCTATGTTTGGTTATTAAAGAAGCTCTGTTTAAGTTAGTTCGCTTTTGGGTCCTCATTCACTCACCATAACAGAAGAATCCGACCAAGAATGGACCCAGCGACTTCGGATCCTCTCCACTCAGCCGTCGGAATCCAGGGAGCGATGCTAGGCAGACACGAGCAGGAAGTGTCTGCTGCTCGACATGCCGTTGAGACCCTGGCCACCCAAGTCTCCAACCTCACAGAACAGGTTCACCATCTCCGCCTCGATCCACCGGCCACTTCCAGGGCTTTCGAATCTCCGGAGCCCAGAATCAATAACCCGCCGTGTTACTCTGGGGAGCCCACTGAATGCCGCTCGTTCCTCACCCAGTGTGATATTGTGTTTTCTCTCCAGCCCAACACTTACTCCAGGAGCACTGCTCGTGTCGCCTACGTCATATCTCTCCTTATTGGACGGGCTCGTGAGTGGGGCACGGCAATCTGGGAGGCAAGGGCTGAGTGTACTAACCAGTATCAGGACTTTAAGGAGGAGATGATACGGGTTTTTGATCGATCTGTTTTTGGGGAGGAGGCTTCCAGGGCCCTGTCTTCCCTATGTCAAGGTAATCGATCCATAACAGACTACTCTATTGAGTTTCGCACTCTTGCTGCCTCCAGTGGCTGGAACGAGCCGGCTTTGCTCGCTCGTTTTCTGGAGGGTCTCCGCGCAGAGGTAAAGGATGAGATTCTCTCCCGGGAGGTCCCTTCCAGCGTGGATTCCCTGATTGAACTCGCTATTCGCATTGAGCGACGGGTTGATCTGCGTCACCGAGCTCGTGGAAAGGAGCTCGCGTTCTCCGTTGCCCCCCTCTCCGCATCACTACCATCTTCCTCTGCCGGCTCGGGAGCTGAGCCTATGCAGCTGGGAGGTATCCGCATCTCGACTAAGGAGAGGGAACGGAGAATCACCAACCGCCTCTGTCTCTATTGCGGTTCTGCTGGTCATTTTGTCACTTCATGTCCAGTAAAAGCCAGAGCTCATCAGTAAGCGGAGGGCTACTGGTGAGCGCTACTACTCCTGTCTCTCCTTCAAGATCCTGCACTACCTTGTCGGTCCATCTACGCTGGACCGGTTCGTCAGCTTCCTGCAGTGCCTTAATAGACTCTGGGGCGGAGGGCTGTTTTATGGACGAGACCTGGGCTCGGGAACATGACATTCCTCTCAGACAGTTAAGGGAGTCCACGGCCTTGTTCGCCCTGGATGGTAGTCCTCTCCCCAGGATTCAGCGTGAGACGCTACCTTTAACCCTCACTGTTTCTGGTAATCATAGCGAAACCATTTCTTTTTTGATTTTTCGTTCACCTTTTACACCTGTTGTTTTGGGCCATCCCTGGCTAGTTTGTCATAATCCTTCCATTAATTGGTCTAGTAATTCTATCCTCTCCTGGAACGTCTCTTGTCATGTGAAATGTTTAATGTCTGCTATCCCTCCTGTTTCCTCTGTCTCTTCTTCACAGGAGGAGCCTGGTGATTTGACAGGGGTGCCGGAGGAATATCACGATCTGCGCACGGTGTTCAGTCGGTCCAGGGCCACCTCTCTTCCTCCACACCGGTCGTATGATTGTAGTATTGATCTCCTTCCGGGAACCACTCCCCCCCGGGGTAGACTATACTCTCTGTCGGCTCCCGAACGTAAGGCTCTCGAGGATTATTTGTCTGTAGCTCTTGACGCCGGTACCATAGTCCCCTCCTCCTCTCCCGCCGGAGCGGGGTTTTTTTTTGTCAAGAAGAAGGACGGGTCTCTGCGCCCCTGCATAGATTATCGAGGGCTGAATGACATAACAGTTAAGAATCGTTATCCGCTTCCTCTTATGTCTTCAGCCTTCGAGATCCTGCAGGGAGCCAGGTTTTTCACTAAGTTGGACCTTCGTAACGCTTACCATCTCGTGCGCATCAGGGAGGGGGACGAGTGGAAGACGGCGTTTAACACTCCGTTAGGGCACTTTGAATACCGGGTTCTTCCTTTCGGCCTCGCTAACGCTCCAGCTGTCTTTCAGGCATTAGTCAATGATGTCCTGAGAGACATGCTGAACATCTTTGTTTTCGTTTACCTTGACGATATCCTGATTTTTTCACCGTCACTCCAGATTCATGTTCAGCACGTTCGACGTGTCCTCCAGCGCCTTTTAGAGAATTGTCTTTTTGTGAAGGCTGAGAAGTGCACTTTTCATGCCTCCTCCGTCACATTTCTCGGTTCTGTTATTTCCGCTGAAGGCATTAAGATGGATCCCGCTAAAGTCCAAGCTGTCATTGATTGGCCCGTCCCTAAGTCACGCGTCGAGCTGCAGCGCTTTCTCGGCTTCGCGAACTTCTATCGTCGTTTCATCCGTAATTTCGGTCAGGTGGCCGCTCCTCTCACAGCCCTTACTTCTGTCAAGACGTGCTTTAAGTGGTCCGTTTCCGCCCAGGGAGCTTTTGATCTCCTCAAGAATCGTTTTACATCCGCTCCTATCCTTGTTACACCTGACGTCTCTAGACAGTTCGTTGTCGAGGTTGACGCGTCAGAGGTGGGCGTGGGAGCCATTCTTTCTCAGCGCTCCCTCTCTGACGACAAGGTCCACCCATGCGCGTATTTTTCTCATCGCCTGTCGCCGTCGGAACGTAACTATGATGTGGGTAACCGCGAACTGCTCGCCATCCGGTTAGCCCTAGGCGAATGGCGACAGTGGTTGGAGGGGGCGACCGTTCCTTTTGTCGTTTGGACTGACCATAGGAACCTTGAGTACATCCGTTCTGCCAAACGACTTAATGCGCGTCAGGCGCGTTGGGCGCTGTTTTTCGCTCGTTTCGAGTTCGTGATTTCTTATCGTCCGGGCTCTAAGAACACCAAGCCTGATGCTTTGTCTCGTCTCTTCAGTTCTTCAGTAGCCTCCACTGACCCCGAGGGGATTCTCCCTGAGGGGCGTGTTGTCGGGTTGACTGTCTGGGGAATTGAGAGGCAGGTAAAACAAGCGCTCACTCACACTCCGTCGCCGCGCGCTTGTCCTAGGAACCTCCTTTTCGTTCCCGTTCCTACTCGTCTGGCCGTTCTTCAGTGGGCTCACTCTGCCAAGTTAGCCGGCCACCCTGGCGTTCGGGGTACGCTTGCTTCCATTCGCCAGCGTTTTTGGTGGCCCACCCGGGAGCATGACACGCGTCGTTTCGTGGCTGCTTGTTCGGTCTGCGCGCAGACTAAGTCCGGTAACTCTCCTCCTGCCGGCCGTCTCAGGCCGCTTCCTATTCCCTCTCGACCGTGGTCTCACATCGCCTTAGATTTTGTCACCGGACTGCCTTCGTCAGCGGGGAAGACTGTTATTCTTACGGTTGTCGATAGGTTCTCTAAGGCGGCCCATTTCATTCCCCTTGCTAAGCTTCCTTCTGCTAAAGAGACGGCACAAATCATCATCGAGAATGTTTTCAGAATTCATGGCCTTCCGTCAGACGTCGTTTCGGACAGAGGTCCGCAATTCACGTCTCAATTTTGGAGGGAGTTTTGCCGTTTGATTGGGGCTTCCGTCAGTCTCTCTTCCGGCTTTCACCCCCAGTCTAACGGTCAAGCAGAACGGGCCAATCAGACTATTGGTCGCATCTTACGCAGTCTTTCTTTTCGCAACCCTGCGTCTTGGTCAGAACAGCTCCCCTGGGCAGAATACGCCCACAACTCGCTTCCTTCGTCTGCGACCGGGCTATCTCCTTTTCAGAGTAGCCTCGGGTACCAGCCTCCGCTGTTCTCATCTCAGTTCGCCGAGTCCAGCGTCCCCTCCGCTCAGGCTTTTGTCCAACGTTGCGAGCGCACCTGGAAGAGGGTCAGGTCTGCACTTTGCCGTTATAGAACGCAGACTGTGAGGGCTGCTAATAAGCGTAGAACTAAGAGTCCTAGATATTGTCGCGGTCAGAGAGTTTGGCTCTCCACTCAGAACCTTCCCCTTAAGACGGCTTCTCGCAAGTTGACCCCGCGGTTCATTGGTCCGTTCCGTATTTCTCGGGTCATTAATCCTGTCGCAGTTCGACTTCTTCTTCCGCGATACCTTCGTCGCGTCCACCCGGTCTTCCATGTCTCCTGTATTAAGCCCGTTCTTCGCGCCCCCGCTCGTCTTCCCCCCCCCCCCCCCCCCATCCTTGTCGAGGGCGCACCCATCTACAGGGTCCGCAGGATTTTGGACATGCGTCCACGGGGCCGTGGTCACCAGTACCTTGTCGATTGGGAAGGGTACGGTCCTGAGGAGAGGAGTTGGGTTCCCTCTCGGGACGTGCTGGACCGTGCGCTGATCGAGGATTTCCTCCGTTGCCGCCAGGTTTCCTCCTCGAGTGCGCCAGGAGGCGCTCGGTGAGTGGGGGGGTACTGTCATGTTGTGTCTTGTCTCTGTCCTTTCCCTTCACCCTGTCTCCCTCTGCTGGTCGTTGTTATGTTACCTTTTCTCCCCCGCTTTCCCCCAGCTGTCCCTTGTCTCCTCTAACTACCCGTTCCCCACCTGTTCCCTGTTTCCCTCTGATTAGGTCCCTATATCTCTCTCTGTTTCTGCTCCTGTCCTTGTCGGATTCTTGTTTGTTTGTGTTTCATGCCTGAGCCAGACTATCGTCATGTTTGCTGTAACCTTGTCCTGTCCTGTCGGAATCTGCCGGTCTATCTGAGCCTACCTATGTTTGGTTATTAAAGAAGCTCTGTTTAAGTTAGTTCGCTTTTGGGTCCTCATTCACTCACCATAACACTATTATCTCTGGTTATACCAAAGTGAAGGCCATTGATTAAAAAGCAAATGCTTGAGACAAATAGAAATCATTTTGATATGACTTATTCAATACATTCATGCCTCAAGGAAAGCCATGTATGTTGGCGAATTCCTGTGCTGTTGCAACATCCATTTACTGTGTAACTGTTAGTGATTAATGGTATCATTATACAGTATGCTAAGATCGAGGATTAGCCCTCAAGTATAGCCTGTCTCTGTTTTTTTTATGGGACAATAATGGTGTGAAAAGTTGTATCAGCTGTCGCAGGTTTTCAGGCCCCAACATGTTTTCTCTAGGGTGCAGCACACAGCTCTTTCTGCACTACTTTAATGACTCTGATTGCATCGTGAGATGTGGACAGACAGTAGTGTGTGAGATAGATGTTGACATGTTTCCAAGAGCCATGGCCACCCTTCTGTCGGCTTAAACCTATGACAGGTTGGATTACGGGATCCAGGATTTTGTTGCAACGCCAACGGTTCACTCAATCAACTAACGTTGAAGAAACATATTTTATTTTTTACTTTTATGAGACGAATAGTTTTGGGACTGAAATGGAGTCTCAGACAAAATAAACATGTTGCTTGAAAAGTCTGTACTAGCTTGTTTAATTTCATTCCTCTTTCATTGAGTTCCATATGAGGGATCCTTTGATGCATTCCTTTGTTTGTCTCGTTCTGTGGATCTGTGCATTCCTTATCGCAATTGTGGTTTGCATTGATAGGACCACCCCTATCTAGACTTCTAATGTGAACTGTTTGTCATTTGGAACTAACTCCAGAATACGGCTGTGAACCCCACATTATTTCCATGGACTTTTCACTAGTCATTGCATTGCCTATGAAGCAACCACATCTGACCACACAGGAGCATCTATGACATCATAAGCAGAGCTAGTGCTCAATTGTCCATTATGATGTTCCCTGTGTCTAGAAATGACTGTTCTTTTGAAAATGTTTCACCCATCTTTGCTCCATGACATACTCCTTCTGCTATCCAGTCACTTGAAGGACTGAATGCCCTTTGCAAGCCACTGCAGGCAATTTTGCTGGTTTCACAGAAACTACATTTATATTGAGGAGAATTTCACTACGCTACAACCCAAAACCGAGGTTTAGCTAGCTTCTCGTTGTTTGTCTTCAAGCTTACACTTGGCAGAGGAATTGAGGCAGTGGAAAGGAACTTGATGGCTTTTTGTTGTTTATCTACTGTGGACACAGGTCCAAAATCATGACTCAAACGTGAAAATCCTACCCTTTTCGTGTAATTTGTTTTGCTCTCCCAACATGTTTTGTGTCCATTCCCTCTCTCACCCCACTCTCTTGCTTTCTCTCTCTCTCTCTTTTTTTAATTTCCTCCTCCCATCCCCCCTGTTATGTGGCATGGATACGCTTGTCCAGTCTAGCACATCTCATTAGATCTATGCACTAGTCCTCAGGTCGAATAGATCAGTTGTAAATCATGCAGAACCAGAAATAGCTAATTGCAAATTGTACAGTAAGAACCATTGTTTCATGAATATGCTTGAATCAGGTTGGACTTTAGAGAGAGTAAACACACTCAAGTACTTAGTACCCTGCTCTTCTTTTCCTCTGAGGATCTAGTAGCAACCATATTTGTTGTGTATTCTTCATAAAGAGTTGTATTTTTCCTACCCTGCGACCATGTATCTGACCATCCAGATCTCCTCTTATCTTCAGCAGTTCAACCTATTTGAGAGTGTGGTCTGTTTGCATTGGCGAGGCCCATTCTTCTGTCTCCAGTCTCCAATATGCAGGTGGAACTTCCTCTTAGACCAAGGCTCTCTCTGGGATGATAATAACATGCTCTCAGTCACCTGTGGCTTGTGATTAGAGGCCAACATGCTATATGCAGACTCAGACTCCTCCACAACACCCTGTCATGCGAGCTCATATGGATGATTTATGTAATGCTTTGATGACATTTCAAAAAGGCCACAATTCTTCGGATATATACTGTATACACTATCGTTCAAAAGTTTGGGGTCACTTAGAAATGCAAATGTTTTGTCCATTAAAATAACATCAAATTGATCAGAAATATAGTGTAAACATGGTTAATGTTGTCAATGACTACTGTAGCTGGAAACAGCAGATTTTTAATGGAATATCTACATAGGCGTACAGAGGCCAACAGTGAAGAGGTGACTCCGAGATGCTGGCCTTCTAGGCAGAGTTGCAAAGAAAAAGCCATATCTCAGACTGGCCAATATAAATAAAATATTAAGATGGGCAAAAGAACACAGACACTGGACAGAGGAACTCTGCCTAGAAGACCAGCATCCTGGAGTCACCTCTTCACTGTTGATGTTGAGACTGGTGTTTTGTGGGTACTATTTAATGAAGCTGCCAGTTGAGGACTTGTGAGGCGTTAGTTTCTCAAACTAGACACTCTAATGTACCTGCCCTCTTTCTCAGTCGTGCACCGTGGCCTCCCACTCCTCTTTCTATTCTGTTTAGAGACAGATTGTGCTGTTCTATGAAGGGAGTAGTACACCGCGTTGTACAAGATCTTTAGTTTCTTGGCAATTTATTGCATGGAATAGCCTTCATTTCTCAGAACAAGAATTGACTGACAATTTCTGGACATTTTGAACCTGTAATTTAACCCACAAATCCTGATGCTCCAGATACTCAACTGGTCTAAAGAAGGCCTGTTTTATTGCTTCTTTAATCAGAACAACAGTTTTCAGCAGTGCTGACATAATTGCAAAAGGGTTTTCTAATGATCAATTAGCCTTTTAAAATGATAAACTTGGATTAGCTAACACAACGTGCCATTGGAACGCAGGGGTGATGGTTGCTGATAATGAGCCTCTGTACGCCTATGTAGATATTCCTTTAAAAATCTGCCGTTTCCAGCTACAATTGTCGTTTACAACATTAACAATGTCTACACTGTATTTCTGATCAATTTGATGTTATTTTAATGGACAAAAAATGATATTTTCTTTAAAAAACAAGGACATTTCTAAGTGACTCCAAACGTTTGAACGGTAGTGTATATTTATTGAATTTTTTACTTGGGAGCCAGATTGACTACACGTTGATGTTATTTGTAGGAATAATAAATATAAAAGACAAATAAAAGGTAGTAAGTAAGTAAATTCGAGTAAAATTAAGATGGTTTTCCATGTTGTGTGTTACTGTAAGACCCAGTTTGTGGATCCAGTTGGATAACATTTTTGCTGCAGTGATAGTCTTGATGTCAATGACAAGTCAGTGACAATGGGTGTTTCTCAATATGCATACAACCATGCAAATTGGAGCACGGAACAGTCGGAGTATGAGTCCAAAATAAAGTATGCGAAACACGGAGGGCAGTTCTCAGACATGTACTTCATTTGTACACATTTTGAGCTTCAACTGAAATATTCCCAGGATTGTTGACATAAAAAATTATTTTTTTTTATTATTATATTATTAAGTTTTTTTTTAAACAATGGTGGCTGGTTTTGATCTGAAGCGAGAGAAAATGAACTCTGAATGAAAAGTTGCCTGACATATGTAGCCTGACTACAATATTTTAGCTTGATACTTAAATAAATGCTGCAGTCATTTTGACATGTTTATCTGCCTATAATACCCAGTGTAGTGTGCCAAGACTGCTGCTAACTGACAAAGAATTGGTAGCTAGCTAATTACCCACGAAGAATTTGTGGCTATCGTTGGCCTTTCATATCAACAATAGTTTTAGGTCGTTTTTTACATGTAAAACTATGTGGCTAGCTACACTGAACAACAAATATAAACACAAGAAGTGTTGGTCCCATGTTTCATGAGCTGAAATAAAACATCCCAGAAATGTTCAATACTCACAAAATGCAAATTCTCTCAAATTTTATGAACAAATTTATTTACATCCCTGTTAGTGAGGATTTTCTCCTTTGAGAAAAGGAGGAATTTCTGTCTGTAATAAAGCTCTTTTGGTGGGGGAAACTAATTCTGAATGGCTGCACCCCTGCCCAGTCATGTGAAATCCATAGATTAGGGCTTAATGTATTTATTTCAATTGACTGATTTTCTTGCGTTAACTGTAACTCAGTTAAATCTTTGAAATTGTTGAATGTTGCTTTTATATTTTTGTTCAGTATAGATTAATACGATTCACATATAGCTGATAATTATTAAGTTACAAGCTTGCTTTTTTTATGTAGATATCTTGTTTTGTCCTTATTGGTCAAAGGTAATGCAGTAGCATGGGAGTGGGCAGTGCTTCTCAAATATACATTTTTATGTGTTCTCCACAATCTCGTCCTCACAAGAGCGTACTCAAGAAAACGTCCTCGGACAATGAACTTGGAGCATGAGAGTGTGGAGCACAGTAGTATGCAGATTGAGAAACATCCAATGTGTCATGTTCAAAGGCAGCCTAATGTCCTGATACCCTCCGGGGCCATACAGAAGCAACAGACTGTGGAGAATGTTGCTGAGCAAGTCAAGCAGAGGCCCCACTGCTCTCATATTCACCATAACAGCAAGCATATAATGGAGCCTATTATTATGACTTAATTAAACAGTATTATGATAATGTAAGACTTGGGGCTCAACTCAGTCAAACTAGAAGTGAGGTGATTACACACTAGCTCTTTAAAATTATGGTTTTGGTACTGTAAAAAAATACTACTGTACTACTACTGCATTACAACCACTACTACTACTACTACTACTACTACTACTACTACTACTACTACTACTACTACTGCTACTACTACTATTACTGTGGTAATTGTGTTGGATAAGTATGGATGTAAGCATGTTGACAGAGAAAAGCAATATTATCATTTAGGGCTGTGATGATACCAGTATTGCAATATTTTTTCCATGGCAAAAATGAAAACACGAAGCAGACGAAACTCTTTGGTCCTTTAAAAACCTGCTGTATGTAAAATATTGTGTGCTATAATGTGACTCTGGATGACAACATAATGATGTTGGTTTCCAACGAAGTGTTAAAAGCAGCAAGTAGCCGTTTTGTGTAATTGATCGCCCTACTGGGTGACTACGAACGGTGGCTGTTTGCGTAAATTCAACATGTAGAATCGTCGTGACATGTTGTCTGATATTCTGGTCAGACACGATAGGACGGCCACACGCTCCTTTTAACCCTTCTTCTTTGTGGTGTGTCTGAGCTTAGGCAAAGGTGTTTCTGTTCCAGTTATGATAACCCGTCATTAACCTTGGGTATATGTGTGGAAAATACAGCACAGCACCCACACCCTAACTTAAACAGACCTGATTTACATTAGATTCCGAAGCCTAGTGAGTGAGTGTGATCCTTATTGGTGGTTCTCTTGCTTTTAGACAGTCTCTTACTAAAGGAGTTTAAGATTTAAAGCAAGACATTGTGACTGGGATTTGTATTAGCTGCCAGGATTTGGCTGCAGCGTTTAAGAACTCTCAGTCTCGGGGTGCATACTTTCCTGATCTCCTTTGGAGTGTGTCACTCCCGGGAAGTCCTTGTTGCCCCACTCTCACACAGTCTTTTTTACTCCACCACTGTCCCAGTGACTGGGGAAGGCCACACAGGTCAAAAAGAGATGGTCACTTTGTGCTGCTCCCTGGCTATCTGAGACCCAAGCTATTTTACAATAACCCACTCATAGGAACGGGAACAAGACATTGCCCCAAACTGAATCATGTGAACTAGGTTGTGTTCTCTGTCTATGGCTTCTCTGTCTTGTCGTCATTGATTGATATCTGATTTATCTGGGTGTCCCTGCTATGAAGAAGCCTCTGAATGTGGATGACTTGATGAGGCTTCCTACAAAGTCATACAATTCAATGATTTTTTTTAATTGACAATTTCTCAGTATGTTAAATAGGATAGTTTTCTTAGTGTCCGCTTCCGTGACACAGTATTAGGCCTTGTCCTAACAAAAAAAAAAACATCTCTATTGAAACATCTCTATTGAAACATCTCTATTGAAACATCTCTATTGAAAGACTAGGTTTAATCTGTGTCAGGCAAACTGGCACCTAATATTTACTAGTACCCAAAGTTTCTGCATCCATTTGTAGTTGATTGTGTGCACTCTTTTGTTGTCCTGTTATTGATAGTGTTCTTGAAATGGGAATGTCTAGCGATTGACATGCTAATGATATCTCTCAGTAATGAGGTATTTTTTATTCTTAACTCTGGTTCTGACAAAGAAAGCGTCGATGCTCACTGACCTGCAAACAGATTATTACAAGGGTCAGGGTGATTTCAGTGTCAGAAGACTGGAAGCTAATTCAAAACGTATCATCTGCTTTTTAACTTCTCAAATCTACACTTTTCTGTGCAAGGGATGTTGCATTGGATGTGGAACTCTCTCTAAATGGCTGCAAATTATATGATGGTTTTAAGTGACATTCAGTTCATCTGTAATGCTTTTCCCTTTCCCCTTTGTAGGACTCCAAAGGTTAACTCTGCCTTCATTGCTATGGAGACCACCCAAGCCCTCCTCTTCTTTCTCCTGAGTTTATGTGTCTACAGTTGCCATGCCGACGCTCGGACTGCTCCCAGAGTGCATTTGTCTTACAAAGGTGAGCCTTACTTATTTTCAGTGAGTGATCAGTTGACAGATATCGTTTGGGATATTCTTAGTGGGAAGATTAACCGTTGCTTTAGTGAAATTCAGTGTAATTGAAATAGATAGCTCTTTAAACTTCAAAACCACATCTTTTCTTTCAAAGTAATACAGATCTGGAGCTTAACTTAATAACTTTTTGTGGACTGCCTAAAGTTAATGCTGGTTGATGTATACACATTGGCCCTTTAAGGCTGATATTATAATAATTATCCAACAGCAACATTCCCCATCACTTAAGATCATTTGTGTCAGTGCATTTAACTATGACATTTTAGTTTAATGTGAAAGACATCAAAGTTGGGGTCTTGAGAGCGACTTTTTCAATAAAATACGTATTTCACTTTATACACCAAAAGACAATTATAAAACGAAAGCAGGCACCCTTTGAACACAATAGTATTTAGAAACCCAAAAGCTGACTGGCATTTTGACCCAAGAGCAAAAGGACACTTTCCCTCGATACTGACAATAAGACTATTTCTCATCAAAAAAATGCGTTTGGTGTTTTCTTTATCTGAAAATACCTGGCTGTGTCTCTGTGGAGCTCTGTGTCTGAATGTGCTATATGTAACTCAAACGGGCACAGCTTGCCACCCTCTGTACAGGGGAGGGGGTACAGGATCTGTTGGCCCTCTGTTCAGGGGAGGGGGTACAGGATCTGTTGGCCCTCTGTGCAGGGGAGGGGGTACAGGATCTGTTGGCCCTCTGTGCAGGGGAGGGGGTACAGGATCTGTTGTCCCTCTGTGCAGGGGAGGGGGTACCGGATCTGTTGGCCCTCTGTGCAGGGGAGGGTGTACAGGATCTGTTGACCCTCTGTGGAGGGGAGGGGGTACAGGATCTGTTGGCCCTCTGCCAGGGCCCAGGGGACACTGGTGGCGCCCATGTCTCAGGAGGTATGAGCTCGCCATGTAACACTAGAGCCACACGGAATGGAGGGGTGGATGGGTGATGAAGGGAGGAAGGAAGAAGATAAATCTGGTGAAGTAGATGGAGAAGAGAAGGAAAGCAAGTTTGAGATGAGAGGGAGTGAAAATAAAGGCATTGGAGAGAGTAATGGATAGAAAGAGTGGTGAGAATGAGAAATGGAGACAGACATGGGTGTGGGTATTAAGGGAGGAAAGGGGAGGGGTGTCACTGTGAGGGAGAGAGCGGTGACAGGGGGTGGTGGTCTATCCTGGGTTATTGTGTGCGTAGGTGACAGTGAAACGGATTTCTCTTCTGAGAAGCAGGATAGGGCACTGGTGTTACCGGGGTATAAATAGCCTGCCATGGTTGCTGTGTTTACCTCAGCAAACGCACAGGGAAGCCCCCTGAAGAACGCAAGGGCCCAGATCCAACAACCTGCTCCAATATGCGAGACAGACATGCCTGTTATGCAGAGCGGGGCCTGTCATCTTGTTCCAGACGGACTCTCTCAAGGCAGAGTGCAGAAGCTACTGCCACCTCAGTTGAGTTATCCTGCAATGAGTACGTTTACATGCACACTAATAATTCAATATTAAACTGATTATGGCGCTAGGCCAAGTATGTAAACACCTTGCTCTGCTTACAGTAATCTTAATCGGCGTAAGGTCCAAATCGAACTATTAGGACATGTAAATAGCTTAATGGACGTTGCAGCTGTGTATGTGATCTACGCATGTGCCAGCACCAGTAGCGCAAGCCTCCCTCTTATGCTCGAGTGAAGTGAGTTTAAAAAAACTGAAAAAATGTATCTTAGAAATAGTTTTCGCATACAAACTTTAAATGTCTGAATCAAAAACGTTTCGCAAAATGAACATGGTCACTGTGGTAGAGCGTTTATTTTGATTGCCGATATTCTGCATTTATCAAGTCCCATAGGTAGCCTGGTTTCAGATGTGGTTTCCATGTAAACAGGATTATTAGGGAAATCGTTCTTCTTGCAAAGCATGTAAAAAATAAAAAAAACTTGATTATCCACCACAATATTCGTATTATTGTGTGCATGTAACTTTGCTCACTGTGTCTGAAATCAGTTTAATAACCTTTTACTCCAGTGGGCTAAATCAGGGTCACACAGTGTTTATTGGTAGTCTTAAACAAATCTACATTGAAACAAAAGTATGTACACCACACATACATTTTGGGCTTAAAAAAAAGACACCTGTACCATGTTAGATATGAGTTGAAAATGTATTTCATCCCAATATTACACTTTATATACATCACAGAAAACTGAAATATAACAAAACAGTTTGAAATAGAAACACCATATTTTTAGCTTTTTAAAAAAAAAAAGGTTATTAATTCAGAAAAATATGAATAACATTCCACCCATGAGGCCAATAGAGGGCGATTTGGTCATTTCACTGCAGGAAAATATTCTGAAACCCAGTATTACAGGCAGGGGAGAAAAAACACACACTGAAAACAATAGAATAATGGGATGGATGCATCATACGGTATGTCCCATCCAAATGTTAACGTGCAAATATCCATTTGGAAAACTACCTTTTGTCTCGCAATATTGTCCCCTATCTCCTTAAACCTTCATGGCATTCTTCTTCTACACAACTCGTCTGGTCTACTCTTTGTCCCCCCATTCTGCATCTGTTGAAACAGCAGCCGTAGAGCATACTTACTGTCTCTTCATCCTAGGGTGGTTGATGGTTTTTCCATCAATCTCTGTCACAGACTAGGCTATTTGCACTACCAGGAACTGAAGAACTTCCCAGAGTAGTCAACTACCCCTGGAATGACTATGAAGCTTCTTGTGGGAAATACTTTCATTGGGAAAGAATAACAGCCACTGTGTCAATTAGGGTGAAACACACCGAGATCGGGGAAGAGGATTTAAATAACTTGGTGGGAAGTGAATGTCCAGTGCTTGGTGTCAAAGTTTAAGCTTGACATAACCCTGGACCCAAACATTGAATAAGAGGAATATTTATTTAAATAATGAATATATTTTGTGTAATGATACATTGATCAGCTATTCCAGGTGTGGAAATGCTGATGCTATCCATTTTCACTTGAATGCACTTGTGCTCAACTCAACATTGCATCTTAATATCCAATGATAGAATTTCAGAAAGAATATCTGCAAATTATTTCACATTAGAAAGAGTAACATCCATCATATGATATCACTTCAGAAAGAACAACATCCATACTTTCCGCTTCCCTTTGTATGAGTTAATGCAGTCACCATTCCTAGATTAAAAAGCCTGCAAAGGGGCCAAATCGTCATATTAGGTAATGCTCTATTTGGAAATAGAATTTTCATTGGAACATTGATGGATAGAATGTCAGCAGATAATCAAGGTCCAGCGGCTGAGAACCAAGCATTGCCTGATTACATTTCTTTCCCTTGAGAACTTTTGTGGAATTCAGCCCAAAAGAGATACTTGACCGGCCCAGCCTTGTAAAAAGTCAGCCCCTTAAAGGACCCTTGTGTCAATAGCAGTCTCTGTCCCAACGAGCTGGCCACCTGCCAGGACTTGGCTTCCAGACACTAATTCAGTCCAAAGCTCTTCTAATGATTGAAAACTAAGGGACCGCTGTCAGGGGGGCCAGTGGTACGCTGTTGAGTCTTGCTCATTTAGTTGAGCCCGTCATTAGCTATAGGGCACACACCAGAAATCAGATAAAGAAAGTGAACATTTCCTCAAAGAACCCCCATATGACTGGAAAGCTGATACTTGTTGGAAGTAAAGTGAGGGAAGAAAGTATTTGATCCCCTGCTGATTTTGTATGTTTGCCCACTGACAAAGAAATGATCCGTCTATAATTTTAATGGTAGGTTTATTTGAACAGTGAGAGACAGAATAACAACAAAAAAATCGAGAAAAAAACGCATGTCAAAAATGTTATAAATTGATTTGCATTGAGGGATGAGGGATGAGGGAAATAAGTATTTGACCCCCTCTGCAAAACATGACTTAGTACTTGGTGGCAAAACCCTTGTTTGCAATCACAGAGGTCAGATTTTTCTTGTAGTTGGCCACCAGGTTTGCACACATCTCAGGAGGGATTTTGTCCCACTCCTCTTTGCAGATCTTCTCCAAGTCATTAAGGTTTCGAGGCTGACATTTGGCAACTCGAACCTTGAGCTCCCTCCACAGATTTTCTATGGGATTAAGGTCTGGAGACTGGCTAGGCCACTCCAGGACCTTAATGTGCTTCTTCTTGAGCCACTCCTTTGTTGCCTTGGCCGTGTGTTTTGGGTCATTGTCATGCTGGAATACCCATCCACGACCCATTTTCAATGCCCTGGCTGAGGGAAGGAGGTTCTCACCCAAGATTTGACGGTACATGGCCCCGTCCATCATCCCTTTGATGCGGTGAAGTTGTCCTGTCCCCTTAGCAGAAAAACACCCCCAAGCATAATGTTTCCACCTCCATGTTTGACGGTGGGGATGGTGTTCTTGGGGCCACAGGCATCATTCTGACTCCTCCAAACACGGCGAGTTGAGTTGATGCCAAAGAGCTCCATTTTGGTCTCATCTGACCACAACACTTTCACCCAGTTGTCCTCTGAATCATTCAGATGTTCATTGGCAAATTTCAGATGGGAATGTATATGTGTTTCTTGAGCAGGGGGACCTTGCAGGGGCTCCAGGATTTCAGTCCTTCACGGCATAGTGTGTTACCAATTGTTTTCTTGGTGACTATGGTCCCAGCTGCCTTGGGATCATTGACAAGATCCTCCCATGTAGTTCTGGGCTGATTCCTCACCGTTCTCATGATCATTGCAACTCCATGAGGTGATATCTAGCATGGAGCCCCAGGCCGAGGGAGATTGACAGTTCTTTTGTGTTTCTTCCATTTGCGAATAATCTCACCAACTGTTGTCACCTTCTCACCAAACTGCTTGGCGATGGTCTTGTAGCCCATTTCAGCCTTGTGTAGGTCTACAATCTTGTCTCTGACATCCTTGGAGAGCTCTTTGGTCTTGGTCATGTTGGAGAGTTTGGAATCTGATTGATTGATTGCTTCTGTGGACAGGTGTCTTTTATACAGGTAACAAACTGAGATTAGGAGTACTCCCTTTAAGAGTGTGCTCCTAATCTCAGCTCACTGTTTCACTCACTGGCTCACTCACTCACTGGTCAGACCAATCTGCTAATTAGAGATACTATTACTACACTTGGCAAAGTCCACATACTCTTTAAGTTGTTTCCATAGAAATGAGAACACAGACAATCTTCTATCACACTATTCTAAACAAGAAAGTTAACAATAGCACTAGCAATTTAGGCATTCATTGGATACAGAGCCTACCAAACTACTGCAAAGTTAGATTTTTAGATTTATTTATACAAAATTGTCTGTCAATCGACCTAGATTCAGATAATAGGGGACATAATGTGGTTACCTAATGGCTGTAAAATAAAAACAATTGTCATTATTTCTGTAAGTACAAATAGATGACTAGGATTGGCACCAGAGGCATGGTTTTATTAACTTTTTTTGTGAGCAGTCCTGATTCCTATAGCACCCGTTAGTCAGTGTTTGCGAGTGGAAAATGTGACCACCAGCTTTTCTGGCCCTGGCACATTGGCACACATACAGACAGACAGACACACACGCACGAGCACACACACACACACACACACACACACACACACACACGGGCAACTGGCAAACAAAACTTTATTCCACTGTGGTAAAGAAGGAACTCCTCCCAAACCTTGCTCTGTCTCCATCCAGTGCTGCTCTAACATACTGTGGATTGGGGCTAAGGCAGGATTGTTATTGTCAGGATGAGCCCAGAGGTGATATGAAGTATTATCGGGGTTTTTTTTTGTGCTTTGGATGCCATTTTCACAAGTACAGTGGGGCAAAAAAGTATTTAGTCAGCCACCAATTGTGCAAGTTCTCCCACTTAAAAAGATGAGAGAGGCCTGTAATTTTCATCATAGGTACACTTCAGCTATGACAGTCAAAATGAGAAAAAATAAATCCAGAAAATCACATTGTAGGATTTTTTACGAATTTATTTGTAAATTATGGTGGAAAATAAGTATTTGGTCAATAACAAAAGTTTATCTCAATACTTTGTTATATACCCTTTGTTGGCAATGACAGAGGTCAAAACGTTTTCTGTAAGTCTTCACAAGGTTTTCACACACTGTTGCTGGTATTTTGGCCCATTCCTCCATGCAGATCTCCTCTAGAGCAGTGATGTTTTGGAGCTGTTGCTGGGCAACACGGACTTTCAACTCCCTCCAAAGATTTTCTATGGGGTTGAGATCTGGAGACTGGCTAGGCCACTCCAGGACCTTGAAATGCTTCTTATGAAGCCACTCCTTCGTTGCCCGGGCAGTGTGTTTGGGATCATTGTCATGCTGAAATACCCAGCCACATTTCATCTCAATGCCCTTGCTGATGGAAGGAGATTTTCACTCAAAATCTCACGATACATGACCCCATTCATTCTTTCCTTTACACGGATCAGTCGTCCTGGTCCCTTTGCAGAAAAACAGCCCCAAAGCATGATGTTTCCACCCCCATGCTTCACAATAGGTATGGTGTTCTTTGGATGCAACTCAGCATTCTTTGTCCTCCAAACACAACGAGTTGAGTTTTTACCAAAAAGTCATATTTTGGTTTCATCTGACCATATGACATTCTCCCAATCTTCTTCTGGATCATCCAAATGCTCTCTAGCAAACTTCAGAAGGGCCTGGACATGTACTGGCTTAAGCAGGGGGACACGTCTGGCACTGCAGGGTTTGAGTCCCTGGCGGCGTAGTGTGTTACTGATTTCTTCAAACCAAGCTGCTTACCTATTGCAGATTCAGTCTTCCCAGCCTGGTGCAGGTCTACAATTTTGTTTTTGGTGTCCTTTGACAGCTCTTTGGTCTTGGCCATAGTGGAGTTTGGAGTGTGACTGTTTGAGGTTGTGGACAGGTGTCTTTTATACTGATAACAAGTTCAAACAGGTGCCATTAATACAGGTAACGAGTGGAGGACAGAGCAGCCTCTTAAAGAAGAAGTTACAGGTCTGAGAGAGCCAGAAATCTTGCTTGTTTGTAGGTGACCAAATACTTATTTTCCACCATAATTTGCAAATAAATAAATTAAAAATCTTACAATGTGATTTTCTGGATTTTTTTTTCCTAATTTTGTCTGTCATAGTTGAAGTGTACCTATGACGAAAATTACAGGCCTCTCTCATCTTTTTAAGTGGGAGAACTTGCACAATTGGTGGCTGACTAAATACTTTTTTGCCCCACTGTATGTGGTGAATTTTCAAAACTCTTAGTACAAAACTCTTGTAGACTTGTAATACAGCAAGTTTCATATTCAGAACTTTTTCTTGTGCATTAATTTTGCTTTAAGACATCTTTCACAGCACAACCATTGATCCAAAATATAAGTAAACTTTGAAATACCATGACAACATTGATTTTAATCACCAAAACACATAATGATATCTTCTCAATTTAGTTATTGTAATAACCAGTTAATCCAATGGCTAAAAATGCAAGATACATGTTCCAAAATTGCCCTTTGAATGTAATACGCTACAGTACAGTAAATGTACACAGTTTTTCATTAGGCAATACACTTGCACTATCCATTAATATGGACTGAACATCAAATTTCTATCCCATGTGTGATCAAAGGTGTGATCATTGATGCAATAAATAAATGTATTGTTCAGACATAATTACAACATACAGTAATTATGTCTGACTGTGATCTAATGAAACAAATGAAAGAAACAATGTTAAGCAGGCACTAGTTTGCATCAATCCTGTCTTGAGCATTTGGCCGTAGGTTCTCATTGACATCGCGGAACATGTCCTCATTCTTCATGCACCTGGGGAAAAAGTTTTTGGCATGGGGAATCCAAGCCTGACATACAGTACCAGTCACAATTTTGGACACACCTACTCATTCAAGGGTTTTTCTTTGTAATTACTATTTTCTACATTGTAGAATAATAGTTAAGACATCAAAACTATGAAATAGCACATATGGAATCATGTAGTAACCAAAAAAGTGTTAAACAAGTCAAAATATATTTTAGATTTTAGATTGTTCAAAGTAGCCATACTTTTCCTTTATGACAGCTTTGCACACTCTTGGCATTCTCTCAAACAGCTTCATGAGGAATTATTTTCCAACAGTCTTGAAGAAGTTCCCACATATGCTGAGCACTTGTTGGCTGCTTTTCCTTCACTCTGTGGTCCAACTCATCCCAAACCATCTCCATTGGTTTGAGGTTGGGTGATTGTGGAGGCCAGATCATCTGATGCAGCACCATCACTCTCCTTCTTAGTCAAATAGCCCTTACACAGCCTGAAGTTGTGTTTTGCGTCATTGTCCTGTTGAAAAATGAATGATAGTCCCACTAAGCGCAAACAGGATGGGATGGCATATTGCTGCAGAATGCTGTGATGCTGGTTAAGTGTACCTTGAAATGTAAATAAATCGCAGACCACCCCCACACCATCACACCTCCTCATGCTTTACGGTGGGAACCACACAAGTGCAGATCATCCGTTCGCCTACTCTGTGTCTCACAAAGACACGGTGGTTTGAACCAAATATCTCAAATTTGGACTCATCAGACCAAAAGACAGATTTCCACCGGTCTAATGTCCATTGCTCATGTTTCTTGGCTCAAGCAAGTCTATTTTTCTTATTGGTGTCCCTTAGTAGTGGTATCTTTTAGAGGTCGACCGATTAATCGGAATGGCCGATTAATTAGGGCCGATTTCAAGTTGTCATAACAATCGGTAATCTGCATTTTTGGACACCGGTCATGGCCGATTACATTGCACTCCACGAGGGGATTGTGTGGCAGGCTGACTACCTGTTATGCGAGTGCAGCAAGGAGCCAAGGTAAGGTGCTGCTAGCATTAAACGTATCTTATAAAAAACAATAAATCTTAACATAATCACTAGTTAACTACACATGGTTGAGGATATTACTAGTTTATCTAGCTTGTCCTGCGTTGCATATAATCGATGCAGTGCCTGTTAATTTATTATTGAATCATAGCCTACTTCGCCAAACGGGTGATTTAATAAGCTCATTCGCGAAAAAAGAGAACTGTCGTTGCACCAATGTGTACCTAACCATAAACATCAACGCCGTTCTTAAAATCAATACACAAATATAGATTTTTAAACCTGCATATTAATTTAATATTGCCTGCTAACATGAATTTCTTTTGACTAGGGAAATTGTGTCACTTCTCTTGCGTTCTGTGCAACAGAGTCAGGGTATATATGCAGCTGTTTGGGCCACCTGGCTTGTTGCAAACTGTGTGAAGACTATTTATTCCTAACAAAAACAGCCAACTTCTCCAAACGGGGGATGATTTAACTAAAACGCATTTGCGAAAAAAATCACAATCATTGCACGAATGTACCTAACCATAAACATCCATGCCTTTATTAAAATCAATACACAGAGGTATATTTTATTAAACCTGCATATTTAGTTAAAAGAAATCCAGGCAATATTAAACTGGGGAAATTGTGTCACTTTTCTTGCGTTCATTGCACGCAGAGTCAGGGTATATGCAACAGTTTGGGCCGCCTGGCTCGTTGCGAACTAATTTGCCAGAATTTTACGTAATTATGACATAACATTGAAGGTTGTGCAATGTAACAGGAATATTTACACACAGGGATTCCACCCGTTAGATAAAATACGGAACGGTTCCGTATTTCACTGAAAGAATAAACGTTTTGTTTTCGAAATGATCATTTCTGGATGTAACCATATTAATGACCTAAGGCTCGTATTTCTGTGTGTTATTATATTATAATTAAGTATATGATTTGATATTTGATAGAGCAGTCTGACTGAGCGGTGGTAGGCAGCAGCAGGCTCGTAAGCATTCATTCAAACAGCACTTTTGTGCGTTTGCCAGCAGCTCTTCGCTGTGCTTCAAGCATTGAGCTGTTTATGACTTCAAGCCTATCAACTCCCGAGCAGGTTAGCGGGGTGCGCTTTAATAGCGTTTCAATCGGTGATGTCACTCGCTCTGAGACCTTGAAGTAGTTGTTCCCCTTGCTCTGCAAGGGCCGCGGCTTTTGTGGAGCGATGGGTAACGATGCTTCGAGGGTGGCTGTTGTCGATGTGTTCCTGGTTCGAGCCCAGGTAGGGGCGAGGAGAGGGACGGAAGCTATACTGTTACACTGGCATTACTAAAGTGCCTATAAGAACATCCAATAGTCAAAGGTACATGAAATACAGATGGTATAGAGAGAAATAGTCCTATAATTCCTATAATAACTACAACCTAAAACTTCTTACCTGGGAATATTGAAGACTCGTGTTAAAAGGAACCACCAGCTTTCATATGTTCTCATGTTCTGAGCAAGAAACTTAAACATTAGCTTTTTTACATGGCACATATTGCATTTTTACTTTCTTCTCCAACACTTTGTTTTTGCATTATTTAAACTAAATTGAACATGTTTGATTATTTATTTGAGGCTAAATTGATTTTATTGATGTATTATATTAAGTTAAACTAAAAGTGTTCATTCAGTATTGTTGTAATTGTCATCATTACAAATAAATAAATACATTTTAATACATGATTAATCGGTATCGGGTTTTTTTGGTCCTCCAATAATCGGTATCGGTGTTGAAAAATCATAATCGGTCGACCTCTAGATTCTTTGCAGCAATTCGACCATGAAAGCCTGATTCATGCAGTCTCCTCTGAACAATGGATGTTGAGATGTGTCTGTTACTTGAACTCTGTGAATAATTTATTTGGGCTTATTTATTTGGGCTGCAATCTGAGGTGCAGTTAAGTCTAATGAACTTATCCTCTGCAGTTGAGGTAACTCTGAGTTTTCCTTTCCTATGCCGGTCCTCAAGAGAGCCAGTTTCATCGTAGCGCTTGATGGTTTTTGCGACTGCACTTGAAGAAACTTGAAATTTGACCCTCTGACCCTCAAGTCTTAAAGTAATGATGGACTGTCGTTTCTCTGTACTTATTTGAGCTGTTCTTGCCATAATATGGATATTTTACCAAATAGGGCTATCTTTTGTATTCCACCCCTACCTTGTCACAACACAACTGATTGGCTCAAATACATTAAGAAGGAAATAAATTCCACAAATTAACTTGTTAATCCAGGTGACAACCTCATGAAGCTGGTTGAGAGAATGCCAATAGTGTGTAAAGCTGTCGTCAAGGCAAAGGGTGGCTGAAGAATCTAAAATATTTTGATTTGTTGAACACTTTTTTGTTTACTACATGTGTTATTTCAGAGTTGTAATGTCTTTAATGTCTTCACAATAGTTTAAATAAAGAAAAACCCTTGAATGAATAGTTGTGTCCAAACTTTTCACTGTAGGTCCTGACTGATGTCATTGCATGCCTCATCCACAGCCAGTGGACAGTGGTACATTATTGTAATATCATATTTTTATTTATTTATTTAACTAGGCAAGTCCCTGACTCAGTTAAGAACAAATTCTTATTTTCAATGACGGCCTAGTGGGTTAACTGCCTTGTTCAGGGGCAGAACGACAGATTTGTACCTTGTCAGCTCGGAGGTTTGAACTTGCAACCGGTTACTAGTCCACCGCTCTAACCACTAGGCTACCCTGCCGCCCCATGTTTCCACTTTACGGACCTCCATTTTTGTTATGTAGTTCTCTAAATCTGTAGTAGACAAACATGTTTTTAAAATCTCTACTGTAGGTTTACCAAACTGTAAAGTGATTATCAATCAAGAGCAGTTGCATTAAGTAATATTCAAATGTATTTTAACAAGTGAGAAGAGAATCATATAAAAAGTAATGAGAGCATTGTATTGTTAAAGGCAATTACTTTATATGAACATGTACTGCAATGTGAAACATGTATTTCTAGACACTGATTAAGTTTGGTGAGAAAGTGAAAATTGTGTGTTCATCAATTAACAATGTACTTTGAGTTTTGAAACAACTGCCTTTTTGATTATATTTAAAAAAAACTTTTGTACGAAGAGTTGTAAAAAGGTACCACATACTTGTGAAAATTGAAAAAAATATACGGTATTAACTGAATGATAATTATATAGGACTGATAACTGACTCACCCAGAACTGTTAACCGTACTGTTTGATGAGTGACTTGCCCACACGACCTCTAACATAATTACCACACTGATACACTGTATACATACGTCTTGTACTGTGATATAAAATAGGTCCATTACAACATTGGGAAGTAGGAAGACTGGGGACACATACATTCTGTGGTGTTCATTCAGTGCAAGGCCTGAAATACGACTACTATACCCCAAACACCTAGTGATTCTAATCAAATCTACAGTACACTCTCTTCACCATTCTGATGATGTCATCTGCTATGTTTTACTTCAGTAACACTCCTGGTTTGACTGGGTTTTCCACACATTGTTTTGGCAGTGCTTGTTTTCATATGTGTGCGAATAAGAGAGAGAGGAAAAGACTCAGTCGGGCCCAAAAATCGGATGCAGCAGTAGGTTGAGCAACTCGTCATGGTTAACCTCAGATTTATCATATTTGTTACATCCTACAGTAGGCCTACAGATGCAGGATCTTAATTTGATCACCCCCAGGATAACTTTCCTGCATGCAGGACATGTCATACTTGTGTATTTGAGGTTTAAAAAGGGATATGAAGTTTGTAATTTCCACTTTGAAATTACAGACTTGACTTTCCCTTATGAAAAACGTATCAACCCCTTGAAAAATGTCCATTAATTATAATCCACATACTGTAACAATTCACATTTCCTGTTGCTGCAGGATTATTTTCCTGCTGTAGCAAACTGGCTCAAATTAAGATCCTACATCTGTATACCGTTATTATTATTCTCACAATGTAAAGCTGTTGGTTAAAATATTAAATTATTTGTTCCATTATTCGTTTTAGTAACTGTTTCATTTTTGCACTACACTCAGCATGACCTTGTGTCCCTAAAGCATGGCGTGTTTCTGTTTTGAAGTCACAACAACTACTGATATTTTGCTAGTTACAGTACTAGGTAGCTCTGCTCACGGGGGATGGCATTCACTCCATTTTTATTTAAATGTATTTTTTATTCTTTATTTTTTCAGGGTAATCTATTGAGGCCAGGGTCTCATTCTCAAGGGCACCCTGATCACAGTAATACAATGTGAAACAAAACATCAATCAATACAACAACAAAAATACAGCACAAAATGGAAGGAAAACTGTTACATTCCACAGTTAATGGGTCTTCAATCAACACTTTAAATTACCCAAGTGGCACCAGAACATAGAAAATATAATGACTTTTGTACATTTTTCCAACAGTGAGGTACATTAAAACTAAAAGAGGATTTACCTACTTCGGTGGAGACCTGAAGTACCTCAAGAGTTAACCAACCCTTTGAACGGGTTTGGTAACTCATGGTTTTATACTTCAACAACGAAGTTAGTTAAGTCGGAAGCTTGTGTAGTAGAGTTTTGTAAACAAAAAGGGAGCAGTGAAGTGGTCTACGGGACTTTAATGAGGACCAGCCAACCTTTTGATACAGGATGCAGTGATAAGTATTACAACTCTGTGCTAGTACAGTATAAGCGTCAGTGTGGTTGCTCCCCCAGAGAGGATCGACAGGCTTCAGCACCAGTCAACACAATGGCCTCTGCCTGTGAAGCTGCCCACGACACATACTTCACACCTTATTGTTGGTTTGCCATGGGAAGAAGATCATTTGACCGCTAACAGATGGAGGTCGGGAGGTGGAAAGGTTAAAGGTCACTACAAGAAGTGTGATCCAGAATGATCCAGTTTGGAAAGATGGGCTACTGTAGTTCATACGGCATCAATGTGGCTGAAACAGATGTTACTGCGGGTGTAGCCAAATGCTACAGTGCAGTAATATCTAACAATAGACAACAATGCACACAAATGCCCTTAGGATCCTGAAACAAAGTGGCCATCAGTGCTATCTTCCAAGAGAGAGACAACGTTGGATTCTCATTTTAATGATGGAGACGAATGATTAGATTGTGAGATTGTCGCTGCTTTACAACTGGAACATTGCTATGGGAAGTGAAATCATTTATAAGTGACTGTTCCCCGCTATCCTATTACCACAAACCAGCAGAAACTATGTCTCAGACTATATAGCACTCAGTGAATTTCATTTAAGTCGTCAACTCTGCATAACCTTTGCATGATTCTACTCTTAGGTGATGCAGTTGTATAGTAGTGTAGGCATACCCAGCATATTGTAAGTAAGTACATCTCAACATGCCTGTTTTAAGACTAGCCTTCCCTTCCCCACAGTGTAGAAACAGCCTCAGAGGGTCCATTAGTCCTGACCTTGATGGCCAGCAGGTGTGTCCTTTTTCAAACAGTCAGCCCTCTGTCCCACCCTTGCCCAAAGATATTGGATTTTCGGGATAAACCCACTTGGAATGGGATGAGAGGAGCCCTGAGAATAGAAGCCCGCTGCCCTCCCTGTCCTCCCTACGCACACCGAGCGGCCGGAATCCCAGGCGCTCCACGGAGCGGTGACGGACGGAATTCTACGGATTGTTTACAGATCAGTCACACAGCTGCGAGAGAGACAGACAGACGGCCACACTTCACCACCTAGTTAGAGGGCCAGATAACGGCACCAAACACATTCATATACCCCTCTCTGCTGCCCTCTCTCTTCTCTGATGTGCACACTCACATTGTGTAACGGTTTTCCTCCTCTTCTTACGAGGAGTATGAAGAATCGGACCAAAGCGCAGCGTGGGAAGTGTTCATGTTATTTTTATTTAAACTGAACACAAAACAAAATAACAAGAGAATGAACGAAAACGAAACAGTTCTGTCAGGTGCAGAAACACAAAACAGAAAACAACTACCCTCAACCCATAGTGGGAAAGCAGGCTGCCTAAGTATGGTTCTCAATCAGAGACAACGACAGACAGCTGTCCCTGATTGAGAACCATACCCGGCCAAAAACAAAGAAATACAAAAACATAGAAAAAAAAAATACATAGAACGCCCACCCTCATCATACCCTGGCCTAACCAAAATAGGGAATAAAAAGCCTTTCTATGGCCAGAGTGTGACAGTACCCCCCCCCCCCCCTTCTTACGGCGGCGGCTCGGGTGCGGGACGTGCTCCACCTCAGTCTTGGCCCACTTAGGTAGCAGCGGGCCCCGGACTGAAGACCCTCGTAGAGGGCGCCACTGGACTGAGGGGCACCTCTGGACTGAGGGGCTGCAATTCTGGCAGCTCCGGAGTGAAGGGCGGCTCTGGCGGCTCCGGAGTGAAGAGCGGCTCTGGCGGCTCTGGAGTGAAGGGCGGCTCCGGAGTGAAGGGCGACTCTGGCGGCTCCGGAGTGAAGGGTGGCTCTCGTGGCTCCTGACTGACGGGCAGCTCTGGCGGCTCCTGACTGACGGGCGGCTCTGTCGGCTCCTGACTGACGGGCGGCTCTGGCGGCTCCTGACTGACGGGCGGCTCTGGCGGCTCCTGACTGACGGGCGGCTCTGGAGGCGCCGGACTGGTGGGAGACTCTGGCGGCGCCGGACAGGCGGGAGAACCTGGAGGGAGGAGACGGAGAGACAGCCTGGTGCGTGGGGCTGCCACAGGACCCACCAGGCTGGGAAGACCTACAGGAGGCCTGGTGCGTGGAGGAGGCACCGGATGGACCAGGCTGTGGGGGAGCACTGGAGCTCTGGTGCGCAGCCTTGGCACCACTCCTCCAGGCTGGATGACCACTTTAGCCTGGACCCTCCAGAGTGCAGGCACAGGTTGAACCGGGCTGTGGGTGAGCACGAGATCTGGTGCATAGTAGGTCGCATCTTCCCCACTCGCATCTTCCCCTTAGGCTCAATGCCCACATTCGCCCGGCACGGGCAGAACGCAGGCATAGGGCGCACTGCACTCTCCCAGCACCCCGGAGACACAGCACGCAGAGCCGGCGCAGGATACCCTGGGCCGAAACGGCATACCGGAGACCAAACACGCTGAGCTGGCACAACACACCCTGGCTGGATGCCCACTCTTGCATGGCACTTGTGTGGGGCTGGCCTATAGCGCTCCGGGCTATGAGCGCCAACTGGCGACACTGTGCGCTCGACCGCATAACACGGTGCCTGACCAGTACTGCGCTTCTTCCGGTAAGCACGGGGAGTTGGCTCAGGTCTATCGCCTGACTCTGCCAATCTCCCTGTGTTCCTCCCCCCCCCCAAAATTGGGGGCTGCCTCTCGTGCCTGTTGCGCTGCCTCACCTCATATCGCCGCCGTTAAGCTCTCGCTGCCTCCAGATCTTCCTTGGGGCGGCGATATTCCCCAGCCTGTGCCCAGGGTCCCTTGCCTTCCAGTATCTCCACCCATGTCCATTTCTCCAGATATCGCTGCCTCTCATTACCACGCTGCTTGGTCCTTTCTTGGTGGGTAGTTCTGTAAAGGTTTTCCTCCTCTTCTTACGAGGAGTATGAAGGATCGGACCAAAGCGCAGCGTGGGAAGTGTTCATGTTATTTTTATTTAAACTGAACACAAAACAAAATAACAAGAGAATGAACAAAAACGAAACAGTCCTGTCAGGTGCAGAAACACAAAACAGAAAACAACTACCCTCAAGCCATAGTGGGAAAACAGGCTGCCTAAGTATGGTTCTCAATCAGAGACAACATAAGACAGCTGTCCCTGATTGGGAATCATACCCAGCCAAAAACAAAGAAATACAAAAACATAGAAAAAAGAACATAGAACGCCCACCCTAGTCACACCCAGGCCTAACCAAAATAGAGAATAAAAAGCATCTCTATGGCCAGGGTGTGACACACACACACACACACACACACACACACACACACACACACACACACACACACACTAAGGGTATGCATATACAGTGGGGCAAGTTCTCCCACCTAAAAAGATGAGAGGTCCTTAATTTTCATCATAGGTACAATTCAACTATGACAGACAAAATTTGAAAAAAAATCCAGTAATCCAGAAAATCACATTGTAGGATTTTAAATGAATTTATTTGCTAATTATGGTGGAAAATAAGTATTTGGTCACCTACAAACAAGCAAGATTTCTGTCTCTCACAGACCTGTAACAACTTCTTTAAGAGGCTCCTCTGTCCTCCACTCGTTACCTGTGTTAATGGCACTTGTTTGAACTTGTTATCAGTATAAAAGACACCTGTCCACAACCTTAAACAGTCACACTCCAAACTCCACTATGGCCAAGACCAAAGAGCTGTCAAAGGACACCAGAAACAAAATTGTAGATCTGCACCAGGCTGGGAAGACTGAATCTGCAATAGGTAAGCAGCTTGGTTTGAAGAAATCAACTGTGGGAGCAATTATTAGGAAATGGAAGACATACAAGACCACTGATAATCTCCCTCGATCTGGGGCTCCACGCAAGATCTCACCCCGTGGGGTCAAAATGATCACAAGAACGGTTAGCAAAAATCCTAGAATCACACGGGGGGACGTAGTGAATGGCCTGCAGAGAGCTGGGACCAAAGTAACAAAGCCTACCATCAGTAACACACTACGCCGCCAGGGACTCAAATCCTGCAGTGCCAGACTGGTCCCCCTGCTTAAGCCAGTACATGTCCAGGCCCATCTGAAGTTTGCTAGAGAGCATTTGGATAATCTAGAAGAAGATTGGGAGAATGTCATATGGTCAGATGAAACCAAAATATAACTTTTTGGTAAAAACTCAACTCGTCGTGTTTGGAGGACAAAGAATGCTGAGTTGCATCCAAAGAACACCATACCTATTGTGAAGCATGGGGGTGGAAACATCATGCTTTGGGGCTGTTTTTCTGCAAAGGGACCAGGACGACTGATCCGTGTAAAGGAAAGAATGAATGGGGCCATGTATCGTGAGATTTTGAGTGAAAACCTCCTTCCATCAGCAAGGGCATTGAAGATGAAATGTGGCTGGGTCTTTCAGCATGACAATGATCCCAAACACACCACCCGGGCAACGAAGGAGTGGCTTCGTAAGAAGCATTTCAAGGTCCTGGAGTGGCCTAGCCAGTCTCCAGATCTCAACCCCATAGAAAATCTTTGGAGGGAGTTGAAAGTCCGTGTTGGGCCAAAATACCAGCAACAGTGTGTGAAAACCTTGTGAAGACTTAGAGAAAATGTTTGACCTCTGTCATTGCCAACAAAGGGTATATAACAAAGTATTGAGATAAACTTTTGTAGGTGACCAAATACTTATTTTCCACCATAATTTGCAAATAAAATCATAAAAAATCCTACAATGTGACTTTCTGGATTTTTTTTCTAATTTTGTCTGTCATAGTTGAAGTGTACCTATGATGAAAATTACAGACCTCTCATCTTTTTAGGTGGGAGAACTTGCACAGTTGGTGGCTGACTAAATACTTTTTTGCCCCACTGTACTCTCGCAAGTGTATGGTCATTCATGAAGATATATCTGCCATATATGCATCTCTAATACAAAAGATACATTGTCATATACCTACGTAAATGTAGACCTAACAGGTTTGTGGTTAACTAATATCCATGTCTTTTGAAAGGGTTACGTTATATTTAAATGTGTTTTAGTACAACTAGGATGTATCTTTCTTAACTCGAAGTAAACATTTTTGTTTTCCAAGCACAAATTAATCCTCTTTTTGTGGAACTTAGTGTGAGCTAAATGAAGGTTCTGCTTCCATGTAGGTTTACAGTGAATACCTTTCGGATAAAAAGGTAAAAAAAGATTCTCTCCATTGAGCATCGTCCAAAGCCTGTTCCCAGAACCTTGGCCGGCGTACGACCGTGACCTTACATCACTATGGCTCAAGCTATTTTCATGTATTTAAAGTTTCGGACGGAGCCCAGACAGGTTAGCAGTTGGAAGGGCAGTAATACCTGGTGAGATCAAAGTGTGTCTGGTATGAGGCTAACGTGAGTCATTTATAGATACTCCCCCCAAGCCTCCATCGCCAAACTAACACCCACTCTCGTATAGTTGGAGGGTGGCATTGTCTTCACGCCCTCATAACCAGAATTTATGTCTAAAGTCAACGAGCTGCTCTCCCTGCACCCCCCTCCTGCAGGTCACATGAATATGAGGATTGAAATTGTCCGTCCAATAGAGAAGTGCCATTATCCTGTGTTGTGTTAGACGGTTGACCATAAAACACATTACTTTGGATTGTGGCGTGGTATCTATCCCCATTGTGGTGGGCCAGTAAATCTGAGCTAGAACCCAAACTAATATAGACAATAAGAGACTTGATAGACACACACACACACACACACACACACACACACACACACACACACACACACACACACACACACACACACACACACAGAGACAGCTGAACCCATCTTTAATTTCCCCACCTACTTCAGTGCCTTGGCTCACCTCACACTTATAAAGAGGGAGGTGTTTGGCTCCCTCTACTGTTTAATGTGTCATGGTACATTAACATTGTCTGTCCTTGATGCTTCTCAAGCCAAGTCCAAGGTATTTCCTGTCCCCAAATGTATTCAGATCAAAATTAATTATGTCTGTCTGTCCGCCCATCTGTCTGTCTGTCTCTGTCTATCTGTCTGTCTGAATGTTTGTCTGTCTCTGTCTGTCTGCATGTCTGTCGGTCTGTCTCTCTGTATCTCTCTCTCTCTCTGTCTGTCTATGTGTCTGTCTGTTTGCCTCTCTGTCTGTGTGCTGGTCCAGAGCTGTTGGAGACGCGGACGGCACGGCCCTTCTCCTTCTCCTTCAACACCAGTGACTACCGCATCCTGCACATGGACCAGGACCAGGGCCGTCTCTACCTGGGCAGCCGGGAGTACCTGGTGGCCCTGGACATGCACAACATCAACAAGGAGCCCCTCATAGTAAGAGCAAACACTATAATGACTCCTATGATAAATATTCCATAGAGATACATATTATACCTGATTAGATTTTCCTGACCAAGATGGCCGTCCTGTATTCCTGTTTCCAGGATCCATTCTAGTGTTTTATTTACATGTATGTGGTGAATTTTCAAAACTCTTAGTACAAAACTCTTGTAGACTTGTAATACAGCAAGTTTCATATTCAGAACTTTTTCTTGTGCATTAATTTTGCTTGAAGACATCTTTCACAGCACAACCATTGATCCAAAATATAAGTAAACTTTGAAATACCATGACAACATTGATTTTAATCACCAAAACACATAATGATATCTTCTCAATTTAGTTATTGAAATAACCAGTTAATCCAATGGCTAAAAATGCAAGATACATGTTCCAAAATTGCCCTTTGAATGTAATATGCTACAGTACAGTAAATGTACACAGTTTTTCATTAGGCAATACACTTGCACTATCCATTAATATGGACTGAACATCAAATTTCTATCCCATGTGTGATCAAAAAAAATGACAGGCCTCTCTCATCTTTTTAAGTGGGAGAATTTGCACAATTGGTGGCTGACTAAATACTTTTTTGCCCACTATAATTCTGTTGCCATTTGTAGGCCTATGAGTGCAAATAATAGTAATACTTTATGTCTACAGGTATTTATGCCTTTGTGATATCGTATTATAAGGCTTAGAATATGTTATGTCTCCATGTAGAGGCACCAGATCTGAAATGTTGCATTTTGTACTCTTCTTCCTTCAGATTCACTGGCCGGCCACTACCCAGAGGAAAGGAGAGTGTAGAATGACTGGAAAGGGTGGGCAGGTGAGTGCCCTTTACCTCTTGACTTTTAGCTTTGATGTATGAAACGTGCTACACAAATTCAGCTGTTGTTGTTGTATTTATGTAAAGTATGTACAGTGTATTGTAACTCTGTTCCCTCTGTACTAATCAGGGGGAGTGTGCAAACTTTGTGCGTCTGATTGAACCCTGGAATCGCACACACCTATACACCTGTGGCACAGGGGCCTATAAGCCTATCTGCACCTTCATCAACAGAGGATGGAGAGCAGAGGTACGGACACACACATGCGCACAGACACACACACAAACATTCCTACCTCCATATATTGCCCTCTCTGTGCAGGAGTACCTGTTTAGGCTGGTCCCTGGCTATGGGGACTCAGGGAAAGGGAAATGCTCATATGACCCTCGACAGGAGAACGCTGCGGCCCTTATCAGTGAGACCTCTTCTTATCTGTTCATCATTACAGTTCCCACCACAGTCCTCCCTTATGGTACCTATAGCCATTATCATAATCCATTGTGCTGTTTCCTTCCCTGTATACAGATGGGAATCTGTATGCAGGGGTCCACGTTGACTTCATGGGCACGGATCCGGCCATCTTTAGAACCCTGGGGGACAGACCTGCTGTCAGGACGGAGCAATATGACTCCCGCTGGCTGAATGGTGAGTTGGCCCCTCTGACTCACAGGTGACACACTGAGCAACCCATGACTGCTTTTCCCTGAGAAAAAGTCAGCCACACCAGCTGTCTGTGCCTAGGTACATCGCTTATATTTCTCTCTCTCGCTCTCTCTCTCACTCTCTTGCTTACCCTCCTTTCTCAAATGGACTAATCTCCCTCACTTCGTTTCCAGAGCCAGTGTTTGTTAAGATCCAGCAGATTCCTGACAGCTCCGAGAGGAATGATGATAAACTCTACTTCTTCTTCCGGGAGAAGAGTCTGGATGGTGCCGGGGGGGCCAGCCCCAGTGTCCTGGCCAGGGTGGGCCGAGTATGCCTGGTGAGAGACCCCCGTATATCCCCCCTGACCGCACAAAGACACACGCACGCACACAAACACACATCTTGAAAAAACGTTATGAAACAGAAAATACACTGAGTATACCAAACATTAGGAACACCTTCCTAATATTGAGTTGAGTTGCCCTCAGAACAGCCTCAATTTGTCAGGGCATGGACTCTACAAGGTGTGGAAAGTGTTCCATAGGGATGCTGGCCCATGTTGACTCTAATGCTTCCCACAGTTGTGTCAAGTCGGCTGGATGACCTTTGGGTGGTGGACTCATTCTTGAAACACACGTGAAAAGCATGAAAAACCCAGCAGTGTTACAATTCTTGACACAAACCGGTGTGCCTGGCACCAACTACCGTACCCCGTTATTTTGTCTTGCCCATTCACCCTCTGAATGGCACACATACACAATCCATGTCTCAATTTTCAAGGCTTAAACATCCTTCTTTATCCATTCTCCTCCCCTTCGTCTACACTGTAGGGGATCAATAAGGGATCATAAATTTCACCTGGACAGTCTGTCATGGAAAGAGCAGGTGTTCTTAATGTTTTGTACACTCAGTGTAAGTCTTCATATTGAAGTTATGGTAATACCTTCGTTTCAAAGGATCTTCTCCCATTTTGTGCCCACTGAACACACAACCATTGGACCCTAGAATGCCAAATGGTGGTGGTGATGATATTGAGTGATCTTGCAAATGTAAATGTGTAAATGATTCCAAACTTTGTTTCACCTCCCCAGAATGATGATGGGGGTCAGAGGTCACTGGTCAACAAGTGGACGACCTTCCTGAAAGCTCGGCTGGTGTGCTCAGTGATAGGGAGCGATGGTGTGGAGACCTATTTCGACGAGCTGAGTGAGACTGCTTTTCATTGCTACTGTAATGACAGCAGGCTGCAATTCAATCAATTGCAGATAAAGGAAAACCACAATGTTGCTTTACTCTGAATGTTTACAGCCTTTCACCTTGTTTTGACCCTTGTTTATAGAAAAGGCACTCTTACAACTACAATAATAGTGAAGACATTCAAACTATGAAATTACACAAATGGAATCATGTATTAACCAAAATATATTTTATATTTGAAATCTAAAATATATTTTGATTTGTTTAACACTTTTTTTCTTACTACATGATTCCATATGTGTTTTTTTCATAGTTTTGATGTCTTCACTATTATTCTACAATGTAGAAAACAGTTTAAAAAATGAAAAACCTTGAAGGAGGAGGTGTGTCCAAACGTTTGACTGGTACTGTATGTCAACATGCTTCCTTTCAGAGGATGTCTTCATTCAGCCAACACAAGACCTTCGCAATCCTGTCGTGTACGCCGTCTTTTCCACTGCGGGGTAATATATCACTTGAATCATTCCAAAATGTTGCCCACGGCCATACATTCTATGTCTTTTGTTAGTGCTGAACTGAAACCATAGCCTGCCCACCCAGTAGTTCTCCGCGACTTTAAGTTTTAGAACCTTGGGTAGTTTATTTTGACGACTCTCTTCCACCACCTTTCCACCTCTTTCCTTAGTTCTGTGTTTAAGGGCTCAGCCGTGTGTGTCTACTCTATGTCCGACATCCGCAATGTCTTCAATGGCCCTTTCTCACACAAGCACGGACACAACTACCAGTGGACCCCCTACACTGGAAAGATCCCCTACCCTCGCCCTGGAACAGTATGTACACTCAGTCCCAAATACTTCCAGGAAATACTGTATATATTTCCATTGGAATGTAGCATCATGATAATGAGATAACAGATTAATTAATGGTAGATGATTTGACTACTTGACAGTAGCCTAATAAACAAACAAATAAATTATGGATAGTGTTTTTTGAGTACTGTATGTCCTCTATAGCGTCAAAGTTGTTAAATCTAGATCAACAAATAATCTATAGAAAGAATGTGCCAAACTGTCATTGTCTTTGTGTGGTCAAAATCCAATAATTCCCATGATGCAACATACAGCAAGATGTGCTACATGACGGTCGTATTCATTTGTGCACATCGTGGTGTAATGGAAAACGATAGGATGCAGTTCTGATAGACAAGTCCTGATATTCCTTCCCTGTTTCAGACTGTTTTCTTCCATTTGGTGCCTACTGAACATGATCTAGTTCAACCAGAGCTCTCTGTCTTCTTCATCTACAGTGTCCAGGAGGAACGTTTACCCCAGGCCTCCGCTCCACCAAGGAGTTTTCGGATGAGGCTGTGAACTTTGTGAGGGCTCACCCCCTCATGTACCACTCTGTCTACCCCATACACAAGAGGCCTCTGGTGGTGCGAACGGGGGTGGACTACCGCTTCACCTCCATCGTGGTGGACCTGGTGGATGCTGTGGACGGGAGGTATGAGGTGCTCTTCCTGGGCACTGGTGAGTCACGCTGCAAGCCAGGTTCTTCCTCCTTTTTACTGAGGGGGAAAATCAGGGGCCCTATGTATCAAGCATCTCAGAGTAGGAGTGCTGATTTAGGATCAGTTTGCATCTCAGAGTAGGAGTGCTGATTTAGGATCAGTTTGCATCTCATATTATTGCCTTTTAGATCACAATGAATAAGATTACATGGACAGGGGGTGGATCTGATTCTTGATCAGCCTTTATACTCTGAGACGCTTGATACATACGGCCCCAGATTGGGTCAAATCCTAAATTGAGATGTCCCCTCTTTTTTTGTAGATCGTGGGACAGTCCAAAAGGTGATAGTACTTCCTAAAGACACTAGCACAACGGAAGAGCTCACGTTAGAGGAGGTGGAGGTGTTCAGGGTAATGACAATAATTTTACTATTTCATGTGAATCACTGTCTAGTTTGATTGAATATGTGAAGGGAGATGGGACAATCCAAAAGTTTAATTCCGCAATATTATCTTTTCCTGACCCCTTATGTGCTCTTTCTTTTTGCAGAATCCAGCTCCTATTAAGACTATGAAGCTATCATCAAAAAGGGTAGGCTTCATCAATTATAATTTGCTCATCTATGATTACTGCTATTGTTGTTGTTGTTGCTGTTGTTGTTATGCCTCTGATAGCCCATCCTCTCCCATTCTGACACACAGCAACAGCTGTATGTGTCGTCAGAGATGGGGCTTACCCAGGTGTCCCTGCACAGGTGTGGCGTCTATGGGAAGGCCTGTTCAGACTGCTGCCTGGCCAGAGACCCTTACTGTGCCTGGGATGGGGAGACCTGCTCTGCCTTTAGCCCCTCCACCAAGAGGTTAGGCACCTCAGCACCAATTAAGGGGTTACATAACATGCTTGTACTGTATTAGTTTAGATGTTTAAAATAGGATATCATTCCATCCAAACTGAATACTGGGTTTTAGGCATAAGTCAATGTTGTGATAATGTATAGTCATCCACTGTTCCTATTCTTGTTCACAGGCGGAGCAGAAGACAGGATATTAAGCATGGAGACCCCTTGCGGCAGTGCAGAGGGTTCAATGCAAAAGGTATGTGATCACAGCCAAAGTACTGAACATTAGATCTCATATTTCATTTTATAAAGAGTGTGTATCTGAAAGCCTGGGCTGGTGATTTATTTTGATTTTTTAAGGAGTATAATGTCACTGCATACAAAGGTCTCACAACAAAATCTCACAAATGAGTTAACCACTGTAACGGGGTTAAAAGGCCTTTGATTCAGATGTCTACTCCACTGTATTTCTCTGATTATCTCCCCTTCAGTTGAGAAGCGTCTCAGTGAAACAGTGCAGTTTGGGGTGGAGGGGAGTAGCACTTTCCTGGAGTGCCAACCCAGATCTCCACAAGCGACAGTCAAATGGCTCTACCAGAAACCAGATGGCAGGAGGAAAGTGGTACGACAAGGCCTAAGGGATCGTTAAATTCAGATAGCTTTTGTATGATGGCTGTAGATAATGTTGTCTTCTCCCTTTCTCTCACAATGATGTTCTTTATCTTCCTCTCTCCCCCACCCAGCTGAGCCGAGACAGAGAGGTGCTGAAGACTGGTCACGGCATCCTGCTTAAGTCTTTGAGCCATGCCGACGGGGGGCTGTACAACTGCCTGGCCACCGAGAACAACTTCAAGCACACGGTGGCCCGCGTGGCCCTCCGCATCCTGGACCGGGAGATTGTGGAGGCCCTCACCTCCCCGGACGGTCCCCCGGAGGACCAGAACCCCCATCACCACCGACACCCCCACCACCACCCTCCGCCTCCACCACCCCCTCCTCACAACTTGCCCCCGCAGTTCTCCTCCCAGCCGGAGATCCGCCTCATCAACCAGTACTGTCAGTCCTACTGGCAGCAGCTCAACCTCAACCTGCCCACCAAACGCACTAGCAGGAGGCACACTGAGAGCCAGCCAGAGCCAGCCCCGGGAGTCCCTAGCCAGTCCTAAATCCCATCTCCCTCACTCTACTTCACTGGTACCTGGGCCAGGCCCTGTAGGGCCACTGTGGCCCTGCACAATGGTAACGGGCAGACTCACTCATGTTGTTGTGATTTTGTTGTTGTTGTTGTTGTTTATCTCACTCCCATTTAGGGTTAGTCTCCATGAGCCCAATTCTAACTTTAGATCTGTGCACATAGCTCTGTGGTTTCTTGCAAAATTGGTGTTACACACACGGGGTGTTTGGTCACATGAATATTTAGATTAATCTGCAAAACTACCCTATTCCGTCCAAGCTAGTAACCTGGTTAGTAACTAGTAACTAGTTAGAGCCTTGAATGCTGATTGGCTGACATCCGTGGTATATCAGACCGTATACCACAGGTATGACAAAACATTTATTTTTCCTGCTGTAATTATGTTGGTAACCAGTTTATAATAGCAATAAGGTACCTCAGGAGTTTGTCGTATATGGCCAATATACCAAGGCTAAGGGCTGAATCCAGGCCCTCTGCGATGCTTAGTGCCTAAGAACAGCCCTTAGTCGTGGTATATTGGCCATATACCACACCCCCTCATGCCTTATTGTTTAAGTATGTCACATTGTATTGTATCACTCAGTGTAAGAAATTTTAGAAACTGCAGAGGATTTTGTTAGTGTACACAATAGTTGCCTAGCCACCACCATGGTAGTTAGGTGATATAGAGACACTGTATCATATGATTCATTGTAAAATGTGTCACATGTTGTATGGCTGCCTCAACCTCACTTTTTACAATCCATTTGATCCACTGAATCTAGTTGATGAAACATGGGCAATTTAATAGTATTACGTATATTATGTTTCCATTCTAAATATTGTTACAATAGAATCCTGCCAATGTCAAGTCAGAAAGAATAAGGCTCAGTTTTGGGTCGTTCTTGAATTGCGGTGGTATCTGGCCTTGGCATTTTGGCAAAAATAGTTTTTTAATGTTTAAAAAATGGGTTCTATTCTAAATCAACTAATGTGGAAGTTTAATGACTAATTATTTGTACCATTATGATTACATTGTGCCATCAGTAGGAGTAGTGACAGCAATGACTGTCACACCAATGACTGTCACACCAATGACTGTCACCCCAATGACACATTTAAGGTAATAGTGGATTTTCTTAAATGGAGGCCACAAATGTTCAAATCTAAGGTCACAATGTCATTTCCCTTCTTTTAAATTGAGTAACACCAATGACACTTTCCATTTACACATACTAAATGATCAATGGAATCCTCAAATTTGTGACATACTAAAAGGGTGTGATTAGCTAATAACTTTCTTTAATATATTGGGGAGGCCAATAACAATTTGCCGCTCGAGGGATTGCTAAATGTCCTTCTATAACACCAATGACATAAAACTTAGGGTCACGTAATATTTGTAAAAAAATAAAAACAATAAAAACAATTGCCAGGGATGGGCAACGGCAGCTCACTTTCGGAAACATTTTTTTTTTAGCCCTTTTTCTCCCCAATTTCATGGTATCCAATTGTTGTAGTAGCTACTATCTTGTCTCATCGCTACAACTCCCGGGAGAGACGAAGGTTGAAAGTCATGCGTCCTCCGATACACAACCCAACCAAGCCGCACTGCTTCTTAACACAGCGAACATCCAACGCGGAAGCCAGCCGCACCGTGCACCTGGCCACCTTGGTTAGCATACACTGCGCCCAGCCCGCCACAGGAGTCGCTGGTGCGCGACCAAGCCCTCCCGGGAGACGCTAGGCCAATTGTGCGTCGCCCCACGGACCTCCCGGTCCGGCCGGTTACGACAGAGCCTGGGCGCGAACCCAGGGACTCTGATGGCACAGCACACCTTAACCACTGCGCCACCCGAGAGGCCTAACGGCGGCTCACTTTTGTAGGCCCGTGGATCACTTTGGTGGTGGGGGTGTAAGGGATAGGATGGGGTAGGGGGTATTATTATGATCTATTGTTGATTGACAGGACCAATATTCACAGAAAGAGGCTTTCATGAAAAATAGGTAGACCTTTTTGGAAATGAAAAATATTAATATTTCAATTAATAAATTATAATACTGTAGTACAGCAACGTGCTGAGAAAGGCACTTAACCCTAGTTGCTCTGGATAAGAGCATCTGCTTAAATGTGTCACCAAAACATATGTTTTTGATAGCTGGCTAAACTAACTCACCTATCTAAATCTGTAGTAATTATGATCGAATTACTGACTTTGATTTTGTTAGTCACACTCACTCGGATATCATAGGAAATTAGCTGTAAAACTCCAAATGATTATCTCCTCCCCATGGCAAAATGAGTAGAATTGCATGAAATTTGTGGGCCCCTCATGATGAGTTCAGATTTTTGGTGGCCCCCACCCCTATCCAAGATGTCCATCCCTGATCTAAAAATATATGATATACTTTTGTTTACTTTCTAGCATTCAAAGTAATAGATAGATAACCCTAAAACATGTTACTACAACTCTACTTATCACTACTAGGACAATCCAGTTTGCTTTCCCTAAATACTTTAAACAATGCCTAAACATAAAGTCTTGCAGTATAAAGTACTTGCATTATAATTTGTCATTTATAAACAGTTCAATATAAACAAAAGCATGTATGATGTGTAACTATTTGTTTTTTTCAATCGTTTTTCATGGTGGCAAAAGTGATGGACGCAAATGCCACCGCAATTCAAGAATTACCTGTTATGTTTTTCGTCTGCCATTTCTTAAGATTCTGATATAATCTATTTTCAAACATGACATTTCACAGAAAATGTGGAATATCAGACACTCCTGCTTAATTTGACCAAACATTTGTTAGCAGGAAGAAACTGACCAAATTAGTCTTTATTTATTTTTATTGGTTGGACTCCTGGGGTTATGCAATTGTTGTTTTTTAACCCAATACTATACTTACTAAACACAAAACCATTAGTGTCAGCTAAAAAGCTATCCAAGTCTAATGTTTGAGTAAATTGCTTCGACCTTGTGCTTCTTTCTGCTCAGCACTTCAACAGTGTGTTAGGCAGAGACCACATTTTGGACCAAACACTGTTCCATTCTCCAGCCAAGACTATCAAGGGATTTAAAAAGGAACATGTACATAGAGCAAGTTTGGTTTGGAATGACTCATTCAGAAAAAGAGATTCATTAGCTGTTGATAATTGCAGCGAGAAAAGAAAATGGAGACAGTATAGGGGTTTTCCATTGTGTTGCTTCGAAATGGCAGTACATATTCTCTCTTCAGTGGGAGTTACATTACTTTTACAACAGCTTGACATCAGATGAGAAACTGAACCAACAGAAACTGGCCTGGAAGGCTCTTTAAAATGTGACTATGTGACATGGCCACACTGTATTTTTCTTCTCCTCTAGAGATGAGTCATTAGTATACTCACTAGCACTCATCTGGCTCTATCATGTGCTTTTGTTGGATACCACACGTATTCAGTGCATTCATATGGTGTGAATACATGTAAAGGACTTTTAGATCTCACAGATCTATGTCAGGTTTGGACTTTTCATGAATCCACTGCTCTTTCTCTCACCCACGCCATGAAACATATTTATTTTGAGACTGTACATATTCCTGTAAGTTCTGCACTTTGGTGGTGGGGGTGTAAGGGATGGGATGGGGTAGGGGGTATTATTATGATTTATTGTTGATTGACAGGACCAATATTCACAGAAAGAGGCTTTCATCAAAAATAGGTAGACCTTTTTGGAAATGAAAAATATTAATAAATATGAATCAATAAAATATTAATAAATTATTATGGATAGGAAGCCATAATACTGTAGTACAGCAACGTGCTGACAGATTACTCAACTCTGAAGCCAAAGAATCCTCTATTTGAATGAAAACGTGTTCTATTTAAAGGTCCAATGGAGCCATTTTTATATCAATATCAAATCCTTTCTGGGTAACAATTAAGTACCTTACTGTGATTGTTTTCAATTAAAATTGTAAAAAATAAACAAAAATAGCTTCTTAGCAAAGAGCAATATTTCAAGCAATAATTTAGCTTGGATTGTCCGGGAGTTGTGGGGCCTAATTGGAGGAGCCTAATAGGAGGGATATGTAACCTGAAAACTAGCTGTTATTGGAAGAGAGGTTTACAACTCTTTGTTATTGGTCTAATAACTTATAACACCTGGTAATGTCGCCAGGCAGACCAAAACTCCATCCCACTAAAACAGGCAGAAATTTCAGGTGGTCTTTTCAAACAGCTCTTACACTAAAAGTGCATTATGATAATTTTCACAATTTCACAGTATTATTCCAACCTCATAGTGTGGAAAAATAAATATAAAACACAGAAAATCACATTTTTGACTGCACTGGGCCTTTAACATATTTGTCACTATATTCACGTTCTTTGTGGCTTTACATGGCTTCTTTGTCTTTTCTTAGCTATAGAGTTTGAATCCAGAAATGTCTACCTGTCTCGTTTCTGGAATATTATTTGTAATAAAACAAAAGTCACTCAAACAAAACAATGTAACGCTCGGTACCATATTCCTTCTAGAGTATGTCTGTGACCTGATTCAAGAGTGACATGAGTAAATTAACATTTTTAAAGGGAGTTACGGGTGAATAACAAACCCATTTCATTCAGTAACTATACAATTATTTTGTTCCCAAAACTATTCATTGGTGTCAGCCATCTTGGCCTTTTAGAGAGGCCTTTCCACTCCCTACTGCGTCTAACCAGTCAGCCAATCAGAGTGGCTTATATGCAAGCCACAATGGTTGGCTTCAGCAGGAAATTCCACTGTAGCTTAGTGCAGGTCACAACCCTTCGCAGAAGGAATACTGTGCATTTAGCGGTTCTTTGTCTTGCTGTTTTTTGGGCTTGTGTGTTTGTCATTGAGCTACGTTGACTCTATCTGTGTTTTTTCTTTGTACTTGTAGATGTGTTTGTGTTAGTTTAAATTGATATGGTTGTTTGTAATAAATATTATTTTATTATTATGATATGTGTTAGCTTTGGTATTTCAGTAGAGATTAATGATATAGTGTATCCAGATCGGAGAATGTTTGAATTTAGTCTCCTTCCACTCTCTTCAGTTAGTTTCATGTTTTAATGTCACAGTGACTTGCCTTTCTTGCAAGTTCTAGCCCCAACAATACAGTAATCAATAACAATGTAATACTAACAATAACAAGCTCAAACTAAAACACACAAGATATAAAAAATAAGAAACCAAAGGAACACTATAAAGTAAGTAAGCAGGGTCAGTTCCAGTGCCATATTTACAATGTGCAGGAATACTGGATCGATAGAGGTAGATGTGTATAGGGGTAAGGTGACTAGGAATCAGGATATATGATAAACAGAGTAGCAGCAGTGTGTATGATGATTGTATGTGAGTGTGTGTATAGTCAGCATAAAGGTATGTGCATATAGGGCTGTGGCGGTCGTGACATTTTGTCAGCCGATGATTGTCAAGTAAATAACTGTCGGTCTCACAGTAAATTACCATTAATTAACATAAACACATTTAGCATCTCCTGGCTTCCACACAGAACCTACCAAGCCACTGATGAAGACCTTTGGAACATCTACATTTAAAGAAGTCTAATAAATCCATGTAATAACAATACATCATTACTTATTTTACACAGATTTAAAGGATCATGACCGATCGGGGGAGTCCGCATGGTCCTGAAGCACACCGTTGCATCGTTTTGTATCACATTCCAATGATAAAACTGGGTGGCGACAAAAATGCAATTTCAGAATGTTAGGGGAGGACATGTCCCCCACCGTCCCCAGTGAATGTTGTGCCCCTGTATTTCAGAATAACAGAATAGCGTTGTCCTTATGTAAGGTCCTGATCTGGCTATGCAAAATGGCTGTGGGCTACACAAATTAATTTAGCAGACAAGATTTTCTTAGAATTCCGTGGCATTATTTTATATTATTTT
The DNA here is from genome assembly GCF_013265735.2 of Oncorhynchus mykiss. Lineage (NCBI taxonomy): Eukaryota > Metazoa > Chordata > Actinopteri > Salmoniformes > Salmonidae > Oncorhynchus > Oncorhynchus mykiss. The sequence goes on along the minus strand of NC_048580.1, from coordinate 53,093,557 downwards.
AGAGTATGAAGTATAGAATTGATCAAAGCTTGTACTCCTGGGTGATGCAGTGGTCTAAGACACTGCATTTCAGTGCAAGAGGTGTCACTGCAGTACCTGGTTCAAATCCAGGCTGCATCACATCTGGCTGTGATTGCGAGTCCCATAGGGCGGTGCACAATTGGCCCAGCGTCAACCGGGTTTGGCGGTCATTGTAAATAAGAATTTGTTCTTAACTGGCTTGCCTGGTTAAATAAAGGATATTTTTCTCCAAACAATTTGCGTCTATTCCGTGATGAACGGTTAACAAAGAAATAGGTTGTCCTATATGTGCCAGGTTTCTAGGTAAGACCCAGACAATGTTGAAGTAACAATGTTTATTGTAACAACAGGGGCAGGCAAACGACAGGTCAAGGCAGGCAGGGGTCGATAATCCAGAGTAGTGGGGCCAAGGTACAGGACGATGGTCAGGCTGGCAGGCTCGGAGTCAGGACAGGCAAGGATCAAAACCAGGAGGACGAGAAAAAGAGACTGGGGAAAAACAGGAGCTGAAAAAACACTGGTTGACTTGAACAAATAAGACGAACTGGCCCAGAAAGACAGAAAACACAGGTATAAATACCCAGGGGATAAGTGGGGAAGATGGGCGACACCTGGAGGAGGGTGGAGACAAGCACAAGGACAGGTGAAACAGATCAAGGCATGACAATATGCTTAATTTAGAGTTGTTCATGTAACTTTAGTTGTTCTACAAAGGTTGGGCTATATGTCTTGATGTGTAATACATTGTAAGGCTGCATGATGTGACTAATGATGATTTGAAAAAAGTCGCTTGAAAGGCATGAGCTCTGCTTTTTTTTTTTACGCAAGCTGTACAAACTTCATCAGTCTCTCATTCACAATTTGATAAGCACTTGATAATGCTTCGAATTTCCTGGCGGCATCCCCTTTATGTGGTCGTAATGCACTCTAAGAAATCCATGCCTTTTGCGTGCAGTGGCCATTGTGCCCTTGCCCCTTAGTGCTGCGTTGTGCCCTTCTCACTGAGTGCTGCATGTTCTGAAGCACCTCTCACTCACATGTCTCTCCCTCACGTGATCAGGTCTTTCTCACAGGCTACAATTGAAGACAGACAACATTGGGGACACAAATGTGTGCATCCTTATCCAATTCCGAGGTGCATATTGAAGATATTGGAAGAACTGTCCACATTTACTTTTCGTCAGCCAACAAGGTGAGTAGGCCCAATGAACAGAAAAAGGACTAGCCTATGTCAATATACTATCCCCCTTAGCACAAAAGTTGGCCTATTCTATTCTATACGAGAAATAATTATCCCAAATATAGTCGGGGTCAGTTATAGATAGATAGATAGATCTCAAATGAATGAATAGATAGATCTCAAATTAATACCACTAGCATAAAAAAAAAATGTTTTTACGCAATGTGGCTGACGCAACCGATCAGAACGTTTAGCTTCCTTTTTTTATGCACTATTAGGCTATTTCTTCACATTATAAGTGCAGCAATGCGCACACGGCAAATGTATAAACGCAAATGTTCCATTCGCAGGAAAACACCATTATCAAAAGTGACCGCAAATGCAATTGTTCATGTAATGCTTTTATTATAAAATGTAAAATGTATTATATCCAGGCTGTATCACATCCGGCCGTGATTGGGAGTCCCATAGGGCGGCGCACAATTGGCCCAGCGTCGTCCAGGTTTTACCAGAGTGGGCCGTCATTGTAAATAAGAATTTTTCTTAACTGACTTGCCTAGTTAAATAAAGGTTCAATTAAAAAAAAATGAAATGTGTATTTTTATGGTAAATTATCTTCCCAAACGTAAAACTCACGCGCTGCTTATGTATGCCGGTTAGGCTCTACACCCCTTGTAAAGCGATTTAATGTGCTTAATTTTAAGAAGTTATTTGGCCACTTTAGTTGTGATACAAACCTTAACAAAACATATCGGCCTATGGGCAAGATCAAAAATTGGAGAGAAAAAGGGGGATAGTATGTAGTACTGTGCGCCTCCCATAGTTTGTTCTGGACTTAAGGACTGTGAAGAGACATCTTGTGGCATGTCTTGTGGGGTATGCATGGGTGTCCGAGCTATGCGCCAGTAGTTCAGACAGCTCTGTGCATTCAACATGTCAATCAATACCTCTCATAAATACCAGTAGTGGTGACGTCAATCTCTCCTCCACTTTGAGGCTGTAGGAGCTGCCTGGTTGATAGTGCTGTTAAGAATGTAGCTACTGTTGTATCAATGTGTTTTGACCATGACAGTTTACAATCCAGGGTTACTCCAAGCAGTTTACTCACCTCAACTTGCTCAATTTCCATATTATTTATTACAAAATGTAGTTGAGGTATAGGGTTTGATTTGTCCTAAATACAATGCTTTTAGTTTTTGAAAATAACATATGTAAGGCTAACTTATTCCTTGCCACCCACTCTGAAACTAACTGCAGATTTTTGTTAAGTGTTGCAGTCATTTCAATCGCTGTAGTAAATAACGTGTATAGTGTTGAGTGATCCACATACATAGACACACTGTCTTTACGCAAAAAGATTGAAAAAAGTAAGGGGCCTAGGCAACTGCCCTGGGGAATTCCTGATTCTACCTGGATTATGTTGGAGAGACTTCCATTAAAGAACACCCTCTGTGTTCTGTTAGTGTTACTGTAATTTAATTATGCCAATGTGCTTTCATCAATTGAAAGCCCTTAATCTATTTTATGAGAATTTCTACGATTTCTTGTTTGCATAAAATAGACGCAGACCAGTCTTTCAATAATAGGTAATAGAATTTATTCTCGGAGCGCGCTCCCACTTAATCACGTGCAGCAGTTTATATACAGATCATGACGTCATTTCATTGCTTTAACAGAATCCCCTCCTCTCGACCGGGACAAAGTAAGGTGAAAAGTTCATTCTAACTTACTAACACACTCCCAGATAACTTTTGACCCCTCAACATTATCGATCACCACTGAACTGACAATTTTAATTAACAGAAAACCTAGGAATGCACTCACTGCCTTATCTAAAAACCCCAGAGCTAAGTTTCTGTAGGTTCAACGTTAAGTTAACGACATTATTTGTTTACACAGTCCCCAACCCATTCGTTTCTTCCTAGTTGGAATGGTGTTCATTAACTTTTATTACTCCTTGTCCGTGTCTCACAATCCCACTTTATGAACTCATATAGTTAATCAGATATAATAAAACAGAGTATAAGTTTACTTAGTTACAGTTCCATTTAAAATTATTTGTTCAGTCATATTAATCATAATTTCCTAACAGTTAGACAGGTAACTCTTTATACACAATATAGCAGGGGGTGTAAAGCCATAACACATATGTTTTTCCAGCAGCAGACCATCATAGATAATGCCAAAAGCCGCACTGCAGTCTAACAAAACAGCTCCCACAAACTTTTTATCATCAGTTTCTCTCAGCCAATCATCAGTCATTTGTGTATGTGCTGAATGTCCTTCCCTATAAGCGTGCTGAAAGTCTAGTGTCCATAAGTTTACTGTAAAATACAATTGTATCTGGTTGGCTATTTGAGCCAGTAAAGGGGTTTTTACTTTTCTTAGGTAGCGGAATTACTTTTGCTTCCCTCCAGGCTTGGGGGAACACACTTTCTAGTAGATTGAAAATATGGCAAATAGCAGTGGCAATATCGTTCCCTATTAATCTCAGTAATTTTCAATCCAATCTGTCAGACCCCGGTGGCTTGTCATTGTTGATAGACAACAATAATTTGTTCACTTCTTCTACACTCACTATATGGAATTCAAAATTACAATGGTTGTATTTCATAATTTAGTTAGACATACTTGAATGTGTAGTGTCAGTGTTTGTTGCTGGCATGTCATGCCTGTTTGCTAATCTTGCAAATGAAAAAATCATTAAAGTAGTTGGCAATATCAGTTGGTTTTGTGATGAATGAGCCATCTGACTCAAGGAATGATGGAGCTGAGTTTGCCTTTTTTCCCAACATTTCATTTAAGGTGCTCCAAAGCTTTTTACGGTCATTCTTTTTGTCATTTAGCTTTGTTTCCTAGTGTAGTTTCTTCTTCTTTTTATTCAGTTTAGTCACGATTTCTCAGTTTGCAATACGTTTGCCAATCGGTTGTGCAGCCAGACTTATTTGCCATTCCTTTTGACTCACCCCCCTCAACCATACCATTTTTTCAATTCCTCATCACTCCACGGGGATTTAACAGTTTTTTGTCATCCCTGCCTCCCCCTTGCCTCCTTCAACTAGGTTGCTGTGGTCAGAGAGATGTCGTAAATTCCTGAGAAGACCCTGCCACATGGCCACCCAGTAGAGAGAGAGTAGATTTTCATGGAGAACAAAGGAAATCCTTCCACCTCACAGAACTTGAGGTACGAACAAATTTCATGTTCCGGTGAAAGTATAAAAGATCGGTGAAGAATCCAGCTACGAACTGGTCCGTTTGACACAACTTGGGAAAGCTCATGGGAGACGGTGTGGCCACATTACCATAACGCTGTTTGTATAATAGCCCCAGATATAAGGTTTACATGTAATTGTTGTATAAGATGAATGAGTGAGTATGATACTGTTTACACAATTTTACAATGTGATTTTGGACTGTTTAATGAAGGAAAACTCAAAAAGGGAATTGGATTTGAACTAAATCAGAGGACCGCCTATGAGCCTAGTTAGGGTCAGACATCCTGGGACAGCCTTTTCTGCCATTCTAAATAAAAAAAAAAATTTGGGTTTTCGATCAGCAGACCGAGCTTACCTCAATTACGAGATGGCTAAAGGTTGCAGACCATGTTTTTCTCCATTAGGAGGACAAAGGTTGTAGACCATTGCTGAATCTTTTAACCATACCACGTGGTTAAACTCTTAGACTATCGATACCGACAGAATAAGAACAAGTCTTTGATATTGATTACTAGTCTGTAGCTAGGAATTCGGCATCATTGAACTTGAAGAACGACAACCGCCGAAACATCCATTCTATAAAGAATGTCACTCTGAACAATCCCCTCTAACCACAATCAAGAGAGAGAGGGAGAGAGACGGACAATTCTACAAAAGAAATGAACTTTTCACCAGTGATCAAGATGATACACTGAGCGTAAATATATATATTGATTGCAATTGTTCCCGAATGAGTGAGCGTTCATGTGCAAAGGATTAGCATTTCAATTGTTATAATTATCACTTTGTCGTGACTTCTTTGTTTGTCAAATCAAATTGTACAAACCTTACAGAGAAATGCTTACTTACAAGCCCTTAACCGACAATGCAGTTTTGAGAAAATACTGAAAAAAAAGTATGAGAGAAGAAAATCAAATAATTAAAAACAGGGCTATATACAGGGACTACCGGTTCAGGGTCAATGTGTCGATGTGCGCGGGCACCGGTGTCGAGGTAATTGAGGTAATTATGTACACGCAGGTAGGGTTATTAAAGTGGCTATGCATAGATAATAACAGAGTAGCAGCAGTGTACGGGAGGGGGGGCAAATAGTCTGGGTAGCCATTTGATTAGCTGTTCTGGAGTCTTATGGCTTGGGGGTAGAAGCTGTTTAGAAGCCTCTTGGACCTAGACTTGGCGCTCCGGTACTGCTTGCCGTGCGGTAGCAAAGAGAACACTCTATGATTATGGTGGCTGGAGTCTTTGACAATTTCTAGGGCCTTCCTCTGACACCGCCTGGTATAGAGGTCCTGGATGGCAGGAAGCTTGGCCCCAGTGATGTACTGGGCCGTACGCACTACCCTCTGTAGTGCCTTGCGGTCGGAGACCGAGCAGTTGCCATTCCAGGCAGTGATGCAACCATGCTCTCGATGGTGCAGCTGTTAAACCTTTTGAGGATCTGAGGACCCATGACAAATCTTTTCAGTTTCCTGAGGGGGAATAGGTTTTGTCGTGCCCTCTTCATGACTGTCTTGATGTGCTTGAACCATGTTAGTTTGTTGGTGATGTGGAAGCCAAGGAACTTTAAGCTCTCAACCTGCTCCACTGTAGTCCTGTCCATGAGAAGGGGGCATGCTCAGTCCTCCTTTTCCTGTAGTCCACAATCATCTCCTTTGTCTTGAATAGCATTCTCACATAGGTGTTCCTTTTGCCCAGGTGGGAAAGGGCAGTGTGGAGTGCAATAGAGATTGCATCATCTGTGGATCTGTTGGTGCAGTATGTAAATTGGAGTGGGTCTAGGGTTTCTGGGATTATGGTGTTGATGTGAGCCATGACCAGACTTTCATGGCTACAGACGTGAGTGCTACGGGTCAGTAGTCATTTAGGCAGGTTAACTTAGTGTTCTTGGGCACAGTGACTATAGTGGTCTGCTTGAAACATGTTGGTATTACAGACTCAGACAGGGAGAGGTTGAAAATGTCAGTGAAGACACTTCCCAGTTGGTAAACGCATGCTCGGAGTACACATCCTGGTAATTCATTCTTAGTCCTGTATTGACGCTTTGCCTGTTTGATGGTTCGTCGGAGGGCATAGCGGGATTTCTCATAAGCTTCCAGGTTAGAGTCCCGCTCCTTGAACGCAGCAGCTCTGCCCTTTAGCTCGGTGCAAATGGAAGAATATGTTCCGAAGTATCCCGGAACATATTCCAGTCTGTGCTTGTAAAACAGTCCTGTAGTTTAGCATCTGCTTCATCTGTCCACTTTTTTATAGACCGAGTCACTGGTGCTTCCTGCTTTCATTTTTGCTTGTAAGCAGGAATCAGGAGGATCGAGTTATGGTCAGATTTACCAAATGGAGGGCGCTTCTCTGTGTGTGGAGTAAAGGTGGTCTATAATATTTTACCCTCTGGTTGCACATTTAACATGCTGATAGAAATTCGGTAAAACTGATTTAAGTTTCCCTGCATGAAAGTCATCGGCTACCAGGAGCGCCGCGTTTCCTGTTTGCTTATAGCGGAATACAGCTCATTGAGTGCGGTTTTAGTGCCAACCTTGTTCTGTGGAGGTATTTATTTATTTAACCTGGTAGGCTAGTTGAGAACAAGTTTTCATTTACAACTGCGATCTGGCCAAGATAAAGCAAAGCAGTGCGACACAAACAACAACACAGAGTTACACATGGAATAAACAAACATACAGTCAATAATACAATAGAAAAAGTATATATACAGTGTGTGCAAATGAGGTAGGATAAGGGAGGTAAGGCAATAAATAGGCCATAGTTGCAAAATAATTACAATATATCAATTAAACACTGTAGTGATAGATGTGCAGAAGATGAATGTGCAAGTAGAGATGCTGGGTTGCAAAGGAGCAAAATAAATAAATAACAGTATGGGGATGAGGTAGTTGGATGGGCTATTTACAGATGGGCTATGTATTGGTGCAGTGATCTGTGAGCCGCTCTGACAGCCGGTGCTTAAAGTTACTAAGGGAGATATGAGTCTCCTGCTTCAGTGATTTTTGCAGTTCATTACAGTAATTGGCAGCAGAGAACTGGAAGGAAAGGTGGCCGAAGGAGGAATTGGCTTTGGGGGTGACCAGTGAAATATACCTGCTGTAGCGCGTGCTACGGGTGGGTGCTGCTATGGTGACCAGTGAGCTGAGATAAGGCGGGGCTTTACCTAGCAAAGACTTACAGATGACCTGGAGCCAGTGGGTTTGGCGACGAATATGAAGCGAGGGCCAGCCAACGAGAGCATACAGGTCGCAGTGGTGGGTAGTATATGGGGCTTTGTGACAAAATGGATGGCACTGTGATAGACTGCATCCAATTTGCTGAGTAGAGTGTTGGAGGCTATTTTGTAAATTACATCACCAAAGTCAAGGATCGGTAGGATAGTCAGTTTTACGAGGGTATGTTTGGCAGCATGAGTGAAGGATGCTTTGTTACGAAATTGGAAGCCAATTCTAGATTTAACTTTGGATTGGAGATGCTTAATGTGAGTCTGGAAGGAGAGTTTACAGTCTAACCAGACACCTAGGTATTTGTAGTTGTCCACATATTCTAAGTCAGAACCGTCCAGAGTAGTGCTGCTGGACGGGCAGGCAGGTGTGGGCAGCGAGCAGTTGAAGAGCATGCATTTAGTTTTACTTGCATTTAAAAGCAGTTGGAGGCCACAGAAGGACAGTTGTATGGCACTGAAGCTCGCCTGGAGGTTAGTTAACACAGTGTCCAAAGAAGGGCCAGAAGTATACAGAATGGTGTCGTCTGCGTAGAGGTGGATCAGAGAATCACCAGCAGCAAGAGCGACATCATTGATGTATACAGAGAAGAGAGTTGGCCCGAGAACTGAACCCTGTGGCACCCCCATAGAGACTGCCAGAGGTCTGGACAACAGGCCCTCCGATTTAACACACTGAACTCTGTCTGAGAAGTAGTTGGTGAACCAAGCGAGGCAGTCATTTGAGAAACCAAGGCAGTTGAGTCTGCCGATAAGAATGTGGTGATTGACAGAGTCGAAAGCCTTGGCCAGGTCGATGAATACAGCTGCACAGTACTGTCTCTTATCGATGGCGGTTATGATATCGTTTAGGACCTTGAGCGTGGCTGAGGTGCACCCATGACCAGCTCGGAAACCAGATTGTATAGTGGAGAAGGTACGGTGGGATTCGAAGTGGTCGGAGATCTGTTTGTTAACTTGGCTTTCGAAGACCTTAGAAAGGCAGGGTAGGATAGATATAGATATAGGTCTGTAGCAGGTTGGGTCTAGAGTGCATCCCCCTTTGAAGACGTGGGATGATCGCGGCAGCTTTCCAATCTTTGGGTATCTCAGACGATACGAAAGAGAGGTTGAACAGGCTAGTAATAGGGGTTGCAACAATATCGGCAGTTAATTTTAGAAAGAGAGGGTTCAGATTGTCTAGCCCAACTGATTTGTAGGGGTCCAGATTTTGCAGCTCTTTCAGAACATCAGCTATCTGGATTTCGGCAAAGGAGAAATGGGATAGGCTTGGGCAAGGTGCTGTGGGAGGGTACATGGTTGTTGACCAGGGTAGGGGTAGCCAGGTGGAAAGCATGGCCAGCAGTAGAGAAATGCTTATTGAAATTCTCAATTATCGTGGATTTATCGGTGGTGTCAGTGTTTCCTAGCCTCAGTGCAGTGGGTGTAAACAGTTACGAAAAATAAAGATGAAAACTCTCTAGGTAGATAGGGTAGTCTTCAACTTATCATGAAATACTCTACCTCAGGCGAGCAAAACTTTGAGACTTCCTTAGATATCGTGCACCAGCTGTTTACATAAATGCATCTTGCCAGAGGCTGCTGTTCTGTCTTGCCGATAGAGTGTATAACCCACCAGCTGATGTTTTTAATGTCGTTGTTCAACCACGACTCGGTGAAACATAAGATATTACAGTTTTTAATGTCCCGTTGGTAGGATATACGTTCTTTCAGTTCATCCCATTTATTTTCCTGCGATTGAACATTAGCTAGCAGGATGGAAGGCAAGGGCAGATTAGCCACTCGTCGCCTGATCCTCGCAAGGCACCCAGATCTTTAGCCTCGAAATCTCAGTTTCCTTCTCCAGCGAATCACGGGATCAGGGCCTGGTCGGGTGTCTGCAGTACATCCCTCGCGGCCGACTCATTAAAGAAGAACTCCTCATCCAATTTGAGGTGAGTAATCCCAGTTCTGATGTCCAGAATCTCTTTTCGGTCATAAGAGACGGTAACAGCAACATTATGTACAAAACAAGTTACAAACAACGCAAAAAAATAAAAAAATAGCATGATTGGTTGAGAGCCGATAAGACAGCAGCCCTAACCTCCGGCGCCATCATTGTCTGTGTATTGTTGTATTTTCAATATTTGAATACTTTCCAAGTGTATTTCAAAATACATTCCAATGTTACTACTTGTATTTCGAATAAAAAGGATCCAAATATTTACTCCAAAATGCATTTGACATTCATTTAAATACTATAAATAGTATTTGAACCCAGGTCTGTCACATAGACACTTTCTAGCATCCAATGAGTGTAATAGATGGTTCAAAAGTGTGCTTGCTCGTACATTTGCTCGTACATATGTTAACATTATGTTTCTGAATGACATCACCAAGAGGAAAAATATATAGTGAAAACAATAGTGGTCCTAAAACGGAGCATTGAGGAACACCGAAATGGATTGTTGATTTGTCTGAGGACAAACCATCTACAGAGACAAACTGATATCTTTCCGACAGATAAGATCTAAACCAGGCCAGAACTTGTCCGTGTAGACCAATTTGGGTTTCCAATCTCTCCAAAAGAATGTGGTGATCGATGGTATCAAAAGCAGCACTAAGGTCTAGGAGCACGAGGACAGATGCAGAGCCTCGGTCTGATGCCATTAAAAGGTAATTTACCACCTTCACAAGTGCAGTCTCAGTGCTATGATGGGGTCTAAAACCAGACTGAAGTGTTTCGTATACATTGCTTGTCTTCAGGGAGGCAGTAAGCTGCAAAGCAACAGCTTTTTCAATTTTGAGAGGAATGGGAGATTCGATATAGGCTGATAGTTTTTTATATTTTCTGGGTCAAGGTTGGGCTTTTCAAGAGAGTCATTATTACTGCCACTTTTAGTGAGTTTGGTACACATCCGGTGGATAGAGAGCCATTTATTATGTTCAACATAGGGGGGCCAAGCACAGGAAGCAGCTCTTTCAGTAGTTTAGTTGGAATAGGGTCCAATATGCAGCTTGAAGGTTTAGAGGCCATGATTATTTTCATCAATGTGTCAAGAGATATAGTATTAAACAACTTGAGTGTCTCCCTTGATCCTAGGTCCTGGCAGTGTTGTGCAGACTCAGGACAACTGAGCTTTGGAGGAATACGCAGATTTAAAGAGGAGTCCTTAATTTGCTTTCTAACGATCATGATCTTTTCGTCAAAGAAGTTAATGAATTTATCACTGCTGAAGTGGGGAATGCTGCTTTTAAGTATTGAAAATACATTTTTGAATGTTCTTATTTTCCTCAATTAAGTTGACAAAATAGGATGATCGAGCAGCAGTGAAGGCTCTTCGATACTGCACGGTACCGTCTTTCCAAGCTAATCGGAAGACTTCCAGTTTGGTGTAGTGCCATTTCCGTTCCAATTTTCTGAAAGCTTGTTTCAGAGCTCAGGTATTTTCTGTATACCAGGAAGCTAGTTTATTTTTGTTTTTGTTTTTAGGGGTGCAACTGAATCTAGGGTATTGCGCAAGGTTAAATTGAGTTCCTCAGTTAGGTGGTTAACTGTTTTTTGTACTCTGACGTCCTTGGGTAGGTGGAGGGAGTCTGGAAGGGCATCTAGGAATCTTTGGGTTGTCTGAGAATTTATAGCAAGGCTTTTGATGATCCTTGGTCGGGGTCTGAGCAGAATAAAATGGTGGTCCAATTGTCCATGATTAAGAGGAAAAACATTAAGATCCACAACATTTATTCCATGGGATAAAACTAGGTCCAGAGTATTACTGTGGCAGTGAGTAGGTCCGGAGACATGTTGGACAAAACCCATTGAGTCGATGATGGCTCTGAAAGCCTTTTGAAGTTGGTCTGTGGACTTTTTATCTGTATATTATCTTAATATTATTATATTATCTGCCATGACTACAAGGTCCGATAGGAATTCAGGGAACTCAGTGAGAAACGCTGTATATGGCCCAGGAGGCCTGTAAACAGTAGCTATAAAAAGTGATTGAGTAGGCTGCATAGATTTCATGACTAGAAGCTCAAAAGACAAATACGCAGTCGTTTTTTTTGTAAAGTGAAATTTTCTATGAATGTTAGCTTTTGCGAGATGCAAGGGGGATATGGTCACTAATGTAACCAGGAGGTGAGGCCTCATTTAACATAGTCAATTCATCAGGCTTAAACATGTTTCAGTCAGGCCAATCACATCAAGATTATGATCAGTGATTAGTTCATTGACTATAACTGCCTTGGAAGTGAGGGATCTAACATTAAGTTGCCCTATTTTGAGATGTGAGATTTCACAATCTCTTTCAATAATGACAGGAATGGAGGAGGTCTTTATTTCAGTGAGATTGCTAAGGCGAACACCGCCATGTTTAGTTTTGCCCAACCTAGATCGAGGCACAGACACGTCTCAATGGGGATAGCTGAGCTGACTACACTGACTGTGCTAGTGGCAGACTCCACTAAAATGGCAGGCTGGCAAGCAGCCTGCTGACTGGCCTGTACCCTATGCCAGGCCTGCACCCTATCTCATTGTGGAGCTAGGGGAGTTTAGAGTCCTGTCTATGTTCGTAGATAAGATGAGAGCACCCCTCCAGCTAAGATGGAGTCCATCACTCCTCAGCAGGCCAGGCTTGGTCCTGTTTGTGGGTGAGTCCCAGAAAGAGGGCCAATTAACTACAAATTCTATATTTTGGGAGGGGCAGAAAACAGTTTTCAACCAGCGATTGAGTTGTGAGACTGCTGTGGAGCTCACCACTCCCCCTGACTGGGAGGGGACCAGAGACAATTACTCGATGTTGACATCTTTCTAGCTGATTTACACACTGAAGCTATGTTGCGCTTGGTGACCTCTGACTGTTTCATCCTAACATTGTTGGTGCCGACGTGGATAACAATATCCCTATACTCTCTACACTTACCAGTTTTAGCTTTAGCCAGCACCCTCTTCAGATTAGCCTTAACGTCGGTAGCCCTGCCCCCTGATAAACAGTGTATGATCGCTGGATGATTCGTTTTAAGTCTAATACTGTGGGTAATGGAGTCGCCAATGACTAGAGTTTTCAATTTGTCAGAGATAATGGTGGGAGGCTAAGGCGTCTCAGACCCCGTAACGGGAGGAGAGACCAGAGAAGGCTCGGCCTCTGACCCATTGCTTATTGGGGAGAACCGGTTGAAAGTTTCTGTCGGCTGAATGAGCGACACCGGTTGAGCATTCCTACAGCATTTCCCTCCGGAAGCCATGAGAATATTGTCCAGCTGCGGGGACTATGCAAGGGGATTTATACTACTATCTGTACCTATTGGTGGCACAGACGCTGGTTCATCCTTTCCTACACTTAAATTACCCTTGCCTAACGATTGCGTCTGAAGCTGGACTTGCAGCACAGTTATCCCCACCATAAGGCAATCGTTCTCCTGTATATTATGAGTACAGCGACTGCAATTAGAAGGCATAATGTTATTGTTACTAACATTACTTAGCTTCGGCTGGTGGAGGTCCTGACGAACCACGACCATATAATGCGTCCGAGGTGAAAAGGTTGAGTGAAAAGGTTGAGTGAATAAGTCGAGCGAATGGAATTTTTTTTAAATATAAAACGGTAATTAAAAAATTTTAAAAGTAAAGTTGGCAGGAAACAAAGTAAGGCTAGCAACAAACCGCACAGCAGCACACAAACAAGTCTACAGCTTGTACTTGATTGGTTAATTAAGGTTATAATTAAAGGACATTTTTTGAAGGGGCTGATACATGTTCCATAAGGGAAAGTCAAGTCTCAAATGTCAAAGTGGAAATTACAAACTTCAGAAGCCTTTTTAAAACTCAAATGCACTTCAAGTTTTACATTTCCCAAACAGCGACAAGTCATCCATGTGTTGAACTGTAGTAAACATCCTTTTCTTCTAGCTTCACAGGAAGTGGCCTCAGGCCCGGCTTCCAGTAGTTCACCTCTGAGGCAAGTATGCAGTGGCTATGTCTTAGTACAGCTTTTAGGCGAAATTCAACTAAATGAAAAGGGTAACACAAGGAGATATTTTTTCCCCCTTACTTGTACATCTAATATTCCCATTACCATTCATGTTTTACCCAAATAGTTATTCATGTTTAATTCAGTGATAATTAAGCATTGTTCAGGGCTCTTGGAAGTGTGCGTTTTATGATTTTGTTGCATATTGAAGTAATAAACCATGCGTCAAACTCATTCTATGGAGATCCGAGTGTCTGCAGGTTTTCACTCCTCCCTTGTACTTGATTGATTAATTAAGGTCAAGTTCACTAATTAGTAAAGAACTCCTCATCTGGTTGTCTAGGTCTTGACTGAAGGGAAATACCAAAAACCAACAGACACTAGACCCTTCATGGAATGGGTTTGACACCCCTGTATTAAACCAAACTATGAAATTGTGCAAAAAATACCAATCTGGATCATTTCTGTTACAGAAGTCTTTCCTGTCCAAAGCTTAAAATACAACAAGGCCTGATTCCAAAGGTTACATTTCATCCCAGAATGTGACCCTGATTACTTTGGCCCCATCCATAAACAACCCAAGCCCCTATTTGAAAGATATATTAGATATACCTGTCCAATGCTTTCACATCCAGACCATGTCTCCATGTTATATCTGGTCTCTGAGTCAGGCCTGCAGTCTAAAACCCTGTTTATACCTGGAGCTAACATGGGTCCTGTGTCCTGATCTTGTCCAAATTCTGATTGTGCCCACATTTTCAGAAATGTGTCTACACGTGGTATTAAAACGTGTCTCTTATCTGTCCACTGTGTCTGAATTGTGACCAGATTTGCTGGTCCCCCCTTTATGCTAAATGTTCCACTGCTGTTCTTTCCTAATTATATTTATTTTAACCCCTTACACTTATGGGAATTGGCCTATATGGATAGGGCTAAATTGAAATGTTTCTTGCAGAATAAATATGGAAAGCATATGCATAACCATGGTAGCAATTAAATTCATGGATATTATGTGGAAATTACTAGACTAAAGGAGAGGACAACAGTTCAACTGACACAAGACTGAATCTAAACATTACAATGTTGATTTTATGTACTGTACATATTACATTTAATGTACTTTTCGCCACATTTGTTTTTTTAACGAAATCTGAAAATACTCTGGATACATTCAATAACATTATAAGAATATCCTTGAAAAATTTAGGGTAGGTACAACATAAGACAAATAAATGATAAGGGTTTGAGTGAGAGGTCTAACTGTTGTTTCCAAGTGGCCACACGCCTCTTCATAGTGTTCACAGGTCCTGAGTAATTTTAATTAATGCACTTTTTAGATTTAAAGAAGAGTAGCTGTGCTGTTGAGGAACTAGAGTTAGCACACTTGTAGTTGTTTCGTTTGGAGCACAGCCATGTATCCCCGCCTTTACACAATTACTGTTGTTGTATACGCAATCCAAAAACGGTCCATTATAAATCGCAATCTGGGTCAGGTGGCCAACATGACTATCTAAATGACAAAATGCTATCTTACAGTGTTAGGTTTTCACAAGGCAATTCAGAGGAGCAGATCATCATTTTGGTGTGCATAGAATGGAGTCATGAGTGCATTCAGATGCATGGTCCGCGACAAACTTCCTTCACAATACAACAAACATAGGCTCATTCTGTTCAGGATGACCCAGGGTTTAATGCCATGTCATCTTGTAAATGTACATCAAACAGAGTGATCGTAAACGTTGACACTGTATATTACATGAGTTTTATGATATGGAAATGTGAAATGCACATTTGGACTCACGGGTGTTTGGCTTGCGTGTATGACATCAAAGAGATATCTTTCAAAATACATTGAGTCCTTGTAATCCTTCACTCAGACAATTTTTTGCCAAAAGTAGACCAATTAGCGGGAGGGATGGGAGCAACCTCTTGTCGCGTGCAGTGTTCAAGTTCAGAACCACTGTCAATCAAAACCCATACAGACCTGTTCAAGCAGAGACCCTGAGCTCTGACGTCATGTATAGTATGTTACTGTATAGACACTGTGTTCCAATTTAGGCACTTATCAGTGTCAAAAATCTGCCATTTTCTACCCATACATGGGTACGAGTGTAAAGGGCTATGACACATATTGATGGCATATTTCAATTGTCACCTGTCAATGATTTTAGAGGGCGGGACAATGATCATTTTAAATGGTTTCACTGTCCAGATCCATCTACACGTGTAAGACTTCCAGACACAATGCATGTCTGACTACCTCTGGAGGTCTTCAAAAATATCTGATCACAATCAGGTCACAATTCATATTTTAATTGTCTACCTACACCTGCTAACAAAATTGGACATAATCAGAATGTAGACAAGATCAGGAGAAAGGAAGCATGCAAGCGGCAGGTATGAACTAGCCTTAGGTTGTCCTGGGGACTTACCACACATCTCTGGCCCAGGAGCTCCACTACAGCCTCTACAGGACGGTGAGGTTGTTCTCCTGCATCCTCGACTTTGATGCCCGGCTCATTGCTCCACACAGGCCAGATAGGGGTCTTTAAGTTCAGATAGAGCTTATGAGGCTCCTCAAACTTCTGAACGCTTGTGAGGTAGAAGTGGAGACATGTATCTAAAGCGAGGACTTCCTTGACGTTAGAGCAAAACAGCAGGAGAGAGCAGGAAGTACAGCGACCACAGTTGATTGTTCTTCCTCTGAATCGGGAATCTCTCTGAACATTGTTGTGAGGGCAGCAGTGGTGCTGTTGATCAGCCTTTGTTTTGTTAGATCAATGGTTGTGGGGTGTTTAGTGTCTGTCTTTTAAGAATGTAGCGTACTGATGGTGCACTCGCTGTAGTAAGTGTCTGTACACTATTCTTCAGTTAGCAGCCTGGCTTATTCTGTGTACCGCATACAGTGCTTTCAGAAAGTATTCATACGCTTTGACTTATTTCACATTTTGTTGTGTTACAGCCTGAATTCAAAATGTATTTAGTTTTTTTTTTTGATTTAGTTTTTTCACCGATTTACACACAATACCTCATAATAACAAAGTGAAAACAAGCTTTTAGAAATTTTAGCAAATGTATTGAAAATTAAATGCAGAAATATCTAATTTACATAAATATTCACACCCCTGAATCAGTACTTTGTAGAAGCATCTTTGGCAGCGATTACAGCCGTGTCTCTTTCTGGGTAAGTCTCCTAAGAACTTTCCACACATGGATTGTGCAACATTTACCCATTATTATTTTAAAAATTCTTCAACCTCTGTCAAATTGGTTGTTGATCATTCCTAGACAACCATTTTCAGGTCTAGCCATAGATTTTCAAGTAGATTTAAGTCAAAACTGTAACTCGGCCACTCAGGAATATTTGCAGTCTTGTTGGTAAGCAACTCCAGTATAGATTTGGCCTTGTATTTTAGGTTATTGTCCTGCTGAACGGTGAATTAATCTCCTAGTGTCTAGTGAAAAGCAGACAACCAAGTTTTCCTCTAGGATTTTGCCTGTGCTTAGGTCCATTCCGTTTCTTTTTTATCTTGAAAAACATCCTAGTCCTTAACGACTACAAGCATACCCATAACATGATGCAGCCACCACTATGCTTTAAAATATGGAGAGTGGTACTCGGCATGTGTTGTTTTGGATTTTTCCTGTATTCAGGACAAAAAAGTGAATTGCTTTGCCACATGTTTTGCAGTATTACTTTGGTGCCTTATTGCAAACAAGACGCATGTTTTGTAATATTGTTATTCTGTAAATGCTTCCTTATTTTCACTCTGTCAATTAGGTTAGTATTATGGAGTAACAACAATGTTGTTGATCCATCCTCAGTTTTCTCCTATCACAGCCATTAAACTCTGTAATTGTTTTAAAGTCACCATTGGCCTCATGGTTATTCGTCACCAAACCCACTGGCTCCAGGTCATCTATAAGTCTTTGCTAGGTAAAGCTCCGCCTTATCTCAGCTCACTGGTCACCATAGCAACACCCACCCGTAGCACGTGCTCCAACAGGTACAGTGCCTTGCGAAAGTATTCGGCCCCCTTGAACTTTGCGACCTTTTGCCACATTTCAGGCTTCAAACATAAAGATATAAAACTGTATTTTTTTGTGAAGAATCAACAACAAGTGGGACACAATCATGAAGTGGAACGACATTTATTGGATATTTCAAACTTTTTTAACAAATCAAAAACTGAAAAATCGGGCGTGCAAAATTATTCAGCCCCTTTACTTTCAGTGCAGCAAACTCTCTCCAGAAGTTCAGTGAGGATCTCTGAATGATCCAATGTTGACCTAAATGACTAATGATGATAAATACAATCCACCTGTGTGTAATCAAGTCTCCGTATAAATGCACCTGCACTGTGATAGTCTCAGAGGTCCGTTAAAAGCGCAGAGAGCATCATGAAGAACAAGGAACACACCAGGCAGGTCCGAGATACTGTTGTGAAGAAGTTTAATGCCGGATTTGGATACAAAAAGATTTCCCAAGCTTTAAACATCCCAAGGAGCACTGTGCAAGCGATAATATTGAAATGGAAGGAGTATCAGACCACTGCAAATCTACCAAGACCTGGCCGTCCCTCTAAACTTTCAGCTCATACAAGGAGAAGACTGATCAGAGATGCAGCCAAGAGGCCTATGATCACTCTGGATGAACTGCAGAGATCTACAGCTGAGGTGGGAGACTCTGTCCATAGGACAACAATCAGTCGTATATTGCACAAATCTGGCCTTTATGGAAGAGTGGCAAGAAGAAAGCCATTTCTTAAAGATATCCATAAAAAGTGTCGTTTAAAGTTTGCCACAAGCCACCTGGGAGACACACCAAACATGTGGAAGAAGGTGCTCTGGTCAGATGAAACCAAAATTGAACTTTTTGGCAACAATGCAAAACGTTATGTTTGGCGTAAAAGCAACACAGCTGAACACACCATCCCCACTGTCAAACATGGTGGTGGCAGCATCATGGTTTGGGCCTGCTTTTCTTCAGCAGGGACAGGGAAGATGGTTAAAATTGATGGGAAGATGGATGGAGCCAAATACAGGACCATTCTGGAAGAAAACCTGATGGAGTCTGCAAAAGACCTGAGACTGGGACGGAGATTTGTCTTCCAACAAGACAATGTCCAAAGTCAAAGTCCAGACCTGAATCCAATCGAGAATCTGTGGAAAGAACTGAAAACTGCTGTTCACAAATGCTCTCCATCCAACCTCACTGAGCTCGAGCTGTTTTGCAAGGAGGAATGGGAAAAAATTTCAGTCTCTCGATGTGCAAAACTGATAGAGACATACCCCAAGCGACTTACAGCTGTAATCGCAGCAAAAGGTGGCGCTACAAAGTATTAACTTAAGGGGGCTGAATAATTTTGCACGCCCAATTTTTCAGTTTTTGATTTGTTAAAAAAATTTGAAATATCCAATAAATGTCCTTCCACTTCATGATTGTTTCCCACTTGTTGGTGATTCTTCACAAAAAAATACAGTTTTATATCTATATGTTTGAAGCCTGAAATGTGGCAAAAGTTCGCAAAGTTCAAGGGGGCCGAATACTTTCGCAAGGCACTGTATATTTCACTGGTCATCCCCAAAGCCAACACTTCCTTTGGCCGCCTTTCCTTCCAGTTCTCTGCTGCCAATGACTGGAATGAATTGCAAAAATCTCTGAAGAACAGCTTACCAATCGCTGCAGCTGTACACAGCCCATCTGTAAATAGCCCATCCAACAAATGACCTACCTCATCCCCATATTTGTTTTTGTTTTTCTGCTCTTTTGCACACCAGTATTTCTACTTGCACATCCTCATCTGCAAATATAGCCCTCCAATGTAAATTGCTAAATTGTAATTACTTCGCCACTATGGCCTATTTATTGCTTTACCTCCTTACTTCATTTGTAACCACTGTATATTGATTTTTCTATTGTATTATTGACTCTACGTTTGTTTATCCCATTTGTAACTCTGTGTTGTTGTTTTTGTCGCACTGCTTTGCTTTATCTTGGCCAGATCGCAGCTGTAAATGAGAACTTGTTCTCAACTGGCCTACCTGGTTAAATAAAGGTGAAATAAAATAAATAAAAAATACAATTTGTGAAATCCCAGAGAAGTTTCCTTCCTCTCTGGAGTTAGGAAGGACACCTATATCTTTGTAGTGACTGGGTGTATTGATGCACCATCCAAATTAAGAACTTCACTATGCTCGAAGGAATATTCAATGTCTGCTTTTTTTAACTCATCTACCATTAGGGGCCCTTCTTTGTGAGGCATTGGAAAACCTCCCTAGTCTTTGTGGTTTAATCTGTGCTTGAAATGTACTGCTTGACTGAGGTACCTTACAGATAACTTTATGAGTGGGGTACAGAGAAACGGTAGTCATTCAAAAATTATTTTAAACACTATTAGTGCACACACAGTGAGTCCATGCAACTTATTATGTGACTTGTTAAGCACTTTTTTACTCTTGAACTTATTTAGGCTTGCCATAACAAATAAGAAAGGGGTTGAATACTTACTGACTCAATTCATTTGTAAACATTTAAGAATATATAAATTCCACTTTGACATTATGGGGTATTGTGTGTAGGCCAGTGACACAAAATGACAATTTAATAAATTTTAAATTCAGTCTGTAACACAACAAAATGTGGAAAAGGTCAAGGGGTCTGAATTCTTTCTGAAGGCATTGTAGTTAATGGAATTGGCCGAATGAAATCTCAGAGGAACTCCAGCCTTCCTGATTTTTGCTACACTTCTTGTGGAAATTCTGAAAAATGGGGCTGGTTTGTGTGAAGTAGTCATATTGGGGCCGATTCAGACTGAAAATTATGCCTTTCCTATGCACTTCTCAGTATTTGGTGTTCAGACTTATTCAGTCGTGTAACTCTCTCTGTAAGTGTCACTACCTTGCCCGCTCTGAATACATTTAATTCATCCGATGAAAACCCTCCCACTTGCTGGACAACAGATTTTCTCATGAAGTTTTCATTCAATAGGGTTTTCATTCAATAGGGTTTTCATTCATTAGGGTTTTCATTCATTAGGGTTTTCCGTACATTTGTCTTAAGCCATCCCTTTAAATACAGTGTACCTTTCAGTTATTTTGTGAATGTTGTGAAAAGTAAAAAAGACACAGAACATGCAGATCACAGTAAAGACATTCCTCGATAAATACTGACAACCATTCATATTTATTGAAAATAGAATATCATAGACAATAGTGCCATGTCAAACACAAAATGTGCTTACCTTTATGTAACTATTTCTTCAAGACACTCAGCCTTGTCCTTCCTAAACATTAATTCAGCTGCCCAAATGGGCTCTGAGATCCTCTTGCTTCCCAATATTTGACCGCATTCAATAGTTTTACCTAAGTCTCCATTATACAAATCATTGCAATCAGGGACTCGGCACATGCTGCATTGCATGACTGACTATCTGGACAGACTGCCCAGCAAACCAAAATTGGTTCTGTGAACATTCCCAAAACATTAATTAGTTTGCCCTGAAAGTTCTAATGACACTTAAACAATCTAGTTGGGCTCATGATTATATATTTGTATAAAACATTCCCCTGATGATGCCAGAACACATTTTGTAATTAAACTACCTGGAAACCTAATTAGAACCTAAGGAGAATGTTCTGTGGTGGTTGGTACAGATGTTGTGCACAACATTTTAGGGAATGTTAGGAGAACATTCCAAGGATATTTCATAAAAGAAAATGTAATTTTTTTGGGGGGGGGGGGTGTTACCATCCTAATGTTATATAAAACCCAAACTAGAAATTAATGGGAATGTTAGCTAATGTCCTGGGAATGTTCCCGGTGTGCTGTGTGTACTGTATTTGTCAAATAAGACACAGCTGAATGCCATCATTCAGTTTTTATGGAACTTGCTTCTTCATTTTTGCCTTATTGCTTTGTTGGATGTCAAGTATACATAGAAACTATTCCAGACTACCTGGGTCGTTCCACTAATTTGCAGCCTTTTGAGAAGTGTAACTTTTTTTTTTGTTGTTATAAAGAGCACGTTCAACTTCATAAGAAACACATTTTCCCATCTCAAAAGGTTTTTAAGTGCCAAATAAAGTAACAGGGTTGACCGTAACAGGGTTGACCGTAACAGGGTAGATGATTTCATCTTAAATCAGCCATAAATCCCCTCGTGACAGGGGGAATAGAAGCTTGTTGTGTGCAACAGGACGTGGCAATTGAATGTCTGTCTATCTATGGGTAACAGGGTTGGCTTGTTATGCTCGATCCGCACAGTTTTCCATCACAAGATGGCCAAAAAGAATAGGACAAGCTCACCTGCTTTTACACTATGACTTGACTATTAGATGTACAATGTTTATTTTTTAAATATTTTTTTTAAAGGAATAGTTTCACCATATTTAAACGAGAGTTCTGACATTAAGATGAGGGACAGACGTAAATGAATCACTAATCATTAAATAAGTAATAGTCATCAGACATGACTTTGTCAAAGCAACAAATTAACTAGGGCTTTACAATGATGGTGAAAAGTTGGAGAAATGTTGAGGTTAAGTGAGTTAAAGTCTTCCTAGAAGTGCATAAAGTCTTAATTCATATAATTTTGTTTTTATTTATTGAATTCTCCATGTGGTCTATATTAAAGTGCACTCCATGTGGTCTATATTAAAAAACACTTCATGCTAACATGCTTTTAAAATTCAATATTGGTGCATCATTTCAACTTAAAATATCAAAGGGATGCAAAAGGCACTCTTTTCGTGGGAACAACCCACCTATTTCAATAGCACCAGCATAATAAATGTCACAAATGAAGAAAATATGATAATTCAATTGTTCAAAGTATTTTGGGTTCACTTCCCGGTTGTTTTGATCTCTTGATGTGTTTAGAAATGTGTGAATTAATTGTTCAGAATATTGTGGTGAAGATGGATACCGAATTGAAACCATACTGTCCAGCATATTTAAAAGCCAAACTTGCAATAACTTGAAGACACTGATTCTGCAGAATGATTCTTATAGAGATACAGAAAAGGATGACTGCTCCTGCACCTTAAAGACTGCTGTTAACAGAGTCATTGAACACTGGTCATTTTAATAATGTTTAAATACTGTTTTACCCACTTTATATGTATATGTACAATTTATATGTATATACTGTATTTTAGTCATGGCTCATCATATATAGCTACTACTGTACACACTTTTTCTATTCATATACTGTCCTTAAACACAATTTACATACATATACAGTACCAGTCAAAAGTTCGGACACACCTACTCATTCCAGGGTTTTCTTTATTTTTACTATTTTCTACATTGTAATAGTGAAGACATAAAAACTATGAAATAACACATATGGAATCATGTAGTAACCAAAAAAGTATTAAACAAATCAAAATATATTTTATATTCTTCAAAGTAGCCACCCTTTGCCTTGATGACAGCTTTGCATACTCATGGCATTCTCTCAACCAGCTTCATGAGGTAGTCAACTGGAATTCATTTCAATTAACAGGTGTGCCTTGTTAAAAGTTAATTTGTGGAATTTCTTTCCTTCTTAATGCTTTTGAGCCAATCAGTTGTGTTGTGACAAGGTAGGGGTGGTATACAGAAGATAGCCCTATTTGGTAAAAGACCAAGTCCATATTATAGCAAGAACAGCTCAAATAAGCAAAGATAAATTACAGTCTATCATTACTTAAGACATGAAGGTCAGTCAATGCAGAACATTTCAAGAACATTGAAAGTTTCTTCAAGTACAGTCGCAAAAACCATCAAGCACTCTGATGAAACTGGCTCTCATGAGGACCGCCACAGGAAAGGAAGACCCAGAGTTACGTCTGCTGCAGAGGAGAAGTTCATTAGCGTTACCAGCCTCAGAAATTGCAACCCAAATAAATGCTTCAGAGTTCAAGTAACAGACATCTTAACATCAACTGTTCAGATGAGATGATGAGAATCAGGGCTTCATGGTCAAATTGCTACAAAGAAACCACTACTAAAGGACACCAATAAGAAGAAGAGACTAGGTTGGGCCAAGAAACACAAGAAATGGACATTAGACAGATGGAAATATGTCCTTTGGTCTGTTGAGTCAAAATTTGAGATTTTGGGTTCAAACTGCTGTGTCTTTGTGAGACGCAGAGTAGGTGGTTCCCACCGTGAAGCATGGAGGAGGAGGTGTGATGGTGTGGGTGCATTGCTGGTGACACGGTCAGTGATTTATTTAGAATTCAAGGCACACTTAACCAGCATGGCTACCACAACATTCTGCAGCGATACGCCATCCCAACTGGTTTGCGCTTAGTGGGACTATCATCTGTTTTTCAACAGGACGATGACCCAACACACCTCCAGGCTGTGTAAGGGCTATTTGACCAAGAAGGGAGTGATGGAATGGAGCATCAGATGACCTGGCCTCCACAATCACCTGACCTCAACCCAATTGAGATGGTTTGGGATGAGTTGGACCGCAGAGTGAAGGAAAAGCAGCCAACAAGTGCTCAGCATATGTGGGAACTCCTTCCATGTGAAGCTGGTTGAGATTATGCCAAGAGTGTGCAAAGCTGTCATGAAGGCTACTTTGAAGATTCTAAAATCTAAAATATTTTTGGATTTGTTTAACACTTTTTTGGTTACTACATGATTCCATGTGTTATTTCATAGTTTTGATGTCTTCACTATTGTTCTACAATGTAGAAAATAGTTTAACATTTTTTTTAAAAATCTTGAATGAGTAGGTGTCCAAACTTTTGACTGGCACTGTATATTTATTTATATTCCGGACTCTGACATTGCTCGTTCTGATATTGTTTGTTTTGATATGTTTAGCATTTTTTAAACAGCTGAAACAGATTTTTCATGCAATCTACAACCATAATATTTATGCTTAATTCTGTGTGGGGGAAATGTGTATGTTTTTCTGCATATCTAAGCATACCTCTTGAGCTGTTTTTTTAAGAAACGAAATATGCTTCTTTGCACATTGCTAAATCTGGGTAAAAGATGGAAAGGAATTGTACTGAGTCTTATTCAGTACAATGAGTTATTGCTTGCTTTTTTTAAAGTCTACCAACCTTACCAGCAGGCATACCAGTTAGGCTATTTAGACAAGCTAGCTAATCTAACTAGCTAGTTATAACTTTAGGACATGGGGAACCTATATGGGCTAGCTAAAGCCAATAAAATTGCTAAGTGGCTGGTAGTATTACAAAAAAACAAAACATTTAAACAGGACAAATCTGAGAGGGCACACACCTCTGGTTATTGTACTGCTAGATACGGCTGCATAGTTGGAGCTAGAAGCATAAGCATTTCACTGCACCTGTGATAACATCTGCAGAACTGTGTTTGTGAACAATAAAACTTTGATTTGATAACTGAAAAATGTGAGTAAATACATTACTTGGCATCAAGCAACATGGTCAAATGTAAATAGTTAGACCATGCTGAAAAGTGATTGATTTATCATTAGTGGCTCATTTTGTTTTCAAATGTTCTGCAGCTACTGAGAAAAACTGTACACTACCAGTCAATTACCTCAAGAAATGTAGCTGAAATTATATTCAATAAACAAATCTACGGATAGTGTAATGACATAAAAGTAAATCCATTGTAGACTAACATTTTCTTCTCTTCTTCTTAAAGCTGGTTGATTAAACCACTGTTGATATTTGATCAAGAAACAACAGTGGGGTGAATTGTTTGGCAGTTGGGTAGGGAGGGAAGCCTGACAGTTAAAGAGATCCAGTCTCTTTGTATGGAGAAAATTAACCCCTCCCATCTTCTTCTATCTCTGTCACTTTTGTTTTACACCAGATGCTCTTCATTCGAGGTACTAGCTTAATGGCTTTTGACACACGCAGCAAGTAGTGGTTTAGGGGTTTCCATGGGCAACACCCTCATCAGCACCTCTGACACTGCCTGGGTGACATCTCTGACTAGAACTTCTTCCATAAAGAAAGTGACATCACTGGGTTCCTCAAAGACTAGCCTCCATGGAAGAGTAGCATGTCCTTTTGATGTGAATTGGTGGGGAAACGATCTTACCATGACGCAGGTATGGTAAGACTCATGATGATGTGGGTCCAGCCTTTCGACCGTGTTTGATCCTTCTCACAATCCCGACGTGATCAAGAAGTGGCACGGTGACAGGGCATGCTGCCGTGTGGCGTTTGGACCCCTATGTCAACGGATGTGCTCTAATGGCCACCTCCAGCTCGTTTCTCTCCGGTCGTCCAGTCGATGATGATGAATGTCAGGCTCATAGACATGAAGATAAAGCCCATGGCTGTAAAACAGGCAGCCTGAAACCAGCCAGAGAAAGAGTTGTTGGAATTCACCTTAGTCATGAATGTAAAAAAAATATAAATATCTTGACACAAACCGGGGTTTCGGAAGTTCTTTCCAGAACCCATTGTGATACCACCCAAACACTCAGAAAACCTGAGGATTGTTGTGGAGAGTTTTAACAAACATGTCTAGACAATGGCAGGAAAATGAATGTCATGTGAAAACCTACTGTGATCTTTGGTCTTGACTTCATTGGTTCTTGTTCGGTGGGAACAATGCGGAGGTAGAATAATCCTGGGAGGATGAAGATCAGACTAGGTGCAGTGGTGGCCCCTGGACAGCCAAATGAGACAATGAGTTAGTCCACTGGTAAGTACTCTTGTATGAGGCATATGTAATGTAAACAGTCCTTCCTGTAGTGTTAAGAGTGATGAGGAGACATGGCATGTCAGGTTGATTGGTGAGTATGTAGAGAAAAAGCATCTGAGGCTAGATGGCAAGAACTGTTGTAACCTATACTCATGAGCATATGAGTGCTTTTTTTCAGAGTCTCACCAATGATGCCAAAGATATCTCGGATATTGGGCACAAGGATTACAAGAACGTTGACCACGAAGAGGAGACACAGGGCGATGGTGATGTGTCGTGCCCAGTGGAAGGGTTTCTCTGGGAACAGGAGCTGGAGAATGGCTCTGCGAATCTGGAGAGAAAGAGGACTCAGGGGAGTATCTACAGTGAAACTTGCCACATGGCTGTCGAGTGTCAGTTATGAGGTATTTTTAAAGTCAACCTAAACTAAAAACACAATTGATGAAATTACATTCCATACACTTTCCTACCAATACCAACTCTGGGTTAAATAGAGATTATAGGATGTACTGTACAAGCCAGCATCAGTTGTTCTAAGCATGACACAGTAGCTTAACATTTAGAGATAAATTGATATATACAGTATCTAGGCTGTTGGTTTTGAAATGCAAACAATATTTGAAATGCAAATCATTGGAAGCGTCCTTAGAAATACAGTAATAATAGCAGGGGTTCCCAAACTTTTTGGGGCCGGAGACCTCTTTTGTGATAGCCAATTCATCAGGAACCCCTTAAAATCAGAACACAACTCTGACTTTAGAGTGCGATAAAAATAGCATTCCGGGCTAACCAAGCCTCGGGCCCTGGGAAATAACATTTTAAAAAGGCACCCCTCTTCGCAATGGAGAGGAAAATTAGTTAAGGTAATTTCCTACAATTCTACACATTTTTCCATGGGGCAGAGAGACAATTTTGCAGTTTTAAAGCTTAAACTAGAGTGCATTTATGTTCAAAATGACAATTTAAAAAAATACAAGAAACTTGAGTTGAAAACTGGATCATTGATGGAGTACTGTGGATCCCTGTGAGCCTCCCAAGCCCAACTGTGCATCTAAGGGTAGCCTATATTGTAGATTAATAATAGTGTATTGTATTGCACCCTCTAAACTTGTTTCACAGACCCATTAGCCAAATTTGTTTCATCTGTTGTTGCTAGCAATATTTATTTAGAATAAAAAGAGATCTTGGCGCAGAACCCCCTGTAGTACCTCCGCGGACCCCCAGGGTGGTTCCCAGTTCAGGAACCACTGAATTAGAGTACGTAATTAGAGCTAATGAGAGGAGGCTCTTACAGGAAAGAGGACCACAGGGACAGTAAGGGTGACTGCCACCAGCACGGCCACACGCACACACAGGATCAGGGTGTCCAGAGGGTCCACTTTGCTGTAGGTGTGCAGGAGCTCAGATTCCGTGTTCACTACATAAACATATATATATGCACACACACACAAATTGAGTATCTTTTGAAATTCTGAAATTAATATTTTTTTCTGCAGCGTGAATACGACTAAAGCCGTCTTGAAGCCCTGATCTTACCGTAGAAGGTGAGGTAACCAAAGATGGCAGTGAGGAGGTACATGACGAACATGCCCATGATGGACACATTAGCAATCCCCTGCATGCGCCTCTTGGTTGCACTTTGGTGGAAAAGAAAGCAGTTTTTTTTGTCTATTAATGAGGTAGAGGGATTACACGACTAATGTTACATTTATTACATTAAAAATGTCCCTTGATTTAATCAAAAGCCAACAGGTGTAGGTACATGTGTACAGTTGAAGTCGGAAGTTTCCCTTAGTTTATTTGGCTGAGTTTAAATGTTTCACAATTCTTGAATTTAATCCTAGTAAAAATACCCTGTCTTAGGTATGTTAGGATCACCACTTCATTTTAAGAATGTGAAATGTCAGAATAATAGTAGTGAGAATTATTTCTTTCAGCTTTTATTTCTTTCATCACATTCCCAGTGGGTCACTCATTTAGTTTTTGGTAGCTTTGCCTTTAAATTGTTTAACTTGGGTCAAACGTTTCGGGTAGCCTTCCACAAGCTTCCCCTTCCACAAGCTTGGGTGAATTTTGGCCCATTCCTCCTGACAGAGCTGGTGTAACTGAGTCAGGTTTGTAGGCCTCCTTGCACGCACACGCTTTTTCAGTTCTGTCCACAAATGTTCTATGGGATTGAGGTCCCTGGCTTTGTGATAGCCACTGTAATACCTTAACTTTGTTGTCCTTAAGCCATTTTGCCACAACTTTGGAAGTATGCTTGGGGTTATTGTCGATTTGGAAGACCCATTTGCGACCAAGCTTTAACTTCCTGACTGATGTCTTGAGATACCTTCAATATATCCACATCATTTTCCTCCCTCATAAGTCCATCTATGTTGTGAAGTGCACCAGTCCCTCCTGCAGCAAAGCACCCCCACAACATGATGCTTCCACCCCCGTGCTTCACGGTTGGAATGGTGTTCTTCAGCTTGCAAGTCTCCCCCTTTTTCCTCCAACCATAATGATGGTCATTATGGCCAAACAGTTCTATTTCTGTTTCATCAGACCAGAGGACATTTCTCCAAAAAGTACAATCTTTGTCCCCATGTGCAGTTGCAAACCGTAGTCTGGCTTTTTTTTATGGCGGTTTTGGAGCAGTGGCTTCTTCCTTTCTGGTTATGTTGATATAGGATGTGTTTTACTGTAGATAGATACTTTTGTACCGGTTTCCTCCAGCATCTTCACAAGGTCCTTTGCTGTTGTTCTGGGATTGATCTGCACTTTTCGCATCAAAGTACGTTCATCTCTAGGAGACAGAACGTGTCTCCTTCCTGAGCGGTATGAAGGCTGCGTGGTCCCATGGTGTTTATACTTGCATACTTGTTTGTACAGATTAAATTTGTACCTTCAGGTGTTTGGAAATTGCTCCCAATGATGAACCAGACTTGTGAAGGTCTACCATTTTTCTTCTGAGGTCTTGGCTGATTTATTTTGATTTTCCCATGATGTCAAGCAAAGAGGCACTGAGTTTGAACGCAGGCATTGAAATACCTCCACAGGTACACCTCCAATTGATTCGAATTATGTCAATCAGCCTATCAGAGGCTTCTAAAGCCATGACATAATTTTCTGGAATTTTCCAAGCTGTTTAAAGGCACAGTCAACTTAGTGTATGTAAACTTCTGACCCACTGGAATTGTGATACAGTGAATTATCAAACAATTGTTGAAAAAATGCTCAAAGTAGATGTCCTAACCGACTTGACAAAACTATAGTTTGTTGACAAGAAATTTGTGGAGTGGTTGAAAAACAAGTTTTAATGACTCCAACCTAAGTGTATGTAAACTTCCGACTTCAACTGCATGTATTCTACTGTAAATTAGTATCGGTAAAGAAGGATAAAGGTTGTCATGTCAACATGGTGATGTGTGAAGGGAACAAATTGGGGGTTCATATTGTTTTATGAACTTACTTTTTGAGTTCAGTGTAAATGGGAAGCACCTCAGGGTGACAAACAAAGGCGAACGCCAAGATGGGGATGGTATACGCCGTCTGAATACCATATAAAGGATAAGTTAAATTAGCAGCATTGCACAAGGAGTGCTTGAGTAAACTCACAAGACAGTGTGGACATTTGTGCCACGCTGGTTCTGCTCTGCTTCAATACACATGGACAACCAGTTGCACTGGATGTAACATGATATGAGCATGGATGCACAAAGTCATTAGCATATTGAATGACATGTGCTCCAACTGCAAATAGCTCCTAACCTTATGTGGTTGTATTGTAGCAGAGTAAGAACCCAAGAGCAGAGGTGATGTGGAATAAACACTAAAACATATGTTTTAACCTCCTGGTTTATGGTGAACATTTTGCCTTTGCACTGTCCCTCCTCTTCCATGGTGGTGTTGATAATTGTTGTGTGATTGCTGCCATTTGGCACCAGGGGGCAGGGGATGTTGAACTTCTTGTATATGACCTTGAGAAAGAGAGAGAGAAGCAGTGAGATGTCAGCAGAAACATATCAATCCTCTATAGCTGACAACCATGATCACATTTTTTATTCATTTTTTAGAACCTTTATTTAACCAAGCAAGTCAGTTAAGAAAAAATTCTTATTTACAATGTGCAATCACGGCCGTTTGTGATACAGCCTGGAATCAAACCAGGGTCTGTAGTGACGCCTAGTCTCTAGTTAACTTGTGAATTCCTGTCCAAAGCCTCATTCATTCTTCTGCTTTTGCTAATTGATCAAGGTCAACGATAGAATTTGTCACATTAACAATGTACCTTTCTGCAGTAAGGCATTTTAAACAACAACATGCACAGCAGTGTAATCTAGGATTGTGCTCAAGTATTCAAGCAACATTGAACAGTTTCAAACATTTTAACTATAGTTTTAACATATTACAATATTAAAATAATAATTTGGCCAAATGTGGTTCATTTATGATGTTGCCCTCCCCCTTTTTCTTTGTATGTCAACATAGTCAGACAATAACCCATTTCAGAAAGTTACCGTATCCATGTTCTTAGCTAATTTCACCATTGTACAACAAGGCCTGGCTGGCAGTGAGTATATGAAACAGGAGCTAACATGAAATGTTTTGTGAGGTAGAGTGGCACAAGATATAAATATCTCCTCATAAATTGTCGAGGGCACATTAGTACCACAGTCTTTAGTCATGACTCATGCCCTAAGCTGTTAACACATTTAACACATTAACAATGGTAAAGAATCACTAAAAACAGAGCATGGACAATGGAAGTCCAATCATCAGGAGGTGAAAAGCATATGCCGCATCAGAATATAATATTGAAATGTATGATTGCTTGTATAATATATATTGTAATATAATACAGTATAGACATCCATCATCAGAAAGTCACTCACCGAGGAAAGGAAAAAGACCATGCAGGTGAGGGAGAAGCCACTGGTGTAACCCAAATACCCTGCAAGATGCAACCAAGGATTGTTACTACAACAACAACAACAAGCATCCCACATCCCAGCTGACAATGTTTGGTTTCCAGGACACGTCTGCCTAAAATAGATCCTTCACAGAGCAGAGTCTATAGTCATCCAAATGTTTTGTTTTATGAATAAAGAGGCGCCGACTGAAAGATTGACAGCCAGTGAGGTCATTAGCAGCCATGAGGAAAAGTCAAAGGTCATCATGAGGTCAGTCACATACCCAGTTGTCTCATCAGAGCAAGTGGGAGGATGACGCACACACTGACGATGATGATGAGGTAATTCCCATTCAGGAACCAATCTCTAATTTAAAACATAAACAAAAAAACAAAACGTAGCCAGACACAAAAGTGAATTAATTCTAGGTTCATCATGGCATGCAATGTAGACTATACTAGGAAACATACTGTTTAGGGGCAATTGATGCAATGTTAGGTAAAAATGGCTTGTGGTTCTGGTGGGATGGCGAATACAGTTTAGGGACCTGGGGGTAAGCACTGGAGACCTGGGGATAGACGTGGGGATCGTAAGGTGCGGCATATTTTGCTGGGTCCATGTATAATGCATTAGCCAATCCTGGGTTTTAGCACCAAATATTGGGAGGGTGGACTAGTTTGGGATGGCAGTGAAGAGGAATGAGGATGGTACAATGAACAGATAATAAAGATTGGATGGGGGTGAAAGTCCAGTCCTAACTATAGGAGTTTAGCTCTGATTGGTTCCAGAGAGGGATCAATCAGGAAAGAGTGATCTGGGCTTATGGGGATTTTAACAGCTAGCTTGTTGCATGTTACACCCCCTAGATATTTGTATTTATTTAATTTATTTATTTAACTAGGTAAGTCAGTTAAGAACAAATTCTTATTTACAATGACGGCCTACACCGGCCAAACCTGGACGACACCCTATGGGACTCCCAATCACAGCTGGTTGTGATGTAGCCTGGAATCAAACCAGGGTGTCTGTAGTGCCTTAGACCACTGCGCAACTCAGGAGCAGTGTTTTCGTGGACAAGTAACCGTGTCAAGAAAAACTCCTGGCCTTAAACATACATCAGTAAGTGTGCCGAAGACAATAGTCCTCATGTTAGTTTGCTACACTGAAAGGTGTGGAAAGGTGCTGCTCCACTTACCCAGTGTTTGATGACAAGCCCAGGAAGGCTTGAATGACCAGAGGTAACTCATACTTAACAATGAAGAGGTAACTGGACATTGCTGGAGGGGATTAAACATATTTCAGAGTTGTTAACTTCTATTATCATAAGAAAACACAGACACACCCTGCCCATTTTACCTGTATTTTACTTTTCCTAAAAATGCTTACACAAACATTGGAGGAAAACTTTCTGTCAAGAACCACTAAAACTTTTATGAGCCATTGTCACGACTTCGACAGAAGTCGAAGCCTCTCCTTGTTCGGCGGTGGTCGACGTCACCGGTCTTCTAGCCATCATTGATCCATTTTTCATTTTCCATTGGTTTTGTGTTGTCTTCCTACACACCTGGTTTCAATCCCATTCATTACCTGTTGTGCATTTAACCCTCTGTTTCCCCTCATGTCTTTGTCAGTGATTGTTTGTTATTCAGTGTTGTGTTGGTTTTTGTATTGGTGTGCAACAGGTCCTTGTACCCACTTTATTTATTGTTACATTTAGTGTTTGGAGTGGGTTTTGTTTATTTGTTATTAAATACTCCATTACACTCAGTTTGATTCTCCTGTGCCTGACTTCCCTGCCACCTATACACACGACTCTGACAGCCATGAAATCCATGAGTGCAGTGAAGCCATGAGTGCATTTATATTTGCCCATGTGGTTCTCTTCAAAACAGATACTATGTGTTAGTGCTAGTGGGTGAATATATTACTGTATTAGAGGGGCAAAAAGTTTTTGCACTTTTATGGACAGAGGGTCTTATTCAATCAAACTCAATGACCCAATTCCTCATCCTAGGTACTTACCACCAATGTTGTGAAAGGTTATAATGACACCCGCTGCTATTTTTCCTGGGTGTCCAAAAGCCCGGAAGCCCAGCTGTTCATACGCACGAATACCTGAACAGACAAACAAGATGTTAGTCTGTTAAAGAGTAGACATGGGACAGGATCTATATGCCATGACATTAGAAGACACTGTTATCTAAAGCAACAGTGAGTGCATACATTTTTGTATATGTGACACCAGCGAACCAACAACTACCAATTTACAGACAGCTTGGATCATATGGTGGATCCCTACTTTAGGTTTGTCTATAAAAAAAGCTGGGCATTTCTGTCAGGCATTTGTGGAGGGGTAGAATCACAGGTATTTCAATGGTCCAAATGCAGAGGGAAGGTTTGTTGACAGAAAAGTCAGTTAACTTTTCTCATCTTGTTGTGATTAACTTTGTGATTCAGCTTTCAATTTGTCTTTGATTCCTTAGGGTGATCCTAAGTAACACATACTCACCCACAACTCCAGCACTCTTAAGCAGGAGGTGAACCGAGTAGCTGGACAGACAGGCGATACATGTCAACAGGATTCTGCAGAGCACAAGCAACTAACTTAGAGGTTTTGGAAAGGTAAACAACATAATTAATTTCATGTGGATTCAGCCAATGTTAAAATAATGAATCCCATGGTCAGCCCACCGCTTCACAGATGCATCAAACAAACAAAGTAAACTCTATAAGAATAGACTGCCCTCCTGTGACAGCAAATTGATTGGCACAAAACACAAATTAGTTATTCATAAACATTTAAACAATTCTTGACTTCTGACTGGACCTGACGTGAATCTGAGCAATCCAACGTGCAAAGCATGCTGGGGAGCCATATCTGTGGTGTGCTCACACCCAAGCTATGATTCATCAGCCAACTCTTTGCTATATTTAACTCCTGAAATCTGATTTAGGAGTCCCATGTGTCTCAAATCTCACCATAAAAATGACATATGGACACACCAACGCACACCACCCATGTGTCTCAAATCTCACCATAAAAATGACATATGGACACAACAACGCACACCACTCTTCGCCACTGTTCTTTTAACCATTCGAGGACCGTAAATGTTAAACATTACGTTAGATTTACTACTTTTTCATATAATTTTTGTCAGGTTTCCACTGTAGTGTTTTGGTAACATTGTTGCTATGTGTTGTGCAGTAACAGTGTGTATCAAACCATTTTGGGAGGATCTGTGACCTTTTGACAACAACAAAAAATACGAGACAAATAATCCCCCCGCCCCAAGTTTTGTCTTGCCAAGAGCTGTGTAATATTTAACTTGGTGGGCGTGTGTGTACTAATTTGTCTGTTGTCACATCAAGGAATCACATAGGGACATAATGTGTTGCTGTACTTACATAAAGAGAACGATGCCTGTGTTTGACATGGCGTACGACAGTCCCAGAATTCCACTCCCCATTATGGCGTTACTGAGGTTAAAGACGGACATTCCGAAAGAGGTTTTCCCCTCAAACTGCCAAGGCCACAAAGACATGAATGTCCGTTGTTATAACTCCTCATGATGACATTTCAGCATAAAAAGGATGACTGCCAGCTCCAAAGCTGTTGCCATAGTTCTTCATACTCACATCTGTAAACTGGGGCTTCTTGGTCCCATCACTCTTATGTGGTAACATCTCCTCTTCCTCTTCCGCCCGCGGGATACTATGAAGTCATTCAAACCAAGGAAATATAAAAACTATAAGGTTAAACAACACTCAATTTCATCAATGTCCAACTTCAGCCAAGCAAAGTGTCATTATAATCCATTGGGTGCTTGAAAATGCTGTTCATGAAAGTACTGTATCCATTTAAGTGTTTAAAATGCATCTGAGGTAAACTGGTATTTTTCCAGGTGTTCAACACAAATATGATACCTTTTCTGCAAAACCATAATGACAGTGGATTTCATTTAACTTGTTTAGTCTGCTCAAAATAGCCAAACAAACATAACAATACATTTCTGTGCTAAAACAAAAAAACAGGGCAAAAAACTAGTTGAATCAACATTGTTTCCAAGTTATTTCAATAAAATAAATCAATGTGATGATGTTGAATCAATGTGATGATGTTGAATCAATGTGATGATGTTGAATCAATGTGATGATGTTGAATCAATGTGATGATGTTGAATCAATGTGATGATGTTGAATCAATGTGGAAAATGTCATCTTCTTTTCTCCCAACTTCTAACCTAAATCAAATATCATGGTGAAATGTTTTTTTTGCTTTCATGTTGAATTTGCATTAGTTGACAACCACCACAAGACCATGTCAAACTAGACTGTAGACAATTAATCTACACAAACAGTGACAAATATAGGGTGGTAATAGTCTTGTCTGTCAGAAAATAAACACAAATATCCTTGGAATTTGTGGAATCTTGGTGGCCTTTCTGAAATCAAAACACTATCATGCACACAACTGGCGGAATGATATTATCATACATGCCAGTGCAGTCAAAGAGGACACATACCCATTTTCCAAAGGGACAAAGCCATGGTGGTGACCATTTGATAGCTTTTGGAGTTCCATATGTTTTTTTGCTGATACAAAAAGGGCTGGGTGTGACTGATGGTTCTTCACTGACTGGAGGAAAACATTGAAGGATTCACAAGGAGGCTAAAGTTCCAATCTGAAAAAAAGAGAAAAAGATGTACCTTAGATAAATGAACAACTTATCTTTTGGATGTCATTCCAGATGATAGACAGAAAAATGTAAACAGTCAGGTTTGACGGTTTGAGGAATTTGCACGTTGCAAAGTGAATCCTAGACTCTAGGGTAACTGTGGGAGTTGTAAACTTGTCTGTTACTATGGGACCACATGTCATCTTCCCACCAGAGGAATCCATAGCACTACTCTCTCCCTGCATGTGTCATTTCATTTGACGGCTCAGGTTGCATTGCCAGTAATGAGACTCCTGACTACTTTTGAACTCCTTCCGATAAAATTCCATTACTCTTTCAGTAGGGTTTGGTTTACGTGGCAGATCTACGTTGAAGTCCTTCTGCATACAACTCATAATTGATGTAACACTTTCCTCCGTTACAAAATGAAGTGCAGATTGTTAGGGCCAGTTCTTTTTTTGTTTCAATCAACTCACGTTTGCCAGAAAAGGGATGTAAATCTGATATAAACTAAACCTGGAAGCACTGTGTTGCCATCACAGACTTTATTGTGAACACAAACTTTGTTGTACACTGTTATTTATCAATCTTTTATTTATCCAGGTGAGTGCCATTGAGGTAGGAATCTCTATTTAAGGGATCCCTGGTATTGGTTTAGGATTTCACTCTTGTTCATCTACACTGCAGGGTTGCTAAAGTGTAAGATACCTACCAGCCCTATGCCAACTGGTGTGCCAGCTGGGATTTGACATCATTACAGACGAAACTGGCAAACAAGAAATGTCACAATTTGCTGAACAAATAGAGTCATATGAGGCTGCTTACATAACGCCTTCTGATACATTGACACAAGAATTACAGTGCCTTCAGAAAGTATTCACACACCTTGACTTTATCCACATTTTGTTGTGTTACAGCCTAAATGTCAAATGTCTTAAATGTAGATGTTGTGTCACTCATCTATACACTCCATAATGTCAACGTGGAATTATGTTTTTTATTTTTACAAATTAATAAAAAATTAAAATCTGAAATGTCTTGAGTCAATAAGTATTCAACCCCTTTGAATAAAAATGTGCTTAACAAGTCAAATAATAAGTTGCATGGACTAACTCTGTGTGCAATAATTGTGTTTAACATTATTTTTGAATGACTACCCCATCTCTTTACCCCACACATACAATTATCTGTAAGGTCACTCAGTTGAGCAGTACATTTCAAGCACAGATTCAACAGCTAAGACCAGCGAGGTTTTCCAATGCCTCGCAAAGAAAAGCAACTATTGGTAGATGCGTAAAAAAAAAGCAGACATTGAATATTCCTTTAAGCATGGTGAAGTTATAAATTACACTTTGGGTGGTGTATTAATACACCCAGTCACTACAAAGATACAAGCTTCCTTCCTAACTCGGCTGTCAGAGAGGAAAGAAACCGCTCAGGGATTTCACCATGAGGCCAATGGTGATTTTAAACCAGTTACAGAGTTAAACCGCTGTAATAAGAAAAAACTGAGGATGGATCAACAACATCGTAGTTACTCAACAATACTAACCTAAATGACAGAGTGAAAAGGAGGAAGCCGGTACAAAATATAAATATCCAAAACATGCATCCTGTTTGCAATAAGGAACTAAAGTAAAACTGCCAAAAATGTGGCTAAGAAATGTACTTTTTGTCTGAATACAAAGCATCATTTTTGGGGCAAATCCAACACACCACATCACCGAGTACCACTCTTCATATATCAAGCATGGTGCATCATGTTATGGGCATGCTTGTCATCAGCAAGGAATACTGAGTTTTTTTGGACAAAAGAAAAAGAATATAGCTAAGCACAGGCAAAGTCCTAGAGGAAAACCTGGTTCAGTCTGCTTTCCAGCAAACACTGGGAGACAAATTCACCTTTGAGCAGGACATTAACCTAAAATGCAATGCCAAAAATACAGTGGGGAGAACAAGTATTTGAAACACTGCCGATTTTGCAGGTTTTCCTACTTACAAAGCATGTAGAGGTCTGTAATTTTTATCATAGGTACACTTCAACTGTGCGAGCCGGAATTCTTACTGGTTGGTAGGTGATCAAATACTTATGTCATGCAATAAAATGCAAATTAATTACTTAAAAATCATACAATGTGATTTTCTGGATTTTTGATTTTAGATTCCGTCTCTCACAGTTGCAGTGTACCTATGATAAAAATTACAGACCTCTACATGCTTTGTAAGTAGGAAAACTTGCCAAATCGGCAGTGTATCAAATACTTGTTCTCCCCACTGTACATGAGTGGCCTAATTACAGTTTTGATTTAAATCAGCCTGAAAATATATGGCAGGACTTGAAAATGACTGTCTAGCAATGATCAACAACCAACTTGATAGAGCTTGAAGAATTCTTAAAAAAATGGGCAAATATTAGACCATCCAAATTTGCAAAGCTCTAAGAGACTTACCCAGAAAGACTCCCAGCTGTAATCGCTGTCAAAGGGGATTCTAACATGTATTGACTCAGGGGGTTGAATATTTATCTAATCAAAATATATTTGTGTTTTATTTTCCATTAATAAAAATGTTACATTTAATTTTGTGTGGATCGTTAACATTTTTTAAAAAAATGGTATCCATTTTAATCCCTAATTGTAACACAACAAAATGTGGAAAATCTTAAAGGGGTGTGAATACTTTCCGAAGGCACTGTGTACAACAGGATAAGGCA
Source organism: Oncorhynchus mykiss (assembly GCF_013265735.2). Classification (NCBI taxonomy): domain Eukaryota; kingdom Metazoa; phylum Chordata; class Actinopteri; order Salmoniformes; family Salmonidae; genus Oncorhynchus; species Oncorhynchus mykiss. The sequence goes on along the minus strand of NC_048580.1, from coordinate 53,055,031 downwards.
TGTGGTCCTTTATCAAGCTTTGTCAGTTGTGTTTGCCCACTGACAAGGCAATGTTGTATTTTGTTATCTTATAGCTAGGCTACTTTTGTTCTCAGTGTGCTGTATTACATACAAAAGTATTTTCATTCAAAAACATGGTCTGACTAGCCAAAGAAAATATCCAAGTATATCTGAACTTTCAACGTGTAGGCCTATGCTTAACTCATGACTAATGTTCTTTGTTACCCCGACACAATTTTTATTTTTATTTTATTATGGCTTGAAGGTACAACCAACATACAGTATCTTGGATAAAAGCAGCCATATATCATAGTTACTGCTTTTGAAAATAAGCTTTTCTGTTTGACCTTTACCATAGAAAACGTTACTGCTTCTTCTTCTTCTTCTTTAAGAAACTGTGTTGCACAATGACCCGCTAGAGGAAATATGTGTTTTCTAGTACAAGTGATGTGGGATGTTGGAATTCACATTTAAATGCACGCCAGAAGTTTTATTAAACCCTGGGATGGATACGTGGCTCACTGGGTCCAGAGATGCAGTTTGGAGTAAATCCTGGTTTTTACCACCAGTTGCTAGAGACATCAGCCTTGTAACCTACCATGTCAAACGTGAGTTTGATAAGGTTCGACCACTCTGACATCACATGACACATCATGTGCTTTTCAAACGTGACTCAGGTAGCGGGTTCCCTAACACGTATTAGACTTTTTCTTAGAGACACATGAGGATTGGATATGATTGGATGATTTGTCAGAATGTGACTTCTGATGACTCATACTCAGGTCACACTTTATTTGGATAGTCCGGATAGTCCATCTGTAGATGCTCTACAGATGGTCATACTATCAACAAACTACCTGTTGATAAGCAACTGTTGATAAGAAACATGTTAAGGTTACGGTTAGGGTTAGGATTAGGATAAGGGTAAGGGTAAGGGTTAAGGTTAGAGTTACGGCTAGGGCTAAGGTTAAGGTAAGGGTTAAGGTTAGGGTTAGGATAAGAGTTAAGGTTAGGGATAGGGATAAGGTTTAGTAGATAGTTAGTTGAAATGTTACTGATAGTCTGTAGAGCATCTACAAATGGACTATCCAAATAAAGTGTTACCCTTTTGATATCAAATCAAATTTATTTATATAGCCCTTCTTACATCAGCTGATATCTCAAAGTGCTGCACAGAATGGGTATTGGTAAATTGATATGGGTAAATTGATATGGGTAAATTGTACTCCAATGATGTCCTATGGGGCAACTCTAGTTTCTATATCAATAATACCCAACAAGTTTCATCATCAGCCAAACATAAAGTGATAAATGTTACCTATATAACATATACAACTATGTAATCCAGCACATATCATACTACACACAAAATAAAATACTTGCCACAGATTTGTGATTGGTTTGGTTATGCAGTTTGTAATAGAAATATCATGTAGCAGCTCAGTTTGAAAGCCAGTGAGATTTGTGGGAGCCTGCGTCTCATGTGTTCTATCGACAGCGATGCCAAACCATAATTCAGGAAACAATGTCTTGCGAGGAAATGTGTGATAAAATAACATCAAAGTCCTGATATAACTATTACTGTGCTATTACATTTAGATAAGGATTAAGAAAAAAATGGAATATATCTGCAGAGCCTAAACCTTGATGGAAAGGACACCAACATTTAGAAAAGCCATGTGTGAAATCACACCAGTTCAATGGAAAAAATAGCTCACATACATTTTGTGTCTGCCGCAGAATGTCACCCTTATTTTCTAAAGGTCAAATGCATCTGTTTTTATCTAAATGTTCAATCATTTCTGGGTAACAATTAAGCACCTTAATGTATTTGTTTTTAATCAAAATTGTAAAAAATTAACAAAAATAGCTTCTTCACAAAGAGCAATTTCTCAAGAAATAATTTTGCTAGGACTGTCTGGGAGTGGGGAGGGGTAAACGGAAAACGGTCTGTTATTGGCAGAGAGGTTTGGAATTCTCTTTCTTATTGGTCTATTAAGAAGGCAGGCCAAAACTACAGAGATTTCAGACTTCAAAACAGCTCTGATTTCAAACAGCTCTTACACTAAAGAGCATTATCATAATTTTCACAATTTCACAGTATTATTCCAACCTCGTAGTGTGGAAATATATATAAAACACAGAAAAATCTAGTTTTTGACTGCACTTGGTCTTTAACGAATCTACTAAACCCCCCAACACATTTTTTTCATTCGGAACTGATAGACATTAGACCAGAAGAGGTCATGTACTTCAGACTAGCTGTCGCCATTGGCGTCGGCTAATGGGGATCCTAATAAATCAAAAAATCCTTACACACACCTCCCCTGAGAGAACTGGTTATGCTAATGCAGGTAATGTAGCTCTTCACCAGTTCCCACACCCATTCCACCAACATTCCTTTCTCTGTCTCTCTTCCTTTTTACATTTCTACATTGCTATGTTACATGTGTGATTTTTCTCCTCACTAAGTCGCTCCCTCTTCGGCTAAAATCTTTATTCTAATGCATGAAGAGCCCCTGGCAAGAAGGGTCGGGCAAGCACATTCTTGCATTGCGTCTTGGGAATCAAACTCCAGAATGTCTTTCTACTGTGTTATCATTTCACACCAACACAAAATGTTTCTAAAAAAAATCAACACCCAACCATCACCACTACTACAAACAAACACACACACAAATGTGCTGGTGACCAATGCACACACACGCATGCACACAAACACACATTATCTATTTCTAAACATATTATCTACATTGCAATGATCTTTTGTTGAAATGTAGTCTTTTTCTGATGTTTATGTTGGATGTTTTAGGAAGTTGAGTGCTTTTCCAGCCACAGCGGTAGGCAACCAATACAGCCAGGAAATCCTCTCTCGGTGAAGAAGGAGGATCTCAGGTTAAAAAGGTCTAAAATTAAAGAGTTATTTCTGATAAAATGTCTGTTTTAATATTTAGATGAAAAGCTAAACAAGCTAGGTTTCTTATATGATGGATTATTGACTGACCCATCAGAAAACACATAGCTTAATCTGTAATGGGAAGAACAAGTTAATAGTGGGAGTTCCATCAACCAATCCTGCATAGTTATTTCCGAGAAAGCCTGTTGAATCGTGCATTCGGCCCACAGAAGAACCACAAATATCTACCACCATGTGACGGTAGTTTGAAATGGTGGATAGACATTGCAACTTCCCTGTATTACTGAAGCTAGTATTCAACTATTTATATGTTTCCAATGCTTAGTTGCTGAGTGAGAGAAATAAATGTGCCTGAAGAATAAAAGGGAAAGTATATGGCACAGCAGAGCACAGCACATAAAATACCCTCTGACCCCATACTTTCTGCGCAATAGAGGGGTGTATACATGACATATTATGCAATAACCTTCCATTTTGGTCTTGCTTTCTATTGGCTGATTAAGAGGTTGCTATGAAGATTATGTAAATACAATTTGAGGAAGAGCTATAAATTATGTTCTCTAATGGTAGGATCAACTGATTCTTGCATTTATTAGACAAAGTGAAAAAATGGGTTTCTTTCTCAAACAACTGAAGTAGCCAGCTAACCCGCTTGCTTATAGTTGCACTAGGGTCGGTAGCAGAAGCCAAAGCAACCAATTTGTAAGGTTTGTGTTAGCTAATCAGCTCCTTTGTTGTTCAACGTGACGTGCCATTCCATAATAGCTGCCGTTGCTACTGCTAGCTAGCATGAGGACGAAAACGGCAGTTTACTTCAAAACGTTCAATCTTCTCGTTGTAACAGTTGGAATAATGGGACAAAATCAGAGTACAACACATTTGTCATCCCTTGATTGAAGTACGTTTTCCGAGCTATATCTCAACCCGGGCTCCGTGGTGTCTTATTATACACAGGAATGCTGTCAGATCCCAGTGCAGCTGTAAGGAAGTGGGTTGGATCCGCTGGCTAACAACTGAAGTAGAAGGCACTCCATTGTGTGCAGTAGTGTGCAGTAGACACTCAATTATAAAAATAGAGTTTATTACAGATCCATAGTTAAAAACAAACTGATATTTCAGTCCGAGGCTTTTGCATTTACAGACAAAGAATGAGTTCAGAATCCATGAGTGGTGGGTTTGATTCACGTAAAAAAACAGTCAGACCAGAAAAATATTAATCAATCATTACACTTAACTATAAAACATGATGTTCTGAGCAATTCCCTAAATATATTATCAGTCACACAAAGGAGACAGTGGCCACTGAATTTGTTTGTCAGTTGGTGCAGTTACTCCTGTGAGGTCACTACTTATCACGCTGTCTGTCTTTGACCTTTCTAAATTGACTTATTCAGACCAGTGTTCCAACAATTCATATATATATATATATATATATATATATATATATATATATATATCCACATACATGACACTGCTCAGGGAAAATGTAATCATAAAACTGAATTATTCAAATAATGTTGTGGAAATCAAATTAAGTAGTACTACTGACAATGACAAGTTCCACTATGCTACCTCACAATGCTACCTCACTGACAATGACAAATTCCACAATGCTACCTCACAATGCTATCTCAATGACAATGACAAATTCCACAATGCTACCTCACAATGCTACCTCACAACAATCCCTACCGATGTCCACCAGTGGAATTTCAATGGTATTTTACCCTTCTTGTCAAGTTCCTGCTATGACCCCCACGTGGCATAGCAATACATAGAGCAGAATCAAGGAATGTTCTATTACCTTCAGATGCAGAGAACGTAGAGTTTCAAAGACAGAGAGTAAGTGAAGTGTGTCCTGAGTAGAAGAGATGTTTTCTTGGCCAAGGTGTTGTTTTGCCCAATTGTAATTGGCTTGAGTTTATAGCCAAGAAGAAAGAGCAGAGTGTCTGCTAAGAGTAAGGGAGAGGGTTAGGGCGCGAGCACATATAGAGGAAAAGGCACTAAAAGGGAGGGTTGTTCAAAATGATGGTCTCAAGTTTCTTATGATGTCACACATGCTCATTACTTTTGCTGCTGTCAAAACCAGGCGGTCAGTGGCCTTTTCTCGCATCAATTGCTCCATTGGGAATCTATCACATTTGGAGGAGGCACACTCAGATACACTAGACCCATTGAAGTCTGCTGATAGGACAACAAGTCATTCTTACATGCCCCCCTTTTCCAAAAAACTGGCAACATTGGAAATAAATATGGTTAGGTGATCAACCTCTGGTTGCTTAAGAGTCCAGCCCAGTGGTATGAGTTACATCATGCCCCCTTATGAAATACAGTGGAAAGGAAAGGTAAACCCCAAGGCTACATGAAGCTAAACTCAGAATTCCTGAAAGCAGTCAAACGTTTTAAACTCAATAGAGTCGTTAAGACAACGCTGCATCCAAACACCAGATAGCAGAAAATGAAAGTACTCCCATGGTTGTCATTCTGATTCTGATGAATCAGGGATAGTGACTTTTGTAAATGTGTTTGTCACTAGAAATCTCTGCATTAAAAAATGTAGATAAAGTTTTGGACCCATAACATCTGAGATTTGCTGAAGAACAAAAAATACACTGTTTATAACGGTTTAGGGGTGATGAGGGTGCTGCAGCACACTGAACAATCAGAAGAAAAAATATATATAAATCATTTGTGGTCACACCCAATGATGTGTATAAATCTTGGATGACTGACAGAGGGCACCATCTTGGCACCCCTCTATTGTAAAAAAAAGATTTTGGAAGCTATAGAAATACATGTATTAATGTCTACATTCGTTTTTTGACACATTTATTATATTACACACACCTTAATCCATACTTTTAAATTATATTATGTGAGTTACACATAAAAAATATATAAAACATTTTCCTTAAAGTATTTATTTTAGAGAGTACTAATGTTACAGTCCCCACTACAACAACAAAAATACTTAAATGCATGTAATTTTGTCCTTGAAACATTTAATTTAAATACTGTAGAATTCCGTTAATTCCTATGGAGGACTGCTCCGACTGGGGAGTGCCAATATGGCCGACAGGTGGCTTCAAAGCCTCACCACCTCCCTTCAAGACACACGTGACCCACTCTAATTCGCCTGACAGATCAACGGACGACGCAATCGCCATTGCACTGCACACTGCCCTCACCCACCTGGACTTAAGGAATGCATATGTGAGGAGGCTGTTTCTTCAACTACAGCTTGACCTTCAATACCATAGTGCCCTCTAAGCTCACCACAAAGCTCACGGCCCTGGGACTGAACTCCTCCCTATGCAACTGGGTCCTGGACTTCGAATAAGAAAAATGTGTTAAGAAAGTATTTACTAAAATAAACTGAAGTAAAAAATAAACAGACCAAATTAAAAATCTATGAAAATAAATAAAAAATAACTGATAATTACGGTGCAAGAATAAAATAACACAAAGTCAATGTGCAAGGGCACCGGTTAGTCAAGATAATTTTATTAGCTGTTCAGGAGTCTTATGACTTGGGGCTAGAAGCTGGAAGCCTTTTGGACCTAGACTTGGGGCTCCAGTACCGCTTGCCATGCAGTAGCAGAAAGAACCGTCTATGACTAAGGTGGCTGGAGTCTTTGGCAATTTTCGGGCCTTCCTCTGACACCGCCTGGTATAGAGGTTATGGATGGCAGGAAACTTGGCCCCAGTGATGTACTGGGCCGTCTGCACTACCCCCTGTTGTGCCTTGCGGTCGGAGGCTGAGCATTTGCCATACCAGGCGATGATGCAACCAGTCAGGATGCTCTCAATGGTGCAGCTATAGAACTTTTTGAGGATCTGAGGACCCATGTGTCACACCCTGACCTTGGAGATCCTTTTTATGTCTCTATTTTGGTTTGGTCAGGGCGTGAGTTGGGGTGGACATTTCTATGTGTTGCGTTTCTATGATTTTCTATCTCTATGTTTTGGCCGGGTATGGTTCTCAATCAGGGACAGCTGTCTATCGTTGTCTCTGATTGGGAACCATACTTAGGTGCCTTTTTTCCCACCTGTCTTGGTGGGAAGTTTACTTTCTTTATGGCACTTAGCCTTAAGCTTCACAGTTTTGTTTGTAGTGTGTATTGTTTTGTTCGGCGTCTTTTTCTTAATTAAAGAACATTTTTTATTTATTTATTTATTTAATTCACCTTTATTTAACCAGGTAGGCAAGTTGAGAACAAGTTCTCATTTACAATTGCGACCTGGCCAAGATAAAGCAAAGTAGTTCGACACACACAACGACGCAGAGTTACACAAGAGTAAAACAAACATACAGTCAATAATACAGTATAAACAAGTCTACATACGATGTGAGCAAATGAGGTGAGATAAGGGAGGTAAAGGCAAAAAAAGGCCATGGTGGTAAAGTAAATACAATATAGCAAGTAAAACACTGGAATGGTAGATTTGCAGTGGAAGAATGTGCAAAGTAGAAATAAAAATAATGGGGTACAAAATAAATAAATAAATAAAATAAATACAGTAGGGGGCGAGGTAGTTGTTTGAGCTAAATTATAGATGGGCTATGTACAGGTGCAGTAATCTGTGAGCTGCTCTGACAGTTGGTGCTTAAAGCTAGTGAGGGAGATAAGTGTTTCCAGTTTCAGAGATTTTTGTAGTTCGTTCCAGTCATTGGCAGCAGAGAACTGGAAGGAGAGGCGGCCAAAGAAAGAATTGGTTTTGGGGGTGACCAGAGAGATATACCTGCTGGAGCGCGTGCTACAGGTGGGTGATGCTATGGTGACCAGCGAGCTGAGATAAGGGGGGATTTTACCTAGCAGGGTCTTGTAGATGACATGGAGCCAGTGGGTTTGGCGACGGGTATGAAGCAAGGGCCAGCCAACGAGAGCGTACAGGTCGCAATGGTGGGTAGTATATGGGGCTTTGGTGACAAAACGGATTGCACTGTGATAGACTGCATCCAATTTGTTGAGTAGGGTATTGGAGGCTATTTTGTAAATGACATCGCCGAAGTCGAGGATTGGTAGGATGGTCAGTTTTACAAGGGTATGTTTGGCAGCATGAGTGAAGGATGCTTTGTTGTGAAATAGGAAGCCAATTCTAGATTTAACTTTGGATTGGAGATGTTTGATGTGGGTCTGGAAGGAGAGTTTACAGTCTAACCAGACACCTAGGCATTTGTAGTTGTCCACGTATTCTAAGTCAGAGCCGTCCAGAGTAGTGATGTTGGACAGGCGGGCAGGTGCAGGCAGCGATCGGTTGAAGAGCATGCATTTAGTTTTACTTGTATTTAAGAGCAATTGGAGGCCACGGAAGGAGAGTTGTATGGCATTGAAGCTTGCCTGGAGGGTTGTTAACACAGTGTCCAAAGAAGGGCCAGAAGTATACAGAATGGTGTCGTCTGTGTAGAGGTGGATCAGATACTCACCAGCAGCAAGAGCGACATCATTGATGTATACAGAGAAGAGAGTCGGTCCAAGAATTTAACTCTGTGGCACCCCCATAGAGACTGCCAGAGGTCCGGACAGCAGACCCTCCGATTTGACACACTGAACTCTATCAGATAAGTAGTTGGTGAACCAGGCGAGGCAATCATTTGAGAAACCAAGGCTGTCGAGTCTGCCCGATGAGGGTGTGGTGATTGACAGAGTCGAAAGCAGCTGCTTTCCAATCTTTGGGAATCTCAGACGACACGAAAGAGAGGTTGAACAGGCTAGTTGCAGAGGGAGGTGTTTAGTTGCAGGGTCCTTAGTTTTGTGATGAGCTTTGAGGGCGCTATGGTGTTGAACACTGGGCTGTAGTCAATGAATAGCATAGGTGTTCCTTTTGTCCATGTGGGAAAGGGCAGTCTGGAGTGCAATAGAGATTGCATCATCTGTGGATCTGGTCGGGCGGTATGCAAATTGGAGTGGGTCTAGGGTGTCAGGTAATGTAGAGATGATATGATCCTTAACTAGCCTCTTAAAGCACTTCATGATGACAGAAGTGAGTGTTACGGGGCTATAGTAATTTAGTTCAGTTACCTTTGCTTTCTTGGGTACAGGAACAATGGTGGACATCTTGAAGCAAGTGGAGACAGCAGACTGGGATGAGGAGAGATTGAATGTGTCCGTAAGCACTCCAGCCATCTGGTCTGCGCATGCTCTGAGGACGTGGCTAGGGATGCCGTCTGGGCTGGCAGCCTTGCGAGGGTTAACACGTTTAAATATCTTACTCACGTCGGCCACAGAGCAGTTCTTGGGAGCGGGCCGCTTCGGTGGAACTGTGTTATTCTCAAAGCGTGCGAAGGTGTTTAGCTTGTCTGGGAGCAAGACGTCGGTGTCCGGGCGACGAGGCTGGTTTTCCCTTTGTAATCCGTGATTGTCTGTTGACCCTGCCACATATGTATTGTTTCTGAGCCGTTGAATTGTGACCTTACTTTGTCGCTGTACTGCCGTTTTGCCTGTCTGATTGCCTTATGGAGGGAATAACTAAATCAAATCAAATTGGTCACATACACATGGTTAGCAGATGTTATTGCGAGTGTAGCAAAATGCTTGTGCTTCTAGTTCTGACAGTTCAGCAATATCTAAGAAGTAATTGATGCACCTGTACTGACCTCGCCTTCTGGATGATAGCGGGGTGAACAGGCAGTAGCTCAGGTGGTTGTTGTCCTTTATGATCTTTTTGGCCTTCCTGTGTCATTGTGTGCTGAAGGTGTCCTGGAGGGCAGGTAGTTTGCCCTCGGTGACATGTTGTGCAGACCGCACAACCCTCTGGAGAGCCCTGCGGTTGTGGGAGGTGCAGTTGCCATACCAGGCGGTGATACAGCCCGAAAGGATGCTCTCAATTGTAAGTCTGTAAAGGTTTGTGAGAGTTTTAGTTGACAAGCCAAATTTCTTCAGCCTCCTGAGGTTGAAGAGGCACTGCTGCGTCTTCTTCTCCACACTGTATGTGTGGGTGGACCATTTCAGTTTGTCAGTGGTATGTACGTACATAACTTAAAACTTTCCACCCTCTCCACTGCTGTCCCGTCGATGTGGATAGGGGGGTGCTACCTTTGCTGTTTCACAATCATCTCCTTTGTTTTGTTCATGTTGAGTGAGAGGTTATTTTCCTGACACCACACTCCAAGAGCCCTCACCTCCTCCCTGTAGGCTGTTGTGTTATCTGCAAACTTAATGATTGAGTTGGAGGCGTACATGGCCACTCAGTCATGTGTAAACAGGGAGTACAGGAGGGGGCTGAGCACGCACCTTTGTGGGGCCCCAGTGTTGAGGATCAGCGAAGTGGAGATATTGTTTCCTACCTTCACCACCTGGGGGAGGTCCATCAGGAAGTCCAGGAACCAATTGCACAGAGCGGGGTTGAGACCCAGGGCCTCAAGCTTAATGATGAGCTTTGAGGGTACTATGGTGTTGAATGCTGAGCTGTAGTCAATGAACAGCATTTTCACATCCTCTTGTCCAGATGGAATAGGACAGTGTGCAGTATGATGGAGATGTATGCAGTATGCAAACTGAAGTGGGTCTAGGGTGGCAGGTAAGGTGGAGGTGATATGATCCTTGACTTGTCTCTCAAAGCACTTCATGATGACAGAAGTGAGTGCTACGGGGCGATAGTCATTTAGTTCAGTGACCTTTGCATTCTTGGGTACAGGAACAATAGTGGTCATCTTGAAGCATGTGGGGACAACAGACTGAGCCGTTGAACTGCAACTCCACTTTGTCTCTATACTCACATTTTGCTTGTTTGAATGCCTTGCGGAGGGAATAACTACACTGTTTGTATTTGGCTATATTCCGAGTCTCCTTTACATGGTTAAATGCGGTGGTTCGCACTTTCAATTTTGCGGGAATTCCGCCATCTATCCATGGTTTCTGGTTAGGGTAGGTTTTTCACAATTGGCCCAGGGTTGTCAGAGTTTGGCCGGTGTAGGCCGTCATTGTAAATAAGAATTTGTTATTTAAAAAAGTAACCTTCATTCAACTAACTTACCTAGTTAAATAAAATAAAAAAATAAAGGGGATGAGCAAAATGGAGTCATGATCTGATTTGCCAAAGGGAGGGCCTTGTAGGCATGCCGGGAGTTGGAGTGCAGTGGTCGAGTGTTTTAGCAGTGCGAGTACTACAGCAGTCAATGTGTTGATAGAACTTCGCTAGGGTTTTCCTCAAATTTGCTTTGTTAAAATCCCCAGCTACAATAAATGCGGCCTCGGGATATGTGGTTTCCAGTTTGCACAAAGTCCAGTGTAGATCCTTGAGGGCCGTTGTGGTATGGCTTGAGGGAGAATATACATTCACACTTGTATCGGGCTGCGTCACAGCCTGTTACAGCAAGGCACTGAAGAGGGTGGTACTACCATTGGGTACACACTGCCTATCCCCAACCCCACCCCAATGGACATTAATCATTGTTGACCTCCACACGGAACATGGCCACGTGGTCTGCTTATCTCGCGTGGACAGATTTGGGGTGGAGTAATGTCGCATTCCAATGCTAGACGGAGCTAGGAAACTCGGAAATGTCCGAATTGCTAAATGGTTGTAGTTATACCGTGCCGCGTTTACCAGTTGGTAAGTCAGACATTTCCGAGTTTCCTAGTTCTGACTAGTACATGAACGTGGCACAAATCCTTTCGCTTCGCCTCTTCCTCGACGCAGTACCCAGTCATGCGACTCCAGAAGCGGGGGGATGCTGGGAATCATAGTTTAACTTTCCCAACTCTCCAGTTTTTTTGCAACACTACTGAAGAATGTTGAAACTCAGCATCCCATAGAACACTGCTATCATATCCTCCTCCCACGTGACTTAATGTGTTTATAGATGCAGCAATTTAGCTTTCACTAATTTGTCAGCTAGCTATCTCTCATACGAAAAAAGCTATTTGTAAGACATTTAAGGGAGCACAAAAAAGTGTTAAGTGGAAATGTTGCTGGAATAGTTACTGTCGTGCCTCTAGTTCATCCGTTGAGAAGTGACAACGTAAGCTAGTTCCCCAGCTAAAAACAGGCGAGCTAGCTTGTTGTTTTTGAATGGATCCGCCTGTGAAACCTCTAACGTTATCTAGCTAGCCAAAAGAAGCATATTGAAGCCTAATGATTGGAATTTCGGGGGATTTTTGCTAAAGGAATTGCAAGGCACTTAATCTTCTTACAGTGATGGAGGAAGTTGATAAGATTTTAATTCACTCCCTTAGACAGACCGGCACGTAAGTAGTTAGCCAACATTATTAACATTTTGTTTCTAGTTAGCGAACGTTTGCCATCTGGCTTGCTACTGTTTCTTGTTTGTGTCTATTGAGTTTTGGATAGCTCGCTACCCCTAGATACGTAGCTCTCTTCTTTGATTTAGTGACTGACACCCAGGCCTATCTTCATTCAATTACTCATCAGCCATTATCTCAACTGATGTTTTCCTTGGGAAGTGAAGTGCAGAGAGCTAGCTAAGTTAGCTAAATTACATTAATTCACTCTTGTACGAGTGTGTTCTAACAGCTGGTTCTTTTGATTTGAACTCTGCAAATCTTTGAGCTACTGTAATGACCAGAATTCTTCCATGTCGGTCAAGTTAGCTACGCTAACTGTACACATTTTCAATGTCGTTTAAGAGTAACTTGCTGATTACATGACTAGCGAGGTGTGAGACACACATGAGAAGTTAACCCCGTGCACTTGCATCTCATGCTCTGTGTGTTTGCAAAGGGACGTGGGGGAGGATGTTCAGAGTGTGAAGCGCTTCTCCAGTGAGCTCATAGTGGAGGCGGTAGTGAAATGTCTGCGAGTGATCGACCCGGCCCTGGGGAGCAGCCTGTCCCACTCCTTACCCCCCGGCATGTCTGCCCGCTTTCGAGTGGGCATGAGCCTGGCACAGGCCTGTCAGGTGAGAGGTCAAAAAGAAAAGGGATAGTGCTCCCCCTCCTGTTGCGAAGTGAGGCTCGTGACTCTCTCCCCACAAGACTATGTTGATCAAATGAAGAAGATTAAGATATTGTTGGATCTAAAATAATATCCATGCATGACTTCTTGATGTACAGTAGCCATATGATCTATACCCCCTTTGCATGACACTCAGTCCAGGGTCTTTTTATACTCTAAAATCAATTGAATTTCATTACGTCAAGCTCAGTTATTAATTGTCCCAAATGTCTGAATAGATGTAATTCAGCAACCAATTTGACCTCCTGCGACAATTTGAAGTCATGTCATATCCTAATGCCATTCCATCTCGTTGAGCACTGCTTTGAATTATTTTTATTTCCTCACTCGATTGGCTTTATTGAATAGTCCATTTGCTTGCATAACTTCATTGAAGTGATCTTCTGAAATGTAGTTTTATTACAAGATTTAGAATCTCCCAAGTGTGAATACATTTGGTTTGCTCATTTTGTGAAGAAGGCTCCATCATTCCACATGTTCGTAATGGTCTTCATACACAATGTCGTGGACTGATTCCATTTTCATGCTCTAGACTGGGTGAGGTATGTGACACAAAGGTTAATGTCATGTGTATGAGCAGACTCCATAACCAGGTTGACATGTGTTTCTATGCAGGACCTTGGCTACAAGGGAGAGATTGGCTACCAGACTTTTCTTTACAGCAATGAGCCAGAGATCCGCTCCCTGCTCATGTTCCTGGTGGAGAAGCTGCCCAGAGAAAGTGCTGAGGCCTTGGACCAACCAGCAGGTACAGACACATTGTCCCACCATTGTACTTCTTGTCATTTATTGAATACCATTAACTTTAGCAATCCCGTTATACATTGGTCATTTGTTTTGCTTTATAATCTGATCAATAAAAATACATTGAATGTTTGTGAATCTCTCAAAATGACAATTACTTAATCTATAAGTATTTATTTGTCTCGCATTCATTGTACCCCATAACAGGTAAATCGGTCCTCCTCCAGAAATTGATAGCTGCCCAGATCAAAGCTCAGCTGGCCTTGCCTTGGCTCCCTCCATCTTGCAGACTACCCCTCCTATGTAAAACACAGGTAGCTATGTCCTGCTGGCAATATCACAAAGCATTAATGACATGGCAGCTAAAGTTAAGAAACACTGACAAATAACTGTTGGTTTCCTAGATCATAAAGGAAGTTAGATTTCAGGGCTGGTCAGTGAAAGTAGTGAGGCAATAATGCAATGTCTCAAGTTTATCCTGTTTTTTATGACCTGGATATTTATTGAAGTCAATAAACCAAAATGATGCACTATACAAACTTCCTATTTTAATGTCTTTGTCAAGTATTCCCACTTAATGTATGTGTTCTCGCTTAACATTTCATTATTTTTAGAACCCAGGACCTTCCCACAGTTTCCACTCTCAGCCCCTTAGTTTACTGCACTGCCTCAAAGTGCCTGGGAAAAAGCAATTGAAAGGTAAACCCCAGAATACACAGGGCCCTCTGTACTTACTCTCATTGCATATCATTCTGTAATCCAATTCTTCCAATTGTGTAGGGTTCTGAATTAGTAGCCTATATATATTAGCATGTGGTACAATATATTTTTTGCCAATGAAATAAGAACCTGTGGTGAAAGTTAAATCCCAGTGTACCACGTCATTCTTTTCACCCCGTCTCCAGAGGAAAAGGACTACCACAGGGAATTTCTTCCACCTGTGACTGCACAGCCGTCGCAGCATGCCTCAGTGCCGGCCTCCCTGCTGGAGCTGCATGCAGGGGAGCTTAGTGCCGCCCAGGAGTGGGACAATGAGTGGAACAGCCAAGGCCTCCTTTCCCGCCTCACCCCTGAGGTACACTCTTAAAGGGATAGTTTTTCAAGATTCTGGACAATTTCAATTTGAGCACAGAAGAATAATTTTGTGTTTATTGCATGGTTTTAATCTCTGATCTCCACTTTTCCTCTCGTGGCCACCCAGGAATATCGCTCCAGGAAGCGTGCCCGTCTGCAGAAGCGGATCGAAGAGCAGCTGCGCACTGCGGCCCAGTCTCACTCGGATACCCTCGGTGCCCACACGGCGTCTGCTCTCACAGAGCTACTTCAGTCCTTCGGGGGCTCCTCCCTTGGTGGTGACATCCTCGCCAAGGGCACCCGCTTCACTCACACCGAGAAATTCACTTTCACACAGGTGATTGAAGAGTTAACAAAGCCTGCCCCGAAGACATTGAGCAACATCTACAAATGTTCCCCCTTTCATTGCCAATCTGAATCTAGTGTGTGTGTGCCAGGAGCCTGCGAAAGCCTCCCAGCAGATGGCGGCCAGCTCCCTTCCCAGCTCGCATCAGTCGGAGGAGGAACTGCAGGCCCGACAGCAGGAGGAGCTGGCCTCCCTGCAGCGGCAGCTACAGCAGCTCTCCCTCAGCCTAGAGGAGGTGGGCGGAGACATGAGGCAGCTCACCGTATCCATACTTCAGGTAACTGGAACCTCTGATTTAAAACAGATAAACTCTGTATTTGTGTAGACCTCAGACTAGGGATGTGCGTGGTTATTCGAATATCCAATCTGATATTTGTATTTTGCAGGGGGGGGAATTATAGCCCTATTTTAAGTATTTTTCAAAGTTTCATTAAAATATCCATATGGGATTGTTAGATGAAAGGATATACCATGACATTTAAACATGAAAAGTGTTTGTATTTTTTTATGTATTTTTTAGGTTCTGCACCCCATAAAAAGACGGGTAGTTGACCGGTAGCCTTCACATGTGTAGCTTGTTGTTTATGTTGGCCAATCAAAGCGACAATGTGGAGAAAGAGAGTGAGTTCACTAATGCAATGCAAGATCGAATAAAATGAAGTAATGTATAGTTAGCAAAATGAGATCTAGGCAACAATGAGCAACCAACATGTAGGCAGTTGTTTTCTCTAGCTAACTTGCTTCTCTAGGCTTTTACAGTGAAGACGGGCACTGTTATATGCGACGATAAATAACATTGTGGCTGCAACAAGTTAGCTAGTCTTGGCTGTAGCTGAGTTGCCTCTCTCTCCGTCTGTTCCTTCACATACTCAGCTGCAGCAATGGAGGGCCAGCTTCTCTCCATCGCGCAACAGTGCTCAGGTTAACTTAAGTAAAAAAAAGATGTGCATTTCCTATATCCGGATATCCGACAAATTCATGATGCTATTCGAATAGTGAAATGATTACATACCCCCATCCCTACCTCCAACCAGAGTTACCACAGTCAAATGAACTGTGACATGTAAGATGTAGTCACCCTGCGAGACTAACTTGTCTCCTGTCTGTGTGCAGGTGTCAGATGAGCTGAAGCAGAAAGAGCTGAGCAAGGCAGAGAAGGAGGACTCTGTGTGGGTGAAGAAGCAGACCATTGACCTGATGCCGGACGCAGAGAACAACCTGGCCAAGCTGCAGGCCCTGGTGGAGGGAAGTGCCAAGCGAGTGGTCAACCTTGCTGCGCAGTGGGAGAAACGCAGAGCTCCGCTCATCGATGAGCACCGCAGGCTCAAGGAGCTCTGCAGCAACCAAGAGGTAGCGTTCATCTCCTTAGATATCACCACATGTGTGTTTGACTGTGTGAGAGAAATTCTTATTTCAACTTCCATTCTTTTTTGTAGATGGAGTCCTCCAGAAAGCTATCTGAAATCAAAGAGCTTCACAACAAAATCCATCAGTCTGCGGAGGAGTCCAAGAAGAAGGAGGCACTGTATAAACAACTGGTATTAGAACACATTTTAAATGTATTTGGGATGAGTTACTTCTACACTGTGTTTATTTGGGTTCCAGTCCATGCATTGTATGTCAGACACAATTTTGGGGAATCTGACATCTCTTTCAGATAACAGAGTTTGAGAATCTCCCCAAAGATGTCTCTCGCTCAGCATACACTGCGAGGATCCTGGAGATCGTTGGCAACATCAGGAAACAGAAGGAAGAAATTACAAAGGTACACTGTTTGAGACACCTCAACAATGCAGTCCTGAGTATATCCTCAAAAACAAAGGAATTAAAAACTCAATTTGAAACTGAGTAGTGTGATTTCAAGTATGGTATTTGTGTGTCCGCCTCTCGGTCTGTAGATTCTGTCTGACACTAAGGAGCTGCAGAAAGAGATTAACAATCTGACTGGAAAACTGGACCGAACGTTCGCTGTGACTGATGAGCTGGTCTTCAAGGTAGAGCACCTAGCAAGATAACTCATGCATCTACTTTTTTTGCAATTATAGGTCAAAGAAATCCCTTCTAGATCACCTGATAATGCTCAACTTGCTACCAAGGAACCATGCTGTCAGTTTGCTCATGCCTTTCATTTCAATTGTTCTATAACACAGTTTGACAATTTCAGGAAAGCACACCAATGATGTTCCTTCTTGCCTAATCAATACTTTTCCTAATACTGTGTAGGATGCGAAGAAAGATGAATCTGTCCGCAAATCCTACAAGTACCTGGCAGCCTTGCATGAGGTAAGAGCTTGTTTGCAGAATATAACATTTTCTTAGAAATTGAAGAGCAAGACATACTGCATATCCTTTGGTCTGGTGCTCTGTGGTAATTTTAGGTGCCTATAGCTACATTGCTTAGTTGTGACTTCATTATCTTCCTTGGTATAGAACTGCACTCAGTTGATCCAAACTATTGAGGACACAGGCACAATCATGAGAGAGATCAGAGACCTGGAGGAGCAGGTATATATGGCCCTCTTTCTTTTATTCCAAACCACTAACTTGTACTGCTACTGTACCACATGAGTCAGTTTGTCATTTTATTGACATAGTGATATAGGGCTGACTTGGTAGAGCAAACTTTTAAGTTTCCTTCTCTCCATAGATTGAAACTGAAAATGGTAAGAAGACTGTAAGCAACCTGGAGAAGATCCTCGAGGACTACAAAGCCATTCGCCAGGAGAACTCTGCTCTGGCTGCCAAGATCAGAGAGGCCTGACGTGACCCTCCCCATGCTGCACCGTAGTGGCCACCTGATGTGTCTGCTGGTCAAACTGACTGGTAGCATGCCCTTGAGACTGACTGCCTGTCCTCTGTCTGTGTGTGTGTGTGTGTGTGTGTGTGTGTGTGTGTGTGTGTGTGTGTGTGTGTGTGTGGAACCAAGAAAGTACACTCCATCTGGTCTCAAGACTTTCAACGCTGTCCTTTGTCCACTGTCTTGTTGCATTGCCTTCTGGGAGCACTGACGGCATATGGGGAAGGGGAGATAGATTTTTGTACCATTTTTAATGCACAAACTTTGGCTTACCCAAAAACCATGCTGGATAAAGAAGTGTGATGTGTAACAACACAGTGCTGAATTATACTGGCCTTGCCTCCCTGGTATCCATACACTGGTTCCATATTGATTCCACCCAATCAAAAAATAAGTTAGGAAAATTATGCTGACCTTTTCTATTATACATTTGTAGTAGTTCTTCAAAATTGCAGTAGTTCTGATAAATCAATCAAGTGAATGTCTTAATGATCTACTTTGAAATTCACTGCAATTCAGGTGAATTTCTTAATGTTGGCTCTCAATTCCCCAGAACAATGCAGTGGTTAGGTACGGCCTAAGACCCCATTCATGCCATATTTTGTCTTAACTGGGGTCGATTTGGAGATTACTAGGTTTGTCCATTCTAGTTCATTCTCATGCCTTGAAATCAAATGCTGCTTTTGTCTGTCTCATTGGCTCAGTGTTATTTGGATTAGGGAGCCTTGGTGCAAAGTAAATGGCCTCACCTTTTGAGCACTGATCTCCTGAAATGGTCTAGACTAGGTAACAAACCACATTGATTGATGTAATGAATCATGTGAAACTTGTATAAAAACAATACAAAATGTTTGTCATAGCAGAAAATGAACATGTTAATGAAGGGCTGTTGCTTTCTTTCATGTTTATTTTATTTGAAATGCTGAAAGGTCCTTAGTGTCATTCGTATGCTGTCCTTTTTTTTTGTTTTGCTTGATCCTGGAGGGGATGCCTGTTGAACTGGCTCTCGAGCCCTGTTTATACCTGGTGCCAACATGCCCCCTTTGTCCTAATCTTGTCAACATTCTTGACTGCCCACATTTTTAGACTGGTATAGACTATTAAAGACACATGATCTCATTGTTATCAGATCTTCCTGACCAACTCCGGAGGTAGTCAGGAATGTGTGGTGTCTGGATATTAATCAAGTGTAAACAGATCTGGATGGTCAAACTATTTGAATTATCATTATACGGGCCTCTAAAGTCACTGGCCTTGTTCTTGTGCAACAAAACCGTTATGTCATGGGTAAATTGTGACGGTCTGATCTACAAATAATGAGTTATTTGTGACGTAAGGTGATTAGTACACAATTAACATTTTAATGCAATATGCAACAATTTCAAAACGTAAAATATAAGAATCAGTCAATTACAATGTAGTAATTAGGCCCTGATCTATGAATTTCACATGACTGGGAATACAAGTATGCCTCTGTTGATCACAGATACCTCTTGAAAAAGGTAGGGGCATGGATCAGAAAACTAGTCCGTATCTGGTGTGACCACCATTTGCCTCATGCAGTGTGACACATCTCCTTCGCATGGAGTTGATCAGGCTGTTGATTGTGGCCTGTGGAATGTTGTCCAACTCTTCAATGGCTGTGTGAAGTTGCTGAATATTGGCGGGAACTGGAACATGCTATTGTACGTGTCAAGCCAGAACATCCCAAACATGCTCTATGTGTGACATGTCTGTTGAGTATGTAGGCCATGGAATAACTGGGACATTTACAGCTTCCAGGAATTGTGTACAGGTCCTTGTGACATGGGGCTCTGAATTATGCTGAAACATGAGGTGATGGCGGCAGATAAATGGCACAACGGGCCTCAGGATCTCATCACAGTATCTCTGCATTCAAATTGCCATCGATAAGATGTGATTGTGTTCATTGTCCGTAGCTTATGCCTGCCCATACCATAACCCCACCACCACCATGGGGCACCATTTACTTATGACCTCAGCAATTGTCTTTAAAAAATGCATTCAAATTATTTTGAATGAATGGGTGTGTTTGAGTGGATAAATGTGATACATTTTACCATTTCACTTTCAAAGTGTGTTGCATTATGGGGATAAAAATGGTCCGACATGTCAACTGCATGAACTTTACAAAAACTATGAAATCGCCTTCAAGTACCTGCTGCTGCTTCTGACCCAAGCGAACGGGACAAAAGACATGCGTGAAACTTTGCTGCGATTCATGTCTACAGTGGCTCTGTACAAATGAATGTGATATTTCGAGGCTCTCTCTCACCAATTGATAGTACAATGTACACATATTTACATGTTTATTTTGACATTCCATAGAAAAAGTTTTTATAAACAATGGCAACACTGCCATGTTGGACAGAGCCTTGCTGTAGGTAAACCATAACATTGTCTGACTTTCGGCTGTTGCAGATCCCCCGACTTCACTCATCAATGTTCAGCCATAGCGGGGTGCGTTCGAGTGGGTCTCTTTTTTTCAACGCCTTCAAAGTGTTTCGCATTCTGGGGATCAAAGTTGTCCGACTTTTGCGCCTGCATGTCAACTGCATGAACTTTACAAAAATCATGTGATCAAAGGTCATTCAGTTTTGACTGCAGGTTTCTGCAGTTGCTCTTCAACAACTTCATCCTGCGGCCATCGCTTGCCCTGTGGGAGACTATTGTCAACCAATCATTAAGGTGTTTTTGTTTGAACCACACGAACGTGACCAAAGACATGACTGGAAAAGGAAACAATTTGTCCTGACTTATTTGTACAGTGGAAATATACATAGAAATGTGATATTTGAGGCTCTCGCTAATTGATTGTACGATGTGTACACACATATGATTTCAGTTTGTTTCGACATAAAGGTTTATTTCGACATAAAGAAACTCCTTTACAAACAATTGGCTTGCCTCCATCTTGGAACTTATAAAAATGCATATATTAATGTCTACATTTCCCACACTTATTCTATTACAGACACCTTAATGCACACTTTTAAAATATTATTATGTGAGCTAAAGATAAAACAAATAATATATATATATATAAAAACATTTTCCTTAAAGTGTGCTTTTTAGAGATTGCTAATGTTACTGTCCTTAATAAAACAACAAAAATACCTAAATACATGTAATTATGTCCTTGGAACAACTCATTGAAATACTGTAGAATTCCATTTATTCCTATGGAGGCCTGCTTCTGCTGGGGAGTGCCAATATGGCCGACCAGTGGCCTCAAAGCCTCTCAATGGCCAATACATAGCATTAGCAATCCATGGTTTATATACATCATTGGTTGCAGATGCACCTACCCCGACTTCACTCCTTGACTTTCGTCTATAGTTGGTTGCTTTAGCCTTATCACTCAAACACACCCGATATCTGTCAAAACAATTTGCACACAGGGAGGCACCAGTTAATCTGGTCACAATGCAGACACAAGTAGGCTGTTTACACAGGCAGCCTAACTCTTTCTTCACCAATAATTGTGCAAAGGATCAGAATTAGGCTTCCTGTGTAAACACAGACACATTTTAATACCATGTGTGGACGTGACAGACAAATACTGATTGGGTCATATTGATCAGATCACAAAACTTGCATGTTACCGCAAAGTGTAAACAAGGCTTCTAAAACAGTTATTATTTTTGAGACATTTGCATCAGGTACAAATATCCATTAGCAACCAGTTATCAATCAGTAAATCCACACATGGCCAGTGAAAATAACTGTGATCATGTACGTCTCTTGGACCCATCGTGCTATGATATTTTCAATAATATACTGTATCTTCTATATTGAATTGCATCTATGAATATATTTTCAATATTTGTATATAAATTGATAATGCGTTACAAACTGTAGTTTAAAAAATATATATATATATATTTCACCTTTATTTAACCAGGTAGGCTAGTTGAGAACAAGTTCTCATTTACAACTCCGACCTGGCCAAGATAAAGCCTAGCAGTGTGAACAGACAACAACACAGAGTTACACATAGTCATGCAGTTACAATATTACACATGGCATTGCTGGACATGACTGATCTCTGGCTGTAATTTTCACCAGTCAGTAAATTCAACTGCAGTACAAAGGGGACTTTAGCTAGCTAAACTCATGCGCAGAAACACATCATCGGGTCCAATGGTCATGTCACGCCGAACTGTGCATGGGCTCTCAAATCAAAGGCATTTCTTCAAGTTGTTTTTGATGAAAATGAAAACACTTCAGGTTTGTCACTTTCACAAGGTTGTAGTAGGCATATTACAGTTTCAGCTGCTTAAGACATTGGCTCAAATGTAGGTTTTGCCTTTAGATTTTGAAAAATGTAACAACTTGATGGCACATTTTTCACTTCTCCCATTGACTTGTGAAACCCCAAACCTCGGTCTTGTGGATTCTGCTTCATGAAGCGTTCCAGGAAGTATCTGGACATTAGGCCCCTGGGTTTAGAAACGATGTGTTTGCAGCCATGTTTCAATATGCAGTTTAACTTGGAGGAATCCACTCAATGCGCACTGGACAAACCGCATTGTCCTGGAACCAATGCGCTTCCCCTCAAAAGTGAGCCCTGGTTTGCACACCTTTTAAGTTCAGATGGGAACAGTAATAGTTGGACTAATAACTGAAGTCTGAACACTGACTGTTGGCCTCACATGTTTGCCAATTTTTTACATTAATTCCTGCAGAATTAAGTGTTTCTTGCAGTGTCCACCCCTTACATACTCCAATTCGCATACCACCCCAACAGATCGACAGATCGAACTCAATTGCATCTCACGCTGCTCTCTCCCACCTAGACAAGAGGAATACCTATGTGAAAATGCTGTTCATTGACTACAGCTCAGCTCAACACTATAGTCCCCTCCAAGCTCGTCACCAAGTTCTGGACCCTGGGACTGAACATCTCCCTCTGCAACTGGATCCTGGACTTCCCGACGGGCACCCCCAGGTGGTGAGGGTAGGCAACAACACATCCGCCACGCTTATTCTCAACATGGGGGCCCCCCAGGGGTGTGTGCTTAGTCCCCTCTTTTACTCCCTGTTCACCCACGACTGTGTGGCCATGCACGACTCTGTAGGGTCCTCCCCCCGCCATCCTCAACTCTGAGTAGTAGAGGTTCAGTTGCCTTTAAATCCTGTTTTTCTGATATCTGTTTGAGAGTTAACTCAACAGTAACGCTATACAACTCAGATTTTATAAAAGGGATTCATTGCTCTCTCTCTCTTTGTTCCTGATCTGTGCTAGTAAGATACACTCTCTCTCTTTCTCTCTCCACCCCATGGACTCTTGTGGCATGGCCTTTCAGGCTTCTCTCTCTCTTTCTCTGATCATGCCTAGAACAATGCTTGTAATACTTGTTAATGCTTTGTAACTTAAGCTTTATGTATTGTATGTGAATTCATTCATTTTACAAAGTTATTAAATAATACACTTGATTAAGAATTCCATTCTCAGACCTATCTTGATTGCTATTACTGTAACTCAGCTACAGTCTATTATAGCATATTGCTATATCATCTTTATGTAGTCAGATTAAGATTTGAATAGGCTAATTGCATAGTCTTATCATGGATCACATGTGTGGTATACACTGAGCATACAAAACATTAAGAACACCTGCTCTTTCCATGCATAGACTGACCAGGTGAAAGCTATGATCCCTTATTGATGTTACTTGTTAAATCCACTTCAATCAGCGTAAATGAAGGGCATTTTTTATCCTTGAGACAATTGAGACGGATTGTGTATGTGTGCCATTCAGAGGGTGAATGGGCAAGACAATGTTTTTTTACTGTAAGTGCCATTGAACAGGGTACCAGACGCACTGGTTTGTGTCAAGGACTGCAACGAAGCTGGGTTTGTCACGCTCAGCAGTTTCCCGGGTGTGTCAAGAATGGTCCACCACACAAAGGACATCCAGCCAACTTGACAAAACTGTGGGAAGCATTGGAGTCAACATGGGCCAGCATCCCTGTGGAACGCTTTCGACACCTTGGAGAGTCCATGCAGTACAACTACAGTATGCTGCAAGTACTGCCTCCAAAACAACACTTTGTCGACAAATTGAGGCTGTTCTGAGGGCAAAAGGCAACTCAATATTAGAAAGGAAGGTTTCCCTAATGTTTGGTATACTCAGTGTACATGTTACACACCTGGGACTGAGTCGTGGTCAGCAGTTAATTAATACACCTGAATTAACAGGGTGGAATGAGGAGACAGAGAAAAGTTAGTCGTGTTCAGTATTAGGCATTCTCCAAAATGTAGGAAAATGTTTTATTATTTATCTTTTCTTTCTGTTGTCAAAATCAATGATACATTACAACTGCATTGTAGTACTAAGTCTTTCACATTCCATGTTGAGTATCAAAAATTAAGGTCTCAAGTTTAAAAAGCTATCTCCATACATCTACACATTCAACACATTCCCCTTTCACTAATAATCAAATTAATAGTGCATATAACTATTTTATCATTAGTATTTAGGCTATTTTATCAGTAGTATTTAGCATCTAACAGCAAAAGCTATTTAGCATGTAAAACCATCAAATTGTATCAAAAGAGACTACACTACATTATATAGATCTGACTGTACTAGCCGTGTCAATTTTCATAAAGCTAGCAGAGGCCTGTGCTACACAATGCTACAACCATTACATTCTAAACCATCAACACGTGAGCTAACAATAGCTGAAACCCAATAGCCTAGAGTTAGCTACGTTTGGTTAGCATAAAGCTAATGGACTGTTAAATGCTATTTTCTTACAAATATAAACACTTTCAACATATTCTATCATCGCATATTTACATATATTACCTAAAGTAAACTGAGCCTTTGTTCATAGAAAATAAACCAAATAGGAGCTAAAACATTATTGAAAAAAGTAGAAGTTTGGACAGCATCTTATTCCCTTTTCTAATATAAAGTATATACAGTGCCTTGCGAAAGTATTCGGGACCCTTGAACTTTGCGACCTTTTGCCACATTTCAGGCTTCAAACATAAAGATATAAAACTGTATTTTTTTGTGAAGAATCAACAACAAGTGGGACACAATCATGAAGTGGAACGACATTTATTGGATATTTCAAACTTTTTTAACAAATCAAAAACGGAAAAATTGGGCGTGCAAAATTATTCAGCCCCCTTAAGTTAATACTTTGTAGCGCCACCTTTTGCTGCGATTACAGCTGTAAGTCGCTTGGGGTATGTCTCTATCAGTTTTGCACATTCGAGAGACTGAAATTTTTTCCCATTCCTCCTTGCAAACATCTCGAGCTCAGTGAGGTTGGATGGAGAGCATTTGTGAACAGCAGTTTTCAGTTCTTTCCACAGATTCTCGATTGGATTCAGGTCTGGACTTTGACTTGGCCATTCTAACACCTGGATATGTTTATTTTTGAACCATTCCATTGTAGATTTTGCTTTATGTTTTGGATCATTGTCTTGTTGGAAGACAAATCTCCGTCCCAGTCTCAGGTCTTTTGCAGACTCCATCAGGTTTTCTTCCAGAATGGTCCTGTATTTGGCTCCATCCATCTTCCCATCAATTTTAACCATCTTCCCTGTCCCTGCTGAAGAAAAGCAGGCCCAAACCATGATGCTGCCACCACCATGTTTGACAGTGGGGATGGTGTGTTCAGCTGTGTTGCTTTTACGCCAAACATAACGTTTTGCATTGTTGCCAAAAAGTTCAATTTTGGTTTCATCTGACCAGAGCACCTTCTTCCACATGTTTGGTGTGTCTCCCAGGTGGCTTGTGGCAAACTTTAAACAACACTTTTTATGGATATCTTTAAGAAATGGCTTTCTTCTTGCCAATCTTCCATAAAGGCCAGATTTGTGCAAAATACGACTGATTGTTGTCCTATGGACAGAGTCTCCTACCTCAGCTGTAGATCTCTGCAGTTCATCCAGAGTGACCATGGGCCTCTTGGCTGCATATCTGATCAGTCTTCTCCTTGTATGAGCTGAAAGTTTAGAGGGACGGCCAGGTCTTGGTAGATTTGCAGTGGTCTGATACTCCTTCCATTTCAATATTATCGCTTGCACAGTGCTCCTTGGGATGTTTAAAGCTTGGGAAATCTTTTTGTATCCAAATCCGGCTTTAAACTTCTTCACAACAGTATCTCGGACCTGCCTGGTGTGTTCCTTGTTCTTCATGATGCTCTCTGCGCTTTTAACGGACCTCTGAGACTATCACAGTGCAGGTGCATTTATACGGAGACTTGATTACACACAGGTGGATTGTATTTATCCTCATTAGTCATTTAGGTCAACATTGGATCATTCAGAGATCCTCACTGAACTTCTGGAGAGAGTTTGCTGCACTGAAAGTAAAGGGGCTGAATAATTTTGCACGCCCAATTTTTCAGTTTTTGATTTGTTAAAAAAGTTTGAAATATCCAATAAATGTCGTTCCACTTCATGATTGTGTCCCACTTGTTGTTGATTCTTCACAAAAAAATACAGTTTTATATCTTTATGTTTGAAGCCTGAAATGTGGCAAAAGGTTGCAAAGTTCAAGGGGGCCGAATACTTTCGCAAGGCACTGTATATATATATCTTTTTACCTTTTTAGTAGGTATTATTCCCTTTTCATACATGTAAACCGTTAGCAACATAGCGAACCTCCATTACTTATAATGGGGAAAATACTAACCAGTGTTTCACTTGGTTAAAACTGCCTTCAATTTCCTTCAAACATCATCAAACTCATGGACTATGTAGTTAACCATGTTATCTCAATATTGCACTTTTGCGCATTACATACCTGAATTAACAGGGTGGAATAATGAGAAGAAGAAACATCCAAGACCTCACGATCCCACTAACACTCCCCATTGATATCACAACTCCCACTAGCGGCTGTAATAATATCCTACATTACTTTCAATGCAGATACCTGGGAAATTATTGGGATGGCTCCAAAGATAACAAACTAAATAAAACATAAAAAATATGATCATAAGTACACTACGTGACCCAAACTATGTGGATACCTGCTCGTCGAACATCTCATTCCAAAATCATGGGCATTAATATGGAGTTGGTTCCCCCTTTGCTGCTATAACAGACTCTTATGGGAAGGCTTTCCACTAGATGTTAGAACATTGCTGCGGGGACTTGCTTCCATTCAGCCACAAGAGCCTTAGTGAGGTCGGACACTGATGTTGGGCGATTAGGCCTGGCTCGCAGTCGGCATTCCAATTCATCCCAAAGGTGTTCGGTTGAGGTCAGGGCTCTGTGCAAACCAGTCAAGTTCTCCCACATCAATCTTGACAAACCACTTCTGTTTGGACCTCGCTTTGGGCACAGGGGCATTGTCATGCTGAAACAGGAAAGGGCCTTCCCCAAACTGTTGCCACAAAATTGGAGGCACAAAATTGTCTAGAATGTCATTGTATGCTGTAGCGTTAAGATATTCCTTCACTGGAACTTATGGGCCTAGCCCAAACCATTAAAAACAGCCCCAGACCATTATTCCTCCTCCACCAAACTTTACAGTCGGCACTATGCATTAGAGCAGGTAGTGTTCTTTTGGTATCTGCCAAACCCAGATTTGTCCAACGGACTGCCAGATGGTGAAGTGTGATTTACACCACTCCAGCCAATGCTTGGAATTGCGCATGGTGATCTCAGGCTTGTGTCCGGCTGCTCGACCATTGTGACGCATTTCATGAAGTTCCCGATGAACAGTTCTTGTGCTGACGTTGCTTCCAGAGGCAGTAACTGGATAGTGAGTGTTGCAACCAAGGACAGACGATTTTTATGCGCTACGCGCTTCAGCCCTCAGCGGTCCCGTTCTGTGAGCTTGTGTGGCCTTCCACTTTGTGGCTGAGCCGTTGTTGCTCCTAGACGTTTCCACTTCACAAGAACAACACTTACAGTTGACCGGGGCAGCTCTAGCAGAGCAGAAATTTGATGAACTGACTTTTTGGAAAGGTGGGATTCTAAGGTGGTGCCACATTGAAAGTCACTGAGCTCTTCAGTAAGGCCATTCTACTGCCAATGTTTGTCTATGTTGATTGCATGGCTGTGTGCTCGATTTTATACACCTGTCAGCAACCGGTGTGGCTGAAATCGCCAAATCCACTAATTTGAAGGGGTGTCCACATACTTTTCTATAGTGTATTTGTGCGCGTCACATATATAATATATACTTATCAAATATTACAACACTACAATGCCAACACCATCATCAAGTTTGCTGATGACACAATGGTGGTGGGCCTGATCACTGACAGCGATGATACAGCCTACAGTGAGGTGGTCAGAGACCTGGCCAGGACAACAATTTCAACGCCAGTATGACCAAGGAGCTGATCGTGGACTACAGGAAACCGGGGCGAGCACGCTCCCCTCCACATTGGCGGGGCTGTCGTGAAGCTAGGGCTGGGCAATATGGACCGCATATCATATCACAGTATTCTTTTGTATTTTTAATAATAACAATTCTACATTTGCTTTGAGTAGTGCGTGTCACGTTCTGACCTCAGTTATTTTATTATGTCTTTGTTTTAGTATGGTCAGGGTGTGAGTTGGGTGGGTTGTCTATGTTCCTTTTTCTATGTTTTGGGATTTCTGTGTTTGGCCTGGTATGGTTCTCAATCAGAGGCAGCTGTTTATCATTGTCCCTGAGAACCATATTTAGGTAGCCTGGTTTCACTTTTGAGTTGTGGGTGATTATTTTCCGTGTTAGTGTTTGTTACCACACGGGACCGTTTAGTTTGTTTCACTTTGTTATTTTGTATTTTTGTGGTGTTCAGTTTGTCTGAATACTTTTCTGCATTTTCTCAAATTTCTGCATTTCCTGCACTCATTTGATATCATTTCCATACTGTTGGGCTGCACGATATTGACAAAAACCTAGGCCTTATTTTTAACCAACTGTTGTAATTGCAATTTTACTTGCGATTTAGCTCAAAACACTTGGGAGAACTGTTGGAAATAGAATGATTATTGTTATTCTATAGTTATAATATAATAGTGGACACAGTGTTGTTTGACAAGACAACGAATGAAAATGCCAGAGAGGAGTTATTGTGACATGGTCGGAATCAAAGTGCTGGTCAGTGTTTCCTAGGGGACCCTGTCATCAATGGCTACGTTAAATGTTTTCTTCTAGACACTTTATGTAGCCAACATATTCATGCTTCACCTAATCCTCTCTGGTTTAGAAGATAGCATGCTGTTTTAAGCAGACACCATCACTGGTATCAGGCTGTATAGCTAGCTACGTTTGTTTTAACTCAGTACATTTATTTGCTAGCTTGATTAGATTTTTAAAAATTTTATTTGTATCTCTTTTAGTCCTAATTTGGACTAATCTTCCAAGAGACCTGAAAGATGAAAATACAATTTATAATCTGAACACATTTTCACATATAAACACACTGTTACAAACAGACATAATACACTAACATATTGGCCCGATGAATACTAAGATAAATACTAAAATAAGTACTGTTTAAATTTGTATATTTAGAGATTTCTGATTTCCCCAGTTAAAGTATTCAATTTCTTTATTGCTCTAAATCAAAATGTTATTTTGGCTATTTCTCTTTTCTGTCTGGATAACACAGATGGTGGACAATCTATTCCTACTATTGACTGAATGTCTGTCTCTTACCAACTGAATACCGTTATGAATAGAGTTTGGCCGTTTTAAATGGTGTATAGCTAGCTAGTGATTAGCATTAGCAGCTAACACAATTTAGGGGGGCAGTCTTCTTTTGGCTGTGCTGTGTGGAGATTATAAGAGTACAACGCCATTAAGGCCTAATCATTCTTCAAGACATTCAAACATTCATAAATTACCAGCAGTGTCAAATAACAAATACAGTGGTTTTAGAGGGTGCAGCAGTTCAACATCTAAGGAGTAAATGTCAATTGGTTTTTCATAGCCAAGCATTAAGTGGTCAAGGCAGCCGGTCAGTGAGAGTGAGAGAGGGGTGGTGTAAAAGAGAATGAAAGAGAGAGAGGGAGATATCAACTTCCGTGAGTGTAATGTTTCCTGTAAATTTGTATTGTTTATTTCACTTTTGTTTATTATCTACTTCACTTGCTTTGGCAATGTCAACATGTGTCTCCCATGCCAATAAAGCCCTTGAATTGAATTGAGAGAGAGAGAGAGAGAGAGAGAGAGAGAGAGAGAGAGCGAGAGAGAGAGAGAGAGAGAGAGAAATAGAGAGAAATAGAGCGAAATAGAGACATAGAGAGACAGAAATAGAGACATAGAGACATAGAGAAACAGAGACAGCTGGTCCGTGTGAGAGAGAGGCAGACAGAGACAGCTGGTCCGTGACAGGTATCACGTCCGGGGAAAAAGGTTGGGGTTCTGTAGCCGCAGGCAGAACTATATCAGCAGCATGACCGGGTGGACAGGGGACAGGGACAGCCAGGAGTCATCAGGCCAGGTAGTCCAAAGGCATGGTCCTAGGGCTCAGGTCCTATCTGGAGTTATGGACATAGAGAGAAAGAGAAAAAGAGAGAGTGAGAGAGAAAGAAAGAAAGAGATAGGATAGAAAGAAAGAGAGAGATAAAGGAGAATTAGAAGGAACATGCCTAAGATCATACAGCACACCAGATTGGACAGATTGGACAGACCCCAGCCCCCCCGGCTATTGCAACATAGATACTGGGGACTGAGACTGAGACTGGGGGGGGGACTGGGGGGGGGGGGGGGACTGAGACTGGGAGGGGGGGACTGTGGCCCATCCTAAGCTACCAACCAGGCAGGATATAATTCCAGACACTATGCCAAAGCACAGCCCCCAGACCACCAAAGGGATATCAAAAGACCACTCAGTTACTATCCTGAGACAAGGCCAAGTATAGCCCATGGAGATATCCCCCAACACACAAGCACGAGGGGGGTGCAAAACCGGACAAGAAGATCACTTCAGCAACTCAACCCAAGTAGAGTATAGCAACAAAAAAAAGTCTGGCATGACTGCGCCCTCTTAGAGACGTCATGGGAGAGCGCAAGCAAGCCAGTGACTCAGCCCCTGAAATAGGGCCAGAGGCAGAGAATCCCAGTGCAGAGTGGGTAGCTGGCCAGGAAGAGACAGCAAGGTTGGTTCATCACTGCAGTGCCTTCCTGTTCACCTTCGCACCCCTTGGTCAGACTACACTCAATCATAGGACCTACTGAAGAGATGAGTCTTCAGAAAAAGACAATAAACTGCCCAAATACAGGTGTGCCAAGATTGTAGCGTCATACCGAAAAAGACTCAAGCCAGTAATCGCTGCCAAAGGTGCTTCAACAAAGAACTGATTAAAGGGTCTGAATACTTATGTAAATATGATATTACCCCCCAAAAATGTAATCTGTTTTTGCTTTGTCGTTATGGGGTATTGTGTGTATTTTTATCCATTTTAGAATAAGGCTGTAACATAATGCAATGTAGAAAAAGTCAAGGGGTCTGAATACTTTCTGAATGTGCTGTATATAGAAGAAAGCCTTGCCTCCAGCTGTTTACAATATGGAGGCCTGCGTCTTGTGACCGTAGAGGGCATGACCAAACCAGAGAGATCAGTAGGAGTAAGTCCATGCAATGCTTTGTAGGTTAACAGTAAAACAAGTTTAACCTCTGTGGCGTCAGTATTGCTCACACATACTGTCACCAAACACACACAAAGTTATCATGTACCGCTGCCACTTTGTTTTTTTATCCTTATTGCTATCAAGTCGTTTTCTATGCGACACAGCCACAGCCACAGCCACGTGTAGAAGTAGATGACAGCGCATCCCACAGTGTGACCAAAACAAAGATCTACACACATTCTCAGAGTTTTGGAGAACCACCTGAGTGAATTATCTTCATTTATCCACCATTTTTGTTTCCTACTTCACAGAGTATGGCTGTGAAAGAAAAGTGTTTATATTATTTTCTCCAGAAGTTCCTTCTTGAACATATGAACTTTCAATTGCCTTAATAACAAACTGGCATTTGATCTGTAAATATGTTAAATGACGAGCCTAGTTTAGCCAAGGAGAACGTTCTGAAAAAATAAGGAGAACGACAGGATCCTTCCTGGTTTAATTATTATTATTGTTATCATATATTTTTTTAGGGGGTAGATCAGATTCAATATTCTAGATAGACTGTGGCCTCCATCAATGCAATTGTCTACATCATTTCCAATCCCCCATATATTTTTTTTATATACAGTACCAGTCAAAAGTTTGGACATGCCTACTCATTCCAGGTTTTCTTTTTTTTTTATTACTATTTTCATTCTATAATAATAGTGAAGACATCAAAACTATGAAATAACACATATGAAATAATGTAGTAACCAAAGAAGTGTTATATTATATATTATGTATTATGTATTATGTTATATAATATATTTTTGATTTTAGATTCTTCAAAGTAGCCACCCTTTGCCTTGATGACAGCTTTGCACACTCTTGGCATTCTCTCAACCAGGAATGCTTTTCCAACTGTCTTGAAGGAGTTCCCACATATGCTGAGCACTTGTTGGCTGCTTTTCCTTCACTCTGCGGTCCAGCTCAACCCAAACCATCTCAATTGGGTTGAGGTCAGGTGATTGTGGAGGCCAGGTCATCTGATGGAGCACTCCATCACTCTCCTTCTTGGTCAAATAGCCCTTACACTTTACTCAGTACTTTGCTTAAGCACCTTTGGCAGCGATTACAGCATAGAGTCTTCTTGGGAATGACAATACAAGCTTGGTACACCTGTATTTGAGGAGTTTATCCCATTCTTCTGTGCAGATCCTCTCAATCTCTACCAGGTTGGTGGTGAAGCGTTGCAGCACAGCTATTTTACGGTCTCTCCAGAGATGTTCAATCGGGTTCAAGTCCGGGCTCTTGCTGGGCCACTCAAGAACGTTCAGAGTCTTGTCCCGAAGCCACTCCTGTATTGTCTTGGTTGTGTGCTTAGGGTCATTGTAATTTAAAAAATGTATAAGAATGTATAAGAATTTGTTCTTAACTGACTTGCCTAGTTAAAGGTTCAATAAAAAAAAGGTTCAATAAAAAAAGGTTCAATAAAAAATCAATAAAAAACTACCACCCCTCCCCAAATTGGAGTAAACTAATAAACAACAACTATTGGATCCTTCCAGGTTGCCATGATTGACTGAGATAATAATTAATAATAGTGTTAATAGTTAATAATAGCAAACATTAACTAGTTAAGCTAGCTAAACAAAGGAGACAAAAGATACCCATTCTCAAAGAGGCGAGTTCACATGTGAAATCTTAAAGAGATGGGTGTGGCTAGGTTTAAGTTCCTTGGTGCTGACTATGGCATCTCAAAAGGGACAAACAGTACTATTGGCACTTTTTTTTCTCGTTCGGTTCGCCTAGCCGACTTCGGCTAGGAGCCAGCAGGACTGAAGCATGCTGATGCCTTAAGGCTTAAGAGGGTGTGGATGATGCTGAATGGGCATAAACAAAGAAGAGCTCTCCAGCAAGTGTGAAAACCTCTACAAATTCTCTTAAGGGATTTTTATCTAAAGTGTGTAAACAAGTATGTCAACTTTCATGCTTTCCCATTTCCTTATCAAATTGTATGACATACCATTTCGAAGCTCTGATTCTGTACTTTTACCAACAAAAATAACAGTTTTTGTAAAAAAAAAATTATAAGCCTAGGATCTTGTAACCAATATGTGAGAATGCTGTTGATTGACTATAGCTCAGCATTCAACACCATAGTACCTGCCCTCAAAGCTCATCACTAAGCTAAGGAACCTGGGACTAAACACCTCCCTCTGCAACTGGATCCTGGACTTCCTGACGGGCCGCCCCCAGGTGGTGAGGGTAGGTAGCAACACATCTGCCACGCTGATCCTCAACACTGGAGCTCCCCAGGGGTGCTTGCTCAGTCCCCTCCTGTGCTCCCTGTTCACCCACGACTGCATGGCCAGGCACGACTCCAGCACCATCATTAAGTTTGCTGATGACACAACAGTGGTAGGCCTGATCACTGACAACAACAAGACAGCCTATAGGGAGGAGGTCAGACACCTGGCCGGGTGGTGCCAGAATAACAACCTATCCCTCAATGTAACCAAGACCAAGGAGATGATTGTGGACTACAGGAAAAGAAGCACCGAGCACGTCCCCATTCTCATCGATGGGGCTGTAGTGGAGCAGGTTCCTTGGTGTCCACATCAACAACAAACTAGAATGGTCCAAGCACACCAAGACAGTCGTCAAGAGGGCACGACAAAGCCTATTCCCCCTCAGGAAACGATTTGGCATGGGTCCTGAGATCCTCAAAAGGTTCTACAGCTGCAACATCGAGAGCATCCTGACCGGTTGCATCACTGCTTGGTACGGCAATTGCTCGGCAAGAGCGTAGTGCATACGGCCCAGTGCATGCTATGCACTGGGCCTATGCTGCCTGCCATCCAGGATCTCTACACCAGGCGGTGTCAGAGGAAGGCCCTGAAAATTGTCAAAGACCCCAGCCACCCCAGTCATAGACTGTTCTCTCTACTAGTCTAGGACAAAAAGGCTTCTCAACAGTTTTTACCCCCAAGCCATAAGACTCCTGAACAGGTAACCAAATGGTTACCCGGACTATTTGCATTGTGGGCCCCCCCAACCCCTCTTTCACGCTGCTGCTACTCTCTGTTTATCTTATATGCATAATCACTTTAACTATACATTCATGTACATACTACCTCAATTGGCCCGACCAACCAGTGCCACCCACATTGGCTAGCCGGGCTATCTGCATTGTGTCTCACTACCCGCCAACCCCTCTTTTTACGCTACTGCTACTCTCTGTTCATCATATATGCATAGTCACTTTAACCATACCCACATGTACATACTACCTCAATAAGCCTGACTAACCGGTGTCTGAATATAGCCTTGCTACTCTTATTTTCAGATGTCTTTTTACTGTTGTTTTATTTCTTTACTTACCTACACTGATTAGAGCCTGTAAGTAAGCATTTCACTGTAAGGTTCGGTGCACGTGACAAATAAACTTTGATTTGATTTGATTTTAAATGCAATGAGGCGTTAGTTACACATGGTCCGCAGTTGGGAGGCCGGTTGGACGTACTGCCAAATTCTCTAATACGACGTTGGAGGCGGCTTATGGTAGAGACATTAACATTAAATTACCTGGACACAGCTCTGGTGGACATACATGCAGTCAGCATGCCATTTGTATGCACCTTTAAAACTTGTTGCATTCATATTTTTGTTCAGTTTATGTACAGAATACGAAATTCTCTTAGACCATGTTGGTGGTTGAGCTTTAGACATCACTGCTTTGTTGCTAGCATTTACCTCACAAGCTTAGGAGTCATGCGGTGCATATGACCAAGAACACTCTAGCCTATTCATAGTAACACAAATATGTGTATGTGTGTGCGTGTGTGTGCAACCATAGCATAGATAATCGTTAGCTGTAGTAAAGCTAGAGACTGCCGCAGACAAAACATCTGCATTCTTGAACATGTGATCTTTCATGTGCCTTAATAACTAAATGGTACAGTTGAAGTCAGAGGTTAACATACACCTTAGCCAAATACATTAAAACTCAGTTTTTTCACAATTCCTGATATTTAATCCTAGTAAAGATTTCTTGTCTTGGGTCCGTTAGCATCAACACTTTATTTTAAGAATGTGAAATGTCAGAATAATAGTAGAGAGAATGATTTATTTCAGCTTTAATTTCTTTCATCACATTCCCAGTGGGTCAGAAGTCTACATGCACTCAAATAGTATTTGGTAGCATTGCCTTTAAATTGTTTAACTTGGGTCAAATGTTTCGGGTAGCCTTCCACAAGCTTCCCACAATAAGTTGGGGGAATTTTGGGCCATTCCTCCTGACAGAGCTGGTGTAACTGAGTCAGGATTGTAGGCCTACTTGCTCGCACACGCTTTTTCAGTTCTGCCCACAATTCTTCTATAGGGTTGAGGTCAGGGCTTTATGATGGCCACTCAAATACCTAGACTTTGTTGTCCTTAAGCCATTTTGCCACAACTTTGGAAGTATGCTTGGGGTCATTGTCCAGTGGGAAGATCCATTTGCGACCAAGCTCTAACTTCCTGACTGATGTCTTGAGATGTTGCTTCAATATATCCACATAATGTTCCTGACTCAGGATGCCATCTATTTTGTGAAGTGCATCAGTCCCTCCTGCAGCAAAGCACCCCCACAACATGATGCTGCCACCCCCGTGCTTCACGGTTGGGATGGTGTTCTTCGGCTTGCAAGCCTCCCCCTTTTTCATCCAAACATAACGATGGTCATTATGGCCAAACAGTTCTATTTTTTTTCCATCAGACCAGAGGACATTCCTCCAAAAAGTACCATCTTTGTTGCCGTGTGTAGTTGCAAACCGTAGTCTGGCTTTTTTATGGCGGTTTTGGAGCAGTGGCTTCTTCCTTGCTGAGCGGCCTCTCAGGTTATATAGGACTCGTTTTACTGTAGATATAGATATAGACTCCAGTATCTTCACACGGAACTTTGCTGTTGTTATGGGATTGATTTGCACTTTTCGCACCAAGTACATTCATCTCTAGGAGACAGAATGTGTATCCCTCCTGGCTACGTGGTCCCATGGTGTTTAGACTTGCGTACTATTGTTTGTACAGATGAACGTGGTACCTTCAGGCGTTTGGAAATTGCTCCCAAGGATGAACCAGACTTGTGGAAGTCTACAATTTTTCTTCTGACGTCTTGGCTGATTTCTTTAGATTTTTCCATGATATCAAGCAAAGAGGCACTGAGTTTGAAGGTAGGCATTGAATACATCCCCAGGTACACCTCCAATTGACTCAAATTATGTAAATAAGCCTATCAGAAGCTTCTAAAGCCATGACATAATTTTCTGGAATTTTCCAAGCTGTTTAAAGGCACAGTCATCTTAATGTATGTAAACTTCTGACCCACTGAAATTGTGATACAGTGAATTATAAGTGAAATAATCTGTCTGTAAACAATTGTTGGAAAAATTACTTGGGTCATGCACAAAGTAGATGTCCTAACCGACTTGCCAAAACTATAGTTTGTTAACAAAACATTTGTGGAGTGGTTGAAAAACGAGTTTTAATGTGTTGGGGTAGGTTCCTTGTTCCTTGTCAATCATTCTGCTTATTGGTGACATCAGCAATCAGACAATTACTTCTTTAAGTAAATAAATCAAACCTTTATTAATGCAATTGCAGACAGAAGTTGACAACGGAAACGCAGTATGCATGTTTCAGAGTAAGTTTTGCAAAAAAAAAAAAAGTAAAGTTTTTTAATATGCTTGCAGTCAACCCCTAGTGATGTAACTGCCTATGTCAACACTTTCTACTCATGAGACCAAGCCCATGCATATACAGTTGTACAAACTTGCAGGAGTGAACAATAGTCCAGTGTTTTCTAAGGGCTCAGCAGTAATTTCCATTCCTGTGTGGCTTACAGTGGTGTGTCTGACTTGTCTCTTATCTCTTTACTCCCCTGCAGGGGTCTGTGTCTATGTATCTCTTTTAGCCTTGAGGCGCTTTCTCACAGACACCCTGTTTTGACTGCAATGGCTCACACATCTCTCAGACCGTTTCTTATAAGAGGCAAAGACTAGAAAAGAACTGTGGAACAGTATTAAACCTTATAATGCAATTATTGCTAATCTGTGGTCCAGGACCCTATAAATGTAGTGGGGGAGGGTCTTATAGCCCTTCCCCTTCTATTAATACAACATTAGCATAATCAATTATTATAATACATCAATCATTTGGTGCAGCCAAACTTCCGACTTCAACTGTATAGTTCAACTAGTAATTCAACTACATTTTGCAGTAGCTTGGTGGTAGTTGAACTAAATTCAAATCTTGGTAATATTTTCAGTAGTTAATTACTTTTTTGCCATGTAGTGGTGTAGCTAATTACTGGAACTACACACTACTTTTTTTGCAGAAATAAAATACGGGTGAAGTAGGCAAGAAATTCCTTTCTTTTTCGACAACAGACCTTCCTAATACTAACTTGAAACATAGCTTTTGTGTGTAATAGGCTAAATTACATATCCTGTTAACATCTGACTGCAGAGTGATGTGATCTGTTCTCGCAATTTGTAGTCTATGACACTTCAGATTTAGTTATGATAATTTGGTTTGGGTGTAGTGAACTACTTTTTCAAAGTAACTTTAGTTAGGTAAACCATATTTTTAGGGTAGCTTTCATGTAGCTAAACAGAAATTCTTCCAGTGTGAAGTACAGCCCATGGGCCTTGTGCTTTGATCGGGAGCCAGGGCCATGTGGGATAGGAGCCATAAAGATCACTGGTGTTCCCCAAAAGCAACCCAGGGTCGAACACACACGTGCACACGCACACACACCCACTTGCATACACGCACATGCACACCAAGTAGTGCAGACACACATGCACAAATGCAAAAACACACAGTCACATTTCATGCTCCTTTCCATTGAGACCATTCTCCTTCACCCCCTCGAATCTCCAACTTCCCCTCCCCCTGCAAACCTCGCTGAGCCTCCAACCTAAAAAAAACTCTGTTTCTCTGCCACAAACTGAGAGGTTTCTGAGAGGGATCAGAGTTGAAGCAGCTGGTAAAGCTCAAGGTTCTTTTTCATACTACAAAGCATTCCTTTCTACCTCATTTAGGCCTAAAGAACGGTGCTAGGGAAGGAAATATGTTTGGATTTGGGAATAATCCTTTTTTGGGGTTGTTAAATAAAATATTAATATTATGCAGACATTTTCCCACCAATATTCACAGTTTGATGTGCGGTAGAGCTTTGTTTGTTTATGTTCTGCATGCATGCATATTGCCTGTAAACAAGTTATTTGGCGTTGCTCTCTGGCTTTGCCACTTTGCCCATGCTGCAATAGCCAGTCTTTCTGCTGGGAAAGGAATATTGTTGCTGTGCCATGGTGAAAGCTGTAGCACAGAGAGGGAAAGAACATTTGAGAAATGAGCGAGAGAGAGAGAGAGAGAGAGAGAGAGAGAAAGAGAGAGAGAGAGAGAGAGAGAAAGAAATAAAGAACAAGTAAAGAGAACGACTGAGACGTCTAAAATCCCTTAATCTAAACACACATACATATTAACTAAAGCATTGCAAAGAATACACACAGAGAGACAGAAAGAACGAGGAACAGAGGAAAAAGGAGAGAGAGAGCTCCTCCCTAAGGCAGTCACAGACAAGCACACACACACACACACAAACATGTGTAAGTATGTACGGCAGGGCCAAATCAGAGAGAAAAGTAGCAGTAAAACCAGTAAAACCTGTGTGGTGCCATACACACACACACACACACACACACACACACACACACACACACACACACACACACACACACACACACACACACACACACACACAAAGAAATTAGGTGGGTCTCTGGAAGCATCCAGCTGAGAGGGACAGGACACCGTTTTTATTGTAAGAAAGTCTCGCAACCTCAACCCACCCAAAATCGAATGACACAACCTTAAAATTGGTACATTTATACTGAAAAAAATATAATTAAATCCAACATGTAAAGTGTTTGTCTCATGTTTCTTGAGCTGAAATAAAATATCCCAGAAAATGTCCATATGCACAAAAATGTATTTCTCTCAAATTTCGAGCACAAATGTGTTTACATCCCTGTTAGTGAGCATTTCTCCTTTGCCAAGATAATCCATCCACCTAA
Organism: Oncorhynchus mykiss; assembly: GCF_013265735.2. NCBI lineage: Eukaryota > Metazoa > Chordata > Actinopteri > Salmoniformes > Salmonidae > Oncorhynchus > Oncorhynchus mykiss. The sequence goes on along the minus strand of NC_048580.1, from coordinate 53,015,562 downwards.
CAGGTGTGGCATATCAAGAAGCTGCTTAAACAGCATAATCATTACACAGGTACACCTTGTGCTGGGGACAATAAAAGGCCACTCTAAAATGTGAGGAATGATGTGCAGGAATGTCCACCAGAGCTGTTGCCAGACAATTGAATGTTTGTTTCTCTACCATAAGCCGCCTCCAATGTTGTTTTAGAGAATTTGGCAGTACGTCCAGTCGGCCTCACAACCGCAGACGACGTGTAACCACCCCAGCTCAGCACCTCAACATTCGGCTTCTTCACCTGTGGGATCATCTGATGGGGTGCTGAGGTGTATTTCTGTTTGTAATAAAGCCCTTTTGTGGGGAAAAACAAATTTGATTGGCAGGGCCTGGCTCCCCAGTGGATGGGCCTATGCCCTCCCATGTCCACCCATGGCTGCGCCCTTGCCCAGTCATAGATTAGGGCCTAATTCATTTATTTCAATTGACTGATTTCCTTATAATAACTGTAACTCGGTAAAATCTTTGGAATTGTAGCATGTTATATTTTTGTTCAGTTCACAGTTTTACCACAACAAATAACCTTAAATGATTAACATTTTCATCTCTTATTAAAATTAAAATAAACCAATAAAAACATTTACTCAATAAAATTGCATTGATCTTTCTCAAAAATATTTGTATATTGTCCCATACAATAATATGTACTTTAAATGTTTTGTTAAAACATTTTTTTAAAGGTTTAATTTATTTTGTCTACCCCACTGCAGTTCCCGCTGACTTTGAATACGACTGCTCTAGCCCCTTTCTATCAGCACGCTCAATTGACCCATTCTCACTCTCATTCCTGGAAATACCCACAGAAGTCACAGAGGGAGAGATAGAGAGAGAGATGTGGGGAGTAGATAGAGAAGGAGGGAGGGATAGAGAAAGAGAGCGAGATAGAGAGGGACATAGAGAATTATTAAAGATCCCACTGTATTCCCCCATTATATTGAATGAACTACAGGACAAAATACAAACCCTCCAACCCAAAAAGTCCTGTGGTGTTGATGCTATCCTAAATCAAATGACAAATAATACAGACCACAAATTACAATTGGCTACACTTAAACTTTTTAACATCATCCTCAGCTCTGGCATCTTCCCCAATATTTGGAAGGACTGGTCACCCCAATCCATAAAAGTAGAGACAAATTTGACCCTAATAACTACCGTTGGATATGCGTGAACAGCAACCTTGGGAAAATCCTCTGCATTATCATTAACAGCAGACTTGTACATTTCCTCAGTGAAAACAATGTACTGATCAAATATCAAATTGTCTTTTTACCAAATTACCGGATGATAGGCCACGTATTCACCCTGCACACACTAATTGACAAACAAATAAAACCAAAACAAAGGCAAAGTCTTCTCGTGCTTTGTTGATTTCAAAAAACCTTTTGACTCGATTTGACATGAGGGTTTGCTATACAAATTGATGGAAAGCGGTGTTGGGGGAAAAACATACAACATTATAAAATTCACATATCCATGCAGTTAAAATTGCCAAAAAACATTTCTTTCCACAGGGCTGTGGGGTGAGACAGGATGCAGCTTGAGCCCCACCCTCTTCAACATATACAGTGGCAAGAAAAAGTATGTAAAGCCTTTGGGATTATCTGAATTTCTGCATAAATTGGTCATCAAATTTGATCTGATCTTCATCTAAGTCACAACAATAGACAAACACAGTGTGCTTAAACTAATAACAGACAAATGATTGTATTTTTCTTGTCTATATTGAATACATAATTTAAACATTCACAGTGTAGGTTGGGAAAAGTATGTGAACCCCTAGAAGCTAATGACTTCTCCAAAAGCTAATTGGAGTCAGCTAACCTGGAGTTCAATCAATGAGACGAGATTGGAGATGTTTGTTAGGGCTGCCTTGGCCTATGAAAAACACTCATAAAATTTGAGTTTGCTAGTCACAAGAAGCATTGCCCGATGTGAACCATGCCTCAAACAAAAGAGATCTCAGAAGACCCAAGATTAATAATTGTTGACTTACATTAAGCTGGAAAGGGTTACAAAAGTATCTCTAAAAGCCTTCATGTTCATCAGTCCACGATAAGCCAACTTGTCCATAAATGGAGAAAGTTCAGCACTGTTGCTACTCTCCCTAGGAGTGGCCGTCCTGCAAAGATGACTGCAAGAGCACAGCGCAGAATTCTCAATGATGTTAAGAAGAACCATAGTGTCAGCTAAAGACTTACAGAAATCTCTAGAAGATGCTAACATCTCTGACAAGTCTACGATAGGTAAAACACTAAACAAGAATGGTGTTCATGGGAGGACGCCACGGAAGAAGCCACTGCTGTCCAAAAAAGACATTGCTGCACATCTGAAGTTTGCAAAAGTGCACCTGGATGTTCCATAGCGCTGCTGGCAAAATATTCTGTGGACAGATGACACTACAGTTGAGTTGTTTGGAAGGAACACACAACACTGTGAGGAGAAAAAAAGGCACAGCAGACCAACATCAAAACCTCATCTCAACTGTAAAGTATGGTGGAGGGATTTGAACCTCATGATTTGGGGCTGCCTCAAATATATTAAGACATTCATAGGCTATCTGTCCACCAATTGAAGCTCAACATAAGTTTGATAATGCAACAGGACAATGACCCAAAACACAGAAGTAAATCAACAACAGAATGATCAATCAACAAAAGAAAATACGCCTTCTGGAGTGGCCCAGTCAGAGTCCTGACCTCAACCCGATTGAGATGCTGGGGCATGACCTCAAGAGAGCAGTTCACACCAGACATCCCAAGAATATTGCTGAACTGAAACAGTGTTGTAAAGAAGAATGGTCCAAATTTCCTCCTGACCGTTGTGCAGGTCTGATGCGCAACTACAGAAAACATTTGGTTTATTGCTGCCAAAGGAGGGTCAACCAGTTATTAAAACCAAGGTTTCACATACTTTTCCCACCCTGCCCTGTGAATGTTTTACCGTGTGTTCATAAAAACATGAACAAATAATTGTGTGTTATTAGTTTAAGCAGACTGTGTTTGTATATTGTCTATTATTGACCTAGATGAAGATCAAATCAAATTTGATGACCAATTTATGCAGAAATCCAGGTATTTCCAAAGGGTTCACATACTTTTTCTTGCCACTGTATTTCAATGAATTGGTGAGGGCACTACAACATTCTGCAGCACCCGGCATCACCCTACTAGAATCTGAAGTCAAATATTTTATTGTTTGCTGAAACCCCATATCTGAGGCTAATATATAAACAGCGTTATGGTAATGTGGTCGTATAGTCTCCCATGAGTTTCACCAAATTGTACCAAACGGACCAGTTTGTAGCTGGATTCTTCACCGATCTTTTATACCTTCTCCATAACATAAATGTTGTTCGGACCTCAGGTTCTGTGAGGTGGAAGAAATTCCTTTGTTCTCAAAGAAATTCACTCTGTCTCTATACTGTGGCCATGAGGAGATAATCTCTTCCAAGAATTTACGACCTCTCTCTGACCACAGCAGCCTGTGTGTAGGAGACAGTGAGAGGGGGATGGGGCTTGTTGTACCAAAAGAGGGCAACGTCATGACAGGGGCAGAGTTCTAATCTACGGCAGAGATAGCCTGCAGAGTTCTGTCATACTATCCAGGTCTGTGCCCTAACAATTCGAGCTTCTACTTTTAAAAATCCACTTTTCCAGAAACAAGTCTCTCACCGTTACCGCTTGTTATAGACCCCCCTCAACCCCCAGCTGTGCCCTGGACACCATGTGTGAATTGATTGCCCCCCATCTTCACAGTTTGTACTGTTAGGTGACCTAAACTGGGATATGATTAACACCTCAGCTGTCCTACGATCTAAGCCAGATGCCCTCAATCTCACGCAAATTATCTACCAGGTGCAACCCTAAATCCGTAACCATAGGCATCCTCTTAGATATCATCCTGACCAACTTGCCCTCTAAATACACCTCTGCTGTCATCAACCAGGATCTCAGCGATCACTGCCTCATTGCCTGCATCCGTAATGGGTCCGCGGTCAAACGATCACCCGTCAGCATTGTCAAACTCTCCCTAGAATACTTCAGCGAGCAGGCCTTTCTAATCAACCTGGACTGGGTATCCTGGAAGGATATTGACCTCATCCCGTCAGTAGAGGATGCCAGGTTGCTCTTTAAAAGTGCTTTCCTCACCATCTTAAATAAGCATGCCAAATTCAACAAATGTAGAACTAAGAACAGATATAGCCCCTGGTTCACCCCAGACTTGACTGCCCTTGACCAGCACAAAAACATCCTGTGGCGTTCTGCATTAGCATCGAATAGCCCCCGCGATATGCAACTTTTCAGGGAAGTCAGAAACCAATATGCACAGTCAGTTAGGAAAGGCTAGGCTTTTTCAAACAGAAATTTGCATCTTGTAGCACTAATTTCAAAAGGTTTTGGGGCACTGTAAAGTCCATGGAGAGTAAGCGCACCTCCTCCCAGCTGCCCACTGCACTGAGGCTAGGAAACATCCCCCCTCCCGCTTCTCCTTCACCCAAATCCAGACCTCTGATGTTCTGAAAGAGCTGCAAAATCTGGATCCCTACAAATCAGCTGGGCTAGACAATCTGGACCCTCTCTTTCCAAAATGACCCATTGTTGCAACCCCTATTACTAGCCTGTTCAACCTCTCTTTTGTATCGTCTGAGATCCCCAAAGATTGGAAAGCTGCAGCGATCATCCCCCTCTTCAAAGGGGGATACATTCTAGACCCAAACTGTTATAGACCTACTGTATATCCATCCTGCCCTGCAATTCTAAAATCTTCGAAAGCCAAGTTAACAAACAGATCACCGACCATTTCGAATACCATCGTACCTTCTCCACTATACAATCTGGTTTCCGAGCTGGTCATGAGTGCACCTCAGCCACGCTCAAGGCCCTAAAGGATATCATAACCGCCATCGATGAAAGACAGTACTGTGCAGCCGTCTTCATCGACCTGGCCAAGGCTTTCGACTCATTCAATCACCGCATTCTTATCGGCAGACTCAATAGGCTTGGTCTCTCTAATGACTGCCTCGCCTGGTTCACCAACTAGTTCTCAGATAGAGTTCAGTGTGTCAAATCGGAGGGCTTGTTGTCCGGACCTCTTGCAGTGTCTATGGGGGTGCCACAGGGTTCAATTCTCAATGATCTTTTCTCTGTATATGTCAATGATGTCGCTCTTGCTGCTGGTGATTCTCTGATCCACCTCCACGCAGACGACACCATTCTGTATACATCTGGCTCTTCTTTGGACACTGTGTTAACAAACCTCCAAACGAGTTTCAATGCCATACAACAGTCCTTCCGTGTCCACCAACTGCTTTTAAATGCAAGCAAAACTAAATGCATTCTCTTCAACCGATTGCTGCCCGCACCCGCCCGCCCGACTAGCGTCACTACTCTGGACGGTTCTGACTTAGAATATGTGGACATCTACAAATACCTAGGTGTCTGGTCAGACTGTAAACTCTCCTTCCAGACTCACATTAAGCATCTCCAATCCAAAATTAAATCTAGAATCAGTGTCAGAATTTGGCCAGGATTGTTCCGGTTTTGGCCACTAGATGCCCCCATTGTGCTTTTTGACCCTTTTGTTTTCCCTTGTTTCCAGTTAGTATTTGCACCTGTGCCTTGTTTCCCTTGAATGTATTTAAACCCTTAGTTTTCCTCAGTTCTTTGCTCTGTGTTTGAATGTTAGCACCCAGCCCCAGCGATGCTGTGAACATTTGTTGCTCCAGTTGGACTCTCTTGTGGTACTCTGTGTTTGTTCTCGTTTATTTATTTTTGATTATCTTTTGAGGCTTTTTTCGGCTGTACCTAGCACCTTGTGGATTTACCTTTTGACTTGGAGGATTACCTTTTTCTCTTGGAATTACTTTTGACGTTGTGGATTTATATTTTTGCCTGAACAACTTTCCTTTTTACTTTATTAAAACACTGTCTCAAGTACTACTGTGTCTGCCTCATCTTCTGGGTTCTGTCGACTATTAGTGGCTCAGTTTGCTATGTGACTGTTTCTCACACCGGAGACCCGAGTTCGTAACCGGGTCTTGACAATCGGCTTCCTATTTTGCAACAAAGCATCCTTTACTCATGCTGCCAAGCATACCCTCGTAAAACTGACTATCCTACCGATCCTTGACTTCGGTGATGTCATTTACAAAATAGCCTCCAACACTCTACTCAGCAAACTGGATGTAGTCTATCACAGTGCCATCCGTTTTGTCACCATAGCCCCATATTCTACCCACCACTGCGACCTGTTTGCTCTCGTTGGCTGGCCCTCGCTAAATATTCATCGCCAAACCCACTGGCTCCAGGTCATCTGTAAGTCTTTGCTAGGTAAAGCCCCGCCTTATCTCAGCTCACTGGTCACCAAAGCAACACCCACCCGTAGCATGCGCTCCAGCAGGTATATTTCACTGGTCATCCCCAAAGCCAACACTTCCTTTGACCGCCTTTCCTTCCTGTTCTCTGCTGCCAATGACTGGAACAAATTGCAAAAATCACTGAAGCTGGAGACTTATATCTCCTACTCTAACTTTAAGCATCAGCTGTCAGAGCAGCTTACCAATCACTGTACCTGTACACAGCCAATCTGTAAATAGCACACCCAACTATCTCATCCCCATATTGTTATTTATCTTCTTGCTCTTTTGCACCCCAGGATCTCTACTGCACATTATCATCTGCACATCTATCACTCCAGTGTTAATGCTAAATTCTAATTATTTTCCCTCTGTGGCCTATTTCATGCCTTACCTCCCTACTCTTCTACATTTGCACATACTGTACATATATTTGTTTCTATTGTGTTATTGACTGTACGTTTGTTTATGTGTAACTGTGTTGTTGTTTTTGTCGCACTGCTTGCTTTTGTCAGCGTGTGTAAAAAGGCAAAGTCAGGTGCAGGAGATTAGTGTGATATAAACAGACGCACTTTATTAACGTTCCAAAACGGGAGCACAACACAAATAAAATGCGCTCAAAAAACACGGAACATAACAAAAGTAAAGCGTGTCAAAAGACACCACAGCAACAAGAAACAATTACACACAAAACATGATGGGAAACAGAGGGTTAAATACAAGTAGCTTAATTGGGGAAATGAAAACCAGGTGTGTATGGAAACAAGACAAGACAAATTGATATATGAAAAATGGAGCGGCGATGGCTAGAAGGTCGGTCAACCACTGAACGAAGCCCGAACAAGGAGAGGAGCCGACATCGGCGCAAGTCGTGACAGCTTTATCTTGGCCGGGTCGCAGTTGTAAATGAGAACTTGTTCTCAACTGGCCTACCGGTTAAATAAAGGTGAAATAAATATATACATATTTTAAAGAGTCCCAGGACAAAACATGATAAAACAAAAAGATAATTACTTGACTATTTGGCCCTAAACAGAGAGTACACAGTGTTCCTGACCACTGTGACTGACCCAAAATTAATGAAAGCTTTGACTATGTACGGACTCAGTGAGCATAGCCTTGTTATTGAGAGAAGCAGCCGTTGGCAGACCTGGCTCTCAAGAGAAGTAAGGCGATGTGCACATTGCCCACAAAATTAAGTGGAAACTGAGCTGCACTTCCTAACTACCTGCCAAATGTATGGACATATTAGAGACATATATTTCCTTCAGATTACACAGACTCACAAAGAATTTGAAAACAAATCCAAAGTTACTCTCTCACGGGAAAAATTGGATTTGAAAAATAAGCCACAGGAGTTTTTTTTACCGAGAATTAAGATGACCTTTGAGTAGTAAGACATGTATAAAAGCATCAGATACCATTAATAAGAAGGGGCTAGAAGCGTCTTATGTGATGAGCTACCGAGTGGCTAGGACAGGCAAGCCCCATACTATTGTGGAGGACTTAATTCTTCCTGCAGCCGCAGTTGTGGCTGGGACAATGCTGGGGGAAAAGGCCCAAAAAACTATACAGACAATGCCTTCATCAAACAGCACTGTTTCACAAGTATTAGTGATATGGCAGGAGATGTTTAGAAACAATTACTACTTCGCACACAAGCCAGTGAATTCTATGAGTTACAGCTGGATGAGTCAACAGACATCGCGGGCCTGGCACAGCTCCTGGTATATGTTCGGTACGTTTATGGGGGTCAATTAAGGAAGACCTCTTCTGCAAACCACTGGAAACCAGGACAACGGGAGAGGATATTTTTTTAAGTGCTGGACAGCTTTGTGACATCAAATGGACTTCGGTGGTCAAGATGTGTTGGTATCTGTACTGATGGCGCAAAAGCCATGACAGGGAAACATAGTTGAGTGGTAATGCGCATGAAAGCAGTTGCTCCAGATGCTACTTGGGTACACTGCAGCATCCACCGAGAGGCTCTTGTTGCCAAGGGAATGCCCGACAGTTTGAAAGACATGTTGGATACTACAGTGAAAATAGTTAACTTTGTTAGATGCAAGTCCCCTGAACTATTGTGTATTTTCTGCATTATGCAATGATATGGGCAGCGACCATGTAACACTTTTACAACATACAAAAGTGCGCAAAAGTGCGCTTGTCTCAATTTTAAATTGAGAGACGAGCTTAGAGTTTTCTTTATTGACCATAATTTTCACTTGCCTGAACGCTCGCATGATGACGAGTTTCTCACATGACTGGCCTATCTGGGTGATGTTTTTTCTCGCCTGAATGACCTGAGTCTAGGATTACAGGGACTCTCCGCAACTATATTCAATGTGCGGAACAAAATTGAGGCTATGATTAAGAAGTTGGAGCTCTTCTGTGTCTGCATTAACAAGGACAACACACAGGTCTTTCCATCATTGTATGATTATTTGTGTGCAAATGAACTCAAACTTACAGACAATGTCAAATGTTATATAGCGAAGCACCTAAGTGAGCTGGGTGTGCAATTCCGCAGGTACTTTCCCGAAATGGACGACACAAACAACTGGATTCGTTATCCCTTTCATGCCCTTCCTCCAGTCCATTTACCGATATCTGAACAAGAGAGCCTCCTCGAAATTGCAACAAGGGGTTCTGTGAAAATTTGATTTAATCAGAAGCCACTGACAGATTTCCGGATTGGGCTGCGCTCAGAGTGGAAAATGATTTATGTGCATCCTTTCAAGCACACCCTTCTCATTAACCTGTGGTGAGTAATTCATTTGATGAACAAATAAGGTTTTATATGTAAGATGGCTAAATAAAGAGCAAAATTATTGATTATTATTATATCATTATTTGTGCCCTGGTCCTATAAGAGCTCTTTGTCACTTCCCACGAGCCGGGTTGTGACAAAAACTCACACTCATTCTTATGTTTAATAAATGTATTGTATAGTGTGTAGTGTATAGTGTGATCCCGGTGCTAGAGAGGGTATGCAGCTGGAGGTTGAATGTTTGAAGGGGTACGGCACTATAAAAGGTTTGGGAACCACTGCTCTTAGAACAACGTTGGAGGAGGCTTATGGTAGAGAATTGAACAACAGCTCTGGTAGACATTCCTGTAGTCAGAATGCCAATTGCATGCTTGCTCAAAACTTGAGACATCTATGACATTGTGTTGTGACAAAACTGCACATTTTAGAGTGGCCTTTTATTGTCCCCAACACAAGGTTATCACAGCTGGTTGTGATACAGCCTGGATGTTGATACAGCCTGTGCAATGATCATGCTGTTTAATCAGCTTCTTGATATGCCTCACATGTCAGGTGGATGGATTATCCCGAGTGGCGAAGCAGTCAAAGGCACTGTGTGTCAGTGCTAGAGGTGTCACTACAGACACCATGTTTCAAATCCAGGCTGTATCACAACCAGCTGTGATTGGGAGTCCCATAGGGCGGTGCACAATTGGCCCAGCGTCGTCTGGGTTTGGCCGGTGTAGGCTGTCTTTGTAAATAAGAATTTGTTCATAACTGACTTGCCTAGTTAAATAAAGGTCAAATAAATAAATAATATATTGACAAAGGAGAAATGCTCACTATCAGGGATGTAATGTCACGTTCTGACCCTAGTTCTTGTGTTATTTCTTTGTTTTAGTTGGTCAGGACGTGAGTTGGGTGGGTATTCTATGTTTTGTGTTTCTAGGTTGGGTTTCTTGTTTGGCCTGATATAGTTCTCAATCAGAGGCAGGTGTTAGTCATTGTCACTGATTGGGAACCATATTTAGGTAGCCTGTCTTCTGTTGGGGATTGTGGCTGGTTATTTTTAGTCTTTGTATGGCTGTACCAGATAGAACTGTTTCGGTTGTTGGTTTGTGTTTTTGAAGTGTTCAGTTTTCCATTAAAAAGATGAACACTATCCACGCTGTGCTTTGGTCCTCTCTATCTCCAGATGACAACCGTTACATGTAAAAACATTTGTCCACAACATTTTTGAGAAATAAGGATTTTGTGAGTATGGAACATTTCTGGGATCTTTTATTTCAGCTCATGAAACATGGGACCAACACTTTACATGTCGAGCCCTCATGCTCCAGGGTTAAGCCATGTGAGAGACCAAGATGGTTCTCTGCAATAAAATATTTGACATCATGCTAATTGTTTTTACAATTAGAATATCTTTCTCAAATACAATGATCAAGAATAAGGAGTTGGCTTACCTTGTGAAAGTGAGGACAGTGAGAAGAGATTTCTGGCGTTTCAGGGCACATTTTGGTGGGGGCTTGGTTAGACCTTAACATCCAGCCTATTTCGACACACATTTGTAATTTAAGGGCTTGTAAGTAAGCATTTCACTGTAAGGTCTGCACTTGTTGTATTCGGCACATGTGACAAATACAATTTGATTTGTTGACGTTTTACTGAAGTGGAAGAAGACTTAAGTCAACCTAAACACATTGCCAAAGTAGTTGACGTGGGATTTGTTCTGTCAAACGGTATTTCACGCCTCGTGATTTACAAGAAGGACATAGCAGGAGGTAATACAATTAGGTAATACAATTATATAACTCTGGGGTCACCATGATCTGGCTACTTTGATCTGTATTGAGTTTCGGCAATCAAGGCTGAGAGGATGTATTCATTTGAAAGGGCTGTTCTGCTCTTTGACCAGACCAAATGGTCGGACTTAATGTTTGTAACATCAGCAACACAATAGGTTGGTTGTCAGGTCATGGTGCCCAAATGTCTGTGATGGAACTGAGGTTGGGTGTGTTGGTAAGATTAACTTTCTCCTGTTCCAAAATATTTTATTAATAGTAGAGATGTGGATTTAAAATGATCCCAATCATGGTTAATGTATTTATAACCAGAGAATTGGGGTGATTTAAACACCACCAAACATGATTATTTTTTAAAGGGCCTGACATGAATGGAGCATTTCACAGGAGACAATAAATCAAATCAAAGTTTATTTGTCACTTGCGCCGAATACAACCTTACAGTGAAATGCTTACTTACAGGCTCTAACCAATAGTGCAAAAAAGGAATTAGATTAACAATAGGTAGGTAAAGAAATAAAACAACCGTAAAAACACAGGCTATATACAGTAGCGAGGCTCTAAAAGTAGCGAGGCAACATACAGACACCGGTTAGTCAAGCTGATTGAGGTAGTATGTACATATGGTTAAAGTGACTATGCATATATAATGAACAGAGAGTAGCAGTAGAGTAAAAGAGGGGTTGGCACTGGTTGGTCGGCCCAATTTAGGTAGTATGTACATGAATGTATAGTTAAAGTGACTATGCATATTTGATAAACGGAGAGTAGCAGCAGCATAAAAAGGGGGATTGGGGGGTGGCACACAATACAAATAGTCCGGGTAGCCATTTGATTCCCTGTTCAGGAGTCTTATGGCTTGGTGGTTAACTGTTGAGAAGCCTTTTTGTCCTAGACTTGGCACTCCGGTACCGCTAGCCATGCGGCAGTAGAGAGAACAGTCTATGACTGGGGTGGCTGGGGTCTTTGACAATTTTCAGGGCCTTCCTCTGACACCGCCTGGTGTAGAGGTCCTCTCGATGGTGCAGCTGTAGAACCGTTTGAGGATCTCAGGACCCATACCAAATCTTTTTAGTTTCCTGAGGGGGAATACGTTTTGTTGTGCCCTCTTCACGACTGTCTTGTGTGCTTGGACCATTCTAGTTTGTTGTTGATGTGGACAACAATTCAGATAACACTTCAATACATCTGGGTCCAGTGTGGCTCAGTTAGTAGAGCATGGCACTTGCAATGCTAGTGTTGTGGGATTGATTCCCATGGTGGACCAGTTTCGGGAAAGTATAAAAAAAAATGAATGGATAAGATGTCTACAACTCACAAGTGCTTTTTAACCATCAGATTAAATTGGGAGACAAATATATGAACATATTCTCAATATTCACCAGAGACTTGTATAAAAAAAACATGTAAACTCTTTATATATACTTATAATATTATAGTGTCAGTATATGCAGCCTTAGATACTATGGGGAAGGGGGATACCTAGTCAGTTGTACAACTGAATGCCTTCAACTAAAATGTGTCTTTCACATTTAACACAAACCTTCTGAATCAGAGAGGTGCAGGGGTTGCCTTAATCTACATCCTTAATCGACACCCGGGGAACAGTGGGTTAACTGTCTTGCTCAGAACAACAGAGTTTTAGGTAGCTCAGGGATTTGATCCAGCAACCTTTCGGTAACTGGCCCAACGCACTAACCATTAGGCTACCTGCCGCACGATATGGTGATGTATTGTATTGCATACATTTTACACATGCGAATAGTCCTTAACCCTTTACACTCGTGGGAATTTGCCTATATGGATAGGGCTAAATTGAAATGCTTCTTATTGAATAAATATGAAAAACATGTGCATGGTAGCAATTGAAAGGGAACAGTTGGGAGATTATGGGAATATTATTAGGCCAAAGTTGAGGACACAACAGTTCACCGGACACAAGACTGAATCCAAACATTACACTGTTGATTTTTACATGCATTTTACATGTACTGTACTTTTTGCCGCATTTGTTGATAACAAAATCTGAAAATACCATCAGTAACATGATAGCAATATTCCTGGAAAACTTGGGTCAGTGCAACATAAAACAAAAAATGACACGGTTTTGAGTGAGTGGACTTACTGGTGTGTCCAAGTGGCTACACACCTATCAGTTCCTAAGTCATTTCAATGCACTTTGACTCAAAAGGTTATAAAATATGATCATAAAGTGGAAATTCAGAGAAACAGATTGTAATTTTGGTGTGGATTGAACGAACTGCATTCAGGTGTGTGTTCTGCGGTAAATTGTCTTCACAATAGACAAACATAGGCTCAGATCAACTCAAGGTATGGTGCCATGTCATCTTGTACATCAAACAATGATAGAAAATATTGACATTGTATATGACATGAGTTTTTGATATGGAAATGTGAAGTGCACATTTGGACTCACGGGTCTTTGGCTTGCTTGTATGACATCAAAGCGATATTTATTATAGTCCTCAACGTCTCCTCTTTCAAAATACAGTCCTCTTAATTTACACTATTCCCCTCACTCATGTTGCAAAAGTTGTCCAATTAGCCAGAGGAATGGTGGCAACTTCTTGTCATGTGCGATGCTCAAGTTCAGAACTGCTGTCAGTCAAAGCCCTTACGGTGCTGTGAGGCGCAGAGCCTGAGCTCTAACTTAATTTATATACTGTTACAGTACCGCCACTGCCTTCCAGTTTGGGTGCTTATCAGTGCCCCAGTCTGCCATTTTCAACCCTTATACGGGTACGAGTTTAAAGGGTTACCATCTTGGATAGTAGTAGTAGTATGTTACAAAGTAGTATTAGTGTAGAAGTACAGTACTGACATCTTGACAATGTAAATATATATTGTAACATCCTTTAAAAGCATAAAGCTACTTGTTTATTGTCAGAATGAGACTTTTGGATATGTGTACTAATTAAAACATCAGTGTCTCCCTGTTTCACCATAGGTTATATTTCTCAACAGTTTAACATATAAACATTTCATTCTCCTGTACAAATTTATTTTTGGAGTATAAATATCTGAAATGGGGCTGCTAAGATAGCCAAAGTGTTGTCATGTCATATCCATCAAAAACCAAGGGTGGGTCAAAATTATTCCGAAGATGTGGTATGGAAAACCTTTAGTACTAAGACACTGGGGATATATTAGAATGTTTAATTAAAACAACTTGACTATGAAGACGTTTCAGTCAATTAGGAATGGATTCCTATAAAGCTATCTAGTGTATAATGTAGCTGCACATTGTAAAGTCAAACCACTCAATAATACAACTTTTTATTGACATTCAACCTGTGAATGAAAATATGCACAAAAATTCTAAATGAAAGCATTCCCAAAACAAATCTTTAAAAAATGGAACTGTAAACAAAATCCATATCTCCACAATACCCTGAGGCTAATCGATTATAAAAAAACACAAATAAATCACATCAGCAAAATCTTTAGGAAAAGTGAATATGCCTGTTCTCAGTATGGAACAACTTGAATTCAAATTGTATGAAACCTTTTGTGTTTTGTCTGAAGGATTGTTCAGTAGTGAATAATGAATTCAGCAGTGCGGTGAAGGGCCTGCAAAAACCTCCAACTAGATCGTTTATTGTGTTATTGTGTGAATATTTATATTTGCTAGTGATGGGGACGGATATGGAAAATCCATCAAATACTGTGAATCAGATAATGACAGGCTCACCATTTAGTCTTCTTAACTACCATTTAATCCAACAGCAAACTAATGCAGACACACATTTCAAAACAGTTATTTTTGAAGTGCTGAATAGGAAGAAGAGTAGATGGTAAATATACTTTCCCATACAGTATTTCACTCTATGACATGCACACATTTTTATAACATGGCAGTTTTAGTTTTATTATCAAGTATATACAGTGCCTTCAGAAAGTATTCATACCCCTTGACTTATTCCACATAAATCTGAATTAAAAATTGGTTTTAAAAAATTGTGCCCATCTACCCACAATACCCCATAATGACAAAGTGAAAACATTGCTACAATGATTACAGATAATCCTGAATGAATCGTGAGTAATAATGAAAGAAAAAGTGACAGACGCACAAATATCATACCACCCAAAATGCTAATGCTTATTGTAATGGTGAGAGGTTAGCATTTTTGGGGGTGGGGGGGTCATATTTGTTCTTCTGTAACTTTCTCACTCATCATTATTCACGGCTCATGCAGGATTGTCCGTAATCATGGTAGCATCCTTAATGTAGAAGTGTTTAGAACCATATTCTATTCTTATTTACAATAAAAGTGATTCCAAAATGACACAATATATTATTTACCATTAATTTCTATTGGGCACAAAATAATCTGAAACACAACCAAAACAAACAGCAAATGCATCCAACAAATGTGTAGAGTCACAAGCTTGATGTGGTCATTGTGTGCTAGGAATATGGGACCAAGTACTAAACTTTTGACTACTTTCAAACGCATATAATAATTTGCTACTTTAATGCGCGTAAGTGAATTGTCCTAATACTTTTGGTCCCCTAAAATGGGGAGACTATGTACCAAAAAGTGCTGTAATTTCTAAATGGTTCACCCGATATGGATGAAAATAACCAAAAATGAAAGCTGACAGTCTGCACTTTAACCGCATAGTCATTGTATCATTTCAAATCCAAAGTGATAGAGTACAGAGCTCCAAAAAATGATGAATATGTCTCTGTTCCATTACTTTAGGAGCTCACTGTACGTTAGGGCAGTTTGATTAAGTAATACTTCATTAAAAAGTCAAGAGAATATTGAATTTTGAAAAACGGATACTTAGGCTGAATATGTATCCAAATTGAAAGAGTGATTAGGTGCAGTGAACATGTGACTTTGGGAATTTGTTTTGTTGTACTCAGTCAATTGAAAATGTGCTTAAAGTTTGATGAGCTGATTTGATTTTTGTGCTTAGAGTTGTGAAAATGTTCCACAGAAATTTGCACCAATCCTGCAACTCCCAAGGCTATGTGAAGTCCAGACAATTGCTTGTTGATTCCCCACTGGACAAGGTGTGAATGACCTGGAAGGACTAAAGGAGTCCACGTGCTTCCCAGCCGAAACATTTCGGAACAGTTTGTGTATATATTATGATGACATTGTGACTTGGCAAGGGATTTTTAATCAGCCAAAGTCGGCAGCCGAAGTCTACGCGCCCTCGTCAGCGATTGGTCAACAGTAGGGATTCTTCTATGAAGTGCCTGTCCTCATGCACATTCTTTCACTTGAGAAATATGGCACCAAACACCCTAGTCTGATGCCCTAAGATCTCCATAGCAAAAACTTCTAAATTAATGACAGATTTCTTGAGTTATTTTAGATTAATTCAGACTGATTTGAGGCTACGGCAATCACACTTGTAGGCGATGTCATGGCGGCGTTGGGTACCTAAGCTCCTGCGCAGAAACACATCGTTGTGTCTAATGGTCATCTCATTCCAAACTGCTCATGTACAGTCCGTCAAATCAAAGGCCCTCCTTCGGTATAAAGTTGTTGGTAGGCCTGATCACCGACTGATGAGGCAGCCTACAGGGAGGAGGTCAGAGACCTGGCAGTGTGGTGCCAGGACAACAACCTCTCCCTCAATGTGAGCAAGACAAACAAGCTAATCGGGAACTTGAGGAAAAGGAGGGCCGAACATGCCCCATTCACATCGATGGGGCTGTAGTGGAGCGGGTCGAGAGCTTCAAGTTCCTTGGTGTCCACATCACCAACAAACTATCATGGTCCAAACACACCAAGACAGTCGTGAAGAGGGCACGACAATGCCTATTCCCCTCAGGAGACTGAAAAGATTTGGCATGGGTTGCCAGATCCTCAAAAACCTCTACAGCTGCACCGTCGAGAACCTCCTGACCGGTTGCATCACTGCCTGGTATGGCAACTGCTCTTCAACCAACCATAAGACGCTACAGAGGGTAGTACGTACGGCCAAGTACATCACTGGACCGAGCTTCCTGCCATCTAGGACCTCTATACTAGGCGGTGTCAGAGGAAGGCCCAAAATAACTCCAGCCACCCTAGTCAAAGATTGTTCTCTCTGCTACCGCATGGCTAGCGCTACCGGAGCGCCAAGTCTAGGTCCAAAAGGCTCCTTAACAGCTTCTACCCCCAAGACTGCTGAACAATTAATCAAATTGCTACCCGGACTATTTGCATTGACCAACTCCCGCTACTCACTGTTTATTATTTATGCAGAGTCACTTTACCCCTACCTACATGTACATATTACCTCAATTACCTTGACTAACCTGTACTGCCCATTGACTCGGTACTGGTACCCCCTGTATATAGCCTCGTTATTGATATTTTGTTGTGTTATTTTTTTAAACTTTATTAAATAATTTCTTAACTCTTATTTTCTTAAAACTGCATTGTTGTTTAAGGGCTTGTAAGTAAGCATTTCACGGTAAGGTCTAAAACCATCTGTTGTATTCGGTGCATCTGACAAATACAATTTGATTTGATTTACTTGTTCACTTCTCTCATTGACTTCTCAAATCCCTGCCTGGTCTGCTTGGTCTGTTTCGCAAGTGATTATTGATGTCTCACAATGCTGTGCCTCTGGGTTTAGAAACTCTGTGGCAACACTCTATCTTAACTCCTCCTTCACATTTACTGGATTGGTTGAACAGTGCAGAAGAGAACATCCCCCTACCAGAATGTGGGGAATCTAGTTTCAGGGTTTATTTTATGCCTGGGGCATGTTCAGCAGGAAGCAGCATTTTGGAAAGTTCAGATAGGCATGTTTGTTCAATATAGAATATTTCTACCTGACATACGGAATAACGTAGGCTATCTTGATGTAATTTCTATCTGAAAAATCAAGAACGTTTTTCAAATGAATGTGTTCCTGGCTACGTTGGTGAACTTGTTTACATGCGAATCTGCCCTCTCATTGGCTAGAATATTCCCGCCTGTTCCCGCCTCCTTTGCGGATATTTGTTCTCTTTGTTAGAACGTTGAGACGGTCTCAGTATATAGATAGCCTCTGTTGATGATATACTGTCATCCTTGTGCATCTGACTCAGTTGCTACTGTATCAACTGTAGCCTACATTTAGGTTTGAATTAGATAACGTTCTGGAGATACTCTGATAAATGCTAGGTAGTAATGTCCTGTCAAAAAATAAGAAAGTTTAGCCATGCGTTATTGCAGAAAAGTAAGACAGCTTCGCTTTGCAGGGGTTTAAAAACATCTGTTGCGTCTTATGGTAACGTGGCATCTAGAGGTCCGACCAACCAAATAGGAAAATGCTGCGAAAATGGTCAAAGTTGTGGATCAAATTCGGGTATCCAGGCCACAGGGTCCACAGCCATCCCAACTTCTCCATCACCCGCAAATCACAGACAAGTCGCAGGCAAGAAATTTAAGGAGGTGTCGCCGAAGTTTTCTGAAAGGGCATTCACTACAGCACCCAAGATTGACTCCAAGGTGTACCTTTGGTCAAGGTATAATGAGATGAAACGACTTGTGCACGGTAAGATGTTTTTATGTAATGTTAAAGCTTGCCTAATATATCGAATATTAGCCAGCAGATCTGACCTGCTTGCTTACAGCTGCACTAGGGTTAGACAGCATTACTGTTAATAACCTATTAAAACACCACTGAGCTTGTGTAAGATAAGGCTCAGAAAATGAGCTTCATTCCAGAGATAAGACATGTGTTATACTCCGAATTGTCCCGTTATCCCATTATCCCAACTGTTACACTTCGAATATTGAACAACTTCTGTTTTGTCCTGAAACCTGTCCTTTTTGTCATAATGATTGGTTGCAGAAGGCACAGCAGCCATTTTGAAATGGCAGTGTTAGCCCGAACAGCCTGTCAGGGTTGCCAGGTATAGCAAAATGTGTAGCCCCATGACTACTCAAAACTCAACCACAAGGCTTGAAAACTAGCCCAAATGATTTTTACTGCAGCAAGAGGGGAGTTGACATATTTAGCCAATAAACACTTTCTCCATAACGTTATTGAGCGAATTGAGAAGGAATCTCGACTTAACTTCTAAAGACCATAAGAAGCTAAATTAGGGTTTTCCATTAAAATAATTAATATTGGGAGCTAACGTGACTAATAAAATAATTTAAGTATACTGCAAGAGAAAAGATAATTCACCCTTTTTAAACTTAAAAAACGAATGTTAAGCTATTTTCTGGCCGTTGTGCCGTTATTATGTGCCAGACGTTATTAAGACTACAAACCGTTACAAATGGCCTATTTGGGAGATTGACTTGTCTTTTCAATAGGCATAGACTAGGCCTACTGACTAAAACCTGGATTTATGATTGTAATTCAACTTTTCCATGGTTTGGTTAGCTAGATGCAGGTAGCCTATAGCCCCTGATAGGCCTACTTCTAATTTCAAATAGCCTACACAGTAGCCAAGATATAAGATTTATAATTTAACAGCTTGCTTAGTTCAAATTAGGAGATTTAGTGGTAAGTGTTTCCATTGCCCAATAGCCTGCTGGAATAGGCTACTGAAGTAATTTCAATCACTTAATAAAATATTCATAATATGGATATTAACTGATCTGACTGGCTGTTACCTTCAATCTAATGCATTCTAAAAACAGCTGAACGGCAATTGCGATAGAACCATGATCACAATCGATAACTTCCAATTTCATTAACTCAACTGCCCATTAACAATTGCATAATAACACAAGGCTACAACAGCAATAAACTGGCAATTTATTAAATGCAATTTATTATAGGCAATTTATTAAATGCGTTTGCCAACTCCAGGTAGGCAACACAAGTGGCACAAATTGATTTGCAATGGCTCCAGTGATATCGTAATTTCAGTATATTTATTTTATAAAATGGTAGACTACAGTAGCCTACATAGGCATAGAAATTAATAGCCAATGGATGCAAATGTATCATTATCCACATTTAATGTCAGTTTGGTTGTGGACTTTTCCCCATAACAGAAGCATAACTGCCATTTCAAATTTCCACTCGCGCAGCGCTCGAAACCCAAGAACTGAGCATGCATGAAACCCTTTGCTTAATATGGTTTTCCATGAGCAAAGTCAACATTAGAATGCAGTTTAAACCACCTCCAAGCAAATTTATCTAATGCGCTCTAGAGCGTCTAGAGGCATTTCCTGTGCTTTGTCACTGTTATTTATTGATGCGCAATCAGTTATAGCACGTTAATATGTTTTATGGAAAAAGGGTTGGAAATAGCTGTCTCCGTAATGACAATCAAAATAGCCTACCTACAACTGGTAAAAGGTTTTCAGGATGTGCGCATGTGCTCTTCTATCTCCTCTCACTCACTTGACTCAGCTGCCTGCTGCAGCGCTCAGTCTCAATACATACACACTGCTCAGGCCCTCCCCTCTCTCTCACTCACTCACTCACTCACTCACTCACTCACTCACTCACTCACTCACTCACTCAGAAACAGGCTGCCTCACTGCCTGATAGTCTTCAGCAGCAGGTCACAGTGAAATATATATATATTTTAAAAAATTGCCATGCAATTTAGAAGTAGCCCAAAACCCGCGGCCAATACATTTTCACCCGCGACATTGTTTTGTTAAGTAGCCCAATTTTTCAGGAAAACCGCCGACATGGCAACCCTGGCTCTTGTTGTTCAACAAGATGTGCCATTCCATAATGGTTGCTGTTGCTACTGCTAGTTAGCATGAGGACAAAAACAGTAGTTTACTTAAACGAGCAGTTGTTCATTATTTTTGGTCTAACAGTTGGTATAATGGGACAATTCGGAGCACAACACATTTCTCATCCCTGGATTGAGGTACATTTTCAGAGTCATACCTCGTGCCGGCTTTGTGGTGTCTTAATATACACAGGAATGCTGTCTGACCCTATTGCAGCTGTAAGCAAGAGGGTCGGATCTGGTGGCTAATAAATAGGTAAAATCAGGGTTGATTGGAACATCATTTGTTCAAAAGACATCACTGTATCTTTGTACTTCCTGAAGAAGGCCATGCTGCCAAACGTGTCATAAAAAAAAAATTGCTCCATTGAAAATGTCATACAAATATGAAGTGTCTTGATCCTTCTTGCTTTTTAAAATCCAATTATCCCCTTTTACCAAACATCACCTTCTATTTACAAAGACCTATTGTGCAACCTAGCAGCACTTTCCTTCCTTCTCTTTTCTAGACTACTTGCCTAAAACATGTATGTTTTTTTGCCAACTGAATGTGTATTGGTGGGTGGGTTGTTTAGCAACAAAACTGATGCGTGTGCAACCTTGGAGCAGAACAGGCGGGGTTTGTGTAGAATCAAAGGATTGTTGCCAACATGTAAACTATACTGAACAAAAATATAAACACAACATGTAAAGTGTTGATTCCATGTTTCATGAGCTAAAATAAAAGATCCCATAAATGTTCCATACGCACATTTGTGCACAAATTTGTTTACATCCTTGTTGGTGAGCATTTTTCCTTTGCCAAGATAATTCATCTGCTTGTCAGGTGTGGCATATCAAGAAGCTAATTGAACAGCACGATCATTACACAGGTGCACCTTGTGCTGAGGACAATAAACGGCCACTCTTAAAATGTGAAGTTTTGTCACAACACAATGCCACAGATGTCTCAAGTTTGAGGGAGCGTGAAATTGGCATGCTGACTGCAGGAATGTCCATCAGAGCTGTTGCTAGAGAATTGAATGTTCATTTCTCTACCAAAATGTTGTTTTAGAGAATTTGGTACTATGTCCAAACGGCCTCACAACTGCAGACCACATGTAACCATGCCAGCCAGGGACCTCCGAATCTGGCTTCTTCACCCGTGGGATGGTCTGGAACAAGCCACCACGACATAAGACACGATACTGAGGGTTTGCACAACCAAAGGATTTATATACAATCTGTCAGAAACAGTCTGAGGGGAATCTCATCTGCGTGCTAGTCGTCCTCACCCCGATCCTACCCTGACTGCAGTTTGGCATCATAACCGACTTCAGTGGGCAAATGCTCATCTTCGATGGCGACTAGCAAACTGGAGAATTGTGCTCTTCTCGGATGAATCCCGGTTTCAACTGTACCAGGCAGATCGCATCGTGTGGGCAAGCGGATTGCTGATGTCAACATTGTAAACAGAGTGCCCCATGGTGGCGGTGGGGTTATGGTATGGGCAGGTATAAGCTACAGACAACAAACACCATTGCACTTTATCAATGGCAATTTGAATGGAGAGATACCGTGACAAGACCCTGAGGCCCATTGTTGTGCCATTCATCCTCCGCTGCCATCAACTCACCACGCCCCCATGTCGCAAGGATCTGTACGCAATCTCTGGAAACAGTTATTCCATGGTCTGCATGCTCATCAGACATACAGTTGAAGTCGGAAGTTTACATACACCTTAGCCAAATACATTTAAACTCAGTTTTTCCAAATTCCTGACATTTAATCCAAGTAAAAATTCCCTGCTTTAGGTCAGTTACGATCACCACTTTATTTTAAGAATGTGAAATGTCAGAATAATAGTAGAGTTATTTAAACTTTTATTTCATCACATTTCCAGTGGGTCAGAAGTTCACTCAGTTAGTATTTGGTAGCATTGCCTTTAAATTGTTTAACTTGGGTCAAAAGTTTTGGGTAGCCTTCCACAAGCTCCCCATAATAAATTGGGTGAATCTTTGCCCATTCCTCCTGACAGAGCTGGTGTAACTGAGTCCGGTTTGTAGGCCTCCTTGCTCGCACACGCCTTTTCAGTTCTGCCCACAAATTTTCAATAGGATTGAGGTCGAGGCTTTGTGATGGCCACTCCAATACCTGGACTTTGTTGTCCTTAAGCCATTTTGCCACAACTTTGGAAGTATGCTTGGGGTCATTGTCCATTTGGAAGACCCATTTGCGGACAAGCTTTAACTTCCTGACTGATGTCTTGAGATTTTGCTTCAATATATCCACCTAATTTACATTTCTCATGATGCCATCTATTTTGTGAAGTTCACCAGTCCCTCCTGCAGCAAAGCACCCCCACAACATGATGCTGCCACCCCCGTGCTTCACGGTTGGGATGGTGTTCTTCGGCTTGCAAGCCTCCCCCTTTTTTCTCCAAACATAACGATGGTCCACGTGGCCAAACAGTTCTATTTTTGATTCATCAGACCAGAGGACATTTCTCCAAAGAGTGCAATATTTGTCCCCACGTGCAGTTGCAAACCGTAGTCCTGGCTTTTTTATGGCGGTTTTGGAGCTGTGGCTTCTTCCTTGCTGAGCGTCCTTTCAGGTTATGTCGATATAGGACTCATTTTACTGTGGACATATGATTTGCATTTTTTGCAGCGAGTTACGTTAATCTCTAGGAGACAGAATGCGTCTCCTTCCAGAGCGGTATGACGGCTGCGTGGTCCCATGGTGTTTATACTTGCGTACTATTGTTTGTACAGATGAACGTGGTACCTTCGGGTGTTTTGGAAATTGCTCCCAAGGATGAAGCACACTTGTGGAGGTCTACAATTTATTTTCTGAGGTCTTGGCTGATTTCTTTTGATTTTCCCATGATGTCAAGCAAAGAGGCACTGAGTTTGAAATACATCCATAGGTCCACCTCCAATTGACTCAAATTATGTCAATTAACCTATCAGACGCTTCTAAAGCCATGACATAATTTTCTGGAATTTTCCAAGCTGTTTAAAGGCATAGTCAAGTAAGTGTATGTAAACGTCTGACCCACTGGAATTGTGATACAGTGAATTATAAGTGAAATAATCTGTCTGTAAACAATTGTTGGACTTGTGTCATGCACAAAATAGATGTCCAAACAGACTTGCCTTAAACTATAGTTTGTTAACAATAAATTTGTGGAGTGGTTGAAACACTTAGGTTGGAGTCACTAAAACTAGTTTATGTAAACTTCCGACTTCAACTGTATCACCCAATGAGCATGTTTGGGAGGCTCTGGATCAACTTGTATGACAGCATGTTCCAGTTCCCGCCAATATCTAGCAACTTCGCACAGCCATTGAAGAGGAGTGGGACAACATTCCACAGGCCTAAATCAACAACCTGATCAACTCTATGTGAAGGAGATGTGTTGCGCTGCATGAGGCAAATGGTGGTCACACCAGATACTTACTCGTGTTCTGTTCCACTTCCCTACCTTTTTTAAGGTATCTGTGACCAACAGATGCATATCTATATTCCCAGTCATGTGAAATCCACAGATTAGGGCCAATTCATTTATTTAAATGAACTGATTTCTTTAAATTAACCTTAACCTAGTAAAATCTATGACATTTTTGTGTTTACATTTTTGTTCAGTGTATATTTCCTCTCCAAATCTTTATGGGAAAACATGAAGAAATGTGCACAATGAGCACTTTTTGTTTCTCAAATACATTGTTACAGTTGTTGGTTTGTTAACTAATTAATTTTAGACAGAGGTAAAATTACTTTTATATTGGATATTCGGTGGATTTTCAGTTCTCTCATCAATAGCTCTTAATTAAACAAATTGTGCCATGACAATGAAAATTATATATCCCAATTCAAGGGAGGATGGAGAATAATCCATTGCTTTTTTGTTGTTGAAATTTAGATAGTTTCTTCCAGTTTTCAATCTTCAATTTTTTTCCCTCCTCAATCTACACACAATGCCCCATACTGATAAAGCAGAAACTGCTTTTTAGAAATGTTTGCATTGACGGACCAGTTCAAATTTTTACTTTACCTTCTATAACATTAGTTTAATTTTTGATTTGTTACATTCAAGCTGCAATATGTAACTTTTTGGGCAACCCGACCGAATGTACATAGAAATTTGAGTTATAGATCTGTCATCCTCACATAACCTTTTTCGGCAAGATAGATCTTCCAAAGTTGGGGGAGTGGCAATCTTTACCAAGGAACACCTTCAGTACTCGGTTGTCTCCACCAAGTCTGTCCCCAAACAATTTTATTTGCTGGTTTTACGCATTAAACTTTCAAATAACTCTTTGTTGACTGTTGCTGGGTGTTATCGGCCACCATCAACACCGGCCTGTACCTGGCCCCTTACACTAAGTCTGAAAGGAGGCCTTTTGCCTTCTGGTAGGCCGTCATTGTAAATAATAATTTGTTCTTAACTGATTTACCTAGTTAAATAAAGGTTAAATTAAAAGAAACAATTAAAAGTAAGTCTAAAAAGCTGTAGATCTGTTCTATGTTTGCTGTTTCTATGCTTCCCATTATTAAGTTTAGTTTTTGCGTCTTTTACTTTTGGTTTTGAACACCACCTTCAAACAGCTGAAAATACAATATTTTTGGTTGTTGCAAATATATTTCACAGCGGTTTACATGCTACAATGATTTTCTACACTCTTAAGTGCTTGTTTTCGCAAACTGAAATTAGGCTAACTATTAGAATTTCAGCAACCAAGAAATGGCGGAGCAATTTTTCCATATTGCACCTCTTAAATAATTAATAATTCAGGAATTACCAAATCTAGATTTAACCTAACATGTCTACCACACCACTTGCGTCGCGTGCTTTGCAAAATAATTGTAAACATACGTTATTCAATTATTGCACCCACACTGATCGCGTGTGCCAACGAGCGTCTGCGTTGCCAAGCGCTAAAATAGAAGTCAGTACTATTTGTGACGCTGAACGCAGTGCAAGTCCTGCCTCTCCCATTGGTTTATAGAAGCAGATTATTATTTTCAATGACAGCCTAGGAACAGTGGGTAAACTGCCTTGTTCAGGGGCAGAACTACAGAATTTTTACCTGGCCAGTTCAGGGATTTGATCTGGCAACCTTTCGGTTACTAGACCCACGCTCTAACCACCTGCCGCCAATTGTAAGATGAACTGAGTTTGGTCGGCCGTTGTGTAACTATGAAAGTTAGATGCCAATCGCCATATAAAGTCCAAAGAAGAAAAGGCCTGGAAGGAGGAGAGATGACTAGAAACGATTCAGTTGACCGTTTTATGTGTGGATTAATTGTCGGAGTAGAGGACCTTGTGCGTTTCAGGTAAAATAACAAATAACTGTTTATATCCCAGGACAAATTAGCTAGCAACGGCAAGCTAGCTAGCTAAATTGCCATAAATGTTTAATGCTTTTTGACCTGTCCCCAAATTAATATAATTGGTTCAGAGCTTGTTTTGATATTTCAACCTGCGTGTCGTGATTGTGTTTGGTGTGGGGGGACAAAATCAATTTGCGCGTGTCCGGTTTGGGTACGGTGTTAGCCTGCAGCTTTGATATGTGCTGAGAGAAGGACAGTGTACCGTCTAACCATGCTCCCAAGTACTTGTATGAGATCTAACCCTCAGAGGTAGTAATCACACCGGCGGGGAGAGGAGCATTCTTCTTAACCAAACCATACTACCTTTGTTTTGGAGATGTTTAGAACAAGGTTAAGGGCAGAGAACTTGCTGGACACTAAGAAAGCTTTGTTGTAGAGCTTTTAACAAAATCCGGGGAGGGGCCAGCTGAGTATACGACTGTATCATCTGCATATAAATCGATGAGAGAGCTTCCTACTGCTTGAGCTATGTTGTTGATGTAACTTGATAAGAGCGTGGGGCCTAGGGTCGAGCCTTGGGGTACTCCCTTGGTGACAGGCAGTGGCTAAGACAGCAGATGTTCTGACTTTATACACTGCACTCTTTGAGAGAGGCAGTTAGCAGACCAGGCCAAAGACCCCTCAGAGACACCAATACTCCTTAGCCAGCACACTAGAATGGAATGGTCTACTGTATCAAAAACTTTGGCCAAGTCAATACAAATAGCAGCACAACATTGCTTAGAATCAAGTGCAATGGTGACATTATTTTAGACATTTGAGGTTGCTGTCACACAACCATAACCTGAGCCGAAACCCGATTGCACACTTGAGAGAATACTATAGACATCAAGAAAGCCAGTCAGTTGATTGTTGACAAGTTTTTCCAACACTTTTGATAAACAGGGCAAAATAGAAATATAACAGTTAGGATCAGCTTTCTCTCCCCCTTTTAAATAGAGCTGCTACCTATGGTAATCCAGAGAGGACATTTGAATAAAACAAATATTCCCTCATTATGTCAATCACAAGGAATTTTTGTTCATGATCACGACATAAAATAGTTGTTTTGTCGAAGATCACGAGATAAACTGTATAAATAGGAGTGGATGTTTTGATGATAGATTGGCCGTATGTATGGCTGAGGCGGCAGAGCCTACATTTTTATTGATTGCTACACTAAGGGATGGTACATTTCATGCCAACAATATGCCTTCATTTGTGTTTGGAGCTCATTATGAGTTTATAAGTTGGAATGTTAGCAAGCTAAATGTCCCTGACTTTGAGCTAAGAGCTTACGCGCATTTAAGCTCTGAACGATGCCTCTGAACGATGCCTGACAGACAGAACTGTCTCCCAGGCAGCACTGTCTCCCAGGCTGTGTGCCACCCCCAAGACCAAAGCCAATCACATGCAAGCAACAACACAGCTAATTTGGCTAGTCCTGTGAGCGAGCTAGCTAGGTAGTCTTGGTAGTTAGATAGATAGCTTGTTATCTATGCTGGTTGTTCGCGTGCATAACTGATGTTTATAATTGTAAGGGACACTTCATGTTTTATGGATGCTATTGAATCTGATCAGTCAGGAACCCCCTGTAAATGTAAATATTTTCCATAAAACATGAACTGTCCCTTTATAATTATACACATATCACTTATGCAAGCTAACAACCAGAAAATATTTTATCTTTATTTAACTAGGCAAGTCCTCTTAGAGCTACCCCCCTACTTTTTTAAATTTCCGCCTGAAGACATACCCAAATCTAACTGCCTGTAGCTCAGGCACAGAACCAAGGATATGCATATTCTTGGTACCATTTGAAAGAAAACACTCTGAAGTTTGTGTAAATGTGAATTGAATGTAGGAGAATATAACACAATACATCTGGTTTAGATAATACAATGAAAAAAACATGTTTTTTTATTTTTATTGTTGTATCATCATCTTTAAAATGAACAAGATAAAACAAACATTCAGATAGGATGATGGGGACAATTTTGGTGAAAAACATAAGAGGGCAACAGTACTTGTGCAAAGTTTCAGAATGATAACCTCCAAAATGAGTGTGCTACATGACATTTATCATGAAGTCACCCAGGTGTCCCACACAAGTAGCCCAAATGTACCCAAGTGGCCAAATTGGTGAAGTTATACATTTTGAATGGAATAACTATATACAAAATACCAAAATGGTATTCTAACACCCCCCCCCCCCCCAACCCCCCCCCCCCAAAAAAAACGTATATAAATAAAATATATATATATATATATATATATATATATATATATATATATATATATATATATACATATATACATTTACAAAATAACTCTTTCAATATTTGGAAGACCCTCAGTCCTCTACACAATATTGTGCTGCTGATGCCAGGTGCCATATCACATCCATGCCTGCAGAAATACATTTGAGCAGATGAACACCACTTGTGGCAGGAGCTGGATGAACCAGCTTCAGTGGGGGATGGACACCTTGGCACTGGGGGCTCCCATTCGGAGTCAGTGTCACTGTGAAAGAAAATGTTCAGTTAGAATAGTTTCACATATGAGCCCTGTATCAACAGGTATAATAAACATATATATATATATAGAGTACATGGAACATAAAGTTGAGTATATTATTATAGACCTGATAGATCTACTGTCTCATTTATATTATGACATTTCAGCTACATCTACTGTCTCTTATATTATGACAGACCAGCTAGATCTACTGTCTTTATTATATTACAACAGACTAGCTGTATCTACTGTCTCCATTTCACTTTGGCCATTGTTGTGGACCTGCTCTCCCCTCAACAGCCTCAAATAGGCTATTTCATTTCACAAATAATATTTAATATTATTAATTTCAAACAACGGCATTAACATGAGAAGATCTTACCAGTCCAAAACGATGTCCTCTCCGTTCAAAAAATATTCCTCCATTTGGGAATCGCTAAATTAATCGTCCTCGATCAATTTCTGTACATCTGTATATCTAGACTTAGATTTAGCTTTCCCTGATTTAGTCGCCATACTGATTGATATATAAACAGCTGAATATGCGCTTTACCAAAACAATACTGTGCGCAACATGCGTGGCTCCTTCCAGTATGAATCGTCAATGGCGAATGAACCTCTTTACGCCGGAGTTTACTACATGGGTTGGTCTTCCAACACATAAACATTACATATTGCCGTTTACCTCAGCTCATTGGCTATCTACCCAGCTAGATTTCAAGACGATCAGTGGTCATTGGGTTCAAATACAGTCAATCAACGAAACAGTGTGCAAATCATTGGTGCACAATGATGTCATTACTTGTTGTCTTCAAATCGGTTTCTTTCAGTCAATACGTCCCGCGAAATGACCCATCAGGTTGGGTTGTGTTACAAACAAACCAGTTGATTGCAATGAAACCAAGCATGACGGGAAAAGTCACGTTTTGTGTGTGTATTTACCTCGAATGTGTCGTCGAAAATGGAATGAGACGGAATTCACGACACAAGCGGTTCACAAAATGTTTCGTGTTAGGCTATAAAAATGGATTTTATCAAACAAAAGACCATTCATTGTGTAATAATGAGCATTGGGATTGCAAACAGAGGAAGATCGTCAAAGGTAAACAATTTATTTTATTGCAGTTTGTGATTTTGTTACGCCTGTGCTGGTTGAAATAGTTGTTTTTTATGGGGCTCTATACTCAGATAATTGCATCGTATTCTTTCGCAGTAAATCCTTTTTAAAACATCTGACAACGCAGTTGGATTAGCAAGATTCTAGGCTTTCGATACATGTGAGACACTTGTATTTTCATGAATGTTTAATTTGACTATTTATGTAGCGATCACCATATGTTGTCAAATTTCATCCCGCTACCGGGTTTGGTGCGCAGAGAGGTTAAGAACAAATTCTTATTTTCAATGACAGCCTAGGAACAGTGGGTTAATTGCCTTGTTCAGGGGCAGAATGACAGCTTTTTACCTGGCCAGTTCAGGGATTTGATCTGGCAACCTTTCGGTTACTAGACCAACTCTCTAACCACTAGACTACCTGCCGTAACAAGCTAGCTTGATACCTACCAAGACTACCGAGCTAACTAGCTAGCTCGCAAGACTAGCCAAATGGGCTGTTTTGTTCCTTGCATGCGATCGGCTGTCAAGACCGGCATGCAGCCTGGGAGATAGACCTCAGAAAAATAATTGTAGACCTCCACAAGTCTGGTTCATCCTTGGGAGCAATTTTCAAACGCCTGAAGGTACCACGTTCATCTGTACAAGCAATAGTATGCAAGTATAAACACCATGTGACAACGCAGCCGTCATACCGCTCAGGAAGGAGAGGTGTTTTGTCTCCTAGAGATGAACGTACTTTGAATGCGAAAAGTGCAAATCAATCCCAGAACAACAGCAACGGACCTTGTGAAGATGCTGGAGGAAACGGGGACAAAAGTATCTATATCCACAGTAAAAATGAGTCCTATATCGACATAACCTGAAAGGACACTCAGCAAGGAAGAAGCCACTGCTCCAAAACCGACATAAAAAAAGCCGTCTGGCTTTTTAGTTCGTAGTTTTTGTAGAAATGTCCTCTGGTCTGATGAAACAAAAATAGAACTGTTTGGCCATAATGACCATCATTATGTTTGGAGGAAAAAGGGGGAGGCGTGCAAGCCGAAGAACACCATCCCAACCTTGAAGTACGGGGGTGGCAGCATCATGTTGTGGGGGTGCTTTTCTGCAGGAGGGACTGGTGCACTTCACAAAATAGATGGCAGCATGAGGAATGAAAATATGTGGGTATATTGAAGCAACATCTCAAGACATCAGTTAGAGCTTGGTCGCAAATGGATCTTCCCACTGGACAATGACCCCAAGCATACTTCCAAA
The DNA here is from genome assembly GCF_013265735.2 of Oncorhynchus mykiss. Lineage (NCBI taxonomy): Eukaryota > Metazoa > Chordata > Actinopteri > Salmoniformes > Salmonidae > Oncorhynchus > Oncorhynchus mykiss. The sequence goes on along the minus strand of NC_048580.1, from coordinate 52,984,707 downwards.
GTTGTGGGAAAATGGCTTAAGGACAACAAAGTCAAGGTATTGGAGTGGCCATCACAAAGCCCTGTCCTCAATCCTATATAAAATTTGTGGGCAGATCTGAAAAAACGTGTGCGAGCAAGGAGGCCTACAAACCTGACTCAGTTACACCAGCTCTGTCAGGAGGAATGGGCCAACATTTACCCAACTTATTGTTGGAAGCTTGTGGAAGGCTACCAAAAATGTTTGACCCAAATTAAACAATTTAAAGGCAATGCTACCAAATACTAATTGAGTGTATGTACACTTCTGACCCACTTGGAATGTGATGAAAGAAATAAAAGCTGAAATAAGTCATTCTCTCTACTATTATTCTGACATTTAACATTCTTAAAATAAAGTGGTGATCCTAACTGATCTTTACTAATAATCTTTACTAAGATTAAATGTCAGGAATTGTAAAAAACTGAGTTTAAATGTATTTGGCTAAGGCTTCTGTAAACTTCCGACTTCAACGGTATATCTTTGGCCATTTTGAACAATAGACCACTTACTGCCCAAAATTGTAAGCACGTGCTCTTTAGATTATCCACACAATGCATTTAAGACAAATCATGAAGCTGGATCATGTTAGATTTTTTTTGTGTGTGTAATGTCTCCCCCTCCTTTTCTGCAGATTTGATTCCTCCAGGTGTATGTAGCTTACTGAACCCCTCCACCATCTATGCCAACAATGAGGTTGACTTGGACGAAGTGGAAATCTATGGCTTTGATTATGACTACACGCTCGCTTTGTACTCCAACACTCTTGATACAATGATCTACAACACAGCTCGAGACTTCCTTGTCAAACACTACAAGGTTAGTTTGACGGAAATGTGATGCTGTTTGCCTCATATCCTCATACAAATGGTCATTGTGCACGTTGTTTATTGTTTGTTTGAATTTAAATTGTTACTTTTAATTCCCCTAACAGTATCCAGAGGGCATTAGCAAGTATGACTATATTCCCAACTTCGCTACTCGTGGTCTCCACTATGACATTCAGAAGGTAAGTGTTTTTATGGGTGTATAAAAGCTTTTAAACATTCAAAGTTTGAGAGTGAAATTAGAGTGAAATGGTAGTTCAGTCAATAAAATTATATTTTTTCATGCAGGGACTGTTGATGAAAATTGATGCCTTCCATTACATTCAGCTGGGGACTGTATACAGGTGAGACACTTACTGGGGGAATATAATGAAAACTAAAGGCCTAAACTCACCAAATCAAATTTTATTAGTCACATGTGCCAACTATAACAGGTGTAGTAGACCTTATGTGAAATGCTTACTTATGAGTCCTTAAACAACAATGCAGAGTTTTAAAAAAGTAAGTAAGAAAAAATTGCTGAATAAATTTAAGGGAAAATAGTAACACAATGAAATAAGAATAACTTTAGGCGTGCGTGCAATTAATTTTAGAATGCTTTGTTTTGAATGATAATGACCCAACTGATGCCGGGCGGGCAGTGAACGCGCTGTTCTCTTTGACACTCTGCTCAATTACACGTGTCTATTTTTGCTTTTTATGGCTGGCGCTGCAGTCACACAAAACATTTTGTCCTTATTAAAACATTTTCGAGCTCATTTGAATATGAAGAGTTAGCTAAGGGTTGAGGCTTTACCATACATGCTAAATTAGACCAATTTATCCACTTCTGGAAACATCGCTATCAGCAAAGATGATTAGAGGTATAGACTATCCTGATAGCATACAGTCAATGCAAAAGCCAGAACTGTCATTGGAGGTGTATTTGCCGATTTTGAAAGAGAGGGAGATGAGAATTTACATTTTATTTCAAGGTAAGCTGTTGAAAAGTATAACTTTTTGGAGGGTGCTCAAAAGTGTATATTTATTATTCTCGAAGTTGCTCGCAACAGTAGCTTGCTACTGATGGTATTAACTATGCAGATACTAAACATAACTGACAGAGACTCATTCATTTGAAGTGCCAGAGACCTATCAAATCTGGCTAGCTACCGAGTGCACCACCAGCCAAACTAGAATCAGGACGATGTCCTCACTGTCTATTGATTTTACCCCTCTGCTCGTCCTGTCCTCTCCGCCCTCCCGCTTCTGTTGAGTTTTGTGCACAACGTTTTTTCTAATAACAATACTCTTTGCTATTGGTATGTATGTCATGAATTCAATTCTGTAATAGAGAGACCATAATGAGAGATGTTGATTCCCACAGGGGTCTGAATCCTGTCCCAGATGAGGAGGTTTTGGAGCTCTACGGTGGAACTAACCATGTCCCTCTTGAGGAAGTCAGTGGCTTCTATGGAAAGGTCATTACTTACATTCTTCTACCTTAACCTTTTCACACTTACCAACAAACGAGTGTGATCATTCTACAGTGGTCCCTGAATGCTTATTTTTAACGTCCAGTTTCGAATGAATCAGCATTTGAGCTGGCCACATTGTTTTTCACAGAAACATTTTGCACAAACACAGTCCTTACAAATTTATGTCCAGAATGTGACCAGTTTATTTTTGGATGCAATGTTCAGACATTCACAGAAGTAGCTACAGCATAACACAATCATCCAAACCGGAAAATGTAGGCTGCATTTTTCTAGCGCTGACTGAGGAAAGATTGATGTAACAGGTCATAGTTTTATAACTCTCGGCTGACAGAAACTACATTATGAATTATCTAATAGCAATTATTATTTAACCAAAGATAATACAAGGAGACAAGATGAGTTTGGTCTGTTTATAGTATGCATGTTGAAGGGGGTGTGTTGTCTACGTTCGTTCACTTCCCTTCATTCACTTCCGGAAGTTTACCTGAAAGATGAGTGAACCATTCCTTCACCTCATTATAACATCTTTGGTCTGACAGACGTTTAGGTGACACCCATAATGCATTGTATAATGTCAACAAACATGGCGCCACACATAGCTGGCAAATAGCATTAGCTCATTATAAACAGTACAACCTTCAAAAAAGTATTTTACACACATCATAGGTGTCCATTACAATCAATGCAATAATTGGAATGCATTATTTGTCACCGGTACTGTGAATAAAACTGTAAGTACATTATGCCCCATACATAGATACATACATACATATTGTATGTGCCTACAGTAGAAACGACAACACGATATACAGAAAATAAGGAACTTACTTTGATAGGAACGCATGTCCAAAGTTATTATTTGTAAGGAAAACCAACATGTTCCAATTTGTGCAAGACTGCGCAAATGTCTGCATACTTGATCTGCGCAAACATTGGTGAAGTGCGTGGGCTCTCGAAGAGAGAAGTTTGTCTGGCTCAGTAAAGCCTCATACATAAATTGTCTGCAACGCTGAAATGAGCTACTTCTATGTGAATTAATGAGGAGGCGGAACACAGCTCAATTCAAACTGTTGTTAGGAAATACAACTTGTTAGAAAATAATTTGAAATTGACAAGTTGAAACATAGCCTATAGACAATTAGCAGGAAGCACGTGTTAACTGTCCTGTTGCGTAATAATCATATTTTAGAACAATGAGTGAATTCTGACATCACATGCATAAAACAACTCACACTGGGGTGACCGTTAGAGATATTTGGAACTCGTATGAAAAGGTCCGGAGACACTAAAATAGAATATACAGTGTATTCAGAAAGTATTCAGACCCCTTCACATTTTCCACATTTTGTTACATTACAGCCTTATTATAAAATGGATTAAATATTTTTTTCCCCCTCATCAATTTAACTACAATATCACATAATGACGAAGAATGTTTGCAAATGTATTAAAAATAAAAAATGGAAATATCAAATGTACATAAGTATTCAGACCATTTACTCAGTACTTTGTTGAAGCACCCGTGGCAGCGATTACAGCCTTGAGTTTTCTTGGGTTTGACGCTACAAGCTTGGCACACCTGTATTTGGGGAGTTTCTCCCATTCTTCTTTGCAGATCCTCTCAAGCTTTATCAGGTTGGATGGGGAGCGGCGCTGCACAGCTATTTTCAGGTCTCCCCAGAGATGTTTAATTGGGTTCAAGTCTGGGCTCTGGCTGAGCCACTCAAGGACATTCAGAGACTTGTCCCGAAGCCACTCCAGCATTGTCTTGGCTGTGTGCTTAGGGTCGGTGCCCTGTTGGAAGGTGAATCTTTGCCCCAGTCTGAGGTCTTGAGCACTCTGGAGTAGGTTTTCATCAAGGATCTCTCTGTACTTTGCTCTGTTCATCTTTCCCTCGATCCTGACTAGTCTCCCAGTCCCTGCCGCTGAAAAACATCCCCACAGCGTGATGCAGCCACCATCATGCTTCACCGTAGGGATGGTGCCAGGTTTTCTCCAGACGTGAGGCTGGGCATTCAGGCCAAAGAGTTCAATCTTGGTTTCATCAGACCAGAGAATCTTGTTTCTCATGGTCTTGAGAGTCTTATGGTGGTGAACTAGAGAGTCTTAAGGTGGTAAACTTTTGGTAAACTAGAAGCGGGCTGTCATGTGCCTTTTACTGAGGAGTGGCTTCCGTCTTGCCACTCTACCATAAAGGCCTGATTGTTGGAGTGCTGCAGAGATGGTTGTCCTTCTGGAAGGTTCTCCCATCTCCACAGAGGAACTCTTGAGCTCTGTCAGAGTGACCATCTGATTCTTTGCTGTGTCTGTCGGCGTAGTGTCCAGAGCATGGAGGCGCTACCAGGACACTGGCCAGTACATCAGGAGACGTGGAGGAGGCCGTAGGAGGGCAACAACCCAGCAGCAGGACCGCTACCTCCGCCTTTGTGCAAGGAGGAGCAGGAAGAGCACTGCCAGAGCCCTGCAAAATTACCTTCAGCAGGCCACAAATGTGCATATGTCTGCTCAAACGGTCAGAAACAGACTCAATGAGGATGGTATGAGGGCCCGACGTCCACAGGTGGGGGTTGTGCTTACAGCCAAACACCGTGCAGGACGTTTGGCATTTGCCAGAGAACACCAAGATTGGCAAATTCGCCACTGGTGCCCTGTGCTCTTCACAGATGAAAGCAGGTTCACACTGAGCACATGTGACAGACGTGACAGTCTGGAGACGCCGTGGAGAACGTTCTGCTGCCTGCAACATCCTCCAGCATGACCGGTTTGACGGTGGGTCAGTCATGGTGTGGGGTGGCATTTCTTTGGGGGGCCGCACAGCCCTCCATGTGCTCGCCAGAGGTAGCCTGACTGCCATTAGGTACCGAGATGAGATCCTCAGACCCCTTGTGAGACCATATGCTGTTGCGGTTGGCCCTGGGTTCCTCCTAATGCTAGACCTCATGTGGCTGGAGTGTGTCAGCAGTTCCTGCAAGCGGAAGGCATTGATGCTATGGACTGGCCCACCCGTTCCCCAGACCTGAATCCAATTGAGCACATCTGGGACATCATGTCTCGCTGCACCACAGACTGTCCAGGACTTGGCGGATGCTTTAGTCCAGGTCTGGGAGCAGATCCCTCAGGAGACCATCCGCCACCTCATCAGGAGCATGCCCAGGCGTTGTAGGGAGGTCATACAGGCACGTGGAGGCCACACACACTACTGAGCCTCATTTTGACTTGTTTTTAGGACATTACATCAAAGTTGGATCAGCCTGTAGTGTGGTTTTCCACTTTAATTTTGAGTGTGACTCCAAATCCAGACCTCCATGGGTTGATAAATTTGATTTCCATTGATCATTTTTGGAGAAAAAAGAAAGAAAAAGAAATTAATTTAAAAAATATATATATTTAATTCATTCAGATCTAGGATGTGTTATTTTAGTGTTCCCTTTATTTTTTTGAGCAGTGTATAAAGCAGTTTTGCTTTGTCATTATGGGGTATTGTGTGTAGATTGAAGAGGGAAAACGTCAATTTAATACATTTTAGAATACGGTTGTGATGTAACTAAATGTGAAAAAAGTCAAAGGTTCTGAATACTTTCTGAACGCACGGTATGTTTGAAAATCCATGGAATTTGCTGCAATTGTTGCCAAATTTCCATTCTTTAAAGATAAAATAATGGTTAAAAGCCTGCGTAAAAGACTTGCATTAATGATCAGTTCCCGATGGAAATTGCTCTCTAAAATGTATATCCAATATCTGCAAAAAATTAATTTATTTTTGCTGAGGCCCAGCTTTGTCTTCTATCCCGTTGAGCTAACGTTATCTTACAGGGTCCTGTGATGAAGCAGTTCATGGATGTTTTCTCCATCCCAGAGATGACTCTCCTGGCTGCTGCCAATGACTACTTCAACTCCAATGACATTGAATATGACCCTGGTCATCTCTACAAAGACGTTTCAGTGAGTGCATTCGGCAACAAAACATACCCACATTCTGACAAACTTGAATCCACAGATAATACTGTATTTTAATTGAGACAGTCAAACTGAAACCAGCTCTGAAAATGTGGGCAAATAACTGGTTCTGGAAATAGAGGCTTTTAACAAAAAATGCTTTTTGACTTAAATAATGTAACTAACTTGGTTGATTGCTGCATCCTAGCTCATAAGTAGTTGCACCAAAGTCAATATCTGTGAATGGTCCTTTTGTCTACCAGTGTGCAAGGCAGTTGGGAATGTGATTTTAACGTTGTTTGTTATGCTGTGCCGGTCGGTCAGTGAGCCAAAAGCTCTTTCATTCCCTCTTAATGAAAAATATGCATACTATTTGATCTTCTTATTCCGTTTAACGGGCAGCTGAACTCAAAAACAAACTTCTCTGGTTGAAAATGGCCAATATTGCATCAATATTAGTCTAGTGTATATAGCACAATTTTGGTCATTAAGTCACTATCTTCTAAAACTGACATTTGCGAAATTTAGGGAAGCTGTTACGGCACCGAAGCACTTTGCCACTCGCCAGTGACTTGATAAGATGATTTGGGCCGGACGGTAGCCTACTGGTTAAGAGTGTTGGGCCAGTAACCAAAATGTCGCTGGGTCAAATCCCAGAGCCAATTAGGTCAATCTGTCTGTGCCCTTGAGCAAGGGCCCCACGTGGGTGCGTGCTCAGCCCCCTCCTATACACCCTGTTCAGCCATAACTGTGTGATCATGCATGCCTCCAACTCAATCATCAAGTTTGCAGACGACACAACAGTAGTGGGCTTGATTACCAACAACGACGAGACAGCCTACAAGGAGGAGGAGAGGGCACTCGGGAGTGTGGTGTCAGGAAAACAACCTCTCACGCAACGTCAACAAAACAAGGGAGATGATCATGGACTTCAGGAAACAGTAGAGGGAGCATCCCCCCTATCCACATCGACAGAACAGCAGTGGAGAAGGTGGAAAGTTTTAAGTTACTCATTGTACAAATAACGAACAAACTGAAATGGTCCACCCACACAGACAGTGTGGTGAAGAAGGCGCAACAGCGTCTCAGGAGGCTGAAGAAATGTGGCTTGACACCTAAAACCCACACAAACTTTTACAGATGCACAATTGAGAGCCTCCTGTCGGCATCACCGAGGGCAAACTAGAACCTAATGCCACAGGAAGGCAAAAAAGATCATCAAGGACAACAACCAACCAAGCCATTGCTTGTTCACCCCGCTACCATCCAGAAGGTGAGGTCAGTACAGGTGGATCAAAGCAAGGACCGAGAGATTGAAAAACAGCTTCTATTTCAAGGCCAACAGCAATCACTAACTCAGAGAGGCTGCTGCCTACATTGAGACCCAATCACTGGCCACTTTAATAAATGGATCACTACTCACTTTAAACAATGCCACCTTAATAATGTTTACATACCTTACATTACTCATATCACATGTACAGTGCCTTGCGAAAGTATTCGGCCCCCTTGAACTTTACGACCTTTTGCCACATTTCAGGCTTCAAACATAAAGATATAAAACTGTATTTTTTTGTGAAGAATCAACAACAAATGGGACACAATCATGAAGTGGAACGACATTTATTGGATATTTCAAACTTTTTTAACAAATCAAAAACTGAAGAATTGGGCGTGCAAAATTATTCAGCCCCCTTAAGTTAATACTTTGTAGCGCCACCTTTTGCTGCGATTACAGCTGTAAGTCGCTTGGGGTATGTCTCTATCAGTTTTGCACACCGAGAGACTGAAATTTTTTCCCATTCCTCCTTGCAAAACGGCTCGAGCTCAGTGAGGTTGGATGGAGAGCATTTGTGAACAGCAGTTTTCAGTTCTTTCCACAGATTCTCGATTGGATTCAGGTCTGGACTTTGACTTGGCCATTCTAACACCTGGATATGTTTATTTTTGAACCATTCCATTGTAGATTTTGCTTTATGTTTTGGATCATTGTCTTGTTGGAAGACAAATCTCCGTCCCAGTCTCAGGTCTTTTGCAGACTCCATCAGGTTTTCTTCCAGAATGGTCCTGTATTTGGCTCCATCCATCTTCCCATCAATTTTAACCATCTTCCCTGTCCCTGCTGAAGAAAAGCAGGCCCAAACCATGATGCTACCACCACCATGTTTGACAGTGGGGATGGTGTGTTCAGGGTGATGAGCTGTGTTGCTTTTACGCCAAACATAACGTTTTGCATTGTTGCCAAAAAGTTCAATTTTGGTTTCATCTGACCAGAGCACCTTCTTCCACATGTTTGGTGTGTCTCCCAGGTGGCTTGTGGCAAACTTTAAACGACACTTTTAATGGATATCTTTAAGAAATGGCTTTCTTCTTGCCAATCTTCCATAAAGGCCAGATTTGTGCAATATACGACTGATTGTTGTCCTATGGACAGAGTCTCCTACCTCAGCTGTAGATCTCTGCAGTTCATCCAGAGTGATCATGGGCCTCTTGGCTGCATCTCTGATCAGTCTTCTCCTTGTATGAGCTGAACGTTTAGAGGGACGGCCAGGTCTTGGTAGATTTGCAGTGGTCTGATACTCCTTTCATTTCAATATTATCGCTTGCACAGTGCTCCTTGGGATGTTTAAAGCTTGGGAAATCTTTTTGTATCCAAATCCGGCTTTAAACTTCTTCACAACAGTATCTCGGACCTGCCTGGTGTGTTCCTTGTTCTTCATGATGCTCTCTGCGCTTTTAACGGACCTCTGAGACTATCACAGTGCAGGTGCATTTATACGGAGACTTGATTACACACAGGTGGATTGTATTTATCCTCATTAGTCATTTAGGTCAACATTGGATCATTCAGAGATCCTCACTGAACTTCTGGAGAGAGTTTGCTGCACTGAAAGTAAAGGGGCTGAATAATTTTGCACGCCCAATTTTTCAGTTTTTGATTTGTTAAAAAAGTTTGAAATATCCAATAAATGTCGTTCCACTTCATGATTGTGTCCCACTTGTTGTTGATTCTTCACAAAAAAATACAGTTTTATATCTTTATGTTTGAAGCCTGAAATGTGGCAAAAGGTCGCAAAGTTCAAGGGGGCCGAATACTTTCGCAAGGCACTGTATATCCTGTATTTTATACCATCTCTTGCATCTTGACCTATGCCGCTCGATCATTGCTAATCCATTTATTTCTATGTATATATTCTTATTGAATCTCTTTACTTAGATTTGTGTGTGTTAGGTAGTTGTTGTGGAATTATTAGATTACTTGTTAGATATTACTGCACTGTCGGAGCTAGAAGCACAAGCATTTCGCTATACTCGCAATAACATCTGCTGACTATGTGTATGTGACCAATATAATTTGATTTGAGGCACTTAACCCTATTTGCTCCTGTAAGTTGCTCTGGATAAGAGTGTCTGCTAAATGACAAAACTGTACATTTACATTTGGCACCATAGCACTCACTTCTGTCATCATGAAGAGCTTTGAGAGGCTAGTAAAGGATCATATCACCTCCACTTTACCTGACACCCTTGACCCACTTCAATTTGCATACCGCCCCAATAGATCCACAGACGATGCAATCGCCATCGCACTGCACACTGCCCTATCCCATCTGGACAAGTGGAATACCTATGTAAGAATGCTGTTCATTGAGTACAGCTCAGCCTTCAACACCATATTACCTCCAAGCTCAGCATTAAGCTCAGGGCCCTGGGTCTGAACATTGCCCTGTACAACTGGGTCCTGGACTTCCTGACGGGCCGCCCCCAGGTGGTGAAGGTAGGAAACAACACCTCCACTCCGCTGATCCTCAACACGGGCCCCACGTGGGTGTGTGCTCAGCCCCTTCCTGTACTCCCTGTTCACCCATGACTGCGTGGCCATGCACGCCTCCAATTCATTCATCAAGTTTGTAGATGACAGGCCTGATTACCAGCAATGATGAGACGGCCTACAGAGAGAAGGTGAGGGCCCTGGCGGAGGGGTGACAGGAAAAGAACCTCTGCCTAAATGTCAACAAAACGAAGGAGCTGATCGTGGACTTCAGTAAACAGCAGAGGGAGCACACCCCTATCCACATCGTCAGGACCGCTTTGGAGAAGGTGAAAAGCTTCAAGTTCCTTGGCCTCCACATCACTGACAAACTGAAATGGTCCACCCTCAGAGACAGTGGCTCAAGAAAATCAGCTTGGCCCCTCACAAACTTTTACAGATGCACTATTGAGAGCATCCTAATGGGCTGTATCACCGCCTGGTACAGCAACTGCATTGCACGCAACAGCAGGGCTCTCCAGAGAGTGGTGCGGTCTGCCCAACGCATCACCGGGGGCACAGAACCTGCTCTCTAGGACACCGACAGCACCCAATGTCACAGGAAGGTCAACACGATCATCAAGGACGACAATCATCCGAGCTATAGGCTGTTTACCCCACTGAAGGCGAGGTCAGTAAAGTTGCATCAAAGATGAGACCAATAATCTGTTTTTCAGTCTCTATCTCACAGCCTTCAGACTATTAAATAGCCACGCTTCTGCCCTATGTACATAGACATGGGATTACTGGTCACTTTAATAATGGAACACTGGACATTTGAATAATGTTTACATACTGTATTTTACTGTATTCTAATCAATGCAACTCTGACATTGCGCGTCCTAATATTTAGATATTTCTTAATTCCATTCCTTTACTTTGAGATTTGTATGTATTGTTAGATAATACTGCACGGTTGGAGCTAGGAACACATCTATTTCGTTACACCAGCAATAACATCTGCTAAATATATGTATGTGACCAATAAAATGTGATTTGATTTAGCTAATGTAGCATGCCTGCTCAATGTGCCTGCTAGCTACTAGCTAGCTTTATTGACAAACACAGAGATTAAATTTTGCTATCTACTGAGTTCTCAAATCAGTCCAGAGGGCAACGGCAGCTGACTCGATGCAGTCTGCAGTGCACTAATAGTTTTCATGCAAATTATTTTACTTAAAATACTGCACCAAACATCATAGCTAGATGTAAAATTGTGCGATTAAGACCACACAAAAAACGTACAAATGAATGACTGTCACGTGTGCTCCCTCTCCGGCCTCTAGGTCACCAGGCTGCTCATTATGGCGCACACCTGTCACCATCGTTACGCGCATTATGACACTCACCTGGACTCCATCACCTCTTTGATTACCTGCCCTATATATGTCACTCCCTTTGGTTCCTTCCCCAGGGGTCATTGTTTCTGTCATGCTTGCGTTGTTCTTAGTTTGTATTATGGTTGGTTTATTTATTAAAACACTCACTCCCTGAACTTGCTTCCCGACTCTCAGCCCACATCGTTACAGAATCACATCTCACCTACGGGAAGCATTGGGGAGTGTTTTTCTTTTTTGTGTCAGGTGGAATGACATTGGATCCGGGAGCCGCTACAGGCTTTCATGCCTCAGCCAGATCGCCAGGCTTCCTTGCCTCCGCCGTCTAGTCAGGCTCTCACGCCTCAACCGAATCGCCAGCCTCTCACCCCTCAACCGGATCGCCAGTCTCTCACCCCTCAACCGGATTGCCAGCCTCTCACCCCTCAACCGGATCGCCAGCCTCTCGCCCCTCAACCGGATCGCCAGGCTCTCACGCCTCAACCGGATCGCCAGGCTCTCATGCCTCAACCGGATCGCCAGGCTCTCACGCCTCAACCGGATCGCCAGCCTCTCACCCCTCAACCGGATCGCCAGGCTCTCACGCATCAACCGGATCGCCAGGCTCTCACGCCTCAGCCGGTTTGTCAGGTTTCTGCGCCTTGGCGGAGGCGACCAGTCCGCTCCTGATCCCCGGGATCGTCCCTGTGGTTGGCGTCCTGCGGCTGGAGCCAAACGCAACAGGAAGGGGGTACTGTCAAGTATGCTCGCTCTCCGGCGTCTAGGTCACTAGGCTGCTCGTTATGGCGCACACCTGTCACCATCGTTACGCGCATTATGGCATTCACCTGGATTCCATCACCTCCTTGTTTACCTGCCCTATATATATGTCACCCACTTTGTTTCCTTTTTTGTGGTTTGGTCGAGAAGGCAAGCCTTGTTATGTAAAATTGTTATGTAAAATGTCTGATTGGTTCTGAACAAACTGTACTTCCCAGTTACAGAAGTACAGTAAGTGAGTGGCAAGATTCCAGGGATGCTAGCTGTTTATAGCAAACTATGCAACATTCAATGAATGTTCTCTCCCAAGAGAGAGAGAACCATGTTGAAAAAACATGTCTGGTTAAATTTCCTTTTAGATAGGCGTAGAAAGCCATCAAAAGTGTAAATACAGAAGTCGAGTCAAGAATGTATTTAAACCTTGAGCAAGACGACTGTATATAAGCATACTCAGGGAAAACAGTCAGCTCAACTGCTTATCCACTGTGTTTATTTTCCTAAGGATGCCATTGGAATGGTGCATATCAAAGGCTACATGTACAAGTGGATAATGCAAGACTTGGGTGAGATATACTATTATGTTTTAAAAATATTTGCTTCTAGATATAAATCTCAAAAATGTTTCTATCGGATGCTTCCTATGTCACCCACACCCAGTTTGCAGGTTCTCTCAAACTGAATAGTGTGAAAAAACAGTGTAGCAATTTAACAGCCCTGCAGATAATATTTTTCGGATTATGATTAGGTAAAAAGCATATTTTTCAAGCCAGAAAACCATGGCCAAGTGGAAGTCAAGATAATTGATAAAACGTTACTAACATACTTTAAAGTGCAAAAATATTACCATACTTTTAAGTGAATATAAAAATGATAGTACACTTAACAATTTATAACCTTAAACCCTAGTTTTTGTTTAAATATGTGTTTACGGAGTTCAGGTTTGGCAGGAATTGAGAGAAGAACATTTTAGGACATATCTATCTCTTTATACTCTGCTCTCTCACAGTTTCAAGAAAAGTACTTTAAATGCCTTCATCTTTTGCTTAAATGCTCCAGGACTGTTTCCAAATGGGAAAATCTGCCATTTTCTTCCAAGGAACAATACATTATGATGGAAGTGGAATATTTACATACTTTCGAAATGCTCTAGGGAAGCTCAGTCTGCTTGAAGTCAGGATATTCCAGTTGGAATTGACCCCCCCTCTTCTCATCTCCCTCCCACAGAGAAATATATCCTCAGAGGTGATGAGACATATGCAGTTCTACACCGTCTGGCAAGCCATGGCAAGAAGCTCTTCCTTATAACCAACAGCCCATTTAGCTTTGTGTGAGTGCCACCATCAACCAAACTGAGTTAATCAGAGATATACATGCAGGTTGTTGATTTGTTCTCTGGGCACGTTCAGCTCTGCACATTATCTGTACCTTTCGTAGTTGTTGACTAACCAGCTTTTTTTCTTCATTTAGAGACAAAGGGATGAAATACATGGTAGGAAAGGACTGGAGGGAATTATTTGACATTGTCATTGTTCAAGCTGACAAACCACACTTCTTCAACAGCTGTGGCAAGTAAGTCTGGTACACTGCATACCTTTATATTCCCAATCAAGAAGTGTCCAAATTCCGAAACTTTGGTCTTCACAGAAAATGCATACTGTTAAGGTCATTCTGTGACCATATTTGCCACTTGCAGACCTTTCAGACGTTTGGATAGCAACGGGGACCTTCAGTGGGACAAGATCACGAGCTTGGATAAGGGCCAGGTCTACAAACAGGTAGGAGTGTAGACATTACCCAGCAGTATTACTGTATATAGCTCAAAGTGACTAACCCAGTTGCAGGATTTACCAGCATTGACTACTTGCGTAACAGATTGTGAATCTCACAAATTACCACAATGTCAAAACTGTATTTGTTCCTTTTTATTGTGGAAAGTGAATGACGCATGATTAGACTGGCATGTTAACTCTTTAATCAACCTGAATGAAATGTCCAAAGTCTGAGTTAGTCTGGTGTTACAAAGTTGGCCTTTGACGCCTGTGCAAAGATGTTAGTCTTGTCCTTGAATTTAGGTCAGAATAGAATAGACTAAACTTTATTGTCCATCCAGGATGGACATCACCTTCCATTAAAAGGATCACATACATTCTCACATCATACACACTTAAACCAGTCAGTCGATCATACTAAAAACATAGGCCATACGTTCACTCACAACTGACCGCTGTCCCAACTGCACTGGATAGATAAGTACATATACGGATCAAATTTACGTTGCATTTAGTAGTCCAACAGCACAATGAATGAATGTTTGAACACGTTCTTCTTGGCCATGGGCATTCTGAAGTGCCGGACAGAGAGAAGCCTCTCAAACTGAGGGAGTAGAGGGTGGGAGGGGTCACCAATGACAGCCAGTGCCTTCTTTATGGTTGACTTGTGGAACAGAATGCTCAAATGTGCCTGTGGTCGACCAATTACTTTGCTGGCTGTGTTTACTATTCTGGTCAGTTTGCTTTTGCTCCTCGCGCTCAGATTACCATACCAGACTGTCATATTGAACGTGTGGATGCTCTCCACCAAGCTGCTATACACCCTCTCCAGAGCATCTTGGCTGACCCCAAACGTCTTCAAATTCCTGATTAAAAACAGGCGATGGCTTGCTTTAAAACGAATAGTCTGCATTCTCTGTAAAACTCAGCTTGTTATCAATTTGTGTCCCTAGATGTTTGAAACACTCAGCCACATCCACTGGTTGGTCATTCAGAGAGAGTGGTTGGGACATTGGCAAGTTGATGATCAGCTCATTTGTCTTTTCCACATTGATGTGGAGGGTACTTAACCAGCATCATTCTTGAAGGTTTTTGATCTGTTTAAAATAGTTGTACCCATCTGATGTAACATCTTTAAAAAAAGAGTCCTACTAGAGCCATGTCATCCGCATACTTGAAAAGTCTCACATTGTTTCGTTGGATCTTCATTTCATTAGTGTAGGTAGAGAACAACAATAGTGAAAGGACACACCCCTGGGGTGCCCCTGTGTTCAGGATCAGTTCATCAGAGAGGGCCCCATTCATGAGGACCCTCTGTGGGCGGTCAGTTTAAGTCCTTGATCTAACCTGCGAGGCCGCCGTTGACATTCAGGTCCAGTAGTCGTTTCAGCAGTATGTGCATTTGCATTGTATTGAAAGCTGAACTAAAATCAATAAATAACGTGTGCATATGATTTATCATGTTGAAGGTGACTGACTAGCCACCATGTTCACCAAGGTCAGGATAGCATCCTCAGTCCCCCTCTGACTAATAGGCAAACTGTATCAGGTCCAGATGATCTGCTATGGACAGGGTAAGGTGCTTACTAACAACCCTTTCCATGCATTGGGCCAGAAGGGGTGTGAGGGCCACAGGCAAAAGTCATTTGTAATTTGGCCTCTGACTTCTTAGGCACCGGTACAATGGTCGACACCTTCCAGGAGTTTTGCACAGTACAGGTGCTCAGAAGGAGTTGAAACAGTTGTGTGAAGACTCCCTTGAGCTGGTCGACGCAGACCTTCAGTACTTTGCCCCGTAGTCCATCTGGGCCCGGTGCTTTCTGTGGCTTAATATGTGACAAGCATGAGGCCACCTGGTTCTCTGTTATCTAGACAGGATTTGGGGACAATCGATCAGGCTTGGTGATAAATGGATACTACTTTGATGAAATTACATGTATTGTTGCCTCACAGTTGGACATGTTAACCATGCAGTACTTTTCCTCTAAGAACCCTGCCAACATCATTGCCAGACTGACCCTCAAGGCCAATAATTGTCTGTTGCTAAAAGCCTCAGCAGAATTTGATGGAAGACCACATCCATGACCACATAATTACTGTCATGTTATAGTTTTGCCAATCCACGTTGTTTGTCATATTTCCTCCTCTGTTACCTTCAACCATTGCCTGATTTAACTTAATAATAATTCCTTGTGACATTCATTACGCTGTCTCCTTGTTGTAGGGCAACCTGTTTGACTTTCTCAGGCTCACAGGATGGAGAGGATCCAAGGTGCTGTACTTTGGAGATCATCTGTACAGTGACTTGGCAGTGAGTCATACTATATTTACAGTACCAGTCACAAGTTTGTACACATCTACTCATTCCAGGGTTTTTCTTTATTTTTGCTATTTTCTACATTGTAGAATAATATTGAAGATATCAAAACTATGAAATAACACATATAGAATCATGTATTAACCACAAAAAGTGTTAAACAAATGTGTGTTAATATGTTAATATATTAATAATAATTAGCCACCCTTTGTCTTGATGACAGCTTTGCACACTCTTGGCATTCTCTCAACCAGCTTCATGAGGTAGTCAGTCACCTGGTGTGCCTTGTTAAAAGTTAGTTTGTGGAATTTATTTCCTTAATGCCTTTGAGCCAATCAGTTGTGTTTTTACAAGGTAGGGGTGGTATACAGGAGATGGCCCTATTTGGTAAAAGACCAAGCCCATATTATGGGAAGGACAGCTCAAATAAGCAAAGAGAAATTACAGTCCATCATTACTTTAAGACATGAAGGTCAGTCAATCTGGAACATTTCAAGAACTTGTAAGGTTTCTTCCAAGTGCAGTCGCAAAAACCATCAAGCGCTATGATGAAACTGGCTCTCATGAGGACTGCCACAGGAAAGGAAGACCCAGAGTTACCTCTGCTGCAGAGGATAAGTTCATTAGAGTTACCAGCCTCAGAAATTGCAACCCAAATAAATGCTTCAGAGTTCAAGTAACAGACACATCTCAACATCAACTGTTCAGAGGAGACTATGTGAATCAGGCCTTCATGGTCGAATTGCTGCAAAGAAACAACTACTAAAGGACACCAATAATAAGAAGAGATTTGCTTGGGCCAAGAAACATGAGCAATGGCCATTAGACCGGTGGAAATCTGTCCTTTGACAGAAATTTGAGATTTTTGGTTCCAACCTCCCTGTCTTTGTGAGATACAGAGTAGATTAACGGGTGATCGCTGCATGTGTGGTTCCCACCGTCAAGCATGGAGGTGTGGTGCTATGCTGGTGACACTGTCTGTGATTTATTTAGATTTCAAGGCACACAAATAGCATGGCTATCACAGTATTCTGCAGCGATACTTCATCCCATCTGGTTTGGGCCTATCATTTGTTTTTTAAACAGGACAATGTCCCAACTCACCTCCAGGCTGTGTAAGGGCTATTTGACCAAGAAGGAGAGTGATGGAGTGCTGCATCAGATGACCTGGCCTCCACAATCCTCTGACCTCAACCCAATTGAGATGGTTTGGGATGAGTTGGACTGCAGAGTGGAAAACAAGCCAACAAGTGCTCAGCATATGTGGGAACTCCTTCAAGACTGTTGGAAAAGCATTCCAGGTGATTGAAAGAATGCTAAGAGATTTCAAAGCTGTCATCAAGGCAAAGGGTGGCTGCTTTGAAGAATCTGAAATAGCAAAATATAACACTTTTTTGGTTACTACATGATTCCATATGTGTTATTTCATAGTTTTGATGTCTTCACTATTCTACAATTTAGAAAATTATTAAAAAAAATAAGAAAAAGCCCTTGAATGAGTAGGTGTGTCCAAACTTTTGACTGGTACTATGTCTGAATATTTTGGTGACTGATGCAGGCAGTGTGGATGTGATTTCTCCACACAGGAAATGGCAAACAGAAATTGACTTTGTTTTAAGGTCTGTGTCCCACATTGTGCTTACTGTAATAACCTGTGTCATGTTGTGGCTAGTCATTGTACTGGGCTGACTACTCATGCTCTTCTGCAGGACCTGATGCTGCGTCACGGCTGGCGGACAGGAGCCATAGTACCGGAGCTGGAGGTGGAGACCAGGGTTGTGAACACGGAGCAGTATGCCCAGGGCCTCACCTGGCTGCAGGCACT
The DNA here is from genome assembly GCF_013265735.2 of Oncorhynchus mykiss. NCBI lineage: Eukaryota > Metazoa > Chordata > Actinopteri > Salmoniformes > Salmonidae > Oncorhynchus > Oncorhynchus mykiss. The sequence goes on along the minus strand of NC_048580.1, from coordinate 52,966,630 downwards.
CACCGGTCTGCTGGAGCGCATGCAGGTACACTTATAGAGCTATAGTGTGTTCTACAACATATAAATTGGCAAACTGTGAGGTCAAAGCAATGTTGCGTTTACCGGTTGGAAATCCCACTTATCGCTCATGGAGCAGCACCGCTCCACACTCACAGTGTGGGAAAAAATGCTGCTCAAAATTCGCTCCATTCATTAAAATCACAATTTAGCCAAAACCCATCTATTTTTGTGACTGCCTTGACCTACCATATGGTTTTGAAGTATTAAAACCAAACCATATGATTTGAATGAAAATGATTTGAGTAAACATGAAAAGGTGAATGTAAGAAGCGCTCATTTCAAATAGGCCACATGAAATATTATACAACATATAAACACTCTAAATAGGTCAGGAGCCAGACAGGGAGCCTAAGAAGGAACTAAAATGACTTATTTAGGCTGTATTATTTCAATGCTATAGCCTACAAAGGAATACATTGTGAAGCATTTGCGAGTGTGACAGCATAGGCTGGTAGGGACATAAAGCGCTCAGCATTTAAACAACATTTCGTTGTATCATTATAGTCTATAAATTGGGCATATAGGCTGTGACTTAGAATTAAATGTAAAATGCCTTATCAGGCTTAGTCTACTGTGCCTTTTGAATTCATTTTTAGAAACACGAGTCTGGCCAGAGTCTGTGGCTTCAGACTCATGCGACGATGCCTGGAGAGCAGGCCAGCAGTGGAGAATATCCTCTCTGAGCTTGCAGAGCCTCTGGGGATGCTAAACACCCTTTTGGCCACTCTGGTCAGAGATGCAGAGGTGTTTTATTTTTTATTTTTCTATAGGTAGGATAGGTAGGCCTTAAGGTTTTTTTCTACCCACCTTGTTCCTTTCTTTTAGCATGTACACGAAGTACACCATCATGCTTTCTGGATACGCGTCTTTTCAGATTCCATAATGATTCTTTAGTTGTGGACACTATATCACCGCACTCCCCCTCTTGTTCTTGGTCCTCATCCTTGTAAGTCATTTTGATTTTGCAACTGTTTTATCAGTTTCTTTATTAAAATATTTTGAACTCCATGACAGTAGCTAAAGCAAGGGGCTATAGTAGCACACAAGTAGACTACAAATGCATGCTGGGCCAGGCATGCCCTGAGCTTGTGAAGTGAGCGCTACTGGAGCAGGCTCCAGCCTTTGGTAATCTCGCTCAGCGCTCCAGTCAAATTGGTCATGCTCCGCTGCACATACTCTGGTCCCAATCAATTGTACCCCCACAATAATCACTACTACTACAAGCTAATATTATGATATATTTTTTTTACCCATCAGCCATGCCATGTTTTTTTATGTTAAGATGAAAGTGTTCAAGTAAAAACATTTTTATTGAACTTGTTGCAGATGCATCGAGATCCAGAGTCAAAGAAAGTTCTGCAGGATTGGTTGAAGGAGAGAGAAGAGCTTCGGTGAGTCTAGTGTTAGTAGATATTATACACAAAATATACAAAAGTATGTGGACACCCCTTGAAATTAGTGCTTTCGGCTATTTCAGTCACACCTGTTGCTGACAGGTGTTAAACTCGAGCACAAAGCCATGCAAACTCCATAGAACAGTGGCAGTAGAATGGCCTTACTGAAGATCTCAGTAACTTTCAATGTGGCACCATCACAGAATGCCACCTTTCAAAAAGTCACTTCATCAAATTTCTACCCTGCTAGAGCTGCCCTGGTCAACTGTAAGTGCTGTTATTGTGAAGTGGAAATTATCTAGGAGCAACAATGGCTCAGCTGTGAAGTGGTAGGCCAGACAAGCTCACAGAACGGGAACGCCGAGTGCTGTAGCGCGCAAGAAAATTGTCTGTCCTCGGTTGCAACACTCAATACCGAGTTCCAAACTGCCTCTGGGAGCAACATCAGCACAAGAACTGTTCACGGGAGCTTCATGAATTGGGCTCCATGGCCGAGCAGCCGCACACACGCTTAAGATCACCATGCGCAATGCCAAGCATCAGCTGGAGTGGTGTAAAACTCGCCACCATTGTTATAGCAACAAAGCGGGGACCAACTCCATATTAATGCCCATGATTTTGGAATGAGATATTCGACGAGCAGGTGTCCACATACTTTTGGTCATGTAGTGTATGTCATAATATTCCAAATTTAATTTATCAAGACCGTCGGACAGCAAGTCAGACCTAAAGGATTCAGTGTAATTTTGATTTAACAAGCTTCGTACTGACCTATGAACTTCCTTTGACCCTTTCTTTCATTTTCCCCCCTCACAGAGCTGTGACCAAGAACCTGTTCAACCCTCACTTTGGTAGCATTTTCCGCACCTGCCACAACCCCACCTACTTCTCCCGTCGCCTGTGCCGCTTCTCTGATGTCTACATGGCATCCATCAGCTGTCTGCTGAACTACGACCTCTCCTACACCTTCTACCCTCGTCGCACCCCCCTGCAGCATGAGGCTCCCCTGTGGATGGACCAGCTTTGCACTGGCTGCATGAAGACTCCCTTTCTGGAGGAGATGGCTCACATCCGCTGAGAGGGGCAATCCAAGATCTCACAAACCGCAAACTGAATATGAAGATGCAGGAACTGAGGCTAAGCTGAGAGTAAGGAGGCATGGTGGACAACCCAGAACAGGTTAAAGGTTTGCACGGATCATGAGTGCCACCTGCTGGGTTATTGTATGCCAGTAGGCCTACAGTAGTAGCATATCATAATATCTGCCTATTCAAGTCACCCAATAGAACTTGGTTGGCCAGGACATTTGATGGGTTTAGCCATTAGTTTTACTTTTTAGGTTAGTTAAGGTTGTAACTTGTTATCCACACCATGTACAAATGTATGTTTTTGATATCTGTCACATGATTGACTTTTTAAATCTCATTTTAACCATGTAGCCTGTAACGGACTGATGTCATATAATGACATACAGTATCTTATGACCGCATCAGTTTGTTTTGAGTAATGGGTCTTGATTATTATAATTTTTTACAAGTATATTTTAAGTCATTGGTGTTACCGCCTTGAAAATCACTCATTACAAAGGACCTTGAGCATAGGGGCCTATATTAAAGGAAAGGATTAGTTAATCAAACCCTTTTAGTGTGTCGTAAATGTGAGGATTGAGAATTGTGTTTAAATAAAGTGTCATTGGTGTTGCATTGTGAGAAATTATTAATCATATCACTTTTGTAAATTATTTTAAAAGGGTTATTGACCATAGATGTTCATTTCTGTGGCCTCCATTTTATGAAAATCCTCAATTACCTAAAAGTTGGCATTGGTGTTACTGCTCCTACTGGTGGCACAATGTTATCATAATGGTCCAAATGTATTAAGCTGCCATATTAGTTTGTTTATAATGGGAAAATGTATCCAAATACATAGAAATTAAATAGAAATCTACAAAAAAAATAAGAATTTTTTACAAAATGCAATACTTAAATGCCAACCCAAATCACAGAATGACCTTTTTAACTAAATGTGTTTTTGTAGTAACTGAGCTTTCATGTCAGTTTCTGAACAGTACACTCCACCAAGGGAGGGAAATATGGTAGGATGGTGAATTCAAGAAAATCCTCTTGAAAAAGAAATGGCACTTTATAATTCTTGAATGAGATTTTTATTTTGCTTACTAATTGATTATTTGAGGATTCCAGTCCGCATGTTTTGGTTGCGGGCCGTGTCAGTGGCACTGTATTTATAGTTCTCCACATATTCTATGTCATAACCGTCCAGAGTAGTGATGCTAGTCAGGCGGGTGCGGGCAGCGATAGGTTGAAGAGCATGCATTTCGTTTTGCTAGCATTTAAGAACAGTTGGAGGCCACGGAAGGAGTGTTTTATGGCATTGAAGCTTGTTTGGAGGTTTGTTAACTCCGTGTCGAAAGAAGGGCCAGATGTATACAGAATGGTATTGTCTGCGTAGAGGTGGATCAAAGAATCACCCGCAGCAAGAGCTACATCATTGATATATAAAGAGAAAAGAGTCGCCCTGAGAATTGAACCCTGTGGCACCCCCATAGAGACTGCCAGAGGTCTGGACAACAGGCCCTCTGATTTGACACACTGTACTCTATCTGAGAAGTAGTTAGTGAACCAGGCGAGGCAGTCATTAGAGAAACCAAGTCTATTGAGTCTGCCGATAAGAATACGGTGATTGACAGAGTCGAAAGCCTTGGCCAGGTTGATGAAGACATCTGCACAGTACTGTCTTTTATCGATAGTTGTTATGATATAGTTTAGGACCTTGAGCGTGGTTGAGGTGCACCCGTGACCAGCTCGGAAACCAGATTGCATAAAGGAGAAGGTACGGTGGGATTCGAAATGGTCGGTGATCTGTTGGTTCACTTGGCTTTCGAAGACTTTAGAATGGCAGGGCAGGCTGGATATAGGTCTGTAACAGTTTGGGTTGAGTGTGTCTCCTGCTTTGAAGAGGGGGATGACCGCTGGCAGCTTTCCAATCTTTTGGAATTTTAGACGATATGAATGAGAGGTTTAACAGATTAGTAATAGGGGTTGCAACAATGGCGGCAGATAATTTTAGGAAGAGAGGGTCCAGATTGTCTAGCCCAGCTGATTTGTAGGGATCCAGATTTTGCAGCTCTTTCAGAACATCAGCTGTCTGGATTTGGGTGAAGGAGAAGCGGCGGGTGGGGGGGGCCCTTGAGCCAGTTGCTGCGGCAGGGTGAAGAGCTGTTGGCCGGGATTGGGGTAGCCAGGTGGAAAGCATGGCCAGCCGTAGAGAAATGCTTATTGAAATTCTCGATTATCATGGATTTATCAGTGGTGACAGCGTTTCCTAGTCTCAGTTCAGTGGGCTGCTGGGTGGAAGGTACTCTTATTCTCCATGGACTTTACAGTGTCCCAAAACTTATTGGAATTAGTGCTGCAGGATGTAAATTTTGTTTGAAAATGCTAGCCTTTGCTTTCCACTTGACTGTGTGTATTGGTTCCTTATATCAGTACATTCATAACAAGCTAAACATTACCAAACTTCTATTTCGATCAAATAAGCCTCAAGTAGCACATTTTGCAATTCAATTTGTTGACCAAATTTAACACTCTCTCATTGACCTCCATACAAAAAAATCCACACTTTCCAGGTGGAAAACTAGGGCATCATCTTTCGACGAAGAGTTTCCATGTTGGAAATTACCGTGTTCCGAGTTTCCATAAACGCACCATCAGCAGCACTAAATGATGTAATGTATACGTGCGTCATATCCCGAGTTCCAGTCGTGAAAGCTGAAACTTCAATATTTTTTGGAGATATTAAAAGTCCTCATTTGTTAGCAAGAAAGGCATTTGGAGTTTTTTTTACATTTTTAGCTAGAATGTTAACATCGGATTATTCTCAAATTCTGTAGTAAATTATATTTTCTGTTTCTTGTTATTCAGAACATAATCACGGAAATAATATTTGACAAATTAGCTTCAGTGAAGTACTGCAAATGTGTGGATGAGCTTTTATTTTAAAACAAATTCCCGTCAAACAGGAAACAGATTTCTCTTAATGTCGTAGATGTACAGGTCTGGACAAAGCCGCGACTGAAAAACATGAGTCGCCGCGACCGTTCTCTTCCAATTTGACAAATGCCTATGTAAGAAAAATCGAATTGAATACAACAATCGCGGGTCCAGTGGACTCCTCATCAACATGGCAACTGATGAGGAGAGGGGCGTAGTGCGTGTCAAAGTCAAGGTGAGGAATATGTGAACGATGGAATAGCTGCAGCTAGCTTGGGGTACCCTTTGACATGTATCACATTTCCAGGTAGCTAGCTTTATTGTTATCACCGTGGCTGACGTATTTTGGCCATTTCTCGTTACATTTTGGTGACTTTTGCGTTAGCTTGTAGCAGTTTGAACTGCTAGCATTTTCTTCTACCCAGAACAGTGCTTTGTTGTTTTTTAGCATTGATCCTGCTAACATCTAATGAGGATGGACCGTTATTCTGAACGTAACCCTCTTGGATCTTCTGACTACAAAAAGTAAATAATGTATCTATGAAAAATAACGGATTAGGAAGATTCGATTATTGACAATAGGTCTAACTAGCTACCTGCTGCTGGTGTTGATATGTGATCGTGCACCGGGGAAACAATTTTAAAGCAATATTGAGAGTCAACTAAACCCGCGAATCTTGACAGCTAGTTAGAATGGTTTATTGTGTTATACCAAATAATGAACTGTTATTCACAGGCAGAACCCCACAGTGACGTGGCTGGTTATTATACCGTTGTCTTGATGCTTTAGTAATAGTAGTGAGTCATTTAGTTAACATCGCCGTCATCACCAGATCAGCTCTGAGCTCTTGACTGAGAACTGGTGACACGTCATTTAGTGATATAAAAGGAAGCATTTCTGCTCTCTTGTGACAAATATAGCCTACACCATTTTTGATCTACGACCCAATCGTTACAAAAAAAGGTTAGTCTGCCATTGTAGAAGGTCAGTCTGCTATTTATGACATTCACCTTTGTTGTTGGCTTTTGGTAGCCTGGGTTAACTGAATTTCAAAACTTCATTCTGGAACCCAGGCTAGCCTTTTTATTGGAACTGAAGAATGACATTGATTCAGTCACACATGATTTACAGTGATGATATGAAATAGGCCTACAATGTACCTCAATGAATGTTTACATGATTGTTTCTCGCCTTCCTCAGAAGTGTGAGGGGATGCTGCCAGTGGAGTTTCGCTCATTTGCTGTGGATCCTCAGATAACATCACTTGAGGTGCTACAGCACATCCTCATCCGAGCCTTTGAGTTAAATGGGTGAGGAGGAGCATCAACATAATAATGTCTACAGTGCTGTTGATTGACATGGCAAGCAGAATTGTGGAGGTGCATAAAAATGGCAGCCTCCATGCACTTTACTAAGTTTGTCCTTTTGTACATTGCTCTTCGTTTCTCTTTTTTTGTATTGGCATTAGCACAGTTTACATGATCCCAATTTTAGCTCCAAGATGGCTGCAGTTTGAAAAAGTAGATTGTGCTGATTTGTTGGCGCATTGAACCATGTCGTGCGCCATAGTTTAAAAACTCCATGGATAGTGCTAAACATTAACTGAATATCTGAATTCCACCATTATTTTGCACTTTCACCATTCTGCAGACAATATTAGAAAGTTTTGTTTCGTGAGAAAGCTTTGCCTACAGTAAAGTTTGAAAAGGTTATGGATATGGAAGGACTTGGATTGCCATGTTTTCTAGAATTGATATCAGCCTTTTAGATATTGCTATCAGCTATTTTCTTGTTTCCTAATTAGCAAACGCAACTTTGGAATAAGTTACCTATCCCGGGACCGTGGAGGTTTGGAAGTGTATCTTTCGCTCCTGTCTGACTGGGATTTAGATGCTGCATTTGTCAGTGCAGCTAAACCTTATCTACAACTCAAGATGGACATTAAGCCTGCCGAAGACAGTAAGCAGACCCGTCAAACGTTCTGTTGATGTGTTCCTTTGGGTCACCACCTGAAGAACTTGTGTGTGTGCGCACGCTTTCATTCAGTATATGTTTTTGGGAAATGGGGTAAATTAGCTTGTGTTAAGTAGCTGCTATTGAAGCTTTTTTTGTTGTTGCAATGTATTTGTTGGCCTCTCCTTCATACAGTCCCATTTTACGACCATCTCGTTTACCCTGCTTCTTCCTTTTAGGTCCCGTTATGGAAGACTGGGACATAATAAGCCCCAAAGAAGTGATTTGTTCTGACCAGCTTCCCGGGGATAGGAGGTCCTTGGCGGCTGCTGCCCTCCCCTTCACCCAGTCCCTACTGTCCCAGGTTACTGACAACGCTCTCGCTCTTCACCCTGTCAGCCATCTTTTTTACCAGCCAGTCACTGCTGCCTTGAGTCAGGTCCTTCTGCTAATGCTAAATAACTCCAGTTCTTAGGTTAGTGTTGCTCCCAAAGACCCACCTGCGGTTTAATCTCTTGCTGTCTGTCTCTGTTCAGATGATGGGTCGAACACTGTCCAGAGTACAACAGGCCTTGAGCTGGTCTTATGGGGAGGAGGTGAAGCCTTTCAAGCCCCCATTGAGCGATGCAGAGTTCCACAGTTACCTCAACGGCCAGGGCCAGCTTTCCCGACCAGAGGAACTGAGGCTACGCATCTATCATGGTGGGGTAGAGCCTTCACTACGCAAGGTAACAGTGCATTCGCTGACAGATTCCAACAACTAACAGACAGCTAGTTTAACCCTCGATACCAAAGCATTTCACAAATATAATTGAAAGTACTAGAAAATCAAATAAAATCCCATAGTACCGAATCTTAACTTGAATGTGTTTAACTTAGACTTTCTTGTAACCATGCATTGGTGTCAATGGGAGATTTACGCAGACATTTGAGTTTGAGAAGGGCCCATGGTCTCCAAAACATTGACGGGAATTGGGTACTTATGGTCTTTGGATATGAATAATTTCCCGAAGTGTGAATTAGATGTGGGACTAAAGCATGTTTCACTTCAGAGTGTAAACAGTATCTATGTAGGTCATTCAATGTGGAACATGAATGTATGAGAAAATGAGCACAAAGAAATGCCATTTGAATGTAGAAGAGCGATATTGTTAAATTACTATACACTCACTGTATTGTATGAACATAGATATTTTAGATAGTGAAGCTAAAACATATAATTTGGCTCTGAGGTGGCAGTACAGAATGTCACCTTTTATTTGAGGGTATTTTCATACATATCTGTTTTACCATTTAGAAATGAAAGCACTTTATGTATCTTGTCCCCCCATTTGGAAGGTATCATAAGTATTTGGACAAATTCCCTTATGTGTATTAAAGTAGTCAAAAGTTTATTATTTGGTCCCATATTTCTAGCATGCCAAGACTACAACAACCTTGCAACATTTGTTTTGGTTGTTTTTCAGATGATGTTGTGCCCAATAGAAGGGAATGGTAAATAATGTATTGTCATTTTGGAGTCATTGTAAATAAGAATAGAATATGTTTTTGAACACTTTACATTAATGTGGATTCTACCATGGTTACGGATAATCATGAAAGAATTGTGGATAATGATGAAAAAAATGCTACCCTCCCCTGTTATTGGCAATGTTGATAGGTTAGCATCTCTTGGGGGTATGTCTTTGTGCCTTTTAACTTTCAATTAATTCATGATTATCTATAATCATGGTAGCATCCACATTAATGTAGAAGTGTTCTTTACTGTCGCCTAGAGCCTACAAATTGCTGGTGTATATCCTATAAACCCCTAAACCCCTTCTCTAATGGACAGTTTGTGGTAAAAAATAATTTCAGATCTGTCATTTCCTCTGTCCAGGTTGTGTGGCGTTACCTCCTGAACGTGTACCCCGATGGGCTGACCGGTCAGGAGAGGATGGACTACATGAAGAGAAAGACTAGGGAGTACGACCAGCTGAAGGGGGAGTGGTCAGCTAGGGTCAGTCCAGAGGACCTGGAGTTCATCAGGGGCAACGTACTGAAGGACGTCCTGAGGACCGACCGGGCCCATCCCTATTACGCCGGCTCCGAGGACAGCCCCCACCTCACCGCTCTCACCGACCTGCTTACCACCTTTGCCATTACACATCCACAGGTGTTGGGATCTATTTTTTTCCCCGTCCTCTTTGGTAGCCTGATGGTGGCGTTATACGGACATGTTTGCATTCCTTTTACATTCCTTGACATGCAGACATGCTAAGGGGTGTGGTGTTATTAGCTCAGTGAGAACAAATATATGCTCAACGCTGGTGTTTGGCGTCTTCAATTCTGTCTATTTGCATTTGAGTTATGATTAGTAAACCCTGTCTACTTGCAGTGATACAGTATATAGACAAACGTATGTGGACTTCCCTTCAAATTAGTGGATTTGTCTATTTCAGCCACACCCATTGCTGACAGGTGTGTAAAATGGAGCTCACATGTAATCTCCATAGACAAACATTGGCAGAAGAATGGCCTTACTGAAGAACTTAGGGACTTTCAATGTGGCACCGTCATAGGATGCCACCTTTCCAACAAGTCAGTTTCTCAAATTTCTGCCCTGCTAGAGCTGCCCTGGTCAACTAAGTGCTGTTATTGTGAAGTGGAAACATCTAGGAGCAACAATGGCTCAGCCACGAAGTGGTAGGTCACTCGGATAGCTGAGTGCTGAAGCACGCAGCTCATAAAATAATTGTCCGTCTTCGGTTGTAACACTCACTACCGAGTTCCAAACTGCCTGGAAGCAACATCAGCACAATAACAGTTTGTTGTGAGCTTTATGAAATAGGTTCCCATGGCCGAGCAGCCGCACACAAGCCTAAGATTGCAATGCCAAGCGTTGGCTGGAGTGGTGTAAAGCTCGCCGCCATTGGACTCTGGAGTAGTGGAAAAGCGTTCTCTGGAGGGATGAATCACTCTTTACTGTCTGGCAGTCCGACGGATGATTTTGGGTTTGGCAGATGCCAGGAGAACGCTACCTTCCCAAATGCATAGTGCCAGCTGTAAAGTTTGGTGGATGAGGAATAATGGTCTGGGGCTGTTTTTCATGTTTCGGGCTAGGGAAATCTCAACGTTACAGTTAACAATGACATTCCAGATGATTAAGTGCTTCCAACTTTGTGGCAACAGTTTGAGGAAAGACCCTTTCCTGTTTCAGTATGACAATGCCCCTGTGCACACAGCGGGGTCCATACAGAAATGGTTTGTCGAGATCGGTGTGGACAGAGACCTAAACCCCATCGAACAACTTTGAGATGAATTGAAACACCGACTGCGAGCCAGGCCTAAACGCCCAACATCAGTGCCCGACCTCACTAATGCTCTTGTGGCTGAATGGAACCAATTCCATATTAATGGCCAATATTTTGGAATGAAATGTTTGACGAGCAGGTGTCCACATACTTTTGGTCATGTAGTGTATGTAATCCTAGTTTTTGCTGTGTTTTAATTCATTTCAACTCTGTTTCGTAGGTGTCGTACTGCCAAGGCATGAGTGACATCGCTTCTCCGATACTTGCCGTTATGGACAATGAGGCACACGCATTCATCTGTTTCTGTGGCATCATGAAACGCCTAGAGGGCAATTTCCGCCCGGATGGCCAACTCATGTCTGTCAAGTTCCAGCATCTGAAGCTGCTACTGCAGTACTCAGACCCCGAGTTCTACTGTTACTTGGTGTCCCGCGGAGCTGATGACCTGTTCTTCTGTTACCGCTGGCTGCTCTTGGAACTCAAACGGGAGTTTGCCTTCGACGATGCCCTGAGGATGCTGGAGGTCACCTGGAGCTCCCTGCCTCCTGATCCACCTGAAACGGAAGTGGAGCTTTTTGGGCCTCCCCTAGAGACAGACCAGACCAGAATGACATCTGAGAGTGGTGTTGAAAAGAGGCCTGCTTTCGCAGGAGAAGAAGGGGAGCAGAAAGAGAAGCAGCGGAGACGACACATGTTGAGGCCTTCAAGAGAAGAGGCAGACGGTGGGAGAAAGATCGACATGGAGGAAGGAGAGCGGGAGGACAGAGGAGCCAGAAGAGAGGGTGAGGGGAACTTTGACATGCCTTACGTAGGAAAGGAGAAGGCGCACAATAATGCGCCTGTTCCTCCCTTTGAGAAGCAGACCAGTTTTGGTGAGTTCAAATACTACAATGCACGGAACAAGGACAGCTTTGATTTCGTGGAGAGAGACGCACCAGAGGGTCCTGTTGAGATGGAAGCCTCCTTGCACCCTGTATCAAGTCCACTGGCCCGGCAGGTCACCGAGGACAGCGAGGAGGATCCAGGGGAGAGGGCACCTCTTATAACGGATGATGACAAGTCCTCCAGCCCAGAGACGGAGGAGAGGAGCTCCCCTAATGGACAAACAGCCTCTCCGGTCTCCCCATTTCCTCATGGTCTGCCAAGCTGGAAGAATGGTTCCTCTCTGTCTCCAGGCTCCACTCCCTCCCCCTCAAGTTGGAGAGGTGCCCTCACAGACACCCCGTCACCAAAGTACACCTCCCCCATTTTACCCAACGGAAGGGTTGAGTCGCCAGAGAAAGCCACAAGAGGATTTGCTTCCTTTGCGTCAGTGCCGAATGGAACCGGAGCTAACTCTCCCGCTACCCCCACAGGGAGGTCCTTGGTTTCCTCTCCCCTACTGACTAGATCATTGCTCTCCTCCCCTATTTTGTCCTTCGGGAGAGCTCTTCCTTCGCTGCCGGTCAGCACAGTGAACAAGTCCTTTCCCAGTAACCTCCCTTCTCCTTGCAGCAGAGCCTCCAGCACTGCGCCCAACACTCCAAATTCAACCAAACCAGAGAATACCACCATCAAACCTTGTTCCCTGCCACCGCCTCAAGAGTTTGGTAAAGGGAATCCTTTCATGTTGTTCCTGTGCCTGTCAATCCTGTTGGAGCATCGAGACCACATTATAAAGAACAGCTTTGATTACAACGAGCTGGCTATGCACTTTGACCGCCTTGTTCGGCGACACAATCTGGGCAGGGTGCTGCAGCGCGCCAAAGCCTTGTTTGCGGACTACCTGCAGAGTGAGGTGTGGGATTCGGAGGAAGGGGATGAGGTCAGCTCGGACTCGCCCACCACAGTCACTGCTGCTTTCCACTCCCCGCCCCCCTCTGCCACCAGGCCTCTTTTTACCCCTTTGTCATCCTCTCCAAACTCCACCTATAACCTGGCTGACACCATACCTTCCCCTTCTTCACCTGTCTCCCTCTCTCCCTCCTCTTGACTTCTGTCACTATATCTCCAACACATTTACAGTACAATGAGTAATGGTTGCCTAGTCCAGCTGTTTGTCCCTTTATTGTTGCTCATCTTATTTAGCTCTCCACCCATACCAGACTTGACTAGAAGGTTACTACTGTTAGTTCTTCATGTCTATGCTGTCAGTATTGCTCTTCTCTCCATTTCCTCTAATCAACAAGTTCTCATGCTTACTCTTGCCTTGCTATGCACTCATCCATTGAGTTTTTACTGTTTCAAACTTTTAGTTACAGGGATAATAATGTTTCAAATACCTTTTACCTTTATATCAGGGCCCAGGGCTGGACACATTGTGTTGCCCACGGTTAACATGGATAAGAACCTCATTGGATAAGCCACAACTGTGTCTTCTTGACCAAAGAGCTCTAGTTGTGTGATCACACTGCTAAGAACCAAAACTGGCACATTGCTAGTCTGGACTTTTTAGCATAACTGCAGTGTGTATGGTTACTGGTTCAAGCTCTGCCCCCTCTGTTCCCTGACTTGGCTACAGTTGGAGTGGGCGCTGGCCATTGGAAGTATGGAGAAATATGAACAGTATGAATGAGTCATGCGACTCCCCTTAAAAATGCCCTGTTGAGAATATATCAAATATGCCTGTATTTGACTACACACATGCCAGCATAGTGATTATGAGGACACTAACAACAGCAACAGAGCTTTGTAAAGGTTATATTCATGAGTCAGTAATTGCATTGTGTATCATTACATTTTCTATCAAAATAATTTAAATACTGTATCATTTTGGTGTTGCAAGGTCAAATTTTAAATATCAAGGTGAGATTAAGTTATTTTCTTTAGAAATACTATGAAGCATGTTGTGCCCCATAGGAATCTGAATGGCAAAGAAAAGTTACAGTATATTGGGAGAAGCCTTATAAGAAATCAATGGGTTTCAGTACTGCAGTTTCATGGCCAGTTTCTGCATTTGCGCTCACAATTGACTGTTTGCTTTTGAGTCACACGCAACCACTATGATCTGAACAATATACTGTATTAAATGGGAATGTTTTGCTATTCAGGGGTTCAATGGATCATTTAATCGATAACAAACAATGGATGCACAAATTATGCGTTTGCCCTAGATCATGTATGACTGGTACATTGCACAATGTGCACATAGCTACTATATGGTGCTAAAAGATTTCATAAGGTATAGGATTCATCATGGCTTTATGAGAATGGTTTTAAATGTGTAAATTAATGTTATACAGTGGGGCAAAAAAGTATTTAGTCAGCCACCAATTGTGCAAGTTCTCCCACTTAAAAAGATGAGAGGCCTGTAATTTTCATCATAGGTACACTTCAACTATGACAGACAAAATGAGAAAAGAAATCCAGAAAATCACATTGTAGGATTTTTTATGAATTTATTTGCAAATTATGGTGGAAAATAAGTATTTGGTCAGTAACAAAAGTTTATCTCAATACTTTGTTATATACCCTTTGTTGGCAATGACAGAGGTCAAATGTTTTCTGTAAGTCTTCACAAGGTTTTCACACACTGTTGCTGGTATTTTGGCCCACTCCTCCATGCAGATCTCCTCTAGAGCAGTGATGTTTTGGAGCTGTTGCTGGGCAACACAGACTTTCAACTCCCTCCAAAGATGTTCTATGGGGTTGAGATCTGGAGACTGGCTAGGCCACTCCAGGACCTTGAAATGCTTCTTACGAAGCCACTCCTTTGTTGCCCGGGCGGTGTGTTTGGGATCATTGTCATGCTGAAAGACCCAGCCACGTTTCATCTTCAATGCCCTTGCTGATGGTAGACTTTGTTACTTTGGTCCCAGCTCTCTGCAGGTCATTCACTAGGTCCCCCCGTGTGGTTCTGGGATTTTTGCTCACCGTTCTTGTGATCATTTTGACCCCACGGAGTGAGATCTTGCATGGAGCCCTAGATCGAGGGAGATTATCAGTGGTCTTGTATGTCTTCCATTTCCTAATAATTGCTGCCACAGTTGATTTCTTCAAACCAAGCTGCTTACCTATTGCAGATTCAGTCTTCCCAGCCTGATGCAGGTCTACAATTTTGTTTCTGGTGTCCTTGCTCTTTGGTCTTGGCCATAGTGGAGTTTGGAGTGTGACTGTTTGAGGTTGTGGACAGGTGTATTTTATACTGATAACAAGTTCAAACAGGTGCCATTAATACAGGTAACGAGTGGAGGACAGAGAAGAAGTTACAGGTCTGTGAGAGCCAGAAATCTTGCTTGTTCTTAGGTGACCAAATACTTATTTTCCACCATAATTTGCAAATAAATTCATTAAAAACCCTACAATGTGATTTTCTGGATTTTTTTTCTCATTTTGTCTGTCATAGTTGACGTGTACCTATGATGAAAATTACAGGCCTCATCTTTTTAAGTGGGAGAACTTGCACAATTGGTGGCTGACTAAATACTTTTTTGCCCCGCTGTATTGCACAGTTCTGGCCATATATGGTCACCCCTGAACTTTTCTTAAATAATTCCCTATTTATTCTTGAATAAGTTTAATAAAAAATTATTGGATTTTAAACCAAAGGACAAATTTAAGCATTCAAAGAAAATAACACCCTCTCCACAATAAAACATGTGGAGGTGTGCTACCCCTGGTACTGGACTTGAATGTGTTCAATACATAATGAACTCAGTAGATTATCACGGTTTGGAGTGCAATGTTCAACCCAGTGTACAAAAACTGTCTATGTTAAATGTTGTGGATCTTCCAGCAGGTCAACAACCCGAGCATACATCAGAAGCACGCTGTAATGATTCAAGAAGAAACTCTGGACTGGCCAGCAAAGAGTCCAGATCTGAATCACATCTATAACCAATGGCGAGAGCTGAAAACAGCAGTTGGTGGAGGGCACCCCTCAAATATTGAAGAATTCGAGCAGTTTGCTGCTGAAGAGTGGGACAAATTGACAGTAGAAAGGAGCAGCAAGCTCATTGATGGCTACAAGAAGCATTTGTTGGCAGTTACATTGCATTTTGAAAATATTCAGACCCCTTCACTTTTTCCACATTTTGTTATGTTACAGCCTTATTCTAAAACGGATTAACTTATTCTACACACAGAGCGAAAACTTTAAAATGTAAAACGTAAATAACATAAATACCTTATTTACATAACTGTTCAGACCCTTGCTTTGAGATTGTCCTTGAGATGTTTCTAAAACTTGATTGGAGTCCACCCGTGGTAAATTCAATTGATTGGACATGATTTGGAAAGGCACACACCTGTCTACACAAGGTCCAGGAGTTGACAGTGCATGTCATAGCAAAACCAAGCCATGAGGTCGAAGTAATTGTCCGTAGAGCTCCAAGACAGGATTGTGTCGTCACAGATCTGGGGAAGGGTACCAAATTATTTCTGCTTTCATTGAAGGTCCCCAAAAACACAGTGGCCTCGTCATTCTTAAAGGGAACAACTTTGGAACCACCAAGACTCTTCCTAGAGCTGTACACCAGGCCAAACTGAGCAATCGGGGAAGAAGGGCCTTGGTCTGCAGCACTCCACCAATCAGGTGGAAGCCACTCCTCAGTAAAAGGCACATGACAGCCTGCTTGGAGTTTGCCAGAAGGAACCTTAAGGGCTCTCTTGACCATGAGAAAAAACATTCTCTGATCTGATGAAACCAAGATTGAACTCTTTGGCCTGAATGCCCAGCCTCACGTCTGGAGGAAACCTGGCACCCTCCCTACGATGAAGCATGGTGGTGGCAGCATCATGCTGTGGGGATGTTTTTCAGTGGCAGGGACTGGGAGACTAGTCAGGATCGAGGGAAAGATGAACGGCGCAAACTACAGAGAGATCCTTGATGAAAACCTGCTCCAGAACGCTCAGGACCTCAGACTGGGGTGAAGGATCACCTTCCAACAGGACAATGACCCTAAGCACACAGCAAAAACAATGCAGGAGGGGCTTTGGGACAAGTCTGTGAATGTCCTTGAGTGGCCCAGCCAGAGCCCGGACTTGAACCCGATCGAATATCTCTGGAGAGAACTGAAAATAGCTGTGCAGCGACGCTCCCCATCCAGAGGATCTGCAGAGAGGAATGGGAGAAACTCCCCAAATACAGGTGTGCCAAGCTTATATCGTCATACCCAAAAAGACTTGAGGCTGTAATCGCTGCCATAGGTGCTTCAACAAAGTACTGAGTAAAGAGTCTGAATACTTATGTAAATGTAATATATATATTTTTTTTATATATACATTTGTGAAAATGTCTGAACCTGTTTTTGTTTAGTCATTATGGGCTATTGTGTGTAGATTTGAGGGGGTAAAAAACAATTTAATCAATTTTAGAAAAACAAAATGTGGAAACGTCAAGAGGTCTGAATACTTTCCAAAGGCATTGTGTCTTGCAAAATCTGTGCCACCAAGTACTATAGCTCTGGGGTGCCAATGATGTTGTCCATGACATTTGTCTTAAGTTTACAATTTTAGTTTAGAAAATAAAGTTTACAAAAATCAATTGGTTCTGCAATGTTGGCAATCCAAATACCAGGTGTGGAGACCTAAAGCTTTTTTTCAATTTCAACTTATTTTAGAAGAAATAGGGAATTAAAGAAAAGTGCAAGAGTGCCAATATATTTGTCTGGAACTGTATGGCTGGAGAATTCTCTTTTCCTGTAAGATATTTGATTGATTGGTCAAGGTTTTCCTCTGAAGCGAAACATTCCATTGTGAATTTTATGGGCCACTTTCAACAGGACAGAACGTTGTGTAACATCCAGGTAGAAACATACTCAACAAAATATAAACGCAACATGTAAAGTGTTGGTCACATGGTTCATGAGCTGAAATAAAAGATTCCAGAAATTGTATGAATGCACAAAAAGCTTATTTCTCTCAAATGTTGTGCACAAATTTGTTTACATCCCTGTTAATGAGCACTTCAACTTTGCAAAGATAATCCATCCACCTGACAGGTGTGGCATATCAAGAAGCTGATTAAACAGCATGATCATTACAAAGGTACACCTTGTGCTGGGAACAATAAAAGGCCACTCAAAAATGTGCACTTTTGTTACAACACAATGCCACAGATGTCTCAGGTTTTGAAGGGAGCCTTCAATTGGCATGGTGACTGCAGGAATGTCCACCAGAGCTATTGCCAGATAATTTAATTTTAATTTCTCTACCATTAGCCACCTCCAACATTGTTTTAGAGAATTTGTCTGTATGTTCAACTGGCCTAACAACCTCAGCCATATAGCGTTGTGTGGGTCATCGTTGTGAACAGAGTGCCCCATGGTGGTAGTAGGGTTATGGTATGGACAGGCATAAGCAATTTGAATGCACAGAGATACCGTGGTGAGATCTTGAGACCCATTGTCGTGTCATTAATCTGTCGCCATCCCCTCATGTTTCAGCATGATAATGCATGTCGCAAGGATCTGTACACAATTTCTGGAAGCTGAAAATGTCCCAGTTCTCCCATGGCCTGCATACTCACCAGACATGTCACCCGTTGAGCATGTTTGGGATGCTCTGGATCAATGTGTATGACATTGTGTTCCAGGTCCCGCCACTTCGCACAGCCATTGAACAGGAGTGGGACAACATTCCACAGGCCACAATCAACAGCTTGATCAACTCTATGCAAAGAAGATATACTGCATGAGGAAAATAGTGGTCACACACTGGTTTACTGATCCATGCCCCTACCTTTTTTTTAAAAGGTATTTGTGACCAACAGATGCATATCTGTATTCCCAGTCATGTGAAATCCATATATTAGGGCCTAATGAATTCATTTCAAATGACTGATTTCCTCATATGACCTGTAACTCTGTAAAATCTTTGAAATTGTTGCATGTTGCATTTATATTTTTGTTCAGTGTATATTATGTAGAACAAACCTGCCTCTGACATGTAAAATAACATAGGCATCATGGAAAATCCTTGTCTCCAAAAAGTACACTTCAGGAATTTATTTTTATTTTTGGAGATCTCTTTCCAATTCTTGGGAGTCATGTCAACTCTTTTCATGACATTTCTATCTGCAATGTTCCGCAACGTTTGCCTACTGAATGTTGGTATCATGGTTTCATGTGCAGTAGCATTGGAAATGTGGTCCTGATACACCATGTAACAAGAAGGGGACATTACTTCATTTTGTTGTATAGAGTAAGCCTAAATGGAACCTCTTTGCAGTGAAGTGCCTTATCACCAGAAGTAATTGTGTACATGTAGCCTTGATTTATGTTAGTTTTTTTGTGAGCTTGATACTCATCTTTATTTACTCCGCCAACAAGGCTTAATTATCTTCATATTGAACAGCTTGTGTGTAGCCATTAATGTTGATTGATTCTTTGTGGGACCTACCAAAACCAGTCCTTGTGAAACATTTTTTAAGGGTACTGTAAGTGCTATGTATTGGACAAGGACAATGAGAATGTGGGTTAAAATATTTTGAAATGCCAATACCCAGCACAAAATGTCTTCATCAAGTGAAATAGTACATTTAGCTTTAGGTGTAGGGAAGACAGGCTAGAGAATGGGTTGAATTTGTGTATACAAGTATTGTCTATTAGTCATTTCAGTGAGTGTGAAATCCTGCAGGCATGCTGGACACATTTTGGAATAGAGCATAATCTCATACTATACTAGAAACATTTTCATAGATTCTAAGTAATCATGTTGACTGTATTTTCGATTTGAAATCTTATTAATACCAAGTGTAGATGGTGTCATGGACAATAATAAATACTGCATATTTTAACGAACCAGACAACTAAATCATGATACAGTGCCTTCAGAAAGTATTCATACCCTTTGACTTATTCCAGATTTTGTTGTGTTACAGCCTGAATTCTATTATTTTTTTCTCACCTATCTTCTCACACTACTATTGCACACAGTGAGTCCATGCTATTTATTATGTGATTTGTTAAGCACATTTTTACTATAACAAAGGGGTTGAATACTGATTGACTCAAGACATTTCAGCTTTTCATTTTTTATTAATTTGTAAACATTTCAAAAAAGATAATTCCACTTTGATATTATAGGGTATTGTGTGGGCCAGTGGCAAAATAAAATCTACATTTAGTTCATTTTAAATTCAAGCTGTAACAAAAAAAATGTGGAAGAAGTCAAGGGGTGTGAATACTTTCGGAGGCACTGTATCTATCTAGATTAGTCCCATGGAAGAAAGCATCTTATTTTATGATGAAAATGTACACTGAACAAAAATATAAACACAACATGTAAAGTGTTGTTCTCATGTTTCATGAGCTGAAATAAAAGATCCCGGAAATGTTCCATATGCACAAAAGCTTATTTCTCAACTTTTGTAAACTAATTTGTTTACATCCCTGTTAGTGAGCATTTCTCCTTTGCTAAGACAATCCATCCTCCTGACAGGTGTGGCATATCAAGCACCTTGTGCTGGAGATAATATAAGGCCACTAAAATATGCCATTTTGTCACACAACACAATGCCACAGATGTCTCAAGTTTTGATGGAGCGTGCAATTGGAATGCTGACTTCAGGAATGTCCAAAAGAGCGGTTGCGAGAGAGAGGTAATGTTAATTTCTCTATCATAAAACCTCTCCAACGTCATTTTAGAGAATTTGTCAGTATGTCCAACCGGCCTCACAACCACAGACCACGTGTATGGCATTGTGTGGGTGAACGGTTTGATGTCAAATTTGTACTCACCAGATATGTCACCCATAGAGCATGTTTGGGATGCTCTGGATTGATGTGTACGACAGTGTGTTCCAGCTAATATCCAGCAACTTCGCACAGCCATTGAAGAGGAGTGGGACAACATTCCACAGGCCACAATCAACAGCCTGATCAACTCTATGCGAAAAATATGTGTCGCGCTGCATGAAGCAAATGGTGGTCACACTAGATACTGACTGGTTTTCTGATCCACGCCACTACCTTTTTTTTTAAAGTACAGTGAGGGAAAAAAGTATTTTATCCCCTGCTGATTTTGTACATTGCCCACTGACAAAGAAATGATCCGTCTATATTTTTAATGGTAGGTTTATTTGAACAGTGAGGGACAGAATGACAACAAAAGAAATCCAGAAAAACACATGTCAAAAATTGTATAAATTGATTTGCATTTTAATGAGGGAAATAAGTATTTGATCCCCTCTCAATCAGAAAGACTTCTGGCCCCCAGGTGTCTTTTATACTTTGTTACCTGTATAAAAGACACCTGTCCACAGAAGCAAGCAATCAATCAATCAGATTCCAAACTCTCCACCATGGCCAAGATCATTGAGCTCTCCAAGGATGTCAGGGACAAGATTGTAGACCTACACAAGGCTGGAATGGGCTCAAGACCATCGCCAAGCAGCGTGGTGAGAAGGTGACAACAGTTGGTGCGCAGTGGTTAATGGCGCTGTACTGCAGCGCCAGCTGTGCCACCAGAGACTCTGGGTTCGCGCCCAGGCTCTGTCGTGACCGGGAGGTCCGTGGGGCGACTCACAACTGGCCTAGCGTTGTCCGGGTTATAGGGAGGGCTTGGCCGGTAGGGATATCCTTGTCTCATCGCGCACCAGCGACTCCTGTGGCGGGTTGGGCGCAGTGTGTGCTAACCAAGGTTGCCAGGTGCACAGTATTTCCTCCGACACATTGGTGCGGCTGGCTTCTGGGTTGGATGCGCGCTGTGTTAAGAAGCAGTGCGGCTTGGTTTGGTTGTGTATCGGAGGATGCATGACTTTCAACCTTCGTCTCTCCCGAGCCCGTACGGGAGTTGTAGCGACGAGACAATATAGTAGCTATTAAAAAATTGGATACCATGAAAAAGGGGTAAAAAACTTTTAAAAAATACTTATTTGTTTTTTAAATATTGGTTCTGAAATAATATCCTATTGGTGAGCCAACTTGCAAATGCAGAGTTTTTAAAAACTTATAAGGAATTCTTATCACTTTACAAAGATGCCATTCCCTCAGGTATTGATTGCTTTATTATTCAGGAACGTGTCAATACCTGACCCTCAGAGCCTACCTCCCATTAACCCTGTTGACTCATCAGTAGGAAAGATTTGTTTATCTTTTGGTCCATTCAACAACAGAGCAATACCTAATGTCATGCCTTATTGGAATGGTTTGATTGATGATATCTGTTGGACAAAAGTTTGTATGTTGCTTATTTATTAACAAAATTAAGGAAGTTTCCTTTAAAATTGTTCATAAATATTATCCTGCCAACCACTAAATGAAGATGTTTAAGGAAAACATAAACTCAAATTGTACCTTTTGTAATGAAAACCCAGAAACAGTGTTGCATCTTTTTTGGCATTGTGTTCATGTAAGGAAACTGTGGCAAGACATCAGTAGATTTATAATTGAACACATTTATTAAGATTTTACACTATTGTGGAGAGATGTACTACTTGGATTCTTTACCTACAATAGAAAAAGCTGAAACAATTTAATGTAATTAATTTCATTATTCTTTTGGCCAAATCTCATATTCACAAATTTAAATGTACAAACGAAACACCACATTTTATTACCTTATAACATGTACTTCCTGTATGTATTTGCTGTTAATAAAAAAATATAATAATATAAAATAATAAAAATACAACAAATTTAAATAACTAAATATCCCCGGATTGGTCTATTCAGTTTGCTTCCAAGTGTTCCCGTAAATCTCGCGAAGTTGCGTCTCTGGGTTTAGAAACTCTGTGTTTACGTCATTGTTCCATCC
The DNA here is from genome assembly GCF_013265735.2 of Oncorhynchus mykiss. Taxonomy (NCBI): domain Eukaryota; kingdom Metazoa; phylum Chordata; class Actinopteri; order Salmoniformes; family Salmonidae; genus Oncorhynchus; species Oncorhynchus mykiss. The sequence goes on along the minus strand of NC_048580.1, from coordinate 52,944,243 downwards.
ATATACGGGCCGGGTGTTGTGAATATAAAGTGAGAACAGAACGAGAGAGGCAGCCTTTCTATGTAGCTGGTATCAACGCAGGTAGTGCAAAATAAAGTCAAAACACCCATCAGGTAACGTACCGGTGTTTTGCAAAGCATTAAAAGGACAGTTCCGCGAGACTGCTACATAGGTAAAATTAACTGCCGAAACCCGGGATCGAACCAGGGACCTTTAGATCTTCAGTCTAACGCTCTCCCAACTGAGCTATTTCGGCCACGATACGAAAACAGAAAACTGGCATGACTAAATCGACTTTTTGGTATTATACATTACCGTTACATACCCACTGATTCTGGAAGAGTATACGTTATAAGTGCCCCATGAGCTTAGTTCAACTGTCGTACACCATCAGAACCCAGAATAGAAGCTTGTTTTACTTAATTGTTCGTATACAATGTCATTGTAAACAAGCAATGTAAAGCCTCAAAACATGATTTATGTTGATGTCATGGCTCTGGCTTTGAATTTTAAAGTGAAAACATTTCTCCAGTCCCATGCATCAGCTTTTTACCAAAACAATTGAAGGGTTTTACCAAAACATTAATCGCTCTGATATTTTTTGAATGGCAGAGTTCCCATTAAACATCGAAAATATGTTTGGTAATGTACCCAGGGGCACAATTTTGTTTTTTAGAAGTGTGGGGTCATAATAAAATAATACAAAATTATAACATATTTTTTAGGGGGTAGATCAGCTTTAATATTGCAGATAGATTGAGTATACCACATCAGTCACCAGCTGCATCAATAAGTGCATTGATGATGTCTTCCCAAAAGTGACCGTAGGTACATACCCCAACCAGAAGCCATGTATTACAGACAACATCTGCACCGGGCTTTAGGGTAGACCAATTGAGACTCACCCACAAAATTTGCATTTCAGAATTTTTGGTGGCATTCCTAATCCAGGATTCAGACACGGCTAGGACATCAGGGTTGGCGGAGTGTGCTAAAGCAGTGAATAAAGCAAACTTAGGAAGAAGGCTTCTGATGTTAACATGCATGAACCCAAAGCTTTTTTGGTTGCAGAAGTCAACAAATGAGAGTGCCTGGGGACACACAGGGCCTAGGTTAACCTCTACATCACCAGAGGAACAGAGGAGGAGTAGAATGAGGGTACGGCTAAAGGCTATAAGAACTGGTCGTCTAGTGCTTTGGGAGCAGAGAATAAAAGGAGCTTATTTTCAGTCTCCTGAGGGGGAAAAGGTTTTCTCATGACCTCTTCACGACTGTCTTGGTGTGTTTGGACCATGATAGTTTGTTGGTGATGTGGACACCAAGGAACTTGAAACTCTCAACCCGCTCCATGACAGCCCCATCAATGTTAATGGGGGCCTGTTCGGCACAACTTTTCCTGTGGTCCATGATCTGCTCCTTTGTCTTGCTCACATTGAGGGAGATGTTGTTGTCCTGGCACCACACAATTTGTTATGAATGAATGGAGTTTTCAATAATCACTACAGTTAATGCAATGCTGCATTTGAAATTAAAAGACTTCATAGACTGTTCACTTCCTTTCAAGGAATTGCTTTGATGTCTTTTATTTCTTTAGGAAATTACATTATTATGAAAAGTGTAGTCATAATAAACTACTTTGTGTTACTACTGGTTCATGAAGGCTGCATAGACATATGTGACCAAAAGCAGTGAAATCACATGGCTAGACAATTCAATGTGTCATTTTCTAAGTTGACAATCCTTATCCCCCTCCAGGCTTGTGTTTTGATCAAAAGACTCTGAAAAAAGTCAGACATTTAGAGATTGCATTAGAGCTGACCAAAGTCCATTTAAAATTGCTATTGCAACTGTGAAATCAATGTTAATGATAAGGTATTACCTATGTGTCACATAGAGGAACCTTTATACAAGCCAGAGTCTCTTTTGTGTCCTTCAACAGTGTGCAGTTCACTTTTGGCTCCCCTTCAAAATATGCTTTAGCCTTAATAGGATACCCTATTGCCTCCCTGAAATGGAAACAAATAGCAAATAAAGAGTTAGATTCACCCAATTTACACCTGACACACCAAACAATAGCAGAGTGCACAGATTTCACACCGCACCAGATAATATTGAATGTGCCACTGAACCCAAGCAATGCCTAAATCATGTTTAGCCTACTTATTGAGAGGCATAAGAGTAGATACACACAAATTACTTGGTTAATCAGTGTGTAATAACAGTATACTATACAGTCTCCTTACGGGTATCCTGAGAGATTAGGTATGCACTTGCGTTCTCTGGTCCTTTTGACTCCTTCTCCACAGGGGGGCTCACAATGACTCCACTCACTCCATTCACTCAACTTACTATCAACTAAACACAAGTGAAGCATTATGTGAGGAACATAACTTCTTAGCCTACTGGTCATGAAATCTGAAAAACTGAAAAACAATGCAACACTTGGATTGAATTAAAGTTGAAAGAGGCATCAAAACAAACACAGCTCAATCAATGGAAAAAAAATGAACTCACAGTAGCAAGATTTAATGTCAAAGCAGGGCCTGTAGTCTGTGATCTTTCCTTCACACGTCAACCCACCAAAACCTGTGTGTTCACACCATCTTTGGCGTCTTTGCTGTCCACCAATTTTTCGACACTTAATGTTTCCTCTATTAGATTTACATTCTTCCCATGTCCCCCACTGCGACCACTGACCATCCACTGTGGAACAAAAAAATAACTATTACCCCCATGGGAAGTCTTTCAGTTGTTAGGAGGGCTTGAAGGATACAATGGTTTCACTACTGAATACCATATACAGTGTTACGAAACCAACTAGCTAGCCTACAGATGTTGATACACTCGCTATGTCTAGGGGACCTAGGACTAGCTAAATGGTCTGTAACCTGATTTAATCTGTGCATTTATGTGAAAAGTAAAAGTATGCGGATAGCATGTGCCCCCAGGGGACAGCAACCTTAACTCGGTCCAGGGCCAGCACCGTCTTGAACCCCAGGTTGGCCAGCCAAGGGGATTATCATTTGTTCAGTTTATGGTGACGAAAATAATGATATACAAAAATAAAAGAACAAAAAAACTAAACTAAAAAGGTAACGCAAAACAAACACTGGCAGGCCGTACCTGTGTGCTTATCAAGGCCTCGCACAATACTTGGACTCCGTTACCGCTGCCACCTAGAGATGTGGTGTGGAAGGGTTCTGTCTATCTTTTTCTAACACTAAACTACACCCCATATCATAACAACAGTAATAGTATTACTGTTAAAGTATATAATATTATAATTACAGTTACTAAAATAAACATCTGACCTCAGTTGTGTGAAAGCTATAATCCTCTCAAGAGAGGCTAAGTTTGATCAAATGACTCATTCACTAAAAACAACATTTGCTCAGAGGTTAATAACTGATGAAATGGGCAGAGGGAATGGGTTATTCTCTGGCTGTCAGTATTTTACCTGGGCAATGGTTTTTGGTATTGCAGATTTGTGTGCCTTTATTAGATCCAGAGCAGGGCAGACCTCCATGTTTAGTGGCTGGGTTGTCACACTGTCTGAGCATTTCATTAACCCCCACCCCACAGGTAACGGAGCAGGAGCTGGGGGGGCCCCACGGTCCCCAGTTACCATTCACTGTTGAGGATAAAGGGGGAGGTTTGTTTTACATACACTATGAGTACATGTTATTGCTACATTCTGTGTATGAATACAAGCAATATCTTTAGGATATCAGTCAGAACCTCAGAGGAAAATTTGATTGCTTTGCCATGTCATTTACCAGGACATGAAGGAAGCTCATCACAGGTCCTAGTTTCGCTCCCTAACCCAGGGCATTCATCACCAGGGGGCACTGAGGATGGTGGTGGATTGGAGCATGATCTGCAGCGCCGCTGTGTAGGTCTGGGTAAATCCTCCCTTGCACAAGTGCCTGAGCATGGCTGCCAACTCTCCCAGTTTGACCAACCACCATGGGCTACAGTCGAAATAGGAGGTGAGTGGTGAAAACATGTCAAACTTGTATCATTTATGGAGATGGTTATTGCATTATGTGAAGGAATAGATTGTGTCTAAATCATGATGGTCTTTACTTGGACAGACGCGATCAACCACGCAGTGTTCCTCCTCTTCACTTGGACCTTCGCAGCTGCTTCCACATCTAGGTGGTGGTTCGGTGCATGTCCTCATTCTCTTTCTCATGCCCTTCTCACAAGTTGCTGAACAGGGCTGCCACTCACCCCACTTGCTCCATTGTCCATGTTCTGAACAATTTTCAGCAAGATCATCAAAAGAGGCACAAAATACCTTGACTTCAGATATTATTGAATTTATGTTCCCTGACTGTTAGAAAGGGTCTGTACCTGGACAACAGTCTGGCTCAATGCAGACTTTGGTCTCTAATGTTAGTTTCTGAAGCTCTTCAAGGCTACTCGTCAGAGGACATTTTCCCTGTCCCTGGCATTCTCGTCGTCTCTGCGAAACTCCCTCCTTACAGGGGACAGAGCAGCGGCCCCAAGTAGTCCATTCAGACCACGAAGCTGGGCTACAGGTGACATAAAACCCACCATATCACATCCTGCACTGGGACATTGTAGTCCAAATCTGAAACCAATTGAGACTCACCCACAAAACTTGCATTTTCCATCTGCTCCAATGTAGCCATAGTGAGGGTTAAGACAACAGTCTTCAATTGTCACCTCTCCCAGGAGATCGCCACAATCCCCATTATCAAACCTGCTGTAACAGTTCACCTCCTGTGATACTGGAAACATATAGATTGAAGCAGTGACTAGAACAATCATTTTTCTAGCATTTTACCATATTATTAAAAAGTAACGTGATGTGTCTAGCATAATAGTGAAGTGTTGTATTCACAACTCAATATACTAAATATCACATTTAGTTTACTGATGTTATGAGGTTGAAAATAAATATTTATTTTTAAACAACAATAATAAAGTCACTGACCTGATTCCCTGAAGGTGATCAGCAAAACCAATGAAGTCCACAACACCTGGACCATTTCTCTGTCGGTCTATGCCTAGTATTTCTTACTCTAGCTCTCTGTCCACTCTCACCTAGCAGGCTTCTCCAGAGATACTGTATATAATGACGAGATGGTATTGTCTCTGCCCTAACAATGGGAGTCGTCCCAAAGGCGAGGAAGGCAGGTGATCTGCTCTGCATATCCGTCTCTCTATGATTGGTCTACTTATTGCTGTATTCTCACAGGAGTGTGCCCTCTCACTTCACCTCTTCCCTCTGGTTTATGTTTCACTTTATTGGAATTTGGAAACAAATAGGAAAGGCATGCATCCCATTCCCGTAAGGTTAATAAACTCATACCTCCCCCTGACCATCATGACCTTTTTGCAGCATTGTTACGCAATTGTTGCACAAAATGCCAGATGCACTAGCTAGCTATGTTTAAGGATCCACCCAAATCTAACTGCCTGTAGCTCAGAACATGCATATTCTTGATACCATTTGAAAGGAAACCCTTTGAAGTTTGTGGAAATGTGAAATGAATGTAGGAGAATATAAGACATTAGATCTGGTAAAAGATAATACAAAGAAATAAACATGCATTTTTTTTGTGTACAATCATCTTTGAAATGCAAGAGAAAGGCCATAATGTATTATTCCAGACCAGGCACAATTTAAATTTTGGCCACTAGATGACAGCAGTGCATGTGCAACGTTTTAGACTGATCCAATGAACCATTGCATTTCTGTTCAAAATGTATCAAGACTGCCCAAATGTGCCTAATTGGTTTATTAATAACTTTTCAAGTTTAAAACTATGCACTCTCAAACAATAGCATGGTATTCTTTCACTTTCATAGCTACTGTAAATTGGACAGTGCAGTTAGATTAACAATAATTTAAGCTTTCTGTCAATATCAGATATGTATATGTCCCGGGAAATTTTCTTATTACTTACAACCTCATGCTAATCGCATTAGCCTACGTTAGCTCAACCGTCCCACGGGGACCCACCGATCCTGTAGAGGTTTTAAACATAGAAGACTTACAGACTTTAGGCAATATAAAAGACGAAAGTGAAATAAAAAATATGTAATCAAATAGTATAAAAGCGACAGGCAGTGTATTAGAGATACAGTTTAAGATCTTGGATGCCTGATTACCATACATTTTGAAGACAGTCATTCTAATCACTGTATGAATGAAGCAATTTGGAAATATATGAAGCAATTTTGGCAATTTGCCCAATAATAGTGCATAACGTTTGACTTTAAAAAAAATTATTGTAATTTAGCAGACGCTCTTATCCAGAGCGATTTACAGATCATCTAAAAGGTTGCTAGTAGAGAAAACCACAAATCATAGTCATATTAAGTTAAACTTCTCAAAGTATCTATCAGCAAAGTCAGTGCTAGTAAGAAAAGAAAAGTGCGGGTGTTAGTGCTAGAAAGGCAAGGGTGCTCGTTTTTTCCCGTATTTTTTTAATTCGTTGAAATCTTGAATTCAATATTTGCTCAACAAACATTGCACCTCATAAGAAATATATTTTCGCAACTATTTCCAGTAGGCTGTGCTCGTGGTAGGTGACATCCACTGACAAGCAGACACATCCCGCCCAGTAGGCGGCGATCAGTAACCTCTTTTGAAATTATCTGCTTCTGTTCCACAAGCTGAAGAAAAGGGCAAAAAATTCCGGTGCCGGGTCGACACGACAGTGTTGCCCTGTCAAAATGCTCGCCCGGTTGTCACGGTTTAGGCCTGCCTTGGCCCGTTTTCGCACAAATCCGGCGTTTGGGGCTCGGTTCGTATCGCAATCTCCACCCTCGGGTGCTGCTGGTTCGGCCACTGTATCGGATTTGCAGCCCTCACGTGCCACGGAAAGTCATGGACACGCAGAGGTCAGCGCGTTCGAGAAGGTGAGTTGGTTCTGAATCTAAACGGAAATACCCTACTCTTGCTAGCCAGCTCATATCTGGTATTATTGACAATATTACACATTCAATGTAGTTCGACTTAACGATACACATTCCTTCAGTCAAACATAGTGCCTAAATACTTTACTAACTGCACTCAGGTGTAGTAAATACTAGCTAGCAAACAATCCAGTGTAGCATGAAAGCATAATAACAATATCTCAAATCTCTACAGAATCGAGATTATCATGGGTTCTCTCAGGATCCTGTCGTTGACGAGTGGAACATGAGGATGGCCTTCTTCTTTGGTATCTCCATGGCTATTGTGGTTGGGGGTACCTTCATCCACTATTTACCAGACCATGGGTATGTTTAAGCACACTGCACATCCCTCTTTGTTACTTTGTGGCTTGATCTTCATCACTTACACAATGATGCAAGTAGGTGCACAATGAGTAAGTGACAACTGAAAAGCCGAGCTACAGTAAAAATATAACACTGCTAGGAGGACCCCACAAAAAACGAGCTAGATGAATGCAACCAAACTACACTGATGAATGTTTTATAACAGATATTTTCGGTTAAAGGGACATTCCAAAATTGCTCTACTTCATATTCATCATCAAAACCACCACCACATAAACATGTGAATATTGCACGTTTCTATGTTTTGTAGTAAAAAAAAAAAAAAAAAAACATAGGGGAAGATAAGTCTAGGGACTTTTAAGTGTCCGCTTCATATTCATAATCTCCAGCACAACCTCAACATATGTGAAAACTGCACATTTCTATGTTTTGTAGTAACATCATCAACCAATTAGTATGCAATGCACACGGGGCGGCAGGGTAGCCTAGTGGTTAGAGCGTTGGACTAGTAACCGGAAGGTTGCAAGTTCGAATCCCCGAGCTGACAAGTTACATATCTGTCGTTCTGCCCCTGAACAGGCAGTTCACTTCTGGTTACTGTTCCTAGGCCGTCATTGAAAATAATATTTTTTTCTTAACTGACTTGCCTAGTAAAATAAAGGTAAAATAAAATAAAACACTGATGTTACTACAAAACATAGAATTTTGCAGTTTTCACATATAGTTGAAGTCGGAAGTTTACATACACTAATGTTGGAGTCATTAAAACTTGTTTTTTCAACCACTCCACAAATGTCTTGGTAACAAACTATAGTTTTGGCAAGTCGGTTAGAACATCTACTTTGTGCATGGCCAAAGTAATTTTTCCAACAATTGTTTACAGATTATTTCACTATCACAATTCCAGTGGGTCAGAAGTTTACATACACTATGTTGACTGTGCCTTTTAAACAGCTTGGAAAATTCTAGAAAGTGATGTCAGGGCTTTAGAAGCTTCTGATAGGCTAATTGACATCATGAGTCAATTGGCAGTTTACCTGTGGATGTATTTCAAGGCCTACCTTCAAACTCAGTGCCTTGACATCATGGGAAAATGAAAAGAAATCAGCCAAGACCTTAAAAAAAATTGTAGACCTCCACATGTCTTGTTCATCCTTGGGAGCAATTTCCAAACGCCTGAAGGTACCACGCTCATCTGTACAAACAATATTACGCAAGTATAAACACCATGGGACCACGCAGCCGTCATACCACTAAGGTTACACGTTCTGTCTCCTTGAGATGAACGTACTTTGGTGCGAAAAGTGCAAATCAATCCCAGAACAACAGCAAAGGACCTTGTGACGAGGCTGGAGGAAACGGGTACAAAAGTATCTATATCCACAGTAAAATTAGTCTTATATCGACATAACCTGAAAGGACGCTCAGCATGGAAGAAGACACTGCTCCAAAACCGCCATTAAAAAAGCCAGACTACGGAATACTTACAAGATAGCTTTGACACATGCTGTTTGGGCGAAATGGGCCGATCTAGGCAATGCCTGAACAAAAATACAATTTTATTGGGCAAATTGTACAACAATTTCATAGGTTTTACTGAGTTACAGTTCATGTAAGGAAATCAGTTAATTGAAATTAATTAGGCCCTAATCTATGCGCTTCACATAACTGGGAATAAAGATATGCATTTGTTGGTCACAGATACGTAAATAAAACATTTTTAAAAAGGAACCAGTTGGAGAGAACCATGCAGCACGACATCTCCTTCGCATAGAGTTGATCAGGTTGTTGATTGTGGCCTGTGGAATGTTGTCCCACTCCTCTTTAATGTCTGTGTGAAGTTGCTAGATATTGGTGGGAACTGGAACACACCGTACACCGATCCAGAGCTTCCCGAACATGCTCAATGGGTGACATGTCTGGTGAGTATGCAGGCCATGGAGGAACTGGAACATTTTGCACATCCAGGAATTGTGTGCAGATCTTAGACATGGGTCCGTGCATTATCATGCTGAAACATGAGGTGATTGTGGCGGATGAATAGCATGACAATGGGCCAGGATCTCGTCACGGTATCTCTGTGGATTCAAATTGCCATCGATAAAATGCAATTGTGTTCGTTGTCTGTAGCTTATGCCTAAACATACCATAACCCCACTGCCACCATGGGGCACTCTTTACAATGTTGACATCAGCAAACCACTCACCCACACAATGCCATATATACGGTCAGCCATCTACCCGGTACAGTTGAAACTGGGATTCATCCATGAAGAGCACACTTCTCCATTGTGCCAGTGGCCATTGAAGGTGAGCATTTGCCCACTCTGTTACGACTCTGAACTGCCGTCAGGTCAAGACCCTGGTGAGGACGACGAGCACACAGATGGGCTTCCCTGAGAGGGTTTCTAACAGTTTGTGCAGAAATTTGGTTGTGCAAACAGATTCATCAGCTGTCCAGGTGGCTGGTCTCAGACAATCTCACAGGTGAAGAAGCCACATGTGAAGGTCCTGGGCTCGAGTGGTTACGTGTTCTGCGTTTGTGAGGCCGGTTGGACATACTGCCAAATTCCTTAAATCAATGGAGATGGCTTATGGGGAAAAAAATGAATATATAATTATCTGCAGGAATATATAATTATCTGCAGGAACGTCCACCAGAGCGGTGGACTTTCCTGCAGTCAGCATGCAAATTGCACGCTCCCTAAGAACTTGAGACATCTGTGGCATTGTGTTGTGTGACAGCTGCACATTTGTCCTTTTATTGTCCCCAGCACAAGGTGCACATGTGTAATGATCATGCTGTTTATTCAGCTTCTTGATACGTGAACCTGTCAGGTGGATGTATTATCTTGCCAAAGGAAAAATGCTCACTAAAAGGGAAGTAAACAAATGTGCACAATTTGATTGAAATATGCACAAAAAGCTTATGTACAACTTTTGGGTTCTTTTTATTTCAGTATCCAGTTGATGTGGGGTAAAGGAGCATACTTATCATAGCACAAATTCACATTTTCTTTTGGAAAAGTATTTTTGGATAATAGGGTTTCAAATTGACATTTTAGTCATTTAGCAGATGCTCTTACAGTAGTGACTGCATATATTTTTTCCGTACTGGTCCCCCGTGGGAATCAAACGCAAAACTCTGGCGTCGCAAGCACCATGCACTACCAATGGAGCTACATAGGACAATAAGCTGTATTACAATGGACTGATGGAACTTTGGATAGTAGACCAGTCAATTCCACAAGTCAATGCTGCGTTCCTGGACTCCAAAAATGACACCGGTGCATATAGATGTCGGAATTCAGATAGGACGTCTTCGTGCTAAAACAATCTAGTTTTTAAAACAATGGCTCGTGACAGGTTGTGCAAACAGATTCATCAGCTGTCCAGGTGGCTGGTCTCAGACAATCTCACAGGTGAAGAAGCCAAATGTGGAGGTCCTGGGCTCAGCACCGTCTACTTTTTCCTTTTTTCAAATTGATGGCATCTTGGAGCTAAAATGAGGATCATGTATACTGTGCTAATGGGATTCATTTTTTTGTTTGTTAAATGGAGAGCCATGTGCACTACGGCAAACAACTATGTGCTATATTGAATTGATCATCAAACACTATTTGATAAATCTTTTAAACCTGTCTTTTTCTCACCAGTATGAGGCAGTGGGCCAGGAGGGAAGCAGAAAGGTTGATCACACAGAGGGAGGCTGCAGGTCTTCTTCTTATGGAGGAGAACTACTATGACCCAAGCAAGATTGTGCTACCAGGAGCCGGAGAGGAGTAGGATGTACTATAAGAAGCTGTTCACTGAATGTTTATTTCTAACTTTTTTCTTGTCAGTAAAATGTAATAAATGTCTTCCACACCATTGATCATTATTTTGTAGTCAAACTGAATAGCCCATGTAGCAACTGACTATTGATGACAATGAAATAGTATGATAGTCAAACTACTGCAGTAATTGCTCTGCGAGCCCCTTGTACCTGCCCTGGGCTATATCGCCAATGGATGACACCACAGCAGTGAAAGTGTAACATCATCATGCACCACCTGCAAAGAATATTACAGTAGGAGACACCATCTCCAGGAAGTCTGGAATACATTGACAACACAATGATGGCATGGGTGCACAGTAGTCATCAGCAATGTGCTGGTTATTGACAAACTTTAATTTGGTCTAATGACCATTTTGAAAGAAAAAGACATGGCTTTAAGTACCTACTGGTAACTAAGCAAGATAATGCACGTAACTGTGATGAATCAAAGCCTCACTGACAGCTGTTGTGCAGTATGTCCACGCTGAAGCATTCTGTATTAAACCTGATTGTCAGTCTTCAAGGATGCTCAAATTTGTCCACAGCACCTTATCACAACACATTCAAGAATAGGCTTCAGTTAAGCTCTATTATGAAACTACCTAAAACGTCAAAGTTCCACCCCTGATTCTCAAATAGGGGACAGGGACCAAATCTAGTCCACAACATATTTTCATGTTGCTGGTTTAACATTTAGTAGATTAAGAGATAGCCATTACAATTTGTAAAGATTGTGTTACAAAAACGATTTAAATATGTGCACGCATGACTAAGTCGCTTTGGATAAAAGCGTCTCATGAAAGATGTTCGTTATATGACTCAGCGCAAGAGTTCTCTACCCCTGTTAGGGAGATGTTATGATGTTCAGGTGTTGCATTGTATCAACCAATGTTTGTGTTCCATGTCATCGACTGTGCAGTCGTACGCATCAGATCGCTATGGTCATGTTCCCCTGTTCGAACATTGCTGATGCATGCCAGATCTTACAATGATGCCTGGTTAGGTGTTTTAACTTATCAACTAACCACATATGTTATAGCAATCTGGTGCACGACGATACAGTCGATGACGTAACACGCAACCATTGGTTAATGCATGCAACGTCTGAGCAGGGGAACACGACCATGATGTGGTTAGCTGATTTATTCAATACCTATCCAGGCGTTGTAAGATCTGGCATGCGTGTGCAATGTTGAAGGCTTTTCAATTAGCATGATAAACATCTCTATCCCTTTTTCAACCATAATATTCCCATTGACCTTCATGATGCTGTCTCTACAGAGCATAAGCAAGCAATAACGTTTATACTACAATCACTTAACGTCACAACGCCTATTATTGATTTACTGCTGTATACAATTTTGCTTTGACCCCAAAATATCCTTACTTATTGTTGAAACCATATGGTTGGGGTAAAAATATCCACTCTTCACTTCCGTTTTTTCCATTCACCGGTATACATTTATCGAGTTGTTGGCTTAAATATCTGTCACTCATTAATTTGAGGTTTCCTATTGGCTGGAGATCACGGGCTTAGGCGGATGTTATCGGCGTGGCACACTGTTGGGGCCGGATTGAAGGGTCGGACAGGAAAAGAGAGGGAAGGCGAGGACATCTGTAACGAAAACGGTACTAAAACGAGGAAATGTAACCTATTTATAACTTTGTTTGCTCACCTTGAAAATATTTCATTTATTTAGTAAATATTTGAATGAGGCTTTAAATTTGTTTTCTGTAGGCAAGATGACATGAGGCTATAATACGAGAGACCGCTATTAGCTAACAGATAGCTACCCTAGCTAGCATTAATGACGGAAACGAACGAACAATTGAAGTGAAAAGACTCCTTGTTTCAGACACCATCAGCCAGAGCTGGTCAGGAAAAGCTATCAGGTCATCATAGGCAGGTATACAGTGCTATCATCACCGTTGTGAAGTTAGCAACACACTGGTCTGGAAGCTAGCAACTCTTCGCACTTGCCAGTGCCTGGGCAAGATCTCTTGCTTTCCTGGGCAAGATCTCTAGCTTTCTAGCCAACTTGCTAGCCACCACTGACAAGTGACTTAATTTTCATAACCGTCGTCCACCGACCCAGCACAAGTTACACTTGGGTGTTTTCAATGGGAAAATCGTTGTAACTAGCTATTTGTTTGTCCAATTAGCTAGTTAGTAGTTTGGGTGCGGCGTTTTGTTGTTGAGGCCATCCAGGTGGTGGCAAGCAGTGTCTTCTGCTGGTAGACTTCTCTTGGCTAGTTGTGATAGTGTCACTAGGTATTATGGCTAATTTCATGTGAACATGGAACAAAAAAGTCCATACATGTATTTTACTGAAATTCAGTAGTTAGGCCTAGAAAGATGGTCAGTATTGGCGTTTTTATCTGAATTTGAGTATTGGTTATTTGCGAAATAATTAACCAAGCGTTGGTTATCATAAACGTTTGGGTTTACAGGCCTCCAACAGTAATTGACTGAAAAGCACTGTACACAGTCTGGGATTAATGCCATGCATTTGTTTGGAAAATGTCTACATGCCAGAATGTTGAATACAATTTCATTTGAATTTACTCTACCGGTTGTCTGTGTGGTTTGTCCATTTGCGGATAGGAATTTGAGAAAAGTATCTACAGGGAGGTATAATTAAACCGACAACCATGTAAACACCTGCAAGACTTAGGGTAGGTAGTATGCATGCATTGCGGGCATGTCCTTCCGTCTTGTGCCCATGCTTCAGGTGAAGAGAAAACAATCCAGATCCACGTTTTGATGTCGGTTTAATAATACTTTTCTGTGAGTAGTTTGTCAATTTTAAAGGTAGAAGGACAATCAGCGCACAAAGGGTAGAGTAAATTCAAATGAAGATTATTCAACATTCTGACTTGTAAAGGGACTGTTTGGTATTGAGTGGAAGCTTCTACACTCTGATTCGTAGAGGCAATGTAGCCTCTTCGCTCCAGGAGACTTGTACACATTGGGCTCCCATCGCTGAAGGCTACATCCCTTATCCCCAAAAACATATTCATCAGCCCTTTACCTATTTCCAAGAAATTTCCCGTCACCGAAGGCAAATCTATAGCCTAATTCGGAATGCCTTACAATGGTTATACAACGTTTTCCAGAGCTTACCAAATTCATTCCATATTTCCCTAAAGGTGCAATGGGATCACGCTGGGATCTTGCATAGCAACTATTACGGACTGAAGGGACTAGGGAGTGAGCTTTGGGAAATGTGGTTTTAAACTTATTTTACCGAAGTAGTAAACACATTGTATAACCCATACCGACTGGTAAGATATTCCGGTTTATAGATCTTACTTCAGTGACATTTTTGTTTTTAGGAAATGGGTCAACCCAGAGGACTGGTAAATATGTTTTGGGGGATATGGGATGTAGCCTTCAGTGACGGTAGCCCACTGTGTACAGGTCTCCTGGAGCAAAGGGGCTACAGTGGGGCAAAAAATTATTTAGTCAGCCACCAATTGTGCAAGTTCTCCCACTTAAAAAGATGAGAGGCCTGTCATTTTCATCATAGGTACACTTCAACTAATGACAGACCAAATTAGGGAAAAAAATCCAGAAAATCACATTGTAGGATTTTAATGAATTTATTTGCAAATTATGGTGGAAAATAAGTATTTGGTCACCTACAAACCAGCAAGATTTCTGGCTCTCACAGACCTGTAACTTCTTCTTTAAGAGGCTCCTCTGTCCTCCACTTGTTACCTGTATTAATGGCACCTGTTTGAACTTGTTATCAGTATAAAAGACACCTGTCCACAACCTCAAACAGTCACACTCCAAACTCCACTATGGCCAAGACCAAAGAGCTGTCAAAGGACACCAGAAACAAAATTGTAGACCTGCACCAGGCTGGGAAGACTGAATCTGCAATAGGTAAGCAGCTTGGTTTGAAGAAATCAACTGTGGGAGCAATTATTAGGAAATGGAAGACATACAAGACCACTGATAATCTCCCTCGATCTGGGGCTCCACGCAAGATCTCACCCCGTGGGGTCAAAATGATCACAAGAACGGTGAGCAAAAATCCCAGAACCACACGGTCAAAGGTTAATGAAATACAAATGGTATAGAGAGAAATAGTCCTATAATTCCTATAATAACTACAACCTAAAACGTCTTACCTGGGAATATTGAAGAGTCATGAACCACCAGCTTTCATATGTTCTCATGTTCTGAGCAAGGAATTTAAACGTTAGCTTTCTTACATGGCACATATTGCACTTTTACTTTCTTTTCCAACACTTTGTTTTTGCATAATTTAAACCAAGTTGAACATGTTTCATTATTTATTTGAGGCTAAATTGATTTTATTGATGTATTATATTAAGTTAAAATAAATGTTCATTCAGTATTCTTGTAATTGTCATTATTACAAATACATTTTTTTTAAATCATCCGATTAATCGGTATCGTCTTTTTTTGGTCCTCCAATTATCGGTATCGGCGTTGAAAAATCATAATCGGTCGACCTCTAGACTAAACTGCTTGGAGTTACCCTGGATTGTAAACGGTCATGGTTAAAACATATTGATACAACAGTAGCTGATGTGTCCATGATAAGGTGCTGCTCTACCTTCTTGACAGCACTGTCAACAAGGCAGGTCCTACAGGCCCTAGTTTTGTCTACTGTTCAGTCGTGTGGTCAGGTGCCACAAAACAAAATTGCAATTGGTTCAGAACAGGGCAGCACAGCTGGCCCTTGGATGTACACAGAGAGCTATGATTAATAATATGCATGTCAATCTCTCCTGGCTCAAAGTGGAGGAGACATTGACTTCATCACTGCTTGTATTTATGAGAGGTATTGATTGACATGTTGAATGCACCGAGCTGTCTGTCTAAACTACTGGCACACAGCTCGGACACCCATGCATACCTCACAAGACATGCCACGAGGCCTCTTCACAGTCCCCAAGTCTAGAACAGACTAGGGAAGGTGCACAGTACTAAATAGAGCCGTGACTACAAGGAACTCTATTCCACATCAAGTAGCTCGTGCAAGCAGTAATGTTAGATTTAAAAAAAAACACCTTATGGAACCTTGAAGCAACACAAACATACACACACACACACACACGATAGCATATGCACTATACATACACGTACATATGGATTCTGTACTGTATATATGTGGTGGAGTAGGGGCCTGAGGGCACATGGTCTGTGAATGTATTATAATGTTTTTAAAATGATATAAACTGCCTTAATTTTGCCTGATCCCAGGAAGAGCTAATGGGGATTCATAATAAATACAAATGTTTTACCATGAAGGCCTGATTCACGCATTCTCCTCTGAACAGTTAATGTTGATGTCTGCTACTTGAACTCTGAAGCATTTATTTTGGTTGTAATCTGAGGTTGGTAACTCTAATGAATTTATCCTCTGCAGCAGAGGTAACTCTGGGGCTTCCTTTTCTGTGACGGTCCTCATGAGAACCAATTTCATCATAGCACTTGATCGTTTTTGCGACTGCACTTGAAGAAACTTTCAAAGTTCTTAATGTTCCATATTGATTGACCTTCATGTCTTAAAGTAATGATGGACTGTCTTTTCTCTTTGCTTATTTGAGCTGTTATTGCTATAATATGGACATTGGCTCAAACGCATTAAGAAGGAAAGAAATTCCACAAATTAACTAAGGCACACCTGTTAATTGAAATGCATTCCAGGTGACTACCTCATGAAGCTGGTTGAGAGAATGCCAAGAGTGTGCAAAGCTGTCATCAAGGCAAAGGGTGGCTACTTTGAAGAATCTCAAAAATATTTTGATTTGCATAACTTTTTTGGTTACATGATTCCATATGTGTTATTTTATAGTTTTGATGTCTTCACTATTATTCTACAATGTAGAAAATAGTACAAAAAAAAACCCTGGAATGAGTGTGTCCAAATTTCAAATCAAATTGTATTGGTCACATACACATGTTTAGCAGATGTTAATGCGACTGTAGCGAAATGCTTGCGCTTCTAGTTCCGACAGTGCAGCAATATCTAACAAGTAATATGTAACAATTCCACAACAAATACCTAATACACACATCTAAGTAAAGGAATGGAATAAGAATATATAAATGTATGGATGAGCAATGTCAGAGCGGCATAGGCTAAGATGCAATAGATAGTATAGAATACAGTATATACATATGAGATGAGTAATGTAAGATATGTAAACATTATTAAAGTGACTAGTGTTCCATTTATTAAAGTGGCCAATGATTTCAAGTCTATGTAGGCAGCAGCCTCTGCTAGTGATGGCTGTTTAACAGTCTGATGGCCTTGAAGCTGTTTTTCAGTCTCTCAGTCCCAGCTTTGATGCACCTGTACTGACCTTGCCTTCTGGGCGGTAGCGGGGTGAACAGGCAGTGGCTCAGGTGGTTGTTGTACTTGATTATCTTTTTTGCCCCCGGTGATGCTTTACACGTGGTCTGCGGTTGTGAGGCCGGTTGGACGTACTGCCAAATTCTTTGAAATTACGTTTGAGGTGGCTTATGGTAGAGAAATTAACATCAAATTCTATGGCAACAGCTCTGTCCTGCAGTCAGCATGCCAATTGCATGCTTCATCAAAACGTGGGGCATCTGTGGCGTTGTGTGACAAAACTGCACATTTTAGTGGCCTTTTGTTATTCCCAGCACAAGGTGCACCTGTGTAATGATCATGCTGTTTGATCGGCTTCTTGATATGCTACACCTGTCAGGTGGATAAATGCTAACTAACAGGCGTGGCAGGTAGCCTAATGATTAGAGCGTTGGGCCAGTAACCGAAAGGTTGCTGGATTGAATCCCCGAGCTGGCAAGGTAAAAATCTGTCGTTCTGCCCCTAAACAAGGCAGTTAACCCACTGTTCCCCGGTAGGCCGTCATTGTAAATAAGAATTTCTTAACTGACTAACCTGTATTTATTTATGTAACCTTTATTTAAACTAGGCATGTAAACCAATTTGTGCACCGCATTTGAGAGAAATAAGCTTGTTGTGCTTCTGGAAAATGTCTGGGATATTGTATTACTACATATTAATGTCATTTTCTCCCCCTACACATTTTGATTTGCTTGGTTGTGTTGCTATATTATCACTGTGAAATACAATAGTTTTTCAATAACATATTTGCCACTTTTTTTGCTGGATTTTTACATTGTCTTGCAGATGGCTGCGATCCGTAAGAAGCTGGTGATCGTGGGAGATGGTGCTTGTGGGAAGACCTGTCTGTTGATAGTCTTCAGTAAAGACCAGTTCCCTGAGGTCTACGTACCTACAGTGTTTGAGAACTATGTGGCAGATATTGAGGTGGACAGTAAGCAGGTGAGATTGTGCGTTTAGTTACAGTTTGCCATCAAGACACACTTTGAAGCACCCTTTTTATGTGGATGTCCTGTGGTTTACACATTTTGATAGGTAATAATTTATTCAGAGACAATTGCAGTTTGGCCAAACAGCAGTGTAACTGTGCATATCTGCTCTCCCTGTGAGTTCTAGGTGGAACTGGCCCTCTGGGACACAGCCGGACAGGAGGACTACGACAGACTAAGGCCTCTCTCCTACCCTGATACTGACGTCATCCTCATGTGCTTTTCCATAGATAGTCCTGACAGCTTGGGTAAGACATTAGTGACTGTAATATTCATATTTGTCATACATGGTAAATGCAACAAATTATTGTATCACTTGCAGCAGTTTCCTAAAATGATCCTGTGTCTGACACAGAGAATATCCCAGAGAAGTGGACCCCTGAAGTAAAGCACTTCTGTCCAAATGTGCCCATCATTCTTGTGGGTAATAAGAAGGACTTGCGGAATGATGAGCACACACGCCGGGAGTTAGCAAAAATGAAGCAGGTACAGGACGCATTATGAATTCTTATTATGGAATTTCATCAAGTAGACTCATTGCCCTGATCCATTGAGGATATTGTTTTATTTAACATTGAAATTGAACAAACCATGTGCATTTGTTTTAAAGTGGTTGTGCTGCCTTATAAGCTACCTTCACTTAGTGTACTGTTGTCTAATTATACACCGGTTGAGGTTTTTGTTTTGTTCAGTTGGTTTATCCAACATGCTAGTTACGTTTTTGTTTGGCTTGTTGTAATGATTGGTGGCTTAGTATGTCACAAAGGATGCCAACCATAGAATGCCTCTGAACACGTTTCCAACTCTGACACAGGAACCAGTGAAGCCAGAGGAGGGCCGGGACATGGCTAACCGCATCAACGCGTTTGGCTACTTGGAGTGCTCAGCCAAGACGAAAGACGGTGTGAGGGAGGTGTTTGAGATGGCCACCAGGGCGGCGCTGCAGGCCAAGAAACGTGGCAAGAAGAATGCCTGCCTCCTGCTATAGAGAGCTGGGGAAAGACGGGAGGGGTAAATAAATCAGGCCAAGGAAAATGCTGCACCCCTCTGTCTCCATCTGTGGAAGGGTGGGGGAGGTTTGAGGTGTGTAAGGGAGAAAAAGATAATTAACAAGGCCTAAGGAAATGGAGAAGGTCAAATGTAATGAAAAGGGGAGTTTACATTTTTAAGGCCAAGGTGGCAACGGCTTTCAGTATAAGATTATCGTATGGTTAAGATTTTTTATTGGGTCTTGGATGACTAGAAGGGTAAAGCAAAAACACTATCTCTGGTAAACCTATGTCTGAGCGTGGTAGTGATCTCTGAGGGACAGGATAAGATTGTTCTTGATCGGGTCAGAAACCCCAGCGCTATTGGCCTGGTTCATAGAGCGGAGCATCATCAGAGAAAAGGGGGGATTCATTACATCGGAATGAATGTATGTTCTGACTCTCGGTGACCTCCTTGGCTTGCAGTGTGTCAGTGCTTGTCTTTAATTTCTGTCCAGCCATACCATAGGTGTTTATTTTCTTTGTTCTCCCTATGGATAGACTAACCCTATCCTTGTGTGGACCAGCACCTCCTATCATATTATTGGTCCAATCACATTGTTCACTTGATACAAGCAATTTTGATTTATTTAAATAGCTAAATGTTTTTATTTGCCTTTGACTATAGAATTCATATTAAAATGCATACAATAATGATACCAACTGATTTTTGTTAGTTTTATAAGCCTGTTCATAAATTGTAATGAAATTATTTTAGAATTTGGTTTTGTCGTAAGTTGGGCTCAAGTCAGATAAAGATGTACATTTGATGTGGACTGTCAGACACGGGTTTGAAAGGGGAGTATGACTTTTGTATTAAGTGATACTAAGTTTAGCAAATTTGGGGTTTTGCAAATTTTGTATTTTCTGCTTGCAGATTGTTTTTGCCTGCATGCCAGGCTGTTATTGGGAGTGAGTTTTTTTTAAAGTGTTGACCTATCTCACTCCCTCCAGTCCACCCCACACTCCATGTCTTTCTAACAACTGTTGATGATGGCTTATGGCTTTTCCTATATCAGTTATGCATATTTAGCAAATCTAGTAACTTTAGAATGAAAGTTTAAAAATAAAATGCAAAATGCTTAAAGTAATTCATGAATAAGATGTCAAACTATTAAATAGAAGTAACTTTAAAAAGATCTCAGTCATTTGAGGGGGGAGGGGTGTTGTACACATGCATCCTCACATTTCCTCAGTCCTTTTAAATGTACTCTAAGAAAATACATTGTTATAGGGAATGATTGGTTGTATCGTTCTTTCATGTTTCATGCCTCGACACAATCACAAGAAAATGTAAGACTTACAAAACATTTCACAGAATAGATCAAGGCATCTAGGAAAAGAGTGGGTTTCCTGACCATGTCACCATTGCATAGTTTTCACTTCAGTATTTACAAAGTGTGGTGTAGTCCGGTAACAAACTCCTCTTAATAGGGCTCTGGAAAAAATGACATTTGTCTTGAATCCTCTGCTGTTCTTGTTGGTGATTAAAGAATTGACAATTGTACTACTGTTAATCTTTAGAACTATACTGAACAAAAATATAAATGCAACAACTTAAGATTTTACTGAGTAACAGTTCATATAAGGCAATCAGTCAATTTAAATAAATTCATTAGGCCCTAATCTATGGATTTCAAATGACTGGGAACACAGATATGCATCTGCTGGTCACAGATACCTTAAAGTAGGGCCGTGGATCAGAAAAACAGTCAGTATCTGGTGTGACCATTTGCCTCAAGCAGCGTGACACATCTCCTTCGCATAGAGTTGATCAGGCTTTTGTTTGTGGTGTCATGAGGTTGGCCTGTGGGTAAGGTTTATGACCCACCCCCATAAATACCTTTCTCCCGTCTCTTGACTCTACTGAAGAACTCTTGAATAGCCTTTGTTAAACAGGGAGTCTGGGAACATCAAACGGTGAGGGGAAAGGAATCGTATTTCGGTAATAGAACCAGTTGAAAATATGCGTTGGTACTTAATGAATAGGATGTCAGTTCGGTTGTCATCTGAGATGACTGATGACAGGACGACATAAACTGTATCTGGGAAAGTCTACACATTCTAGTTATCAGATTCACATGGAATTGTGCAATTTAAATGTTTGAATATGAAAATATTTGTGAAAAGATTAAATGTAATTTTAGCTTCCAAATTAGAGAATTGGGTTTTCATAAGGTTAGAGCTCTGCTCAGTCAGTGGCCCGCCCCTGTGAAGAGACATGGGTAAAGTATGAAACACACCCTTCTCTCCCTCCACTATATAAGCCCTTGACGAAAATGTAACCTTCTGTTCCGAGAACAATGGGACGACGGTCCATACGTTAAAAAGGACTAACATGTCAACTACAGAACTAAGCCAACCTCAGTGTGAGCTTTGGTTGTGAATGGTATGAACTTTGAACTCTTATTCACTAAAGAAGTGAGACATCCTAGCCGTTGAGTTAGCAACAGCAGCTGTAAACGTGGGCTAGGAAAGGACGGACGACGTATCCAGTCTAACACACAACGAAGATACTACAACGTATCCAATTTACCACCAGAGACATTCTTCCGAGGACAGGAAGATCTCTGTTGGCCAGCATCTACCACCAACCTACCGAAGCGCAGCTCAGAGTAAATATTTATTGCATTTTCCTTTTCCAAATAGGTGGTAATTTAGAATGCAGAAGATACTGTATTTACAAAAGCATGGCGTCTCCCTTTGTTCCTCAGTCTTCCCGCTCGTTCACTCAAACCCAACCCCCTTTCCTTTGTGTAACCAGCCGTCATGTCGTCTCCATCCACCAGGGACGTTTTCTGTATGACATAATTTGCATTCTGTGTATATGTAATTCTGTGTGATTAGTTAGGTATTTAGTAAATAGATAATTAAACCCAATTTTGTATTGCTGAGTCAACTTGTTAGCCAGGGTTCGTGAAGATAACCAAGAATTTACAACTTTCAGATGAGACTGAAATAAGGTGCCGATTAATATTGACTGCTATTGATGTAAAATAATACTAGGTCTTTCAGAGTTTATTCAGAAGATAACAGCTCTATAAACACTCTTTCGTGGTGCCCCGTCTTTCTAGTTAATTACATTTACATGATTAGCTCAATCAGGTAATATTAATTACAGAGAAGGATTTTATAGAATAGCATGTCATATCACTTATTCCGGCATAGCCAAAGACATGACAGTGTCCTGTGGAATGTTGTCACACTCATCTTTAATGGCTGTGCGAAGTTGCTGGATATTGGCAAAACTGACACACGCTGTCATACACTTAGATCCAGAGCATCCCAAACATGTTCAATGGGTGACATGTCTGGTGAGTATGCAGGCCATGGAAAAACTGGGACATTTTCACCTTCCACGAATTGTGTACAGATCCATGCAACATGGGGCTGGCTGTCCATTATCATGCTGAAACATGAGGTGAGGGCTGCGGATGAATGGACCTCAGGATCTCGTCATGGTATCTCTGCACATCCAAATTGCCATTGATTGTGTTTGTTCGTAGCTTATGCCTGCCCAACCCATAACCCCACTGCCACCATGGGGCAGTCTGTTCACAATGAGATCAGCAAACCACTCGCCCACACGACGCCATACACGTGGCCTGCGTTTGTGAGGCTGGTTGGATATACTGCCAAATTCTCTAAAACAACTTTGAAGGTGTCTTATGGTAGAGAAATTAACATGAAATTATCTGGCAACCGCTCTGGTGGACATTCCTGCAGTCAGCATGCCAACTGCACGTTCCCTAAACACTTACGACATCTGTGGCATTGTGTTGTGTGGCCTTTTATTCTCCCCAACAAAGGAGAAACCCTTACTAACAGGGATGTAAACAAGTTTGTGCACAGAATTAGAAAGAAATCAGCTTTGAGCATATGGAACATTTCTGGGATCTTTTATTTCAGCTCATGAAACATGGGACCAACACTTTACATGTTGTGTTTATATTTTTGTTCAGTGTATATTATCCTGTGTCATTTATGTACTGATACAAACCTGTGTCGGGTTGTATGAAGGAGTGTCCAATGAAGTCTAGGACCACCATGGCACAGTTGGGCTTGAAGTCATCACTGACCAGCACTTCTTTCACCTGAAAACAACACATTGTAGGCCTACTTGAATTTCTTCTTTATGGGCCAGACATAAGAACCGTCATGCAGGACTGGAGGTGCTCAAAAGTAGTGGTTGACCTTGTCCATGGAGTAGAGGTAGAACTCTTGTACCTCCCCTATCCTAAGCTTGAACTCAGGAGGTAGTGGCATAGTCAAACACAAAAGGGCTTTCTGGAAACACCCCATCATCCTCATAAGTATAGCTATGAGAGAAGACACAGGGGAGATTAAAATACTGTGGATTAGAATGTAGGCCTATGTAAAAGCATGCAAAGAGACAGCATTCTCAATGAGACACTGCAGAGTGATTGCCACTCCTGTTGAGGCATCAATCACCTCACTGCTGACATGGCACGCAGTTTCTGGTATGTCTGCTGGGATGCAGGCCTCCTGCTCACACTCCTTGATAAGGGTGTTTTCACACTGATACCTGCCACTAGACCCACAGCTGCATGAAAATATGGTGGACGAGCATTATAAGCCACAGTTTGCCATTCACTGAAAATATGTAAAATATCAAATCAACAAGTGCTGACCAGGATGTCCAGTTTTACAGGGTAGGTATGCTTGGTCATGGATCATCATCCCACCCACCTCCTGAGTTCCCCATTTTCATCCTGACAGTACCCATTAATATGGACTCCATACCGTTTCACTCCAAAAAGGCATACAAAGGCAATGTTAATGGGGCATGCAATGGCAGGGAAAACACTAGGATTGTTTTCTATTGTTATTGTCTAGGCATGGCCTTACTTGTGGCCGATATCTACATACACATTAATGAAGTGTCGCAGTGACTGTCCCCACAGTAACTGTACGTACAGCCAAATACATTTAAACTCAGTCTTTCACAATTCCTGATATTTAATCAGAGTAAAAATTCCCTGCTTTAGGTCAGTTAGGATCACCACTTTATTTTAAGAATGTGAAATGTCAGAATAATAGTAGAGAGACTGATTTATTTCAGCTTTTATTTCTTTCATCACGTTCCTAGTGGGTCAGAAGTTTACATACACTCAATTAGTATTTGGTAGCATTGCCTTTAAATTGTTTAACTTGGGTCAAACGTTTCAGGCAGCCTTCCACAAGCTTCCCACAATAAGTTGGGTGAATTTTGGCCCATTCCTCCTGACAGAACTGGTGTAACTGAGTCAGGTTTGTAGGCCTACTTGCTCGCACACGCTTTTTCAGTTCTGCCTACAGATTTTCTTTAGGGCTTTGAGGTCAGGGCTTTGTGATGGCCACTCTAATACCTTTGTTGTCCTTAAGCCATTTTGCCATAACTTTGGAAGTACGCTTGTGGTCATTGTCCATTTGGTAGACCCATTTGCGACCAAGCTCTAACTTTTTGACTGATGTATTGAGATGTTGCGTCAATATAGCCACATAATTTTCCTCCCTCATGATGCCATCTATTTTCTGAAATGCACCAGTCCCTCCTGCAGCAAAGCACCCCCACAACATGATGCTACCACCCCCGTGCTTCACGGTTGGGATGATGTTCTTCGGCTTGCAAGCCTCCCCCTTTTTCCTCCAAACATAACAACGGTCATTATGGCCAAACAGTTCTATTTCATCAGGCTAGAGGAAATTTCTCCAAAAAGTATGATTTTTGTCCCCATGTGCAGTTGCAAACTGTAGTCTGGCTTTTTTATGGAGCAGTGGCTTCTTCTATGCTGAGCGGCCTTTCAGGTTATGTAGATATAGGACTCATTTTACTGTGGATATAGATACTTTTGTACCTGTTTCCTCCAGCATCTTCACAAGATCCTTTGCTGTTGTTCTGGGATTGATTTGCACTTTTCGCACCAAAGTACGTTTATCTCCAGGAGACAGAACGTGTCTCCTTCCTGAGTGGTATGGCGGCTGTGTGGTCCCATGGTGTTTATACTTGCGTACTCTTATTTGTACAGATGAACGTGGTACCTTCAGGCGTTTGGAAATTGCTCCCAAGGATGAACCAGACTTGTGGAGGTCTACAATTTTTATTCTGAGGACTTGGCTGATTTCTTTTGATTTTCCCATGATGTCAAGCAAAGAGGCACTGAGTTTGAAGGTTGGCCTTGAAATACATCCACAGGTACAGTGCCTTGCGAAAGTATTCGGCCCCCTTGAACTTTGCGACCTTTTGCCACATTTCAGGCTTCAAACATAAAGATATAAAACTGTATTTTTTTGTGAAGAATCGACAACAAGTGGGACACAATCATGAAGTGGAACGACATTTATTGGATATTTCAAACTTTTTTAACAAATCAAAAACTGAAAAATTGGGCGTGCAAAATTATTCAGCCCCCTTAAGTTAATACTTTGTAGCGCCACCTTTTGCTGCGATTATAGCTGTAAGTCGCCTGGGGTATGTCTCTATCAGTTTTGCACATCGAGAGACTGACATTTTTTCCCATTCCTCCTTGCAAAACAGCTTGAGCTCAGTGAGGTTGGATGGAGAGCATTTGTGAACTGCAGTTTTCAGTTCTTTCCACAGATTCTCGATTGGATTCAGGTCTGGACTTTGACTTGGCCATTCTAACACCTGGATATATTTATTTTTGAACCATTCCATTGTAGATTTTGCTTTATGTTTTGGATCATTGTCTTGTTGGGAGACAAATCTTTGTCCCAGTCTCAGGTCTTTTGCAGACTCCATCAGGTTTTCTTCCAGAATGGTCCTGTATTTGGCTCCATCCATCTTCCCATCAATTTTAACCATCTTCCCTGTCCCTGCTGAAGAAAAGCAGGCCCAAACCATGATGCTGCCACCACCATGTTTGACAGTGGGGATGGTGTGTTCAGGGTGATGAGCTGTGTTGATTTTACGCCAAACATAACGTTTTGCATTGTTGCCAAAAAGTTCAATTTTGGTTTCATCTGACCAGAGCACCTTCTTCCACATGTTTGGTGTGTCTCCCAGGTGGCTTGTGGCAAACTTTAAACGCCACTTTTTATGGATATCTTTAAGAAATGGCTTTCTTCTTGCCACTCTTCCATAAAGGCCAGATTTGTGCAATATACGACTGATTGTTGTCCTATGGACAGAGTCTCCCACCTCAGCTGTAGATCTCTGCAGTTCATCCAGAGTGATCATGGGCCTCTTGGCTGCATCTCTGATCAGTCTTCTCCTTGTATGAGCTGAAAGTTTAGAGGGACGGCCAGGTCTTGGTAGATTTGCAGTGGTCTGATACTCCTTCCATTTCAATATTATCGCTTGCACAGTGCTCCTTGGGATGTTTAAAGCTTGGGAAATCTTTTTGTATCCAAATCCGGCTTTAAACTTCTTCACAACAGTATCTCGGACCTGCCTGGTGTGTTCCTTGTTCTTCATGATGCTCTCTGCGCTTTTAACTGACCTCTGAGACTATCACAGTGCAGGTGCATTTATACGGAGACTTGATTACACACAGGTGGATTGTATTTATCATCATTAGTCATTTAGGTCAACATTGGATCATTCAGAGATCCTCACTGAACTTCTGGAGAGAGTTTACTGCACTGAAAGTAAAGGGGCTGAATAATTTTGCACGCCCAATTTTTCAGTTTTTGATTTGTTAAAAAAGTTTGAAATATCCAATAAATGTCGTTCCACTTCATGATTGTGTCCCACTTGTTGTTGATTCTTCACAAAAAAATACAGTTTTATATCTTTATGTTTGAAGCCTGAAATGTGGCAAAAGGTCGCAAAGTTCAAGGGGGACGAATACTTTCGCAAGGCACTGTACACCTCCAATTGACTCAAATGGTGTCAATTAGCCTATCTGAAGCGTCTAAAGCCATGACATAATTTTCTGGAATTTTCCATGCTGTTTAAAGGCACAGTCAACTTAGTGTATGTAAACTTGTGACCCCACTGGAATTGGGATACAGTGAATTATAAGTGAAATAATCTGTCTGTAAACAATTGTTGTAAAAATGACTTGTGTCATGCACAAAGTAGATGTCCAAACCGACTTGCCAAAACTATAGTTTGTTAACAAGAAATTTGTGGAATGGTTGAAAAATAAGTTTTAATGACTCCAACCTAAGTGTATGTAAACTTCCCACTTCAACTGTACATATCCCAACCAGAAGCCATTGGTTACAGGCAACATACGCATCGAGCTAAAGGCTAGAGCTGCCGCTTTCAATTAGCGGGAGACTAATCCGGAGGCTTATAAGAAATCCCGCTATGCCCTCAGACGAACCATCAAACAAGCAAAGCGTCAATACAGGATTAAGATTGAATCCTACTACACCAGCTCTGACGCTCGTCGGATGTGGCAGGGCTTGAAAACTATTATGGGCTACAAAGGGAAACCCAGACGTGAGCTGCCCAGTGACGCGAGCCTACCAGACGAGCTAAATGCCTTTTATGCTTGCTTCGAGGCAAGCAACACTGAAGCATGCATGAGAGCCCCAGCTGTTCTGGATGACTGTGTGATAACTCTCTCGGTAGTCGATGTGAACAAAACCTTTAAACAGGTCAACATTCAAAAAGCAGCTGGGCCAGACGGATTAACAGGACGTGTACTCAAAGCATGCGCGGACCAACTGTCAAGTGTCTTCACTGTCATTTTCAACCTCTCCCTGACTGAGTCTGTACCTACATGTTTCAAGCAGACCACCATAGTCCCTGTGCCCAAGGAAGCAAATGTAACCTGACTAAATGATTAAAGCCCCGTGGCACTCACATCAGTAGCCATGAAGTGCTTTGAAAGGCTGGTCATGGCTCTTATCAACAACATCCTCCTGGACACCCTAGACCCACTCCAATTCACATACAGCAGATCCACAGATGACAAAATCTAATTCGCACTCCACACCTCCCTTTCTCACCTGGACAAAAGGAACACTTATGTGAGAATGCTGTTCATCGACTACAGCTCAGCGTTCAACACCATAGTGCCCACGAAGCTCATCACTAAGCTAAGGACTCTGGGACTAAACACCTCCCTCTGCAACTGGATCCTGGACTTCCTGACGGGCCGCCCTCAGGTGGTAAGAGTATGTAACAATACGTCTGCCACGCTGATCCTTAACACTGGGGCCCCTCAGGGGTGTGTATTTAGTCCCTTCCTGTATTCCCTGTTCACCCACAACTGCGTGGCCAAACACAACTCCAACACCATCATTAAGTTTGCTGATGACACAACAGTGGTAGGCCTGATCCCCGACAACAATGAGACGGCCTATAGGGAGGAGGTCAGAGAACTGGCAGTATGGTGCCAGGACAACAACTTCTCCCTCAATGTGAGCAAGACAAAGGAGCTGATCGTGGACTACAGGAAAAGGCGGGCCGAACAGGCCCCCATTAACATCGACAGGGCTGTAGTGGAGCGGATCGAGAGTTTCAAGTTCCTTGGTGTCCACATCACCAACGAACTATCATGGTCCAAACATACCAACACAGTCATGAAGACAAAACCTTTTCCCCCTCAGCAGATTGAAAAGATTTGACATGGGCCTCCAGATCCTCAAAAGGTTCTACAGCTGCATAATCGAGAGCATCCTGACCGGTTGCATCCCCGCCTGGTATGGCAACTGCTCGGCATCTGACCGTAAGGCGCTACAGAGGCCAGTACAAATGGCCCAGTACATCACTGGGGCCAAGCTTCCTGCCATCCAGGACCTATATAATAGGCAGTGTCAGAGGAAAGCCCAGAAAATTGTCAGAGACTCCAGTCACCCAAGTTATAGACTGTTTTCTTTGCTACTGCACAGCAAGCGGTACTGTAGCGCCAAGTCTAGGACCAAAAGGCTCCTCAACAGCTTCTACCCCAAGCCATTAGACTGCTGAACAATTCATAAAAATCGTCTCCGGACAATTTACATTGACCCCCCCCCCCCCCCCCCCCACCACTTGTACACTGCTGCTACTCGCTGTTTGTTTGTTACCCTATGCATAGTCACTTCGCCCCCACCTACATGTACAGATTACCTCAACTAGCCTGTACCCCTGCACACTGACTCGGTACTGGTGCCCCCTGTAAATAGCCTCATTATTGTTATTCTTATTATTACTTTTTATCTTAGCCTACTTGGTAAATATTTTCTTCTTCTTGAACTGCACTGTTGGTTAAGGGCTTGTAATTAAGCATTTCACGGTAAAGTCTACACTTGCTGTATTCCGCGCATGTGGCAAATAAAGTTTGATTTGAGATCTCTCCATACACATTAGTGGAGTGTCGCATACTCTGGGCATTACTTCATAATTCTATAGAAGAGGCACAAATATATAATTTTAAGTGTATAAATGTCACATTTCTGAGTTTGGTTTAATTCTCAGAGTATATTATAGTACACATTCCCTCTCATCTCATCACTCCATCCTATCACATTTCTGAGTTTGGTTTAATTCTCAGAGTATATTATAGTACACTTTCCCTCTCATCTCATCTCTCCATCCTTCCAAGACGGTCAGTGAGCCTTCCCTCCGAAGTGACAGAATCTACAGCCTCTGACCTCCTAAAGGAGTCAAAATTTTGGCACAGACTAATAGCGCCGCCGTGTGGTGGATTGAAGAGGTTGGAAATGTACTCAAAATGGACGCCACTTTTGCAAGGCACCCGACCAACTTGCTCTCCTCCCACCCCAAACCGAAGGAAAGTGGTGCGACTGGAGCCTGGGTAACACAAACAAATGTTGCCTTCTAGAGAGATGTGTTGTAGTATAGGCTAGAATGATAACTAGTAGTAAATTCGCTATTAAACACACATAGCTAGCCACAGCTTGTCATTCCCTCCCATATACCACAATAGTTTCACTCTAAACTGGCGAATAAAAGTTATTCATTCCGCGCACCTGGAGCATTTGATCATTCCAGGTAGTCATTATTTATTTTTACCTTGGTTGCTTCCACGAGTCCAATGCTATTACGAATGGTACAATTTAGACAACAATATGTTATGATTTCATTAGCTAGTAATATTTTCAATGTGGTGAATCTGATGTTGCCTACGTCATATATTAATTATCTCATCAGCGCATTGATTTGGCACAAAACCAGTGACGAATATAAACATTGTGCAAAAGACGCGCATGATTCGATACATCTCCATTGGTTGAAACCAGCTTCTGTAGCAGATGCGTTCTCGGATGCCCTCTGTTATTTTGACTTTTTCACATGGGCTCTGTCCTGTAAACCCACCCAAGAAATGAAGATACTTAACATTTTCCTAAACATATTTAAGCAATAAGGCACGAGGGGTGTGGTATAGGGCCAATATAGCACGGCTAAGGGCTGTTCTTATGCATGAAGCATCGCGGAGTGTATATTGGCCATATACCAGAAACCCCCGAGGTGCCTTATTGCTATTATAAACTGGTTACCAACGTAATTAGAACAGTAAAAATAAATGTTTTCTCATACCCGTGGTATGAGGTCTGATATACCACCGCTGTCAGCCAATCAGCATTCAGGGCTCGTACTAATGTGAGATATTTCATCTGTGTGTGTGTGTGTGTTTCACACAATGATAAAGTGATACCTGGTGTATGATACCCTGCAAATCTTGTAATTTGTCACTTATCTCAAGAGCCTTACCAGGCCTATATTGTGCCCTTTATACAGCAATGACCCATTGTGCTATGGGATCTTGGTGGTAGTAGCAAATATTCAAACGATAACTTTGAAGACCGAAGTGGAGAAGGGTTCCATGTGAACAGCAGTTGAACATGGGTCAGTCGGTCCTAAGAGATGGGCGAACGCCGTTCGGAAGGGAGGGGCGATGGCCTCCGTCGCTATTCCTTTGTTCTACAATACAATGCAATTCAATACAATAACATACAATACAATGGTGATAAGCAATCCTGTTGATATCAATTTGTTTGAATTGAAGACTCATCTGGATTACTGAAAATCTTTCTTTATTGAAAATATACAGTATTGTGGAGAAGAGTGTTTCCTCCCCTAGGTTAAAATTTCAAATAAAATATTATAGGATTATGGGGGGTTAAATCAATTTGTAGTTCAGAAATTCACTTTAAGGACATAACAAGACCTATTATCTTTAAGGTCCCTTAATAATGCTATGGATAAAAACTAGACCACATACAAGATGTCAACCAAGGCCGATACACATTGAGGATATAACACATGTTTAGTGGTAGATGGAGCCAAGCAGAAAGAGGTTTTTATTTCAATGTTGTCCAACGTATTCAGGCAATAATGTGATGTTCAGAGCTAAGAGGAGGTATGAGTATTTTCCCGGGCTGAGAGTCCATGAATCTTTGGAGTCCTTTACTCAACCCCCTTCATGAATTCCAGGAACTCTGTGGAAGAGAATGACACCCACAGCTCATGATGGACAATTTCTTATTGACTGCCTGGATTTGAACTGTGAAATTTTTTGAATGGATTACCTAGACGAGTGTCATTGGTGCATGTAGCTGACAAAAACAAACTAACAATTACACATTCTGGAAGTCCCAGCCTGATCTTTTGTCTAAAATTATTACTGTTGGACCTCTTGTCTTACCATCATAATCAATCTTTCCGTCATTATTTTTGTCTCCATCCTTCATGAGCTCTTCGATGTCATCCTCAGTGATGGCCTCTCCAGTTGACTCCAGCATGGTTTTCAGCTCCTCCAAATCAATGTAGCCATCTCCGTTTCTGTAAGCAGCGTCAATGAGTACACATATCCCTGACAACATTGACATTATTTTTTAGTTTTCTATATTTTTGTCTTTATAGGTTCTTGGCAGAGTAAGCACAAATGTTTTTTGGCAGCCACTTTGCTTGATATTAGCCTTACTTGTCGAACATGCGGAAAAGTTCAGCCAACTCTTCCTCTGATTTTCCTTTGCTCTCCTCCTTCATGCAGCGCACCATCATCACCAGGAACTCATCAAAGTCTACTGTCCCGCTGCCTGTAACCCCCCCAATGCACGCACACACACACACACACACACACACACACACACACACACACACACACACACACACACACACACACACACACACACACAGACAGACAGACAGACAGACAGACAGACAGACAGACAGACAGACAGACAGACAGACAGACAGACAGACAGACAGACAGACAGACAGACAGACAGACAGACAGACAGACAGACAGACAGACAGACAGACAGACAGACAGACAGACAGACAGACAGACAGACAGACAGACAGACAGACAGACAGACAGACAGACAGACAGACAGACAGACAGACAGACAGACAGACAGACAGACAGACAGACAGACAGACAGACAGACAGACAGACAGACAGACAGACAGACAGACAGACAGACAGACAGACAGACAGACAGACAGACAGACAGACAGACAGACAGACAGACAGACAGACAGACAGACAGACAGACAGACAGACAGACAGACAGACAGACAGACAGACAGACAGACAGACAGACAGACAGACAGACAGACAGACAGACAGACAGACAGACAGACAGACAGACAGACAGACAGACAGACAGACAGACAGACAGACAGACAGACAGACAGACAGACAGACAGACAGACAGACAGACAGACAGACAGACAGACAGACAGACAGACAGACAGACAGACAGACAGACAGACAGACAGACAGACAGACAGACAGACAGACAGACAGACAGACAGACAGACAGACAGACAGACAGACAGACAGACAGACAGACAGACAGACAGACAGACAGACAGACAGACAGACAGACAGACAGACAGACAGACAGACAGACAGACAGAGTGTCTTAATGCTGAAACATAGTAATGTGATGACTTCGAAATTAACATTTTATACCAGTCTGAAAACTATGTATGAACCACTCCTCAGGCTACCTGACCTAATGACTTTGCCTAAGGTTAATTCATATTGAAGTGAGGGGATGTAGTATTGTGTGTTGATATGTTTGTATCCATGGTGACGCACCATCCTCATCCACCTCATCTATCATCTCCTGCAGCTCCTCTGGGGTGGGGTTCTGCCCCAGCATTCTCATCACTTTCCCCAACTCCTTGGTGCTGATGCAGCCGTCCTCTGCACCCTGACATGCAATGTCAAAGGCTGCCTTAAACTCTGTGGGGACATAGTGGTGAGAAGCAGATTAAATGGATCTTATGGGTATTACTAGTGCTTCTCCACAGACATGAATGATGCAAAATTAAAGAAGACATGGTTTGTAAGAGCAATTATTGTGTCCAAAAACCAAGACTCACCATTTTTCTGCTCTTCTGTTAAGTTCTCAACCTGAAGGGAACAGTAGGGAAAGTTACATATTGTATGCAATTTACTCACGTTGATAGACATGGTATAGTACTTTTGAACTCATCTTAGTCTACTTTATGTGCCTACATTATGCAGATTGGTTTGCCTCTTTGACATTTATGTTTGACAAATTGACGACTCATAGTTGGACCACATTGGTGGCCATTTCCTCATTGTCTTGTCTCTCTTGACCTTGGTATGCAGTCAGCCCTGAGCCCTCACAGTGTGTAATATATTCCATCAGTACCCCAGCCCCATCTCCCTCTTGTTGAACTCAGCCCAAAACCTGTGGAGCACAGCCCCCTACCCATGGTGCAGTCTGACTGAAATGTCACGCTGCTTTCTTCACCTCCTATTCTTGTATTGTGGCGAGGGGGGCTCTGGCACAGATTCTGCTGACAGACATTTGTTTGAGCCGACAGCTGTCTACTCTCTTCCTTTTCCTAACTGTCCTTTGTTCTATGTTGTCAGGCAGAGAAATGCCAGAAATCCCATCTAACCTCACATTACGTCATCTGGGTACGCAGAAAAGATAATGCTGAGCTCAAATGTTCATAATGTCATGGCAATGAGCTTTTTGTTGTGCAGTTCACATTTAATCGACCTTTTCAGAATAGCTGTCCTCATAGAACATGGCCAACTTTGTGTTTAACCTTGATGAATCTTGGCACTTGTTAGTTGTTCATTCAAAAGATACAATGTTGAATTTCCATTGACTTTACAACTCTCTTGGTGAGATCATTTATTCATACACTGTGAACTCTAATTTTAGAAGGACAATGACCTTTTCTCAGAGGGACAATAATTGTCAACACATTCAGAAAAGTTCTGCTGGCCCTTCTTGATTCCTCTCCTCTATAAAAAGATGGTGTTGAATGACACTTTCACATGAGTTGCTTTCCCATCGTATGACCATGTTTAGTTGGGTCTTGACACTCAATATTACTGCACTTACTTTGACCAATCAACGTCAAGGTGGGAACATGTCTAT
The DNA here is from genome assembly GCF_013265735.2 of Oncorhynchus mykiss. Classification (NCBI taxonomy): domain Eukaryota; kingdom Metazoa; phylum Chordata; class Actinopteri; order Salmoniformes; family Salmonidae; genus Oncorhynchus; species Oncorhynchus mykiss. The sequence goes on along the minus strand of NC_048580.1, from coordinate 52,909,472 downwards.
GTGACTACCAATCCCTTTCACGAGTACTTGGTTTGTCAAAGGTACCTTGGGTATACTGAAATATATTTTTTTAACCAGGCAAGTCAGTTAAGAACAAATTCTTATTTTCATTGACGGCCTAGGAACTGCCTGTTCAGGGGCAGAACGACAGATTTGTACCTTGTCAGCTTGGGGATTCGAACTTGCAACCTTCCAGTTACTAGTCCAACGCTCTAACCACTAGGCTACCCTGCCACCTCATAATTAACAACTCAGTAGCTCTCGTGAAATATATCTTGAATTGAGGTTGACTGGTAAAACCATTTCTCGCTTCTCACAGCTCTTGACGCAGATTAGGGCTTTTTGACATCATCAACGTCTAATTCAGTTGAACAACTAGAGATGACTTTCCTCAGGGCCCATTAACCTCTATTCACCTCTGGCTTGTGTCCAGAGAGTGTGTACTGTAAATATAATGTGAGCTGGAGCATATAACCATTGTGTGAAATGTGTTAAACATAACACCACAGTCATGACGGGCTGTTATTTTCACATATTCATGTTGACCTTGTGCCTCAACAGATATACCCCCGTCCACAACCTGAGCCAACAAACCGGCAAGAAAAGGCACGTGATTTCATAACAGTGCCTTGATTTTTACTCAGCCGCAGTACACCCAGGTACGCCAATGAATGAAGATTGAGATCATTAGTCCCTCCTTCCTCCCTAGTATATCAGATGAAGACTCCTAGCTGACTTCAGCCAATCGATTCTAACTGTAATGTGAATGTGCGGTGAAAAAGACTGTCTATTATCCCAGACAAAAACCATCTTGCATCCTCCTGTGTCAACTGACCCCCAACCTGCAGGTTTTGTCCCTGTGTCTGTACTCACCGCTGCTTTGTATACATCATCCATGGCTGCTGGCCTGCCTTTGTCTCTGTCTCAGTCACTGGAACACACTGACGCTCCCACAAACGCCTCAGACACAGGACAAAGGATAGAAGCAACACCTGCCCCAGCATTTATTGTTAGGGGCGTGTGGTGTTTAAAAAAACTTCTGACCCTCTCTCTGCGTCATCCCACTGTTCTCATCAGAAGAGAGAGAGAGTGAGAACTATAAATAGAGGACGAACCGAGATGGTCCAACAATAGGAGAGCCTAGGCCACAGCACCTAAATTGGTGATATTTATTGTCTCCAAGCTAGATCTGGAGCAAACGGAGCAAAAGTTTTTTTAAGGATATCAAATCAATACACTTCTTTGTATTTCCCCCTGCGGTTGTTCTGGACATAAAAGCATTTTTTTGTGAAAAATAATGATATTTCACAGACAAGATTTTGTGTTTGTTGGGAATTTGGTGGCCTTTCTACACTGTGGTCTGTGGGGAAAGAATCAGTGTCTTCCAGCAGGGATCCTGTACTTTTTATGTGTTGTACCTGCACCTTTATCTCTCATTCGGCTATGGAGATAATAGTGTATGAATTTTTGTGCCAACAAAAAAGGGGTTAAATATGTGTCATAAAAATATCGAAAGTCGAAAGTTTACATACACTTAGGAAGGAGTCATTAAAAATCAACCACTCTTAAGGGCGCTGTACTGCAAAGCCAGCTTTGCCACCAGAGACTCTGGCTTCGCGCCCAGGCTCTGTCGTAACCGGCCGCGACCGGGAGGTCCGTGGGGCGACGCACAATTGGCCTAGCGTCGTCCGGGTTATAGGGAGGGCTTGGCCGGTAGGGATATCCTTGTCTCATAGCGCACCAGCAACTCCTGTGGCAGGCCGGGCGCAGTGCGCGCTAACCAAGGTTGCCATGTGCACGGTGTTTCTTCCGACACATTGGTGCGGCTGGCTTCCGGGTTGGATGCGCGGGTTGGATGCGCGCTTAAGAAGCAGTGCGGCTTGGTTGGGTTGTGTATCGGAGGACGCATGACTTTCAACCTTCGTCTCTCCCGAGCCTGTACGGGAGTTGTAGCAACGAGACAAGATAGTAGCTACTAAACAATTGGATACCACGAAATTGGGGAGAAAAATTCAAATTAAAAAAAGAAATAATAATCAACCACTCAACAAATGTCTTGTTAACAAGCTATAGTTTTGGCAAGTCTGGTAGGACATCTACTTTGTGCATTATAATTCACTGTATCACAATTCCAGTGGGTTAGAAGTTTACATACACTAAGTTGACTGTGCCTTTGAACAGCTTGGAAAATTCTTTAGAAGCTTCTCATAGGTTGATTGACATCATTTGAGTCAATTGGCGGTGTAGCTGTGGCTGTATTTCAAGGCCTACCTTCAAACTCAGTGCCTCTTTGCTTGACATCATGGGAAAATCAAAAGAAATCAGCCAAGACCTAAGGAAAAAAATTGTAGACCTCCACAAGTCTGGTTCATCTTTGGGAGCAATTTCCAGATGCCTGACGGTACCACGTTCATCTGTACAAATAAGAGTATGCAAGTATAAACACCATGGGACCACACAGCCGTCATACCACTCAGGAAGGAGACACGTTCTGTCTCCTGGAGATGAACGTACTTTGGTGCGAAAAGTGCAAATCAATCCCAGCACAACAGCAAAGGATCTTGTGAAGATGCTGGAGGAAACAGGTACAAAAGTATCTATATCCACAGTAAAATGAGTCCTATATCTACATAACCTGAAAGGCTGCTCAGCATGGAAGAAGCCACTGCTCCAAAACCGCCATAAAAAAGACAGACTACGGTTTGCAACTGCACATGGGGACAAAGATCATACTTTTTGGAGAAATGTCCTCTGGTCTGATGAAATAGAACTGTTTGGCCATAATGACCTTTGTTATGTTTAGAGGAAAAGGGGGGAGGCCTACAAGCCGAAGAACACCATCCCAACCGTGAAGCACGGGGGTGGTAGCATCATGTTGTGGGGGTGCTTTGCTGCAGGAGGGACTGGTGCACTTCACAAAATTCATCCAAGTTATTGTGGGAAGCTTGTGGAAGGCTATCCAAAATGTTTGACCCAAGTTAAACAATTTAAAGGCAATGCTACCAAATACTACTCGAGTGTATGTAAGCTTCTGACCCACTGGGAATGTGATGAAAGAAATTAAAGCTGAAATAAAAGCTGAAATAAATAAATCATTATTCTGACATTTCACATTTCTAAAATAAAGTGGTGATCCTAATTGACCTAAGACAGGGAATTTTTACTCAGATTAAATGTCAGGAATTATGAAAAACTGAATTTAAATGTATTTGGCTAAGGTGTATGTAAACTTCCGACTTCAACTGTATATATTTCCTGAGCTTTGTTATATTTTCTTCAAACCTTATTCGTAATGATTTATTTTTCTAATGTTTGTTTAGCCATATATGAATGTGTTATTCAATGGGTTCCCATAGTGCCTTTACAAAGAATTCATACCCCTTGACTTATTCCACATTTTGTTGTGTTATAGCCTGAATTCAAAATGGAATAAATTATATATATTTTTCTCAGCCATCTACACACAATACCCCATAAGAGCAAAGTAAAACATGTTTTTTTGGAAATGTAGCACGTTTTTAGAAAATGAAATACAGGAATATCTCATTTAGATAAGTATTCACACCCCTAAGTCAATACTTTGTAGAAGCACCTTTGGCAGCAATTACATCTGTGAGTCTTTCTGGGCAAGTCTCTAAGAGCTGTCCATACCTGGATTGTTCAACATTTGCCCATTCTTTTTTCACATTTCTTAAAGCTCTGTCAAAATTGTTGTTTATCATTGCTAGACAACCATATTCAGGTCTTGCCATATATTGCCAAGTAGATTTAAGTCAAAACTGTAACTTGGCCACTCAGGAACATTCACTGTCTTCTGGTAAGAAGATTTGGCCTTGTGTTTTAGGTTTTAGGTTATTATCCTTATTTCATCTCCCAGTGTCTGTTGGAAAGCAGACTGAGCCAGGTTTTCCTCTAGGATTTTGCCTGTGCTTAGCTCCATTCCATTTGTTTTTTATCCTGAAAAACTCCCCAGTACTTAACGATTACCAGCATATTTATAACATAACAAGCCACCACTATGCTTGAAAATATGGAGAGTGGTACTCAATAATGTGTTGTATTGGATTGGCCAATTTTTTTGCAGTGTTACTTTAGGTCCTTGTTGCAAAGAGGAGGCATGTTTTGGAATATTTTTATTCTGTACAGGCTTTCTTCTTTTCACTCTGTCAATTAGGTTAGTATTGTGGAGTAACTACAATGTTGTAGTCTTCAGTTTTCTCCTGTTACAGTCATTTCCCTCTAAAACTGTTTTAAAGTCACTATTGGCCTGATGGGGAAATCCCTGAGCCGTTTCCTTCCTCTCCGGCAACTGAGTTAGGAAGGACACCTGTATCTTTGTCGTGACTGGATTAATTACACCATCCAACTTGTAATTAATAACTTCACCATGCTCAAAGGGATATTTAATGTCTGCTTTTGTTATTTTTACCCATCAACCAATAGTTGTCCTTCTTTGCGAGGCATTGGAAAACCTCCCTGGTCTTTGTGGTTGAATCTGTGTTTGAAATTCACTGCTCGACTGAGGGACTGTCACACCTGCTCCCGCTCTCCCTCCCTGGCGCTTGAAGGCGCCTGGCTGCCCTGCACTACGCACTCCTGCCACCATCATTATGCAAACCTGTTTCCCTCGTCACACGAATCAGCGATTTATTTGACTCACCTGGACTCAATCACCTGCTTTCATTACCTCCCCTTTATCTGTCTGTTCCAGAGGTTGTTCCCTGCTTCGGCATTATTGTCTTTTTGTTTCCCCTGTTCTGACGCTGTTCCTGTTCTGTCACTTGTCCGTTCTGTCACACCTCAGCCAGTTCGCCAGGCTCCCACGCCTCTGCCGGTTCTTCTGGCTTCTACGCCCCCAGCCGGCTTGTCCAGCGCCCGTGCCTCGGCAGGCCCGCCAGGCTCGCTCAGGTGGGACGCCGGGTGGCGCCCCTAGAGGGGGGGTACTGTCACGCCTATTCCCGCTCTCCCGCCCTGGCTCTCGAGGGTGCCAGGCTGCCCTGCACTACCCACTCCTTCCACCATCATTACGCACACCTGTTTCCCTCTTCACGTGCATCAGCGATTCATTGGACTCAACTGGACTCAATCACCTGCTTTCATTACCTCCCCTTTATCTGTTTCTTCCCGAGGTTGTTCCCTGCTTCAGTATTATTGTCGCTTGGTTCCCCCTGTACTGACGCTGTTCCTGTTCTGTCACTTGTCCGTTCATTAAATGTTCAACTCCCTGTACCTGCTTCTCATCTCCAGCGTCGGTTCTTACAGGGACCTTACAGATAATTGTATATGTGGGGTACAGAAATGAGGTAGTCATTCAAAAATCATGTTAAACATTATTATGGCACACAGAGTGAGTCCATGCAACTTATTATGTGACTTGTTAAGCAAATGTTTACTCCTGAACTTATGTGAACTTGCCAAAACAAAGGGGTTGAATACTTGTTGACTCAAAACATTTCCACTTTTCATTTTAAATGAATTAGTAAAAATAAATCCACTTTGACATTATGGGGTATAGTGTGTAGGCCAGTGACAAAAAAAAAATTAAATTGAATCCATTTTAAATTCAGGCTGTAGCACAACAAAATGTGGAAAAAGTAAAGGGCTGTGAATACTTTCTGAAGGCCAGTTTTGATCTATGAAATTATGTTTCTTGGTACGAAAGGACCGGAAAGAAAGACACGCAGGGTTTTAACCCGCAATTCTGCCTTGACAAGGCAGTGTAGTAGACTAGTTTTACTAGTGTCTTATGGTAGACCATTCCATTCTTGTGGGCCAGCTAAGTCGTATTGGTGTCTCTTAGGGGTCTTTGGTCTGGTTGGCTAACTACCTCTCTCAAAGTGTGCAGTGTGTAAAGTCAGAAAATCTGCTGTCTCAGCCACTGCCTGTCAAGTGGCAGAGTGGTTGTGCGGTTGACTTGTTCTGTTTGATTCCCTCATCGGGTAATAATGATTAACTATAAGTTGAGTGCTGCAACAGTGAAGCCCTGCCTATCGTAACCTGTATTAATGTCCTCAAAATACACCATGTCAACACAGAGGCATCAAATATACATTTCCTTTTAATTGTTTAAACTCTTCATATTCTGTAATCGTCAAAGAATTTTTTTAAAGCAATCATTAACATTGGAGTGTATTGGTCTGTACGTTCCCTAGTTTCTTGATAATCCTATATAGATGTATAATATGTTTAGGACATATATACAGCGAACTGGTAAAATCAGCAAAGAAAGAGGCAGGTGGAGTCATTATGACAACAGATACTGTACATAGATAAATCTATTTTGGATGCTTTGTGTCCTTGACTGGAAATAGTGCGCCTGCACCAACATTTCAGCTGTCAGAGAGAGAGAGAGCGAGAGAGAGGGCGAGAGAGAGAGAGCATATGGTATGGTGATAAATCTGCTATTGTCTGCCAGCTGGATTACAGGTCAAAGGTCAAATTTCTTATTCTGACCTAAAATATATAGACTGTAAATGATGGTTATATTTCTGGAGATAAGTGACCACAAACTGCACTGAGGCAAACTGGTTATGTCAGTTTCTTCACATAACATGTGTGTGAATATATGTTTGATGTGATCATAATTTCTTTGAATGTAGTGAGGTTTCAGGTTTCTTTGTGTCTTGAGCCAAGATAAGCTTCATATGGCTGTATTTATTGTAACTCTGTCATAAATGGTAAAACATTTCTGAAAGTGCTGTGCCAGGCCTTGAGTAAAAATATTATTTTGAAAGGTGTGTGGCAAATGTGACTAATTATAATGAGGATGGATGGATTCAGTTACTGGCTGCAGTTACAAGCCTATCTCTGACCTTTTTAACCTGTCTCTCCTTTATGGGGAGGTTCCCATTGCTTGGAAGGCAGCCACTGTTGGTCCTTTATTTAAAGGGGGAGATCAAGCTGATCCTAACTGTTATAGACCTATTTATATTTTCCCCTGTTTATCAAAAGTGTTGGAAAAACTTGTCAATAATCAACTGACTGGCTTTCTTCATGTCTATAGTATTCTCTCTCGTATCCAATCTGGTTTCCGCTTAGGTTACGGATGTGTCACTACAACTTTAAAGGTCCTCAATGATGTCACCATTGCCCTTGATTCTATGCAATGTTGTGCTGCTATTTTTATTGACTTGGCCAAAGCTTTTGATACGGTAGACCATTCCATTCTTGTGGGCCAGCTAAGGCGTATTGGTGTCTCTTAGGAGTCTTTGGTCTGGTTGGCTAACTACCTCAAAGTATGCAGTGTGTAAAGTCAGAAAATCTGCTGTCTCAGCCACTGCCTGTCACCAAGGGAGTACCCCAAGGCTCAATCCTAGGCCCCACGTTCTTCTCAATTTACATCAACAACATAGCTCAGGCAGTAGGAAGCTTTCTCATCCATTTATATGCAGATGATACAGTCTTATACTCAGCTGGCCCCTCCCCAGATTTTGTGTTAAATGCTCTACAACAAAGCTTTCTTAGTTTCCAACAAGCTTTCTCTACCCTTAACCCTTGTTCTGAACACCTCCAAAACAAAGGTAATGTGGTTTGGTAAGAAGAATTCCCCTCTTCCTACAGGTGTGATTACTACCTCTGAGGGTTTAGAGCTTGAGGTAGTCACCTCATACAAGTACTTGGGAGTATGGCTAGATGGTACACTGCCCTTCTCTCAGCACATATCAAAGCTGCAGGCTAAAGTTAAATTTAGACTTGGTTTCCTCTATCGTAATCTCTCCTCTTTCACCCCAGCTGCCAAACTAACCCTGATTCAGATTACCATCCTACGCATGCTAGACATAATTCATAGATCGGCAGGTAAGGATGCTCTCGAGTGGCTAGATGTTCTTTACCATTCGGCCATTAGATTTGCCACCAATGCTCCTTATAGGACACATCACTGCACTCTATACTCCTCTGTAAACTGGTCATCTCTGTATACCCGTCGAAAGACCCACTGGTTGATGCTTATTTCTAAAACACTCTTAGGCCTCACTCCTCCCTATCTGAGATATCTACTGCAGCCCTCATCCTCCACATGCAACACCCATTCTGCAAGTCACATTCTGTTAAAGGTCCCCAAAGCACACACATTCCTGGGTCGCTTGTCTTTTCAGTTTGCTGCAGCTAGCGACTGGAATGAGCTGCAACAAACACTCAAACTGGACAGTTTTATCTCAATCTCTTCATTCAAAGACTCAATCATGGACACTCTTACTGACAGTTGTGGCTGCTTTGTGTGATGTATTGTTGTCTCTACCTTCTTGCCCTTTGTGCTGTTGTCTGTGCCCAATAATGTTTGTACCATGTTTTGTACTGCTACCATGTTGTTGTCATGTTGTGTTGCTACCATGCTGTGTTGTCATGTGTTGCTGCCTTGCTATGTTGTTGTCTTAGGTCTCTCTTTATGTAGTGTTGTCTCTCTTATCGTGATGTGTGTTTTGTCCTATATTTATATTTATTTTTTATTTTTAATAAAATTGATTATTGACCTCTGCATACCCTGAGCCTGCCTGCCATCAGGTACCGTTGCCCCACCTCTGGTTACTGACCCCTGCCTTCCTTGACCTGTCTATTGCCTGCCCCTGTTGGATTGTTAAACTATTGTTTATTCGACGTGGTCTGGTTCTGGGTCTTATCTTCATCCTTGATAATGAATACGGGTCCAGGTGCAAACGTTGAACTAGTGCAATCATTGAGTAAATCTGATCCTATAAGTGTCTAGGGCGTATGCTGAGATGACAGTCTGTTTTGCTCTTGGTTGGCCATGCAGCAGGTCTGCAGGTGTCTGTTTCTATAAGCAGGAGGATGTAGGAGTGTTTGGTATTTACTCACTCTGAGCGGTTGGTGTCTGGCACACCTTTTTAAATCTCACAAACAGGATTTGGACATCACAATGAAGTAGGAGTAGGATAATTTTATGTGGTTTTGAGAAATTAGACATGAAATGCAACCAGGGGTCATACTGGGAGAAATAGTACAGACGGACAGTGATAGAGGTGGTCCAGAATGCAGTAAATGTTGCTGCAATCATGTCACACTCCACTCAAAGATAAGGTTAAGTTTTTATGTATACTCTTAGTTACAAGAAAAGTGTGTGTAAAGAGAGATGCAAGGCCCTGGTGTAACTACAGGGGGAAAACCATGCTGTCAAGCAGGGTCGAATAGCAGAGGGAGAAAAGTCCAAGAATTTCTCAGGAGTGTGGTCTCTGTGTCTCGCTGTCCTGCTGGCTGGTAGTGGTTGGTGGTGGGGTGGGCTAGGGAGGTGTTGGACACAAAGCAACCTTTCATTCCAGCTGGACTCCGATTGGAGAGCTTGGAGAGTTTAAATTTTTTTTATTTCTGGCCACACAGCACAGTGGGCTATACCTCTTCTGGCCCGTAGCCAATGGGAATGGGCCTTAGATAAACTGTCTGTTTGGGCTGTCAGAAAGCACTCCGCTGGTTGACATCACAGTAATTATTTGACACCTCCAATATGCAGTCTCTGACTGGACCTCCTCTATTGGTTTGTTAGGTATACCATGGGCTGTGGGTGGAGAGGAGAGGTAGGTGGTTTCTTAAAGATGAATGAAAGGGGGTCTTTGTCCTGAATTTTTTTTACTTTTATTTTTTTTACCCACTCCCCTGCTTCCTCTCACCACTCCTCTATCCTCTCACCTTTTGGGGTTTTTCTGGGGTGTGTGGCCAAAAATCATGTCCTGGGGGTGAGAGTCTATAAAAGCCATTCAGGAGTTGAGATTCCTCACACTCACTTTGAAAAGGTTTCTGTCCAAAAGGAGACTGACCAGGAGAGTCCATGGCAGAGCTGACCATGAACAGATTAGCGCTCCTATTTTTCTGCTTATATGCAACAGCCTCACTAATTGATGGGAAGCCCAGCCATAGAACAGAGAAGCCCAGGAGCTCCAAACCCGTGGTAGTAGCTGACTTACCTGATCCGGATAACACTGATGATACTCTCCTCCCTGGTAAGTTTTCTTGGAAAAGGATGGTGGGGGCAACATGAATGCATACTTCACAGTGCTTCTAGTTTTTGTGATTACAGTGTGTTCTCCCAAGTCAAGGGTGGTCCACCATCCTTCAGAAAGAACTGCACTGAGTTTTCAAAGACAGAGTGTGGTGCATATAGTTTTATTTAGCATCAGTTTCATGTAGACTTTATCTGTGGATCATGTGTAGTTTGGGTGAGTAATGGTGTGTTTGTGTGTGTCTGTTGTTGTGTGTGTCTGTTGTTCTGTCTGCCTTGCAGGTGGCAGCGGGCAGTGCTCTGTGAATGGGATGTTCCTGTTTGACAGGGCCATGTGGTCGCCTCAGCCCTGCTCCGTGTGCCAGTGTCAGAGGGGAACTGTCAGCTGTCACCCTGTCCCCTGCGGCGGTAGGCATTCAAGTTGTAGATTGTTATGGAAGGATTGTAATCTTATTTGTGGTTATTATATTTAATGGCAGCTTTTTAGTTGAAATGTCCATGCTGACTAAGTGTACAGACTGATCAGGGCATGGAATTGTGTACATACAGTACCAGTCAAAAGTTCATTCAACGGTTTCTTTATTTTGACTATTTTCTACATTGTAGAATAATAGTGAAGACATCAAAACTATGAAATAGCACATATGGAATCATGTAGTAACCAAAAAAGTGTTAAACAAATCAAAATATATTTTAGATTCTTCAAAGTAGCCAGCCTTTGCCTTGATGACAGCTTTGCATACTCTTGGCATTCTTTCAACCAGCTTCACCTGGAATGCTTTTCCAACAGTCTTGAAGGAGTTCCCACATATACTGAGCACTTGTTGGCTGCTTTTCCTTCACATCCCAAATCATCTCAATTTGGTTGAGGTCAGGTGATTCTGGAGGCCAGGTCATCTGATGCAGCACTCCATTACTCTTCTTCTTGGTCAAATAGCCCTTACACAGCCTGGAGGTGTGTTGGGTCATTGTCCTGTTGAAAAACAAATGATAGTCCCACTAAGCGTAAACCAGATGTGATGAAGTATCGCTGCAGAATGCTGTGATAGCCATGCTGGTTAAGTGTGCCTTGAATTCTAAATAAATCACAGCCAGTGTCACCAGCAAAAGCACCCCCACACCATCACACATCCATGCTTCACGGTGGGAACTGCCCATGTGGAGATCATCCGTTCACCTACTCTGCATCTCACAAAGACACGGCGGTTGGAATCAAAAATCTCAAATTTGGACACATCAGACCAAAGGACAGATTTCCACCGGTCTAATGTCCATTGCCCGTGTTTCTTGGCCCAAGCAAGTCTCTTCTTGTTATTGGTGTCCTTTAGTAGTGGTTTCTTTGCAGCAATTCGACCATGAAGGCCTAATTCATGCAGTCTCCTCTGAACAGTTGAGAAACGTATAAAGTTCTTGCAATGTTCCGGATTGACTGACCTTCATGTCTTAAAGTAATGATGGACTGTCATTTTTCTTTGCTTATTTGAGTTGTTCTTGCCATAATATGGGCTTGGTCTGATGTTAGTACGAACTCGAACCCAGGCGCAGAGAAACACAGCAAGCATAGGTAAGGGTAAATCCAAAACATTTGCTTAGAGTCTTAACAGAAACAAGGCAGCTGTACAAGTGCATACAAATTAAACATTAAACCTAAGCAAAGATACAGACTACCTGAGGAACCTAAATAACAAGGCAACCAAGTGAACAGAGAAGGTCATTAAACACAGGTGAATCCAATGAGTAACAATCAGGGTAACCTGGAAACTAGAAAACAGGGTAAGGGTGCCCTCCAGCGGTAACCTAAGGAAACAACAATCAAATAACACAGAAACTGTGACAAAATTAACTTTTAACAAGGCACACCTGTTAATTGAAATGCGTTCCAGTTAACTACCTCATGAAGCTGGTTGAGAGAATGCCAAGAGTGTGCAAAGCTGTCATCAAGGCAAATATAAATATATTTTGATTTGTTTAACATTTTTTTGGTTTCTACATGATTTCATGTGTTATTTCATCGTTTTGCTGTCTTTACTATTCTACAATGTAGAAAATAGTAACAAATAAAGAGAAACCCTGTGATGAGTAGGTATGTCCAAACTTTTGACTGTTACTGTTATATACTGTATAAATATGAATGTAACATATTCCCTCTTCCTCAGGTTCAAATAACCAGCAGACAGTGGCTCCCAAAGCCAAGAAACCCTCCTCTAATGCAGAGAAGAAAGAGGGGATTCCAAAGCAGAAGAAGAGTCTCCAAAGGACATCAGAAGAAGGAGGAGCAGGACGTCAGAAGAAGGAGGAGCGGCATGTTACTCCAGTGAAAGTGGTGGGTGCCCATGGGAAAATGAAGAGGGCAATTCTATAGGAACTGCACAGCAGATGAACTAACAATGCTTTGACTATTGTATTAATGTTTTGCCTATGACTGAGTATTGACTGACAGGGATTTTTGGAGAAATGTAATATATATCATTTAATATATTTTGTGTGTGATGTCTATGTTGTATAGGTTGCTGTTGTGAAATCCATGGCCACCCAGAACAAAAAACAAGAAGTAGCAGTGAAGAAACAGGAAGTGGCTGTGAAGAAACAAAAAGTGTCTGTGAAGAAACAGGAAATGGTTGTGAAAACAAAAGTCAGGAAGACCGAGGTCCCTGTGGCCAAGAGGCGTGACCCGAAGATAAACAAAGACAGCCTTCCGTACCTTCCCTACGATGATGACGATCACGATGACCATGACCACAGTGAGCATGACGACATTGACGACGATGATGATTATATCATCAGGGCCACCGGAAAACCCACCATGAGGTTGGCACCAATGGGGAGACCAGTCACCATGGCGACTGGCCGACTGGCTACTACCACCACTAGGAGACCCATGGTGAGGGGGCCGGGACGTGCTGTGGTCACATTCCCCAGGAGACACAGCATCATGGAGTCTCTCCCTGCTGGCTGCCTGCTCTCAGAGTCTCTGATTGCCTGTGGCAGCACTGGCATGGTCCACATCCCCATCCTCTCAGACCAGGGGGTCAAGACCCTCTATCTGGCAGGTGAGGATATACAGGGACAATTAGCAGAGTCAAGAGGGGGGACAAGAATCTGAGTTCAGGCTTACTAAAATAGGTAACTATGTTTAAGAAGTTGGAATTTTGGGAAGGCAAAGGTTTTACCGTTGTGTGCGTCAATGCAATCAAATGTCCTTTGCGGTGTTTACACAGTTGCATATATAAACATATTTTGTACACAAAGATACTGCATAAACATTAAGGCAGGTGCAATGGCATGTGAACCCAGGCCTTTCTCTGTTTGAGGAGACTGGGTCAGCTTGTGTTCTATTCTTTTATCAGACAATAAGATCAATAAGATCCCTCCCCGGGCGCTGGCTGGGCTGCCCAACCTGGAGTGGCTGGACCTAAGCAAGAACAAGCTGGACGACTCCTCCATCAGCCCTGACCTGTTCCAGGTGAGTCTGAGAGCATCATTCAACTCAACATATTTGGCTTTAGTTCCAGTTGGACCTCTACTGTGCTCCCAGACCCACCTACACATCTCAGCCTCAAGTTACTTCAGGGCTCTATTGACCATTATCATGCTGCATTACCTGGATTCTTCTCAGCCTGTTATGATAGAATTTAAACATGTACAGTGGGGCAAAAAAGTATTTAGTCAGCCACCAATTGTGCAAGTTCTCCCACTTAAAAAGATGAGAGGCCTGTAATTTTCATCAAAGGTACACTTGAACTATGACAGACCAAATGAGAAAAAAAAAATCCAGAAAATCACATTGTAGGATTTTTAATGAATTTATTTGCAAATTATGGTGGAAAATAAGTATTTGGTCACCTACAAAAGTTTATCTCAATACTTTGTTATATACCCTTTGTTGGCAATGACAGTGGTCAAATGTTTTCTGTAAGTCCTCACAAGGTTTTCACACACTGTTGCTGGTATTTTGGCCCATTCCTCCATGCAGATCTCCTATAGAGCAGTGATGTTTTGGGGCTGTTGCTGGGCAACACGGACTTTCGACTCCCTCCAAAGATTTTCTTTGAAATGCTTCTTACGAAGCCACTCCTTCGTTGCCCGGGCGGTGTGTTTGGGATCATTGTCATGCTGAAAGACCCAGACACGTTTCATCTTCAATGCCCTTGCTGATGGAAGGAGGTTTTCACTCAAAATCTCACGATACATGGCCCCATTCATTCTTTCCTTTACACGGATCAGTTGTCCTGGTCCCTTTGCAGAAAAACAGCCCCAAAGCATGATGTTTCCACCCCCATGCCTCACAGTAGGTATGGTGTTCTTTGGATGCAACTCAGCATTCTTTGTCCTCCAAACACGACGAGTTGACTTTTTACCAAAAAGTTATATTTTGGTTTCATCTGACCATATGACATTCTCCCAATCTTCTTCTGGATCATCCAAATGCTCTTTAGCAAACTTCAGACGGGCCTGGGCATGTACTGGCTTGAGCAGGGGGACACGTCTGGCACTGCAGGATTTGAGTCCCTGGCGGCGTAGTGTATTACTGATGGTAGGCTTTCTTACTTTGGTCCCGGCTCTCTGCAGGTCATTCACTAGGTCCCCCCGTGTGGTTCTGCAATTTTTGCTCACCGTTCTTGTGATAATTTTGACCCCACAGGGTGAGATCTTGCGTGGAGCCCCAGATCGAGGGAGATTATCAGTGGTCTTGTATGTCTTCCATTTCCTAATAATTGCTCCCACAGTTGATTTCTTCAAACCAAGCTCCTTACCTATTGCAGATTCAGTCTTCCCAGCCTGGTGCAGGTCTACAATTTTGTTTCTGGTGTCCTTTGACAACTCTTTGGTCTTGCCCATAGTGGAGTTTGGAGTGTGACTGTTTGAGGTTGTGGACAGGTGTCTTTTATACTGATAACAAGTTCAAACAGGTGCCATTAATACAGGTAACGAGTGGAGGACAGAGGAGCCTCTTAAAGAAGAAGTTACAGGTCTGTGAGAGCCAGAAATCCTGCTTGTTTGTAGGTGACCAAATACTTATTTTCCAGCATAATTTGCAAATAAATTCATTAAAAATCCTACAATGTGATTTTCTGGATTTTTTTTCTAATTTTGTCTGTCATAGTTGAAGTGTACCTATGATGAAAATTACAGGCCTCTCTCATCTTTTGAAGTGGGAGAACTTGCACAATTGGTGGCTGACTAAATACTTTTTTGCCCCACTGTAATATTATGTCACAGTGTGGTGTTACAGAATAGTACAGGTATGTGCATGTCACAGTCATTTAAGTTATAGGTAGTGCCTAATGTTTAAACAAAATGATCCATCTTGTAGTTGGACTGCTAGAAATTTTGCTGTCTCCCGGGTAGCGCATAAGAACAGAAGTTTAAACTGGCCCCATCGAGGCGAATGTCAATTAGTTGTTGCAATGACCCTGGGAATTTTGTCGGTCAACAGACAAGCCACAACTAAAAACAGATCAGTCATTTTTGGCAAGGCATCCTAAGTGGTGCAGCGGTCTCCCGAGTGGCGGAGTGGTCTAAGGCACTGCATCTCAGTGCTAGAGGCATTACTACAGACGCTGGTTCAATTCCAGGCTGTATCACAACCGGCCGTAAGGTGGCGCACAACCAGCCCATAGGGTGGCGCACAATTGGCCCAGCGTCATTAGGGTCGGGGTAGACCATCATTGTAAATAAGAATTTGTAATTAACTTACTTGCCTAGGTAAATAAAGGTTAAATAAAATATATATTTTTTAAACGTACTTGTTCCTACTAAGGTGTCAGAGTTCCTGATGCCAGGAGCTCAACGTACTAAAAATTCCCTTGAGAGAGCATTAGTGTTTATTAACTACTTCGCTTGCAGTACATCTCAGAGTTGGACAGACTTGATAACAAAACACGAAAAGCACTTAATGAATAAGACAAAGAGTGGAATTCAATCAAATCACCACTGGGAGAACTGCCATTGCTGGGAAAAATCATATTATTGCACCATTGAAAAATAATATTGTGTACTAAGCCTACTGGCCTGTTACAGGGTATAATACTTGCGTTGATTATTCAACTGGTAGTTACGCAGGCTATACTGGTATAAGGCCCATGTCATAGGCGTAAGGTAACATTGCAGTTCTTGAGCTTGGACGTGAGAGAGAGAGGGACACTGGTTAAATCACGCTTAGCACTCTAATGTTCTAATGTGTGGAGATTCTTGGCTTGTTTCAGAACCTGACCCAGCTGAGGAGGTTGAATTTAGATGGCAACAATCTGACCAAAGTCCCCTCGATTCTACCGCCGTCCCTGGTGGAGCTTAAGATCAATGACAACAAGATCCTGGGCCTCACACCAAGCAGCTTTAAAGGTATAGGAAGGTGGAGTTTACAGAGACAGAAAGCTTTGTTTGTTCAAGCTTAGCTTGCACCTACAGTACTATTTCAAGTGACCTCAGATAGGACGTTCAGATTAGCACATTAGCATTGTTGGCGTAGCTCATTTAGCAACAAAAATCAGCAAAACAAGTCAAATTACATTGGATTATTGTATGTTGATATTATATGTTGATATTGTCATGTTGGGATTTGAAAATGTGTCTCTCCTCAGGTTTGTCCAAATTGCTGACACTGGAGCTTGAGGACAACCACTTCCACGATGGGAATGTGTCACCTTTGACCTTCCGGCCCCTCAAGAAACTCATCTATCTGCGACTGGAGGACAACAAGTTCCGGGCCATCCCCTCTGGGCTTCCTGTGACCCTGCAGGTCAGTGATTGGACGAGGTGCCTGTGATGTCACTGTAGTGAGCATGCAGGAGCCACTGATATGCAGTAGCCTCAGTCATACAAAGGAGCATAGCTCTCAGACATTTGAAACATCACCTTATTTTAAATAAGTTTTGGAATAGTCCACAGACTATGAGAGGTTTCAGATGTTTGACTAAACATATTATTTTTGGTAATTGCGAGCTAGGTGCACATACAGTGCATTCTGACTTTTTCACATTTTGTTACGCTACAGCCTTACTCTAAAAATGATTAAATGAATTTTCCCTCATCAATCTACACACAATACCTCATAATGACAAAATGAAAACAGGTTTTTAGATTTTTTTTGAATATTTATACACATTTAAAAATCTGAAATACCTTATTTACATAAGTATTCAGACCCTTTTCTATGAGACTCGAAATTGAGCTTAGGTGCATCTTGTTTCCATTTATCATCCTTTAGATGTTTCTACAACTTGATTGGAGTCCACCTGTGGTAAATTCAATTGATTAGACATGATTTGGAAAAGCACATACCTGTCTATATAAGGTCCCACAGTTGACAATGCATGTCAGAGCAAAAACTAAGCAAAAACTAAGCCTAAAAACTAAAACTAAGGTCGAAGGAATTGTCCGTAGAGCTCCGAGAAAGGATTGCGTCGAGGCACAGATCTGGGAAAGGGTACCAAAAAATGTCTGCAGCATTGAAAGTCCCCAAGAGCACAGTGGACGCCATCATTCTTAAATGGAAGAAGTTTGGAACCACCAAGACTCTTCCTAGAGCTGGCCGCCGTTCAAACTGAACAATCGGGGGAGAAGGGCCTTGGTCAGCGAAGTGACCGATGGTCACTCTGACAGAGCTCCAGAGTTCCTCGGTGGAATGGGAGAACCTTCCAGAAGAACAACTATCTCTGCAGCACTCCACCAACCAGGCCTTTATGGTAGAGTGGCCAGGCGGAAGCCACTCCTCAGTAAAAGGCACGACAGCCCTCTTGGAGTTTGCCAAAAGGCACCTAAAGGACTCTTAGACCATGAGATACAAGATTCTCTGGTCTGATGAAACCAAGACTGAACTCTTTGTCCTGAATGCCAAGCATCACGTCTGGTGGAAACCTTACACCATCCCTATGGTGAAGCATGGTGGTGGCAGCATCATGCTGTGGGGATGTTTTTCAGCAGGAGGGACTGGAAGATTAGTCAGGATCGAGTGAAAGATGAACAGAGCAAAGTACAGAGATCCTTGATGAAAACCTGCTCCAGAGTGCTCAGGACCTCAGACTGGAGGAAAGGTTCACCTTCCAACAGGACAACAAACCTAAGCACACAGCCAAGACAATGCAGGAGTGGCTTCGGGACAAGTCTCTGAATGTCCTTGAGTGGCCCAGCCAGAGCCCGGACTTATACCCGATTGAACATCTCTGGAGAGACCTGAAAATAGCTGTGCAGCGACCCTCCCCATTGAACCTGACAGAGCTTGAGAGGATCTGCAGAGAAACTCCTCAAATACAGGTGTGCCAAACTTGTAGCATCATACCCAAGATGTCGTTGTTTTAGTATTTTTTAAAATAAATATTCAATCATTTCTAAAAAACTGTTTTTACTTTATCATTATGGGGTATTGTGTCGATTGATGTGGGGGAAAAACAATTTAATACATTTTAGAATAAGGCTATAATGTAACAAAATGTGGAAAAAGTGAAGGGGTATGAATACTTTCCGAATGTACTTTATATTATTAACTCCCAATCTGTAGTGTGTAGACTAGGTAGGTCCCCCTCACCCCCCTAACAACACGAATACTCAAAGGTTTGCGGTTTGTATTCTCAGGCACTTCACCTGTCGGATAACAGAATAGAAGAGGTGCATGAGGGGATCCTCAACAAGACTGTCAACCTCAGGTTTCTGGATCTCAGTCATAATAGGATCCGGGAGGACCGCATAGCCCCAAGGGCCTGGATACACTTGTTGTAAGTCCCAACAACCTCTCTCCATTCTTGCTTTTGCAGCATTTAGGAGGTTATTGTCCAGTGTAAAGATTACTGTTACTCTGGTTTTGAGCTCCACCTTGAAGGGAATGTTGGAACACATTTTATTCCTATTTCTGATCTTGCAGAAAAGTGACCTCAGTATTTACTTTTTGAATGCATTGAATATAATTTTTGTTTAACAAAAGTTTTTGTAAAATGCATGAACATCAACATTATTGCATACAGGATTCTTAAGCAAAAGTTTAAATGGTGTAATTCATCTGACACTCTGTACATGTGTTAGTCTCCTGGCAATAACGAGAGGAAAATATAATTTTAATTGCATCTTAGAAGAAAAAGGAGAAAAGGAAAAACAAGAGAATAGAGGGCAAAGCCACGGAGGACATTGTTTTGGGGCCTGCTGATGTGGCTGGCTAGACAGCGGCGCAGCAGACACAGTCCAGCTTTATGATAGGTTGTAGAGAGTCAAGCCCAAAGGGAGGGACTGCTGGCCAGCTGCCTTTGTGTTAAGGCTCTTAGTGGTTTGAAACTCCTACAATGTTGTGAGACAAATGTGATGGATATGATGGAACCCTCTGGTCAAAGATGGAGAAAAGGGAAACGTTGAACCAGCCTTCTAAAGAAAAGGTGGACTCAAAATATAGTCCTGAGATTGGAAAAGTCCCCTTTTAACTGGAGACATAATACAGTACATTACCTTCTATCTCTTCATGTCTTCGAAACTTTTCACATATTGAGCAAAAGATCTACCTGTATTTTCCCCACCATTTCAGAAAGTTGGAGTCGTTGGACCTGTCGCACAATAAGCTGGTGCATGTTCCCTCCTTCCTCCCTGTGGGTCTACAGCAGCTCCACCTGCACCACAACCAGATCGAGCGGATCCCTGGCTACGTGTTTGGCCACATTAAACCGGGACTGGACCTCCTTCACCTGTCCCACAACAGGCTGGCCAACGACGGCATTGATGATGTGTCCTTCCTGGGCCTGTACAACTCCCTGACTGAACTCCTGCTGGACCACAACCAGCTTCGCTCCATCCCCAGGGGGCTACTGAAGCTCAAGAGCCTGCAGCTCCTCCGCCTCAACCACAACGTTATCAGGTAACTCAACCAAAACGTTATCAGGTAACTCAACCAAAACGTTATCAGGTAGGTCAACCGCAATGTTGTCAGGTAGGTCAACCGCAATGTTGTCAGGTAGATCAACCGCAATGTTATCAGGTAACTCAGCCGCAACGTTGTCAGGTAACTCGGGGGCAACATTATCTAACGTAACTAACTTCACTCTATAAAGCAGTTCTAGGTTTTACTTGTGACTTTAATCTTGCTTGATACAGTCCTCTTCCTCCCATTTGGAGATGAAACAACTTTGAGAAGAGCACAGTTGCCACTAACCATAATGGCACATTCAGATCTGAAATTGCTATTGTGAATCTCAACGTGTAATTTATGTTTCTCTCTCAGTCGTTATTTCCTTTAGCCGGATCAAAGGTTGTTCTGTCTTGTCTGAGTATCTGTCTTTCTGTCGGTGGTAACTGAATGTCCGTCTTTTTCTTTCCTCCCTCCAGATACGTTCCTCTGAACTCTCTGTGTGACATGCGCCAGAGTGACGACTCGCCCCTAGTCTCCGTTCACCTGGAGTACAACCTGATTGACAGGCGTCTCATCCCGCCCACCGCCCTCTCCTGTATCAAGACCTACCACAGCATCATACTACGGCCCCAGAGTTACGAGGAAGATTACCACCATGAAGATTACTAGTACCCCCCCTTCCTCACCTCCCTCCTTCCTTTTCACCCATTTCTCCCCCCCCCCCCCAACACCTTGTCTGCGTTTCTCATTACATAATTTCCTCTGAGTCCGTCTCTTATTGTGATTAGCTTAGTCAGACTTATGACACCCAAGCGTTATGCAACAGATGAAATTAGACTTCTATCCTAAGTCTGACCATAATTCTAGGGCAATGTTTATGCAACCAGCCCTTTGTCAGTGGGCTTCATTATCACAATGAATGAGAACGATTGTGTGTGTTTTTCCTGTTTTAAAGCCTCACTCTGTAAAGCAGTTCTAGGTTTTACTTGTGACTTTGACCTTGCTTGATACAGTAGCATGTATTGAAAGAAAAATCATGTGTGGTTACCAGTAGTGAGAGCCAAAGATGTCCAGGTGCCCTCTATACTAAACTCACTGTTTTGTTGTTTGTACAACTGTTTCAACTTTGTGACAAACTTGTGTAATGAAAAATTGTGAAAATAAAAAAATCTTAGATAATTGCTGGTCATTGTCTATGGTAACTGTAAATAGTCTTAGTACCTCAAATAATCTGCCTATGTAGCACTGGGTAGAGTGTTGCGGGGTATTTTATTCTTAGTTGATTCTGTATTTGCCCTATTAGTGCTGTGATAGTACTTTTTATTTTATTTTGGCCTTATACAATAGCTTAAATAAAAATGTATGTAAATAGATCTCAAACGTTGAATCAAAATAAGTTTAAAATAACTAATCTCTTTCTCTCTCTCTCTCTCTCTCTTTCTGTCAGACACACGCATAAACACACAATGAAGCAGCAATGAAAAGGGGACTGGACCAATTTTGGGTTATGGCTTAAAATACTTGTTTTTTTCCTTTTGGTAACTACTTCTGTGGTTTTTAACAGGTACTGTGCAGAGCTCTGACTCTGCTGGCAGACGGACTCACAGATAAAGGATCATCACATGGAATAAAACACGTATCCTGTATATCACTTTGAGGTTGAATTCATCCTTATTTCATTTATTTGTATCTTTCATTTATTTTGTAAATAATTTTTACTTTTTCCAAGAACTGAAACGGTAAGTGTCTTAGTAAATATATTTGAGCTTCTATTTGAGTTTCTTGACCTACAGATAATAATATATTCAGTATGGTTTACAATAAGAGGACTATAATCTACAGCTTTATTATACAGTTCCACAGTTGGTTTAACATTCTGCATTTGAAAAAAAGATTGATTGTTAAAGTAATATTTGACATTTGAAATGGACTATTTAGCTTTGAATGATTTGTTTAAGCCTTCTGGGGGCTACACAACCCTACCTTGTCTACACATTCTATATTCCTTTTATTGGCCATATTTAATAAATGGATCTTGTGACAGAACAAAGATGAGGATGATATCACAAACATTAAAAACTCATAGCCACCCCTTACTGTAGTTAAAGGCCTCGCTGCAGGGAAACAAGTCTATTACAAAATTATCGACTAAGCAAATAAGTAATTATTGTGTACATCATACATCTCATTCAATGTATTTAGAGATTCTCATGTATATGTATTTAGAGATTTGACACTGCTGATATAGATAATGTTTGGGGGAAAGAGTGCTATGACAGAGTGGGTCTATAAAAAACCTTGCCTGAGACCAGCCAGTTATGTGGCTTCTGGGGCCTTACTGTGGTAAAGGATGTGGGAGTGCTAAGGGAGGGAGTAGGCCTTTCACAACACGTGGCAAAGGCAAGGAAATGCCAGTTCCACAGCAAAGGCTCTTTGCTCACATGGAAAACTCTCTTTGAAGAAAAAAACATTTCAATGTTCTTATTTTCATCAAGAATCCTCTAGCTAAAGGTTTATCTGAGATTATCCCAAATTACCTTAGGGCATCTATTGTTAGTTTGCATTACAATCCTGCTAAGAAATATTGACAGATCACACACACTGTACTATATTGTACTATATTACACAGACTTATATGTAATGCCGGAATTGTCTTTTGCTATATGTTACTGGATCTGAGATTTTACCATTTTAATGCATAAATCAAAGAAGCCACAGCCTCAGCTAAAAGCAAATAATTAATGAGAGCAGATTTCATAGTTACAGACTCAAAGACCACATAGTATCCATGGTCCATGATTTTACTGCCTCTTATACCGACCACAAAATTGATGGGAAGAATAAAGATTGGCTTTTAAGAGAGAACGCCTATGACAGATATGATAGATCACATCTTGAGATTGAAGCCTAACAAATAGATGTATGAAACCCAGAGTGTATTTCATGCTTTGTCACTGGCTACAATTGCTTTTGCTTTGGAGTGGCAATGTTGACAATGAGATTACTCTGTCCTGGAGGAGTGAACTGTAACACAATGCTAGTTATACTGCCCTACAAAGGCAAAACACAGTAACTACGAATTTGGTCAAAAGAATTTGATCTGTTGTAATGGCCAGGTACATTATCTGAATAATGTGGTATTTAGTTTCCTGACACAAGAACAAGCCAGTTGATCAGAATATATCATGGAGTATCAGAAACATTGAAGTTACGTGGTTACTGTGTTTTGCATTTGTAGGGCAGCATAGCGTGTGTGTGTGGGCAACTCTCCAATTGTAGGCTACAGGAATTATAGCTAGATAGTTGCTGAATTCATAACTGTGGCACTTAATTGACTGCTGCTCATTTCTGTGTGCTTTTTTGTCTTCCCCTTGTAATTTCTCTTCAACTAAAGGCCTAGCCATGCTTCCCTTCTCTGTTGTCCTTCTCCTGCTGTGTGCCACCCCTCTTCCTCCCGCCTCTGTGGCCCTGCCCTTTGAACAGAAGGGCTTATTGGACTTTGGGAAGAGCATCGATGTAGAGGGGCTGATGATGATGATGATGAACGATGAAGAGGAAGGCTCAGCGGTTGAGGAATACTATAAACCAGAACAGCCTACGTGTCCATTCGGCTGTCAGTGTAACCAGAATGTTGTGCAGTGCTCTGACTTGGGTGGGTGAAGAGATACAATGTCACAATATTATAATATCATATTGTCTCCAAATTATTCTTTACACTGAACATACAATTGTTAATGTGTAGCCAGCAGTCGCACATCTGCACGTTGCTTTTTAGTGCTACGTGGAGTCATGGCCATCTGGTTTCTTCTTAATTATATGGTGACAGCTGAGCTCACACATAAACAACAATATACTGTATGGGTACAAACCACAGCCCAGAGCATTACTCAGCATTGACCAAATTACAGCATGACGATAAATTCTAACTTGTGGATTTATCCTCATATAACCTTAAGAGTGAGAACACACTGTGTGTGTCTGATATTGTCATGATTCATAGATTTTTATAAAAATGCAAAGAAGCAATAACACAATATATTATATTGCAACTGATTTCTTATCATTGTGAACTGACAAAATGTGGTAAGGTGTATAAAATAAAGCAGGTAAGTTAATCTCGTAGTTTCTATCTGCAGGTTTACACTATGTGCCATATGACATCCCCCCGGAGACCAGGCTCCTGGACCTTCAAAGCAACCAGATCACTGAAATAAGAGAGGGTGACTTCAAGGGACTCAGTAACCTCTATGTGAGCACCAACAGTCAAAACACAAATGGTGGAAGAGAGTTCTGGCATTTCAATAGAAGGAAACGTCACTTATCTGTCTTTGCTTTCTTCATCGTATCCTAACTAAAAAAGAGGCATACTTTTAATGACGTGTCTTCAAATTATACATTGTATAATATATGGGTTGTTCTTGAATTGCGGTGGTATTTGTGTCCCTTGCATTTGCAACCATGAAAAGCACTTTCAAATGACAAAGAGTTACACATCATACATGTTTTTGTTTATATTGAACTAATATATTTATATTAACCATAATGCAAGTCCTTTATACTGCAAAGCCTTATGTTCATGCATTGTTTAAAGTCCTTAGGGTAAGCAAATTGGTTTGTCCCAGTAGTGATGTGCAGAGTTGTGGTGACATGTTTTGGGAATTTAGAGATATCCATCTGTTATTTTCAAAAATAGAAAGTGAACAAAATGATTTAATACTATTGAATAGATCAATGCAAACAAAGAAGGCTATTCAAATACTTTTTTACTAGTATAATGTCTCTCCCTCAGTTGTATGTCATTGGTGTTACCGCCTTGAAAATCACTCATTACAAAGATTTACAAGGACCTTCAGCATTCCCTCCAGTGGCAAACTGCTATCGGGGAAGGGGTACATATATTAAAGAAAATTATTAGCTAATCACACCCTTTCACTATGTCACAAATTTAAGGATTCCATTGATAATTTGGGGTGTCTAAATCAAAAGTGTCACTTGTGTTACTCGATTCAAATGAAGGGAAATAACACTGTGAGCAAAATTATTAATCATATAATTTTAGTAAATTGTTTTTTAAAGGGTTAATGACCTTACATTTGAGGATCTGTGGCCTCCATTTAAGAAAATCCTCAATAAACAAAAATGTCTCATTGGTGTTACTACTCCTATTGGTGGCACAATGGTATCCTAATGGTAAAACATATTTAAAGTAATTAAGCTGCCATATTAGCTGATTTAGAATGGAAAGATGCACACAAATACGTTTAAATAAAAAGTTTATATTTTCCAAAATTCCATGCCTAAATGCCACCGCAATTCAAGAATTAACTGTAGATAACACATTTATTTTGGGTAGGGGTGGCTGGTCTCCTCATGACCTATGCCTCCTTTCTCAGGCTTTGGTGTTGGTGAATAACAAGATCTCCAGGGTGCACCCTCGGGCCTTCATGCCCCTCAAAAGGATGCACAAGCTCTACTTCTCCCACAACCAGCTGACGGCCGTGCCCAAGAACCTGCCCTCTTCCCTGGTGGAGCTGCGCATCCACGACAACCATATCAAGAGGGTGGCATCTGGGGCTTTCTCTGGCCTGGGCAGCATGAACTGCATTGGTGAGATGGCAAGCTATAGTTATAAAAGACCTTATGCCAGATTTACTATGTGTTAGCACCAGATTTATTCTGTTTGGAAACACCATAACACATCTAACATCTTAATGTCTTTGAAGTGTAAATCTAGCCGCTTGAGTACTGGAGCAGGTTGTGGCATTGACTTAAAACACATATTTTTCTTCCTAAGAGATGGGGAGGAATCCTATTCAGAACAGTGGTTTTGAGCCCGGAGCCTTTGATGGACTTAAACTTACCTTCCTTCGCATTTCTGAGGCAAAACTCACAGGCATCCCTAAAGGTAGAAAACATGACAACCTTTATAATGATTTTCTTTGGAGTGTTCTGCGAAGCTGCAGGGCAATATTTGTTTCATTGCTACTTGCCACATATTTCCACTGAAAGTCCTTTGAATCAAGCGGTCACCTGTTTTCCCTCTCCATCTAGATCTCCCTGAGGGTCTACATGAGTTGCATTTGGATCACAATCAAATTCAAGCCATTGAACTAGAAGACCTAAGACAATATGAGAGTTTGCACAGGTACAAGAGGGTGCTTTACAAGAGGGTGTTCAATGTCGGAGAGTTTCTAAAACGTATTAAATTATGAATTTATGAATGCTGTAGATGTTCACTACTTATCTTCAAATGTAAAAAAAAAAATATGTAGAAAATAAACAGCGGCCTACCAGGTGGCGCAGATGTCTAAGGCACTGCATCGCAGTGCTAGAGGTGTCACTACAGACCTGGGTTCGATCCCGGGCTGTATCACTACCGGCCATGATCGGGAGTCCCATAGGGCGGCGCACAATTGGCCCAGTGTCGTTTGGGCTAGGGGACGGTTTGGCCGGGGGGCTTTTCTTGGCTCATCGCACTCAAGCACCCCCTTTTGGCAGGCCAGGCACCTGCAGGCTGACTTTTGTCATCAGGTGAACTGTTTCCTCTGATATATTGGTGCGGCTGGCTTCCGGGTTAAGTGGGCGGGTGTTGAGAAGCGCAGTTTGGCAGGTCATGTTTCGGAGGACGCATGACTCGACCTTTGTCTCCCGAGCCAGTTGGGGAGTTGCAGCTGTAAGACAAGATTGAAATTGGGGAGAAAAAGGGAATAAAATACAAAAATAAATAAAAAGCATTTAAGTAACAACAGCATAAAGGAAGAGTCATTGTCCGAGTTGCACAAAATAAATAACGTCTGGTGTCATTGTGATAGTAGCACCCTCTAGTGGGTTTACCCTTCATTGTCTCATCAATCACTCGATTTCGATGTGTGTGTGTGTGTTAGGTTGGGTCTAGGCTACAATCACATTCGCAACATTGAGCATGGCAGCCTGTACTACCTGCAAAACCTGAGAGAGCTGCATCTAGATAACAACCGGATCCCCAATGTCCCTGGAGGCCTTGCTGGAATGAAGTACCTGCAGGTAAAGTGTGGAGGGGGTTTGTGAAGCAGCATCAATCACATCGACATTGGTGATTTCACTTGTTATCTTGTGTTTTTATGATGATAACAGTTGATATATGTAATGTTTTTAAATAGGTGGTCTACCTTCACTCCAACAACATCAGCCAGGTTGACGTGAATGATTTCTGCCCTAACGGCTTTGGTGTCAAGAAGACTTACTACAACGGGATCAGTCTCTTTGATAACCCAATCAACTACTGGGAGGTGGTGCCGGCCACCTTCCGCTGTGTCAGCAACAGGATGGCTGTACAGTTTGGCAACCACAAAAAGTAGTACATGAGAGGCACCAGCTGTAGGGTAATACATGCAACTCAGATACAACATAAATAACTTTGTTACACAGTTAAAAAACAATTTATTGATAGAAAGAGCCTGATGTATGGTAAAAGATAAATAACTAAAACATAACTGAAGTTTGTTTTGCATGCATGGAGTGGGTGATATTGTATATTGGAAAGAAATTCGTCATCCACATAATTTCAATCAACCAATCAAATGTATTTTAATACAATTTTTTTTTTTAAATATTTGTTACTTTCAATTCAGCTGGATCATAGCAATTTGGGATTCTCTGTGATTTTGTTTTTTTGTTTGTGTTTTATCTCAAATTACCTCTGACCTGACAACTGATCTCAAATATTTGATATAGAAGAACAATGCAAACTGACAGTTGAAAGCACCTTCAGAAGAATCTGTCTTATAAATGTTGTTTAAAAAATGTTATTGTCATGATGTGTTTGCAGAATATTGAAGATTATTTAGAATATATTTTGCATACCCTTTATTGAAATTGAAATCCTTGTTTTATTAACAGCATGCTGGAGAGGTCACAGTACAACTTAGATGCATAAAATATCGGCCTGAAGTGAGCTCCGCTGGGGCAGTCCCATTAGATCACTTATATACATACAGACAAGTTATATTTGCATGATTTAGCTTATTCATCATTCATAATTAATTCATAATTAATGTTTGGTTCATTCATGTGACCGACCAATACCTCACGAGGCTTCTTCTCTCCAAGCTGAGATCTTGAAACTGAGATATCCCTTTCTCAAAACAAGGTTCTGGGCCTGCTGCCAAATTGCAGATACTGATAATGAGGATTCGTTCAATCAGTCACATGCATGAACACAGAAATTGGTTATTAGAAAAGCACAACCAATAAAATGTCCCATCACAGTCATAAGAGGGGTCTTATTTCTCACTCTCCCTATTTTATTAGGCCTACATTATGATCAGAGCCGGCTACAGAATGATCAGCTAGGCTAAGGAGACATCAGATTTTCAACATTTTGATGGCATATTTACAATTATATAAAATATAAACACATTTTTCACACAACCAATAAACAAAGCATACCGACTTTGGCCGCTTCAATATCATGGTTTGCGTTTTCAACACCACAATAAATAGGCTATGTAAATCTCGACTAATGGAAAATACATCCCTCCCTACCTTGTAGGCCTACCCAGTATCGAAGGCTTGGCTTGACAATCTCCGAATGTCATTCAACTTTTTGGTGTTTTGTAATAGATGCCTCTTTCCATTCATCAAATGGCCGCTGCAGTTTGGATTGATTGATTTGATTTGTCAGTTTAAAAACATTCCTATATCCACATGGTACAAAGATTTTTAAAAGTAACCGGGAGTGCACCAAAAAAAATTGGGGACTTATTTCTATTGTGGTCCTTATTTTTTTACATAAATACAATTACATACTGTAGATACAGACAAAAAAAGGTTATATTGTTCACACATTAGCCAGCTTTTGACATTCTTTTAAAAAGTGGTTATGGTTGGTATGGCTTTGAGATGCTGTGGTAGATTGTTCCACTCAACAGCGCCGGTATATTAAAATGTGTTCTTACCAGATAAAACAGTGAATATTAGAGTCTCAGGTATTATGCTGGTGGACATCTCTAACAAATGAAAAAGACACTGAACAAAAATATAAACGTAACATGTAAAGTATTGGTCCCATGTTTCATGAGCTGAAATAAAAGATCCCAGAAGTGTTGCATATGCACAAAACCTTATTTCTCTCAAATTATGTGAACAAATGTGTTTACATCCCTGTTAGTGAGCATTTCTCCTTTGCCAAGATAATCCATGCACCTGTGGCATATCAAGAAGCTGATTAAACAGCATGACCATTACACAGGTGCACTAAAATGCAGGAATCCGGTGATGTGGTGATGTGGTGGAGAAAAGCAGTCCGATATCACGCTGTGCAGACTGGCAGGTGTCGACCGAGCTAAAGCTGGCTGGTGACCAAGCTAAAAGTAAAGTATGCTAGCCGTGGCTAACAGTGACTACTAGCTAGTAGCTAGTTAGTTGGCAAGCTGCTGATGGAAGTTCCACTTATAACGAATAAAAATAGCAGATCCGTACCACAGTGGGTGGGGAGTTTTGCAGGAAAGTATATTTAGATCATTGAACATGTTTGGGATGCTCTGGTTCGACGTGTACGGCAGCGGGTTTCAGTTCCTGCCAATATCCAGCAACGTCACACAGCCAAAATCAACAGCCTGATCGACTCTATGCGAAGCAAATGTGTCACGCTGCATGAGGGAAATGGTGGTCACACAAGATACTGACTGGTTTTCTGATCCATGTCACTACCTTTTTTTTAAGGTATCTGTGACCAACAGACCTAATTCATTTATTTAAATTGACTGATTTCCTTATATGAACTATAACTCAGTAAAATATTTGTTGCATGTTGTGTTTATATTTTTGCTCAGTAAAGTTGGATCGGTACTTGGGGGCTGAGTCCATGATAATTGTGTGGAGCAGACCTAACTGAATTAATAATACAATTTTTTCCACAGATAGCCAGCCTAGCTGCTTAAAATGTTCAACCATCAGATGAGCGTGAGGGGTAATTTAAGTACAATTCTTACAAGCTTGTTTTGGCTGGTCTGTAGCTTATACTTGAGATGTTTGAGGTTGCTGGTGAACCATGATATGCAGGCATAATCACAGTGGCACTGGACTAGCGCACATGCCAGAGTCCTTAGGGTGTATATAGCTAGGTTTCCATCCAATGGTGACAGATTTGCATGTGAATATTCAAACATCTGCATAAAGATAATACCCACTCTGGTATTGGCACGTGCGCTCGAGCCAACAGCTCGCAGATACAGTGTGGGTATTACCTACATGATGAGATTATCATGGACACTTTTGTTCATAATAATCTCATCATGTAGGTTATACCCACACTGTATCAGCGAGATCATTTTTATTTGCAAAACGGCAGCCATCGATCATCATGTTACCAGAATAAGACCCTCAATATTTATTGAAAAGCGCATCACCATGCACTTTCAACACCCTGTGAAGTTCATCATAATTTATTTAATCAATCCTAATAAACTGCATGCTTTAACATAATGTTGTGACATTTTTTATCCAACATGTACAGTTGAAGTCGGAAGTTTACATACACCTTAGCCAAATACATTTAAACTCAGTTTTTCACAATTCCTGACATTTAATCCTAGTAAAAAATCTCTGCTTTAGGTCAGTTAGGATCACCACTTTAGTTTAAGAAAGTGAAATGTCAGAATAATAGTAGAGAGAATGATTTATTTCAGCTTTCATTTCTTTCATCACATTCCCAGTGGGTCAGAAGTTTACATACACTCAATTAGTACTTGGTAGCATTGCCTTTAAATTGTTTAACTTGGGTCAAACGTTTCGGGTAGCTTTCCATAAGCTTCCCACAATAAATTGGGTGAATTTTGGCCCATTCCTCTTGACAAAGCTGGTGTTGGCCTGTGGGTAGGTTTATGACAGTCATAAATACCTCTTCCCCCCTTTTTCCTCTCTCTAACCTACTGATGTGAAATTTGAAAACCCCTTGGTTAACATAGGAACATCAGAAGGTGGGGGGAAATGAACTATATTCTGGTAATCTGACCAATTGAACATATGCGGTGGTACTTAATGAATATGATGTCAGTTCGGTTGTCATCTGAGACATTCTCATCAATGATAAGATGACATAAACTCTACAGTGGAAAGTCTGCAAATTGTAGTTATCGAATTCACATGGAATTGTTGTTCAATTTAAATGTTTGAATATAAAATTATTGGTGAAGAGATTAAATGTAATTTTAGCTTCCAAATGAGAGATTTTGGTTTTCATAAGGTTAGGGCTCTGCTCAATCAGTGGCAAGGGACAAGGGTTATAAAACAGAAGCTTCTAAAGCCATGACATAATTTTCTGGAATTTTCCAAGCTGTTTAAAGGCACAGTCAATTTAGTGTATGTAAACTTCTGACCCACTGGAATTGTGATACAGTGAATTATAAGTGAAATAATCTGTCTGTAAACAATTGTTGAAAAATGACTTGTGTCATGCACAAAGTAGATGTCTTAACTGACTTGCCAAAACTATAGTTTGTTAAGAAGAAATTTGTGGACTGGATGAAAAATGTTTTAATGACTCTAACCTAAGTGTACAGTGCCTTGCGAAAGTATTCGGCCCCCTTGAACTTTGCGACCTTTTGCCACATTTCAGGCTTCAAACAAAGATATAAAACTGTATTTTTTTGTGAAGAATCAACAACAAGTGGGACACAATCATGAAGTGGAACGACATTTATTGGATATTTCAAACTTTTTTAACAAATCAAAAACTGAAAAATTGGGCGTGCAAAATTATTCAGCCCCTTTACTTTCAGTGCAGCAAACTCTCTCCAGAAGTTCAGTGAGGATCACTGAATGATCCAATGTTGACCTAAATGACCAATGATGATAAATACAATCCACCTGTGTGTAATCAAGTCTCCGTATAAATGCACCTGCACTGTGATAGTCTCAGAGGTCCATTAAAAGCGCAGAGAGCATCATGAAGAACAAGGAACACACCAGGCAGGTCCGAGATACTGTTGTGAAGAAGTTTAAAGCCGGATTTGGATACAAAAAGATTTCCCAAGCTTTAAACATCCCAAGGAGCACTGTGCAAGCGATAATATTGAAATGGAAGGAGTATCAGACCACTGCAAATCTACCAAGACCTGGCCGTCCCTCTAAACTTTCATCTCATACAAGGAGAAGACTGATCAGAGATGCAGCCAAGAGGACCATGATCACTCTGGATGAACTGCAGAGATCTACAGCTGAGGTGGGAGACTCTGTCCATAGGACAACAATCAGTCGTATATTGCACAAATCTGGCCTTTATGGAAGAGTGGCAAGAAGAAAGCCATTTCTTAAAGATATCCATAAAAAGTGTTGTTTAAAGTTTGCCACAAGCCACCTGGGAGACACACCAAACATGTGGAAGAAGGTGCTCTGGTCAGATGAAACCAAAATTGAACTTTTTGGCAACAATGCAAAACGTTATGTTTGGCGTAAAAGCAACACAGCTGAACACACCATCCCCACTGTCAAACATGGTGGTGGCAGCATCATGGTTTGGGCCTGCTTTTCTTCAGCAGGGACAGGGAAGATGGTTAAAATTGATGGGAAGATGGATGGAGCCAAATACAGGACCATTCTGGAAGAAAACCTGATGGAGTCTGCAAAAGACCTGAGACTGGGACGGAGATTTGTCTTCCAACAAGACAATGATCCAAAACATAAAGCAAAATCTACAATGGAATGGTTCAAAAATAAACATATCCAGGTGTTAGAATGGCCAAGTCAAAGTCCAGACCTGAATCCAATCGAGAATCTGTGGAAAGAACTGAAAACTGCTGTTCACAAATGCTCTCCATCCAACCTCACTGAGCTCGAGCTGTTTTGCAAGGAGGAATGGGAAAAAAATTCTGTCTCTCGATGTGCAAAACTGATAGAGACATACCCCAAGCGACTTACATCTGTAATCGCAGCAAAAGGTGGCGCTACAAAGTATTAACTTAAGGGGGCTGAATAATTTTGCACGCCCAATTTTTCAGTTTTTGATTTGTTAAAAAAGTTTGAAATATCCAATAAATGTCGTTCCACTTCATGATTGTGTCCCACTTGTTGTTGATTCTTCACAGAAAAATACAGTTTTATATCTTTATGTTTGAAGCCTGAAATGTGGCAAAAGGTCGCAAAGTTCAAGGGGGCCGAATACTTTCGCATGGCACTGTATGTAAACTTCTGACTTCAACTGTACTTTCCTCACATAGAAAGGTTGGATGGAACCCTGGTTAATGCCAAGCCATTTTGAGGATGCTGGAATTATATTTTGGACAAATGTACACATGCCTATAGGAGACTTATGGTACATGTTAAAAGTTAAATGACGCTTGGATTGGAGAGGAAGCAGAGCGCATCTCAGTATCAAAAGTAAAAACACTGCCAGACTGACCTGTTACTGTGCCTTTCTAGACCTTATAAACTGTCGAGAGTAGACCACAACTGATCCAAATGGAATTAAACATTCAAATCACAGGGATTACTCGTTGTTATTCATGACATTTTCACTGCAGCCTAGAGTAGAATGTTGTACTCCCTTCAAAATAATAAGGCAATTGTTCATTGCATTGTGGTGTTGTAGGCTAGTCTAGGTAGGGTTATTGTATTGTCCCTAAACAAGATATTCTAGGGGAGCTTTTTGAGCTGCGTGTCTCATGTCTTCAATGTTCTTTCATGTGCAATGTTGCACCTAGGCTTTCACACTGCCTATCAGCTATTCCTATTTGTTCTTGTGGATTCATATTGAAAATGTATGCAGCTATTAATTTATTTAACCAGGTAGGTTGACTGAGAACACATTCTCATTTACAGCAATAACCTGGGGAATAGTTACAGGGGAGAGGAAGGGGGATGAATGAACCAATTGTAAACTGGGGATGATTAGGTAACCAGGATGGCATGAGGACCAGATTGGGAATTTAGCCAGGACACCGGGGTTAACACCCCTACTCTTACGGTAAGTGCCATGGGATCTTTAGTGACCACAGAGAGTCAGGACACCCGTTTAACATCCCATCCGAAAGACGGCACCCCTACACAGGGAAATGTCCCCAATCACTGCCCTGGGGCATTTTATTTTAGACCAAAGGAAAGAGTGCCTCCTACTGGCTCTCCAACACTACTTCCAGCAGCATCTGGTCTCCCATCCAGGGACTGACCAGGACCACCCTGCTGAGCTTCAGAAGCAATCCAGCAGTGGGATGTAGCAACTGCAGATTGGCCAATGTGGTTTGATTTCTAGTTAGCCTATTGCAGATCTGAACAAATGATCCATCTACCACTTCTGTGGATAGAGGGCAGGCTAGACAGAATAGACACTATATTGACCTATAGTATTGTGAAAGTTAGCAGTCGGAAAAGTGTGGGGCATAAGGGAAGTACCAAAACACCTTGATATAGGGGAGGCGCATGCAAGCCGATGAGTAAATTCAGCTAGGATGCAATAAATTATATAGTAAAACCTGCAAAAGAGTGAATGTAAACCAGGGGAAAAAATGTAATACCCTCCTGTGCACAATTTTTTTTTTTAAACACACAACCTTGGCGAAAGCAACAATAAAAAGTTTGGATGGCAAACCCCCCCAGTAAATGTCGAACTGTCCCTAATTTGTAAATAAACTTCATATCACCCATCATAACCCAAACACATTAATCCTGTTTTTGTTGTCATAAACAAACAATCCATCTCATGTAGAGAAACGTGTGTTTTTACCTAGCCAACTGTGTTTAGATCAAAGATTACTTCAAGAGAGAGAACTTCGAAGAAGGAAAGAGTGTCTGGTTTACAAGAATTCTAACGCGAACCGAATTTGAGACTCACTAGTCTAAACCATTGTAACCCGGATGTTAATACTGCGTAGTGTACCGGATGTTCTTTCATTTTAGCTGAGATACGAAAATGGGCATGCTAATTGTTAGCCTCGTGAAAGAGTGTGAAATTATACACTTTAATTGTGTTTTCTGATCTTGAAGGAGCTAGTTAAGGGTTCAACCAAAAACGTTAAGTAAGTATCTACGGTATTTCAAGTTAAATGACTTTGAATCAAGGTATTAACTCAAGGAAACCTAGCTAAGGTAAGCATCAATAGCCAGGTAACGTTATCTACTTTGCCAAAGTTAGCCAACTAGCATAAGCGACCAAGTCCTTGTTAGCTAACTAGCTTTTTTTGAAAAACTAGTTAGTTACTGGTGGTGTCGTTTATTTTATGATGACTAAACATTTTTGTTGCATTTTGTGTGTAACTGAAATATTTAGCTAACTAGTTCATCTAAATTTAAACTAGTTGACGTAACTAACGTTAGCTGGCTACGTTTTCACAATAACAAGCTGCTTATTTGTAGCACGGTGGCTATCCAGTTAGCTGCATGGTTTAGCCAGCTAGCCATTTAGGGTTAGGGACAGTCAACAATGTCATAATGTAGGTAGCTAGTTAGTACTCTAGCGTTAGCTAGCCGGTCATTACTGTTTACAACAAGCTACGCTAGCTTCCCGACTGTTGTGATTAGTTAGCGGTAGCTTAGTTGAGGAACGCCTCAATGTAGCCAGTTTTCCGAGGCGGAGGTGAGTATTGATAACTGGTAGCGCAATTATCTAACAACATTGGGTCACCATCAGTCGATACTTGTGAACATGTCAATTCTGAAAACGCTTACATATACCTATGTTTGTCCTGTACAACTGCAGGCCATCCGCGGGGTAAGAGTTACTGACATTCATACTTAAGAAAAACTTTGATTCCCAACCTTTTTCGTTTACTGTAACATCAAGTACATTTAGCTCTGCCCAGGGTACCTTTGAAGTACCCCCTCATGTGCATTTTACCAATAAGCCTATGGTCTCATTAGTCTTCTCAAGTACCCCTGGTTGGGAAACACTGGAATACAACAACCGACGTTTTCCTAATTTTGTGTTGCTCAACTGGAGACGTTGCGGTGGTGACTGACGTACTACATACACAGATATTCCATTGGCACAAGCGCATTCGCGCTAAATTGAACTCCCAGGAAAATTCGGTGTTTGCGTTCAATAATAAAAAAAATGAAAGTATGAATTTCAACACACAGTTACAGGTAAGCGTTTTTCAGTTAGACATTCCAGCGTGTCTTTTGCAGTCACTTTGCGTTTATGAAAATATACATTTCATAAGGATGTGGTAGCCTAAAACCTACCGGTGACGTTAAAACGAAAATGTATAAGGTAATTTCGTCAAATTTGTGAGGCTCATCGGTTGCTTATTCAACATATTTGCAGCTACTTCACTCAATCCCGTTTTAAATCTCCATTCCCAGCTGTTTTACATTCCATAAGACTAACCAGAAATATTCCCAGGTTTTCATAAAACAGCCACCATCTGCTCTAATGTATTCACGAAACAGCAATTCAGGAACATCTAATCTATATTCCCAATTAAGTTGATTGAGATCAAATTATTAGAATGCAGACACATTTTTTACATTTCACTGGTAAAACACGATTGACATTGATCATGCCATAGTCTATTTTGAAATGTATTATGCCTAATTTGGTGTTTGAGGGTAGCCTATTAAAAATATAAATGTTGGGCATATGCAAACGTTGCAATTGAAGGATGCATTTTTATGCATATTCCATAAATATATTCAATAAGCTACATTTGTAGGTACAACCTTTAAGAAATTATGATGAAACCATTAACATTAACGTGTGTGCTACCAAATGTTTGTATTTATGTAAGCTCACTGTCCTGCAAAATCATTCTGTTGTCCTGCATTTGTGTATTTTAAATGTGGTCACTTTAGGTGTGAATAGGGTTTTGTCCCTCCTTTTCTTGTAGGAAAGCAGTTGAAGTATTCAGACACAATACAGAAGTTGTTGGGATCGTCCACCGCTAACACAGTGATGACCTCACAGCAGCATTCCCTCCCCAATGCAAATGTCAACCCTCCCCTCCTCATCCCCCAGAACTCATTAGCTCACCCGAGTAGGCCTCACATTCATCCAAACCAGCTGGACTCTACTCAGAGTAGTGCTGCCGGGCACCCTGCCTCCCACACAGGTCTGATGGGCGGTGTGGGGTCCTCGTTGGTGGGGACCTCCAGCGGAGTTGCAGTGAATAGGGGCACGTTGGCCTCCTGCACTAACTCTGCCTCCTCAAGGACGTCCTCGTCGGGACGCTTTGAACCCTGGCCCGAGGAGGCCGTAGACAATGCTTACGGCTTGTACTCACTGCACCGCATGTTCGACATAGTGGGAGCCCAGCTCACGCACCGCGATGTGCGAGTGCTCTCGTTCCTGTTCGTGGATGTCATTGACGAGTATGAGCGCGGTGGCATCAGGAGTGGCCGGGACTTCCTGCTGGCTCTGGAGCGCCAGGGGCGATGTGATGAGACCAACTTCAGACACGTCCTGCAGCTGCTTCGCATCATCACACGGCACGACCTGCTGCCCTACGTCACACTCAGGAAGAGACAGACCGGTAAGTGTTGGTTTCTTCTCAATCTTTGCCTTTTTCAGGCCCACTGTCATTTTATATATAAAAAAAAATGAAAGACCAAACTACATGTAATGGTGTTGAGACCGAGAAACGTAGATTCCCCATCTGCAAAATGTTATGTTGTCAATCTCCTGAATGTTATTCCGAATATTTCTCTCCACTTCTCGCCATCTTGAAAACACACTTTCTTGTCCCTTAGTTAACAATTGACAGTTTACGTTAAATGGAAATATTTTAAGTCACTAACCAAAAGCCTTCATGTGCTTTACATTTCA
This sequence comes from Oncorhynchus mykiss, assembly GCF_013265735.2. Lineage (NCBI taxonomy): Eukaryota > Metazoa > Chordata > Actinopteri > Salmoniformes > Salmonidae > Oncorhynchus > Oncorhynchus mykiss. Next base: position 52,871,966 of record NC_048580.1, on the reverse strand, counting down.
GTGTGCCCAGACCCAGTGGATAAGTACCTGGAAGAGACGTCGGTGCGTTATGTGTCCCCCAGAAGAGGAGGAGAGAGCAGGGAGGCTGCACCCCACAGAAGGACAGGTGGGTTTGACTCTGCATGTATACAGCTACATACACTACATACAGTATACTGAAGAATGTGGATACTGCTTCAAATTAGTGGATTCGGCTATTTCAGCTACACCAGTTGCTGACAGGTGTATAAAATTGAGCACATAGCATGCAAACGCCATAGAAAAACATTGGCAGTAGAATGGTCTTACTGACGAGCTCAATGACTTTCAACGTGGCACCATCATAGGATGTCACTTTTCCAACAAGTGAGTTAGTCAAATTTCTGCCCTGGTAGAGCTACCCTGGTCAACTGTAAGTGCTGTTATTGTGAAGTGGAAACGTCTAGGAGAAACAATGGCTCAGCCGTGAAGTGTTAGACCACAAAAGCTCACCGACCGCGAAGTGCTGAAGCGTGTAAAAATTCTGTCCTCAGTTGCAACACTCCCAACCGAGTTAAACTGCCTCTGGAAGCAACGTCAGCACAAGAACTGTTCGTCGGGAGCTTCATGAAATGGGTTTTCATGGCTGAGCAGCCGCACACACGCGTAAGATCACTATGCGCAACGCCAAGCGTTGTCTGGAGTGGTGGCTCGCCGCCATTGGACTTTGGAACAGTAGAAACGCGTTCTCTGAAGTAATTAATCGCTTCACCATCTGGCAGTCTGACGGACTAATCTGGGTTTGGTAGATGCCAGGATAATGCTACCTGCATTACAGTGCCAACTGTACATTTTGGTGGAGGAAGAATAATGGTCTGAGGCAGTTCATGTTTCTGGCTAGGCCCCTTAGTTCTAGTGAATGGAAATCTTAATACTACAATGACATTCTTTGTGGCAAAAGTCTGGGAAGCCCTTTCCTGTTTCATCATGACAATGCCCCTGTGCACAACGCAAGGTCCATATAGAAATGGTTTGTCGAGATAGGTGTGGAAGAACTTGATTGGCCTGCACAGAGCCCTGACCCCAACCCCATTGAACACCTTTGGGATGAATTGGAACGCCAACTGCGAGCAAACTAATCGCCCAACATCAGTGCCTGACCTCACTAATACTCTTGTGACTTAATGAAAGCAAGTCCTCGCAGCAATGTTCCAACATCTAGTTGAAAGTATTCCCAGAAGAGTGGAGGCTTTTACAACAGCAAATTGGGGGTGGGGTTTTGGAATGACATGTTTGACGAGCAGGTGTCCACATACTTTTGGTGATGTAGTGTATGTGTGTTGGGGGAATTAATAGAATTGGTGGAAATAGTGACATAAATACATCTGTAAATGTCTTTGCCCCCCACTCTACTAACAGGTCCCCAGCCAGTGATCTGCTGTTCTCCATCGGGGACCCAGGTGGGCCCTTCCCGCACCAAGCCAGGCCCCCCATTACCCAGCCGCAAAAGAAAGAGGGCCTACGCCATAGGTGACTGCAGGGAAAAGCAAACCTGTGGTAAGGGCATTTTGAGTGTGTATCATGAAAGCACGGAAGAAAAAAACTTCTTAAGTAACTTTATGCTTTCAAAGGTTGTATCTACTTTTTGTCAGTTATTTCATGACAATGAATGACAAAGGACTTGGCTAAAGCACATGCATACAGATCTGCGCCAAATTATACAGGCGCTGATTAAAAATTAATGATTGCGGCATGATTCATTGACAGTATAATTTCCAATAGACGGCACACCTCTTCCTCTGTGTCACCCCTCCCCTTGTTCTTCCCTATTCACCCCACACCCCTGCAGACATCCGCCTACGAGTGCGTGCTGAGTACTGCCAGCATGAATCAGCGCTTCTGGGAAACGTTTTCTCCAATAAGCAGGAGGCTCTGGAGAGGCAGTTTGAGAGGTTCAACCAGGCAAACACTATCCTCAAGTCCCGGGACCTGGGCTCCATCATCTGCGACATCAAGTTCTCGGAGCTCACCTACCTAGATGCTTTTTGGCGGGACTACATCAACGGCTCCCTGCTGGAGGCCCTGAAGGGTGTCTTCATCACAGACTCACTCAAACAGGCAGTGGGCCATGAAGCCATCAAACTCCTGGTCAATGTGGATGAGGAGGACTATCAGGCTGGCCGCCGCAAGCTGCTCCGGAATCTGGTCACAGGAGTGGGGGCAGGGTCTGCAGCTGAAACCGCAGCCGCACTTGGAGGGAGCAGAGGGACTCCATCCTAGAAACGCATGCGTCTGCTGCTTTTAGCAGAGGGGGAACCCTTGTCCCGAATAAGAGAACTTGACTTCATGGTGAGGACAGGAGCAAGAAAAGTGAAAAGGCTGTTCTGTTTCAGGAAGAAGTGTGAGGGAGAATGCTGGGTGCCCTGCCCTTTCATCTATGAAGGGAATGTGAAATAAAAGTGATCCAAAGCAAGTGAGTCAGGAGATGTGGAACACAGACCGAAGAGAAGTGCTTTGAAAGGTGAAGGGCTTTGTTCTTTCTGCTGGAGGGACAATGCTAATATTTTCTATTGTAACTTGTGAGTTGACTATAAAATCAGATTTTACATTTTCTTTTGGTTTCACACATCTCTTTCCCAAAAAGTGTTCATGAAATGTCCCCTTGTAGACTATTTCTTCACATGGCTATAAGCAGGCAAGTCACTGTTGGGACATTTTGCATTTTGTTTATTGCCAGGCTAGGACCGAATCCTTGTAAGCCAGAGACATTACCATCATACAATTATTTGGTAGTAAATAAGTCTGAAATTTTCTCAAACTGCTGGTATCTTGCTGTCAAATGAACAAATATTGTGAACCAAATCAACAAGAATGATTAACAATATTTGTTCATTTGACAACAAGGTACCAGCATTTTGAGAAGGGGAAAAAAATATTAACCTTACCGAGAGGTGTCAGAAGTGCTTGAAAATTGTTGCATCACAAACATACATTCAACAAAATATAGAATGCAGTTATATATAAATATTTTTTTTTAAACGGTAAGTCATGTTGAAGTCATCTTGCTCCCTAAATACTGTATCTGGGCAATTCCACGGTAGCAGTAACACTGAGACGCCGATGTTTCACTTTAAAATGTATGCCAAACAAAAAACCTATGATTGCAAAGTTAAACAAAGCATACAACTCTATGCACAAGAACTTGTTTAAAAATTTCCGCAGAACATTGCATATGCAAAGTTTGGTAACCGAATTACAGCACAAATTGTCATTCTGTTACCAAACTTTGCATCGGCACTGTTCTGTGTTTTTGTAACATTTTCAGTTGGAATTGTAAAAACTTTAAAAAAAACCTGAAAGTGTTGAATAAAAATGAAATGGTTGAAGTGTTTCCATTATCCATTTAGGCAAATTGCACTTGACTAAATTGGCGACAGCCTGTATGCCCTCCCACCTATCTGTTCCATGTCTCAGGTAGACCAAGTTATCTGGATAGAATGCAATAGTTGACCAATATTTGCCGTAGTCTTTTTTAAATATTTATATATTTTTGGGGGGTACATTTTACCCCTTTTTCATAATATCCAATTGGTAGTTAGTCTTGTACCGTCGTTGCAACTCCCGTACGGACTTGGGAGAGGCGACGGTCCAGAGCCCTGCGTCCCCTGAAACAAAACCCTGCCAAGCCACACTGCTCGCTTAACCAGCCGCACCAGTGTGTTGGCGGAAACACAGTCCAGCTGGCGACCGCAGTCACCGTGCAAGCGCCTGGCCCGCCACAAGGAGTCGCTAGAGCGCGATGGGACAAGGATATCCCGCCGGCCTAACCTGGACGACGCTGGGCCAATTGTGTGCCGCCTCATGGGTCTCCCGGTCGCCTGCGACACAGCCAGCGATGCAGTGCTTTAGACCGCTGTGCCAATCGGGATGTCTTATTTGCCATATTCTAATCATAATCGTGCCAATGTATCGCCACGGTCCGTGCCATGGTGACTCCTGTAGATCTGTAATAATTGGATGGTGAAACTTGCATCCAGCCAACCAGAAAAGCAGGGCGAAGCAATTCAGGGAATTTTGAAAGTCAAAACAGTCCTTGTTCTGCAAATAAACATTTTTTAAATTGAAAAATAGATTTAGCAAGCAGTAGGCATTTACAATGAAATGTGGAGTGGAGCTTTTATAGTTACGTGTATTACATGCCCGCATACATTAAAAATTATTTGCCCATCCATAATTCATTTGAAAAAGTTTCCCTAATTTGTTGCAATAAATCAAGTTAGACGACAGAAAAATCCACCCATGTCAAACGGATAATAATTCTCATATCTGCTGTTTCCATTACACATGGCACATTCTTTTGATGTGACATTGCTTGGTCAATGGAAACCTGCCTCGTGTCACTTACCGTACTGTGGAATTGCCCGTCTACTCTCACGTATATAAAAAAAAAAAAGTTAAATTGTATTCACCCATGGCTCAGATTTCTTACTGATTTTGTATGTCAAAATTTGCATTTAATTTGAAAAAATGCTACATTTATTCTTTAAGCAATTGTTTTGTTATCGTTATATTTGTGAGAGATACAACCTCTCTGTCTCTTCTAAATCCACATGAAATCAATCATCTGTTTACTATACCTTTTTTGATGTCAATGTAAATTATCATAGAGAAGCAGGTTGGCATTTATTGTCATGAGTCTTTCACCAGGAGGCAGCGATTCTGCAGAGGTCACTATAGCTGGCACAGCCACAAAGTCATAAGATCTGATTTTAAACCTAACCTTAACCACACTGGTAACCCTAATGCCTAACCTTAAATTAAGCCCAAAAAGCAAATATTTGTTTTCATGAATTTTTCAATATAGCCAATTTTGACTTTGCAGTTGGCCCATCTAGTGGAATTTACTCTGACATTATTTGCTCTGACGTTATTTTGGAATTTGAAATGGAAAAAATGCTAATTTAGATAATGAAATGCATAAATCAAACTTTCAGAAAAAGAAAGACAAACGTTTTGAGTTTATCAATATTGATTCAGTACTATCTTTGATCTGCTTTCCAAGTCATCTCAAATTTTACTACAATTGCTCATTTTGTTTCGTGCAAATGTTCAAGACCAAAATAATTGGTGATTTATTTTGGACCAAATTTTCAGGGCATGTCTGCGTTAAGGATTATATTATGTTTGGCTGGCATAGATTAATCTTTGTCCACAGTTCAATAGCCTACAATCAGACACAATTTAGCATGGTTAAGTGCTACCCCAGTTAAGAGCCTCCGATACTTACTTTAGGAAGTTAACATTGAGCAAAGACTGCCATTTGAATATTTAATGCAGTTCCCCTCATTTTGTAATTTATTGGTAAATGAATGTTATAGCCTACAAGATGAGCATTTTTCACACTTTTGCAGAGCAGCCATTACATTTTTTATGGAAGATGAAACCGCTTTCAAAAATCACTCTTGATAATAAACTCTAGTTAATAAAATGATCAGTGACATTCCCCTTTACATGGTCATTTAATAAAATAGCTAGTCCTAATTGGTGCTAAAATCTTATCTTGGTACATAAAAGGTTCTGTCTGGTAGTTTGAAGTAAGAATGCCAGAAATTAGGATTGTTTAGCAATTTGACACATGCCATCTTTTATTTTAGTATCAGTTTTACTGCTACCTTTTCTTGCTAACCCAATTATCTTTAGATAGATAGTTGTATAAAAAAAAGTCCCCTCGGCCAACTGAAGTTATTGAGGAGTTTCCCATACCAACCCTTGGGCACATGTCAGAAAAGGACACACCACACTTTAAAGCCACTGTTACGATGGGATATGTTTTTCTAATGGAATATAGCAAAGTTGCAAACTGGTATCTATTGTACACAGTGTACAAAACATTAGGAACACCTTTCTTATATTGAGTTGCACCCCCTTTTGCCCTCAGAAGAGTCACAATTCGTCGGGCATGGACTCTACAAGGTGTCAAGTATTCCACAGGAATACTGGCCCATGTTGACCCCAATGCTTCCCACAGTTGTGTCAAATTGGCTGGATGTCCTTTGGGTGGTGGACCATTGTTGATACACACGGAAAACTGTTGTGTGAAAAACCAGCAGCATTGCAGTTCTTGGCACCTACTGCCATACCTCATTCAAAGGCACTTAAATATTTTGTCTTGCCCATTCACACTCTGAATGACACATACACATTCTATGTCTCAATTATTTCAAGGCTTAAAAATCCTTCTTTACTCCGTCTCCTCCCCTTCATCTACACTGATTGAAGTGGATTTAACAGGTGGGATCATAGTTTTCACTGGTATTCACCTGGTCAGTATGTCATGGATGGAGCAGGTGTTCCTAATTTTTTTGTGCACTCAGTATATAGGTTCTATATTCGTTTTTAAATATCTGACTTAAGATAGATTGCATGTCTGATCATGATCCCAGAAACTTGAGACAACTTTTGTAACCTGTAGATAATTCATTAGGTTATATTTAATTTGCTTTGCAATTTTTTTACTGCATTTTTCTTGCGTAGTGCAAGCAAATGGGACTGTTCATGAATTGGAGAGATGTGTATTGTCAACACCATACAGCTGATTGGCACTTTATTTTTTAACTGTTTAAAATATTTAGCTGTACCACACAAACATTAGTCAAATCCACCACTCAGAAATCTAGGACATAAAAGCAAAAAATGCATCACATTGCTGTCGACCATTTTATTTTGTAATTATTTTGTGTTGACCAAGAAAGAGATTGTGGTATTATGTGAATATGAACATGGTTATAGGTGATGGGTACATTTTAATGTCTGTAAAAAAAAATAAAGTTCTTTAAAAATCTATACAAATGTGGTATTAGCAATATTGTGACATTGACAAGATTGCATTGATTTAACATTTGCTAAATTGCTGTTTTTATTTCATTACAAGAAAGAGTGATTGATTAATCATCTATAGTCTGATTTTGACAAAGTTTCATGCCCATTTGTCTTGTAGTGGATTTTAATTGTACCAGATAATTTGAATGTACTGTAGAATGTAAAACAAATTCTTCAGAAATTACTGCACTTTTTCCTTTTTCTTTCGGCAAAGAGCCCTGCCTAAAACCTTGCAAGTCATTAGCGTTAGTAACAGGACAGAGACTACAACAGTCAGGAGAAGTACCAGCACATCCACATTGTGGTAAGCATACCAGGGCATCTTGTAGGACTCAGTGCGCAAGTGTGCTGCACCCTTGTGTCTCACAGCAAATTCTAGCCAGAAGATGGCGTTGTCCAATGGTTTGAGAGGTGTATCATGGTGGAGCTTTGACATCCTGCGCATATTGTTTCTATAGTGCTTCCTGTTGTCCAGGATGTCTGTCAGTGCCTGTGTCATAGGTTCCACCTTTAGGGTTGTCACCTCGAGAACCTTAGCCACACCCCTGGCCTGTAGACGCAGCATGTTGTCAAACTGGTCAAAAATTAGAGGAAGGCCTAACATGGGAACACCATGGTAGATGGCCTCATAGATCCCATTGGTGCCCCCATGTGTAACAAAGGCTCTAGTTTTGGGATGGCCCAGTAGGTCATTCTGAGGCAGCCAGTTCACCAACAGTGTGTTGTTGCCTAGAGTAGAGGGCTTCTCTCCCGTGTGTCTCCACACCACCTTCTGAGGCAGGAGGGCGAAGGCAGTGGCAATGACCTCTGAGATCTCCGGTAGGAGGCTACCCAGCAGACTCCCCAAAGACATGACCACAACCCCATGTTCCCCCGAGCTTTGCATAAATGCCTCTAACTCTGCTGGCAAAGGCTTAGAAGGCTTACACTGGAAGCCCCCCATGTAGACCACGTTGGGCATGGTGGGGCGTGGGAACTCAAACACAAAGTCCACTCTCATCAGCCATAGGTCAGCCCCTTGAATGAGAGAATAGATGTTGGTGTTTGGATCGATGAATTTGTTGATCACACCCTGGTATAAGGGTCTTGTTATGCCATAATCAATATAAAGAGCGATTCCATAATGCAAGAAGTTTTTCAGTTTGTTGGCAAAGCTCATTTTATCTGTGACCAGTGACCCGATAGTTGGTATGTAAGAAAGGGGCGAAGGTGCAATTGCAAAGTGTCCCTCTGCATTAGTGATCCAACGAACGTTAAGCACAATAGGAAGACCCAAGTAAGTCCCTAATACAACTCCTCCTGCAAATCCAGGATCAGTCAACATTAAATCAAAGTTGGCTGCCTTCAGCTTCTCCATTAATTGTTTGTCCTCCATGGCTAAGAGGGCCATTTCAGCACTGCTGCGATGGGCCTCCTCCAGCAAATTAATAGTCTCCTTCTGTAGCTCAATGAAGGACAAAACGGAGCGCTCTCGTGTCCATATCTCCAGGCTCCTCTTCAGGAAGTATGCCATGTAATGTGGGTCCTCCAGTCTGCTGGCCCTGGGCACCGGCACTGTGACGGAGGAGTAGTGGGGGGCGTGTTCAGGGACGTACCAGCTGGTGGACGAGCGGACCACCATTAAAGAGTGCCCCCGCTGGTGCAGCTCTCGCAGGAGGATGTCCATGTTGAGCCAATGGCTGCCGTCCACAGGGTACACCAGGATGTTGCCAGCATGGCTCTGAGCTGGGAACACCCACAGGAGACAGGTCAGGAGGAAGAGAGCAGGATGTGGAGGGAAGCAAAGTGGAGCTGCCACGGTGACTAGCATGGTTTGTCTGGAGAGGACAAAGAATGTAACAAATATTGTTGCTTTCTGTGTTTGAACAGTCTAAAACAGTTTTCATCCACCACACACACACACATTAAGTAATGTGACTAGTTGTTTACTATCTCAAACATGAATTCAATGCATTGGTTGCATATGTTCTTTTATCTTTTAGCTACATTGGCGGTAACAGACTGCCATTGATAAAAAGATAAATCAGTGAGATGCTGCAACTTTAAGATTGCCCGGCAGAAGAGGATGTGAAGCAAGCTAGGCAGATATGTTGGTGAGGCCATTATTGAGAATAAATAGTGGTTAGGCCAAACAAAATTGATTCACTGTTTAATGGATTTAACCCCCCAGAAAAGTGAGGCAAGTGAGAAAAAAAACATTAAGTGGATAAGGAATAACTTTACCACATTGTCCTAGGCACTTGTGCAGGTTCTAGGCCTAATGTGAGCTTCAAAAGTTATATTATTCCATGGGAAAACCTACACTATTTTTCTTAAAAAGAATGCAGATGTTACAATGTTGTTATAACCATGAGCAATTAAACACAATGGGAAGTATAACTTGTGACAGTTTCTTTATTCCTGATTATAAAAAAGTGCAATCCAATCTCCTAATTGAATGTGATGCATAGGGCAATAGAGTAAACTATTTTAAAAAATTCTAATTACAGAATGATTGACAATACATGTGTAATAAAATAAATGTTAATGTATAATAATAAGTTAATTACCTGAATGCATCTCTATAGCCTATAGGCGTTAACAAAATAGTCATACAAATGTGATTAGGCCTGTCATAGACTAGGTCTTGAAGAAAGAGGGTCAATCAAGTTAGGTCTGCCAAATTAATATAAAAAAAATACACATATCCAGCTGTAGGGGGCGGCAGGGTAGCCTAGTGGTTAGAGCGTTGGGCTAGTGACCGGAAGGTTGCAAGTTCAAATCCCCGAGCTGTCATTCTGCCCCTGAACAGGCAGCTAACCCACTGTTCCTAGGCCGTCATTGAAAATAAGAGGCATCAATCTATAGAGCTAAAGCTTGACTAAATTCGAGCCCAGTAACTTTGCTCAACGCATCCTCCTTCGATTGTCTCGTCTGGCTGCCACGAAAAGGCCCCACCTTGGAGACCTTAGATCATATCATTGTGGATCTACGGGAAGCGTGTGCGCACTTCAAACGCTTTCTGTCTTGTTGTTATCGGTTGACCTACTACTACTAGTACCGGTAAAATGTAAGTTATGAATCGCAAATCACCATACAGCTAACACACTTCGATTTCATCAATCATTTTGACTTCAATTTGGTTGTCCAAAATACTATCAGTCCAAAATACTATCACCTTGCACTGCGTCTTTGCTGATGAATACCCTGATCTCTGGTTCAATGACGTTGTTGTTTCGTCTATTAATCACTTCTAATATATCTGAAATTGACGCATTAACCATGCATTTAACTGACTGTTTGTTTATAATGAGGGACGTCCCACGTTTAACCTGGACACATAAATAGTAGGCATTTGGAGCTGGCTTCAGCCATGACAGCATGAGAGAAAAATTAAACATCGGCAAGTGATCTGCAGATGCGAGCCTGTGTGTTTCACTGTCTCGAAGCTCGAACATGATCTGAGCACGTGATCTGAGGCTGTTTGGTCTCTTGAGCTTCAATTTGGGAAGGCCTCAAAGGAGAGGGGACAGTGCATTACAAGCAAATCATACATTGCCCATATATTTGTGGGGTGTGGAGAAAAGTAAGGCGGGGCATCCGTTAAACAGTAATTCAACTTTGGCCGGCCTTAGATTATAAAAAACGAGACTAGCATTCAAATAGCAGTAGTTGTTGTCCCGTGGAGGCTCTTCAGAGGAGGAAGGTGAGTACCATCCTCCAGTGAATTTCATTTAAAAAATGGTTAAACATTTAAAAGGTTATCCTTTTTAGATAAAACTATACTAAATGTATTTACGTCACCAAATAATTTATTAAACACAGTTTTTTTGCATTGAAGGTCTACAATAGCCTCAACGGCACTCTTTAGGGTAGCACCATGGTGTAGCCGGAGGACATCTAGCTTCCGTCCTCCTCTGGGTGCATTTACTTCATTACAAAACCTAGGAAGCTCATGGTTCTCCCCCTTCCATAGACTTACACAGTAATCATGACATCTTACGGAGGGAGGACTTCCTCCAACCTATCAGAGCTCTTGCAGCATGAACTGACATGTTGTCCACCCAGTCAAAGGACCAGAAAACAAATCAAGTACTGAAAGCATAAGCTACAGTAGTTGACTCAAAGAGAGAGAAAGACAATAGTTGAACAGTTTTTAACAAATTAATTTCTTCCAAAATGAAAGACAAGAAGGAGAGAGAGATTATTATTTTATTTTTTTACTTTAAGTTTCACTTACTTAGCTAGCAAATGCAGCTAGTGAGTTTAGCCTACTCAAGCACCCTGCTCAAACAGAGGGATGCTATGTTAGCTAGCTGGCAATGACTATCCAACACAACACTGGAACTCCTCCAAGTAGAGGTAAGCTTTTGGTTTGACTAATTTATTGCAACCGGGCCCTCCGGTTTAAGTGCTAAACTACTTACTGACTACACTAACGTTACTGCATGATCGTAGCGGGTTTACTAACGCATTAGTTGTATTAGCTATGTTGACTATGACGTTACTTCAGCTAATATGGTGACAACGATGTAGGATGTGTGTAGAGGTTAAGATATGGTTTGGCTTGGAAAGGTTTTTTGTCTGGTCACGTACAACTGATGTGTTGTGGATTGAAATCCACAAGCAAAGGGAAAAGGTGAGAGGAGGAGAGTGCATAGATGCGAGAAGGAATACAACATGGCTGCTATGAAAGTGAACTGTCTTTACACGTGATCAGGGGTGTATTCATTCCGTCGATTCTGTTGAAAAACTTTTCTTAAACAGAAGCAAACGGAACAAAACGGGAATATACATACCTACATTTGTCCTACACAAACTCTGGTTTGCAACTCTTTGACTAATGATTACACCCTACATCAGCTAGATGCAGGCAAGAGTGTGCAAGGCAGTATTGAATGTATCACTGTTTGTCCATGTGTCACTGTCTGTTGCCTCAACATTTTTCTCTCAACCTTCTGTCGCCTCAACATTTTCTCTCAACCTTCTGTCACCTCAACATTTTCTCTCAACCTGTGTGCACCTACGTTGTAAACTTTCATTCATAGGCTAGGTTGTAGCAACTTCATGATAGGTATAGAGAAAAATTTTGTATCATATAGTAAGTAGCCTTAATCTATCGTAGTTAAATTGAACTGGGTGAATGGAGTATGAATGACAGTCATCCAATATGGTGTACACTTGAACTGAAGTTGGATCCCTTCCTTCACCTGACACCAACCTTTGTGTGAGCCACAATGGACATGGCCAAACAAGTTTTTACCAGATAATGGACTTTTATGTGATGATATACACTGCACATAGATATCTCATTCAGTGTAATCAGAATTTAGTTGTTTGAAGGAGGGGAGAACAATGTGCTCATAAATGTGAAGCTCTTTAGGCTTGAGGATGTTATGTATAGGTACCAGTATACCTTTGTTACTCATTTGCAGAAAGTCATAACATTTTGCATCCACTTGTGTAACGTAACTTTCCCTGAACCCAAAGTTGGGGCGGCTCTGCACATTGGACCACATTTATTTGAAGTTATTTGGTACAGTATTATGGATATTTTTTTTTCAAAGAACAGAATGTAACACACACACATACTATACCAAAATAAAAGGCCACATCTTACCTTGGGTAGGAAGATATGAGCACCTTGTTGAAAGTGGCCCCAAAAAGTCCCTTTAAGTATGAGAGTACTTTGAAATAGGGATGAATATCTCCAAGGCAAAGAAAAATGCAATCCTGTCAGTGGCTGTTTCTTCACTACTGCTCAACACAGTTTTTCGGAGACTACTAAAACAAACACATATGTCGCACTTTGACACACCACAGGAAGAGTACAAATGAACTTTGACCCAGATATGTGACATTGTCTGGGCCATAGCCAAAGGAGAGAAGGTGTGCCTGATCTGAAGCATGTGTTCTGGAATATAATGCCTGCCCCAAAAACAGATTATGCAGAGGGGATTATGTACAATTCATTCACAATGACTCAGCCTCTCATAATCCAAAAACAATGTGATCATGAAAAGTGCAAGATATGAGATTTATTCCCATGCAAGTATATTCATTCATAATTAAATATTGTTTCAAAACCAATAGTAAAAGCATTAGCAGTTATATGATCTCTAAAGGGGAATTATATATCTAACATTGTCGTTTAAAGCATACTCGGAGCAACGTGCAGCGTGATCTGGGTTCCACATCTTTATTTAGTGAAATGCACAAAACAATAAAGCAAGAACGAAACGTGACGACAATGGAGTGCTGACATATAACTACCCATAAACAATATCCCACAAAACACAGGTGGAAAAAATGCTACTTAAATATGATCCCCAATTAGAGACAACGATTACCAGCTGCCTCTAATTGGGAATCATACAAAATCACAACATAATCAAAACATAGACAAACAAAACTAGAACCCCACATAGAAATAATAAACTAGACTAAACCCCGAGTCACGCCCTGACCTACTCCACCATAGAAAATAAGGGCTCTCTATGGTCAGGACGTGACAGTACCCCCAAAGGTGCGGACTCCGGCCGCAAAACCTGAAACCAGCATCGGGGGCGGCTTTGGTGCGGGACGAAGAACCCGCTCATCCCGCGGATCCAGCTATGGACCCAGGCTGAACACTGTGCCTGGACTGGACCTAGATACCGAGGAAGGCTCCTGCCATGGAGCGGGACTGGACGCCATGTCTGGATTGGGCATCGGCGCAGAGGAAGACTCCTGCCTTGGAGCTGGACTGGACACCGTGCTCGGACTGAGCATCGGCACAGAGGAAAGCTCCTGCCCTGGAGCTGGAGGTTCCGGACTGTGGACCATCGCAGGAGGTTCCGGACCGTGGACTGTCGCAGGAGGTTCCGGACCGTGGACCGTCGCAGGAGGTTCCGGGCCGGGGACCGTTGCCGGAAGTTCTGGACTGGGGACCGTTGCCGGAAGCTCTGGACTGGGGACTGTCACCGGAAGCTCTGGACTGGGAATCGTCGCCTGAAGCTCTGGACTGGGGAGGCGCACTGGAAGCCTGACGTGTGGGGCCGGCACAGGTGGTGCCAGACTGGTGACACGCACCTCAGGGCGAGTGCGAGGAGCAGGCACAGGACACATCGGACTGGGAAGGCGCACTGGAGGCCTAGTGCGTGGAGCCGGCACAGGTGGTGCCAGACTGGTGACACGCACTTCAAGGCGAGTGTGGAAAGCTGGCACAGGACTTACTGGGCTGTGAATGCGTACTGGAGACCTGGTGTGTGGATCCCGCACAGATTTCACCAGACTAATAGCACTCTCCTCAGGACGAGTACGGGGAGCTGACTCAGGTGGCATTAAACTGATGGCACGCTCCTTAGGGCAACTGTCGTGCATCTCCCACCAACTCAACAACTCTCTCCGCTCTTTCTCCTCCAATACCTCCATCCACTCCTCTCTGACGTTCTCTGACTCTCCTTTCACTCACCTCCAGTTTCTCCCTCTTCTCCCAGACTGGCTCTGGTTCACTCAGCTCCGCCAATCACCCCATGTGCCCCCCCCAAAAAATTTGGGCTGTCTTTTGGTCTTTCTCTGTGGCCGCAAATCCCGGCGTCGTCGCTGTCCTCCCTTCTCTCCTTGCGTCCCCCGCCAAGGAAGGCGATCCTGTCCTGCCAGGATTTCCTCCCAAGTCCAGGATCCCTTCCCGTCCAGAATCTCCTCCCAAGTCCTCTCCTCCTGGGCACGCTGCTTGGTCCTGTTGTGGTTGGATATTCTGTCACGTTCGCTGGAATAATTATCGGACCAAGCTGCAGAGCGATATGGTTTCCACATATAATTTATTAGAAACGCACAAAACAATAAAGCAAGAACGAAAGGAAGGTGACGACAATGGAGTGCTGACATATAACTACCCATAAACAATATCCCACAAAACACAGGTGGAAAAAAATGCTACTTAAATATGATCCCCCAATTAGAGAATGATTACCAGCTGCCTCTAATTGGGAATCATACAAAATGACCAACATAGACAAACAAAACTAGAAGCCCAACATAGAAATTAAACCCCCAGTCACGCCCTGACCTACTCCACCATAGAAAATAAGGGCTCTCTATGGTCAGGACGTGACAAACACGCAATTTGCGCATCACCAGTTAGAAAACAACTTTGCATAAAGCGTTTTATGACTGGCTTGAACTGAGTTATTGTGGGTGGCATTATTTTCTGTTATATATCTAACATGCAATTTGAGAATTACCAGTTAGAAAACAACTTTGCATAGAGCTTTTTATGACGGGCTTGAACTGAGTAATTGCGGATGGCATAATTTAAATTTTTAAAAAAATCGTTTTTCCCCTGCTTTATTCTCTCATTTACATAATGCATGTACATGAATCCTAATTTAGAATTGGGTCCTTAGTGAAAAGGGAGTTTCCTTTTAAGGTGTAACCCGTTGAGATATTGACCCCACCCCACTATCTATCATGAAACAGGCCTACCCCTCAAGGAATTGAAAGTGGGAAGAGGAAAGCGCCTTGAACATACTCATTTGGCTCTGAAACAACCATTTCCCAATTAAATTAATTATTTTTTCCAAAGCTTGTATTCCGTTTTGATAAACAGTGTGTTAGTCTTATTCCCAGAGAAGATGCCTTCATGTGGTTTCTTCAAATAGTAATCTTCACAGGTGTTATATAATGTGTATTCAGTGATAAATAAATGCCACGTTTTGTTAGATATCAGTTTTTTTCTTTGTAGGAATCAGGTGACACACAACAAAAGGTAACAAAATCTGTCTATAAAAAGGTTCATACATGACAATACACTCATTCTCAACGTTGATCATGACTCTTACACCCAAGCGCAAGTGGTACCTAGCATTTGTGATTGCAGGTGAGCGAACTGTATTTTAACAATACCATTTATTAATATTTATGTTAACTATTTATGAATGTGTTTGCCCCATATGAGCAAATAGTGTGTTTCACAAAATACTTAATGCACAATTCATATTGTGTGTACTACATGTATACACAGGGCTCTAAGATTTCATGTAGTAGTTTTGTGCATAGGTTCTCAGCAAATAATAATGTATTTAATATTATTGGGTTAATCGACAATAGTGACTCTACTCACTAACATTTCCATTGTATAAACACCCTATTGCTTTGCAAAAGTTCAGAAACAGCACTGTGAGGTATGTGACTACTAATATCCTGGTCTACTTTGCTTTCCAATTAATCTGTTAACTAAAAGCAAATGAGAACTGAAACACGTCTCTTATCAACTCACACAGACACAGGACTTTTGACATGGCAATACAATATAACATCTTTACCTAATTGTTTGTTTATCATTATTTTTCCACTTATGTAGTTGTTTGCACCAATGAAGGAGCATCTCGAGTTCCAGATAGAAGTAAGTATAGTGAAGCAGACTTGTAACTAATTCTGTTAATAAGTTTAATCTTAATAAAAATACAAAATCAAATGTACAGTGCCTTGCAAAAGTATTCACCCACCTTGGCATTTTTCCTATTTTGTTGCATTACAACCTGTAATTTAAATAGATTTTTGTTTGGATTTCAGGCAATGGACATACACAAAATAGTCCAAATTGGTGAAGTGAAATGAAAAAAAGAACTTGTTTCAAAAAATTCAAAAAAATGGAAAAGTGGTGCGTGCATATGTATTCAACCCCTTTGCTATGAAGCCCCTAATAAGATATGGTGCAACCAATTACCTTCAGAAGTCACAATTAGTTAAATAAAGTCCACCTGTGTGCAATCTAAGTGTCACATGATCTGTCACATGATCTCAGTATATATACACCAGTTCTGAAAGGCCCCAGAGTCTGCAACACCACTAGGCAAAGGGCACCACCAAGCAAGCGGCACCATGAAGACCAAGGAGCTCTCCAAACAGGTTAGGGTCAAAGTTGTGGAGAAGTACAGATCAGGGTTGCGTTATAACAAAAATATCTGAAACTTTGAACGGAGCACCATTAAATCCATTATTTAAAAAATGGAAAGAATATGGCACCACAACAAACCTGCCAAGAGAGGGCCGCCCACCAAAACTCACAGCCCAGGCAAGGCGGGCATTAATCAGAGAGGCAACAAAGAGACCAAAGATACTCCATAGCGGAGATTGGAGTATCTGTCCATAGGACCACTTTAAGCCGTACACTTTGGGGGGCTGGGCTTTACGGAAGAGTGGCCAGAAAAAAAGCCATTGCTTAAAGAAACAAAATAAGCAAACCCATTTGATGTTTGCAAAAAGGCACGTGGGAGACTCCCCAAACATATGGAAGAAGGTACTCTGGTTAAATGAGACTAAATTTGAGCTTTTTAGCCATAAAGGAAAACGCATTGTCTGGTGCAAAATCAACACCTCTCATCACCTCGAGAATACCATCCAGTGAAGCATGGTGGTGGCAGCATCATGCTGTGGGGATATTTTTTCATCGACAGGAACTGAGAAACTGGTCAGAATTGAAGGAATGATGGATTATGCTAAATACAGGGAAATTCTTGAGGGAAACCTGTTTCAGTCTTCAAGAGATTTGAGACTGGGACGGAGGTTCACCTTCCAGCAGGACAATAACCATAAGCATACTGCTAAAGCAACACTAGAGGGGTTTGAGGGGAAGCATTTAAATGTCTTGGAATGGCCTAGTCAAAGCCCAGACCTCAATCCAATTGAGAATCTGTGGTGTGACTTAAAGATTGCTGTACACCAGCGGAACCCATCCAACTTGAAGGAGCTGAAGCAGTTTTGCCTTGAAGAATGGGCAAAAATCCCAGTGGCTAGATGTGCCAAGTTTATAGAGACATACCCAAAAAGACTTGCAACTGTAATTGATGCAATAGGTGGTTCTACAAAGTATTGACTTTGGGGGGTGAATAGTTGTGCACACTCAAGTTTTCTGTTTTTTGTCTTATTTCTTTTTCGTTTCACAAGAAAAAAATATTTTGCATCTTCGAAGTGATAGGCATGTTGTGTAAATCAAATAATACAAACCCCCCAAAAATCTATTTTAATTCCAGGGCAACAAAATAGGAAAAATGCCAAGGGGGTGAATACTTTCGCCCAGCCACTGTAGTTCCATGATGACAATCATACACTGTAGTCCCTATATATGTGACTATCATATAAATACCCAGTCACTTAATGTGGGACTTAACAAAACAATTATTTTCCAGCCTCCACGGTCAGTGCTGGAGGAGTACGTTTAGTGGATGGCCCAAACAACTGCTCTGGCAGGGTGGAGGTTTATTATGCAGGCCAGTGGGGTACAGTGTGTGATGATGACTGGGACCTGCTGGATGCCAAGGTAGTGTGTAGAGCGCTGGGCTGTGGGGTGGCGCTGGAGGCCCCGGACCAGGCTCACTTTGGCCAAGGCAGGGGGGAGATCTGGCTAAAGGATGTGCAATGTTCTGGGAATGAAGGGTCACTGCTTGGCTGCAGCTCAGATGGACTGGGGTCACACAACTGTGGACATTCTGAGGATGCAGCAGCGATATGTGAGGGGCAGTCAGGTAAGTGAATGGTTGAAATTTCTCAGACAACTTATTTAAACTACCAACACCAGCCAGGGGCTTGTGTAATGCTACCATTTTTCCTCTCTCTCTCTCTCTCTCTCTTTCTCTCTTTCTCTCTTTCTCTGTCTCTCGCTCTCCCTCCCTCTCTCTCGCTCTCTCTCCTCCTCTCTCCCTTTCTTTCTCTCTCCCTCTCTCTCGCTCTCTCAGGTCCATCCCCTTCAGATTTCCATTGTGAGTAATTTCAAAATTATTCCCCAGACATCAATTCAACGTCTATTCCACATTGGTTTAACATAGTTTCATTGTAATGATGTGGAAACAATGTTGATTTAAACAGTGCGTTCCCAGTAGGTCTTTATGTTTCAATTCCAGAAAACCTCACTATATGCAAAGAAATTATAGTCACATCAGATATCTTGTATATTCACACGTCCTGAGAAGAAACCCTTTACTGCAAGGGCATATCGACAGACTTTTCACCTAGTCAACTCAGGAATGCGAACCACAAACGCTATTACCCGCTTGGCTACCTACCGCCTTTAACCTTTGACAATGGTAGATGCTGTCTGTCTCTCCAGCAGTAGTTGAAGAGGAAAGATTAAAATCAAATTTATTGGTCACATACACGTGTTTAGCAGGCTGCTCAGCAAGGAAGAAGCCACTGCTCCAAAACCGCCATAAATCCAGACTACGGTTTGCAACTGCACATGGGGATAAAGATCGTACTTTTTGGAGAAATGTCCTCTGTTCTGATGAAACAAAAATAGAACTGTTTGGCCATAATGACCATCATTATGTTTGGAGGAAAAAGGGGGAGGCTTGCAAGCCGAAGAACACCATCCCAACCGTGAAGTACGGGGGTGGCAGCATCATGTTGTGCGGGTGCTTTGCTGCAGGAGGGACTGGTGCACTTCACAAAATAGATGTTATAATGAGGCAGGAAAATGATGTGGATATATTGACGCAACATCTCAAGACATCAGTCAGGAAGTTAAAGCTTGGTTGCAAATGGATCTTCCAAATGGACAATGACCCCAAACATACTTCCAAAGTTGTGGCAAAATGGCTTAAGGACAACAAAGTCAAGGTATTGGGGTGGCTATCACAAAGCCCTGAGCTCAATCCCATAGAAAATTTGTGAGCAGAACTGAAAAAGTGTGTGCGAGCAAGGAGGCCTACAAACCTGACTCAGTTACACCAGCTTTGCCAGTAGAAATGTGCCAAAATTCACCCAACTTATTGTGGGAAGCTTGTGGAAGGCTACCTGAAATGTTTGACCCAAGTTAAACAATTTAAAGGCAGTGCTAACCAATACGAATTGAGTGTGTGTAAACTTATGACCCATTGGGAATGTGGTGAAAGAAATAAAAGCTGAAATAAACCGTTCTCTCTACTATTTTTCTGCCATTTCGCACTCTTAAAATAAAGTGGTGATCCTAACTGACCTAAGACATGGAATCTTTACTAGGATTAAATGTCAGGAATTGTGAAAAACTGGGTTTAAATGTACAGTGGGGCAAAAAAGTATTTATTCAGCCACCAATTGTGCAAGTTCTCCCACTTAAAATGATGAGAGAGGCCTGTAATTTTCATCATAGGTACACTTCAACTATGACAGACAAAATGAGGGAAAAAAAATCCAGAAAATCACATTGTAGGATTTTTAATTTATTTATTTGCAAATTATGGTGGAAAATAAGTATTTGGTCAATAACAAAAGTTTATCTCAATACTTTGTTATATACCCTTTGTTGGCAATGATAGAGGTCAAATGTTTTCTGTAAGTCTTCACAAGGTTTTCACACACTGTTGCTGGCCCATTCCTCCATGCAGATCTCCTCTAGAGCAGTGATGTTTTGGGGCTGTTGCTGGGCAACACGGACTTTCAACTCCCTCCAAAGATTTTCTATGGGGTTGAGATCTGGAGACTGGCTAGGCCACTCCAGGACCTTGAAATGCTTCTTACGAAGCCACTCCTTCGTTGCCCGGGCGGTGTGTTTGGGATCACTGTCATGCTGAAAGACCCAGCCACGTTTCATCTTCAATGCCCTTGCTGATGGAAGAAGGTTTTCACTCAAAATCTCATGATACATGGCCCCATTCATTATTTCCTTTACACGGATCAGTCGTCCTGGCCCCTTTGCAGAAAAACAGCCCCAAAGCATGATGTTTATACCCCCATGCGTCACAGTAGGTATGGTGTTCTTTGGATGCAACTCAGCATTCTTTGTCCTCCAAACACGACGAGTTGAGTTTTTACCAAAAATGTCTATTTTGGTTTCATCTGACCATATGACATTCTCCCAATCTTCTTCTGGATCATCCAAATGCTCTCTAACAAACTTCAGACGGGCCTGGACATGTACTGGCTTAAGCAGGGAGACACGTCTGGCACTGCAGGATTTGAGTCCCTGGTATCGTAGTGTGTTACTGATGGTAGGCTTTGTTACTTTGGTCCCAGCTCTCTGCAGGTCATTCACTAGGTCCCCCCCGTGTTGTTCTGGGATTTTTGCTCACCGTTCTTGTGATCATTTTGACCCCATGGGGTGAGATCTTGCGTGGAGCCCCAGATCGAGGGAGATTATCAGTGGTCTTGTATGTCTTCCATTTCCTAATATTTATTTGATTTTTTCAAACCAAGCTGCTTACTTGCAGATTCAGTCTTCCCAGCCTGGTGCAGGTCTACAATTTTGTTTCTGGTGTCCTTTGATAGCTTTTTGGTCTTGGCCATAGTGGAGTTTGGAGTGTGGAAGTTGCACTCATATGCACTCATGAAGCGTGGATTCCGATTGGTCAGACCAGCGTTGAATAGTCCTCACGACGGGTGCTTCCTGTTTGAGTTTCTGCCTGTAGGAGAATGATGTAATCGTGGTCCGATTTGCCTAATGGAGGGCCGGGGAGGGCCTTATATGCACTCTGGAAGGTAGTTTAGTAATGAGAGAGTTTTAGCAGCGCGAGTACAACAATCAATATGTTGATAGAATTTCAGGAGCCTTTTCCTCAAATTTGCTTTGTTAAAATACCCAGCTACAGTAAATGCAGCCTCGGGATATGTGGTTTCCAGTTTACATAAAGTCCAGTGAAGTTCTTTGAGGGCCGTCGTGGTATCAGCTTGAGGGGGGAAGTAGACCGCTGTGGCTACTATTGAGGAAAATTCTCTCGGGAGATAGTATCGTCAGCATTTGATTGTGAGATATTCTAGGTCAGGTGAACAGAAGGACTTGAGTTCATGTATGTTATCACAGTTACACCATAAGTTGTTAATCATAAAACATATACCAACACCCTTCTGCTTCCAGGCGAGATGTTTGATCCTGTTGGTGCAATGTACTGAGAACACAACTGGCTTTACAGAGTCAGACAGTGTATCTCGAGAGAGCCATGTTTCTGTGAAGCAGAGTATGTTACAATCCCTGGTGTCTCTCTGAAAAGCAACTCTCGCCTTGAGCTCATCAACTTTATTATCCAGAGATTGGACATTAGCAAGTAAAATACTCAGGAGTGGTGGGAGGTGTGCAGAAGACCGCCTCGAGTACCTTAATTACTCTGGGGAGAGCAAACAAAAGATCTGCTCCAGGGAAGTCGTAATCCTGTTCGTAATGTTGGAAGTTCTGGTGAGTTACCGTCGCTCTAATATCCAATAGTTCTTCCTGGCTGTATGTAATGACACAAAATAATTCCTGAGCTAATAACGTAAAAAATAGTACATAAACAAACAAAATGCTGCAAAGTTTCCTAAGAGCTAGTCGCGATGCTGCCATCTCGTCGGCACCATCATAACACCATACCATACTCGTTCTCTGTCTCTCTCTCTCTCTCTCTCCCTCTCCCTCTCTCTCTCTCTCTCTCTCTCTCTCTCTCTCTCTCTCTCTCTCTCTCTCTCTCTCTCTCTCTCTCTCTCTCTCTCTCTCTCTCTCTCTCTCTCTCTCTCTCTCTCTCTCTCAGGTACGTACCCTTCAGATCCAGATTCCCATTGTGAGTAATCTAAAAATTATTCCTTACTTTGTTTCAGTTGCAAACCAAGTCATAATATGTATTTGTACAACAAAAAGTCGGTGCCCGTTACAAGTTTCTTCCTTTCCCTTCCTCTTAACTCAAACAGCTGACTTGACAGTGCGCCTAGTTGATGGTCCCAACCGCTGCTCTGGCAGGGTGGAGGTCTACCAGGATGGGAGTTGGGGGACAGTCTGTGATGATAACTGGGCTTTGCTAGATGCCCAAGTTGTATGTAGGGAGCTGAGCTGTGGACCAGCCACAGAGGCTCCTCACCAGGCTCACTTTGGTGAGGGGAGTGGCTCAATCCTATTGGATGATGTGGCGTGCATGGGAAGTGAGGGATCTTTACTGGAATGCAGCTCAGGAGGGATAGGAAACCATGACTGTGGCCATGATGAAGATGCCAGTGTAACTTGCATGATGGGTAAATCTCAGTCTACAATTACAGTAGACAAAAATAGTTTATGTTCAGATGAATTAAGGATAATTTAATACCTGTTTTTCACAATATCTCACTTTCATTGTCAATGTCCCTTCTCCATATTTTCCTATTTTCATAACCTCCAATTCAAGAACAAGAAGATGCATTTAGAAACAGTAAGATCAATTCCATACAACTATATTATACGTGTGTCATTGGGGGCAGTGTGTGATGATGACTGGGACGTGAGCACTGCTGACAGCTCCACTGTATGTGGGCAATCTTTTTATTTATTTTTTACTAGGCAAGTCAATTAAGAACAAATTATTGTTTACAATGACGGCCTACCTCGGCGACGCTGGGCCAATTGATACAGCCTGAGTTTGAACCAGGCACTGCATCTCAGTGCAAGAGATGCAGTGCCTGGTTCAAACCCAGACCGCTGCGCCACTCGGGAGCCCTTGGGATGGCACCGGATTGACCGAGTTTGGTATGGGAGGTGGTATTCCCATTCTGCTAGAAAACATGGCCTGTGTTGGAACAGAGGACTCTCTCTTTTACTGCCTCTCTGATGTGATAGGTCAGTCTTGGTTATATGCTGTGGGATCTGAATTTATTGACAACCTTGATAAAGATGAACAAAAATGACTGTATGAAATAAATAATTAAAATACTGAACTAAATTGTATGCTCAGAAAAATGGGGAAATTATATTATTTATACTAATAACATTTCTTAGAGAAAGAGATTTTGTTAACAAGTAATATTTTTTTCTCTCAAAAAGGTAGGGGTCAAAATTATTGACACCCCTGTTTTCAATACCTTTCAATGCTTCACCTTGCGAGGATAACAACACTGAACCTTTTTCTAAAATGGTTAATGAGTTGGAGAACACATTGGGAGGGATCTTAGACCATTCCCCATACAGAATCCTTCCAGATCCTCAATATCCTTTGTCTGAGCTTATGGCCTGCCCTCTTCCATTCAAACCACAGGTTTCCAATGGCTTTCAAATCCGGAGACTGAAATGTTGATTTTGTGGCCAATTAACAATTTCTTTGTGGATTTTGATGTGTGTTTGAGATTATTGTTTTGCTGGAAGATCCACTTGCTGCCAAGTTTCAGCATCCTGGTAGAGGCAACCAGGTTTTTGTCTTAAATGGACTGGTTCTGGGTAAAATTCATGATGTCATTGACCTTGTTAAGGTCAATGGCAAATAATCCTGGAGCAATAGGAAATGTGAATTATTATGTGCATTATACTTAATTTTCATTTTTGTAGAAATTGTTAAATATTTCATAACGGCAAATCAAGTCTGAGATTTCAAAGTCAAAATTGCAAACTTCAGAAGCCTTCTTAAACCTCAAATAAACTACAAGTTCTACATTTCCTGCTCTGCAGGAAAATTATCCTACAGCAGGGTGATCAAATTAAGATCCTTTTCCATCTACAAAGTTTTCAACTCAACGACAGTCCCACACCCTGTCATCTTCACAGTTCTACCTGTCTATTACAGATGGCATTTCCAGAGTGCGTCTGGTCAACGGTCCCAACAACTGCTCTGGTAGAGTGGAGGTGTTTGACTCTGGCCAGTGGGGTACAGTGTGTGATGATGACTGGGATCAGAGGGATGCTCAGGTGATGTGCAGAGAGTTGGGCTGTGGAGAAGCACTAGAGGCCTTTGGATCTGCCAGGTTTGGAAAGGGCAGTGGCTCCATCTCTCTGGATGACTTGGCCTGTTCTGGCTCTGAAGTCTCTTTGCTGCAGTGTCCCCACAGTGGCCTGGGTAACCATGACTGTGGCCACCATGAAGATGCAGGAGTCACCTGCGCTGGTGAGATAAATGTTTGTGGCAGGACGTTTATACATCATTATGTTGTATATGTTGGTAATAGGGCTAGTGTTACACTGTAAAAACCAAATTCTACAACAGGTATTTCTGTAGACATCCAGCCATTGAACTCCCTGTGGACTTTCCTATTCTCTTTTTGCAGTATTGGCTCGATCTAATATGGGATCTTACTTTATTAGCTGGATCAAAACCATGTATTAAAAACCTAGTGCCATATTCACTAATGATGTCCTTTAAAAATAATTCCTTCAGTTGTAGAGGAACTAGTCAAGTTTGCAGTATTTTGCCTTTGCTTTTTGCAGTGTTTATAAAGCTATGGTATATGCAAAGAAAAACAATGCAAAATGTATGAAACATGCACTCACCTCAGTATTGTTCGTTAACCCAATTGTACCTTAATAAAGCGAACAGGGATTCATCTGATTTCTAATCAAACCACTTAGTAAATGGAGTTAACAGTTATCTTTGTTTACAGGTCCTACAGAGAACAGCAGCATTTCCAGAGTGCGTCTGGTCAACGGTCCCAACAACTGCTCTGGTAGAGTCGAGGTGTTCCACTCTGGCCAGTGGGGTACAGTGTGTGATGATGACTGGGACCTGCTGGATGCCAAGGTAGTGTGTAGAGCACTGGGCTGTGGGGTGGCGCTGGAGGCCCCGGACCAGGCTCACTTTGGCCAAGGCAGGGGGGAGATCTGGCTAAAGGATGTGCAATGTTCTGGGAATGAAGGGTCACTGCTTGGCTGCAGCTCAGATGGACTGGGGTCACACAACTGTGGACATTCTGAGGATGCAGCAGCGATATGTGAGGGGCAGTCAGGTAAGTGAATGGTTGAAATTTCTCAGACAACTTATTTAAACTACCAACACCAACCAGGGGCTTGTGTAATGTTACCATTTTTTTCCTCCCTCTCTCTTTCTCTCTCTCTCTCAGGTCCATCCCCTTCAGATTTCCATTGTGAGTCATCTAAAAATGAATTACCACTGGGCACAGACAATGTCTATTTCACATTGGTTCAACGTAGTTTCATTGTAATGACGTGGAAACAATGTTGATTTAAACAGTGTGTTCCCAGTGGGTCTATACTTTATGTTTCAATTGCAGAGAACCTCACTATATGCAAAGAAATTATGATTCACACGGCATGAGAAGAAACCCCTAACTGACATAACCAGTTTGCCTCAGTGCAGTTTGTTTTCACTTATCACCATTCTTCTGAGCATTGTTTATGGTCGGTATATTTTAGGTTTGAATAAGAGATTTACATTTACATTTGAGTCATTTAGCAGACACTCTTATCCAGAAAGACTTACAGGCGCAATTAGGGTTAAATGCCTAGCTCACGGGCACATGAACAGATTTTTCACTTAGTCGGCACGGAGATTCAAACCAGAGACCTTTCGGTTACTGGCCCAAAGCTCTTAACTGCTAGGCTACCTGTCTCCCTTGACCTGGGTCCTGTAATTCAGCTGGCAGACAATGGCAGGTGCTGTCTGTCTCTCCAGCAATAATTGAAGGGGAAAGATTTAACACCATACGATATTCTCTCTCTCTCTCTCTCTCTCTCTCTCTCTCTCTCTCTCTCTCTCTCTCTCTCTCTCTCTTCGTCTCTCAGGTCCGTCCCCTTCAGATTCCCATTGTGAGTAATCAAAAAATGATTTTTTACTCTATGTTTCAGTTGCAAAATGAGTCATAATACGTATTTGTAAAACAAAAAGTTAGTGCCCATTACACATTTCTCCCTTTCCCTTCCTCTTAACTCAAACAGCTGACTTGACAGTGCGCCTAGTTGATGGTCCCAACCGCTGCTCTGGCAGGGTGGAGGTCTACCAGGATGGGAGTTGGGGGACAGTCTGTGATGATAACTGGGCTGTGCTAGATGCCCAAGTTGTATGTAGGGAACTGAGCTGTGGACCAGCCACAGAGGCTCCTCACCAGGCTCACTTTGGTGAGGGGAGTGGCTCAATCCTATTGGATGATGTGGCGTGCATGGGAAGTGAGGGATCTTTACTGGAATGCAGCTCAGGAGGGATAGGAAATCATGACTGTGGCCATGATGAAGATGCCAGTGTAACTTGCATGATGGGTAAGTCTCAGTCTACAATTACAGTAGACAAAAATAGTTTATGTTCAGAGGAATTAAGGATAATTTAATACCTGTTTTTCACAATATCTCACTCTCATTGTCAATATCCCTTCTCCATATTTTCCTATTTTCATAACCTTCAATTCAAGAACAAGAAGACCCATTTAAAAACAGTAAGATCAATTCCATACAACTATATTTTAAGTGTATCATGTGTGGCAGTGGGGTACGGTGTGTGATGATAACTGGGACGTGAGCCCTGCTGACATGGTCTGCAGACTGCTCCGCTGTATGTGGGCTATAGATGCCCCCGGTTTGGTATGGGAGATGGTATTCCCATTCTTCTGGACAACATGGCCTGTGTTGGAACAGAGGAATCTCTCTTTGACTGCCCCTCTGATGTGATATGTCAGTACAACTACATGCATCCTGAGGATGCGAGTGTTTTCTGCTCAGGTGAGATTTAAGGGGAAGTTCCATATTCAACTGTTAGATGGTTCCTGATCCTGAAAGTAGTTTATTGGGCAGGAGAACTGTAATCTATGTTTCAGTTTTCTTTAAACAGCCACTGCAACCTTTAGCTAATTTAAAACGCAGGTAGCTTGATTTATTATATAGCACTTTTTAAGGTTACATACAATGGGTTCCAAAATTTTTGACAACCTTGATAAAGATGAGCAAAAATTACTGTATTAAATAAATCATTAAAATACTAAGCTATATTGTTTCTTTGAAATTATGTTATTTTATACTAATAAAACTGCTCAGGGAAAGAGATTTTGTTCAACAAGTAATACCTTTTTCTCTCAAAACCTTTCAATACCTCACACTGTGAGGATAACTGCACTGACCCTTTTTCTAAAATGGTTTATGAGTTGGAGAACACATTGGGAGGGATCTTATACCATTACTCTATACATAATCCTTCCAGATCCTTGACTTATGGACTGCCCTCTTCAATTGTTTTAGTATTTTACCCCCTTTTTCAATCTTGTTGCATCGCATCAACTCCCCAAAGGGCTCGGGGAGAAACGGTCACGTCATGCGTCCTCCAAAACAATGTCCCACCAAATCGCGCTTCTTAACCCAGAAGCCAGCAGCACCAATGTGTCGGAGGAAACACTGTTAAACTGACGACCGGGGTCAGCCTGCAGGCAGCTGGCCCGCCACAAGAGCGCGATGAGCCAAGTAAAGCCCCCCCAGCCAAACCCTCCCCTTACCCGGACGAGGCTGGTCCAATTGTGCGCCGCCCTATGACAGCCGGTTGTGATACAACCCGGGTCTGTTGTGACACCTCTAGCACTGTGATGTAGTGCCTTAGACCGCTGTGCCACTCAGGAGGCCCTGCGCTCTTCAATTTAAACCACACGTTTTCATGGAAAATGTTGATTTTGTGGCCAATTAATAATTTCTTTGTGGATTTTGCTGTGTGCTTGGGGCTATTGTCTTGCTGAAAGACCCACTTGCAGACAAGTTTCAGCCTCCTTCACAGGCAACCATGTTTTTGACTAAAATGTCCTGGTACTGGGTAAAGTTTCTGATATCATTGACCTTAATTAACAAGGGTCCCAGGACCAATGGACACAAAATAGCCCCATAATATCAAAGATCCTGCACCATATTTTACAGTACATACTGTATGGGTTATTTTCTGCTCATGCATTCTCATTTCGACACCAAACCTACCACTGGTAGATTATTACATATGGGAAGAACTATTGGATATCAGAGTGGCGGTAACTCACCAGCACTACCAGCATTACAACCAGGAATACGACTTTCCCGAAGTGGATCATTTGTTCACACCACTCAGAGCAATTGAACTGATTCCAAAGATCGACCCAAAACAATGCCTGTGAAAAAGAGGGACTAGAAGCGGTCTTCTAGTCCCACCGCTTCCGAGTATATTACTCGCTAATGTTCAGTCCCTGGATAACAAAGTTGACGAGTTCAGGGCAAGGGTTACTTTCTGAAGAGACATCAATGATTATAACATACTCTGTTTCATGGAAAAATGGCTCTCTCGGGATATACTGTCAGAGTCGGTCCAGCCATCTGGATTCTCAGTTCATCGTGCCGACAGAAATAAACATCTCTCCGGTGAAGAAGAAGGGCAGGGGTGTATGTTTCCTGATTAACGACTCATGGTGTAATTGTAATAACATACAGGAACTCAAATCCTTTTTTTCACCCGACCTAGAATACCTCACAATCAAATGCCGACCGTTTTATCTCCCAAATGAATTATCTTTGGTTATTGTCCCAGCTGCGTATATCCACCCTCAAGCCGATACCACAACTGCCCTCAAGGAACTTCACTGGACTTTATGCAAACTGGAAACCATATATCCTGAGGCTGCATTTATTATAGCTGGGGAATTTAACAAAGCAAATTTTAGGAAAAGGCTACCTAAATTCTATCAGCATATCAACTGTAGTACTTGCGCTGGAAAAACACTCAACCATTGTTATTCCAACTTCCGGGATGCATGCAAGGCCCACCTCCGACCTCCTTTCAGCCAATCTGACCACAACTCCATTTTGCTCCTCCCTTCCTATAGGTCAAAACTCAAACAGGAAGTATCTGTGCTAAGGACTATTCAACGCTGGTCTGACCAATTGGAATTCACGCTTCAAGATTGTTTTGATCACGCGGACTGAGATATGTTCTGGGTAGCTTCCGAGAACAATATTGACGTGTACACTGAGACGGTTACTGATTTCATCAAGAAGTGTATAGGAGATGCTGTACCCACTGTGAATATTAAAACCTACCCTAACCAGAAACTGGATAGATGGCAGCATTCGCGCAAAACTGAACATGCGAACCACAACAAAGTAGTCATTCCCTCTGCAAAGCAATCAAACAGGCAAAACGCCAGTATAGAGAAAGTGGAGTCGCAATTCAATGGCTCAGACATGAGACGTATGTGACAGGGTCTACAGACAATCAGACTACAAAAGGAAAACCAGCCATGTCATGGACACCAACGTCTTGGGACCGGACAAGCTAAACACGTTCTTTGCCCGTTTTGAGGATAACACAGTGCCTCCTACATGGCCAGCTACCAAGAAGTGTGGGCTCTCCTTCTCCGTGGATGACGTAAGTATGACATTTAAACTAGCTAACCCTCGCAAGGTTGCCGACCCAGACGGCATCCCTAGCCACGTCCTCAGAGCATGCGCAGCTGGCTGGTGTGTTTACGGACATATTCAATCTCTCCCTATCCCAGTCTACTGTCCCCACATGCTTCAAGATGGCTACCATTGTTCCTGTACCCAAGTATGCAATGGTAACTGAACTAAATGATTATCGCCCCGTAGTACTCACTTCTGGCATCATGAAGTGCTTTGAGAGAATAGTTAAGCATCATATCACCTCCACCTTATCTGTCACCCTAGACCCACTTCAATTTACTTACCACCCCAATAGATCCACAGACAATGCAATCGAATGCTGTTCATTGACTGTAGTTCAGCATTCAACACCATAGTACCCTCCAAGCTCATCATTAAGCTCGAGGACCTGGGTCTGAACCCCGTCTTGTACAATTGGGTCCTGGACTTCCTGACGGGCTGTCCCCAGGTGGTGAAGGTAGGAAACAAAATCTCCACTTCGCTGATCCTCAACACTGAGGCCCCACACGGGTGCTTGCTCAACCCCCGCCTGTACTCTCTGTTTACCCATGACTGCATGGCCATGCACTCTTCCAACTCAATCATCAAGTTTGCAGACGACACAACAGTAGTATGGTTGATTACCAGCAACGGCTCTGGGAGTGTGGTGTCCGGAAAATAACCTCTCACTCAACGTCAACAAAACAAAGACTATGATCATGGACTTCAGGAAACAGCAGAGGGAGCACCCCCCTATCCACATCGACAGGACAGCAAAGGAGAAGGTGGAAAGTTTTAAGTTCCTGTGTACACATCACTGAAAAACTAAAATGGTCCACCCACACAGACAGCGTGGTGAAGAAGGTGCAACAGCGCCTCAACACCTTAAGAGGCTGAAAAAAATTGGGTTGTCACTTAAAACCCTCACAAACAGAAAATAAATACATTTAAAATCCTACAATATCATTTTCTGGATTTTTTTTCTTCTCATTTTGTCTGTCATAGTTGAAGTGTACCTATGATGAAAATTACAGGCCTCTCTCATCTTTTTAAGTGGGAGAACTTGCACAATTGGTGGCTGACTAAATCCTTTTTTGCCCCACTGTATATACTGTATTCTATACTCTCTACTGTATCTTAGTCTATGCTGCTCTAACATTTCTCGTCCATATATTTATATATTCTTAATTCCAATCCTTTACTTAGATTTGTGTGTATTAGGTATTTGTTGTGAAATTGTTACATATTACTTGTTAGATATTTCTGCACTGTCGGAACTAGAAGCACAAGCATTTCATTACACCCGCAGTAACATCTGCTAAGCACGTTTATGTGACCAATAAAATTTGATTTTATTTAATTTGGTGTGCGTGGCCAAAGAGCTCAACTTTCATGTCATCCAACAAATGTAAACACCTCGAGTTTGCTTAATGGCATTGGCACTTGAATTGGAACCGGTTCTATTGTCAGATGACATGAAAATAGAGCTCTTTGGCCACGCTCACTAGTGGTGGGGTTTGGCCTCGAAATGAGAATGCATGGGCAGAAAATAACTCCATACTTATTGTAACATATGGTGGTGTATTTTTTATGTTATGGGGTTATTTTGCTTCCACTGGTCTTGTGGGCCTTGTTAAGGTCAATGGCAAATATTCCTGCATCAACATGAAATGTTAATTGTTATGTGGATTAGAATGAATGGACATTTTTGTCCGGGTTGATACATTTCTCATAAGGGAAAATCAAGTCTGAGATTTCAAAGTGGAAATTACAAACTTCAGAAGCTGTCTTAAACCTCAAATACACTACAAGTTCTACATTTCCTGCATTGCATGTTATCCTACAACAGGGTATTCTAATTAAGATGCTACATCTGTATATTTTCTACAAAGTTTTTAACTCAACATCAATCCCACACCCTGTCATCTTCACAGTTCTACCTGTCTATTACAGATGGCATTTCCAGAGTGCGTCTGGTCAATGGTCCCAACAACTGCTCTGGTAGAGTGGAGGTGTTTGACTCTGGCCAGTGGGGTACAGTGTGTGATGATGACTGGGATCAGAGGGATGCTCAGGTGATGTGCAGAGAGTTGGGCTGTGGAGAAGCACTAGAGGCCTTTGGATCTGCCAGGTTTGGAAAGGGCAGTGGCTCCATCTCTCTGGATGACTTGGCCTGTTCTGGCTCTGAAGTCTCTTTGCTGCAGTGTCCCCACAGTGGCCTGGGTAACCATGACTGTGGCCACCATGAAGATGCAGGAGTCACCTGCGCTGGTGAGATAAATGTTTGTGGCAGGAAGTTTACATATCATGATATTGTCTATGTTGGTAACTGTACTTACATTTGTGACACAAATCCTATTCAAGTCATGGTACTGATATTAACATTTTTCCCACATCATGTTCAAATCATCTATAGGTGACTTTGTTGATTTTCACAATACATATTAGATTATTTCGGATGATTTGGACATGATTTACAAAAAATGTCGGTGCCAGGATTTGGATGGATTCGTGCCACAAATTCTAAAACGTTAGCATTTGTAAAACAATCCCAGGGAAATGAACCAAAGCATGGATTTCTGTCAAACCTTGTCCGTAGACTCTTTTACAGGATAAAGAAACCAATTTAATTTTGTACTATGGGTGAACTATCCCGTTAAGCAGAAGTCAGTCAAGAAGTTGTTGCTAGCTCATACGTAGATGCTGTGTAAAAGTCTGTGTGAAAAGTAATAATTTTGATCATTTTAATATGTGGTGACCCTATGTGTCAATGTTTCACTGTTTTTCTAATTTTAGGTTCTGCTTCCGGGGCCTTCTGAAAGCATGTACTGTAGAGCTCTCATCCATCCAGTCTAGTAGTAACAATGGTCAACCATAGATACTGTATGTACATTCAAATTCAATTTCTATGATACCACCTCTCTCCTCCTGGGACATGCTGGTGTGCAAATCAAACACACTAATAAAAATACAGTACGGAAAACCATTATCTGTAACAATTGAATTCTGACCAGAGGGGATTTTCTTGCTTTCAGCAGGGAATGTGGCATCCAACTATTTAAAATCCTGCCTCATGTATCATTCATAAAAGCCCTCTTTAATGACACAATGCCAAGAAGGTTGCTGTGTCAGAGTTTCCAGACTGAGAAGGTGAAGACAACCCAGGCCAGCCAAGCCCCAAAGGCCTTCTAAATTTCAACTCCAATATACTTCAAATGCAATCACATGAGGTATAAGATTAGTATGCATAATGTGTTGAAAATGATTTGTGTAGTGTTGACAATACTGTAACTTCAATTAGGAAGGGAACTGAAATACAATTCCAAAAAATCATCAGAGAAAATAATGGGCAATTTTTTATTCATGGTTTTAATTTAAATTCATTACATGATATTTAGTTTGTGTTGACATTTTTCTAGTTCTACTAAACATTGTGTTTGTTATGTCCCATAGTTTGCTTTCTACAAGTAACAGGACCTTGAGTCATATTACCAGGCTAGTGTACTGTGAATTATCATAATTGACTCTTGGATTAAATTAAAGTAATGAATACCTTATTGTTCTTCCAAGGTATTTACCATTTCTTTATTTTCTTTGGGATTTTACCCATATATTCACAAAGTTGCAAGAGTAAGTTCACCTGCTAAATTCCTCTCCATCCACTCCATCAATAGAGAGCAACAATTGGTAATTATTAGATGACCAAGGTATTTCATTTAGATTTACAATATATGCTAACTTGAACATTAGACTTTTCCCAAAATATCAATAGGAATATATTTTTCATTTTACATTCTTATTGTCCTCCTATTTCTCACCCACAATCACCATAATGATTTCACATTGTCACGTTAGGCTGTTCAATGAATTAACATTAGTCAGACAATCACATTTATGACATGACAGAGGCCCAGCAACTCAGCTCATTTCACAGGGTGAGCCTTAATAATCTCTATTTAGATTCTGAATATGCAATCAGGCAATTCCATTTTATGCCAGAAGAGGGATACAGTCCAGTTGTGGTGTGCTACAGCCGGCAGATCTCAATTCACATCTGCTACAATTCTGATAGGACATTTAAAGGATTTCAAATTAATTAATTGATTGTGTAAATTGTTGATTGGGCTTTACTTAAGAAAAAGATGGTCTCTTTTTATAGAGGGATGAAGAGACCAAGTGTATGCCAGACTTATGCAGGTGAAGGTCATGGACTCAATAACTTCCTTCCTCCTTCCTCTTCCTTCTTCCTCACCCCACTCCTGTGTTGGCACTGGGCTATGTTTTATTAATGGGGAAGTCGCTGGCTACATGGCTACCTGTATAATTAATGTAGTTTAGCATTAGAAGGCAATGTGTTCTGGGTAGAAGGACAGGAGAAATCTGATTATGATGAATGGACAGTGCATATCAATGAGACCAGAGAAACAACCTGTCATTTTGTCTACGTGTAATAAACTACGTAACACTATATGCTCTGATTGTTGATTACATGTTCTGTAGACAAAATGCTTAGCTAATTATTATGATGATAATAAAACATATTTAATTGTGATGAGGCAACATGAACATGTTACAGAGCCGTTTTCAATGTAGGGCTATCAAGTAGCTTATATAGGCCTATCTACCTCCATGAATTGATGAAAGTCATTCTGATTATTATTTCTTGTATGATGATTTGATTATTATTTTTTATTATATTGACATTTTGTTTTACCAATGGCTGTCTAAAGCTCAGACAGTCTATACAGGGATATTAGTACCAATATTCTGGACTAACGTGGTTGTAAAGTCTGGGTGAGCAAGGGGAGGGGTTGCAGGGAGGGATAGCTAGGAGCGTCAGCTCGGCAGTCGCAGCATCCATCCACCCCTCCCACTCCTACCCGTCGCATAGAACAGCCCATTTTAATGTTGCCATCATCATAGGACGAGTGCGGTAAGCGAGGAATCGTTTCAGCATGTAGACCCAAATTCTTGCTCACCAATTGGAGCTTATGCTGTATTATCAATTAGACGAAAAAATTACAGCAACGAGAATAATTGGGACCAACGACCAGAATAACAGTAATAATATCAAATAGCTACCTGCGGTCCTTAACCGTTAATTTATGCAAACACGCTAATATCTGCCTTCCATCATATAATTTTATTCCGCATTAGAGGAATTCCACATAGACGTCTGCACAATTCCGTGCTATACATTTATCTCCTGACCAGAAACAACAGATGGAACATCACGTCGGTACAGTCTACATCCTTCAAACGTTTTTGTCTGTCGGATATGAAGCGAATTTAAAAGTAAAGAACATTGGATTTCCTGTTTTTCGAAACTCTCCTTTGACGTCCTTGGACATGGCCGGGTGAGTATTTTTTATCTCAGTTCAATGGTGGTCTATCATTATGGTGGACTAAGGATAATATGGCATCAAAATGCCTCATGATATTGGAGTGACCTGTGAAAATGGCGAATATTTGCACCATTTATTAGACCTAGGCCTATTATTATAGCCTATACCTTTCTCGGTAGAACACTAGTATTGATAGCAGTCATCCAAAATATTATGGTACAGGTAAACTATGAGATAAAATGTATTCATGAATCCAATATAGTGAATTGGCTACGTAACCTTTATCAATACGACATGCTATAAAACATTTATTTGTCAGTTATTACAGGCAATTATAATTTATTACCGAGTAGACTAGGTAGGCTACATTAATGTTGTGTGCAACAAGAATATATTATTATTCATAGTAGGGCAGCATTGCCGTCTGGAATATATAAAATCCCGATTTTGCGTAATAGGGTATAGGCCTACGGGTCACTTCTATGATTTTTATGAGTATGCCGTTATTTTATATCTGAATGAGTCAAATCCGTGCACAGAGATAAATTAGTCCGCAAATGAGCCAGTCAACACGGTTATAACCTTGTAGAAGGCCAGCTCACAGATTAAATGTAGCACATTCACTCGGGCAAAATTGTATAATTTTCCCACCATAAAGAAACACACTATGTTCCAATCGTATTTTTCCATGAGCTGCAATTCCTCTGAAATCTGTTGCCTCGAAAATATGTTCTCATTCATATTAGGCCCATTATATCCCCATTCACCTCTGGAAAAACAATTATAAAAATTGTGAATATAAGGAAAGGTGTTATTTCCCTACTTTAGTGTGCATTTCTATCGTAAGGGATGGATATCGCTGACATAAAATAGAATTTGTGCAGACCAAGGTTAACACTGATATCTGAAGGTTACACGTAAAGGGCATGGTGGATTTTGACAATGTACTAAAACATGCTCCGTCTTGCAAGGGAAATTGAGGATTTTTTAAAGTTCTGATATATAAACACATATGTTTCCATTCACTTTTTGATACTGTGGAAATATAAAAACATCTTAATAAAGCCTACTCCTTCGTGCCACGATGGAGTAAATTTTCGCCTCGCATCACTCGGAGGAGAGTATCCTCTGTATCCCAGATCGCTGAGCATCATGGCTGTGCGCGTCGCCTTGGTAAAAGCCCATTCTAGACATGGATTGGCTATTTCCATACGAGCGTCACGACGCTCGTTTAGGAGACTGTACTGTGATAACAAATATTTTCTGGAAATGTGTTTAACCTTAAAAATGTTGTTGGGATTTTGATGATTCCTGGGCCCATATAGCAAGTATGGGTGGAATAGCATAAAGGGAATGCAATTCACTGTTTGAAGATGAGGAGGAGAGGGGTTATTATGCGAAGGTCATTATACAATACTCAGAATAGTGTAGGTCTGATGCATTACCTAAAGGCTTGTAAAATTCATGAGGAGACAAAATAATCAGATAATTACTTTAGATTATTTGCGAATGCCTCTAAAACATTGAATAGGTCCTAAAACGTATAAAATCATGATCATGATCGTGATTACAATTTGATGCCAAGATTCAAGGATGTAACTTAGAGTCTTAGATAAATAACATTATGAATATATTGTATATTTGCGTGGGTTTTCATCCCAGTGCCTTTCTCCTCCAATTTTTAGTTTGAACATTCATTGTGGTTAAATATGTCCCCCTGATCAGAGAGCCAACCCGCTACTAAGCAGTTAGAGAGGCCATAACATCCTAAATCAATAAACTAAAAATCAATAGACTTTTTATAAATAAATTATATCTGTTTTTTTGTTTCGTTTGATTTGTGTCCCAGTGAGGGAGGGGGTGGGATTGCAGCAACTCCTATTGGCTCATTAATAATTCTCTTTGGTGCAAATTATAGACCACATTTTTTATGATAGAGTGAAATACTGTCAAGATGCTGAAATCCTTACAACCTGAGAGTTCTTTTCAGACTTGGGTTTATTATAGCAAATGTTGACAACTCAACATCTAGATAGGGTTTAATGATGTAAGAATATTCCCTACAAAACCCATCTTCTCCATCTTCTCCAGCCTTTAGGTGAATCCTACACAGGACCTGCCAAAGCATCTTTCTCTTCACCTCCAAACGCTTGAGCCCTTCTTTCTGTTTCTCTCCTTACAAATATCTGTTTCTATGGATTGGTATCCCCCTTATCATTTTGTTTGATTCTCTTTTCTCTTCTGGGGTTGTGAGACAGACCAGATTAAAGTCTTTGGTGGAATAAACCACCGACAAATCACACAACAAAAACATTTCCAAATGTTCTTCCACACATGCCCTGATATGGAGAATCATAGAAGGGGCAAAGGAGGGAGTGGCATGGGGGAACATTAATCTAAAAATCACATAGTCAAGCATTTCCTACCCTGGCCTATCCTGGCCTACCCTGGCCCTTTTCAAAGAAGTCCATCAGAGAATCATTGTTTTTTGAAGAATCGATACACTTCTATTACCACACATTATCATGGGGGACTTAGCCAATAGTTCGGTGGAGTTCAAACCCAAGAAGCGAGGTAGTGGAGGGGGAACAGAGGTCAACCATGCAGGGGACTTTGGGGCCACCCTGGAGGACCTGCGGGACCTTATGGAGCTGAGAGGTGCAGAGGCAATTCAGAAGATCCAGGAGAACTACACGGACACAGAGGGCCTCTGTCAGAGACTGAAGACCTCCCCAGCCGATGGTGAGAGTCTCACTCAGACACACCACTCTCAGTGAAATACTTCACTGGAAACATACAATGCACTTTATTAGTCTACCTTACTAATAAAATTCAAACCAATAGGTCAAATCAACTGGATTTTTTATGAACAACCAGTTGATGATATTTTATGCTATAGCGCCACTGCCATCTTGTTTGCATAGATGGTTTCTACCAGATGTCCTCATTTGTACTGTCCTCATCCGCCTGGTTTTCTATCTGTATTTGTGCATTCCCAACTCAGTCTGCCCGAACAGGCTTGTTCATGTTATGTTGCTAAGCTACAAAAGCATCAGCAATCTGGTGGGTGTGAGGCAGAGAGACAGACACCTCCTCTCATTCATCATGGCCTCCTGCAGCAAACATAAAATAGTCCTGAGGAGAGATGTTCAAACCACTATATGAGCCGTTAATGTTTTCAGCCTATTGCTTTATTTTCACCATTATAGTTTAAAATTATGTAATTTGTCACTTTTTAGATTATGTTAAATTATACAAGCGCCTATGATTCAACAAACTTCTAATATCGGCACACTTTTATGATGATTACAAAACTATTTTTATAATTCAGTAGAGATAAATGTAGGCTGTTTCAGTTAGAGAGATGAAGGGGAATTTGTTCATGAACCTTTCATTACCATGGCAACTGTGAGAATATTGTCTGAATGAGTAAAATGTGACTTTTCACAGAGAGTCAGATTAATTATTAATTTGCATATCTCATCGCCCTGAAATGTTCCTACTCACGTGTCTTTTTATCACCAGACTGTTTCACACATCATTTCTGAATTCGGTTATAGTGCGACTACATTTTGACTACCCCCCCCAAATGGGATTGGGTGAAAAAAAGACAGAGAGAGAGAGAGGGAGAGAGAGAGAGAAAGAGAGATGGCTGGGTTGACAGTAGCAGCAGGTGATGTTTGGCAGGGGAGGACATGAGGTGGGTGTGCCAGAGCACACACCCCACAGAGAAGCAGACACACACTGACTTAGCCATCTGTGCCATTCCCACCCCATCTATCTCATTCTACTAAAAGAGCACCCAGCACCTAGTGTCAACACTCAAACATTTATATGTCTGTTACATGATTCATGTGAGTGAGTCTATTGCAATGTATTTACAGAAGTAATTGAAAGATGGTTATGCTGTGTTTTGTCTGCTCTAGTGTAGACATTTTGAAAGCATGTTATTTTAATGCTCTGTCATAATGCCTACACAAGGTTGTAAGAAACATGGCCTAAACTGTAACTATCTCAAGTTCTATGACCATGTCCTATATAATGTAATGACTGTTTATGACAACAGTATTTTTTATGGCCAGTTTCTAATATGAACCCTATTATGAAGTGTTACAGACTAATTTTCTGAAGCATGATTTGTTGAATCGGATTCCGATTCATGGCAGAGACCTGCAATTTGACAAATGTTTGGTCGTATGTAGGCATCCTGATAAAACATCCAAATAATGTTTCACTCTACAGTAATCTTCAACAGTTCTTTAACTACCCACTTACCTACTGAATTCACACAAGACTCTGATACCCTCGAATAGTGTTTTAAATGAAATCCAGTGAGGTGGATGAAGGGATGCCATGCACCATGTTCAGTAGCAGCATTCCCTGTCCTCTCTAGGCCTATCGGACAACCCGTCAGACCTAGAGAAGCGTGGCCAGGTGTTTGGCCAGAACTTTATCCCTCCTAAGAAGGCCAAGTCGTTCCTGGAGCTGGTCTGGGAGGCCCTACAGGATGTAACTCTCATCATCCTGGAGATAGCTGCCATCATCTCCCTCGCACTGTCCTTCTACCAACCGCCTGGAGAGGAGAGCGAAGGTAGGTGTGACTGACTGTCCAGGTATCAGACTTTGGCCTTCCGCATGCCTTAATAAAGCATTGATTAGCCCTCTGAGCTAAAGCCTAGGCATTAGCTATGGGAGTTAACACAGGTTTTCAGTTATCTCAGTTAAGGTAACTCATCAGGTGAGCAGAGTCCCCTCTTCCCTCACTTCTCTGCCCCCTCACTCTCTCTCTCTCTCTCTCTCTCTCTCTCACCTATTTCTTTCTCTCTCTGCTCTATCTTTCTTCCTATTTCTCTCTCTCTCTGCAGCGTGTGGGAATGTGGCATCCGGTGCAGAGGACGAGGGCGAGGCGGAGGCTGGCTGGATTGAGGGCGCGGCCATCTTGCTGTCTGTCGTCTGCGTAGTGCTGGTGACGGCCTTTAACGACTGGAGCAAGGAGAAGCAGTTCCGGGGGCTGCAGAGCCGCATTGAGCAGGAGCAGCGATTTGCCGTGGTGCGGAATGGCACCGTCATCCAGATCCCTGTGGCTGAAATGGTGGTTGGGGATGTGGCCCAAATCAAATACGGTCAGTCCAGGATCAGGAGAAGTCCCCTGATGTAGTATACCTGGTTGGACTATCTATGTAGCTACCTGTGTATAATGCATTTGTAGTTCCTTTGACTGTATCTTACAGAAGGTATATTAAGAATCAAACATTCATAACAGCTCAACCATAAATACATAAATAATACATTAAACATATCTGGTTTTGTGTAGATTCCTATTAAGCAGTCATAACAATGTTTGGATTCTTATAATTCCTTATAGATCCTTATTTCTCTGGTCCCTTGTCTCCTCCTGCTTCCACTCCCACACAGGTGATCTCCTGCCTGCTGATGGGATACTGATACAGGGCAACGACCTGAAGATCGATGAGAGCTCGCTGACCGGAGAGTCTGACCATGTAAAAAAGTCTGTTGACAAGGACCCCATGTTGCTGTCTGGTGAGTTGTTTGCATATAATACAGTAGTCATGTTACAGTTGGGCGAAAGAGGCCATGCCAGAGGTGTTTGCATCTGTGCAGTATGTTTGTGTGTCTCTGATCACAGAGATAGTAGATTATGTAAACCAGCTAGTAAGCTAGCTAGCTAGTTAGCTATGCTGTTGAAACAATCTAACTAGTCTTTGACCCGTGATTGGAGTTTGTTGTGCTGCTGACACCTGCCTCTTAAGCATACTATCAAATTGAAACCTTCCCTTTTACTGGCTGTGATATGACACATGCAACTCAAAACAGAGCCACTACTTACACTACCGTTGGGCGCCAGTAGCTTCTGCCTGCAGGATGAGTGCTGTCAGTGGGCAGAGGAGCGGGGGAGGGCGACTTTGTGTCTCTGTGTGCTGGCTGCAGTGCCGAGAGGGGAAATCTCATTGCCTCTCCCAGTGAGAGAGCGACTCCTCCCTGTTCCCTGGAGCCTGACAGGGCTAATCGGATTGTAGCCCCTGGTCAGCATCCTGAGCACCGGGTCATGAATCCATTAGACCCACAGGGGACCCTCACTCATCCTCTACCCAATAATGATACTCGGAACTGGACTCTGCTACTCACTCCATAGGTCCACCAGGCTAGGTCTATGCAGAGATCTAAATTAATCATGCTGTTGTGATGGTGATGTAGCAGCCTAATCCACATTGCTGATGGTGCAGAAGATCAAATATTGAAAGAATTCAGCTGCAGGTTCAGCAATATGTATGATGTGATTTTATCAATCAATGAACACAATTCCCTTTTCTTACCATTGATTGTTTTTTCCCCAGTATCTGTCACACTTACCTCTCGAGGTGCTCATACATCACTTGATGTTTAGGCCACCACACATTGGATGAATGCAAACTCTGTAAATGCTGTGGAATTTTTATTTTTTTTATTTTATTTATTTCACCTTTATTTAACCAGGTAGGCCAGTTGAGAACAAGTTCTCATTTACAATTGCAACCTGGCCAAGATAAAGCAAAGAAGTGCAACAAAAACAACAACACAGAGTTACACATGGGATAAACAAACGTACAGTCAATAACGCAATAGAAAAATCTATATACAGTGTGTGCAAATAAAGTAAGGAGGTAAGGCAATAAATAGGCTAAGAGTGGCGAAGTAATTACAGTTTAGCAATTTACACTGGAGTGATATATGTGCAGATGATGATGTGCAAGTAGAAATACTGGTGTGCAAAAGAGCAGAAAAATACAAATACATTTTGGGATGAGGTAGGTAGTTGGTTGGATGGGCTATTTACAGATGGGCTGTGTACAGCTGCAGTGATCGGTATGCTGCTCTAACAGCTGACACGTAAAGTTAGTGAGGGAGATATAAGTCTCCAACTACAGTGATTTTTGCAATTCTTTCCAGTCATTGGCAGCAGAGAACTGGAAGGAAAGGCGGACAACTTAGGTCGTGGCTTTGGGGAGGACCAGTGAAATATACCTACTGGAGCATGTGCTACGGCGGAGCTATACCTAGCAAAGACTTATAGATGACCTGGAGCCAGTGGGTTTGGCGACAAATATGTAGCGAGGACCAGCCAACGAGAGCATACAGGCCGCAGTGGTGGGTAATATATGGGGCTTTGATGACAAAACGGATGGCACTGTGATAGACGGCATCCAATTTACTGAGTAGATTGTTGGAGGATAATTTGTAAATGACATCGCCAAAGTCAAGGATCGGTAGGATAGTCAGTTTTACGAGGGTAAGTTTGGCAGCATGAGTGAAGGAGGCTTTGTTTGCGAAATAGGAAGCCAATTCTAGATTTAACTTTGGATTGGAGATGCTTAATGTGAGTCTGGAAGGAGAGTTTACAGTCTAGCCAGACACCTAGTTATTTATAGTTGTCCACGTATTCTAAGTCAGAACCGTCCAGAGTAGTGATGCAAGTTGGGCGGGCGGGTGCGGACAGCGATCGGTTGAAGAGCAGGCATTTCGTTTTACTAGCATTTAAGAGCAGTTGAGCAGGCCACGGAAGGAGTGTTTTATGGTGCTGAAGCTCGTCTGGAGGTTTGTTAACACTGTGTCCAAAGAAGGGCCAGAGGTATACAGAATGGTGTCGTCTGTGTAGAGGTGGATCAAAAAATCACTAGCAGCAAGAGCGACATCATTGATGTATACAGAGAAAAGAGTCGGACCGAGAATTGAACCCTGTGGCACCCCCATAGAGACTGCCAGAGGTCCGGACAACAGGCCCTCCAATTTGACACACTGAACTCTATCTGAGAAGTAGTTAGTGAACCAGGTGAGGCAGTCATTAGAGAAACCAAGGCTGCTGAGTCTGCCGATAAGAATGTATCAGTTCCAGTTAAAATACATTCAATTTACTTGTTATAACCATTTTCATGCTGTGGTTTAGTGCACAAGTTCATAACAGTCCCAAGCCATTACATATGTAAGCAATCATCAACATCAAACATATTTAGCAGTATTCTGAGCTATTCCACTCCCTGGTATTAGGCAGTGTGAACACTGTTATTGAACAACTCCTGGTCTCTTGTGATAAAGTATTTTAATTAATGGGAACATAATGGAGCTCTGCTGTACAAAAGTAATTAGATCACCGGTCAGTAGGCGAAACAGAGGAAAGTGACCTTACTCAGTGATTAAAAACACAAACTACAGTAGCTCCAGAGTGTAATTGGTGAGTGTAATTCTGCGTTGCCTCTGGATTCCAACCAGCCTTCCCAACTTCACACCACAGTCAGGCCAACCATGCAAAACTGTAGAACAAGAGTCGAGCTTGTCACTCAAGGAATGAGAACTGGCTTTTAGGTCTCAGCGAAGATGACGTCACTGTGTAATATGAACTTAGCAGTCCACTATGTCTACATCATAGAAATAAACACAGATTTTTCCACAATAACCTTCTTTGAACAGCATATTGATTGCAAACAATATTAATGGAAATTCTCCCTTCTGTTTGAGGTGCGACATGATTAA
Source organism: Oncorhynchus mykiss (assembly GCF_013265735.2). NCBI lineage: Eukaryota > Metazoa > Chordata > Actinopteri > Salmoniformes > Salmonidae > Oncorhynchus > Oncorhynchus mykiss. Next base: position 52,828,298 of record NC_048580.1, on the reverse strand, counting down.
TACAGTGCATTCGGAAGTATTCAGACCTCGTCACTTTTTACACATTTTGTTATGTTACAGCCTTATTCTAAAATGTATTAAATCATTTTTTCCCCTCATCAATCTAAGCACAATACCCCATAATGACAAGGCAAATTTATTCAAAATAAAAACAGAAGTACCTTATTTAAATAAGTATTCAGACCCTTTGCTATGAGTCTCGAAATTGAGTTCAGTTGCATCCTGTTTCCATCGATTATCCTTGAGATGTTTCTACGTCTTCATTGGAGTCCACCTGTGGTAAATTCAATTGATTGAACATGAGGTCCCACAGTTGATAGTGCATGTCAGAGCAAAAACCAAGCCACGAGGTCAAAGGAATTGTCCGTAGAGCTCCGAGACAGGATTGTGATAAAGGCACAGATCTGGGGAAGGGTACAAACAATTTCTGCAGCATTGAAAGTCCCCAAGAACACAGTGGCCTCCATCATTCTTAAATGGAAGAAGTTTGGAACCATCAAGACTCTTCCTAGAGCTGTCCGCCCGGCCAAACTAAGCAACGGAAGACGGAAGCCTCTTCAGTAAAAGGCACATGACAGCCCACTTGGAGTTTGCCAATAGGCACCTAAATACTCTCAGACCATGAGAAACAAGATTCTCTGTTCTGATGAAACCAAGATTGAACACTTTGGCCTGAATGCCAAGCGTCACATCTGGAGGAAACCAGGCACCATCCCTACGGTGAAGCATGGTGGTGGAAGCATCAAGCTGTGTGTGTGTGTGGGGGGGGGGGGGGGGGGGGGGGGGTCAGTGGCAGGGACTGCAAGACTAGTCAGGATCAAGGGAAAGATGAACGGGGCAGAGTACAGAGATCCTTGATGAAAACCTGCTCCAGAGCACTCACCATCCAACAGGACAACGGCCCTAAGCACATAGCCAAGACAACACAGGAGTGACTTCAGACAAGTCTCTGAATGTCCTTGAGTGGCCCAGCCAGAGCCCAGACTTGAACCCGATCAAACATCTCTGGAGAGACCTGAAAATAGCTGTGCAGCGATGCTCCCCATCCAACCTGACAGAGCTTGAGAGGATCTGCAGAGAAGAATGGGAGAAACTCCCCAAATACAGGTGTGCCAAGCTTGTAGCGTCATACCCAAGAAAACTCGAGGCTGTAATCGCTGGCAAAGGTCCTTCAAAAAAGTACTGATTAAAGGTTCTGAATGCTTATGTAAATGTGATGTTTCGTTTTTTTTTTTTTTTTTTTTTTCAAAATTGGCACAAATTTCTAAAAACCTGTTTTTGCTTTCTCATTATGGGGTGTGTAGATTGCCGAGGGAAAAACAAACAAATAATTTAATACATTTTATAATAAGGCTGCAACGTAAAAAAATGTGGGAAAAGTAAAGGGTTATTCCCATGTCTATTTAGGAATTTGATCTTTGTATCCCTTTAGGAACGCATGTGATGGAAGGCTCAGGAAAGATGCTAGTTACTGCTGTGGGAATCAACTCTCAAACTGGAATCATCTTCACTCTACTGGGGGCTGGAGAGGGGGAGGGGGAGGATGAGAAGAAAGACAAGAAAGGTAAGATAATAAGACAGGCTGAAGGTGTAATGTCATTAAGACGTTCGGTATAATTTTTGTGAGTTAAAATGGATATGAAGAGTTTCGTTCCAAAACGCTATATATCCATTTTCAGAAATGTTAGTAAATGAGCTTTTTTTAAAGAACTTATTGAAAGTGATTGGTGTGTTTTTTTTCCCATATCTAATCATGACATTTTCAATGACAGACAGGTATTTGTTAAAAATCTATCAATTGATGGTTTTATTTCAGAGAGACAATCACATTTTGTTGCAAAATTAGATATATCCTCCTCTCTCTCAGATTACAACTGTACAAACGATACATTTGTGACATACATTTTTTGTTATATCTTTTAAACTGTATCAATACAGTAATATGAGATCTGTGTTCTTGTCAAAAGTAGTGCGCTATATAGGGAATAGGGTGCCATTTGGGAGGAGGCCTAACTCTAACCAAAGACTATAGCCTCAGGCTAGATTTATGATGAGTTTAATTTATATGTTAATTATACAGGATATGAACAATCCATTCCAGCTAAACAATGGATATACAGTTGAAGTCGGAAGTTTAAATACACCTTAGCCAAATACATTTAAACTCAGTTTTTTTTTTACAATTCCTGACATTTAATCCTAGTAATAATTCCCTGTCTTATGTCAGTTAGGATCACCACTTTATTTTAAGAATGTGAAATGTCAGAATAATAGTAGAGAGAATTATTTCTTTCAGCTTTTATTTCTTTCATCACATTCCCAGTGGGTCAGAAGTTTACATACACTCAATTAGTATTTGGTAGCATTGCCTTTCAATTGCTTAACTTGGGTCAAACGTTTGGGTAGCCTTCCACAAGCTTCCCACAATAAGTTAGGCAAATTTTGGCCCATTCCTCCTGACAGAGCTGGTGTAACTGAGTCAGGTTTGCAGGCCTCCTTGCTCGCACACGCTTTTTCAGTTCTGCCCACAACATTTCTATAGGATTGATGTCAGGGCTTTGTGATGGCCACTCCAATACCTTGACTTTGTTGGCTTTAAGCCATTTTGCCACAACTTTGGAAGTATGCTTGAGGTCATTGTCCATTTGTAAGACCCATTTCCGACCAAGCTTTAACTTCCTGACTGTCTTGAGATGTTTCTTCAATATAGCCACATAATTTTCCTGTCTCATGATGCCATCTATTTTCTGAAGTGCACCAGTCCCTCCTGCAGCAAAGCACCCGCACAACATGATGCTGCCACCCCCGTGCTTCACGGTTGGGATGGTGTTCTTCGGCTTGCAAGCCTCCCCCTTTTTCCTCCAAACATAACGATTGTTATTATGGCAACAGTTTTTTTTCATCGGACCAGAGGACATTTCTCCAAAAAGTATAATCTCTATCCCCATGTGCAGTTGCAAACTGTAGTCTGGCTTTTTTATGGCGGTTTTGGAGCAGTGGCTTCTTCCTTGCTGAGCGGCCTTTCTGGTAATGTCGATACAAGACTCGTTTTACTGTGGATATAGATACTTTTGTACCTGTTTCCTCCAGCATCTTCACAAGGTCCTTTGCTGTTGTTCTGGGATTGATTTGCACTTTTTGCACAAAAGTACGTTAATCTCTAGGAGACAGAACGCGTCTCCTTCTCGAGCGGTATGACGGCTGCGTGGTCCCATGGTGTTTATACTTGCGTACTATTGTTTGTACAGATGAACGTGGTACCTTCAGGCATTTGGAAATTGCTCCCAATGATGAAAGAGACTTGTGGAGGTCCACAATTTTTTGTAGAAAGTAGATGTCCTAACTGACTTGCCAAAACTATAGTTTGTTAACAAGACATTTGTGGAGTGGTTGAAAAACAAGTTTTGATGACTCCAACCTAATTGTATGTAAACTTCCAACTTCAACTGTATATCGTTTTGTAACAAAACTAATTTTAATACACATCTAAAATATATTAACCAAAATATGAGACCAGTGATATTTTACACACCCATAAGCATTCACTTCTGATGAAAAAACACAAATGTAAAAAATGTGTGCATATAACGTTTTGGAAATTAACTTTTCATATATACATGGATGTATTTACATATGATTGACTCACAATGTCTGTTTCTTATACTATATATACACAGACATATGTATATAAGTATCATGCATTGGCAGTTTCAATAGGTGCATTGAAGAGATTCTCCATTAAGCTGTGTCATTCAAGGCCTGATGTTCCTTCTGCTTATGAGACAGAGAGAGCAGAGCATCTCTGAACTGTACTGTGTGCATTTACAGTACATGGGCAGAGACTTTTCTCCCTGTCTCCCTCTCCTTGATATGAAGAGTGGTAGCTAGCTGCTTAATAATTATATCTAAAAGCATAGGAGTCTGCAAAGCAATCAATACTTGAATGGAAAGAGGGAGAGCAAGATGGGGATGGGGTTACACAGAGGGGGAAGCCTCTGGTTAGGACGAAGCTTCACAATGAAGACCACAGAGAGACATGATGCAATGGTTTACTTATTTGCTGCTCCTGAGGTCTCATACATTCATTTTTTTTCATTCCTTGTTTGTTGTTTCTGTTGCTCATCCTTTTTACTGTTTTGATTGTTTTTGTCTCTTAATTTGATAAAATCTCTTATTGTCCCTGTCCCTATCTCAAATCCCAAACCACTATCTCATCAGAGGGCAATAATACCCCTGCAGTCGAAGCAAAACAGATCAGCATCACGAATGGTAGGTGTTTCCCCTACTAGACTAGTTAGATTGGTGAAGGGGTTTGCTAGAGATATTCCATGGGACTCCCATGGGAAATTGTGGACCCCTAATGTAATTGGAAAAAAAAATAACAAACTGTAAAATATTTTGAAAAGTAAGTTTAACATGTTTATATAAGTCGTTGCGATTTCTTCACACGTTTCTGTCACTTTCATTTTGTCTATTCATTTTCCCATTCGATTTTTACTCCTTTAGGGGGGTTCAAATGGGAGCAATGTTTGCCTCCCATGCAGCAATATGTCTGTCACATTCAGATGTATCAGTCTAGATATTTCTCTTTCTCTCGCCTAATCTCAGGCAAGCAAGACGGGACACTGGAAAACAATCAGAACAAAGGTAAGAAACAGGGGGATTCCAAAGCAGAGGAATCATCCATAATTTCAAGTAGGCTACTTTATGTAAATCCTTTGGGGAACTATGCAAACAACATATGGCATGAGGTAATAATTTATACAAAATATTTTAAAACATTTTACTTCTCAAATAAGATGGAAACAATATCTTGATTTATGTTGAAAACATATTACCTGTACGTTTGATAATAATGGGTTGTATGTTTACAGCCCTTTTCATTAGGTATCATAAGTGCTTTACATCCTGTTACAGTTGCATACTGTAGCTGTAGAACCCACCTGGGGGAAGCATGGCAGCCATTTTGTGCTGATAACGCCCACTAGACCTCTTGGCTTTTTTCTAACCGTCCTAAACACTCCCTAACTTTGTGACAACCCCCAACCTTAGCCAAGAAACAGGATGAGGCTGTTGCCATGGAGATGCAGCCCCTGAAGAGCGCTGAAGGTGGGGAGGTGGAAGCGGAGAAGAAAAAGGGCAACGTGCCTAAAAAAGAGAAGTCTGTGCTCCAGGGCAAACTCACTAAACTGGCCGTGCAGATCGGGAAGGCAGGTGAGGGCTGATTCTAAACGTTCAGCATTCATAATCCATTTTTTGCTGGCCTGCTTGTTCACTCTGACTTGACCTGTGTATGCACAAGGTTGGCTAGCAGTGCATACTCTACTACCGACAAACTCTTCACATTGTTCTTTGATCTAAGTAGCCATGTCTGTGTGTCTGTCTGTCCTCTTCCTCAGGTCTGGTCATGTCAGCCATCACAGTGATCATCCTGGTGATGTACTTTGTGATTGAGACCTTTGTGGTGCAGGGCCGGGAGTGGCTCACTGAGTGTACCCCCGTCTATGTGCAGTACTTTGTCAAGTTCTTCATCATCGGCGTCACAGTGCTGGTGGTGGCTGTGCCTGAGGGGCTGCCACTGGCTGTTACTATATCACTGGCCTACTCTGTCAAGGTAAGGGTAATAAACTCTGTGTGTGTGTGTGTGTGTGTGTGTGTGTGTGTGTGTGTGTGTGTGTGTGTGTGTGTGTGTGTGTGTGTGTGTGTGTGTGTGTGTGTGTGTGTGTGTGTGTGTGTGTGTGTGTGTGTGTGTGTGTGCGTAAGTGCTTGTCTGCGTGCGCACTGCTGTAGACATTATGTGACAATCATGTTAAATCGTGTTTTTGCTCGAATATCCCCCATATGGCAAAATCAAGGCACGATTACACTATACTATATATTGTACATGCAGCTGAATTGTATTGTAGTTTCTCAGGTGGAGGCCTAACAGTAAGATCCATCTCCGTCTGTTTCCTTCTCCTTCCCTGTAGAAAATGATGAAGGACAATAACTTGGTGCGCCACCTGGATGCCTGTGAGACCATGGGCAATGCCACGGCCATCTGCTCCGACAAGACAGGCACCCTCACTACCAACCGAATGACCGTGGTGCAGGCCTACGCAGGCGACCAGCACTTCCACAAGGTCCCACACCCTGACCAGATGAATCCTAAAGTGCTAGACACGCTCGTCAATGCCATAGCTGTCAACAGCGCCTACACCTCCAAGATTATGGTGAGAGGGTGGATTAGGAAAGATCGATAGATACTTGCACATTGTTGAATGCTCCCACATTTTTATTGTGGATAATGTCTGCAATGCGGAATGGTAAAGGGACACAACTTTATCTTTCCTGGTTATTTTCTGGTTAACTTGCAAAGACATTTACATCTTTATTGGCCATTTGGATGGAAATGTATTTTGTTCATGTTAACCCAACATATATAAACCATTCATAGAATTCAGAATTTACATACAAATTTACATACAAATGTGCGTTTTGCCCAGTCTCCTATTCTGTCTTTTTCCTCCACACGTATTGAGCAAAAACATGGTATCTTCATCTTTTATCCCTTAGCCCCCGGATAAGGAGGGAGGCCTACCCAAGCAGGTGGGCAACAAGACAGAGTGTGCCCTACTTGGCTTCATCCTGGACCTGAAGAGGGACTATGCCCCTGTGAGGGAACAGATCCCTGAGGAGAAGCTCTACAAGGTCTACACCTTCAACTCTGTGCGCAAGTCCATGAGCACGGTGGTGCAGCTGCCTGATGGATCCTTCCGCCTCTACAGCAAGGGGGCCTCTGAGATCCTGCTCAAGAAGTGAGTCTGACTTTCAAGCTGGAGACGGCCTGCCTTGTGTGCCTGCCTTGTCATGACAAGTAGGAAAAGTAGTTTCCCTGTGAATCACGCATACAAATAAAGGGCTCTATTCAATCCCTATTGCTGAAGCTTGATAGAATTGTAAAGGTAGATTCCGATTGAGCCCAACATATGCAGCATTTACCGTGAATGCAGTCTCTAACGTGAGAACATTGCCTTTAAATTGAAATCAGGCTGTAATGCGGAACCTCCGCAATACGGATTGAATGAAGCCCAAAGTTGGATTTGATAGAGGCTACAGCTTTGATAGAGAAAGGGGTGGTAGGGGCCTCAAGATAAAGTGGGCCTTGAATGAGAATTGATGATCAAAACAAAATGACAAACATGAATATTGTGCCCTAACATACAGAGCATCTGTGTCCTGACTCTCTGTCTGTCAGATGCTCCTCTATCATGGCTGGTGGTGGCGATCCACGGGGTTTCCGCCCGCGGGACAGGGACGAGATGGTGAAGAAGGTGATCGAGCCCATGGCCTGCGACGGTCTGCGCACCATCTGCGTGGCCTACAAGGACCTGCCGGCCAGCCCTGAGCCCGACTGGGAGAACGAGGCTGGCATCGTCAGTGACCTCATCTGTATCACAGTGGTGGGCATCGAGGACCCTGTCCGCCCAGAGGTAACCAAGACCTTACGCAGAGGGATTCTCTATTGGGGTGCATTTGTTTTCACAGATGTAGGTAAATTTGGAGTGGAGTTTTTCCACAGGGATGACAATTGCCTGTTACTTGCTCTTCATTTCAAGTGGATAATTCTGTTGAAAAATGTCTAAATAAGAACTTGTAAAAACCTAGGATTAGAGTGGGGAGAAGCTTGCCCTTATGGAAGGGTTGGCACAGTAGGATGACACAACAGGTTTTGTTATACTGTAGGCATATAGTTATAGGTATTGTAATCTCTCATAGACAGACGCACATAACATAAATGGCACCGTAGCGTCTGTCAACAGACTGGAATGCGACAACTAACAAGGAACGTTGTTCCAGTACCTTGATTTTTTGTCACTGATCATTTTGACAAATCACAATGTTGCAAGATTTTAATTCTGGGTTTCCAAATGATAGGTTTTGTTATAGTTGTAGGTTTAGTAAATGTTCAATCATTTCTCTGTAGTATCATGTACATCAGCGAGTAAGAGGGTGTGCCAAAGCTTTAGCAAAACTCTGGTGTCTTTTCTAACCAGGTCCCAGATGCTATCAAGAAATGCCAGCGGGCAGGTATCACCGTGCGTATGGTGACAGGTGACAACATCAACACAGCACGCGCCATCGCTGCCAAGTGTGGCATCATCCAGCCTGGGGATGACTTCCTGTGTATAGACGGGAAGGAATTCAACCGACGAATCAGAAATGAGAAAGGAGAGGTAGAGTTCATCATTCATGTGTTGTTTGATACTCTTTTACTGACAAAAAATGCAAGTGCCCTGACTCAATTCATTAGCTTCAATAACTCAGTGATACAAGACTCAACAGTTTCTGTGGATACCCCTATAATACAATCTTTATTTCTTACAGGTTGAGCAGGAGCGCATTGATAAGGTTTGGCCCAAACTAAGAGTTCTGGCTAGGTCTTCACCTACAGACAAACATACACTGGTCAAAGGTGGGTCAGAGACACTCCACTCAAAGCTACAGTAGTATTTTTGTAAACAGATGGTAAACCATGCAGCTGTATAATTTCCAATGATAACTTTCTTTTCCTGCAGGCATCATAGACAGCACTGTACTGGAGCAGCGGCAGGTAGTGGCAGTGACAGGGGACGGGACAAACGACGGACCTGCCCTGAAGAAGGCCGATGTTGGCTTTGCCATGGTGAGTCATGTAAATGATGATGATGATGATGACACACATCTTTAGTAATTTTAGTACATTTGGGGAGATATTAAATCCCATACTTAACGCTACATTTCACTAAATGTACCCTATGTATTTACAATATAGTTACATAGGCATGGTATGTACTTTAGTATTGTTACATTAGTACTTACAGTACACTACTACTATGTAACTATCATACACATAAGTAGGTATTACTGACATGTATTGTTTTTTAATGTGAGACCTGTGAATACTTTTCAAAGCAGTGTACATTTAAAGTGGCTCTTTTTTGTGGCTCTGTGTAGGGCATCGCTGGTACTGACGTAGCCAAGGAAGCCTCTGACATCATTCTGACTGATGACAACTTCTCTAGCATTGTGAAGGCGGTCATGTGGGGCCGCAACGTCTATGACAGCATCTCCAAGTTCCTCCAGTTCCAGCTCACTGTCAACGTGGTGGCTGTCATCGTGGCCTTCACCGGCGCCTGTATCACACAGGTACTCACTCCATCTCTGACTCTCGCACTCCACACCACACCACAATTCACTGTTGTGTAAATTCCAAATGGACCACTTACTGTATGTAACTCACTAGGAAATGGTCAAAGATATAAACTACTGTTCAAAAGTTTGGGGTCACTTATACATTTCCTTGTTTTGAAAGAAAAGCACATTTTTTTGTCCATTAAAATAACATCAAATTGATCCAAAATACAGTGTAGACATTGTTAAGGTTGTAAATTACTATTGTAGCTGGAAACGGCAGATTTTTAATGGAATATCTACGTAGGCGTACAGAGGCCCAATATCAGCAACCATCACTCCTGTGTTCCAATGGCACATTGTGTTAGCTAATCCAAGTTTATCATTTTAAAAGGCTAATTGATCATTAGAAAACCCTTTTGCAATTATGTTAGCAAAGCTGAAAACTGTTGTTCTGATTAAATAAGCAATACAACTGGCCTTTTTTAGACTAGTTGAGTATCTGGAGCATCAGCATTTGTGGGTTTGATTACAGGCTCAAAATGAAGAGAAACAAAGACCTTTCTTCTGAAACTCGTCAGTCTATTCTTGTTCTGAGAAATGAAGGCTATTCCATGCGAGAAATTGCCAAGAAACTGAAGATCTCGTACAACGCTGTGTACTACTTCTTTCAAAGGACAGCTCTAACCAGAATAGAAAGAGGAGTGGGAGGCCCCGGTGCACAACTGGGCAAGAGGACAAGTATATTAGAGTGTCTAATTTGAGAAACAGATGTTTTACAAGTGCTCAACTGGCAGCTTCAATAAATAGTACCCGCAAAATACCAGTCTCAACGTCAACAGTGAAGAGGCGACTCCAGGATGCTGGCCTTCTAGGCAGAGTTGCAAAGAAAAATCAATTTCTCAGGCTGGCCAATAAAAATAAAATATTAAGATGGGCAAAAGAACACAGACACTGGACAGAGGAACTCTACCTAGAAGGCCAGCATCCTCTTCACTGTTGACGTTGAGACTGGTGTTTTGCGATGACCCCAAACTTTTGAACGGTAGTATAGGTAACGATCTACGGACATTCCAAACAAGCTTTAAAGCTAAATGATCTCTCCCTACCTCTCTCCCTCTTTACCTCTCTGCCTCTCTCCTTGTTACCTCCCTCTCTCTGTCTGCCTCCTCCCCTCTCTCTGCCTCTTTCTCTCCCTCTACCTCCCTCTCTTCTCCATACCCCCTCCCTCTCTCTCCCCCTCCAGGACTCTCCCTTGAAGGCTGTCCAGATGTTATGGGTGAACCTGATTATGGACACCTTTGCATCCCTGGCCCTAGCCACCGAACCACCCACTGAGTCCCTGCTCCTGAGGAAGCCTTACGGCCGCAACAACCCCCTCATCTCCCGGACCATGATGAAGAACATCCTGGGCCACGCCATCTACCAGCTCACAATCATCTTCACCCTGCTGTTCGCAGGTACACACAGGGGAGGAGGAGGTGGGAGACTGGAGACTAGGGGGAGGGTAGGGGCCTACAGGTGGGGGTGGAGGAAGGAGACTGGAGATGGGAGCAGGGACGGAGACTTTAGATTGGAGGAGGACAGAGGCTGGAGATGGGAGGAGGGACGGAGACTGGAGATGGGAGGAGAAACGAAGACTGGAGATGGGAGGAGGGATGGAGACTGGATATTGGAGGAGGGATGGAGACTGGAGATGGGAGGAGGGATGGAGACTGGAGATGGGAGCAGGGACGGAGACTTTAGATGGGAGGAGGACAGAGGCTGGAGATGGGAGGAGGGACGGAGACTGGATATGGGAGGAGGGATGGAGACTGGAGATGGGAGGAGGGATGGAGACTGGATATGGGAGGATGGATGGAGACTGGAGATGGGAGGAGGGATGGAGACTGGATATGGGAGGAGGGATGGAGACTGGAGATGGGAGGAGGGATGAGACTGGAGATGGGAGCAAGGACGGAGACTTTAGATGGGAAGAGGACAGAGGCTGGAGATGGGAGGAGGGATGGAGACTGGAGATGGGAGGAGAAACAGAGACTGGAGATGGGAGGGATGAGACTGGAGATGGGAGGAGGGACAGTGGCTGGAGATGGGAGGAGGGATGGAGACTGGAGATGGGAGGAGGGATGGAGGCTGGAGATGGGAGGTGGGATGAGACTGGAGATGGGAGGAGGGGTGAGACTGGAGATGGAAGGAGAAACGGAGGCTGGAGATGGGAGCAGGGACAGAGGCTGGAGATGGGAGGAGAGACGGAGACTGGAGATGGGAGGAGGGATGAAGACTGGAGATGGGAGGAGGGACGGAGACTGGAGATGGGAGGAGGGAGAAGGGATAAGACTGGAGATGGGAGGAGAGACAGAGGCTGGAGATGGGAGGAGGGACGGAGACTGGAGGAGGGACCGAGACTGGAGATGAGAGGAGGGACGGAGACTGGAGATGGGAGGGATGGAGACTGGAGATGGGAGGAGGGACAGAGGCTGGAGATGGGAGGAGGGACAGAGACTGGAGATGGGAGGGATGGAGACTGGAGATGGGAGGAGGGACAGAGGCTGGAGATGGGAGGAGGGACAGAGGCTGGAGATGGGAGGAGGGATGGAGCCTGGAGATGGGAGGAGGGACTGAGGCTGGATATGGGAGAAGGGACGGAGGCTGGAGATGGGAGGAGGGACGGAGGCTGGAGATCGGAGGGATGGAGACTGGAGATGGGAGGAGGGACAGAGGCTGGAGATGAGAGGAGGGACAGAGACTGGAGATGGGAGGGATGGAGACTGGAGATGGGAGGAGGGACGGAGGCTGGAGATGGGAGGAGGGACGGAGGCTGGAGATGGGAGGAGGGACGGAGGCTGGAGGTGGGGGAAGAGGAAGGGAGGGTGTATAAGAAAAGGCAATAGTGAGGGACAAAAAGGTTGAGGAAAAGCAGTCATGGAACTGTAGTGCTCTATTTAGCTTGTAGCGTTTTACATGATCATTTAGTATACCTTTGCTTGGAAGTAGGAAGTATATCTTTAACTACATGTGACTCTATTGTGCATTTATCTCTTTTGTGTTCCTCTCCATCTCAGGAGAGAAGATCTTCAACATTGATAGTGGACGCAACGCCCCTCTGCACTCTCCCCCCTCCGAGCACTACACGATCATCTTCAACACCTTTGTGCTCATGCAACTGTTCAACGAGATCAATGCCCGTAAGATCCACGGTGAACGGAACGTTTTTGACGGCATATTCCACAACCCTATTTTCTGCAGTATTGTGCTGGGGACTTTTTTAATGCAGGTAAGAGGACCATAAGCGTTTCCTTCTTATACGTTCAGGGATGGGCAACTTTGATGGGGGTGAGGACCACAACAAATCTGAACTCATCATGAAGGGCTGTAGTTGTTCACAGGTCTACGTGCCCACATCCATACCCCTCTGCTATTCTAACTCGCAACAGTAAATTCAGACCCCGCATGAGTACCGAGGGCTTTGAAAGAGGAGCATGCGGCCCACTAGCCGCCAGTTGCCCATCCCTGCTTTACATTATAGCAATACTAGTAACGTTATTCAACCATGTCATATACTGTACCTAATAATCATTACTACTTAATTATTGTCGCACAGGATATGTTGTGCTAACCAATGGCAACCACTTTTTGGGATCAAATCTCTCTCATCCTGTGTCTTGTTCTGTACAGTTTGTGATTGTGCAGTTTGGGGGGAAACCTTTCAGCTGCACACCGCTCAATGTGGAGCAGTGGCTGTGGTGTCTGCTCGTGGGAGTAGGAGAGCTGCTGTGGGGACAGGTACTTATGCTGGAGTTCATGTGTAAATGTGTTACCCAAACTGTGGTTCTACAGTGGTTTTGTGTCAAGAACTAATTAAGGTCTTTGACACAGACAAACCCACATATCCATAACCTAGTCTTTAGTTGGCTTTTACAGAAGAAGGACTGCCTAACATGCTGACCAGACTGCACGCATGTTGATTTTGTCCACCCACACCAGACGCGATCAGGACACGCAAGTCCTGCCTCTCCCGTCTCCTAATTGGTTTTTAGGAGCCTATACCCATGTGGGTGATTGAAAGACGAACTGAGACAAACAACTCCAGTCCAGTTGGTAGTGGTAATGCACCTTAAATTTGGTTGCCAACCGCCATATAAATTCCAAAGAATAAGAAGAAGCCTGAAGGAGGAGAGATTCCTAGAAATTAACTCGGTTTACCCTTTCATCTATAGATTCATTGTTGGAGTAGAGGACCTTGTGCATTTCAGGTAAAATAACAACCCAATGTTTATATCCCAGGACAAGTTAGCTAGCAAAAGCAAGCTAGCTAGCTAAATTGCCATAAATGTTTAATACTTTTCACCTGTCTCCAAATTAATATAGTTGGTTCAGAGTTCATTTTGATATTTCAACCTGCGTGTCCTGATCATGTCTGGTGTGGGTGGACAAAATCAACATGCGCACGATGGCGTACGCAGACGTTTGGTCAGCATGTAAGACCCACCAGACCGAAACCCTTTGTTTTACAAGTTGTGTTCTTCTCCTTGTCAACTAACACTGACCCTGACCCAAACAGCTCATCACCACGGTACCCACCAGCCGCCTGCCCTGTCTGAAGGAGGCTGGTCATGCGCTCGGTAAGGAGGAGATGATTGATGATGACATGGCAGATGATGAGCAAGAGATTGACCATGCCGAGAGGGAGCTGCGTCGAGGGCAGATCCTCTGGTTCAGGGGCCTCAATCGCATTCAAACTCAGGTACAGTGCATTGGGCTCCACAATTCCCTGTCCCTTGTCTTTCTCCAACAAGGGCTGTACTGTAGTATGTACTGTACTGTAGCATGTACTGTCCTATGAAGAGGAGGCTTTTTTGCTTGCCCGACTCATCTCTGTTGATTTGTGTCTCTCTTTATTCACCTTTTGATGCCTTAATTCATTTCACCACAATTAATTCCTTGTTTTTTTATATGATATGAACACAGTGATGTGAACAGAGTAAAACATGCATGTAATATTCTCACTCAAAAAAGTTATATTTTATGAAATCTTATTTAAAACACAATGATTTTGGATCATTCTGTCAGATACCAAAGATGTTTTCCTATACAGAGCCTTCAGAAAATATTCACACCCCTTTACTTTTTCCACGTTTTCTTGTGTTACAGCTTGAATTTTGTGTATCTGCCCTACACACATAAAGTCAAAGTGGAATTTTGGTTTTATATATATTTTTGTATTAATTAAAAATGAGAAGCTGAAATATCTTGAGTCAATAAGTATTCAACCCCTTTGTTATGGAAGCCTAAATAAATTCAACAGTAACATTGTACTTAACAAATCACATAAGTTGCATGGACTCAATTATGTTCAATAATAGTGGTTAACATGATTTTTTATGACTAACCCCAGCTCTGTAACCCACACATACTGTAAGGTCTCTCAATCTAGTAATGATTTTTCAAGAACAGATTCAACCACAAAGACTAGGGAGGTTTTCCAATGCCTTGCAAAGAAGGGCACCCAGTCACTACAAAGATACAGGCATCCTTTCTAACCTTCCTTCCAGTTGCAGGAGAGGAAGAAAACCGCTCAGGAATTTCACCATAAGGCCAGTGATGATTTAAAAACAGTTACAGAGTTTAATGGTTGTGATATGAGAAAACTGAGGATGGATCAACAACATTGTAGTTACGCCAGAATATTAACCTAATTGGGAAAAGAAGGAAGCCTGTATAGAATCAAAAATATTCCATAACATGCATCATGTTTGCAACAAGACACTTAAGTAAATGTGGTAAAGAAATAAACTTTTAGTCCTGAAAATAACAGCTAAGCACAGGCAAAATCCTATAGGAAAACCTGGTTCAGTCTGCTTTCCAATGGACACAATGGACACTGGGAGACAAATTCACCTTTCAACAGGACAATAACCTAAATCACAAGGCCAAATCTAACCAAGAGACTTGCTAACCAAGTCTGAATGTTGAGTGGCCAAGTTACAGTTTTGACTTAAATCGGCTTGAAAATATATGGCAAGACTTAAAATGTCTGTCTAGCAATTATCAACAGCCAACTTAAGATAGCTTGAAGAATTTGGAAAATAATAATGGGTAAATATTGTACAATCCCGGTGTGCAATGCTCTTGAAGACTTACCCAAAAAGACTCACAGCTGTAATTGCTGCCAAAGTTGTTTCTAACATGTCTTGACTCAGTGTTTTATTTTGTATAAATGTTCACATTTTCTTCCTCTTTTAACATTACAGAGTATTTTGTGTAGATTGAAAACAAAACATTACAATCAAATTCATTTTAATCCCACTTTGTAACACGACAGAATGTGTTGTGTTACAAAGTTTCAAGGGGTGTGAATACTTACTGAAGGCACTGTATTTATCGATAGGACAAACATAGTTATGTATATTGTTGTAACCGATGAGTCATTTTGATTCCATTGCATGTTCAGATTTCTCACTAAAATACTTTTTCTCCTTCCTCATGTCATTGCTATTATTACAGATTCTGTCATTATTTTTTATGCACCCTTTGTTCATTGTTAATCAATCCTAAAAACAAGTATATGAAATATTTTACAAGTGTTGTAATTGTTGCCTTTCTTGTACACACACCAACATCTAGATGAGACATAGAAAAAAATTACTGGTCCATATTTTGAGGGCAACATCATTGATTAAAAACAGAGGTCTAAATTGGATTAGGTTTGTCTATTAAAATGCCTTTTTGTATCTAATACAGGCTTTTGATACCTCCATAGTGGAACATGACCTCTACAAAACTACAAAACTCCACTATACCATCCCTTTAAACGTGATTCATTCTGTGTGCTGGTTCCCTCCGATATGCATCACGGGGCCCCCTACCAACTGACATGAGTTACTGCACGACTGTCATGTCCTCTCTTTAATATCCTCTCTCTCTTCTCCAACAGATGGAGGTAGTGAGTACCTTCAAGAGAAGTGGTTCCTTTCAGGGTGCTGCGCGACGTCGCTCCTCAGTTCTCAGCCAACTCCATGACGTAACCAATATTTCTACTCCCACTCACGTAGTTCTCTCCACTGCCAATGCAACTGGTGCGCCTGGGAGTGAGTTTCTGCCATCCATTAACGGCACACAACAAAAAACAGTCCACTCACCATCATCAAAATGAGCATGTTGAAATGCACCTTTGCCTGCCCAGAAATACAATTAAGCATCAAAGATACGTGTGTTTGTCTATGTCCGTGTTTGTGTGTTGGGGAGTGGGGGAGCCAACACTGAGGCGCCTGACCCACTGACCTTTTCATTTGACTTTTTGTTGTTGTATTAGTTGTTAATTTAATATTTCTTTACATCCTTTTCACTACTACCTCATGATCTTAGTCCAGGATTCAATCAGAACCGTGCTAGCCGACAGCCGCATGACTCTTGTTAGAGTGTCAGGCTGCATACTCGTTTGTCTTCGTAATTCAATATAGACTACTTCACTTCTTCAAACATGATCATTATCTGGCCAGCAGTATTTAATGAATGCATAAAGAATATAATTGTTTTTTGTTATATTTTTTATGTGTGAAGATTTTATAGTCCTGAATGTTTTCTAATTTATGCTTTTCTAATGCACAAATAAGGAGAATGTAGGCTATGAATTTCTTTGAATGATTTTACATTTGAGTGTCATTATTTTTATCATTGATATAGTCGACACATGAAATCACCATTTTGAACTACTAATGTGGTAGGGAAAGAAGGGGTGGTTTTTGACAATGACCATCACTAATTTGACAGCTCATTTCCCAGTTATACCTCCAAAACCGCCTGAACAAGAGCCATGCGTTTGTCGGCTAACACGGGTTACCCTTCATCTGATTTAATCCTGTCCGTAATCTATTTCTTTATCTTGCTGCTTTGTTTGGCTTGACACAGTCTGTGATCAATTGTGTTTCAAACTGCCCAGAGAAGACGGTCTGTCTGCTCCTTATTTTCAATGAGATCGACATTTTATTCAGAGCATTACAATGACGCAGCCAATTTCTGAGATGACAAACCAAGGTAAAAAGGGACACACAAAAGAAAAATAGTTACATTTATTTTCCAGTGTGTGCGCTTCTGGAAAGTTGTAAACCTTCGAGTATAACCTGCAACAGTGACATTTCTGAGATATCTGTTTTTGGTCACCTTACCAATAAAACAATTTCTCTGTCCCTAGGTTCGATCAGACTGCCAAATCAGGATCTGCAGTGTTGCTTTGTACAAATAACTACCCTCATTTTACTTGGTTTCTTTTGTTCTCTCTTGTTGTAGGTTCTGCATCTCGTGAAGGAAGACGTTTTTATTTCCTTTCTATTTCCTAACATATGCCTACTTTTTTGTGTGTTTTTTTTGTCAGGTGTAGATGATTAAAAGACTAATTGTGATTTGATTGTGATTAGATCTTCCTGACCACCTCCGGTGGTAGTTAAGGACCCATTGTATCTGTATATTAATCAAGTGTAAACAGATCTGGATGGTCAAACCATTTAAATCATCATTATATCGGCCACTAAAATCATTGACCGCTAGCACCATTGACTTATAGCATCAGTAATCATCTTAAAAAATACATTAATTCATATTATTGTGAAAGAATGTTTGTCAAATAATTAGCATACAGGGAGGCACCAGGAAATCTGGTCAAATTGTGGACACAGTTGATGGATAAGAGACACATTTTTCACCATGTATAGACACGACAAACATTGATCAGATAGTGATTGGATCCTATTGATCAGGTCACAAAACCCACATGTTAGCGCAAGGTGTAAACCATGCAAGAGACAGGATTACACATCAGACTAGATTGTATTTGGGTGTAAAAGGTGTGATCTGGAGGTTTTTCTTTCCTTTGATCTGAAGGAGGTTAATTTGGATGCATGTGGTGTAATTGGTTTAATGCAATATCCATGCATTCATCCAACCAACCCACATAAAAAAAACAGTCCCTCAAGTGTTCAGCATTTTGCCTCATTTCCATTAAGGACTTCTTTATTTATTCGTCTCATTTATAAACAGCTCCAGATTACCTTGTCTATAAGGAAGATTAGTAGACATCTGAATGTAGGAACTCTAACTTCTAACTCTAACTATAGAAGGAATTTGCGTTGATCCAAGCAAGGTCTTTTACTTATTATTTTGCTCTTCAGCTTTATAGGTACGTATCATTTCCCCTTAATGTTCTCTACTTTCCAGACAGTATGGTTGTCAGTTTAGTGATCATAGGTAGCTCTCTATGGGCTGAATCCTAATTTGAGATCCATACGTGTGCAACACTCCAAACACACTTCCCAAATTAGGAGTCTGTTATATATGTTTATTACCACAATGTATGTTTTCCTTGTCCTATGTTTCTGTTTCTATGTTTTTACCCCTGTCCTAAGTTTCTCATGGCTTTATGAAGACTATGAATCACACTCACCTGTCCTAAGGACTCGTGAAGAAAATCCTAAATTTTGTGTCAGGGTTGGGATCATTTCAACTGAATTCAATTCAGGAATGGAATGTACATTGATGTACATTGATGGATGGTCCATTATCTTCACTGAGAATTGTTTTACCAATTCATTAATTGAATTTCCTCTTTGTTCCCTGAATTGACCGAGTGGAAATGAATTGAGCACAACCTTGACTATCATTAAGACCCGTCTGTCCTCCCCTAGTGTCATTCAATACGTCTGCAGCGTCCATGGGATTCAACCTCCACCGCAAAAAAACAGGCATTCTCATTTTCTTCTCAAAGTTAGGTGGCCCATTTCAAAGAAACCAAGTGAATACATTGACTTGAATAATATTTCATTTTCAACAGCTGTTTGGTATTGACCATTGTGGGACTTATACTCGAAAGTTTACAACTTCCGCAAGGGGACATTCATTCAGAGGGTACCTAAGAATGATGTGTTTTTCTAAATCATTTACTTAATGGAAACAAACAGCTCTTAGGAGAGAAAAAGAATTAGCACAAGTCAACCTTAACATTGTCTCTGTGTTGCCTCACTCCCTCTTCACAACATGGTTATTGGGTCATGTCGCTTCTTGTCCAAGATCTTTGTGGTCATTTTCAGAGGTAGAATGGGTATTTTTTTGGTTGTGCTTGCTACAAAAGTTGGCCTTTTTGGATGTGCTTGCTGGGGAAGTAAACAAACAAATCTTATTGTTTGTGCATGCTGAAGTACAGTACACTGAGCACACAGAATTCCTAATGCTCATCCATAACTCTGACTTTCGCGTGAATCCCTATTTTTAAATCAGCGTATGATTTAAACAAGGGTTACTTGCATGTACACTATATATACAAAAATATGTGGACACCCCTTCAAATTAGTGGATTTGGCTATTTCAGCCACACCCGTTGCTGACATGTGTATAACAGCAAGCACACAGCCATGCAATCTTCATAGACAAACATTGGCAGTAGAATGGCCTTAATGAAGAGCTCCGTGACTTTCAAAGTAGCACCGTCATAGGATGCCACTTTTCCAGCAAGTGAGTTCGTCCCATTTATGCCCTGCTGGAGCTGCCCTGGTCACCTGTAAGTGGCGTTAGTGTGAAGTGGAAATGTCTAGGAGCAACAACTGCTCAGCGAAATTGTAGGCCACGCAAACTCACAGAACGTCACCGCCAAGTGCTGAATCGCGTAGCGCATACAAATTGTCTGACCTTGGTTAAAATAGTCAGTACCGAGTTCCAAACTTCCTCTGGAAGCAAATTCAGCACAATAACTGTTCATCGGGAGCTTCATAAAATGGGTTTCCATGGCCGAGCAGCCACATGCAAGCCTAAGATCATCATGCACAATGCCAAGCGTCGGCTGGAGTGGTATAAAGCTTGCCGCCATTGGACTCTGGAGCATTAGAAACACATTCTCTGGAGTGATGAATCACGCCTTCGCCATCTGTCAGTCCGATGGACTCATTTGTGTTTGGCGTATGCCAGGAGAATACTACCCGCCCCAATGCATAGTACCAGCTGTAAAGTTTGTTGGAGGAGGAACAATGGTCTGGGCTGTTTTTCATGGTTCAGGCCCCTTAGTTCTAGTGAAGGGAAATCTTTACACTACAGCATACAATGACATTCTAGATGATTCTGTGGTTTCAACTTTGTGGCAACAGTTTGGGGAAGGCTCTTTCCTGTTTCAGCATGAGAATGCCCCCATGCCCAAAGCAAGGTCCATACAGAAATAGTTTGTTGAGATCGGTGTGGTAGAACTTGACTGGCCTGCACAGAGCCTTAACCTCAACCCCATCGAACACCTTTGGAATGAATTGGAATGCAAGCCAGACTTAATCGCCCAACATCAGTGCCCGACCTCACTGATGCTCTTCTGGCTGAATGGAAGCAAGTCACTGCAGCAATGTTCCAACATCTAATGGAAAGCTTTCCCAGAAGAGTGGAGGCTGTTATAGTAGCAAAGGGGCGTCAACTCCATATTAATGCCCATGATTTTGGAATGAGATGTTTGATGAGCAGGTGTCCACATACTTTTGGTCATGTAGTGTATCAAGTTAGGATTCAGCCTGAAGTGTCCATCGCAACATAATTGCATTCATGTTCACATACTTATTTGCTCTACATCAAATTCTCCGTGGGAATGAATGTATTATTATGATTTGATTATACTTCACAATATGCACATCTCTTTACAATTTAGGACCAGTCATAGCAATTGCAGGAACACCTTATTTATGTTTTCCTCATTAACAATATTAAAGTCAACTTCACCATAATGCCTTTAAGACCTATGTTGAGTTCTGTGTCAATGGGTCCTGACTTTGAGTGGATGAATAACCCGTCATTTGTGATTATTTTTGTACAGGGACAGGGGTACACTCTTAGAAACAAGGGTTCCAAAAGAGTTCTTTGGCTGTCCCCATAGGAGAACCCTTTTTGGTTCCAGGTCAAACTCTTTTGGGTTCCTTGTAGAGCCCTCCGTGGAAAGGGTTCTACTTGGACCTAAAAGGGTTCTACCTGGAACCAAAATGGGTTATTCAAAGGGTTCTCCTATGAGGACAGCCAAAGAACCCTTTCAGGTTCTAGATAGCAATGTTTTTTCTAAGAGTGTAAGTTGTGGCTGGACACAGAAAAACTGGTGGTATATCATACATGTTTCACATGCTTATTATGTGACTATGAGGAACAGTTTTGATACATTTGTTCTGACATTGGAGGTAAAGGTTTGTTGTACAACACTTGCAATTCCAGTGTGGTGACTATTGTGCCTTATGAAATACAACCATTGTCTACTATATTGACATGTTTGTACTGATCTGGTTGACTGTATTAATGTCCTTAAATCTAAAAACACCCGACTTGAGATATACCCAAAACAACTTACAAAGCACATGTTCAAGATATTCAATAGAAAGGTACAATTCACTCACAACAATTATTTAAAAAAGTTGAACTGATTAATTCACATACACTGTTATTACTGTGGCTGGTCTGTATTGTGGATGATTTTCCCTTTGATTTACTGGTGGCAAGCAGCATTATGGCTCATTGGACATTGCAACAGTCAGTAGATACAGTAGCTCATCCAACTGCGCCCATAAGCATTTTCTTCTGCATCAAGACAATCTCATGCACGACCACATTGAATGTGTTTTTTTTTTGTACAGCATGGCAGTAAACGAGGCTCTCACATGATCAGCCTGTCAGCATGTCAGTGGTTGTTTGGTTTGCAAACTGGTCTCAATCCCATGCTCTGTGTTCTAGTTGTTTCACCTGTACGTTTTATAGCTCTGTACAAAAAGGTTTCTATATTTGTGTGTGCGCGTGTGCGTGTGCGTGTGTCAGACAAGGTTGTACATCCATCAATGAGTATTTGATACATTTAAAATGTCTTATATTGAACTGACAACAGCAACTTTGATCTTTCATTATTTAAGTTACCTTTTCATTTGTTTTACTTCCCCTAAATTGCTTTAAAGTTACAGAGTATTCCCAGACGGACATGTACATATTGTACAAATACAGTAGGATTAATCCGGTCAGTGAGGCATTTCAATTCATAGGTAATTGATTGCCTTTAAAGAGACTGTACAGAAATGTTGCCTCTGGGCATGCTCCTGAACAAAAGGGATTCCATAAATCAGGGTTTCCCAAACTCGGTCCTGGGGGGAGGGTCCTGGGGGGAGGGACCGAGTTTTGCCCTAAATGGACAAAAATAATATCTAGGAATTACCTCAATGGACAGAAAGAAGCACACCTGCCCACACCCAGGCAAACCTACAACAATAAAACTTTTGACTAAGAATTTAACTAACATTAAGTGGAATTTTCAGAAGAATCAAAAGTTGTATCTTTTCATAACAACTTTTTCAGGTAAGTTTAGTCAGATACATCTGCCACTGTGACGCTTTTTAAATACTAAATCTCTCTCCACTTGTTTGTCCCATCTATTCCCTTTTCCGTTCCGCATTTTCCCCCTTGTATGACCATTATTATACCAAACTCAACATAGATCCAAGTGGTGAAAGCATTCCGTAGTCCACTTTATGATGGCATTGAGAAGCCGGAATCCAAGAACTCCATCCACGACTTCATGGCACACCCGGAATTTCTCATCAATGACTCGGTCCACAACATCCCCTTGATTGACGAGACAGACATTGAAACCGAAGAATCAGAGCGCTCAGACTGCAACAACGTTCGCCTGGCTCTTCGCCAAGCTCCTCCCCTTGCCAAGCCCCCTCAGCCACCCTCTCGCCACCGCTCTGCCTCCCGCCCTGCCCCCTACCGCCAGCAGAGCCTCCCCGTTACACTCAACTGCAACAACAACGCCACTGCTGCTGCTGAGAACGGAGATCATCTGACCCCAAAAGATGCAAGACTACCAGCTGCTTCTCTCTGCCGCCCCGCCAGCCCATTGCACAACGTGGAGACCTGTTTATAACTACGATCTGGGGACATGGTTGATAAGAAGGGAGAGGAAACACCAATGACTTTGATGGACATGGATGTAACCCAACAAAGAGGGAATGAAGATGAACTGGACACGGAAAGAGAAAGTATTACCTGGAAATGACATTGTATAGACCAATGGTTTTATGGATTGTTTCATTGCCCGACCTTTCCCCCCACAGCCACTGCTTTTAGCCTCACTCTCTGCTTCAAAGCACTCTCAAATCCTCTCAAAAAGCTCCACAGTCCAACGATGCTAACCCCACCAGACTCTGATAAAGACACTTTTGAAATGTATATCTAGGCACGCAATAGAGGAGTGATTGGTGTAGTAGAGACAAGAATGAACTGGAATTGATTATTTTCCTTTTGGTTGAAATGATGAAAGACTCAATGGAAAGTGGAATGGGGTTAATTCATTCGGCTTTTTAAAAATATTATTGTCCAAATTATTACTGTTGTTATTACTACTGCAATTACTACTACAATTATTATATTCCAGTTAATGACGCTTCATTGATTAGCTTTATCTATCCATGTATGTATGTATGATGTATGTTTGTATGTATTGTTTGTTTGCTTAACTGCTGTATTTGTCTCCTTGTGTTTCTGTTTTTATATACTCCTTCTGGTCATGTCCTTCTTTTCCTTTTCTGTGTTTACATGTGTTGTGTATGTCTTGAAAAAGAAAAAAAGAAATATAACTATAGAAATACATTTATAAACACATACAACAACTTCAAAACACAAAAAGGTAACAATATAGTACATCTGCTATTAAAACAAAGTCACAAATTAAAAGTAGTACTCATGGTTTTGGTTCTTCTCTTCATGTAGATATGTCTTGAATTAAGTTATTCATTTGGACACTACCATGAACAGAGGGGACAACTTAACTGAGTATTCAAAATATTTTAAGTTGCGCATAAAGATTAAAGGAATTTATTTAAGTGATTATTTTATTAATCCCTGTTCATTCTCTTTACTTTTGTTTTTCATAACACAAAATGAAAAGGAAATGATTACTTTATGCACTTTAGAATCTATCAAACAACATCAGTGTGTATGTTTTATGCATTTCTACTCGACTATGCTTTACTGCTGTCAACTGTGATCAGTAGTGACAGCTTTTTCACAGGGGCACAGATAGATATCAGAACAATATCCATTGAATACATCTTTACCTTTACGCTTCACCTACGCTTCTACACTACATCGTTTTAAGAACATTTTAGTTTTTTGAATGTTGCAAATAGGATGTCTCCCAGCTTTGTGGAGCACTTATTAAAGCCGTCTGAAAGTTTATATTTCAGCAACCATGAGAAATAATTCCTTATATCACAGTGTATGTTTGTAGGGAGTGATGTGGTTACAATAGAAGTTGGACAACTGAGGTATCTGTACGGTGTATTAACATTTTTTCTGATGTGAGCCACAATTGATACCAATGCTGTTTTGCACTAGTCTGCCAAGCTACTACTGTCAACCCGAAACATCCCAGGTAAGTGTAAAATCATAAACATTTATATTTGAACAAACTTCCTCTTTAAACTCCAAGAGAACACTGTGTAACAGACCTACCAGAGCACTGTGTGGCAGTATAATGACCAGGTGGTTGATTCCACTTCACCATGAAAACAACACAAATAGGATGACTGCCAAGGTATGATAAAATACTTTTTTAATACCTTAATCTGTGCTCTCCATATAACAAAACTCACTTTGGTTTAACACCGGTCGGTGATTCAAACTTTACAGTAGAAACCAATCACTTAGAAGAATGGTATTGGTATTTTTCCTTATTAACATAACATAGTGTTACCTTAAATTGTTTGGTACAAACTTGATAAATCATTGAACATTAAGCAAAATGTAGATTATTTAAACCATTTGTTTGTGTCTCTGTCTCTCTGTTCTATCTCTGTTCTTCGTACTCAGTGTCTGTCTCAAGGCTGACTGTCCCAGAGCTGCTGTCGGAGCAGGGTGAGGTGGTTGTGTCGTAGCGTGCGCAGTTCTGTGAGTCTCCCCAGCAGGCGAGCGAAGCGCTGGGCTCCCTGAGGGCCCTGGGCTCCATACCGGGCTCCGCACACCCTGGACAGCAGCTCCATGGTCAGCTCCTGTAAGCTCTCCACACACACCACCGCCCGCAGCGACGCTTCGTCTGCTAACAGAGCCAGATGACAGAACGACATAGAGTTGGTCGTCACTATCTGGCCAAGCTAGAGGAGATGTTCAGACACGCTTGGAGGAAAATGATAAGTCAATAAAGAGTGTGTCTTTATCAACTAAACATCTTGTGTAATAGTATTTAAAATAAATTAACAAATACATTTAGCCTTTCATACAGTAGTGTGTCAGGCATAGAGAGCCAGTCACCTGAGCATAGCAGTGCTGTAGCAGTGAGCAGGGCATATTCAGCCTCCGTCACCCCCAATGCAGCCATGCTGTGGAAGAAGTTGAGCACCGGTCCTAGCAAGTCCTCATTGACTCCTGCACAAAGATGCATGGAAACAGTACAAAACCCAATTTCCCTTATTTTTCACTGTACGCTTGCTTCATTTTAATATCTTTAAAGGGATAGTTCACTATTTTGAAGTTTTAGCATATTTTCGACACACCTGGGGTGTTGTGGTTTCATGCAAACAGTTTTTAGTTTTTTTGCCTGTTATTTATCAAAGTCCAGATTCTCGGACTAGGATTTTTAAAGTCTGTAACAATACTAGTGGAAAATAAGATAACATGTCAAATAAACTATCCCTTTAACTTGAACCTCTCTTCAAATAGTACTGTAAATAAAGCTCATAAGATGGGATACTATGGTGGTGAGTACACTATTTAGATAGGACAGTGTGCCTTACCTGAATTTACAGGGCCGGTCCCACTATGAATGTTTTCCTTGGACTCTAAGGTTTTCAGCCAATGATGAGTTGAGATGTTGAAAGGTTGTAGTGCTTGTAAAATAAAATAAAACAATGAGCTCTCTGGCATAATCGGCCCGGTTCCATTTCCTTCCCTAGCTCCTACCTTTTCAGTACACAGTAAATCAAGGAGAGTTGGAATCATAGTGTTCACTGGAGTTATCTTAACCCTCAACAGAGTGATTTGGCTCCCTGGAGTGATAACTGGTGTTCATTTGGATGTGTACTTTTAACTTCCTTAAGAGTAACCAGAGAGATGGATTGATATCTATGGAGGATCCACAGCCCCCTTACATTGCTTTGGAGTACAGTGCAAGAAGTGCTTTATTCACTGTGTTAAAGTTTTAACTCTCACAGGGGGGGGATTTTTTGAATTATTTGTTTCAATATCTGTGTTTTCGCATGTACTTTGATTGTTATTGATCTTATGCTACACAAAGATATATAACTTACATTTTTCTAAACAAATCTAATCCGTAAGAGGTTACTGAGATGGTTATTCCAGTTTAGGTGATCTAGGTGTTCTCAATATACTCAGTCTTTACTCTGATAATCATTCTGAATGCAGGTTGCGGGTGATGAAAATATCAAATTGTTGGATAGCCTCGCTAGAGATCACTAGACATCACTTAGCAAGCCAGCATTACGTAATCATTTACTCAAAAGGCACACTGGGAAATATGCAAATAAGGCTTTACACCCTACAGTAAAAGGTAGTGAACTGCTAGAGTAATGTACTCTGATGGAGTTGATTGTTAATTTAAAACACATACAAGTGTGAAATGGCATGTAGTTACATTTAATCAACTCTGAGAGTTTAATGTGATTGGATATGTACTCTATTTAGTGTATATGTTCAAAAAAAATTGTAATCTACCCCATGACCAGGTTGGTTTTAACAAAAAATGTGGTTGG
Organism: Oncorhynchus mykiss; assembly: GCF_013265735.2. Taxonomy (NCBI): domain Eukaryota; kingdom Metazoa; phylum Chordata; class Actinopteri; order Salmoniformes; family Salmonidae; genus Oncorhynchus; species Oncorhynchus mykiss. The sequence goes on along the minus strand of NC_048580.1, from coordinate 52,801,395 downwards.
ACCCATTAACCCCCAAATGGTGTTGAATGTGACCCCATGGGAGTTAAATGAACTCTTGTAATTGTACTGTGTAGCGTGCTGAAATGGAGCCAGGACAAATGAGTCAGACACCCACAAGCCTCATGTTGGTGTGGTGGTGTCAATACCTGGGCTAGAGGCTGCTGGGTTCTGGGTGAACTGCTGAGCTGATAGCAGAAACATGACTTCCACAGATGAACTAGAGAGGAGGGTGGTCTGGTCCGAGCAGTCCAAGAGCTCAAAGCCTACATAGACACCAGACACTAGATTAGTTTACACGACAGGAGGTATCAGAGTGGCCTCAGAGAGAGAAACAGGGCTGTTTTTATTTTTTATTTATTTAATTGGGCCAGTCAGTTATGAACAAATTCTTATTTACAATGACGGCCTACCTCGGCCAAACCCTAACAACGCTGGTCAAATTGTGCACCGCCCTATGGGACTCCTAATCACTGCCGGTTGTGACACAGCCTGGAATTGAACCAGGGTCTGTAGTGACGACTCTAGCACTGAGCTGCAGTGCCTTAGACCGCCACGCCACTCGGGAACCCTTTTCATTTTGGTTTTGATATGAAAACATATGGTAGGTGAAAGCAACATGGTGTAAGCTTAGCAGGTATATGCTTTCCATATCACTGCAGAAACAAGAAAGGAGAGAAAGCTTATGTATGAGGTGTGGCCCAACTCACCAGGTACACTCTTGGCGAACTGCAGCAGCCTCTGAGAGGGAGGGCATGCCATGTCTGTTAGTCTGTCTCCACCTACCTCCGTACAAGTCCACTCAAACACCTGCAGAAAAAAACTGCCTGAATAAGCTCTGAATGAGATTAGTAGAAAAATTACAACATATCTTTAAAATCTCAATCCACAGACAACAGAATTACTATTCTTATCAGCGACCCACCCTACAGTGTGTAGTGTCCTGCGCACTGTACTGCCGATGAGCCTCCACCATCCTGTCCAGCACATGCTTCTGTTCTACTGACAAATTTGCAGACACTACCTGTTACAGGAAAAAAATCATTACAAACAGATAATTTGATGGCTGAGTGAAATTACAACACACGGGGCACAGACGTCAGTTCAACGTCTAGTTTTGATTTACATTTGGATGAGTTGTAAAAAAAAATACGTCACCTTGTCATTGGATTTAGGAAATTCCCTTACGCTGAGGAACTTTGGCAAATCCAATCTGGGGCGTATACATTATGCCGAGTCTGTTGCAAAACGTTTCTTAAACAGAAGCAAAAGGAACGAAACGGAGAGGGACCTACCTGAATTGTCTAATATAAACTCTTGTTTTGCTCTATTGGCTTCTGTTGGGTTCTTAACGGTAAACTGTTTCCGTAATAAATAAGCCCCAGTTTTCCACGCTGATTTATCATCATCACATTGAATGTTTTGGTTGAAATTAAGAAAAAACAACGTTGATTCAACCATTGTTTGTCCAGTGGGACCATTCTGACACAGACTTGGAGTATAAGCAGCGTCGTATTACAGGGCACCCCAATTAGAAATCAGTCAAAAGTGTTACAGGTTGCTGGTCCATCCTACTATTAAGAGGCCATTCCAAAGACCTATGCAATGTTAAAATAAATTGATCTGGGACATCCCCCTGACGGTCCCAGAACTTAAACAGGAAATCTAAGAAAGTGATCTGGGAGAGGGCCACCTTTGAACAAAAGTAAGGAACAGATCTGTGGTTCTCCATTGATACAATCCATCTGACAAGATGATCATCCAAAGGTCTGTAACTATTCTAGGCCCTTCGAATATTTGATCTTGGGGTATCTTTCAAAAAGTGTCAAGCTACAATGTCCTTGCCGTTCAGAATATCCAAGAAATGTAGCACAATGGCGAAAGGTCAGAAAACTAGATGAGAAGGTTTGAATGTAGGAGGAAAAGAGAAAGTGATGTACCTGTCCTGATAGCCTGCTGGTGGAGCTGACTCTCCTGCTCCCCATGTTCTCCTCCTCCTCAGGCCCTCCTCCTCTGTGTTTGGTCCCCTTCCTCAGCCTCTTGGACTGGCACTGCACCTCCGTCAGCAGACCTGGCAACACAATTGCCTCTGTCAGACTCACATAGGCAAATATATTTTATTTACTTATTGTTTATTTACACAAGGGTATTGAGATCATACACATTTTTCCAAGGGATCCCTGTACAAGGTATTTTGGTTGTCTTCGCAATTAAATTATGTCCGCCTGGCTATAAATTGGAGATATGAAGATTCAAGATTCAAGATCTTATTGTTAGCTTATTCTGCCTCTCTTCAAATGATTGACATTGCTTTCAGCTAAATACAGTTTCAAATATCCCTACAGCCTTTTTGATATGGTATGTTCCCCTCACATTCAGCCAGCATGCCCACAGCACGACATTTCTGCAGGCGGCAGTCCTGGCACTTTCTCCGCATGTACATGTCCATCTCACAGCCTCCGCCACTTTTACACCGGTACACTGCTTTCTTCGTCACACTCCTTCGGAAGAAACCTGAAACACAGGAGTATCACCACCTCTAGTTGGGGTCCATTTCAATTCAAGTCAATCCAGATAAAGACGTTTTTTCATTTAAATTCAAACCCCATATTCAGACAGATACCGGAAGTGACGGGCTCTATGATAAACTTTCCGGTTGACCACCCAAATGTTGTTGTAAACATTGACGAAAACACTGCCTCCCCTACCTTTGCAGCCTTCACAGGTGAGGGCGTTGTAGTGGTAGCCAGAGGCTTTGTCCCCACACACCACACACAGCTCATCCTGGCCCCTCACCCTTCCTCCTGGACCCAGCCTGGTCCTCTTTACCAGGGACAAACCTCCCCCACCTCGCCCCTTCCCCAGGCTTCCACACTGGGGCTCCGGGCTGGGCTCACAGGGAGTCTCCAGGCAGTGGGGGCTGTAGGCGTGGGTGGAAGGTGGGTGGAAGGGCTGGGAGGACGTCGGTCCGTAGACAGAGAACTGCACATTGATGGGGCTGTACTGCTGCTGGCTGAAGGCTAGGCCCTGTAGGTCTGGCTCCTGGAAAGGGTAGCCCAAAGGGTCCCCCAGCACATCTGTGTGATGAGGAAATGACACAAAATAAATGGATTTGGTGCTTTCATCCTGAACCCACCGGTTAAGTTTAAGTGCCCCACAGGGGCACTTAAACTTGAAACCAGTCACACTGGTTTCAAGTCAAAGTGCATCACAAGAATGTGATCGTTGTCCACCATCTTACGGGATTCATGCATGACTTAATGTATTTTATTGGTCCTATGGGACTTAATAAAACAACGTCAGAGCGAGACCTTGTGAACCAGTTTGGACTGTGGAAACAGGATGCAGCTGAGAGGTTACAGGGGCATTTTACCATTTACATATTTTTATAGAGTTTTATTCAGTATTTTATTGCCGCGTAGATCGGTGTCTGATGATGTCTTATGAGCGTAGCGGGGGGAGGGGCGGTGGAGTTGTGAAGCATTTAGCAAATTCAAGTCCCGTCTCCACAGAGGGAACATGTGTCACCACTGGTCACAGATCAGCCCTAAATCAGTCACTCTGATCAGAAGGATCCACTTCCATAAGTTGAGTCTCTTAGCGTTTTATTAGTTCAGATAAGAACTTAAATAATGAGAGGTTATTTCTTTTAAGCACAAAAAAAATGGAATGATTAATGTCCATCCCTTCTCAAAATGCATCAATACTACTGGATGTATAAGTTACATTGTACTCAGGTGCACATCAAGTGTCTTCATACCATATCAGCCTGGATATTCATCCATAGCTATGAGCTCTTATAAGATGTCCTGACATGTACTGAACACCACAGTGACCTCTAGAATCCAACCTATGACCCTTCCTTTCTGAACAACAACACTCACCCTATCCTCAGCCACAACCCGCCTCACCCCTTCTCTTTTAGAACCATGACTCTCTCTATTTTTCCTCCCCTCTATCCTTCTCTCTCTCTTTGTCTTCATCACCACTTTCCTCACGCATCCCGTCTTTCCTCTACGTCTCACAGATGTTTCCTGTCCTGGCGAGGATGGAGGCCAGTATTGAGTATGTGCTTGCGTGACAACGCTGTGGTGATCTCTGTTTGTAAACCGTTTCAGCACTATGTAAACACCCAGGCCTCCCTCCCTCTGTCCCACGCACACTAACGCTACCCCCCATTATTTAGCCATATCATATCCACCCCTCAGCCAGGAGAGGAGAGGACCACAATGTGAAGAAGCCACATAATTAGGGTTAGGTCACAACACTCCACTGCAACCATTATAAATAGGCCCTAGTTCCAATGCAAATTCTTTGTTAGCTAACATCCTGTGTACTGGAAATGTGGCAGGCTATCCTGTAAGTATTTTCCATTCAGATTTATTTAATAAAAACAGTTGTTTCTAAATGTATAAGGTTACCCCAGACTTTATGTCTTCTTGCAAGTCTCCCCCTCTAATCTACAGGCCTATGGCACTACAAATGATGATAACAGAAAATGATAACAGCATAAACATATAATATAAATGAAATATAAATGTATAATCATGACATTTTGATTTGATTAGGTCATCACCACACAATTACAAAGTATACATTGTGTTTGGATAAGCACACCATCAAATCGGACTAGATTGCTTTAGTATAATTGCAGAGTCCAGATAAAAAGAGTCCCTCACCGTAGTACTGCAGAGGCTCGGTGATGCCATACCCATCAGAGGCAGAGAGGTAACCACCGGCAGACATGGTCATCTCCGACTCACTCCACTCTCTCATCTGGACAGCTGATCCACAGTCAGTCTCTGGGAACACCCGCTTAATCTATCAACACACATACGGGGAACCACACACCTGAGGAATCTGCAACTCTCCAAACATTTCTTTATATCAATGCTTGACGACAGGTCTCCTCAGTCTCCTAGCTGTGATATCATTGCCTATTTTAAGCTGCGCTCTGAGATGCAAACCTAAAGGTTACTGTTGTCCACAGTGAAGGCGTGCAGCTGAAGTCTGTGGCAGTGCGATGGATCTCTGCTCCTTTGGGAGGCATCAGGGGGAGACGAGGGACAGAGAGGAGAGTGTGAGAAGAAGAGAGAGATTGGACTCAAGTCCAAACAGCTGTCCTGGCTTGGAGTTCAGAGGAAAGAGAGAGGTCCTGTCATATGGGGGCCTGTCCCTGGTGGGGAGCTTAGGTTTGGCATGGGTGGATGGATCCCACCCCACCACGGACCAGGAGTTCACAGAGTGGGATCAATGAGTTAGCTGGAGCTGGCAACTCACCCCAATCTTGTCTCTGTACCAACATAACTGGACATGACCAGTGGTCAGTCTTTATAATATTTATTATTTTTTCCAGAAAGATCTTGATACCTTTAATACTCTTCCCCATCTACACCATATACTATTAGTATGCTGTAGTTACTCTTCCTGGGTAAGTAGTGTGTGTGTGGGTGTGCATGCACAGCCGTTTGCATGCTTGTTGTACGTGTGTGCATGTGAACACAATAGTGTGTATGTGTTCATGTGAATGACTGAGTGTGTTGTGTATGTGTCTGAGAGTAAATGTACGTGGATATGTGTGTACATGTGTATGTGTGTGTGTTGTAAGAGTGTATGTGAAAGCTCATCTTTGCGGCCCCCAGGGAGTGTTTACTCGGATTCTGTTTGCTCTGTTTGTGTTGCAGTTAATATTTGACACTAGTCAGGTTTTGAGTTTAGGAAACTCGCCCCCCCCCCTCCAAAGTTGACTGGGTCATGTCGAGCCCTGACGAAAGAGAGAAGACCCTAGATTTGCCCTAACCTCTCCCTGATGGGGTTTGACATGTAGCATGATTCTAGCAAACTAATGGTGTCCTTCCCACCCTGACCCCATTCCTCAACTGTCAAATTACACTGGCCTGTCTGTGAACCAAGCCGACCAACGAGCAGCATTTCATTCAATGATCTACCCCACGTGCTGAGCGTCTGTGCTGAGCAAGCAGTGCAAAGGAGAAGGTACACCGTAGGTAGGATGCATTTACAGTATGCACACATGCATAACATTGAGTATTAACAGTGATAATAGTTATGGTGACTATTTAGTTATGCTTCACTAATTCATGATCGTGCATGCAGTCCTCTGTTCATCTCTAATGGGCCATTCCAAGCCAGGAAGGCCCACAAATATTTAAAACCCTTTTAAGACCAATGCATGCCTCTTGTAAGACAGTATGATCCCTGAACCGCAGATGATACAGACAACATCTTGGTGTCATTATCCTCTTTATAACTTTATAATGTGCTCTAAAATATGGAGTATGTCTAGATTCTGAAATAAAATCACATTGATTTATTAATCATAAAAAAATATGAATATGAATATCTCAAAGCACCCTTTTCGATTTAGCCAATTTTTTGGACATATTGTTTGGAACAACATAGTCTTGAAACACTTCACATTTCCAGAGTGGTGCTCTGCTACCTTTGAAGCAAACAAAGCAACCTCAAATTAACATTGTGTCGTCTTTGGATCCAACTAATCTCACTCCATCTGGTACCTAGGCACAACTGACTAGCTAAGGTCCCCGATTGAAAGAAATCCCAAATACCCTAATGTCATTATTACATTTGTTTGAATTTCTTTGTCATTGTACAATTACCTTAACAAATCCCAGGAGAGGCTTCTGTTGTCATATTCCCCTGTCACGTGTACTGTTGCATTAGTCATGTCTTCACAAAGCTTGCTACCCCTTATACTGTACCCTCCAAGAGAGTGAGAGAGCATGATAACGGAGGGAACGCATACACTACAGTGGATGTGGCTGCGCATTCATTCATTTCCCTCTTCATAATGAGTGATGGGGACAATTTCTTGGAGTGTATACATGTGGCCATGGATCTTCTAGTGTGGCCCAGTTGTCACTGTTGGACAAGGGCCTGAGCATGTACATCCCCAAGGGAATCATTCTGGAGGAGGAGGGTAAGGGTGGGATAAACACATGACCCTTGATTCACTCAACGTTTGGACTGAAGGCTGTAAGCACACAATAAATATCTCTCTTTCTCTAAACCTCTAGTACGTCTTCCCAGCTTGGCTCTTTATCACTGCACACTGTTTGCTGGTAGCCTGACTCAGATAGCACAGTGTTTACTGATTTAAACAGGAAACTGACGCTTAGATTAGAGTGGCCTTGCAGGGAGGGCCAGGGGATGGATTTGTGGTTAAAGTCCAGTGCTAAAATAGATCACATGATTTGTAAATACTTGTAAATACTCTAAATGTTACTACAGTTAATGCGAATTGACTAGACCGTTGTTGTGAAATGTCAAAAGGAACATAAATGCTTGCTTAGTACATCACATTTTCACCTCTTGAAGTTATCGCCCTAACTAGATCCAAACAGTTTATAATCTGTTTTAGAAATACATTCTAGGAACGCAAAGCGAGGCGGCCATCTCTGTCGGCGCCGGAACTCTGAACATACTGAACATACTAACATAATATACACAATGAAAGTCTTTGATTTCAGCTTATCTGTTGTTGCTTTAGAACGCTTGAGCATAGTACAAATGCAGTTTTCAGAAAATGTTTCTCTCTCAAATGGATTCCATAGAATCAAGATTTTTGTTTTTCCCCCTTACTGTACTGTAGATGCAAGCCTACCAACTTAATTTTCCTTATCCATTACTTGTTTGTAACAGCAGGTCTTAAAAACATTTACAAACGAGTTAGGATACTGTTGTCATGACTAAACGGACACAGAGTCAAGTCAAAACACTGGCTCGGCATTGTGGCAAAAATATTTGTAAAAGTCCAAGTGTAACCACCAAACCTCTCGAACCTATCCAATGTCAGTTCCTTAATGCGTGCATCAATAATGTATTTTTTTAAATTAAGACTTAGTTGGAGTAAATTACCCTTCCAAAGCACACTGTTAAAACTTCTTAAATCTCTTTGTAAGTCTGTAAGATAAGATGCACTATGGCACCTTGGCACTTCATCTATCAGGTAGCAGGTTACTCAGGAGAAGTAGGACAGCTAAGCCTCTTCACATCAACAAGACAACTTCACAGCAACAATCAACAAGGAACATGATAGTAAAACTACGGTTTTCAAATACACAGTCCATAGTAGAGTTTGAATAACGGATCAAATTGAAATAAAATTATAAATATACTCTTCATCGAGTAAAATGTATTAAAAAGAGTGATATGAGCTCACCAGTGGTGGTCTTCTCCTCGTGTGCTGACTTCTGATAGCCTCCTGATTTTTCCTCCCCTTACATTTGTAATGTTGACTGCAGTTCAGCCTCTACACTTGCCAAACACGCACTCGTACACAATCACAATCACGCACCCGCGCGCGTGCCCACACACACACACACACACACACACACACACACACACACACACACACACACACACACACACACACACACACACACACACACACACACACACACACACACACACACACACACACACACACACACACACACACACACACACACACACACACACACACACACAAACTTTCTCTCTCAATCAAGAGACAGTCACTCATTCATGCACATTACCTTGCTTAGGACCCAATATCAGAAACATTGTATGAGGTGGATAAGGATTTTAGATACCATGGATGTCTTTCAAGAAGACAAGGGGCACTCAAAGTAGATTCACTTTCCTGAGAAAATGCACACCTTGCTTTGGCCTACTCCATAAGGTTAAATCTTAAACAATAGTTGATACATCCCTCAATGAATTGCATTATGTTAAACTAGAGAGCATAGAGGGATATATAGGAAGTATGCGGAGCGAAGGGGAATGTGTGTGTGATGGTGTGGGCTCTGGCCCTGCAGTGAGAGAGAGCAGGCTCATTAAGACATTCCCAGTATTGTGTGTTTATAAACAGCCTCTTGTTCGTCCCAGTGATGGATGATGGCCCACTATCACTGGCTCTTCCTGCTGCCCTCTGTAAGAAGCCCTGGGACTGCCTAGGAACACAACCTCTTTGCCACTGTTTCACAACCGACTACAACTACATGCACGCACACACTCCTACTCCCTCACTGTCACTGCATGAGATCAGCCCCCCACACAGTTCATCTCCTTTTAGAACCCATCGTGATAGTTTTGTTCTGACCTTTCCTCCCTCGCTGGGTGGGCCCTCAATGTCACTTATATGTGTGTACGTGTGTGAGGGAGAACGTGTATGTGTGCGTGTGTGAGAGGAGGGTTTCTCAGGGTCAGAATTCCATAACTAGTTTTTTTCAATAACAGGACAGTAATAACAATAACTGCACTAATAAAGAGAAACAACATGGCTGTGTCTTCCAGGAACATTAGAGTCAGTGACAGATCTACCAGGGTCCCGGTCTACCAGAGTGTGGAGTGGAAAGGTCAGAGGTCAGCTTGACCTCCACATGACATGATAAATTAAGGTTGAGTGTACACGGGGTAAAGTCAAGGTTACAGTTGGGTAAAATGGTGAAATACATGTTACTATTGAAATACAAGATAGTATTTAAAGGGTGCTGCATTGCATCTATTTCTAGATGTTTGATTATGAATGTCTTAAAAATATACTTTATTTTAGTTTTTACAATCAACAGTAAAATTTACAACGTACATTTTTTTGGTTGTCATAAAAGGACAAGTAAAATCCACACACACACACACACACACACATATACATACACACACATATACACATACACATATATATATATATATATATACACACAGTGGGGCAAAATATATACAGTATATATATATATTTATATATATACAGTGGGGCAAAAAAAGTATTTAGTCAGCCACCAATTGTGCAAGTTCACCCACTTAAAAAGATGAGAGAGGCCTGAGAGAGGCCTGTAATTTTCATCATAGGTACACTTGAACTATGACAGACAAAATGATTTGAAAAAATCCTGAAAATCACATTGTAGGATTTTTTATGAATTTATTTGCAAATTATGGTGGAAAATAAGTATTTGGTCAATAACAAAAGTTTCTCAATACTTTGTTATATACCCTTTGTTGGCAATGACAGGGGTCAAACGTTTTTTGTAAGTCTTCACAAGGTTCACACACACTGTTGCTGGTATTTTGGCCCATTCCTCCATCCAGATCTCCTCTAGAGCAGTGATGTTTTGGGGCTGTTGCTGGGCAACATGGACTTTCAACTCCCTCCAAAGATTTTCTATGGGGTTGAGATCTGGAGACTGGCTAGGCCACTCCAGGACCTTGAAATGCTTCTTACGAAGCCACTCCTTCGTTACCCGGGCGGTGTGTTTGGGATCATTGTCATGCTGAAAGACCCAGCCACGTTTAATCTTCAATGCCCTTGCTGATGGAAGGAGGTTTTCACTCAAAATCTCACGATACATGGCCCCATTCATTCTTTCCTTTACACGGATCAGTCGTCCTGGTCCCTTTGCAGAAAAACAACCCCAAAGCATGATGTTTCCACCCCCATGCTTCACAGTGGGTATGGTGATGCAACTCAGCATTCTTTGTCCTCCAAACACGACGAGTTGAGTTTTTACCAAAAAGTTATATTTTGGTTTAATCTGACCATATGACATTCTAGCAAACTTCAGACAGGCATGGACATGTACTGGCTTAAGCAGGGGAACACGTCTGGCACTGCAGGATTTGAGTCCCTGGCGGCGTAGTGTGTTACTGATGGTAGGCTTTGTTACTTTGGTCCCAGCTCTCTGCAGATCATTCACTAGGTCCCCCCGTGTGGTTCTGGGATTTTTGCTCAGCGTTCTTGTGATCATTTTGACCCCACGGGGTGAGATCTTGCGTGGAGCCCCAGATCGAGGGAGATTATCAGTGGTCTTGTATGTCTTCTATTTCCGAATAATTGCTCCCACAGTTGATTTCTTCAAACCAAGCTGCTTACCTATTGCAGATTCAGTCTTCCCAGCCTGGTGCAGGTCTACAATTTTGTTTCTGGGGTCCTTTGACAGCTCTTTGGTCTTGGCCATAGTGGAGTTTGGAGTGTGACTGTTTGAGGTTGTGGACAGGTGTCTTTTATACTGATAACAAGTTCAAACAGGTGCCATTAATACAGGTAATTAGTGGAGGACAGATGAGCCTCTTAAAGAAGAAGTTACAGGTCTGTGAGAGCATGAAATCTTGCTTGTTTGTAGGTGACCAAATACTTATTTTCCACCATAATTTGCAAATAAATTCATAAAAAATCCTACAATGTGATTTTCTGGATTTTTTTTCTTCTCATTTTGTCATAGTTGAAGTGTACCTATGATGAAAATTACAGGCCTCTCTCATCTTTTTAAGTGGGAGAACTTGCACAATTGGTGGCTGACTAAATACTTTTTTGCCCCACTGTATATATATATACACACACACACACACACACACATACACACACACACACACTTGGGTCATTAGAAATGTCCTTGTTTTTGAAAGAAAAGCACATTTATTGTCCATTAAAATAACATCAAATTGATCCGAAATACAGTGTAGACATTGTTAATGTTATAAATGACTATTGTAGCTGGACACAGCTGACTTTTTATGGAATATCTACATAAGTGTACAGAGGCCCATTATCAGCAACCATCACTCCTGTGTTCCAATGGCACGTTGTGTTAGCTAATCCATGTTTATCATTTTAAAAGTCTAAGTCTAAAACCCTTTTGCAATTTTGCTGCACAGCTGACTACTGTTGTTCTGATTAAAGAAGCAATACAACTGGCCTTCTTTAGACTAGTTGAGTATCTGGAGCATCAGCATTTGTGAGTTCCATTACAGGCTCAAATGGCCAGAAACAAATAACTTTCTTCTGAAACTCGTCAGTCTATTCTTGTTCTGAGAAATGAAGCCTATTCCATGCGAGAAATTGCAAGACAATTATGATCTCATACAAAGCTGGGTACTACTCCCTTCACAGAACAACACAACTGGCCCTAACCAGAATAGAAAGAGGAGTGGGAGGCCCCGGTGCACAACTGAGCAAGAGGGCAAGCACATTACAAAACTGAAAGCGCAAACCATTGCTTTTAATCATGGCAAGGCGACCAGAAACATGACCGAATACAAACAGTGTAGCTATTCCCTCCGCAAGGTAATCAAACAAGCTAAGCGTCAGTATAGAGACAAAGTAGAGTCTCAATTCAACGGCTCAGATACGAGATGTATATGGCAGGGCCTACAGTCAATCACGGACTACAAAAAGAAAACCAGCCCCGTCGCGGACACCGATGTCTTGCTCACAAACAAACTAAACAACTTCTTTGCTCGCTTTTAGGACAATACAGTGCCACTGACACGGCCTGCTACCAAAACCTGTGGATTCTCCTTCATCGCAGCGAAAGCGAGTAAAACTTTTAAACGTGTTAACCCTCGCAAGAATGCAGGCCCAGATGGCATCCCTAGCTGTGTCCTCAGAACATGCACAGATCAGATGGCTGGTGTGTTTACGGACATATTCAATCAATCCCTATCCCAGTCTGCTGTTCCCACATGCTTCAAGAGGGCTACCATTGTTCTTGTTCCCAAGAAAGCTAAGGTAACTTAGCTAAACGACTAAACGTACCACTCACTTCTGTCATCATAAAGTGCTTTGAGAGACTAGTGAAGGATCATATCACCTCCACCCTACCTGACACCCTAGACCCACTCCAATTTGCTTACCACCCCAATAGGTCCACAGACGACTCAATCACAATCACACTGCACACTGCCCGATCCCATCTGGACAAGAGGAATACCTATGTAAGAATTCTGTTAATCGATTACAGCTCAGCATTTAACACCATAGTACCCTCCAAACTCGTCATTAAGCTCGAGACCCTGGGTCTCGACCCCGCCCTGTGCAACTGGGTCCTGGACATTCTGAGGGGCCGCCCCCAGGTGGTGAGGGTAGGAAACAACATCTCCACCCCGCTGATCCTCAACACTGGGCCCCACAAGGGTGCATTCTCAGCCCTCTCCTGTACTCCCTGTTCACCCATGACTGCGTGGCCATGCACGCCTCCAACTCAATCATCAAGTTTGCAGACGACACTACAGTGGTAGGCTTGATTACCAACAATGACGAGACGGCCTACGGGGAGGAGGTGAGGGCCCTCAGAATGTGGTGTCAGGAAAATAACCTCACACTCAACGTCACCAAAACAAAGGAGATGATCGTGGACTTCAGGAAACAGCAGAGGGAGCACCCCACTATCCACATCAATGGGACAGTAGTGGAGAAGGTGGAAAGTTTTAAGTTCCTCGGCGTACACATCACGGGCAAATTGAAATAGTCCACCCAAACAGACAGCATGGTGAAGAAGGCACAACGGCGCCTCTTCAACCTCAGGAGGCTGAAGAAATTTGGCTTGTCACCATAAACACTCACAAACTTTTACAGATGCACAATCCAGAGCACCTAGTCGGGTACGGCAACTGCTCCGCACACAACCATAAGGCTTTCCAGAGGGTAGTGAGGTCTGCACAACCAATCACCGGGGGCAAAGTACCTGCCCTCCAGGACACCTACACCACCCGATGTCACAAGAAGGCCAAAAAGATCATCAAGGACAACAACCACCATAGCCACTGCCTGTTCACCCCACTATCATTCAGAAGGCGAGGTCAGTACATGTGCATCAAAGCTGGGGCCGAGAGACTGAAAAAGCTTCTATCTTAAGGCCATCAGACTGTTAAAACCTGTTGTAACTCCCCATCCCGTGTCCGGGATCGTTGTCATCATCTGACACTAATTAGCATAACGCAACGGACATAAATGTTACTAGAAAATATTCCTATTCATGAAATCACAAGTGAAATATATTGAAACACAGCTTAGCCTTTTGTTAATCACCCTGTCATCTCAGATTTTGAAAATATGCTTTACAGCCAAAGCAAGACAAGCATTTGTGTACGTTTATCGATAGCCTAGCATAGCATTATGTCCAGCTAGCAGTAGGCAACTTGGTCACGAAAATCAGAAAAGCAATCAAATTAAATCGTTTACCTTTGATGAGCTTCAGATGTTTTCACTCACGAGACTCCCAGTTAGATAGCAAATGCTCCTGTTTTCCAAAAATATTATTTTTGTAGGCGAAATAGCTCCGTTTGTTCTTCACGTTTGGCTGAGAAATCGACCGGAAATTAAGGTCACGAAAACGCCGAAAAATATTCCAAATGAGCTCCATAATATCGACAGAAACATGGCGTCTCACAGTACGGACATTGCAATTTATTGCCCTGGCCACATCTGCAGTCCTCATGCCTCCTTGCAGCATGCCTAAGGCACATTCACGCAGATGAGCAGGGACCCTGGGCATTTTTCTTTTGGTGTTTATCAGAGTCAGTAGAAAGGCCTCTTTAGTGTCAAATCAAATTGTGCCCATCTAAATTCAGCGGGTGAATTTAGATGGAGCCCTTGGAAAGATGATACCCAAAATTATTATTCTCGGATATAAATACTATGTTATATCAACAAAAAAACAGATTTCAACTTGATAACATGCGGGAAGAAAATGACAGACAGGCGCAACAACTTCCAAATTTGTTTGACATTTGAAGCTGCACAAAGTCGTGGATAATGTAGCCGACACCTATATAATTAATAACTTTGCTAGTGTAGCATGTTGGCTAACATAACATTAAATCAATGAGTCTCCACACAGTCAGTCAGTGCGGGAACGTGATCATTGCACCCAAGATTGAGCTACAACTGGTTAGGCAGTTGGTAGCCTAAACCCTGCATGATGTCAATGGCTTTAGGAACAGCAGTAACATATGTTAGCCTACTGTAACCATGAAATATAAAGTTTATTTGGAAATAAATAAATATATTTTTAAAAGCATTCATGATTTGCATAAATGTAATATACTAACTATTACTCTTGTTAAAAATATGAAATGGTATTACATTTGGTGAAGAGCATGTTGTGACTTGTTTAGGACTCAAAACTCTGTCACACCCTGACCATAAAGAGCCCTTGGGGTTCTTTATGGTGCAATAGGTCAGAGCGTGACAAGGGGGTGTTCTAGTCTAGAATTTTTATGTTGATGTGAGTATGGTTCCCAATTGGAGGCAGCTGATGATCGTTGCCTCTAATTGGGGATCATACTTAGTGTGGTCCTTTTCCCACCTGTCACGTTCTGACTATAGTTCTTGTGTGTTTTCCTTGTTTTAGTGTTGGTCAGGACGTGAGCTGGGTGGGCATTCTATGTTGTGTGTCTAGTTTGTCTGTTTCTGTATTTGGCCTGATATGGTCTCAATCAGAGGCAGGTGTTAGTCATTGTCTCTGATTGGAAACCATATTTAGGTAGCCTGTTTTGTGTTGGGGGTTTGTGGGTGATTATTTTCGTGTCTGTGTTTGTTTCACCACACAGGACTGTTTTCGGTTTTCACATTTATTGTTTTGTATATTTTGTAGTGTTTTCTCGGTATTCGTCTTTATTAAAGATGTTTAACCCAAACCACGCTGCGTTTTGGTCCGCCTCTCCTTCCCAGGAAGAAAGCCATTACAGAATCACCCACCAACCAAGGACCAAGTGGCGTGGTAAACAGAGGCAGCAGCAAAAGCAGCAGGAGGAGAAGCAACAGGTACAGCAGGAGAAGCAGCAGCAGCAGGAGCAACAGCAGCAGCAGCAAAAGCAGCAGCAGGAGAAGTAACAGAGGCAGCAGCAGCAGTGGGAGAGGCTGCACTATTTGGAAAAATGGACTTGGGAGGAGATCCTAGACGGGAAAGGACCCTGGGCAGAGCCAGGGGACTATTGCCGCCCCAAAGCCGAGCTGGAGGCAGCGAAAGCAGAGAGGCGGCATTATGAGGAGCTAGCACGGCAGAGCGGCTGGAAGCCCGAGAGGCAGCCCCAAAAATGTATTGGGGGGGGGCACAGGGAGAGTGTGGCAGAGTCAGGAGCCAGACCTGAGCCAACTCCCCCTGTTTACCGTAAGGAGCCATGGATGTAATCGGAGCTATCGGCGAAGCTGAGGGCTGAGTCTGAGAGGGTTGAGGAGTTATTGGACAGAATGGAGGAGAGTGAACGGATGGGAGATGAGGAGACACTCGAGGAGGTGTTAATAGAATTGGGGGAGTGTGAAGAGAGAAAGCAGTTGATTTGGCGTAGTATGCAAGGCATTCGCCCTAAGGTGTGTGTCCCCAGCCCGGTACCACCAGTGCCGGCACCCCGCACCAGGCTGTCTCTCCATCCCATCAATACAGGTGCTCCCGCCTGTCCGCGCTACCAGAGCCCCTCAGTCCAGAGGCGCCAGAGCCCCTCAGTCCAGAGGCGCCAGAGCCCCTCAGTCCAGAGGCGCCAGAGCTCCTCTGTCCAGCGCTGCCAGAGCCTTCCTCCTCTCCAGCGTTTCCGGAGTCTCCAGTCTGCCCAGCGCCGCCTGAGCTGGCCGTCTGCCCAGCGCCGCCTGAGCTGGCCGTCTGCCCAGCGCCGCCTGAGCTGCCCGTCTGCCCAGCGCCGCCTGAGCTGCCCGTCTGCCCAGCGCCGCCTGAGCTGCCCGTCTGTCCAGAGCTGCTAGAGTCTCCCGTCTCTCCAGCGCCGTCAGATTCTCCCGTCTGTCCAGAGCCGCTAGAGTCTCCCGTCTGTCCAGAGCCGCCAGAGCCGCCAGTCAGCATGGAGCCGCCAGTCAGCATGGAGCCGCCAGAGCCGCCAGTCAGCCAGGATCCGCCAGTCAGCCAGGATCCGCCAGAGCCACCAGTCAGCCAGGATCCGCCAGAGCCGCCAGTCAGCCAGGATCCTCCAGAGCCGCCAGTCAGCCAGGATCCGCCAGAGCCGCCAGTCAGCCAGGATCCGCCAGAGCCGCCAGTCAGCCAGGATCCGCCAGAGCCGCCGGTCAGCCAGGATCCGCCAGAGCCGCCGGTCAGCCAGGATCCGCCAGGGCCGCCAGTCAGCCAGGAGCTGCCAGAGCCGTCAGTCAGCCAGAAGCTGCCAGAGCCGTCAACCAGCCTGAGCTACCTCTCAGTCCTGAGCTACCTCTCAGTCCTGAGCTACCCTTCAGTCCTGAGCTACCCCTCAGTCCCGAGGTACCCCTCAGTCCAGAGCTGCCCCTCAGTCCAGTGGGGCCCTTTGTTAGGGTTCCTAGGCCAAGGTCGGCGGCGAGGGTCGCCACTCAAAGGACGCTAAGGAGGTGGAATAAGACAATTATGGAGTGGGGTCCACGTCCAGCGCCAGAGCCACCACCGCGGACAGATGCCCACCCAGACCCTCCCCTATAGGTTTAGGTTGTGCGGTCGGAGTCCGCACCTTGGGAGGCGGGTACTGTCACGTTCTGACCATAGCTCTTGTGTGTTTTCCTTGTTTTAGTGTTGGTCAGGACGTGAGCTGGGTGGGCATTCTATGTTGTGTGTCTAGTTTGTCTGTTTCTGTGTTTGGCCTGATATGGTTCTCAATCAGAGGCAGGTGTTAGTCATCGTCTCTGATTGGGAACCATATTTAGGTAGCCTGTTTTGTGTTGGGGGTTTGTGGGTGATTATTTCCGTGTCTGTGTTTGTTTCACAGGACTGTTTTCGGTTTTCACATTTATTGTTTTGTATATTTGTAGTTCTCGGTATTCGTCTTTATTAAAGATGTTTAACCCAAACCACGCTGCGTTTTGGTCCACCTCTCCTTCCCAGGAAGAAAGCCGTTACACCACCTGCGTTTGTATTGTTTCGTTTTGGTTTAGCGCTTTGTGCGCTACGAACTTCACATTTGTTTATTCTTTGTTGTTTTTTGAAGGTTCACTTTAATAAATATGTGGAACTCTACTGACACTGCACCTTGGTCCGCTCATTATGTATACGACGAACGTGACAAACTCAAAGTTTAGGACTTGAGAATTGTTGGTCTTGACTTGAGACTTGACTCGGACTTGCCTGTCTTGACTTGGGACTTAAGTGCTAAGACTTGAGACTTACTTGAGACTTACTTGTAAAACAATGACTTGGTCCCACCTCTGGTAATAAATATCAAAGACTCAAACCATCTGCCTCCCGGGTCTTGCCTTGTGCCCTTATACCATGACAGATTCAACCAAAGGCAGTGTAGAGACATTGGGTCCCACACCAATGAAACATATTAGTCAGGGTTTTGTATTGTGACAAATGATAGAATCACTCACATGCAACAACCATTACCAGATACTTTCTCAGCTCAACAGGATGAACTTTTGGCACTAACCACTGCCTGTAAACTGGTAGAAGGAAAAAGGATTACAATAGAAATATGGTTTTAGATCTCTTGGAGGCTATGATGCTGCTCTCTGCTTTGGCTATTGTGAAGGTTGCTGCTCACACTGGGGTGAAAGATTTTGTGAGTATGGGTAACGCCATGGCAGATGAGGCTGCTAAATTGGCTGCCTCAAAATATCATAGCCACTCCATGTTCTTCTCTGTTACTGTTGGGAAAGACACTGACGATTTGGCATCTAAACAGGCTTTGGATGATGGTTCTCATTTGGTATGGCAACAGCGGGGTTGTAAACTTGACCCCATTTCTAGAATTTGGAGACAGACTGTCTGGCAGACCGTGTCTGCCAGCTTCTCTTATCGCCTTTGTTTGCCAAGTGGCCCACGGTATGGCCCATTTGTCAAGGGGGATATGATAGAGGCAATTTCTTTGGATTGGTTTTGTCCAAATTTGACTCAGCATGTGAAACAGTTTGTTTCGATGTGCTACGTGCATGCAATTTAACACTGCCAAAGGAGCATCTCTAAAACCAGGTCATTTCCCTACGCCAAGAGGACATATTATGGCAAGAACTGCTCAAATAAGCAAAGAGAAGCGGCAGTCCATCATTACCTTAAGACATGAAGGTCAGTCAATCCGGAAAGTTTTTTCAAGTGCAGTCACAAAAAGCATCAAGCACAATGATGAAACTGGCTCTCATGAGGAACGCCACAGGAAAGGAAGACCCAGAGTTACCTCTGCTGCAGAGGATAAGTTCATTAGAGTTACCAGCCTCAGAAATTGCAGCCCAAATAAATGTTTCACATGGTTCAAGTAACAGACAAAGCTCACCATTAACTGTTCAGAGGAGACTGTGTGAATCTGGCAACAACCTAGGGAATAGATACAGGGGAGAGGACAAATGAGCCAATTGTAAGCTGGGAATAATTAGGTGGCCATGATGGTACAGTATGAAGACCAGATTGGGAATTTAGCCAGGACACCTTGGCTCCTACAATAAATGCCATGGGATCTATAGTGACCAAAGAGAGTCAGGACACCTGTTTAACATCCCATCTGAAAGAAGGGCAATGTCCCCAATCACTGCCCTGGGGAATCAGGACATTTTTTTCAGACCAGAGGAAAGGGTGCCTCCTACTGGCCCTCCAATACCACCTGGTCTCCCATCCAGGAACAAACCAGGACCAAACCTGCTTAGCTTTAGAAGCAATCCAGCAGTGGGATGCAGGGTAGTATGCTGTTGGCTTAGTGTGACTATAATTTTTTTTCAACAGGACAGTGACCTAACACACCTCCAGGCTGTGTAAGGGCTATTTGACCAAGAAGGAGAGTGATGGAGTGCTGCATCAGATGACCTGGCCTCGACAATCACCTGACCTCAACCCAATTTAGATGGTTTGGGATGAGTTGGACTACAGAAAACACAGCCAACAAGTGTTCAGCATATGTTGGAACTCCTTCAAGACTGTTAGAAATGCATTCCATATTTAGCTGGTTGAGAGAATGCCAAGAGTGTGCAAAGCTGTCATCAAGGCAAAGGGTGGCTACTTTGAAGAATCTAAAATCTATTTTGATTTGTTTAACACTTTTTTGGTTGCTACATGATTCCATATGTGTTATTTCATCGTTTTGATGTCTTCACTATTACTATACAATGTAGAAAACAGTAAAAATAAAGAAAAACCATTGAATGAGTAGGTGTGTCCAAACTTTTGACTGGCACTGACCCCTTGACTTTTTCCACATTTTGTTACGTTACAGCCTTATTTTCAAATGTATTAAATAAAAAAAATGTTCACCAATCTCCACACAATACCCCATAATGACTAACCAAAAACAGGTTTTTAGAAATGCTTGTAAATGTATAAAAGATTTAAAACAGAATTATCTTATTTACATAAGTATTCAGACCCTTTGCTTTGAGACTCGAAATTGATCTCAGGTGCATTCTGTTTTCATTGATCATCCTTGAGATGTTTCTACAACTTGATTGGAGTCCACCTGTGATAAATTCAATAGATTGGACATGATTTTGAAAGGCACACAACTGTCGATATAACATCCCACAGTTGACAGTGGATGTCAGAGCAAAAACCAAGCCATGAGGTCGAAGGAATTGTTGGTAGAGCTCCGAGACAGGATTGTGTCGAGGCACAGATCTGGGGAAGGGTACCAAAACAGTTCTGCATCATTGAAGGTCGCCAAGAATACAGTGTGGCCTCCATCATTCTTAAATGGAAGAAGTTTGGAAACACCAATCAGGGGAGAAGGGCCTTGGTCAGAGAAGTGACCAAGAACCTGATGGTCACTCTGACAGAGCTCTAGAGTTCCTCTGTGGGGATGGGAAAACCTTCCAGAAGGACAACCATCTCTGCAGCACTCCACCAATCAGGCCTTTATGGTAGAGTTGCCAGACAAAGCCACTCCTCAGCAAAAGGCACATGACAGCCCTCTTGGAGTTTGCCAAAAGGCACCTAAAGACTCTCAGACCATGAGTAAGAAGATTATTTGGTCTGATGAAACCAAGATTGAACTCTTTGGCCTGAATGCCAAGCGTCACATCTGGAGGAAACATGGCACCATCCATACGGTGAAGCATGGAGGTGGCAGAATCATGCTGTGGGGATGTTTTTCAGTGGCAGGGACTGGGAGACTAGTCAGAATCGAGGCAAAGATGAATGGAGCAAAGTACAGAGAGATCCTTGATAAAAACCTGCTCCAGAGCTTTCAGGACCTCAGACTGGGGCGAAGGTTCACCTTCCAACAGGACAGCAGGATTCTTCAAAAACCAGGGATGCGACACTAATACGTAAGCATTGTGTGGAATGCCAAACCAAACAATGGACGGATCTAAAAGAAAAAGTAAACAAAAGGACGATACCACAACTTCAGGTAAGATACTGCATTTATTGTTAGCCCACTTTTACAAATCTGACTCGCTTTGAAATGTTAGTTTTCTTGTGTAATAACACAGTGGGCCTAAATTTATTTGTGACAGAAATGTAAAACTATCATACATAATTACTAATATAATTTTCTATATTGTCTTGGCTTTAAGGACCTTAAAGACGACAAAATCAACTTAAAGACGACAAAATGTTGTTACTAGTAGGGAGTGTTTCAAGACTGGAGGCGGACCCCCACTAAGACCAGAGACAGATGAGCTGGGTGACTTTTTCGCCCTGGATCATTGATAGCCAGCAACCCCTGGAACTCTTGATGATGACAATCTGGACAGTCCGTTGGACACATTAATTTAACATGTGCCATCCCTGTAATGTTGTCAGTCATCTCTTGCACTCCAATAATACAAATTATTTAATGCACTCAACTCTTGAAGAAATAATGTCTGTAATGCAGTAATATAATCATTTTCTAGAGGCAGATCACCATAGCTTGGAGGGAATAAGCGCAACCTAATGTATTTAAAAGAAGAGCATGATGCACTATACATAGAAAGTATGTGGTGTTGGTAAAGTAGCGGTATTGCTTTAAAACACCGAGGTGCATTGTGGGTGACGTAGTAAGGTAACTTTTGATGCAATTGTGTGTGACGGGGATGTAGCCGAACTGTGAGCCAGGCTCTTTTTCTCCGTTAGCCCACTATTTTATTTTGTCATTCGGACTACCTCAAATTATGTACAAGTTTTAAAAGTGAACTTCTTCTGTGGAATTCTAGACTAACTCTTCATTAGCAGCGGATAAGATCCCCAAATGTGGGAATTACCCCAGAACATCCGTAAATTGATCAGGCTCTGGAGCTAGCAAGTAAACGCTCCCCTGAGCCGTCCTGAATACGGTCTGGAGGCGAGGCAGGAAAGATAACGGTGTTCCCTCTAAACTGCGCTCGGGTGCGTAGTTGCCCGATACGGCCAAGCAGCTCACCCGGGACTACTGCGCGGAATAAACTGAATATCAGCCATAAAGAGAAGCACGATATTGAATTTCACTCAACTTTCCAGAGCAGTGGTCACCAACCGGTCGATATCCAAGTCATTCCTATTCAATCGCCAAACATTAATGTAAAAATGTGTTCCTATTTTTTTTTATTCGTCTTGGGCTGTTGACGGTAGGTGCACCCAATTCAGCTGTCTTGTGCGCTAGGTAGGGGAACTGTTGCCATTTTAACCATTGCACGTGTCTGAAGTTACAACCTCTGCATTCCCGGCGAGCCTTGAGAGCAAATCAAGTGCACTATATGGTTACCCACAGCTAGCCTATCGGATGGCCCAGATTACGGTGTTTGCAGTTACCTAGTAGGCATAAAAGAAAGCTACAGCAAAATTGATACTGTGAGATTTCAAAACGTTTAAAACGATGACAAGAGAGAGGCCGTCAACGAATACAGCAAAGAGCGTCTGTTTTTTTCAGTGAGTTCGTGTTTTAGTTCTTACTCAGCATTATTCAACACTTTTATAAACCACTTCCTATTTCCACTCAGCGCTACAAAAAGCACTGCGTTAGTAAAGAATGAATAGGAAAGTGAATATATATGTTTGCGTTGTAGTTATTATTAGCAGCTTGAGTATTTTTTAATATAAAGGAATATTTCACTTTCTCTGTTCATAGGAGTAACAACGTGAATTTGTGAGGCACAAATATGGGGTGTGACTCATCATCCAGTTGGTGTCCCTTTTTGGTCAGTGTCAGTGGAGGAAAGGTAGAGCAGAGGGATGTTGCAAGGCGGACCCTCAGTCTGCTGCTCTCCCACTGCCGAGACTGACCATCAGATGCAGGCACCATCAGCCCAGTAAAATACATTTAAATGTATGCTTCCTCAGCTGTGTATCACAAGTAATACAACAAGGGATCGATTACCAGTGTGATCACATTGCCTACCTCAAATTTTGAAATATATTTTGTGAAATGGCCCCAACAACAGTGCATTGAGCCTATAGCTTACTACATAAACCTCATTGCTACAGTACCATTTTTAATTAGTTAATGTTGCATAGGCTTACATTTCTGTTTACATTTTTACTTAAAGTGATCTTGACTCAGAAAAGGTTGGTGACCCCTGTACTAGAGTTTTCCCTGTTAACACTATCAATGTTTCTCTTTACAGTGCAATTGTGATTGATTCAACGCAATATTAGCCACTTTCAATGCAACTTACAGAAACAAAAATAACTGCAAGAGATTTTGTTATAGGCAGAATGCATCGGAGTAGGATTCTATTGTATTGACACGCACGACTCAGCCAACTCAGCCAATAAGAGATGCATATATGGATCTGTGCCATTTACTTTGAACTGTACTGTGTTTACAGCATACGCGGTCTTGAGTAGATGCGCTGGTTTTGAGATCAAAGCAAGAGCTGCATGTCAAGTGTGTACATTTTGTTCATATCCTTTGGTAGTTAGTGAGTTATTAGTCAAGTTATACAGTGCATTCGGAAAGTAATAAGACCGCTTGACTTTTGCCACATTTTGTTACAGCCTTATTCTAAAATGTATTCAATTTTTCCCTCATCAACACACAATACCCCATATTGACAAAGCAAAAACATGTTTTTAGACATTTTTGCAAATGCAAATAAAAAAACGGAAAAATTACATTTACATAAGTATTCAGACCTTTTACTTAGTACTTTGTTGAAGCACCTTTGACAGCGACTACAGCCTCGAGTCATCTTGGGTATGACGCTACAAGCTTGGCGCACCTATATTTCAGGAGTTTCCCCTATTCTTCTCTTTTTACATTTTTTTTATTTCACCTTTATTTAACCAAGTAGGCTAGTTGAGAACAAGTTCTCATTTGCAACTGCGACCTGGCCAAGATAAAGCATAGCAGTGTGAACAGACAACACAGAGTTACACATGGAGTAAACAATTAACAAGTCAATAACACAGTAGAAAAAAAAGAGAGTCTATATACATTGTGTGCAAAAGGCATGAGGAGGTAGGCGAATAATTACAATTTTGCAGATTAACACTGGAGTGATAAATTATCAGATGGTCATGTACAGGTAGAGATATTGGTGTGCAAAAGAGCAGAAAAGTAAATAAATAAAAACAGTATGGTGATGAGGTAGGTAAAAATGGGTGGGCTATTTACCGATAGACTATGTACAGCTGCAGCGATCGGTTAGCTGCTCAGATAGCAGATGTTTGAAGTTGGTGAGGGAGATAAAAGTCTCCAACTTCAGCGATTTTTGCAATTCGTTCCAGTCACAGGCAGCAGAGAACTGGAACGAAAGGCGGCCAAATGAGTTGTTGGCTTTAGGGATGATCAGTGAGATACACCTGCTGGAGCGCGTGCTACGGGTGGGTGTTGCCATCGTGACCAGTGAACTGAGATAAGGCGGAGCTTTATCTAGTATTAACCTAGTATGGACTTGTAGATGACCTGGAGCCAGTGGGTCTGGCGACGAATATGTAGCGAGGGCCAGCCGACTAGAGCATACAGGTCGCAGTGGTGGGTGGTATAAGGTGCTTTAGTGACAAAATGGATGGCACTGTGATAAACTGCATCTAGTTTGCTGAGTAGAGTGTTGGAAGCTATTTTGTAGATGACATCGCCGAAGTCGAGGATCGGTAGGATAGTCAGTTTTACTAGGGTAAGTTTGGCGGCGTGAGTGAAGGAGGCTTTGTTGCGGAATAGAAAGCCGACTAGATTTGATTTTCGATTGGAGATGTTTGATATGAGTCTGGAAGGAGAGTTTACAGTCTAGCCAGACACCTAGGTACTTATAGATGTCCACATATTCAAGGTCGGAACCATCCAGGGTGGTGATGCTAGTCAGGCGTGCGGGTGCAGGCAGCGAATGGTTGAAAAGCATGCATTTGGTTTTACTAGCGTTTAAGAGCAGTTGGAGGCCAACGAAGGAGTGTTGTATGGCATTGAAGCTCGTTTGGAGATTAGATAGCACAGTGTCCAAGGACGGGACGGAAGTATATAGAATGGTGTCGTCTGCGTAGAGGTGGATCAGGGAATCGCCCGCAGCAAGAGCAACATCATTGATATATACAGAGAAAAGAGTCGGCCCGAGAATTGAACCCTGTGGCACCCCCATAGAGACTGCCAGAGGACCGGACAGCATGCCCTACAGATCCTCTCAAGCTATGTCAGATTGGATGGGGAGCATTGCTGCACAGCTATTTTCAGGTCTCTCCAGAGATGTTTGATCAGGTTCAGCCACTCCTGCGTTGTCTTGGCTGTGCGCTATGGGTCGTTGTCCTGTTGGAAGGTGAACCTTTGCCCCAGTCTGAGGTCCTGAGCAGGTTTGCATCAAGGATTTCTCTGTACTTAGCTTTGTTAATCTTTCCTCTCGATCCTGACTAGACTCCAAGTCTCTGCTGCTGAAAAACATCCTCACAGCATGATGCTGCCACCACCATGCTTCAACATAGAGATGGTATTGGCCAGGTGATGGTGCCTGGAATTCCTCCAGATGTGACTCTTGGTATTCAGACCAAATAGTTCAATCTTGGTTTCATCAGAACATAGAATCTTGTTTCTCATGGTCTAAGAGTTCTTTAGGTGCCTTTTGGCAAACTCCAAGTGGACTGTCATGTGCCTTTTACTGAGGAGTGCCTTCCGTCTGGCCACTACCATAAAGACCTGATTGTTGGAGTGTTGCAGAGATGGTTGTCCCTCTGGAAAGTTCTTCCATCTCCACAGAGGAACTCTGGAGCCCTGTCAAAATGACCATCGGGTTCTTGGTCACCTCCCTGACCAAGGCCAATCTGCCCCGATTGTTCAGTTTGGCCAGCTCCAGGAAGAGTCTTGGTGGTTCCAAACATCTTCCATTTAAGAATGGAGGCCACACTGTTCTTAGGGACCTTCAATATTGCAGAAATGTGAGACAGGTGTGCGTCTTTCCAAATCGTGTCCAATCAATAGAATTTACCACAGGTGGACTCCAATCAAATTGTAGAAACATCAAGGATGATCAATGGAAACAGGCTGCACCTGAGATCAATTTCAAGTCTCATAGCAAAGGGTTTGAATACTTAAGTAAATAAGGTGTTATTTGTAATACATTTTCTTAAAATATAAAAAAAACTTGTTTTTGCTTTGTCTTTATGGGGGTACTGTGAGTAGCTTGAGTCTAAAAAAAAAAAAACATTTTAGAATAAGTAACAAAATGTGGAAAAGTGAAGGGGTCTGAATACTTTCCAAATGCACTGTATATGAAATTCTCATGTTTTATGAATTGGATTATATAATCTTTAAATCCAGTCAAAAACAGTATAGGATATGGAACGCAGCAAATGACATTACTTTCTCAGCATATCTAGCAAACTATCGATCAGAGTTCCATAACGATTTTCAGTTTCATTTTAAAACTTGATTTATTATGCAACCCATTGAGCGTGTGGGTGAGAAATAAACAAACATTTATGAAAATGAAATAACACACACATCCCAGCAAATAATTTCTTCTAAAATGTAGCAGTATATTGGGAATGAGACACTATCAATGTGATAAAATCTTAAATCACCCAAATCCTTGCTATGCATATCAGTCGATGGTGATGCATCACCATGTGTTTAGGGAACAGATCAAGAATAGGAAAAAGAAAACAGGACCATTCCATCACCAACAATCTTTAGTGAGCATCATGATATGCTTACACTGAACAAACAGGTCAAGTCTCCAGATCTGAAACCATACCAAAAAAGTAATAATAATAAAAAATAAAAAAAGGGCACATGAAAAATGTAATCCAGTCTCCTTTTCACCTCATTTAGCACACGGTAATCTTACCAAAAGACACATCTCAATAGGTAGTCTAAGTAACTCATTACTTATCCCAATGTACAAATACATATGCAATCACTTTTTAAAAAAAAAGGAAATCACTGGAATACACCTAAGGCAATTGATGTAAATGATCAAATATAATTAAAAAGTACAGTACTTCAGACATTAACACTTTAGTTACAATAAATCCACATGAACATATTAAGACACTAAGATTTCCATGTCTTTGTGTACTCAGAAGACAGGTGAAGTGATCTGCAAAAAATATTTCTAGTTAAATCATCACTTCTGAAATACAACAAGACTTTTCCAATACAACCAGAAGAGGGTTCCATGCAGTGACAAGTAGCATCATGATTGTCAGAACAGGTTAGAAGCAAACTACAAGTGTTTATTGAGTAACGGTGGAACGGTCTGTCACTAAAAGATGAAGAGCCATTAACAGTAAACTACAGCTGCACCCCAATGAACAATGTGGAGTCACTCGAAACATTAAAAAATTACAAAAAACACAGATCGTATAAATAACAAATACAACTATAAAATCTAAAAGAAAGGGATATCCTGTGTTTGCCAAAACTGTTAAGGAATGTCAATTGAGAGTCCATTTGGTGGGGATAAGTGTCTGTACTGCTAGATCCAGCACCCAGGGAGTAGTTTCATTTGTCCAGCAGAGCGGCTCTCTCGCCGTGCTGCGATTCCAACTCTAGAGGGGCATTATTGCGGTATATCAAGAACTGTATGGAGATCTGATGCTGCGAGTCAAGGGAATTCAAGAAGTTAATGAAATTAAATAAAAATTATATTCTTAAAAAGGCACTGGAAAGGAAATGCATCCCAGACTACAGGCTTAGATATAGGATAATGTACAGGTACATACTTACAGCATACCAGTCACAAACCAACCTGAACCAATTGCCTTTAGGTAAGTTCATTACGGTCATTGTAATACAAGGACCGAGCCAAAAGCACAAGCTAAGTGTTAAGTCAAAGCAGACTAAAAGTTACAAGTACACATGTGATTGAAGAGACCAGAGGCCCAGCAGGCATTGTAATGAGAAGGATACCAGCAGGTCTAGTGAGAGGGTGCCCAGGCTGCCGACGAGCCAGGGCAGGTGGTGGATGATGTAGCTTCCCTCTCCCTGGCCCTGCTCAGGGTTCTTCAGCAGCACACTCAGGCCGTACATGGTGTTACCCAGGATGACTAGGGCAAACAGAAAGTAGGACACGCCCTCCGTCGACTTTCTTGTATACTACAGAGAGATAGAAAGAAAATATCCATGCAGCACTTTTACAGGTAGGAAGCCTACCCAGTATTCATTCACTCAACAACCCTTCCCAAACTCCCCTTCTTCAGACTCACATTAATGTGCATCTGTGGCAGTCTGGAGCAGAGGTAGAGCACTGAGGATATGGAGCCAATGATATACCCAATGATCTCCTTGGTGCTGAAAGCCTGGACACACAAAAAAAGTTTGAATGTCACACATAACGTTTAGCCAGGGGCCAGTGTCATATCAACACAAATTACATTAGCATCCACTGATTGCTTAAAGACCACGTTTCACCTTAATACCGTCCACAGTGGTTGACAGCAAGGCCCGCCCTTTAAACCCAGAGAGGACCACATCCTGTTGGGACGCAGGTAAGGCCACGAGGCCGGCAGAGAAGCCCAGGACATAGACCACACCCACCACATTTAAGACCAACCTGCCTGGGTTGAGAAAAAAAAATAAAGGGCTTAGTCTTCATTTTTGGAAGACGCTGCCTCAGCAAACTCCTGCAACAATGAGTCGCTGCGTCATCAGCTGCCACACAAATAAGGAAACAAAAACAGAATGTTGTAGTGATGCACAGTATTGCTGACATCAGTATTGGGTCATTTTTTACATTGGACAATGAGTGGAAAAAATGCAACACTAATGTGGAAAACTTTGGATCTGTTAGTGTACTAAAAAAAAAGCAAAGTTGGGGACTTTTTAACATCACAAGGTCTAGTATCGAGCAGTGTTTCTCAACACCAGCCTAATCATAGGGAGCCTCTATGTATTGACCAGAATAGTCCAATCTGAAGCTATTCCAATGCTAAAATACACACCTGTTAGGTTCACTGAACCGTTAAATAACTAAGCCTATATTCAATTTAAACAACCTTGCAATGTTTTTTGGCATAATGAGACATTTTTACAAAGGTGTCTTGGAAAGAACATTTGCTGATTCAGCAGAACATGGACAAGCCATACCATGTCATGTGTGTGTGTGTTAAACTGCAGTGTTTCCCAACTCCAGTCTTCAAGTACCCCCAACAGTACACATTTGTTGTAGCCCAGGACAAGCACACCTGATTCCACTTGTCAACTAATCATCAAGTCCTCAATGAGTTGAATCAGGTGAGTTTGTCCGGGGCTACAACAATGTGTACTGTTTGGAGTACTCAAGGACTGGATTTTGGAAAGACTGTTATACACACACAAAGGCCCCTCGATTAATAGTCAATGGGTGGAATGTACAATGACCAGTGGCCTTGATTTAGTACTGACAAATGTCACAGCAGATAATTTGACAATAACAAACTCACTGTCATTCATCCTGTTCTTTGCCACATAGTAAAAGTACATTCCCAGCATCAATAAGTCAGCCAGGACATAATACACTGCTGTGTACATCTGTATGAGAGAAGGGGGAGAGAGAGACATGTCAGTGGGGTGGACAAGGAATTATATGCCGAACATTAAAACATCATTATCTTTACATCAGTATCTTGATGAGCTGACATTTTCAGTTTATCCTTATTCTCATTTTAGACTGACACCAAAACAGTTTTATTATTTTTAAACCATTTCAGCAATATTGACTGACCCAGACAGCAATCACTTACCTGTAGCGGCAGTTGGTCAGCTAAGAATGAGCCTACAAGATTGCAGGAGTCACCCCCCAGCCACAGCAGCAGAAACCAAATGGACAAGGCACTGTCCATATTCCCACTCTTACAAGAGTTGTAGTACTGCCTGCATTCATGAACATAACAATAGGAAGAGTAACAGTGCTGTCCTTAAGTCAGAAATGGACTGAAATAATGTAAACCCAATCAAGACTTACGGCAAAGAAGAGACCATGAAGCACATTATTGACAGCAGACCCATGATTACACTGGCCATGTCCCTGGCGTCCTGGGCACATTCCCGCAGCCCTTCCCAAACCCATATTGACCCATTTGGGCACACAACGCTGAAGTTTCCATCAGTGTTCCATCCAATGGACACCAGCGTGAGGACACCATCAGCCGACCCCAAATTCCGACTCATTCTATGCACATAGGAAAGGGTTAAACGCACAAGTTACACAAAATAGCTAAATAAGCAATAAATTACAGGTTGGTATGTGCTTATTATTTCTGTAGGTAAAACTTGTTTATACCTCAGTCTCAAATGTTACGATCTGCTATGGAATTCAGAGTCGAGTGACCTCGGTTTGAACCAAGAATGGACTGACTGTTTCCAGCTGGGCAATAAAACAAGTTGCTAGCTTACGTTTCCTTGCTTGTTAACCGGCTGCCTCCTCAAGGTTGTGGCTGATTCAAACGTCTAAAACAAGGTAACGCCGGTCGAACATTCAAAATACTGATCTTACCTGATTCTCGGACAGTTATTGAAGTGTGTCCAGGAATCAACGTCTGTTTGCCGACTGGCTTGCAAAGATAAAGAAAACAGGCATAGACGTAAAAACAATTGTTTTCGGAGTGACCTAGCTAGTTATGATTGGAAGATGATCTCTAACGTCAGGGAAAAGGCGGAGCTAGACGGCAGATTGAGGGAGTTCTATTAACCTGAGCCGCCGTGCACCGTGAACGAGCAAAAGCGGTCAGGGAGGAGCGTCTTTCTCAAATCGAACCGTAATATGCGCTGCTCGAACATGTTAACGAGGCAGTATAGTGCATAATTTAGAAACATATATTTTCAAACTAGTTTTCATTGGGGAGGCAGATAAAGCGTTTTTATCAAAAGCAATCTCTGTTGCATCTGAAAACACAGAATCCTACTCATTACCCCAAGTGCTTAAATGGATACTTGGCAATGAGGCCATTTATCTATTTCCGCAGTCAGATGAACTCGTGGATACCATTTTATGTCTGTGCGTCCAGTATGAAGGAATTTATAGTTTCACGAGCAAATGCTAACTAGCGTTAGCGCAATGACTGGAAGTCTACCTTAAAGCTAGTTAGCAACTTCCGCACGCAGACATAAACATGGCATCCATGAGTTCATCTGACTCTGGGTAAGTAAATAAATTACCTTATTACCAAAATCCCTAAGTATCCCTTTAACTAGCTCTCAGCAGTTACATTCGCCCAGTGTTGCCTCCATTGAACTACAATTCCGACCTTGTGTTAATGTGCGAGCAAGCATCGGGGTTCTTAACAAAACACCCTCAGTCAGAAGAAACTATCATCAATATGCGCTAAAGCAGTCAGGGTCTATGAATGGGATACTCTTTAACCTACAGTGCTTCACTTTTGTTTTGAGCCGACAGTTGGCCAGAGATGGACACCTTGCTGGCTCATGCACGGAAGGTAAACCGGATCCAAAACTAATACAATCCCCTTTCACAGAGGCATGATCACAATAGTAGCTAGCTATGGCTATTCTCAAAAATAAGCACTGTGCTTGGGCAGCTAGGGATGTCTCAACTCCTCCCTTTCCTCTACGCGAAACATACTTTTTTTTTAAATGTACAGACGTGTAGCCTAAGACGGCATTGTGGGAGACAAACCATCTGTCGAGACTCTAGTCTAGAGAGACTACTATCTTATGTATTATTGATTGATGACTGTTGGAACTGGCTAACAAACAGAAAGTGCCAGTGGCTTTAATCTTGTAATTGAAAGAGAAACTTGTAATAAAATTATATATGTTTGATATAGTGTTGTTTGGTCCATTGTAATACTCAGAGGGTCATGATCCAACTCAATAGGTGGTCTGTCACGATCCAGTCTTCCTATGGTTGAGGTGTTCCCCCTCAGTAAAAAGGAACTGCCGTAGTCTGGTAGTGGTGCCATTTTTAGTAACCCTATAGGCGGCAGGTGTTACGTAGTCATATGGCCAATACTGTATTCTGTAAATATAATTACAATATAGACTTGTACTTGCTCTTTAGAGAAGTTCTGTGCATCTTATGTTGGAAACCATATTCACGGAAACCTAGTTGCAGACTACTTATAAAATTGTAACCTGTTTCATGAACACCAGTGCTCTTTTAGGACAAGAAACCCTGCGTAACCTTAAGGACAATGTCTCCATCACAGGTCCCCAAGGGTAATGTTATAGTAAGGCAATATCGTTAACATAACTTGTAATGGTTTAATTGTTCAGATTGGGCATGTCAAATCAATGAACTATATCAACGTTTTTATTTACACTTTACCTCACAACCTTTTGATAGGAAAAACTTGAACTGCATTGAATGTAGGACTTTTACCCTTGTGAAGTAAGATGTATCTTTAAAAGTATTGACTCAGGCAACAACTTTATTGTTCAAGCAAATATGGTGTAAATGTAACAGTATAGACTTTACGTCCTGACCTGGGCGCGAACCAGGGACGCTCTGCACACGTCAACAGTCACCCTCGAAGTATCGTTACCCATCGATCCACAAAAGCCGCGGCCCTTGCAGAGCAAGGGGAACCTCTACTTCAAGATCTCAGAGCAAATGACATCGCCGATTTAAAACACCACTAGCGCTAACTAGCTAGCCATTTCACATCGGCTACATACAGTGCCTTGCGAAAGTATTCGGCCCCCTTGAACTTTGCGACCTTTTGCCACATTTCAGGCTTCAAACATAAAGATATAAAACTGTATTTTTTTTGTGAAGAATCAACAACAAGTGGGACACAATCATGAAGTGGAACGACATTTATTGGATATTTCAAACTTTTTTAACAAATCAAAAACTGAAAAATTGGGCGTGCAAAATTATTCAGCCCCCTTAAGTTAATACTTTGTAGCGCCACCTCTTGCTGCGATTACAGCTGTAAGTCGCTTGGGGTATGTCTCTATCAGTTTTGCACATCGAGAGACTGATTTTTTTTCCATTCCTCCTTGCAAAACAGCTCGAGCTCAGTGAGGTTGGATGGAGAGCATTTGTGAACAGCAGTTTTCAGTTCTTTCCACAGATTCTCGATTGGATTCAGGTCTGGACTTTGACTTGGCCATTCTAACACCTGGATATGTTGATTTTTGAACCATTCCATTGTAGATTTTGCTTTATGTTTTGGATCATTGTCTTGTTGGAAGACAAATCTCCGTCCCAGTCTCAGGTCTTTTGCAGACTCCATCAGGTTCTCTTCCAGAATGGTCCTGTATTTGGCTCCATCCATCTTCCCATCAATTTTAACCATCTTCCCTGTCCCTGCTGAAGAAAAGCAGGCCCAAACCATGATGCTGCCACCACCATGTTTGACAGTGGGGATGGTGTGTTCAGCTGTGTTGCTTTTACGCCAAACATAATGTTTTGCATTGTTGCTAAAAAGTTACATTTTGGTTTCATCTGACCAGAGCACCTTCTTCCACATGTTTGGTGTGTCTCCCAGGTGGCTTGTGGCAAACTTTAAATGACACTTTTTATGGATATCTTTAAGAAATGGCTTTCTTCTTGCCACTCTTCCATAAAGGCCAGATTTGTGCAATATACAACTGATTGTTGTCCTATGGACAGAGTCTCCCACCTCAGCTGTAGATCTCTGCAGTTCATCCAGAGTGATCATGGTCCTCTTGGCTGCATCTCTGATCAGTCTTCTCCTTGTATGAGCTGAAAGTTTAGAGGGACGGCCAGGTCTTGGTAGATTTGCAGTGGTCTGATACTCCTTCCATTTCAATATAATCGCTTGCACAGTGCTCCTTGGGATGTTTAAAGCTTGGGAAATCATTTTGTATCCAAATCCGGCTTTAAACTTCTTCACAACAGTATCTCAGACCTGCCTGGTGTGTTCCTTGTTCTTCATGATGCTCTCTGCGCTTTTAACGGACCTCTGAGACTATCACAGTAAAGGTGCATTTATACGGAGACTTGATTACACACAGGTGGATTGTATTTATCATCATTAGTCATTTAGGTCAACATTGGATCATTCAGAGATCCTCACTGAACTTCTGGAGAGAGTTTGCTGCACTGAAAGTAAAGGGGCTGAATAATTTTGCACGCCCAATTTTTCAGTTTTTGATTTGTTACAAAAGTTTGAAATATCCAATAAATGTCGTTCCACTTCATGATTGTGTCCCACTTGTTGTTGATTCTTCACAAAAAAAATACAGTTTTATATCTTTATGTTTGAAGCCTGAAATGTGGCAAAAGGTCGCAAAGTTCAAGGGGGCCGAATACTTTTGCAAGGCACTGTAAGCAGCACTGGAGGGGCAGAGCAAGCAGGCGGGCTTCCTTCAACTTTGGGGATACATTGAGGGTGGAGTTTCAGTCCCCGTCTGTGCAAGGGGTGAAGCCAAAGATAGTTCACTCAGGCTGTTTACCATTGTCTACTTAAGGGGGTGGCTCGCCCATTGACACCCAATGCGATAGCAGCTGGGTCAGGTCTACTTAGTTCATTGACTTCAATTGAAACAGAAAAAAATAGGGAGTGGGATGTCTCGCTTCCTCTTCAATCTCTGGTGAAGCTCTTCATTCACCTGGCTACCCAGAGGTTATGCGTTAGGGTGCAGTTGAGGCCACTATAAAGTAGATGGGAGACAACGTGGTAGCTAAGGTGGAGAAAGGGAGCTTAAGGGAGCTAGCACTGTAGTACCTAATATAGGATACTTGTATCAGTTGTTATAAATTAACTTCATGAAAATTAGCTCCAATAAAGTTGCCCTCCAGTGGCCACCATGACTCCTCCAGCCACATCTGGAACTCCAATAAACACACACAGAGCTGGGCAAAATAAAGAAATGCAAAATACATTTAGCTATTCATAGGTTGCACCTCTGTCACGGGTTCGCGGCATGCCATTTGTGGAGGTAGTTTAAGATGGCCAAATATGGTAGTGAGAGGAAGCCCAGTGGCCGGCAGTGGGAGAAGATGGAACGAGATGGATTTTGGCCGGCATTCTGCGCATTTTCTCATCGATTAAACATTTGATCTCAATACAGTTTTCTGTTCCCAAGACTAGCATATGCTATGAACATAGTGACTACTTTTGGAGACTTTAACCTTTGCCAAAGTTGTAAAAAAAAAATGTTGTTTAGAAGGAGTGCAACAGAGACTTGTTATCGCACACTTCACAGAGTAGGCGTTCCCTAATGGAAATATGCAGATAAATGCTAGGATGTCGCTAGCTCGTGCATGGTTCTCCCCTCTATGACTAATTTGTTAAAATTGGAATCGACAGGCTGTGGTCTATCTTGGTGTAGTTATACAAATATGTGGCATAGCTGTGCCCAAAAGTTGTGATAGGTGGAGGCTAAGAACTGTTTCGTGTAATTAACATTATAATGTCCTGGAAATATGACATTGCTAAAGTAGGCAAATGTTTATTAGAAAACAACTGCCATCATTATCATGTCGTCAAATGAATGGCAATGTCGTTAGCTAACAAAGTTCGTCAACAATAGCCAGCAATGCTAACTGTAGCTAGCTCAAATCTGAGTTGGTCTGCCCTCAAATTTAGCTAGCTAACGTTATACATCTAAAGTCATTCTGACGACATCCAAATGACTAAAGGTTTTCCTAATAATCATTTGACTCCTTTTGAAATGTCATATTTCCAAACCACTGTAGTGCACTTTTGATTAAATTAGCGCTCATTGAGTACGCTTGATCAGTCGGAAATTGTTCTCAGATAGGGACTTGCTTGTTCTTGAGAATAGCCAAATCTACCATAGTGATCCTCTCGAGTGGCGAATTTCAGTGCATAATTCAGATATAGTTTACTAGCTGGTTGTGCTAGAAATGCTAATCATGCTACCTAATAGCTTCAATGCACCTTCCAAATGTGAAATTTCAGGTAGCTACTAATCCCCTTTCCAGAGACTTAGGTCCAAATGTACAGTCCATGGGGATATGAAGTAAACGTCTGACTATTTTGGGTCACCACCTGTTTGGAACCATTTAAGATGCATTAGTTTGTATCCATGAAGCTTTCCAAGTCCGCCCAGTTGATCAAGGAATAACGTCGAGGTCCGATAATTGTTTTAATCTGCTGTACAGCCATAGAGAACTCCGATTTCCCTACAATGCATGACCCTTTATGCTCAATGACACTAATATCGCATAATGCCTCAAACCGAGGAGAAAATACAAGTTAATCAACACAAGCAAACTGGACATAATGTCAACCTGTGCAAAAGAGGAAGCGTGCCAAGTAGCCTATGCTAACGTTTCAGCACAATAAAGGCAATTTCTGATAAAATACAACATAGTTATTTTGCAATAAATACATCTTTCTCGTTATAACGTGACTTTTCTCATAACGAGTTATTTAATTATTACCTAATGTGATCTAATTTCGTAATAGTCATAAAAAAATATTGCTGAGTGGCAGCAATATGCCACTGTAGTATTTTATACAGCTGAAGTTCACTGCAGCCACATTTCTGCCTGAAACACGTGCCATTTTCCAGCTATTCAACCCGTTGCATGTCACTGAAGGCTCCAGTGCAGATAATGCAGTTCGGCCTGTGCACCCATATGTAGACTTGATAACAAATGTCCACATGGCAGTTGGGGGCGGGCCACAACCTGCTGTATCTGGGCTATTGGCCATAATTGGCTAAAGTGGGCATGCAAGTAATCCATAGCCATCCCTGCAGTAAATCGTGACATACTCACAAATCACAGTTTGGGACAAGATCGACTTCATTAACAAATGTACTCATATAGATGCCACATAGGCCATTTGAAACCAGAGAAGTTGGTTCTTAGGGGCAGTTGATCTTAAAAAAAATGTTTTCTCAGCCTGAAATGAAGTCTTGTCTTGCAACATTGATATCAATACTATTTACAGGAAATATTTGAACATATTTTATTTATTGATGAAATACCAAACAAATCACTGGTTTTTCCTCATTTGTTTTCTCTTATTTACAGCAGGTCAAATATTTCAACAAACATACAACAAATACTTGGTAGGTAATTAATGTCAAACTTTATAGTACATCAAGATTAGGGGAAATAGGAGTTTCAGATACTTTATAAAGCAAGTTTCACAGATTTACAAACATAAATGATAATAGAAAAAAAGACGTATTATTCATTTAACTACTGCAAACAAAATTATACTTTAAAACAAATCATACTTTAAAATCTGTACAAGCACTTTCTTAAACATCCATAAATTGCCACAGAAGAGGAAATGGAGGTCTTTAAAAAGTCCAGTTTGCCGGAAACACAGATTGATTTAATTTCTATTTTACAATAACTCTTTAAAAAGAGGAAAAGGATGAAATAAACCTGTACATTTGTACAATAGGTCCTGCATTTTACGTATGTGGTCTTAAAGGGAAAAAAAGCAAAAAACATGAGATGAGGAAGACAAAATCCTTTCACTTCTCTTGACCTTCTCTTTTCCTCTTTTAACACAATGATTCTCACTTGATGTGCATCGGCTTTTCATCCGTTTTTAACCGCTTGCGTTTAGGCTGCACAAACTCATCCTCGGAGTCTTCTGTGAGATCCGCCTCCTCTCCCTCTCCAGCTGGGGCCTGGGGCTCCTCGGGAACCTCTGGTACCTCGGGCTCCTCTGGTACCTCAGGGAAACTCTCATCTGGATAGAGCTCCAGCAGCCTCTCCTCAAAGTACAAACTCACAGCTTTCCCTGCCTCCGCCACCTCGGAGTCCGCCTGCCGGGAGGGAGGGAAGGAAAGAGGGGGAGAGTATGAGGAAGGGCGAGGTGGGGTGTGCAGGTACCATTGAACAGGAGGGATGAATGGGTAAGGAATGGGAGGAGTACATTAGTGGGTTAACATTCCTAGTGGCAGAGTGGGCAGCTGAACCTTTACCCTCCATGTGTATTAGAAACAGCTTACCTGCACATTACTCTGTTTCTCCTCATCATATACCTGGATTATTCGAGACATCTAAAAAAGGGGCGATAACAGTACAATAAAATACAAAAAAGCAGAAGGGGAGGGGGGGATTTCACAGTACAGACAGGTTATAGGTAACAACCATGTGTACCGTCACTACCCTAGGTCTTTGGGCCTAAGGAAAATACACTCCTTAGTGAACTTGTGTCCAAATATGGTTTGTGTCTGTCATCCCTCCATAAACTTGTTTCACTTACTGAGGTTGCAGCTTACAGTCATTGGGTAAATCTTGTCATTACATTTCCAAGCTAGTCTAGTCTATGGTCTGTCTTTACCTGGCTGCTTCTGCCTGCTGAGAGAATTCTGAACAGCATCCATAGCCTTGCTCTGGGTCCTGGCATATTCCTGGGAGTGACAGCTTTCACTTTCTCTCTCTGCTAAATTGTTTAGCTTGATATACTATCCTTGACACTGACAGTTCCTTCACTGATACCTAGTAAGTGTCCTTGGAAATCGTAACTTATGCATAAGTAGCATATATGGCACATTGAGCTGAACTGCTGACTATGTCAACTGCAGTTAATAGGAAATCTTTTAACGTCACTATCACAACTCAGTTCCTCATTGATTTTCTCAAGGTATCATATTGTTTCCCTCTGTTCCATTTCAAATCAATGTTGAATACCAACCACTTTGTAAATTACCTTTCCCCCTAAACACATCACTTGAAAACATGTTCGACACTATATCAAAAGGTCCAATTCAGATACACATGTTGACTTACAAAGCCAAAGATGAAAATCCTACACACATGGGACAAGTCTTTTGCATTAAAAAAGTTAAGTATTTGGATTAGTATCAGATTTAAACTATTCATTATTACACTAAAAAGGAGAATGTAGCTTCTTTTTCTTTTTTTTTTACAACCAAATCTAATTTTGATGTAAACAGCATCTTAAAAAAGGTACCAGAC
This sequence comes from Oncorhynchus mykiss, assembly GCF_013265735.2. Lineage (NCBI taxonomy): Eukaryota > Metazoa > Chordata > Actinopteri > Salmoniformes > Salmonidae > Oncorhynchus > Oncorhynchus mykiss. Next base: position 52,762,565 of record NC_048580.1, on the reverse strand, counting down.
CCTTTTCGTGCAATTTCACTTACCACTAACCAGCGCTTCATTTCCTTATTCTCTTTGTGGAATATGTGGGCTCTGACAAATATGAACAAAGGCTTCAAAATCACCCAAATTAGTCATTTTAGAAACAGAATAGCTATTAGTATATTGTTGCAGGTCTTTACATGTTGTACACATGAAATTGTGGCATTCTGAACTTAATCCACAACGTTATATTTCATTTTGTTGCAAGTCGACTGCTACGTCCATTCTACAGGTAACTGCCAAAGTAAAAGGAAACACTTGAGTAAATGAGGGGTATAAAGTATATTGAAAGAAGGTGCTTCCACACAGGAAGTTCCAGACACTTATAGAATTTATGCCAAGGCGCATTGAAGTTGTTCGGTTGGCTCAACACCCTATTAAGACAATGTTGGTGCTTCCTTTATTTTGGCAGTTACCTATAGCAGCAGGCTACACTGAGAATGGAACAGCTGAATAGGGGAAACAGCTCGAGTCGCACAAAATGGAATATAATGTTGCAGATAAAGTTCGGAACGACAATTTCACGTGTTCAACATCCCGAAGACCTACATCACTATTCTGAAAGCTTTTCTGTTACTAAAATTACGCATGTGGGTGTTTTTAGAGCATTTGTTCATGTTTTTTTCAGAGCCCCCATACCACACAACAAGGATGAGGAAACATATATATTTTTTTAAATCCCTAATCCCTTGCAGTACATTTCTCAAAAACAAGTGAAATCGCTAAATGTATTATTTTTTGAAGGGTCTGGACCATTCTATAACATTTGGTTGTAAAAAAGCTAAATTCTGCTTTAAGATCCAGGACTTGTGTGGCACAGTCAATGACAACTACACTGAACAAAAATATAAACACAACATGTCAAGTGTTAGTCCCATGTTTCAAGAGCCAAAATAAATAATTCCAGAAATTTTCCATATACACAAAAAAAATTATTTCTATTAAATTTTATGCACAAGTTTGTTTATATCCCTGTCAGTGAGCACTTCTCCTTTGCCAAGATATACCACCCCTGTCAGGTGAATGGATTATCATGATCATTACACAGGGGCACCTTGTGCTGGGGACAATAGCTTCTGACAAGGGGAACTGAGGAGTATTTCTGTTTGTGATTAAAGCCCTTTTGTGGGGAAAAACTAGATCTGATTGGGTAGGTGTGCAGCCATGGGGTGCCAGTCATGTGAAATCCATAGATTAGGGCTTAATGAATTTATTTAAATTGATATTTCCTTTTGTGAACTGTAACTCAGTCAAATCTTTGAAAATTGATGCATGTTGTGTTTATATTTTTGTTGATAGAAACAGTTAGCTATAATGAATACAGACAAAAAGCAACCCATTAGCTGTTTAAAGGGTAATCTCTGCAAGAAAGTTATTTAGAATGACAAATCTCTGAACTAATATATTATGGCAATTGTAGTCAATGCTTTGTAGGTTTGCTTGTTTTGTTAACTCCTCAGTAAACAAATCAAGAAGTCTTATGACAGCAGACTATCCCACTACGTACAAAATAACTGACCAGAAAGACATTACATTAGTGGCCATGAAAATATTCAGGTTAGAAAAACAGCAAATTAGTTTGGCAACACCACATTCACAACAAACAGTATAGTGTGAGTACACAGTAACTGCATTCAGTCATCCAGTGTTAATCCCTGTGGGTGCACAAGTTCATGCCAAACAGTGTGATAAAGATCAACCTTCTGAATAATGTATTCCCACTGTCAGCATACAGTATTAGTGTGCATGTGGCCTCCTGCATCCATTCAACTATCAATCAGCCCCCTCCCCTAGTTAAATAAAGGTTAAAAATAAAAAATAAAACCTTATTTTTTATTTTTATCTCCTCATGCCTGGAAGTCATGCCCACTCACCTCATTGTACTTGGCACAGTTGCTGAAGACCAGGCGCACATCCGAGACAAACTCCTTCGGGCTCTGGTAGTGTTGGACATGCTTCAACTGTAGCTTCTGTTTCACCAGGGTCAAGTCCATGGGCTTCTTGATGATCTTGTAGTAATTAGGGATCTGGTGAGAGGGGAACACTGTGGTTTGAGAGCCATATTGGTTCATTCATTTAACATACAGAACATTATGGTTATAGCCACAATGATTAAGTAATGTGGTGCTAGGTGTATAGGGCAGGGTCAATAAACCAATCAAATGTATTTATAAAGCCCTTTTTACATAAGCAGTTGACACAGTGCTTTTACAGAAACCCAGGCCAAGACCCCAAGGAAACCAATGGTATAATAAAAAACACAGTGGCCAGGAAAAAGTCCCAAGAAGGAAGAAAACCAGAGGAGGCTGTACTCAGTAAAGGGGAAGAGTATATTTGGCCATCAAGGTCAGATAGAATAACGGTGGCATTGCCTTTTACATGCTTGAGATACTTACAGAGGGAGGGACAGGCTCCTGGAACCCCTCACTGAGATCATGGCAGAAAACATACAGCAGGAGGCGCTCACACCTCTGCAGGGAGTGAGAGATAGGGGTGGTGATTATGCAGGAGAACATTACACAAGTCCTTATCATTCCTCAGCTAGAGAGAGACTGAGGCATGTGTCCCAATGTCTGAACGCAGCAAATAAAAATGGAAGGAGTCTGGCTTCATGACTACAAACATACTCAATACAAGTTGCCAGGAACTCACATACTCCATTTTAGTCATTTAACAGACGCTCTTATCCAGAATGACTTGCAGGAGCAATTAGGGTTAAGTGCTTTACTCAAGGGTACGTCAACCAATTTTTTAAAACTTAGTCGGCTAGGGGATTCGAACCAGCAACCTTTCGTTTACTGGCCAAACGCTCTTAACCGCTATGCTACCTTAGAGAGCTGTACTGCCTTCATTCACACTGATTCACTCCTCAAATATGAGGGCATCTAAAGTAGGGCTCTACAACTCTGTTCCCAGAGACCTGCCTTCCTGTAGGTTTTCGCTCCAACCCCAGTTGTAACTAACCTGATTCAGCTTATTAAACAGCTAATTATTATTACCATCAGGTGCGCTAAATTAAGGTTGGAGCGAAAACGTTCAGGGCGATATCTCTCCAGGAACAGGGTCAATGAAAATTCACTGATGTACGTAGTGAGGAAATGTATTGAATTGGCAGTGGCAGTAGAAACTACTAATCCTATGGAAAGTCATTCCAACTGTAAGCAGGGAAAGACCTAGGTGTGGGGTGTCAAACTTATTCCATGGAAGGCCTAGTGTCTGCTGGTTTTTCCTTTCAATTAAGACCTAGACAATCAGGTGAGGGGAGTTCCTTACTAATCAGTGACCTTCATTCATCAATCAAGTACAAGGGAGGAGTGAAAACCTGCAAACTCAGCCCTCTGTGGAAAGAGTTTGACATGTTCTAGGTATTACAGGTGGATGGCTCCACTGACCCTCTGGTCCTCAGGACTCAGGCCCTGCTCACTGTTGTCCTTCTCGTCACGAGGCTCGTCGTCAGGCTGGTACTCCATCTCCGGGTTTGCCAGGCTCCGGCAGAACGTGCACATCCACTCACCACTGAGGGGAGAAACAGAAAGAAAATGTGAAGCAATAATCCAGATATATAGACATGGGAAAATGATAGCTGATGTATAGCAAGTTATCAGCATCCAATGTAAAAGGCTTTGAGTTAAAGGTGCTATATGAATGAAATTCATTCTCATTCTGACATCTACTGTAGTCAACGCCGGCCGCGCATCCGGGGCTCACCTCGGGGAGCACTTCAAGGTGGGGATGTGACAGGTGATGTGGAAGACTTTGGGGCAGCGGTCGCAGCAAAGCAGCTCTCCCCCGTTGTTGCACACAGCACACCAGTCCTCGTTGGGGTCGTCCTCCTTCCCACCTGCCCCGCTCTGGTTGGTCCCCTGTGCAGTGCGTGGAGAGCGCAGGGCAGCGGATGCGGCTCCCTTACCATTGGTCAGCAGTGCGGCAGAGGCCACAGTGGATGTGCTGCTGGTGGTGATAGGGGCGTTGCCAGGCCTGTTGGCCCCACTGCAGGCCTCCTGGTCCTGGGGCTCAGTTTTGACATGCTCCCCCACCTTCTTGAGGATGTCCTGGACAGAGGAGCCAGAAGTCACAGAGCCCAACACGGGGAGAGGGGGAGTACGTCTGCTCTCTGAACTACTCATCTGTGGGACAAAACACACACACAAGAACAAAAAACGGGGTTAAGTACATTTAGAATTCTGGTTTAGCGTCAAGAAGTGAGGCCGAAAACCTCTGTTGTTCAACAAACAAGCATCTTATATAGATAGCCTCAGGTAGACCGATACCTGCTAGATATAAACTTAGCAAAAAAATAAAACATCCTCTTTTCAGGACGCTGTCTTTCAAAGATAATTCGTAAAAATCCAAATAACTTCACAGATCTTCATTGTAAAGGGTTTAAACACTGTTTCCCATGCTTGTTCAATGAACCATAATTAATGAACATGCACCTGTGGAACGGTCGTTAAGACACTAACAGCTTACAGACGGTAGGCCATTAAGGTCACAGTTATAAAAACTTAGGGACACTAAAGAGGCCTTTCTACTGACTCTGAAAAACACAAAAAGAAAGATTCCCAGGGTCATCTGCATAAACATGCCTTAGGCATGCTGCAAGGAGACATGAGGACTGCAGATGTGGCCAGGGCAATAAATTGCCATGTCCGTACTGTGAGACGCCTAAGACAGCGCTACAGGGAGACAGGACGAACAGCTGATCGTCCTCGCAGTGGCAGACCACGTGTAACACCTACACAGGATCGGTACAACCGAACATGACACCTGCGGGACAGGTACAAGATGGCAACAACAACTGCCCGAGTTACACCAGGAACGCACAATTGCTCCATCAGTGCTCAGACTGTCCGCAATAGGCTGAGAGAGGCTGGACTGAGGGCTTTTAGGCCTGTTCTAAGGCAGGTCCTCACCAGACATCACCGGCAACAACTGGACCAGACAGGACTGTCAAAAAGTGCTCTTCACTGACTAGTCACGGTTGTCTCAGCAGAGGTGATGGTCGGATTTGCGTTTATCGTCAAAGGAATGAGCATTAAACCGTGGCCTGTACTCTGGAGCGGGATCGATTTGGAGGGTCTGTCATGGTCTGGGGCAGGGAATCTCAACGCTGTGCGTTACAGGGAAGACATCCTCCTCCCTCATGTGGTACCCTTCCTCTTCCTGACATGACAATGCCACCAGCCATACTGTTCATTCTGTGCGTGATTTCCTTCAAAACAGGAATGTCAGTGTTCTGCCATGACCAGCGAAGAGCCTGGATCTCAATCCCATTGAGCACATTTGGAACCTGTTGGATCGGAGGGTGAGGGCTAGGGCCATTCCCCTCAGAAATGTCCGGGAACTTGCAGGTGCATTGGTGGAAGAGTGGGGTAATATCTTACAGCAAGAACTGGCAAATCTGGTGCAGTCCATGAGGAGGAGATGCACTGCAGTACTTAATTCAACTGGTGGCCACACCAGATACTGACTGTTACTTTTGATTTTGACCCCCCCCCCACTTTGTTCAGGGACACATTCAATTTCTGTTCGTCACACGTCTGTGGAACTTACTCAGTTTATGTCTCAGTTGTTGAATCTTATGTTCATACAAATATTTACACATGTTAAGTTACCTGAAAATAAACACAGTTGACAGTGAGAGGATGTTTATTTTTTTGCTGAGTTTAGATCTTGGTCTAGCAAGCTAAAAGGAGCTGAAAGAGCTGGGCAGTTAGGTGTTACCATGCACGCGCTCCTCCCTCCATCCTTCCCTTGTTCCGTTTTGACGTTGGAGGTGGTGGTTCCCGAGAAACCACACTCCTTCTCAGCTCCGGGCTCCTGCTTGACTTTGACCTGCTGTTCCATTGGGCCGCTTGCTGGCCCTGGCCTACCCGCAGATCCACAGCTTATGAGACACACACACAAAATACCTCCCGTACATAAATATATGTATAACTATGTATGCCAGTGAGATTAATTGTTCAGGAGTGACTAGCTTACTCAAATGGTTCAGTATCTGCAATGCTACCTTCTACCCATCCTATGGATGTTTCACAGTTTTATGTAATAGTGTCATTTTCTCATCATTGTTTCACAGTAATGCGAGAGCCCTTGTGTTTGAGCAGAGGTCTAGTGCTTGGCCTGTGTGTCATTACCTGCCCCTGCTTCCTGTGCTGGACGTACTGGATGGCCGCACAGGCGTGTGGGAGTTTGATAAGCCTACGGGTGGGAGATAAGACAGTGAGCAAGGATGAGGCAGTAATATAGAAGTCATGTAAGAAAAACAATTTCTTCGTTAAACGTGATAGCCATGACAGTGATTTGAGCAAATGATTTAAAATCATAGATTGGATTGAAGCTGTGTGTGAAGAAAGTGTTTGTGCTCGTTGTAGTAGAGTCGTCCTCCAGTACCTGAGGAGCCAGGGGAGTGTGTGGAGGGTCCGTGGGAGAGGTTCATGTTCCCGGGGGGCCCCAGGCCCAGCTGAGGGTATGTGCTGGCTAAGATGTAGCGACTCAGTAGGGCATCCAGGCTGCTGGAGCCCGCGTCTTCCAGCTGATGGCGCCACAAACATCCAGCCACAGGATAACACTGAATTAGTGGTCATTTTTAGTTCACCTTGTGAACATTTCTGATGAAGCATCGCCATGTATATGTATGAGCACCACATTTGATTTTATCTAAGTTGAGCCAGGTTCCGTTCCGCTTCCTACCCCCTTCAATGAGCACAGATAGGTATAAAGCAGTATGGCAGAAACTATATTGAACAAAAATATCAAAACACAACACGTGAAGTGTTTCGTGAGCTGAAATTTTTAAAAAAATCTCATTTTGCTCACAAATGTGTTAACATCCCGGTTAGTGAGCATTTCTCCTTTGCCAAGATAATCCATCCACCTGGCAGGTGTGGCATATCAAGAAGCTGATTAAACAGCATGATCTTTACACAAGTGCATCTTGTGCTGGGGACAATAAAAGGTCACTAAAATGTGCAGTTCTGTCACAAAACACAATGCCACAGATGTCTCAAGTTTTGAGTGAGTGTGCAATTGGCATGTTGACTGCAGGAATGTCCACCAGAGCTGTTGGCAGAGAAATGACTGTTAATTTCTCTACCATAAGCCACCTCCAACATCGTTTAAGAAAATTTGGCAGCACGTCCACCCGGCCTCACAACCACAGACCACGTTGTAACCACGCCAGCCCAGGACCTCCACATTTCTATCTGTAATAAAGCCCTTTTGTGGGGAAAAACTCATTGATTGGCTGGGCCCTGCTCCCAAGTGGGTGGGCCCAGTCATGGCTGCACCCCTGCCCAGTCATGTGAAATCCACAGATTAGGGCCGAATGAATTTATTTCAATTGACTGATTTCCTTATATGAACTGTAACTCAGTAAAATCTTAGAAATTGTTGCATTTATATTTTGTGCAGTATACATTGAATATTCATCATATTACTCATACTTATCCATTCCCCTCAGATCTACAAAAAAGTAAAAGGGTGGGGGCCAGGAGAAAGGATGAGAATGGAAGCAGGCATGGTGAGATTTGGAAGTGCGTGACATGTGCCTGGTCCCAGAGGGCTGTGTGCACCTGAATGGGGGGGATGTTTGGTAGGCATGGCAGGTTCTCTGGGTTGGTGACGGAGGGGATGAGGTCGATGGCGCCCACTATGGGGCTGGCGGGGCCACGGTGGGCATGGGCGCTGGCCATGCTGGCACTGGTGGGACTGGTGGGGTTGGCAGCGCTCACGTTGTGGAGAGATGCCACTGGGAAGGGTCCAGCATGACCTGGGTTTGAATGCTACAGGGACAGAGAAGGAGGAAGTCAAAAACTAGAGATTTTCGGCAGGTTTGAATATTTATTAATTGTTTAATTCTACCAGGTCTACAACGTGCTGAAAGGTCATTTTTGGAAGCATAATCACGAATCATGCCCATGCAACAAGAAACACGACTAATAGGACTGTGACAATACCAATATCGCAATATTCTTTCTATGGCAAAAACACAAAGCAGACCGAACTATTTGGTCCTTTAAAAACCTGCTGTAAGTAAAATATAGTGTGCTATAGCTAGGACAATAAATAAATGTGACTCGAGACAACATCATGATGTTTTCTTCCAACATTAGGGATGTTTTCCTTAAGACGTTAAAATCGGCTTTGCGTTTTGTTTCCTTGCCACGATACCAACGAGTATCGCGATACTGGTATAGTCCCGGCCGTAACGACTACCATTCACGTATAAGTAGAAAAAGTGCCAAACCCCAGTGAGATGTAACAAACGAAACCTGTGGTCGCTCATCTCAGAATCTACAGTCATCTAAACACAAAAAGGTACCCATACATACACAGTGAAAATCCTACTACCAAATGGCAACAGTTGTGCCAATCAGTAGTACCGGTTTCTGCATAAAACATATTACATTTTAGTCATTTAGCAGGCGCTCTTCTCTAGAGCTTACAGGAGCAATTAGGGTTAAGTGCCTTGCTCAAAGGCACATCAACCGATTTTTCAACTAGTTGGTTCAGTGATTCGAACATGGGACCTTTTGTTTACTGGCCCAACGCTCTTAACCGCTAGGCTACCTGCCGCCCTATTGTTTACTGTATATGTGATTGTTCTTGTTTATTATTTTATGGATATCACCTTTGGATGTGTTGACTGATCAATTTCCCTTTTGTGGAGTAATAATGTATCTATATCTCAACTATAACTCAATTCATTAAATCTTTTTATCCCCTCAGGGACATAATGCAAGTGGTGTAGTCTGACCTGTCTCTGCAGCTGGGGCTGCATCATGGGGGAGTACTGCTGGCCGTTGGGCATGCGTGGCTGGGCGCTGGAGCTGGGCATGCGGCCCTGTCCCGGGGGCAAGCGCAGGTGGTGGGGGGGGTACATGTTGGGCCCGCCGTTCATGGGGCCCCTCTGCTGGGCCTGCATACTGATGAGGCGCGGGGGCTAGTGAGAAGACACAGCAGAGGACAGGCAGTTGTATTTTTGGATAAAAGTATAACTCATGAACAAAATCATTATAGCAACAGATTATAATATTCAGTACTATTATAGATCCAAAAAAACATTTAACCTGGGTTGACTAAAGCACTTCCGAACAGTGATGTAGTGGGTGGGTGGTTAAATGCTGATCACTGTTCACAGTGAGTAAATTAACACTTTCTATATTTTCAATGCCTTTTTCCACAATAAGTGGATAAATGCTTGTGCAAAATAAACTAAGTGAGTAAGAAAATGCATTTACCCTCCACTACACCACTGCTATCGATGAGAACAATGGTACCCTAAAAACATAAAGACATTCAGTACTCCTCAGTCTACCTGCTGCTGTACCATCTGAGGTACAGCCTGCCTGGGGTGCTGCTGAGACATTTGGGAGGCAATACGCATCTGTTCCTGGATCCTCTGTTGGTGTTGCTGCTGTTGTTGGTGCTGCTGCTGTTGGTGCTGCTGCTGTTGTTGGTGCTGCTGTTGTTGCTGCTGCTGCTGCTGTTGCTGCTGCTGCTGTTGTTGTTGTTGTTGGTGCTGCTGCTGTTGGTGCTGCTGCTGCTGTTTCTGCTGGGCGAAGGCTTGCTGCTGCATGTGCTGCTGCCGGAGCTGGGCCAGATTGATCTGCCCGGGGCTTTTGCCGTGGCCTGGGTGGCCGTGGCCCGGGGAGATGGGCCCCACCATAATGTTGGGAGGGTGCTGAGCCTGGGGCATCTTCTCGATCACCAGGTTCCCTACAGTTGGGGGGGTGAGAGAGGAGAGGCTAAAGTAAGTGACTGAGTGTATGTCTATGCCAAACCAATTCATCAGCTATAGGTAGTCTATGCCAAACCAATCCATCAGCTATAGGTAGTCTATGCCAAACCAATTCATCAGCTATAGGTAGTCTATGCCAAACCAATTCATCAGCTATAGGTAGTCGATGCCAAACCAATTCATCAGCTATAGGTAGTCTATGCCAAACCAATTCATCAGCTATAGGTAGTCAATGCCAAACCAATCCATCAGCTATAGGTAGTCAATGCCAAACCAATTCATCAGCTATAGGTAGTCTATGCCAAACCAATTCATCAGCTATAGGTAGTCAATGCCAAACCAATCCATCAGCTATAGGTAGTCAATGCCAAACCAATCCATCAGCTATAGGTAGTCTATGCCAAACCAATTCATCAGCTATAGGTAGTCAATGCCAAACCAATTCATCAGCTATAGGTAGTCAATGCCAAACCAATCCATCAGCTATAGGTAGTCAATGCCAAACCAATCCATCAGCTATAGGTAGTCTATACAAAACCAATCCATCAGCTATAGGTAGTCTATACCAAACCATCAGCTATAGGTAGTCAATGCCAAACCAATCCATCAGCTATAGGTAGTCTATACCAAACCAATCCATCAGCTGTAGGTAGTCTTTACCAGTCCCCTAGACATTACTGTGTCAAATGATCTGCCATCCTACCACGATGCAAAGGATACAAGCGTAAAAAGAAAAAGGCACAGACATTTAATGCACCGAGTCCAAACTGTGAAACTATGCCAAACAATCTGCCAATCTTGTGGTCACCATTGGGAAGCACTATCATCAGTGTGCAGGTAGAGGCATATCTCCCGTTCTATGCAATGCTTTATACTGTACCATCGGTGGCCAGAAACAGACTTCCCTGCATGTAGAGTAGTAAATCCTCTCACCTAGGTTGACCACGTTCTTGGCCCAGAATGTGGGGTCACAGAAAAAGCGAACAGCTCCATTAGCCTGAGGCACTGGTTCCAGTCCAGCCTTCAGAACCTTGCGCAGCTGGTAGATGATCTGCAGGCACATATGAAGATATTGGGATGTTATTGGTTTGCAGATACTTTATAGACTATAGTTTATAGAGAGGATCAATTTAGGATAGGGCAACTTCTGCATATTATAGTGCACTCTTTGGCCTTTGTGGAGAATAGGTTATGTGCGAGCTTTTCCCTGAGACTGTTTTTGTGTATGTTTATCTGTTCTCCGTACCAGCCTCTTGCTGTAAAGCAGGGCGGTGCTGCTGCCGCTGTTAATGGCAGAGTGGGTGAAGTTGAGCACATGGAGGATCTGCCTGGCCAGGTTGGCGATGTCTGTCTGCTGGGTCAACAGCTTCATGCTCCTCTCCTTAGTCACACTCTGGAGGACCATGGGACAAACGGTAGGGAAAAACATTACCAACAGGCATCCATCCGCCTATGTAATTAGGGTAAAGGCTGAACCCTTTTTTATTAAATTAAAACAGTATCCAAGTAATGTCACAGAATAAACTTCACATCATATGGCAATGTAGGAGCCAAATTAAGTTCATAGTGATTCTTTGGTATTCATTCTTCTCAATACATAGGCCTAGACAAAACACTGAGGGACGGTTTACCGAACCCTAGTCTTGGATTAAAAATCTCCATTGAAAGGGTGTTTTAGTCCAGGACTAGGCATAATCTGTCTCTAGGCCTGAAAGCATAATGAGTTGAGTTAAAATGCATTCCTTGCATAGGTACCATGATGGCCTTACCTCAAGCTGCTGCAGTAAATACTTGCCCTTCTTGTTGATTTCGTTGATAAGAGTGAACACGGCTATCTTGATGTCATGTTCCACCTTCTTATGGGTATCAGTAACTTCCTTTATCCTGGATGGAAACGGGGATGGAAACAAGGACACTCAAACTAGAGACACTAGTAAACAATAAAAGAGCACTTTACTTCTCAACCCATAAACAAGCCCTTATGAAATATCTGTAGGGTGGGGAAGTGGCCCCTAGATGCTGATCTTGGGTCAGTTTAGCCTTTTCCCCACCTATGGTTAAGATTAGGATTGGAGAACGGGAAGATGATTCTAGATCTGTACCTAGGGGAAAGTTCACCCTGCAGCTATGAAGTCGCCAAACAAGCCCCGTTCACAGGAGAGATGGGAATGCTGCTGTACCTGCTTGTCACCTGAGAGTGAGAGTAGTGAACATAGGTCTTTTTCTCCTGCAGTTTGACCATGTGCGTCTCAATGATGCCTTTCTGGTTCTGGAAGGCCTCCTCCAGAAACTGGTACCTGAGAGAAGAGAAACTCTGTTCAGCAAGGAACACCAAGGCTTAGATCACTGGACTAGATTGCGTTTTTTCTCATTGTGCCCGATCCTGACTGGATATGTGTGAATGTAACACAAAACCAAACTTATTACCATCCACCACCACTACCGACCAGAATTCACTACAGATTTTGATTTCCTATTCTAAAGATCATATGTTGTCTATGCAGTACTGCATGTCCTACCTGTGCTCCTTATGCTCCAGCAGTTGGCAGTCCCGGCAGGTGAGTGTGTCACAGGTTTCACAGAAGAGTTTCAGGGGCTCCTGTTTGTGGATGGGACAGAACACAGGCCTCTGTTCCGACACACCTACAGACTCTACAGAGACCGAGAGAAACAAAAGTATGAAATAGAGAGAGCAATAACAATACAATTGTTTTTATTTGTTTTTAAGAGTGAAAGAACATGTGAGATAAAGAAATACATTAATTAATACAGAGTATAGCACTGCATGTCAGCTATACTGAGAACCAGCAGGGCCAATCTACTACTACTGGAGCACTGACTGATTCTGCAGCATGTTACCATGACAACAGCCAGTCAGCTGTGAAGTTATAAGGCCTGGATAAACTACAGCCATCCTAAGAGTCACCAAATGCCTACACCAGAGCCTTCTACTTGCAAATAGAAACCTCCAATCTACAAGTCCAACTAGGCTATGTCAAATTGTCACTTGATATTCTAGGGTATCCATCACATATTGTGTTTAGGTTTGTTGGACAATTTACCTTCAGAGACATCCTCTTTCTTGCGGATTTTGTGGTCCTTGGTGATTTTGACCCTCTGGTGAGCCTCGATGCAGGTTTTGCACAACCACTCTCCACATTCTGCACAGAACCCAATGGTATCGGCATTGTCCTCACAACTGGTGCACATCTGAATGAGACAAAACACACAACGCCACTTAGATACCTAACTTTGGCTAGATGCAGCTGATAATGAGGGAGTTGTATTAAATCAACCATCCACTTGAACTTAACTGAATTAAATTAGAGTTAAATTGTGGTATACCTGTGCAGATTTTTCATCTGAAGTCTTGGAGGCCTCAGTGGTGTCCTTGACAAAGTAGTTGTCAATGATGTCACTTTGTTTGCAGTCTTGACAACAAACTACACACCGCATGACATTCACTAGAGTAGACCGAGGAAAGAGACAAGATAGAAGCACTGGTTAGGCCTATAGCCTAAGTGGTGAAATTGACAAAGAAATCATCATTTGAAATCAGCAACAACAACAAAAAACTATTTTCTCACTAATAGTTTGCATACAGATACTACAGAGGTCAGAGGCAATTCAAAAGGCCTGTGTAGAAAAGAGATGGATGCAACCATCAAGTTGGATCAACTACTTTTAAACTTTTGGCAACTTGTCCCAACCACAAAAAAAATTGTGGGGATGAAAATGAGTTTTATTGCATCTACAATCTGAACTGTGGGGGTAGCTTTGTTTAAAAAACGTCTCCCATGTCAGTTCACCTTTTACAATTGGTTGGTGCTTAAATGTATTAATAATAAAGATGCTACAACCGAATTGTTAAGTACCATAATAGCGGACTATGAAATACATTATAGGGCCTAAGTAGGTGGGTGCTACACATTGGTGGAGGATGAGGCAGTTCCCCTTTGAGGGTTGGGATTATAAATCCATTCAATTATCATATTCACCCCAATATTTCATATTATTTTCAAGATTTCTGAATAATGACAGATTGATATATTCATATGAGACACACAAATCAGTGAGCTGTATCAAAAGTGGGCAATGATGTGATGAAAATATATATCCTTCAGCTAAATGTTGAATACATAATCCTTAACTGCTCCACCCCCAAACTTAACTCCTCTCAACTCCCTTAAACCCATTAATTACATTTCCGAGTACATTACTGGATGCAGCACAAACCAGCTCAATCCAGTTTGAGCCAGTCTATACCGGCTCATGCTGCACACAGCCGGTTTGGTGTAAGCCCCAGCTGCAAGGGGCTGTGAGTGATTGGCTGTGAGTGCAGCTGAAAGGGTTTAGGAGACCACACCACCAAGACTGATCTGCCACTGCAGCTGTGAGACTTTGAACTGAGGCAAGTCAGGGCGCATACAAAACACATACATGCAGTGCACTGCATAAAAACTGTATCGAAATAGAATTTCACATTTTTCAAAATCATGGTCTGTTATTGTTACATTATACCATTTATATGACCTAATAGGTGAGGCAGAATGTCATGCATGAATGTTTGAATATAACAGAAAAGCAGACTAGGGGAAATATGAAAATGGCCAACTTATTAAATAGACATAGCCTAATTCTGTTGCACCTGTCATGCCGGACCTTTCGAATAGCCTACATGTATATGATGCTGACAATCTTGTACCATTAGTTCACAAGTTTGTTTATTTAATGGTTAGGCTGTACTGCTACATATCTACATTGAATCTAAAAACAGATTCCACATTCAGACAATTGCCTTGAGGGCAAGGCAAATAAACCAAAATATAACATTGTATGATTGGCCTAATACTTAATTTAGGCCTATGATTATCATTTGAATCTTTGTAAATAAACTGTGTATCTTCAAAATATGTTTAACACCATGATATCGATCTCATGGACTGCATCCATAGTTCAATCTTTAAATGTGAGTGTTTACATTTCCCCAAAACAAATTCATCAGCTGTATGGAGTCTATACCATCAGCTGTAGGTAGTTTATACCAAACCAAGTGGCAATTCCCCCCCCCCCCCCCCCCCCCCTAGACTTAGTGCAAATAAGACAATATGAGCTGGCATTGTAACGAGTTAGGTCTAGGTCTATTATTCTTATTTAGGAGTTTATTTAAGTTTTACATCAAATTCATCGAATCTTTGCCATGTTGATAAGACAAAGTGGGTCATAATAGAAAAAAAGAACAACCCATGGGTAGTTCTGACCACAGTGGCCAAAATACCATAGGCATCGAATAGAAATAGGCTGGTCCCAGATCTTTTTCTGCTCGTCGGCACTCATTGCCTTCTGGAAAATGCCATTATGACACATCGGCCTACACCTGGTCTGGTCCTCCTAGATCTGTTTGTGCATATTGCAGCCAACCCCCTATAGTCATTGTCAATGCCAAAAGTTTGGCACATCAACGACCATAAGGGGATGGCTGCAATACGCAAACAGATCTTGGAGGACCAGACTAGGTGTAGGCCGATGTGTCATAATGGCATTTGAGAAGGCAATGAGTGCTGGCAAGCAGAAAGGGCAGTGTTCCTGGGCATTATCAAATGTATCGTAATGGTCGGGGATCAGACATGTTCAGCCCATGGCCTAACTACATGGTCTGTCCACATGACCACCCCTAGAAGGTCCCAACTATAATGGAAAACATTTTACCTTGATTTAATGCCAGAAATAAATGCTGGAATTATGTTATTGGTTGCCCATTATCTAGACCTAAGCATTTACTTACCCATAAAATGTATGTAAATTAGTTTTGAATGTCAGTAGTTAGCCTAAGGTTAATGAAACAAGATCTGGTTTACTAGAATTTAGTATTGATAGAGTCAAAGTAAATAGTAATCCACAATTGTGCCTAGGGAAAAATAGGCATGGACTAAACATTACATAAAACTGCAAAAAGTTGGTTAGTTGACTTTGGACATTACTGTGTAGGTGAATTGAATCTGCAAAATGCCAAATAATTACACCTGGAAAGCCAATAATTTATTCTCAGCAGAAATCAAGAGCACCGTGTTTCATCTGTCATTTGATTTGACAATGGCATTATAGGTCTATGTATAATACATATAAAATAATTAGGTGGATGCCTATATTGTCCTATTACACGTGTATATTATACACATGTATGAATGCAAAATATATTTTTTGCAAATCCCAACTCCACATTATTTGTGTTAAATGCCAAGATTTTTCACCTTGTCGGTTCCAGTATTCGAACTAGCTACCTTTCGGTTACTGGCCCAACGCCTTAACTTCAAGGCTACCTACACCTATTCTGGTGTAGTTGTCATGTCATGCAATGATCATGTTGTGCGGATGGACAAACCTCCCACCTTGAGAAAGGATGGTGAAACTGAATTTTGGGTCCTAGGCCAAGGCGCTTTACTGATAAGAGAAACTGAGAATAATTATATTCTGTATCTGGCTGTGGGGCACATGTGACATTCAATATGAATCTTCTTCTGGCATAAACGAACCATGCAACTCTATGTACATTTACTTGAAGAGCAGTGCAGACGCAAAGTTAGGTAACGTTAACAGAATGACGGCACAAACCATATTCTGTTTACTCTTCGAGTAAATGTGTTTCTGTAACATTTTCTGTGGAAATTGTTACATAGTCCTTGTGCATAGAGTTGTATGGATTGTTTAACTTTACAATCATTGGTTTTTGTTTGACACACATTTTAGAGCAAAAAATCTGAGTCTGGGTGTTACCTTGGAATAGCCCATAGCCGGCCTATCAGGCCCAGGGGCTGTTGCCTATTCAGTATGCTGTTGTATTACCATAACTAGATTAGGGCCATTGTGAAACATGTTATTGTAAGAGTCACAATATGAGTTATATATATATATATATATATATATATATATATATATATATATATATATATATATATATATATATATATATATACACACACTATCTCCAAATCACAGCTAGTAATCAGTGAAAAACAATATTATGCTTGCTGACCATTTGGCAGCTGCATGGTACTCAACGTTTATACATAATTGTTGATACTTGGTACCTACACTACAGTAGCTTGCAATTGTGCATCCCCTGCCCACTTCAAAGTAGACTACACTCACCTATGTGGGTGTCTGGCTGTCCGTTCGGCCCAGGCACCTGTACGGTAACTTGTCGCTCTGGCAGTGGGATACATTTCAAGCAAAATGAGTGAAGACACGGTAAGAGTTTAGGTTCACAGTCACGGGTCTGGAGACTTTGTTTACACACAGCGCAAGTATCCATAAGGTTTATTGGGATGACGGGGTTGGCTGGTGGAACTGTTGGAGGTGGGGACATATCGGTTGTGAGTGCTGGTGAGGTTCCAGCAGTATCCCCAGCAGCCGAGGACTCGGTTGTCCCCCCATTGGTGTTCCCAACTGGGCTGCTGCTAGTGCTGCCTTCTCCCACTGCGCCCGCGCTGTTGCTGCTAGCGTCCCCTCCTCCGCTAACGTTAGCGGGTGTAGGCACCTGGGAAATATTATCCTGGGATTGTGAATCCTCTCCTTCTTTCGAGTTCGACTCTATGACAATCACCGCATTCACATTTTTCAATTCGGTTGTCCCACCATTGGTGTTCCCAACTGGGCTAACATTACTGCTAATGCTGCCCTCTTCCCCTGTGCCCGCGCTGTTGCTGCTAGCGTCCCCTCCTCCGCTAACGACGTCGTTAGCGGGTTTAGGCATCTGGGAAACATTCTCCTGGGATTGTGAATCCTCTCCTTCTTTCAAATTTGTCTCTATGGCAATCAGCGGAATCACATCTTTCAATTCTGGGTCTCCGCTATCCTCTCCCTGAGGTTCTGAATCTAATTTGGAAGAGCTCTCCATATCCTCTTCGCCTTTGTTGTCCGCCATCTTCCTTCCTCTTTGAACCGCAACCGGCAGGACGTCCTACGTACCGAGTAAAAAACGTGTTGTCCACGTCATTACGTAATTCACGGTCTTAATCTTTGACTGTGTCAATAACAGAGTATAAACATTCCAAAATAATTCGTAGGACCCAAAATGACAGGACATTTTAATGTTTGGATAATATCAAAGTAATGCTTTACATTTCCAAAACATTTGAAATATTAAAATAAAAATCTAATCTCATGCACAATTTTTTTTGCATTTGCTTAGTTTAGTCACGCAAAAAAAAATAGTAGGCCTGACTCATTGTCATATGACAGCAGGGAATTCTGCAATAGAGTATCACAGTATGAGTCATAATACCTAGCGGTCAATCAGGGATATGGTTCCAATCATTTTCCCACCATTCATTTTCCCATAGGGGATTTTAGAAACACTAAAAAAGGTCTGTTTCATATAGGCTTACACTGGCGTGACGTTTTGATAACCGTGTAGGTCTCTCTAGGACAAGGAGACTTTTATCAATTTATTTGCCTGTATTTAACCCCCAAAAATGAAACGCTAATGTGGCTATCATAAAAACTACAAATGCCATGATAATCTGGACAAAACTGCTGAATCGAGGCAAAAGTAAGAATCTCTGGATTAACTAAATTGAGTAATGAATAAATTGGCTACATTTCTTTAAATTGACAATTCTATGAACTGTCTTGTGCAAGTTTTAAATTGACACATTATCCGTCAGCAAAGGTGTCAGAAAGGACATGCAGGAGCTTGCTGGGATTTGTAGTTTTGCATGTCTACTTCCATGCTAATTAGCATTTTTGAATCGAGAGTAAATAGAGCTGAAAATGCTGATAAGTCACCTTGTTTGAGATTTACATGGTTATTAAATAATCACACCAGGGTAATCCTACACGAAACACATCCCTTATAAGTGTTTCTAAAATCCCTATTGGGAAAAAATTATGGTGAAATTACAATTGGAACCAATTCCGTTTGACCGCCAGGTTTCATTGGTATTATGACACCTCCACTGTGGGGCTCTATAGCTTCTCATTTTCAACTTGGTTAATATTCACTGACAGGCTTTTTACAGGCAAGAATCAGGGCCCATCAGTTGGTAGTACTTTTGACAGTAGACATAACCAATCCATGAACAAACACACATGTTTCAACATCATTTTATTATAATTCTATTTTAAAAAATTAAAATATTACATGTACAAAAACTTATTGTATCACAAATGTTCTAAACATGCTAGCATGTTTTTGTGCTTGTCTATATGGGAAGAAATCATGTGAATTTGGTAGACAGCATCATTAGTTATGCTTAACTCTACCTCACTTTAGAACTACTTAAATTGACAAACATTTAAAAATTGACCAGAGTTCACTTCTTAAGTGATCTCGAGGTACAATGAAAAAGTTCTTTACACGGCCCATGGTTTTTGAATGGTCACTGTCTGACACTAATGTAAAGAAACTCTGGAGCCAAGGCAAATATGTTCTTCTGAAAGTTTGGAGAGTCCTTTTCTTTTCATGTTGGTTCTCAGCTGCAAGCTTAACATTTTATTTTTTGTAGAAGGGGTCTCGCACAATGCTTGAGTTCTAGAAGTCCTGTCGAATATTTTCCTTGTTCTCATCACCCTGTTGCTGTTTGAGCTTTCCAACTTCATTCTCCAACTGGACGATGGCACGTTCAATCTCATAGTTCTTACTTACGAGGGACACCCAACTGTAATGAGAGATAGCAAGGATTTAAAAATCATTGACAATCATACCACATTTAGAGAACAGTAATGAAAAATACAACATTTACAGAACTGACTTTGACTCCAGCTCTCTCAGCTTGGCCCCGCCTGCAAGCTGATCATTCTTTCGTTGCCAGTTCAAGTCCTGAATCTGCTTTCTGCAAAAAATAACACACAAACAGAAAAGGCTGTTAAAAAAAAACATTATGCAGAAGCTTGTTGACAGTTTGTGTCAGACTCTTTCCAAAACTAAAACTAAACAAGCTAACCATGAATGTGATACATGACTTGTAAATCGTAACAGAATGTCTTCACACCATTTACTTACCTACATTTCTGTAGTTCCTTTTGAGCCAATTCAATCATAAAGGCCAGGTTACTGTAGAGTGAAATAATGACCAATATTAAGGCAATGTCAAAAAGTTCCTGTGAACCTATACTTTACTCCTCAGGACAAGCATGTGTTAAAAAAAAACAAAAAAAACAAGGATATTCTTTCCTGTCCGATTTAAATCACTAATCGAGCCCCATTTGTTAAATCAAATCAGTTTGGTTTTCCTCTGTGACTCTTTCCTGGACTTTAAGATAAATGAAGAGCTCTACTGTGCCCAGGCAGCAGCCACTGACTCACTCATTGTAGACCTTCCATGCGTTGGTGCCATAGTGTGCCATGAGTTCCAGATTCTCAATGCGCACTGCCTGATGCTCCAGCTGAGCCATGGAGTTGTTCACACAATCCTGCCATGCAGTGATGTCATTCTTCTGCCCTGACGATGGAGCAGGAAGCTCATATCTGCACAGGTGAAAAATAAAACAGTTGGGTATACACTCAGGACAACGAGGGTTTAAATGCATCCCTTTCGAACTGAATGTGTGATTGAATGTTAGCAATATTTTTTAACAGGACTTTTTTTGCTATGTGCAAAAGAGTAGACTGGGTTGACCTCTTCATGCTGAGAAGTTCCAGAGGCTGCCGGGCTGCTAGCCTCTCAAACTCGTTCCTCATGATTTCAGTCTGATGGGTGATATATAAGCATTAGTATTTGCTTCACATAATGTAATTGTAGAGCATCACAGTTGACAGTCAAAATCCATAAGCATATTACAGCATGACTTTATGTGCATATTCATTTATGGCTTTTTGTTTTAATAGAATGTGGAACGTGTAAGTGATACTTACTTCAAAGGTAGTGAAATCAGGTGTGGGTATATAACTGAGATAGTTCTTTGTAGGTCTGTATCTGCGAGTCTCCTCTTCTACCAAGGCTGCAGCCTGTGTATGGAAATGAATACATATGAACAGTCAGCATAGTACTACAGTAACTAGCTAGACTCGTACCTCTTTGAGGGGTGACCTGGCTAGCTAGCAACTGTATGTTATTGTACGTTAGCCGATGATGGCGGTTGCTTGAGGCATGATTCTAACACGACCAGATTAGCAAGATAATACTTTTTTATTGACAGTAGCCACGGTGACGTTACTTTGCTTCCATGGCTTACTCATGTATATCATAGGTCCTTGGGACGTCACCCCATTTTAAGTTGATATTTTAGTCACTTAGTAGGCGCTCTTACGCTTTGATCACACCGATAGTGTTATGGTACACCAGCAGTACATTCACTGTTGCCATCCCAATAAAGTTGACATGTGAAATTATTAAGGTTTAGGTAAGGGACGTTCTAAGGATCCCTGATTGCACTAACTATGTCAGTTACTTGCCTGCTAGCTAACTATAGCTAGACTAGCGAACGTTAGTCAGCAACTGATAACTATGCCTATAGAGCAGATACTTACCGCCTCTCTGACGCCAGCTGCATCATAACCCTGGTCAAAATACGGAAGGGCGTCTACAAATACTTCACCAGCTACTGATGAAGTTCCAGACATATTCAGTTCAGTTGTTTGTTTACTAGCTAGCACCGCTAACTAGCTAGTTGTTTTAGCAGCAAAACAACGCGGTCGTCACTAGTTACCACAGCCACAAAGTCATAAACCCCGCCATTTATATAATTTGTCTTATCATTTCAAACCTAACACCTCTGCCAACATCAACCCCAACCTTAAATTATGATCAAAAAGCAAATGTTCGTTTTCATGATTTTTTTACGATACAGCCCATTTTAACTTTGTGGCTGTGCTAATTTGTGGAATCCTAACAACGTGGCCGGCCCGAAGATTTTTATAACTAAATCAAGATAGCCCACAGTCTGCCGTTTTCAATGGGAACAAATTTGTCATAGAGGGGAGAACAAGCAAGGATGTGGGCCGAGCTTAACACGAGCTTGCAAGATCCTATTGGCGCGTTCTAGCCTATATCTGCACATTTCCGTTAGGGAACGCCACCTCTGAAGTGCGCGTGTGCAATAACTAAATTCGCCTTTGCACTCCTTTTAAATGACGATTTTTTAAAAACTTTTGCAAAGGTAAAGTCTACTAAACTTAGTCCACTCTGTTCATAACATATTCTAGTTTTGGGAACAGAAAACTGTATCGAGATCAAATGTTTCATCGATGAGAAATTTTGCACAATGTCGGCCAAAATCAATCAAATTCCATATTTGGTAATGAGTGGAAACGCCAAAAGTATGCATCACATTTATACATCCGGTGAAAGATCTGTCTCATTGTTCTATCTGTGGCCATTCGCTCCTGCTGTCTTCCGGGAGGCTGAACATATTTTCCATTGGCGTTTGATGGTGGCCTTTGGTTTTACAGCGCTCCATACGCCCTGGAGTAGTTATTTATCTAAATTAGTTTTTCATATGCAACATAGCTAGCTAGTAATAATATCTCATTTGCATCCTGAAGTAAGTGTTTATTATGTAATAGTTTATTTAGGTCAGTGTTTCCCAAATTCTGTCCTCAGGACCCCAAGAGGTGCACGTTTTGGTTTTTGCCCTAACATTACAATGCTGATTCAAATGATAAAAGATTGATGTTTACTTGAAATCAACTGTGTACTGCTATGCCAAAAACCAAAATGTGCAGAGTTTGGGAAACCCTGGTTCAGGTCATTAGGACTAATTAACACAAAATTAGAATGCCATTAGGAAATAAAATATAAAAATATGTTATTGGTGACAGTAGTGGAGACATGAATGAATACCACACTCACATTTAGTACGAGCACATTTATTTAAATAAAATGTATGGTGGACATTTCACTTGCAATTTTTTAAATACATATACATAGTACCAGTCAAAAGTTTGGACACACCGACTCATTCATTTTTTAAATTTTTTTACTATTTTCTACATTGTAGAATAATAGTGAAGACATCAACACTATGAAATAAAACATGGAATCATGTAGTAACCAAAAGTGTGAAAAAAATCTAAATGTATTTTATATTTGCCTTGATGACAGCTTTGCACACGCTTGGCATTCTCTCAACCAGCTTCGAGGTAGTCACCTGAAATGCATTTCACTTAACAGGTGTGCCTTGTTAAAAGTTAATTTGTGGAATTTATTTCCTTCTCTATGCATTTGAGCCAATCAGTAGTGTTAGAAGATGGCCCTATTTGGTAAAATACCAAGTCCATATTATGGAAATAACAGCTAAAATAAGCAAAGAGAAACAACAGTCCATCATTACTTTAAGACATAAAGGTCAGCCAATGCAGAACATTTCAAGAACTTTTAAAGTTTCTTCAAGTGCAGTCACAAAAAACATCAAGCACTATGATGAAACTGGCTCTCATGAGGACAGTCACAGGAAAGAAAGACCCATAGTTACCTCTGCTGCAGAGGACAAGTTAATTAGAGTTACCAGCCTCATAAATTGCAGCCCAACAAATAATGCTTCAGAGTTCAAGTAACAGACACGTCTCAACAGCAACTCTTCAGAGGAGACTGAGTGAATCAGGCAATCATGGTCAAATTGTTGCAAAGAAACCACTACTAAAGGACACCAATGAGAAGAAGAGACTTGCTTAGACCAAGAAACATGAAAAATGGACATTAGACCAGTGGAAATCTGTCCTTTGGTTTGATGAGTCCAAATGTGAGATTTTTGGTTCCAACCTCAGTGTCTTTGTGAGACGCAGAGTAGGTGAACTGATGATCTCTGCATGTGTGGTTCCCACCATGGAGCATGTAGGAGGAGGTGTGATGGTGTGGTGCTGCTTTTCTGGTGACACTGTCAGTGATTTGTTTAGAATTCAAGGCACACTTAACCAGCATGGCTACCACAGTATTCAGCAGCGATACGCCATCCCATCTGGTTTGTGCTTACTGGGACTATCATTTGTTTTTCAAGAGGACAATGACCTAAAACACATCTCCAGGCTGTGTAAGAGCTATTTGACCAAAGAGAGTAATGGAGTGCTGCATCAGATGACCTGGCCTCCACAATCAGCCGACCTCAACTCAATTGAGATGGTTTGGGATGAGTTGGACCACAGAGTGAAGGAAAAACAGCCAACAAGTGCTCAGCATATGTGGGAACTCTTTCAAGACTGTTGGAAAACCATTCCTCATGAAACTGGTTGAGAGAAAGCCAAAAGTGTGCAAAGCTGTCAGGCAAAGGGATGGCTACTTTGAAGAATCTCAAATATATTTAGATTTGTTGAACACTTTTGGTTACTACATGATTATTCTACAATGTAGAAAATAGCAAAACTAAAGAAAAACCCTTGAATGAGTAGGTGTATCTAAACTTTTGAGTTGTACTGAGATATGTGTGTGTGTGTGTATATATATATATATATATATATATATATATATAGCTGAAGTCAGAAGTTTACATACACTTAGGTTCGAGTCATTAAAACTTGCTTTTCAACCACTCCACAAATTTCTTGTTAACAAACTATAGTTTTGGCAAGTCAGTTAGGACATCTACTTTGTGCATGACAAGTCATTTTTCCAACAATTGTTTAGATTATTTCACTGAATCACTATTCCAGTGCGTCAGAAGTTTACATACACTAAGTTGACTGTGCCTTTAAACAGCTTTCTGGAAAATTCCAGAAAATGACATGGCTTTAGAAGCTTCTGATCGACTCAAATGATGTCAATTAGCCTATTGGAGGTGTACCTGTGGATGTATTTCAAGGCCTACCTTTACACTCAGTGCCTCATTGCTTGACATCATGGGAAAATCAAAAGAAATCAGCCAAGACCTCAGAAAAAAATGTAGACCTCCACAAGTCTGGTTCATCCTTGGGAGCAATTTCCAAATGCCTGAAGGTACCATGTTCATCTGTACAAACAATAGTATGCAAGTAGAAACACTATGGGACCACACAGGCGTCAAACCGCTCAGGAAGGAGATGTGTTCTGTCTCCTAGAGATGAACGTACTTTGGTGCGAAAAGTGCAAATCAATCCCAGAACAACAGCAAAGGACCTTGTGAAGATGCTGGAGGAAACAGGTACAAAAGTATCTATACCCACAGTAAAACGAATCCTATATCCACATAACCTGAAAGGCCGCTCAGCAAGGAAGAAGCCACTGCTCCAAAACCGCAATAAAAAAGACAGGATACGGTTTGCAACTGCACATGGGGAGAAAGATGGTACTTTTTGGATAAATGTCCTCTCGTCTGATGATATAAAAATAGAACTGTTTGGCCATAATGACCATCGTTATGTTTGGAGGAAAAAGGGGGAGGCTTGCAAGCCGAAAAATACCATCCCAAACAAGAAACATGGGGGTGGCAGCATCATGTTTTGGGGGTGCTTTGCTGCAGGAGGGACTGGTGCACTTCACAAAATAGATGGCATCACGAGGTAGGAAAATTATGTGGATATATTGAAGCAACACCTCAAGACATCAGTCAGGAAGTTAAAGCTTGGTAGCAAATGGGTCTTCCAAATGAACAATGACCCAAAGCACACTTCCAAAGTTGTGGCAAAATGGCTTAAGGACAACAAAGTCAAGGTATTGGAGTGGCCATCACAAAGCCCTGACCTCAATCCTTTAGAAAATTTGTGGGCAGAACTGAAAAAGTGTGTGCGAGCAAGGAGGCCTACAAACCTGACTCAGTTACACCAGCTCTGTCAGGAGAAATGGGCCAAAATTCACCCAACTTATTGTGGGAAGCTTATGGAAGGCTACCCGAAACATTTGACCGAAGTTAAACAATTTAAAGGCAATGCTACTAATTGAGTGTATGTCAACTTCTGACCCACTTGGAATGTGATGAAATAAATAAAAGCTGAAATAAATCATTCTCTCTACTATTATTATGACATTTCACATTTTTTAAATAAAGTGGTGATCGTAACTGACCTAAAACAGGGAATTCTTACTAGGATTAAATATCAGTAATTGTGAAAAAACTGAGTACTTCAGTCAAAAGGATTGAGGTGTGACTAGTTTCTGGTTCTCTGTTTATGGCTTTTTATGGCTTTCTAAACCCACATGGGAACATGTTTTTATCAAACTTTGTGAAGCGCTTTCATCTGTCATATCAAATTGCTAAGGTATTCAAACAGGTTCATACAATGTCACATTAAGTTCACAATGCGAACAATGCATAAGAGTAGCTAAACATTGTAAACAAAACATTTTGTTACAGAATGAGCTATACAGAATTGAGCTATTCAAAATCTGTTAGAAATGTCAATATAATGTATTATCTTAATGATCCAAACATTACTTGGAACAATTGTCAAGGACATCAAAATGTCAGGGAAAACATACATTAACCTCAGTTTAAAAACTGATGTCATATTTAAAGTTACAATCATGCACACAATATAATTATTCTTACATTGTTTTGTAACAGAGAGCTGAAGGGTAAAAAGAGTAGCCTACCTTATTTTTCTCCAACTAGACAAGTTCAAAACTAAATTTAAAAATAACTATATCCATAATACTGAGCGCAAACACTCAAAACACTTGATTAAAACCAAACATTTAAAAAATTAACAGCAAAAACAGAAATAGGCACGGGTTAGTTTTGTAGCTGAAATATTTTGTATAAATCTCATAAGTACATGGTGTTGCTCCTGCCTTTCTTCTGCCATGTCAAGTCTTCATCGAAATGTGTTCGCACATAAATGCAAATGTCCAGTTTTCCTCCAATTACAGTCACACTTCCTTCTGCCATGGAGTGCTTTTAGGGCAATACGAAGAGTATGGTCCTGTCTCAACCCGAGCCCTATATCTAAGACTGTCGGCCTATGTGCCAAACACCGTTATGTTCTGATCGATTCAAGTACATATCTATATCCGTGACATCATTTGCACACGTCTTGGCCAATCCCGCGGAAGATCCTCATCTTCTCCTACAGAAGCATTTTCAACCAGACCGCTGACATTGTCAATTCTTCGGTAGGAATTTCATCCCTGAAAATAAAATGGACAAATTATTTACCTATAGAACTATTGTAAAGTAGACTTGTGTCTGTAAAATGTGTATAAAATGTATGGATTGAAGGTAGAAGCAGAAGTGTTTATTAGTTTACTTCAATTGGGGGATCGGCGGTAGGGTTTGCTGGGAATAATAATAAAGGTATATTATTTTAAAAAGTATGTATGTCTATATAGGTATGTGTATGTATATAGGTGTATATATATGCATGCGTGTATGGATATATATATTTACCCCAAAAATATGGGGGATTGGAAATGATGCAGACAATTGCAATGGTTCGCCAACATCACGCTGAAACAGTGTGGTAGCCACAGGACCAAAACAGCGGAGAAGTTGAACCTTGCGCTTAACCTCTCGTAGTTGTTGTGAAAATTGACCCCCTATGCGGTTTACTTTCTGCATCTACATCATATCGCGGAGTCTACCTTTAATTCTGGTAAACAACTGTGCGCAACAGAATTGTAAGTAACCCTAATCCTATATCAAGGAACTAGTCAGTCGGGTACTTGCTCATCAATTCTGATTAGCCACTGGGAATCAGACCTCCTCTATGGGCAGCTCCAGAAGTTTGGAAAGGCAGGGCGCCAGCGCCCCCATGAGGAAGGGAGTGGGAGAGCAGCTGATGTCTAGCATGCTAGCGGGCAGCACAGGCACAAATGTATGCTGCCAGGTGAACGGGTAGAGCAGCGCCAGCGCGGCATGGCCACAACGAGACAGCACACTGAAGAGAAGAGAGAGGGATGAAGAGATGATCAACTCCTGAGAAGAGGCACCCACTTTACAGACAACGCATGTCAAGGTAGGGTAGCCTGGTGGTTAGAGCGTTGGACTAGTAACCAAAAGGTTGCAACTTCAAACCCCCGAGCTGACAAGGTACAAATCTGTCGTTCTGCCCCTGAACAGGCAGTTAACCCACTGTTCCTAGGCCGTCATTGAAAATAAGAATTTGTTCTTAACTGACTTGCCTAGTTAAATAAAGGTGAACAATTTAATATATGGAGTCCATACGTATAATACTATGTACATTTACACCAACCAACAGGAGAGCAAAGCACACAATACATTCCACCCTGGACCAGTGCTTTGCTGTTCCTGCCCTCCTACTGTCTCCCAAGCCGAGCTGGAGACGACAGTAAACCTGTGTGTACTAGAGGAAACTCCTCACCTGAGTTTGTCAGCAATAAAGATGACCCTCCTCTCCAGTAGCAGAGAGGCAAATACCTGTAGGGGTCTCCCAACGCTCAGGCACTGCAGCAGGCTCTCAAAGTCCACATGCTCCAGCCTTGAGTCTACCGGCCGGAACAGCATCAGCACCTGATCACACAAGTACACACCCAAACACACACACACCGACACACAAACACACAGGTTGGCTATTGCTCAGTTATTTGACCAAATAAAACTCTTACAACAATAGTTGATTTCTGGGCAGAGACATTGCACATGATTGCAGATGTTGTTGACATAGTGTCTGCAATAAAGAGGTAGGAACTTAACTAAACGTTGTCACTTCCTCTTGTTACTTCTCCGAACTCCCTGGGAGATTTTTTATTTGTTTTGCTCGAATCCTTGCCTACTTTTGAAAAAGGTCAAATGTAATCGAGGAGGTGAGGAAACAAATGTGCTTGTATGAAATGGGACTCTCCTCCACTAGCACGTCATCATGCAAATTTGGTTTGCAGGGGTTGAATCCCAAAATAAATGTGTAAAGTAGTAAAAATGTTGCTAGTTGTGCAAAACATTTAATATGTAAAAGGATAAGTAGTGTATCGTTTTCAAATGTGTACATGCTTTTCTCCTTCACGAAAACAGCTGATTCAAAGAGGTTGTTGCGTATTTTGAAACATTTACAGGCTAGCCGCCGGGAGAATTCACTTGTGCTTCCTCGGCGGGAGGAGGCTATCGAGAAGAGGAAGACACTCCTCTGTTCGCCTATTAATGAATTGACACTCTCCTACATACGGCGACCACTTTGCAGTTTCTGGGTCACGGAGGAGAGGACAGACTTTTGCCCCATCTCCCCCTGTAGTTACTCTTTACATGGACTACTAGAGGTCCTCTTAGTGGTGTGATTGTGTTACCTCATTTCCTGAGCCTGGGAGGAAGCTCCTGAGTGTGATGGTGCGTCCAGAGGCGGGAAAAGGAGCCTCCAAGACGCTACGCATGAAGGGGGACACCAGGGCTGGACAGATCTCCCTGCGCCTCTCTACCTCCTCCAAGATCTGAAAACACACACACAGTATATTAGTGTTGCATGGTATACCGTTACCACTGTAATATCACAGTACAAAAACGTCACGATACCAACATTTTAGAATACCGTAGTACCGTTTCATATGATACTACTGATTTTTTTCTAAAATGTTTGAACTGAAGCATCCACTAGTCTGTTGTTTGTGCAGGTCCAATAATATCCACTTCACTTTCATGTGCATATCACGTGTGGCAGCTGTAATCAGCCAGCCGCATCCCCTATCAGTTCCTCACCTGCTTCTCTCTGTCCACTCTTCATGCGTGTCTATTCCGCCGTCATTTAAAAAAAAATATATAATTTAGCAGTGATAGCGAGGGGGATACAGACCCAGACGAGTCTTCAGTTGTTACATTTGTAACATTGGAGCAGCGCGCAAAGCGAGCAATGTTGACACATTGTATAATTTCGTCGCCTGTTATAACCAAGAGCACAGACCAGTCTAAGTAGACTAGGCAAGGTCACTGTCATCAGCCTCTCAGTGTCAGAGGGAAAATGGAGCACTGCTTTGTGACAATTGATTGCAACTTTACAGCAAAGAAAACAGCTTGTCTCTAGCCTAAACCATTTATATATATATATATTTTTTTTAATGACCCATATTACTGGACATGTTTTTTTCTTTCTATTGGGATTCACACGCATTTTATATAATTTCACAAACCATGTCACAGGCCGTTTGAAACTAATCCAGAGTCGCTAATTATTGGTTTGATAACAAACAACGTTTTCAGTCATGTTACCTAACAACAGCTAACAACCTGGTAACATGACAGTAGGTTTAGGCAAATTTGATTGGCACAGGAAGAAAGGAAAACTTTACTACTCATGAGATGTGCTTCAAAAGGTAGGATTCATTCAGGCCTAATGTAAGTAAACTATATCAAAAATATATTTCTTTCTGGTGTTCCTTCAATTCTGTTTGGTGCCTAACGTTTTCAAAATTCAAAAAGGCACTCGAACATCTGAGCCATCTCCTCTGCAGGCGCACGGTAACAGTTGAACAAGATGAGAAAAAATAAGAAATCCGCACACTGCTCGATAGGATCGCTGCTCTTTAATAAGCTGATGTAGTACTCCATCATTCTCCTTCTTGGTCAAATAGCCCTTGCACTGCCTGGAGGTGTGTTTTGGGTCATTGTCCTGTTGAAAAACAAATTATTGTACCACTAAGCGCAAACCAGATGGGATGGCGTATCGCTGCAGAATGCTGTGGTAGCCATGCTGGTTAAGTGTGCCTTGAATTCTAAACAAATCACTGACAGTGTCACCAGCAAGGCACCCCCACACCACCACAGCTCCTCCTCCATGCTTCATGGTGGGTACCACACATGCAGAGATCATCAGTTCACCTACTCTGTGTCTCACAGACACGGAGGTTGGAACAAAAAATCTCACATTTGGAATCATCAGACCAAAGGACAGATTTCCACCGGTCTAATGTCCATTGCCCGTGTTTCTTGGCCCAAGCAAGTCTCTGCTTCTTATTAGTGTCCTTTAGTAGTGGTTTCTTTGCAACAATTCAAACATGAAGGCTTGATTCACGCGGTCTCCTCTGAACAGTTGATGTTGAGATGTGTCTGTTACTTGAGCTTTATTTGAGCTGCAATCTGGAGGTGCAGTTAGTTGCCGATTTCTGAGTTGCAGTTAACTCTAATGAACTTATCCTCTGCAGCAGAGGTAAATCTGGGTCTTCCTTTCCTGTGGCGGTCCTCATGAGACAGTTTCATCATAGTGCTTGATGGTTTTTAACAACAGAACTTTAAGAAAACATGTTCTTCAAAGTTCTTCAAATGTTCTGGATTGACTGACCTTCATGTCTTAAAGTAATGATGGACCGTCATTTCCCTTTGCTAAAAATAAAGAGAAATGAGGAGGTGTCCAAACTTTTGACTGGAACTGTACACTGAACAGTGTGAAGTTCTATTCAAAACATTGAATATAAGTGTGAATTTAGGTTTTTGGAGAACGTTTAGAAAGAGCTAGGCCAGAGTTTATTTTTACACCGTAGTATCGCAATACTACTCGGTACTGTGATACTTGGCCTGGTATCGTATAGTTTGTAAAATGTTGCCTTCGTGACAAGCCTACAGTATATAACTCCATAACTACACCCCTAAACACAAAGAATATCCTGATGACAAGTATCAACAAGGGACTACACCAGGATTACATAACATACTAGCTGCTTGCTTCATTGTCTATGAACAAAACTTTTATTTACAATAATTTCACACGACTCGAAAATGGGTGGAACATAACAATCCTAAAATTGATAGATTATCATTCTCAAAACACACCATTCTGATTTGCTAAGACATTTTAATAGACTTTAGTTTGAACCCTTTGAATCTATGTGTACAAGCAGGCTAAAATGTATTTTATAAACTGGTTTGAGCCCTTAATGCTGATTGGCTGAAAGCCATGGTTTTAATTACTTTGGTAACCAGTTTATAATAGCAGTAAGGAACCTCAGGGGTTTGTGCTACAGTGCATTCGGAAAGCATTCAGACCCCTCGACTTTTTCCACATTTTGTTATGTTACCACCCCCCAAAATCTACACACAATACCCCATAATGACAAAACAAAAACAGTTTAGACATTTTTGCAAATGTATATAAAAAATTGAAATATATATTCACGTAAGTATTCAGACCCTTTACGCAGTACTTTGTTGAAGCACTGTTGGCAGCAATTACAGCCTCGAGTCTTCTTGACACTACAAGCTTGGCACACCTGTATTTGGGGAGTTTCTCCCATTTTTCTCTGCAGATCCTCTCAAGCTATGTCAGGTCTCTCCAGAGATGTTCGATCGGGTTCAAGTCCGGGCTCTGGCCTGGCCTCTCAGAGACTTGTCCCGAAGCCACTCCTACATTGTCTTGGCTGTCCTGAAGCCACTCCTGCGTTGTCTTACTGTTGTTGTCCTGTTGGAAGGTGAGAGTTCACCCCAGTCTGAGGTCCTGAGTGCTCTGGAGCAGGTTTTTGATTTAACTGTCATGTGACATAGGGAGGAGACAGGCAGATATAAGTATTTTTATTGATCATAACTCACACATGACAGACAGACAGACACTCATGACAGTTGTGGTTTTCAATTGTACAGTTCTGACTCAGTGTACTTTGCTCAGTTCATCTTTCCCTTGATCCTGACTAGTCTTCCAGTCCCTGCCGCTGAAAAACCTCCCCACAGCACAATGCTACCACCACCATGCTTCACCATAGGGATTGTGCCAGGTTTCCTCCAGACGTGACGCTTGGCATTCAGGCCAAAGAGTTCAATCTTGGTTTCATCAGAACAGAGAATCTTGTTTCTCATGTTTCGAGAGTCTTTAGGTGCCTTCTGGCAAACTCCAAGAGTGCCGTCATGTGGCTTTTATTGAGGAGTGGCTTCCAGCTGGCCACTACCATAATGGGCTGATTGGTGGAGTGCTATAGAGATGGTTGTTCTTCTGGAAGGTTCTCCCATCTCCACAGAGGAACTCTAGAGCTTTCTCAGTGACCGTTGGGTTCTTGGTAATCTCCTAACCAAGGCCCTTCTCCCCGATTGCTCAGTTTTACCTGGCAGCCTGCTAGGAAGAGTCTTGGTGGTTCCTAACTTCTTCCATTTAAGAATAATGGAGGCCACTGTGTTATTGGGGACCTCCAATGCCACAGAAATATTTTGGTACCCTTTCCCAGATCCATGCCTTGACACAATCCTGCCTCGGAGCTCAACGAACAATTCCTTCGCCCTCATGGCTTGGTTTTTGCTCTGACGTGCACTGTCAACTGTGGGACCTTATACGGACAAGTGTGTGCCTTTCCAAATCATGTCCAATCAATTGAATTTACCACAGGTGGACATCTCAAGGATGATCAATGGAAACAGGATGCACCTGAGCACAATTTCGAGTCTCATAGCAAAGGGTCTGAATGATAATGTAAATAAGGTATACTTAAAAATAAAAATAAATTATACATTTGCAAACATTTCTAAAAACCTGTATTTGATTTGTCAATATGGGGTATTGTGTAGATTGAGTATTATTTGTTTCATCCATTTTAGAATAAGGCAGTATCGTAACAATGTGGAAAAAGGGAAGGGCTCTGAATACTTTCCCGAATGCACTGCATATGGCCAAAATACCAAGGCAATGGCTGTATCGAGGCACACAGCGTTGCGTGTGCATAAGAACAGTAATATATGGCAGGTAGCCTAGTGGTTAGAGCGTTGGGCCAGCAATCGAAAGGTTGCTAGATCGAATCCCCGAGCTGACAAGGTACAAATCTGTCGTGCTACCCCTGAACACTGTTCCTAGGCCGTCATTGGAAATAAGAATTTGTTCTTAACTGACTCGCCTAGTTAGATAAAGGTATATACACACACACATATATATATAAACTCAACAAAACAAGAAACGTCCCTTTTTCAGGACCCTGTCTTTCAAAGATGATTCATAAAATTCCAAATAACTTCACAGATCTCCATTGTAAAGGGTTTAAACACTGTTTCCCATGCTTGTTCAATGAACCATGAACATGCGCCTGTGGAACGGTCGTTAAGACATGAACAGCTTACAGATGGTAGGCAATTAAGGTCACAGGTATTAACACTAAAGAGGCCTTTCTACTGACTGAAAAACACCAAAAGAAAGATGCCCAGGGTCCCTGCTCATCTGCGTGAATGTGCCTTATGCATGCTGCAAGGAGGCATGAGGACTGCAGATGTGGCCAGGGCAATAAATTGCAATGTCCGTACTGTGAGACGCCTAAGACAGCGCTACAGGGAGACAGGACGGACAGCTGATCGTCCTCGCAGTGGCAGACCACGTGTAACAACACCTGCATAGGATCGGTACATCTGAAATTCACACCTACGGGACAGGTACAGAATGGCAACAACAACTACCCTAGTTACACCAGGAACGCAAATCACTCCATTAGTGCTCCGACTGTCCACAATAGGCTGTGAGAGGCTGGACTGAGGGCTTGTAGGCCTGTTGTAAGGCAAGTCCTCACCAGACATCACTGGCAACAACGTTGCCTATGGGCACAAACCCACCGTTGCTGGACCAGACAGGACTGGAAAAAAGTGCTCTTCACTGACGAGTCACGGTTTTGTCTCACATGGGGTGATGGTCGCATTCGCATTTATCGTCGAAGGAATTAGCGTTACACCGAGGCCTGTACTCTGGAGCGGGATCGATTTGGAGGTGGAGGGTCCGTCATGGTCTGGGGCGGTGTGTCACAGCATCATTGGACTGAGCTTCTTGTCATTGCAGGCAATCTCAACGCTGTGCATTACAGGGGAGACATCCTCCTCCCTCATGAGGTACCCTTCCTGCAGGCTCATTCCTGACAATGCCACCAGCCATACTGCTCGTTCTGTGCGTGATTTCCTGCAAGACAGGAATGTCAGTGTTCTGCCATGGCCAGCGAAGATCTCAATCCCATTTAAGCACCTCTCGGACCTGTTGGATCTGAGGGTGAGGGCTAGGGCCATTCCCCCCAGAAATGTCCGGGAACTTGCAGGTAGGTGCCTTGGTGGAAGAGTGGGGTAACATCTCACAGCAAGAACTGGCAAATCTGGTGCAGTGCATGGGAAGGAGATGCACTGCAGTACTTAATGCAGCTTGTGGCCACACCAGATCCTGACAGTTACTTTTGATTTTGACCCCCCCCCCCCCCTTTGTTCAGGGACACATTATTACATTTCTGTTAGTCACATGTCTGTGGAACTTGTTCAGTTTATGTCTCAGTTGTTGAATCTTTTTAGTTTCATAGAAATATTTACACATGTCAAGTTTGCTCAAAATAAACGCAGTTGACAGTGAGCATGTTTATTTTTTTTGCTGAATATTACATATACACACACCACACCACACGCCTTATTGCTTAATTATATGAAGAGTTTAATCACACTGCTGGTTACCTTAGCAAACAGGTTGAAGCAGCCCAGCCTGCTTACAATGCAGTGAACTTCAGGCAGTCTTTTCCCCTTTCCTCTTGGCTAAAAGTCACAAATAAACACAGAAATCAGCATGAAAACCAACCCTGCCATTCAGTATCAACAATGTTATTGCAACGCTGTATCAACGCTGGCATTCCAGGGGTAAACAAACACTCAGTCCAGACCATAAAATAGTCAAAATAAACAACAGCGCAATACATTTAAAACACACAAATCTAACATTAAATGTACAGTCATGGATTTAACACGTGGACAAATAGTAAATTATTTAGTTTGGGTCACTGATTCAGAGGTTTTACGGCCTATGACTGTGGTATATCCCTTAGAGATGTTGCGTAAGCACTTTACTGCCTAGTCCTCACACACAACGTAATGACTCATTCACACACACTCACCAGGATCTTACGACAGTAACAAAAGCACCGGCTGCCATCCTCTCCCGTCAAGACAAAAGGGAAGGTTTCACTACAAAGACGGATAAAAGCATAGACAATAGGACAGGGATGCACAAAGTGATATAGTTAAGCAGTGTTCTTGTGCAGTCTCCTTGGGGGAAAAGGCAAAGCATGGCATATGAACTGCAATCATGTTCCTCTTTGTCTGAATCACTAGATAATCTCCCTTTCATTGGACATGTCTTGGAGTTAATTCTTACATCATCATATAATAACTTCATTTTAGCACAGTAATTATTACAAAAACGTAGCTACTTTTGAAATGTTTTACCTGTTCCAATGCTCATATTAAGTGGTTGTATGCATATTTATATTACATGAATACCCTTATTGTAACACCACTGCTACATACTGTGACCATAATGTGAATGTAACAGAAGCTTACCTGTGCAGGTGTCCAGAAGGCCGCCAGTCCTGAGAGTCTGGGAAGCAGAACATGGGAATGGCCTTCAGCCGGTCGTCGGCTTCACGGGAGTGACGAGAAGACTTCTCAAACAATAGCGGTTAAGAAAGGATAAAGATACAGAGCGTCTAATTTTATTCCCCGGCCAGCAAAACAGAAACAATAGTACAATGGTAACTAAAAAAACGAAACATTCTGGGGTTTCCTTTGAGCTGAGCCCGTCCATGGTACATCAAGCAGTATTTCCCCTATACAAAAATGTGTAAGTGGGTCTATTCGCCTAGCTCTGTTGCCCCCATCTGAAAGAGGTTGGCTTTAATTGGTTTCAATTGACAATAACCTTGTTGGGAAACTGTTGCGTGATCTCAGGGGTGTAGGTGTTTCCCGGGGAACTCTTCCGGAGTGACACCACCACAAAGAACTGAAAGAGCTGCTGTTGCTGGAGCTGGATCAGGTCCCTCTCCAGGGAGTGGTAGACTGGCCTCCGCTTCAGCGTGGACTGGACATAGACCGAGCGCCTGGACCCTCCTGGTGGAGACAGTGAACATTTTTCAAAATACCTAATAAGTGAATCTGATTGGGAACTCTCTTTAATTAAATGGTAATAGAATGTGATCAAATGTAAATGGAAAATGGATGGATCTATATGAGTGTAGACGGCGTGGGACATTGATTGAACTCAACATTCTTAAAATGTCTGCCAAACATTTATTTGGGAGTGAAATTTCACTTTAAATATGAATGACAATTTGACAAGTAGCAGGTCAATGCTATAGTAGTACCTTTAGTGTTGTCCTCTGGGTTCAGTTTCAGTTCCACTGGTCTCAGTTCCACTGGTCTCCTCTGTTCAGAGAGTGAGAGAGAAAGTGAGTGTGCGCATGCGAGATACATAGACACAGAGAAAAAGCGAGACAGGAGTGTAATAAAGGGATGAAAGAAAGAGACATCCTAGGAGACTGACAGTGTCTTTGTACTGTATTTGTAACAGTGATGTAATGTATCTCAAAACTACGGGTCTTTACAGTGAGTAGTTTATCTACATCTTCTAGACAAGTTGAAGGGTAATAATTGTCATACCACGCGCTGAACCTCCCTGGCTCTTCACTCGCTTGGTGTCGAAGATCACATGAATCTTGTTGACATACTGCATCACGGAAACCACACACACACACACACACACACACACACACACACACACACACACACACACACAGATATATTGATCTGATACAAATAAAAATCATGTCTGGCCACTTAAACTAGTAATAAAATTGTGGCCAATCAATAAATGTTATTTAAGCACACTTCCTTGTTGCACTGAAAAATGTTGTTTTCTAATGGGCACTGGTTTGGTTTGGATTGGATAGGGCCATCAGTCAAGTTTCAAGTTGAGTAGTAGAATGAGTGACCTGGATCCAGAGCCAAGCACACAGGAAGCTCAGACATCTCCAAATTGACAACGGAGTGTAGGCCTACAACACTAGCTTGGCTTCTTTATGTGTGGTCATGCAAACAGACCAATCCACCTAATAGCATGCTTTTCCCACTCTGAGTCAAAATTACATACAACCGCCGTAGTAGTTTGAGGAAATACAATTTCCACTTTGTAGAAAACGCTTATGAAATGCTTGTGTGTGTTTACCTGAGGCAGTCTGTGTGTTTTATGGATGGTTGTGGGTCGCTTTGGTAAGGCAGGTCTAGGGGGGGCTTCTGTAGGTGAGGATTGTGTCGCTGCCAGTGAGTCCTTCCTCTCCACCCGCAACGTGAGAGGCTTGGGAGGAAGCTGCGATACAGGAGACAAGGTGTTAATGAAAGATTAAAGCATGTTTAAAAATATATATATATTATACTAATTGTTTCACATTTCCTGTAACAGCTGTCATTACTAACTTTGGGGTGAGAGGGTTCTGTCTCTGTGCCATGGTCCAGGGTCGGGGATGCACAATGGGGAGACACATAGTAGGAGACAGCTTGACATCCTCATATGTGTTGTCTCTGGTCAGGTGTTCAGCTGGACATGGTCAAAGGTGAGGGAGATAGATGACTCTGAGGCTCTGCTGAGGTATTTCCCAGAACAACTCGTCTCCCTCCAGCCTCCGCCAGAAGCCCCTTGAGGTATAGAAATTCCCTGGGGGCAGGCTCTCTCCATGGTCATCCACTGACAGAGGTAGGTGTTTGGTCAACTTAACTTCCAACACAACACCCACATTCAGTTCACCATTGTTGTGGATCATCCTGTCTAATTGGAAAATGTTTGTAGTGTCTGTTGTAAGAGATTGCAAAGGCTCTATAAATGGTTTGGACTGGTATTGCAGTTGAAGTCGTACTGAAACAGGAGTGATTCTGAGGGGGATCCAACTTCCCCTCCACCTCTCCCCTGCTCTAGGCCCAAAGCCAGCATGGAGAGAGGGGGCACACTGCCAGCTCACCCTCACTGCATGGTTGATGTAGGCATGAAGGCCCTTCCAGTGTACAGACAGACACTGTTAAACACAGTGAGCCTGTCCTGCGATTGGTTTAGCCACAGTAGCCTATGGAAGGCAATGAGTTTTACAGGGGTCTGTGTTCGATCCTTTTCTTTTTAAACCACTCTTCTTTTAAACAGAGTCTGCTCTTTTCCCTGCTTTCCTCTTAAAGAAAGACCTGCAAAGCAAAAGACACAAGTTACTTACCCATTAACGCTTCCAAACAAGTTAAAACACTCCGAAAAGAAAGCAAAGAGAAACCTGTTGAAGAGAATGTACAATCTAGTGAGAAGGACAACACTATTTCAACAGCACACTCCTGATGTAGTGGAAGGCGTATGTGTTTGGCTGGAGGAAGCAGGAAAGGATAGGCTCCTGTCAAGGTCAGTAGCCAAAAATAAAACCCGGAGGAGAAAAGAAGGCAACGACAGGAACAAGGCGCTGGAGCTTTTAGCAGCCCCCCCCGGGGAGTTGGTTGTCCCTCAGTCCCATCATTAACCACAGCTGTCCCATTACAGAACACCATGATAGATTAAAACATTTGATCTAATTTACTCTTATCTCAAACATCTCTTTCAGTGGATGAGGAAGGACAGATATTTCAAGTATGCTTATGCCGACTTCAGCACATCTAGGCCTTAAAGCCGTGAAAACATTAACTGAAGATAGGAGCAATGACGGACAAAGGGCCCGTGACAAACAATGAAGATACATTATTGAGGATTGCGGTTAATCCATATCACAACCACAGTAATGTTGTATTACTGTAAAATGTGTTATATATTGCTATTCCTATTTGATAGGAACAGACAATTGAAACATTGACATTTTGAGTCCTTTACAGTGAATTGCTCCATATTGGGTTTAGCTTGTGCTAAAACTACAACTGAACAGTTTGGCATGCAATACTCATATGCATGATCTTGCACAGCCTC
Organism: Oncorhynchus mykiss; assembly: GCF_013265735.2. Lineage (NCBI taxonomy): Eukaryota > Metazoa > Chordata > Actinopteri > Salmoniformes > Salmonidae > Oncorhynchus > Oncorhynchus mykiss. The sequence continues at coordinate 52,723,341 of NC_048580.1, read as the reverse complement.
CTCATTGTATTGTGAGGCCCAAGTCCCTATGTGAAATCTTCCCTAAATATATTCAGACTCCTGTTCCCGGCAGATTCCTTTCCAATTTAGTTACCGTACTCTGTTTGCTGGAAGCACAGTTCTTGGACACGTTGCACATTTTTTTGAAAGCTGAAAGCATTTAGAAAAGGGAGACATGGTGAAATTCCACAGTGCTGCTCATGATAATAATAATTCTGTGCTGCATTCCAGCAGAGCCAGCTAGGAGGAGGCTAGGAAATCAATTTGACCAGAGACAGTCGTCATTCAGGCTCCACAAATTATGCCTTTTGTTTGGTTTGACATAAATCTAATGTATGTAGTGTACTCTCACAGCCAGGACATCCTACACTGAAAACTGTGTGTTATACAGGAAGGCCTATCCTGCATTTCCTGAGACTAAGGAAGAAAGCATCAACCGACTGTCCATAATTATGGTTAGGAGACTTGCATCCAGTTAGAAGCTTTGGTTTCAGAATTGTTTACCAGCTATAATTAGAATTTTAACAGTCATGAAGGATGGTCAGGTTGTCATTCCAGGGTACCTTTGAACTTGTAGTGTCACCCCAGTAGAATCCAAACAGGGATCATCAAGACCCAAACCTACCAAGATAAAACCTAATTGCACCTTCAAAACAACCACAGCTAAACCGCCCTCTCCAAGAATTGCTGCATGACTGAACTTGCCCTAGGTGGGGTACCAGAGAAAGGGTAAGGAGTCTGGTTTCTCTTAAACAGTATATTAAGCTTCTATTAGGTAATGTGGAATCTATTTTCCGTCTCACACTGGACAGAGGGGTATACTACAGAGCAGGATCAATGGGTTAGCCAGCTAACTTTGATGAACCACCAGAAACGACTATTGATTTTCTGGTTCATTAAGAAAGCTAAACTTAGATGTGTTTTTGGTTGTTGAGTCAATGAGACCATGCCCATTTAATGATTACATTTTAACAACAAAAAAGTTGTTTCAGAACACTTAGGCAAGTTAGCTGGCTAACTTATAGAACAAAAGCCGACAGATGGCAATATTGAGTCGTTTATCTTACCATCCAAATGCATTTTACGCAGCCGGCAATACATTATCCACTCAGGATGTATAGGCTTCGGTTTGAGTCCAGGCTGCATCACATCCGGCTGTGCTTGGGAGTCCCATAGGGTGGTGCACAATTGGCCCAGCGTCGTCTGGGTTTGGCCGGGGTAGGCCGTCATTGTAAATAAGAATTAGTTAAATAAAGGTTAAATTTTAAAATAAAAAATTGTATGGAGGTCAATTAATGGCTTTTTTTCTACATGAGGTTTATTTGATCGAATATAAGTTTTGTAGTGCTTAAGTTGTTACAAGTGTTCCTCATAAGTAGGACATGTGACATCCCGGCAAATTTCAGAAAAAACATTTTATATTGGAGTTGCCTTGAGATGGCTATGTTAAAGAGGCGACAACCAAAAGACACAGAGAAAAGGCAACTGTGTGTGAGAGCCAAACGCTTGCTGCATGAGTGTACCAAACTGCAGACTAAGAATGGAATCCTTGACAGAAAGGTTGGTTAGTCATCACAAGAAGACAAGAACATCACGTTGAAGAACATTCAAGGCCACTGTGTTGAAACACCTACATAATGACATGGGGCATGTGAGTGCAGATAAGGTTACTCACCTGGCGAGAGAGCAATTTTATTGGCCATTTATTCAACAAGAAGTTGAGGACTATGTCACAAAGAACTGTAGTTGCATCAAGCAAAAAAATACCAAATGTGCCACGGAAAGCTCCAATGGGCAAGCTCACATCAATTGCTCCCTTTGAGTTGGTCTCAAAATACTGTTCTACGTGTGTGTGTGTGTGTGTGGGGGGGGGGGGGGGGGGAGGGGAGGGGGGGTATGAATACATTTTAGTATCAGTCGATAATTTCACAAGGTTTACACAGACCTACGCCACCCGCAACAAGTCTGCAAAGACAGCAGCAGAGAAAACCGGATATCCTCAAGAGGCGATCAAGGCTGGGAATTTGAAAACAAACTCTTTGGAAGACTTCAGGAGCTGGCAGGGGTCGGCCACTCCCGCACAACGCTAGATCCTCCTCAGGGAAACCTAGTGGAAAAGATTAATCGTACGCTGCTACAGATGCTTCGCACTCTTACTGAAGAAAATGAATCACAATGGAAAGACCACTTACCTCATATCGTACATGAAAACAACTGCACTCGTAACGAAGCAACAGGCTTGTCACCACACTTCCTTCTCTTTGGCCAGCCACCTCGACTGCCCATTGACCGGTTGTTTGGCCTCAATCAGACTGATGAACAGGTGTCACACCCAGTCTATGCTCAGAACTGGGCCACCAAAAGGTAGGAAGCTTACCGAGTTGCATCTGAAAACAGTCAAAAGTCCTCTGCTAAAAGCACAAGACACTACGACCATGGTGCAAAGGCAGTGGCCCTCCAACCTGGAGACAGAATCTTGGTGAAGAATATGTCAGAGAGAGGAGGACCGGGCAAATTGCAGGCCTACTGGGAGGCAGGGTGGTAGAGAAAATTGGGAAGGACCAGTCTACAAGGTGGAAAAGGAGAATGGTGCCAAGGGCATCAGAGTGCTCCATCACAATATGTTGATGTTAATGAATGACCTACCTGTGGCACATGAGACCTTGGAAGAGAGGAAACAGCCTGCTTGAAAAAGAACGTCAAACACAGAACGTGGAGATGGGGATGAAACTTCAGCAGACTGATGAGGAGGAAGCCATCTGGTCCCAAGGAGTTAACCCAGTTGCAAGCACCCAAGACCTCAGACAAAAATCCCTGACAGAACAGGTCTATGCGTTTCATCCCCGTTTTCAGGATACAGAAGGTAGTCAGTATGAGAACATGGAGCAAGAATCGGAGATCCTAGAAGAACCAAACAACGAGGATGGGGTCAATGCCAAAGGGAGAGAAGATCATGTGGAAAGGAGATATGATGCTCCCAAAACTCAAGACAATGAGACAAAAAGACAATCTGCCACGCTGATCCTCAACACTGGAGCTCCACAGGGGTGCATGCTCAGTCCCCTCCTGTACTCCTTGTTCACCACGACTGCATGGCCAGGCACGACTCCAACACCATCATTAAGTTTGCAGACGACACAACAGTGGTAGGCCTGATCACCGACAACAACGAGACAGCCTATAGGGAGGTCAGAGACCTGGACTGGTGGTGCCAGAATAACAACCTATCCCTCAACATAACCAAGACTAAGGAGATGATTGTGGACTACAGGAAAAGGAGGACGGAGCACGCTCCCATTCTCATTTCATGGGGCTGTAGTGGAGCAGGTTGAGAGCTTCAAGTTCCTTGGTGTCCACATCAACAACAAACTAGAATGGTCCAAACACACTAAGACAGTCGTGAAGAGGGCACGACAAAGACTATTCCCCCTCAGGAAACGAAAAAAAATTGGCATGGGTCCTGAGATCCTCAAAAGGTTCTACAGCTGCAACATCGAGAGCATCCTGAATGGTTGCATCACTGCCTGGTACGGCAATTGCTCGCCTCTGACCACAAGGCACTACAGGGGGTAGTGCGTACGGTCCAGTACATCACTGGGGCTAAGCTGCCTGCCATCCAGGACCTCTATACCAGGCAGTGTCAGAGGAAGGCCCTAAAAATAGTCAAAGACCCCAGCCACCCCATTCATAGACTGTTCTCTCTACTACCGCATGACAAGCGGTACCGGAGTGCCAAGTATAGGACAAAAAGGCTTCTCAACAGTTTTTATCCCCAAGCAATAAGACTCCTGAACAGGTAATCAAATGGCTACCCTGACTATTTGCATTGTGTGCCTCCCCCAACCCTACTTTTTACGCTGCTGCTACTCACCGTTTATCACATATGCATAGTCACTTTAACTATACATTCATGTACATACTACCTCAATTGGGCCGACCAACCAGTGCTCCTGCACATTGGCTAACCGGGCTATCTACATTGTGTCCCGCAACCCCCTCTTTTACGCTACTGCTACTCTCTGTTCATCATATATGCATAGTCACTTTAACCATTTCTACATGTAGATACTACCTCAATCAGCCTGACTAACCGGTGTCTGTATGTAGCCTCGCTACTTTTATAGCCTCGCTACTGTATATAGCCTGGCTTTTTACTGTTGTTTTATTTCTTTACTTACCTATTGTTCACCTAACACCTTTTTTGCGCTATTGGTTAGATCCCGTAAGTAAGCATTTCACCGTAAGGTTGTAATACTGTAATACCTGTTGTATTCGGCGCACGTGACAAGTAAACTTTGGTTTGATTTGAATGGCTCCACATGTATGAATGACCTCACTGATTCAGATCAGCAGTGCGTATAGGAAGGGATGAATGTCAGAAGATCCCAACAGATCCAAAGACCAAGGGGCATACTAACCTATGGCACACTTGTACAGCCAGCCTACCAGGTGTGGAGACCTAACATCCGAAACCTTTACAGAACACCTATACAGAACCCACTCAGTTACAGACAATGAGTAATGTCAGGAGACACAATTTAAAGAGGGGAAGAGTGTAACTGGTTGAAAATCTTTGAGTTAGAACTAAAAGTAAAGGGGATACTTTTTTATTTTTGATGTCAGGCATTTATTATGCAGTAGTAGATGCAATTACAGCCAGGACACAAGAGGGTACACTGGTTTAGGAATCAAGGGAGTTCTGAGCTGGCTTCATTATTAAAACAGTGTCACTTTTCCACCACAGTTCAGATTACTATCCTACTGTCTCAGGTCCCCATTCTGAGGGTTGTAACATATTTTCACTATCCATTGAATACAGGCGTTGACTTCGACCACATCATCGAATATTAAAAAAAAGATAACAATAATGAGATGTATCCACCAATCCAAAGGATAGGCGGGAGCTAGACAGCACGCCGTGCCGCTTTGTGGACAAAGGCTCCCATTTTTGGGGCGGAGAGACAAGTATCTTGTCAGTATATCCATAATCTTTGCTCAAAACGTATTGTAATGATACAGGCAGCGAGCAGGTCTCGAACCCTTGACCTTCTAGCCTGAGGTCCGGCGCGCTTTCGACTGTGCCGCAAAAGCATGCTCGTGCGTCGATTTTCGCGTTTATAAACCCAGGGTCGTTACAGTATCTAGCTACAACCAGCAGGTGTAAAAGAAAAAGCACCCTTGATCTGATAGTTTCAACCAGATTGGCTGAACGCGATGCACACCATCCGGAATTAACATTTAGCCACTAGCATGGTGCTGGAAATGGTGTTTCATATGGAAAGCATTAATATTTTCCCCGTTTTATTTTTCTTATCCCCATTAAATAAAGTTTCTGAGGAAATTGAAGCCTATGCAGCCTGAACGTTTAATGTTTTAGGTACTAACTGGTACACTAGGGATAAGAATGTATTGTAAAATGAAACGACTCAATATCGCTATCGGCCTTGGGATAGCTAACTCATTGATCTTGCTTTGTAGTATACCTCTCTGATCGCAGGCCTGCCATAATTTATTTGTAAATTCATGAAGAGAGGAGTTGTGCTGTTTACATCCAATTAAGATTATCCTAACCAGGATATTTAATTCCATAGATTAACTCAACGAAAATATATCAATCACACCGTGCATGGTTTGTTGGTGAATTAGCTGAAATTAAGATCATTCTTAGGACTTTCTTTCAATAACACCAGCACTTATTTTTTATTAATTGATTGTGACAAAGGATCAGCAATACGTTACTGATCATTAGTAGCAGCTCATCAGCAAATTAAACATGAGACCAGATAACGGGGACACCAAGCAAAACGCCTAATCTCTGACAGTTAATATTTTGCTTTACTTTTAATTCACTGAATATATTAACGTTACCAGTGTGTTGCTTTCGAGGTCCGCTTGCAGCAAACCCAACTTCTTAAATAGCAAATCAAGTACTGTAATGTAGCAAATTAGACCTGTTCCCTGGGTTTAGTTTTCGACATCAGTATTACCTATATTTTCCGTCTTAGTTGACTCATTACAATTGTTTCCCACAGAAGCAAATCACGATGCCTTCTAAATCGGGCGTTCCATTTCAGTCGCTAGTTCGCGAGCGAGCTAGTTGGCCACACACTAGTCCTAGTTAGCTGATTAGCCGCTATCACCAAAATGTCTTATTTTAGACCAAAAAATTATGTTTTCTTCCAACTACCGTCCACCAATCTTGGACAGCAAGGAATAAGCTGGCACCAAAAAATTAGCTAGTGGCACAACTCGAACCAAATGAGAGTTTTTAGGGGGCTCCATATTGATCCTGGGAGCTAAAACGTCACCAGCTCCTGCTGTCATCGACGACCGGATGGAGGAGGCAGATTGACACAATCACAGGAATATGTCATTTGTATCCCCTCTGAAATAAGCAATTGACCGGGCAAGGGCATCAATTTAAGCAAATCAATTCAGTCATGGTTTGGTTTGACAAAAGATATTCATACAGAAATCAAATTAAACCATTTGGCATTTTATTTATTTGTTTTAAATCCTTATTGTAATTGTGTCATCCCACAATATGGCACATTAAGCATGAAATGTGTTTTCACATAAACAAGTAAAAGAACAGTGAAACCAATTAAATGAAAAGATGGAATACATCATACAGGATGATCACTATATATGCAACATGTATGTTACATTTATGTTAAATTAAACATATGTTACATTTAACGGAGTTGAACACAGCCACAAGATAACACTAAAAGCACACGACCCATTCTAATAATTAGACCATGTGGTTTGCCATGGAGAGAACACTAGTACACAATAAGGGTTTGTCTTAAAGAATCGATACATTTAGCAGGGGCTGTCAACATAAAACATTAAATCTAAGATTTATCAGTCAGTCTTCAGACCCTCCTTGATGAGGTTGAGCTCATAGCACAGTGTCTCGTAGCGATAGGCCATACGGATCTGGGCGACATTGGTCTTGCGGATGTCGTTGCCCTCAGGGCCCTCCTTCAGATAGTCGGCACCCAGAAAGTGAGTCTTCTCCTGTAGATAAAAACCCAAGGCAACAAGGTTCAGACAAAATTTAGCCATGGCAGTCTACGACAGTGTTGTGTAATCCAACACATTGCTTTATTGTGTATTGTAACGTAACAAAATGCTTGACAAGCCTGAAATTAACCATGAATCATGGCATGTCTTGGTAAAAAATATTTACAGTTGAAGTCGGAAGTTTACATACACCTTTGCCAAATACATTTAAACTCAGTTTTTCACAATTCCTGACATTTAATCCTAGTAAAAATTCCCTGTCTTAGGTCAGTTAGGATCACCACTTTATTCTAAGAATGTGAAATGTCAGAATAATAGTAGAGAGAATGATTTATTTCAGCTTTTATTTATTTTATCACATTCCCAGTGGATCAGAAGCTTACATACACTCAATTAGTATTTGGTAGCATTGCCTTTAAATTATTTAACTTGGGTCAAACGTTTCAGGTAGCCTTCCACAAGCTTCCCACAATAATGAGTGAATTTTTGCCCATTCCTCCTGACAGAGCTGGTGTAACTGAGTCAGGTTTGTAGGCCTCCTTGCTCGCACACGCTTTTTCAGTTCTGCCCACACATTTTCTACGGGATTGAGGTCAGGGCTTTGTGATGGCCACTCCAATACCTTGACTTTGTTGTACTTAAGCCATTTTGACACAACTTTGGAAGTATGCTTGGGGTCATTGTCCATTTGGAAGACCCATTTGAGACCAAGCTTTAACTTCCTGGCTGGTGTCTTGAGATGTTGCTTCAAATATATCCACATACTTTTCCCACCTCATGATGCCATCTATTTTGTGAAAGGCACCAGTCCCTCCTGCAGCAAAGCACCCCCAAAACATGATGCTGCCACCCCCGTGCTTCACGGTTGGGATGGTGTCTTCGGCTTGCAAGCCTCCCCCTTTTTCCTCCAAACATAACGATGGTCATTATGGCCAAACAGTTCTATTTTGTATCATCAGACCAGAGGACATTTCTCCAAAAAGTACGATATTTGTCCCCATGTGCAGTTGCATACCGTAGTCTGTCTTTTTTATGGCGGTTTTGGAGCAGTGGTTTCTTCTTTGCTGAGCGGCCTTTTGGGTTATGTCAAATCAAATCAAACTTTATTTTTCACATACACATAGTTAGCAGATGTTAATGCGAGTGTAGCGAAATGCTTGTGCATCTAGTTCAGACAATTCAGTAATTTCCAACTAGTAATCTAACCTAACAATTTCACAACAATTACATTAAACACATAAGTGTAAAGGAATTAATAAGAATATGTACATAAAAAAATATATGAATGAGTGATGGTATAGAACAGCATAGGCAAGATGCTGTGGATGGTATAGAGTACAGTATATACATATGAGATGAGTAATGTAGGGTATGTAAACATTATATAAAATGGCATTGTTTAAAGTGGCTAGTGATACATTACATCAAGATGCAGTAGATGGTATAGAGTACAGTATATACATATGAGATGAGTAATGTAGGGTATGTAAACATTATATAAAATGGCATTGTTTAAAGTGGCTAGTGATACATTACATCAAGATGGCAAGATGCAGTAGATGGTAGAGAGTACAGTATATACATATGAGATGATTAATGTAGGGTATGTAAACATTATATGAAGTGTCATTGTTTAAAGTGGCTAGTGATACATTTATTACATCCATTTTTCCAGTGGCTGTAGTGGAGTCAGTATGTTGGCAGCAGCCACTCAATGGTAGTGATGGCTGTATAACAGTCTGATGGCCTTGAGATAGAAGCTGTTTTTCAGTCTCTCGGTCCCAGCTTTGATGCACCTGTACTGACCTCGCCTTCTGGATGATAAGCGGGGTGAACAGGCAGTGGCTCGGGTGGTTGTTGTCCTTGATTATCTTTTTGGCCTTCCGGTGACATTGGGTGGTGTAGGTGTCCTGGAGGGCAGGTAGTTTGCCCCTGGTGATGCGTTGTGCAGACCTCACTACCCTTTGGAGAGCCTTATGGTTATGGGCGGAGCAGTTGCCGTACCAGGCGGTGATACAGCCCGACAGGATGCTCTCGATTGTGCATCTGTAAAAGTTTGTGAGTGTTTTTGGTGATGTCGATATAGGACTCGTTTTACTGTGGATATAGATACATTTGTACCTGTTTTCTCCAGCATCTTCACAAGGTCCTTTGCTGTTGTTCTGGGATTGATTTGCACTTTTCACACCAAAGTACGTTCATCTCTAGGAGACAGAACGCATCTCCTTCCTGAGCAGTATGACGGTTGTGTGGTCCCATGGTATTTATACTTGCGTACTATTGTTTGTACAGATGAACGTGGTACCTTCAGGCATTTGGAAACATACTTGTGGAGGTCTACAATTTTTGTTCTGAGGTCTTGGTTGATTTCTTTTGATTTTCCCATGATGTCAAGCAAAGAGGCACTGAGTTTGAAGGTAAGCCTTGAAATACATCCACAAGTACACCTCCAATTGACTCAAATGATGTCAATTAGCCTATCAGAAGCTTCTAAAGCCTTGACATAATTTTCTAGAATTTTCCAAGCTGTTTAAAGGCACAGTCAACTTAGTGTATGTAAACTTCTGACCCACTGGAATTGTGATACAGTGAATTATAAGTGAAATAATCTGTCTGTAAACAATTGTTGGAAAAATGACTTGTGTCATGCACAAAGTAGATGTCCTAACCGACTTGTCAAAACTATAGTTTGTTAGTGGTTGTGGTTGAAAAACAAGTTTTAATGACTCCAACCTAAGTGTATGTAAACTTCTGACTTCAACTGTATATATATATACTGACAATAAATTGTGGGTCTCTGAAGCAGTGTATTGTTTATCCTGTTTGTCGTCTGTTGGGTTTGTTACCTCATTAGACAGGCCACTCTGCAGCACACTATTCCTGGAGATCTCACACATGTCACAGGTGCTGAGCTTGAACACCTGAGCTGCAATGGCGTACTCCTCCATCAGGGGCTCCTGAGGACACAGTCAGAGCAGAGTGAGCTGGGCATCTTGCTTACTCTCTATCAACCATTGCCATTTTGAACTTAAAGGTTAAACCAATGAACCCTAGGTCAGTTGATTGGCACGAAATGCACCAACATGAACCAAGAGAGCCCCAAACATACATATCATCCTACACAACACAGACAGTACCGAACGGGAACCCAGTTTGGCCTCACCTTGGTGTAGTGGAACTGCATAGGGTCATCAGTGGACAGGGAGACGATCAGGCCCTTCTTGAGGAACTCCAGAACAGGATTCTTGGCATACTCCAGGAAGAGACTGTTGTTGCTGAGTGGAGACATGGCAATGGGAATCTGGGCCAGGAAGTAGAGGTACTGCAACACGGGGCTCTGTTGGGTGGGAGTGTTAAATACAAACATCAACATTAAGACCGTAGGAGTTAGTTGTGTCATGTGTTGATGGTGCCAAAGAGAGAAGGCTATTTTGTTTGGCGAGGTTACTGACCTTCTTGAGATTGAGGCCGTGAGAGATGTTGTCAGCGGTCATGAAGGAGGCCAGCAGATGGGTGACGGCTCCAGCCTCTCCACAGTGGGGCCTGAACTGGAAGGTGTTCATTCCCCTAGCTCTAGGAAGCAAACATAAACACAGACTCAGAGACAGAATGATGGCCATGCACTCTAAGACACTGATAATGACACGGGTGTATCATGTTTGATTTGTACTTTTTCTGAAACAATTTCTTGAAGGACATGTGGATTGTGATTTGACATGTGATACTCACTTGCGTAGCTGGTTGATCATAGTGATGTTGGCATACATGTAGTAGATGTAGTAGCTGTAGGAGGGGTTCTTGACAATGTCCCACTCCTCTGGCTTGGGGCTCTTGGTGCAGAACATGTGACCACTGTGCTTGGACTCGTCATCCACACTGTCGAATCCTGTCACCTACAGAATAGAGAAAGATGGAGAATTAAGAGATTGCCTTGAAATTCAATACTTTTTCGACATACCAATCTTTCTTTTTATAAAGTGATTGAAAATGTCAAATTTAAAAAATCTAATTTCTCCCTTCTGAAAACATTTCCATCAAGGCTGGAGAACAATCATGAATTAGGACATTCGAGTGAAATACCCCTTGAAATTATAAATAAAACATGTAAACCTCCTTTATCCCTGGTCTCTCATGCCAGTCTTACTCACATGCTTGAGGAAGATGCTGAGCTCAGGGTTGGCGTGGGGTTCGATGGTGGCCTGGAAAATAGGCATGAAGATGTTCTCCAGCATCTTTCCAAAGTGGGGCACAAAGTTCCTGCCTCTAAAGATGTCACTGAGGTGGAAGTACAGAGAATGAGCAGTTAGAAGTTAGTCAGACATTATTCTAAATGCACAAATATCATTATTTAGAGAGGCGTTTAAAAATATATTCTGTTCAGGTTTTGTTTTTTACTTTGAGTGCCAACATGACGCTCATAAAATAGTATAATTTTTTACTGTGTTTGCCAAACAAGTATTTCTAACACGTCCTGAAGAATCTAATCGTAAAAAGGGTACAGAAAGAGGGAAGTACATTCACTGATGAACAGAGGGATAGAACTTACTAGATCCTGGGCACTTGAATCATCCACTTGAGTTGAGGGGAGAAGACTCTATGCTTGTTGAACCAGCCGGAGAGCTTGGTCCACTCGTTAGGATTACAGCCATAGATGGAAAGACGGGGCTCAGCATATTGGTACCTGGCATCCTCCAGGTCAGATGCCACTTCCTGGGTGCGAAAAAAAACGGAGAATTAGTAATTAAGCAGTGTTTACAAAAGGGATACTAACTCAGCCATAGCAGTCTAACCTTAATGATCCTGGCAAAGTACTCTCCGTCGATGTGGTTCTCTGTTTTCATGTACAGGTCACGCAGCTCACTGGCTCCCACAGGGTTGTACTTGGCATTGAACTTGTCAAAACGCTGAAAGGTTTGTCTGCCCTTGAGAGAAGAGGGTGAGAGGAGCATGTAAGACCAGGGAATGTACACACTGGCAATGGAAAAATAATACAAATATCAAAGCTGCATATTGTTTCACTATATGCATTTGACTATATAAGCAATCTACGGCTTCTGCCAAGAGGTCTGGAACTTTATTACACAGGAGGTCGTATCACACTTTCACTTTGGCCACAGGACTGCATTTCCCCTTTGAACGCTACACTAGCTAGAGGTAGGACTCACAGCGTGCACATCCAGGGAATCGACAGTGAGATCATAGGGGTGTAGGTTGAGGTTGGCAAACAGTTCCTTCATGGTCACATCTTTGCCCTTAATATTTTGCACTACACGGTCAGCGTCCACCCTGTATGACTTCTTGATGAAGCGCAGGAGGTGCTTCTGGTTCATGCAGGCAGCTGCATGGATGTGGGTGTCTACCTACAACAGCACACACAGGAGTTATGAGAAAAAATAGTTATGAGTTACTTACAAGTTATTATGAGTTCTCTTTGTGGTGTACTGACACTGCTTGAACAACAGGGGGAGCAGAGCACACAACATGTGCTATTTGCAAGCAGAAGCGGAAGTCGCACCCAGGTTGTAGGAAGTTAAAGTAGCCTACTCTAAAGCCCATAGACGTCTTTTGCATTCACAATTATAAGATATCTGTTGAAAGGTCTTTTTTGTAATTTTGTTATTGCTGTCATTTTTATCAATGAAATTAAACTGGTGTAACAGGGTGAATATTTCCCTGTGACAGGCAGTTCTTTTCAGTGTTGAATGTGCTCTGCGATTGACCATGTCTAGGGCCCAAATGTCTAGGTGCAGAAATGGAGGCACTGTGCTTTTACGTTCATGACTAGGGAGGATACAGCTTATGTCAAATTGATGCCAAAAATGTGTTTTTTTGCCAAAAATGCCAAAAATGTGATTTTCCTAACTTTAATCTAATTCTCCTAACCGGCTACAAAAAGTACACTCTGACAAACTGTATACTACCTAGTCAAAACCTGCTTTTACCGGTATTTTCAGAATTATCCACTATTGTTGCTACAGGCAGAAAATCCTAGTAATTGTTCTGTAATTTCCAATCAATAAATCAATGTCTGGTTATGCATGTGTGTTAAGCCAGCACCTTAACCATTACACCAAGAGGTTTTATGTTTAATAAGCTAGGCCAATACTAATATGTTTTGTAAGGTGGCAGCTATCTACCTTCCTGCAGTTGTAGAAGTCCCTATGGGGGTTCAGCTTCAGCTCCTTCATCTCCTCCATCTCGTTCAGCATCTCATGCACGTTGAACTTGGACATGAGGAACTTCAGACGACGGTGACTGTATGTCTTACTGCCACCCAGGAAAGACAGACATAAATGTCATGTGGATCTTGTAAAGTTGTTAGGCATTTCATGGTGTGATATGTAGTCCATATGTTGGATCATTTGTTCCAGACCAGCCATAAGGCTGCATTTACACAGGTAGCCCAATTCTAATCTTTTGCCCAATTATTGGCAAAAGCTGATCTGATTGGTCAAAAGACCAATTAGTGGAAAGAAAAAAAAAGATCAGAAATGGTCTGGCTGTGTAAACGCAGCCTAGGTCACTTGATGCAAGTGTTTAAGCAGGGTTGGATCAAAAGCCACCACATACACACTACTGTGACTCTGCTGGGTTGGAGTTAACCTCGCTCCCAGGCTATTGCACACAGCACATATTACCAAATTCATAGATGCTAAGTACCTTTAGCGTCTATTGATGACGGTATCCTCTTCTAGGGAGACTTATGTGTTAAAATGCTCGAAGCTCTGTCTGAACATGAACACGCATAGCTCGAAGCTCTGTCTGAACATATCTTTAATATCAACGAGAAATCATTTTCAAAAAAACAATTACTACACACCTTTATAGAGTTAGGACCTTAAGGAGTAATGGTAGGCTCGCCTACACCCCTTAAGAGTACATTCTTGGACTAAGTGCAGATAAGCATAGGACACAGTACCGTGAGCTCAGTTGGTAGAGCATGGCACTTGCAACGCCAGGGTTGTGGGTTTGACTCCCATGGGGGACTCGTATGAACAAATAGGAAAATGTATGCACTCAAAGTCGCTCTGGATAAGCACGTCTGCTAAATGACTAAAAATGTAAAAACATCAACGTTTACAAGTTAGCTTAGTGGGAGTGACAACAGAATTCAATGGGCGTGACCTCACTGATTAAAGTATTTGTAATTATATTAACGAATCACACGACTGCTTGGCGTGGCTCCAAATGGAGGCAAGACCCAGGCAGGAACTTGTGTTGCGCACAAGACACGTACCGGGGAGGGTGAAGAGGAAGGGGTTGTGGGAGATGATTGGTTGGTAGATTAAGCCAATGCCTGTGTGTCAGGAGTTTCTCCTGATCATTCTGTATTGGTGATCCCGAGGGGTTTGTGTTGATTATACGGAGATTGTGACAGTTGGTTAAATGGCATCCCTTGAGAAGGCAAGATCAAGATGTATGTCAGGATGTCAGTGCAGTATTATCATAAAGAGACGCATACTTGTCAGTGCAGTATTATCACAAGGAGACATATACTTGTCAGTGCAGTATTATCATAAGGAGACGTATGCTTGGAATATGGAGGAGGAATGGAGGGAAAAAGACAGGCAGAGGAGGTCTAAGAGAGAGAGGGAGGAAGAGGGTGAGCTTGAGTAGGTTAAAAATAGCAAGAAAAAGGGAGATGGTTTTTTAAAGAAGAATGGTAGAAAGTGTAAGCAGAGTGAGCTGAAGACAGGAGGACAAATGGAAGTGAATTAGGTCAAAGTATCGGAGCCCGAGGCTTGCGCTAAGGGTCAGGATAAAATGAGTCTGTGACAGTAGGAGTGAAGTTTTTGGAAAAAGTGGCCCCTGGCCTTTTGGCTGATCCATTTGTGGTTTCAGGGTGCGTGAGTTGGGTGCTGTGGAATTGGCGAGGGTAACCAGAAGTGGTCTTTTGATAATTGTTTGTGTTTCTGCTGGTCAGAGGCAGAAGGTGCTCCGCATTAAACTAATGGGGGCAAAAAATTTGAATTGTTTTGATCTCGAGAAAAGGGTACCATTGAATGGAGTAATTACTGGGGTAGCAGGACATGTAAAAGTTGACCAACTGAAGGGGAAGATTCCCAGAGTTTGTGATGCTCTTCGCAGACAGGGTGGCGTGAGTGGTGAAACAAAAGAGTCATTGTCTGTTCTTTTGAATTTTGATGTTGAGTCTTTGCCCGACAAAGTGATGTTAGGATATACAGTGGGGCAAACAAGTATTTAGTCAGCCCCCAATTGTGCAAGTTCTCCCACTTAAAAAGATGAGAGAGGCCTTTAATTTTCATCATAGGTACACTTCAACTATGACAGACAAAATGAGGAAAAAAAATCCAGAAAATCACATTGTAGGATTTTTAATGAATATATTTGCAAATTATAGTGGAAAATAAGTATTTGGTCACCTACAAACAAGCCAGATTTCTGGCTCTCACAGACCTGTAACTTCTTCTTTAAGAGGCTCCTCTGTCCTCCACTCGTTATCTGTATTAATGACATCCGTTTGAACTTGTTATCAGTATAAAAGACACCTGTCCACAACCTCAAACAGTCACATTCCAAACTCCACTATGGCCAAGACCAAAGAGCTGTCAAAGGACACCAGAAACAAAATTGTAGACCTGCACCAGGCTGGGAAGACTGAATCTGCAATAGGTAAGCAGCTTGGTTTGAAGAAATCAACTGTGGGAGCAATTATTAGGAAATGGAAGACATACAAGACCATTGATAATCTCCCGCGATCTGGGGCTCCACGCAAGATCTCACCCCGTGGGGTCAAAATGATCACAAGAACGATGAGCAAAAATCCCAGAACAACACGGGGGGACCTAGTGAATGACCTGCAGAGAGCTGGGACCAAAGTAACAAAGGCTACCATCAGTAACACACTACGCCGCCAGGGACTCAAATCCTGCAGTGCCAGACGTGTCCCCCTGCTTAAGCCAGTACATGTCCAGGCCCGTCTGAAGTTTGCTGGAGAACATTTGGATGATCCAGAAGAAGATTGGGAGAATGTCATATGGTCAGATGAAACCAAAATATAACTTTTTGGTAAAAACTCAACTCGTCGTGTTTGGGGGACAAAGAATGCTGAGTTGCATCCAAAGAACACCATACCTACTGTGAAGCATGGGGGTGGAAACATCATGCTTTGGGGCTGTTTTTCTGCAAAGGGACCAGGACGACTGATCCGTGTAAAGGAAAGAATGAATGGGGCCATGTATCGTGAGATTTTGAGTGAAAACCTCCTTCCATCAGCAAGGGCATTGAAGATGAAACAGGGCTGGGTCTTTCAGCATGACAATGATCCCAAACACACCGCCCGGGCAACGAAGGAGTGGCTTCGTAAGAAGCATTTCAAGGTCCTGGAGTGGCCTAGCCAGTCTCCAAATCTCAACCCCATAGAAAATCTTTGGAGGGAGTTGAAAGTCCGTGTTGCCCATCAACAGCCCCAAAACATCACTGCTCTAGAGGAGATCTGCATGGAGGAATGGGCCAAAATACCAGCAACAGTGTGTGAAAACCTTGTGAAGACTTGCAGAAAACGTTTGACCTCTGTCATTGCGAACAAAGGCTATATCACAAAGCATTGAGATAAACCTTTGTTATTGACCAAATACTTATTTTCCACCATCATTTGCAAATAAATTCATAAAAAATCCTACAATGTGATTTTCTGGATTTTTCTCATTTTGTCTGTCATTGTTGAAGTGTACCTATGATGAAAATTACAGGCCTCTCTCATCTTTTTAAGTGGGAGAACTTGCACAATTGGTGGCTGACTAAATACTTTTTTGCCCCACTGTATAAGTTATCCTGTACGAACCTTTGTGCTGAATACATTACATTGTTACAGGTGTCAAGCTTATGGGCATGTGTCAGCAGTGTGTAGGAGGGAGGTTCCTAGGTGTGAGAAGTGTGCAGAAGGGCATGAGACAAAGGAATGTATAGCATTGGGGAAAGTAGTGGTATGTGTTAATTGTAGGGGTGCCCATGGGGGTGGGGGTCAGAAATGTCCTGTGTGAGAGAGGCAGGCTGAGGTTTCCAGGGTTAGAGTAATGCAGAAGTTGTCATATGCTGAGGCAGTGAAGAAAGCAGAGGAAGATGGGTCAAAGAGGAGGGATCCTGGGAGGAGTGGTGTGAGTAGTAGATCTGTACCAGTACAGAAGGATAGGACAACAAGTGATATATATTATTCCGTAAGATTGGATTTTTTGCATTTACAGCAATGGTTATCAACTGTCCTGCAGGGATGGAACGTAAGTCACAGAAAATTGAGGTTGTGGTGGCAGCTGCAGAGAGGTATTTGGGTGTGCGAGACTTGACATCAGAAGAGTTACAGAGTGTGTTAAGTGGTGGTGTCCCATCCTTTCAGGTTGTTGGCCTGAGGTAGGACTTAATCGATTTAAATAGTAGAGAAGTGTGGTGTCCTTTTGTATTATTTGTATTTTTTTGTGAGTGTAGTGTTAGATGGTAGGGTACTTGTTTATTTATTTATTCTTTCAAGCAAAGTATAAGGGAGTTGTACTCCAGTCTAGTAGGTGGCGGTAATGCAAAATGTATATGATGCCAACCGCCGTTAAACCTCATCGAATAAGTTCTGTATTGGCTAACCAAGGCCAAGTTTTTCGCTTTGGTCCACCAGACTCTTCGCATTTGGCCGGAAGTGTCTTGTAATGAGATTAGGTTGGAGTTGACCTCTCATTGTGCAGTAAAACTCACGTTGGGCCCTGTGCAATCAGAGCAATGAGGAAGTTCATGTCGTCGATGAAGGTTTCGTAGTGGGGGCCGGGCATGTTCTCGATGGGTTTGTGTTGGTCGGCCTCTGCTGCGTCTTTGTACACGTAGATGACACCGTCCTTCATACGCGCTACCCAGCTCAGGTTTTCGGGCAGGAACTTGGTGTTGAAGGGGTCCTCGCCCTCCTTGGGTGGGGATGTGAAGACTGGCAAACAAAATGGTAGCTGTTAGATACTTTCTTGGCAGTAATCATCTGTCACGAGAAACTACTGCATGCATACCCCAGACATTTACATTCACACTTGCCAGCCTATTCACTTACCTGGTTGCACGGAGTGTTCAGGCTTAAAGGGCTCTCCCTCAATGTCCCTCAGGTACTGGGATGTGGTGAGGGGGAAGCGCTGGTAGGCCAGCCTCATGTACTTCTCTCTGATGGTCAGAGCACGGTACACACCCTTACAGGAAAGCTCAAAGTCATCCATGGTCACCTATGAGTAGCGAGGGGAATGATGGAATAAGTGCCCTGTTCCAATACTTTAAAAAAAAAGCATCCTTCCATCCCTTGAAGTAATCACTGATCTAACACAAATGGATAATTGTCAGCAAGTTGTCAGTTTACAATGGGACCAAATAATTTGATAATATTCATAAGTGGGTTATGTAGTAATGCTTAAGTTGGCAGAGGGGAAAGTGAACAGTTTGATAAGCAGGCCCCACGTCCTCCTAATGATTTCTGCTGTGGGCTCCTAGTCTCCAGTGTAGAGGGATCTATTCCTTGAGGGGGCTTCCCTACAAGAGGTTAATGACCCAGACCCAGAGACACATACTAGCCATAGTGGTCAAGTTCACACCTGAGCCACAAGACATTTACTGCTATTTGA
This sequence comes from Oncorhynchus mykiss, assembly GCF_013265735.2. Lineage (NCBI taxonomy): Eukaryota > Metazoa > Chordata > Actinopteri > Salmoniformes > Salmonidae > Oncorhynchus > Oncorhynchus mykiss. Next base: position 52,704,712 of record NC_048580.1, on the reverse strand, counting down.
GGGGGAGAGGGAGGAGGCAGCATAGATAGTGTGTTATGTATGCATTTATGAGCGGGTCCATCCTGTTGGACCAGGTCTCTCTTGCAAAGGGGATTTGATCTCAATAAGTCTAACCTGGATAAGAGAGAAACATAGGCTACATAGCTAAGATATATTACCCCAGAGGCGTAGTCTCCAATGATGGCCACTCTCTGGAAGTCAGGCACTTCTAGGTAGGTTGGGGTGTCCATCAACACCTCCGCCACAGGTGCCAGCACCTTCCTGGCCTGGTCACTCATGGACGGAGGCAAAGTCATGGTGCGACACTTTTGTAGTCTCTTCTTACTGCCGAGCAACAGGGGAGGTGCGACAGACAAAGAGTGGATTTAGTGATAAGGTAAAGGGCGAGACATATTGGACATGCCTGGTACACCCAAATTGATGACATATGTCACCCAGCTGAGACGAATGGATTCGGTTCAGTCAGTTATACCGTCGTCCTGATGAGCCCATCCCAGCTAGTTAGTTTATGCTGATTAGCTGGCTTGGCAACAACAGCAGAATGGCGCTAGATAAAACTGATAATATAAAGTGATATTTAGTTCAATCGGCGAGGGAGAAATAACTTGTATTGGTCTCCATCTGGATATCACCGTGACATGCCAATTAAAAGTTCTACAGCTGCACCTTCAAGAGCATCGTGACCGGTTGCATCACTGCCTGGTATGGCAACTGCTCGGGATCTGACCGTAAGGTGCTACAGAGGGTAGTGCATACGGCCCAGTACATCACTGGGGCCAAGCTTCCTGCCATCCAGGACCTATATAATAGGCAGTGTCAGAGGAAAGCCAATAAAATTGTCAGAGACTGCAGTCACCAAAGTCGTAGACTGTTCTCTCTGCTACCGCATTGCAAGTGGTACTGGAGCGCCCATTCCAGGACCAAAAGGCTCCTTAACAGCTTCTACCCCCAAGCCATGAGTCTGCTGAACAATTAATAAAATGGCCACCGGACTATTTCATTTGACACTCCCTCTCCATTTGTTTTGTACACTGCTGCTACATTGACACCCCAACCTACATGTACAAATGACCTCAACTAACCTGTACCCCAACACACTGACTCGGTACCCCTTGTAAATAGCCTCGTTATTGTGTTACTTTTTGAGTTTATTTGGTAAATATTTTCTTAACTCTTCTTGGACTGCACTGTTGGTTAAGGGCTTGTAAGTAAGCATTTCACAGTAAGGTCTACACTTGTTGTACTCGGCACATGTGACAAATAAAGTTTGATTTGATTAAAGTTTGATTTGATTAGCTAACGTAACGACAAGCTGGTGCGAATGACCAGTGCAAAGGTCTGTTTTCGAAGTGCTTCCCACTGGGCATTTGTATCACGTCGCTGGCGGTAGCTAATGTCATTAGAACGACTGACTGAATTGAATTTGTTCATCACCATTCAAGCGTGACATAGAGCTTGTTGTAGTCCTAAAAAACAGAAACGAGTTACCTCTGGTTCGTTCAGCCATTCCTATGGTTTTTGAGATAAACGCCGAGGTTAACACAGGCTTAGGAAATCTTAAGTTTTGTCCTTTAATATAAGTCAGTTACCATGACCTTTATGAATTATGAAGCCTTTGTGCTTTACGTGCTTTTCACAATTATGTACATGCTTCAAAATTCACAAAAAGTTACGTTATCTGATGAAGATGATCATAGAACAAAACGTATAAGATCTAAGCCCGTGTTTACCACAGAAATGAAGGCTATTCCATGAGAGAAATTTACAAGAAACTGATGATCTCGTACAACGCTGTGTACTACTCCCTTCACAGAACAGCGCTTTATCAAACTAGACACTCGAATGTACTTGTGCTCTTGCTCAGTTATGCACCGGGGCCTCCCACTCCTCTTTCTATTCTGGTTAGAGCCAGTTTGCGCTGTTCTGAGAAGGGAGTAGTACACAGCGTTGTACGAGATCTTCAGTTTCTTGGCAATTTCTCACATCGAATAGCCTTCATTTCTCAGAACAAGAATAGACTGACGAGTTTCAGAAGAAAGTTATTTGTTTCTGGCCATTTCGAGCCAATAATTGAACCCACAAATGATGAGGCTCCAGATGCTCAACTAGTCTAAAGAAGGCCAGTTTTATTGCTTCTTTAATCAGAACAACAGTTTTCAGCTGTGCTAACATAATTGCAAAAGGGTTTTCTAATGATCAATTAGCCTTTTAAAATTGTAAACTTGGATTAGTTAACACAACGTTAACACAACGATTAGTTAACACAACAGGAGTGATGGTTGCTGATAACGGGCCTCTGTATGCCTATGTAGATATTCCATTAAAAAAATCTGTTGTTTCCAGCTACAACAGTCATTTACAACATTAACAATGTCTACACTGTTATTTTAATGGACAAAGAATGTGCTTTTCTTTCTATAACAAGGACAAACTTTTGAACGGTAGTGTATATAAGTTGATGAAATGCCATGTGCGTCCACTTATATCAGGAGTAAACCCTCTATTTCACATCTTCCTCTCTGCTAATACTCACCGTTTCTCAGTATCTTCTTCAGTCTGCAGGTGGTAGGCCATTTCCTGTTTAAGGATGGGACAGTCATCTTGCTCTTCAAACAAGGAAATCTCATCACGGACGCCCTCACCTTTGGTCTCAGATGCAAAGACTTCCTCTGCAAAGGCACGCATGTGCTCATCGGTCTCTGGCAGAAACATTTACAAACGTGTTACAAACCCCGTTTTGCTGTAAGGTAATACAAGTTACAAGTTACTAAGTGTGCACTTTTCTTATGTCATATGCCATATCACATTTTGTTTCCCAAAAGCTTTTAAGTGCACTACACAGGACATGATGCAATGAAATGGACAACATGGAGCGCTGAAACAAGCACTGAACATGAAACAAGCCATCAACAGCATAGATACAACAGGTGTGAATGATCAAGAAAGCTAGGATGGTCAAATCCATCATGATTTAAATGATTGCTTGAAATGATCTTGTAAACAACAAGGTAGTACCACAGAGGGAAACATTAGACATACCTTACTGCAGTTGAAAACACTCTCCAGCAGCGCATGCTTTGTGTGTGTATAAGACCAAGCAGAACTTGGTCCAACGTCAACTCCCACAGCTCTGATCACTAGCTTGGACTGGTAACACAAGGTTCCATGCACACAGAGCTACAGTAATCCAGCACAAACAATAGGGCCCGACGACTCACATAAACACTCAAAGGCTTGCTCTACTGATACATCAAATATATACAGTACAAAAAAAACAGCCTTCTAGAGCCAAACAAGATAAAAGAGGCTGTGATACTACACAACTGCAGAAACTCTTGGCCTATCTTGTTCATGGAGTCAGAGTATCTCTGGACTCAACAAGGCCCAGAAACCTCATGCACCATCAGACTGATACAGTTATTGACTCATTCATTTGTCTAGCATCCACTGCAAACTCTATTCTATGACAAATAAGTGAGTGAATGAATGTTGGCAGTCACACATTTCAATGGTGGGACATAGACGCAGGGTCAGGCTACTCTAGGATTGCTGTCTTCTTCTCACCCTTCATACTTACTTTGACCTGATACTGCATTCCACAGCAGGAGAGAAGAGGATAAACCAAAAGGCAACCAATGAAACAAAATAAAAGTCAGGTTACGGATTAAATGAATGAGTTAGATAATGTTAATACACATTAAAATGAATGAGACACCCTTCCCTGGTCTGTTTTATTTGATCAAACGACGGAAAACCCTTTCCCCATTTAGAGATGCAACATGTAACCATCCAAGGATTCAGCATGAGATAATGAACATAATGAAAGTCAATTGAGTTAACTCATGAATGTGTTGATAAAATACTAACAATGAATCACAACATGACTGAAAAGACACAACAAAATCATCTAAAGTGGCAATGGATGTTTATCGAGGTTAAACATTAATTAACAAGCATGAAATTACTTACAGAAGTAAGTAAGGTCATTGTTTTTGGTAGAATATGAATCACAATATTTAGGGAACATGTTACGTTTAAATTAAGGTTATTGCAAAACAGTATGTCTTGGTTCTAAAATAGTGGTCAGTCAGACACTGGTTAATTTCTAATGTTAGATGGTTCCTCCTCCCCCTGACAGTAGCATATGGGCCAAGATTAACTGTAATCTATGGTTTGTTTGTTTGTTTTTTACCAGCTATTAAAAACTTAAGTTAAATTTAGCCAATGCTAGATAAAATCAAAATGATAGGGGCATGCATTCAATTTTCTAAAATCCATGGCCAAATTATTTCAAATCAACTTGGTTTGATGTGGTGATTTGGCCTTTTCTTATTTTTTTTAAAAATTTTATTTTACATTGCATGAATGTACCCCTATGAATGTACCCCTATGGAATGTACCCCTATGAATGTACCCCTATGAATGTACCCCTATGGAATGTACCCTTATGGAATGTACCCCTATCACTTACATGGAGTTTTAGCTAGCGTTGGCTAAAGTTAGCTGAAGTTTGTAGTAGCTGTAATGAAAACCGAACTATGGATTACAGTATCTCCTAGCCCATAGACTACTTTCAAGGTGAGGAACCATCCAACGTTGAGTTGTAAAATACTGAACTTCTCCTTTAAACCCAACTTTTAATATAGATTCTCTATTGAGCATGCATTTTAGTCTAGTAGTAGGCTTAACGGAATTATTAATGTTGTATCTCTAAGATCCATGCAAAGAGTAGAATCATCCATGAGATTCCCAACATTCAGGGAACGGGGGAAAGAAAACATTTACTCATCCCTTCACAGCACAAACAAGTCTGGAGAACCAAGAGCATCGTGTCTGTTGAGTTTCCTGTCATGCATTCCCATGTACAGTGACTCACTGAGACAGGCCACCTTTGATTAATTTATTCTCTATACCCCCTTATACTCAACTGGCGGACCGGATCCGGACCCAGAACAGGGTCAATAGGCCGGTAAATAAAACAATTAAAAATAATATAAACACACATTAGACATGGAAGAATGCATAGAATTGCAGAAAATGAGCTTTAAAACAATAACATTTTCTCTCCAACAAAAGGGGTGTGAAGAGTTTGGGGTTGCATGGGTTGGCGAGGTGGGGGTCTGTTACTACGCCGATAATTGACATTATCCATCCAGACGTTTGCCACCTAGGAAATGTGTGTGAACGGAACTTCTCAAATAGTACTTGAGTACTCCTGCTCTATACGTTATCCTTGGATGAAGAAAAAATGTTTTTAATCTGTTTCACCTCTCTTGTGCTTGTCTCCACCCCCCTCCAGGTGTCACCCATTTCCCACATTATCCCCTGTGCATTTATATCAGTGTTTTTTGTTGGTCTGTTGCTAGTTTGTCTTGTCTCGTCAAGTCTACCAGCGTGTTTTATCCCGTGTGCTTTTTCTCTCTAGTCCCTGTTTTCTAAACTCAGCAAAAAAAGAAACGTCCTCTCACTGTCAACTGCATTTATTTTCAGCAAACTTAACGTGTAAATATTTGTATGAACATACCAAGATTCAACAACAAAGACATAAACTGAACAAGTTCCACAGACATGTTACGAACATAAATGGAATAATGTGTTCCTGAACAAAGGGGGGGTCAAAATCAATAGTAAAAGTTAGTATCTGGTGTGGCCACCAGCTGCATTAAGTACTGCAGTGCATCTCCTCCTCATGGACTGCACCAGATGTGCCAGTTCTTGCTGTGAGATGTTAACCCACTCTTCCACCAAGGCACCTGCAAGTTCCTGGACATTTCTGGGGGAATGGCCCTAGCCCTCACCCTCCAATCCAGCAGGTCCCAAACGTGCTCAATGGGATTGAGATCCGGGCTCTTCGCTGGCCATGGCAGAACACTGACATCCCTGTCTTGCAGGAAATCACGCACAGAACGAGCAGTATGGCTGGTGGCATTGTCATGCTGGAGGGTCATGTCAGGATGAGCCTGCAGGAAGGGTACCACATGAGGGAAGAGGATGTCTTCCCTGTAATGCACAGCATTGAGATTGCCTGCAATGACAACGAGCTCAGTCCGATGATGCTGTGACACACCACCCCAGACCATGACGGCCTCTCCACCTCCAAATCGATCCTGCTCCAGAGTACAGAACTCAGTGTAACGCTCATTCCTTCGACGATAAACGCGAATCCGACCATCACCCCTGGTGAGACAAAACCGCGACTCGTCAGTGAAGAGCACTTTTTTCCGGTCCTGTCTGGTTCAGCGATGGTGGGTTTGTGCCCATAGGCGACATTGCTGCCAGTGATGTCTGGTGAGGACCTGCCATACAACAGGCCGACAAGCCCTCAGTCCAGCATCTCTCAGACAATTGCGGACAGTCTGAGCACTGACGGAGGGGTTGTGCATTCCTGGTGTAACTCGGGCAGTTGTTGTTGTCATCCTATACCTGTCCTGCAGGTGTGATGTTCGGATGTACTGATCCTGTGCAGGTGTTGTTACACGTGGTCTGCCACTGCAAGGACAATCAGCTGTCTGTCCTGTTTCTCTGTAGCGCTGTCTTAGGCATCTCACAGTATGGATATTGCAATTTATTGCCCTGACCACATCTGCAGTCCTCATTCCTCTTGCAGCATGCCTAAGGCACGTTCACACAGATGAGCAGGTTGTTTTTCAGTAGAAAGGCCTCTTAAGGTCACAGTTATGAAAACTAAATTGCCTACCGTCTGTAAGCTATTAGTGTCTTAATTGAACAAGCATGGGAAACAGTGTTTAAACCCTTTACAATGAAGATCTGTGAAGTTATTTGGGATTTTATGAATCATCTTTGAAAGACAGGGTCCTGTAAAAGGGACGTTTATTTTTTTTGCTGAGTTTAGTTCTTTTAGTTTTGACCTTTCTACCTGAGCCTGCCTGCCGTTCTGTACATTTCTGACACTGCCCTGGATTACTGACCTCTGCCTGCCCTGACCCCGAGCCTGCCTGCCGTTCTGTACATTTCTGACACTGCCCTGGATTACTGACCTCTGCCTGCCCCGACCCCGAGCCTGCCTGCCGTTCTGTACATTTCTGACACTGCCCTGGATTACTGACCTCTGCCTGCCCCGACCCCGAGCCTGCCTGCTGTTCTGTACCTTACTGACTCTGCCGTGGATTTCTGACCTCTGCCTGCCCCGACCCCGAGCCTGCCTGCCGTTCTGTACATTTCTGACACTGCCCTGGATTACTGACCTCTGCCTGCCCCGACCCCGAGCCTGCCTGCTGTTCTGTACCTTACTGACTCTGCCCTGGATTACTGACCTCTGCCTGTACCTGTCATTTGCCTGACCCCTATTTTGTTAATAAACATTTGTGAATCGAACTGTCTGCATCTGGGTCTTATCCTGAGCCTTGATAGTACGAACTGGCCATGACTGACTCAACAGACTCGGACCAGCTCCGCAACGCCATCTCCTATCTAGGAGCATCACTGGGAGACACAAGGAGTTACTTCGAGATCTTATGGAAGGATTCCAGACCTTGGCGGAATGCCATGACCATGCCTTGAATATATTGCTGGAGCAATTCTGCAGATTTTCTGTTAGGCAACAATGCCCTCTTATGATTAGAATTACACTCAGTAACTTGTTAGTCTTACAGGGTGCTGATGGTGATGATACAGTTCTATTCAGAACTGGTATTCCAAGGAAGACATCACATGACCCAGCTGTTTAACATAATGTTTGGATAACAATAGCCTAAGAACAAAAAATATCAGAAATGGGCTACTTGTCTAAACACAGCTTAAAAGGCATCACACACATACAGTTGAGTCGGAAGTTTACATACACTTAGGTTGGAATCATTAAAACATTTTTTTCAACCACTCCACAAATTTCTTGTTAACAAACTATAGTTTTGGCAAGTCGGTTAGGACATCTACTTTGTGCATGACACAAGTCATTTTTTCAACAATTGTTTACAGACAGATTATTTCAATTATCATTGACTGTATCACAATTAAAGTGGGTCAGAAGTTTACATACACTAAGTTGACTGTGCCTTTAAACAGCTTGGAAAATTCCAGAAAATTATGTAATGGCTTTAGAAGCTTCTGATAGGCTAATTGACATCATTTCAGTCAATTGGAGGTGTACCTGTGGATGTATTTCAAGGCATACCTTCAAAACCAGTGCCTCTTGGGAAAATCAAAAGAAATCAGCCAAGACCTCAGAATTGTTTTTGTAGATCTCCACAAGCCTGGTTCATCCTTGGGAAAAATTTCAAAATGCCCGAAGGTACCACGTTCATCTGTACAAACAATAGTACGTAAGTATAAACACCATGGGACCACGCAGCCGTCATACCGCTCAGGAAGGAGATGCATTCTGTCTCCTAGAGATGAACGTACTTTGGTGTGAAAAGTGCAAATCAATCCCAGAACAACAGCAAAGGATCTTGTGAAGATGCTGGAGGAAACAGGTACAAATGTATCCACAATAAAACGAGTCCTATAATGACATAAGCTGAAAGGACGCTCAGCAAGGAAGGAGCCACTGCTCCAAAACTGCCATTAAAAAAGCCAGACTACGGTTTGCAACTGCACATGGGGACAAAGATCGTACTTTTTGGAGAAATGTCCTCTGGTCTGATGAAACAAAAATAGAACTGTTTGGCCAAAATGACCATTGTTATGTTTCGTGGAAAAAGGGGGAGGTTGCAAGCTGAAGAAAACCATCCCAAACAGGACGCACGGGGGTGGCAGCATCATGTTGTGGGGGTGCTTTGCTGCAGCAGGGGCTGGTGCACTTCACAAAATAGATGGCATCATGAGGAAAGACAATGATGTGGATATATTGAAGCAACATCTCAAGACATCAGTCAGGAAGTTAAAGCTTGGTCACAAATGGGTCTTCCAAATGGACAATGACCCCGAGCATAATTCCAAAGTTGTGGCAAAAATGGCTTAAAGACAACAAAGTCAAGGTATTGGAGTGGCCATCATAAAGTCCTGATATCAATCCTATAGAAAATGTGTGGGCAGAACTGAAAATGCGTGTGCAAGCAAGGAGGCCAACAAACCTGACTCAGTTACACCAGCTCTGTCAGGAGGAATGTGCCAAAATTCACCCAACTTATTGGGAAGCTTGTGGAAGGCTACCTGAAACGTTTGACCCAAGTTCAACAATTTAAAGGCAATGCTACCAAACACTAATTGAGTGTATGTAAACTTCTGACCCACTGGGAATGTGATGAAATAGATAAAAGCTGAAATAAATAATTCTCTCTACTATTATTCTGACATTTCACATTCTTAAAATAACGTGGTGATTCTAATTTTTTACGAGGATTAAATGTCAGGAATTGTGAAAAACTGAGTTTAAATGTATTTGGCTAAGGTGTATGTAAACTTCCGACTTCAACTGTAGTGGTCCACATCCATGTTCAATATAACATATAGTCATGTCTATATGTTACAGAAATACTGGACCTGGGAAGACTCCCCAACACTCTGAAGTATTTTGTAATTTTGGATTGCTTGTCCATAGGTAGAGGTTCAAATTACGCCTTAATGACTTCGTATTAAAGCTGTCAAGCCAATTCTCTGCCCACCAATTATAACGTCAGAGTGGTACTGACAGACAAACAAGTGCCTCAATGGGAATTTATCACCTGAACAGTTGGCTAGTCTGTGCTCATGACCTGGTGCGACTGGATTTGTCAGTCAACATATCAAGGCTTTCTGATATTGAGTCAAATTGAGATTAGGAACTTTTATCCTTTATAAATCTTTACAATTAACATTTCTGAATGGATTGTCTGAAAGAAAAATGATTCTGACAAAACACGAGGGGACAAATCAGCAGAGGTAAGTGACCATCAAATTAGAGTTACCAACACATATTTAGAGTTTGACGTTCACAATAAAATATGGGTAGTCTATTAAAGGTCAACTGCCCTTTACTGGCCTATATGGCATCGATAGGAGCCAAACATTTATACTAGTGTCAAAATGTACTACAAAGTGTAAATAGGATCATTTTGGTCGTAAAGTCAGTCTCGTCCAAAACGGAGTATGGTTAGTCACTGCTTCATGACTTACTTGAGGATTTGGTTTGGATGACAATTATGTCAACAATTAATTCCCCCTTTTGCCTATTAACATGTGTGGTGGTTTTCTGTTAAAAGACAACTCAGGTTCGCTTTGCATGGCCCGGTGCCCCGGGTGGGCAGAGACCTCTCCTTAGGATGACCAATGGAATGGTCAAAAATAAGCAAACCCAGCCCACCCAGGTCACGCAAAATGAACTTGCTAGCATTTCTTAATGATCATTGTTGAAACACTAGGTTTAATCAGGAAGTGCAGTCACCCTTTAATAACAAGCTTTTAAATAAATATAAACCCTGGAAGATTATGATTAGAGCGAGAAATCATTGTACTTGAATAAAGGCTATTTACGAAAGAACTACGTTTTCATATATAAAATACTGCACTCTGGAAATCTGTGTTCTACTGGCTACAATGCCGCATGACAGGACTACCAACAATCTCAGGCCTGGGCATGGCTTGGAAGTGGGGCAGCAGTCTGTCAATACAAAGGCAGTGGCACCCACCAGACGACTCACCTGGCATATTGACTTTAGGCATGGTTCCCTTCCACAAACTCGATCCCTGAGGACTGGCAAAGCTGGTCAGCTACTGGACTGGTGTAGCGGGAAGTGTGGAGCCCTCTGCCTCTCCAATGCAATATGAAACTGTGCTTGCGCTGTGTAACCAGAGCTTGCTGTGCCCACACTGGATGCATGACAGAGGATTCCGCGTCACCACTCTATTTTAAGTTTTAACATGCCAAGTCTCACTGACTAGTACACATAGCGGGAGAGAGGGTGAGGGTCTGGTGTTACAAGTTCAAAAGCACACACTCATTTGTGTCACTTTAGTGGGTTGAGTCACTGGCGTGATCTTCCTGTCCGGGTTGGAGCCCCCCATTTGGTTGTGACGTGGCGGAGATCTTGGTGGGCTATACTCGGCCTTGTTTCAGGATGGTAAGTTGGTGGTTGAAGTATCCCTCTAGTGGTGTGGGGGCTATGCTTTGGCAAAGTGGGTGGGGTTATATCCTGCCTGTTTGGCCCTATCCGGGGGTATCGTCAGATAGGGCCACAGTGTCTCCCGACCCCTCCTGTCTCAGCCTCCAGTATTTATGCTGCAGTAGTTTGTGTTGGGGGGCTAGGGTCAGTCTGTTATATCTGGAGTATTTCTCCTGTCTTATACGGTGTCCTGTGTGAATTTAAGTATGCTCTCTCTAATTCTCTCTCTCGTTCTTTCTTTCTTTCTCTCTTTCTTTCTCTCTCTCGGAGAACCTGAGCCCTAGGACCATACCTCAGGACTACCTGGCCTGATGACTCCTTGCTGTCCCCGGTCCACCTGGCCGTGCTGCTGCTCCAGTTTCAACTGTTCTGCCTGCGGCTATGGAACCCTGACCTGTTTACTGGACGTGCTACCTGTCCCAGACCTGCTGTTTTCAACTCTCTAGAGACAGCAGGAGCGGTAGAGATACTCTGAATGATCGGCGATGAAAAGCCAACTGACATTTACTCTTGAGATGCTGACCTGTTGCACCCTCGACAACCACTGTGATTATTATTATTTGACCCTGCTGGTCATCTATGAACATTTGAACATCTTGGCCATGTTCTGTTATAATCTCCAACGGGCACAGCCAGAAGAGGACTGGCCACCCCTCATAGCCTGGTTCCTCTCTCGGTTTCTTCCTAGGTTTTGGCCTTCCTAGGGAGTTTTTCCTAGCCACTGTGCTTCTACACCTGCATTGCTTGCTGTATGGAGTTTTAGGCTGGGTTTCTGTACAGCACTTTGTGACATCAGCTGATGTAAGGGCTTTATAAATACATTTGATTTGAGATCACATGATTTGATGTGTGTGTGGATCCATTTCCATCATGCAATGGTCCTGCTTGTCTTGCACTGCAGAATTGACGTGTCCAACCCGGACACTTTTGAGATGGTACTGGGATAGAGGCCAAGAACACACTGAACAACTGAGCCCCTGCCCCAACCTCATGCCTGAATCTCCAATGCCACCCCCCCCCCCTCCCCCAAAGACACAACCAATCTATTTAGAGAATGCAATCCCAAATGTCAAAGCTTATTTCCGTGTGCAGCCAGTTAAAGACATCAAGTCAGAGAGATGAGGGGGGAGGTGGGCAGTGGGGGGCACTGGGTAAAGAGGAGGGAGGTGGGCAGTGGGGGGCACTGGGTAGAGAAGGAGGGAGGTGGGCAGTGGGGGACATTGGGTAGAGAGGAGGGAGGTGGGCAGTGGGGGGAATTGGCACAGCAGTTTCCCTTAGGACTGATTCCTGGCCCCAACTGGTCATCTTGAGGCAGATTAGAAATAACGATACACATGATCTGATACGCATGATACGCATTATTGGCAAAGTGATATTTATTTAATTTTTGATTTAACCTTTATTTAACTAGGCAAGTCAGCTAAGAACAAATTCTTATTTACAATGACGGCCTACATATAAAACTGTACTGTACATTGTATTGTCATTATCATGAATCATGGATGATATACTCAAATTAATTTCTAATTATCAAAGGAATATGGCATGACATTGTAAAAATAAGCATATACAACAGAGCACAGCCTTATGAACAACGGTTTCCTGGAAATATTATGTCCAAAATGAGACAAGTCCTGAAAAAATGTATTTCACAATTTCCCATAAAATGTTTAAGCTATAGCACTAAAGAGCCACACTACATCATTATGCGAGAATAGTACCAATTAGCCTATTGCATATCTTGTATAGAGGGCCCATATTTTTGCACCTCAACATTCTGGAGTTAAGTTTACCATCTCACTTCTAAGCAACAAATCACAACTGTCAGAATTTGTTATGAACAATGCAACTGAACAACCAACTTCCCAAAAAACTGACCAATTGATATCAAGAAGTAGTCTTTTAATTTGGGTTAGATTTAATTCATGTAATTCTATTACATGAAATGAAATCTAATCTTCTACTTAACACTACTGATTACAGCTCAGACACCACTTAGATTCAAGCAACCAAGTGCAAACAAACACACATGAACAAACATAACCTCTTTCAACTATCTGTCCTCCTTGTCTGTCCTGGTCTGTAGCTCACCATTAAGCTATGAGGCTGGGAGCAGCTGGACATGTGGTTTGCGTTGCAGAATGGGAAGGGTTCTAATTTTCAACTCTCACATTTCTCCTAACATTAACCCGTCTCGGGAGGAGGGCCTGGCAGGCTGAAGAAAAGTTTGACAACAGGTGTTCCACTTCTTTTACTCCAGCAGTTTACGTTATGTATTTAGTCTAGTGCACATTCTAGCCTAATTCACTCCTGTCCCAAAACTATCCAAAACAAAAGCACATGTTGTAAAATAATATACAACCTCAGTCCCAATAGTTTGGCACAGGAGTAAATTAGAATGTGCGCTAAACACAATGTAAACTACCCATTTTTATTTGGTATACAAGCGACTTATCTGTTGACTAATGAGACTAAGAATTTGAGTGGAGAAATTACAAAACCTTTGCTCCCTCTTGTGGGGTGACCGAGCTTAGATATCCAACACCATATTTTCAGTTTAAGCTTCATTTGTACAGTGCGAGCCATAGAAATAGAATGGATAGAGTGAGTGTCCCCATTCAAGTAAAATATGACATAATAGGTGGATTGGTGGCCATTGGGAGTGTACACATAGGAGCAAAGCAGGAAGTAAAAGCAGGAATTGTACCCATCAATCTGTGCTGTAATTTGTTGAATCAACTCAACATTACAAAAAAATACATTCCATTGCATGAGCCACATTTGTTAGCATTATTTCAATGAACAATCTACATTACCATGGAAATAATTGCATCACAATTCCAGACAGCCATTGCGAGTGTACCACATGAGTTTACCAGTAAAATTGCCAGGATTAGAGGTTCCAAGCCTGTTCTATTGATTCTATTTCTATGGTATGAGCATCCTATTCAGTTGAAGGTGTTATTGGCAGTAACAAAATGTATTTAAGAATATCCATTCCCTACAACATCTAATCAGAGCACTAGTTTGGATAACTTGTCAGGGGTGCTGTGGAAGTACATTTACAAGCATTTTGCTGTCAAGATTCATGATGAACAAGTGTCAGTAGCTAATAAGGGATTACTGTACTGTTCAACAAGGCTGGAGACTCAAAACCAAAAGTATTTGGTCAATCGAAGGCAAATCATATAACAGTTGTGGAATGCTCTAGAACTTGGCGTACTGGAGCTTTGGACAGTTTACCAGACTGTTTATATTTTCCGTTCCGATAGGGATCCCCCTTCCTGTCAGAAAGATACACAAAAACACCCAGAGCCAAAAATATCTGACAGTTTTCTGATGCAAGTGAACCAATGTTGATAGTATTTGGTTAGCTCAAACAAACTAAGTAGCTAAGAGTTTATGTCAACTTGGATTTTAATTTATACCCAAATTAGACTATTTATTTTTCTTGACGCAACAATGCCATTTTGAAAATAAATAACACAATGCATACAAAGTTGTCAATTTATCCATTGTATTCAAGTATCGTAAAAGACAAACAAAATGCCATTTTAAGCATAAATATAGCAAACCTACTGATAAACTTTCCGAGTCTAATCTGTGCAATTTTCACACAGATCAGCCCTCAATCTTTTTTTGAGAGGAGTGGGATAATAAACTTCCCTGCAGTAGTAGTTACCCAAGGGAATTCAAATTGGCCTTACTCACTCCACGGTGCTCCTCACAAGACCGTTTCCATCCCTTTCAGAGCATTGTGCCTTCAGTATAGTGGACGGCTCCCAGCATCGGCTCTAAGAGGTAGGTAGCAAACTTTATTCACAGTCTATGCATGTGATATTCTGGCATCGGAACCAACGGATTATTACAATTATCTTGAGAAAATGTCCAACTTCGAACCATCTACTTTTGATGACAAATAGGTGAATTTGGCTGGCAACTGGATGCTTTGTTCATTAATGCCTTTGATAACATTTTATACAACTATTAAGTTTTACCCTCAATATATGAATTGTTTGTTTACATCCTTGAGTATCGTTAAGCATTATTTGAAAATACTGTAAATTCCAACTCGATGATTGCATTAAACTTACAAATATGTCATTTTGACTGCCCTCAAGACACAAAGCTGGCCAAGACAGTGAGCAGACAAACTATTTACAGAGAATGGTAATGAGGGTCATTAGTCTGTCTCCACCACTTCCCCTGTTTGTACAGTAATGGAGGCTCTTACCTCGAGATATCAGCACCTACAGTAACGCTTCATTTTGTTCTCATCCCTTAATTTTCTGAATACAGAATAAGAATGGAGGTTAAGGTATCAGTGGAGGGAGTCCCACGTGTTGTCTGTGGAGTTACTGAGAAAACCACATGCCAGGAAGTAGTCATAGCTTTGGCTCAATCCCTTGGTGAGTACACATCTGGCGGCATTTATATTTTAGGGTCTCATTTCACTGTATACTTTACTTGATTTCTCATACAAATCAATCTTTTCAGGTAATAAATTCATCCTAATTATCTTCCTCTGCTTAGGTCGTCCTGGGCGCTACACACTTCAGGAGAAATTCAAAGAGTTTGAGCGAAATATGACGCCTAATGAACGGCTTCTGGAGTCTCTTGAGAAGTACGGCCAGCAGGCCAGAGAGATCCAGCTCACCCTGCTGCACAATGGGCCATCCCTCTGGGAAGGGCCTAGCAGAGCGAAAGGCAGCAGATACGAGGCTGGCCCTCAGCTTAGGAGAGCAGATGCTGGGGGCAAGGTACAAAGGCTTAGCGGTGGGTTTAGTTTACACCGTCAAAGCCTCCCTCCCTTATCGTGCCTGCGGCAACAAGCCGAACAGCGACCGGAAGAACCAAAAAAGCCCAAAAGAAAGTCCCTGACCCTGATGGAGGAGGCTTGGGGATGGCTGGAGAGCATAGGAAGGGGCACAGTGAACCAATCAAGCCGCGAAAAGGGTAGCAGGATGGACACGGTTAAAAGGGATGGTTGTTCCCTGAACGTTACGGTCACTGTTGCCAAGGATCCCTCCACTCCTGGGGTTTTGCAGAGCAAATTTAGAGAAAAGAGTGCTAAGTCCACTGAGCACCAGCGAATCTCCTGCTGCATGGGAGACCAGGGCAGGGACAGAGAGAAAAGTAACCTTTTCAATTCTGATGAAGGTAATGATATCCAACATGTTAAGAAACACCCAGAGGTTAGCATGGCAAAGATAAAAGCTGAGGGCCAGCAGAATCCAACCAGTGCCCTTAAGATGGTTGATGAGAAAAGGAAGTTAAGAGCACTAGTTGCGATCCAACAGGCTAGTCTGAAAGAGCTGCAGGTCCAAATAACCTGCACGGATAGCCAAATTCATGAGCTGGAGGAGCAACGAAAGGCCAGGCAAGCTGACCAAGAGGCCCAGCAAAAAATAGTGGAGGAGGCAGAGCACCTGGAATTTTGGAAAAATGAGCTGAAGGCCGAGGAGGGATATGAGAAAGACTTGCAGGAACAGTTCCTGGAGATGAAGGTGAAAGCTGTGGAGTGTAAGGCCAAGTTAGAAGAGTACAAACGCAAAATGCAAGGTCTTGATTCTTCAAGGGACAGGAGAACTGTTCAAGAGGAGCAAGTGAACGTTCCAAGCCAAGATGCCACATCTCCTGCTGCTGCAGGGTGGACAAGGCTGAATGAGGCCCTGAATCAATCAAGACCTCTTACAGTCAGTGTGGTAAATACTGACAGGAAGTTTGCGTCCAGAGTGGACTCCAGTCATCCTCATGCTGTAGTTCTTCCAAACCAGATCAAGGAATTGCGGCCCTCAGGGCCAAGTCAGCTTAGGGACTGGTGGACATGCTGGTCTGAAGCTCAGAGTCCAAATCCAGAAACACAACCAAGGGTTGTGCATATCTCTGAAATAATGATACATCTGGGCAGCACCAGAGTTTGAAAAGAGGTTGAGGAAAAACGGAAACGTATCTGTAAAAACCAAACACAATATAGCCTTAGCGTTCAGCGAGGACTGTGAGGCAACAAACATAGGCACAGACATGCATACACACACGTACACATGGATTTTGTACTGTAGATGTGTTAATGGTGGAGTAGGGGCCTGAGGGCACACAGTGTGTTGTGAAATATGTGAATGTAATGTAATGCTTTTAAAATTGTATAAACTGCCTTGGTTTTGCTGAACCCCAGGAGGAGTAGCTGCTGCCATAGGGATCCATAATAAATACATGATTTGTTTGCAGTTTCACATTTCTGTACTGACTGTTCTGTTGCTGTAAAAATAAAAAGGCTCAATATTTGTCCTACCAAGAGTTTCTTAATATCTTTTAAATCTTAATTTTGTTCCACTGTTCAGGCACCTTGGTTTGAAAAGAGTTAAGGACAGCATTTCCTTTTTACTGCACTGTCAAATTATATTTTCAAGCCTATGCAAAGAAAACATTTTAAATAAGTATCTTACTGCCATTGAGTAAAATACATTCTACAAACTATATATTAAGAAATAAAGATTCAACTGCCTCGATTTTCTTTTAAATAAAGACAAACGCCATATGTAATTTTCATAAAACTTTAATTCAATTGTTTCATTCAAGACCATTAACAAAAGTACATAGGAGAGCCTCTATGCAGTTCAGGAGGAACCCAGTGATCGCCAGTTTAAATTAATTTAGACTAACTCCCATATGTGCATTCAGGCACAACAGATCACCCACCAATGCCACTAAAGCACAATAATAGATATCCTGATCCTTAAGATGAATTCTAATACTTTCAACTTTTCCCCCTCTTTTACTTAAGTAAAATGTATTTTTGTTATATTGTGATGTTTTAATCTTTCACTAAGAAAAAAGCACACATCACATACAGTATATTTCCACCCACAGGTATTTGGGATGCAGACCAGTATTATTTCTACTAGAATAAAAAGCCATCCCAACATTGTTCTTAATATTTTGGCGGTTGGCTGGGGTCAGAGGATACATCTAATTTTTTTGTTTTCTTTGTAGTTTTTAGGCACCTTATTTTTACTTCATTTTATTAATTAGCAGATAGAGATTCAATGGAACAAAAAAAGAAATATGTGCAAAAAAAAAAAGAATACATTGTATAAAATAACTGCTGGATATAAGATGCCATTAGGAATTCTGCACCTGGGGAAATTGCTTATGGAGCGTGTGAATACTGAAAAGGTATTGAAATGCTCCAGATTTGTCAAAGTAAATCCTAATCATAGTCACTTAAACATTCACATACATCACAACACACAACACCATGCTTTCACTCCAGCTCTTGGATAAAGTGTTTCAAAACTGCTCAAAAAACCGAGCAGAGAAATAGCCTCCGTATATGAAAAACAGGATCCTCCTTATGAAGGGAACTTTGCTTTATGCATTTTGTAGGAAAGCATAGTGGAAACCATTGGCAAATGAGAATCATTTCGTTTCCTTAAATGAGGGAGAGCAAATGGAAGAAGCAGGTGAGCTCTAATACATGCCCACACTCACACATATCCACATACACAACAGGTTGCAGGTGCAGAATTCCAGACATTTAAGCAGATTCAGCAAAGATGAGGACAAGACAATGCCACACAACCAGCACTCTGATTTTAAGGGGAGCAGAAACCCTTTAAAACAAATCCTCTGTAACTTCTACCATTTCTAAAACACCTTATGCACAACAATCACACACACACACAGAAGAGAAACCTGCAATGTATACTGCAGTATGAAACCGTATCAAGTACATATGTGGGTGGCAGGGAACAAATGGAATGAGAGGGTTCCATTGCAGGTGATGGAACAGGGAGAGGTGTTACACATGCTTATTTCTGTGTGCCTGTCAAGAGTATGTATGTGTGTAAGAGCATGTTTCTGCAAGACAGCAAAATTCTCTTTCCATTGTTGTCCTCCATTCTGGGATTGCATTTCTAAATCTGGGCCCACCTATTCCAGACGGGGTATATACTGTTCAGTCAATTACACCCGGTTGACGAGTCTTCCGCTCCACGTTGAAGCCCTAGGTAAAAAACAAAGACCGGTCATTATAAGCAACACACCTTAAATATAAATCAGAACCTATTATACAGCATTTTGCTACCAAATGTGTGTACCTTTGAGTTGTCAGGACCACGGGGCTGTCTCAAAATGACTAGGCGGGGGGCGCTAGAGTCATCCAGGGTGATGCTCTTGAGCCGGTTGACCAAACGATCGGGACGGGGGGTTGCCACCGGTTTAGGCCCTTCACTGTGGGGGTAGAGAAACAAGATGGCTTTTAACCAACACTATACCGTCTAGGATAACTGGGTCATAAATGAGACATGACTAGTAAATCTGGTGGCTAGAGGTTAAATTTAACTCATTTACAGTGCCATCGAAAAGTATTAAGACAACTTGACTTTTTCCATACTTACCTTACAAGCCTTATTCTAAAATTGATTAAGTAGTTTCCCCCCCTAAGTATTCACACAATACCCCATAATGACAAAGCAAAAACAGGTTTTTAGAAATGTTTGCAAATTTATAAAAAAAAATAAAAACAGAAATATCTGAGGCAGGATTGTGTCGAGGCACAGATCTGGGGAAGGGTACCAAAACATTTCTGCAACACTGAAGGTCTCCAAGAACACAGTGGCCTCCGTTATTCTTAAATGGAAGAAGTTATGTACCACCAAGACTCTTCCTAGCAGGCTGCCAGGTCAAGCAATCGGGGGAGAAGGGCCTTGGTAAGGGGGGTGACCAAGAACCCGACGGTCACTGACAAAGCTCTAGAGTTCCTCTGTGGAGATGGGAGAACCTTCCAGAAGAACAACCATCTCTGCAGTACTCCACCAATCAGGCCTTTATGGTAGTGGCCAGATGGAAGCCACTCCTCAGTAAAAGGCACATGACAGCACTCTTGGAGTTTGCCAGAAGGCACCTAAAGACTGTCAGAACATGAGAAACAAGATTCTCTGTTCTGATGAAACAAAGATTGAACTCTTTGGCCTGAGTGCCAAGCGTCATGTCTGGAGGAAACCTGGCACCATCCAGGTGAAGCATGTGGTGGCTGCATCATTCTGTGGGGATGTTTTTCAGCAGCAGGTACTGGAAGGTACTGGAAGACTAGTCAGGATCGAGGCAAAGATGAACGGAGCAAAGCACGGAGAGATCCTTGATGAAAACCTACTCAGGACCTCAGATTGGGGCGAAGGTTCACCTTCCAACAGAACAATGACCCTAAGCACACAGCCAAGACAACGCAGAAAAGGCTTCGGGACAAGTCTCTGAATGTCCCAGCCAGAACGTCTCTGGAGAGACCTGAAAATAGCTGTGCAGCAACACTCCCCATACAACCCGACAGAGCTTGAGAGGATCTGCAAAGAATAATGGGAGAAACTCCCCAAATACAGGTCTGCCAAACTTGTAACGTCATACACAAGACGATTCAAGGCTATAATCTCTGTCAAAGGTGCTTCAACAAAGTAGAGAGTAAAGGGTCTGAATACTTATGCGATTTCAGTTTTTTATACATTTGAAAACATTTCTAAAACCCTGTTTTTGCTTTGTCATTATCGGGTATTGTGTATAGATTGAGGGGGGGAAAAAAACGATTTAATCAAAACATTTTAGCCCACTTCATGGGTACTTGTACACCCCCCTGCTGTCTTTACCTGACTCTGCGCACATTGCAGGCACTACATTTCCCTGTGCGTTGGTTGAGAATGACTGAGAACTCCACCTCATCCCCAGTCTGGAGCTCCAAGCCATCCTGCACCTCTTTGACATGGAAAAACAGCTTCTTACTCTCACCAACTTCATATGTGATGAAACCAAACTGGGGAGACAAGACATTACAGACTAAATAGGCATAGCACTCAACATGGGTAGCCACACCAAGAAAGTCCAAAAATTATACGTCCTTATTTCTTCATATTAGGTTTCCTTAGCAAACTTGAAAAATACATCTATAAAGTATTATTTGAAAGGCAATTAAATCACGTGTGCCTGCACCCGTTTCAACAATCATGATCAGATACCTGGTCCTTGACGCACTCCACTAAGGCTTTGCGTTGGGGCACAACGTTGCAGGCCATCTTCTGTCCTGTCTGGGCCACTGTGCACAACTGGAACTTCACCAGCTCTCCTTTCTGCAGACAGTCTGCCTTGTTTGTCATGCCCATGATGCCAAATGAGTAATTCTGGCCCTTCATGCCCTCTGAATGGTTAGAGGGACAAGGTGGGAGAAGATGAATGGTTATTTTAGTCATTTGGTTATTGTAGAGTATGTGCAGGAGTAAAAACATTGAATTGATGGACATAACCCTCCACTGCCAGTGGGGACTCGCCTTCCTCTGAGTGCTCGATGAGCCCCTGGTACTCTGTCTGCGACGGGTCCACACTACGCAGAGGGCGCACCACCTTCCCCAGCATCACCGCCTCACCAACATCCTGTCCCACACTATTCACTGCAATAACAGCACACCATTAGCATAAACACTGATGACTAATATAGAAATGCTTCACTATAGAGCGTACTGTAGCGCAAAATCAAACAAATGACTAGAGCATTGTCTTGCCTACCTGCTGCCATCTTCATAACCTTCTCAGCGCTGACTTTGTTTCCTTTGCCCTTGGACAGGGTGTATTCCACAGTGTCACCCAGCTCCAGGTTCTCCATGTCTCCACACAGCTCACTGGTACAAAGAGATACAGGCAGTATGAAAAACGTGGGACCTCCCCTTTTGGACACATCTAATGTGCCAACAACCAACATATTTTACACTGTAGCTTGCCTGTCTTGAATAGTTGTACCTGTAGTGAAAGAAGATCTCTTGATCGTGATTGGCCGTCTCAATGAACCCAAAGTTGTCTTTCAGCGTGGCGATGTATCCCAGCAGCCTTTTGGTGTTGACTGTGCGGTTGAGGATCTTAATGGTGACCGCGCTCTGCTGGCCCGTCCTCTTTACCTCATTGATGGAGAACTCCACCTTGAAGACAAGGTTGGATTTACACCAAATAGAAACAACCAACTGCAGGATGTATTTTTGGGGTTGGTACGTTGCCATTTCGACAAAGCACATTTGAGCCAGTGTTGATTTGTTTTACTGGTTTAACTTGTAAACTGGTTTTCAGTACCTTGTCTCCTGCCTGTGGCTGGGCAGCTCCCTCCAGATCTTTGACATGGTACGACACAGTCAGCTTCACTCCACAGTCCTCATAAGAAATCACTCCCTCTTCTGCTTCCTACAGGAGGACACACCAGCAAACTGATTAGACTGACAGTTCCAGTCAAAGGTTGGCTAATGCTCTTCTCTCCAGAACTCAGGCATTGAACTGTAGCACCCTACTGTGGTTCTGAGCATTGGGAAATGTTAAAATACTTCCAGAGAGGAAAAGGCACCATTCCTGTCATTTTTTTTATTACTGATCTGAACAGGCTGGATAGGTGTAAGTAAATGGGTAGGGGAAAAATAAATAATAATTCATCCAAGCCGGTGCAGATCAGTGATTACTTCAGAGGAAGGGAGGAATGCATCTTTGATATAAGCTTTGGAGTATATCAGATGAACGGCAGTAGAAAGTCCTTAAAAAGCTAATTGTGCAGATGACTGGTACACATTCCAAAGCAGCCCTGGTAGTATTTGGTTAGCATTAGCCTTAACTGTGTGAAATCAACACCTTTGTACAAAGTGTTAAATGTCCTATCTCCTTAGGAACTAGTAAAACAAATAGCATGACTTCAAAAGTGAAGTGTTTTTACAGAGGAATTGATTTAAAGTTGAATTAGTGGACTGAAACCATGCCGTCAACTCTTGGGTGAGGAGCACATTTGGCAGGACATAGACCACACCACTAACCTTTTCTACTAGTTTATAATAAGAAATAAGATAAATATACACATTCAGACTACCTATTTGAGCGTACATGTCAACTATGCATGTCTGCCAAAATATGAAAAAGAGCGAGTAAAAAAACAAATCATTGTGAATTTAAGGTAACTAGGGGAGCTTCTCGCGGTAGCTATGTAAAAACTCTGGCAAATCAATGTTAGATCTAGCCAATTTGAGGAGACTTATCCAAAACTAGTGGTTAGTACTGTGCCGCAGTTGGTGTCAACCCCGTAGGAAAACAATTCAATAGAACGGGCGTATTGTCATAAATAAAGCATTGATCAGGGTGATGGCATCATGCAAAGACCGAACGCCTACCTTGTCTTTTTTCTAATGGAGAGAAGTAGCATGAGGGGGAAAGGGTGAAAGGAGAAAGCAAAGAGGAGAATTAGAACTAAAAGAGGGGTCATCAAAAATCGGTGGTCTGAAAAATGTGCAAACACAATGGGAAGTGTGTGTGTGTCGTCTCGGAGAGGTTTTCAATACTGATCAGACTAGGAGGCGAGGGAAACGGGGAAATAAATGTAAAAGAAAAATCAGGCAGGGAATAAAGACAAAACAAAAAAGGGACAAAAGTTGACAATGTTGCTGTGGGCTTTCTAGTGCTGCCCTGGGTGCTCTCGTACCTTCTCTTTGGCCTTGCTGGGGCTTGCGCTCTTGTTGTTGGTGATGGCTGCCGTGGCTTCCTTCTCCACCACGCCCACAAAGCGCTGCTCAGACTGGGTATGGAAGGACACTGTGCCTTTAGGCAGCTTCTTGATGCGCACCGCGTGGTTCCTCTGGGCAGACAGCATGTCCTGCACAGGAGAGTGGAGGGAGAAAACACCCCTTTCAATTATTGATGGTGTTCGATAAAGCTCTCATTGAGATTGTCTGGATTATATTGTGGAGGTAACCAGAGACCAAAATATATTTTGAACAATGTGCCTAGGAAATTTGAATGGGTTCAAAGAATGAGAATTCTTAATATTTAAAACAATTAACTGCATGTTCATTCCTAAAGCAATAGTTCCCTACTAAAGTAACACCCTTGGAAGAGCAGAATTCTGTGTTTTTCATTACAACAAAAAATATAAAACGCATAGAAGAAATACCTTGCTGCGTTTTGTAAATACAGATCTAAAATGCTTCTTATTGTAATTTCTGCTCGACAGACAAGCGTAAATCAGCCAACAGACACTAGAAAACGATAGTCCAGCATCCCATTGTGACATAGATGCATGGCTCCAAGACAACCAGCCACGGGGACATAAGAGCCCGAATGCGCAATTCCCCACAATTCCCAAGTCTGTCGAGCAGAAATTACAATAAGAAGCAGTTGCAGCGCTGCGTTGAGAATTCGAAAAGCATGAATACCAACGGTCCAAAATTCTAAAAACACTGCTGTGCGTACATGTACACGTTTGGTACTGTGACAGACCCTTCCGTTTGTGCTTTAGTTGCACTTCTCCACTTGGATGAGAATTCACAAATGGGCATTATATCAGAAGACCTACTCATGTGTCGTTACTTTTCTCCTGTACTTTCCTCATTGCAGCCTACTTGTCTCTGGTAAAATGCAACATTAACTTCAACCAAAACATTAGAAAGAATGTAGCCAGCTACATTTCCTTCTGATCAACAGACATGCATCGTAAAATAAAAAAACGTAGCTTATTCATTGTAAGTTACATTTACTTGTTTGACTGCTAGCCAAATAGCGCTGCACGTCTGTTGTCATCTGATGAAAATTAAGCTTTTTCTGCCAAATGTGTTGCACAATTTTTCTGTGAAGGAAAACTATAGTTGCAAGCCCCTGATCACTATTGAAGAGAAGAAAAATAAAAAATCCACTACTTTCAATATAAAAACAAAGATGAAATTATTTAAAAAGCAGATTTTTTGTATGGTCTCCATTTCGAAAATGTAGATTTCGGAACGCTAACACAACCCCTGAAGATGGACAGAAAGAGGGAAGGCGAGAGTAAAGGAATTTAAAGACAGCATTTTATTGTTGAAAAACGGACCATGGACTTTTTCCCTGGACTCACGGGCACAACGGTGAACTCGACTTCGTCAGAGATGTGCAGCTGGCTTTCCTCCAGGACCTCGCTAAAGTGAAAGAACATCCTGGCATCCCGGTCCACACACTTGATGAAGCCAAAGCCGTCGCGCATGGCAGCGATCACACCCTATAGGACAGAGAGGAGAGGGAAAGCCGTCACCACAGCAGAGATGCTGTAGACTCTATAACATTTAAAGGACAGTGCACTGCAGATACAATGTTGAAAAGTTCCAATCCAGGTTTCTGCTCATGCATTTTGTAGGATTTACACATCAGTATGGAATATGGACTAACATCAGATAATTTAACTAGGTTGCCATATTCAATTAAAACCCCACAAACAAGCTTCCTCAAATGAACTAGAGGGCGTACCATGGATCTCCTCAGGGTCCTTACCATCTCACGGGACTCCTTGGTGAAGTGGAAGGTATCAGGCAGGATGTCGATGTTGGTGGCCCGCTCCAGCTTGTCCCTACGGTCCGTGGAAATGTTGAACTGCACATGGTCGCCTTCCAGCAGGGTCACCTTGGACTTGGTGTCCTTCTCACCAAACAGGAGCTCCTTGTCTGTGTAACTGATCCTGGCACAGATGCGGCCTGGTAGTGGATCATTCTGAAATGGGGAGGAACAATTTTAAAAGATTTATAATTTTCATCAAAATAATCTATATGATTCAGTAAATACCAAACACTCAGATTACTTATGAGCATAGAGGCATGGTTTAAGTTTCTGACCTGGTTCTTGGTTGGAACTTTAGGGATGACCTTGATAACAGTGCCTTCAAACTGCTCGATGCTGATGTCCTCAAATATGACTGTCCCCTGGGCGAGCAGCCTCACGTCAGTAGCCACCTCTTTCCCCTAAATGAGAGAAAACAAGATGCTTTAGTTACTTCAATGTTGCTTTCCCTCCTCTATTAGGATTTATTTTGCATCTTTACAGGCTTATGGCATCAATATGTGTAGAGAACATATACATGAGCAGGAATCATTTCTGTTGAATGGCTTTTCCTATTGAGACATATTGACTGCCATTAAACCTAAGCCTGCTTTGACAAGTCCCCAACATCTTAAGAACAACTACTTGATTCCAATGATCCAATACTGGCCTAATATTCTATACTTTGCCAGAACGGTTCCATGTGATGCCACCTACGTTTCTCTCTTTGATGGTGAACTCCACGTCGTCGCCGGCCTGCAGGGCCTCCAGGTCGCCCTTGAACTCGCTGTAGTGGAAGAAGATCTCCTTCACCACATCAGCCCTCTCAATGAACCCAAAGGCCTCCTGCCAGACAACACAAGGGGTTATAGAACATAATCAGGCACGTAGACTACACTAGCGGTTCTGGGGAGGAGGGGGGGGGGGGGGGGGTATGAAATCATTTTTACATAACATTTTTGCTATCGTTCTTTTTTTACATCCGGTATTAGACAGTGGCAACGCGGAACACTAATTTAACCCACACATTTTCTAGAGGGACAGCTTTAGGCGGAACACAACAGTATCGTACCACATGCATCTGCAAGTTTTTTTCTATTCAGAAGTTAAGAAATTCCGCACTAATATTATAGTTCAAGCACAAAGGAAATATAGAGGTGTGTAAAATTGTTAATATGTTGTATTTGTATTAAATGCATTACAGAAGTGTAACGGTAGATCAGCTTATCTTAACCTGGCCGTTTGATACTTCTTCATACTGCCACAAAGTAACAAATATATGTTCAACAAACTCATGGTGCTGAGTGTTTTTACTTAAACCACACTCCGTAAATGCATTGTAACGTAAAACGGTTAGACATAAAAGGGTAGTTACCTAGCAAGTCAGTTATTTTAAGTAAATTAATTAATAAGCGTGGTCCCCATTGTTTTTGCTCTTTAGTTTTCACCAAAATGAAGAGAAAGGACATCATGTCCTTCTTCCAAAGAAAATACAAGGCCGACAGTGAGACAGATGGTTCAGGTGTGGAGAGAGCAGAGAGCCTGCAGAAAGAGAGCAGGAAGACTTATCCATTGGAGAGAGACTGAGAGTGAAGGCATAGAGCAGGAAAGTGAGACAGATGGAGAGAGAGGCTGAGGTATAGGCTGAGTGAGAGACACCAACAGAGGAGCCTCGTGCTTCCACAAGCAGTGGACCATCAGGTTTGTGATGTTGAATAAATCTGTGGTTACTTGTAAAGCAGTGCAATTAGTCAGTTTATATGGTGTATAGAAATGAGTCGGTTTGTGATTGAAATTAATTCTTATTTAACATGCTATTGGGCTTGTGATATAGATATCAGATGGATTTCTGAAGTTGCCTGATGGCAATGGTATATCTAAAATTACCCATATAGATATTTTTAATTATATATTTTTTTCTTTGGCAGATATCAGCAAATCCCAAGAGGAACCACTGGCACAGCCAATGATGAACATATACCCAAGAACTCTGATGGGGACGGGAGGAGGAGCTCAAGGCGACCTGGCACCATATCCACCCCTGGCTTGAATAAAAAAAATATTTAAAAAAATCTGATTGTTTGGTTACGCCTGCAGGCATTTTAGCCCTCCCAAAGTCTCAGAGACTGTATTTGATTCACAATTGGGTTTTAACAACTGGAAGGCAACTTACAAAGAGGGGGGATTTGCAATTCATGCAAGGTTTGAGCAGCACAAACAAGCAATGATTATATGGAGAGACTATCAGAAAGCTGTACAAAGTAATGCAACACTGGTAAATGCCCTAAACAAGGAACACAACAAGCAGCTTCAAGAAAATAGGGACTAAAACAATAGGAGAAGTACTACTACTTACAGCCACACAAAAACATTGCAAAGAGGACATGATGAGTCTGCAGAGTAAGACAATAAAGGGAACTCCATGGCAATCCTAGAAACAATAGCTAAGCATGACACAACTGTGAAAAAAAGGTTGACTTACATTCATAATGCAAAATATACAAGCAAAGAGATTCAGAATGAGGTTCTGAGTTGTTTGGCAGACATGGTTCGAACCAAAATGATAGAAGAAGTGAAAGACAGTGAGGTCTTCAGCATAATGGCAGATGAAACAAAAGATGTTTTAAAAAAAAGGAGCAGATATCTCTAGTACTCAGGTACTATTTCAGAGGAGCTGTCCATGAGAGCTTTCTCCACTTTGAATGGGCTGATCGACTAGATGCAGCAGGGCTTACTGACAAAATCATACACATATTAGAAAGTCATGGTCTTGAATACAAAAACAACCTAGTAGGCCAAGCATATGACGGTGCTTCCTTTATGAGTGGCACGCATTCAGGCGTCCAGGCACGCATTAAAGAACAAGCAAAGCATGCCTTAAACATTCACTGCAGTGCACACGGTCTAAACTTAGTTTTAGTGGATACAGTCAAAGCTGTCCCTGAGGTCGGACAGTTCTTCTCCTTACTAGAAAGACTTTACGTCTTCACATCTGGGTCATATGTGCATCAAAAATGGCTTAGCATACAAAAAGAGATGTACCCAGGTGCACCTACAGAGCTTCAGAGACTAAGTGACACTCGCTGGGCATCTCGATATATGGCTTTACATATTATTACGGATAGATTACCTGCCATTAAGCGAGACCTACAAGACATAGTCCAAGAACACAATGGTGACAGATCTGTTGAGGCACGAGGTCTGCTTGCACAGATGGATTTACAATTCATTATGTGCCTTGTTACACTCCATAAAGTGTTTGGAGAAGCAACATTTATATCAGATATGCTACAGTCTTCATCACTTGACCTGACCTGGCTGTTGATTTAGTTGAAGCCTTAGTTAAAACTTTGAATGACTACAGGAATGAGTCATTTTTTGATGACCTATGGAATGAAGTGTTGAACACAGCTGAGCACAGCTGAGCAATGTGATACTGCAATACACCCCCCCTGCAAAACGACCAAAAAAGCTAAGCTCAATTTAATGGAGACTGTGTACTCAGTACAGTGGGTCAGAGGTCAGATTCAGAACAAGAAAAGGGCAGTTTTGGTACAACCCTTTTCTACCCTGTTTTAGATCATATGCTCAATGAGCTTAACAGAAGGTTCCCTATCAAAAACTGTGACATAATGAATGTCATCCAAACCCTACAAGTGATGTGTTTCTCAAAGAGAAGTCCCTGTTTCCATTTGCTAGAATGTATGAATCAAATATTGAGGACTTGGGGCTTGAACTACATCAGTTCAGAAGAATTGTAGAAAGGAAAATACAGAGTGGCATGCAGAGACCCCCCAGTGTAGTAGAGCTGGCATTATTCATTGAGCCTTATAAAGAAGTTTTCTTTGAGCTCTTTAAACTGTGCAAGATAGCTGTTTCAATCCCTGTTAGTACTGCTTCTTGTGAACAGAGTTTTTCTGCATTAAAGCTGGTGAAAACTTCTCAGGTCCACAATGTCAGATTAAGCAATTTAGGTGTATTGAGTCAAGGCGGGCAAAGGCCTTGAGTCTAGATGAATTTGCTGATCTTTTTTGCAAAAAACCCCACAAAAACCTGATACTGAATATGTAATGCAAATGGAAATTATAATGGAGATGCAAATAAATTGTTGAATGATTATGAACATGGTATTTTGCCTGCTAATGCCTGCAATGCAGTGAAGAAAACTATATGACAACAATAACGTCTAATGTAACTGGCCTCTCTAACAGTACAACTGGCCCCAGCTTGGCCCTCCCAGTTTAAATGGTCTAGAACCGCCACTGGTAGACTAGCCAATGTCCAGCCAGGGATCCACAACAGTGTAGTGTGGCTTTACCTTGGTGGCACAGACAACCCCCTGGCACCTCATCTGTTTCTTCTTAACCAGGACAATGTTGTGTGCACTGACTGCACCGGTGCTGAAACACACATAAGATGATAGGCATGAGGAAAGGGCTACGGTATTGTGCAATCAAACATTGTAAAAATTGTGAAACTCAAGATAATTTGTTTGGGAAACAATAAGACACTTAAAGAAAAACAACTTACTGCTTGTTGGTTTCCATGTAGAAGCTGACTTTGTCTCCCGTGTCCAGGTGCATGTTGCCCTCTATGTCGTCTGGGGTGTAGGTCAAGTAAAACACCTCCTGCGTGGGAAGGAATCCATACTTTACATTACATTGACTACCAGCCTTGACATGACATGTCTCTTTCTTTAGGCCATTTGACAGTCTTACCCCATTTCTCTCATAGCACACACTGCCAGTGGGGACCTGCCCTGGAGCAGACTTGCCATCCAGGTGAGTAGGAATCGCTGAGACGACCTAACGGACAGAAAGAACCACATGGGGAGGAGATGGTTAAGAATGGCATTTGGGTGAGTCAGACAAACACGATTACCTAACTACAATCATTGTAATTAATTAGATTGCATACATTAAAATAATCAGGTAAGCGAAAAGACAAACTGGTTGATTTTCAAAAGTATATCAAGAAAGCAAAGGGCTACGTACTGTAGATACTACTGCATGAGATGTGAAATGCTTGAGAAGCCAAATTGAAGAGAAGGCGAATAGAAAAGACTTCAATGGATATCAAAATATTACATCCAATCAAGCTTATTCGATTGAATGACTTTCTGGATAAAGATTTATGCTATGTACAATTCTATATTTTCTATTTTGTTTAAACATCAAATCCCACCTCCACCCCTGAACACCACACAAATTGTATTTCAAGGAAAGTTAAGCCCATTGTAAATCTCCATGGAAACAGATGGTATTCCTAGTGTTTCAGACAAACGGAGATACTAACAATAACATAAATAATCGAAAGACAAATGTGGATTTAGAATTAGATTCAAATCCTTGGGGAGAAAGGTTTAGTATAAAGAATGTACGCATCTATGAAACTATTAAATGAACAAAAATGAACAAAGGTTTACAATGAGCTTGAACATAAACCCAACTGACAAACACCAACATTGAGGTGACACGGACAAGAAAAGAACCAAAAGTAAAATGGTGTTCCTTAACTGGATGAATATAACCATGCAGCACAGTAAATGGAGAGGCGTGCGAGTCTGGCCCCACCTGGCCCGAGATGCGCTCCTCTGGAAGCACCTCTGGTTTGATCTTAAGCAGCTTCACTGCTATGGGCTTGCCAGTACGCCTGTCTGAGGACACTTCAAACTCCACATCATCTGGAGAGGCAGAGAGAGATGTAAGAAAAACGGGTTTTGAGAAAATGTGTGCGCCACACCAAATACTGACCGGACATTCATAGAGTTCAATCGACTTAAAGGCTACCCACAGTATCTTGTGAAGAGATTGAGGCAGAAATCAATTGTCACCACTCAGCTCCCAGGATATCTTAGGGGGATTTTTTTTCTTTTTCTGACCAGATAAACATTAAGGAGCAGTTTCCCAAACACAGATTAAGCATAGTCCTTTACTAAAAAACAAACTCAAAAGGAGAATTTAATTTAAATGCTTTAGTCCAGGATTAGGCTTAATCTGTGTCTGGGGAAACCACCCCTAAAAGTTGTGTTGTTTAGTAGAAGGCTGGTGGATGAGACTAGACTACTAAATGACTAGAAGAAGCCCTGGCCTCTCACCTCCTATCTTGAGCTCCTGCAGGTTGCCGTTGTACTGGGAGCAGTGAAAGAAGAGGCGCGCCTGCCGCTCCGAGCACTGGATGAACCCGTAGGAGGTGAGCAGCTTCTCCACCACGCCAGTCTCCCTGATGCCCACCGCTGTGCCATTGGCAAACGCAGTGTGCCCATTGTGGAGCATGCCAGGGTCAAAACTCATCTAAACAGAACAAGAACGGAGAATGTTACTCATTGAACAAATCAAAAAGGTCAGTCAAAACACAGCTCTTAAGATTGAGAGCGGATGTGAGTTTATGAGTGGGATTGTGTAAATGTATGATAGAACAATTAATTGACAAATTAAACTCCCACACACACAGAATGGACCTATTTTACCCAAACATGCATTTAGTGAACACACATCTACAAAGACCAATCCCTACCCAAAATGTGCTTCCCGACAGGTGGTTGAACCAAAGTTTGGAGAGACTAACCCAAAGAGCTTTCTGCTGTTACCTGACACTTCCCCTATCTTGTGAATTCCAGGGGAAGCACATTTGGCCAACCCCAGATTGGTCTGAATCGACATGAAAACTATTCACTATAGGCTTGGGAGGTATACTGTATATACCCTATACTGCAGTATTTGGAAAAAGCTACGGGATGGTTTTCAATACTGTTTCAACTTTTTTTTATTTTATATAAAACATTTGAATATTTGTAGTTACTTTTAAGTAAATACCTGCAGTCCACTTGTGCAATACGTTAGGAGATAAAAGAACATTGCGTTCTTCATTTCACCAGTCACATTATGTATCTTACGGTTGTCCCCAGTCACGAGGGGTTTGTTTACAAGCACACGACGAGAGACCAGCGCCTATAGTCACTCACTGTCGTGCAGCATGCGCCAGGTGATCCAATTACATATTGAAATTCACAACTAAATGTTTACCAGATAGATATCTTATAACTTGTCTAAAATGTGCTAACTGCTCTGCAGTTGTGCATTTGATTTGCTAATGTAGTAGCGTTTGAGTTACTTGTATAATTTAGGTCAGAAACTGTACAAAATGTTTGCAATGCTCTCGTTAGCATTCTCTATGGGGATTCTTTAGTACTTTTAACCAGAAGTGGCATTTGATTTTTTTGATTTTTATAAAGCCCCTTGCGGTAACACCATATATGCCGGGTTGGCACAGGCACGGTTTGAAGGTATGGAAAGCTGGATACCATCCAACCCTAATTCACTACAAATAAAGGCCACACGGTAGTCATTTCTAGTTGGCTCAAGAGAAGCATGCACTTCTATTCACTCCATTTGTTACAATCACAACTGAATCCACAAGCACCCCTAAATTGACAAAGTTAGGAACATTATACGTGCAAAATCAGTTGGTTATAGAAACCATTGCCTTCTTCCATTGACTTGCACATTAAGTCAAGATGAACTGGGATGCTACAATATGACTTCAAAGCACAGCAATAATCAGTCATCAAGAGCCACTGCAAAACAATCAAACCGTGCGGTTAGCAAACGTCACCAAAGGAGACCACAGGAGCAGACAGGGCTGTCCATCATTGTGGGTGCAACCGATGCGATGCCCACACAACATGCCCACTTACTGATCTCCGGTACAGGGGTGTCCGCTTGTGTTTTTTGTGGGAAACCGAGAACGAGCGGGGGATAGCCACCACAGAGGTGGCAGAGGCATTATTACGTGCCAAAGGGGGTTCAGAGTGCACTCTCTCCATATCCGACAGTGGGGTCAGGGCTGGGTCACACTGGTTGGATGGGGAGGGGAGTCAAAAGATATTTGGAATTCAGAGATACTTGGAGCTGTGGTTTTAACCATGAGCACAGATTTCATTCCATTACACCTCAGTGTTCTAGTTAAGTTATATTCTTAAGCTTTCTTTAACTGTAAAAGTGATGGGCAAATAAAAACACTGATCGATCCTGACCCTGAGAATCAGAATTCCATAAGAGAAACCCATACATTTTTTTAGTAAGACCTAGCATCCCCATCAAACTAAAATAATACAAAAGCACTTGCCATTCAGTATATTTGAAGGAATGGACAGATGGAACAAAAAGGTAGAGGAAGGAGGTCATGTAACATTGTAATTGCTGAAGTGGAATGAAACTCATGAAATGCTATATCATTATTATTGCCTGAAATAAAGTGCAACTGTCCAGTTAATCTCACTTTTTAAAGTTAATATTCTGCCCAAATAATGTTGTTGACTCGTCCAAAACTCGTGGCCAAAGTATTATTTGGCGAAAAAAAACACATCCTCAAATGTGTATCTCAAACAGACAGTTTAAAAGATGCTTGCCATTTCCTCAGAACGTCATTATTTTATTACTGCTGCTCTTTAATTATTTGAATTTACTTATCTATTTTTTTTACTTAGCCAACAATGCAGTTAAGAAAAAATGTGTTAAGGGCTTGTCAGTAAGCAATTCACTGTGATTTTATTTGTTGGCTCATTGGCTGAGCTGGCTAATCAGCGGTCTACTTGCATTAATATTTTTTATGACTGGTTAGACAGAAGCGCATCTACACAGTAAGGTAATAGTTGGTTACATGAACAGTTCCAGAGCAGCCTCGTCACCTTAGGGGGCTTTCACACCAAATGGGTTTGGCGTAATCTTTCCCGAACTCTGGTGCGCTTACCCACTTAGTTCAGTTCGTTTGGCCTGTTGTGAACACCATCCACACTTGGGGGCGCAAAAAACAACGCACTGTGGTTCCCTCAAAAAGCAATGACAATTGGGACACAAAAGTGACGCTTCATGATAATCATAGATAGATTTAACAGAAGCATTTTGTCCAGTAAACAAAGGACTAGCATGGACATGTGGTTTTGTTCAAGAATTTATGTTTAACTAAATTTCAAAAGAACCGGACAAAAAAAAAAATACAGATGTAACAAATAATCAAACTGATTCTAACTACAGCTCAAAAATGTTTGTAAAAACACCCTTCCTAGCAAAGCATCAATGCTAACAGAGTTGAACTTACTAGTAGTTAGTGATCCGGCCTCAATGTTTTGATTTGCTGTTTTGATACCTAAGATTTCAGATTAAGCAACCTTGTTTCCACGCATTTCCAAATCAACTCGTCTTACAAACTAACCTCTCTTGGTTATAAATTTGCTTAATTTCAGTCTAGTATTACTTGAGGAAGAATGCCAAACAGATTTTCTCCCAAGTCTCGTCAAATGTCTTCTGTACCGTCTTCACTACACAGAAGTTACTGATCAAACAGTTTGTTTATATTGTCTACATAAGATGGCAATTACAACACTAACCATATCCCACACCTTTAATCTAAGGGGACATGGGGCATGGCACAAAGCATTTACAGCCTCATTTACATAAATGGTGGTGGGTAAAACAGAATTTGAAACAAACCCAAATTCCCAGTAACCTTTAGACCACCCTGTACTTGCTACACTGCACCTGAGCAAAAGCTAGTCTCTGAGTCCAGAGGAATGGAAAGGTTAAGCCAGTCAGAGCAGAGAGGCAGGGCAAGGTGGGTGAATGGGTGTTCGATGGGGGGAGAAGACGGAGGGAGGAAGTGGTGGGGATGATGGAACTTACGGATCGGCCGTACGGTGACAGGCTGAGTCCGACGGGGGAGGTGCTGCTCAGGTCAGCGCTAACGAACGCGGCAGGCGGCGACGCGGGCAAGGTAAACTCGACAAAGCCTTTCCAGGGGCTGCCCATATTTTTCCATAAACTTGAGTCAAACTCCACCCCTTTGTTGTACTTGATTACTGGTTTGCTTGAAAGCCTTGATTTTTCTAGTTATTTTCCTTTTTTTTTAAAAACCACCCAGTAGATGTCTGCAAGGGTGAAAAGGGGGGAAAAAAATGTTTTAAAGGAGGCAAAAAGGTCAGCCAGTGAGCAAAGTGTCAATCATGGGAAAGGGTCTGTGGGTGTGAGGAGACAAAGGAACATAAGGCTAGATGGGACCAGGTAGAGGGGTAGGATAAAGAGGCAGAGGAAAGCTTGCTAAAAACAACTTCCAAAATGAAGTACGCCTATGGCTACAAAAAAAAAAAAAAAGGAACTACTTCACAACTGCGCTAAATCTCTCTGCGAGAGTTGGTGCAATTAATATGGCTTGTTACCAAGTGACCCAAAGCAAGTTACAGAATAATACCATCTTCGTTAAAATTATAGCACAAGTGCACATGTACAAGAGCAGCATATTGTTTTGTCAAGAAGGATTTCTGGGACATTTAGTGGATAATTTGTTTTCATAGTCAAATAAATATCTACATTGCTGCCCTATGACAGCCCAGCAGGGAACCAGAGTAGAAATTGGGAGCGTATGTTTTCCCCTTCTTAGATTTAATTTCATATGACATCTATATCAAATGTAATTTGATACATGCATTTGTGAACTGCTGGAATAGTGTATCAATTGAGTCCTATCAAAATCAGTCCTTGATATGTGTAGATAAGTAAAAGCCTCATACAGGGTAAAGGATATTTTTCAGTTTGTGTAAATTTCTTTGGAGATGGACAAGATGGCTGGGCATATAGAGGATGCCTTTACAGACCTCGGACACATTCAGACATGCGCCATAAAAAAATAAAAATAAATAAAACTAAAGAGTTTTTCTAAAAATCCTACTAAGCTTTGCAATAGAAATTCAGCTGCCCCAACACATTTATGGAATAAGTGTGTAAAGAAATAAAATGACCTACCTTGATTTGGCGTCTTAAAAGGTGTGGTCTTGAACGTTAACGACTGTGCAGATGTTGGAGATCTTCTCTTCAAAACACACACACACACACACACACACCACGTATTTGTTGCAGGTTTCTGGCACAAGTTCTGCATATAAGTTGCATATATAAAAAATTTAAATAAAAAAGGAGGCAAACGCAGGTGCAATAACACTGCTTGAAATCAACAAAATGAACAGAGCACAAGGAGATAGAGAGACAGCTAAAGGGATGAGAAGGAAAAAAACTAGCAGACAGCAGCCCTCTAAGCACCCCGGGGTGAGTCGGTGGTGCGGTGAGGTGAGGAGGGCTGGGAGCAGCGTTGGGACGTGTGCTTTGTCAAAGCTGTTGAGTAGGCACAAACTTCTGGTCTCAGATCAGTTATGTTCTCGGGTTTGCAATTTTGGCAAAGGATTGTTTCTCTTGAGTGTGTTTCGATTGGGCAGCTGTGTATCTTGTCTTTGGTTGTTTCTTCGTTTTGTTTGCTTCTATATTTTCCTTTGAAGTGAGCCTTTCCTTTTATTGAGTTGTTGCGACTTTGTTCATTTTGGGATGTTTCTTCTCTTGAATTTGTTTCTTCGTTGTGATCTGAACTTGAAGAAGCAGTTGCGGATAGTACAAAAAAAAATTCAGTTCCGTTTCACTTCATACTGTTGAGAAAAAGAAATACACTATTAGTTGAAAATAGATCAATGTAGCCTACATATTTCCTACTGATGTGAATAAACAACAAGAAGAACTGGGTGAAGCCTGAAACGAAAAATTCTTCCTTGAGAAATTAGTCTTTGTTTCTTTTTTTTATTACCATTTTAAATTGTACACAAGTCACAGTAATTGTTACCCAGAAATGATTTGATATATAAATAAAAACAGCTGCATTGGACCTTTAATATTTTTATCGTCACATGAGAAAGTTAAAGCCGCCTGTGGACTTGTGCCCTGGGTCATTTCCTTTTCATGTGAATTAAACTCCAGATTCTTTGCACCCATGCTAACAGGCCTAAAGATAGACCATCTTCAGCTGCCCGACTACGTGCAAGTCCTGTGGATAAACAAGTCCCTGTGCATATCTTTGATCATATTGATATTTAGGGCACAGTTTCTGACCAGGGTGTGTGTAATCATGTGAACTATGTCATGAACTATGTCATGATCCTAACATTCAAGCTAACTGTATACACAGTAACAAGAAGTAGGGACACACCAAGTTTGGCTTTTGGGACAACCCCCATGGCTGGGCATTGCTGGCATTATTGACCTCAATGCAATTGGCTGAACAGGGCCACGTGAAAACTAATCTGACATGGCAGTGTCGCAATGTGGTGGCATCCCACCTGGTTTCCAGAGTGTTCAAAAATAATGTTGAGAAAGGGGTCAAATTTCATTCCAAGGAGTGGATAGGTCTTACTTGGCAATCAGGCTAGAGTTGTTTATTGACAGCAGTGCTCAGTTGAACCTCTTTGAAGTCAAAGTTTCAGTGAAATTATGCAATCTATGGCTTAATGCGTTCGCACGCTTACCAGCCGAAACTCTTCGGAAGAGTTTGTGCAAACAATTTTCGTTTGTTTTGAACTTTAGTAGGAGGTTAGTAAGAGGTTTTTCAGCTGCTCAGACACGCACCTAAAAAATGTATACGCCCCTTTGTTGGTGATTGGTCGACTGTAGGGATTTTTCAATTAAGTCTTGAAATTCAGAGAGAATACTTGTTTTCTTGCACATTTTTTCATTGAGAAATACCAATCTGAAGCAAGCGGGTGCCTTTTGTTTATCTACATATCTACTGGGTGGTTCGAGCCCTGAATGCTGATTGGCTGACAGCTGTGGTATATCAGACCGTATCCCATGCTTATGTAAATAAATGAATATATATATATTATATATATATATATATATATATATATATATATATATATATATATATATATATATATACACACAGTGCCTTGCGAAAGTATTCGGCCCCCTTGAACTTTGCGACCTTTTGCCACATTTCAGGCTTCAAACATAAATATTTCAAACTTTTTTAACAAATCAAAAACTGAAAAATTGGGCGTGCAAAATTATTCAGCCCCTTTACTTTCAGTGCAGCAAACTCTCTCCAGAAGTTCAGTGAGGATCTCTAAATGATCCAATGTTGACCTAAATGACTAATGATGATAAATACAATCCACCTGTGTGCAAGTCTCCGTATAAATGCACCTGCACTGTGATAGTCTCAGAGGTCCGTTAAAAGCGCAGAGAGCATCGTGAAGAACAAGGAACACACCAGGCAGGTCCGAGATACTGTTGTGAAGACGTTTAAAGCCGGATTTGGATACAAAAATATTTCCCAAGCTTTAAACATCCCAAGGAGCACTGTGCAAGCGATAATATTGAAATGGAAGGAGTATCAGACCACTGCAAATCTACCAAGACCTGGCCGTCCCTCTAAACTTTCAGCTCATACAAGGAGAAGACTGATCAGAGATGCAGCCAAGAGGCCCATGATCACTCTGGATGAACTGCAGAGATCTACAGCTGAGGTGGGAGACTCTGTCCATAGGACAACAATCATATTGTATATTGCACAAATCTGGCCTTTATGGAAGAGTGGCAAGACGAAAGCCATTTCGTAAAGATATCCATAAAAAGTGTTGTTTAAAGTTTGCCACAAGCCACCTGGGAGACACACCAAAGATGTGGAAGAAGGTGCTCTGGTCAGATGAAACCAAAATTGAACTTTTTGGCAACAATGCAAAACGT
Organism: Oncorhynchus mykiss; assembly: GCF_013265735.2. NCBI lineage: Eukaryota > Metazoa > Chordata > Actinopteri > Salmoniformes > Salmonidae > Oncorhynchus > Oncorhynchus mykiss. Next base: position 52,665,771 of record NC_048580.1, on the reverse strand, counting down.
TATGTTTGGCGTAAAAGCAACACAGCTGAACACACCATCCCCACTGTCAAACATGGTGGTGGCAGCATCATGGTTTGGGCCTGCTTTTCTTCAGCAGGGACAGGGAAGATGGTTAAAATTGATGGGAAGATGGATGGAGCCAAATACAGGACCATTCTGGAAGAAAACCTGATGGAGTCTGCAAAAGACCTGAGACTGGGACGGAGATTTGTCTTCCAACAAGACAATGATCCAAAACATAAAGCAAAATCTACAATGGAATGGTTCAAAAATAAACATATCCAGGTGTTAGAATGGCCAAGTCAAAGTCCAGACCTGAATCCAATCGAGAATCTGTGGAAAGAACTGAAAACTGCTGTTCACAAATGCTCTCCATCCAACCTCACTGAGCTCGAGCTGTTTTGCAAGGAGGAATGGGGAAAAAAATCTCTCGATGTGCAAAACTGATAGAGACATACCCCAAGCGACTTACAGCTGTAATCGCAGCAAAAGGTTGCGCTACAAAGTATTAACTTAAGGGGGCTGAATAATTTTGCACGCCCAATTTTTCAGTTTTTGATTTGTTAAAAAAGTTTGAAATATCCAATAAATGTCGTTCTACTTCATGATTGTGTCTCACTTGTTGTTGATTCTTCACAAAAAAATACAGTTTTATATCTTTATGTTTGAAGCCTGAAATGTGGCAAAAGGTCGCAAAGTTCAAGGGGGTCGAATACTTTCGCAAGGCACTGTGTGTGTATGTATATATATATATATTTCACTGCTCTAATTACGTTCACAACCAGTTTATACACCACGTTGCGTCGTGAAAACCTCTTAAGGATGTACTCAAATCTAACTGCCTGTAGCAAGGATATGCATATACCATTTGAAAGGAAACACTGAAGTTTGTGAAAATGTGAAAGTAATGTAGGAAAATAACACATTAGATCTGGTAAAAGATCATATGCGTTTTTTTGTTCCATCATCTTTGAAAATGCAAGAGAAAAGGCCAATATATGACTTAGGAATCTAGGCACAATTTAGATTTTGGCCACTAGATGGCAGCAGCGTATGTGCAACGTTTTAGACTGATCCAATGAATCATTGTATATTAATACATTTAAATTCATAACTGTGCACTCTCAAACAATAGCATGGTGTTGTTTCACTGTAATAGCTACTGTAAATTGGACAGTGCAGTTATATTGGCAGAAAGTTTAAATTGTAAATCTCATATGTTCTTCATACTTAAAACGTCATGATGGTCACATTAGTGCACGTTAGCTCAACCGGCCTGCGGGGGACACACACACCGATACTGTAGAGGTTAAGAACAGCCCTTAGCCTTGGTATATTGGCCATATACCACACACTCCTGGCCCTATTGCTTAATCATAATGCCTTGCCATTCAGATGCCAATTGACATCTGCATTAACATGTGGCTTGATAACACTCATCACCCTTGGTAATATGGTCACGTTGATTGAAAGGAGTGGAAGAAAAGTATGTTCACTCCGACAACAATCCTTACTGAAACCATTGAAGCGGTACCTCAGCGCCATGCCTGGGGCCAAAAGGCTCCTGAACAGCTTCCAAGCCACAAGACCGGTGAACAGTTAATCAAATGGCTACCCTATTTGCATTTACCCCCTTTTTATTTGCAGACTCTTGCACCGGCTCCATGTACATTCACTGACTCTACCCCAACACACATACATAATGATGACACACACACTGCTCCTCTGTTTATTATCTATCCTGATTGCCTAGTCACTAAGGAATTTAATGACTAGCCACCAAAAATACATTTGACCACTCATGCTTACCAGGCTTTAGGTTAATTTTCATACATTTTGTGGAATTAAATTGGCGTGTGTATTTTCGTTAGTTGTCATGCCTTTTATTTATCACATGCGCACAGCATACAGAGCCTAGTTTGAGGAGCTGAATAACCTACCACCTGTCAGACAGAGTGAGAGTTGCTCCTCAAAGCCTATAGGGTACTGGAGTGAAACTTGCTTTTGAAAGCCCAGTCATTGCGCAACAAATACAAATTCTAAATGCAATCGCGTGTAAACTTTGCTGGCCACGAATAAAAAGGAGCAATTTTTATCTCAACTCGTAAAGCACGCCTCCCATTCGGATGCATAGGCTATAGCCTGCCTACTGTTGACTACCAGCACGCCTCCCATTCGGATGCATAGGCTATAGCCTGCCTACTGTTGACTATCAGCACGCCTCCCATTCGGATGCATAGGCTATAGCCTGCCTACCGTTGACTATCAGCACGCCTCCCACCACTTTCCATTTGAGCTTGAGGTAGAATTGTTAAAAACCTGAACATTTTACTTTACTTCAAATAATGAGGCATGTCTTACCTTGCTTCAAAGTAGCCTTGCGAAAATCCATCCATAGAAATATGAAGGCAATTATTTAATGAATACTTCCTCAAGCCATTAACCAGCATTTCTCTCCGGTTCTATTGGTTTTCATATCAACTTTCTTTCATTGTCCAGAAGCCAAAATCACAATGCAAGTCAGATAGGGCAGCTATGCTTCTAGCTCTTAGGCAACTAGTAGGGCTGGGCAATATGGAATATATATACACTGTTCAAAAAAATAAAAGGGAACACTAAAATAACACATCCTAGATCTGAATGAATGAAATATTCTTATTAAATAATTTTTCCTTTACATAGTTGAATGTGCTGACAACAAAATCACAAAAATTATCAATGGAAATGAAATTTATCAACCCATGGAGGTCTGGATTTGGAGTGTCACACTCAAAATTAAAGTGGAAAACCACACTACAGGCTGAATGTCCTTAAAACAAGTCAAAATGAGGCTCATTAGGATGTGTGGCCTCCACATGCCTGTATGACCTCCCTACAATGCCTGGGCATGCTCCTGATGAGGTGGCGGATGGTCTCCTGAGGGATCTCCTCCCAGACCTGGACTAAAGCATCCGCCAACTCCTGCACAGTCTGTGGTGCAACGTGGCGTTGGTGGATGGAGCGAGACATGTCGTCCCAGATGTGCTCAATTGGATTCAGGTCTGGGAAACGGGCGGGCCAGTCCATAGCATCAATGCCTTCCTCTTGCAGGAACTGCCGACACACTCCAGCCACATTGTCTTGCATTAGGAGGAACCCAGGGCCAACTGCACCAGCATATGGTCTCACAAGGGGTCTGAGGATCTCATCTCGGTACCTAATGGCAGTCAGGCTACCTCTGGCGAGCACATGGAGGGCTGTGCGGCCCCCCAAAGAAATGCCACCCCACATCATGACTGACCCACCGCCAAACCGGTCATGCTGGAGGATGTTGCAGGCAGCAGAACATTCTCCACAGCGTCTCCAGACTGTCACATGTGCTCAGTGTGAACCTGCTTTCATCTGTGAAGAGCACAGGGCGCCAGCGGCTGATTTGCCAATCTTGGTGTTCTCTGGCAAATGCCAAACGTCCTGCACGGTGTTGGGCTGTAAGCGCAACACCCACCTGTGGACGTCAGGCCCTCATACCACCCTCATGGAGTCTGTTTCTGACCGTTTGAACAGACACATGCACATTTGTGGCCTGCTGGAGGTCATTTTGCAGGGCTCTGGCAGTGCTCCTCCTTGCACAAAGGCGGAGGTAGCGGTCCTGCTGCTGGGTTGTTGCCCTCCTACGGCCTCCTCCACGTCTCCTGATGTACTGGCCTGTCTCCTGGTAGCGCCTCCATGCTCTGGACACTACGCTGACAGACACAGCAAACCTTCTTGCCACAGCTCGCATTGATGTGCCATCCTGGATGAGCTGCACTACATGAGCCACTTGTGTGGGTTGTAGACTCCGTCTCATGCTACCACTAGAGTGAAAGCACCGCCAGCATTCAAAAGTGACCAAAACATCAGCCAGGAAGCATAGGAACTGAGAAGTGGTCCGTGGTCACCACCTGCAGAACCACTCCTTTATTGGGGGTGTCTTGCTAATTGCCTATAATTTCCACCTGTTGTCTATTCCATTTGCACAACAGCATGTGAAATTTGTCAGTGTTGCTTCCTAAGTGGACAGTTTGATTTCACAGAAGTGTGATTGACTTGGAGTTACATTGTGTTGTTTAAGTGTTCGCATATATATATATTATATATATATATATATATATATAAATAAATATATATTAATATATATAAATATATATATATATATAAATATATATTAATATATATAAATATATATATATATATATATATATATAAATATATATATATAAATATATATTAATATATAAATATATATAAATATAAATATATATTTATATATTTATATATATATATTTATATATTTATATAAATAAATATATATTAATATATATAAATAAATATATATTAATATATATAAATATTAATATATTAATATATATAAATATTAATATATTAAAATATATATTTATATATTTATATATATATATATAAATATTAATATATTAAAATATATATTTATATATTTATATATTTATATAAATATTAATATATTAATATATATAAATATTAATATATTAATATATATAAATATTAATATATTAATATATATAAATATTAATATATATATATATATATATATATATATATATATATATATATATATATATATATATATATATATATATATATATATATATTTTATCAGCACCCAAAAATACCGATTTCCGAGTGTTATGAAAACTTGAAATCGGCCCTAATTAAATCGACCATTCTGATTTAAAATCGGTCGACCTCTAGTTTGAAGGCATTTATTTTGAAGATCCCACTCTGTCAATATAGTGGATAGTGAGGCTATTAAGGCTCCGACGTGCGACTAGACCACAGATCGGTAGTAGAGGCAAAATACGTCAAATCTGTCTTGAGCTGTTCCTCAACTTTGTCTCTACACTCGGCAAGGAGTTTAGGCAGTGCGGTGTGAGAGAAATGTGTGGCCAGGGAGCACGTACATGGGGTCAATTGATAAGCCTCTTGAATCCTTCCTTATCGACTGTGCTAATTGGTAGCATGTCCTTAGCAATGCAATGCAATGCATAATAGCATGTGTGATGTATTTGTGTCTTTTCAATGTTTGCCTGTAAGGCATAAACCCTGTCAGTGTTGACTGCGTCGGGCGAACATCCCTAGATTGGTTGGTGCTTTATCAACACCGTGGCGCAAACTCTAACTTTCTGCATGTTCCAAAGAGTGATTTTGCTTCAGATGGTGAAAAAGGTTTGTCGTATTACCAGACTTGGTAGCCACCAGTCTATGGCACAATTTTCACCGAACATTGCTCTGCTCTGTCAGACTTCAAAAAGCCAAACCACTTCCAAATAACTAACAGTTCAACCCTTTTTTATCAATTATTTCTTTGTTGGAAGCAGCTCCTTCTCCATGGCTATCACGGACACTGTTTCACCTACATCACTAATTGTGTGTGGTAAATAGTGGGTACTTCATCACTCGAGGTGCTAAGTGGTTTTTAGTGGGTGTATACCTATCCACATGCATATTGTCACTTCTCCACACGCTCCTATAGATCCACAGACGATGCAATTTCCATCACTGCCCTAACCCATCTGGACAAAAGGAATACCTATGTTCATTGACTATAGCTCAGCATTCAACACCATAGTACCCTCCAAGGTCATCATTAAGCCCGGGGCCCTGGGTCTGAACCCCGCCCTGTGAAACTGGGCCCTGGACTTCCTGACAGGCCACCCCGAGTTGGTGAAGGTAGGAAACACCACTTCGCTGATCCTCAACACAAGGGCGTGCTCAGCCCCCTCCTGTACTCCCTGCTCACCCATGACTGCCTGGCTACACACAGCTCCAACTCAACCATCAAGTTTGCAGACAACAACAGTAGTAGGCCCCATTACCAACAATGACGAGACAGCCTACAGGGAGGTGGTGAGGACCCTGGGAGTGTGGTGCCAGGAAAATAACCTCTCGCTCAACAAAACAAAGGAGCAGATCGTGGACTTCAGGAAACAGCAGAGGGAGCACCCCCCTATCGACATTGACAGGACCGCAGTGGAGGTGGAAAGCTTCAAGTTCCTCAGCCTACACGTCACTGACCAACTGAAATAGTCCACCCACAGACAGTGTGGTGAACGAGGCTGAAGAAATGTGGCTTGGCACCTAAAACTAAGCATGCACAATATATAAAAAATAAATAGGTAAGCATATCAGAAGAATAGGACGATATTAGCTAAAAATGCCAACATCGGCGCAATGTCTAGTTTAACGCCGATGTGAAAAACTGATGTTAAAGCTGCATACCTATATAACGTAGGTAGTTGACGCCACAAGAAATACTGCACTACACGTGCAACACAGCATTCCTAACCTAGCCCACAATGTCTGCTGTGTGGATCTATTTTGAAGATTCAAAGGAAGATAAAAAAGGCCATATGCTACATTTGTACTGCTATTATTTCCAGAGGGGAGAAAGTGAAATCTTTCAATACCACAAACCTAATTACACATTTGAAAGTGCATCACCCCCAGAAGTTCAACAACTACATAGAACAAAACTAAGCGCACACTTCCAACAACTAAACAAGTTCAAGTCGAGCAGTCATTTGAAAGAGTAAGAAAAGATCAGCAAGACAACCCAAAGGCAAAATCCATTAACGCCAAGATAATGGAATTTTCCCCTTGACAATCAACCGTTTTGTCGTGGATGATGTTGGCTATTGCCGACTGGACGACCACCTCGAGCCCCGGTACACTCTACCAAGTAGGTACTATTTTTCAGATGTTGCCCTACCGGAGTTACACAGTACTGTTGAAACGCACATCAATGAGCTACTTGCTATGGTCATCACTGCTATTAGCTTCACGTCTGACATTTGGATCAGCGATGTCAGCCCCATGAGCATGCCGAGTCTAACAGCACAGTGGGTCGACGAGGATTTCGTACTGAAGAAAGCCATATTGCATGCTCAAGAATGTGTTGGTTCTCATACGGCTGCTGCCATTTCAATGGCATTAGAGAACATGAACACACTCCTAGCGCCATTCAAACTACTGATGTATGATGAAATGGTTGAGAATGAAACGACTGAAAAAAATGAACAATACAGCAAGTATGGGGAAAAAAATAGATTTTGATGATGTTTTACTGGTAATGGGGACATACAGTTGAAGTCAGAAGTTTACATACACCTTAGCCAAATATATTTAAACTCAGTTTTTCACAATTACTGATATTAAATCTAGTAAAAAATTACCTGTCTTGTGTCAGTTAGGATCACCACTATATTTTAAGAATGTGAAATGTCAAAAATAGTACAGAGAATGATTTATTCCAGCTTTAATTTATTTATTTCATCACATTCCCAGTTGGTCAGAAGTTTACATACACTCAATTAGTATTTGGTAGCATTGCCTTTAAAATTGTTTAACTTGGGTCAAACATTTTAGGTAGCCTTCCACAAGCTTCCCACAATAGGTTTCTGGCCCATTCCTCCTGATAGAGCTGGTGTAATTGAGTCAGGTTTGTAGGCCTCCTTGCTTGCACATGCTTTTCAGACCTGCCAACACATTTTATATGGGATTGAGGTCAGGGCTTTGTGATGGCCACTCCAATAATTTGACTTTGTTGTCCTTAAGCCATTTTTATACTTGATTACTATTGTTTGTAAAAAATTCTGAGGTCTTGGCTGATTTCTTTTGATTTTCCCATGATGTCAAGCAAAGAGGCTCTGAATTTGAAGGTAGTCCGTGAAATACATCCACAGGTACACCTCCAATTGACTCAATGATGTCAATTAGTCCATCAGAAGCTTCTAAAGCCATGACATAATTTTCTGGAATTTTCCAAGCTGTTTAAAAGCACAGTCAACTTAGTGTATGTAAACTTCTGACCCACCGGAATTGTGATAGTGAATTATAAGTGAAATAATCTGTCTGTAAACAATTGTTGAAAAAATTGTGTGTCATGCACAAACTAGATGTACTAACCGACTTGCCAAAACTATAGCCAAAACTATAACTTCTTGGTGACAGGGGGCAGTATTTTCACATCCAGATGAAATGCATGCCCAAATTCAAATCCCCAGAAGATATGCATATTATTAGTCGATTTGGATAGAAAACACTGACGTTTCTAAAACTCTGAATCATGTCGGAGTATAACAGAACTTATTTAGCAGGCGAAACCCAGAGGACAAACCATTCAGATCTTTTTTTTTTTAGGTCACTCTTTTCAATGGGTTTTCATTGGGAATCCAGATTTCTAAAGGGACCTTCTTGCAGTTATCGCTTCCACTGATGTCAACAGTTTTTAGAAATTGGTTTGAGGTTTTTCCTTTGTGTAATGAAGAAGTACTGCCATCTTGAACGAGGGTCACTTGAAGTGTACTGTTAGATAGAGGCGCGTGACCAGAAAGCAAAAGCATGCTTCAGTTTGTTTTCTTCCTGTATTGAACACAAATCATCCCATCTTCAATTTTATCAATTATTTACGTAAAAAAAATACCTAAAGTTGTACCACAAAAGTAGTTTGAAATGTTTTGGCAAAGTTTACAGGTAACTTTTGAGATATTTTGTAGTCACGTTGAGCAAGTTGGAACCTGTGTTTTTCTGGATCAAACACGCCAAATAAATTGACATTTTGGATATATATCGACGGAATTAATCGAACAAAAGGACCATTTGTGATGTTTATGGGACATATTGGAGTGCCAACAGAAGCAGCTCGTCAAAGGTTCTGCGTTTTGTGTCACCTGCAGGGTTGAAATATGGTTTCTGTCTTTGTTTTACGGAGGTGCTATCCTCAGATAATAGCATCGTTTGCTTTCACCGAAAAGCCTTTGAAATCTGGCATGTTGGCTAGATTCACAACAAGTGTAGCTTTAATTTTCTATCTTGCATGTGTGATTTAATTAAAGTTTGATTTTTATAGTAAGTTATTTGAATTTGGCGCTCTGCATTTTCCCTGGCTTTTGGCCGTCCCACATATCCCAGAGAGGTTAATAAATCCTCTTAGAGCCATGTGAGACGCTAGCGTCCCACCTAGGCAACAGGAAATGGAAGTGCACAATGCCAAATGCTTATAGTATTCGATAAAACTCAAACTTTCATTAAAACACACATGCAGGGTACCGAATTAAAGCTACACTCGTTGTGAATCTAGCCAACATGTCAGATTTTTAAAATGCTTTTAGGCAAAAGCATGAGAAGCTATTATCTGATAGCATGCAACACCCCAAAATACCTGAAGGGGACGTAAACAAAAGAATTAGCGTAGCCGGCGCTACACAAAACGCAGAAATAAAATATAAAACATGAATTACCTTTGATGAGATTCTTTGTTGGCACTCCTATATGTTCCATAAACATCACAATTGGGTCTTTTTCCCGATTAAATCCGTCCATGTATGCCCAAAATATCAATATATATAGCCTGTCTTATCCATCCAAAAGCTCCATTCCAAAACGCAACGTCATTTTTTAAAATTATATAAGTTGCCTATATTCTTTGACAAAACACTTCAAACTACTTTTGTAACCCAACTTTAGGTATTTGTAAACGTTAATAATCGATCAAATTGATCACTGGGTGATCTGTATTCAATAGCAGCTACTCTAGAAAATGTTGTCCTTTCTCTCTCTTCCAAAAGTCTCTTCCTGTATACTGGACGAAAGGAAGGATCTACTTCTCATTACACAAAGGATTTTTGTCAACGAAAATGGCAGTATTGGCGACATCGTGTGGAAGTTGTAGGAACTGCAAGCTCACCGTTATATATTTTTGCTTGCAATAAACAATTCAGAGACTGGCGGATTAATACTTTTCTGTGGTTTTTGTGACCAGGTTTTTCTTGGGATTTCGCTTGCTGTTCACGTTCTGTTATAGTCACAGACATTATTTAACCAGTTTTAGAAACTTCAGAGTGTTTTCTATCCACACATACTAATCATATGCATATACTATATTCCTGGCATGAGTAGCAGGACGTTGAAATGTTGCGCTATTTTTATCAAAATGTTGAAATAATTCAGGGGAGCTTTAAGAGGTTTTAACAAGAAATTTGTGGAGTGGTAGAAAAACAAGTTAATGACTCCAACCTAAGTGTATGTAAACTTCTAACTTCAACTGTATGTAAATCACAACAAAATAACTTTTTGGTCAGTGTGTGTTTGAACTATACTTGAATCCTTAAAAAGTCAGCTAAAATTGTAAATATCGGTTACTGGTATCTGTATTGTTTTTTTGTTTTTTTGCAAGGAAAATATCAGATATCGGTATCGGCCAAAAAAGTCATATCGGTGCATCCCTACCTAAAACCCTCAAACTTTTACAGATGCACATTTGAAAGCATCCTGTCGGGCTGTATTACTGCCTGGTATAGCAACTGCACCGCCCACAACCGCAGGGCTCTCCAGAGGGTGGTGCAGTCCGCACAACGCCTCAGCGGGGGCAAACTACCTGCCCTCCAGGACACCTACAGCAACCAAAATCACAGGAAGGCCAAAAAGATAATCAAGGACAACAACCACTCGAGCCACTACCTGTTCACCCCGCTATCATCCAGAAGGCGAGGTCAGTACAGGTGCATCAAAGCTGGGACCGAGAGACTGAAAAACAGCTTCCAACTCAAGGTCATCAGACTTTTAAATAGCCATCAGTAGCACCTTAGAGGCTGATGCCCTATACAGACTTGAAATCACTGGCCACTTTAATAATGTTTAGAGATTTTGCAATACTCATCTCATATGTATATACTGTATCTTAGTCTACGTCGCTCCAATATTGCTTGTCCAAATACTTATATTCTTAATTCCATTCCTTTACTTTGGATTTGTGTGCATTGTGAAATTATTAGACAATACTACACTGTTGGAGCTAGAAACACAAGCATTTCGAGACACCCACAATAACGTCGGCTAAACATGTTTATGTGACCAATTTTATTTATAGTATTTTCTATTAAATCCCCCATCTTTCTAAGTTTCTAATATAGATTTTCATTTTTGTCACTCATGGAATTTCTGGCATTAGGTGCACTATTTAGAACTGGTTTCCGCAAATTGTACTTTGGCAAATTGAAAAATTACGTTTTATTAGCTGCTTCATTACAGGAGTTGCGTGATCAATAATAGGCTATAGCCTTTTGGCTGTAAGACGATATGCAACAATAGCAAGCCTGATTCCATTAAGCTCTTAATGACAAATGTCCGGTCCTTGTATGCATGTATAGCATAAGAGAGGAAGAAGCAAAGCGAGAGGTTTTGCTGGCTCCAAAATCTTGCCAAAATAGGTCCAATGCATTTCTAAGGCATTATTTTGGGCCTGAGCTTGTCGCCTGCATTCCCGCCTTGGGACGACACCCATTGTTAGGGTGGAAACATAAGCATCTCGTCATTATATACAGTACCAGTCAAAAGTTTGGACACACCTACTCATTCAATGTTTTTTCTTTATTTTTTACATTGTAGAGTAATAGTGAAAACATCAAACTAATAAATATGGAATCATGTAGTATCCCTAAAAAAGTTTTAAACAAATCAAAATATATTTTAGATACTTCAAAGTAGACACCCTTTGCCTTGATGACAGCTTTGCACTTTTGGCTTTCTCTCAACCAGCTTCATGAGGAATGCTTTTCCAACAGTCTTGAAAGAGTTCCCACATATGCTGACCACCTGTTGGCTGTCCAACTCATCCCAAACAATCTCAATTGGGTTGACGTCAGGTGATTGTGGAGGCCAGGTCATCTGATGCCTTGAATTCTAAATAAATCACTGACAGTGTCACCAGCAAAGCAACCCACACCATCACACCTCCTACATACTTCACGGTGGGAACCACACATATGGAGATCATCCGTTCACCTACTCTGCGTCTCACGAAGACACGGAGGTTGGAACCAACATTTCACATTTGGACTCATCAGACCAAAGGACAGATTTCCACCAGTCTAACGTCCATTGCTCGTGTATCTTGGCCCAAGCACATCTCTTCTTCTTACTGGTGTCATTTAGTAGTGGTTGCTTTGCAGCAATTCGACCATGAAGGCCTGATTCACAATTGACCAAAATTTGCATCCCTTCTAGTTCATCTTACCCCTACCTACATGTACATCAGGGTTTCCGTTATGAAAATGTAGCGCCGGACATTTGACTGGCAGAATTTTATTTTACCGGACATTTGAGTAAATTCACCAGACCCATATACCTATGCAATGGGTGCGTAACCTGATTAGGGAGTCCACCCACTGCTCAGAATGACAGAAATCACATTTAGCTTATGGTAATTCATCTTAACAGGAGACAAGTTGAAGATGCAATGACGTGTCCTTACCACACACTTTGAAGATGTTAGAATAACTGTCCACGTTTACTTTTCCTCAGCCAACAAAACAAGTAATGAACAGTAAAATCCCTCACTATGCATAGGCGGTGTGTGAGTTCCTAGTTTGGAGAAGCTCATTTTCACCATCAATAAATAGCACCTTATGAGAGCATTCCATGCATCATCATATTTGCAGACTTATGTAAGAGCCTACTATTTCATCATGTGATGAGTAGATTGGATACTCATAATTTAGGCTAATAATATAACTCAGTCACTGTTTGCAAAAAATAATTAAATACATGGCTGAGCGTGTAGAGTACAGGCCTAGGCTATATCAGATATATTTAAAAAAAAATTACACAGGAAAAATGTGGCCTTTAACACATTTCATGCAATTCTACTATACTTTATATGACTGCATACATTAGCAGAATATTTTTTAGAGAAAATTACAGGGTAGCCTACTCTGCTGACACTGATAAACAGATCAATAAAAAAAATGTTGTCCATATAGTAGGTCCTACAAGAAGGGGAGACAAATAGAATATGACATCAATCTAAACTGGAGGAAGAAATTGTCCATAAACAAACTTAAGTGGCACTGACCAAACAATGATAGAGTGAAAATGAGCAGTGATCAGGCACATGGCCAATGTTCTCCGCTGGTGATAATAAGCGAGGCCTACTGTTGTTTCCTCAATTAAGTTAAGAATTTTTAACTAAAAAAGACAGATTAGAGTCTTTTCACTGTCTTCTCTTTACAGCAATAGCTATTTGCTTTCCAAACTGTTTTTCCGCAATTGAATTTCAAAATATTGCGATATGCCTGGCTTGGCCTCTTCACTGACAGTCGCAACTCAACAAACCTCTATTTGGTATTTGCTGCACACTCCCTTTCCTTCCGACTGTAGACAATGCGATTTAAAACTTTAAAGCTAACAATCCGCTGTGGCCAAATCATGCTTTAGTAGCCTATTATTAATTAATTTCTATACTGACAGGAGTAGGCCAACTAATTGAATTTACTTCAGGAAAGCTTAGCTTCTCCTAGCCTTATGGACACGCTGTCTACGTCAACCTTCTACCCCTCATAGTAGAACATTTGACCTATTCTATTAGTCAGCTTGTCAAGAAATATCCCAAACAGACACTGGGACAGTTGTGGGACGATAGATCCCAAATTCATACAAACAGTAGGCCTAGGCTACACACACACACACACACACACATATATATATTTTTTTTAATTTGATTTTAAGCAATGAGTTTGATGCAACAGATGACAACATTTAGCTTAAAATGTGAATGTGCATTTGGCTACTGGACAATGAAAGAAAGTTGAAAAACAATAGCACATAAGATATATAGACTACTGGTTTCAAAAGCATATGGAAGTTTTTATAAAATAATTGCCTCCGCTTGTAAAAGTATTGCTTCCGTCCCTGTCCTCGCCCCAACCTGGGCTTGAACCAGGGACCCTCTGCACCCATGGACAACAGTCACCCTCGAATCATTGTTATCTATTGCACCACAAAAGTTGCGACCCTTGCAGGGCAAGGGAAACGACTACTTCAAGCTCTCAAAGCGAGTTGTCACCAATTGAAATTCCACTAACGCATAGTCGGATTTTGTCTAAACTACTTTGACGAAGGTAAAACGTTCAGGTTTCAAACAATTAAGTAGCTATACGTTTTCAAAAGGCATACTGCCTCCAGCTCATTGCAAAGTGGTGCGTGACGAGCTGATGAAGCCTGCCTTCCGTTGCCTATGCATTTGAATGGTGAATGGAAAACGCGCTTCAATTACCGGTTGAAATAAATTTAAAAAATAGCCCTTTTTAATCTTGGCCATTTGAACTATTTTTAACATACACTGTCTGACATATTTTCTGCTCAAAGACCATCTGTCTGCTGTGCACGTTTGATAAATAAGATGCATAACAAATATACACATGCACCAATTGAATTCCAGTAAATAATGCAAATGTACAGACCGATAAGACCAAATATATTTACTTCAATTAGTATTTTGTCAATGAATATGCTTAAAATAATTATTTCCCCTCCATTTTAAATGTCCCGTGCCATTTTTTTATGAAACATTTAAAACTGGCTTTTTATACACCAAAAGCAGGGTGTTTCCTTCTAACAGAAACCCTGAGGTACACATTACCACAATTACATCGTACCCCTTAACCGTTTGGGTAACTATTTTCTTTATTTTTTAACTCTGCATTGTGGAGAAAGTAAGCATTTCGCGAAAAGACTACACTGTCGTATTGGGTGGATGTGACGAATAGAATGTGATTTAAAGAGCATCAACATTGTGAAAACAAAAAGGAACTTGGGAGCGTCTGCTTTTCAGCTGCTTATGACGCAGCGATAAAACCATTGCGGACCGTGCCCACCCACTAAAACTACTGGCTGTGATTGGCTCTTTAGCACAGATTTCCAAAACAAGTGGTCGAACACATTGTCGAGTTCAGAAGCACTTAACTAGTTTACTTACTAACGTTACCTAGCAATTGTTTTATGTTTAACCAAATCATTAATTTCAGTGATGCATGCTGAAGTATGCAACATGAACACGTATATACGGCCTTGTCTCTCGCGGCCTTCAAGCTGGTAGTAGCTAGCCAGCCAGCTACTGTATCGGCTTTCCGCTAGCTGACTAGAACTGCGACGTTCATTAATAAATGCAAAATAGTTAGCTAGGTCGTTCATTATAGTACCGAAGTAACGTAGATAACCAACTGTCCCTGATGGTTAAAACATTGTTTTACAAGTTAACGGCACAAACAATACAATTAGTTACCAGCTATGCACAGCCATAGCATGTGATCTGCTGTCAAGCGACCATGCTTTGCAATGCAGTAACGTGGCGTACTAGCCAACGAATTCGTTTGCATAAGTAACATGCTGTGGTTTGCTAACAAGCACTTTAGCCAGCTACAAATGAGCAAACTACCTAACTAGCTACACAAACGGGTATTAGCAAATCGTCAAATGCATCAATGTCTAACTAACATTAGTCAACAACATTAGCTTTACTTCGCTACCTATTATGATCACTTAGCTAATCATACATTGTTTCTTCTTAATTCCGGAACTTGTCAAAACGAACATGTCAATAGTGCCAATTTCAACAACCATGGCTAAAACATGCTAACAATGCTGGCAGGCGCCGTAACAGTGTTTCACCTGACAACAAAGGAACTGCGACAGATGAGGCTAAATCTGCTAGATTGTGGCTAACTAACCAACACTTGGTAAACTCGTGGCAGTCCAGATAGTAGGTAACGTTAACTAACAAATGCAGTCGTCGGGTCAGCTAGTTTGCCACTTCAGCAAATTAGTTTAACGCTAAACATAGTTGGTATACCGGTAGGCATTAAATAATTAAAATGTTTAGACAGTACGTTGGCTTCTTATTAATAGGCCGAAACGTTTGTTAAAATAAGATAGCTAACTCCCCAGCTAGTGTAGGTATGATTTATGACGAGCAAAACCACCGGTGCCCGGAGAACACTGCCCCCGCCCAGGCCTAAGATTTGAAGGGTAAGAACATTGGTTACAGATTATTTTTACAGATATAACTTGAATACGAGGAACATCATCTCCCACACTTATATTAAGGGGTTCTCAACCGTAATTTTCAATTAGTTAATTCTACAAAACTCACCCCAACAGCTTTCAGCACTGTCACCAGCGCCGCTAGAAGCAGCACGGCACATTACGTAGTGATCTAAGTGGAGTCCTACCGCGAGATTTCATATGACAGCGGTACAGGAGAAAACGTTGGAAATCATGTTTTTGGGGGTTTGTTCAAGAGCCGAACACCAGAGCCCAAGTTGAATGGATCAAATCAAACATATTTTTGTCATATGCGCCGAATACAGCAGACTTTACCGTGAAATGCTTACTTACGAACCCTTTCCCAACAATGCAGAGTTAAAAAGTAAGAAAATGATCTAATGAAAATAAACAATAGTAACACAATAAATAACAATAACGAGGTTATATACTAGGACTACCGGTACTGAGTCAATGTACAAGGGGTACGAGGTAGTTGAGATAATATGTACACATGTAGGTAAGGGTAAAAGTGACTCTGCAATCAGGATAGATAATAAACAGAGTAGCAGCTGTGTGTGTGTGTGTGTGTGTGTGTGTGTGTGTGGCGTCAATATGCATATGTGTGTGTTGGAGTGTCAGTGTAAGTATCTGTGAGTGTATGGGTAGACTAGAGTCCAGTGAGTGTGCATAGTCAGTGCAAAAAAGGGTAAATGGGGCCAATATGTGACATCAGGGTCAACATTTCAAAATGGTTTGATAAACATTTAAATGTGATTTTCTTGCAGCTCATTAAAGGAATAAGAGTCTAGATAGGCACAATGAGACCATAACTCATAGCAACAACAAAACACATTTACATGTAATTCAAAATGTCGCATGAAACATGGACCATGCATGTTTCTTTGTCATGCCCAGTAGCCAGGTCTGTTTGTGCTTTAGTCAACTTATTTATCATGTATAGCCATGCTAAACATTCCACAAGAATGTAAAAGACAAGCAACAGCATTTCTATATTTTGTAATAGTTAATATTGTCATTTAGTACAAGAATATAATACAATGGGTTCTGTCAACAAAATCATTGATAATTATTAATAATAACAATAACCAATAATTAAATCTTTATAATCAGTAAACTCTTCAAGCAGTGTGTGTGTGTGTGTGTGTGTGTGTGTGTGTGTGTGTGTGTGTGGTGTGTGTGTGTGTGTGTGTGTGTGTGTGTGTGTGTGTGTGTGTGTGTGTGTGTGTGTGTGTGTGTGTGTGTGTGTGTGTGAACTAGACATCACATTCATCACACTCTGAGAACGCGCCCTAGTAGTCTGGTCCAGCAGCCTTGCCAGTATTAACCTGTTTAAAAGTCTTACTCACATCGGCCACAGAGAGCGAGACAGTCTGGGACAGCGGGGGCTGTCATGCCTAGCTCAGTGTTGTTTGCCTTGAGGCAAGCATAGCAAGCAACCCCTCCTCTTTGGTTTTGTCTGAGTCCTCTGTCCTTTCACAATGAAATATGAAGAAACCCCTCAAGTTTTATGTCCACACACATACAAATAAATACTACAATTTACTATAGAATAATATATTATTTACTTTTGAATGTTATAGAATTCTGTTGTAAACTGTAGTACACTGTAGAATGCTATACTCCACACTGTAGTATCCCTTGAATGTGTAATGCTTACTATAGACTTTTGTATTATACTGTAGAATACTACACTACACACTGTACTATTCCTTGATCATGCGTAGTACTTACTTTAGAATTTTGTAGTATACTGTAGTATCCCTCGAATGTGTAATGCTTACTATAGACTTTTGTATTATACTGTAGAATACTATACTACACACTGTACTATTCCTTGATGATGTGTAGTACTTACTTTAGAATTTTGCAGTATACTGTAGTATCCCTCAATCATGTAGAGCCCTCATACACAACTCTGGACCTCGAAGCCAGTTCCACTGCAATTAGTCATCAGGTAGAACAGAAAACCAGCAGGCTCCGGAGCTTGTAGGTTAACAATTGAGTGCCCCTGATGTAGTACTTGCTTTAGAATTGTGTAGTGTATGGTAGAATACTATACTACACACTATAGTATCCCCCTCGACTGTGAAGTGCTTACTATAGAATGCATACTGTAGAATACTATACTACACACGTAGTATTCCTTGATCATACTCACATTAAGCATCTCCAATCCAAAATTAAATCTAGAATCAGCTTCGTATTTCGCAACAAAGCCTCCTTCACTCATGCTGCCAAACACCCTCGTAAAACTGACTATCCTACCGATCCTGGACTTCGGCAATGTCATTTACCAAATAGCCTCCAACACTACTCAGCAAATTGGATGTAGTCTATCACAGTGCCATCCGTTTTGTCACCAAAGCCCCATATACTACCCACCACTGCGACCTGTATGCTCTCGTTGGCTAGCCCTCGCTACATATTCGTCGCCAAACCCACTGGCTCCAGGTCATCTATAAGTATTTTCTAGGTAAAGCCCCGCCTTATCTCAGCACACTGGTCACCATAGCACACGCTCCAGCAGGTTTATTTCACTGGTCATCCCCAAGCCAACACCTCATTTGGCCACCATTCCTTCCAGTTCTCTGCTGCCAATGACTGGAACGAATTGCAACAATCACTGAAGCTGGAGACTTATATTTCCCTCTCTAACTTTAAGCATCAGCTGTCAAAGCAGCTTACCAATCACTGAACCTGTACCCAGCCCATCTGTAAATAGCACACCCAACTACCTCATTCCCATATTGTTATTTTTTAAACATTTTGTTACTCTTTTGCACCCCAGTATCTCTACTTGCACATCATCATCTGCAAATCTATCACTCCAGTGTTAATGCTAAATTGTAATTATTTTGACTCTATGACCTATTTATTGCCTCTACATACATTTTTCTATTGTGTTATTGACTGTGTGTTTGTTTATCCCATGTGTAACTCTGTGTTGTTGTTTTTGTCGCACTGCTTTGCTTTATCTTGGCCAGGTCGCAGTTGTAAATGAGAATTTGTTCTCAACCTGTCACGTTCGTCGTAAGGATCGGACCAAGGCGCAGTGTGAGTAGAGTTCCACATCATTTTAATAAATCAAAACTCACTGAACAAAACAACAAACAACCAACCAAACGAATCGTGACTCTATACAAATAGTGCTGACAGGCAACCATACATAGACAAGATCCCACAACACAAATGAGGAAAATGACCACCCAATCAGAGACAATGATAAACAGCTGTCCCTGATTGGGAACCATATCAGGCCAACATAGACATACAAAAACCCCTAGACATACAAAAACCCTAGACATACAAAAACTAGAGTACCCACCCTAGTCACACCCTGACCTAACCAAAATATATAGAAAAACAGAGATTTCTAAGGTCAGGGCGTGACACAACCGGCCTACCTGGTTAAATAAAGGTGAAATAAAATACATTTAAAAAATGTAGTGCTTACATTGTGTTGTAGTATACTATGTAGAATACTATACACACTGTAGTATACCTCGATCACGTAGTTCTTACTTTATAATTTTTTTATTGTTTGGACTACTATCTAGCTTTACTGCTAGGTTTGTCAGTGCTGTTTTGATTTGAACGTGCCGTACTTGGGGAGCTCATGCCTGGGATTTCCTCTGAGGTTCCCCCTTGATAGTGCATTGCTTACTATACAATTTTGTAGGATACTGTAGAGCCGTGGTTCCCAAACTTTTTATAGTCCGGTACCCCTTCAAACATTCAACCTCCAGCTGCATACCCCCTCCAGAACTAGGGTCAGCTCACTCTCAAATGTTGTTTTTTGCCATCATTGTAAGCCTGCCACACACACACACTATACGATACATTTATTAACTATAAGAATGAGTGTGAGTTTTTGTCACAACCCGGCTCGTGGGAAGTGACAAAGAGCTCTTATAGGACCAGGGCACAAATAATAATAATCAACAATTTTGCTCTTTATTTAACCATCGTACATAATAAACCTTATTTGTTCATCAAAAATTGTGAATATCTCACCACAGGTTAATGAGAAGGATATGCTTGAAAGGATGCACATACTGTAACTCTGCAATGTTGGGTAGTATTGGAGAGAGTCTCAGTCTGTACCTGTATTTAATTTTCTTGCTAGTGAGGGCCGAGAATCCACTCTCACATAGGTAACTAGTTGCAAAGGGCATCAGTGTCTTAACAGCGTGATTTGCCAAGGCAGGATACTCTGAGCGTAGCCCAATCCAAAAATCTGGCAGTAGCTTCTGATTAAATTCAATTTTCACAGAACCTCTTGTTGAAATTTCAATGAGGCTCTTTTGTTCAGATATTGATAAGTGAACTGGAAACAGGGCATGAAAGGGATAACGAATCCAGTTGTTTGTCTCATCCGTTTTGGGAAAGTACCTGCGTAATTGCGCACCCAACTCACTCAGGTGCTTCATTATATCACATTTGACATTGTCCTTAAGCTTGAGTTCATTTGCACACAAAAAATCATACAATGATGGAAAGACACATGTGTTGTCCTTGTTAATGAAGACAGAGAAGAGCTCCAACTTCTTAATCATAGCCTCAATTTTGTCCCACACATTGAATATGGTTGCGGAGAGTCCCTGTAATCCTAGATTCAGGTCATTCAGGCAAGAAAAAACATCACCCAGATAGGCCAGTCATGTGAGAAACTCGTCATCATGCAAGCGGTCAGACAAGTGAAAATGATGGTCAGTAAAGAAAACTGCTCATCTCGCAATTGATAACCAGCACACTTCTGTATGTTGTAAAAGCGTTACATGGTCGCTGCCCATATCATTGCATAGTGCAGAAAATACATGAGAGTTCAGGGGCCTCGGTTTAACAAAGTTAACCATTTTCACTGTAGTGTCATTAAAACATATTTCAAGCTGTCAGGCATTCCCTTGGCAGCAAGAGCCTCTTGGTGGATGCTGTAGTGTACCCTAGTGGCGTCGGGAGCAATTGCTTGCACGTGCGTTACCACTCCACTATGTCTCCCTGTCATGTTTTTTGCACCATCAGTACAGACACCAACATGAGCAGCAGCTACATTTGGCTACATACTGACCATTAGTGGAATTCCCATGAGAGAGTAACACTTAATGTGATTCGATGTTAATTATTTGAGTAAGCTACCTGTATTTTACATTGTATTGTTATTTCACTGAACACTAGATGGTTTAATTTGATTTTTGGCAGTGAAATGTGGCTACTCAGGCGAGAAAAAAACTCACCCGAATGTATAGCCCCATTGGAAAATGTAAATGGCTGTTTGAAAATGTGAATTACATTTTTAAATATTAAAAAAACAAGCTTTTTTTTATGTCATACCCCTGACGGCATTGCACATACCCCAGTTTGGGAATACTTGCTAGAGAATACTCCACGCTGTAGTATCCCTTGATTTGTATTTGAACAAGCAATGTTTATTAAAGATTAGAGGATTAAGTTTGCTTGTTTGACAGATAAACACACATTATCAAGAGTACACCAAAATGAATTCTTAGAGCTGTTACTTCCACTAGATAGCTTTCTGAAATACAACAGTGCTTTCAGACACTCAGCTGACCAAGTTCACAAGATGACCAAAAACAGTGAAACAATACTGTACTTCTGATGGTAGAAAATAACAGTTAAGCACTGTATTTACATAAACAATTGCCATTTTAGAAATACAAATGACTTTACTTAGACAGTCACCTGTATTTGAGTTACAGGGTATATTAAGTGGTAGTGTCCTGTCTTTTCAGGCTGTTGGCCTGAGGTAGGAATAGACAGGTTTAAATAGTGGAGTAGGGTAGTGTTTTTATTTATTCATTTTTTTTGTACTTTTTTGTAGTTACAGTCTTGTCCCATCGCTGCAACTCCCGTACGGAGAGGTGAAGGTCGAGAGCCATGTTTCCCCTGAAACTGCTCGCTTAACCCGGAAGCCTGACACTGCTCACTTAACCCGGAAGCCAACCACACCGATGTGTCGGAGGAAACTCCGCACAGCTGGCAACCGAAGTCAGGGTGCATACGCCCAGCCAGCCACAAGGAGTTGCTAGAGCGCGAAGGGACAATAACATCCTGGCCGGTCAAACCCTCCCCTAACCCCGGT
Source organism: Oncorhynchus mykiss (assembly GCF_013265735.2). NCBI lineage: Eukaryota > Metazoa > Chordata > Actinopteri > Salmoniformes > Salmonidae > Oncorhynchus > Oncorhynchus mykiss. The sequence continues at coordinate 52,643,777 of NC_048580.1, read as the reverse complement.
GACGCTGGGCCAATTGTGCGCTGCCTCATGGGTCTCCCTGTGGCGGCTGACTGCGACACAGTCTGGCATTGAACCCGGGTCTGTAGTGACACCTATAGCCCTGCAATGCAGTGTTGTTGATTTATTGTTCTTTATTCAAGCAAAGTATAAGGGAGTTATACTCCAGTCTCGTTGGTGGCGGTAATGTAACATTTATTGGACGGCAACCGCCGTTAAACCTCAATGAAGTAGAAGAAGGTTTATCAAATGAAATTTTATTTGTCACATGTGCCGAATACAACAGGTGTACAACAGAATACAACCTTAGTGAAATGCTTACTTACAAGCTTATAACCAAGAATGCAGTTAAGAAAATACCTAAAAAGAAAAAGTAAGAGATAAGAAAAACAAACAATTAAAGAACAGCAGTAAATAACAATAGCGGGGCTATATACAGCGGGAACAGGTACAGAGTCAATGTGTCAATGTGCGGGGGCACCGGTGTCGAGGTAATTATGTACATGCGGGGAGGTCTATTAAAGTGGCTATGCATAGATGATAACAGAGAGTAGCAGCAGCGTGGGAGGAAGGGGGGGGGGGGTGCAAATAGTCCAGGTAGCCATTTGATTTGCTGTTCAGGAGTCCTATGGCTTGGGGGTAGAAGCTGTTTAGAAGCCTCTTGGAACTAAACTTGGTGCTCCGGTACCGCTTGACTAGGGTGGTTGGAGTCTTTGACAATTTTTAGGGCCTTCCTCTGACACCACCTGGTATAGAGGTCCTGGAGGATGATGTACAGGGCCGTACGCACTACCCTCAGAGGCCGAGCAGTTGCCATACCAGGCATTGATGCAACCTGCCAGGACGCTCTCAATGGAGCAGCTGTAGAACCTTTTGAGGATCTGAGGACCCATGCCAAATCTTTTCAAACTCCTGAGGGGGAATAGGTTTTATCGTGCCCTCTTTACGACTGTCCTGGTGTGCTTGGACCATGTTAGTTTGTTGGTGATGTGGACACCAAGGAACTTGAAGCTCTCAACCTGCTCCACTACAGCCCTGTCGATGAGAATGCCCTGTCGATGCTTGTTTGTAGGTGACCAAATACTTATTTTCCACCATAATTTGCAAATAAATTCATTAAAAATCCTACAATGTGATTTTCTGGATTTGTTTTCTCATTTTGTCTGTCATAGTTGAAGTGTACCTATGATGAAAATTACAGGCCTCTCTCATCTTTTTAAGTGGGAGAACTTGCACAATTGGTGGCTGACTAAATACTTTTTTGCCCCACTGTAAGTTATTTAGCTCATCTGGTAGGCTCGTGACATGTAGCTCCAGGCTGTGCTTCCCTTTGTAGTCTGTAATAGTTTGCAAGCCCTGCCACATACAACGAGCGTCGGAGCCAGTGTAGTATGATTCAATCTTAGTCCTGTATTAACACTTTGCCTGTTTGATGGTTCGTCAGAGGGCATAGCGGGATTTCTTATAAGCTTATAAGGTTAGAGTCTCGCTCCTTGAAAGCGGCAGCTCTACCCTTTAGCTTAGTGCGAATGTTGCCTGTAATCCATGGCTTCTGGTTGGGGTATGTACGTACAGTCACTGTGGGGACGACGTCTTCAATGCACTTATTGATCAATCCAGTGGTGTACTCCAATGCCATCGGAAGAATCCCAGAAAATATTCCAGTCTGTGCTAGCAAAACAGTCCTGTAGTTTAGCATCTGCTTTGTCTGACCACTTTCTTTTAATTGACCTGTGACTGGAACTAATTGCAGAAATGGTTGAAGTAGGAGACTTTTATCTCCCTCACCAATTTTAAACATCAGCTATCTGAGCAGCTAACCGATCACTGCAGCTGTACATAGTCCATCGGTAAATAGCCCACCCAATTTACCTACCTCATCCCCATACTGTTTTTATTTATTTAATTTTCTGCTCTTTTGCACACCAGTATCTCTACCTGCACATGACCATCTGATCATTTATCACTCCAGTGTTAATCTGCTAAATTGTAATTATTCGCCTACCTCCTCATGCCTTTTGCACACAATGTATATAGACTCTTTTTTTCCCTTCTACTGTGTTATTGACTTGTTTATTGTTTACTCCATGTGTAACTCTGTGTTGTTGTCTGTTCACACTGCTATGCTTTATCTTGGCCAGGTCACAGTTGTAAATGAGAACTTGTTCTTAACCAGCCTACCTGGTTAAGATAAAGAATTGTACCAAACACATCCTCAGAGAGCAACTACTCCCAACCATCCAGGAACAGTTTGGTGATGAACAATGCCTTTTCCAGCATGATGGAGCACCTTGCCATAAGGCAAAAGTGATAACTAAGTGGCTCAGGGAACAAAACATCGATATTTTGGGTCCATGGCCAGGAAACTCCCCAGACCTTAATCCCATTGAGAAATTGTGGTCAATCCTCAAGAGGCGGGTGGACAAACAAAAACCCACAAATTCTGACATCAGTCAGGATGTGGCCCAGAAGTTAATTGACACCATGCCAGAGTGGATTGCAGAGGTCTTGAAATAGAAGGGTCAACACTGCAAATATTGACTCTTTGCATCAACTTCATGTAATTGTCAATAAAAGCATTTGACACTTATGAAATGCTTGTAATTATTCTTCAGTATTCCATATTAACATCTGTCAAAAAATATCTAAAGACACTGAAGCAGCACACTTTGTGAAAATCTATATTTGTGTCATTCTCAAAACTTTTGGCCACGACTGTATTATTCGTTTTATGATGATTGTTGATGATTCATACTGGTAAAGCCAAAAGGAACTGCCAGTTGGTTTAGAATCTTTGTACAGAATTCAATGCTCGATGATGTGGCAGATGTGCCCTCTAACCATCTCTATGGTCATGTGAGCCCGGAGGGCACTCGTTGCAGGTGTGCCCTCTATATAACTCTATGGAATGGTATTTTTTTTACGAGATTTGAGGCAAGGTTATTATAGTTTTGTGATTTAATTAGTTTTTATTTTTATTTGTTTTTATATTTTATTTTAAATTCAGTTTAGTTTCAGTTCAATTTCCGCCTTGATTTACTAGTTTTGATTTAGTTTCAGTTTAATAATTTTTTAAAAATAATTTTCTTTAGTTTTAGTGTTCGGGACAGAAATAGCCTATGCATTGGAGGTTAGGAGCCATTTATGTGTTGTAGGCCTATAGTTAGCTTTATTGAGATGTCACTTATTGCCACTTGGGAAAAGTAATACAAAGTGTTCATACCCATTGACTTAATCCACATTTTGTTGTGTTACAGCCTGAATTAAAAATTGATTAAATATATTATTTTGATCAGCCATCTACACATAATACCCCATAATGACAAAGTAATTGATTTATTTCTGTGCACATTTATTGAAAATGAAATACAAAAATATTAAATTTATGTAAGTATTTACACTCCTGAGCCAATATTTTGTAGAATCACCTTTTGGCATCGATTAAAGCTGTGAGTCTTTCTGGGTAAATCTATAAGAACTTTCTGTATTGTGCAACATTTGTCCATTATTCTTTTCAAAATTCTTAAAGCTCTGTCAAGTTGGTTGTTGATCATTGCTAGAAAATCATTTTCAGGTCTTGCCGTAGATTTAAGTCAAGACTAACTCAGCCACTCAGGAACTTTCACTGACTTCTTGGTAAGCAACTCCAATGTAGATTTGGCTTTGTGTTTTAGGTTGTCGTGCTGAAAAGTGAATTTATCTCCCAGTGTCTGGTGGAAAGCAGACAGAACCAGGTTTTCCAGTAGGATTTTGCCTGTGCCTAGCTCCCTGAAAAATTACCCAGTCCATACCCATAACATAATGCATCCACCACTATGCTTGAAGATATGGAGAGTGGTACTCAGTAATATGTTGTATTGGATTTGCTTCAAACATAACACTCACTCAGGACAGAAAGCTCACTTCTTTGTCACATTTTTTACAGTATTACTTTAGTGCCTTGTTGCAAACAGGATGCATGTTTAGGAATATTTTTTGTCTTTCCAGGCTTCCTTCTTTTCACTTTGTTAATTAGGTTATTATTGTTAAGTAACTAAACTCATGACAGATCAACAACATTGTTCTCCTATCACAGGAATTAAACTCTAACTGTTTCAAAGTCACCATTGGCCTCATGGTGAAATCCCTGAGTGGTTTCCTTCCTCTCCGGCAACTGAGTTAGGAAGGACACCTGTATCTTCACCAAGCTTAAAGGGATATTCAATGTCTGCTTTTTTTTCCTCATCTACCAATAAGTGCCCTTCTTTGCGAGGTATTGGAAAAACCTCCCTGATCTTTGCGGTTGAAAGTGTGTTTGATTGACGGAGGGATCTTACAGATAATTGTATGTGTTGGGTACAGAGAGGAAGTAGTCATTCAAAAATCATGTTAAAAAAGATTATTGTACACAGTGTTAAGCGGAGCAGCACAGGGGAACCCAAGAGCAGACTCAAACCAGGAAACAGGGTTGAATGAACCAAGATATTTATTGTAACACAGGGAGAGATGAAATGCAGATCCAGGGAAGCTTGGATGAGTTGTAGGAAACCAGATGAGGTTGTAGTGAGCTGGGTTGAGACAGGGTAAACAGGTCTGGAGGGGAATCCAAGGGAGTGATGAAGAGTTGAATCCAGAACAGGGTAGCAGGGTGGTGAGATGTGGAACAGGAGACAGGAACCAACGTTAGAGCGGCAAAACTGCAGTGAGAGGAGAAACAGCATCAGGCAAGGAAATAGGCACAGGAGGATCTTAAATGCTAAAAGCATGACTGACTGAATGGAGATTACGATCTGGCAGAGTGTAAGTGGCAGGACTGAGTATTTGTAGAGGTATTGATTATGGAACAGGTTGCAGCTGGTGGGGAACTGCTCTGACTCCAGTGCACCTGTCTCCACACACACACACACACACACACACACACACACACACACACACACACACACACACACACACACACGGAGAGAACTAGGGGAATGACTGCAGGTTAAGGAGACACCGGATGTCCACTAGGGGGTGTAGCAGGAGCAGATGTGACACAGTGAGTCTATGCAATTTATGTGACTTGTTAAGCAATTTTTTACTCCTGAACTTATGTAGGCTTGACATAAAGGGGTTGAATACTTATTGACTCAAGATATTCAGCTTTTCCTTTTTAATTACATTTGTAAACATTTAGAAAAACATAATTCTACTTTTGTGTGTAGGCTAGTGACATTTAACATTTTTTAAAATCTATTTTAAATTCATCTCAACCACCTCCAACTCAACCAACTCAATCATGAAGTTTGCAGACGACACTACAGTGGTAGGCTTGATTACCAACAACGACGAGATGTCCTACAGGGTGGAGGTGAGGGCCCTCGGAGTGTGGTGTCAGGAAAATAACCTCACACTCAACGTCAACAAAACAGAGGAGATGATCGTGGACTTCAGGAAACAGCAGAGGGAGCACCCCCCATCCACATCGACAGGACAGTAATGGAGAAGGTGGAAAGTTTTAAGTTCCTCGGTGTACACATCACAGACTGAATTTGTCCACCCACACAGACCGAGTAGTGAAGAAGGCGCAACAGCAACAGATGCACAATCGAGAGCATCCTGTCGAGCTGGTACAGCAACTGCTCCGCCCACAACCGTAAGGCTCTCCAGAGGTCTGCACAACGCATCACCGGGGGCAAACTACCTGCCCTTCAGGACATCTACACCACTCGATGTCACAGGAAGGCCATTAAGATCATCAAGGACAACAATCACCCGAGCCACTGCCTGTTCACGCCGCTATCATCCAGAAGGCGAGGTCAGTACAGGTGCATCAGAGCTGGGACCGAGAGACTGAAAAACAGCTTCTATATCAAGGCCATCAGTTTTTTATTTTACCTTTATTTAAAAAAAAAAAAAGGTTAACCCACAGCCTGGGAACAGAACTGCCTGTTCAGGGGCAGAAGGACATATTTGTACCTTGTCAGCTCAGGGATTTGAACTTGCAATCTTCCGGTTACTAGTCCAACGCTCTAACCACTAGGCTACCCTGCCACCCCTTTTAAACAGCCATCACTAACATTGAGTGGTTGCTGCAAACATACTGACCCAAATCTCTAGCCACTTAATAATAAAAAATTGGATGTAATAAATGTATCACTAGTCACTTTAAACAATTCCACTTTATATGATGTTTACATACCCTGCATTACTCTTATCTAATCTTATTTGTATATACTGTACTCTATACCATCTACTGCATCTTGCCTATGCCGTTCGGCCATCGCTGATCCATATATTTATATGTACATATTCTTATTCATTCCTTTACACTTGTGTGTGTATAAGATAGTTGTTGTGAAATTGTTAGATTACTTGTTAAGATATTACTGCATGGTTGGAACTAGAAGCACAAGCATTTCGCTACACTCGCATTAACATCTGCTAACCATGTGTATGTGATCACATTTGTATTATTTGATTTGATGAGGTAGTCACCTGGAATGCATTTCAATTATCAGGTGTGCCTTGTTAAAAGTACATTTGTGGAAATTCTTTCCATCTTAATGTGTTTGAGCCAATCAGTTATGTTGTGACAAGGTAGGGGTGGTGTACAGAAGATAGCCCTATTTGGTAAAAAACAAAGTCCCTGTCAATCCAGAAAATTAAGAACTTAGAAAGTTTTTTCAAGTGCAGTCGAAAAAACCAGCAAGCGCTATAATGAAACTGTCTCTCAATGAGGACCACCACAGGAAAGGAAGAGACAGAGTACCTCTGATGCAGAGGATAAGTTCATTAGTTACCAGCCTCAGAAATCGGCAATTAACTGCATCTCCGATTGCAGCTCCAATAAATGCTTCACAGAGTTCAAGTAACAGACATCTCAAAATCAACTGTTCAGAGGAGACTGAGTAAATCAGGCCTTCATGGTCAAATTGCGCTATGATGAAACTGGCTCTCATGAGGGCCGCCACAGGAGGAAAGACCCAGAGTTACCTTTGCTACAGAGGATAAGTTCATTAGTTAACTGCACCTCAGATTGCAGCCCAAATAAATGCTGCAAAGAAACCACTACTAAAAGGACACCAATCTTGGGCCAAGAAACACGAGCAATGGACATTAGACCAGTGGAAATCTGTCCTTTGGTCTGATGAGTCCAAATGATTGATTTTTGGTTCCAACCGCCATGTCTTTGTGAGACAGAGTTGGTGAATGTATCATCTCTGCATGTGTGGTTCCCACCATGAAGGAGGAGGTGTGATGGTGCTTTGCTGGTGAAACTGTCTGTGATTTATTTAGAATTCAAGGCACACTTAATCAGCATGGCTACTACAGCATTTTGCAGCGATATGACATCCCATTTGGTTTGTGCTAAGAGGGACTATCATTTTCACAAACCTCCAGTTTGTGTAAGGTCTATTTGACCAAGAAGGAGAGTGATGGACTGCTGCATCAGATGACCTGGCCTCCACAATCACCCTACCTCAACCCAATTGAGATGGTTTGGGATGAGTTGGAGCACAGAGTGAAGGAAAAACAGCCAACAAGTGCTCAGCATATGTGGGAACTCCTTCAAGACTGTTATTAAAGCATTCCAGGTGAAGCTCGTTTAGAGAATTCCAAGTGTGTGCAAAGCTGTCATCAAAGGGTGACTACTTTGAAGAACCTAAAATATGAAATACATTTTTGAAATGCACTTTTTGGGTTACTCCATGATTACATGTGCTATTTCGTAGTGTTGATGTTGCCACTATTATTCTACAATGTAGAAAATAGTACAACCTAAAGTAAACCCCTTGAATGAGTAGGTGTGTCCAAACTTTTGACTGGTACTGTAGGTTTAATTTGGATAAGCGCCTAGATGGGTGGATTGTTTACACCAATCCAATGCTTTTTTAAAACTTTAGTAGTAGATGTAAGAATTAGGTACCTTTACCTGACATTATGTTTATGTAATATGAAACCTTTATCACTGACTAACCCTTTCAAATAGGGTTAATAAAAACAGCTGCAACAGCAAAAACATCTATCAGTTCACAGCAAGCCAGCTTGTGTGTGTGTGTGTGTGTGTTCTGGTTTATCTTCAAGTAGACTATGCATTCCAGAGAGGTGGTCGTTCGGTTTCTCAACCCTGATGACAGTGGTCCACAGATGAAGAATATTCTACGAATGCATGGGCAGAAACCAGTTCCAGTCCCACAAGGCACAGCTTTGGATAAACAACAATCCTTGACTGCCAGAACTGGAGAGGTGACTCTGTAAACATGCCACCCTTTACCTCTTCCAGGTATTTCTGCAGCTCCCACAGGGCACTTAATGCCCTGCCAGGTTGACCCTCCAGCTGGACAGTGACCTCAGACAAAATCTTTGATGTGAGGAAGTTATATTTCTAATGCACTGTGGTCGGGATGCTTGCTGGATTCATCATGCTGGCATGACAATTTATGAGGGTTTGTATTTATTTTGGACATTTGGTTTTTCCAAATGTTTTTAATTTTGATTTATAATACATGCCATTTAGCAGTCATGCGTGCATACATTTTAAGCATGGGTGGTACCAAGTATCAAACCCAATACCCTGGAATTTCAGCACACTTATAGGGAAGGTCACTCAACAAGCACAGCACTTACACAAATTACTGATGATTTGCTGAGAGAAATGGATGATAAAATGATAGTGGGGGCTGTTTTGTTAGACTTCACCAGAAGTACATTATTGTTTGTACCTGTTTTTGGTCATCTTGTGAACCTGTTTAGCTGATTCTCTGTAAATGCAGTGTTGTATTTCAGGAAGCCATCTAGTGGAAGAAACAGATCTAAAGTCATTTTGGTGTATTCTTGTTAATGTGTGTTATTTATCGATGTCAAACAAGCAAACCTAATCTTCCAAGCTTTAATAAACATTGCTTGTTCTTTATACTGTATCTGCCTAGGTACTGTTTCCATTTAATGGGTCCATAACGTGCCTAAAACACTTAATGTTAAAATTGTAATAAAAATATAATATTTTTGCTAAGGTGTTGTCTGGACCATTACATTGCTCAGAACTGTTGACCCAACTCAATAGGTGGCCTGTCACGAACCTCTCTTATGTTCTGGTTGAGGTGTTCCCCTCATTAAACAGTAACTGGCGTAGTCTGGTAGTTGTGCCATTTTAGCTAACCCTAATCAGCAGGTGTTACTGCAATATACTAGTCATGTCAGCAAAAACACTACAGTAAATAGTATATACATATGGGAATACTACAGTATTTAGACCGTAGTATACTTATATCACTCATCAGACAAGTTTTTGAAAAGCATGGAATATTATAGCTTTTCACATCATGTTTGTAGGAAACTCTCCAACGGAGCTCAACCAGTGATTCATAGTGCTGTAGTGATTCATATGTTGATGATGTAAATAATATTGCTGGTCTGTAGTGTGTAATGAGGAGCAACCAGAAGCTGTACTTTTATGAAATTGCTTATTCCAGTTCCTAATAAGCACTCACCCATTAAGAAAATTACTGTAAAAACTGTTAAATCCCCTTGGATTGATGAGGAACTGAAATATAATATGGTTGAGAGGGATGAGGCAAAAGGTATGGCAAATAAGTCTGGCAGCCCAATTTATTAGCAAACGTACTGCATATTAAGAAATCATGTGACTAAACTAAATTAAAATAAACTATACTCTGAAACAAAGATCATTTCTATTAAGAATGATAGTAAAAAGCTTTGGGGAACCTTAAATTACATTTTGGGGAAAAAAGTCAACTCGGCTCCATCATTCATTGAATCAGATGGCACTTTCATGCTAAATTGTAATTTTTTCACCTTTATGGCCTATTTTTTGCGTTACCTCCCTAATCTTCTACATTTGCACACACTGTACATAGATTTTTCTATTGTGTTACTGACTGTATGTTTGTTTATGTGTAACTCTGTTGTTGTTGTTTTTGTCGCACTGCTTTGCTTCATCTTGGCCAGGTCGCAGTTGTAAATGAGAACTTGTTCTCAACTGGCCTACCTGGTTAAATAAAGGTGGAATGAAAAAATTCATCACAAAGCCCACTGATATTGCCAACTACTTTAATGACTTTTTCATTGGCAAGATAAGCAAACTAAGGGGTGAGATGCCACCAACAAATGCTGACACTACACATCCAAGTATATCGGACCAAATTATGAAAGACGAGAATTGTACTTTTGAAATCTGTAAAGTCAGTGTGGAAGAGGTGAAAAAATTATTGTTGTCTATCAACAATGACAAGCCACCGGGGTCTGACAATCTGGATGGAAAATTACTGAGGATAATAGCAGACGATATTGCCACTCCTATTTGTCACATCTTCAATTTAAGCCTACTAGAAAGTGTGTGCCCTCAGGCCTGGAGGGAAGCTAAAGTCATTCCGCTACCCAAGAATAATAAAGCCCCCTTTACTGGCTCAAATAGCCGACCAATAAGCCGGTTACCAACCATAGTAAACTTCTGGAAAAAAATGTGTTTGACCAGATACAATGCTATTTCACAGTAAACAAATTGACAACAGAATTTCAGCACACTTATAGGGAAGGTCACTCAACAAGCACAGCACTTACACAAATTACTCATGATTTGCTGAGAAATGGATGATAAAATGATAGTGGGGGCTGTCTTGTTAGACTTCAGTGCAGCTTTTAACATTATTGATCATAGTCTGCTGCTGGAAAAACTTGTTATGGCTTTACACTCCCTGCTTTAATGTGGATAAAGAGTTACTTGTCTAACAGAACACATAATCCAGGTAGAATCAGGAATTCCCCCGGGTAGCTGTTTAGCCCCCTTGCTTTTTTCCATTTTTACTAACATGCCACTGACTTTGAGTAAAGACAGAGTGTCTATTTATGCGGATGACTCAACACTATACATGTCAGCTACTACAGTTACTGAAATGACTGCAACACTTAACAAAGAGCTGCAGTTGGTTTCAGAGTGGGTGGCAAGGAATAAGTTATCCCTAAAACTAAAAGCATTGTATTTGGGAAAAATCATTCACTAAACCCTAAACCTCAACTAAATCTTGTAATAAATAATGTGGAAATTGAGCAAGTTGTCACACCTTGACTACTGTTCAGTCGTGTGGTCAGGTGCCACAAAAAATGACTTTGGAAAATTGCAATTGGCTTAGAACAGGGCAGCACAGAGAGCAAATATTAATAATATGCATGTCAATCTCTCCTGACTCAAAGTGGAGGAGAGATTTACTTCATCACTACTTGTATTTTTGAGAGGTATTGACATGCTAAATGCACCGAGCTGTCTATCTAAACTACTGGCACACAGCTCAGACACGCATGCATACCCCACAAGACATCTCTTCACATTCTCCAAGTCCATTACAGACAATGGGAAGAGCACAGTACTACATAGAGCCATGACTACATGGAACTTTATTCCACATCAAGTAACTGATGCAAGCAGTAAAATTTGATTTAAAAAACAAATAAAAAAAACAACTTATGGAACAGTGGGGACTGTGAAGCAACACAAACATAGGCACAGACACATGAACAACACACAACAACATACACACTATACACACATATATAGTAGGGTAGATGTGGTAGAGTAGGGGCCTGAGGGAACACAGTGTGTTGTGAAATCTGTGAATGTATTGTAATGTTTTAAATGGTATAAACTGGCTTAATTTTGCTGGACCCCAGGAAGGGTAGCTGCTGCCTTGGAATCAGCTAATGGGGATCAATAATAAATACAAATACAAACCATCTTGTTCTCAAGTGACTGGACATTTGACAATAAAACTACTGGAAGTGACTTGCCAATGATTATTTTATTAAAACCAAGACTTCTATTACTTGTTAACTTTACTGGAATATTTGTGTACTTTGTAATATTGACAACAAAAAATACACCACATTTTTCACATGATGTATTATGAATAGGCTACATTGGAAATCTCCTCCTCCGTCTTTATTGGCATCTGCACAGTCACGTGCCAGGTGGTGTGTTTGCAACACCATCAAAAAGCTTTACTCACAAGCACTCACAATAAAAATACAGAAACAATACAAATATTTACAACATTGTGAAGTCAGGGTTAGTCCTAACTGGGGCTTGAGCCTGTGACCTTGTGACTGTCAACACCTTTGCTGTTATGCCAAGAGATCTGAACCTCTTGATGAGGCTGCTACATTACCCACTTCCTTCTCAGAGTACTTCACTCCTGTAGATTCCTCACACCTGCTACATGCTCTTGGGGTCCAACCCACTTCTGACAATATTGTAGACAAATCAGGGGGTGGTCCTGACCGAGGATTGAACCCACAACGTTGTGACAGTCAACACACCACCTTAGCTGTTACACCAAGGGGTCCCACTTCAATAAAGTTGTAAAGTGAAACTATTGACATAAGTGAAGGCCTGTGTATCATAGGAATTCAGTCAGCTGTTCATTATTTCCACCGTTTGGGTGGTAGGGGATTTGCAGGGTAAACACTTGACAAGTATTTCTAGTGCAGATCAATGATGTAAACAAACACTAGATTGCTGATGCTTTGTATTGGCCAATGGGGGGCTATGAAGCCACCGTCCACCATATTGGTACTTCTCAGAAGGAGCAGTCAAAGATTTTCTTATAACTAACCCAAGATAGACCACAGCCTGTTGTTTTCAATGGGAGCAAATGAATCATACTGGACAGAACAAGCAAGGAGGTGGGCAGAGCCTAGCACGAGCAAACAACATTCTATTGGCGCATTCTAGCATGTATTTGCAGGTTTCTGTTAGGGAACGCCAACTCTGAAGTGTGTGTGCAATAATTACATTTTCCCTTGCACTCCTTCTAAACAACATTTAAAAAAAACTTTGGCAAAGGGTAAAGTCTACAAAACTTAGTCCACTCTGTCCGTAAACAGATTATAGTTTTGGGAAAAGAAAGCTGTATTGAGATCAAATGTTTCATCAATGAGAAAATTAGCAGATGGCTGAATGCTTGTGTTGTCCATGTACACACAACAACTGAAAACCAATTCTGTTTCGGCACTTTGTCTTAAAAATGTAGGCCACACAAAGCTCACAGAACGGGACCACTGAGTGCTGAAGCGAGTAAAACAAATAGTCTATTCTTAGTTGCAACACTCACTACCGAGTTCCAAACCGCCTCTGGAACCAACGTCAGCATAACTATTCATCGGGAGCTTCATGAAATGGGTTTCCATGGCCAAGCAGTCGCACACAAGCCTAAGATCACCATGTGGAATGCCAAGCGTCGGCAGGAGTGGTGTAAAGCTTGCCGCCATTGGACTCTGAAGCAGTGGAAACGCTTTCCCTGGAGTGATGAATCATGGTTCACCATCTGGCAGTTCGACGGACAAATCTGGGTTTGGCGGATGCCAGGAGAACGCTTTTGATGTCTTAACTATTATTGTACAGTGTAGAAAATAGTAAAATAGAAATAAAAGAAAAACCCTGGAATAAGTAGGTGTCCAAACATTTGACTGGTTGAGTGGCAAGAAAAAGTATGTGAACCATTTGGAATTACCTGGATATCTGCATAAATTGGTCATGACATTTGATCTGATTTTCATCTAAGTCACAACAATAGACAAACAGTATGCTTAAACTAATAACACAAATGGTATTTTTCTTGTCTATATTGAATACATCATTTAAACATTCACAGTGTAGTTTGGAAAAAGTATGCGAACCCAGAGGCTAATGACTTCTCCAAAAGCTATTTGGAGTCAGGAGTCAGCTAACCTGGAGTCCAATCAATGAGATGAGATTGGAGATGTTGATTAGAGCTGCCTTGACCTATAAATACATTCACAAAATTTGAGTTTGCTATTCACAAGAAGCATTGCCTGATATGAAGCATGTCTCAAACAAAAGCGATCTCAGAAGACCTAAGATTAAGAATGTGACTTACTTAAAGCTGGAAAAGGTTACAAAAGTATCTCTAAAAGCCTTGATGTTCATCAGTCCACGGAAAGACAAATTGTCTATAAACGGAGAAAGTTCAGCACTATTGCTACTCTCCCTGGGAGTGGCCGTCCTGCAAAATGAATGCAAGAGCACAGTGCAGAATGTTCAATGAGGTTAAGAAGAATCCTAGAGGGTCAGCTAAAGATTTACAGAAATCTCTGGAACATGCTAACATCTCTTAACGAGTCTACGATACGTAAAACACTAAACAAGAATGGTGTTCATGGGAAGACACCACGGAAGAAGCCACTGCTGTCCAAAAATAACATTGCTGCACGTCTGAAGTTGGAAAAAGTGCACCTGGATGTTAAACAGCGCTACTGGCAAAATATTCTGTGGACAGATGAAACGACAGTTGAGTTGGTTGGAAGGAACACACAACACTATGTGTGGAGAAAAAAAGGCACAGCACGCCAACATCAAAACTTCATCCCAACTGTAAAGTATGGTGGAGGGAGCATCATGGTTTGGGGCTGCTTTGCTCCATCAGAGCCTGGACAGCTTGCTATCGTCGACGGAAAAATGTATTACCAAGCTTATCGAGACATTTTGAAGGAGAATATGAGGTTATCTGTCCGTCAATTGAAGCTCAAAAGAAGTTGGGTGAAACAACAGGACAACGACCCAAAACACAAAGTAAATCAACAAGAGAAGGAAATATGCCTCCTGGAGTGGCACAATCAAAGTCCTGACCTCAACCCGATTGAGATGCTGTGGCATGACCTCAAGAGAGCGGTTCACATCAGACATCCAAAGAATATTGCTGAATTGAAAAAGTTTTGTCAAGTGGAATGGTCCAAAATTCCTCCTGACTGTTGTGCAGGTCTGATCCGCAACTACAGAAAACGTTTAGTTGAGGTTATTGCTGCCAAAGGAGGGTCAACCAGTTATTAAATTCAAGGGTTCACATACTTTTCCCACCCAGCACTGTGAATGTTTACACAGTGTGTTCAATAAAGACATGGAAATGTATAATTGTTTGTGTGTTAGTTTAAACAGATGGTGTTTGTCTATTGTTATGACCTAGATGAAGAGCAGATCAAATTTTTACCAATTTATGCAGAAATCCAGGTATTTCCAAAAGGTTGACATTCTGTTTCTTGCCACTGTGTGTGTGTGTGTGTATATACACTGCTCAAAAAAGGGAACACTTAAACAACACAATGTAACTCCAAGTCAATCACACTTCTGTGAAATCAAACTGTCCACTTAGGAAGCAACACTGATTGACAATACATTTCACATGCTGTTGTGCAAATGGAATAGACAACAGGTGGAAATTATAGGCAATTAGCAAGACACCCCCAATAAAGGAGTGGTTCTGCAGGTGGTGACCACAGACCACTTCTCAGTTCCTATGCTTCCTGGCTGATGTTTTGGTCACTTTTGAATGCTGGCGGTGCTTTCACTCTAGTGGTAGCATGAGACGGAGTCTACAACCCACACAAGTGGCTCAGGTAGTGCAGCTCATCCAGGATGGCACATCAATGCGAGCTGTGGCAAGAAGGTTTGCTGTGTCTGTCAGCGTAGTGTCCAGGGCATGGAGGCGCTACCAGGACACAGGCCAGTACATCAGGAGACGTGGAGGAGGCCGTAGGAGGGCAACAACCCAGCAGCAGGACCACTACCTCCGCCTTTGTGCAAGGAGGAGCAGGAGGAGCACTGCCAGAGCCCTGCAAAATGACCTCCAGCAGGCCACAAATGTGCATGTGTCTGCTCAAACAGTCAGAAACAGACTCCATGAGGGTGGTATGAGGGCCCGACATCCACAGGTGGGGGTTGTGCTTACAGCCCAACACCGTGCAGGACGTTTGGCATTTGCCAGAGAACACCAAGATTGGCAAATTCGCCACTGGCGCCCTGTGCTCTTCACAGATGAAAGCAGGTTCACACTGAGCACATGTGACAGACGTGACAGTCTGGAGACGCCGTGGAGAACATTCTGCTGCCTGCAACATCCTCCAGCATGACTGGTTTGGCGGCGGGTCAGTCATGGTGTGGGGTGGCATTTCTTTTCATTTCTTTCCTCCATGTGCTCGCCAGAGGTAGCCTGACTGCCATTAGGTACCGAGATGAGATCCTCAGACCCCTTGTGAGACCATATGCTGGTGCGGTTGGCCTTGGGTTCCTCCTAATGCAAGACAATGCTAGACCTCATGTGGCTGGAGTGTGTCAGCAGTTCCTGCAAGAGGAAGGCATTGATGCTATGGACTGGCCCGCCCGTTCCCCAGACCTGAATCCAATTGAGCACATCTGGGACATCATGTCTCGCTCCATCCACCAACACCACGTTGTACCACAGACTGTCCAGGAGTTGGCGGATGCTTTAGTCCAGGTCTGGGAGGAGATCCCTCAGGAGACCATGCGCCACCTCATCAGGAGCATGCCCAGGCATTGTAGGGAGGTCATACAGGCACGTGGAGGCCACACACACTACTGAGCCTCATTTTGACTTGTTTTAAGGACATTACATCAAAGTTGGATCAGCCTGTAGTGTGGTTTTCCACTTTAATTTTGAGTGTGACAGTCCAAATCCAGACCTCCATGGGTTGATAAATTTAATTTCCATTGATCATTTTTGTGTGATTTTGTTGTCAGCACATTCAACTATGTAAAGAAAAAAGTATTTAATAAGAATATTTCATTCATTCAGATCTAGGATGTGTTATTTTAGTGTTCCCTTTATTTTTTTTGAGCAGTGTATATATATGAATCACTTTGTAAATAAACACCCTTGCACTGAAGAACTTTTGTGGCTCCGTCATCTTTTTTTCCTTTGATAGAGGTTAGGTTTTCCAGTACAGCCTTCTGGCCTGCTCTACGTGACAACGACGGTCAATCACCCTTGGTCTGGGGTTCATGCAATATCTCACCTCGTGGGGCATCAATGATCATGAGGAAGGTGAGGGATCAGCCCAGAACTACACGGCAGGACCTGGTCAATGACCCGAAGAGAGCTGGGACCACAGTCTCAAAGAAAACCATTAGTAACACACTACGCCGTCATGGATTAAAATCCCGCAGCGCACGCAAGGTCCCCCTGCTCAAGCCAGCGCATGTCCAGGCCCGTCTGAAGTTTGCCAATGACCATCTGGATGATCCAGAGGAGGAATGGGAGAAGGTCATGTGGTCTGATGAGACAAAAATAGAGCTTTTTGATCTAAACTCCATTCGCTGTGTTTGGAGGAAGAAGGATGAGTACAACCCCAAGAACACCATCCCAACCGTGAAGCATGGAGGTGGAAACATCATTCTTTGGGGATGCTTTTTTGCAAAGGGGACAGAATGACTGCACCGTATTGAGGATGGATGGATGGGGCAATGTATTGCGAGATCTTGGCCAACAACCTCCTTCCCTCAGTAAGAGCATTGAAGACGGGTCGTGGCTGGGTCTTCCAGCATGACAACGACCCGAAACACACAGCCAGGGCAACTAAGGAGTGGTTCCGTAAGAAGCATCTCAAGGTCCTGGAGTGGCCTAGCCAGTCTCCAGATCTGAACCCAATAGAAAATCTTTGGAGGGAGCTGAAAGTCCATATTGCCCAGCGACAGCCCCGAAACCTGAAGGATCTGGAGAAGGTCTGTATGAAGGAGTGGGCCAAAATCCCTGCTGCAGTGTGTGCAAACCTGGTCAAGAACTACAGGAAACGTATGATCTCTGTAATTGCAAAGGTTTCTGTACCAAATATTAAGTTCTGCTTTTCTGATGTATCAAATACTTATGTCATGCAATAAAATGCAAATTAATTACTTAAATCATACAATGTGATTTTCTGGATATTTGTTTTAGATTCCGTCTCTCACAGCTGAAGTGTACCTATGATAAAATTACAGACCTCTACATGCTTTGTAAGTAGGAAAACCTGCAAAATCGTCAGTGTATCAAATACTTATTCTCCCCACTGTATATATAAAATCCCAGCTCATACACCATATGCCATACAATCGGTACATCAAAATCTCAATTTACTTGGCACAGCTATCAAAATCTTGGTCATGAAATTAAGCTGGCACGGTTGAAGTCGGAAGTTTACATACACTTTAGCCAAATACATTCAAACTCAGTTTTTCACAATTCCTGACATTTAATCCTAGTAAAAATTCCCTTAGGTATGTTAGGATCACCACTTTATTTTAAGAATGTGAAATAGTAGAGAATGATTTCGGCTTTTATTTCTTTCATCACATTCCCAGTGGGTCAGAAGTTTACATACACTCAATTAGTATTTGGTAGCATTGCCTTTAAATTATTTAACTTGGGTCAAATGTTTTGGCTAGCCTTCCACAAGCTTCCCACAATAAGTTGGGTGAATTTGGGCCCATTCCTCCTGACAGAGCTGGTGGAACTGAGTAAGGCCATCACAAAGCCTTCACCTCAATCCTATAGAAAATGTGTGGGCAGAACTGAAAAGGCGTGTGCGAGCAAGGAGGCCTACAAACCTGACTCAGTTACACCAGCTCTGTCAGGAGGAATGGACCCAAATTCACCCAATGTATTGTGGGAAGTTTGTGGAAGGCTACCCGAAACGATTGACCCAAGTTAAACAATTTAAAGGCATTGCTACCAAATACTAATTGAGTGTATGTAAACTTCTGACCCACTGGGAATGTGATGAAAGAAATAAAAGCCTTAAATAAATCACTCTACTATTATTCTAACATTTCACATTCTTAAAATAATATGGTGATCCTAACTGACCTAAAACAGGGAATTTTTATTAGGATTAAATGTCAGGAATTGTGAAAAACTGAGTTTAAATGTATTTGGCTAAGGTGTATGTAAACTTCCGACTAACTGTATCAAAGAGTGAAATGGAAGATAAAACACTACACATCTAATCAGCTGTTTTAAAAACACACACAATCTCAATTGTCTTTATTTTATGATTATTTTATCTAAATAAAGACAGACTGTCCTGTTCAGGCACATATAAATTATACTAATACATATGGAAGGGTCAACCCACAGAAGGAAATTAGTCTGGCTGAAGGTCGGTGCAAAATGCGAAGCATCACAAAAACGTGACAGACAGTCCTTCACTGACGTTTGGCTACTGCTCCTGTGAGGAAAATAGTGAAAATAAAAGGGAGTCAATTTTCATTTTGAATTACATCTCAGTACGTTACGCAAGAACAATGTACGATATTGAGCAGAATGTAGGTCCAACATACTATGCATTAGTAACACGTCCTCAATACAAAATGTGCATGGATTCTTATACTGACCTTAATGTTTCTCTGAATTAGATATGGTGCTCTCAAATCATTCTGGCAGTTTGTGTATGCCATGCCAAGCCCCATTCCTAAGCCAAAGGCAACTGGCCAGGTGTGTCCTGAGGAAAGCAAAATTTGTCCAAGCTATTTTCTCTTGAAAATACATTTACTCACAGAAATGTCTGAGTCACACTACCGTGATGACCTAAACCATGCCGTGTGCAGATATTTTATTTCCTAGACTGGGAACTAAGACCACGTGGTCAAGTGAGAGCTTATGTTCCGAATGGTCTGGCCACAATATTTTGTAACTCCCATGTTAATTGACTGAATGCACACAGTTTTGGGCTATCGCACTAATTGCGATAGACCAAACACAGAGAACCAACCAATGTAAAAGCACAACCCCCTTCATTAATGACTTAACGTGTTCACACCATCAAAAGAGCCTCCCTAGAAGCAAATTCTATGTGCTAGCTATGTAACTAACATGCATCTGGTCAGGGCTGAGTATGCTCCTTTCCAGCAGAGTTGCAGGAATTGTGGTTGATGCACAAACAGGCCAGCACAATGCAACCTGGCTTGGCTTGGTTCGGTTCAGGTCAGTAGTGTGAAATAGTCAAGGCCACAATGGCTGCTCCACTGCAAATATTCCATATTTTGCATCATCAGTCTGCACCCCATAAAGAATGTTTATCTCTGGCCATTGTTAACAATCCTGTGAACAGTTAAAGTACTCACGTTTGAAGAATACCACAGAAAACACGATTCCTAAGCCCAGACCAGCACCTTAAAACAAGTAACACAGGGAGAAATGTTCAGATAACAGAACTGAGACAGGAAATATGGGGCCAGAACCTGTACTGGCAGAGATGTAGCTAGCCATCTTGTCTCCACCAATGCACATAAAAAAGGATACACGATGAAAGCATTGTATAATGCCAAAGTATCATACCTTTAACACCTAGAAAATGTAAACGAATATCCAATGGCTTGAGACATCTTATGTCTCTAGGCCCTACACCCCTTTAGACAAACACGGACAGGTTATAACTATGTAATAGCAGCAACAATGTTTGCTGGCTACCAAAACATGTTGTTAATCACATCTTGCACGCTAGCTATGTGACTAACTGGACTGACAGTGATTGTAAATTACTAACTGATACTGTAACAGTTAACGTTAGCTATATTACGAGAATAGGATGGCTGGCTGGCTGCTGCTACAACCACCTACTACTACTACTACTCGTCCTTAGCAGACCTTCTAACTAGCTCAGTAGCTAGCAGTAAGTGATAGCTAGCTAATACTGACATGTAACTTTTAGTTGTATTATATGGCAAAGCAGACTATAGCTAACGTTCTGGAACAAATTGAGTTATTTACCAAGTTTAACGGCGCTATCTGCGAGGCATCGATCCAGCTTTTTCCCCAGTTCCTTTTCAGACATGTTTAGCTTTTTGCTTGCTAAAAATGTCAAACGCAGTCCTTGGATTTCGGAGCCGTAATTTAGATCTCGCGATAGCTCGTTTTACTTGAAGAGGAACATAATACTCCATCTAGCGACTGAACTGGGAAATTCAAAGATAATTTTATAGCCAAGACCAGAAGTTTTAGCGGCATCCCGATTAAAGGGACAATTTCACCACATCTATCCATCAAGCAGGTGGCCCATATCTTGCAATGTCAGCATTTCCTTTTGCTGTAAAATAAACAGTTTGAGGAATTTGATTACTATTTATTAAACATGAATACATTTGCTTATCAACACATTGAATAAATTACAGCTCACTTTTTGCAACAATGACAAGACAGTTTTATGAGATGACAGTGTCAAATACAACTGTTGCATTATAAAACCTCAAATCATTTGAGCCTCAAATCAAATGTACTGTGTCATTTTTTAAAACTCCTGCTTTGGGCTGGATGTGTCAGTGCGGAATTAATTTAAGTGATCCTTCCACAAGATCTAGTCCCAACACAAATCACTGAGGTAAAGACCGTTTCAGAATGGATATTCGACAGATATTTGCCTGTAGTTTTCCTTACGTCCACCAACAGCAGTTAGGGACCATCAACATAGTGACAAATCTAATTTTTCACATTTCAATTAGTCCTAAAATGTTCAAAACTGGTTCTTTGTCGATTTACATCTCACACTATTTTAAATTATTTATCTACATTTTTGAATTTCAATAGCACTTTGGTCATGTGACCTACTGACTTCAAACAAGGTTCAGAATGTACACTCAGTGGGCCTACACATTGCACACCCTTTAGTTTGTCCATTTTCATCTCACATGTTTATACATTAATTTGTCTAACTTTAACATTTCAATAGCTCCTTGGTCATGTGACCTACTGACCTCAAACAAGGTTCAGAATGGCCACTGACTACCCTTCTATATTGCACACCCTTTAGTTTGTCCATTTTAATCTCACGCAATTTTACATTAATTTGCCTGCTCCACCCCCCTGAAGGACAGTGTCACTCACACACCTATTCACTTGGGCCTTCTCCCTGGGGCCTTCCTGACCTCCAGACAGGCCCCATTGACCTGGCCTCCACACCTACTCTCCCTACCCGGTCAACACCCCTCTCCCTTGGCCTTAGAGTATAGGTTACTCCCTGGAATTACTAAGACATCTATAGTCCCGCTGTCAGGCACCTGTTAACCCGCAACAGGCTCTGTGCACCTGGTAAACCGAAACAGGCTCTGTGCTCCTGGTGACCCGCCCACTTTCTTCTGCTCACAGACTAAGTCCCCACTCCAACCTCCTTGGCTTGAGTGCTGCCCCCACCCCACGAGTCCGGCCGCCCATGCTTGGACTCGGGGTGCCCCCCGCCTTGATGGAGGCCTCCTTGTGCACCTGGTAACCTGAAACAAGTTCTGTGCACCTGGTGACCCGCCCGCTTTTATCCGCTCAGAGACTAAGTCCCCAACCCAACCTCCACAGCCTGAGTGCTGCCCCCAGCCCCTGAGTCACGCATGGTGGTATCAGAGGCTTCTCTGTCTTACAAACTGTCAGTCTGACATTCTGTCTTACAAACTGCCTTTGCCTACTCCCTTTGTTCTAATACATATCGGAGCTCAATCATTTGTCTCCTGTGTCTGCATTTGGGTCTTGCCTTGTGCCCTTATACTGTGGACATTCTGAAAGTAGTTTAAGGTCAGTAGGTCACATGACCAAGGAGCAATTGAAATGTTAAATTTTGTAAAATACATGTAAAATTGTGTGAGATGAAAATGGACAAACTAAAGGGTGTGCAATATAGAAGGGTAGTCAGTGTACATTCTGAACCTTGTTTGAAGTCAATAGGTCACATGACCAAGGAGCTATTGACTTTTTTCTTTTTTTTTATCATGTAAAAACCTGCGAGATGAAAATGAACAAACTAAAGGGTGTGCAATGTGTAGGCCCACTGACTGTACATTCTGAACCTTGTTTGAGTCAAGTAGGGCACATGACCAAGGAGCTATTGAAATTCGAATGTAAAAAAGTTTGTACTTTGTTTACGCTCCCTAACTCATTTAACTAGGAATACAAAATGCTGCTCACATTCCCACATGTTTATTAGCTTTGGAAAGGGAATTCATGTCCAAATCGTGAAAATAAAACCCCTGCAATGTTGTGCGCAATTTTTCCAACATCATGACACTTATTTGGTCTGTGGCTCAAGTGGTTTGAGAGCTAATGAGGTTTGAAAGCGCAAATATCCAACTTGAAACTGTCTTTACCTCTACACAAATCTAGGGTTCGGTGCAGTTGGTCATACGTTCTATCGGTTCGGTTGGTTGCCAGAGGCAAGACCCAGTCCGTCAGTCTTTTTGTTCTGTATCTATGGATGCGACGCAGTCGTTCATTCTAAATGTTCCATTGCCATACTGGCTGGCAACATTTGTATCCCTTGCTTGCTAGCCAGCCAACTACGGCTAACTCAGTCACGTCAGAAAGTGCAGTGACATTTTGTAGTGACATTTATTTTGATTCATCCATAACAATGAGCCACGATTTTGCCTGGCATAGAAAATGTGCTCACTCGTCAGGACACTGTTGTTCAGAGGATCTAGCCAACACAGCTAACACAATCACTTCAAACTGAAGCTGGAAAGACTGAAAACTAGCTGAATTTTCTTAAGTTTGACCTTTTTTCAATTGATATTTCTTTGTATATATCCATAAAAATGATGCCAGCTGATTCATGATTTCGACTGGCTGAGAAACGCTCACTGTCTGTACAGTACAGTGAATAATTTAATAAATAGAACATACAAAATACAAAACAAGAAACACGAAACCGAAACCGAAACAGAGTCAATCATTCCTGAGGGAAAAAACAAGGGGAGTGACAGATATAGGGAAGGTAATCAGGGAGGTGGAGTCCAGGTGAGTCTCATGAGGCGCAGGTACGCGTAACGATAGTGGCAGGTGTCCGTAATCATGAGACAACGAGGACATGAAAGGGGGAGTGGGAGTAAATGTGACAGTACCCCCTCCCTGGCGCGTGGCTCCAGCCATAGGACGCCAACTAGAGGGACGGTCCTGGGGACCATGCCGGTTGCCTCAGCCAAGGCGTGGGGGCCTGACGAGCCGGACGAGGCGCGGGGAGCCTGCCGAACCAACCGAGTCTTGAGAACCTGTTAAGCCAGCTGAGGCATGGAAACCTGATAAGCCAGCTGAGGCATCCCCGGTTGCTTCGGCAGGGGCACTTGGACCCGAAACAAGATTCTCTGGTCTGATGAAACCAAGATTGAACTCTTTGGCCTGAATGCCAAGCGTCACGTCTTGAGGAAACCTAGCACCATCCCTTCTGTGAAGCATGATCATGGCAGCATCATGCTGTGGGGATGTTTTGCAGCGGCATGGACTGGGAAACTAATCAGCAAAGATGGACTGAGCAAAGTACAGAGATATCCTTGATTAAAATCTGCTCTAGAGCATTCAGGACCACAGACTGAGACGAAGGTTCACCTTCCAACAGGACAATGACCCTAAGCACACAGCCAAGACAACGCAGGAGTGGCTTCGGGACAAGTCTCTGAATGTTCTTGAGTGGCACAACCAGAACCCGGACTTGAACCCGATCGAACATCTCTGGAGAGACCTGAAAATAGCTGTGCAGCAACACTCCCCATCCAACCTGACAGAGCTTGAGAGGATCTGCTGAGAAGAATGGAAAAACTCCCCAAATACAGGTGTGCCAAGCTTGTTGAGTCATACCCAAGAAGACTCGAGGCTGTAATCGCTGCCAAAGGTGCTTCAACAAAGTACTGTGTAAAGGGTCTGAATAGTTTTGTAAATGTCATATTTCACATACATAAAAAAATAAAATAATTTGCTAACATTTCTGAAAAACTGTTTTTGCTTTGTCATTATGGGGTATTGATGAGGATTTTTTTGTTTTGTTGAATAAGTCTGAAACCTAACAAAATGTGGAAGAAGTCAATGGGTCTGAATACTTCCTGAAGGCACTCTATACCCACAGAATTAAATGAACACAATTGACCAATTATATATATTCCCCATACTCAACTGGCGCACCAGGGTCCATATTCAGAACAGGATCAATACGGACCGTGGGTCCTGAATACCAAAAAATGTGTACAAATGTTTAGTCTGGCTTCGACCCTTGGTCATATAAACACATAAGAAATGGAAAAAATGTGTAGAGTTGTGTAAAATATCTGCCCATGAAAAATGTGCTTTAAAACTGCTACATTTTTTTCTCCGCCAACAAGGGGGGTGTGAACAGTTTGGGGTTGTATGGGTTGCGAGGTCGGGGTTTGTTACTATGCCGTTAAATGACTATCCATCCGGACCTTTGCCACCTAGGAAATGTGTGTGACGGGTCCTTTCCAAATAGTACTTGAGTACCTCTGATATATACCATACGAAGAAATGGAGTCAATAAATGTATTTTTTCACAGAAATAATGCAAGAATGTCAGAATCACAGGCTATTAAATTAAATTGTTCCACATATGTCCCACACTGCCTCCTTGCTGTGAATTTGCATCCTCTAGCTGTGAATGTGCACCGGCATGTATTAGCAGCTCAAGGCTCAGACACGCTCCTTCCCCGGGAGCGGAGTGCTCTGGCTGGGAGGTGAGCTGGAGTGGCCGGCACGGGGATTAGCAGGAGGGAACACGACAAAAAACATGATACCTGTAGAGCACTTGTGGCCAGAGCCTTGCTTACAAATGACACCCTCACAGTGGAGTTTGTTCTATTCAACACAAAGACTTGAGATTCACATATCCACAAGGAGTAGCAAATAGACTTCACACAGCTCTCTCTCACACAAACAACCAAACACCAACAGGAGCAATACCATTAACCTTGTGTGTGTGTAGTAAAGAATAACTTGGAGAATTTGTTGTTTTTCCCTCTTCTTGCCATTCCACTCAAGCTGCCTTTGCTCTCACACGTTGTAGCCCACCTCTCAATTTGCCCTCCCCCCAGCGAGTGTCATCATGACACGCAGCTTTGAAACATACAGCCACAGAATTGCTCACTCTGGCTCCAACGCTGAGGAAAGCAGGACTATTGGGCACGACGAAGAGATAGAATCAGTGCCGACACTTCTTATCACAACTGCAACAGGAGCCAATAAGAGGTTTTCACAGAAATTACTGATGGGCCCCTCTGTTAACCCTGTGAAGAATGTGGTGAATGGATTATCAAAACAGGACCGCAGTGGCTTCTCTTTATTCTTCTCAAGTGTCAGGAAATCTTTATCAGCACTAACTAGCACCAGAGGTCACATACATTTTGTGCTTCACAGCAATTGTTGGCATTCGCAGACTGGAAGAGGAACAGGGAAGCTCTCACATTGACCAATGTCAACCACCGCTATGGACAACTCAACCTTACCTGGCTTAGAGGCAGCAACTGCAAGTGGGGATGCTGTTAACCCTTTAGGGAGTTCCAATGGCAGCTTGTCCGAAACCAGTGCCTGGGGCATCAGTGGCAGTGGTCCGTGGCTGTTGGCGTGCATGTTATCCCTCATCATCCTGATGACGGCTTGTGGCAACACTCTGTTGATCGCTCTGGTGTTTGCCCAACGCTCCTTACGCAACACCTCCAACTGTTTCCTGGTGTCTCTCTTCCTGTCTGACCTGATGGTGGCTCTGGTGGTGATGCCGCCGGCAATGCTCAATGTGCTGTACGGGGCCTGGGTGTTGTGGCCGGGCTTCTGCCCCGTGTGGCTCTGCTTCGACGTCATGTGCTGTAGTGCCTCCATTCTCAACCTCTGTGTGATCAGCCTGGACCGCTACCTCCTCATCATCTCGCCGCTGCGCTACAAGCAGAGGATGACCCCTCCTCGGGCCCTGCTTCTGGTGGGAGGGGCCTGGGGTCTGGCCGCCCTCACCTCCTTCTTGCCCATCAAGATGAACTGGCACAGCTTGGGTCATGGGAGTGGCCATTCCCCAATGCACGGGGCTGGCAGTGCCAACGTCAGCACATACCCAGAGCTGAGCTTGTGGTACCACGCCTCCTACTTCCAGCTGTCGCAGTCCGGTGGCCTGTCCTTCCAGTGCTGTCTGCGGGTTACCTTTCCTTTTGCCCTGGTGGCGTCAGTCCTCACCTTCTTCCTACCATCCAGTGCCATCTGCTTCACCTACTGTCAGATTCTCCTGGCGGCGCGGAGACAGGCGAGGCGGGTGGCGGCGCTAAGTCAACCTCCGTACCCGCACCATTCGCCTGAGGAGCCTTCTCACCCTCCGTCACCAGGTGGGGGCGCCGCCGGACATGCTCACCTCGAAGGAGATGACTACAGTCATCAGGAGAACCCTGTGTCACGCCATGTGCCGGTGAGAGCGTGGGGTGGTAGAGGAAATGAAGGGGGATACAATGAGGCTACATCCCAATGCTGTATAATCCGTCCCTGTATGATCAGTGTGTGCCTGGATAGGTTTCCACCATGGTGCCTTCTCTGCCTCTCATGCCCTCTCAGATTAGTTGTCATGAAGGAAAACAAATGTGGGGATTTAGCTAAAATAATTAGGACACAGCCATTGACTTGGGAGATGGATTCAAGAATTTGAGATTACGAAGGTGTTGTGGGCTGATTAGATGTGTGTACACTCCCCTACGTATTTACTTGGACAGTGAAGCTAAAACTTTCAATTTGGGTCTATACTCCAGCATAAAAAAATATAAATATGAGACAACAGTACAGAATGTCACCATTTATGAGTGTTTTCATGCATATCTGTTTTACAGTTTAGAAATGAATACACTTTATGTATCTAATCCCCCACATTTGAAATTCACTTAAAGAGTATTCAATTTAGTCAAAAGTTTAGTGTTTGATCCCATATTACTAGCACACAATGATTACATCAAGCTTGTGACTTTACAAATGTATTGAATGCATTTGCAGTTTGTTTTGGTTGTGTTTCAGATTATGTTCTGCCCAACAGAAATTCATGGTCAATAACAAATCCTCTGAAAGATACAAAGAGGGAGGAGGGACAATGGCGCCTGTTGATGGAGAACTGGTTGATAGAATAAATGGCACAGACATTGCATTGTATTTTTCTAGTCAATGACCTGTGCTACACTCCTGAGATTGAGGGCCTTGGAAAGTGATTCATAACAATGTTATTCCACACTGACTTTTCAATGTTTTCAACAACACTTCACATCTCTTTCAATGTGAGCATTACATCTTGTTAAATGCAAGAGTTAGGCCTACATACCTTTCCTTTTTTCTGAGACTCCTCGACAAATCAGGCCAAAGATGCATCTAAAGTGACATCTTCTTGTCTCTTCTCCTGAAAGCAATGTGGTGGAAGCTATAATTTATTTTCTTTTGCTACTCCAGCTATAAATGTTAGCTTTTGTGTAAGTGCACATTGTTACATAGGTGCTTAAAGCTATTTATACCGGTTTGCTGTTTGTACACAAATAACTTTCTATGCATTAGATTTGTGCTCACCCTGGAAATATTGTTTTAATTCCACATCATTGTTTTAATTCAAGTTCATTTGCAAATCCTTGAAATTGTGCATGCCGCGAACAGGTAAACAGTTTTAGGGCGGCAGGTAGCCTAGAGGTTAAGAGCGTTGTTCTTATCCCCGAGCCAACTAGGTGAAAAATGTGTCGATGTGCCCTTGAGCAAAGTCCTTAACCCTAATTGCTCCTGTAAGTCACTCTGGATAAGAGTGTCTGTAAAATGTTTTAAGAATCATGTAACAATGTGGACCTGTAGCTACCTTGTAAAATTAAATAAATACCTAGGTTTTTGGATACATTGAGATGCAGTCCTTTCCCGTGTCCGAATACCTATACTAGCATACTACATACTAAAACGGCATACTATGTACTCATTGTCGCATAGCCTACTATTTAGCACCTACCGTTTAGTAAAAAGGAGGCGATACAGTATGCCAGAGCCGCAACGCAGTAGCAGCTCCTGAATGGATATGTGGATTTATTTCCAAATTCAGACATGCATCACATTGACCAGCATGATAATATCTCATTTCAAATTTGATTCATTTCTCTAAACTCTGAATAGAATAGAAATTGAGTTATGGGCTCACTCAGGCTGGTTATTTGCAGACTATCACATTCGACCTACACTTTAGCCCATATAATCCATCTATCCTATTTAAAAAAACTCTGAAGACAGAAACATATAATTTGGTTCCATTTCAACAAATGCATTAGTGAAACCAAAGTCCTGTAACATATACATTAAATCAAATAGCCTAGTAGGCACACCAAAACTTTTCAAATGTTCACATCAAAAGGCTATTGCACAGAAAAACCTGGAACCGCTGGACAGAAACATAAACTAAAGCACGGATCAGTGGGACCAAGATCAAAACGACTGCTAAGGCTTGATACATACAGTGCCTTGCGAAAGTATTCGGCCCCCTTGAACTTTGCGACCTTTTGCCACATTTCAGGCTTCAAACATAAAGATATAAAACTGTATTTTTTTTGTGAAGAATCAACAACAAGTGGGACACAATCATGAAGTGGAACGACATTTATTGGATATTTCAAACTTTTTTAACAAATCAAAAACTGAAAAATTGGGCGTGCAAAATTATTCAGCACCCTTAAGTTAATACTTTGTAGCGCCACCTTTTGCTGCGATTACAGCTGTAAGTCGCTTGGGGTATGTCTCTATCAGTTTTGCACATCGAGAGACTGACATTTTTTCCCATTCCTCCTTGCAAAACAGCTCGAGCTCAGTGAGGTTGGATGGAGAGCATTTGTGAACAGCAGTTTTCAGTTCTTTCCACAGATTCTCGATTGGATTCAGGTCTGGACTTTGACTTGGCCATTCTAACACCTGGATATGTTGATTTTTGAACCATTCCATTGTAGATTTTGCTTTATGTTTTGGATCATTGTCTTGTTGGAAGACAAATCTCCGTCCCAGTCTCAGGTCTTTTGCAGACTCCATCAGGTTTTCTTCCGGAATGGTCCTGTATTTGGCTCCATCCATCTTCCCATCAATTTTAACCATCTTCCCTGTCCCTGCTGAAGAAAAGCAGGCCCAAACCATGATGCTGCCACCACCATGTTTGACAGTGGGGATGGTGTGTTCAGCTGTGTTGCTTTTATGCCAAACATAACGTTTTGCATTGTTGCCAAAAAGTTCAATTTTGGTTTCATCTGACCAGAGCACCTTCTTCCACATGTTTGGTGTGTCTCCCAGGTGGCTTGTGGCAAACTTTAAACAACACTTTTTATGGATATCTTTAAGAAATGGCTTTCTTCTTGCCACTCTTCCATAAAGGCCAGATTTGTGCAATATACAACTGATTGTTGTCCTATGGACAGATTTGCAGTGGTCTGATACTCCTTCCATTTCAATATTATCGCTTGCACAGTGCTCCTTGGGATGTTTAAAGCTTGGGAAATATTTTTGTATCCAAATCCGGCTTTAAACTTCTTCACAACAGTATCTCGGACCTGCCTGGTGTGTTCCTTGTTCTTCACGATGCTCTCTGCGCTTTTAACGGACCTCTGAGACTATCACAGTGCAGGTGCATTGATAGGGAGACTTGATTACACACAGGTGGATTGTATTTATCATCATTAGTCATTTAGGTCAACATTGGATCATTCAGAGATCCTCACTGAACTTCTGGAGAGAGTTTGCTGCACTGAAAGTAAAGGGGCTGAATAATTTTGCACGCCCAATTTTTCAGTTTTTGATTTGTTAAAAAAGTTTGAAATATCCAATAAATGTCCTTCCACTTCATGATTGTGTCCCACTTGTTGTTGATTCTTCACAAAAAAATACAGTTTTATATCTTTTTGTTTGAAGCCTGAAATGTGGCAAAAGGTCGCAAAGTTCAAGGGGGCCGAATACTTTCGCAAGGCACTGTAAATGACTGATGTGATTTCAACAACGCAGATACATCCCGAGATCCACGGTGCCGACAAATTCAGAAATTAAAAAATGGTTTAGTATTTACACTGAAAAAATATATAAACGCAACATGCAACAACTTCAAAGATTTTATTGAGTTACAGTTCATATAAGGAAATCAGTCAATTTAAATACATTAATTAGTCCCTTATCTATGGATTTCACATGACTGAGAATACATATATGCATCAGTTGGTCACAGACACTTTTTTTTTTTAATTAGGGGCATGGATCAGAAAACCAGTGACCATGCAGCATGACACATCTCCTTTGCATAAAGTTGGTCAGGCTGTTGATTGTGGCCCTTGGATGTTGTCCCACTCATCTTCAATGGCTGTGCGAAGTTGCTGGATATTGGCGGGAACTGAAACACACTGTCGTACATGTCGATACAGAGCATCCCAAATATGGTCAGTGGGTGACATGTTTGGTGAGTATACAGGCTATGGAAGAAC
This sequence comes from Oncorhynchus mykiss, assembly GCF_013265735.2. Lineage (NCBI taxonomy): Eukaryota > Metazoa > Chordata > Actinopteri > Salmoniformes > Salmonidae > Oncorhynchus > Oncorhynchus mykiss. The sequence goes on along the minus strand of NC_048580.1, from coordinate 52,612,780 downwards.
TGGGACATTTTCAGCTTCCAGGAATTGTGTACAGATCCTTGTGACATGAGACTGTGCAATATCATGCTGAAACATGAGGTGATGGCAGCAGATGAATGGCACAACAACGGGCCTCTCGTCACAGTATCTCTATGCATTCAAATTTTCATCGATAAAATGCAATTGTGTTTGTTGTCCGTAGCTTAAGCCTGCCCATACCATAACCCCACCGCCACCATGGGGCACTCTGTTCACACGTTGACATCAGCAAACCACTTGCCCCAACAATGCCATACACGTTGTCTGCCATCTGCCCGGTAAAGTTGAAACCAGGATTCATTCGTGAAGAGCACACTTCACCAGCATGCCAGTGGCCATCGAAGGTGAGTATTTGCCCAAGTCAGTTACGACATTGAACTGCAGTCAGGTCAAGACCATGGTGAGGACGACAAGCAGGCAAATGAGCTTCCCTGAGACGGTTTCTGACAGTTTGTGCAGAAATTCTTTGGTTGTGCAAACCCACAGTTTCATCAACTGTTCTCAGACAATCCCGCAGGTGAAGAAGCCGAATGTGGTCCTGGGCTGACATGGTTACACAGTGGACATTCCTGCAGTCAGCATGCCAATTGTACTCTCCCTCAAAACTCGAGACATCTGTGGCATTGTGTTGCGTGACAAATCCCCAGCACAAGGTGCACCTGTCTAATGATCATGCTCTTTAATCAGCTTTTTGATATGCCACACCTGTCAGGTGGATGGATTATCTTGACAAAGGAGAAATGCTCACGAACAGGAATGTAAACAACCATTTTAGAGAAAAGCTTTTTGTGCATTCCTGGGATCATTTACAGTGGGGAGAACAAGTTTTTGATACACTGCTGATTTTGCAGGTTTTCCTACTTACAAAGCATGTAGAGGTCTGTAATTTTTATCATAGGTACACTTCAACTGTGAGAGACGGAATCTAAAACAAAAATCCAGAAAATCACATTGTATGATTTTTAAGTAATTAATTTGCATTTTATTGCATGACATAAGTATTTGATACATCAGAAAAGCAGAACTTAATATTTGGTACAGAAACCTTTGTTTGCAATTACAGAGATCATACGTTTCCTGTAGTTCTTGACCAGGTTTGCACACACTGCAGCAGGGATTTTGGCCCACTCCTCCATACAGACCTTCTCCAGATCCTTCAGGTTTCGGGGCTGTCACTGGGCAATATGGACTTTCAGCTCCCTCCAAAGATTTTCTATTGGGTTCAGGTCTGGAGACTGGCTAGGCCACTCCAGGACCTTGAGATGCTTCTTACGGAGCTACTCCTTAGTTGCCCTGGCTGTGTGTTTCGGGTCGTTGTCATGCTGGAAGACCCAGCCACGACCCGTCTTCAATGCTCTTACTGAGGGAAGGAGGTTGTTGGCCAAGATCTCGCGATACATTGCCCCATCCTCCCCTCAATACGGTGCAGTCGTCCTGGTGATGTTTCCACCTCTATGCTTCACGGTTGGGATGGTGTTCTTGGGGTTGTACTCATCCTTCTTCTTCCTCCAAACACGGCGAATGGAGTTTAGACCAAAAAGCTCTATTTTTTTCTCATCAGACCACATGACCTTCTCCCATTCGTCCTCTGGATCATCCAGATGGTCATTGGCAAACTTCAGACTGGCCTGGACATGCGCTGGCTTGAGCAGGGGGACCTTGCGTGCACTGCACAATTTTAATCCATGACGGCGTGTGTTACTAATGGTTTTCTTTGAGACTGTGGTCCCATCTCTCTTCAGGTCATTGACCAGGTCCTGCCGTGTAGTTCTGGGCTGATCCCTCACCTTCCTCATGATCATTGATGCCCCACGAGGTGAGATCCCAGACTGAGGATGATTGACAGTCATCTTGAACTTCTTCCATTTTCTAATAATTGCACCAACAGTTGTTACCTTCTCACCAAGCTGCTTGCCTATTGTCCTGTAGCCCATCCCAGCCTTGTGCAGGTCTACAATTTAACCCTGATGTCCTTACACAGCTCTCTGGTCTTGGCCATTGTGGAGAGGTTGGAGTCTGTTTGATTGAGTGTGTGGACAGGTGTCTTTTATACAGGTAACAAGTTCAAACAGGTGCAGTTAATACAGGTAATGAGTGGAGAACAGGAGGGCTTCTTAAAGAAAAACTAACAGGTCTGTGAGAGCCAGAATTCTTACTGGTTGGTAGGTGATCAAATACTTATGTCATGCAATAAAATGCAAATTAATTACTTAAAAATCATACAATGTGATTTACTGGATTTTTGTTTTAGATTCCGTCTCTCACAGTTGAAGTGTACCTATGATAAAAATTATAGACCTCTACATGCTTTGTAAGTAGGAAAACCTGCAAAATCGGCGGTGTATCAATTACTTGTTCTCCCCACTGTGTTTCAGCTCATGAAACATGGGACCAACACTTTACATGTGTTTATATTTTTGTTCAGTGTAGTTTAAAAGAGAACAAACACTTTTCAATGAGAAAACAGAAATCCGCTATTCAGCATCTTCCCAATTAAGCAGCCTAGTTTTTTTGTCAGGCTACTTGAAGACAACCAGGACCTATCACTTGCAGCCAACCTCTTCCAATGCATTGTGGAAAACTGTGCATCAAATTATACTAGATGAAGAACTGAAATGAATAGGCCATCACATAATGGCATTTTAAACCATACTAGATTTTTGAAAATTCTCATTCTATAAAACCTATTTTTGCATACTGAGAATACATTATTGCGTTGTTTCCCGCTATTAGTTGATTTCCGTAGCGCATCTCCATATCTAATTAACCAGCTGTTGTCAAACCGAAATTAGTATGACATCCGGGCATTTAAAGTATATCTGATTTTTGAAATGTCGCACACTATTAAACTATTGCATACTCAAATGGGCTATTTAGGATGCAAGTATAGGTATTCGGACACGGCCCTTGTCTCTGACCGCCCTGTCTGTCCCTCTGTCCTCAGTTGTCGGTGAACAGCGAGCGGCGGCTGGCCCACCGGCAGGGACGGAGGGCAGTGAAGGCCAGTCTGACCCTGGGAGTCCTGCTGGGCCTCTTCTTCAGCGCCTGGCTGCCCTTCTTCATCACCAACATGGCCCAGGTCAGTGGCTCAAACTGTATCGGCCTCTTTATTAAAGAGTGATTTAAACATACTATTACATTAATGTCAAGCATAGAAGAGTATACATGTTCTCCTGAAATCCTAGTGAAATTTCAATTTCCAAACGTTCACATTACCTCCACATTAATAAAGAAATTGGCCTATAAAATGCACAATCGAATCTGGTCATTATTTCTCTTCGATATCAATGATATTGTTTCTTCTTGCAGCGCTTGCAGTAAACTTTGGGATTCAAAGCACATTTCAATCGAGGGCTTTCAAAAAATTATGAGCTCAACACTAGGGGGATCAGCTAGCTGCTCTGAGCGGAGATGAATAGAAATCTATAAATTGGTTGAAGCTTATCTTCTCAGGGTCGAAACTTGCAACCCACATGCACACAGTATATTGTATAGCACATCTGTTATCATTATGTTTGTGTACACCCTCCCTATTCATTGCCAATTATTCCCTGTTTTACAGAACCTGGACCACATCCATTCCGTGTGTGACGCTCCATCTTATGGCAATTAAGTTTGCTTTGTGTGTGCTCTGAGGTTGCCTTATTCCTGTGGGAAAGGTGTCAGCTAGAATAGGGTTTCCCAAACTCAGTTATTTGAACTAACTGTGTAGTGCTAAGAAAATACCAAAACGGGCACCAAAACGGGGAGGGGGTGGGGTCAAGTGGATACTAAGTAGATTGGTTGTATGAATGGAAATGGATGTCGGTCAAGTGGAATAATAAGCAGTAGAAAATTAAAGACAGGAATTTGGCTTGAAAATGTTCCCTTATCTACTGGAACATACTGTATATTTAATGTCCACTCATCCTTCTTGAATTTAGTGCCAAATTCTAGGAGACAGACAAACTTTTTTATTTTACTTTTGCCACAACAAATGTTTATATTGTAATATTATTGTAAGATGTCTCACGTGTAGAGTATATCTTTATTCACAGTGAAAAACTAACGTTTTGGAATCCTATTTCTTTCCATTCAGGTCTGTGGTCTTCATCTGAGCTCCATATTTCATTTGCCTCAGTGACTCGATTGGGTGTTTTTACTGTTCCATCACCCAGCTTTATCATTGCTGAAGTGTTGCCATGTAGTTCAGCATAAAAGCAATGTGTGAAATACAATTGGGGGGGTGGGGCTCATCCCAAGAATGTGTCAATACCATGGTCTTTTTGGGATTGTAGAATTTTAGGGAGAAAAATGATAAGATGCTTGATTAGGTGAAAGAAGCCAAACATAAAATGTACCCCCCTTCACCATTTGCTCATTATCAAAAAACAAGGGGAGCATGTTAATCTGCAGGATTAAGTGTGTGACATAAAAGGATTTAATCTAAATTGGTACTTATCGTTGTCCTGCTTTCAGGCTTTCAATGATCCAGTCATTTCATTTCCCATCTGTGTCCCTCACTTCACTCCTCCAGAATATAGCAGACAGAGGGCTCAAGTGTCTGCCTTCCTTTCACATGCAATGTGGTATGTGAACACCCCCCTCCCTTTTCAGCTTCTCACTCACTGCCTCCCTCATTCATCTTCATAATATAGGACACTCCAACAGCAGTCTTCTCCCTTTCTCTCTGATACGCCATAGTGAGCCAGTCTTTCACCCTTCTATGGGTTATGTCCCTATATGTATAAGCAGTATATATATGTGTATATGTATGTGTATATGTGTGTGTGTGTGTGTGTGTGTATGTATATCTATGTTCTACTTAGGTTCTGTACGCTAATGAAAAGAGCCTTTACAATATTATTTTCTGTTTTATCTCTTACTGGCTACATATTTCCTACAAGAATACTTTTCATTAAAAAAATTGTTTCACAACATCTTCATGCTACGTACATACTGAACACAACCCCGGTGCCTGCCTTTTGCTCTCTCTCCCTCTCTCTCTCTCTCTCTCTCTCTCTCTCTCTCTCTCTCTCTCTCTCGTCAGGCGGTATGTGAGTGTGTTCCCCCGGCGCTCTTTGACGCCATCACCTGGCTGGGCTACTGTAACAGCACCATGAACCCCATCATCTACCCGCTGTTCATGCGTGACTTCAAACGGGCCCTGGGGAGGCTGCTGCCCTGCTGCTCCACCCACTCGCCCCACAGACCCTCACTGGCGCTCTCCCTCTCCCTCCGCAACTCCGGCGAGCCCAACCTGCCCACGGAGCCCCCCTCCCTGGCCTCCGACCCCCCACAGCTCCCCGCCACCGCCACAGACGCCGTCAACCTGTTTGACGACGACCACGCTGGGATTGAGCTGCCCCTGCTGTTGCCCAATCAGGTGGACACGCTGGACTGAAGGGGAGGATGGAGAGTAGAGTGTGAAGAGATGTTACATACTGTAACTTATTACCACCAAGGGGAACTTGGCTGAGGGGAAAGGTTGGAGGAAGGTGTAATGTTAAACTCATCAAAGCAGCACTTGTGGGTGGTAGCAAGATGGAAAAATAATCTAGACTGTGCAATTTAGTGAGCATACAGGGCAGGAGCGGATGAGAGAGAGCTAGGTGCTGAGATTCACTGGGTGACTGCATTAGATGACATCACTGTGATAACAATTATAAAAAATGCCAGGGACTCATTCATGCTGCTTTGTCTTCATATCCACAAAAGTGGGAGGATGGCTATAAATAGTATTGTAATTAAATGTTTTTAATTAACATCCTGCCTACATTAAAATTACATTACTTTAACACACTATACAGTGCATACATTATTCATCACTTATTAGGCTGCCATAGTTAAATACATCTAAAAGCCCTAAGGGGTTCACACGTTCATGATTAGTTCAATTAAGATGTTTTTCACTGGAAGTTGCCATTTGTGTCCACTGATGTCTTCACTGAGTGTTCTGGCACCTGAGTGTGCTGAGAAGCTAAAGGAGGTCTGTCCACAGACAACTGTGATGTTGTTGGTAATTCAAGTTGAGAAGAGGCAGAAGAACTGCAGTTGGTCCTATAACCTCCTATGTTCGCCTGTTTGGTTCCATGTGTTGATGCGTTCTCTCAAACTCGAGATGGGAAGCTGCACCGTTGTCTTTATGGGCGGCATTCCCCTCAGAACTATGTTGCAGGTTACCCTGAACACTATGTTTTCGGAGGAGGAAAAGTGGGCTTTCTGGACATATTTTCAAACCTTCGTAGATGGAAATGAAATATGTATACTGTGGACTTGATGTAATAACTGGACATTATTTGACACTTTATAGATTTCACGTTGTGTAACTGAAGTTTTGTTGTGAATAAAAACACCATGTTGCTAAATTCTGCTTTATATACTGCAGGCGTTGACGGTGACGACAAGGTGATGTGACAGGCAATGGTTTAGTCTATTTGAACTTGACTGGCGCCGCGCACGAGAGTCGGGCACGAGTGAGATTCCGAGATATTTCCCTATTCCTATTTGCTATAGCCTATTTCAATAAATGTTATATACAGAACGCAAGAGAGAACGGTAGGCTAGACAGAGCGGAGAACTCCACCAAAGCAGTGCAAAATGTCCAGTCAGAAAATATTCTTTCTCTCTGTCGAATGCATGGGCCTTATAGCCTAAACCTATTAATTAAAAAATATATATACTCTAACAGTAGTTCCCAAACTTTTTATAGTCCCATATCCCTTCAAACATTCAACCTCCAGCTGTGTACTCCCACTAGCACCAGGGTCAGCGCACTCTCAAATGATGTTTTTTGCCATCATTGTAAGCCTGCCAGCCTGTCGTCACAACCTGGCTCGTGCAAAGTGACAAAGAGCTTTTATAGGACCAGGGCACAAATAATAATAATCAATCATTTTGCACTTTATTTAACCATCTTACTCTTTTTTTTACGTATTTGTTCATCAAAAAAAATTGAGTAAGAGTAAGTACATTAGTGACGCCAACATAAGTTTATGTAAACTTCTGACTTCAAGTGTGTGTGTGTGTGTGTGTGTGTGTGTGTGTGTGTGTGTGTGCGTGCGTGCGTGCGTGCGTGCGGGTGTGTGTGTGTGTGTGTGTGTGTGTGTGTGTGTGTGTGTGTGTATGTGTGTGTGTGTGTGTGTGTGTGTGTGTGTGTGTGTGTGTGTGTGTGTGTATGTGTGTGTGTGTGTGTGTGTGTGTGTGTGTGTGTGTGTGTGTGTGTGTGTGTGTGTGTGTGTGTGTGTGTGTGTATGTGTGTGTGTGTGTGTGTGTGTGTGTGTGTGTGTGTATGTGTGTGTGTGTGTGTGTATGTGTGTTTGTGTGTGTATGTGTGTGTGTGTGTGTATGTGTGTGTATGTGTGTATGTGTGTATACATTTTAAATGTAAATCACATTTTTATTTGGCGTACCCCCGCCGGCATTGCCCCAGTTTGGAAATACCTGGTATATAACATACACTCCTTAACTATCTTGTCTAGCCAATAAAAAAAAACCTAGGCTGTGTTCCTTTCTCTCTCCATACCATAGGCTATGAATATGACTTTGGGCTTTCATTGCTTTATGCATGCATAGCTTTCTCCCGATCAAACAATTAATACTTGTAACAGAGTTGTTTGAATTGCCTAAAAACATGAGGTAGCCATGGGAACAATAATGAGAGAGAACAAACAATATCAATATGGCAAATGGAAATCAAAACTGGATGGTGTTCAGAGATAGATGTGAGGGGTTGAGTGTAGCTGAAGGACAATATGAATAGAAAAATTTAATGACAAGTTTAAACTTATTATGAAATCAATTCTTTCCATGCAAGGTTGAAAATCAAATGGCCAACCCTCCTACTAGACCTATCATAAAAGCTTTAAGACAAGTTAAAGTTATGAACCATAGCCTATTTACCAAATATTCTAACAGCCTAAGAAGGTGTCCTAAAGTTGAGAGATTGAACAAACAATATTAAGAGAAGAGGATGAGGCAATTATTATCAGGTCCTGAGGGTGGTAAACTTTGCTTCTTTTCAGCCCATGATTTATCCTAACTGACTTTGCTCTGTTATGTGCGCGATACACTAGGGCTGACCCCATTTAGTCGACTGGTTGATGGGTTGTTGGTCGACAGATTTCTTTTTTTGTCTAGCAGGCGCAAATATATATTTTTCATGGCACACAAGACACCTGTCTGACTCACGCCTGTCTCAGTTTACTAATCCATTGCTAAGGCCACGTGGATGTCAGTCCATCACTCTAAGCAGTGGTGATTTTAGCATGTAAATCTTGGTGGGGCAGATTTTAATTTTATGCATGCCAGCAAGCAGCTACACAACACTAAACAATACATTAATTACACTATAACAGTGACCACAAACTGTTAGGGCCTACATAAAACTGTCCCAACAGCAGAGCTTTCTTTTCAGCACCATGGATTCAAATCACATTTTATAGGTGAAATACACATGGTTAGCAGATGTTAAACCTCTTGAAACTAGGGGGCACTATTTTGAATTTTGGAAAAATAACATTCCCAAAGTAAACTGCCTATTTCTCAGGACCAGATGCTAGAATATGCAAATAATTGACAGCTTAGGATAGAAAACATTGATTATAAAAAACGTCTGCAATGTTTCTGTCAATATTATGGACATAATTTGGAATTTTTTTCGCCGTTGTCGTGACTGCTATTTCCGGTGGATGTCTGAACATAACGGAAGTATTTTGGGTATAAAAATAATCTTTATGGAACAAAAGGAACATTTGCTGTCTAACTGGGAGTCTCGTCAGTGAAAACAAAAGGCTAAGCTGCGTTTCACTATATTTCACTTGTGATTTAATGAATATGAATATTTTCTAGTAATATTGTTTGACCGTTGCGCTATGCTAATTAGTGTAGCTGATGACAATTCTCCCGGATCCGGGATGGGTAGTTCCAAGAGATGCGAGTGTAGCAAAATGCTTCTAGTTCCGGCAGTGCAGTAATATGTCTAACAATTCCACAACTACCTAATACACACATCTAAAGGGATGGAATAAGAATATGTACATATAAATATATATGGATGAACAATCGAAGGCGTGAACACCACCCACCACTTCCGAGTATATTACTTGCCAATGTCCTGTCTCTTGACAACAAGGTGGATGGAATACTTACCACTGCTACACCTGGCTATCAGCGGAGTCTTGTCTGGGAGCGAAACAATTAATTCAGTGTAATTTACTGCCTTTCTAAAAAACATAGCTGATGTGGCTAACTTTTGTACATAATGTTTCTGCCACCATCTCGTATGACCGAAAAGAGCTTCTGGATATCAGAACAGCGATTACTCACCTCAGACAGAACAAAGATTTTTTTCTTTAACGAGTCGGACGCATAGGATTTACTTCAGAAGCCAGACAAAAACCAAATCCACATCATTCCCATGAAGAAGAGATGGAGATATAGGGGTCGTAGGTCGAGGTGCCTTGTAAGAATCCAACGGTGATTAGGTAACCCGCCTCTACCATCAGTCCTATTAACCAACGTGCAATCATTGGATAATAAAGTGGATGAGCTCCGATCAAGACTATCCTACCAACGGGACATTAAAACGGTAATATTTTTTTCATCGAGTCGTGGCTGAACGACAACATGGATAACATACAGTTGGCTGGGTTTTCTGTGCATCGGCAAGATAGAACAGCTGCCTCCGGTAAGACAAGGAGTGGCGGTCTGTCTATTTGTAAATTAAAGCTGGTGCACGAAATCTAATATTAATAAAGTTTCGAGGTTTAGCTTGCCTGAGAGAATATCTCATGATAAGCTATAGACCACACTATTTACCAAGAGTTTTCATCTATATTTTTTGTATCTGTCTATTTACCACCACAAACCGATGCTGGCATTAAGACCACACTCAACGAGACGTATAAGACCATAAACAAACAAGAAAATGCTAATCCAGAGGCGGCGCTCCTTGTGGCCGGGGACTATAATACAGGGAAACTTAAATCAGTTTTACCTCATTTCTACCAGCATGTTATGTGCAACCAGAGGGGAAAAACATCTAGACTACCTTTACTCCACACACAGAGACTCGAACAAAGCTCTTTCCCTTGCCCTCCATTTGGCAAATCTGACCATAACTCTATCCTCCTGATTCCTGCTTACAAGCAAAAACTAAAGCAGAAAGTACTAGTGACTTGCTCAATACTGAAGTCGTCAGACGACGCAGATGCTAAGCTACAGTACTGTTTTGCTAACACAGACTGGAATGTTCTGGGATTCTTCCGATGGCATTGAGGAGTACACCAGATCAGTCACTGGCTTCAACAACAAGTGCATTGATGACGTTGTCCCCACAGTGATTGTAATTACATACCAGAAGCCATGGATTACAAGCAACATCTGCATTGAGCTAAAGGGTAGAGCTGCAGGAGCGGGACTCTAACCCAAACAATTATAAGAAATCCTGCTATGACCTCCAACAGTGGTAGGCCTGATCACTGATAATGACGAGACCGCCTATAGGGAGGAGGTCAGGGACCTGGCCGGGTGGTGCCAGAATAACAACCTATCCCTAAATGTAACCAAGACTGCGATTGACTAAAAATTGTCAAAGACCCCAGCCACCCCAGTCATAGACTGTTCTCTCTACTACCGCATGGCAAACGGTACTGGAGTGCCAAGTCTAGGACAAAAAGGCTTCTCAACAGTTTTTACCCCCAAGCCATAAGACTCCTGAACAGGTAATCAAATGGCTACCTGGACTATTTGCATTGTGTGACCCCCCAATCCCTTTTTTTACGCTGCTGCTACTCTCTGCTTATCATAAATGCATCACTTTAAATATACATTCATGTACATACTACCTCAATTGGCCCACCACCCACCAACCCCTCTTTTATGCTACTGCTACTCTCTGTTCATCGTATATACATAGTCTACATGTACATACTACCTCAATCAGCCCAACTAACCGGTATCTGTATGCAGCCTCGCTACTGTTATTTTTCACTGTCTTTTTACTGTTGTTATTTCTTACTAACCTATTGGTCACCTAAGACCTTTTTTGCACTATTTGTTAGAGCCTGTAAGTAAGCATTTCACTGTAAGGTCTGCACCTGTTGTATTCGGCGCACATGACAAATAAACTTTGATTTGCTGGACCATCAAGCAGGCAAAACATCAATACAGGACTAAGATTGAATCGTCCTACACCGGCTTTGACGCTTGTTGGATGTGGCAGGGCTTGCAAACTATTACAGACTACAAAGGGAAGCACAGCCGCGAGCTACCCAGTGACAGCCTACCAGATGAGCTAAATTACTTCTATGCTCGCTTCCAGCTAGGCTGAAACACGGGCATTTTGGAGCTGCCTTACTAAGGAAAGCAAAAATCATGTTTGTATGCGGCTTTATTAGCTTTTTACATTGTTTTCAAACGGATATGTGCCACATATTAATGTCAAAGTAACATGTAAAATAGGTGGGACTCAAAACAGGTGGGCTCTGCCCCACCTTCCCTAAAAGACGGGTCACCACTTACTAAGACATATGGGTATTTTCTATAAACTAGGGTACCAGTGAGCATTTCTTGTAGTGGACAACTGTTTGGAGCTGTTACAAAGTCATTAATAAAATGTGCAATTTTTTTTATCTTCATGCAAATGAAAGGGGGAACATAGCAGATACATTCAATGTAATGAGTTGAATCAACCTATGTTTAAACCCTCATGCTTGGGGTCTTCACAGATTTGGCAACAATCGTGTGCCATAAAACATTACTTTTCTTTCCTTACATTAATGATACTGTTAAATATATATATACACTAAGCATTTAGCAATTTAATTACACTTTGATCCTGTGAAATTCCTGGATATTGCTTTTTTTTTTTTTTTTTTTTTTGTATGGAGATCTCAGAAGTGTACTGTAACCTATCTCCCTAACTGGAGGAAACTGTGGAAACAGTTTTCATGGGCACACATATCCAAAATAATGTATGTGCTTGCGAAATCCAATGCTTCCAACCGAAAGAGTAACTTTAATATGATTAATAAAAACAAAAATTGAAACTGTCATTAATGGGGTTCTTCAATAATTACGCATTAGTTGTTTGATGCTTGTTTGTCTAGGTGTTTAGTTAGGTTGGGACATAATCGTGGAGCATCAGCAATTCAAGAAAGGATTTTCTGAATGACAGTCAAGCGATAGAGAGCTTGTGTGAAACTGCATGCGATTTATCAATCGCCAACGTGCGGGAATTAATGTTGCGCTCGACGATTGACAGAACATTTTGTTGTCTGTTATGGCGGTTAAGATAATTATCCTACTTAGTGGACAACATTAAATCAAGATTCCTGAGGTAAGATTAGTCGGTGTATGTTTTGATCATTTGTTTTCCAGAGATAAAACTGAGTAATAGGGAATGTTAAAATGGCTTGTTTATTTGTTTCTAATTGAATAAAAAAAATCTGTTTTCCCTTTTACATATTGTAGAAAAGGCCCATGGAGTTGGTGGAATACTCCTTTAATTCATTGCCATTTACTCAGCTGGACCAGGGGCGCTCTAATTAGGTCAGGTGGAAATGTCCGACAGATCTCAACTCCATAAAAGGAGAAAATTGCCATCGCCTGATCTCGCTGCTTTCTCTTCCTTAACTCCATCTGATCCAGAAGTTCTGTGCGTCCATGAATCCACGTAAGTCCACCGACTATGTTACCTTTCATCTGAATTATCTGTGGCGATCGGGAGAGTGGGCCATTCAGTTATTGTTTATAGGTTTTACCGCGGAGCGCACGCTTCAAACATATTGTGTAATGTGAATTGTCAATGATCACGGCCCTACGGATCCTCATAGGCCAATTATGCAATCGATATGGTTCATATGTATTGAAATGAATTATATGTACACATGAAGACAATTGAAAGAGTGAAATGAGAAACGTCATTGTTTGCTAACTGATTGACTTTGATGGGGGTTATAGATTGTATAACCATTCACTGTTTGTGTTCTTTCATGATTTATGATAAATAGTTACGAGCCTAAATGACTTGCGGATGATTACTATTGACTTAATGAACTGAACTGTTGACCTCCCTAACTTGTGTTGATAATGAATGATATGATTTGATCTTTGATTATGAATCTGATTGGATACATGTTATTTGTTTCCTTTGTGATGCAGCACAGACTACTCAGTAAATATGCCACTTTATGGTTAAAGGAATTCCTGCAGCAGTCTCATCCATTCCTCTGTCACCTGACACGTGACCACCTGTTCACCTTCACTGTCAGTCATCCTACCTGTCCAGCTACCCACACAGATTCCACTAATCTTTCAATGGTCCTTTGAGCTGGATGATGACTGAACCAAAGACAGGTGAAAAGGAAATGGAGGGGGAAGAATTGTCTCCACTGGAAGGAAGAAGAGAGGAGGAGAGAGCAGCTGAGGGAAAGGTCTTGGAACAAAGGAAATATCCAGGAGCTAAGCCTAAAGCAACAAAGGCTTCATCCTCAATCACCAGCAGCACCAGAAGAACCAGGCAAGCACCTGGTTATCTTAAGGATTATGTGGTCAAGTTTCCGACATCAAAGGGCAAGCCCACCAGAGCTCAAAGTGTTGATGGATCAACTATATGTTTCAGCCATCAACCATCCCCTCTGAGCCAAGGACTGGAAACTGCTTTGGAGCAGGAAAGTGGTCTACATGAAGAACCTATGGAGGAGGTAACTCCCACCGCACAGGTCGACCAGCTTCCTGAGGCAGGCTCCACTCACTCCTTAACTAATGGGAAATCATCGAAGCACTCTAGACGGACCCCTAGACCCCTTTGGGAGTGGCCATGGCAGCCGCCATTCACTAGCCCTCAGCGATTCACAGACCGCTGTCCTACAAGAGAGGATGAAACTATTAGCTTTGGAAGAAATTGAGCGTCAGATTGAGGAGGAACGACAGGCTGATGAACGATGTCACCAATTGGATGTGCAGGCCCGTAGAGCTCTACAGGAAAGGGAATTCATTGCCAAGGACCTGGCACAGCAGCGACGGCACCGTCAAGCCAGAAGGGAATTGGAGGAGGCACGGATGGTCTCATCCTTCCTGGAGAGGAATGAACAGGGAGTTGACCTGACCACCTCTCCACATGGACCTGAACTGTCTGCCTCTCTTTCCCAATCTGCCCCTCTGGTACAGCATGGCACACAGTCCACGGAGGCTCCGGGGTCAACAGCCAACACGGAGCACAGGAGACAGGCCGCTCCGCCAATGCCCTCTATGCCAGTGACACAAGTTAGCATTCCTCCATCTGGACAAAGCATCACTCCTTCGCCTTTCTGCCAATTACCAACTAAGGCAAATCTTTCCTTTCGTCCAGGGCCAGGCCAGTCCTCAAACAACAGGTCGGAGGGCTCTCGCCCAATTCCGGCTGCCACAAATGGTGGGTCTGGGACAGTAGGGGACCGGCCCAATGAGGCCACAGTGGGCTCATCAGAAGTCCCGGGTTTATCCTTCACGCAACCAGAAGAGGGAGCCAACATTATGAAACTTCTAGTAGCCTCAGCCTATGGAATTCCCAGACCCAAACTGCCATACTTTGAAAACGGAAAGGAGAGTGAATTTGTCCTTTTGGAAATGGCATTGGAGAGCCTACTGGGTATTCAGTCATCTGTCAGAACGCTACAAATACCAAGTACTAATGGATCATTTGCGGTTTCCCAGTGCATACAGGCTGGCCCAATCCTTTATGCACTCCAACACCATACACTGCTGCTCTCCAGGCCCTGAAGGTGAGATATGGTGAGCCACGTCAGCTAGTCCAGAATGAACTAAACAACATCCTGAACACGTCTCCAATTAAAATGGGAGATCATGCTGCCTTCCAAGAATTCTCCCTGGCTGTCCAATCCCTGACCTCGATGCTCCAATCCGTTGAAGGAGAAGACTGGAACGAGCTGAAATGTGGCTCCCACGTGGACAGGCTTCTTAGCAAACTTCCAGTGTACCTCAGAGACAGTTTCATTGAACATTGTTTGAATAAGGGCATCCTGAAAGAGGGCTCGAGAAGCACCTATGCTCTTAGAGACCTGGCCGCATGGTTGGAGGTGAAGGCAAAGGCGAAGAGCATCGCTCACCAGGCCACAATCTCAGCCATAGCCACCGGGGGAAGGAAGGAATTTGAACACCAGGAGGGACAGAAAAGGCCAAATCCCACTACCATGTACTTAAATAGTGAGGCCCGGGAGGAACCCGGGAAGAAGACCCCTCCCTCGCAAGAACATCAAATTCCAGCCTTACTGCCCATATTGCAATAGTAAGGGGCACTTCCTTGGCTCATGCCCCAAGGTAAAAAAGCTCACTCAAACTCAATTGAAGGCCTGGATCACTTCAGGCGAGCGACGCTACAAGTGTGCCCGTAGCCATAAGGCGGAGGGAGACCTTCACATTGAGGAAACCCTGCAACCACTGTAAAGGAATCCATCTCACCGTGTTGCATGATCTAATTCCGCAAGCACAGAAGGAGCAGAGTATGCTCATGGTAGGAGCTGCAAAAGAGCTGTATCTCGACCAGCAGAACCGGTCTCCAAGGGTCATGTTGAAGGTGGTCAAGGTCACTCTGAAAAGTGAAGGGAGAAGCACTGATACATTCGCTGTTCTAGATGATGGGTCAGAAAGAACAATCATTCTCACGGCGGCCACCCGTCAGCTTAACCTGGAGGGGACCCCCGAGACCCTTAATCTCAGAACGTTGCGACATGATGTTATCCAAATGGAAGGCTCTGCTGTAACATTTAGCATTTCACCTTCAGGAAACAGGGACGTGGCCTATAACATCACCAATGCCTTCACGGCAGATGGCTTGAATCTCGCAGAGCACTCCTGCCCGGTAAGTGTTCTACAGAAACAATATCCTCATCTACGAGGATTGCCTCTTCCTAACCTGGCCAGAGTAGCGCCACTTATCCTGATTGGGTCAGACCACCCACATCTCGTCACCCCGACTGAGCCTATACGAGCTGGACCAGAAGGAGGGCCCATTGCTGTCCATACATCCTTGGGTTGGGCTGTGCAAGGTCCATCCCATCTACTTCTCTCCACCCAAGCTGTACAGTCACAGCAAGTCCTCTTCACCAGAAGCAATCCAGATGCAGCCACTAACCTCCTGCGGAATGTTGAGATGCTCTGGAAGATGGACACATTCTCCAACCGGAAGCTACAGGAGGTCACTCGCTCGAAACATGACTCCTATGCATTAGACCTCCTGGAGAAGAGCACCACCACCACTGAAATGGATGGCGTTTGCAGGTATGCAACCCCACTGCTACGGGTGCCCAGCCATCCTCCTCTGGCAACCACGACACAGGCTGTACTCCCACTACTGCGTGGAACGGAGCGACGCCTGGTGAAGAATCCTGAGCTTGCAGAAGTTCATAACCGAGAGATTCATAGCCTTGTGAAGGCAGGCTTGTCCCAACCAGAGAACGAGTGGCCGACAGCCCCCAGGCGTACGGCCCCTCCGCACCCTCCGCAACCAACTGAAGCTCATGAGTTAAGGAGGTCCTCCCAATGCTACAGCATTTCTACGGAACCAACAACGGCTCTCCCTGACCTAACACAATCCCAAACACTGCCGGATCTGATCACCGCCACAAACCAGACCTCAGATGGGGTGGCTTCTATACCTACCTCCCTTGCGGCAGAGACACTACTCCTCCAGCAAGCACAAGCAGTTCGCTTCCCTGAGGAGTTAAAAGCTCTGAAAGCCGGTAGGGAAGTGGCTAAGGACAGCTGTCTTCTCTCTCTTGCCCCAGAATATGATCCAATCCTTGGAGTGATCAGAGTCGGAGGGAGGCTGCGCCAAGCAGAGGTTTTGGACCCAGATGCTATCCACCTAATTATCATTGACTCCAAACCCTTGGGATATCTCTCTGCAGACATCGCTGACCCCGATCCGGTTACACCAACTATGCTCTTGATGGGACGCCGAGATGCGTCACTTCCTCAAGCCATGTATGCTGATACCAACCTCATAGGCAGACGCCGGTGGCGACACAGCCAAATCTTAGCTGACCATTTTTGGGCGCGATTCATTCGGGATTACCTACCAAGTCTACAGCCCAGAGGGAAATGGCGGAGAGAAATGGCCAGCCTGGAAACTGGCCAAGTAGTAATGATGGTGGACCCTCAGCTGCCTCGAGCCTCCTGGCCGGTGGGCCGTATAACTAAGACTATGCCTGGGACCGATGGTCGTGTTAGATCAGTGGAGATCCAGGTGAAGAACCGGACATATATCCGGCCAGTTGCCAGACTAATTCCTCTCCCTGAGATGACAGAGGACGGGGAGCAATGAGCCTTTTTTGAGGAGTGTGGAATTTAACAAATTTACGGGGTGGCTGTAGAAAAGGCCCATGGAGTTGGTGGAATACTCCTTTAATTCATTGCCATTTACTCAGCTGGGCCAGGGGCGCTTTAATTAGGTCAGGTGGAAATGTCCGACAGATCTCAACTCCATAAAAGGAGGAAATTGCCATCGCATGATATGGCTGCTTTCTCTTCCTTAACTCCATCTGATCCAGAAGTTCTGTGCGTCCATGAATCCACCACAGACTACTCAGTAAATATACCACTTCATGGTTAAAGGAATTCCTGCCTCAGTCTCATCCATTCCTCTGTCACCTGACACGTGACCACCTGTTCACCTTCACTGTCAGTCATCCTACCTGTCCAGCTACTCACACAGATTCCACTAATCTTTCAATATAAAACAAAAACACAACTTGATATTTCGATGTTCAAATGTGGCTGTGGTTAAATCTAGAATGTCTGGTCAAGTGTACAGCCAACACTTCCTGTCCTTTCAAAGTAGGAGGTCCCCCTTCTAACTCCATTCTATGAATCTACTGTCTAATTTGATGAATAGCTGCCCATACCGTGCCTCAATGGTAAGGTAAGATCTCAATTTCTGCAAATGATTTAGTGTATATTGACTTAATCAACTGCTGTTACTGTAAATGGTTAGCTGATATATCCTCGCTAACCATTGGTAATCTTATTAAATTATGCTATACAGCCAAAACAACAGTATCTATTCCTAGACTAGAGATATGCCCTGTCTGATCAGACTGATAGGGTACCGTGGGTGTGTCCAGCGTACACCTGTGTGTATTGCAATGGAAGTAAACATCCAACCAATGCCTCAAGTGTTGTGCTGTAGGTCCACCACACACCTGGAAGGTTGTGGAGCTTAGAAACAACCCCTACCTCCATACACTTGTGGAGGTCTGAGAGAATTGGACAGGTGTAACTCTACCAAGCCTAAGGTGGAACTGTCACCATGTCACCACCCATAAATCCCTCTCAGAGGATGTGAGGAACGAAGGAAATGCAATTGAGATTCTCCCCTTGTTTCCTTCATTCCTCACTTCCCTATCAAAGCACATTGAGGGAGAGGAGGGAAGGTTGCTCCCCTGGGGCTCCAATGCACTTTCAAGGAGAGGCAAGAAGTGGCTGAAACAAGGACACAGGAAGAATGTGATGTCTAGTTTTCACATGCACCCACCCACTGTTTGAAGAGTTTACTGATTATAATGATTTCATTATTGGTTATTGTCAATTATTTTGTTGACCGGACCATTGTATTATATTGTTGTGTTAATTGATTATATATATATATATATATATATATATACACATAAATGCTGTTTTATCTTTTTCATTCTTCTGTTTAGGATGGCTATTTAGATGGCTATAAATGACAGAAGTTGACCAAAGCACAACCAGACCTGGCAACTAAGAATGACAAAGAAACATGCAGTGTCCTTGTGAGATTATGAATGGCATTTGTTGTTGTTAGGTGTTATGCTCTCGTTGTGCCTATTTGGACTATTATTCCTGTAAATTATACATGTGAAGCTGCAAGAAAATCATATTTAAATGTATATCAAACCATTTAGAGATGTTGACCCTGATGTCTCACATTGGCCCCTTTTATTTATAGAAATACCTATATGTTCTACTGAAATTGTATATGGTTATATTATGTAAGAACAATGTAGCCCTAAAAAGTCTGCAGTATGGTAGCATTTCATTGTAGTAAAGGATGACGGCAAAACGTGGAATGCAAACTCTGCAAACAGCGGTTTGCTTACCATAGTTCGACAACAAATATAACATACCACTTGAAAACAGTAAATTAGCCAACTTTGTTTTTCTTGTTGCATGCCAAAATATTGACAGGTTTTATGTTTGACAGAGGATGCTGCAGTGGCACTCTCCAAGGTGCTGAACTGAATTTTCAGTGGGCGCTTTCTCCCACGTTGGATAGCGGTTGCTGTCCGCAGTTCTGAAACAATCTTTAATTGTTTGAATTTGAATTGCCGCACTCTGCTGGTTTGCAGGTTAAAAAAAAACGAATTCTTCATTTTTACTTGGCCTTCTCAAATATATACACAAGGCCTATTACCAGCAACTTCAGGAGCCTAACGGAAGAACCGATGAAGGCCAGCAGCACTGGGAGGAGGAGCGTCGGGAACAGATTTATTTTCTTCTGGTTATCTTGATCTCTGGCTCCCTCTTGGGTCATTTGTGTCTTAATTATTTAATCAAACAGTGCGCTTAAAGTATCAGACAAGCTCAGTGCATATACTGTAGTTGATTTTATTAAAGCACATAGGGTGTGTCTATGGAAAAATACAAGTTTTAAAATTTCAACCAATCAATAGGCCGAAAGTACAGACTCAGCCAAGATTATTTTTTTTAGTCGGGGACAGCCCTACGCCACAGGCACACACCTGTTCCATGCTAAAGCACCACCAGAAAGAAATATTCAAAAAGATTTGCCTGCATTTGGCCTCTGCCTAGGCTTTCAACATTATCTTTCGTCATGATTCGTCCAGTTGTAGCATGCAATTTTGCGCTATACAGCTCAACCATGGTTTTTAGCTGGGGTTTTTTCTTCACCCCAAAATATATTGGTTGGCCAATAGGGTGCGATACCATCACATTTCACAATGCTTTGAGTACATAATCACAATAGGACAAGGGTTGACGTCGCTCAACACTACCTGGCTGTGAACTGACAATGCAACATACATTTACCGAACAGGTTTTCTTCAACTTTAAATAAATTGTATGACTCCATGTCTATTATTTATATATATATATATATATATATATATATATATATATATATATATATATATATATATATATATATATAGTAATAATTGTTTTAGAGACAGTATTGTCAAAAAGAGAGAAAGTACTAGAAAGCCTGACACCAACTAAAATTTACAATCGAACACGCAGCTAGTAGCCATCTCATCCCTCAAAACGCTTTAGTCTGCTGATAAACTCGAGCAATCAATGCATCCCGGCAGCACAATAATAACCGTCTTCAGATTTCAATAGATTGGCCTCTAACTACATTCCCAAGGCTGTGAAGTGATTTAAAGCCTGTTGCATTGTGAAGCTACAATAGAGGTTTGGAGGATGAATGCATCACGATGTGAGTTGGTACTGCACAGTGATGTGTGAGTTCTCCATCTGCTCACACCTGGTAGTCATTGACCTCGAGATAATTATTTTGTTAAGCAGCATCAGTTAGTGCTGGTGTTGGATAGAAAACAAATCGACTAAGCCCATGGCAACATTTTGGTCAAGCTTGAACCTAGTGTGATGTTGGTGCATCTACTTAAAAATGTAGCTAGCTATCACTTTTAATTTGTACAATAGTCTAACTTGCCACAGAAGATCGCCACGTTGAATATGCAGCAATCATTCAAGCTGATTGGCTGAAGCCCTGTGTGAGACATCTGTGCCGACGAACCCCTATACAAGTATCCCAGGAGCCATTCCTCTCTGACCGGTACATGGACCAATGAATAAAAACCACTGCACTGCAACATGCTGTATACATCTTTTGCATCCCTAACAAAATCATCCAAGTGACCGAGAATCTCACTTTTTCTCACTGTTTGGACAAAATGCTCTGCATTGTCAATCTGATATATGCAGTGGCCTTACAGCATTTACTGTGATAAGGCCTCAGTCAGGGCATTCATACTTCATAATTCATACTGAGAAGCTGTCAAGGAAGTAGGTTTGTTTATACAGGACCTTCTGCCCCCACCTACCGTCAGCTATATGGAGCCTCCGGATTGACATGATTGGTTAACTGTAGGTGGGGGCGGGAGGTCCTATATAAACACAAACTAATTTCCTTGACAGCTCTGCTCCGCGAAGCACAAGAAGTATGAATGCCCTGACTTCTGCGGAGGCCGTATCACAGTAAATGCTGTACGGCCACTGCAGACACCAGATTGATCATGCAGAGCCTTTAATGATTACACGCCTGATCAAAGAGCTGACGCGTCCACCTCCTGGCTAAACAGGGTCGTGTTCAATATCGTAACGTCGCGTCACAACTTGTACGGTCATATGCAGTGATCTGAAACATCTCATTCATTCAACAAGAGCATATTGATGGAGGGGGGGGGGGGGAATTATTTTAGAAAATGAATGGATAAAGTTGTTCATGGACAAGTTCATGCTCATTCTATTACATTTGAGACATTCTGAGGCATAGTGTTTGCACTTTTTGGATCTTGATAACAAAGTAAAAATGTAAAGGTATCAGATAAAGATGGGATTAATTTAGAACAGTGAGGATTAAGGGGTGCCCTGTCAAGCTTAAAAAATGTTAATTTATTTCACCATCACTGCAAAGTAAAAAAAAAAAAAAGGGTGAGAGCTTTAGCACATTCTAACATGCTTCAGTGAATTATTTAAGAAGATCAAGGAGGACAAGGATTTCTTGAATAATAATACAATACCATTTTGTTTGGTTCTGCCCCGCTCCCATTTGCTGAAGTCAGAATGTAGATATCGCTCAAGATATTTTTTTAAGCCTTCTTGGGAAGAAAATGAAAGGTATAAAAAAATATCCTCTTTGCTTATTATCTATCACAAATATGGAATTCTGATGTCTATTTGTCACCCAAGGTCTGTACAATTATCTGTAAGACCTGTAACATGACATTTTGATTTATGATATTGGTACAATTGTCTTACCTTATCATAACCCCCCCAAAATGTAGGACCTAATCCTACATTGTTTATGTTACGTCATGGAAGATGTTGGGGAGGCAGGGTAACCTAGTGGTTAGAGTGTTGGACTAGAAAGTTTGCAAGATCAAATCCCCGAGCTGACAAGGTACAAAATATGTCGTTCTGCCCCTGAACAAGGCAGTTAACCCATTGTTCCTAGGCCGTCATTGAAAATAAGAATTTGTTCTTAACTGACTTGTCTAGTAAAATGTTAATGTTACATGTGTTTTAGGCCTACAGTGATTCTGGTACATTGATGCTTTCCCAATCCCTAAAATGCTGGTTTTCATTCCAGTTAATCTTTAAGATAAGCATTAGTTGGCTATTGACCTACATTTGAAAGTGCTTTAGTGCTAGTAAATGTTCCTTTTTCTCTCACACCCGTTTCCCATATACCCAATGAGCAGAGAAGGCAAAAAACCTGCTGTCAAAATAAGTCACACTGTCAAATATACAGTGAGGATTGAAAGGTCGTACAAAGAAAATAAAAGTCCAAATACAGACATTGTGATCTGACACGTCATTAGGGGTGAGTGGCAGTGGCAGGGCTCAAGGCTGTTTGGATCATTGAGGTTGTCAATGGTGAGTGAGTTGACATTGCTTTGTAGAAGAAGGCTTGTAAAGAAGAATCATCTAGTCTACCAGAAGAGAGAGAGTGTGGAGCTAAGGATACTTCTTCTACTTCACTGTTTCTCAGCGAGAAAGGCAGTCAGCATGTCCATGTCAACTTCCTTGAGCCCTTCCTTCAGTTCATTTTTGGCTCCAACAAAGTTGCTTCCTTGGTCAGATTTAATCTGACGAACATCACCACGTATGACCATGAAGCAGCGCAGACCATTAATGAAGACATGTCATCCAACATTTCAACATATATATTTTTACATTTAACCTTTATTTAACTAAGGCAAGTCAGTTAAGAACAAATTCTTATTTACAATGACGGCCCACACCGGCCAAACCCGGACGACGCTCGGCCAATTGTGCGCCACTCTATGGAACTCCAATCACGGTCGGTTGTGATAAAGCCTGGATTCGAACCAGGGTGTCTGTAGTGACGCCTCTAGCAGTGAGATGCAGTGCCTTAAACTGCTGCGCCACTCTTGGGTGGTGGTCTAAGGCACGAGAGCAAAAACAGGTGAAGAGAAGGCCATACCTTTTGTGCAGTCTTCATCCTTTCTTAATGAGAAATGGGCCAAAACAATCCATACTGCAATATGTAATGGGTGGTGATGAGTCCATGCGCTCTGGAGGGAGATCAGCCATCTTTTGCCCTTCTGTGGGTCTCCTGAGCTTTCTAGAAGTCACACATTGGTGTAGATGAGGCTACGGCCTGATTGATACTTAGGATAAAGTAGCCCTTTGACCTGATCTCATTTATGTTGTGGCCTTTACTCTGGTGTTTGACCTTTTCATGGTAGTGAGCAATTATCATTTTTGCGATGTTGTGTTCCTTAGGAATGATTGCAGGTTGGTTGACTGAGTTAGGAAGAGAGGAGTCACAAAGTCTTCCTCCCACCCTGAGCACACCATTTTTGTCTAGGAAGGCATTGAGGAGGTCGTACTCATTTTAGTCTCAGCTGTCCCTTTACATAGTAACTTAGGCTCATCTTGATATAAAGTGCCTTGCAAAAGTATTCATCCCCCTTGGTATTTTTCCTATTTTGTTGCATTACAACCTGTAATTTAAATGAATTTTTATTTGAATATCATGTAATGGACATACACAAAATAGTCAAAATTGGTGAAGGGAAATGAAGAAAAAAAAATACAACATTTAAATGGAGAAGTAGTGCGTGCATACAGTTGAAGTCGGAAGTTTACATACACCTTAGCCAAATACATTTAATCTCAGTTTCACAATTCCTGACATTTAATCCTAGTAAAAAATTCCCTGTTTTAGGTCAGTTAGGATCACCACTTTATTTCAAGAATGTGAAATGTCAGAATAACAGTAGAGAAACGGATTTATTTCAGCTTTTCTTTTTTCATCACATTCCCAATTAGCATTTGGTAGCATTGCCTTTAAATTGTTTAACTTGGGTCAAACATTTCGGTTAGCCTTCCACAAGCTTCCCACAATAAGTGGGGTGACTTTTGGCCCATTCCTCCTGACAGAGCTGTACACAAATCAGGTTTGTAGGCATCCTTGCTCGCATACGCTTTTTCAGTTCTGCCCACAAAATGTCTATATGATTGAGGTCAGGGCTTTGTGACGGCCACTCGAATACCTTGACTTTGTTGTCCTTAAGCCATTTTGCCACAACTTTGGAAGTGTGCATGGGGTCATTGTCCATTTGGAAGACCCATTTGCGACCAAGCTTTAACTTCCTGACTGATGTTTTGATATGTTGCTTCAATATATCCACATCATTTTCTTTACTCATGATACCATCTATTTTGTGAGGTGCACCAGTCACTCCAAGCACCCCCACAACATGATGCCCGCCACCCCCGTGCTTCACGGTTGGGATGGTGTTCTCCGGCTTGCAAGCGTCCCCCTTTATCCTCCAAACATAACAATGGTCATTACGGCCAAACAGATCTATTTTTGTTTCATCAGACCAGAGGACATTTCTCCAAAAAGTACGATCTTTGTCCCCATGTACAGTTGCAAACTGTAGTCTGGCTTTTTTATGGTGGTTTTGGAGCAGTGGCTTCTTCCTTGCTGAGCAGCCTTTCAGGTTATGTCGATATGGGACTTGTTTTGCTGTGGATATAGATACTTTTGTACCCGTTTCCTCCAGCATCTTCACAAGGTCCTTTGCTGTTGTTCTGGAATTGATTTGCACTATTCGCACCAAAGTACGTTCATCTCTAGGAGACAGAACTCATCTCCTTCCTGAGCGGTTTAACGGCTGCATGGTCCCATAGTGTTTATACTTGCGCACTATTGTTTGTACAGATGAACGTGGTACCTTCAGGTGTTTGGAAATTGCTCCCAAGGATGAACCAGACTTGTGGAGCTCTTGGCTGATTTTCTTTTGATTTCCCCATGATGTCAAGCAAAGAGGCACTAAGTTTGAAGGTAGGCCTTGAAATACATCCACAGGTACACCTCCAATTGACTCAAAGGATGTCAATTAGCCTATCAGAAGCTTCTAAAGCCATGAAATATTTTCTGGAATTTTCCAAGCACAGTCAACTTAGTGTATGTTTTACATTTTTAGATTTTTAATTTCACCTTTATTTAACCAGGTAGGCTAGCTGACAATAAGTTATCATTTACAACTGCGAGCTGGCCAAGATAAAGCAAAGCAGTGCGACACAAACAACAACACAGAGTCACACATGGAATAAACCAACAGACTTTTTCTATTGTGTATGTACAGTGTGTGCAAATGAGGTAAGATAAGGGAGGTATGGCAATAAATAGGCCATAGTGGCGAAGTAATTACAATATAGCAATTAAACACTGGAGTGATAGATGTGCAGAAGATGAATGTGCAAAGGAGCAAAAATAAATAACAGTATGGGGATGAGGTAGATGGATGGGTTATTTACAGATGGGCTATGTACAGGTGCAGTGATCTGTGAGCTGCTCTGACAGCTGGTGCTTAAAGTTAGTGGGGGAAATATGAGTCTCCATCTTCAGTGATTTTTGTAATTCGTTCCAGTCATTGGCAGCAGAGAACTGGAAGGAAAGGCGGCTGAAGGAAGAATTGGCTTTGGCGGTGACCAGTGAAATATACCTGCTGGAGAGCATGCTTTGGGTGGGTGTTACTATGGTGACCAGTGAGCTGAGATAAGGCGTGGCTTTTCCTAGCAAAGACTTACAGATGACCTGAAGCCAGTGGGTTTGGCTACGAATATGAAGCGAGGGCCAGCCAACGAGAGCATACAGGTCGCAGTGGGGGGGTAGTATATGGGGCTTTGGTGACAAAACGGATGGCACTGTGATAGACTGCATCCAATTTGCTGAGTAGAGTGTTGGGGGCTATTTTGTCAATTATATCGCCGAAGTCAAGGATCGGCAGGTCAGTCAGTTTTACGAGGGTATGTTTGGCAGCGTGAGTGAAGGAGGCTTTATTGTGAAACAGAAAGCCGATTCTATATTTAATTTTGATGCGAAGCGCAGTCAGACAAGATCATAGCAAGAGTAATACAACGGGATGGTTAGTAAGGGTGAAAGTATAATTTGTTTAGATCATATGTATAATGGATTATGCCACACAGAAAATAAAATCAACATCACATTCACACTCTGTTGCCCCAGAAAGCCACAACGATTACTGCAACTTATAACATGTAACGTGCATTAGTCTCCTCATGGAATAATGCAGCACACCCTTATTATTTCATGTTATATAGTTCCATATGTTCTTAATTCAAGTCTGATTGTACATACGTTTGTATGACTTCTGTATGTGTCTTTGAGAATATCTACCATTTTCATAAGTCTCTCTCTCTCTTGGTATAGCAATTGCTTGGCATCCGACCGCAGATTGCTACAGAGGGTAGTGCATATGGCCCAGTACATCACAGAGACCGAGCTCCCTGCCATCCAGGATCTCTATATCAGGCGGTGTCAGAGGAAGGCCCTCAAAATTGTCAAAGACTCCAGCCATCCAAGTCATAGACTGTTCGCTCTGCTAACGCACGCCAAGCGGTACCGGAGTGCCAAGTCTGGGACCAAAAGGCTCCTGAACAGCTTCTAACCCCAAGCCATAAGACTGCTCAACAGTTAATCAAATGGCTACCCGGACTATTTGCATTGACCCCCTTTTTTATTTGCACTGACATTTTTGCACTGAATCTATGCACACTCACACAGGACTCTCCCCACACACTCACATATACTACACACACACACACACACACACACACACACACATAGAAACACTTTCATCTATCCTGATTGCCTAGTCACTTTTACCCCAATCTACATGTGCATATTACCTAAATGACCTCACATACCTCTTACCCCTGCACATTGAGTCGGTACCGGTAGTCCTTCTATATAGCCTCGTTATTGTTGTTTTATTGTGTTACTATTTATTTATTTTTTTACTGTTTAACTCTGCATTGTTGGGAAAGGCCTTGTAGGTATGCATTTCACAGTAAAGTCTACACCTGTTGAATTCGGCGCATGTGACAAATCAAATTTGATTTGATCTCTCTCTCTGTCTCACCAGTTCTTGCCTGGCACTGTCTGTGGGCCTGGCACATCTTGAGTGCATCTGATCTGTATAATGACAACGGAAAGACAGGAAAGTACATGTGGGTGGATTAAGAGCAAGGCCTTCATGTGGTGAAAATGTTACAACCTGTGTACTCTGTCAAGATAATATCCTGTCAGAGTGGAGTCCCCAGCCTACGTACTGCATATTAAGTGTGCAGCCTAAAAGGCACCCCTTTCCCTATTTTGTGCATTACTTTTGACCAGGGCCAATAGGCCCAAAGGCCTTTGGTCAAAAGTAGTGCACTAAATAGGGAATAGGATGTAATTTGGGATGCTGACTATTGCCTATCTGAAAGGCATCCTGTTTACACTGTCTTTCCAGTCTTGAGTCTCTCTTGTATCATAAACATTTCTTTATTTAGTAGACACAAATCATTAGTATACAAGTGAAGTAAATAAGTAAGTAGAACAATAAGAATAAGGGGCATGTGAAATGTTTTCTAGTGAATCCAACTAGAATTGCTGTAATCTCGTCCTCTCATATGCGGTAGCAACTGAGCCTGGGGATAAGGTTAGAATTTCTGTAGTCGGTGAAAAGAAGTTGTGGAGCAAGAAATGTCATGTTTGCCCTGCAATTATGTGCAGTGCAGCATTCAATTGAATCTTCATGTATCTGGCCATGCATTGTGTTGGTCAGGTAATCATTGTGTAGTTTTCTATAGCGCAGTCGATGGGACAAGACGGCACTGGCAAACATCAAGGGCGTGCTTGATTCACACAGCTGTTGTTAGACATTGACCGTGACCTTCAGTTAGACTTTCTCCACAGCGTCCCATGCCAGCTGTTCAGAAGGACCATCAAGCTGCAGCTGATGTTGAAAGGAATAAAAGGAAAAACGGCAGCTTTGAGTAAAACAAATGCTTCTATTTGGCAATTGTTCAAATAGCTCTGTTCACAAATGTTCCATTTCACTCTGGAAAAATGGATTATATTGACTTACAATATGTGGCAGCAAATAGAAATGTTCTGATGTGGTTCACTGGTGACATTACGAAGTCAGTGTTTCCCAAAGGACCCACTGGTGGGTTGAGGCCCATTTACTTTTAGGTGTTGCAAGAAAAAAAAGGTGTGTTGACTTGGTGGCTAAAAGGAACATCTGAAAGCCATACAACACAGTGAAATAAAGTTCTAATCGCTGTTATAAGGGATTGTTACAGTATATGTAGCCTATGTATGAAGTTTGCGTTTGCGAAACAACTTTGGCATTATATACTGTAACAATTTTTGCCAATTAATTATATTTCTTGACACACAGTACGTCCCACTGATCCCATCTTGATTTTGTAGGAAACAACCCCTTAACCTTGGAACTCTACTGACTCTGTCTCCTTTATCTATAACCCCAGGTAAACCATCCATTCTCCCATGCGTCTGAGCTATATGAAGCACGCTTCCATTCTATGTGCCCTCAGCCTTAGGTGACTCATTGACCGGTAGAAAGCAGTGTTCATGCAGACAAGTTCAAAGTTCAAAGTAACACACCCCCCCCCCCGGTAGCATATCACTGACAGACAATGTGAGGACTCTTTTCGCCTCCTTCTGGTTCATTGACAAGTGAAAATAAGGCAGGCAGCTTCACCAACTGACCCTACGGCACAGAGGAAGGGAGGGAGAGAGAAAAGGGAGAAGATAAATGAGTGGAATAAGAGGAAAACATTAATAATAGATGACTGTGTTAACAGGCAGGATGAACTGGGCACATCAACTGTCATCTCCCTGTCATTAATAAGTGCTTTACACATATTGTGAGAGCTATGAGTACAGGTTTGCACTGCTGTATGTCTCCACAAGATGGAAACACAGACACAAACAAACAAACACACATATACACACACACACGCACACACACTGAATGAGGTCACACTACTGTTATGTTAAACTCAGGGAGATGTGGAGTTGTATGTACATCCGCAGTGGAATCTGTTAGCGCAAGTTCAGAGAGGGAGTTGGAGAACTTGGCAACCAATCAAAGGTATCATAAAGCAAACCCACCCTTTCTTGCATCCGCTCAATCCAGAAACTCACAAACACATATAGTTTAGCCCCCCCCCCCCCCCCCCCAGCTACTGCACCTGGATCAGGAGAACACAATGGCCAACTCAGACTACCTTAGCAGATCTTTGCTTTGGTGACTAGTGAGTACATAGGTCCCACGGATGTAATGGAAACTAAAATTTGCACATATGTGAATTGTGTGTGTTTTGTGTATTGATGAGTGTTACTCAGGGTGGAAGGCAGCTGTGAAACAAAGGGAGTGTGTGGGGTATGAAGAGTAAACTCATGATATCACAAAGGGAGGAAGGAATGGAGAATGCAGCTGCATTCGACCAAGGCCAAGGCATGCTGGGAAATACACTGAGAGTACGAGATGTGAGAGAACAGGGTCACATAAAAATACCTAAAATAAGAGAGGAAAAACTCACACAGTATGGTTGGAAGATGGTCTGAGAAAATGAAGAATTGAGAGAGTTTAAGGGAAATGAGCACAGTGGTGTTTGAGAAGAAAATAGAAAATGAAGGATAGAGGTGGGCCTAGGTGGAGGGAAAGAGAGTGGCCCCACGGCCAGCTCGAGATGAGGAATCCTTTTTAATGTAAACAGTGATATAAACACTTCTGCACCAAGATAAGGGGTTTGTGAGCGCTTGTGGTGCTGTGTTACAATTTAATGTTGCATTCTTTTCCTCCAGATTGTATGATAGAACTTGGGAGTAAGGGCTTGGAGAACTCTGTCTCTGAAATTGGATGACTCATTGGGCCAGTAACCAAAAGGTTGCTGGATCGAATCCCTGAGCTGACAAGGTAAAAATCTGTCGTTCTGCCCCTGAACAAGGCAGTTAACCCACTGTTCCCCGGTAGGCCATTATTGTAAATAAGAATTTGTTCTTTAACTGACTTGCCTAGTTTAATAAAGGTTAAATAAATACATAAATAATACAAAAATGACACTGACCTTGGTCCATGGTTACTGAATAACGGGGCTTTAGTATTCCACATTTTAATGAACAAAATACTGTTTATTTTACCCACGTACAAACTACTGAATGGACGTTCAAGTCACTATACAATAAAAAATTGCATTTGGCTGATGAACTTCCTATTAATTGTTATTAACAAAGTTAGTTTTAATAGTGATGTACAGAAATCATTGCGATTTTCTGTTTATACATACAATTATAGAATAGCATTAGTATTGTAATCACATCTGTGCAAAATGTAAAGAAAAATGTATAACAAAGCAGTTGTCATAACTCTTGAACTGGTTATTTAAAGTAGATACAGTGCATTCAGAACGCATTAAGACACCTTGACTTTTTCCACATTTTGTTATGTTACAGCCTTATTCCAAAATGTATGAAATAAAAATAGTTCCTCATCAATAAACACACAATACCCCATAATGACAAAGCAAAAGCAGGTTTTAAGAAATGTTTGCAAATGTATTAAAAACAAAAAACAGAAAAACCTGATTTACATAAGTATTCAGACCCTTTGCTATGAGACTCAAATTTGAGCTCAAGTGCATCCTGTTTCCATTTCTCATCCTTGAGATGTTTCTACAACTTGATTGGAGTCCACCTGTGGTAAATCCAATTGATTGGACATGATTTGGAAAGGTACACACCTGTCTATACAAGGTCCCACAGTTGACAGTGCATGTCAGAGCAAAATCCAAACCATGAGTTCGAAGGAATTGTCCGTAGAGCTCCGTGTTGAGTCACAGATCTGGGTACTCAAAAATGTCTGCAGCATTGAAGAGCCCCAAGAACAGAATGGCCTCCATCATTCCTAAATGGAAGAAGTTTGGAACCTCTTCCTAGAGCTCGGGAGAAGGGCCTTGGTCAGGGAGGTGACCAAGAACCCGATGGTCACTGACAGAGCTCCAGAGTTCCTCTGTGGCAATGGGTGAACCTTCCAGAAGGACAACCATCTCTGCAGCACTCCACCAATCAGGCCTTTATGGTAGAGTGGCCAGATGGAAGCCACTCTTCAGTAAAAGGCACATGACAGCCCACTTGGTGTTTGCCAAAAGGCACCTAAAGGACTCAGACTATGAGAAACAAGATTAATTGGTCTGATGAAACCAAGATTGAACTCTTTGGCCTGAA
Organism: Oncorhynchus mykiss; assembly: GCF_013265735.2. NCBI lineage: Eukaryota > Metazoa > Chordata > Actinopteri > Salmoniformes > Salmonidae > Oncorhynchus > Oncorhynchus mykiss. Next base: position 52,581,414 of record NC_048580.1, on the reverse strand, counting down.
TGCCAAGGGTCACGTCTGGAGGAAACCTGGCACCATTCCTACAGTGAAGCATGGTGGTGGCAGCATCATGCTTTTGGGATGTTTTCAGCGGCAGGGACTGGGAGACTAGTCAGGATCGAGGGAAAGATGAACGGAGGGAAGTACAGCGAGCTCCTTGATGAAAACCTGCTCCAGACCGCTCAGGACCTCAGACTGAGGCAAAGGTTCACCTTCCAACAGGACAACGACCCTAAGCACACAACCAAGACAACGCAGAAGTGGCATCGGGACAAGTCTCTGAATGTCCTTGAGTGGCCCAGCCAGAGGCCAGACTTAAACCTGATCGAACATCTCAGGAGAGACCTGAAAATAGCTGTGCAGCAAAGCTCCACATCCAACCTGACAGAGCTTGAGAGGATGTGCAGAGAAGAATGGAAGAAACTCCCCAAATACAGATGTGCCAAGCTTGTAGCATCATACCCAAGAAGACTTAAGGCTGTAATCACTGCCAAAGTTGCTTCAACAAAGTACTGAGTAAAGGGGCTGAATTCTCATGTAAATGTTATATTTCCGGGGGGTTTTTAAAATACATTTGCAAATATTTCTAAACCTGTTTTTGCTTTATAATTATGGGGTGTTGTGTGTAGATTGATGAGGAAAACGTCATACGTTTTAGAATAAGGCTGTAACATAACAAAATACTTTCCAAAGGCACAGTGTAAATTGTGCAAAACTTACCCCAATAAGTTTTTTTCTCTCCAAATAAGCCATTCATTACGATGACCCCATTGAACACCAACTCTAATGACAGTCCACCATTCCATGTCACAATAAGGCTATTTTCAGATCAGTCCTCTGGAGAATCCAGCACAGCTTTAGAGAGAACTTCCATTAGTCGATCTTGGCAATATGGGAAACTGTAATATTTCACTATGGAAACTTTAAATGTTACACAGAGGGTGTTGGCCCCTAGAATTTGGGAAAGACTCAGTGCAGAAAATAGCAAAACAGATGTGTATCCTTGCTAGTTGAATCTTGTAGTTGAATCATTAATTCACATGAAGACGGTGCACAGATGAGTGTAGTATGTTTTCCTCCCTAAGTTCAACATGATGTTTGACATATCCATGATCTAAGTCAAAGGTACCATGCAATGTACAGTATGTTGTGTTTAATGTAACTTGTCATATTTGTTTAGGAGGTCTTATGATGAATCATTTCCTTTTGAGCTCGATTCAGTTTGGCTGTCTGGCTCTCAAAGCATGGTAGAATATCCTGCACTTGGTCAGCCATTTTGTCCTGAGGGGCTTATTTAGAACCCCCCATAAAACAGTCATCTATGTGGTAACAAAGTTCGCATGATGAGCAATGGGCAGGATGCACACCCCATGAAGAGCAGGAAGTTCCAGTGACGCAGGAAAGTAAGGATCACAGCATGTCAGGAAGACACTGGACATTTGGTCAATTAAGTTCAACACAGCCCAGTGATGGGAAACCTCTCTGACTTCCCCCTCCTAACTTATTTTTACTTTTATTTATGTCTGGTGTCCAAATCAAAAATAGTGCATGAGCTTACACATGAGTGTTCTAGGCCTGGCATGCATGGGCTGTGAGTGTGAATGCTTTGGGTTTGCTTTTGACATCAAGCAGATTGGGGGATTAATAATTGGTCTATTTTGTGGCCTATCAGATCGCCCTGTTCTTCTCTTTCATATTTTATCTCCCTTTGACCCACTTTCCCTCTTACTTCTCCTGATCAGATAGGTGCTCAATCTCTCCTCTCATTCATCGCCTGTCTCCTATCTTTGCGCTGCCGTTTGTTTCACCTAGAAAGGCCTGGAGAAAGTCAACACTCCACCTCTTAATTCTTACAACTCTACAAAACATGGCATAAACCTAAAATTCCTCAAATTCGCGAAGGAAGGTACAAAAACTGGCAATGAGTGATGTGGAGAATTGTCTTTACTACTGAAATTGTGTTTCCATTGTGATGTGATGCCAGAAGCACTGGAGCCAGTTTTAATGGTAAATAACAGCAGGAGCGCTGACAAAGTGTTAAGAGATTGTATAAACCCCAATTACAAATGGTGCATAGTTGTGTAAACTTGAAGTGTTCAGAATTTAACAAAATAGGTCCCTCCACTCACGAAATGCTGTGTGTCTGTGTTTCCATGTTGTCACACTGTGAAGGTTGAGCAGTGTCATACAGTAATGGACTTGTCATCCGTTTGTCCGTCTCCACCTCCTTTACTCGTTCACCTCCCTTCCTCCCTTATTCCTATTGCCTTGTCCACTGCCAAAAATGGTCAACTAACCTCTCTTTGCAGCTTTGCCCAATCGATTTCAATGACACTGTTCCAGAAAGACATGTGAATCTCAGAGGAGCACAACTACTCTTCCACAGAGATTGCTAGGGTATGTGCAAATAAGTGAAAACAGATAGCCAGTTTGGTTGCGTAACCTGTGCTTACTGAGAGAAGATAGAAATGTGTCAAAATGAACTGGTGTGCGATTGAAATGATTTCCCTTACTCTGGTCCCCCTGTAACAACATGTCATGTGAATTGCATACAGCACAGACACTCACCTGATCCATTAGTCAAAACCTGCATGTCGTAGATGCACATATGCGCACACACACACACATACAGTACACGCATACCAATACAAAGTTATTCCAGGTGGGTATTTCTAACTGATTGACTGCTTACTGGACAGTGCAAAGAGCAGGACTCCCATCTGCTGAGATAAACAGTGTGCTATACAGTGGACCAGACTGGGGGGGGTTGTTAATTTTAGTTCGGTTTGGCTAACGTTAGCTAAGCTAGGGGTTAGGGTTAAGGTTAGGGTTAGGGTTAAGGGGCAGGGTTAGCTAATATGCTAAATAGTTTAAAAGTAGTAAGTAGTTACAGTTGCTAATGAGCTAAAATACTAAAGTTGTCCATGATGAGATTCGAATTCGCAACCTTTGGGTTTCTAGACTTTCGCATTCTATGCCCATCCATCCACCCCGACCAACCACCCCCATTTCATTTTTTTGCATTAAGTAACCATCTGTCTTCTGTAACCATACCAAAGTAACATTTCATACTAATTTGAATGTCCCAGATTTATGTTTACTATGTTACGTCTAGTCTATGAGACCAGGCTGGTCAAACAAAACAATATTATTTTTGGAAAGGGTAAACTCCTTATCTTTCATAGAGCAGCCCCTATATTTTACTGACTCAGTGTTTAATTACTAGGTGTGTGGTGGAGTGTTCTGTTACAATGGAAATAAGCTTGGGTAATGTGGTGCACCGAGGTCTCTAGACATCAGACCTTTCCCACTGGGCATAGAAGTAATTTCAACCTCTAGTTTTGATTTCAGTTGACACCTGGTTGATTTGTCAACTAATCTGAATTCAATGTGAAATCAACAAAACATTTCATCATGTCACTGGATTAAGGTAAAAATGTGGTTAAAAAAATCAAAAATTCCCTTACATACATTAGCAAATCCAATCAGTTTTTCATGTTGATTCAACTTCTTCACATTAAGTTATTTTGTTGAAATGATGTGGAAACAATGTTGATTCAACCAGTTTTTGCCAAGTGGCTTGTTCCTTCTCTTAATTCCCACTTTCGTCTTCTACCCTATTCCTACTCCTCCTCACCTCTCTCTCTCTCTCGCTCTCTCTACAAAAGCTGCCTGCTTTTCACTCTCATATAGACCCCTTCCCAATATCACATTCTCCAAGTCTCCCCTGAGGCACTATAGGCTGATGCAATTCAATTAAAAATAATATTTAATGGAATTTATTTTGACGACTTGAGCAAACCTGATGCTGAAGTCCAAGAGCTTGACCCCATTATTTTTGTCCACCAGTCAGTGAACAGTCTGTCATCATACTGTAATTCTATATTTAGATTTTTTTACATGATCTTATAGTATCATATTTAACTAAGCATGCACATACACATTAAATAGAATATAGCCTACATTAGGCCTGTCATCTTGAGGAGGCACTCTCATTAAAATGATTTTGGTGCTGAAAGTCAGTGGCCCTCTGGTAATAAAAGTATCCATAATTACAACGGCTCATAACTGAAATTCGTAGTTATAATAGGATAAGTGTACAGAATCCAGATAATTATACCGTTGGCTAATTTCAAAGCTTAAAGTTACAATTCTTCTTTATGTTTCACATTTTCAAGACTCTTCACTTTTTGCGTGATTGACTACTCGCCATAAAATGTAAAGATAAACTTTATGAGAAAATGGGCACCTTTCCAGAGCAATGACGTTTGGCGAGAGCTCTCTTGAGCTTCTTGCTATTCGAAGTCTCTTGAAAGACTGGAAATAAAGACGATTGAACACTGGAAGGGGAGGACCTGGACACGGGACTGGAGTCAGGGCGAAGAACCGGCTTGAACACTCACGCCCTAGTTCGCTCAAAGCGCCTTTTACCTCACAAACTCACGGAGGATACCCGAGCAACCAATTTTCTGGGGAAAATATTACGAGAATAAAATGTTCCAGAAAAACAGAAACAAAACTGGAAAAGTCTGAGTGAAAGTGAGGATATGTGAAGTTCCAATCTTTTTATAGCCTGTTAGTAGCTCGAATGTAAGCCTGATTACCATTTCACTTGGAGCAACGGTCCAGGCAATGGACACTTTTTTGGAGGAAGCCCTTTCGATATCGTCATAATTCTTTATACTGGAATTGATCACAATTAACCCTTGCAATGAAGGTTCGGGTTGCATTTACTTGCATGCTGGTTTGCGTGTTCCTGTGGTCGTCCAGTGGTCAAAACTCCGCACCAGAAGCAGGTGAGTTTTGCAGGTGATTGTCGTTGTTCTGGTGGTGGGTGGATGTTATAGCCTAGTTCTACATGACTGACAGACTAGGGAGGAGAGGTGCAGTCAGAGTATCTCCAAATGGTGTTATTAGATTGGCACAATAATTTTATCATAGACTACTGTTCATAGAATTTCTACAATTTTGACAGTAACCTATGTTGATACCTGTTCCTGGATTTTAATGAGAAGTTTAACGCTATGTTAAATGTATTTATGCATATGATTTATGGTGATGTAAATTAAAACATCTAATTGATTATAACACCATAATAATTACTGAACGCTTGTTACAACCATGCATGTGTTAGCTAGAGCTCATAACCGTAGTGGTGAAAACTAAACTTGGTGGTGAGTCAATTCAATCTGTCAGTGGTCTGTTTTTATGACTCAGTGTAAGGGTATAATGTACAGAACATTACACTTCTCACACCCTCTTCCATTTATAGACAAGCCATGTTTTGACTAAGAGCCTAATTACTTTCTATGCATCGCACTCAAACATAAAAATGCTTTTAATACTAAGGACTGGCTGAGAAGCACAGTTTATTCAGGTTTCATCTCCTGTGATGTATTTTGATCTTACATATAGCCTACTGATGTTTTTTCATTTTTATTTATTTAACCTTTATTTAACTAGATAAGTCAGTTAAGAACAAATTCTTATTTACAATGACAGCCTACCCCGGCCAAACCCAGACAACGCTGGGCCAATTGTGCGCCGTCCTATGGGACTCACCAATCACTGCCTGGTGTGATACAGCTTGGTGAAATAACCACATCATGTTTTAAATCAAGAAGAACTGTGGATGAGGCCTTTTCTATCACATCTGGGCTGTCAATCTGAAGTACACACCTGTGTGTGTGTGTGTGGTGTGTGTGTGTGGTGTGTGTGTGTGAGCTTCCATGCATGTGTGAAACAGGTCTAAAGTGTTATGGTCAGTTATTCCCATGCTCATCAAGGTTATGGGGTTTCATAATTTACATTCAGTGTAACCATTACTATATTAGTCAAACTTGTTCATGGTGGACTGTAAATCTAATACTGTACAAAGCAAATATTTGGTTTACAATCAATAGGCATGACCAGAGAGACACATACATACTGTAAATACTGTTTATAGGCACTTTAACCTGGAGGCCACTAAGGCAGCTGGAGGAGTACAAAGTCCAAACAAGAAGACAGATGTAGCGAATTCTTTAGGAAGCAAGAGAGTGAAAGAGAGAAAGGCAGTGTTTTCACACTCACTGCAATTCGTCCTTCAACACTACACACTTGTCAGTACAACCACCACAGATCGAGCGTCAAATTAAAGCCTGAAGAAATTCACTTTTAAGGGCCCAAAGAAAATAGTGCATTTCAAAAGAACTCATAGCTGGACAACGAACTTAGCATGTTTCGCTCTCGCTTTCTCTCGCTTTCTCTCTCTTTCTCTCTTTCTTTCTTTCTCTCTCCCTCACTCTTTCTGCTCTGAGCACATGTGCTACTACTGCACATTCTTCCTCTTCTCTCAAATGGAACTGCAAAAACACACCTCCCCCTTATCCTCTCTCTCTCTCTCTCTCTCTCTCCACCTCCAACCCCTCCTTATACCACCAATAGCTCCTACTGTTCCCCCCCTCTCCTCTCTCTCCCCCTAACCCCTCTCCCTTAAATGAGAAGCCATGTTTCGTGCTACTGTTACGAAATATGTCAAATTGGCAAATCTGGAATATTTGGCCTAGTCTTCCTAAATGTTGTGACAGCATCTTTCATCCGTCCTTCATCCGCCCATCCCTACTCTGATCTATCTCACTTCATCCCTATATTTTGTTTGTTTTGATCTGGTCTAATTTCTGTAATTACTTGGTTCTCACTCCTCCACTCATTTCTGTGTGTGGGTGTGCGCACACTTGCATGCATGCACACTCACACTGAACAGGGAGGGGACCACTGGAAAAAGTTAAGGGAGGGAGAAGGAATCAGAGGGAGAGAGAAAATAGAGAGAAAGTTGGAAGTGGTAGTGGGTTTTTCCACAGATGCTCCACACCGTCTCATTTTGCTCTAGGATTGTACTGTACATATCCCCGTAAATAAGTGTGGCTATGAGTTTGCCACTTCTCTATGGGAAGTTTGTAGGTTAACTAACTATACCACTATGTTTCCCACATACACAACAATTAGTGTATCTCACACACGTATTATAAGCACTATGCTTATAGAAATTCACCCACCATGAAGTGGGGGAAGAGACAGACTGAGAAGGTGTAAATATTGCTACATTTAATCTCTAGGAGCATATTCTCATTCATTTTCACATATTATTAGCATGATAATCTGTAGCCGTAGCCTATACATACATTGGGGCAAAAAAGTATTTAGTCAGCCACCAATTGTGCAAGTTCTCCCACTTCAAAAGATGAGAGAGGCCTGTAGTTTTCATCATAGGTACACTTCAACTATGACAGACAAAATGAGGAAAACAAATCCAGAAAATCACATTGTAGGATTTTTAATTTATTTATTTGCAAATTATGGTGGAAAACTTTTGTTATTTACCAAATACTTATTTTCCACCATAATTTGCAAATAAATTCATAAAAAATCCTACAATGTGATTTTCTGGATTTCTTTTCCTCATTTTGTCTGTCATAGTTGAAGTGTACCTATGATGAAAATTACAGGCCTCTCATCTTTTTAAGTGGGAAAACTTGCACAATTGGTGGCTGACTAAATACTTTTTTTGCCCCACTGTATGTATCTATATTCTCGTATAGCTGTAAAAATCTACTGAATGTGTGTCCACCACCTGTAACCTTTCCTCTCCTCTCAGTTTTGAACTGCTGTGAGGGTGACATCCTCTTCCTATTGGACTCCTCGGGCAGCGTCTCATCCTATGACTACTCCCGCATGCTGGGCTTTTTGTCCGAGCTCCTCCTTCCATTCTCATTGGGTGAGGACCAGGTGAGGGTGAGCCTTCTGCAGGTGGGCACCCAACCCCGCCTTGAGTTTGGTTTTGACAGCCACAATAGCCAAACTGGCCTACAGGGGGCGCTGGGGAACACCAAGCCTCTGAGGGGCGACACCAACACAGAGGAGGCCCTCAGGATGGCCAAGGACTGGGTGCTGAAGCCCGGGGGTGGTGCGGGGGCCAGGGAAGAACTCCCCAGAGTTCTAGTGTGGCTGACGGATGGGGTGAAGCCGGGTGATGTGATTGGACCAATGGAGAAGCTGAGAGAGGAGGGCGTGGCCGTTCTGGTGATCTCCACGGGCCACGGGAACTACCAGGTGCTGCGGCAGGTGGTCACCCCTCCTGTGGAGTCACACCTGTACTTTGTGGACATCGACGATATGAGTATCATCACTGAGGACCTGAGGGATGCCATTATTGGTGAGTGCGTGTGGGGTTCTGTGTGTGTGTGTCCATTTTGATTCCACAATTGACTGCAACTAACATGGACCTGACACCTTCTTTTGAGCTCTACTATAAACTGTGCTGCTGTACAAATCCATGTCTCTGTGCTGCTCCTTTATCACATACCCACTCCTAGAGACAGTGGGACATAGAGGGAAGAAGAGACCGTGTGTTTTAGACTGTAATGAGAGAGGGGGGACTATTAATAAAGACATTATTCAACCCAGCCCCCTCTACCGTGCCCCCCTACGGTGCCAGACAGATATATATATATATATAGACAAGACGGTATTTTTCTGGTCAGATAGGGTAACAGTCATAGCGACACACAGGCACTTCCAGTAAACATATGTAGCTCTAAGACATGATGCATAGTGATGGGCGGACGCAGAGTGTAAATACAGTTTGTTTACGACACAGAAGGAGAATCCAGGGTTCCTTTAGCGAGTGCCTGAGGTTCCTTTCCGCTGATACTGAAACCTGAATACTGGTTTGCTATTTGTTACAGTGGTATCCTCCAGAACTGGTTTGTCTATTTCAAGGGTTTTTATGGCATGAGTTGTGAATGCATTGGAGAACCCACAGTTTGTCTGTCTGTCTGAGCTCTTCTCTTACTGGCGTGTCCTCCACAACTCATCCCTTTCCTCCCTCTCTTTTTTGCCATCTTGTTCTGGTTATCCAAGTAGGAATGTTTGCCAGTGAGAGAAGGGAATCTGCACACTGTGTTAATATGGTATGGTACCGCCATCGTTTCAATATAAATTTCCATTCATTCCATTCCAGCCATTACAATGAGCACGTCCTCCGATTTAAAGTGAAACGAGTCTCCACTGGAGGTGTATGTTGCACCAGTGGTTCAGTCCTTCGGTCTCAGTCTGTTTCTTCTCTAACAGAGATCCTCCGGGCTGAACGGCTCCAGGTGCGAGACGTGTATATTGCACCTCCAGTCCACCAGACCTTCGGTCTCAGTATGTTTCTTCTCTAACAGAGATCCTCCGGGCTGAACGGCTCCAGGTGCGAGACGTGTCCACAGACAGCGCCATGCTGCAGTGGCGACCGGTTCTGGCCGGTTTGACCGGTTACTATGAGATCCGGTTTGGACCGGCTCCCAGTCTAGGAGTGAGCGAAAGAGAAGCAAGGGGGCCTGGTACCAGCCCCAGTACCAGTGGTAGTCATTACCAACGACTGACCCGGCCAGGGGACTCCAGCATGGCAAGGCTGATGGACCTGAAACCAGACACCACATACATGGCCACACTGACTCCTAAGTCCAACCTACAGGTGCTCAACCCCCTCTCTGTCACCTTCACCACTAAGCCAGGTAAGAGGAGGTGGCACGTTTACATTGGACATTTACATTGTTACAATTAACAATGTTGACTTGGAGTGTGATGTCTTTAGGGTTGTGTCCAGCATGGGCCTCACACTGTATATCAAAAATTCTTGAAGATGGAATCCGCAGTAGGGGAAACAGCACCACTGTCCAATGCACGGCCGTTGTTATTGTTTTTGTTTTGTTGACAAGGTAGAGCTGGGGAAGATTGTGCCTCGTTGTAAAATTTGTACATGTGCTGCTGTTCTATTGCACTTGCAATGATGTCAGACGGGAAAAAAACTGTGTTGGTTGTTTGTAGTATCTTCTTTGTTGTAATATCAGAAACGGATGTGGCAGTTCCCCCGTTAAGGATTCCAGCTTTCACTTCCACTTTAGAATAAAATCACTTGGTAAATCATCATTTTATATATATTTTATTATTACATACAGTTGAAGTCGGAAGTTTACATACACTTAGGTTGGAGTCATTAAAACTCGTTTTTCAAACACTCCACAAAATACTTGTCAACAAACTATAGTTTTGGCAAGTCAGTTAGGATATCTACTTTGTGCGTGACACAATTAATTTTTCCAACAATTGTTTACAGACAGATTATTTCACTTATAATTCACTGTATCACAAGTTTACACACACTAAGTTGACTGCCTTTAAACAGCTTGGAAAATTCCAGAAAATTATGTCATGGCTTTAGAAGCTTCTGATAGACTAATTGAGTCAATTGGAGGTATACCTGTGGATGTATTTCAAGGCCTACCTTCAAACTCAGTGCCTCTTTGCTTGACATGAGAAAATCAAATGGAATCAGCCAAGACCTCAAAAAAATAATTGTAGACCTCCACAAGCAATTTCCAAACGCCTGAAGGTACCACATTCATCTGTTCAAACAATGGTACGCTAATATAAACACTATGGGACCATGCAGCCGTCATACCGCTCAGGAAGCAAACGCGTTCTGTCTCCTAGAGATGAATGTACTTTGGTGCGAAAAGTGCAAATCAATTCCAGAACAAGAGCAAAGGACCTTGTGAAGATGCTGGAGGAAACGGGTACAAAAGTATCTATATCCACAGTAAAACAAGTCCTATATCGACATAACCTGAAAGGCTGCTCAGCAAGGAAGAAGCCACTGCTCCAAAGCCACCATAAAAAAAGCCAGACTACGATTTGCAACTGCACATGGGGACAAAGATCGTACTTTTTGGAGAAATGTCCTCTGGTCTGATGAAACAAAAATGGAACTGTTTGGCCATAATGACCATCATTATGTTTGGAGGATAAATGGGGCGGCTTGCAAGCCGAAGAACACCATCCCAACCGTGAAGCACGGGGGTTTCATCATCATGTTGTGGGGGATCTTTGCTGCAGGAGGGACTGGTGCACTTCACAAAATAGATGGCATCAGAGGAAGGAAAATTATGTGGATATATTGAAGCAACACTTCAAGACATCAGTCAGGAATTTAAAGCTTGGTCTCAAATGGGTCCTCCAAATGGGCAATGACCCCAAGCACACTTCCAAAGTTGTGGCAAAATGGCTTAAGGACAACAAAGTCAAGGTATTGGAGTGGCCATCACAAAGCCCTGACCTCAATCCTATAGAAAATGTGTGGGCAGAACTGAAAAGCGTGTGCGAGCAAGGAGGCCTACAAACCTTACTCAGTTACACCAGTTCTGTCAGGAGGAATGGGCCAAAATTCACCCAACTTATTGTGGGAAGCTTGTAGAAGGCTACCCAAAACATTTGACCAAGGTTAAACGATTTAAAGGCAATGATACCAAATACTAATTGAGTGTATGTAAACTTCTGACCCACTGGGAATGTGATGAAAGAAATACATGCTGAAATAAATCACTACTATTATTCTGACATTTCACATTATTAAAATAAAGTGGTGATCCTAACTGACCTAAGACAGGGAATCTTAACTAGGATTAAATGTCAGGAATATAGAAACTGAGTTTAAATGTATTTGGCTAAGGTGTATGTAAACTTCCGACTTCAACTGTATCACTTTGTCTCCTCAGAGGTGTTGAGCCCGACTGTGGTGACGGTGTCTGACTCAGGGGCCAACGGTGTGAGGGTGAGCTGGGGTCCTCTGCAGCCAGAGTCTGTCCAGAGCTTCCAGGTGGAGTACATGGCCCTGCCGGGGGGGAAGCTCCACATGACTACTGTGGGCCAAGGGCAGAACTCCACCCTGCTGACTAACCTCCAGCCAGACACCCAGTACCTGGTCACCGTGAGCGCACGGCACTCCTCTGGCCGGGAGAGGGCCATGTCTGTCAAAGTGTGCACTGAGGAGGGTAAGGAGCATTGAGGATATGGTCTTAGGTATGAATGGTATTAGCCTTAAAGCTTAAACTGAAGTATTAAAAGGGGGAAATGCAAAATTGACTATTATACTTCACATAGAACTGTATAAATGCAGCACATAGGCCTTATTCCCCCCCTCCCTCCCTTCTCAGTGAGGCCGGCTCTAGCAGACCTGCAGCTGACCACGGTGGGCAGTGACTCTGTGCAGGTGGACTGGAAAGCCAGCGTGGACGGCCTCAGGGGCTACTGGCTCACCTGGGAGGGACAGGGCATCCACGGCTCTACCGCCGCCCCGCGCTCCTCCCTCTACTTGCCTTCCAACTCACTGTCCACACGCCTCACACACCTGCCCCCCGCCACCCGAGTGTGTGTGTCACCCGTCTACCGGACGGCACGCGGGGAGGGCCTCTGCTGTATGGCCCAGTTTCATTCAGGTGAGAGGACAGCATGCTGCCATTTTGAATTAGGAAGTGAACCCTTTCAGCACTGCTGGTTGGGGTCAGTTAATTTCAGTTGTTGAGTTGGTCAATTGGAGCGGGCATGGCATTTTTGGGGGCATTTCTAATTGGATCCTAGAATTTGCACTTTTAAATGCACCCAAGCCATCTCTCTGTTTGGATAAGGATGAGTTTTGAATAGCATTTTGAATCTGAAGAGGAGCAGTAGCCTATTTTTTTGCCTACATTTCAACAATGATCCACTTATAGTATGTCACCAAAACTTCTGATAATTTTTGGGAAACAACTGTCTGACCCCAAAGTAACCACACCAAAAATGTGTGGTTGTGGTTGTGCCAACTGGGGTTTCCATAACAACTAGCTAACACTCTTGGCTTGCTACTGGGAATGTCTGGTATGAGATTTTCATGTGTGTCTGTTTCCTTCTTCCTTTCAGATGCATCGGTTTGGGGCCACAGATCATAACATTGCTGAGCTCAACAGGCACTATGCCAAGGATGGAGAGATGAAGGAGAAGAAGAGATAGAGGAACAATGCATCTGAACTTGCATCCCTCCTTCAGTTCGTTCTCTCCTTTCTGGACAAGACACAAGGCCTTTGGCTTACAAAGCACTGTCTAATAGATACTGATACGATAGATAGATTGATAGATAGATTGATAGATAGATAGGCTTGCTGTACTATAAAGATCTTGCTCTATTAGTAAGCACCCTAACTGAGTTGGGTTGCTATCTCCAGCGATATATACATCTTGATTTTCACATTTACTTTACATTGCCTAAAACCTGTAATCACACTGTAAACATGTTTGTTTTAGATATAAAATGTAGAGAGTGGCTAAGCATATCAGTATAGATCAAGGTCATTCTGCTTGATGGTATTTTGCATAATGTAGTTTTAATCAACAAGACCCACTGGGCACAGACATGGTGATTTACTAATTTGAATTCAACAGAAAATGTCACCAAGTCGTTGGATTTAGGTTAAAAGTTGGGTGGAAAAAAACATGAAATTCCCTTACTTTGATGACTTTTTGCAAATCCAATCAGTTTTCCACGTTGATTCAACATCATCTCATACATTTTTGATGTTGTTGAAATGACGTGCAAACAACATTGATTCAACCAGTTTTACCCAGTGGGGAGGAATGTATTTTTTAAAAATGTTCTAGCTTCTACAATACACAAGGAGCAACCATGTTTGCAAAATAATCTGAATATTTCCCAAAGCACCCACTCGTAATATTTTAGTAACACTCTTTCCATGTGTGTGCCAACTCACTTTAATTGAAGGGCAAATGGACACAGAATCCTTAATAACAGAGGAACCCATCTAAACCAATGAAAAATCTGATTCTCTACATGGCTGCACTGATAAAACCACAGACGAGATGTTCTACCAGTGAGATGTTGCAGATGATTTTTCGATAAAGGATCAATCTGACCGTATTCATACTGTAGGTGTAATGTTTCGACATCATTTCAACATCAAAAAATCTAAGCGATGACGTTCAATCAACGTGGAAAACTGATTGGATTTGCAAAAAGTCATCAACGTAAGGAAATTCTGTCTCTTTTTCACCCAACTTTTAACTTAAATCCAATTGACATGGTGACATTTTATGTTGATTTCACATTGACTTCATGTTAGTTGACGACTCAACCAAATGTAAATCAAAAATAGACGTTGAACTGACGTCTGTGCAGTGCGGTGGGTCTGTTATCAGCTGGTTTCTGCTGCCTCCCTGTGGAAGTTGTACTGATGCATTTTAGATCCTTTTTAGATAGTTTCAGTGTTGGTTTGTTCATATTCATTACATTGAGAGTTGTTCATCACTATATTAAATGAACTAGTTTTACAACATAGCGGATTTTCATTGAGAATGATCATGCATATCCAAAGTGATTACAGGTGTAATACAATGTATTTGTTTGGTCATTTTTATTTTCACTCCTAACTAACTGCATCACATTTTTTTGCATTAACATTAACTGCATTAACTTCCAGAACTGTCTCTTAGTGCCTAGTATTGATGGATGCTGTTGGGTTGTTGCAGTCACCTCTCACAGTGGTACATCAGTTAAAGCACAGGGACTGAATGACTGACCATTTATTGAGGATCAGGATGCTAATTAGAGGAATTAATTGAAGAAGGGTTGATATCAAAAGGGATTGTAGAAATTATGATGAATATGAAACATTCATATCTGATTTGTGAGGAAAAGCTGGAAATAGAGGTTGTCAAAGGGTGAGTCTTATTTCATGGCCTTCCCCTGTAAGACATTCTATGCATCTCTAACTCCCATTCTAATTTTCTCATCTCCTCACTCTTCTTTGCCATTTTTCCTCTGGCCTTAGTTATCTTTGTTTTCATTATTATTTTGGTTAGGTCAGGGTGGGACATGGGGGATTTATGTGTTTTGTCCGTTCTAGGTAGTTTTGTATGTCTATGGTTGCCTAGATTGGTTCTCAATTAGAGGCAGCTGTCTGTCATTGTATCTGATTAGGAACCATATTTAGGCAGCCATGTTCTTTGGGTATTTTGTGGGTGATTGTCTTCTGTCTTTGTGTCATTGCACCAGATAGGACTGTTTCGGTTTTCACATTTGTTGTTTTGTATTTTGTAGTGTTCTCGGTTATCGTCTTCATTAAACATGTTGAACACTAACCACGCTGCATTTTGGTCCTCCTCTCCTTCAACGGAAGAAAGCCGTTACAATCATGCTCATTTTCTTTTAATTGTCGCCTCCTCTGCCTTCTCATCCTCGTCGTTCAATCGTTTTTTTTCTCCTCCTCAGCTCTCTTTTTTTGCATCTTTTGCATTTTGCATCTCTTTCTCCCTCTTTCTTCTCCTGCTTATTTTTCCCTTTCCCCTCTGTCCTTTCATTCTCTTCCATTTTCTAAAACTCTCTTTATCGTTCATTCTCTGTAGCTCCCAATGCTTTTCCTTTTCCGTTATCTCCAGTTCTTTCTTTTGCCTTTTCTCCTCTGCCTCCTGTTCTGCTTTCGCCATCCTGCTGCAATTTCTTGAGGATCTGCTATTTGTTCTTTAACTCCTGTTCTATGAGATGTCTTTGTTTAACAGTCTATCCTCCTGTGGGTTGGCAGTTCCTCACTTCTCATCACGATCACTCTCAGAGGAGGTCTCCTCTTTTTCGCACATTGTTTTAGGTACTCCTTTCCCTTCTCTCCTCACTCTCACTTAGATGAACAGAGACGGCAACTAGGCTATTACATTCCACTCCTGTCATTTGCTAAAGAGGTCCAGAGCAGGAGCAGCCATTGGTGAAAACAGCAGGAGGGGCTTGGTGTGTGTGGTACTGGAGGAGGGCAATGAGGGCTTGGGGGTGTCCATTGCAGGGGAGAGCTCCCCGGTCTGTCCAGGGGGAGGTGCAGATGCGTGTGGCAAGGGGGACAGGGGGGCATGCGGGGGAGCTTGGTGCAGGCATGCCTGGCTGGCTCTGGCTGGGTGTTGGGGGTCTGGTCGGGCCCGAGTGGAAAATACCAGCTCTGCCGTGAGGAAGGATCGGCAGAGTTGATGAGATGGGGCATGATGGAGGATGCTGACCACTGCTTCACCACGCCTCTCTGCGTGGAGACAGATAGACAGATGGCCGGACCAGCCAAAGCTGGTTAAAGATTACATTAGGGGTGATGGTCTGGCCTTACCTCCTCCAATATGCCTCTTAGAGTCTTCAGCTCCTCCCAGATCACATCATCAGAGGCTGACTGGGACAAGAATTCAGCACTGGCAGTTTATCCACACCAGCCCATATCACTCCGGGAACCACCAATACCAACTTTGTTTTTTTCAATAGAGATAAATTACATACATCTTTATGTGCACTAACTAATATCATAGGCTAATTAACTTGGGGTTCAACCCCTGAGGAAGTGGAAACTCAAAACACATTAACTTTGTAGATCTCTAACTAAATATAATGCCACTGCTAGTAGCCATGTATTCATCCAACAGTAAATTGAATGTTGCAGTTGTAGGCTACTACCCATGAGACCTTTAGGCCTATACCCTGGTAATGGCCAGGGTGCATTTAACATGTTGCTCCATATCACAAAGCCATATCAAATATCTTGGTTGTAAAATAGTTGCTACTGAGCTGAATATTGAGAGTTAAGAAGTAAGGATACCTACAGAAAGCTGTGTTTTTCCCTTAATTGCATTTAGAAATGTTATACGATCAGAACGTATTTCTCTCAAGCGCATGGGGGAGATAGGACTGGCTCACTCATCACAGCAGCAGGCCCCATCGAGGGCAAAGGCACAGGGGCTGATACTTTCATTACACGCATCATGAGGATAATGCACTTTCCTGTTTGACCAAATCATGGTTTTAGTCGTCCAAAAAACAGGACGTTTTGAATGAGGTGACAATGTAGAATATGCTCTTTCTACGTTTACAGGCACCCTTTCCGTTTTTTACGATCCATGATCTTGGCTTTCTAGGAGCAGGTCTCTTTGCTGCTGCCGTGTTAGACTTTGCATGCGAGTTTGTGTGACCCCAGCCCACCCAACGAAAAAAACATTCCAGCCCATCTGGCATTTGCTAGAACTGCCAGATGGCCAATAGGCCCCTGCATATCAGTCCTCCTCCCTCTTCCTGAATACTGTTCACTCTCTCACACATGTCCTCCTGCCTCTTCTGCAGTGGCCATTCCACAGTCCCCTTCCATTTACAGATACTGGATATAACAGAATACATTGTTCTCCCTTTGGCTCTCCTCCTGAATCACGATCACACCATCCTACACCTCCGCCATGTATTTCTTCACAGCCTGGTCTCAGACTAGACGTAACACATGAAATGTAAATCCGGGACACTCAAATTAGTATGACATGGTTACATAAGACAGAAGGTTACTGAACGCAAAAATGAATGTAGGGTTGTTGGTCGGGGTGGATAGACGGACGTATGAAGCGAACATCTAGCAACCCGAAGGTTGCGTGTTCAAATCTCATCTTGCAAATTTGCAACTACTTAGCATGTTAGTTAACCCTTCCCCTAACCTTAAAACCCTAACCCTAAACACTAGCCTAGCTGGCATTAGCCATCTAGCTAACATTAACCACAACAAACTGAAATTCGTAACATATCATACACTTTGCAAATTCGTAACAAATTGTACGAATTGCAATTTGGAACATATCATGCAAATTGTACTTTGTAACATATCATATGAAATGGATGATGGACATACAGAAATGAATACATACCATACGAAATGTAACATATCATACTCATTTGAGTGTACCAGATTTACATTTACAATGCTATGTTTACCCCTGGGACCAGGTTGTGCTGCATCTCTGTCTGAAAGACTCGGAAGACACATTTCAGTTGAATGCATTCAACTCCGACTGCTCTTAAACGCTAGTAAAACCAAATGCATGCTTTTCAACCGATCGCTGCCTGCACCCGCATGCCCGCCTAGCATCACCACCCTGGATGGTTCCGACCTAGAATATGTGGAAATCTATAAGTACCTAGGTGTCTGGCTAGACTGCAAACTCTCCTTCCAGACTCATATCAAACATCTCCAATCGAAAATCAAATCTAGAGTCGGCTTTCTATTCCGCAACAAAGCCTCCTTCACTCACGCCGCCAAACTTACCCTAGTAAAACTGACTATCCTACCGATCCTCGACTTCGGCGATGTCATCTACAAAATGGCTTCCAACACTCTACTCAGCAAACTGGATGCAGTCTATCACAGTGCCATCCGTTTTGTCACTAAAGCACCTTATACCACCCACCACTGCGACTTGTATGCTCTAGTCGGCTGGCCCTCGCTACATATTCGTCGCCAGACCCACTGGCTCCAGGTCATCTACAAGTCCATGCTAGGTAAAGCTCCGCCTTATCTCAGCTCACTGGTCACGATGGCAACACCCATCCGTAGCACGCGCTCCAGCAGGTGTATCTCACTGATCATCCCTAAAGCCAACACCTCATTTGGCCGCCTTTCGTTCCAGTACTCTGCTGCCTGTGACTGGAACGAATTGCAAAAATCGCTGAAGTTGGAGACTTTTATCTCCCTCACCAACTTCAAACATCTGCTATCTGAGCAGCTAACCGATCGCTGCAGCTGTACATAGTCTATTGGTAAATAGCCCACCCATTTTCACCTACCTCATCCCCATACTGTTTTTATTTATTTACTTTTCTGCTCTTTTGCACACCAATATCTCTACCTGTACATGACCATCTGATCATTTATCACTCCAGTGTTAATCTGCAAAATTGTAATTATTCGCCTACCTCCTCATGCCTTTTGCACACATTGTATATAGACTCCCCCTTTGTTTTCTACTGTGTTATTGACTTGTTAATTGTTTACTCCATGTGTAACTCTGTGTTGTCTGCTCATACTGCTATGCTTTATCTTGGCCAGGTCGCAGTTGCAAATGAGAACTTGTTCTCAACTAGCCTACTTGGTTAAATAAAGGTGAAATAAAAAATAAAAAAATAAAAAAAATGGTATGCCCCTTTCTGTCTCCATCTGCAAGGCTTTCACTTTGGTTGTTATTGCGACTCCATGCTGGAGAGTCCTGATCATCGCTGTCCATCATCCCCAGACTTTGCCTCAGCTACACCATGTCCCAGGGGACCCTAGCGATCTGGTTGAGCTCTGCCATCTTCTGGTCAAACTCAGAAAGCTTCTGGTCCCTCTCCTGAGCAGGAGAAACATGTTTCAAGATTCCAGATTAGAATTTAGACAAAGATGTTGTAATATAGCTTTGCTGCGTAGCCTTGACATGTCCTCTCTAAAAAGGAAAACTATGCTTTTAGCTTGTGACCAGACTGCTTTGTCAATCAATCAATAAAATGTATTTATAAAGCCCTTCTTACATGAGCTGATGTCACAAAGTGCTGTACAGAAACTCAGCCTAAAACCCCAAACAGCAAGCAATGCAGGTGTAGAAGCATGGTGGCTAGGAAAAACTCCCTAGAAAGGCCAGAACCTAGGAAGAAACCTAGAGAGAAACCAGGCTATGAGGGGAGGCCAGTCCTCTTCTGGCTCTGCCGGTTGGAGAATATAACAGAATATGGCCAAGATGTTCAAATGTTCATGGATGACCAGCAGGGTCAGATGATAATAATCACAGTGGTTTTAGAGGGTGCAACAGGTCAGCACCTCAGGAGTAAATGTCAGTTGACTTTTCATAGCCGATAATACAGAGTATCTCTACCGGACCTGCTGTCTCTAGACAGTTGAAAACAGCAGGTCTGGGACAAGGTAGCATGTCCGATGAACAGGTCAGGGTTCCATAGCCGCAGGCAGAACAATTGAAACTGGAGCAGCAGCACGACCAGGTGGACTGGGGACAGCAAGGAGTCATCAGGCCAGGTAGTCCTGAGGCATGGTCCTAGGGCTCAGGTCCTCTGAGTGAGTGAGTGAGTGAGTGAGTGAGAATACTTAAATTCACACAGGACACCGGATAAGACAGGAGAAATACTCCAGATAAAACAGACTGACCCTAGCCCCCTGACACAACCTACTGCAGCATAAATACTGGAGGCTGAGACATGAGGGGGTTGGGAGACACTGTGGCCCCGTTTGACGATACCCCCGGGCAGGGCCAAACAGGCGGTATTATCTGCCATGACTACAAGATCCGATAGGAATTCTGGGAACTCAGTGAGGAACGCTGTTTACGGCCCAGGAGGCCTGTAAAAAGTAGCTATAAAAAGTGATTGAGTTGGCTGCATAGATTTCATGACTAGAAGCTCAAAAGATGAAAACGCAGTCATTTTTTTTTTGTAAATTGAAATTTGCTATCATAAATGTTAGCAACACCTCCGCCTCTGCCCCGGGGATATGGTCACTAGTGTAACCAGGAGGAGAAGCCTCATTTAACACAGTAAATTCATCAGGTTTAAGCCATGTTTCAGTCAGGCCAATCACATCAAGATTATGATCAGTGATTAGTTAATTGACTATAACTGCATTGGAAGTGAGGGATCTAACATCAAGTAGCCCTATTTTGAGATATTGCAATCTCTTTCAATAATGACAGGAATGGAGGAGGTCTTTATTCCAGTGAGATTGCTAAGAACACCGCCATGTTAAGTTTGTGGAACTTACACGGCGACACTGGCAAGCTGTGGAGTGTCCTTTTTTTGTCCTCCTATCAAAACAGGAATAGCCTTGGATTATTTACCTGGTCTGAGAGATATCAATAGGATCAGCAGATTGAACCTTCGGGAGCCGTTGGGAATTCAAATCAAATCAAATTGTATTTTTCACATGCTCCGAATACAACAGGTGTAGTAGACCTTACAGTGAAATGCTAACATATCAGCCCTTAAGCAACTATGCAGTTTCAAGAAAATATCAACAAAAAAGTAAGAGATCAGAAAAACAAATAATTAAAAGAGCGGCAGTAAATAACAATAGCGGGGCTACAGTTGAAGTCGGAAGTTTACATACACCTTAGCCAAATACATCTAAACTCAGTTTCACAATTCCTGACATTTAATCCTAGTAAAAATTCCCTGTTTTAGGTCAATTAGGATCACCACTTTATTTTAAGAATGTGAAATGTCAGAATAATAGTAGAGAGAATTATTTATTTCAGCTTTTATTTATTTCATCACATTTCCAGTGGGTCAGAAGTTGACATACACTCAATTAGTAGCATTGCCTTTAAATTGTTTAACTTCGGTCAAATGTTTCGGGTAGCCTTCCATAAGCTTCCCACAATAAGTTGGGTGAATTTTGGCCCATTTCTCCTGACAGAGCTGGTGTAACTGAGTCAGGTTTGTAGGCCTCCTTGCTCGCACACACTTTTTACATTCTGCCCACAAATTCTCTAAAGGATTGAGGTCAGGGCTTTGTGATGGCCACTCCAATACCTTGACTTTGTTGTCCTTAAGCCATTTTGCCACAACTTTGGAAGTGTGCTTTGGGTCATTGTTCATTTGGAAGACCCATTTGCTACCAAGCTTTAACTTCCTGACTGATGTCTTGAGGTGTTGCTTCAATATATCCACATAATTTTCCTACCTCGTGATGCCATCTATTTTGTGAAGTGCACCAGTCCCTCCTGCAGCAAAGCACCCCCACAACATGATGCTGCCAACCCCATGCTTCACGGTTGGGATGGTGTTCTTTGGCTTGCAAGCATCCCCTTTTATCCTCCAAACATAATGATGGTCATTATGGCCAAACAGGTCTATTTTTGTTTCATCAGACCAGAGGACATTTCTCCAACAAGTACAACATTTGTCCCCATGTGCAGTTGCAAACCGTTGTTTGTACAGATGAACATGGAACCTTTAGGCATTTGGAAATTGCTCCCAGGATGAACCAGACTTGTGGAGGTCTACAATTATTTTTCGGAGGTCTTGGCTGATTTCTTTTGATTTTCCCATGATGTCAAGCAAAGAGGCACTGCGTTTGAAGGTAGGCATTGAAATACATCCACAGGTACACCTACAATTGACTCAAATTATGTCAATTAGCCTATCAGAAGCTTCTAAAGCCATGACATCATTTTCAGGAATTTTCCAAGCTGTTTAAAGGCACAGTCAAGGCACAGTCAACTTCTGACCCACTGGAATTGTGATACAGTGAATTATAAGTGAATTAATCTGTCTGTAAACAATTGTTGGAAAAATGACTTGTGTCATGCACAAAACTTGACAAGAAGACAACAAGAAATTTGTGGAGTGGTTAGAAATCAAGTTTTCATGACTCCAACCTAAGTGTATGTAAACTTCTGACTTCAACTGTATATACAGGGGGTACCGGTACAGAGTCAATGTGTCAATGTTTGGGGGCAACGGTGTCGAGGTAATTGAGGTAATTATGTACATGCAGGTAGTTTTTTTTAAAGTGGCAATGCATAGATAATAACAGAGAGTAGCAGCAGCTTGGGGGCGGGCAATTTTTAGGGCCTTCCTCTGACACAGCCTGGTATAGAGGTCCTGGATGGCAGGAAGCTTGGCCCCGGTGATGTACTGGGCCGTACGCACTACCCTCGGAGGCCAAGCAGTTGCCATACCAGACAGTGATGCAACCAGTCAGGATGCTCTCGATGGTGCAGCTGTAGAACCTTTTGAGGATCTGAGGACAATGCCAAGTCTTTTCAGTCTCCTGAGGGGGAATAGGTTTTGTCGTGCCCTCTTCATGACTGTCTTGGTGTGCTTGGACCATGTTAGTTTGTTGGTGATGTGGACATCAAGGTACTTGAAGCTCTCAACCTGCTCCATGACAGCCCCGTCGATAAGAATGGGGGCGTGCTCGGTCCTCCTTTTCCTGTAGTCCACAATCATCTCCTTTGTCATGATCACGTTGAGGGAGAGGTTGTTGTCTTTGCATCACACGGTCAGGTGTCTGACCTCCTCCCTATAGGCGGTCTCATCATTGTCGGTGATCAGGCCTACCACTGTTGTGTCATCAGCAAACTTAATGATGGTGTTGGAGTCGTGCTTGGCCATGCAGTCATGAGTGAGCAGGGAGTACAGGAGGGAACTGAGCGCGCACCCCTGAGGGGCCACTGTGTTGAGGATCAGCGTGGCGGATGTGTTGTTACCTACCCTTACCACCTGGGAGCGGCCCGTCAGGACGTCTAAGATCCATTTGCAGAGGGAGGTGTTTAGTCCCAGAGTCCTTAGCTTAGTGATGAGCTTTGAGGGCGGCTAGATGTTCTTTACCGTTCGGCCATCAGATTTTCCACCAATGCTCCTTACAGGACACATCACTGCGCTCTATACTCCTCTGTAAACTGGTCATCTCTGTATACCCATCGCAAGACCCATTGGTTGATGCTTATTTATAAAGACCCTCTTAGGCCTCACTCCCCCCTATCTGAAATATCTACTGCAGCCCTCACCCTCCACATTCAACACCCGTTCTGCCAGTCACATTCTGTTAAAGGTCCCCAAAGCACACACATCCCTGGGTCGCTCGTCTTTTCAGTTCGCTGCAGCTAGCGACTGGAACGAGCTGTAACCCAATAATGTTTGTACCATGTTTTATGCTGCTACCATATTGTGTTGATACCATGTTGTTGTTATGTTGTGGTGCTACCATGCTGTGTTGTCATGTGTTGCTGCCTTGCTATGCTGTCTTAGGTCTCTCTTTATGTAGTGTTGTCAAAAATCCAATCAAACTTTATTTGCCACATGCCCCGAATACAAAAAGTGTAGACTTTACAGTGAAATGTTTACTCACAAGCCCTTAACCAACAGTGCAGTTCAAGAAGAAGAAAATATTTACCAAATAGGCTAAAATAAAAAGTAACAATAACGAGGCTATATACAGGGGGCACCGGTACCGAGTCAGTGTGCAGGGGTACAGGCTAGTTGAGGGAATCTGTACATGTAGGTGGGAGCGAAGTGACTATGCATAGGTCATTTTCCGGTGGAGATTGTCGTGATGTGTGTTTTGTCCTATATTTGTTTTTAATCTCAGGCCCCCGTCGGAGGCCTTTTGGTAGGCCATCATTGTAAAAAAAAAAAGTATTTGTATCTGACTTGCCTAGTTAAGTAAAAATAAAAAAAATAAAAAAAAGGTTCTTTGCACTCTGTGAGGGGAACACCATGGAGTTGTCAACTGTGATGGAGAGGTCTTTGATCTGGCAGGCCTTCCTTGGGAGGAAGAGCAGCTCCATCTTGTCGAGGTTGAGCTTGAGGTGGTGGAACGACATTCAGGCTGAGATATCTGCCAGACACGCAGAGATGCATGTTACCACCTGGATGTCAGAAGGGGGACAGGAGAAAAGTAGTTGAGTGTCATCCGCATAGCAATGATAGGAGAGACCATGTGAGTATATAATGGAGCCGAGTGACTTGGAGTATAGAGAGAAGAGGGCCTTGAACTGAGCCCTGGAGGACACCAGTCGTGAGTGTACATGGTGCAGACACAGATCGTGCACATTTCCATTGCACCAGAGTCCAATGCCGGCAAGCTTTACACCACTCCAGCTGAAGCTTGGCATTGCGCATTAGTGATTTTAGGCTTGTGTGCGGCTATGGAAACCCATTTCATGAAGCTCCCGACGAACAGTTCTTGTGCTGACATTGCTTCCAGAAGAAGTTTGGAACTCGGTAATGAGTGTTACAATTGAGGATTTGTATGTGCTTCAGCACTCGGCGGTCCCGTTCTGTGAGCTTATGTGGCCTGCCACTTCGAGGCTAAGCCGTTGTTGCACATAGACATTTCCGCTTCACAATAACAGCACTTACTCATGCAGGTCATAAATTTGATAAACTGACTTGTATGGAAAGGTGGCATCCTATGACGGTGCCATGTTGAAAGTCACTGAGCTCTTCAGTAAGGCCATTCTACTGTCAATGATTGTCTATAGAGATTGCATGGCTGTGTGCTCGATGTTATATACCTGACAGCAACTGGTGTGGCTGAAATAGTCAAATACACAAATTTGAAGGGCTGTCCACATACTTTTGGATATATAGCGTAGGATGCAATCAAAGAGTGCGCAGAGCCTGAGACTCCCAGCCCTGAGAGGGTGGAGAGAAGGATCTGCTAGTTCACGGTGTCGAAGGCAGCGGGTAGATCTAGGAGGACGAGAACAGAGGAGAAAGAGTCAGCTTTGGAAGAGCAGAGAGCTTCCGTGACACAGAAGAGCAGTGTCGGTTGAGCGACCCGTCTTGAAGCCTGACTGATTTGGGTCAAGAATATTGTTCTGAGAGAAACAGAGAGAGTTGGTCAGAGGCTGCACGCTCAAGTGTTTTGGAAAGAAAAGAAAGGGATACCAGTCTGTAGTTTGATGTCAGAGGAGTCAAGTGTTGGTTTCTTGAGGGGAAGCGACTCCGGCCATTTTCATGTCAGAGGGGATGTAGCCAGTGGTCAGCGATGAGTTGCTGAAGGAAGTAAGGAATGGACGAAGGTCCCCAAAGATGGTCTGGAGAAGGGAGAAGGGGATGTGGTCGAGCAGGCAGATTGTTGGGCGGCCAGACCTCACTAGTTGCAGGATTTCATTTGGAGAGAGAATGGGTCAAGGCGTAGGGTAGTTCTGTGTGAGTGGGACCAGTGAACTCAATAGGCTGAGTGAATGAGAAGCAGATGTCAACCTTCTTTTCAAAGTGGTTGACAAAGTTGTCTATTACATTTGTCCACAGAGAGAGAGGGGAGGATTAAGGAGGGAGGAAAAGGTGGAAAATAGTTTCCTAGGGTTAGAGGGAAGAGAGTAGTGTTGAAGAGCCAGAATCAGGAGACAGGAAAGAGAAGGATTTAGCAGAAGGGAGAGATGATAGGATAGAAGAGAGAGTAG
Organism: Oncorhynchus mykiss; assembly: GCF_013265735.2. NCBI lineage: Eukaryota > Metazoa > Chordata > Actinopteri > Salmoniformes > Salmonidae > Oncorhynchus > Oncorhynchus mykiss. The sequence goes on along the minus strand of NC_048580.1, from coordinate 52,555,833 downwards.
TGAGAGAGAGAGGGAAGATTGTGACAGCACATTACCATCTGGATTTGGGGTTGAGTGGCTAGGGTTGGAGGAGAGGGAGGGAGGGAGGAAGAAAGGGAAACAAAGTAGTGATCAGAGACCTGGAGGGGGGGTATTGCCTGCCTTGTGAGTGGGAGGGGACTGGTGAAGGGATAGGTCAAGAGGCAAGGAGGGGAAAGAGTTGGAAAGAAATTAATTGAAAGCAGACGTCAGGAGGTTGAAGTCACCAAGTACGAAGAGCGGTGAGCCATCGTCAGGAAATGAGCTTATATTGAGGAACTCTAAGGGGATTTGGTGGTCCATAAATGACAACAACATTATGCTTGAGTGAACTAGTGACAGAATGGAATTCAAATGAGGAAAAGGACAGGTGAGAGAGGGAGTAAAAAGAAAATCTCCACTTAGGAGGAATGAGTAGCCCTGTGCCACCACCTCAACGACCAGATGCTCTCTTACTATGAGAGAAAACGTAGTCAGGTGAAGAGAGAGCAGCTGGAGTAGCGGTGTTCTCTGGGGTGATTCATGTCTCCATCAGGGCCAAAAAGTCAAGGGACTGAAATGCAGCATAGGCTGACATGAGCTCTTTGTTTTTGACCGCAGATTGGCAGTTCCAATTGCTGCTGGAGACCTGGAAATCCACATGGGTTATGCGCGTAAGGCACACTAAATGACAAGAATTGCAGCCAAGGGGTGTGGAGCATCTGTAAAGCCTACAGGGAAGGGAGCAAACTGGGATAGAAAACACACAGTTGCCAAAGCTACAAAAGAGCAAAATGAGATGATCTATAAATAACTAGGTAGGATACTCAAGTGAGAGAGTAGTGTGGAGCCTTCCTCTCTTTCCTTCCTTGAATAACTGTGCAGAACAACTCGTTAGAACGATCTTTGCTTCAGCAACAGTCTTACTTTTGCAATCAGACATCACTTACAGCTGCCGCTGAGAAAACAGGAGACACTGAAGTATTAATACTAATTGCCTTGCAAAGGTGAATTGCTGATTGCCTAGGAGAGGAGAAGCCACTCCCCCTCCAATACAGCCACTGATTACGAAAACAACAACAGTCACAAATTGCTCTGCCCCTTAATCCTGGTTGATGTGTCAACAATCATCTGCAATTAAATAGCAGTCAGCAGTTCACACAGCAAGTAGGCTACTGGGAAGACAGGCAGCACTTAAAGTAGATGGCCCTAGCTAGCAAAAAGACAGTACTAGACAACAACAGTTGAAGACCAAAATTATACTTACCACTCCTGTATGTACAGTATCATGATAATGAGAAACTGACTAAACTGCCCTTAGTTGCTTACATAGAATTGATGTATTTCACGATGACATGTGTTCTATCTATTAAGTTGTTTTAATAATTTGCTAGCTGGTCAATTGCAGACTGGCAAGCCAGTATACATTTGTTTAAAGATCATTTGATTTATGCAAGTGAAAATGCATGACAATAATGAAGGCCTATAGCCTAACAAAATACTGTTTGTCCTCTAGCCTCCTATTCACCTCAGAGCCTAAAACTTTTGATACATTTATGCTTCTCACACACGTTGCTCTCAAGGCCTACATGCCACTAATCTTAACATCTGTCCATCATGAAGAGGTACTCGCCACCTTCCAGATTCAGAAAATAATTGGAGTGTATTAACCTCAATTCATAATAATCCATAATGGAGATTTTATAAATGCAACTGTGTTTTTTGTTTGCAGTGTCGACCACTGATGATGTCATACTATGTCATAATATATGTACCCATGTTGTGACATCACACTACATAGAAAAGGGGAGGAGTCAGTCAGCATCCTGAACATTGATACTGCTCCTATCTACATTATCCATTGTGAAATGATCAATCAGTTTTAAAAACATACTTGCAATGAGTATTGGCCAAATGTTGCCCAAAATATCAGATAAAATTACAGTGCAGTCAACAACAATATACACAATCTTGTATAATCTATTGAGGACATCTATTGATTCAGTGATATGTAACTTTTTGTGCGACACAAGCAAATTCACAGCGAATTTTAAGTTTTAGAGCTGTCATTCTCATTGAAAGCAAGTCAAAGAAGCACTACATCTGTTCTATGTGCACTATTTATATGCTTCACGGTCTGAAGTTTAGTTTTTGCATACTTCAGTTTTGTACAGCAGCTTCAAACAGCTTGAAAATACAATATGTTTGGTTATGGAAAAGATATTTCATAGCGGTTTAGATGGTACAATGATTCGCTACACTATACTTCTCTACATTAAACTGAAATTACGCAAACTATTAGAATTTTTGCAAAAGGGAAATGGTGGAATTGATTTCTGCATAGTGCATCTTTAATCAAATCAAAAACAAACACCACAACCATTTAAGACAAAATATATCAAAAATATGAATAAATCAAATACTGTACATTTTTTCATTTATTGCCTCATTACATATCATACCAGACAGAGTGCATCACAATCATTCATCAGCAAATCTCCCAACTGAATAATTTCTTTAAGCTTGATTAATAATACTGTAACTGCCATTAACCAGATAAAATATCAATTATTCACATACTGTATCAACTACATCATTTCAGTATCGTTCACAAAACATTTCATTCTGTTTACAATGATGTCTCTTCCCATTCCTTTCTTCTTTGGCTGGAATCAGAGAAATTCAACTCAAAACAAAAGCAAAGAAGAGCCCGAGATGTACTGCATGGTCATAGTGAAAAGCAGCCCTCATTCACCAGCATATAAAGAGTCTAGACAGTGTGTCTCTAAAAGAGGAAACTATGTACACCATCTTGGGTCACTATCAAACACCCTCATAATCAACCACAACCCCGAACACATTCACACACAACCTATCGCAGGCACCATACATTTGCAAAGAAACTAAACGGTTTATATAAGTCATCCAATGTGATTGAGATTGAAATTGATTCTGTGAGCAAAACATTGTAATCAGCCACCCGGTATAGCTTTATTTGGCCATGCTCTGTCGGTCTATATACTAAGTGTATTTAGAGCTGGCACTAGAGTGACAGGCTCCGAGAGGTTCTGGTTTTGGTCAGGTGTTCCTTTGCTTTGAAGAACCTTCTGTCGATGTCTTTCCTCCTGTCGCTTTTTCTTTTCCAAGCGCTGCTGCTCTTTCCTCTGCTTGTTTGAAGCCTGAGAGGTGTAAAAAACAGGAGTCAAGATGAAAAGGAGAGACTTAAGTCCCTTCTCAATTGAATAGAGAAATGCAGGTCAATTTAATTTGGAACTTGAATTGAAAGTCACAGACTCAGAATACTTATTCAGAATTGGAATTTGAGTGGAGAGTCATGGTGTAGTGGTTCCTTACTTTCTGAATAAAATGTGTTAAAACACCTTAAAAAGATTTATTTAACAATTACAATTTACCTTGGATGTGTGTATGTTGCCTCCATCTGGTGGTGCTTTGTGCTCACTGCACTCTGTCGCTGCCTGTCTACACGCTGAGCATGAACCAGAGGCACACTGGCCGTGACACACTTGGACAGCTAGCTCAGAATCCACCAGCCACTCAGCGTTGATGGTGGCGGCACTCAACTGAAATAGATTCTCCTCTTCACCTGAGAGACATGGCACACAATACACATGGGGTCAGTTGCAGTGAATATACTGCATCAGATGCTCCTGTTGATCATTATCAAATGGTTTTTGGATGGTAGCTCCCTCTAAAAGATGTAAATCCCCTAAATAGTCAATAAACATGAGTTGTATTTACTAGCAATGTTTATTATACACGGTAGGTGTAGACTGCAGATGAATGAAAGTTTTATATGAGTTGGGGTTAGAAAAGGACCTAAAACCTGCCCAAAACAGCCTGTAGACACTGATAATCACACTACACTGGGGGAGAAGACAGAGGGGCCACTCACAGTTTGGGCCCCTGTTCTTCAGGGAACTTAGGATCACATTGTCTTCCTCGGAGGGGGTGGGCGAGGGGGCTTTCCGTCTGTCCCTCTGGCCGTCACCAAACTCACGCTGCCCACTCGAATTATGAAGATTCTGAAACGACACAAGAGAGGTGTGGGGGGAATAAGGAACATTTTATGAATAAGACTAATCCAATGAAATATTGAAATATTTGGGAGTGTGTTTTTAAATTAACCGCTTTTTTCCCGTACCTCTAAACGCAGCTGAGCAGGGCTCTCAGAGTTGTCACCGATTGGTCGTACACTGTCGTAATGGTCTCCATAGCGATAGGCAATGTGTAGCTCTCGGCCAACCAGCTTCTCAGAGCCATTTATCTGAATTGAGGAAACATAATGAGTAGGGCTTATCAATAGTGGTATTTCATACGGTCTGTTACATTAGAAGAGGACTTTGGCTTAAAATACAGTACAGTGTGCTACAACGTGGTCTAGTGGTAGGACCACATATACCACCTGGCGACAGGGATTCATGCCTCTACTCCCCAACTTTATAAACTATGCCGTTTTTTTGTTTTTTTTTACTACATCCCCATCCACTTTCCCATTCTTTCTCATTAAATAAAAATGTAAAACATTTTTGGGGATTCCAATCTCCTTTAAAAACAGATAGATAAAATAAGTGTGAATTTCCCCTATTGTGCACTACTTTAGCTTTTATACAGCTATGCGTCTCTTGACAAAAGTAGTAAACTATATGGGCAATAGGGTGTCACTGAGCTTCCTACCTCCCACAGTGGGGTGTTGAGCTGATGAATGACCACCTTGAGCTGTTGACTACGGGCGAACGCCACGATGGCATCATTGCCAGCAAACGTACCAGGCTGGGAGAGGTTTGACACTGAGAGGAAGAAAACAACAGAGAGAAATATTAGTGACACGATCTTTAAAGACACACTCGCCAGGATGACTGGCATACCATCAAAAACTTGGGCATCCCACAACATTTTCACATAGAAACCAAATGCTATTTCCATCTTACAATGCTGGGCGAAGGGCACATCATCCTCCACAAAGGGCTCAAAGTCCTGCCGGTGTGCCATCATGTACTGCACAGTCTCCTGGCGCAGGCGCAGGTGTCCTCGAGAGTGTCCCTCCAATTGGTCACCCAGAGCCCGGAACAGGCAGTTACTATAGGATGGACACACAGTATTAGTCAACGTTGTAACAGCCATTTATAAGAGCACTTTGGTTGCATTCCAGGCTGACTACATTTTAGATGTTGCATTGCATCAACCAATGATTGTGTGCCATGTCATAGATTACACAGTCTGTCATCAGATTGCTAGATTATATAATACAGTAGGGCAAAAAAGTATTTAGTCAGCCACCAATTGTGCAAGTTCTCCCACTTAAAAAGATGAGAGAGGCCTGTAATTTTCATCATATGTGCACTTCAATTATGACAGACAAAATGAGAAAAAAAAATCCAGAAAATCACATTGTAGGATTTTTAATGGATTTATTTGCAAATTATGGTGGAAAATAAGTATTTGGTCACCTACAAACAAGCAAGATTTCTGGCTCTCACAGACCTGTAACGTCTTCTTTAAGAGGCTCCTCTGTCCTCCACTCGTTACCTGTATTAATGGCACCTGTTTGAACTTGTTATCAGTATAAAAGACACCTGTCCACAACCTCAAACAGTCACACTCCAAACTCCACTATGGCCAAGACCAAAGAGCTGTCAACAGACACCAGAAACAAAATTGTAGACCTGCACCAGGCTGGGAAGACTGAATCTGCAATAGGTAGGCAGCTTGGTTTGAAGAAATCAACTGTGGGAGCAATTATTAGGAAATGGAAGACATACAAGACCACTGATAATCTCCCTCGATCTGGGGCTCCACGCAAGATCTCACCCCGTGGGGTCAAAATGATCACAAGACCGGTGAGCAAAAATCCCAGAACCACACGGGGGGACCTAGTGAATGACCTGCAGAGAGCTGGGACCAAAGTAACAAAGCCTACCATCAGTAACACACTACGCTGCCAGGTACTCAAATCCTGCAGTGCCAGACGTGTCCCCCTGCTCAAGCCAGTACATGTCCAGGCCCTTCTGAAGTTTGCTAGAGAGCATTTGGATGATCCAGAAGAAGATTGGGAGAATGTCATATGGTCAGATGAAACCAAAATATAACTTTTTTGGTAAAAACTCAACTCGTCGTGTTTGGAGGACAAAGAATGCTGAGTTGCATCCAAAGAACACCATACCTACTGTGAAGCATGGGGGTGGAAACATCATGCTTTGGGGCTGTTTTTCTGCAAAGGGACCAGGACGACTGATCCGTGTAAAGGAAAGAATGAATGGGGCCATGTATCGTGAGATTTTGAGTGAAAACCTCCTTCCATCAGCAAGGGCATTGAAGATGAAACGTGGCTGGGTCTTTCAGCATGACAATGATCCCAAACACACCGCCTGGCCAACGAAGGAATGGCTTCGTAAGAAGCATTTCAAGGTCCTGGAGTGGCCTAGCAAGTCTCCAGATCTCAACCCCAAAGAAAATCTTTGGAGGGAGTTGAAAGTCCGTGTTGCCAAGCAACAGCCCCAAAACATCACTGCTCTAGAGGAGATCTGCATGGAGGAATGGGCCAAAATACCAGCAGTGTGTGAACCTTGTGAAGACTTACAGAAAACGTTTGACCTCTGTCATTGCCAACAAAGGGTATATAACAAAGCATTGAGATAAACTTTTGTTATTGACCAAATACTTATTTTCCACCATAATATGCAAATAAATGTATTACAAATCCTACAATGTGATTTTCTGGATTTTTTTTGTGTACCTATGATGAAAATTACAGGCCTCTCATCTTTTTAAGTGGGAGAACTTGCACAATTGGTGGCTGACTAAATACTTTTTGCCCCACTGTATGTGGTTAGCTGATATACTAAATACCTATTCAGGCGTTTATAGGTCCGCCAGGTGTCTGCAATGTAGTCAGACCTTCTCTCTCTGAATCTTACCCATCTCCAGGCACCTCTCTCAGTTTGAGCCCCAGCGCTTGGAGCTGGTTGGAGAAGCTGACAAACTCCTCTCCCTCGTCCCCGTCCTGGGGCCGGTTCTTGCGGTCCTTGGCGATTGCCCTGCGTGTGACCCGGTCATCCCGCTTTCGCTCCGCATCACACTTTCTGTTGCTGCCACGCAGTGGCTTTCCTGTCTGCTTCCTAGACATGGCTGCCCTGCCTACAGACACAGATCTCTACAGATGCAAGTAGATCTCTGTCCGTCACTCACTGGCAAATGTAGTTGGGTTACTTCCACACAGGTGGAATCCTGTGTTTCAGAAAGAAGAGGGAAAGAATAGAGATGAAGAGAGTTTGAATGTTGCTTAGATGAGCTATGCGTGACAACTTAGTTACTTCCACATTTCACTGACACGGATTGGTACAGTAGCCAGCTACAAAAATATGGTTAGGATTAGCTAGTTGTTACACAGTCCGTTTAGTCAGTTGATATACGTGGCACAGCACGCAATTGCAACTCTACATGGGTTAGCTAATTATCTACAATGTGATAAGGACAACCAAAGATATCTACTGACCAGTTGTATTAGCGTGGTGTCTAATGCCGTAGCTGTCATGCTAGCTAGCTGGTAGATCTGGCATCCTGAATAACAGCAACAGCTGATAGGGTTTGATTTCGACTAGCTAGAGAGAGCCTACTGTACTGGCCAGGTTTGACGTAAGCTAGCTAGCTAATTATATCGGATAAGTAACTGGTTAACTAGCAACTGTTATGCTAGCTGAATATGACTGCTAGTTAGGTTAGCCGACTATTTAGCTAGTTAGCTAACTTTAACGTTAGGTAGTCTACAAAAGTCAGCGGTTAATGCTAATAGCGTTCTCATTGATTTGGAGTTAAACACAACAGTGATTAAATGTCAAGCAACCAGAATATAAGGAACATAACAAGTTACTCACATTCTACAGGGTGCATCCAATGATACGCAAACCACGTCCTATACGGCAGTACGTTCTCTTTTTTTAAACTAAATAAGATCTGGCTCATGAGTTTGTTTACAATTCATGTTTAGCACTTCCGGGACTCGTCGTAAGAGTACGGAAGCCTGAGAGCATCATACTTTATACATTACCGTCCAAATTCACAACTGTCAACGAAATACAAAACATACCCTTTTATTAAAAATCCTATCAATTTGTAAAACGTTTAGCTCACCTTAAAACCCCTACTTTCAACTGTATTGAGAAATGTTCATTACTTGAATTTCACTAAGCAAGAATGGTGTAGCTAATGTTGGGAAAAATAGGGAACAAAGTAGGGCATTTTTACAGGGAAGGATGACCACTGCACAGGCCTAATTCACTATCTTTACGTCATTTACATAATAGTCATTGAGCAGACTAGGCCTACTTATTAAAGTTGGTTATGGTAAAGTTCAGAACAAGCTTTCTATGCTATAAGAAAGTGTTGCATGTCTATCAACTGAGATATGAAAACAGCTGGTACATGGCGATCAACAGTTATCAAGGTAACACACTGAATTATGTTAATGTCTGAAATCTGTGTCTTTCAGTGTATGACTCAAGATAAAGTGGGAGGGTGTGTTATGTGTTGTAAAGTGAAAAGAATGCACTTTATTTTCACTCTCTTTTCTCCTCTCCTCTATTCTCCTCTTAAAAATCTGTTATATTTTGAAACACCACAATGCAGGCCCTCTTTTCCAATTCACTCCTCCTTATGACATAATGCAGTTGGAAAGAGTTGTGTGGAGGAGGAGTGGGTTGAGGAGGACAGAGAGTGTTTGCTATGTAGAAATATATCAGACAGTGTCGAAGAAGTCGCCTCAGGGCCTAAAAATGCATCAGCAGGCATTGGAAGGAAATAAGAATATATAGATCACAAAAACAAGAAAACACAGTCAAGTAAATACCTTCCCAGTTGCAATAAAGATTTACATTAGAAACTACAACGATGTGTTCTGGTTTACATGGTACGAATGTATTTGCTTGTATTTGTTTATGCACTGGCATCTTGTACATAAAACAGCTATCTGCTTTGTTTAAATTCCCATATGAAGGGACGTCCTATACCTGCTCTACTCATTACCCTAGTCTTATACGAGGAGGTAAGGATCAACAACAAGGTTAACATGATGCCCCTTTGACTAAGTGTAGCCTACATAGTTTATTGTTAATCTACAACTCTCATCTCAACAAATACTGTACATTACTGAAGTACATTCATTCTAGTAAATACAGTCTGAACACACTTTACAGAGAAGTACAATTTATAAATAAAAATAACACCTGCTCTTTCCATAGACTGACATGATGAATCCAGGTGAAAGCTGTGATCACTTATTGATGTCACTTGGAAAATCCAGTTCAATATGTGTAGATGAAGGAGAGGAGGCAGAAAAAATAAGGATTTAGTGTACCATCCATTGGGTGAAAGGGCAAGACAAAAAATGTAAGTGCCTTTGAACAGGGTATGGTAGTAGGTGCCAGGTGCACTAGGTTGTGTAAAGAACTGCAACGCTGGGGTGTTCCTAATGTTTGGTATAATAAAATCAAATCAAATGTTATTTGTCACATACACATGGTTAAGCAGATGTTAATGCGAGTGTAGCGAAATGCTTGTGCTTCTAGTTCCGACAATGCAGTAATAACCAACGAGTAATCTAACCTAACAATTTCACAACAACTACCTTATACACACAAGTGTAAAGGGATGAAGAATATGTACATAAAGATATATGAATGAGTGATGGTACAGAACGGCATAGGCAAGACGCAGTAGATGGTATCGAGTACAGTATATACATATGAGATGAGTAATGTAGTGTATGTAAACATTATATTAATTGGCATTGTTTAAAGTGGCTAGTGATACATTTTTTACATCCATTTTTCCATTATTAAAGTGTCTGGAGTTGAGTCAGTATGTTGGCAGCAGCCACTCAATGTTAGTGGTGGCTGTTTAACAGTCTGATGGCCTTGAGATAGAAGTTGTTTTTCAGTCTCTCGGTCCCTGCTTTAATGCACCTGTACAGACCTCGCCTTCTGGATGATGGTGGGGTGAACAGGCAGTGGCTCGGGTGGTTGTTGTCCTTGATGATCTTAATGGCCTTCCTGTGACATCGGGTGGTGTAGGTGTCCTGGAGGGCAGGTAGTTTGCCCCTGGTGATGCGTTGTGCAGACTTCACTACCCTCTGGAGTGCCTTACGGTTGTGGGCGGAGCAATTGCCATACCAGGCTGTGATACAGCCCGACAGGATGCTCTCGATTGTGCATCTGTAAAAGTTTGTGAGTGCTTTTGGTGACAAGCCAAATTTATTCAGCCTCCTGAGGTTGAAGAGGCGCTGCTGCGCCTTCTTCACCATGCTGTCTGTGTGGGTCGACCAATTCAGGTTGTCTGTGATGTGTACGCCGAGGGTCTTAAAACTTACTACCCTCTCCACTACTGTCATGTGGATAGGGGGTGCTCCCTCTGCTGTTTCCTGAAGTCCACGATCATCTCTTTTGTTTTGTTGACGTTGAGTGTGAGGTTATTTTCCTGATACCACACTCTGAGGGCCCTCACCTCCTCCCTGTAGGCCGTCTCGTCATTGTTGGTAATCAAGCCTACCACTGTAGTGTCGTCTGCAAACTTGATGATTGAGTTGGAGGCGTGCATGGCCACGCAGTCGTGGGTGAAAAGGGAGTACAGGAGAGGGCTCATAACGCACCCTTGTGGGGCCCCAGTGTTGAGGATCAGCGGGGTGGAGATGTTGTTACCTATCCTCACCACCTGGGGGTGTCAGGAAGTCCAGTACACAGTTGCACAGGGCGGGGTCGAGACCCAGGGTCTCGAGCTTGATGATGAGTTTGGAGGGTACTCTGGTGTTGAATGCTGAGCTGTAGTCGATGAACAGCATTCTCACATAGATATTCCTCTTGTCCAGATGGGTTAGGGAAGTGTGCAATGTAGTTGCGATTGCGTTGTCTGTGGACCTATTGGGGCGGTAAGCAAATTGGAGTGGGTCTAGGGTGTCAGGTAGTCTCTCAAAGCACTTCATGATGACGGAAGTGAGTGCTACGGGGCGGTTCATGGGAACAGGAACAATGGTGGCCCTCTTGAAGCAGTTGGGAACAGCAGACTGGGATAAGAATTGATTGAATATGTCCATAAACACACCAGCCAGCTGGTCTGAGCATGCTCTGAGGACGCGGCAGGGGATGCCGTCTGGGCCTGCAGTCTTGCGAGGGTTAACACGTTTAAATGTTTTACTCACGTCGGATGCAGTGAAGGAGAGTCCGCAGGTTTTGGTAGCGGGCCGTGTCAGTGGCACTGTATTGTCCTCAAAGCGAGCAAAGAAGTTGTTTAGTCTGTCTGGGAGCAAGACATCCTGGTATACTCAGTGTGTGTATGTATATACAGTACCAGTCAAAGGTTTGGACACATCTACTCATTCAAGGGTTTTTATTTATTTTTACTATGTTCTACACTGTAGAATAATAGTGAGACATCAAAACTTTTAAATGGCCACCCTTTGCCATGATGACAGCTTTGCACTCTTTTGGCATTCTCTCAACCAGCTTCATGAGGAATGCTTTTCCAACAGTCTTGAAGGAGTTCCCACATATGCTGAGCACTTGTTGGCTGCTTTTCTTTCACTCTGTGGTCCAACTCATCCCAAACCATCACAATTGGTTTGAGGTCAGGTGATTGCGGAGGCGAGGTCATCTGATTCCGCACTCCATCACTCTCCTTGGTCAAATAGCCTTTACACAGCCTGGAGGTATGTTTTGGTTCATTGTCCTGATGAAAAACAAATGATTGTCCCACTAAGCACAAACCAGATGGGATGGCGTATCACTGCAGAATAATGTGGTAGCCATGCTGGTTAAGTGTGCCTTGAATTCTAAATAAATCACAGACAGTGTCACCAGCAAAGCACCACCATACCATCACCCTTCCTCCTCCATACTTCACGGTGGGAACTACACATGCGGAGAGCATCCGTTCACCTATTATGCGTCTCACAAAGACAGTGTTTAGAACCAAAAATCTCAAATTTGGACTCATCAGAACAAAGGACAGATTTCCACTGGTCTAATGTCCATTGTCGTGTTTCTTGGCCCATGCAAGTCTCTTCTTCTTATTGGTGTCCGTTAGTTGTGGTTTCTTTGCAGCAATTCGACCATGAAGGCCTGATTCATGCAATCTCATTTGAACAGTTGATGTCGAGATGTGTCTGTTACTTGAACGCTGTGAAGCATTTATTTGGTCTGCAACCTGAGGTGCAGTTAACTCTAACGATCTTATCCTCTACAGCAGTGGTAACTCTGGGACTTCCTTTCCTGTGGCAGTCCTCATTAGAGCCAGTTTCATAATAGAGCTTGATGGTTTTTGCGACTGCACTTGAAGAAACTTTCAAAGTTCTTGAAATGTTCCTCATTGACTGACCTTCATATCTTAAAAATGTATGATGGACTGAATGAAACCAAACATTAGGAACACTGATATATACCACTGAGTGGTATATGTCATACTAAAACTGAACCACTGTATCAGCAAAACATTTACATAATGTACTGACAAATCATATTGAAAAAATAATCACTCTAAAATGGTTAAATATCATGCTGTAACCCCGGATAAAGCGGCGACAGAAGTTGGCAAACCCCAGGAAGCGTTGCAGCTTCACCCTGGAAGTAGGCTGGGGCCAATCCACCACCGCTCTCACCTTCCTGGGATACATTTGCACACGCCCTGTGGCGATGATGAGACCCAGAAATGTGATGGTGGAACGATGGAACTTGCACTTCTCTGCTTTGACAAACAGCTGGTTCTCCAGGAGGCGTTGGAGAACCTGTCGGATGTGGAGCACATGTTCTTGGGTGGAACAGGAGAAGATGAGGATCGCATTGAAGTAGACGAAGATGAACCGGTTCAACATGTGGTGGAGAACATAATTGACCAGAGCATGGAACACAGCAGGGGCGTTGGTAAGGCCAAAAGGCATGACCAGATACTTGTAGTGACCGCTGACCATGTTGAAGGCGGTTTTCCACTCGTCCCCTTCCCGTATCCACACCAAGTTGTAGGCGTTCCGTAGATCCAGCTTGGAAAACACAGTGGAGCTGCTCGGAGGCCGAGGAGATGAGTGGCAGCGGGTAGCAGTTCTTCACTGTTATGTCCTTGAGACCCAGGTAGTCGATGTACGAGCGCATCATGTCCTTCTTCTCCACAAAAAAAAGAACCCTGCGCCAGTGGGAGAAGAAGGACGGATGAATCCTGTAGCAAGGGAGTCCCTGATGTAGGTATCCATCGCCTTGGTCTCTGGTCTTGACAGAGAGTACAGTCGTCCCTGGGGCGGAGTCGTGTTAGGGAGAAGGTCAATCCTGCAGTCATAAGGTCATTGCGGCGGGAGCGAAGTGGCCGGCCCTTGCTGAACAATTCTGGAGGTACCGGTACTCTGCGGGTATGGCGGAGAGGTCCAGGGCACCTTCCGAGCCCCCAGGAAGACGTCCCGGGGCAGGTTGTGCTGACATCAGGCAATGGGCATGGCAGAACAGGCTCCAGCCCAAGACGGCACCAGTAGACCAGTTAATTTATAAGAAACATTACTGTGCAGCCGTATTCATTGATCTGGCCAAGGCTTTCGACTCTGTCAATCACCACATCCTCATCGGCAGACTCGACAGCCTTGGTTTCTCAAATGATTGCCTCGCCTGGTTCACCAACTACTTCTCTGATAGAGTTCAGTGTGTCAAATTGGAGGGTCTGCTGTCCGGACCTCTTGCAGTCTCTAGGGGGGTGCCACAGGGTTCAATTCTCGGACCGACTCTCTTCTCTGTATACATCAATGATGTCGCTCTTGCTGCTGGTGAGTCTCTGATCCACCTCTACGCAGACGACACCATTCTGTATACTTCTGGCCCTTCTTTGGACACTGTGTTAACAACCCTCCAGGCAAGCTTCAATGCCATACAACTCTCCTTCCGTGGCCTCCAATTGCTCTTAATTAAATACAAGTAAAACTAAATGCATGCTCTTCAACCGATCGCTGCCTGCACCTGCCCGCCTGTCCAACATCACTTCTACTACAAATGCCTAGGTGTTTGGGTAGACTGTAAACTCTCCTTCCAGACCCACATCAAACATCTCCAATCCAAAGTTAAATCTAGAATTGGCTTCCTATTTCGCAACAAAGCATCCTTCACTCATGCTGCCACACATACCCTTGTAAAACTGACCATCCTACCAATCCTCGACTTCGGCGATGTCAGTTACAAAATAGCCTCCAATACCAAGCCCAAACAACTACCTCTTTCCCTACTGTATTCATTTTATTTATTTATTTATTTTGCTCCTTTGCACCCCATTATTTTTATTTCTACTTTGCACATTCTTCCACTGCAAATCTACCATTCCAGTGTTTTACTTGCTATATTGTATTTACTTTGCCACCATGGCCTTTTTTTTGCCTTTACCTCCCTTATCTCACCTCATTTGCTCACATTGTATATAGACTTGTTTATACTGTATTATTGACTGTATGTTTGTTTTACTCCATGTGTAACTCTGTGTCGTTGTATGTGTCGAACTGCTTTGCTTTATCTTGGCCAGGTCGCAATTGTAAATGAGAACTTGTTCTCAACTTGCCTACCTGGTTAAATAAAGGTGAAATAAATAAAATAAAATAAAAATGTTGGGATTGTGTCGCTGGAGTCATGAGAATCTCAATACCACAGGAATCTGAGAGGACTTGATGAGCAGGAACTGGATAGCCTCGTTGAGGTTCCCTGACACACATAGGTTGATGGGAGTGGTGTTGTGGGTGACTCGGCCTATAGGATGTGGTGACTTCGGCAGCCCTCGGGGCAGGTAGGGAAGCCTCGGGTTCTCTCGGCAATGAGACCGTCGGAGACTTCAAGGATGACTCGAAGGCAAGGGTGGGATCCCTTGGCGTGCGAGCAAAATCCAATTTCCTCTCCCTCCGTTGTTCCCGTAATCGCCCACCGATATGGATGGTCAAAGCGATGAGCTCATCTCTGACTTCCTCCGAGACGCCGTGAAGGAACATATTGAACAGTGCCTCTTGATTCCAAGCACTCTCCGCTGCCAACGTGCAGAAATCCACCGCATAATCAGCTACACCGCGGGAGTCCTGCTGAAGCTGGATTAGCTTCCAGGCAGCCTCTCGCCCGGAGAACGGGACATTAAAAACCTGCCCCACTTCTCCCATCAACCCCTCCAGACTACTGCATATGGCCGACTGTTGTTCCCACACCGTAGTAGCCCAGGTGAGCGCACTCCCGGACATCAGAGTGATGAGGTAGGCTATCTTGGAACGATCCAAGGGGAAGGAGGAGAGCTGAAGCTCGAAGACGAGGGCACACTGAGCTAGGAACGCCCGACAGGTGCTCGGCTTTCCATTGAAGTGTTCCGGAGGAGGTAAGCGAGGCTCCCGAGAAGGTGGAGTGACTGATGAGACAGTGCTGCTAGCAGCTGAGTCTCTGAGGAGCTGAGGGGTTACCACTGTGGTAGGCGGCCTCCCAGACAACCCGTGGAATTACTCCAGCAAACTGTACAACGCCGGTCATGGCATTCAGCCAAAGTTTGGACCCTCTCCACAAGGCCACGAAGCAATTCCTTGTGCCTACCAATGGTGGCTCCCTGGGTGGAGATGACATTGAGCAGCTGGCCCGGGTCTGCTGTAATGGCCAGTTTGTGCTATCAGGTATGAAGGTAAAGGCCAGATGCAGACAACGTCGAATTAACAATAGTTTAATGATCCAACAGGGGCAGGCAATAGACAGGTCAAGGCAGGCAGGGGTCAGAAAACCAGAGGTGGAGCAACGATACCGGATGGCAAGCAGCCTCATGGTCAGGGTAGGCAGAGGTCAATAATTCAGAGGTGGGACAAAGGTTCAGGTCGGCAGGCAGGCTCAGGGTCAGGGGCAGGCAGAGTGGTCAGGCAGACGGGCTCAGAGTCAGGACAGGCAAAGGTCAAAACCAGGAGGGTGGAGACAATCACAAAGACAGGTGAGACAAATCAGTGTGTGACATATACAGTTGAAGTCGGAAGTATACATACACTTAGGTTGGAGTCATTAAAACTCGTTTTTCAACCACTCCACAAGTGTCACGTTCTGACCTTAGTTATTTTATTATGTCTTGGTTTTAGTATGGTCAGTGAGTTGGGTGGGTTGTCTATGTCATTTTTTCTATTGGTTTGGGATTGCTGTGTTTGGCCTGGTATGCTTCTCAATCAGAGGCAGCTGTCAATCATTGTCCCTGATTGAGAATCATACTTAGGGAGCCTGGTTTGACTTTTGAGTTGTGGGTGTTTATTTTCCGTGTTAGTGTTGGTGCCACATGGGACTGTTTCGGTTTGATTACTTCACGTTTATTGTTTTGTTCAGTGTTCATTTCTTTATTAAAAAACATGAACACTTACCACGCTGCGCTTTGGCCCTCACCTTCTTCCACCACAGACGATCGTTACAACAAGTTTCTTGTTTAACAAACTATAGTTTTGGCAAGTCAGTTAGGACATATATTTGTGCATGACACAAGTAATTATTCCAACAATTGTTTACAGACAGATTATTTCACTTAACATTCACTGTATCACAATTCCAGTGGGTCAGAAGTTTACATACACTAAGTTGACTGTGCCTTTAAACAGCTTGGAAAATTCCAGAAATGGTGTCATGGCTTTAGATAGGATAATTGACATAATTTCAGTCAATTGGAGGTGTACCTGTGGATGTATTGCAAGGCCTATCTTCAAACTCAGTTCCTCTTTGCTTGACATCATGGGGAAATCAAAAGAAATCAGTCAAGACTAAAGAAAGAAAATTGTAGACCTCCACAAGTCTGGTTCATCCTTGGTAGCAATTTCCAAACGTCTGAAGGTATCACGTTCATCTGTACAAACAATAGTACGCAAGTATAAACACCATGGGACCATGCAGCCGTCATACCCCTCAGGAAGGAGACGTGTTCTGTCTCCTAGAGATGAACGTACTTTTGTGTGAAAAGTCAAATCAAATCAATCCCAGAACAACAGCAGAGGACGTTGTGAAGATGCTGGAGGAAACAGGTACAAAAGTATCAATATCCACAGTAAAACGAGTCCTATATCGACATAACCTGAAAGGCCGCTTAGCAAGAAAGAAGCCACTGCTCCAAAACCGCCATAAAAAAGCCAGACTACGGTTTGCAACTGCACATCGGGACAAACATGGTACATTTTGCAGAAATATCCGCTGGTCTGATGAAACAAAAATAGAACTGTTTGGATATAATGACCATCATTATTCATTAAAGCTTGGTCGCAAATGGGTCTTCCAAATGAACAATGACCCCAAGCACACTTCCAAAGTTGTGGCAAAATGGTTTAAGGACCACAAAGTCAATGTATTGGAGTGGCCTTCACAAAGCCCTGACCTCAATACCATAGAACATTTGTGGGCAGAACTGAGAAAAGCATGTGAGAGCAAGGAGGCCTACAAACCTGACTCAGTTACACCAGCTCTGTCAGGAGGAATGGGCCAAAAATCACCCAACTTATTGTCGGAAGCTTGTGGAAGGCTACCCAAAATGTTTGACCCAAATTTAACAATTTAAAGGCAATACTACCAAACACTAATTGAGCGTATGTAAACTTCTGACCCACTGGGAATGTGAAAAGCTGAAATGGAGGAAGGAGGAATGAGGACTGCAGATGTGGCCAGGGCAAAAAATTGCAATGTCCGTACTGTGAGACGCCTAAGGCAGAGCTACAGGGAGACAGGACGGACAGCTGATCATCCTCGCAGTGGAAGACCACGTGTAACAACACCTGCACAGTACATGATGTTCGGTACATCTGAACATCAAACCTGCGGGACAGGTACAGAATGACAACAACAACTGCCCGAGATACACCAGGAACGCACAATCCCTTCATCAGTGCTCAGACTATCCGCAATAGGCTGAGAGAGGCTGTACTGAGGGCTTGCAGGCCTATTGTAAGGCAGGTCCTCACCAGACATCACCGGCAACAACGTTGCCTATGGGCACACACCCACCGTTGCTGGACCAGACAGGACTGACAAAAAGTTATCTTCACTGACGAGTCGTGGTTTTGCCTCACCAGGGATGATGGTCGGATTTGCGTTTATTGTTGAAGGAATGAGCGTTACACAGAGGCCTGTACTCTGGAGCGGGATCGAGGTGGAGGGTCCTTCATGATCTGGGGCGGTGTGTCACAGCATCATCGGACTTAGCTTGTTGTCATTGCAGGCAATCTCAACGCTGTGTGTTTACAGGGAAGACATCCTCCTTCCTCATGTGGTACCCTTCCTGCAGGCTCATCCTGGCATGAACCTCCAGCATGACAATGCCACCAGCCATACTGCTCGTTCTGTGCGTGATTTCCTGCAAGACAGGAATGTCAGTGTTCTGCCTTGGCCAGCGAAGAATCCCATTGAGCACGTCTGGGACCTGTTGGATCGGAGAGTGAGGGCTAGGGCCATTCCCCCCTGAAATGTCCGGGAACTTGGAGATGCCTTGGGGGAAGAATGGGGTTACATCTCACAGCAAGAACTGGCAAATCTGGTGCAGTCCACGAGGAGGAGATGAACTGCAGTACATAATGCAGCTGGTGGCCACACCAGAAACTAACTGTTACTATTGATTTTGACCCCCTCTTTGTTCAGGGACACATTATTCAATTTATGTTAGTCACATGTCTGTGGGACTTGTTCAGTTTATGTCCCAGTTGTTGAATCTTGTTATTTTTATACAAATATTTACACATGTTAAGTTCATTGAAAATAAACGCAGTTGACAGTGAGAGGATGTTTCTTTTTTGTTGAGTTTATATATAAACTGTGCATTTGAAAAGTATTCAGACCTCTTGACTTTTTCCACATTTTGTTATATTACAGCCTTATTCTAAAATGTATTACATTGTTTCTTTCCCCTCATTAATCTACACACAATACCCCATAATGACAAAGTAAAACAGGTTTTTAGACATTTTTACTAATTTATAAAAATGTAAAATGAAAAATCACATTTAAATAAATTTTCAGGCCCTTTACTCAGTACTTTGTTGAAGCACCTTTGGCAGCGATTACAGCATTGAGTCTTCTTGGGTATGACACTTCAAGCTTGGCAGACCTGTATTTGGGGAATTTCTCCCCTTCCTCTCTGCAGATCCTTTCAAGGCCTGTCAGGTTGGATGGGTGTCAGAGGAATTTAATTCCTATATGTTTATTAACCAATTCAATTAATACACTCAGCCCATTTCTTAGGATTTGTAAGATACTTATTTGCATAAAATGGGCAGAGACCAGTCTCAAAAATCAAGCAATAGCGTTTATTCTCGAGAGTACTGAACATGATACAATTTACAACAGGTTATAAACCGAAAATGACGTCATAGGTTTTAATCTGTCCCGTTCCTCCTCCACCTCGATACAATGCCAGTATACTTCACAAGCCTTCCTTCATCGTTCCCTCACCGGTTTAGATAATTTACGACCAGGCCAAGGTCTCCCTGTGTAGATACGCATTCTAGCCAGTCTGACGATAAGTTCATTCGTTTCTACCAAGGAACAGACAGTCTTTGTTCTAATTCTTGATTATAATTACACACATTATATTCAGTACTAGGATTAAAATAAAATTCATACATCTATACAGTAACATAATAGTATTCTGATTAGTCAGTCCTGATTGAAATGTATACATAATTGAGTCATTATTGATAAAAAATCCCTTAACAATGGGGAACGTTGCTGCACAGCTATTTTCAGGACTCTCCAGAGATGTTCGATCAGGTTCAAGGCCCTTGCTGGGCCACTCAAGGATATTTAGAGACTTGTCCCGAGCCACTCCTGCGTTGTCTTGGCTGTGTGCTTAGGGTTGTTGTCCTGTTGGAAGGTGAACCTTCGCCCCAGTCTGAGTTCCCGGAGATGGTTTTCATTAAGGATCTCTCTGTACTTTGCTCATTTTATCTTTGCCTTGATCCTGACTAGTCTTCCAATCCCTGCTGCTGAAAAATATCCCCACAGCATAGTGCTTCCACCACCATGCTTCACCGTAGGGATGGTGCCAGGTTTTCTCTAGATGTGACACTTGGCATTCAGGCCAAAGAGTTCAATCTTGGTTTCATCAGACCAGAGAATCTTGCTTTTCATGGTATGAGAGTCTTCAGGTGCCCTTTGGCAAACTCCAAGCGGGGTGTCATGTGGCTTTTACAGAGGAGTGGCTTCCATCTGGCCACTCTACCATAAAGGCCTGTTTGGTGAAGTCCTGCTGGGATGGTTGTCCTTCTGGAAGGTTCTCCCATCTCCACAGAGTAACTCTAGAGCTCTGTCAGAGTGTTTATCGAGTTATTGGTCACCTCCCTGACCAATTGCCACCTTCTGTGGGTTCTTGTCACCTTCTCCCCCGATTGCTCAGTTTTGCCGGTGGTTCCAAACTTCTTCCATTTAAGAATGATGAGGCCACTGTGTTCTTGGGGACCTTCAATGCTGCAGACATTTTTTTCTACTCTTCCCCAGATCTGTGGCTCGACACAATCCTGTCTTGGAGCTCTTCCTTCGAACCCATGGCTTGTTTTTTGCTCTGACATGCACTGTCAACTGTGAGACCTTGTGTAGACCGGTGTGTGCCTTTCCAAATCTCCAATCAATTGTAGAAACATCACAAGGGGGATCAATTGAAACAGGATGCACCTGAGCTCAATTTTGCGTCTCATAGCAAAGGGTCTGAATACATATGTACATTTTTTCTGTTTTTTTATTTTGAATAGATTTGCAAAAATTTCTTAAAAACCTGTTTTTTGCAAGGTCATTATGGAGTATTGTGTGTAGATTGATAAGAAAAAATTTGTGTTTAATAAATGTTAGAATAAGGCTGTAACGTAACAAAATGGAGAAAAAGTGAAGAGGTCCGAATATTATCTGAATGCACTGTGTATATATATATATATATATATATATATATATATATATATATATATATATATATATATATATATATATATATATATACACACACACACATATATATATATATATATATATATATATATATATATATATATATATATATATATATATATATATATATATATATATATATATATACAAAAGTATGTGGACACCCCTTCATATTAGTGGATTCGGCTATTTCAAACACAGTTGTTGCTGACAACTGTTTGTCGGGAGCTTCATGATATGGGTTTCCATGGCCGAACAGCCGCACACAAGCCTAAGCTCACCATGCGCAATGCCAAGCGCCAGCTGGAGTGGTGTAAAGCTTGCAGCCATTGGACTCTGGAGCAGTGGAAACGCTTTCTCTGAAGTGATGAATCACGCTTCACCATCTGACAGTCAACAGACAAATCTGGGTTTGGCAGATGCCAGGAGAAAGTTACCTGCCCCAATGCTGGGCCAGAAACTAAAAGGTTTCTAAGTCGAGTCCCCGAGCTGCCAAGGTAAAAATCTGTTGTTCTGCCCCTGAACAAGGCAGTTAACCCACTGTTCCTAGGTCATCATTGTAAACAAGATTTTGTTCTTAACTGACTTGCCTAGATAAATAAAGGTTAAATAAAAATATTAGAAACTCATTCGAGATATCAACTTACTGCTGAGAGTTCGAAAATTAAAATGCACAAAGTGAAATTTTGAAATTTGTTAGTGCATCAACAGTTACCTCTTATGTCAGTTACTCAAATAGCCTATGTCAGCTAAACATTTGTTTGATTTCTAAGTAAGATAGTTTAGCCAGCTTTCTAGACCTTAAACTGCAAGAGTTTCCCACCACCCCCTGGCAAAATGTGTAGAATTGGAGGAAAATAGCTCTAAAAGTACAAAATGTTCTCTGCCCCATGGCAAAATGTGAATAAGTGCTGAAACGTTTTGCCCGCGAGGACAGGAGCCCCGACCGAATCACGCTTAGGGCCACCAAAAGACTAGAGGTGGCATTGCATATCATTGAGGAAAAGTTTTGAATTGGGTTTTTCTTTTGAAATACATAGGTTATTATTCATTTTGTGGCCATAGTAGAACAACATGATAAACAAAGTAAATATATTCAAAGACTAGAACATAGTAGTTAGAGACAAAGGGGGAGAAAGCCATTGGCAGCATCGATGTCCATGGTCCCGAACTGTGTTGGGAGAAACCCGTTAATAATGGTGCTCTCCATGGTCCTGAACTGATAGCAGCCTAGTAGCACAACACAAAGGGAGAGTGGCAGGCTACTATCCAAGTTCAGTATGAGACTAGCCTCATGGCTAATTTTGATCGTTGAAGAACGTACAGCTATGACTATTGAAGCTAAAATGTGAGTGTTTCTACTTTGTGTAAATAAAGTTGATCTTCTAACAGGTAACGGGACGTCCTTGAGATTTTGTCCAGAATCGAACAATGGGTAGCCGTGTTTGATTTTCAATTGCTTTGACGTTTACGCTATAAAAGTAGCCTGCTAAGTAGTGCTAAAGACATTTGGGATTTAGCCTAAATATTTTGACATTTGTCCTCGGGTTGTGTTACACATTTAGTGGATTTCGGTTGGGTCTGAATGAATGGAGCTCCTGGGAAGTGAATGAGAGTTATTTTAAGGACATCTGTCTTGCTTTTAACGGGGAAAGTACACTCATCCACAACAGCCTTTGCTATTAGGAAATGCAATTCGTATTGATTTCAACTAATACATCAATAGATCTAGTGAATGGCTAATACAATACGAGTAGATATGCGTAGAGTCCAATAATGTAGCATAGCATACAGTGCCAGCCAGAAATTCAGCCCGGCGAAATGGCGTAGAATCCGAAAATGAACTGCAACGATGGAGAGGGTAGAGACTAGAGAGACCGTGGTAGATCGAAGGGGAGGGGGTGATCAGTAAAGCTAGTGACGCCTCTGGAGGAACGGTATAGAGGTTAAACCATCGCGAATATTCTTGGAATTATTTGCTTGAATGTCTCTGAGTGTTTCACAGAGTAAAATGCAATAGGGGGGCACAGAATCTCCCTCTTTCTTTCTTTCTTTCTTTCCTTCCTTCCTTCCTTCCTTCCTTCCTTCCTTCCTTCCGTCATTCTCTCTCCCCCCTCTCTCTCTCTCTCTCTCTCTCTCTCTCTCTCTCTCTCTCTCTCTCTCTCTCTCTCTCTCTCTCTCTCACACACACACACACACACACACACACACACACACACACACACACACACACACACACACACACACACACACACACTCACACACACACACACGCTCGCAAAGAGATGGTGGTGGATGCTCCTGACTGCGATAGCTAAAACAAGATGGGATAATCATGCGTGTCTGGTCCCGGGCGTTGATGCAGCTGCCGTTGCCTGATCTTTACTGGACTGAGGGTAGGGTGGGTCTGGTTCCGACTTGATCTACATCTCGATTTGGCTTGACATCGATGTTATCAAGCCATTTACATGGTAGAAGACAACGACTGTAGCCTAAAACGCGCAATCGCAATAAAAATGAATAATCTGAGTGATAGATTAATTAAATGCTCCCATCGATTGAGAACCGTATGTATCGATAATTAATAAAGTAACTAATTGACAAGGCAGACGGGAATAACCTGCTGTCTTGGACGAAAGGTGGTGGTGGTGGTGGGAGGGAGGGGGGGGGGGGGGGGGGGGCAGTAGCCAGGGACATCCCCATGAGGCGACCGGATCACCCTTTCTCCTGTTTGCTGAGATTTTTTGAATGAGAACGGTACCTGGCCTTACGGGAAAAGAACATCATTGCATTTGTAGTCAGGCTAGGACACCCTCTCCACCAGCACCCTATTTTCGCCGTTCCCGCCACAGCAACCGCGGCACCGACCAGTCCACGACCCGGCCCGCGTCATCGAATCGACGCATCACTGGATGGGGTGTAGACTGTGAAGACCGTGAGTGCGTGTGTCAAAGGGGGTACTTGAGGGAGACTGGGCGATCTCATCCCCTGTGCACTGGTTAATTGCACTCCAACCTGGCGAGTTTGGAGGGACGGAGAGTCAGGTGCAGTAAGGGCGCCTCAATGACCGTCTCCTCCCCGGACAGAGCGCCTAAAGCCCAGCGTTTGCAGTGCGGCGGGTAGAGAAGGCTAGAGAACAGCGGCGAGTTTGGAAGTTTTGATGCATATGATCACAACCACCATGATTTTTATGATTCTTGGCGCTTCAGTTGTAATGGTAAGAGATCCACTTTTTTTGCACCCCGCATGTGTGTTTAACGCCTACAGCAATGATATATATGTTTTTTTTACTAGCCTATAATAATGAATAATGTAGTTATAGGCTAGATATTACAACTACAGAGCACATTTTATATAAGGACACTGAAAATAATTATGGTTAACTGCATATAGACTTGAGGAAGTAGGCTACACATAGTCTGCCAACAATTACATGGCTATCATGAATAAATCATCTAAATACCATTTAATAAGAGCGAGGGAGTTTTCCCTCGCAAATGATTGCAAGGTGGGTTTCCAAATTTATTTTTCTATTTTCTCTTATATGGACTTTAGCTTAATGCAAGTCATATAATGGTGCTGCTGTGTTGGGAATAGTTATTGTGTCCCAGTTGACTCTTTTGGTTCTTTGCAGGCGATAGCCTGTTTAATGGACATGAACGCACTACTGGATCGCTTTCACAACTACATCTTACCGCATTTACGAGGGGAAGACCGCGTCTGTCATTGCAACTGTGGAAGGTAAAAAACAATATAATACATTGATTCATTTGGATAGATACAATGTGCTGCATCTGCAATGAAAGGGTAGCCTAACAGTCAAGAAGGCTGCTATTTTTCTCGTCTAATCATAATCCCTCAATAGGCCTCTCGAATGATTTCTCCTGCTGAACTGTTGGTTTTAAGTAGCATCCCAACCTGTTCCATGCATAATCTCTTGAAAATTTGCCTAATTGATGTCGACTGTGGTTTTATTCGAGGTATATGTGTGTCTAATGGTAGGCTACAGCCTCATGTTTGTGATGCCTAGGTTGTGACGGTGTTTTCAAGCCTATATTCAGTGATTTGTCTTTTACTGCATACGAAGGTGGTTGAGCCATAAATAAAGTATGTTATGATTTATGAGGAATGGGCTAAGGAATCATTTTAAACGAAGACAGCTCTCAATGATCGTTCTCGTGCTGTTTTTCATTTGCAATATTACCATATTTGTAGGAGGAAATGTTTTTGGAGAGAGGACATTAGGCCTACCTATATTGAATCAGTTGTGAGAATTATAATATATAGGTATACAGTGATCTATTATTGATAACCCATGTTATGAAGGCTGAAAATGGAATGAAACATAAAATAACTATAGTTGAATGGTGATTAGGCCAGGTATCATATTGCTGTTTTGATTAGACATGTAAAAGTTATATGGGGCCTCACATTTTCACAATTGCTGGTAGAGACTCCTTGCAACACTGCAAAATCTTTCTAAATTCAAGTTCTACTCAAATATTTTGAGGAAAACGATCACCTAAAATAAATGTTGTTAAGAAACTTAAATAGCTGAAGTGAGCAGTACTATGAGAAATACAATAAAACATGCATTTAATTTTAGTAAGGTATACTTAAATTGAATGCCCCCACTAAGCCACGCCTCCAATAATTTCCCAGTGTGCCTTTTCGATTAAATTGTAGCGTAACCAACCATGACTGTAATTTGTTACATGGGGTTGTTGAATTCGTTCATTTTCAGTCCTATGACCTTAACAAAGTAAGTTCCTAGGCAAGTATGCCAAGAGTGTGTAAAGCTGTCATCAAGGCAAAGGGTGGCTACTTGAAAGAATAAAATATATATTTTGATTTGTTTAACACTTTTTTGGTTACTACATGATTCCATGTGTTATTTCATAGTTTTGATGTCTTCACTATTATTCTACAATTTTGAAAATAGAAAAAACAAAGAAAAACCCTCGAATGAGTAGGTGTGTTCAAACTTTTGACTGGTACTGTAAGTCATTAGAATATTAAGCCATGGATAAAGGCAAGTTTAGGCCTGAGTCTGAACAACTACAGTGGCTTGCGAAAGTATTCACCCCCCTTGGCATTTTTCCTATTTTGTTTCCTTACAACCTGTAATCAAAATAGATTTTTTGGGGGGGATGTTGTATCATTTGACTTACACAACATGCCTACCACTTTGAAGATGCGAAACATTTTTATTGTGAAACAAACAAGAAACAAGACAAAAATACAGAAAACTTGAGCGTGCATAACTATCCCCCCCCCCCCACCACCACCACCACCACCACCCAAAGTCAATACTTTGTAGAACCACCTTTTGCAGCAATTACAGTTGCAAGTCTCTTGGGGTATGTCTCTATATGCTTGGCACATCTAGCCACTGGGACTTTTTCCCATTCTTCAAGGCAAAACTACTCCAGCTCCTACAAGTTGGATGGGTTCCGCAATCTTTAAGTCACACCACAGATTCTCAATTGGATTGAGGTCTGGGCTTTGACTAGGCCCTTCCAAGACATTTAAATGTTTCCCCTTAAACCACTCAAGTGTTGCTTTAGCAGTATGCTTAGGGTCATTGTCCTGCTGGAAGGTGAACCTCCGTCCCAGTCTCAAATCTCTTGAAGACTGAAACATGTTTCTCTCAGGAATTCCCTGTATTTAGCGCCATCCATCGTTCCTTCAATTCTGACCAGTTTCCTTGTCCCTGAAGATGAAAAACGTACCCACAGCATGATGCTGCCACCACCATGCTTTACTGTGGGCATTGTGTTCTTGGGGTGATGAGAGGTGTTGGGTTTGCGCCAGACATAGCATTTTCCTTGATGGCTAAAAAGCTTAAATTCAGTCTCATCTAACCAGAGTACCTTCTTCCATATGTTTGGGGAGTCTCCCACATGGCTTTTGGCAAACACCAAATGGGGTTGCTTATTTTTTTCTTTAAGCAATGGCTTTTTTTCTGGCCACTCTTCCTTAAAGCCCAGCTCTGTGGAGTGTACGGCTTAAAGTGGTCCTATGGACAGATACTCCAATTTCCGCTGTGGAGTATCTTTGGTCTCTTTTGCCTCTCTGATTAATGCCCTCCTTGCCTGGGCTGTGAGTTTTGGTGGGCGGCCCTCTCTTGGCAGGTTTGTTGTGGTGCCATATTCTTTCCATTTTTTAAATAATAGATTTAATGGTTCTCCGTGGGATGTTCAAAGTTTATGATATTTTTTTTCATTTCACCAATTTGGACTATTTTGTGTATGTCCATTACATGAAATCCAAATAAAAATACATTTAAATTACAGGTTGTAATGCAACAAAATAGGAAAAACGCCAAGGGGGTGAATACTTTTGCAAGGCACTGTATATATTGTAGCTTTATGTACGTGTTGGGTCATTGTTGTTCAGTGCAGAATCTGAAACAAATTGTTCACTTAACTAACATTCACAGAAGAGAAGAAAATCTGCTATTGGCCCTGTATGAATACTGCTCCTTTGTTTTGACTGCCTACAGTCTAACAACCTGAGAAATGAGTCATGAAGTGTTAGTAAGATTAGTAATGGGTCATGAAGTGTTACTAAGATCATGGCCAAACTTTTGAGAGGGCCTCTCTCTCACTCCCTCTCATTTCAAGATTTCCTCATAGTTAATGTTCAGTAATGTGCTATATTATGCCTGTATGCCTTTAGACCAACATTTTTTGGCACATTTTTAAAAAAATTATACAAAATTATAAACGCAACATGGAAGTGCTGGTCCCATGTTTCATGTGCTGAAATAAAAGATCTCACAAAAAAAAAACGTATTACTCAAAATTTGTGCACAAATTAGTTTACATCCCTGTAATCCATCCACCTGATAGGCATGTCAAGAAACTGATTAAACAGCATGATCATTACACAGGTGCACTTTGTGATGGGGACAATAAAAGGCCACTCTAAAATGTGCAGTTTTGTCACACAACACAATGCCACAGATGGCTCAAGTTTTGAGGGAGTGTGCAATTGGCATGCTGACTGCAAGATTGTCTACCAGAGCTGTTCACAGAGAATTGAATGTTAATTTCTCTACCATAAGCCACCTCCAACGTTGTTTTAGAGAATTTGGCAGTACTTCCACCTGGCCTCACAACCACAGACCACGTGTAACCACGCCAGCCCAGGACCTCCACATCTGGCTTCTTCACCTGCGGGATTGTCTGAGACCAGCCACCAGGACAGATGATGAAATTAAGGAGTATTTCTGTCTGTAATTAAGCCCTTTTGGGGAAAAATTAATTCTGATTGGCTGGGCCTGGCTCCCCAGTGGGTGGGCCTGGCTCCCAAGTGGGTGGGCCTATGCCCTCCCAGGCATGGCTGCGCCCCTGCCCAGTCATGTGAAATCCATAGATTAGGGCCTAATTAATTAATTTAAATTGACTGATTTTCTTATATGAACTGTAAATCAGTAAAATCGTTGAAATTATTGCATGTTGCGTTAATATTTTTTTCAGTGAACATTATCGCTGTCTATCATAGCAGCATTTTCTTGTGGTATATTTTAAGTAATTTTTAAATATTGATAAAACCTCTGAACCACAATATTCAATGTGCAAATCTCACAATATTCCTAGCTTTGAATGAATTATATATTTTCATACTTGTTACCTTCCTGTTCCTGGGGAAATACAGTACATATAGTCCTAAACTAGATCCCAACAATTGCATACAACACTGGTTGTCATTGCCTTTAAT
Source organism: Oncorhynchus mykiss (assembly GCF_013265735.2). NCBI lineage: Eukaryota > Metazoa > Chordata > Actinopteri > Salmoniformes > Salmonidae > Oncorhynchus > Oncorhynchus mykiss. The sequence goes on along the minus strand of NC_048580.1, from coordinate 52,527,187 downwards.
TAAGCCAATTGAAAGCGAGTGACACAGTGTCTGCTTCCAGGCTCTGGTCAAAAGTAGTGCACTATGTAGGGAAAAAGGTGCCATTTGGCACACAGCCACTTCGTCTTTTAGTGACCTGAAAATGCTCTTCAATAAGAGTTACTAATTTTACCTAAGATGTTTATCCTCTCAGTATAAACATTTCATGGAATAGACAGTCAGATGAGAGGCCACCTAATCTTGAAAGCCTACTTTTAGTGCATGTGGTGTTGAGGCATCATCCTGGCGATGATGCACACCTAGTCAGGCTGAGGCCACATCCACTGTCATTCCTTTACTGCTTGTAAACCTCAGGTTGTCATTTTATGAGATGTACAGTGCCTTGCGAAAGTATTCGGCCCCTTTGAACTTTGCGACCTTTTGCCACATTTCAGGCTTCAAACATAAAGATATAAAACTGTATTTTTTGGTGAAGAATCAACAACAAGTGGGACACAATCATGAAGTGGAACGACATTTATTGGATATTTCACACTTTTTTAACAAATCAAAAACTGAAAAATTGGGCGTGCAAAATTATTCAGCCCCCTTAAGTTAATACTTTGTAGCACCACCTTTTGCTGCGATTACGGCTGTAAGTCGCTTGGGGTATGTCTCTATCAGTTTTGCACATCGAGAGACTGACATTTTTTCCCATTCCTCCTTGCAAAACAGCTCGAGCTCAGTGAGGTTGGATGGAGAGCATTTGTGAACAGCAGTTTTCAGTTCTTTCCACAGATTCTCGATTGGATTCAGGTCTGAACTTTGACTTGGCCATTCTAACACCTGGATATGTTTATTTTTGAACCATTCCATTGTAGATTTTGCTTTATGTTTTGGATCATTGTCTTGTTGGAAGACAAATCTCCGCCCCAGTCTCAGGTCTTTTGCAGACTCCATCAGGTTTTCTTCCAGAATGGTCCTGTATTTGGCTCCATCCATCTTCCCATCAATTTTAACCATCTTCCCTGTCCCTGCTGAAGAAAAGCAGGCCCAAACCATGATGCTGCCACCACCATGTTTGACAGTGGGCATGGTGTGTTCAGCTGTGTTGCTTTTACGCCAAACATAACGTTTTGCATTGTTGCTAAAAAGTTCAATTTTGGTTTCATCTGACCAGAGCACCTTCTTCCACATGTTTGGTGTGTCTCCCAGGTGGCTTGTGGCAAACTTTAAACGACACTTTTTATGGATATCTTTAAGAAATGGCTTTCTTCTTGCCACTCTTCCATAAAGGCCAGATTTGTGCAATATACAACTGATTGTTGTCCTATGGACAGAGTCTCCCACCTCAGCTGTAGATCTCTGCAGTTCATCCAGAGTGACCATGGGCCTCTTGGCTGCATCTCTGATCAGTCTTCTCCTTGTATGAGCTGAAAGTTTAGAGGGACGGCCAGGTCTTGGTAGATTTGCAGTGGTCTGATACTCCTTCCATTTCAATATTATCGCTTGCACAGTGCTCCTTGGGATGTTTAAAGCTTGGGAAATCTTTTTGTATCCAAATCCGGCTTTAAACTTCTTCACAACAGTATCTCAGACCTGCCTGGTGTGTTCCTTGTTCTTCATGATGCTCTCTGCGCTTTTAACGGACCTCTGAGACTATCACAGTGCAGGTGCATTTATACGGAGACTTGATTACACACAGGTGGATTGTATTTATCATCATTAGTCATTTAGGTCAACATTGGATCATTCAGAGATCCTCACTGAACTTCTGGAGAGAGTTTGCTGCACTGAAAGTAAAGGGGCTGAATAATTTTGCACGCCCAATTTTTCAGTTTTTGATTTGTTAAAAAAGTTTGAAATATCCAATAAATGTCGTTCCACTTCATGATTGTGTCCCACTTGTTGTTGATTCTTCACAAAAAAATACAGTTTTATATCTTTATGTTTGAAGCCTGAAATGTGGCAAAAGGTCGCAAAGTTCAAGGGGGCCGAATACTTTCGCAAGGCACTGTACCTTTGAGGGGCACGTTAGGTAGATCGTTATGTTAGGCTTGGATAACACTCTGTGACAAAAGTAATGGTAATCATTTACAGAAGACAGGCTACACACCTTTCTGGAAATTATTATTCACCAGCACTGTACTGTGTAAATTCAGCATGTATTCCATGCCTTTGCATTCTCCCATTTGTACCAAATCAGTGTTAAGAATTCAATTTCATCACCTACACCCCCTAATTTGTCCTCCCTTGCCCTATCCCCTCTTTTCCTTGTTCTTCCCTCCACCACTAACACTTTCTAACCTCCAGCTTTGTCTCTTCCAGGCATCATGTCCACTACGTGATCCCGTACAATGGGGACCATTCTCTGGTGGACTCGTCGGAGAACTACTTTGTGAGTGACAGCGTGACCAAGCAGGAGATGGACCTGATGCTGGGGCTGCTGCTGGGATTCTGTATCAGCTGGCTCCTGCTGTGGCTGGACGGAGTGCTGCACTGTGCTGTCAGGGCATGGAGAGCCAGTCGCTACTATGGTGAGTCAACCAGAGACTTGGTCTATATGGACTGACTGGAACGTCAACAAGGTTGACAAAATGTGCAGCAGAATGAGAAAAACATTTCTGATGACAGAAGTATTGTTTGGTTGATTCCCACGTCTGCGAAGAGAGATGTTGAGTGAAGTGGTGTATGTGTTAATATTTCGACTGCCATATTGATCAGTGTTTCTTCTACATATTTTCTTGGGGATGTAACGTGGGTGTGCAAATGCCCAGAATTGACATACAGGCTGCTTCTGACCACTGTAACATTCATTGAAACCAATTGAAACCAGGCTTTCTTGGTTGGGCGCAACACACCTGGCTATAAGTGATGGTTATGGGAAACTTTACAGAACTTGAGGACATAAGGGCTCAGTTGTTTACTCAAAGAAGCATTCATAGGGGAAAAGTATATTCCAGACTAAATGTATTGTCTCACAGGATATTTGCTGTACAGTACTGTACGTACAGTGTGTTATGGTCATGAATTAGAATTAAGACATTATACAGGTAATTAATACTGTATAACTGGGAGAAGGAATTTGGAAAAAGATTACTTTGTGTCCGTTGAGGGGGGATAGTTATGTGTGTAAAGTAGGCATAGTGAAACTGTAATGTTAATTATGCTGTGGAAATATTGCTGCCCTCAGATGTCATATGTTCAGTACATACTGATTCACTGAAACAAAGATTCCTTACCCGTAGCACATGTGTCTGTACACCAGGAAGACATACAATTATTAACTGTCTAAATTCTTACCAATGTTAGTCTAGTCTGCTTGCTAGACTCAGCTCAACGTCTAGTTTTGATTTACATTTGGTTGAGTTGTCAACTAAGGTGAAAACATTTTTTCACCATGTCATTGGATTTAGGTTAAAAGTTCAGTGAAAAAAAGACTAAATTCTCTTACGTTGATGACTTTTTCCAAATCCAATCAGTTTTCCACATTGATTGAACGTCGTCATTTTTGGTTGAAATGACAAGGAAACATTGTGGATTCAACCAACGTTTGCCCAATGGAGTGTTCTTATAATGTGTTGGAATAATCCAATTGCTTCAGCTACATATTATCTTGTGCAGCTCTCAATGTCAAAACAGGTCTATATTTTGTAGCTGGCCTGGATCCTTTAGATATAAGACATTGCTGAAGGAGGTGATGTGACCTGGATATTTCAATTGCTGTTACGGTCAGACAATAGAGGGGCATAATGTCTAGTGAGTATACAGTGGCTTGCAAAAGTATTCACCCCCTTGACATTTTTCCTATTGGGTTGGCTTACAACCTGGAATTAAAATTTACCCAACATGTCTACCACCTTGAAGATGCAAAATATTTTTTTATTGTGAAACAAACAAGGAACAAGACAAAAAAAAACAGAAAACTTGAGCGTGCATAATTATTCACCCCCCCCCTCCCCCGAAAGTCTATATTTTTTAGAAACAGCTTTTGCAGCAATTACAGCTGCAAGTCTCTTGGGGTATGGCTCTATATGCTTGCACATCTAGCCACTGGGATTTTTGCCCATTCTTCAAGGCAAAACTGCTCCAGCTCCTTCAAGTTGGATGGGTTCCGCTGGGGTACAGCAGTCTTTAAGTCACACCACAGATTCTCAATTGGATTGAGGTCTGGGCTTTAACTAGGCCCTTCCAAGACATTTAAATGTTTCCCCTTAAACCACTCGAGTGTTGCTTTAGCAGTATGCGTAGGGTCATTGTCCTGCTGGAAGGTGAACCTCCGTCCCAGTCTCAAATCTCTTGAAGACAAACAGGTTTCCCTCAGGTTCCTTCAATTCTGACCAGTTTCGCAGTCCCTGCAGATGAAAAACATACCCACATCTTGATGCTGCCACCACCATGCTTCACTGTGGGGATGGTGTTCTCTGGGTGATGAGAAGTGTTGGGTTTGCGCCAGGAATTTTCCTTGATGGCCAAAAAGCTCAAATTTAGTCTCATCTAACCAGAGTACCTTCTTCCATATGTTTGGGGAGTCTCCCACATGGCTTTTGGTGAACACCAAATGGGTTTGCTTATTTTTTTCCTTAAGCAATGGCTTTTTTTCTGGCCACTCTTCCATAAAGCCCAGCTCTGTGGAGTGCTTAAAGTGGTCCTATGGACATATTCTCCAATCTCCGCTGTGGAGCTTTGCAGCTCCTTCAGGGTTATCTTTGTTGCCTCTCTGATGAATGCTCTCCTTGCCTGGTCCGTTTAATTTTGGTGGTCGGAATTCTTTGAATCAAGTTATTTTTTAAATTTCATTTCACTAATTTGGACTATTTTGTTTATGTCCAATACATGAAATCCAAATAAAAATACATTTAAATTACAGGTTGTAATGGAACAAAAATAGGAAGAAAACCAAGGGGGATGAATACTTTTGCAAGGCACTGTAAAAGTAAGAGATGGCCAATTAATCACCTCTGATTAAAATGAAACCACCACACAAAGATGGGGTACTAAATAGCCCTATTATTTAATGTCTTGAAAAGACTACATTAAAAAGTAGGGATGCCATACTCTTTTGATGCATGTCTTATTATTTATTTATGATAAACAAGAATTTGGAGATGTGAAGCATACAAACATTGCCAGACTTAGATTCTGTGATTCTATAAGTATTAGTCAAGATAAAACTGCTTCATATTTGCAGCACAGAATCAACCCATCTGCTATTCAGTGCATGACATCCACATAAAAAAAATACACCCAGATTTTACATTCAAATGTTTCCCTCGAGGTAGAGGGGTGGCTCAAGGCTTTTCTTGTGCTGGAATCCTTGTGAATGGAGGGAATGCCCCTTCACTGGTGTGTTTGGCTGTGACATTGATTGTGGGTCAGACTTGTTTAGCCTCCCTGAGATGGGGAGTGAAAGTGAGGCTGATGAAGCGGGAAGGTACACACACACACACACACACACACACACACACACACACACACACACACACACACACACACACACACACACACACACACACACACACACACACACACACACACACACACACACACACACACACACACCATTGCTCTCTCCTAGGGAGCTATAAATAGAGTGAGAGCAGCTGGAATGGCGGGTGAGGAAGGAACATGCACACCACACTGACACAGACTGCATTGAGGTGCACATTGATTCCTTTAGCTTTTTCTAATTCCATCTGTAGACCCTGCGTCTCCTGCTCTCTATTCAGTTATTGAATCTCCTTATATCCATTTTCTTTAAAAGGAATCCTTTTGGTGACCTTACTGTCTATTTCTCCTGAATAACTGATTCATATTCTTTGGCACCATCAGTGATGAAACCATCAGTGGAAAGACATTTTATTTAGCACAATAAGGAAAGAAAATATGATAACAAAAGAGGAAAATTATGATTTGGATAACAATGACCCCCCCTTCCCTCCCTCCGTAAAAAGACCTTAACATTTCTACCCCCACCCTATTTTCCGCATTATATTACCATTTACATTTTTCCCCTGACTCCATCTCCATCTCTCCATCCTTTTATTCAGATGAGAAGAACCTGTATTGTTCTCTCTTTTCCTTTGGATACCCTTCTGAACTGTCCTTGTGGATTGCATACCCATTCACAGCTATAAATAACTCACTCCTCCCTCCCGGCCAGCGACCCCCACTTCCCACCACCTGCCTCCCCGTACTCCCCCCTCTCCCCTGCCTCTAGCAGGGCCATGTGCTAGTGGGTGTGCTGCCTTGGGATTTCCGTCTTCTTTCTCTGCCGTCTCAGCGGGACTCACCTTGCCAACTAAGCCTGACAGAGACAAATTCCGGCACTTCCATTTCTACAAATTCTACCTCACACTCATATACTTGGTGAAAGAAATCCTAAATCATTTTTAAAAAAAATGCTATTTAATCATGCATATCAGGATATAGAAACTGAAACATACACAAACATGACCAAAAGTATGTTGACACCTACTCGTCGAACGTCTCATTCCAAAATCATATGCATTAATGTGGTGTGGTTGATGTGGTTGAGGTCAGGGCTCTGTGCAGGCCAGTCAAGTTCTTCCACAACAAAGGGTCTACCCCAAACTGTTGCCACAAAGTTGGAAGCCCAGAATCGTACAGAATGTCATTATATGCTGTAGCGTTTAGATTTCCCTTCACTAGAACTAAGGGGCCTAGCCCGAACCATGAAAAACAGCCCCAGACCATTATTCCTCCTCTACCAAACTTCACAGTTGGCACTATGAATTGGGGCAGGTAACGTTCTCCTGGCATCTGCCAAACTCAGATTTGTCTGTCGGACTGCCAGATGGTGAAGCTTGATTCATCACTCCAAAGAACCCTTTTCCACTGTGTCCAATGGCGGCGAGCTTTACTTCACTCCAGCCAACGCTTGGCATTGCGCATGGTGATATTTGGCTTGTGTGAGGCTGCTCGGCCATGGAAATCTATTCCATGAAGCTCCTGACGAACAGTTCTTGTGCTGACGTTGCTTCCAGAGGAAATGTGTAACTCGGTAGTGAGTGTTACGTGCGCTACGTGCTTCAGACCATTCTGTGAGTTGTTCTTGCTTCTAGACGTTTCCACTTAACAATAACAGTATTTACAGCTTTTTTTCTTTCGTTTTTCTCTCTCATTTTGTTAGGGGGTGGATCAGCTTTAATATTGGGGATAGACTGTTGCTTCCATCAATGTAATATATATACTGTATATACTGTATATACACATAAACATTCATACATATACACATATATACATACAGTTGAAGTCGGAAGTTTACATACACTTAGGCTGAAGTCATTAAAACTAGTTTTCAACCACTCCACAAATTTCTTGGTAACAAACTATAGTTTTGTCAAGTCAGTTAGGACATCTACTTTGTGCATGACACAAGTAATTTTTCCAATAGTTCTTTACAGACAGAAATTGTAGACCTCCACAAGTCTGGATCATCGGAAGTTTACATACACTTTAGCCAAATACATTTAAACTCAGTTTTTCACAATTCCTGACATTTAATCAGAGTAAAAATTCCCTGTCTTAGGTCAGTTAGGATCCACACTTTATTTTAAGAATGTGAACTGTCAGAATAATAGTAGAGAGAATTATTGATTTCAGCTTTTATTTCTTTCATCACATTCCCAGTGGGTCAGAAGTTTACATACACTCAATTAGTATTTGGTAGCATTGCCTTTAAATTGTTTAACTTTGGTCACACGTTTTGGGTAGCCTTCCACAACCTTCCCACAATAAGTTGGGTGAATTTTGGCCCATTCCTCCTGACAGAGCTGGTGTAACTGAGTCAGGTTTGTAGGCCTCCTTGCTCACACATGCTTTTTCAGTTCTGCCCACAAATTTTATATAGGATTGAGGTCAGGGCTTTGTTATGGCCACTCCAATACCTTGACTTTGTTGTCCTTAAGCCATTTTGCCACAACTTTGGGAGTATGCTTGGGGTCAATGTCCATTTGGAAGACCCATTTGCGACCAAGCTTTAACTGGTGTCTTTAAATGTTGCTTCAATATCTCCACATAATTGTCTTTCCTCATGATGCCATCTATTTTGTGAAGTGCACCAGTCCCTCCTGCAGCAAAGCACCCCCACAACATGATGCTGCCACCCCTGTGCTTCACGGTTGGGATGGTGTTCTTCGGCTTGCAAGCCTTCCCCTTTTTCCTCCAAACATAACGATGGTCATTATGGCCAAACAGTTCTATTTTTGTTTCATCAGACCAGAGGACATTTCTCCAAAAACTACGATCTTTGTCCCCATGTGCAGTTGCAAACCATAGTCTGGCTTTTTTATGGCGGCTTTGGAGCAGTGGCTTCTTCCGTGCTGAGCAGCCTTTCAGGTTATGTCGACATAGGACTCGTTTTTACTGTGGATATAGATACATTTGTACCTGTTTCCTCCAGCATCTTTCCAAGGTCCTTTGCTGTTGCTCTGAGATTGATTTGCACTTTTCGCCCCAAAGTACGTTCATCTCTAGGAGACAGAACATGTCTCCTTCCTGAGCGATATGAGGGCTGCGTGGTCCCATGGTGTTTATACGTGCCTACTATTGTTTGTACAGATAAATGTGGCACCTTCAGGTGTTTGTAAATTACTCCCAAGGATGAACCAGACTTGTGGAGGTCTACAATTTGTCCTGAGGTCTTGGCTGATTTCTTTTGATTTTCCCATGATGTCAAGCAAAGAGGCACTGAGTTTGAAGGTAGGACTTGAAATACATCCACAGGTATACCTCCAATTGACTGAAATTATGTCAATTAGCCTATCAGAAGCTATGAAAGCCATGGCATAATTTTCTGGAATTTACCAAGCTGTTTTAAGGCACAGTATAACTTAGTGTATGTAAACTTCTGACCCACTAGAATTGTGATACAATGAATTATAAGTGAAATAATCTGCCTGTAAACAATTGTTGGGAAAATTACCTGTGTCATGCACAAAGTAGAGATCCTAAACGACTTGCATAACTATAGGTTGTCAGCGATACATTTGTGGAGTGGTTAAAAAACAAGTTTTAATGACTACAACCTAAGTGTATGTAAACTTCCGACTGTAGTACACTTATCATAATTTGTTTTTAATCCAGAGAGGTTAGCAAAAGTATTTAGATCCTTTATGAGGCTGTGGAGGGATTCTAATTGTGGTTTTAAAAGAAAACATGAATCATCAGCGTACAATGACACTTTTGTTTTTAATCCATGGGTTTCTAACCCCTAATACTATTGTTGCATCTCATTTTAACATAATAATATTAAATAGATATGCCGATAGTGGACAACCTTGTTTTATTCCTCTTGACAGTTTAAAACTTTCTGATATGTACTCATTATTTACTATTTTAAACATAACTTTAGCCCATTTTACAAGAGATTCTCCAAAATTGAAATATTCTATACATTTATCCAGTCGTACTTTATCAAAAGCCTTTTCAAATTCAGCTATGAAAACCAGGCCTGGTTTCCCCGATATGTAATAGTATTCTATTGTTTCCAGTACTTGTCTTACATTATCTCCAATATATCGTCCATGTAAAAAACCTGTCAGATTAGGATGAAGAATATCTGACAATACCCTTTTAATTCTATGTGCCAAGCATTTAGCTATCATTTTTGCATCACAACACTGAAGTGTAAGAGGCCTCCAATTTTTTTATGGGCTGGATCTTTATATATAACACTTGGATCCTATTTTAATAATGAAATCAGACCTTCTTGTTGCGTGTCTGATAATCTATTATTTATATAGGAGTGGTTAAAGTATGATACATTTTTTTTGGTATACTACCCCTGGTATGAAAGAGGAAGTAAAGTACTTTACTTGCCACCCAGCCCTGGAGTTTTCCTGGACTTAAAGGCTGCAATTTGGCCTTCACGTGAGTCTTTTTGTACAGATGTTAATTTTATATTATTAATAGGAAAGTTAGTGGAGATGGAGGTGGAGGAGACTGAAACGAAAACATAGTCTTTAAAAATGTTTAACCCCCTTTTTCATTGTTGTTAGCTACTATCGCTACAACTCCCGTACGGGCTTGGGAGAGACAAAGGTTATGCGTCCTCCGATACACAACCCAACCAAGCCACACTACTTCTTAACACAGCGCGCATCCAACCCGGAAGCCAGCCGCACCAATGTGTCAGAGGAAACACCGTGCACCTGGCAACCTTGGTTAGCGTGCACTGCGCCCGGCCCGCCAAAGGAGTTGCTGATGCACGATGAGACAAGGATATCCCTACCTGCCAAACCCTCCCTAACCTGGATGACGCTATGCCAATTGTGCATCACCCCACGGCCCTCCCAGGTAACGGCAGAGCCTGGGCGCGAACACAGAGTCTGTGGTGGCACAGCTGGCGCTGCAGTACAGCGCCCTTAACCACTGTGCCACCCGGGAGGCCAAAAACATATTCTTAAAGTACTTTACTTCCGCTTTCAAAATATAATTCAGTGAATCATGCGTGACTCCATCATTTGTAACAGGTTTCAATAAAAAAAAGTGTTAGCATTTCTATGTTGAAGATTGAAAATTAATTTGGTGCATTTTTTCCCATATTCCATCCATGTGGAAATTCTGTATATGCCAATTATGATCCGACTGCATTCTGTCCCCATCAACATTTCTTAAACTTTTGGTGCCAGAGAGAATGACATAAGAAAGTAATCAAGATGACTAGCTTGATAAAGCTTCCGCCATGTATATCTCACTGGTTCAGGGTATTTAAGCCTCCATATATCCACTAATTCCAATATATCCGAAACATTCATGATTTCCTTAAGGGTGATAGTTTGCAATGTGATTTCCTATACACTTACAGTTGACTGGGGCAGCTCTAGCAGGGCAGAAATTTGACGAAATGACCTGTTGGAAAGTTGGCATTCTAACATGGTGCCACGTTGAAAGTCACTGAGCTCTTCTGTAAGGCCGTTCTACTGACAGTGTTTGTCTATGGAGATTGCATGGCTGTGTCCTCAATTTTATACACCAGTCAGCAACGGGTGTAGCTGAAATAGCCAAATCCATTATTTGAAGGGGTGTCCACATACTTGTATATATAGTGTACATACCACATGGGTAATACTGCCATACCAGGCAAAAAAGGAGTAACTGCTCATAGCATGGAACTGAGAAAAATTGTTTTTATTTACCTTGGTTTCACAGTAACCTTATGCAGTTACTGCTAACATGACCCCTATTTTCTCCAAAACACAACACAACAGAGGCAGGATACTTGTCCACATGATTAAGCATGTATTTAATGTAGCAAAAATGACATTAACTCCTTTTAGACCAAATGAGCAGCTACTGCCTTATTGCTTGGTAGGGCAGAATAGTAATGTAACATTTTATATTTGGCATATGAATGTGTGGGTGTAACAGTATTGCAACCGTCCCATTTTGGGCTTGAACCAGGGACCCTCTGCACACATCGACAACCATAACGCTCAAGGCATTGTTACCTAGCTCTCCACAAAAGAGCTAGTGCAAGGGAAACAACTCCTTCAAGGTCTCAGAGCGAGCGACAACACCAATTGAAACGCTACTAGTGTGCATTGCTAACTAGCTAGCTATTTTACACCAGTTACATGGGCAACACATGAGTATGTAGGATTGATGTATTGTACTACCAACAATTAGGTTGGTGGGAGCATCAAGGATGTTTTGGACATACAGTATTGGGCATCTAATATACCTAACCAAATGCACTACCATTCTCTTATTAACCCCACAATGAGATAAATGTTCTAATCATTTATCTTTCTTCTCTAGTTTCTACCCTCCTATAACAACCTCCCTCTCTCCTCTTGTCCACCAGACACCCCTTCTTGGTCATGGCTCCCCTCATTCTGCAACCTTCGAGATCTACGTCGACGAGCCCAGCTCAGACAGCTGGAGGACTCCAGTGGCAACATGGTCCACATCAAGCAGAAGCTCTACCACAACGGCCACCCCAGCCCACGCCACCTCTGACTCTAAAACAAGAATCCCCCATCCCAGCCCCCCCAAACTGCCCCATGGCCAACTGCTGCCTCAGAGACCCTGGAAGACTGCCCTCTCACTGTTCATAACACCCCTGTCACTGAGACTTTCTTATGACAACCCTGACACAAGTCAGCACCAACCAATCCAAACTCGAGCAGCAGAAGAAGAAGATAGTCGCTACTGAAATCTTGTCTATGTCCACATTTTCTGTGTTCATTGTTGAAACTTGGCATGGGTACGATGCGGGCAGTGTCCAGAAAGTGGGGGGAGTACGAATGGGGTGCCACAGTGTGGGTTTTTCTCTATGGGGAGGGTCTTTCTCTAAAGTGGGAGGGAGGTAAATGGAAAGGGGTGTTTTTCAAGATTTTGTGATGGGAAGATTAGATTGCTGCTTCTGTAAATACTAATAAATATAGGGAAGTGGGAACACAGGGTATGGGGGGGGGGGTTTGTTTGTGAGTGTGATGAGTCAAGTGTTACGAGTAGAGCTGATGGACTGTATGGGAGGATAAACGGAGGGTAGGGAAGATGAGGATGACAGCCATCTGGGGTTGAAGAGTGTGATTTCTGCTAAAAACACAGATGAATTAGCTTTGTTACTTTGTGAATTAAATGAATGTATTAATTTACATGTAAATATAAAGAAGGGGAGGGGAGCATACGTTTGTGGTCAGGGTTCTCTGCGCTGTGTTATTATTTATGAGAAGGTAGAAAATAAATTGATGCCAGCCCAGAGAAGACGGAGAGACAGTTCAGTACTTCCCTTGTCTTCCCAATACTGTGTCCAATAGCACTTCCCAATTTGCTACATCCAATTGCCTCATACTTATCAGGAGCAACCAGCCTAGCAGCAGCGGGAACCTTCACCTAGTCCCCCTCCCCTCTCTGTCCAGACATTGCTGTTGTGAGGATAAAATGTCTGTTTTATTAAAAGTGCCATTGAAAAACAACAGTGACCCCTAATGTTTGAATGTGTCATTGCCTCAACATCAGTAGATATACTGTTCAATAGATACGCTTCCATACATAATTATTTAGTAGTGAAGTTAAATATTTTAAATTGGTTCTATACTCCAGCATTTTGAATTTGAGATAAAATGTTTTATATGAGGTGACAGTACAGAATGACACCTTTTATTTGAGGGTATTTTCATACATATCTGTTTTACCGTTTATAAACTCAAGCACTTTATGTATCTGGTCCCCCCCATTTGAAGGTGTCATAAGTATTTGGACAATTCCCTTAGTTCAATTTAGTCAAAAGTTTAGTACTTGGTCCCATATTCCTAGCACACAATGACTAAATCAAGCTTGTGACTCTACAAACTTGTTGGATGCATTTGCATTTTGTTTTGGTTGTGTTTTGGATTATGATGTGCCCAATAGAAATGAATGGTAAATAATGTATTGTGCCGTTTTGGAGTCACTTTTATTGTAAATTAAAATAGAATATGTTTCTGAACACTTCTACATTCATTACGGATAATCATGAATGAATCATGAATAGTGATGAGTGAGAAAGTTACAGATGCACAAAGATCATGTTCCCAAAACATGTTAACCTTGCATCATTACCAATAACAAGGGAGGATAGCATTTTGGGTGGGGGGGGGGGGGGGGGGGGGGTATGAAATTTACACCTCTGTAACTTTGACTAAATGTAATACACTATAAGTGAATTTGTCAAAAATACTTATGACAATTTTCAAATGGTGGAACTAGATACATAAAATGTTTTCATTTCTACACAGTAAATAATATTAATAATAATACCCTCAAATAAAAGGTGACATACTGTATTGGTGCCTCATATAAAACATTTGAACAATCCAAAATCCTGAGTATAGAGACAATTCAGCAAAATGTAAAGCTTCACTAAATAATTACATAGGGGAGTGTATGTATGGGGAAAAAGCATTCCCAGGAACCTTACTATTCAGCATCCATCCCTTCACCCATCCCTGTGAACTAGGATAGGATATAAACAAGGTACATTTGTAAGAATTGTTTATTATAACTGTATCATAAACAATGCATGCATTTATTATGACTGCTTATTGTTCACATACACTGAGCATACTGCTCTTTCCATGATAGACTGACCAGTGAATCTATGAAAGCTATGAGCCCTTATTGATGTCACTTGTTAAAACCACTTCAATCAGAGTAGTTGAAGGGGAGGAGACAGGTTAATTAAAGAAGGATATTTAAGCCTTGAGACAATTGAAACATGGATTGTGTATGTGTGCAATTCAGAGGGTGAATGGGCAAGATGAAAGATTTAAGTGCCTTTCAAAGGGGTTATGGTAGTATGTGCCAGGCAAACCGGTTTGTGTCAAGAACTGCAAATCTGCTGGGTTTTTCACGCTCAGCAGTTTCCTGTGTGTATCAAGAATGGTCCACCACCCAAATACATCCAGCCAACTTGATACAACAGCATTTCTAAGTTTTATAGAAAAAAAATAAAGTGAAAAAGTTCTACCTGACGACATCATCAAAAGTTAAAACATTTTAAAAACAGTGATTTTGCAAACACTATGATGTGGGGAGCAAGAAAATACCCTCCCTCTAGCTAGAAAGTTGTTGCAGGTTTTGAAAATCCGTTTTTCTTCATTTTAATCCTACCTTGTGATGTCGACAAAACAAAATACGTTGGTAAAATGTATTATGCGAGAAATGGTGGTGGAAGCGCTTTTATACGCAAATATTGATATGATAACCATTAAATCGAAGTGAATTTGGAGTCACGTGATGACATGTTGTGTGATCCTGCCACTACGACTCGTCAGGAAAGCTTGCAGTTTTTTAGGCTACAGATGAAATTAGTGATGATGAACTTCACAGGGGGGTAAAAGTGCAAGGTGATGAGCTTTATGCTGCTTTCCAATAAATATCAAGTGTCTTATTCTGGTGACATGATCATCGATGCTTGACTGCCTTTTGAATAATAAAAATAATCTCGCTCTTTTGTCCATAATAATCTATACACGTAAATATACCCGCACTGTATCAGCGAGCTGTTGGCTATAGCGCACATGCCAACAATACCAGAGTGAGCACACTTCCTATATAACACAATTGTTTTTGTGAGAAAACCATCAGTAGAATAAAATGCAATGGAAACACATTTAAATTGTATTTTTTATTCGGTACATAGAAATGTAACCGCAAAAGTAATTTTTATGTGCAATACGTCATCACAGAGCCTTTTATCTACAACAAGTCAATTTGTTTCCTGCACAATTTTTTTCCCCTCATAAAGCTCTTTTGTGGAATAATTCAGACATAACTGTAAGGAATAAGTCATTGTTCTACCCCAGCTGGCATGAGAGAAATATTGACTTTGTTCTTGATATTTTCGACAACAAGGGTAATATTCTCACATATGAACAATTTATAACATTGAAAGAGTTTCCAATACCTTTCAGAGAGTTTATTTCTGTGATCAAAGCCGTTCCCAGTGGTCTAACTACACTTATGAAAAGTCATCTTAATTTTGGGAATGATCACAAAGTAAATCCAGAACTCAGATTGGAAGGCGTGGGCTTACTTGAGAAATCTTGTTGTAATAAAGACACTGCTGAAAAAAAAGGGAACACTAAAATACATCCTAGATCTGAATGAATGAAATATTCTTATTAAATACTTTTTTCTTTACATAGTTGAATGTGCTGACAACAAAATCACACAAAAATTATCAATGGAAATAAAATTTATCAACCCATGGAGGTCTGGATTTGGAGTCACACTCAAAATTAAAGTGGAAAACCACACTACAGGCTGATCTAACTTTGATGTAATGTCCTTAAAACAAGTCAAAATGAGGCTCAGTAGTGTGTGTGGCCTCCACGTGCCTGTATGACCTCCCTACAATGCCTGGGCAGGCTCCTGATGAGGTGGCGGATGGTCTCCTGAGGGATCTCCTCCCAGACCTGGACTAAAGCATCCGCCAACTCCTGGACAGTCTGTGGTGCAATGTGGCGTTGGTGGATGGAGCGAGACATGATGTCCCAGATGTGCTCAATTGGATTCAGGTCTGGGGAACGGGCGGGCCAGTCCATAGCATCAATGCCTTCCTCTTGCAGGAACTGCTGACACACTCCAGCCACATGAGATCTAGCATTGTCTTGCATTAAGAGGAACCCAGGGCCAACCGCACCAGCATATGGTCTCACAAGGGGTCTGAGGATCTCATCTCGGTACCTAATGGCAGTCAGGCTACCTCTGGCGAGCACATGGAGGGCTGTGCGGGCCCCCAAAGAAATGCCACCCCACACCATGACTGACCCACCGCCAAACCGGTCATGCTGGAGGATGTTGCAGGCAGCAGAACGTTCTCCGCGGCGTCTCCAGACTCTGTCACATGTGCTCAGTGTTAACCTGCTTTCATCTGTGAAGAGCACAGGGCGCTAGTGGCGAATTTGCCAATCTTGGTGTTCTCTGGCAAATGCCAAACGTCCTGCACGGTGTTGGGCTGTAAGCACAACCCCTACCTGTGGACGTCGGGCCCTCATACCACCCTCATGGAGTCTGTTTCTGACCGTTTGAGCAGACACATGCACCTTTGTGGCCTGCTGGAGGTCATTTTGCAGGCCTCTGGCAGTGTTCCTCCTGCTCCTCCTTGCACAAAGGCGGAGGTAGCGGTCCTGCTGCTGGGTTGTTGCCCTCCTACGGCCTCCTCCACGTCTCCTGATGTACTGGCCTGTCTCCTGGTAGCGCCTCCATGCTCTGGACACTACGCTGACAGACACAGCAAACCTTCTTGCCACAGCTCGCATTGATGTGCCATCCTGGATGAGCTGCACTACCTGAGCAACTTGTGTGGGTTGTAGACTCCGTCTCATGCTACCACTAGAGTGAAAGCACCGCCAGCATTCAAAAGTGACCAAAACATCAGCCAGGAAGCATAGGAACTGAGAAGTGGTCTGTGGTCACCACCTGCAGAACCACTCCTTTATTGGGGGTGTCTTACTAATTGCCTATAATTTCCACCTGTTGTCTATTCCATTTGCACAACAGCATTTGAAATTTACTGTCAATCAGTGTTGCTTCCTAAGTGGACAGTTTGATTTCACAGAAGTGTGATTGACATTGTGTTGTTTAAGTGTTCCCTTTATTTTTTTGAGCAGTGTATATAAGACAAATTCTTAATTCACAAAACCAACTTACACAGAGAGGAAAGTTTTTCTGGAACATGCTTATTCCTGACATTGTCTGGAAAAATGCATGGTTAAGGCCTTACAAATACTGTATACCAAACAAAGTTAAGGAAGTGCACTTCAACATTTTGCATGAGATATATCCATGTAATTCTATGATTTCCACATTTGTAGCTGTTGATATCTGTGTTTTCTGTGAAAAAGAAGGTGAGAATCTGTCTCACTTGTTCTTTGAATGTAAATTTGTGTTTGAATTTTGGGAAAACCTTGCAAAGTACTTATTTACCATTATGAACACTGCCTATCATTTTAACATAAAATATATAATATATTACTATTGCAATGATAACAAAACCACTGAAATGATTGTTAATTTTTTTATTCTTGTTGCCAAATACTATATACACAAACAAAAATTCCAAAATTCTATACCAAAACTACTGATTTTTCTGATTGAATTTAATTATCTTATTAAAACACTGACCCTAGTGAATAACAAAAAGAAGAACATATTCATGAATCATTATAATAAGATATTTTCAGAGTGAATATACAGTAATTGCACTTAAATTGTTTATTTTTTGTATTGTATTTGTATTTATATTTGTTGTATGTTTGAGCATTGTTAATACCTGTGTTTGGTTTGCTAGACATGTTTGATGTAGCAATGTAAGTTGATTTTTGTATTATGAATGAAAAATAATATATATATTTTTTAAATAAAATGTAAAAAAAAATAATAATAAAACAAGTCAATTTGATGGAAACACATCTCTAGTGGGAAAATGTCCATACTGTTTTTATGCAGATTTTAGAATATTTGCATGGAAATCTGTCTCCAATTGGATGGAAACATAGCAACCGAGAAGCATTTTTTTGGGGACCTTTCTTCTTATCTTTTTAACCACAGATCATAGAAATGTGCTGTTTTATAATAGGCACACACTGGTATGGTGCTGGAGATAATGAATGGTGTTGAAAAGTGGTGGAATTGTAATAGGGCGCTCCATTCCAGTCTATTTGATGTTGAGATGTATACAGGTCCGATCTGTTGTCATTTTCTCATGGCGTCCACTCTAAAAGTGCAATAAGACACCATTATTAACCAGGTTTAATCCAACCATTTAATGCAGCTGAATTACCTGATGCATTTAAAAAAAAACTCACGACAGGTCTTATGCAAACAGATCATTTGAATGATGCCGGTGACATGATGATCGGTGATCGGCTGTCAATTATCAAATAATCTGTATTTTATCCGCATCTCATCATATCTTTTATCCGCATCTCAACTGTCTAGACCAGAGCATACGCCAAAACCAGATTGGGCAAATGTTCTATATTATTGCAACAATTTATGTGACAAAACCATCAGTAAAATCTCAAATGTAATGGAAACCCATTTATCTTGGGCAATTGAAGAACAACTGCCCCTAAAAAGCAACTTCTCGTTTTGAAAACTCTATGTGGCATTGATATGAGTAAGAAACATTTATTATTGTGTGAAAACTGTAAATGGGATCATTTTGGTCATAAAGTCAGTCTCATACAAAACTGAGATTTGCGAGATAATAGGGAAAAAGGGCATGTCACGGAATGAAGGGTATAGTAAAACTTTTCCTTGGGCTGGGTTTATTTCCACATACCCACAGCTGGCAGCACCCAAGTAATCATCAGTTCAGAGCTCAGCTGGACGTGACCCGACTGTAATGCCCATGGTCAATTTAGTTTAACAGTCGATATCCCTATGGGGGCTAGTTAGGGACCATCAGTAAATTACACAATATACATGGGGCAACATTTTAAAATGTCAATAGCTCCAAATTTCAATGACTTAAAACCACAGAACCAACAATAAATTGTAGAAATTCATATACAAATATTGAAAGCATTTAAATGGAAATGTCAAAAATGTTCTACTTCATATTCATTATCTCCAGCACCACCCCAACATCAACATAAGCGAAAATGCGCAATTCTATGTCTTGTAGTAAAAAAAGCTAAGTGTTTCCAATGACATCAACCAGTTAGTCGACAATTAGTAGGCAGGCCCTACTCACAATTGGTCAATAACACTGATGATGTCATTGGAAACACTTATCTTCCTTTACTACAAAACATCACATATGTTGATGTTGGGGTGCTGCTGGAAATTATTTTATGTAACCTTTATTTTGAGAGGGAGTCAAAGCTGAGACCAAAGTATGTTTTCCAGATGACCCCTGTACAGAACCACAAAACACATAAAAATACAATAAACACATTCAAATACATCAAATCAAATCAAATCAAATTTATTTATATAGCCCTTCGTACATCAGCTGATATCTCAAAGTGCTGTACAGAAACCCAGCCTAAAACCCCAAACAGCAAGCAATGCAGGTGTAGAAGCACGGTGGCTAGGAAAAACTCCCTAGAAAGGCCAAAACCTAGGAAGAAACCTAGAGAGGAACCAGGCTATGTGGGGTGGCCAGTCCTCTTCTGGCTGTGCCGGGTGGAGATTATAACAAAACATGGTCAAGATGTTCAAATGTTCATAAATGACCAGCATGGTCGAATAATAATAAGGCAGAACAGTTGAAACTGGAGCAGCAGCACAGCCAGGTGGACTGGGGACAGCAAGGAGTCATCATGTCAGGTATTCCTGGGGCATGGTCCTAGGGCTCAGGTCCTCCGAGAGAGAGAAAGAAAGAGAGAATTAGAGAGAGCATATGTGGGATGGCCAGTCATCTTCTGGCTGTGCCGGGTGGAGATTATAACAGAACATGGCCAAGATGTTCAAATGTTCATAAATGACCAGCATGGTCGAATAATAATAAGGCAGAACAGTTGAAACTGGAGCAGCAGCACAGCCAGGTGGACTGGGGACAGCAAGGAGTCATCATGTCAGGTAGTCCTGGGGCATGGTCCTAGGGCTCAGGTCCTCCGAGAGAGAGAAAGAGAGAAGGAGAGAATTAGAGAACGCACACTTAGATTCACACAGGACACCGAATAGGACAGGAGAAGTACTCCAGATATAACAAACTGACCCTAGCCCCCCGACACATAAACTACTGCAGCATAAATACTGGAGGCTGAGACAGGAGGGGTCAGGAGACACTGTGGCCCACTCCGAGGACACCCCCGGACAGGGCCAAACAGGAAGGATATAACCCCACCCACTTTGCCAAAGCACAGCCCCCACACCACTAGAGGGATATCTCCAACCACCAGCTTACCATCCTGAGACAAGGCTGAGTATAGCCCACAAAGACCTCCGCCACGGCACAACCCAAGGGGGGGGGGGGGGGGGGGGGGGGGGCGCCAACCCAGACAGGATGACCACATCAGTGACTCAACCCACTCAGGTGACACACCCCCTCCACTCAGGTGACGCACCCCCTACATGTTATTATACACAACAATACACAAAAAGCAAAACACAATCATAAAAAACAGACACATTCTTCAGTAAAATGGTCCCCTAACAACTGTCTGAAATGACCTAGAGGCAACAATTCCTCCAATTTTAATTTTACAATTGCATTGTAGATCATTCCACACGTAAGGTGCAAGGAAATTAAAGGCTGATTTACCTAACTCTCTAGACACCCAAGGAGTCTCCAGAGTTAACAAACCTTGTGACCGGGTTTGATAACTTGTCATTTTAAATCATGACAGTGATAAATAAGTAAGTCAAAAGTTTGAGGAGCAGAGCTTTGTAAACAAAAAGAGTATAATGATGTGATCTACATGACTTCAAAGGGGTCCAGCCAACCTTTTGGTAAATAATACAGTGATGAGTAATAAAACAGTCTCCTGTGATAAAACAAATATGATGAATATGAAGTTGAAAAATTGTGAAGATTCCCTTTAACGAGTACTCAAAGGTGTGCAACATGAAAATATTCTCCCATTTACATTGTGTAATTTATTAACGGTCCCTAACTAGCCCCAGCTATAGGCTATCCAACGTCAAAACTACTTTGCCATGGTTGCACACCAGCTGGCTGAAGTTAATTGGCGAAAGAAGCCAGCTAGCACTAGCTAGCCTAGGCGACTTCAAGACAAGACCTGGTTAGGCTGTTTCAAGTTATCTAGAAGGGCGAGTGATGTACTGTGTACCGTTTTGGCAGACAATGTACAAACACTTGCCTTATGCAAGCACACACAAGCACGACACCCACATTAAACCACCCCACCAAGACAACTCTTGTTTGGCTTCAGTCTTGGCCACTGCATTTTTTAATGGTCAAGCCAGAATTGAGACCAAATCAGGAAGTTCAGCCCTCCTTATATTGCAAAAGAGGTTGTGGTATTTATGTGCACTACATCATCACACAGACTTTTATCCGCAACAAGTCAGTTTGATGGAAACATCCCTCTGGGGGAAAAATGTACATATTTTTTTTATGTGAATTTTAGAATACTTGCATGAAAATCTGTTGGCAATTGGAAGGAAATGTAGCTACTGAGACAGAATAATCAATAGCCGTTTAATCGCATGACAAAACTCCATATTTTTTGCTTCAACATATTTCATCTTGCTCCCTACCAATGTGTTTCAGTAGCTTCACCATCATTTTTTTAGGAGGGTCTTTAGGTTTGGTTGGGTCGTCACTTTCCTGGTCTTTTGCTAGAGGTGTTTCAACTTTACTAGCATCTGCCTCCAGAGTGCCAGAGGTTTCCGTTGCACCGCTGTGGAAGCTGTAATTTCAGTCGCCTCAGAATCCTTGCCACAGCAGTTGCAAGGATCTCAGCTGCAGTTTCTATAGATATATTGTTATGTTTTTATTGTTGATCTCTGGTAATGTGCGACCAAACGCTGGGCCGGTGGATACCATGCAATCTCTACCGACTCCCTATGATTTTAAAAACAGAGCAGGTTTTGGCCTCTTGTATGTTAATGTCAGAAGTCTATTTAACAAAAATATACATTTTTAGAATATGGGCCAATACGACAAATGCAGACCTAATGGTTTTATCAGAAACTTGGCTAAAGAAATCTATGTCAAATAACTTGATTTATATTGATGAGTACACGTCTTTTTAGAACGAATCGGAAGAGTAAAGGAGGAGGAGTTGCAATTGATGTTAAATCCAAGTTTAACACCTCTGAAATTATCTCAATTACCAAAGCCAAACATTTTGAATTGCTTGCGGTTAAAATGAAAGTATGTAAGGACTCCCACATCACTGTAGTCGGCTGCTACAGACCGCCCTCGGCTTCGGGAGACGCACTAAACTATTTCTGATGTCCTGCACAAGCTAAATGACTCTGAATTCATTATTTTAGGAGATTTGAACTGGGACATGCTTACATCTGTATCGGACTCTTTTAAAGAACTGTGTGACTCTCTGAATCTCGCGCAATTAATGAATGCGCCTACCAGACCGAATCCCAGAGCACCTAACAAATCAACGCCATTGGACATTCTTCTAACAAAACCCCTCACAAATACACATCGACTGGGATATTCTGTAATGATGTCAGTGATCACTGTGCAATTTCTTGTGTTAGAAGTACAAAATGACCAAAGCCAAACCCCGTTATATTTCTAAAAGACATTTTAGACAGTTTGATGAGCAAGCGTTCTTACATAATCTGTACCATACAATGGACAGAGTAAGTCTCATTCCCGATTTTGACACTGCCAGGGAGTATTTTTCTATGCAATTTGTGTCCATTTGTGATAAACATGCCCCTGTGAAGAAATGTTGAATCAGTGGAAGGGGCAATCCCTGGTTTTCAGATAACTTGGCAGAATTAATTAGAAAGAGAAATGTCTCTTGTGCTCAAGCTAGACATACAAATGCTCCTGTTGACTGGGCCTCCTTCAGAGTGCTAAGAAACACATGTCCAGGATTTACCAGGAAGTCCAAATCAGATTTCTATCTAAATGCAGTCACAGAGAACCTGAACAACCCTACCAAGTTCTAGACGCAATCAAATCAGTGTCAGGTTCTAATGAATCCTCTGGCGTTCCTGACCATTTAATGATGGATTCTAATGAAGTGAAGGATAAAGCTGATAATGTCAGTTTTTGATAATGGTGGTGCCCAGGCCTATAACGTAAGCTCTGTTACAGTAAACTACGGTCCTTATGTGAACCATTTTATCTTTGAGCCTGTTTCTTACACGCTGACTAGACCGGACACGTCGCGTGCGCGATCGTCGCAAATTAAATTTAGAAATCCATGTTATTCAATTATTGCACCCACACTGCTCGCGCGCGCCAACGGGCGTCTGCGACACCAAGGGCTAAAATAGAACTCATTCCTATTTCTGACGCAGCGCGCTGAAAGTCATGCCTCTCCCATCTCCTCATTGGTTTATAGAAGCAGGTACCGAAGACGAACTGTTTTGCCTGTAGTTTAGATGCGATCACCATATAAATTAAATGATGAAAAGGCCTGGAAGGAGGAGAGATGACTAGAAACGATTCGGTTGGCCGTTTTATGTGTGGATTAATTGTCGGAGTAGAGGTCCTTGTGCATTTCAGGTAAAATTACAACTCAATGTTTATATCCCAGAACAAATTACCTAGCAACAGCAAGCTAGCTAAATAGGACACATTAACTTTAGCTAGCAAGTGCAAGCTAACAAGCTAAATTGCCATACATGTTTAATGATTTTCGACCTGTCCCCAAATTAATGTCAATGATTCAGAGTTTGTTTTGATATTTTAACCTGCTTGTCGTGAACACGTTTGGTGTGGGGGGGCAAAATAAAATTATGCACGGCAGCGCACGCCGGTTTGGGTTCCGTGTTATGCTGAGGTATATAAAGCACAAAAGGCAATAGACACTAAAACGTCTGCAGTTTCAGACAACCTGGATCCCTACCTCTTAAAGATAGCAGCTGGTATTATTACTGAACCTCTGGTTCACATTTTCAACTTCAGTCTCTTGACCAATTCCATACCCAGCATTTGGAAATCAACTCATGTCCTCCCACTGCTAAAGGGTGGAGATCCCTCAGGATGACAGTTATTAGCATCTATCTCCAAACTCCCTATCCTGGCCAAGGTCTATGAATCCCTAGTGAACTTCTTAATTGAAAAGAACATACTGAGCCTGGTTCAGTCTGGCTTTAGATTGGGGCACAGCACCACAACTGCAAATATGGCAGTGGCAAATGCACTTGATAAAAAGCAACGTTGTGTTGCTCTGTTTGTTAATGTATCAAAGGCATTTGATTCAGTTGACCATTAATTATTGTTGCTAGACTCAGTAACATTGGTTTCAGTGAAGGGGCAGTAAATTGGTTTAGGAACTATCTTTCTGACAGAACACAATGTGTATATATACTGACGATCACAAATCTAGCTTTCTTGAGATTAATAGAGGTGTGCCCCAGGGTTCCATTTTAGCTCCTGTGTTGTTCTCAATTTTTATGAATGAGTTGGGAAATGGGATACAACCAGCAAAGTTACATCTCTATGCAGAGGATAGTCATATATTCATGTGCTCCTTCTCTGGTTCAGGCTGTTGAAGAGCTCCAGACTGCATTTCTGTCACTCCAGGCCTCCCTTTATGGTTTCTAACTGGTCATGAATGTACAAAAACATCATACAAATACCTAGGTATATGGTTGGATGACAAGTTGTCCTTTAAAGTTCATATGGATAATCTTGTGAGGAAGCTTAAATTGAAATTGGGTTTTTATTTTCATAATAAGGCTTGCTTAGGGAAAGAAAGAAGCTTGTTCAGGCCACTTTTTCTCTCTGTAATTGATTACGTTGACTTGATATATATGCATACAACCTCCTCCGTCTTCCAGGGACTGGACTCTGTTTATCATGCATCATTGCGCTTTATTACAAATGCCAAGTCACTCACCCACCATTGCACCTTATACCAAATAGTAGGTTGGCCCTCACTTTATGTGCACAGTAAGCTACATTTGTATGTGTTCATCTACAAAGCCCTTTTGGATAAACTCCCTCTGTAGTCTGGTCTTCTTCACCACCAGCAGTAACTATACCTGGTCTACTAAGTGGTTTCTACCTTACTTAAAGTCCCCAGGACATTCACAGTATTCGTTAAGACTACCTTCTCTTCTTGTGCACTAGAGGCATGGAATAGTCTACAATCCATGCTTCATCTAGATATGTTAGTGCCACTGAATGAATTTATAATATTGATTGGAGACTCTGTTATGGAGGATTGTAAATGCTTTTTTTTAGTATGGATCATGTTGTATGTTTTAATTTTCTAATGTATCGATTGTAGCTGCCTATTGGCAAGGTCTCCCTTGAAAAATAGATTTTCCTGGTTAAATGAAGGTTAATAAAAATAAAAAAAGAACCGTTGCACATTTTGAATGGAGTTGATGGCGAGATAAAGCCTGCGAGAGAGTGCTCACACGTGCACAGATAGGCCATTTTAAAACAATGCAGCTGCAATTTAAAAATATATTATTTTCACAATTAAATAGTGACCCCAAAAGACAGATGGAGATGGGTAAATTAGACGAGCATTCTGTCTTTATATTACTGTAGCATAGACTATGCTGCACCAAATGTTGGCCTACCTGTCACAAGAAAAAAAAGTTCCCATGAGATGATGGTTCTACATGCCTGTCTCCACCCTGAGCATTGCTGATTCATTATGGAGAAGATGTATAGAAGCCAGACATTGCATATAATTTAACAGTTCCATTTCATGCCAAACTTTATAAAAATAAAGTTGCTACTCAATATATGCTCCAAACAATTTGATGGATAAACCTAATAACCAGACATTTGAAAGTGATCCACCTTCACTTTACTCTAATGCTCCAGTTGTACCAACTGCTCTCGCATGCTTGCCAGATCAAGTGCCTCTTTCGCATGGCCTATAGAGTTGAGGTGGAAACATGATTAAGACACTTCTCTTTCAGTTTGTAACTTGATACTACGAGTTTGGCTGTTCCTTTGGGGAACAACATTAATTATTTAGCTTCAAGATTTATGGCAACATTTTTGCCATTAATTCACAAACAATACCACTTTTTCTGTAATGAGTCGCAAGCTTTGGACATCTGTTCCTCAAAAGTACTGATTAATGTACACTAGTCTCATTAGCTGGGGGACAAGGTTAATGTACACAGGATGACCGTATGTGCCAAACTGACATTTATTGGCTTAATATACACCCCCATACAGTGGGGCAAAAAAGTATTTAGTCAGCCACCAATTGTGCAAGTTCTCCCACTTAAAAAGATGAGAGGCCTGTCATTTTCATCATAGGTACACTTCAACTATGACAGGCAAAATGAGAAAGAAAATCCAGAAAATCACATTGTAGGATTTTTAATGAATTTATTTGCAAATTATGGTGGAAAATAAGTATTTGGTCACCTACAAACAAGCAAGATTTCTGGCTCTCACAGACCTGTAACTTCTTCTTTAAGAGGCTCCTCTGTCCTCCACTCGTTACCTGTATTAATGGCACCTGTTTGAACTTGTTATCAGTATAAAAGACACCTGTCCACAACCTCAAACAGTCACACTCCAAACTCCACTATGGCCAAGACCAAAGAGCTGTCAAAGGACACCGGAAACAAAATTGTAGACCTGCACCAGGCTGGGAAGACTGAATCTGCAATAGGAAGCAGCTTGGTTTGAAGAAATCAACTGTGGCAGCAATTTATTAGGAAATGAAAGACATACAAGACCACTGATAATCTCCCTCGATCTGGGGCTCCACGCAAGATCTCACCCCGTGGGGTCAAAATGATCACAAGAACGGTGAGCAAAAATTCCAGAACCACACTGGGGGACCTAGTGAATTACCTGCAGAGAGCTGGGACCAAAGTAACAAAGCCTACCATCAGTAACACACTACGCCGTCAGGGACTCAAATCCTGCAGTGCCAGACGTGTCCCCCTGCTTAAGCCAGTACATGTCCAGGCCCGTCTGAAGTTTGCTAGAGAGCATTTGGATGATCCAGAAGAAGATTGGGAGAATGTCATATGGTCAGATGAAACCAAAATATTACTTTTTGGTAAAAACTCAACTCATCGTGTTTGGAGGACAAAGAATGCTGAGTTGCATCCAAAGAACACCATACCTACTGTGAAGCATGGGGGTGGAAACATCATGCTTTGGGGCTGTTTTTCTGCAAAGGGACCAGGACAACTGATCCGTGTAAAGGAAAGAATGAATGGGGCCATGTATCGTGAGATTTTGAGTGAAAACCTCCTTCCATCAGCAAGGGCATTGAAGATGAAACGTGACTGGGTCTTTCAGCATGACAATGATCCCAAACACACCGCCCAGGCAACGAAGGAGTGGCTTCGTAAGAAACATTTCAATGTCCTGGAGTGGCCTAGCCAGTCTCCAGATCTCAACCCCATAGAAAATCTTTGGAGGGAGTTGAAAGTCCGTGTTGCCCAGCAACAGCCCCAAAACATCACTGCTCTAGAGGAGATCTGCATGGAGGAATGGGCCAAAATACCAGCAACAGTGTGTGAAAATCTTGTGAAGACTTACAGAAAACGTTTGACCTCTGTCATTGCCAACAAAGGGAATATAACAAAGTATTGAGATAAGCTGTTGTTATTGACCAAATACTTATTTCCCACCATAATTTGCAAATAAATTCATTACAAATCCTACAAAGTGATTTTCTGGATTTTCTTCACTCATTTTGTCTGTCATAGTTGAAGAGGCCTGTAATTTTCATCATAGATACACATGTTTTTAAGTGGGAGAACTTGCACAATTGGTGGCTGACTAAATATTTTTTTGCCCCACTGTATATGCAACAGCAGGCCATAGGTCTAGATCAGGGATGGGCAATAGATCAATCAGCCGAGGTCTCCACTTACTGTTGCACGAGGTGCAATTTCGAGATTTGGTTGTGCATCAGCAGTTTTTCTCTTCGTTAGTCACTGACAGTCACTCAATTAGCCCATTGAGTAGCAATTTTTTTTTTATTGGTAAATGTGTCTAGCGGCCTGCTACCTAAACTTAATCAAGGAGGAATTACTGACCGGAGGGTCCCTATTGATTTTGTTAGTCACTCTTACTCAGATATCATATTCAAAACTGCAAACATTTCTCTCCACCATATGACAAAATGTGTAGAATAGCAGGAAATTAGCTTTGAAATAGTTATTTTTTAAGCTACATTCCATGGCAAAATGTGTAGAATTCCAGGAAATGTACTTTCAAACTTAAACATTTTTCTGGCTGCTGTCAAGAGAGGGACCACTAAAATGTTTTGCTTATTGGGGTACGCAGACCCTCAAGCCTATGCGGCCACTCAGTGGTCTAGATGCAGGTCACACATGCTCTTTTGCACACATCGACAGGAATGTGTCTTGAACAAGTGGAAGGACAGACAACATCCCCATGAAGAACACCTTTGTTCTTTCAATCACTGACACGCCCATCAAAGCCTGTCGCAGATAGTATGTTGATCCAGTCGACTCTAGTTCATGCCATAGTGTATATAGTTGATTGACGTTAGATGTATATTTGTTGAGGTAGTCAGTTGTTTCATTGTTCATTTTCTGCAACGATATCGCAATGGTATATTTGCATTAGATTGCAAAATGTACCTCACGCAACACAGTCTGCACGTTACTCATGACATTACTCATATGGAGTCGTCTTCTTGCTCCTCGTGTTGAGGTTGCCTGACGGGTCCAGTTCTTCTACCGCCACTATTCTTCACAGGATCCTATACAGTACACACCTCCACCCCTATAGCTCCATGTGTGTCGGGACGAGTCTTCCAGGCAAACGCGACATGGTGGGCAGGGTTGTCTAAAATACTGCATCCTTATTGGTTAGTAAAGCGATGACGCTCTCTCCCGCTCAAGATCATCAATGTGCAGTGCTGCAACCATACTATATTCGAAATCACTTGCACCTCCTGAGTTGTATCAGTAACACACCGGGTTCTACTAATCCAACCCTTGATTGAAAACTCTGATTTGGTGATTAGTATGAGATATCTCTCTGCAAGTACACAGAGGGTAAGATTACCCACTCCTCCTAAACTCTTAACAGCCTTAGATTGTATAATTATGTGTATACATAAAAAAAACAAATATCCAGTGTTCTCAAGTCTGATTAAAGATCTAGGCTATATATGGCTTGCCATAGCGTCTTTGGATAACTTCACATACACGAACAAGCCTTTGGAACTAGTTTCATCCTTGAGATAAGCGTGTTATAGAGCTCACAAGCTTGTAGTCCTAAAACAATGAAATTATTTACCTCTAGTTCATTCAGCCATTCATATGGGCAAAATTAATGGAGAAAGCATAGGGTTTGGGAATAAACACAGGCTTATGACATGTTATACCTTTTTGTTCTGTGAGATATCAGTCAGTTAACATGACCTTTATGATTTATTAAATCTTTGTGCGTGATTACATATCATTAAATTCAGCTGATTTTAAGATTATCATAGAACAAAACGTTTAAGATTTCCTAAAACTGTGTTTACCACAGACCTAATATTCAGCGTTTATCCAAAAACTACATTTTCCCATAAGCTTTGTTCAACGAACCATAGCGGAGTTAGTGCCTACAAAAAGACGCCATTACTATTGCTCTTTCTGTATCTTTGCCCTTCATTGAGACTGTAACCTACACTGTGACGTGGTAAGGTTGGACCAAGGTGCAGAGAAGAGACCAGATGAGGAATCAGTGGTTAAGGATAAACATACAGTGCCTTATGAAAGTATTCGGCCCCCTTGAACTTTGCGACCTTTTGCCACATTTCAGGCTTCAAACATAAAGATATAAAACTGTATTTTTTTGTGAAGAATCAACAACAATTGGGACACAATCATGAAGTGGAACGACATTTATTGGATATTTCAAACTTTTTTAACAAATAAAAAACTGAAAAATTGGGCGTGCAAAATTATTCAGCCCCTTTACTTTCAGTGCAGCAAACTCTCTCCAGAAGTTCAGTGAGGATCTCTGAATGATCCAATGTTGACCTAAATGACTAATGATGATACATACAATCCACCTGTGTGTAATCAAGTCTCCGTATAAATGCACCTGCACTGTGATAGTCTCAGAGGTCCGTTAAAAGCGCAGAGAGCATCATGAAGAACAAGGAACACACCAGGCAGGTCCGAGATACTGTTGTGAAGAAGTTTAAAGCCGGATTTGGATACAAAAAGATTTCCCAAGCTTTAAACATCCCAAGGAGCACTGTGCAAGCGATAATATTGAAATGGAAGGAGTATCAGACCACTGCAAATCTACCAAGACCTGGCCGTCCCTCTAAACTTTCAGCTCATACAAGGAGAAGACTGATCAGAGATGCAGCCAAGAGGCCCATGATCACTCTGGATGAACTACAGAGATCTACAGCTGAGGTGGGAGACTCTGTCCATAGGACAACAATCAGTCGTATATTGCACAAATCTGGCCTTTATGGAAGAGTGGCAAGAAGAAAGCCATTTCTTAAAGATATCCATAAAAAGTGTTGTTTAAAGTTTGCCACAAGCCACCTGGGAGACACACCAAACATGTGGAAGAAGGTGCTCTGGTCAGATGAAACCAAAATTGAACTTTTTGGCAACAATGCAAAACGTTATGTTTGGCGTAAAAGCAACACAGCTGAACACACCATGCCCACTGTCAAACATGGTGGTGGCATCATCATGGTTTGGGCCTGCTTTTCTTCAGCAGGGACAGGGAAGATGGTTAAAATTGATGGGAAGATGGATGGAACCAAATACAGGACCATTCTGGAAGAAAACCTGATGGAGTCTGCAAAAGACCTGAGACTGGGACGGAGATTTGTCTTCCAACAAGACAATGATCCAAAACATAAAGCAAAATCTACAATGGAATGGTTCAAAAATAAACATATCCAGGTGTTAGAATGGCCAAGTCAAAGTCCAGACCTGAATCCAATCGAGAATCTGTGGAAAGAACTGAAAACTGCTGTTCACAAATGCTCTCCATCCAACCTCACTGAGCTCGAGCTGTTTTGCAAGGAGGAATGGGAAAAAATGTCAGTCTCTTGATGTGCAAAACTGATAGAGACATACCCCAAGCGACTTACAGCTGTAATCGCAGCAAAAGGTGGCGCTACAAAGTAATAACTTAAGGGGGCTGAATAATTTTGAACGCCCAATTTTTCAGTTTTTGATTTGTTAAAAAAGTTTGAAATATCCAATAAATGTCGTTCCACTTCATGATTGTGTCCCACTTGTTGTTGATTCTTCACAAAAAAATACAGTTTTATATCTTTATGTTTGAAGCCTGAAATGTGGCAAAAGGTCGCAAAGTTCAAGGGGGCCGAATACTTTCGCAAGGCACTGTACATTACTAAGATTTGGTAGCCACCGGATCACAGTACACTTGAAAAAACAGCAAACACTAAGTCTCAAACTCACTCAGGAAATGAACGCACACAGTAAACAATTCAAGCTTCTGCAAAGGACCACAAAAAGCACACTTATTTTAACAGGTACACAATCATGAAATATGGTGCCAGGGTGGAACCATGACACACACTGTTCACTATGTTCATGCTTATCTCTGGTGGTGTGTGGCAATGGCTCTCTCCAGACCAGCCAGAGTGTAATGGGTATCCTTTAAGTAGGCTCTGTTGACAAAATGGTATGTCATGGGGTTTGGGCACAGCATGCCCGTGCAAGGAGATGGATAGATGGTTGTTATGCAACCGCATGTAATACAACTAAGTTCATCCCAATGAAAATATTATAATAAGGCACATATTACATTGTCAACCATTTAGGCACATTGGGCTGGGGAAGTGGAATAGGTCTACCTTCTTGAGGAGAGATTATGAAATTGTCTGAGCACAGCAACACACATGAAGTGATGGTGGTGACCAATATAATACAATAAATAAGAATTAGGGGATATATAGATTTTAGGATGTCCATAATCGCAGGCTCTTTAAACATCCACGATAACCTGAATATGTACAGTACCAGTCAAAAGTTTAGTTATTTTTACTATTCTCTACATTGTAGAATAACAGTGAAGACATCAAAACTATGAAATAACACATGGAATCATGTAGTAACCAAAGAAGTGTAAAGCAAATCAAAATATATTTTATATTTGAGATTCTTCAAAGTAGCCACCCTTTGCCTTGCTGACAGCTTTGTGTACTTTTGGCTTTCTCTCAACCAGCTTCACTTTGAATGCTTTTCCAACAGTCTTGAAGGAGTTTCCACATATGCTGAGCACTTGTTGGCTGCTTTTCCTTCACTCTGCAGTCAAACTCATCCCAAACTATCTCAATTGGGTTGAGATTGGGTGATTGTGAAGTCCAGAACATCTGATGCAGCACTCAGTCACTCTCCTTCTTGATCAAATTGCCCTTACACAGCCTGGAGGTGTGTTGGGTCATTGTCCTGTTGAAAAACAAATGGTAGTCCCATTAAGCGCAAACCAGATGGGATGGCATATCGCTGCAGAATGCTGTGGTAGCCATGTTGGGTGGCGCAGTGGTCTTAGAATTGCATTGGTATACATTTTATATGCATGTGTAGGCTATATGCTTAAGGGGGCAACAAAGTTACCAATGCAAGAGATTTTCATTACCCTTGATTAAATTATGTGATTTCAAATTTGACAATGAATGGAGTTAGCAATACATATATATTATATCTGACAATAATAACCTTCTACGGTGAGCTCAAGGTATTAGGACAGACACATTTTCTGTTGTTTTGTCACTGTTCTCCAGCACTTTGGATTTGAAATGATGCAATGACTAGGAGGTTAAAGTGCAAACTCATCTTTTTAATTTGAACAGTTTAGAAATTATAGCAAGTTACAGATGCACAAATATCATACCCCCAAGACATGCCATTTCAGAATGTCCCCAGTGAAAGTTGTGTCCCTGAGTTTTTATTTTATTTTTATGGTTCACCGATATGGATGAAAATACCCTCCTATTAAAGCTGACAGTCTGCACTTTAACCTCAGTCATTGTATCATTTCAAATTGAATGTGCTGGAGTACAGAGCCAAAACAACAACAAAAAATGTGTTACTGTCCCAATACTTTTGGAGCTCACTGTATATAACCTACACCCCGTCTAAGCAATGAGCGTTGTAAAAGAGTCTGACATAACAGCCTGCAGTGCACGCATAGCTGTCAGTAAGTAGGCTACTCCTGAGTCGTGACATAAACTGACGTCATGCTTGGGGCGGGACAGCGACAAGATACATAAACTGGAACAGGCACCGCGCTGTATCGGTTAGAATATTCAACCTGAAAATATAAGCATGTCGGTCGTGTGCACCTCTTTAGCCCGAAACGCCGTGGCATTACGGAACACCGGGGCGATGGTGGTAAGTAAAGGAGAAAAATAATGAAGTTGGGGAATGGAAAGAAAAGACCTATGACTGGGATAGGTAGACTCATATCAAATGGGTGGTCGTAGACCACCTTCCTGCCTGGCCATGCAACGTGTTTTTACTAGCTGTCAATAGATCCATGTCTGGTTTATGGCATGGCTTCAAATAGTATGCTGTTGTTCATATAGCTTACTAGACAGTTCCTCTAAAAGGAAAGCTCACAAACTGTTGTCAATTGGAGGTTTACCTTACATCAGAGTAAAGCACAGTAGAACAATCAAAGAGAAGCTATTCCTTAATTTGAGTGACTTTGTTAAAGTAAATAATATATTCAGTTACGAAATATGATTTGCCTAATCGATTTTGAAATGGCGCATGTTTCAGTTAGGTTTATAGGCCTATGCATCTTTTGAACGACTGTTGCGCAAATTGTGTTTCAGATTAGAGATTTTTTTAATGTAATTGTTAGTTTTCTTTCATAATTTAGTTTTTATTTTTAAGAACAGCGTTACTCTTAACTTAAGGTTTATTTATCATTATCGAATGTATTGTGGCCAAAATGTTAGTTATGAAACTTGAAATTGAGGGTGATATAACAACTCAGAGCAGTACATATGTCCTACCGCTAGAGGGAAATGTCTACCTTGTTATGAAAGTAGATATTTTCCTTTAGCTTAAAACCCCCATATGAATATACAACTGTCTTTTTGACATACGGTAGATATTTTTATTTCCGACTGAAATACATTTTCATTTCAGTTGATCTATTGTGTAAATCTGGTGTAGTATACTTTCACTCACCCCATGTCTTGCCTATCTATTGATATCAAAGCAAAGCCCATAAACAGCTGTATGAATCAAATTCAAATCAAATTTTATTTGTCAGATGCTTCGTAGACAACAGCTGTAGACTAACAGTGAAATGCTTACAGGACCTTTTCCAACAATGCATAGTTAAAGATAAGATTAAGAAATATAATAAAAAATGTAAATAGTGAATAAGGAATGAAAATAACATGTACAAATAACATGGCTATATATAGTTAGTAATATTAGATACTAAAACCAGCATTTAACACCAAAAACAATAATATAAGTCTAATTTTAACATTTAATTCCTCCTACATTGATACATGTTGTCTATGTCTCGTCTCCAGATGGTGCGCTATGCACAGACCGCAGCCGCCCCGGCATCTGAGCCCAGGATCAAGAAGTTCCAGATCTACCGCTGGGACCCAGACACAATGGGGGATAAGCCACGCATGCAGACATATGAAATTGACCTTAACAAGTAAGTACAACGACAGAAAGGGTCTTCAGTTGTTTAAAACCTATCAATGTCAGCGTATAGTCTGCATTGATGGAATTGCTCTCATTGATTAATATCTGCATTGTTAACAAATCCTTCTCCCTACTATTACAGCTGTGGCCCCATGGTTTTGGATGCCCTCATTAAAATCAAGAATGAGATGGACCCCACGCTCACATTCAGACGCTCCTGCAGAGAGGGTAAGGCATGAAGAGCAATTTGCAGAGTGGAGAGAAGTGGGTGTCATCATTATAGGTAGAAAGTAGAAATCATAAAATATAGACCTATAGATATAATGTATCCTATTCTACAATGATAGAGCGTCATGAAATATGAAATGAGCCTTGGTGTGGAGTTGTCCTTTTCAGTGGTGTGATATACATGCATCTTGCTTTAGGTATCTGCGGCTCATGTGCCATGAACATCAACGGAGGCAACACACTGGCCTGCTTAAACAAAATAGACATCAATACCAGCAAACCGATCAAAATTTACCCACTCCCACATATGTACGTTGTCAAAGATCTGGTGCCGGTGAGTATTATGGTTACATTTAGAAGTAAATGAATACTGATTATTATAGCTGCATTAAAAAAGTAACAAATCTAAAAGACAAACACTGAATAAAACAATGCAATGTTTAGTCACCATGTGGTAGCCTATATTTTGTTGACTAAGGGTGTACATGTATTGTGTGTGCCTCTACAGGACATGAGTAATTTCTATGCCCAGTACAAGTCCATCGAGCCCTTCCTGAAGAAGAAAGATGAGTCTCAGGAGGGCAAGGAGCAGTACCACCAGACTGTGGAAGACAGGCAAAAGCTGGTACATATTTCATCTCCTGGCCATTGGCAGCAGATTTCAGTAGCTATACTATCAATGCATCATATGCAATTTCCATGTCTAGTCTGAAAAACAAGTACATATACCCATTTGATTAAGCTATCAGAAAGGAACAATGTACTATTTTGTAGGGTTGAAGTAATCTAGTCAGTTGAACCAATTTAATTTGTTGCATTGAAACCTTGTCTCGCCCTTGAGAAGGAAATAATTTTATACACGTGAACCACACTTTGCCAAACCTTTCTGGCATTTCAACTTACCACTTTGTATATTTGAACATATGTTATATTGTTAGAGCGCAAGGAGTTTTCATGACAAAATAAATCTGATCTCTAATTGTCCTCCTCTCCCAGGATGGTCTGTATGAGTGCATTCTCTGTGCCTGCTGTAGCACCAGCTGCCCTAGTTACTGGTGGAATGGAGATAAGTATCTGGGCCCTGCTGTCCTCATGCAGGTATGTATTGGGTTTTTAGTCAATATATGAATCTTTTTTTTATGCTTTTACTTTTTTGACAGGGAGAACCGATGTCTGAAAACAAAGTAAAGCTGACGTATGAATGCATTTTCAACAGGCATGTAATTGGATGATTGATTCACCTAATGAGTTTGTCTGGCATCTCCATCCCAGAGATTTATGATATTGCTGTATGAAGTAAATTAATCTGATTAATGTGTTTCCTTCCTCAACAGGCCTATCGTTGGATGATTGATTCACGTGATGAGTTCACAGAGGAACGACTGTCGAAGCTCCAGGACCCCTTCTCTCTCTACCGCTGTCACACAATCATGAACTGCACTAAGACATGCCCCAAGGTACACTCAACATCTGAATAGAGTGCATCTGGTTTAGCCTTCATTTGCTAAACCAAACCACCATTTCTAAATACAGTAATAAGACTAGTGTAGAGTTCAGCACAGTGGACTTCAGACCACTTATACAACTCATGCAGCTTAAAGGTAGTTATTGCCGATCCCTTTCTGTCATGTTATTCATCATTCCATCTTTATTTACCTTTTATTTTCTATTAATTCCACAGGGACTCAACCCAGGAAAGGCTATTGCTGAGATCAAGAAAATGATGGCAACATATAAAGAGAAAGTCATTAACCCTGTGAACATTGTGGATAACCACCGGACTTGAAATCCACTAGTAATGACTCTAATGCTGAACTTTCGATTAAACATTAGCCTTTCAACAGTGTCTGTCCCTTTCATTAGGCTTCGCACATGAAAAAAGATACAGGCAGCCTAGAAGATACTGCTGATTTTATATATGTGAGAGTGGAATAACTGCTCCTCCTTCTAGAAATGTTTTTTTTTCCTTCTAAAAATACATACAAAAGTAATGTTTGATGTGGTGATAGAGCTTATTACTCAGTGTGTGTGTGTAGATTGTACAGCAGAGGTTGGCACCAGGTACTGGCCTACAAGTATTTAAGATTTTGGGGGGATTTTAGTTTTGGGAGAAAAAAATTCTAAAACCACCAGGAATTCAGCAAAAAATGTGTTTCGTTTAGGAAATCTGTTCAAGTATTCCCATTAATAAAAAAAGATGTGATCGTGTTTCAATGTAATCAGGGTCTGAAATTATTGCTATTTCAAATTCAATCTCTTTTGGGGCTTAGTTGTGGTCAATTTGCAGTGTGTAAATTATTTTGAATTATGTTCCGGCACCCCCGACTATCCACTCCTACAAAAATCAGCCAACAGCTGATTCTAGTTGCCTACCCATGTTGTGCAGCCTTATAACCACATTATGGGATGATGAGCTCTGGACCACAATTTGATGTTTGTTCATTGGATATACTGTATCTATACATAATATTTTAAGGAAAACCAGTTAAATGTTATTTAAATGCTTATCAATAAAGGAAGTAGAATTAAAACAGGCTTTGGAGATGTCTTAATTTACCATTGTAACACATTGATAGGTTTCATGAACGAAACTGAAATGGTTTAGTTGATTTTTAAAAGAATTGATACTTTATCTGGTTAATGGCTGTAAGAATAGTTTTGGGGTCAAAGATCTACTCAGAATGCAAGTATGTTATCAAAACTATGATTTAGCATTGTCCCATGGGGAATGGAGTTGGGAAAAATGTATGTTACATCTCGTAAATATTGTATGGCGAAATTTGATTTCATGTCTAGGTGTGGGGCTCTATTTTGGTGGCAAAGCCCCCGAAAAGATCTCCCCTGTCATTTTCAGATTATATACACTATGCTGATTGATCAAAATAAACAAAAACAAACCCCATTGCATACCAACGCCTATTTATTTATTAACTTTTTTTGTTGTTGAATAAACTCTGTTTTATTATTGTCAAACTATTCGTGGGCTTCCGTAGAAATGCGTTTGGTGTCACATGACGGGATAGAGAGGCAAAACGGAAGATAACGGTTTCGCTAGTATCGGGTACTTGTGCAAGACAATTTTGCCAGTTGTATGACTGGCAACTAATTATGGTATCGATTACTAAATTATCATGACTAAAGGAAGGATGGACACGCTTGGTGAGTTTTGCAGTATGGCCGTTACGCCACCCCCTGACAATCCTGCTTGGGGAATGAACATTGAATCTAACGTTAATGTATGTAGCTACCAAATTTAGCCGATTAAACTCAACGATTTATGTTGGAGTTGAGCGGTACCTAGCGTGGGCGGACTGAAGTGCAGACGTCACATAAAATGCATTTTAAAAATATATTTTTTAATGATTTCAGCATCCAAAAAATAGCCCGACATGACATTGTTCTGGGTGCTGAAAGTAGTTTCAGATAGAAACGGAATTGTATGACGTCAGAGCTCCGCCCACACCAGTCGCCGCTCAACTCCAACATAAATCGTTGAGCTGAGTCGGCTAGTAACTAGCAAACTCTTGAATTTCTGGCTCCAGCAAATATCTTCTCATACAGACTCAATGAGACAGGATGTGGACTGGTGCCAGATAGGATGGTGCGTTACTTTCACCAACAGAAGAGGTGGTGAAATCACATTTAGAATTAGAAGCTAGGTACTAACGTTAACTAGAATGCTAGATACTAGAATGCTAGATACTGTATGCTAGCTAGCTAAAGTAGTGACGTGAACTAGCTAGCCTAGCTCGTGTGTACTAGCTAGCTGCAATATCAACCGTGGTTAATATAACGCCCTGGACCAGATCTGACACCACAAGAGTTTCTAAACCTTGAGCGCATCTGTTTTGAGGTTCGCAGACCACACGGAGTTGGCACCCATAATCTGCAGCTGAATGCTTCTCTGCAGTATTTGTATTGGAAAACACTGGTGTTGAGCTACAAACTAATCCAACATTTTGCTTTTGGGAAATGTGCAAAGTCGGTGTTGACCACCTGTAGCAACCGTAGCTGAACCATTTATTGTGAACACAGTTGTAGCTAACTGACACTGCAGCAGGTTGTTTACCTCTGTGTTGTCTAGCTATGGGAGTTGCCGGCTTAAAACTCTTTCTGACAACTCGCCTGTCAAGGCACAATCAGTTTTATAATAATTTATTAATTTGGAATGAATAGGATTTAGCCTAAAACAAAATTCAACTATGATTATGATCGAATTATGATTCTTTTTAAAACTGCAAGCACAACTAAATCTTTCTCTCATGATGAAATGATCATGGGACATGGTTACAACAGCACAAGCTGAATTTGCTAACATGTGACAACTTCAGCCATGCCTCCCCAGTAAGGGCTGAATCATGATCTAGTCCTGATTCCTTGAACCCTCTCAGTGTAGTGATTGTGGGAACGGCCTGTGCCAATTAGCCTGGGCCTCTTGGCAGAGGTAGTAGCACACCTGCAGGGAAGTAACTGACCAACACTTTGTCAGGTCTCCGTGTGGCAATCAATATTTGTTTGCTTTTGACCTACTGTAAGGCACGTGCACAAGACAAAAGTACATTTTATTTATTTTATTTATTTACTTCACCTTTATTTAACCAGGTAGGCAAGTTGAGAACAAGTTCTCATTTACAATTGCGACCTGGCCAAGATAAAGCAAAGCAGTTCGACACACAACACATGGAGTAAAACAAACATACAGTCAATAATACAGTAAAAAATAAGTATATACAATGTGAGCAAATGAGGTGAGATAATGGAGGTAAAGGCAAAAAAAAAAGGCTATGGTGGCGAAGTAAATACAATATAGCAAGTAAAACACTGGAATGGTAGATTTGCAGTGGAAGAACTTGCAAAGTAGAGAGAGAAATAATGGGGTGCAAAGAAGCAAAATAAATACAGTAGGGGGAGAGGTAGTTGTTTGGGCTAAATTATACATGGGCAATGTACAGGTGCAGTAATATGTGAGCTGCTCTGACAGCTGGTGCTTAAAGCTAGTGAGGGAGATAAGTGTTTCCAGTTTCAGAGATTTTTGTAATTCGTTCCAGTCATTGGTAGCAGAGAACTGGAAGGAGAAGCGGCCAAAGGAAGAATTGGTTTTGGGGGTGACCAGAGAGATATACCTGCTGGAGCGAGTGCTACATGTGCACATGGTGCATAATAAACATAGTCTTGCAGGTGTTTACATGATTCTGTGCATGTGCCAGGTGATTGTACTGACCTGTTGCACCCTCTACAACCACTGATTATTATTTGACTCTGCTGGTCATCTATGAACGTTTGAACATCTTGAAAAACAATCTGGCCTTAAATGGCCATGTACAGTGGCTTGCGAAAGTATTCACCCCCCTTGGCATTTTTCCTATTTTGTTGCCTTACAACCTGGAATTAAAATATATTTTTTTGGGGGGGTTAGTATCATTTGATTTACACAACATGCCTACCACTGAAGATGCTAAATATTTTTTATTGTGAAACAAACAAGAAATAAGACAAAACAGAAAACTTGAGCGTGCATAACTATTCACGCCCCCAAAGTCAATACTTTGTAGAGCAACCTTTTGCAGCAATCACAGCTGCAAGTCTCTTGGAGTATGTCTCTACAAGCTTGGCACATCTAGCCACTGGGATTTTTGCCCATTCTTCATGGCAAAACTGCTCCAAGTCCTTCAAATTGGATGGGTTCCGCTGGTGTATAACAATCTTTAAATTACACCACAGATTCTCAATTGAATTAAGGTCTGGGCTTTGACTAGGCCATTGCAAGACATTTAAATGCTTCCCCTTAAACCACTCAAGTGTTGCTTTAGCAGTATGCTTAGGGTCATTGCCCTGCTGGAAGGTGAACTGCCGTCCCAGTCTCAAATCTCTTGAATACTGAAACAGGTTTCCCCACAAGAATTTCCCAGTATTTAGCACCATCCATCATTCTGTCAATTCGGACCAGTTTCCCAGTCCCTGCCGATGAAAAACATCCCCACAGCATGATGCTGCCACCAACATGCTTCACCGTGGGGATGGTATTCTTGGGGTGATGGGGTGTTGGGTTTGCACCAGACATAGCATTTTCCTTGATGGCTTAAAAGCTCATTTTTAGTCTCACCTGACCAGAGTACCTTTTTCCATATGTTTAGGTTCTTATATAACTCACGGACACTGGAGAAGCTTAACCAAGTTGAATTCTTCTCAAAAGGTTGACACAGCTGTATTCAGACAAAAAACAAGTATATATACCCCACTTTAGACACTCCTTCTCTCCAATTCGTACATCCTATGGTTCCACAGGAAAAGGGTAACAGGATAATAAACCCTTATTACTCCCTTCAAGGGATCTGGCCTGACCTCTTGACATCAACCCCTCCATCCGCTCCCCTATAGCAATCCTGTGATCTCCTCCCGTCCACCCAACACATTCCAAAGCCATCTGTCTTTCTACAGTAAACCATTATCTTCTGACATAAAACCCAGTCTCTTCCACTCCTTATATTCTATGCTTCTGATCTATCACTTATTTAATATCTCAATGTTCAAAGTTTATCCCGAATCCAATAATATGTTTGGGGAGTCTTCCAAATGCCTTTTGGTGAACACCAAACTTGTTTTCTTATTTTTCTCTCTAAGCAATGACTTTTTTTCTGGCCACTCTTCCATAAAGCCCAGCTCTGTGGAGTGTACGGCTTAAAGTGGTCCTATGGACAGATACTCCAATCTCCTCTGTAGAGCTTTGCAGCTCCTTCAGGGTTATCTTTGGTCTCTTTGTTGCCTCTCTGATTAATGCCCTCCTTGCCTGGTCCATGAGTTTCGGTGGGTGGCCCTCTCTTGGCAGGTTTGTTGTGGTGCCATATTCTTTCCATTTTTTAATAACGGATTTAATGGTGCTCCGTGGGATGTTCAAAGTTTTTGATATTTTTTTTATAACCCAACCCTGATCTGTACTTCTCCACAACTTTGTCCCTGACCTGTTTGGAGAGCTCCTTGGTCTTCATGTGCCGCTCGCTTTGTGGTGCCCCTTGCTTGGTGATGTTGCAGACTCTGGGGCCTTTCAGAACAGGCGTACATGTAGTGAGATCATGTGACACTTAGATTGCACACAGGTGGACTTTATTTAACTAATTATGTGACTTCTGAAGGGAATTGGTTGCACCAGATCTTATTTAGGGGCTTCATAGCAAAGGGGTATATGCACGCACCATGTTTCCTGTGGTTTTTTTGTAACAAGTTGTTTTTTTCATTTCACTTCACCAATTTGGACTATTACACTATTACATGTCCATTACATGAAATCCCCCAAAAATCGATTTAAATTACAGGTTGTAGCACAACCAAATATGAAAAACGCGAAGGGGGATGAATACTTTTGCAAGGCACTGTACTCTTATAATCTCCACTCGTCAAAGCCAGAAGAGGACTGGCCACCCCTCAGAGCCTGGTTCCTCTCTAGATTTCTTTGCTGGGTTCCTGCCTTTCTAGGGAGTTTTTCCTAGCCACCGTGCTTCTACATCTGCATTGCTTGCTGCTTTGGGGTTTTAGACTGGGTTTCTGTAAATAGGGCTTTATAAATACATTTGATTGATTTAAATTTCAAAGGCAGTACCGGTGCTCTAAAAAGTTGGGCAAATAATACTTATGGATATTCTATCTCAAATTTTGACCAGCTGAAGGACCAACTGCACAGACAACTGATAGAGTAAGTTCAAATGTAATTTTATTCAATATTCTGTCTTGTAAGGAAATATAAATTGGTATCACAGTCTGATTTATTTGGCAACTGATCTGCATGCTTTGCCAAAGGAAAAGTTGGCTGGACTGCCTTTTCATTATCTTCAACTAGAGAAGAGGCTTTGGGTCAACTTCTAAAGGCAAGGAGTTGCACAGATGTGCATATCATTAGGCTAATGAGTACGCTAGGATATTTGTTTGGAATGCAAGGTGATAGATCAGTGAGTCTGCAGTACTTTGCTCAGGCTGATCGAATGTACAGATGAGGCATAAATGAGACAAAGATTACCCTCCCCAATCCTAGTTTTAGAACCATTTTCTCCAGTGAATGTAAGTTTCAAATGTCCTGACTCTCAGCTGACACTACAATACCACTAGTCAGCAGGTCCAACAATGTCACAGAGGTCTCAAGTTTCTTTTTTTGGTTTTGAACTTTACCCCTTTTTCTCCCCAATTTCGTGGTATCCAATTGTTTTAGTAGCTACTATCTTGTCTCATCGTTACAACTCCCGTACGAGCTCGGGAGAGACGTAGGTTGAAAGTCATGCGTCCTCCGATACACAACCCAACCAAGCCGCACTGCTTCTTTACACAGCGCGCATCCAACCCGGAAGCCAGCCGCACCAATGTGTCGGAGGAAACACCGTGCACCTGGCAACCTTGGTTAGCGCGCACTGCGCCCGGCCCGCCACAGGAGTCGCTGGTGCACGATGAGACGAGGACATCCCTACCTGCCAAACCCTCCCTAACCTGGACGACGCTAGGCCAATTGTGCGTCGCCCCACGGACCTCCCGGTCGCGGCCGGTTACGACAGAGCCTGGGCACGAACCCAGAGTCTCTGATGGCACAGCTGGCGCTGCAGTACAGCGCCCTTAACCACTGCGCCACCCGGGAGGCCCTAGATGTCTCAAGTTTTGAGGGAGCGTGCAATTGGCATGCTCACCGCAGGAATGTCCACCAGAGCTGTTGCCAGAGAATTGTATGTTTATTTCTCAAACATAAGCCGCTTCTAACGTAGTTTTAGAGAATTTGATAGTATGTCCAACCGGCCTCACAACCGCAGACCACGTGTAACCATGCCAGCCCAGGACCTCCACATCCGGATTCTTCACCTGTGGGATCGTCGTGAGACCAGCCACTCGGACAGCTGATGAATCTGTGGGTTTGCACAACTGAAGAATTTCTGCACAAACTGTCCGAAACCGTCTCAGGGAAGCTAATCTGCGAGCTCATCGTCTTCACTAGGGTCTTGAACTGACTGCTTCGGTGTTGTAAACAATTTCAGTGGGCAAATTCTCACCTACGATGGCCACTGGCAGGCTGCAGAAGTGTGTTCTTCACGGATGAATCCTGGTTTGAACTGTACCAGGCAGATGGCAGACAACGTGTATGGCGTCGTGTGGGTGAGTGGTTTGCTGATGTCAACATTGTGAACATGGTGGGTTTATGGTATGAGCAGGCATAAGCTACAGACAACGAACACAATTGCATTTTAT
The DNA here is from genome assembly GCF_013265735.2 of Oncorhynchus mykiss. NCBI lineage: Eukaryota > Metazoa > Chordata > Actinopteri > Salmoniformes > Salmonidae > Oncorhynchus > Oncorhynchus mykiss. The sequence goes on along the minus strand of NC_048580.1, from coordinate 52,483,060 downwards.
CTTTGGCAATTTGAATGCACAGAGATATCGTGCCCATTGTCTTCTGCCCATTGTCTTGCCATTCATCCGCCGCCATCACCTCATGTTTTGCAAGGATCTGTACACAATTCCTGGAAGCTGAAAATGTCCCAGTTCTTCCATGGCCTGCATACTCACCAGACATGTCACCCATTGAGCACGTTTGGGATGCGCTGGATCGAGTGTTCCAGATCCAGTTCCAGACAATATCCAGCAACTTCGCACAACTGGTGAAGAGTGGGACAACATTTCATTTGTAGACTGCAAATTAACTGCAAGAAGCCCAATCCGATATAATATTTGACTAAAACATAATCATTTCAAACCTTGCTTACATTCGTATAAAATCACTTCTCTCTATTATGCGTGGAAATACTTGAACAGATTTACACATTTAAAATCACTTGGAGCTGATTTTCTGGTGTTTTTAAAAGTATTTTATGTCCAACAATGAAAATTCAACAACAAAACACCTTGAGGGGCCAAATAAAACCACCCTCAGCAGTTGGGCCTAGTCTTATGCAAGGAGCATTTTTTTCTCTTACCCTGGATTTACGAGTTCCTGGGTGTGGGAGATTTAACATTTGCTGAGGGCTTTGGAGGAATGACTGGTTTTACCTCTCAGTATTCGTAGATCTCGTGAGCTCAGATTTCTGCCCAGTGCTGTCACTTTTAGCACTATAATTTCCTGTGTCTTCAACTGGAAATGAACATATTAGGTTTTACTGAAGAAGTGGAACTTAGGGGCATTCATTATGAGCTACTTAGTGTGAACATTTTATTGAAGAAAAGATGAGCAATGGTAAGATAAAATATAACGAAATATCAAACATTTAATTGGTTCAGTCAATGGTGTGGAGGAACAGGATTATGTTAACATTGACCTAGATGACACACACTATAATAAACTTAACAGAATAGCCTAGTTCCTCTTTGCGTTAGCCCTGAAACTACTGTAGGCAGCATGATCCAGATGTTTAGGATTCTTGTGCAATGTCAATTGAATAGTTACTTGAAGCCAGGAGAACTCTAGTTTATAGGGACTGGTTTGGGCTTCATATGTTTTGAATGAAACTAATATTACTACATTAGCCTACACTGGCACCAAGAGGCCTGCTTTATGTCAGTCAGCCCGTTGAGTTGCAGTTTCCGCTCTGTAAAATCCTTAAAGGAATGTGGTTTTATAAGAAAATACGCTGCTACGCTGTGGTTTCTGTACCAACAAAAACATCAGCTCTAAAAGCACCACCACAGGCCTTTTCATTTTAGTTGACTGAGAACACATTCCAGCAACAACCTGGGGAATAGTTACAGGGGATGAATGTGCCCAGTAAACTGGGGATGATTAGGTGACCTTATGAGGGCCAGACTGGGAATTTAGCCAGGACACTGGGGTTAACACAACTACTCTTACAATAAGTGCCATGGGATCTTTCAGTGACCGCAAAGAGTCAGGACACCTGTTAACATCCCATCCGAAAGACAGCACCCTACACAGGGCAATGTCCCCAATCACTGCCCTGGGATATTTTTTTAAGACCAGAGGAAAGAGTGCCTCCTACTGGCCCTCCAACACCACTTCCAGCAGCATCTGGTCTCCCATCCAGGGACTAACCAGGACCAACCCTGCTTAGCTTCCAAAGCAAGCCAGCAGTGGGATGCAGGGTGGTATGCTCCTTTCAGGTTCCCTATAAACAAGTTTGGGAGCTAGTCAAAAGTGGTGTGTATGGAAACAAAGTGGTCATTGTGAAGGCGATTCCAGATATTGGCAGTATTAATTTGATGACAAATGTATATTAGCCCACACATAGTGACTTTGTTTCTATATAAAAGCAATGTAGCCTAATAATGCAATATCATTCCATAAATCTTTCTCAAAGGAATCAATCAGATGACAATTAATTCAATACTTTCCCAGACAGGCTAATATGTGTGTGGCACCTGATAGGACCTCAGAAGTTGAAGCCACTACTGTGTGCCAGTATTACAAATCAAAACATTTTAAATGAACGAGGGAAATACAGTATGCGTAGGCCTACATGTTATTATTAGTGTGTAGGCCATAATGAGTGGTGGAACTCGACAGTGAAACTGGACAGACATGCGTATCGGAGCATTGCTACGTAGACAGGTAAACACAGGTGCGCTTTTGACACGCGACGCAAAAATAGCATTGCCAACTACTCTAATCACAGTTTCGGATATAATTATGACCAGATAAATAAGGTAAGTACTACTTTCGTTGATATTTCAAATAAATACAAAGCCAACATCTGTGATGATATTTACATCGTAACTAAAACAGGTTACTGATACGTGTATACCCGGAAGCCAAAACATCTTCAACATTGTCAACATTTCTATTAATATATTATTTATTTCGATAGGCTATTCGAGTCGATGAAATCAGTTTTACCCTCACCTCGACCGCACTTATGGTGATCTATTCAGACGGGTCTCTTTTTCATCGTTTACCGGGTCGTAGCTGTTGAAATGAGAGAGAGGGAGAGAGAGGGGTCTTGTCTTTCCAAGGGAATAATATATCTGTTGTCAGATGACTTTTTCTGGTATAAACTGGTAATGATAATATCTAGGCTAGTGTTAGCTTATCAAATATCCTATTTTCGCTGTGTATAGACCTTAACATTGTGCAAGCAAGCACGAGTTGGATAGATTTAACTCATTTTAGGCTATCCACTGTAACTGTATAGTTTATTAACTGAATATTTGCCCCCAAAAATGTTTGTTCTATAACCTGAATAAGTAATGTAACCCCTTGGTCTTCCTTGTTTTATTACAAAAGCTTTATTTTGAAAAATTGATGAGTTTGTTAACTTGTAGAACCAAATAGATAAACCCTACTGCATTTGAAACTAGGCATGGAACAACACCCTCTTATTTGTTTGAGTATCTAGGCCACATCAATCATATGCCCACCCGTGTCAATTAATGTGTAAATGAAGGATTACACCGATATATAAGAATTTTTCTATTAATTAATTTTGTTTACATTCACCTACTTGAGCTGATTGAATGAAAAGTGGAATGGGCCCCCTACACTGATTCCCAATTGGTTCATTCATTCATACTGCTAATGTAATACATTTGCCTTTCTTTCATGTGAGCTGTGTGTGACATTGGTGACTTTTACAGCGTATGTGTGCCTTGTTAATGTTAACATAATGGGTGTGTACATGCAGTGCAGTGTTATGTTGTGTTTGCAGTGGCGTCACTTTGTTGACTGTGTCTGTTGACTAACCTCCAGCCTGTTCCACAGGTTGTCCGGAGGAGGAGCCACCGGGAGGGTTCTGCTCCCCTAGTCCAAGGAGAGAACCCCACTGCAAACCCGAAACACACATGGTAGGAGCCTTTAATTTTGTGCTGCAAGCTAAACAATGGGTTCCATATCAACTTGTCTGCAATGCAAAATGACAGCTGGAAATCAATGTGCTGCTTTTGAATGAATGACATCTAATCTGATTGCTCTCTCTGTCTGTGTGTCAGGATGTCCAGGGGTTCAGATGGGTGCGCTGGCGTGTCTGGCTGTGTCACATTGGGTCCGTGTTGTCCCTGGGTCTGTTGCTGGTGCTGTTTCGCTGGCGCCCTCGTCTAGGGGTCCTTGCTCGCTGCAACTCCTGTCCCCTGGCCTTCGCCAATATTCTGCTTCTGAGGGTAATGTCATTGTCATGATTCAGTGTTCTTTGGTAGTTTGGGAAGCAGCACTTGGGTTAATGGTTTTATTCTTGATCTTCTCTCAGGACAGTTTTGGACAGCAGTATGTCGTGGAGGTCCTCACAGAAGAGCTGGAGGAGGGCAGGTTAGATATACGTCTTTATCATCAGACCATCTGTTGTATGTTGACATGAAAGATTTTCCATATTATTTGCCAAAATAGAATTGCTCTGTCAGTGCTACCATAAAAAAACACTGTCATTTTCAAATGTTCAGTGTTTGCATGTTGGTCAGCTGGAATGCACTGACTGCTGTACAATGACTCCTGTATGTAGTTGAATCTGTTGCTCTGTAACAACTCATGTTGGTCGTCCTGACTTCTGATGTAGTGTTTCTCGTGCTCTCGGTAGTTTGGAGTCGGCAGGGAGTGAGGCGGAGGACAGTTCAGACTGGAGAGATACTGTCCAGCTACACAAAGAGGAGGTAAGGAAGGGGTAGTAAAGTTGTATGAACAAAGTTGAATTGAATTAAATTGTATTGAAGGTGCAGCTAGAGAGCCAATGGCTAGAGAAGTCTGCAGCTTTTATGCACCCTGAATGGCTTTCAGGTACCGCTGCTGCATTACTACCTGTTTGAGGGGCTGCGCTACGTATGGATGGCCAGGAAGGGAGCCTTCTGTCGTGTTAGGTACTGTATGGAGGTGTGGGCTATTGGGTTGGACTGGAGTCAGTGGCAATTATTTATTTATTTATTTATATCTATAGATAAACATAAAATGTTGATGTAAAGACAGTTGCCTCTTCCTCCACAGTGTCCTCAATGAGGACTGGACATGTGCCGACATTTATCGTTTCCGGGAGGGCCTGAGTCGCCTAGAGCAGAACACCAGGTACACTGCTCCACATGATGGTATCACACCCTTTCCTCAAGGGTCCTCTCTTGGACCTAGCTCTTTTTGAAGGCTTACCTCAAACGCTTACGTCAAACATACTTTAATTCCCACACACTTCACCCCCCCCCTTGCTGCCTCATCCAGTGTCTGACTCCAGTTCTCTCCATCTTTCAGGAGGAAGATCTACGGGACCAATCTCATCAATGTGCCTGTGAAGTCCTTCATGCGACTACTGATTGAGGAGGTGATTGGCTTGAACAACGATTGACGTTTTCTCATTGATTTACATGTACAGGACTAGATTTACTAAGTGGTGCACTTGTTTATATTCATAAAGGAAATATACATTCACAAAAGCCGAATCATGAAACTTAGGCTTAAGGTCTCATTGTTCCATATAAACTTTAATTTACCAACAGTTACATACAATAATACAGGTTTAAGGCCTGCCCAATCTGTACCCCTCTCTCTCTTTCTCCATCCATCCCTCTATTCTCCCTCCCTCCATCTCTGTAGGTGCTCAACCCATTCTACGTGTTCCAGGTGTTCAGCATTGCTTTGTGGCTGACAGATAGTTACTACTACTATGCTGCTTGCATCGTCATCATCTCCCTTATCTCCATATGTGTGTCTCTCTACGAGATCCGCAAGGTGAGTGACACCAGGAGGCTCCTCCCATGTCTTCTGTGCTCCCATGAAAGCTTTCAGATAAATTTACCAATAGGTATTTTTGAGATTGTTATGGTTCTGTTATAGTGGGTGATACATTATGCAACACTCCTTTTTATATTCATATTTTCCTATTACCTGTTATAGGGCAGACTATCATCTAGCTGTCTACATGTTCACCACTGAATTGTTGATTCTGTGGTTCCACAGCAAAGCAACACGATCCGTAGCATGGCTCAGCAGATAACCAATGTTACCGTGCGCAGAAGCTCCGGGGGTGAGCTTTCCCTCCATTTTTGACTTCCACAGCCAGCGTACACATTTTAAGCAGATGTTATCGTGGGTTTAGCGAAATGCTTATGTTCCTATCTCCAACAGTGCAGTAATACCTAACAATACACGCAAATCCCCAAAACAAAAGTCTGCATCCTCTGCTGTAGTAGGAGCCAATTGATGCCCTGGCCCTGTCTTTCAGAGGAGGACAGTTTGAGCTCTGTGGAGCTGGTCCCGGGGGACTGTGTGCTGATCCCTCAGGAGGGGCTGCTGCTGCCCTGCGACGCTGCTCTGCTGGCCGGGGAGTGCATGGTCAACGAGAGTATGCTAACCGGTGAGGCCAAACAGAACTCGATCACAAAATGACTTCAGTCATGAACTACACTGAGGTCTGGCTGAAATGTGCATTAAGTTGAAACTTTCTCAACTCTCGTCACAAAATGTCTAGTTGAACTTGCCAATGATAAACTCGTTAAATGTCTCCTCCGTTGATTGTGGAACCTTTTGAAGCTCTTAGTAGTGAGCAATGTGAATCCATTGTAATAGCCACCTGCCTTACCTCTAGGTGAGAGTGTCCCTGTGATGAAGACCCCGCTGCCGGCTGCTGGGGGGCGTTACAGCCCTGAGACTCAGCGCAGACACACCCTCTTCTGCGGCACGCAGTGCATCCAGGCCAAAGGGGGCCGGCCAGGAAGGGGCGGGGCCATTGCCGTGGTCACAAGCACAGGTGAGACAGATACTTTTACACTACCAATATGAAAGGTCAAACAACAGACAATTAAATCATGCATATGTACAGTGTATGTATCTATGTATGTACAGTACCAGTCAAAAGTTTGGACACAACTACTCATTCAAGGTTTTTTCTTTATTTTTACTATTTTCTATATTGTAAAATAATAGTGAAGACATCAAAACTATGAAATAACACATATGGCATTATGAAGTAATCAAAAAAGTGTTAAACAAATGTAAATATATTTGGGATTCTTCGAAGTAGCCACCCTTTGCCTTGATGACTGAGTGGCGATCCTGAGTGGAGCAACTGTCTAAGGCACTGCATCACAGTGCTAGATGTGTCACTAAAGACCCGGGTTCGATCCCGGGCTGCATCACAACCGATCACAACCGAGTCCCATAGGGCGGCGCAGAATTGGCACAATGTCATCTGGGTATGGGATGGGTTTGGCCGGGGTAGGCCGTCATTGTAAATAAGAATTTGTTCTTAACTGACTCGCCTAGTTAAATTAAGGTTAAAAAAAAATCCTGGAATGCTTTTCCAACAGTCTTGAACAAGTTCCCACATGTGCTGAGCACTTGATGGCTGCTTTTCCTTCACTCTGCACGCCAACTCATCCCAACCATCTCAATTGGGTTGAGGTTGGGTGATTGTGGAGGCCAGGTCATCTGATGCAGCACTCCATCCCTCTCCTTCTTCGTCAAATAGCCCTTACACAGCCTGGAGGTGAGTTGGGGCATTGTCCTGTTGAAAAACAAATGATAGTCCCACTAAGTGCAAACCAGATGGGAAGGCGTATCGCTGCAGAATGCTGTGGTAGCCAAAGTGGTTAAGTGTGCCTTAAATTCTAAATAAATCCCTGACAGTGTCACCAGCAAAGCACCATCACACCTCCTCCATGCTTCATGGTGGGAACATCACATGCAGAGTAGCCACCCTTTGCCTTGATGACTGGGTGGCGATCAGTTAACACTTTTTTGGTTACTACATGATTCCATATGTGTCATTTCATAGTTTTGATGTCTTCACTATTATTCTAGTAGAAAATAGTAAAAATGAAGAAAAATCCTTGAATGAGTAGGTGTGTCCGAACTTTTGACTGGCACTGTATGTACAGTGGGGCAAAAAAGTATTTAGTCAGCCACCAATTGTGCAAGTTCTCCCACTTAAAAAGATGAGAGGCCTGTAATTTTCATCATAGGTACACTTCAACTATGACAGACAAAATTGGAAAAAAAAATCCAGAAAATCACATTGTAGGATTTTTAATGAATTTATTTGCAAATTATGATGGAAAATAAGTATTTGGTCACTGCACCCAAGTTCCAGAAATCTTGCTTGTTTGTAGGTGACCAAATACTTATTATTACTTTTTTGCCCCACTGTACATGCATAATAAAGTGTATGTATGTATGTACATAATTAGACCTCATCATATTACGTTATAAAAGGACTGTGTTTGTCTTCCACTCAATGTTGTTGGTTTTTGTCCCTCAGGGTTCTTCACAGCCAAGGGAGACCTGGTCAGCTCCATCCTCTACCCCCAACCTATCAACTTCCGCTTCTACCAAGACGCTATTAAGTTCTTGCTTTTCCTGGGGGGTGTAGGTAAGCCCCGACACACAGTAGAGTTGCACGTCGTAAAATAACTCACTTTTGAATTATTTTAAATGGGTGCTAGACAAGTTTTGAGAAGTATAAAAGTATTACCAATTAGCCCCTTGTATTGTGTAAGCATATAATTTCAGCATGAACCAATATTTAATTGTGTTTCAGCATTGTGTGGCACAGTGTACAGCATCGTGATCCTAAGCAGAACCAACGTAAGTATTTGCCATACCAACCTTATTAATACCGTGAGTTCATTTCCACCCTAATTGATTAGATAAACAAACAACAATGTGGTGATCTTGGACCTGGGCAAAAATATTTGACCCTCTGAGGATTATTTCTTAATAAAATGTAATTGTGTCTCTAGACCACGTGGTGGGAGCTGGTGATTCGGGCTCTGGATATTGTGACCATTGTGGTGCCCCCTGCCCTCCCCGCTGCTATCACCACCGGTACCATTTACGCCCAGAGTCGTCTGAAGAGAGAAGGGGTCTTCTGCATAAGCCCCCCGCGCATCAACATCTCTGGGAAGGTCTCGCTCTTTTGCTTTGACAAGGTGAGGCCCCAAACCAGTATGCCCTAGTGTGTGTGTTTTGGGGCGGACGCAGCGAGGAGGACTGACAGCAGTTGAAATCATATCTTGGTCATGTTCTGTAAGCACAAAACAGGAGAACACATTTTGAAACGGAGCTACTACCCAAGTTTTTGTTTTTGTTTGCAAAACGCTCTGCTACGTTACGCTCTACTGAACATGACCCTAGTGAAGAACTATTTTGAAGAAGGAAGTGTGTCTCTACTCTCTATTCCTCTCTATTCAGACAGGCACTCTAACTGAGGAGGGACTGGACGTGTGGGGGGTGATGGAGGGTAGTGGAGCTGGGTTCTCTGAGCTGGTCCCTGACCCACGCCTCCTGCCCCAGGGGCCCATGCTCTCTGCAATGGCCTGCTGCCACTCTGTGGCCTTGCTGGGGGGACAACCCCTGGGAGACCCTCTAGAGCTCAAGATGATTGAGTCCACTGGCTGGGTAAGACTGAGAAACCAATAACCATATTTATGGAGTGTTTGTACTAGGTGCAAAGTCAGTTCTTCAATAGGGGCTGAGTATTTCATTTATGTGACTTACTGACTTTTCCTGCCAGGAGCTGGAGGAGCCTGCAGGAGATGACAAAACGTTAGACTCAGATTTCGGAGGTCACAGGGTTCTGGCAGTGATGCGACCCCCTGCCTGTCCGCTCCAATCTGAGAGTGTAGTGAGTATCCCACGTGGTCATGGCCCCTGAGGTGTTCACAGATCTGAAATAATTGAATAAGTGAATTCAATCAATGTGGTGGAAGAAGCTCTTAGCTTTTATTGTCGGCCCAGATCTGTGGACACCAAAGGGGTTGGCACTATGAAAAAGTTAGCACTATCTAGGCCTAGGGCTATGTGGGCCTGTTTCCATAGTGACAGACTTCGAGTCTGGCTCACAAGGTTAATAGTGACCTACCTAGCCTTCCCCATCTACTGACAAGGTTTTCTTTGTTCTTGGGTTCTTCTCAGATTATTAATTCATTATTCATAGGAACTCTGCAATGTTTGTGTCAATGGGTACACTTGAATCCCTTTACCCAGATCAGCTTTTCCCAAACTCGGTCCTGGGGACTCCAAGGAGTGCACATTTTGGTTTTTGCCCTATCACTACACAGTTGATTCAAATAATCAAAGCTTGATGAGTTGATTATTTGAATCAGCTGTGTAGTGCTAGGACAAAAAACCTAAATGTGTTTGGGAAACACTGACCTACAATAGATAGTGGTTTGTGTTAAGGCCATTGTCATAAACTGACTTCCAGTTATCATGACATCTGTGAAATCGCTTTAACACTGTTATGAAAGCCTTATGATGAAAGATTCAAGCCAGGGAGTTTAACCATGCTTTTCTTCTCTCCTGTCCCATCAGTCCATCCATGAGGCGGTGGCCCTCGTGCAGCGTTTCCCTTTCTCCTCGTCCCTCCAGCGGATGAGTGTGGTGACGGTGAATCCTGAGGGACAGTCGTCCCTCGCCTTTATCAAAGGGGCCCCAGAGATGGTGGCCAGCCTCTGCCTGAGAGAAAGCGGTATGGAAGAGAGAGGGAGACAGAGTGAAGAGAGCTATGAATTGAAATAGATATTTCACAGAAATAATAAGTTGCTGTAAGATTAGCATTGGCACTGGTTTGTGATGTAATTGTGTTTTAAGTCTGTCTTTTTTTGGTTATTGTTTACTTCTACTGTCTTTCTTTTAACCCGTGACTTGCAGTGCCTGCACAATTCTCAAACACCCTGCGTACTTTCGCAAGTGACGGCTTCAGGGTGCTAGCTCTCGGCTACAAAACACTGTATGGGCAGACTGACTTGAGCACCATTGAACGGTAGGACATTTTTATGAAGAACATCAAATGGGGTTATGTCCCTTCTAGCTACTACCCAAGTCCTCAATTAATTCTTCTAAACCTGTGCCTATAGCTCCGCTGGTGAACTATCATGTCAGTAGGTGTTGATGGAGCTGTGTTGGTGTCCACAGGGGAGAGGTAGAGCGAGACATGCAGTTCCTGGGTCTGCTGGTGATGAAGAATCTGGTCAAGCCGGAGAGTGCCGAGGTCATAACTACCCTCAGATTGGCACATCTTCGTACCGTCATGGTCACTGGTATGAATAGCATATCTCTTTTCTGTCTTTGTAACCCAAACATAATTAGACTATTATAAATATCAGTCATGGCCATAGAGGACCGCAGTGTACAGGATTTTTTTCCCCCCAGGAGGGTTAGTGCTGGTGTCGTGACGTTGTATTAGTTAATGTGACGACTGTTGTTCATCGAATGATTACAAGTTTCTAATTGTGTGATTATCTGAATCAAGCAATTATTAACTCATTAACCTGGGGCACCATGGGAAAACTAGTTTTTATTGAGTTTCTATTTCCCAGATTAACTCAAAGAATATCAGAATATCAATTTTGCAACAGCCGCTAATTAACCAGTTACCTCTACCAATCTCATTCTGAACGTCGTATAGCCCGTGAATCTGCACGGACCCGGGTCTCACCAATGAGTTCGTACCACACCAATCTTAGTTGAATATTTATTTACTAAAAAGCTAAAATGATGATAAAAGATACACATAGACAAAACACATTATAGGCTATTGATTAGAACTTAGTATAACGGGTCAACACACTATGGCGCGTGTTACCCAAAATGGGGATTTCAAAGAGGGAGAGAAAAAAAATTAAGTACACGAGAGAAATATACATTTGGGTGAATTTGTCAGCTATGCTTATTCTAACCCTAGCCCTGCCCCAAACTGTCACTCTTATGGGTCAGAATATAATGATGTAATTACGTGGGGTAGACCTCCGAGGATGCTCTGCGTGGACCGTTAAGGGGACCGTTCAGCTGCTCGATGACGCACTTCTCCTGCGCACCTCTCTGATCGTCCTCCCGTTGTCAGTGTCCTTTTGGCTTAGGAGTCTGTTCCCTCACCCTTGGAAGGGGTCTTCTGAGGACAGACAGCTCTGTAGCTCAGAGCTCACAGCATAGGAATGAAACCTTTTAGATACCACGATTCGATGGGAGATGGAGTCTAGGTGGTTTGACTTGAATTCACCCGCTTAGACACAGCTACTCATCCGTAGCTTGGGTAGAAAAGGATATCTTTGTCTTCAAACTTGTGTTGCGTTCTGGGTTCGTTGCCTTTTTAGACCTTGGCTGCAGCTTGGGTCACGTAGTCTTCTCTGTGAATTCTTTACTCACAGGTTTTTTACCCTTGGGTCAGAAGTGGGCGTAACCACCTTGAGGGCAAGTTCTAGATTTCACTCAAATCCAATTTTAGACAACTAACTTAACATTTCATCTTTACCAAAACATTCCCTTTGATTTGGACATTTTCCACACAACGTACGATGTATAAACATCAAACATATACTAGGAAAACTCTTCACGTTTCAATGTTTTCGTAATAACGTCCTCTATTAACCTTTAATAACAAAAATGACATACATTTTCATATTCCATCTATTGTCATGACCACCATTGTGGCTGACGGAAACCATTGTTCCAAAGTCCCTTTATTTCATGTTTAATGTTCTGAGGCTGGTTCTCCATAGTAACAGGACAAAGGAATTTGTCTGTGGCCTGAGATTTACCAGGGGCGTGAGGGGTCATAAAACCCCCCACATCTTCAGACCCCTAGATCTCTCCTCCTCTGTTGGGGTTGAGAGATAATCTGTAGGGTTGTGGTCTCCTGTAACCTGAGCTGATCAGGACAGTCATGACACTGGGCTAGAACAAAACATGCACATGCTATGGCCCTCCAGAGCAACCCACTCTAAGGCATACACTCTTAAGTCCAATCCTCTCACTCAAAAATATTACAGTATGTCCCACAGCAGGCCATCTAGTCTAAGTATTTATTTTCCTACTTCACAGGTGACAACGTTCTGACTGCAGTCAATGTGGCTCGAACCTGTGGGATGTTGGGCTCAAACGAGAGGGTGATTTTTGTTCACGCCACCCCCCAGACGGCCCAGTCTCTGCCCTCACTGCGCTTCCACCTGGGGGAAGGAGGGACGGAGGACACAGCTACACAGAGCTCCATAGACATGTACACTCAGGTTTGTCTTTACCTCATGCTAGGGCGATTCGTAACTTCCACTTAAGTCAAAATTTCACTTGGTCATTCATAAGGCTGTTACGGTGACCGTATTACCGCCACACCAGCGGTCACGAGTCATGATGACATTCAAATTCCATGTGACCGCTGAGTCACGATAATTAGGCTTCTGATAGTCATTAGTAGCCTACCAAACTTTCTAACTGCCTGGTACTCAGCACTCTATTGTCACTTTAATCACTCTGACATCAATATAAATGTAATCAAAAACTTATTGAGAGCCCATGAGCTCTTGTTGTGCAACATTTCTATAGGCTATGCACTTGCATGAGAAAACAGAGTGATGGCCTCTATTAAAAATAGAAGGATCCCATAAGCTTTCTATAGGTTAGCCCTACTATATTTATTTCTAAACTTTCCTAATATTAAGCACATTGCTCATCTTTACAACAGGAGTATAGCCTATCTGGCTTGCATAAAAATTAACCACGGGAAAGCATCCTCCATTTGCTATTTAAGTGCATAGATGACATGTATTTTTTGCCCCTGTTTTGAGACAGGTGCATGATAATCGTCCATTCGAAATCAAAATGAATTTCACACACATCATTTAGTATGTGTAAAGATGAGATAAAATCAAGAACAATCTAATGGGTAACAATATTGGCCTATCACATAGGCCATTATATATATATTATATATATATATATTATATATATATTATCACTTGGGAAATATGCCCAGTTTAAGGCAAGAAACAGGCATAACTATTTTTTTTACTTTTACAAATCATCGTTGCACACCTCATGTTGCCTGGCCTATACGTTTTGATTAGGTTTGTATCGCAACTAAAGTGGCCAAATAACTTCTTAAAATGAAACACATTAATCGGCTTTACAACGTGTGTAGAGCCTTAACTGGCATGCATACGCAGCATGTGAGTTTCAAGTTTGGGGAAGATTATTTTCACCATAAAAATGCACTACCTATTTGAACATTTTTTTTATTTGACCTCTATTTAACTAGGCAAGTCAGTTAAGAACAAATTCTTATTTAGAATGACAGCCTACCCTGGCCAAACCTTAACCCGGATGACGCTGGGCCAATTGTGCGCCGCCTTATGAGACTCCCAATCACGGCTGGTTGTGATACAGCCTGTAATCGAACCAGGGTCTGTAGTGATAACTCTAGCACTGAGATGCAGTGTCTTAGACCGCTGCGCCACTCGGGAGCCAAAAGGGGATGCAGCCGGGAAATTCGAGGCATTATCAAGTGCTTTTAAAATTGTGAATGAGAGACTGATGAAGTGTGTACAGCCTGCGCATAAACAAAAGGCAGAGCTCATGCCTTTTATGCAACTTTTGTCAAATCATCATTAGTCGCATCATGCAGCCTTAGAATGTATTAAAAAATCATAACATATAGGACAATATTTGTATCACAACTAAAGTTACATAAATAACTAAATTAAGCATATAGGAGTGCCTGTTTCTCTCCCTCAAATCGTTTGGAGAATATCCTTTCTATTTTATTCAGCTATGTTCAGTTGTTTTCTTCGTACTATAAAATAATGCCACAGAATTCTAAGCAAATCTTGTCTGCTAAAGGAACCAGTGTAGCCCACAGCCATATGGCAGAGCCAGATCAGGACCTAATATAAGGACAACTTAGAGTATGATATTCTGTTCTTCTGAAATAGACTACATTTTCTTCATAACATGTTTCTTTAGACCTGTTTAAAATAAGTAATGTCTTTATTGTGATGGTGTAGGCTATATTACATGGATTTATTAGACTTTTTAAAATGTAGATGTTCCAAAGGTCTGCAACGGTGGTTTGTAGGCTGTGCATGGAAGCCAGGAGAAGCTACATGTTTTTATGTTAATTAACGGTCAATTATAGTGAGACTGGCAGTTATTTGCTTGACAATCATTGGCTGACAAAATTTCATGACTGCCACAAGTCTAGTCATGCATTGATGTCAATGGGAGACTAAGTGAAACATTTTAGGAAGTGGAAGTTAGGATCCACCCCACTGTTCTTTCATGTTATAATTTTATTTTGAGACAGACCTATTCCTTGTGCCATACCTATTACGAAAGGTACTGTTTGTAATACTCCAGTTCACCGCCCCTTGCTTTCTCAGGGTCTGTACCAGGGTGTTATCAACTATCACCTGGCCATCAATGGAAAGTCCTTCTCCGCGCTGTGTGACCACTTCCCTGAGTATCTGCCAAAGGTGAGGCCACCTTCCCATTGTCCACTCAACTCAACAGCCACCCAGTTAGCTGAATAGTTTTAACACATACTGGGGAAATGGTTCTGAATGGTCAGTTATTGTGTAGAATAGACAATGCATTATGAGTGCGTTGTGTTTTCAGGTGTTGATGCGGGGAACGGTCTACGCACGGATGGCCCCTGAACAGAAGACTCAGCTGGTCACAGAGCTGCAGAAACTGAAGTAAGAGAGGGGGAGCAGAGGTGGAAAGAACAGAGGAAACCAGTCAGGGAAGAAGAGACCAGCCTAGAATGAGAGAGATGGAGGGTAGAGTCATGCATAGGGAAAAGGAGGAAGACACAAAGGAACTCGGTAGCAAATTAAGGTACATGAAAGGATAGATGGACAGACAGGCAGATTCTTCCATTGATTGGCTCTTTTCGGCACAGCTCGGTAGTGTGAAAAGGGAATAGTCCTAAGTTCTCACCCATTCACCCTCTCTCCTTCAATGTGTAGCTACCGTGTGGGCATGTGCGGAGACGGGGCCAACGACTGCGGAGCCCTAAGGGCCGCAGACGTAGGCGTGTCTCTGTCAGAGGCAGAGGCATCCGTGGCCTCTCCCTTCACCTCCAAGTCAGACAACATCAGCTGTGTGCCTCTACTCATCCGGTAAGGACACCACACTCTGTTCAAGAGTAGCCTGACATCCAACAGTAATGAGTACTGTAATGTCAAAGGAAAAATAATATGTGCCGTTGTCATTCTTTTTAACAAGGGTGATTCTTCCTCTGTCTCACAGGGAGGGCCGGTGTTCTCTGGTGACATCATTCAGTCTCTTCAAGTACATGGCCTTGTACAGTCTCATCCAGTTCTCCTCTGTGCTCATCCTCTACACTGTGAGTTCTGCCAAGCTTATAGTGTTTCTTTACCCCTGGAAAGAAAGACAGGAGATATGCCAGATAATGTGTGCAGTAGTTTGGAGGGGTTCATTGTGCATACGTTCTCATGTTTCATCACTTTAGCAAAAACATGCTATAGTCTTTTAAACTGAATTATTGTATGTACAGTTGAAGTCAGAAGTTCACATTAAAACTATTTCAACCACTCCACAAATTTCTTGTTAATTAACAAACTATAGTTTTGGAAAGTCGGTTAGGACATCTACTTTGTGCATGACACAAGTTTTTTCCAACAATTATATACAGACAGATTATTTCACTTATAATTCACTGTATCACAATTCCAGTGGGTCAGAAGTTGACTGTGCCTTTAAACAGCTTGGAATATTCCAGAAAATGAAGTCATGGCTTTAGAAGCTTCTGATAGGCTAATTGACATAATTTGAGTCAATTGGAGGTGTACCTGTGGATGAATTTCCAAATGCCTGAAGGTACCACGTTCATCTGTACAAACAATAGTACGCAAGTATAAACACCATGGGGCCATGCAGCTGTCATACCGTTCAGGAAGGAGACACATTCTGTCTCCTAGAGATGAACGTACTTTTGTGTGAAAAGTCAAATCAAATCAATTCCAGAACAACAGCAAAGGACCTTGTGAAGATGCTGGAGGAAACAGGTACAAAAGTACCTATATCCACAGTAAAACGAGTCCTATATTGACATAACCTGAAAGGCCGCTCAGCAAGGAAGAAGCCACTGCTTCAAAATCGACATAAAAAATCCAGACTACTGTTTGCAACTGCACATGGGGACATAGATCATACTTTTTGGAGAAATGTCCTCTGGTCTGATGAAACAAAAATAGAACTGTTTGGCCATAATGACCATCGTTATGTTTGTAGGAAAAAGGGGGATGCTTGCAAGCCGAAGAACACCATCCCAACCGTGAAGCACTGGGGTGGCAGCATCATGTTGTGGGGGTGCTTTGCTACAGAAGGGACTGGTGCACTTCTCAAAATAGATGGCATCTTGAGGAAAGAAAATGATGTGGATATATTGAAGCATCATCTCAAGACATTAGTCAGGAAGTTAAAGCTTGGTCGCAAATGGGTCTTCCAAATGGACAATGACCCCAAGCATACTTCCAAGGTTGTGGCAAATTGGCTTAAGGACAACAAAGTCAAGGTATTGGAGTGGCCATCACAAAGCCCTGACCTCAATCCCATAGAAGATTTGTGGGCAGAACTGAAAAAGCATGTGCGATCAAGGAGGCCTACAACTCTGACTCATTTACACCAGCTCTGTCAGGAGGAATGGGCCAAAATTCACCCAACTTATTGTGGGAAACTTATGGAAGGCTACCCGAAACATTTGACCAAGTTTAACAATTTAAAGGCAATGCTACCAAATACTAATTGTGTGTATGTAAACTTCTGACCCACTGGGGATGTGATGAAAGAAATAAAAGCTGAAATAAATCATTCTCTCTACTATTTTTCTGACATTTCACATTCTTAAAATAAAGTGGTGATCCTAATAAAGTGGTGATCCGAATTTTTACTTGGATTAAATGTCAGGAATTGTGTGAAACTGAGTTAAAGTATTTGGCTAAGGTGTCTGTAAACTTCCGACTTCAACTGTATCTAACAGGCACAACATTTGTCTGGATCTGTAGAATGCCTTGGAATGTTATTTTACCCTCCCCCACCTATAGCATGTGTTGATTCTATTTTGTGTACCCCATTCAGGAGAAGACTAACCTGGGCGACCTGCAGTTTCTGTTCTTTGACATGGTCCTGGTGACGCTGCTGGCTATCGTCATGGGGAAAGGGGGCCCAAGCACAGAGCTGCACCCCCAGCGGCCCCCAGCCAGCTTGCTGGCGCTGCCAGTCCTGGCTAGCCTTACGCTGCACACCCTGCTTCTCATCCTGGGCCAGGTGTCTGCTCTGCTGATCACCACCTCCCAGGACTGGTAAGAACCATTTATGAATAGTGATTATGATCAGCTAGATTTGTATAGCACCTTTTAATACTGTATAATATTTAGGGCTGTCCCCGACAACAACACAAAAAAAATGTTAGTCGACCGAGAGCCATCTGTTTGATTGGTCGACATTTTAAAACGTGTATTTTTCCATATTTAGACACAGCCTATGTTTGAATGAATCAACTATATGTAGGTTACTGAGCTTGTTAAGACACAAATGAGGGCGCCAGAGATCAATATAGCCTAACCAGAAGAAAAATAACCTGTTCCCGGGCCATCCTCCCACGCTGCAGATTTTGCTGTTATGCTCCTGAAGTTGCCGTTAACACCAGCAGACGGCAACCTTTTGCATTTGGAGTGCCAAGTTATCGTACCAGTTCTACTAATCTTTGTGCCAGTTATGATTTTCATATGCACATTTCTGTGGAACAGTTTCATTTATAAAGTTTTCATATTTCAAAATCAATGTCATGTGGTTCATTAAAATTATATCTAAATGAAAATTATACCAATGTAAAAGTAACTTCTATTGCCATTGCCAAAATGTGAAAATAGCCTACATAAAGCCAACTAATAAAAAACTTGCAGCCCGCAGGTAGAAAATATTCTGATAAATATCCTATAAATCACATTGGCTACGCATGGCCTGTCTGCAAGAAACCTAAAACATTGTATCAACTATTGTATTAACTTGGTCTGGTGGGAAGCTTGTGCTAGCAAACTTGCAACATTGTAGAAAATATTCTGAGCCCTTAGTTTCCAGCGCCAGTGAGCTTCGGACAGACAGTGCAGTAGGCATTTTAGCGCAAGGGATAAGAAGTAATCCGGTATGCCTATTTTATGACATTTCCACCAGATCACAGCACAACTTTTTTTCCCCTTTCATGCTGAGTGGTATTCGAAAGGGAGAGTTGGAAAGATTTTTCAAATAGGCGATGTTGAGGAACTATTGTCAACAGGGCCGGCAAAAATCTGCCACCCCCCCAATAGGTTTGGCGTTGGGCCAATTTATTTCTCAGCTAAAAGTCGGAGGAACAGAAAATAATAGCAGCCCAATTAATAGGCCTATGCTACAAATTAAACACCATTTTTAACACATCTGGTTAGTAGGCTATATAATCAGTTCAATGTCAATAACATAGCCTAATATCTTCAATCTGATTACATTGATAAAATCACCAATGCCCTGGACGTTCTGCCGCCCTAGGCGAGACAAAAATAATTACATCTTAGACATCCCTATGAATCTAAGCATGGCACCTTTCTACCCAGACAGAGGCTGTACTGACACAGAAAACTGTAAGATTCAACTGCTGGCTACTCGTCCGTTGTATAAACCCAAAACATAAGTGCTTCCCTTAAAGCTGCCTGGATTTAAACAAACATCTTCTCTTTCCAGAAAGAGAAAAGCTCAATTAATAGGGTCAATTTTATTTGTCTTGTCTCCTCGATTATTATAGGCTGCAGTTTTAGCTTCAGATTGTCATAGAGAGGAATCAATATATCCCCATATGCATCAGTCACATCTTTTGCGGGCATTTTAGAGCTTGTTTCTACCATAAGGCATCTCCGAGTTAAGCATAGCTATAGAACGCTTGATATAATCTGGATACGTTTTATGATTTTATTTCGACAGTATTTGGCTATACAGACATCTATGAATAGGATAATTGTGTCTGTCAAACAGGTAGGCTTACCACTTATTTTTTGGAAGATGAAGAAATAGGCTCCAATTATATATGCAATTCTATGTTTATGCCCATAAAAATGTTTGGTGCACGCGTGCACATATAGGAGGTCCCTTACCAGGCAGAAGATAATTTTACTTTAACCTCTGCATTGGGGAGTTACAATGTTGCTATCACTATGCAACCTACTACCTATAGTAGGAAACCGAGTTTCTTAATAATAATATCCCACCTGTTATCTTGGCACGACCCCATAATTGTTACAATTACAATAAAAAATAACACTTTCATATAACATATTTAACATACAGTTGAAGTCGGAAGTTTACATACACCTTAGCCAAATAAATTTAAACTCAGTTTTTCACAATTCCTGACATTTAATCCTAGTAAAAATTCCCTGCCTTAGGTCAGTTAGGATCACCACTTTATTGTAAAAATGTGAAATGTCAGAATAATAGTAGAGAGAATTATTTCAGCTTTTATTTATTTCATCACATTCCCAGTGGGTCAAAAGTTGACATACATTTCAATTAGTATTTGGTAGCATTGCCTTTAATTTTTTTTAAACTTGGGTCAAATGTTTCGGGTAGCCTTCCAAAACCTTCCCACAATAAGTTGGGTGCATTTTGGCCCATTCCTCCTGACAGAGCTGGTGTAACTGAGTCAGGTTTGTAGGCCTCCTTGCTCGCACACGCTTTTTCAGTTCTGCTTTTCTATAGGATTGAGGTCAGGGCTTTGTGATGGTCACTCCAATACCTTGACTTTGTTGTTCTTAAGCCGTTTTGCTACAACTTTGGAAGTATGCTTGACGTTATTGTCCATTTGGAAGACCCATTTGTGACTGAGCTGACTGATGTCTTGAAATGTTCCTTCAATATATCCACATAATTTTCCTCCCTCATGATGCCATCTATTTTGTGAAGTGCACCAGTCCCTACTGCAGCAAAGCACCGCCACAACATGATGCTGCCACCCCAGCGCTTCACAGTTGGGATGGTGTTCTATGATCTTTGTTCCTATGTGCAGTTGCAAACCGTAGTCTGGCTTTTTAATGGCGGTTTTGGAGCAGTGGCTTCTTCCTTGCTAAGCGGCCTTTCAGGTTACGTCGAAATAGGACTCATTTTACTGTGGATATAGATACTTTTGTACCTGTTTCCTCCAGCATCTTCACAAGGTCCTTTGCTGTTGTTCTCGGATTGATTTGCACTTTTCGCATCAAAGTACTTTAATCTCTAGGAGACAGAACGCGTCTCCTTCCTGAGCAGCATGACGGTTGCGTGGTCCCATGGTGTTTATACTTGCGTACTATTGTTCGTACAGATGAATGTGGTACCTTCAGGCGTTTGGAAATTGTTCCCAAAGATGAACCAGACTTGTGGAGGTCTACAATTTTTAGATTTTCCAATGATGTCAAGCAAAGAGGCACTGAGTTTGAAGGTAGGCCTTGAAATACATCCACAGGTACACCTCCAATTGACTCAAATGATGTCAATTAGTCTTTCAGAAGCTTCTAAAGACATGATATTTTCTGGAATTTTCCAAACTTTTTAAAAGCACAGTCAACTTAGTGTATGTTAACTTCTGACCTACTGGAATTGTGATACAGTGAGTTATAAGTGAAATAATCTGTCTGTAAACAGTTGTTGGAAAAACTACTTGTGTCATGCACAAAGTAGATGTCCTAAGTGACATGCCAAAACTATAGTTTGTTAACAAGAAATGTGTGGAGTGATTGAAAAACAAGTTTTAATGACTCCAACCTAAGTATATGTAATCTTCCGACTTCAACAGTATATATTTTAATATTCCTGTAGAACTGTAAAACAGAGTAAGATCATTTGAGCTTTGGAAACAAGTGCTTTCATAAATGCATGGTGGGCGTTATTTCGCTGGAGCATAAGCTTTATGTCATTGACCCAGCCTTAACGAATTGAGTTTATTTACATATCGAATTTGATTGTCCAACATCAGTTTCAGCATTTATTTATTTTGCCTCCGCTTATATTGGCCTCTTTCCTCTGCTGCATTGCAGTCAGTGATGTTTTTTCTCGGTAGCTGTCCATGGTCCTGAAGTCAAATCATCAGAGTTTGCTTAGACACCAGCCTGATCTCCTGCTCCTTCTACCTCTGGAAACTATCTAGGTGGTCATGCAACTTCTCATGCGAGCTGAGGAGGCGGAAAGCTTCTTCCAGTCCCTGGTTCCATCCCTGACCAGCGTAGATCTCCGTGAATGGCCGGGCCTTTTAGGCTTGTCATTCTCCACTCTGGTGGATGTACATTGCTGCACACTGATACATTTCACCAGCAAATTTATTTTGTTTAGAGATTGTGCCTCTTTTCTCATTTTTATTTTTAATATTTGCTTCCTGATAGTTTTTGTCTCTTAGACATGGTAGCAAATAGTTTAAAATCTCTATAGATTACTTTTAGCTAAAATTATATCCACTAGTAGTAGTTAGCTAACATTAACAGGCTAGGTTATGCTACTGCCTTAATCACTAATTGTTTGTCACACACAACACCCCCCCAAAAATACAATAATTGAATTGCCAGATTAATTTTTAATATTTCACAATTGGATAATCCCATATAAACATACACATCATCATAGCTACCAATGATAGTGGGAGTGAACTTCTGGAGAAGCGGGAATGGGGTGGGGACGGGAACTGCAGCAACGCTATGTTGGTGGCTGGGGTGCCGCGGGCGGTGTAGTGGCAGCTAATTGTCAAATTGCCAATTGTCAAACTTCCACCCCAAATTCAAGTGCCGCCATAGGTGGCCGCCTAATGGGAGGGCCGGCCCTGATTGTCATTATCAATGGATGTAAAAACAGACTTTGTTTACTTGCTGTTTGATGCAAAGAGAAAAATACTTTGAGAAGCTCCACAGTGATGGTGAGTTAAGAAAATCAGAAATAGTATCAGATCCCCAAATGGGTACATTTTATAGGCCTACATTTGCACTCAGGCCAGGTAGACTAGTCCTACTTCTATATGCGTAATCAGTTGCGTGTCCTTACTCAAGATTGACAAGAGCACCCCAAACAAAAGTCAATGAATACATTTCACAAATGGAATGAAATTAACAAACTTTTCTCACAAGTGTAGCCAAGGTTGTGCACTCTGCAAACAACGTGCCCACTCCGACAATGGCAACGGTAAGACTGTAATAATAATATATTGAATGCATTAACAGAAATAAACCAAACAAACATTGTAGATTAGGAATTAAAGGTAAATGTTCTACTGGTGATACTGGTGTGCCATCACCGCGGCCTCCGCAATAGATTCTGACAAGCGTGAATGAGACAGTTGTTGTCTTGTGTGCCATAATTGTTTTTATAAACATTTGCCACTGCTCGACTAAAAACAATCTTTATCGACCAACAACCTATCAATTAAACAATCAACCAGTCGACTAAATGTGGTCAGCCCTAATAATATTAGTAATTAGTGTTGGGGGATGAAAACAGTATCTCAATATAATTTTTGCCGATTTAAAAAAATAAATATATATGATACCGACTCCACTGATCTATTCTAAAAAATAAAATATTTGTTCTAATAATTGGTAGGTAGTTAACGTTAGCTACCTCTAGTTTAGTCGACTGTACCTGCTCCAAAACTCGTCCTATAGCTTGTTCTCTATGTTATTATTAAATGGTGAGCCAACATGTTTTTAGCACTTATTTCCATGGCTGGAAATATTTTTAAAACAATTTTTTTCATGGCTCTCTCTTGTCCATCTGAAGCAGACATGGTGTGCAATATGTTTGGAACATAGAATCCCAATAAAATCCTAATACATATTGTATCAGCACCGAAGTATTGTGATGTCCCTGACAATCCCAGCCCTATTCTTAATGACACAGAATAATGTTCTGATGTTTTGAGGAGGGGGAATTAAGGAGTTCTCATTGTAATAGATCCTTGAGAAGGACCAAAGGAATAATAAGAAGGGTTTTGGGTGTGACTCAGTCACATTGAGGTTTAAAATTATGTATCAAAAACACAGCAGCTCAATGACTTTCAACAAATGCAGTGCATTGTGGGGGAATGTCTAGGTAAATTAATATGAATTATTCCTCTCTTCATCCATCCTTTCAGGTTTGTTCCTCTCAATTCAACAATGTCAGGAGCAGCGAACCTGCCCAACCTTGAGGACACCAGTGTGTTTGACCTGTCAGGGTACCAGTACATCATCATGGCGGTGGTGGTGACTAAAGGATACCCCTACAAGAGACCTCTGTACTACAACGGTGAGGCACCAACCAAGGTGCTCCAGACATATCACATCATTCTTTGTGGGGTTCGGTAATGTTGTATGAACGTGCCTTGCAAATCAAAGCCACAAAAAAAGCACCTGTTGCTGGGTCTCCTTTCCCCTCCTTGACGTTCATTCAGTGTGCTGTAACGGATAGTTTACTTGATTGGTCAATTTAAAAAGTGGTTTTAAATCCACTTAACCAATGTTGAGGTACTTAACCATCTGACACTTAGATTTGAGTGAACTATCCCTTTAAGCAGTAAACTCTGATAATCACAGTAGCTGCCAAGGTCTCTTACATGATGCCCATCTTTTCTCTCTCTCCTAACAGTGGTTTTTGTGTGTGTGCTGCTGGTCTTGTTCGCTCTGATGAGTTGGCTGGTGCTAGCTCCCGTGCCTTTCCTGCGCAAGCTGCTGAAGCTTTACTACATCCCTGATATGAACTTCAAAATCCTGCTAGTGGCCCTGGCCGCACTCAACTTTGTCTTCTGCTTCCTATTGGAGGTAATGTATGCCTAGCCAACTCTAGGGCCCTGTTCTAAAAATTGTCCTTCCTTCCTTGAGGTAATCTCATGTTAGGATTCAGCGCTTAGTGAGTATGGTTACATGCACACAATAATGCGATTTATTGTGGATCGTCAGATTAATATAATAGTTTGATTAAAACATTTACGAACGATTTCCCCAAAAATCCTGTTTACATGGACACATCTGAAATCAGGCTACTTGATGGCACTCTGATAAATTCAGAGAAATCGGCAATCAAAATAAACTTCCTACCACATTGACCATGTTATTTTTCGGAAGCAAATTTTATTTTGAGTTTGGACATATAAAATGTGTATGTGAAAACTACTTCAAAGAGGCATACATTCAGTTGTTTCGAACTCACTTCACTTGTGCAAAAGCGGGAGACTCACTCGGCTGGAGCTAGCACATGCGCAGACCAAATACACTGCAGCAAGACTTGTCCTAATAATTAGACATTTGCTCAGAAAACCAGGGGCCTCTTATCAATATTGCGTAGAAACTATTCTAAAATACTACTTGAGAATATTCATAACATAGGAAAAAGTATGATGTGGTTTTGGAAAACGATATCTGATGAGCCGATCTGTACTTTCTACAAAAAAAAATCCCACCCGTCTCCAAAAACCGCACTCTCTGCGAAATGCAGTGTGTGCCAAATCTAATTCAATTTCCCATTATCGCAGTCTTTTATAGTATTTCAACAGCGGTTTCATTTTCACACGTGCCTCTAATTGAACAAATTACTGTACTTTATATGGATTGTTATTAGGGCTGTCCAACAAACAAAAAAATATTGGTTCACCGGAAGGGCATTCTTTTGAACATTTGATTTGTTTAAAAAAATATATATATATTTTTTTTATAGAATCAACTATATATGCATTGAGCTTGTCTGATGCTTTAAGCATACTGTTTGATGAAGTAAGACGCAAATTACCCAGAACATTAAGGAAGTTATATACAATTTAAAATACGACATGACATTACATTTTTGTATTTATTAGGGATCCCCATTAGCTACTCTTCCAGGGGTCCAAACACATTAAGGCACTTACATCACATAACATTATTACACCACTACATATCTACAATGTATGTGTGTGTAGAGTGTGTGCTAGTGCTTGTGTGCGTATGCGTGTGTCCGTACCTGTGTGTATCTTCACAGTCCCCGTTGTTCCATAAGGTGTATTTTTACCTGTTTAAAAAAAAACAAATCTGATTCTACTGCTTGCATCAGTTACCTGATGTGGAATAGAGTTCCATGTATCCATGGCTCTATGTAGTACTGTGTGCCCCCCATAGTCTGTTCTGGACTTGGGGATTGTGAAGAGACCTCTGGTGGCATGTCTTGTGTGGTATGCATGGGTGTCCGAGCTGTGTGCTAGTAGTTTAAACAAACAGCTCGGTACATTCAGCTTGTCAACACGTCTTACAAAAACAAGTAGTGACGAAGTCAATCTCTCTTCCACTTTGAGTCATGATAGATTGACATGCGTATTATTAATGTTAGCTCCCTGTGTACTTTTCCTAAGTCCCTCTTTGTGGCATCTGACCACACTACTAAACAGTAGTCCAGGTTTGACAAAATTAGGGCCTGTAGGACCTGCCTTGTTTATAGTGTTGTTAAGAAGGCAGAGCAGCGCTTTATTATGGACAAACTTCTCCACATCTAAGATACTGTTGTATCAATATGTTTTGACCATGACAGTTTACAATCCAGGGTAACTCCAAGCAGTTTAGTCACCTCAACTTCCTAAATTATTACATTTATTATAAGATTTAGGTTTTAGTGAATGATTTGTCCCAAATACAATGTTTTTAGTTGGAAATATTTAGGAAAAATGAATTCCTTGCCACCCATTCTGAAACTAACTGCAGCTTTTTGTTAAATGTTGCCGTGATTTCACTCTGTAGTAGCTGACGTGTATAGTGTTGAGTCATCCGCATACATAGACACACTGGCTTTACTCAAGGCCAGTTGCATGTCATTAGTAAAGATTGAAAAAAGTAAGGGGCCTGATTCTACCAGGATTATGTTGGAGATGCTTCCATTAAAGAACGCCCTCTGTGTTATATTAGACTGTTAACTCTTTATCCACAATATGGCAGGGGGTGTAAAGCCATAAAACATATGCTTTTCCATCAGCAGACTATGATCGATAATGTCAAAAGCCGCAAAAAAACTCCCTCAATCTTTCTCTCAGCCAATCATCAGTCATTTGTGTAAGCGCTGTGCTTGTTGAGTGTCCTCCCTATAAGCGTGCTGAAAGTCTGTTGTCAATTTGTTTACAGTAAAATAGTATTGTGTCTGGTCAAACACCATTTTTTCCAAACGTTTATTAAGGGTTGGTAAAAGGCTTATTGGTCGCCTATTTTAGCCAGTAAAGGGGGCTTTACTATTCATGGTTATCGGAATTACTTTTGCTCCCCTCCAGGCCTAAGGACACACTTTCTTATAGGCTTAGATTGAAGATATGGCAAATAGGAGTGGCAATATCAGCCGCTATTATCCTCAGTAATTTCCCATCCAAGTTGTTAGATCCCGGTGGCTTGTCGTTGTTGATAGATAAATTATTGTTTAACTTCTTCCACACTCACTTTTATGGAGTTCAAAATTACAATGCTTGTCTTTTTCATAATTTGATCAGTTATACTTGGCCCCCCCAAAAATGAAATGGTAATTTGGCTATCATAAAGAAGTACAAATGCCATGTTGGTCTGGACCAGACTGCCGAATCGAGGCAAAGGTAAGAATCTCTGGATTAACTATCTAATGTTACCTAAATGTAGTAATGAATAAATTGGCAAAATGTCTTTAAATTGACAATTCTGTGAATGGTCTTGTGCAAGTTATGTATTTTTGTTTACTTTGATGCTCATTAGCATTTTCGAATCAATGTAAATAGAGCCAAATATATTGACATAAGTCGATAGACACTGCCACGGTGAGCCTACATGAAACACTGCCCTTATTTTAAGTCTTTCTAAAAATCCTCTATGGGGGAAAAAACAATTAGAACCATTTCCCTGTTTGACAGCTAGGTTTTATGCGTATTATGACACACACCTCCACTGTGGGGCTCTATAAGCTAAACAAGGAGTCAGCAAAGATTTTTCTCATGTGAAATGTCAATTTCTCTTGCCAGTTATGGTTTTCATATGCACAGTTTAATTTAAATGTATAATGTCTTCGCATCTTAAAATCCTTGTCATGTGGTTATCTAAATGAAAATGATAAACCTAAAAAGTAACTTCTATTGCCAACTGTGTAAAAATTTCCTATAAAGCAAACAAATACGATCATTGCAGCCTGTAATTATAAAATATCCTGATAAAAATAAATATCCTATAAATCACATTGGCTGTGCATGGCCCTGTCTGCAACGAACTTGAAACGTTGTTTCAGCTATTTTGGGCCGAAGGATCAGAGAATTACATTTTTCCCTTTCACGCTAAGTGGTTATCGAAAAGGAGAGGACTGTAAAGATTTTTCAAATACATTGAGGAACTATTGTCATTCTCAATGGATATAAAAACTGACTTTGTTTGCTTGCCGTTTGAGGTAAAGAAAACATTAGCCTACTTTGAAAAGCTCCACAGCTCATTAGTGGTAGTGCGTTAAGCCAATCAGAAATACTATCAGATCCCCAAATGGAAACATCTATATGCATACATTTGCGAGCATATAGGCCTACTTCTACCTGATTGTGAACGTCCTTACTCAACATTGACAGGAGCACTCCAAACAAAGACTGACTAAGTTGACTTGTTTCTCAAAAGTGTAGCATAGCAGAGCACACAACCTAACAATATAATAATATATTGAATGCATTAACAGAAATTACCGTAGACAAACAAACAGATTAGGAATTAACGGTAAATATACTACTGGTGATATGGGGAATTGATAGATGCAAACAATTCACACAACGATGTTATGAAACAATGAATGTACACAAATTGTCGGGAGAGCGCGGATTCTGGAGAGAGAGGTGCATTGTGCATTTTAGCCACACTACACTTCTTCTTGTACTGTGCCATCCCCGTGACCTCCACAATGGATTAAAGACAATTTATGCTTGAGACGTAAATATGGTTGGTGGCTTCGTTGGTGTGACGCAATTGCAGAACCTCTGGAGGCCAAATCAAGGCCGAGGGCTCCTTATAGCCCCGCATTGACATGATTGGTTGATGGTAGGTGTGGTGCGGGAGGTCCTGTATGAACACGAACTCACTTCTTTGACAATAGCTCTACTCCACGATGTGCAAAATGTATGTTTGCTCAGACTTCTGCGGAGGCCTCATCACAGTAAATGCTGTACGGCCACTGCAGATGTCAAATTGACCATGCAGAGCCTTTGTCTCAGTCTCCGCTATGGATTAGTTCCCTCAGATGGGTGCAAATAAGACAGGTCTCCCGTGTGCCATGAAAAAATATATACTTGCTTGGTCGACTGACCAGTCGACTATTTGGGTTCAGCTCTAATTATTATCGTAGCAAATCCACTGTGGTCAAATTATGTGATATAGCCTGACCAGATGCAGTATGTTGCATGAATTCACAATGAAAATGCAATGAAGTAGAAAAAATGTATATTATTACTCACAATTTCACACATTTTCCCCATTCTACGCTTGACAAATAGTTCCCTTATTCCACCACTTGGCATTGTGCCTACGCATGGCTGTGCGTGAAATGTATGCACTCAAGCAAATGTTCATATTGATAAATCACATTTTGTGTGGAAATGATTCCAGACATGGTTTACGCAGATTTGTGCCAACGCATGATTGATAAGAGGCCCCATATGCTTACTTTGAACTTGACCTTAAGCCAATTAAGATAAGCAGAGTAAGGTGTTTACGTGACTATTGCATAATCTGCATACTGCCATAATCAGTTTAATATCAAATTATTACTATGCATTTAAACGTACTCAATGACTGTGTGACTATATCCTACTGGCTCTCCTGTAGATGCTGATAGACCGAGGTATGCTGAACTGCCTGCGTCTGCTCCGAGGGAGGCGCCAGTCCAAGAAGCAGTACAAGCGCCTAGACGTCCTCCTGTCAGATTCTCCCTCCTGGCCCCCCCTGGACCAACCACTAGTCCCTTCCCAGTGCACAGTCATTGGCCTGAGCTAGCATCAGCCTCTCCTCCCATTGCACAATATTGAGAGATTTGATTATCTGGCCCAGGTTGCCTCGGTGGGAGGAATCTAAACCGATAGCATTAGTTTTGGAACCCTGCTGCCTCCTGGGGATGAGTCAGCCAAGTGCCCAGCTCTGTCCGATGGCGAAGTCGGCTCTAAACAAAAGTGATGTAGGTGAAGTAATGAGTAGGATTCTGTGTTCACATGTAAAAGTGATTGCTTTAGATTAACGCTTTCTGTCTTCCCAATGAAAGTTAGAAAATTCTAACATTTTATCGATAAACCATGCTCCATTGTTGACATGACCGAGCGGTGCAGATTACTCTTCAATTTGATAAAGGCGCTCCTCCCTCACTGCTTTCGCCCATTTACATCACAAGCCATAGACCGGTGAACCGTGGTTCATTTTAATCGAACTCTCTCAATATTTCCCCAGCCAAAGAGTGCCTAGGATCTGAGCCACATCCACAATGTCGCAGTGAGGACCGTGAACAAACCTCTGAAGTCTGTTTCACACATTTTTCCTTTTCAACAGCAGTGTGAAGTACAATACTGTGCCACTGGGCTGCCGAGTGGTGCAAGGCACTGCATCTCAGTGTTAGGTGTCACTACAGACCCTGGTTCGATTCCAGGCTGTATCACAACTGGCCGTGATTGGGAGTCCCATAGGGCGGCGCACAATTGGCCCAGCGTTGTCCGGGGTAGGCCATCATTGTAAATTAGAATTTGTTCTTAACTGATTTGCCAAGTTAAATAAAATAAATACCAGCCAGTGATATAAGATTATGAAAAGCTCAAAATTTCAATAGTATTAGGAATAAAACTATTTTTTAAATGTTCTTGTCAGGTTGTATTAATGTTTCTCAGAGGTAGGTGGTTGCAACACTTTAGAGAAAAGTGAAATGTTTACAAGAGAGCTAATTTGATCCCATCAATGTGTTCAATACGGGACACCAATGGACAACAAATGTGGATGTTATACAGTGGGGCCAAAAAATATTTAGTCAGCCACCAATTGTGCAAGTTCTCCCACTTAAAAAGATGAGAGAGGCCTCTAATTTTCATCATAGGTACACTTCAGCTATGACAGACAAAATGAGAAAAAAAAATCCAGAAAATCACATTGTAGGATTTTTTTATGAATGTATTTGCAAATTATGGTGGAAAATAAGTATTTGGTCAATAACAAAAGTTTATCTCAATACTTTGTTATATACCCTTTGTTGGCAATGACAGAGGTCAAAATGTTTTCTGTAAGTCTTCACAAGGTTTTCACACACTGTTGCTGGTATTTTGGCCCATTCCTCCATGCAAATCTCCTCTAGAGCAGTGATGTTTTAGGGCTGTTGCTGGGCAACACAGACTTTCAACTCCCTCCAAAGATTTTCTATGGGGTTGAGATTTGGAGACTGGCTAGGCCACTCCAGGACATCGAAATGCTTCTTACGAAGCCACTCCTTCGTTGCCCGGGCGGTGTGTTTGGGATCATGAGGTTTTCACTCAAAATCTCACGATACATGGCCCTATTCATTCATTTCTTTACACAGATCAGTCGTCCTGGTTCCTTTGTAGAAAAACAGCCCCAAAGCATGATGTTTCCACCCCCATGCTTCACAGTAGGTATGGTGTTCTTTGGATGCAACTTAGCATTCTTTGTCCTCCAAACACGACGAGTTGAGTTTTTACCAAAAAAGTTCTATTTTGGTTTCATCTGACCATATGACATTCTCCCAATCTTCTTCTGGATCATCCAAATGCTCTCTAGCAAACTTCAGACGGGCCTGGACATGTACTGGCTTAAGCAGGGGGACACGTCTGGCACTGCAGGATTTGAGTCCCTGGCAGCGTAGTGTGTTACTGATGGTAGGCTTTGTTACTTTGGTCCCAGCTCTCTGCAGGTCATTCACTAGGTCCCCCTGTGTGGTTCTGGTATTTTTGCTCACCGTTCTTGTGATCATTTTGACCCCACGGGGTGACATCTTGCGTGGAGCCCCAGATCGAGGGAGATTATCAGTGGTCTTGTATGTCTTCCATTTCCGAATAATTGCTCCCACAGTTGATTTCTTCAAACCAAGCTGCTTACCTATTGCAGAATCAGTCTTCCCAGCCTGGTGCAGGTCTACAATTTTCTTTCTAGTGTCCTTTGACAGCTCTTTGGTCTTGGCCATAGTGGAGTTTGGAGTGTGACTGTTTGAGGTTGTGGACAGGTGTCTTTTATACTGATAACAAGTTCAAACAGGTGCCATTAATACAGGTAACGAGTGGAGGACAGAGGAGCCTCTTAAAGAAGAAGTTACAGGTCTGTGAGAGCCAGAAATCTTGCTTGTTTGTAGGTGACCAAATACTTATTTTCCACCATAATTTCCAAATAAATTCATTAAAAATCCTACAATGTGATTTTCTGGATTTTTTTTCTTCTAATTTTGTCTGTCATAGTTGAAGTGTACCTATGATGAAAATGAAAGGCCTCTCATCTTTTTAAGTGGGAGAACTTGCACAATTGGTGGCTGACTAAATACTTTTTTGCCCCACTGTACGTATCATTTCTGTGGTGAAATCAATATCACTCTAAAATGTCATGGCCATTTTGAGATATAAAAGAAACGCAGTAGATTTTTTAATATATTTTTTTTATAAATAATTTTAATTAAATTGTAAAATTTACCGGCAGTTTTGTTCTCACTCAGAGCTTCACAAACCCTGTTGATCCTGTCTCCCCCTCTTAGTGTGGACAGAGGACTTTCAGAAAAACCTTAATATCCAGGGTTACTCTCTGCCATGTAAAGCTTTCACAACCAACATCGGATGAAAACTGAATAGTCAGTTGGGAGGTGATGTTACTGAACACTAGGTGAATGAATGGTTGATAGATACAGTACTATGAAAAAGTATTTTCCCCTTTAATTTGCTCTACTTTTGAATAGAGAATCAGAAAGGGGGCAAATACTTTTTCACATTTCTATCTGAAGCAGTAATGTTAGAGGCAACTGGACTCACCTGAGTTCTTTGGAATAGTGTGCTGATATTCCTCCCATTCAAAATATCATCATGGCATACTGAAGAGGCCAGAGGCTGACCACCTGACAGACTTGGGCTGACGCTCATGGATTCCTTTCATTCCAAACATACATTAATTTAACATTTGGGCACACTTTCAGATATCGGTGTAGCATTAAGTTTAAAGTAGGTACTCACTAAAGCTTTTATGGACATCAGTTTTTTTGCACTCGATCCCTCCCCAAAATACAGTCTGACATTGCACCTAAGTTCCTACTTCAGTGAAGTACATTAGAAGAAATGAACGCAGTTGACAGTGTGTGTGTGTATATATGATTCATCGATACGTATGCTACGAGGCTGGTAAAGTTGTATCGCACTTCACGTTACAGTGCTGGTCATAAAAAAGCAAGCTAGCTCATGGATGCAAACAATGTAGTTCTTCCCCAAAAACATAGCAAAACGACTATCTGTTTCAGTACTGTAGCTATAGTTAGCATCTAAAAATAGCCCTAATTTATAAGACAGTTCTTATTTGATTAATGGTGTTCGGACCCATCTGAAGCTAGCCACAATATAGGACTTTCCGGTTAGCCTTCAACATAAAAGTATGGCATAATTCTACTATTCGTATTCATTTGCATCACTGTCAATGACACGTATTTTGAATGCAAACAGCAAATTCCACTATTGTGTAATCCTTATTGTGGCTATCTTCATAACCCGGTCCAGTCGAGCCTCTAGCCAGATGAAGCTAGCTGGCTGCTTATAACGTTATCTTTTGGCAACAGGGTTCAGTAGCTAGGTAGCCTATGTATTTTCTAGTAGCCTATGTATTGCTAGTAGCCTATGTATTTTCATGAACTGAAGTTCAGTTTCAATAGGCGAACAACAAGTGGCTACCTAGCTAATACTTACAAGAATTCCTAAATCATTGCAAAGAGTAATGAAAATGACTGCAGTTTCTACTGGTCATTGTTTTCAGTCTGGTTGTATTCGTGCTAGCTATTCCACAAGTTGCGATCGAACAAATTAAGCTTTATTACTAACGCGGTATTGTAAACACATCGTTTGTGGCCGGTGTTTGCAGACTTTTTTAATACAGCTTTGACAGTGCAACTGTATTTTTGACACATAAAGACCCAAACGGAGTTCCATAGTATGTATGTCGTGAAGCTAATTGCAGTGACGCCATTACTGTGCAACTCTGGTAGGGCAACATCTGAAAAATAGCCACTTGGTAGTGTGTACCAGTGCTCGACCAGTTGGCAAAAGCCAACATCACCCATGACAGTGAACGGTTGATTGTCAAGGGCAATGAATTCCATTATCGTGGCTTTAATGAATTTCGCCTTGGAGTTGTCTCGCTGAAATTCTTACACTTTCCAATGACTGCTCGACTTATTGACTGCTCGATCCACACAGCAGACATTGTGGGCTATGTTAGGAATGCTGTGTTGCACGTGTAGCGCCAAATTTTACGTGGCATCATAATGTCATGTACCTACGTTTTATATAGGGTATATGCACGGTAGCGTTGACATCAGTTTTTAACATTGGCATTAAACTAGACATCGGGCTGATACCGATGTTGGCATTTTTAGCTAATGGCCCGTTACGATATGTGCATCCCCTAGTCCTGAGCAACAGGCAGTTAGATTTGGGTATGTCATTTTAGGCGAAAATTGAGAAAAAGGGTTGGATCGTTAACAAGTTTAGTCGTGTGTTTTTTAAATGATTGACCTCAATCCATATACTAAGGTATTTGTATGCAGGGACTCGTTCGATTATAGAACCATCCGATGAGTAAAGATGTAATCCATCTGAGACAATCTTATGAAGACTTAAACAACATGTATCTAGTTTTGCCCATATTAAGTATGAGTTTTAAGTCAAAGGGCTTCCTGCAAAACTGGAAAATCGGATTGTAGCTTTGTCACAGCAGTCGGGGAAATTGCATACATAATAGTATAATCCGCTTATAGATGAAGTTTAGAATTAATATATTGACCAATAAAATGTATATAAATAGTGAAAAGAAAGGTCTTAGTGTCGATCCCTGCGGAACACCTTTATGTACTTCAAGAAATTCAGACTTAACCCCATCAATCACGATGGCCTGAGTTTTGTCACTAAGATAATCATGAAACCATGAACAGGCCTGAGCTCTGATGCCTATTAAGGACAACTTATTCAATAAAATAGCATGGTCAACAGTATCAAAAGCTATTGACAGGTCCACAAACAAAGCAAACAAATGTCATTTTAGTGTCTAAAGCATTGACAAGAACATTAACAACTAAAGTGGTTGCTGTAATAGTGATGTGCCCAGGCCTAAACCCTGATTGGTTTACATTCAAAATTAATTTCTCAGATAAAGAGCAAAGTTGTAAATTTACCAAGGATTCAAGAATCTTAGCTAGCCAATGAAGCCTTGAAAGGGGGC
This sequence comes from Oncorhynchus mykiss, assembly GCF_013265735.2. NCBI lineage: Eukaryota > Metazoa > Chordata > Actinopteri > Salmoniformes > Salmonidae > Oncorhynchus > Oncorhynchus mykiss. Next base: position 52,448,359 of record NC_048580.1, on the reverse strand, counting down.
AAGAACGCAATCCAGACCAAACACAGGAAAAGAACCAGAGTCACACAGCAGGCCTATTATTGGTTATTTGACTATGAGTATTTGATGAAATACAGCATCATGACTTTATCTCTGAAACATTGAGTATAGCAGCACATTTATGAGCATATTTTATGCGGATTAGTGGAGACGGGGCTATACCGGGGTTATAGGCTACTGAATAGCAAAAGTAATATGAAGATCGGGACACAAGTGAAGCTTCATTATATAGATTATTTAACATTAGCATTTTTGTACAATAAAGAAATTGTACAAAAACTTTTTTACATTTGGCAATCTGAAACCAACCAGATGAAAAAAATACAATGTAACAAATAACCGAACTACACCCCAAAACTGTGTGAAAACGCCCTAAGTCAAATGTCTTCCACACATCTGACTTCCCCTTTCCCTCCCGAGCAACCATTTCGAGTTTCTTTTTCACGTCCTCCGCATCCATTATGCTGTCACGTGCTATGGTGTTGGAGCCTGTAAAAACCAATTTATTGCTGTGATTATGCTATAGGTCAGGCCCTATTGGTCACGTGCATGCGATGCATACGTGTCACGTAAAGAGAGCAAGGGTTGAGGGAATATGGAATGTTTTTTCTAAACAAATGAGGGATTTTGGTATCAGAACTTTTCAGTCAGAGAAACAACAAGTAAGAAACTAGAAATGGATGAAATTATGTTGTAGCTTTAGCACCACAGACAGCGCAATAAACACTGTTGCTGTGCTGTGGTGCCTGGTTACTCTAGCAGGGAGGCGAGAAAGACAACGTGCGCTAGTCACAGGCACTCGCTGTGTTTATTTTTTTTAAACAGAGCGGTAAATCTGAGCCCGGTCCGGTCCAAATCAATTGCCATCGAGCTCCCGCTGGGCTGCCCTCTGTGTCATTGTGTCTTAATTATTTAATCAAACAGTGCGCTTAAAGCATGAGACAAGCTCAATAATTAGTGTTGATTTTATTAATACACACAGGGTGTGTTTATATAGGGAAAAATTGAAGTCAAACAATTGACTCTCAGTTGACCAATATTTTATTTTTTTCGGGGACAGCCCTACACATGTTTATATAGATTGGTATCGATTAAGTGACTAGCACTTAGGCAACTGGTCAGTAGGTCGATCAGATTTCAACCAAAAAACAGATATCAAACAAAATGTGATTTGCTTATAAGACGTCCCAACCAGATTTCAACTATAAAAAATGTCTTTATCATGTTGTATAGATGTTTTGGTTGTTTGGCAACAAAACCACTGTGTGCAACTATGGGGCAAAACAGACATGCGTCCAGAATCGCGCACATGTTGATTTTTGTGCTCCACACCAGATGTGATAAGGACACAAAGGTTTAATATCAAAATGAACTCTAAACTAACTAAACTCAGCAACAACAAAAAAACGTCCCCTTTTCAGGACAGTCTTTCAAAGATAGTTCGTAAAAATCCAAATAACTTCACAAATCTTCATTGTAAAGGGTTTAAACACCATTTCCCATGCTTGTTCAATGAGCCATAAACAATTAATGAACATGCACCTGTGGAATGGTCATTAAGACACTAACAGCTTATAGACTGTAGGCAATTAAGGTCACAGTTATGAAAACGTAGGACACTAAAGAGCCCTTTCTACTGACTCTGAAAAACACCAAAAGAAAGATGCCCAGGGTCCCTGCTCATCTCCGTGAATGTGCCTTAGGCATGCTGTAAGGAGGCATGAGGACTGCAGATGTGGACAGGGCAATAAATTGCAATGTCCGTACTGTGAGACGCCTAAGACAGCGTTACAGGGAGTGCTCAGACAGGATGGCAACAACAACTGCCCGAGTTCCACCAGGAACACACAATCCCTCCATCAGTGCTGAGACTGTCCGCAATAGGCTGAGAGAGGCTGGACTGAGGGCTTGTCGGCATGTTGTAAAGCAGGTCCTCACCAGACATCACCGGCAACAATGTCGCCTATGGGCACAAACCCACTGTTGCTGGACCAGACAGGACTGGCAAAAAGTGCTCTTCACTGACGAGTCGCGGTTTTGTCTCACCAGGGGTGATGGTCGGATTCGCGTTTATTGTCAAAGGAATGAGCGTTACACTGAGGCCTGTACTCTGGAGCGGGATCGATTTGGAAGTGGAGGGTCCGTCATGGTCTGGGGTGGTGTGTCAGCATCATCAGACTGAGCTTGTTGTCATTGCAGGCAATCTCAAAGCTGTGCGTTTACAGGGAATACATCATCCTCCCTCATGTGGTACCCTTCCTGCAGGCTCATCCTGACATGACCCTCCAGCATGACAATGCCACCAGACACTGCTCATTCTGTGCGTGATTTCCTGCAAGACAGGAATGTCAGTGTTCTGCCATAGCCCACGAAGAGCCCGGATCTCAATCCCATTGAGCACGTCTGGGACCTGTTGGATCGGAAGGTGAGGGCTAGGGCCATTCCCCTCAGAAATGTCTGGGAACTTGCAGGTGCCTTGGTGGAAGAGTGGGGTAACATCTCACAGCAAGAACTGGCAAATCTGGTACAGTCCATGAGGAGAAGATGCACTGCAGTACTTAATGCAGCTGGTGGCCACACCAGATACTGACTGTTACTTTGGATTTTGACCCCCCCTTTGTTCAGGGACACATTATTCAATTTCTGTTCGTCACATGTCTGTGGAACTTGTTCAGTTTATGTCTCACTTGTTGAATCTTATGGTCATACAAATATTTACATATGATAAGTTTGCTGAAAATAAATGCAGTTGACAGTGAGGATGTTTATTTTTTGCTGACTTTATATTGAGTTGAGGACAGGTTGAAACACATGAAACACTCATGGACATTTAGCTAGCTAGCTTGCTGTTGTTAGCTAATTTGTCCAGGGATATAAACATTGGGTTGTTATTTTATCTGAAATGCACAAGATCCTTTTTTCTGGATCTTTGTATAATTTTTACCCATTTTGAGTCACAAAATTGTGTGTTCTCTCCTCAGACAACTAATCCACAGATAAGGGGACATCTACTTCGTTTCTAGTAATCTCTCTTTCGGGCTTCTTCTTCTTTATACTTTACATATGGTGGTTGGCAACCAACTTTAAGGTGCATCTCCACCACCCACTGGACTGGGGAGTACCTCAATTCATCTTTCAATCCCCCACATGGGTATACGCTCCTAAAAACCAATGAAGTGATGGGAGAGGCAGGACTTGCTTCTCGTCAAGCGTCAAAAATAGAACCAAATTCTATATTAGCGCCTGGCTGAGCAGACGCGCGTGAGCAGTTTAGATTAAATTATTGAATAACTTCTAAGGGATCGGTGACCCTACCCCCCACGGGACGACTGAGCTAACGTGCACTAATGTGATTAGCATGAGGTTGTAAGTAACAAGAACATTTCCCAGGACATAGACATACCTGATATGGGCAGAAAGCTTCAATTCTTGTTAATCTAATTGCACTGTCCAATTTACAGTAGCTATTACAGTGAAGGAATACCATGCTATTGTTTGAGGAGAGTGCACAGTTATGAACTTAAATGTATTAATAAACCAATTAGGAACATTTGGGCAGTCTTGATACAATATTTTGAACAGAAATGCAATGGTTCATTGAATCAGTCTAAAACTTTGCACATACACTGCTGCCATCTAGTGGCCAAAATGCGCCTAACTTGGAATATTACATTTTGGCCTTTCTCTTGCATTTCAAAGATGATGGAGCAAAAACAAAACAATAAAAATCACGTTTTTTTCTTGGTATTATCTTTTAGCAGATCTAATGTGTTATTCTCCTAAATCAATTTCACATTTCCACAAACTTCAGTGTTTCCTTTCAAATGGTAGGGGCGGCAGGGGCGGCAGGGTAGCCTAGTGGTTAGACTAGTAACCGGAAGGTTGCAAGTTCAAACCCCCGAGCTGACAAGGTCCAAATCTGTCGTTCTGCCCCTGAACAGGCAGTTAACCCACTGTTCCTAGGCCATCATTGAAAATAAGAATTTGTTCTTAACTGACTTGCCTAGTTAAATAAAGGTAAAATAAAATAAAATATGCATATCCTTGCTTCAGGTCCTGAGCTACAGGCAGTTAGATTTGGGTATGTCATTTTAGGTAAAAATTGAAAAAAGGGTCCGATCCTTAAGAGTATAAAATGTATGTGTACATTTATTTTGCAACACTCGCGAACGCAATGTGGGCAGTGGGGTCAGCATGTTAGATTGCTGACATTAATTGACCTAATTAGTCAAAACATCTGAAAACAAGACATGGTATCAAAAACAGGATTAAACTAGCTGAAACGAGTCACTAACAATTTCCCACAATGCAATTTCTTGTCATTGCTTGTAGCAATCTGGCCAACCAGAATCACAACTCACAGACTACTGCTTCATTGAAGCGTGCGCATCGTTTGTGACATTGTCAGCTAACCCAAATATGCCCACAGAGTCATCCATCATAGTCTTCCCAGACTTGAAGTGCACATCAAATCAAATGTATTTATATAGCCCTTCTTACATCAGCTGATATCTCAAAATGCTGTACAGAAGCCCAGCCTAAAACCCCAAACAGCAAGCAATGCAGGTGTAGAAGCACGGTGGCTAGGAAAAACTCCCTAGAAAGGTTAAAACCTAGGAAGAAACCTAGAGAGGAACCAGGCTATGAGGGGTGGCCAGTCCTCTTCTGGCAGTGCCAGGTGGAGATTATAACAGAACATGGCCAAGATGTTCAAATGTTCATAAATGACCAGCATGGTCAAATAATAATAATCACAGTAGTTGTCGAGAGTGCAACAAGTCAGCACCTCAGGAGTAAATGTCAGTTGGCTTTTCATAGCCGATCATTAAGAGTATCTCTACCGCTCCTCCTGTCTCTAGAGAGTTGAAAACAGCAGGTCTGGGACAGGTAGCACGTCCAGTGAACAGGCCAGGGTTCCATAGCCGCAGGCAGAACAGTTGAAACTGGAGCAGCAGCACGGCCAGGTGGACTGGGGACAGCAAGGAGTCATCAGGCCAGGTAGTCCTGAGAAATGGTCCTAGGGCTCAGGTCCTCTGAGAGAGAGAGAAATAAATAAATAAATAATTAGAGACAGCATACTTAAATTCACACAGGACACCGGATAAGACAGGAGAAGTGCTCCAGATATAACAGACTGACCCTAGCCCCCCGACACATGAACTACTGCAGCATAAATACTGGAGGCTGAGATAGGATGGGGTCAGGAGACACTGTGGCCCCATCCGATGATACCCCCGGACAGGGCCAAACAGGCAGGATATAACCCCACCCACTTTGCCAATAGCATTAGGCCTATGTCTACATAAATGGCTTAGCACCCCAGTGTTGAAGAAAATGTGTTTTTAATTAAAATAATTTAAGTTGATATTTACAGTTAAAATATATATAAATACTGTAATTTAATTAATTGCTGACAATTTTGGGGATTTTCTGGCCCGGAAAATTAGGCTACTTGTGTTTCCATACTGTAAAATCTTCGACGTACTGTCACCCATTGGCGGTATTATTCCTTACGTCATAATTATGGAATATTACCACCATCTGGCGGCAGTCGGGCTAGTAAAATATTTTATGAACAGCGCTGACAATAACCCTTTTCATGGCTTTCTGCCTGACATCCTCATGAAGAGAGTTGGCAATAATTTTAACATTTGGAGAGATCTCGAGTACATTTAAGTACAGCTACAGCATAGGAAACCTCAACAGACCAATATAGTCACATATCATTAATCTTAGCTCTCGGATAGGTAGGAAAGCCCGACAGTCAAAGACACCAAACAAGGATGGTAGACAAAGATCAAACTAAGTTAAGAGGCAAGCCACACTTGTTTTGAACGTCTAAGAAACTGTCTTTGCAAGAATAACCATTTGACATAGACTACTGGTTACAAACTACATGCATAAATCTGTCGTTGGCTATTTTATTGCTATAGTATATGCTCAATGCAAGCTTGTGCTGATTTGTAGACTACAGATAGTACAGTGGGGGAGAGTGGGGTAAGTTGAGCCAAAGGGGTAAGTTGAACTTGAGCCTCCCTTATTTCTAGGAAACCACACATAAAAGGAATTATTTATCAGTGAAGGAAGAAGCATGAAAAAAGTGGTAAGCAAGTTAGGTAAAAAAATAATAAGATTTTGACCAAGTCAAATTAATTTGTGTTAGAGGTATCGTGATGCTTGTATCTAAACCAAAGTAGTTAATTTTAAGATTGTTCTATGCACCAGTTGGTGGTCTCTATAAGCTTCAATATGAGGTACTAAACCTAGCATGAAAGTGCATCATTGTGGTTGTGTGGGCTAATATAGTCAAAATGTTTGCCATTGGGTAAGTTGAGCCAATGGCCATGGGTTAAATTGAGCCAGTGTTTGAGACAATGGCCAGTCAAGAAAATTCAAATGTTGTCTTCCCAGGTGTAACGCAAGCATTATTGCTGGGATATGAGGTAACAGGACCTGGCCTATGTTAAGTGTTTAAAAAAGTACAACGTGTTTGTTAGTTGTCAAGACTGTGTTAAAAGATGCTTAATAAAATGATTAAAAGACAACAAAAAAAATGTGATTGCGAATATTGTGTTTGGGAAATAAAGATTAGACATGGTTTTAAAAAGTAGTGGTAATATTTTATTCTGCACAAAAATGTGTAGGTTGCTTAACTTGCACTGTCCCGCGCCTCAACTTACCACATTCCTGGGGTAAGTTGTGCCAAGAGGCCACTTTATATGGACAAGCTATGTTTTCAAAACTGTATAATGTTTACATTAATTATGATTATTTCCAGGGATACACAACATCCTGAAATATATGTAATGTAGATGTTTTCAAATGGTTGAAACTGTTATTTAAAGGCTCAATGCAGCTGTTTTTATATCAATATCAAATCATTTATGGGTAACAATTAAGTACCTTACTGTAATAGATTTACATTCAAATTGGAAAAAATTGCTTTTTAGCAAAAACTATTTCTCAAGCAAGAATTTTGCTAGGACTGTCTGGGAGTGGTCTGAGTGGGGAGGGGAAAAATGAAAACTAGGTTTGGAAATCTCTTTGTTATTGGTCTATTAACCAATTTACGCATGTTGAAACTCTCGTCCCTGCAAACGTGCCGATTAGTAGGTCGTGTAGATTCTATTTTCAACCAACAACTATCAGGAATTAACACTGATCAAATGACTTTTTACAGTGTTAATTGCATCAGCTGTTGTACAATATGATATAAAACACAGAAAAAAATAAAATAAAAATGTAACTAACTAGGCAAGTCAGTTAAGAACAAATTCTTATTTTCAATGACGGCCTAGGAACAGTGGGTTAACTGCCTGTTCAGGGGCAGAACAAAATATTTGTACGGTTACTAGTCCAACGCTCTAACCACTAGGCTACCCTGCCACCCCATTGATGATTACACATGAGCTACACTGTTAGAATTTAAGTTAGAATTGATTTAAGTTTTAGAAGAAAATTTGAACGCTCACGAAATGCCTCTGAAGTCGTGAACTCAATGATATCACAACATATAAATCAAATAAAATTGTATTCGTCACATGCTTCATAAAACAACAGGTTTGGGCTAACAGTGGAATACTTACTTATGGGCCCTACCCAACAATGCAGAGAGAATGGAAATAGAAAAGTAAAACAAGTAATGAGCTCTAGTCAATGAACAGAATTCTCACGTAGAATAGGTGTTCCTTTTGTCCAAGTGGGAAAGGGCAGTGTGGAGTGCATAGAAATTGCGTCATCTGTGGATCTGTTGAGGCAGTAAGCGAATTGGAGTGGGTCCATGGTGTCTGGGATGATGGTATTGTGAGCCATTACCAACCAGCCTTTCAAAGCATTTCATGTCTACAGATGTGAGCTCATAGAAGGCATTTAGCTCATCTGGTAGGCTTGTGTCACTGGGCAGCTCATGGCTGGGTATCCCTTTGTAATCTGTGATAGTTTGCATGCCCTGCCACATCCATTGAGCGTCAGAGCCGGTGTAATAGGCTTTGCCTGTTTGATATAGGTGACTTAGTTATGCTACTGGGACAATCACTGGATTTTTGATACTCTTATACAGAGTGAATTACAGTAGTGAGTTTTTGTTGTACTTCCAAACACATGATTTACACTATGTTCTCTAGTGAAGGTTTATTTTTTTTAAATATAACTTTTACATTTAAGGTATTTTTGCCACACATTTTTGGTTGTAGAGTAATTACATTGGTTGTTTCTACAACAATTAAACGTTGTTTATTCAAAGACACCTTTTTTAAAATGAATTTCACATACATTTTTGTCTCAGTTTTTGTCTCACAATGACTGCCCACGACTGACCTTTGAACGGCACAATGACTGAGCAAAGCGGTTATTTAATCACAGAGAAATAGACAGAGATAGTCATTTAAACTTTTGAAATGATTCAAGTATTTTGTCAATTGACCAACTGGCATGGTCTTATCTTTTATCGAAATATAACTGTTGCAAATAAATGACCCATTTCTGAAATTAGCCTATTTTTCAATTCAAAGTGTATTGGTCATGTGCACACGATAGGGTGTAAACCGGCAATAGGTTTGATATCGAAACTAGCATTAGCTTTAGGGAATCATTAGTCCAATATTCTAGCGATTTAACGAAAATGTTATCTTTAATTACATCGTTTCTTCCGAGTTTACCTGGATGGCTGACGCTCGATGCAACCCCCCTGGACAGTCTACTCCAAGGTGAGATGTTTGTATCGTTCTAGGCTACTCCGGGTAAAGGGCCTTCTCCTTGCTTGGTTTGTGCCGAATGCCTTTTTGCAGGTTGCTACTCATGCTGTACGTTTATTTTAAGAACCGATATTTTATAATACAATTCTGTTGATGACATGTTTTGTGTGACACAGGACTTATCGGCGCATGTGGGATCTCTGTTCTCTGTAACCTGTTGAGAGTACACGTATTCTTAGAGGCTGAAAGGTGAGAAACGTATACAACTATGGACAACTCCCAAAATATGACATTGGAAGATATGATTTCACTTGGGTCTCAGGCTACACTTCTTGTTATTATCATACCTTTTTAATTGCATTGTAGTTAGGCAACTTCAGTATATAGGTTAGGCTACATTGTTAGTTGTAATAGCGTTTGATAAATAAACAAACTGATTGTTGCTATACCTGTTTCCCTATAATTAGAATCTGGATGCAATTACCATATTATAGACAGGGACATTTAAAAACACGTGAGAAACAGGACCAAACCATATAGGCCTTTTGATGTAGTTTAATAATTTGTTCTATTGAATATTGTGCTTGATTTCGTCACTATGAACAAAGACTGTGATTTACATTGTCAATAGTAATCAATGTATCCTTAGAAATCATTGATTTGTATTTCACTGCTTTGAAATTAATACTTTCTCTACTCAGTTCAAGCAACAAAAGCAGCAGTAAAGAGACATCTATGCAGAAGAAATCAAGGCATCAAGCCAGTGCTACATTTGGGCTGAGTGGAACTCTCCAGTTCTTGTTCCTGTCAGTGATGCTGGCTGTAGTGGGCTCTCGGGTTGCCTCCCTGGTGGTTCTAGAGTTCTCCCTCAGAGCAGTGTCAGCTTGGGTCACAGCTGGACCAGTGAGGCACTTGCAAGATAATAACATAAATGTCACTTATAATTATATGAAAATATCTCTCACATCTCCCATTCATCAGCCTTGATCCATCTCTAAATTAATTTCCCTCCTGCTCTCTGAATCTGCAGGAGTCTAGTAGGTTCCTACAGCAGCTGCTGGTCCAGTGCCAGTTCTCCCTGGGTTGTGCCCTCAGCTGCAGTCTCCATTTCCTCCATGAGGGGGCGCCGCAGCGCTGGCTCTGCCTCCTCCTAGCTGCAGGACTGAGCTGGTTCCTGGCCAGCCAGACTGGGCGCCTACAGCTCCATGTCACTGCACTGTACAAACTACACAGTTCCCAGCGCTACTGTGGAGTGTGCATTGCACTGCTCACATCAGGTTGCTCTTTGTTACCACACCTGACCAGGGCCCTTATGCTCAGCTTTGCAGTGGCTGCCATTTCCGCCATATCTATAATAAACAAACACTTCCTCTCAGCTACAGAAGCCCTCAGGTTCTGGACTCCACTGACAATCTGCTACACACTGCTGGTGGTGTATATGCAGGGTGAGAGACTGAACATACTGTATCCTGTATGGGGAAACGTTTAAGCAGCAGATTGTCAGATACTTGTTTTGTGGTATTTACAAAATACCCAAATAGTAAATTACAAGCATAGTGTTGTCATTCTCATTGAGAAAGCGTTCAACTGATGATAATTATTTTCTACTCAGAGGAGCAACATCGCCAGCCAAGTGGCCAAGCTGTTATAAACACAGTGGTGGTGCGTCTGGGGGGGCTCATGGTCCTGATGCTGACTGTCGGCCGCTGGGCAGATGTGCTCCATATCCTTCTATGCTTCCTGGGTGAGGCTGGCTGTCTGATACCCTCCAGAGACCTGTTGGATGCTACAACACAGGTGAGAATGATTCTCCTTCAATTTACCGTGCTGTTGCAGATTGCCCTGCATCCATCAATCTATGTAAATATTTCTGTCATTTCAATTTATCTAACATAATATAAATGTGTGTTTGTATGCAGGATATGGAGGAAGTTCCCAGACATTCCCAGGGTAGTGAGAACCGTAGGAGACACCTGACAAAGACCACCAGAGTTAAGTCATGGGAAGAAACTATTCGTGCTGGGAATCTTTCTTAGCAATAGTGTATTATATTCTATGATTATAATCATATGAATTATTGACAAGTGTTGCCTTTTATACCTAGGAAGGATATAATTAAAATAATAATAAAATTGTATTATGACACATCTACTAACCATTTGAATAAGGTACCTTGCAATAATGTTATTTTCACATAGAAATGCAGAGCTTTTGGGAGATAGGAATGATGCTCTTGCCTTTGTTTTCAAATATCACTGCCATTAAATTAAGCCAGAAGCTGTTTAGAATGCACAGAATGGACCTTATCAGCCCTGAAGTAATCTAACAAATACTGCTTTAGTGTAAAGCATTGGTTAAGGCTACATCATGTCATGTAACAGTAGCAGCTGCTGTAACAGTATCACTTCACACCAGAGATGTGATCATAATCCCCTGAACACAGGATGTTTATGGTATACAATTTCCTCTACTTTCTTTGGGTAGATTGTATTTCATCACAGGCAGGCTCTCCAGCACAAGCTATGTCATATTATGTTAAAGTGGCAAGGAAAAGTACGTGAACCCTTTGGAAATACCTGGACTTCTGCATGAGTTGGTCATAAAATGTTATCTGATCTTCATCTAGGTCACAACAATAGACAAACACAGTCTGCTTAAACTAAACACACAAACAATTATAAGTTTTAATGTCTTTATTGAACACACCGTGTAAACATTCACAGTGCAAGATTGAAAAGTATGTGAACCCTTGGATTTAATAACTGGTTGACCCTCCTTTGGCAGCAATAACCTTAACCAAACGTTTTCTGTAGTTGCGGATCAGACCTGCACAACGGTCAGGAGGAATTTTGGACCATTCCTCTTTACAACACTGTTTCAGTTCAGCAATATTCTTGGGGTGTCTGGTGTGAACTGCTCTCTTGAGGTCATGCCCCAGCATCTCAATCAGGACTCTGAGTTCAGGACTCTGACTGGGCCACTCCAGAAGGCGTATCTTCTTCTGTTGAAGCCATCTGTTGTTGATTTACTTCTGTGTTTTAGGTCGTTGTCCTGTTGCATCATCCAACTTCTGTTGAGCTTTAAATGGCGGACAGATAGCCTTACATTCTCCTGCAAAATGTCTAGATAAACTTGGGAATTCATTTTTCCAGCGATGATAGCAAGCTGTCCAGGCCCTGAGGCAGAAAAGCAGCTCCAAACCATGATGCTCCCTCCACCATACTTTACAGTTGAGGTGAGGTTTTGATGTTGGTGTGCTGTGCCTTTTTTTCTCCACACACAGTGTTGTGTTCCTTCCAAACAACTCAACTGTAGTTTCATCTGTACATAGAATATTTTGCAAGTAGCGCTGTGGAACATCCAGGTGCACTTTTGTAAACTTCAGACGTACAGCAATGTTTTTTTTGGACAGAAGCAGCTTCTTCCGTGATGTCCTCCCATGAACACCTTCCTTGTTTAGTGTTTTACGTATCGTAGACTCGTCAACAGAGATGTTAGCATGTTCCAGAGATTTCTGTAAGTCTTTAGCTGACACTGTAGGATTCTTCTTAAACTCACTGAGCATTCTGCGCTGTGCTCTTGCAGTCATCTTTGCAGGATGGCCACTCCTAGGGTGTAGCAACAGTGCTGAACTTTCTCTATTTATAGGCAATTTGCCTTACCATGGACTGATGAACATCAAGGCTTTTATATATACTTTTGCAACCCTTTCCAGCTTCATGCATGTCAACAATTCTTAATCTTTGGTCTTCTGAGATCTCTTTTGTTCAAGGCATTGTTCACATCAGGCAATGCTTCTTGTGAATAGCAAACTCAAATTTTGTGAGTGTTTTTTAGGTCAAGGCAGCTCTAACCAACATATCCAATCTTGTCTCGTTGATTGGACCAGGTTAGCTGACTCCAATTAGCTTTTGGAGAAGTAATTAGCCTAGGGGTTCACTTTTTTTCAACCTACAGTCGTTGCCAAAAGTTGAGAATGACACAGATATTAATTATCACAAAGTCTGCTGCCTCAGTGTCTTTAGATATTTTCGTCAGATGTTACTATGGAATACTGAAGTATAATTTCAAGCATTTCATAAGTGTCAAAGTGTTTTATTTACAATTACATGAAGTTGATGCAAAGAGTCAATATTTGCAGTGTTGACCCTTCTTTTTCAAGACCTCTGCAATCCGCCCTGGCATGCTGTCAATTAACTTCTGGGCCACATCCTGACTGATGGCAGCCCATTCTTGCATAATCAATGTTTGGAGTTTGTCAGAATTTGTGGGTTTTTGTTTGTCCACCCGCATCTTGAGAATTGACCACAAGTTCTCAATGGGATTAAGGTCTGGGGAGTTTCCGGGCCATGGACCCAATATATCAATGTTTTGTTCCCCGGGCCACTTAGTTATCACTTTTGCCTTATGGCAAGGTGCTCCATCAAGCTGGAAAAGGCATTGTCCGTCACCAAACTGTTCCTGGATGGTTGGGAGAAGTTGCTCTTGGAGGATGTGCTGGTACCATTCTTTATTCATGGCTGTGTTCTTAGGCAAAATTGTGAGTGAGCTGAGAAGCAACCCCACACATGAATGGTCTCAGGGTGCTTTACTGTTGGCATGACACAGGACTGATGGTAGCGCTCAACTTGTCTTCTCCGGACAAGGTTTTCTCCGGATGCCCCAAACAATAGGAAAGGGGATTCACGAGAGAAAATGACTTTACCCCAGTCCTCAGCAGTCCAATCCCTGTACCTTTTGCAGAATATCAGTCTGTCCCTGATGTTTTTCCTGGAGAGAAGTGGCTTCTTTGCTTCCCTTCTTGACACCACTCCATCCTCCAAAAGTCTTTGCCTCACTGTGTGTGCAGATGCACTCACACCTGCCTGCTGCCATTCCTGAGCAAGCTCTGTACTGGTGGTGCCCCGATCCCGCAGCTGAATCAACTTTAGGAGACGGTCCTGGCGTTTGCTGGACTTTCTTGGGCGCCCTGACGCCTTCTTCACAACAACTGAACCGCTTTCCTTGAAGTGCTTGATGATCGATAAATGGTTGATTCAGGTGCAATCTTACTGGCAGCAATATCCTTGCCTGTGAAGCCCTTTTTGTGCAAAGCAATGATGGCGGCACGTGTTTCCTTGCAGGTAACCATGGTTGACAGAGGAAGAACAATGATTCCAATCACCACCCTCCTTTTGAAGCTTCCAGTCTGTTATTTGAACTCAATCAGCATGACAGAGTGATCTCTAACCTTGTCCTCATCAACACTCACACCTGTGTTAACAAGAGAATCACTGACATGATATCAGCTGGTCCTTTTGTGGCAGGGCTGAAATGCAGCAAATTTTTTGGGGGGCAGGGGATTCAGTTAATTTGCATGGCAAAGAGGGACTTTGCAATGAATTGCAATTCATCTGATCACTCTTCATAACATTCTGGAGTATATGCAAATTGCCATCATATAAACTGAGGCAGCAGACTTTGTGAAAATGAATATTTGTGTCATTCTCAAAACTTTTGGCCACAACTGTACACTGTGAATGTTTAAATTATGTATTCAACATATTCAAAAATACGATACATTGTGTGTTTATTAGTTTAAGCACACTGTTTGTCTATTGTTGTGACTTAGATGAAAATCATATGAAATTTGATGACAAATTTATTCAGAAATACAGGTAATTCCAAAGGGTTCACATACTTTTTCTTGCCACTGTATATTAATGTGAACCATGCCAACTCATCTTGAAAATAAACTTGTACAAAATGGCTGAAGCATAATGTTGGCACTTGTAAGTCACACAAAATGGCGTTATACAAAATGACTCTTCAGGCTATTTTCAGAAAAGAGGAACAAACCAATCCCATAACTCACTGCATAGAAAGTGTCAAATCTAATAGTTTGAATTCTGATTGTTTTGAGTGTCTTCAGACACTCAAGTATATTACGTGTATGAATAAATTGACTATAATTACATCGAATATACCGAAACACTAAAATGTCAATTATGCCTCCCACAAAAAGCCTATTCGGCGCTGTTTTCCTTGCTGTATGCAGTTCTCGTTTAAATCCGAAATTTATGGCACCCACAAACCAGATTTTTGTCAGTCCTTTATCATTTGATAGCTGTTTTGAGAAACTGTTTATATGCGCCGATTTTATTTAACAGTGGGTGACTTATTTGCCTGCATCCAAAATGGGGCTTTGTTTATTCCGTTAATTTATTCCATGATCTGTTGAAGAAATGTGGATAATAAAACGGTGCCGCATTTTCAAAATAATCCAGGGTCGACCAAGACCGAAGTTGTAAAGGACATTGGCATGGTATAGGTTCGGTAGTTCCACCACAATGTTTTTAGGCAATACGAACATTTTACAATCCACGATGTTATTGGTAGACTTTATTAAGCTGTTCCTTTTTTCATCAGAACGATGAATTCGTTGAGTTTACTGGAAGGACACGATTATTTCCAACAGCGCTCAAGTATGGATTTCTAAAAATAAACTGTGGGAATTATAATTTTCCTGTACCTCCTCTGACGGCTGGACTCTACTGTAGCTTATTTCTAGAAATGTCTCTATTGACCCCTTGGTAGCATGCCATACGCATGCGTCCTTGTTCCAAAATGCAGATCATTTTTTTACCGCATTGCAGCGCATGCCTACGTAGGGCCAACTCGTTTTCAAAATTCGTTATCAATCTTTATTCAAACTGTCCATTAGATTTCATGAAACCTTCACTGTAAACTATCATTCCTTCAAGCAATTTGATATTTAACTAGCCTACTGCACTTGCAAAACCATGGACGTTGACCTATAGGCTATCATATCTTATCACATTGTATACTTTGTTTTTTGGACTTGTTGTGCCTGATTTCTGCTGGCAAAAGTGTTTAATTACTGACATTGTGGTATAGGCACTAAATTGAAATGGCATTGCAACTCATTTACTTATTCAAAAGGGCAAAGATATATTTTGTACACTGCTAGGTATGTTATAGATTCAATGGTAAAAAAAACGTTAAAACAACAACTTAAAAATAGGTTGGGGACACCATATTCACTAAATACAAAGGTGCTGGATGAAGTTCACCCTCCACTATATAATTGGTTGTCATAAGTTATGATCCTTGAGGGGCAGTTGAGCAGTACAATGATCACTGTTATAGAGGTATCGGTTAACCATTCTCTCTCGTGACAATTGTGTGATATATTTCTCTTGTTTTCACTCTGTGTTCCTCATGTGCATTTCAAACTATGTTCTGCTCATTCAGAAGAACAGAAGTTAGTTATATGTTTAGTTCTTGCAGATATGAAAAAAGTATAGTCTGTTTGTGCTTACTCCAATACTGCATTTTTCAGGTATAGCCTGTCTTATTCACGGTTCAAATCGGGGTTTGTAGGTGATGGTACTGTCCACCAAATTGGTGGCCCTTCCATTGTGGTTTTGACTAGAAATCTGTTTAATTCTTAATGTTAAAGGTCCAATTCAGCCGTTTTTATCTCAATTTTAAATAATTTATTTGTAACAATTAAGCACTTAACTGATTGTTTTCAGTTAAAATGCTAAAAAAAATAAAGCTTCTTAGCAAAGAGCAATTTCTCAAGCAAGAATTTTGCTAGGACTGTGGGAATGGTCTGAGTGGGAAGGGGACAACTGAAAACTAGCTGTTATTGGTAAAAAGGTTTTACTCTCTTTGTGAGTTTTTAACAAATTTCCCGCCATGCGCATGCACGTGTGTCTCAGAGGGTATCTTTGTGTCTCAGTTGCTATGTGTGCAACCTGAACTTGTGACGTGTTCCAGGGCATCAGTATTAACACGTACATTTGAAGTCGGAAGTTTACATACACCTTAGCCAAATACATTTAAACTCAGTTTTTCACAATTCCTGACATTTAATCTGAGTAAAAATTCCCTGTTTTATGTGAGTTAGGATCACCACTTTATTTTAAGAATGTGAAATGTCAGAATAACAGTAGAGAGAATGGTTTATTTCAGCTTTTATTTCTTTCAGACCCATTTGCGACCAAGCTTTAACTTCCTGAATGATGTCTTGAGATGTTGCTTCAGTATATCAACAAAAATGTTCCCCCCTCATGATGCCATCTATTTTGTGAAGTGCACCAGTCCCTCCTGCAGCAAAGCACCCCCAGAACATGATGCTGCCACCCTGTGCTTCACGGTTGGGATGGTGTTCTTCAGTTTGCAAGCATCCCCCTTTTTCCTCCAAACATAACAATGGTCATTATGGCCAAACAGTTCTATTTTTGTTTCATCAGATCAGAGGACATTTCTCCAAAAAGTAAGATCTTCATCCCCATGTGCAGTTGCAAACCATAGTCAGGCTTTTTTATGGCGGTTTTGGAGCTGTGGCTTCTTAGGACTCGTTTTACTGTGGATATAGATACTTTTGTACCCGTTTCCTCCAGTATCTTCACAAGGTCCATTGCTGTTATTCTGGGATTGATTTCACACTTTTTGCACCAAAGCACGTTCATCTCTAGGAGACAGAACATGTGTCTCTTTCCTGAGCGGTATGACAGCTGCGTGGTCCCATAGTGTTTATACTTGCGTACTATTGTTTGTTCAGATGAACGTTGTACCTTCAGGTGTTGGAAATTGCTCCCAAGGATGAACCAGACTTGTGGAGGTACACCCCCAATTGACTGAAATTATGTCAAGTAGCTTGACAGAAACTTCTAAAGCCATGACATAATTTTCTGGAATTTTCCAAGCTGTTTAAAAGGCATAGTCAACTTAGTGTATGTAAACTTCTGACCCACTGGAATTGTGATACAGTGAATTATAAGTGAAATAATCTGTCTATAAACAATTGTTGGAAAAATTAGTTGTATCGTGCACAAAGTAGATGTCCTAACCGGCTTGCCAAAACTATAGTTTGTTAACAAGAAATTTGTGGAGTGGTTGAAAAACAAGTTTTAATGACTCCAACCTAAGTGTATGTAAACTTCCGACTTCAACTGTATCAGTCGGCACACTAGATCTGATCCAGGGCATTATGTTAGTGTGTTTAGTAGCATAGTGGTTGAAGTTGGGAGAGTTAGCTAGCTAGCTTTTTTCAGGATGAATATATTGTTTTTATAATTTTTGGATACAATGTTATTATTAATGCAAAAAAATCACTACAACCATGCAACCACTGTTGCTTGTACTTTAGCTGTCACCTTGATACATTGGCTACACTGGATAGCTAGTACTACTAGCAAAGATAGACAACTAACCTCTTATCTGCGCTACTTTTAATTTTAAATGTAATTGCACACCGATGCTGTTGGTGGTAATGCATCATCCTCTCTGTCACCATTCGACATCCTGTCTCATTTTGTCTCACAGCGAAGGTACAGTGCCTTCAGAAAGTATTCATACCCCTTGACTTATTTGAAATGTTGTTGTGTTACAGCCTGATTTTCAAAATGGATTAAATACAACTATTCTCACCCATCTACACATAATACCCCATAATGACATAGTGAAAACATGTTTTTAGAAATCTTTGCACATTTATTGAAAATGCAATACAGAAATATCTCATTTACATCCCATTCACATCCCTGAGAATACTTTGTAAAAGCACCTTTGGTGGCAATTACAGCATTGGGTTGTCTTGGGTATATCTATCAGCTTTGGGGATTTTCTTGCATTCTTTCTTGCAGATTTTCTCAAGCTCTGTTAAATTAGAAGGGGAGCAGCAGTGAACAGCAATCTTCAAGTCTTTCCACAGATTTTCAATGGGATTCAAGTCTGGACTTTGGGCACTCAAGGTCTTTTACTTTCACATTCTTGTTCTGAAGCCATTCCAGCTTTGCTTTGGCTGTATGCTTGGGGTCATTGTCCTGTTGGAATGTAAATGTTCACCCTAGTCTAAGGTCATTTGCACTCTGAAGCAGGTTCTCATTAAGGATTTGCCTGTATTTGGCTCCATTCATTGTTCCCTCTATCCTTACCAGTCTCTCAGTCCCTGCCGCTGAAAAGCATCCCCATAGCATGCCACTACCATGCTTCACAGTAGGGATGGTATTAGATGGGTGATGAGCTGTGCCTGGTTTTCTCCAGACATAGCGCTTTGCATTCAGGCCAGAGTTACATTTTTTGTCTCATCAGAACACATCATCTTTTGCCTTATGCTCTGAGTCTTTCACATGCCTTTTTGCAAACTCCAGGCATGCTGTCATGTGCCCTTTTCTCAGGAGTGGCTTCCGTCTGGCCACTCTCCCATAAAGTCAAGATTGGAGGAATGCTGTAGAGATTGTTAAGGAACTCTGTAGTTCTGTCAGAGTGTTCATTTGGTTCTTGGTCACCTCCCTGACCAAGGTCCTTCTTGCCCGGTTGCTCAGTTTGGTCGTAAGACCAGCTCTAGGCTGGTCATTTATTTATTATTTTCAAGAATTTCTTGAAAATAATACATTTCTATAAACTTAGAAATACCGTATGAGCTTAGTACAAATGTCTAATAAATGTTTTATTCTCCATTGTTTGTTTTTGTCATTTGGGTCTTTGAATAGCAACTGAAGCCTACAGTTCTTTTTTTTTCTTCTAATACCACTTCTTATGTATACTTTGTGACACTATTCAATGTCACAAAGTAAAACGTTATTCAGTGGCCTGTTGTAGGACTGCTTGCCAGGTGCTATCTGTCTCTGTGAAACATTCTATTCACACCCTCCTACCCAAACCCCAAACTCACACATCGATACCCACGCATGCGCATGACGAAAGGCGATCTCGTCTGAAAGCGAAAAAAATAGTTCTCACACAGTGCCACGCGTGCGCTGTGTGCGCCTCATTACGAGCAAGGTTGCTGCATCTTTTTTAGGTAGCTACAAGCGTTCTTTCGACAGCCAAAGGGTCGCATGGTGTCAGGGACGCGCCTAGTCACGGGAACAGTAATACAGCGCGTGCTCGTAAGCCCGGATCGCGCTTAGACAGCAAAGGGAATCAAACAGCGTGCAAGAATTGAACCCCAATGGTTACATTGGGCCAGAACATGCAGTCGATGATCTACGCACAATACTTCGCTGCGCTCAATTTCACAACGTATTTTACTTTGTATCGGAGAAGATAAGGACATCAAACTCATCTGTATGATCGGGGGACAGGAGCGCACAGTATGGTCCGGGAAACCAGACATTTATGGGTGGGAAATTTACCCGAAAATGTACGAGAGGAGAAGATCATTGAACATTTCAAACGGTGAGTAACGCCAAATATTTCACCGAGTAACGTTATCCCACAACTGTCAGCATCTGTCTGCCTGATTCCCCTTAAATCACAGGGAGATCAATTCTGGATCGAATTGCCCAGGCAAGTGACAGCCTGGCTAACCCACTGCCAACAAACCAGCAACCCAATGCAAACAACTCGGGTGAAGAGGAAGATAGATATTATAACTAACTAAATAACATGAGTTTACCAATTGCTATCTTATGGCCCATTTATCTGGATTTCGAGGTCTTTTGCAAGCCACTTCTCACACGCGGTGGACTTAGAAATAGCTTAGGTAGCTAGTTAATTACTTTAGAAAACAGCTAGCTAGCGCCACTGAACAATCGTGCCACTGTAGCAGCCTGCTGGTTGTGGTGTGTTAAGACCGAGCGACTTGGCTTGTTTCAAAGTTATGCCATGGTATAGCCTAATTAAAACTTGCTAGTTGTGGAGTGTCTCCAGCAATGGAATTGTAACGAACCATGCAGTGGCTAGAAGTCTGTCAGCAATCAATCATAGTTCTAAAATCAAAACATACTGCCCACGTGCAATGTACTCACACCTTCGAAGCATGTTAATCACTACTTCGCATCAATGTTTTTCCTTGATGCAACTGCTCGCTGTTCAGCCAAGTGATGGTTCATTGTGAGATCAACTGCCATTGCTGGGCCCCACCGCAACATTTGTTGCAAATTTCAAGTAGTTTCAAAGTGTCAAGTTCCGCTGAGGCTCTGCAACGTCAAAAATATTGAGGTGATGCAGAGCTGGCTTGCCAGCAGCATCATACTGTGTGTGACTATTGGCCTCAATTAGCCAAATAATGGAATTAAATGTCAGTTGACAATCAACATGTTTTTCAAAATAAACTGAAATGTTAATTGAATGCATGTATGGTTGCTATGATTTGTTATTCAAATGAGTAATATAGCCTAACATTTCGTAGGCCTATAGGTAACAGCCTACAATTCCAAGATTGTCCCCCTCTTTACATTGGTTGCATTCATAAATTGTGTAAACAAACGACAATAATGACGACCATAAGCCCTAATTAAACTGTCAATGTAGGAATAAGAATCACGGTGATTAAGGCACTGATCATATTCCCTATTGGTAGCCTACATGATTGTCGATATAGTTAACCCTATATAAACTATAGGCTATTGGGACATTATGTTTCACTTCTGAAATGTAAAGGGCGATTTTATTGCCATCGCTCCATTATTATTACTTCACATTTTTAAAATTTTTGTCAAATCAGACTGTGTGATGGATGGTAAACTATATAGCTTTTGTGCATTTAACAAACATTTCCCAACATCTGAATTGGGCTAAATTTGGTTATTGTCTTGACACTGTGCGCTCTAGTTCCTACTGGCTGTCAAAGAAAAAACAGGCCGCCTATCTGTCGAGCTAGGCAGGAGGAGTAGCCTAATTAAAATACGCGATATCCGTATTATTTCTTTCCGTTAGCTGAAGTGCTGCATTTTTAAGTTACAACATTATGGCTGTATGTCCTAAGTGGCCTATTTCTGCCACAGTTTCCAGCGCAGGTTTTGCTATAGAGACAAACAGCGTATTCTCATCAGACCATTATGACTGGCAATTTCTGACTGTATTTTGTAGGTTAATCTCAAACGGATGTTCATTTAGGCCTAGTTTCATTGAATTTAATCCTTAATCTTTGATGTTATGTTCAGATGCATGCATGAATTCTGGTAACCTATCTGCTTTTCAAATCTTGCGGTGCATTTATGTCATCCTTATGATTTTCATGCATTATGTCATAGAAATGTAATATGCATAGACTATTAAATTTGACAATTGATCACAGACATTTTGACATTTTGTTTTGAAGATGAGGCATTCATCGAGGTAATGAGTGCGCATGGAAAAACATTTCGGGTGCTCACTGCTCGTCAAACAGCTTCTGGTTATATTGTAACAAACAAAGAAGCAGACAGCGTATGCAGGTGCATGACAGCTGAGTGTGTGATAGGAGTCATTGAAGATGGGGGACGGCAGAATGAGTAAGCAGTGTGAACGGGTTTCTAAAATGGCGTCGGAGGCTATTCAATGTGGGAACTGGCATACCTTAGAGTCTACACTTATGGGCATTCTCTGGGTGTCGGTCGGACAATAAGCAGAAATAGATAGATGTGTGTTCTGTGGTTTTCATTTTCTCCCTGAATATAAAAAAGTGTTGTATTGAGTAGCCTAAGCTCCCCAAGACGTTGGCAAATAACTCGAATCAGAAATAACATCGTAACTGTAATATTCCAGTTTTATAGACGCCATAGGCTACAATGGAAATACATTTTAAGGCAATAACCCATTTTAATTATAGGCTATATCCAGGGAAACGATTGAAATCACTTTTTCCTCTGTGAAATAAACTTGAATTTTCCTTGCATAAAACAGTTGCACTTTCCGTATTAAAATGTAGAAGCCCATATAGCTATATTTCTCTTTAGCAAGCCTTATTGGAAGGACAAGTGAAATGATCCCATATTGCGTAATGCATCGGGTTTGCACCCACAAGCAAGAGGAGGGCTCCACAGTGCGACCATTTTACTCTTATATGCGCCAAAATACATATAGCTTTCAGACCTGATATTTTAATTTAGGAGCACCAGTGCGCTTAGACAAATTAAGGATTCAAGCGTTATTTTTTTATTGTGCATGTATTTGTGTGCGCCTACGTTTTTCAACTTACGCGCATACGTGCTCCTTGTAACAACAACAAAACTCAGTGTAGAGCCCTGGGTCCTCATTTATAACCTTTAAGTAAATTAACACGAAATATCTGAGCACAAAAATATTGAGAATTGTTTACATGGCGCACGCCATACATCCCCATGTTTCCCGTTATAAATCAAACCTGTCATTAAAAATTGCGCGCGTTAACGAGCATTATAACGCTGCCTGAAACACGCCCATAATTAATATTTTGTTGTGACAAAACCAGCCTGTATACTTTGGAAGTATTGGAACTAGACCAAGACCGTATCTAAAGGAAATGGCAATGGCGAACTTGATTAAAATTTATTTGGAGGTGTTGGCAGAACGTTTTTTTTTTTCCAGTGACATTTGCTGTATTCAATTAATCAATCCAATGTATTTATTAAGCCCTTTTTACATCAGCTGATGTCACAAAGTGCTGTACAGAAATCCAGCCTAAAATCCCAAACAGCAAGCAATGCAGGTGTAGAAGCACGGTGGCTAGGAAAAACTCCCTAGGAAGAAACCTAGAGAGGAACCAGGCTATGAGGGGCGGCCAGTCCTCTTCTGGCTGTGCTGGGTGGAGATTATAACAGAACATGACCAAGATGTTCAAACATTCATAGATGACCAGCAGGGTCAAATAATAATCACAATCATCACAGTGGTTGGAGAGGGTGCACCTCAGGAGTAAATGTCAGTTGGCTTTTCATAGCTCATCATTCATAGTATCTCTACCGCTTTCTCTAGAGAGTTGAAAACAGCAGGTCTGAGACAAGGTAGCATGTTCGGTGAACAGGTCAGGGTTCCATAGAACAGTTGAAACGAGCAGCAGCACAACCAGGTGGACTGGGGGACAGCAAGGAGTCATCAGGCCAGGTAGTGGGGAGAGGGATAGACACTTAAATTCACACCGGATAAGAAAGGAGAAATACTCCAGATATAACAGACTGACCCTAGCCCCCTGACACAAACTATTGCAGCATAAATACTCATTGCAAATTGTTGTGGACCTGTTAACAAATCGTTTGAATGCAGCAATGTTTGCATTCACTTTTTCCCTAACCTAAATATGCTGCACTGTCTGAGAATTCTGAAACATTTTCCGCTTTGAAAAAAATGAACTTGGGTAGACCTAGTTAGTTTGCATTGAAGTGTGTAGGCTACCACTATCTGTTCACCTATTACATTCTACTGTATACTATAAACTGTGCTCCCTGCCCGATGCATAGAGCAAAAGCTTGAAATTATAATATCCTTTCTAATAGGCGCAATTTAAATGAGAGATGAACATGGTCATTTGTTGTATGGCTACTTCGGGAATATGAACTCTGCTGTCTCAACATGGCCAGAAAAGGTGAGGAATTTATTCTGCAATGGTTATGAAAAATGTACATGTTTCTAAATTAAATATTGTCTACTCGAGAGATTTGACTTGCCAAGCGTGTCAAGGCAAAGGGTGTCTACTTTGAAGAATCTCTAATATGAAATATATTTTGATTTAACCTTTTTTTGGTTATTACATTAATCCATGTGTGTTATTTCATAGTTCTGATGTCTTCACTATTATTCTACCATGTAAAAAATAAAGAAACTGAAAAATGAGTCGGTGACAACTTTTGACTGGTACTGAATACTGAACAAGAATATAAATGCAGCATTCAACAATTTCAAAGATTTTACTGAGTTACAGTTCATATAAGAAAATCGGTCAATTTTAAATAAATTAATTGGGGCCTTTTCTATGGATTTTACATAACTGGGCAGGGGCTCAGCCATGGGTGAGCCTGGGAGGGCATAGGCCCACCCACTGGGGAACCAGACCCAGCCAATCAGATTTTTTTTTCTACCACAAAAGGACTTTATTACAGACAGAAATACGCCTCAGCGTTAACTTGAAACGTATAAATGCCAACTTTTGCGTGAAAACAGGCGCACACATATTTTGGGGCATATTTTGTGCGTACCCAACATTTATAAATGAGGCCCCGGAAGAGCAAACCAGAATTTCACGTGTGTGTATATATGCTGCATTGTGCAGACCTCAGAGTTCCATCTTTGAATAACTTAAGGGACCTTTCTCATAACTAGAATACATGATATATTGAATGTACAGTATATCGCAAAAGTGAGTACACCCCTCACATTTTTGTAAATATTTGAGTATATATTTTCATGTGACAACACTGAAGAAATTACACTTTGCTACAATGTAAAGTAGTGAGTGTACAGCTTGTATAACAGTACATTTGCTGTCCCCTCAAAATAACTCAACACACAGCCATTAATGTCTAAACCGCTGGCAACAAAAGTGAGTACACCCCTAAGTGGAAAATGTCCAAATTGGGCCCAAAGTGTCAATATTTTGTGTGGCCACCATCATTTTCCAGCACTGCCTTAACCCTCTTGGGCATGGAGTTCACCAGAGATTCACAGGTTGCCACTGGAGTCCTCTTCCACTCCTCCATGATGACATCACGGAGCTGGTGGATGTTAGAGACCTTGCACTCCTCCACCTTTCGTTTGAGGATGCCCCACAGGTTCTCAATTGGGTTTAGGTCTGGAGACATGCTTGGCCAGTCCATCACCTTTACCCTCAGCTTCTTTAGCAAGGCAGTGGTCGTCTTGGAGGTGTGTTTGGGTTGGTTATCATGTTGGAATACTGCCCTCAGTATGTCACAGTACATGTTGGCGTTCATGGTTCCCTCAATGAACTGTAGCTCCCCAGTGCCGGCAGCACTCATGCAGCCCCAGACCATGACACTCCCACCACCACGCTTGACTGTAGGCAAGACACACTTGTCTTTGTACTCCTTACCTGGTTGCCGCCACACACGCTTGACACCATCTGAACCACAAGTTTATCTTGGTCTCATCAGACCACAGGACATGGTTCCAGTAATCCATGTCCCAAGTCTGCTTGTCTTCAGCAAACTGTTTGCGGGCTTTCTTGTGCATCATCTTTAGAAGAGGCTTCCTTCTGGGACGACAGCCATGCAGACCAATTTGATGCAGTGTACGGCGTATGGTCTGAGCACTGACAGGCTGACCCCCACCCCACCCCACCCCTTCAACCTCTGCAGCAATGCTGGCAGCACTCATACGTCTATTTCCCAAAGACAACCTCTGGATATGACACTGAGCAAGTGCACTCCACTTCTTTGGTCGACCATGGCGAGGCCTGTTCTGAGTGGAACCTGTCCAGTTAAACCGCTGTATGGTCTTGGCCACCGTGCTGCAGCTCCGTTTCAGGGTCTTGGCAATCTTCTTATAGCCCAGGCCATCTTTATGTAGAGCAACAATTAATTTTTTCAGATCCCCAGAGAGTTCTTTGCCATGAGGTGGCATGTTGAACTTCCAGTGACCAGTCAGTATGAGGGAGTGTGAGAGCGATGACACCAAATTTAACACACCTGCTCCCCATTCACACCTGAGACCTTGTAACACTAACGAGTCACATGACACCGGGGAGGGAAAATGGCTAATTGGGCTCAATTTGGACATTTTCACTTAAGGGTGTACTCACTTTTGTTGCCAGCGGTTTAGACATTAATGGCTGTGTGAGTTATTTTGAGGGGACAGCAAATTTACACTGTTATACAAGCTGTACACTCACTACTTTACATTGTAGCAAAGTGTAATTTCTTCAGTGTTGTCACATGAAAAGATATATACTCAAATATTTACAAAAATGTGAGGTGTTTACTCGCTTTTGTGATATACTGTATGTACAGGTAACTCCCAAAATACAGGAAACACTTGAGGTCATGAGGGATAGGCCTACAAAGTATATTGAATGCAGGTGCTTCCACACAGGTGTGGTTCCTGAGTTAATTGAAACATTTCAGCTTTAAAGTCTATGCCAAACAAAGTTTAACAAACCATACAACTCTATGCACAAGGACTACGTTGAACAATTTAAACAGGACATTTCACAAAAACACTTTTAGTGGAGGAACTTTGCAGATGCAAAGTTTGATAACAGAATTAAAGTAAAATCTCCCTCAGTTTATGGGACTAAGTTTTCCATAAACTCTTAAGTATCTGCCCAGAATTAAGATTCAGAGATGTCTGCAGAAAGAATGGGGTGTCAGCTATGACGTGACACCTTGGGTTTCATTATTATTATTTTTGGCTATTGATCTATGGTAGGTGAAGTGGATTCACATCCGGTAACGGAATTACATCATGGGTCTCTGATCTGTATTATACAGAAATGTCTAATTACGGATATGAATATCATTCTCTTACTTCATGGTAATGTATCATGGTACACTAAGGTAGAAATATGCAATATTCTTCTTTTGCATATCTGGGTATTATTTGACACGCTGGCTATTATTGTAATGAGTTCTGCCACAAAACAAGAACACTTTTGTTAGTTTCAGATTTGGTCTGGTCAGGACCAATCATAGACATCTATGTTTCTCAAGTTTGGACATCACAGTAGAGTACATTTAAAGTCTATCTACATTATACTGTACTGTACTGAACTCTGCTCTACTGTACTGTTCTCTACGGTGCTGTCCAAACTTGTGAAACATAAATGTCTGTGATTGGTTCAGATTTGGTCTGGCCAGGGTGGACTGACTCAAACTACTTTTTGAAGTCCAGCGTTGGTTGGTGCTCAGTAGTTGAGGATGTTTGTTACAGTACATGTAACTAGGACAGGTGTCATGGTAGGTGCCAGTAAGAGCTGGGTGAGGTAACATTTAACTTGAAAGTGAAAGAAGGGAGAGATTGTCCAGATGGTTTTCACAGTCTTGCTTTGGCCACCAGTAGACAGAAAGAGAAACAGAACAGTTATGACTTGAACATAACAGTATGCCAGTGGAAGGGAGTACAGTAGCAGGTCACCCAACTGTGGTTTGTCTCTAGTATGATTTCCCATTGTAGCCAATTAAATTGCAGTAATTCCGATACTGATTTGGTAACAATTCCGAGTTTTAATCACTTAATAATTCATAAACTTGATATCAGTAAAATCATTATAACTAATCGGCAGTCTACCTTCACTTGTTGCTTCTATGAACTTTCATTATCCTCCCCCTTGAGGGAGAGAAATGAGAAAATATCTTAAAGATATGTGCACAAGGCAATGTTTCTTAAACTTACAGAAGGCAAATAATTTCTCAAACTAAATAGAAGTGTTGATATTAGTTGTCAGGGGTCTTCAACATTTATTGTGTTTTGATGTATTTCTAATACCGTAAGACTTTTTTTGGTAGGTGTTGTCAAAGACCCCTTTTCCATCTGTTTGACCAGAAATTAAAGCTGTTGGTTGTTATATAACAAATTATATATATTTTTAAAACATACTCTTAGCTTTCTTTTGACATTCTCCTATGAACTTCACATGTTAGTGCTCATGGGTCAAACGCATTCTATGGAGAGCCTAGTGTCTGTGGGTTTTCCTTTCAAAGAAGACAGACAACCAGGTTAGGGAAGTTCCTTACCAATTAGTGACCTTATTTCATCAAACGAGTATAAGGGAGGAGTAGAAACCCGCAGACACTCGGCCCTCAGTGGAATGAGTTTTAGAAGTGTTTTGGATGGAAATGCCCTTAAGCAATTAACATAACATCATGCTTAAGGTCATGATTAAAAATGACCAGTTGCCCATTACTTTGGCTACCATGGCTAGAAGAAAACAGCTCAGTGACTTTGAAAGAGGGCCTCGAAGAGCATAGGAAGTTTAAACTACGTGTGCTTGTCACCAGATCTCAAAGCAAATGAGGCCCAACATCCTATTTAGACACTATGTTGGTGTTTCCTTTATTTTGGCAGTTACCTGTATATCGTGCTATGTGCCAAGATTTGTAGTTGCTTGGTTACTGTTGCCTGGTGAGGTTAGGAAATGATAGTGGCCTAACAAATATTTTGTAAGGACACCCCTTTGTGGACCCCCCTGCACGCACATACACACCTTGACTCAATTTTATAAAATGCATAGGTCTACTTTACCTATTGACTTGTTTCCATTTCCACATTCCAATTGGTATACAACTTAAATCAATAAATAAACCGTTTTCTTTTCATTCTCCATTTCCTCCCTAGATATGGACGGGTGGAGAGTGTCAAGGTCCTTCCAAAGCGGGGGTCAGAAGGTGGAGTCGCAGCCTTTGTGGATTTTGTGGACATTAAAAGTGCTCAGAAGGCACATAATTCAATCAACAAGATGGGGGACAGAGACCTGCGCACTGATTACAATGAGCCAGGCACAATCCCTAGTGCCGTGAGAGGGCTGGACGATAGCCTGTCCTTAGGCTCTCGTGGACGGGATGTTTCAGGGTTCATAAGGGCGGCAGGGGGCCCGGTGTATGGGCCCCCTGCATCTCTCCACAGCAGAGAGGGACGCTATGAGCGCAGACTAGACGGGTAAGTGGACAAAGTTTCTCTGAAGGCAGGGGGAACTTGGTTTCTGATAACTCCTTACCCCCAAGCATTTTTCCATCTATTAATTTATAAGCAGGTTCATAAACAGGATTAAATCAGTAGGCATCCCTTCTAAAGTCCTCAGAGCATTGCCATCGCTCATGGATTGATATGGTAGACACCAAGCTACACTGTAAATGAGCATGTATGTACATTATGCACACAATTGTACTTCTATGTGTGTGGTAAATAGCGTATTGGCTGTTGGGGATTATCTTTGTGAGTTTAAACATTCCTGTGAGGTGGATATCCCATTTGCGGAGAGTACGGGGCATATTGGATATCGTAACATTCCTGGGATTAATGGATGCTGGAGAGAGTTTGTTCCAGCGGCCTTCCCTGGGATCTCCCTGATCTGGAGTACCGTGCCCTCCTTGGTGGATTAATGGGTCACCCTATTTTCGTATAACGACCAAGAATACATATTTACACATTTTAAGACGCATTAACTAGTTTTTGGATGAATAGAAATTGGGTTCTCGATCATTCTGCAACCCTTCCAGTGGTGTTTTCAAGTGCAGCGCTTTCCTTGTGGTCCGGAGTCATGTGGATAACCTAACCCGGATATGTATTCCCCTATTGGATTAAAACTGGCCAATCACGAAAGGATATTCTATCATTCGATAAAGGTATGGGTTTTCCGGTTTTGTGATGGGATTATGTTTGATATCAGGGTTTAACAATTAAATGCTGGGAGACCTCAACTGTTGATCAACTTTGTAGAGAAACGACAAAGGGTGAGCAAATTATACACTTTTTTTTTATCCAAACAAATTTTTGTTGGTGGTTCAAATAATTTGTTATATTTTGCTCTTGAAAGAGTGAGACTTTCCAATGGATGTAGGGGGAAGCATTAAACAGAATCGCGTAGTAGAGGATTGGATTATTTTGGAATCATACAAATCAATACAATTACATGGAAATATGGGTCCGAAGAACATGGTACTGGATGTCAGTGGAGATACCTGCCTTCTGTCAGTGGATTACCTCCCTTCTGAATGTGGAACTACATCTGTCCATCCTTGGATACAATTATTCTCAGAATCAGAAAAGACAACATCCTGTCAACATCAAATAATTAGGCAACTGTACCTATGAGGGAGAATCATGGAGTTTAAGACATGGATTACTACTGACAAATAAACTGTGTTATTACAAGATCATTTTTGCGTCAATGGATCTAGTTGGACAATTTCTCAATTTTGCACATAGAATGTGGCGGACTATTAAAGATTAAATACTTTTTTCCCACTAGTTGTGTGCCATGATGTTCCAGACTCATTGCTCATGGGGAATCAATAGAGCACTGTTTACAGAAGCTGGACAATTGTATATAGATCATTGATTTGACTGGACTATGTTGCCTATTTTCCATGAACATTTAAAAATTGATCCGTTACGTTTTATGTAACCATTTTTGAAAGAATAGTTTAGTCTGACTTCCTATGACTATTTTCCACCACAGCAAAATCTTGTTACAATTGGATTAGATTTTTGATATTGATATTCCAGTCCCTCAAAGCAAGTGACGATTCCCGCCATACTGATGAGGATGACTATTTTGAACATAAACCTGCCCGGGATATATCTTTTTTTATACCAACCCTACAGTTTTCCTTTTTGCTCACAAAGTTCTGTCTCCCTAGATTGTATTTGGAATTGTAGATCGGGTTACCGCTGTTTCAAAAGGTTGGTATATCCTGCCTTGTGTATTTTAGCTGTTCTCTCTAACCCCTAGTTTGAACCCCTGTCTCTCTCCATATTTCCTACTAACAGAAATGGCTGTTGAACAGACTGTTTTAATTGCTTCTTGTTGTTATTTGCAGATTATGTACCTTTTTCCGGCTGTCCCGCTCACCCTGAACCTACTCGACCCACTTCCCAGCTCCTAATCCCCTAGTCAATAGTACCTTGTTACTAAAAATTGACACAGATCAAATGTTCTAAACAGAGGGATGCACCTCGGGAATGTTTTTTTTTAAACCATGAACAATTACATCATATTTAATAGTTGTGTTAGTTAACAAAAATAAGATTTAGATTCAACCTAATTTGAATTGCTACTGTATATTACAGTTCACTGTCAGATTTGTCATGACTAAAGGGTTTATGACAATGTTTGGAAGGCTATGGCAAAGTCTCATTTTGTCAGTGGCTGAACCTTTTTCTTCTGAGCCAAAGAGTAGGATATCTCCAGGAACAGATTAACTTGTGCATACCATTTTCATGTCTCCGTGTCCAGTATGACGGAAGTTAGAAGTAGTTGTACGAGCCAATGCTAACTGGCGTTACCCATAGACTTCCAGTCATTGGGCAATCTGCTAGCATGCTTTGCCCAAGATTATCACAAGACGTGAACAAAATGCTTCAGTGATTTGTATTTTCCTTAAACTTTCTGAAGAGGCAAAGCGGGAATGCCCCCTTCTGTTTGTTTACCACTTTGTGTAGCTGTTAGGGATAATGCTAATGATAACCGTCTTCTGGTAGATGGAAAAGCTTTCTCAATTAAACGTTAACTACAAAGTAGCCTATGCCTGCCTGGTAGAATGACATGATTATTTGCATCAATCCAGTGGCAATTTATTTTTGTTGCTTTTAGCAAACTCCGTAATAACGTGCACTACAGAAACTCCCCAAACCAAACAAGTCTCTTGCTGGTGCAGACTTGAATTAAAGGGTATCTACACCCCCAAAAATTTTACATTTTTCTTAGATTTTTCCCAGATCTCTAAAGTGGTCTCCTGATGTCATTTGAGCGTTGTTGTGGACTTAGGACATCCAATTTTGTTATTATTCTATTAAAGTGATTTCTAGAGAGAACCTGAAAAAACTAAATGGAATTTGGGGGAAAAAATCAATAGAATTACGCAAGAAATAAAACAGAATTTATAAGGCCCTAACAATAGGTGTGGTTTTGAAACTTATCATTAAACTTCCATCATACTCATCACTGTATTCAGAAAGGAAGTTATGGTGAAGGTTTATTTTACAGATGGCTTATGTACCAGGTAGTTATTTTAGTCATTATAATTTGGTTTCTTTGAGATTCATGGTCTTAAGTGTCACTATCTACCATTTAGTACCAGGCAGTTACCAATTGTTTTATTCCTTCAAGTGCAAAAAGTACTAGAAAGACCGTATCCCATTGTTACCACAGTTTTTTTTTAAAGGTACCATCTTAAACTAGGCTGTATAAAGTGTTACCGAAGTTAGATCCAGCACCTTCTAAACTGCATCTCATACGTATGAAATGGGTAACTAATCATCTAACATGCTGGCCACACCGCTCGTGTCACGTGCGCAGGCTTTACAAAATAAATGTACATGTTATTCAATCATTGCACCGACACTGCTCGCGCGCGTCAACGAGTGTCTGCTTAGCCAGGCACTGAAATAGAAGCAAGTTTTGTGACGCGCTGCAAGTCCTGCTTCTCCCATCCCCTCATTTGTTTTTCGGCGCAAATATCCACACGGGTGATTGAAAGATAAGCTGAGGTCGCAACTCCAGTTCAGTTGGTGGCGGTAATGCACCTTAAAGTTGGTTGCCAACCTCCATATAAAGTCCAAAGAAGAAGAATTCTGAAGGAGGAGAGATTACTGCAAACAAACTCTGTTTACCCTTTTATTTGTGATTTAGTTGTCGGTGTAGAGGACCTTGTGCATTTGAGAAAAATGCTAAAATTTATATCCCAGGACAAATTAGCTAGCAATAGCAAGTTAGCTAGCTAAATCTTTTCAACCTGTCTCCAAATTAATATAGTTGGTTCAAAGTTATTTTTGAAAGTTCAGCCAGCGTGTCCTGATCGTTGTCTGGTGTGGGTGTACAAAATCAACATGCGGGCGGTCTGGTCAGCATGTTAGTGTGATTCTTACATTTTATTCTCAGTGGAGACAACTTGTTTTGTGTTAAATTTTTAAGTAGGCATGACATTTTTTTAAATGTGTTCCTCCCCCTCTAATATTTGTTGATAAATCTCCATCTCGTTAACTCACACATTTTTGATAGACCCCAACTGCCTCTTAATTGAAGTGGTGGTGTACCTGCTTTAAGAACATACATTAGTATTCATCAGCAGAGCAGAGCAAATGATTACATTTCAGTGTGCATAAAATCTTTAAAATTGGAATCGTGTTTTTACTGTTTTAGGCATTCCAACAGATGAAGGCTCTCGCACCTTGACAATCTACCAGTTAGGAGGTTTGGTGATTTTTGTAGTTGATCCTGCAAGATAACTTGCTATCTAATCTTTAGAAACTGCTGCATTTTTGTAATGATTCCAGTAATTGAATATGGATGAGTGCAGTATATTTCTAGCTAGCAGCTACCGCTGCGCAATTCCCTAAAAGCTAAAATAACTAGTTGTGCAATAACATTATGATCTTATTTGCACAATACAGTGAAAACCCTTAAAAAATAATCGCAATTACACAGTTATCATAATATCAAAATCTTATTCTCGACATCCCTAATGGCAAGCTCAGTAGATTATTATTATTATTATTATTATTATTATTATTATTATTATTATTGAGCTTTCGTCAAAGAATCCTCCATTTGTAGCAATTAGTCTTGCAGACCTTTGGCGTTCTAGTTGTCGATTTGTTGAGGTAATCTGAAGAGATTTCACCCCATGCTTCCTGAAGCACCTCCTGCAAATTGGATTGGCTTGATGGGCACTAGTTACGTACCATATGGTCAAGCTGCTTCCACAACAGCTCAGTAGGGTTGAGATCTGGTGACTGTGCTGGCCACTCCATTATAGACAGAATACCAGCTAACTGCTTCTTCCATAAATAGTTATTGCATAGTTTGGAGTTGTGCTTTGGGTCATTGTTCTGTTGTAGGAGGAAATTGGCTTCAATTAAGCAACGTCCACAGGGTATGGCATTGCAAAATGGAGTGATGGCCTTCTTCAAGATCCCTCTTACCCTGTACAAATCTCCCACTTTAACACCACCAAAGCACCCCCAGACCATCACATTGCCTCCACCATGCTTGACAGATGGCGTCAAGCACTCCTCCAGCATCTTTTTATTTTTTCCTGCGTCTCACAAATGTTCTTTGTGATCTGAACACCTCAAACTTAGATCCGTCTGTCCCTTGTATGTGTTCTTTTGCCCATCTTTATCTTTTATTTTTATTGGCCAGTCTGAGTTATAGCTTTTTCTCTGCAACTCTGCCTAGAAGACCAACATCCTGGAGTCGCCTCTTCGTTGTTGACGTTGAGACTGGTGTTTTGCGGGTACTATTTAATGAAGCTGCCAGTTCAGGACTTGTGCGGCGTCTGTTTCTCAAACTTGACACTCTAATGTACTTGTCCTCTTGCTCTGTTGTGCACCGGGGCCACTCACTCCTCTTTCTATTCTGGTTAGAGCCAGTTTGCGCGGTTCTGTGAAAGGAGTAGTACACAGCATTGTACGAGATCTTCAGTTTCTTGGCCATTTTTTGCATGGAATAGCCTTAATATTTCAGAACAAGAATAGACTGACGAGTTTCAGAAGAGGTCTTTGTTTCTGGCCATTTTATGCCTCAAATCGAACCCACAAATGCTGACGCTCCAGATACTCACGTCAAAAGAAGGCCTGTTTTATGGCTTCTTTAATCAGAACAACAGTTTTCAGCAGTGCTAACATAATTGCAAAAGGGTTTTCTAATGATCAATTAGCTAATCCAAGTTGATAATTTTAAAAGGCTAACGCAACGTGCCATTGGAACGCCGGAGTGATGGTTGCTGATAATGGGCCTCTGTACGCCTATGTAGATATTCCATAAAAAATCTGCCGTTTCCAGCTACAATAGTCATTTACAACATTAACAATGTCAACACTGTATTTCTGATCAATTTTGTTATTTTAATGGACAAAAAATGAAATTTCTTTAGTTTCTAAGTGACCCCAAACTTTTGAATGGTAGTGTATACATTTTTTGCGTTTAGGTTTTAGCATTAAATCCATTGGGAATGCCCCAGACTCTTGTTTTTCCAGATCAGGGTGTGCTCTATATTATGGGCCATAAAAATATATCAACTTTCTTTCTGCTTTTCAGTCGAGTACATGTAATACGGTGTCTAAAATATCTACTCCTTTTAATTTAGGTTCTTACCAGTTTTCAATACATTTCCAAAGATTTGATATAAATTGCCATGCCTAGTTAGTAGCAGTTAAACATTTTCATTTAGATAACCTGAAAGTATCTAGACAACTATAGGTGACAAATTCTGCAGAAATTAATGAGCGATATGAATTCATTAGAACATTTTACAAATATTTTAAACTAAATATATTGCTAATGTAAAGTATGATATGTCAATTGAAATGTTTACTGTATACCGTTTCAAACAGATACCCCATTTGAACACTCAACTTGACTGCTGTCTTAGTTATTTGATAACCTGATATACTTTTATTTACCACCATGTGAAGCTCAACTAGTTTTGTATTTAGTGTCAAAAAGCATAATGTGTATCTCTTTGTCTCTCACCATTTTCTCCTTCCATCCCTATCCCTGTCACTCAGGACTGCTGAAAGTCGGGATCGAGCATATGATCACAGTGCCTATGGTCATCACGAGCGTGCTAGCAGCAGCTTTGACCGGCAGCGTCACTACGACACAGACTATTACCGCGATACCAGGGAGAGAATGCTTAACTCTGTGACTGGAACTGCCTGTGGAGGTGGTGGGGCTGTCTCTGCAGGGATTGGTGGAGGTGTTGTAGGTGCTGGCATCAGTGGAACAGGTGGTGGGGCTGTGGCTGGAGGAAGTGGAGGATCTTCATCTGTTGGTGTGGGATACTATCGTTCACATAGCCGAAGCCCTAGCCACTTTGATACACCAGAACCTCGATATGAGCCTCGTGCCAGAGAACCATTTATACTGGCCAGCGTAGTTCACAGGGATTTGTACCAAGAAGAGGGAGGTCGGCGTAGAGATCGGTCTTACCACGACAGTCGCAGCCGATCTCCACACTCTACACATTCACGTAACCCCTCTCCACAAAGGTTGTCGACTCAGGCATCCCGGCCTCCCCGCTCCCACAGTGGCTCTGGCTCTCGTAGCCGTTCCTCCAGTTCCGACTCAGTCAGCAGTACCAGCAGCAGCACCAGTGGCAGGTAGGTAGAGCGAGTGCTCATTAGTTTCACTTTCATGCATTCTGTCCCCTGCAGTTATCACATGGTGTCTGTGCCCATCTTTCTGTTTTACTCGAGTACAACTTGCTCAATGAAATAATGAATCTAAAATGTTTCTTAAACAAGAAGCATAGTTAGCCACCCAAATGTAGTACTTAGCCACCCACATTCAAAGTTATGTTAATCTCAAAATGCAACCCAAACTCAGCAAAAAAAGAAACGTCCTTTCACTGTCAACTGCATTTATTTTCAACAAACTTAACATGTGTAAATATTTCTATGAACATAACAAGATTCAACAACTGAGACATTAAACTGAACAAGTTCCACAGACATGTGACTAACAGAAATGGAATAATGTGTCCCGGGAACAAATGGGGGTTCAAAATCAAACGTAACAGTCAGTATCTAGTGTGGCCACCAGCTGCATTAAGTACTCCAGTGCATCTCCACCTCATGGACTGCACCAGATTTTCCAGTTCTTGCTGTGAGCTGTTACCCCACTCTTCCACCAAGGCACCTGCAAGTTCCCAGACATTTCTGGGGGGAATGGCCCTAGACCTCACCCTCCGATCCAACAGGTCCCAGACGTGCTCAATGGGATTGAGATCCGGGCTCTTCGCTGGCCATGGCAGAACACTGACATCCCTGTCTTTCAGGAAATCACTCACAGAATGAGCAGTATGGCTGGTGGCATTGTCATGCTGGAGGGTCATGTCAGGATGAGCCTGCAGGAAGGGTACCACATGAGGAAGGAGGATGTCTTCCCTGTAATGCACAGCTTTGAGATTGCCTGCAATGACATCAAGCTCAATACGATGATGCTGTGACACACCGCCCCAGACCATGACGGACCCTCCACCTCCAAATCGATCCCGCTCCAGAGTACAGGCCTCGGTGTAACGCTTATTCCTTCGACGATAAACGCGAATCCGACCATCACCCCTGGTGAGACAACTGTGACTCGTCAGTGAAGAGCACTTTTTGCTAGTTGTCTGGTCCAGCAACGGTGGGATTGTGCCCATAGGTGACGTTATTGCCGGTGATGTCTGGTGAGGACCTGTCTTACATCAGGCCTACAAACCCTCAGTCCAGCCTCTCTCAGCCTATTGCGGACAGTCTGAGCACTGATGGAGGGATTGTGCGTTCCTGGTGTAACTTGGGCAGTTGTTGTTGCTGTCCTGTACCTGTCCCGCAGGTGTGATGCTCGGATGTACCGATCCTGTACAGGTGTTGTTATACGTGGTCTGCCACTGCGAGGACGATCAGCTGTCCATCCTGTCTCCCTGTGGCGCTGTCTTAGGCGTCTCACAGTACAAACATTGCAATTTATTGCCCTGGCCACATCTGCAGTCTTCATGCCTCCTTGCAGCATGCCTAAGGCACGTTCACGCAGATGAACAGGGACCTTGGGCGTCTTTCTTTAGGTCTTTTCAGAGTCAGTAGAAAGGCCTCTTTAGTGTCCTAAGTTTTCATGATTGTGACCTTAATTGCCTACCGTCTGTAAGTTGTTAGTGTCTTAACAACCGTTCCACAGGTGCATGTTCATTACTTGTTCATGGTTCATTGAACTAGCATGGGAAACAGTGTTTAACCCCTTTACAATGAAGATCTGAAGTTATTTGGATTTTTACGAATTATCTTTGAAAGACAGGGTCCTGATAAAGGGACGTTCATTTTTTTTTTGTTTAGTTATGGGTGATTCCTTATGAAACTAGAACAGAACAAGACCATACATTTTTTGATTTTCATATAATATTATCTATAGAAGGGACATTTAGAGAAAGGATTGTTTACATATATTTGACGTTTGTATCTTAAAGCATAATTGAGACATTAAGTTAAGTTGGAATATTTGTGCCATTTTGGCCTTACCAAGGCCTCCTTTATGACCAAATTTTGAGCAAAATCAAAATGGTCTATTTTCAATATTCATTCATTTTTAAGAAATGTGCTATTAAAATGTGCAAACTCAAAAAAAAGTTCTGGGACACTGAAGTCCATGGAGAATAAGAGCACCTCCTCCCAGCTGCCCAGTACAGTGAGGCTAGGAAACACTGTCACCACTGATAAATCCACTATAATTAAGAATTTCAATAAGCGCTTTTCTACGGCTGGCCATGCTTTCCACCTGGCTACCCCTTCCCCGGTCAACTGCCCGGCATCACCCATAGCAACTCACCCAAGCCTGGCCCTCGCTTCATACTCGTCGCCAAACCCACTGGCTCCAGGTCATCTACAAGTCTCTGCTAGGTAAAGACCTGCCTTATCTCAGCTCACTGGTCACCATAGCAGCACCCACCCATAGCACGCACTCCAGCAGGTATATCTCACTAGTCACCCTCAAAGCCAATTCCTCCTTCGGCCGTCTTTCCTTCCAGATCTCTGCTGCCAATGACTGGAACGAACTGCAAAAATCACTGAAGCTGGAGACCCATATCTCCCTCACTAGCTTTAAGCACCAGCTGTCAGAGCTACTCACAGATCACTGCACATGTACAAAGCCCATCCAACTACCTCATCCCCATACTGTATTTATTTATTTGTCTTGCTCCTTTGCACCCCAGTATCTCTACTTGCACATTCATCTTCTGCACATCAATCACTCCAGTGTCTAATTGGTATATTGTAATTACTTCGCCACCATGGCCTATTTATTGCCTTACCTCCCTTATCTTACCTCATTTGCACACACTGTATATAGATTTTCTTCAACTGTGTTATTGACTGTATGTTTTGTTTATTCCATGTGTAACTCTGTGTTGTTGTATGTGTCGAACTGCTTTGCTTTATTCTTGGCCAGGTCGCAGTTGTAAATGAGAACTTGTTCTCAACTAGCCTACCTGGTTAAATAAAGGTGAAAAAAAAAATTGAAATCAAAATACTACTCATATTACAGAGCAAGCAGTAAAGCTTTATATGACACCAACTTGTGCTTTGTAGCACTTACAGATTAAACATTATTGAGTCTTAAAGGAGGCTTGGGTGCGGCCAAAATAGTACAATTATTCCAGCTTCATTTAATTATTTCTCAATTATGTTAAGGATCGAACCCTTTCCCCCCCCTAAATTTTCACCTAATATGACACCCTAATCTAACTGCCTGTAGCTCAGGACCTGAAGCAAGGATATGCATATTCTTGATACCATTTGAAAGGAAACACGTTGAAGTTTGTGGAAACACGAAGTTAATGTAGTTGAATATAACACATTTAGATCTAGTAAAAGATAATACAAAGAAAAAAACGTGTATTTTAAATGTAATTTCTTTGTAACTTCTTTGAAATGTAAGAAAGGCCATAATGTATTATTCCAGCCCAGGTGAAATTTTGATTTTGGCAGCAGTGTGTGCAAAGTTTTAGACTGATTTTTGTATTATGAACAAATTCTTATTTTCAATTACTGGCTAGGAACAGTGGGTTAACTGCCTTGTTCAGGGGCAGAACGTCAGATTCTTACCTTGTCAGCTCGGGGATTCGATCTTGCAACTTTTCCGTTACTAGTCCAACGCTCACCACTAGGCTACCTACTGCGCCAATGAACCATTGCATATCTGTTCAAAATGTTGTATCAAGACTCCCCAAATGTGCCTAATTGGTTTATTAATACATTTTCGAGTTCATAATTGTGCACTCTCAAACAATAGCATGGCATTCTTTTCACTGTAATAGCTAGTGTAACTTGGACAGTGCAGTTAGATTAACAAGAATTTAAACTTTCTGCCCATATCAGATATGTATATGTCTTGGGAAATGTTTTTGTTACTTACAACTTCATGCTAATCATATTAGCCTACGTTAGCTCAACCGTCCCGCGGGGGGGTCACCGATCCCTTGGAGGTTAAAGGGATACTTCAGGATTTTGGCAATGAGGCCCTACTTTCCCAGAGTCAGATGAACTCGTGGATACCATTTTTATGTGTAGTGTGCAGATGGAAGGAAGTTGCTAACTAGCACTAGGGCAAATGCTCGCTAGGGCAAATGCTCACTAGCGCTAGGGCAAATGCTCACTAGGGCTGGAAGTCTATAGTATCTGCTATAAGGAAACTACCTCCAACTTCCTTCATACTGGATGCAGAGACATAAATGGTATCCATAAGTTCATTTGACTCTGGGGAAGTAGATAAAGGTCCTAATTTGCCAAAATCCCGAAGTATCCCTTTAAGATACAATCCTTCCTCCAAAGGACCATTCTATAGATAAAATTGTGAAAATTCCCAAAATCATGGTGGTGTTTTGTTCTAGAGTTGTGAGGAATCACCCTTATGTAATGCTTTATGAAAAGCATGTCCCCGCAAGAACTTAAAAGGGCTAGCTTATTCATCTTACTTGTGTCATATGATTTGAATTCACTCAACTCAAATTGATAGTAGTTTAAGCGCCTCTGGCTCACAAACGTCTGAGTGAAATTAAAGCTAGTTAGCGTTATTCGCATCGGAACTCCTGTTCAGTGTGCACCAACTTGGCTTTGACGAATGTAATGCAATGAACTCAATAGTAGAAAATGGTTCTAATTTGTGTTTTTTTTTAATTGTACAATACTATTTCCACTTGCTTATTCTGTGTGAATTTCTCAGACCCACTAAATTCCTTAAAGATTTGGGTGTGAAATGCTAAAACAAGGGTATTCAAATCTTACCCTGGGAGGTCCGGAGTACTGCTGGTTTTCTGTTCTACCTGATAATTATTGCACCCCCCTGCTGTCCCATGTCTAAATCAGTCCCTGATTAGAGGTGACAAATTAAAAAGCAGTGGAACTGGCTTCGAGGTCCAGCTTTGAATTTGAGGGGGCTAGAATTTAAAGCCCCACTAGTCTTGAGCCGAAGTAACTCCTTGGAAATCTGGTATAAATGTCATGACAAATTCCAAAAACCGGCTTCAAAAAGGAAATTGATATGGTATGACAGTGAAAATATGCAAGGAGACTTCTTTAGCGCGGCAAGAATAAGTAGGTTATGTAATTTAAGCAGTTTCATTGGTTATTTGAGAGCATTGCGATCTGACACACCATACTGTGTAGCTTGACATGTTTGGTGGTTTCAGGAAGAAATGCTACAGGGAATTTTTGGAGACTGCTGGTGTAT
The DNA here is from genome assembly GCF_013265735.2 of Oncorhynchus mykiss. Lineage (NCBI taxonomy): Eukaryota > Metazoa > Chordata > Actinopteri > Salmoniformes > Salmonidae > Oncorhynchus > Oncorhynchus mykiss. The sequence goes on along the minus strand of NC_048580.1, from coordinate 52,407,079 downwards.
TTTCTCACTGCCCACCTCTGTGTATGGGTATTGCCCCCCCCCCCCCACTCCCTCCCACCCTGAGATCCAGTTAGAACTGGACATTTCTAGCCACTGCTGGCTCCTTGCCCACTCCCACAGGCCAGGCTCCATAAGCTGCACTTATGGGAGTGTCTGAGGGAAGGAGGAGGAGCAGAGGCAAAGGGAAGGCTGGAAAATTGAGAAGGGCATGAGAATAGTGGGGTGTTCTACTAAAGGGATGCACGGCTAATGAAATGTCTATTGCAAGTGTGAACATATCTGGTCATGTTTACTACTGTGGGACAGTATACTGTGATATTAAAAACTATTTGAGCATAATTTAGCAAAGCAAACTGAATTACCATCTCACAAGAGATTGAAGTGGAATGGTAGAACTGTACAATGAAAATACGAAGGTAATTGTTTCATTTTTATGCCATATGAGGGTTGCGGCTCATATTTATTTTCTAAAACATTTCCTTTTTTTGTTCCCTTTGTTACTTCTGTTGTAAAATATATTATTCCATCTAACAACACAAGCACTATAATTTCAAAACTGCTCTCTATTTGCTCTATAAAAGCCAGTGTCTTTCCGTTTTGTCATCTACCTGGTGAGTCATTGTTTTCTAAAATTGGGATCTATGCACTTGTGATCTATTGTAGTTCTCAGCGGCTCTCAAACCTTGGTTGTTAGTCATGGGGATTTGATTCAAATCCATATGGGCACGATCTGCTGAATGGACTCATGGATAACTCATATATTCACAAACACGGTGAACAGATGTACAGAATATTCTGCTTCAACAAATAAATAGAAAAAAACAATCTCAACAGATTTGATTCCATTTGTATGAATTGTGAGAACAGTGCCACTCAAAGACAGGTAATGGTATTACATATTCCTTTATGCTAGGGTAACTTTCATTATTTCCAACTTCATATAGAAGTTTGTTCAACATGATTGTTGAGTGTACTGGGTGATTCTCACAACTGGCACGTGACAAAAAAATGTTTTACCAAAAAAATAGATTCTACACCATAATTCCTCTTGGATCAATAAGATTAGCTTCTGTAGTTATCTATTTCATAATTATTGTTATGTTTATTGTTCAGATATTATGCATTTAACCACAATTTCCACAACTATCAATACAAAAACTCTCATTACCACAACAGTTGTTGAAGTCCAACAAAGTGGGAAACAAATATAATTTGTAATATTTAACATTGCTCACCTAATGAAAAGGCTTAAGTTAATGTATTTTGTAATATATCTCATTACACAACCTTCTTCTGAATCTTGTTTTTTGTCATAATTACTTGTGTATGTAAAGTTGAAGTCGGAAGTTTACATACACTTAGTTTGGAGTCAATAAATCTCATTTTTCAACGACTCCACAAATGTCTTGTTAATTAACGGGAAGTCCGTTATGACATATACTTTGTGCATGACACAAGGAATTTTTCCAACAATTGTTTACAGACAGATTATTTATCTTATAATTCACTGTATCACAATTCCAGTTAGTTTACATGTGTAACAGTATAGCTTCCGTCCCTCTCCTCGCCCCAGCCTGGGCTCGACCAGGGACCCTCTACACACATCAACAACTGACACCCAACGAAGCATCGTTACCAACCGCTCCACAAAAGTCGCGGCCCTTGCAGAGCAAGGGGGACAACCACTTCAAGTTCTCAGAGCGAGTGACGTCACCGATTGAAACGCTATTTTTATTTTTTATTTTTTTTATTTTACCTTTATTTAACCAGGCAAGTCAGTTAAGAACAAATTCTTATTTTCAATGACGGCCTGGGAACAGTGGGTTAACTGCCTGTTCAGGGGCAGAACGACAGATTTGTACCTTGTCAGCTCAGGGGTTTGAACTCGCAAGCTTCCGGTTACTAGTCCAACGCTCTAACCACTAGGCTACCCTGCCGCCCCAGCGCGCACCCTGCTAAATAGCTAGCCATTTCACATTGGTTACACATGCACTAAGTTGACTGTGCCTTTAAACAGCTTGAAAAATTCCAGAAAATTATGTCATGGCTTTAGAAGCTTCTGATAGGCTAATTGACATAATTTGAGTCAATTGGGGGTGTACCTGTGGCTGTATTTCAAGGCCTACCTTCAAACTCAGTGCCTCTTTGCTTGACTTCATGGGAAAATCAAAAGAAATCTGCCAAGACCTCAGAAAAACAATTGTAGACCTCCACACGTCTGGTTCATCCTTGGGAGCAATTTCCAAATGCCTGAAGGTACCACGTTCATCTGTACAAACAATCGTACACAAGTATAAACACCATGGGACCACACAGCCATCATACTGCTCAGGAAGGAGACGCTTTCTGCCTCCTAGAGATGAATGTACTTTGGTGTGAAAAGTGCAAATCAATCCCAGAACAAAAGCAAAGGACCTTGTGAAGATGCTGGAGGAAACAGGTACAAAACTATCTATATCCACAGTAAAACAAGTCCAATATCGACATAACCTGAAAGGCCGCTCAGCAAGGAAGAAGTCAGTGCCCCAAAACCACCATAAAAAAGCCAGACTACGGTTTGCAACTGCACATGGGGACAAAGATCGTACTTTTTGGAGAAATGTCCTCTGGCATGATGAAACAAAAATGGAACTGTTTGGCCGTAATGACCATCGTTATGTTTGGAGTGAAAAGGTGGAGGCTTGCAAGCCGAGGGAACACCATCCCATCCGTGAAGCATGGGGGTGGCAGCATCCTGTTGTAGGGATGGCGTCATGAGGAAGGAAAGTTATATGGATATATTGAAGCAACATCTCACAACATCAGTCAGGAAGTTGAAGCTTGGTCGCAAATGGGTCTTCCAAATGGCCAATGACCAGTCAAGGTATTGGAGTGGCCATCACAAAGCCCTGACCTCAATCCTATAGGAAATGTGTGGTCCGAACTGAAAAGGCGTGTGCGAGCAAGGAGGCCTACAAACCTGACTCAGTTACACCAGTTCTGTCAGGAGGAATGGGCCAAAACTCACCCAAGTTACTGTGGGAAGCTTGTGGAAGGCTACCCAAAACATTTGACCCAAGTTAAACAATTTTAAAGGCAAATCTACCAAATACTAATTGAGTGTATGCAAACTGCTGACCCACTGGGAATGTGATGAAATTAGTAAATAAAAGCTGAAATCATTCTCTCTACTGTTTATTCTGACATTTCACATTCTTAAAATAAAGTGGTGATCCTAACTGACCTAAGACAGGGAATTTTTACTAGGATTAAATGTCAGGAACTGTGAAACTGAGTTTAAATTTTGATCAGGTGTATGTAAACTTCCGACTTCAACTGGTATGTATGCTATTTTTATGTACACATTTTTGATAGTGTCCCTTTTGTTCTTTAGGAATTTTCGATAAATCTGATGAAGTATACGTTTTACTTTTCGTGATATTTATTAAATATGGCTGCATTATGGTAATGATGAGCAGTTTTCGGAAATTAGTGTTGCATTGTTTGCCATTGGAAAAACTGTACATTTGTAAATCGCAAATGCTTTACGTAATATTAAAATCAATTATCTTAATGCGATTGTGTAAAATAACTCTAGCATAATTATAAGTACTGTAATTATGTGCATGTGTTTTCAAAAGTGGACTTAAGTATAAGGTTAAAAAAAATTGTAATTTCTCCAAGGTCTTTAGGATGTGGATATGTGTGATTCTAAGGTATTTTAGATGCATTTCTAAATTGACATACCACCTTTTTTTACATACCACCACAGTCAGAGGCTGGCACTAAAACCGCATTGAATGAGCTGTATTCCGCCATAAGCAAACAAGAAAACGCTCACCAGAGGTGGCATTCCTAGTAGCCGGGAACTTTAATGCAGGGAAACTTAAATCCGTTTTACTAAATTTCTATCAGCATGTTACATTTGCAACCAGAGGAAAAAGACCTCTGAACCACCTTTACTCCACAAACAGACTCATACAAAGCTCTCCCTTGCCCTCCATTTGACAATTATGACCATAATTCTATCCTCCTGCTTACTAGCAGAACTTAAAGCAAGAAACACCCGTGACTAGATCAATACAAAAGTGGTCAGATGAAGCAGACGTTAAGCTACAGGACTGTTTTGCTAACATAGACTGGAATATGTTCCGGGATTCCGCCGATAGCATTGAGGAGTACACCACATCAGTCATTGGCTTCATCAGTAAGTGCATCGTACGTACATACCAGAACCCATGGATTACAGGCAACATCCGCACTGAGTTAAAGGGAGGAGCTGCCGCTTTCAAGGAGTGGGACTCCAACCCGGAAGCTTATAAGAAATCCCACTTTGCCCTCCGACGAACCATCAAATAGGCAAAGCATCAATACAGGACAAAGATCGAATCGTACTACACCGGCTCTGATGCTCGTCGGATGTGGCAGGGCTTGCAAACCATTAGACTACAAAGGGAAGCACAGCAGAGAGCTGCCCAGTGACACTGCCCAGTATCAGAACAGCTAAACTACTTCAATAATCGCTTCAAGGCAAATAACACTGAAACATGCATGAGAGCACCACGTTCTCCACAGCCGATGTAAGACCTTTAAACAGGTCAACATTCAGACGGATTACCAGGACGTGTACTGCGAGCATGCGCTGACCAACTGGCAATTGTCTTCACTGACATTTTCAACCCCTCCCTGTCCGAGTCTGTAATACCAACATGTTTTAAGCAGACCGCCATAGTGCCTGTTCCCAAGAACACTACACCTGCCTAAATGACTAACGACCTGTAGTACTCACGTCTGTAGCCATGAAGTGCTTTGAAAGGCTGGTCATGGCTCACATCAATGCCATTATCCCAGAAACCCAAGACCCACTCCAATTTGCATACCGCCCAACAGATCCACAGATGATGCAATCTCTATTGCACTTCACTCTGCCCTTTCACACCTAGACAAAAGGAACACCTATGTGAGAGTGCTCTTCATTGACTACAGCTCAGCGTTCAACACCATAGTGCCCTCAAAGCTCATCAATAAGCTAAGGACCCTGGGACTAAACACCTCCCTCTGCAACTGGATCCTGGTCTTCCTAACTGGCCGCCCCCAGGTACTAAGGGTAGGTAACATTCTGGGGCCAAGCTTCCTGCCACCCAGGACCTCTATATCAGGCGGTGTCAGAGGAAAGCCCTAAAAATTGTCCAAGACTCCAGCCACTCCAGTCATAGACTGTTCTCTCTGCTACCGCACGGCAAGCGGTACCGGAGCACCAAGTCTAGGTCCAAGAGGCTTCTAAACAGCTTCTAACCCCAAGCCATAAAATTCCTGAACACCTAATCAAATGACTACCCAGACTATTTGCATTGTCCCACTTCCCCTCTTTTTTTTACACCACGTCTTCTCTCTGTTATCATCTATGCATAGTCACTTCAATAACTCTACCTACATGTACATACTACCTCAACTAACCGGTGCCCACACACATTGACTTTGTTCCAGTACCACCCTGTATATAGTCTTGCTATTGTTATTTAGCTGCTGCTCTTTAATGACTTTAGTTTATTATTCTTATCCGTATTTTTTAAAACTGCATTGTTGGTTAGGGGATCGTAAGTAAGCATTTCACTGTCAAATTTACACCTGTTAGATTCGGCGCATGTGACTAATAAAATTTGATGTTTTACAAAAATATATAATCAATAGTTGTAACAGTGGTCCTAGTAAATAAGAAACACCCATTGGCTATACATTAGAATTTAATTATTATCATTACCGAAAAAGACCTGACAAATTATTAAATAATGATATGTGCGTTTCGGTAATGAAAGCTCAATCTGCAAGTAATAGGAGACAGACATTGAGTTAGCAAACAATTGACCATCACTAAAGCCCATTCATGCCTCCATGTTGGTAAGGTAATGGTTTTCTACGTTTTTCCCAATTGGAGCTTTTTTGTCATTTCGGTGAAAGGTCAAGTGTCTTTTAAAGGGATGTTTGAGAAGAAGATCCTCATTCTGAAGGCATATAAATTAAAATAACTTGTGCTCATCTAAGGACTACTCCTCTAGATGATGCATCATGGGTGAATTACACTTTATTTATTTTTTTATTTTTTATAGCAACTTGAAAAGTGTTACGGTAATGAGAAACATCCACAGACACTGTTTTAAGTAAAAAATATAACTTGTATGATTTATGGACAAACTACAGCAACATATTTTGTTTTATTCAACATTTTATAAAGTTACCTGAAAATTTAATTGGACTAATTTCAGTAAAAAATGTACAATTTATTTCAAATAAGACACTGTGTCATAAACTAGTCATCTTAGTCTTCAGAATGATAATTGGTTGTTGCAGATGCATCAATTTGTTACTGCCATGGTTAAAACTGGTTTCGTGAGAATCACCCGTATAATGGATTGACGATGATTCCGATATATATCACATCTGTGAGCTATATCTTTGTGCATAGAGATGTCTTTTAAATGTAACATTTCAGACAAAAGCACACTATCTGAGTCATCAGTTCTTTACAGTGATTTTACTCCTCTTCTTATGACGGATATATGAGATTCTGTGACATGCACACTAATCTATTTCTCATTAAGCCTCTGTGTTCCTCTTTGCCAGCAGTGATTCCAGCAGTAGTTCAAGTGATGGCTCCCCAGCACGTTCAGTTCAGTCTGCTGCCGTCCCTGCACCTTTATCTCTGCCTTTATCTGCCCTTGACAAGGATGAGCCTCGAAAAAGCTTTGGTGTCAAGGTCCAGAATCTTCCTGTGCGTTCGACAGGTGAGGATTTGATCCCTTAAGCTGTGCTGCGGAGGGAATAAGTACCCAAAGTTCATACTTGAGTAAAAGTAAAGTTACCTTAATAGAAAATGACTTAAGTCAAATTTAAGTCACCCAGTAAAATACTACTTGTCTAAAAGTATTTGGTTTTAAATATACTTAAGTATCAAAAGTATAAATAATTTAAAATTCCTTATTAAGCAAACCAGACAGCTTCATTTTCTTGTTTTATAAATGTACGGATAGCCAGGGCCACACTCGGACATCATTTATAAATGAAGCGTTTGTGTTTAGTGAGTCCGCCAGATCATAAGTAGTTGGGCTGACCAGAGATGTTAAATTGATAAGTGCTTCAATTGTACCATTTTCCTGTTCTGCTAAGCATTCAAAATGTACCAGATACTTTTGCGTGTCAGAAAAATGTATGGAGTAAAACTACATTATTTTCTTTCGGAATGTAAAAGTTGTCAAATATATAAATAGTGAAGTACAAATACCCCCAAAAATGACTTATTTGTATTTAATATTTTATTGAACTAGGCAAGATACAGCAGCAGTGGTGTAAACTACTAAAGTAAAAATACTTTAGTAGTTTACACCACGGCTGCTGTGTATATACCATATATTATCTACTCCACGCTACATGTGGGCAATAACCTGCTAGGTTTTGGTAATAATATAATTTGTTGAGTTAATTACATTGTTGATGATTTTTGTACTGCAGATAAGAATGAGTCACTCTGTATGCATTTGAAGGTATTTAGTCAACGTTTATTTTAGTATTTGTTCCCTCTGCTTTCAGATACAAGTCTAAAAGATGGCCTGTTCCATGAGTTCAAGAAGTATGGGAAGGTGACGTCTGTGCAAATCCATGGAGCTTTAGAGGAGCGCTATGGACTAGTGTTCTTTCGCCAGCAGGAGGACCAGGAAAAGGCCCTGGCTGCATCAAAGGGGAAGCTGTTTTTTGGCATGCAAATTGAGGTCATTGCCTGGAACGGCCCTGGTGCGTCCACAACTGGTATATAAAGGGGCTTGAGTTTTTCCTAACCGTGTAACCTGACCAGGAAAATCTCTGGGTTCTATTAAGATTATGTAAAAAAATATATATATTTTATATATATTTTTTAATGATTTGTACAGGTTCATGAAAAGATGTATTTCTCTTTTCAGAGACTGAAAGCGAGAATGAGTTCCGGCCTCTGGATGAGAGGATAGATGAGTTTCACCCCAAAGCCACACGGACTCTGTTTATTGGCAACCTGGAAAAGACCACCAGCTACCATGATCTGCTCAATATCTTTCAGCGCTTTGGGGAGATAGTGGTAAGTGAAATACATTATGAATCTGCATGCTGCAAATGAGATTTTATGAGGAACACATTTCCAAATTCGAAACTGCCTCTCTTAATTCAGTGTTGCCTTTCTTTCCATTCACATAGGATATTGACATCAAGAAAGTTAATGGTGCCCCTCAGTATGCCTTTCTACAGTACAGTGACATTACCAGTGTCTGTAAGGCCATAAAGAAGATGGATGGAGAGTACCTCGGCAACAATAGGCTAAAGGTGAGAAGAGCATAAAACTAGAATTTCACGAAACACATCTTTTGAATGTACAACTGAGATTTTTTGTTGTTGACTGGAGTGATGTCAACAGGATAATATTGTTGGTATGTTAATTTTCCATCTTTCTACAGCTTGGATTTGGAAAAAGTATGCCCACAACTTGTGTTTGGTTGGATGGTTTAGCCTCCAACATCACAGAGCAATATCTCACTCGTCATTTCTGTCGTTATGGACATGTTATCAAGGTAAGCCTGCTCCTTATTCATGTTTAAGCCTTTCTCTTGTGACACATCCCCATGTCATTATTTTGTATATATCTATATGCATAGTTGGAGTCATTAAAACTCGTTTTGCAACCACTCCACAAATTTCTTGTAAAAAAAACTATAGTTTTGGCAAATCGTTTAGGACATCTACTTTGTGCAAGACAAAAGTACTTTTTCAAATAATTATTTACGGACAGATTATTTCACTTATAATTCACTGTATCACAATTCCAGTGGGTCAGAAGTTTACATAAACTAAGTTGACTGTGCCTTTTAAACAGCTTGGAAAATTCCAGAAAATGTCATGGCGTTAGAAGCTTCTGATAGGCTAATTGACATCATTTGAGTCAATTGGAGGTGTACCTGTGAATGTATTTCAAGGCCTACCTTCAAACTCTGTGCCTCTTTGCTTGACATCATGGGAAAAATCAAAAGAAATCAGCCAAGACCTCAGAAAATTAAATTGTAGACCTCAAGTCTGGTTCATCCTTGGGAGCAATTTCCAAATGCCTGAAGGTTCCACTTTCATCTGTACAAACAAACAATAGTACGCAAGTATAAACACCATGGGACCACGCAGCTGTCATACCACTCAGGAAGGAGACGCGTTCTGTCTCCTAGAGATGAATGTACTTTGGTGCGAAAAGTGCAACTCAATCCCAGAACAACAGTAAAGGGCCTTGTGAAGATGCTGGAGGAAACCGATACCAAAGTATCTATATCCACAGTAAAACGAGTCCTATATCGACATAATCTGAAAGGCCGTTCAGCAAGGAAGAAGCCACTGCTCCAAAACCGGCATTAAAAAAGCCAGGCTAACGTTTGCTGCACATGGGGACAAAGATTGTACTTTTTGGAGAAATGTCCTCTGGTCTGATGAAACAAAAATAGGACTGTTTGCACATAATGACCATCGTTATGTTTGGAGGAAAAGGGGGAGGCTTGCAAGGTGAAGAACATCCCAACCATGAAGCACGGGGGTGGCAGCATCATGTTGTGGGGGTGTTTTGCTGCAGGAGGGACTGGTGGACTTCACAAAATAGATGGCATCATGAGAAGTGAAAATTATGTGGACATATTGAAGCAACATCTCAAGACTTCAGTTAAAACTTGGTTGCAAATGGGTCTTCCAAATGGACAATGACCACAAGCACACTTCCAATGTTATGGCAAAATGGCTTAAGGACAACAAAGTCAAGGTATTGGAGTGGCCATCACAAAGCCCTGACCTCAATCCAATAGAAAATGTGTGGTCAGAACTGAAAAGGCGTGTGCAAGCAAGGAGGCCTACAAACCTGACTCAGTTACACCAGCTCTGTCAGGAGGAATGAGCCAAAATTCACCCAACTTATTGTGGGAAGGTTGTGGAAGGCTACCCAAAACGTTTGACCCAAGTTACACCCAAGTTACACAATTTGAAGGCAATGCTACCAAAACCTATTGAGTGTATGTGAACTTCTGACGCACTGAGAATGTGATGAAAGAAATAAAAGCTGAAATAAATAATTCTCTACTGTTATTCTGACTTCACATTCTGAAAATAAAGTGGTAATCCTAACTCACCTAAAACAGGGAATTTTTACTAGGATTAAATGTCAGGAATTGTGAAAAACTGATTTAAATGTATTTGGCTAAGGTGTAAGTAAACTTCCAAATTCAACTCCTATGTACATACATACAGTGGCAAGAAAAAGTATGTGAACCATTTGGAATAATCTGGATTTCTACATAAATTGGTCATAAATTGATCTGATCTTCGTCTAAGTCACAACAACAGACTGCTTAAACTAATAAAACACAAATTATTGTATTTTTCTTGTCTTTATTGAACACATTCACAGTGTAGGTTGGAAAAAGTATGTTAACCCCTAGGCTTATGACTTATCCAAAAGCTAATTGGAGTCAGCTAACCTTGAGTACAATCATTGAGACGAGAGTGGATATGTTGGTTAGAGCTGCCCTGCCTTTTGAGTTTGCTATTTACAAGAAGCATTGCCTAATGTGAACCATGCCTCTAGCAAAAGAGATCTCAGAAGACCCAAGATTAGAAATTGTTGACTTGCATAAAGCTGGAAAGGGTTTCAAAAGTATATCTAAAAGCCTTGGTGTTCATCAGTCCACGATAAGACAAATTGTCTATAAATAGAGAAAGTTCAGCACTGTTGCTACTCTCCCTAGGAGTGGCTGTCCTACAAAGATGACTGCAAGAGCACAGAGCGGAATGCTCAATGAGGTTAAGAAGAATCCTAGAGTGTCAGCCATAGACTTACAGACATTTCTGGAACATGCTAACATCTCTGTTGACAAGTCTATGATACGTAAAACACTAAACAAAAATGGTGTTCATGGGAGGACATCACGGAAGAAGCCACTGCTGTCCAAAAAAAACATTGCTGTACGTCTGAAGTTCACAAAAGAGCATCTAGATATTCCACAGTGCTACTGGCAAAATATTCTGTGTACAGATGAAACTACAGTTCAGTTCAGTTTGGAAGGAACAAACAACACTGTGTGGAGAAAAAAAGGCACAACACACCAACCTCATCTCAACTGTAAAGTATGGTGGAGGGAGCATCATGGTTTGGAGCTGCTTTACTGCCTCAGTGCCTGGACAGCTTGCTATCATCGCCCAAAAAATGTATTCCCAAGTTTATCTAGACATTTTGCCGGAGAATGTAGGGCTATCTGTCTGCCAATTGAAGCTCAACAGAAGTTGGGTAATGCAACAAGACAACAACTCAAAACAGAAGTAAATCAACAACAGAATGGCTTCAACAGATGAAGATACGCCTTCTGGAGTGGCCCAGCCAGAGTCCTGAACTCAACCCGATTTGAGATGCTGTGGCATGACCTCGAGCAGTTCACACCAGACATCCCAAGAATATTGCTGAACTGAAACAGTTTTGTAAAGAGGAATGGTCCAAAATTCCTCCTGACCATTGTGCAGGTTTGATCCGCAACTACAGAAAATGTTTGGGGTTGAGGTTATTGCTGCCAAAGGAGGATCAACCAGTTATTAAATCCAAGGGTTCACATACTTTTTCCACCCTGCACTGTGAATGTTTACACGGTGTGTTCAATAAAGACATGAAAACGTATTGTTTGTGTGTTATTAGTTTAAGCAGACTGTTTATTGTTGTGACTTAGATGAAGATCAGATAAAATTTGATGACCAATTTATGCAGAAGTACAGGTATTTCCAAAGGGTTCACATACTTTTTCTTGCCACATACATACATACATACATACATACATACATACATACATACATACATACATACATACATACATACATACATACATACATACAGTACCGTTCAAAAGTTTGGGGTCACTTAGAAATGTCCTTGTTTTTGAAAGAAAAGCACTTTTTTTGGTCCATATTAAAATAACATCAAATTGATCAAAAATACAGTGTAGACATTGTTAATGTTGGAAATGACTATTGTAACTGGAAATGGCAGATTTTTTTATTTATTTTGAATCATGAAATATCTATATATAGGTGTACAGAGGCCCATTATCAGCGACCATCACTCCTGTGTTCCAGTGGCACGTTGTGTTAGCTAATCCAAGTTTATCATTTTAAAAGGCTAATTGATCATTAGAAAACCATTTTGCAATTGTTAGCACAGCTGAAAAGAAGCACTAAAACTGGCCTTCTTTAGACTAGTTGAGTGTCTGGAGCATCAGCATTTGTCGGTTCAATTACAGGCTCAAAATGGTCAGAAACAAAGAACTTTCTTCTGAAACTCATCAGCCTATTCTTGTTCTGAGAAATGAAGGCTATACCATGTGAGAAATTGCCAAGAAACTGAAGATCTCGTACAATGCTGTGTACTACTCCCTTCACAGAACAGTGCAAACTGGCCCTAACCAGAATAGAAAGAGGAGTGGGAAGCCCCGGTGCACAACTGAGCAAGAGGACAAGTACATTAGTGTCTAGTTTGAGAAACAGACGCCTCACAACTCAAATAGCAGCTTTTATTTTTTACATTTTATTTCACCTGTATTTAACCAGGTAGGCTAGTTAAGAACAAGTTCTCATTTACAACTGCGACCTGGCCAAGATAAAAGCATAGCAGTGTGAACAGACAGCAACACGGAGTTACACATGGAGTAAGCAATAAACAAGTCAATAACACAGTAGAAAAAAAGGTCTATATACATTGTGTGCAAAAGGCATGAGGAGGTTGGTGAATAATAACAATTTTAGCAGATTAACACTGGAGTGATAAATGATCAGATGGTCATGTGCAGGTAAAGATACTGGTGTGCAAAAGAGCAAAAAGGTAAATAAATAAAAACAGTATGGGGATGATGTAGGTAAATTGGGTGGGCTATTTACCGATAGACTATGTACAGCTGCAGCGATCGGTTAGCTGCTCAGATAGCAAATGTTTAAAGTTGGTGAGGGAGATATGAGTCTCCAGCGTCAGTGATTTTTGCAGTTCGTTCCAGTCACAGGCAGCGGAGAACTGGAAGGAAAGGTTTTACCTAGCTTTACCTAGCATGGACTTGTAGATGACCTGGAGCCAGTGGGTCTGGCGACGAATATGTAGCGAGGGCCAGTCGACTAGAGCATACAGGTCGCAGTGGTGGGTGGTATAAGGTGCTTTAGTAACAAAGCGGATGGCACTGTGATAAACTGCATCCAGTTTGCTGAGTAGAGTATTGGAAGCCATTTTGTAGATGACATCGAAGTCGAGGATCGGTAGGATAGTCAGTTTTAATAGGGTAAGTTTGGCGGCGTGAGTGAAGGAGGCTTTGTTGCGAAATAGAAAGCCGATTCTAGATTTGATTTTAGATTGAAGATGTTTGATATGAGTCTGGAAGGAGAGTTTACAGTCTAGCCAGACACCTAGGTACTTATAGATGTCCACATATTCTAGGTCGGAACCATCCAGGGTGGTGATGCTAGTCGGGCGTGCGGGTGCAGGCAGCGAACGGTTGAAAAGCATGCATTTGGTTTTACTAGCATTTAAGAGCAGTTGGAGGCCACGGAAGGAGTGTTGCATGGCTTTGAAGCGCGTACTTTTCACAGCACAAATGATTGGATCAAATGAAATAAATTCCACAAATTAACTTTTAACAAGACACACCTGTTAATTGAAATGCATTCCAGGTTGACTACCTCATGAAGCTGGTTGAGAAAATGCCAAGCATGTGCAAAACTGTCAAGGCAAAGGGTGGCTACTTTGAGGAATCTCAAATATAAAATACATTTTGAGTTCTTTAACACTTTTTCAGTTACTAGATGATTCCATAAGTGTTATTTCATAGTTTTGATGTCTTCACTATTCTAAAATGTAGAACATTTAAATAAATAAATTAAAACCCTTGAATGAGTAGGTGTCCTAACTTTTCACTGGTACTGTGTGAGTGTGTATTCGTAAAGTGGCTTCAGAATGTTGTCGGACCCATTCCTCTTTCATTTTTTTGTTACGTTTACAGCCTTATTGTAAAATTGATCACTTTTTTTTTTAATCTCAACCTCAATACCCTATAATGACAAAGCGAAAAAAGGTTTTTAGAAATTTTTGTAAATTTACTACAAAATTTAAAAAAACATCTTATTTACATAAGTATTCAGACCCTGGGCCAGTAACCGAAAGGTTGCTGAATCAAATCCCCAAGCTGACAAGGTTACAACTGAATGCCCCGTTCTGCCCATGAGCAAGGCAGTCAGCCCACTGTTCCCTGTGCACCGATGGCATAGATGTCAATTTAGGGCAGCTCCCCGCACATCTCGTATTCAGAGGGGTTGTGTTAAATGCAGAAGACACATTTCAATTTAATGCATTCAGTTGTAATACTGACGAGGTATCTCCCTTTCCCTTTGCTATGAGACTCAAAATTGAGCTCCGGTTCATCCGGTTTCCATTGATCATCCTTGAGATGTATCTACAACTTGATTGGAGTCCACCTGTGGTAAATTCAATTGATTGGACATGATTTGCAACGGCACACTCCTGTCTACAAGAAGGTCCCACAGTTGACCGTGTATGTCAGAGCAAAAACCAAGCCAAGAGGTTGAAGGAATTGTCCGTAGAGCTCCTAGAAAGAATTGTATCGAGGCACATATCTGGATAAGGGTACCAAAACATTTCTGCAGTAATGAAGGTCCCCAAGAACACAGTGGCCTCAATCGTTCTTAAATGGAAAAAGTTTGGCACTACCAATCCTGTTTCTATAGCTGGCTGCTCAGCCATACTCAGCAATCGGGGGAGAATGATCTGGGTCACCTCCCTGACCAAGAACCCGATGGTCACTCTGACCGCACTCCAGAGTTCCTCTGCAGAGATGGGAGAACCTTCTAGAAGGATAACCATTTCTGCAGCACTCCACCATTCAGGCCATTTACGGTAGAGTGGCCAGACGGAAGCCACTCCTCAGTAAAAGGCACATTGGAGTTAGCCAAAAGGAACCTAAAGGACTGTCAGCCCATGAGAAACACGATTCTCTGGCCTGATGAAACCAAGATTGAACTCTTTGGCCTGCATGCCAAGCATCACGTCTGAAAGAAACCTGGCACCATCCCTATGGTGAATCGTGGTGGAAGCATCATGCTGCGGTGATGGTTTTCAGCAGCAGGGACTGGGAGACTAGTCAAGATGAAGGGAAAGATTAACAGAGCGAAGTACAGAGATCCTTGATGAAAACCTGCTCAGACTGAGGCAAAGGTTCACCTTCCAACAGGACAATGACCCTAAGCACAGAGCCAAGACAACACAGGAATGGCTTCGGGACAAGTCTACGAATGTCCTTGAGTGGCCTAGCCAGAGCCTGGACTTGAACCTGACTGGAAAATAGCTTTGTTGTGACGCTCCCCATCCAACCTGACAGAGCTTGAGAGGATCTGCAGAGAAGAATGTGAGAAACTCTCCAAATACAGGTGTGCTAAGCTTGTAGTGTCATACCCAAGAAGAGTCTAGGCTGTAATCGCTGCCAAAGGTGCTTCAAAAGTACTGAGAAAAGGGTCTGAATACTTACAGTAAATGTGTTTTATTTAAGTTTTTTATATATATATATATTTGCAAACAAATTCTGTTTTTCCCTTAGTAGTTATGTGGTATTGTGTGTAGAGTGATTGGGTGGGTGGGTGGGGGGGGGTGGACTATTTAATCAATTTTAGAACAAGGCTGTAATTTAACCAAATGTGGAATAATTCAAGGGGTCAAATACTTTCCGAATGCACTGTATATAAGAAAGATAATTTTGGTTTTTACTAAATATGTTTCTTCTCTCCCCTCCCACCACAGGTTGTATTTGACAGACCCAAAGGAATGGCCCTTATACTGTATAATAACATAGAATATGCACAGGCAGCTGTCAAGGAGACCAAGGGGTGGAAGATTGGTGGCAACAAAATTAAGGTAGCAAAAAAATGTCTTATGAATTAGAATCCCTGTTAGTTGGGGAAATAGGCCAGGTGATTGAAGACCATAGTCCAAACAATGATATTTGTCTCTGATTTATCAACTTCCATGTGTTTTTGCTTGCAGGTGGACTTTGCCAATCAGGAAAGTCAGATGGCTTTCTATCACTCAATGCAGGCATCTGGGCAGGACATTCGCGACTTCTATGAAATCCTATCTGAGCGAAGGTTTGTATCATTTTTACTAGATTAATTTTGTCACATATCCCCATTTGAAAAATTCCAATGACATTGAATAATTTGAATTTGGTTCCTCTTTTTTTTTTATCAGGGATGAGCGCAGGCCGCAATATGAGTTTACAGCTGAACGGCCATTCTTTGACAATAGTGTACGAACACCTGGAGGAACCTTCACAGAAGATCCCCGTCGCAAGTTACCTGACAGAGGCCGCGAGTTCTACACAGAATGGGACTCATACCAGGGGGATTTCTATGACCCGCGTTACTTTGATGATCCGCGTGAGTACAGAGATTACAGAGACCCCTATGAGCAGGACATCCGCAAATACAGTTACTTGCAGAGGGAACGTGAGCGTGAGCGCTTTGAAACAGACCGTGAACGTGACCATGGGCGGAGAACAATGGAACACAGCCAGAGCCCTTCTCACCCTCATCGCCCTGCCAGTCCTACAGCGTCCCACTCCCTCTCTGAGCGTCTACCAAATGACTCTGATCGCCGCATTTGCTGTAGATCCTCAGAGCGAAGTGCCAGCTGCAGTTCACTCTCACCTCCAAGATTTGACAAGGCACGACCCGATCGGTATAATAAGAGTGATAAGACAGAAAAGGATAGACCATTTGAAACTGAACATGGTACTGGGGGTGATAAGGAAAAGTGGTCTGGGCGCAAGGAGAAGGGTGAGAAACAGAAGCTGAGAAAGCTTAAATTGCAATCTCCCAGCGTTCCATCGCCTGAGACAGTGCCTAAACTGGAAAGAGAAGTTAGTCCAGATGCAGTCCTTCGAAGCAAAGTCAGCAAGTTTCCCCTTAAGGAAAAAGAAGGCTCAGGCAAAGGACGGCTAGACCTACCACCTTGTGTGGTGCAGCTAACACGTGTGAAGGAGAAGGAAGTGAACTTGCTTGGTCATGCTGTCCTAGAAAAACAAAGAGTTAGAGGTGGGAATGACAGTATCCGGCTTGCATCACCTTCAAGGGATCAGAAAAGTCCTCCCTTCCGCATAGATCAGCAAAAAGGAGATATAGTCAAGCATGGGAAGGTGCCAAAAGACAACCACCTTGAAGTTGTTGACAAGGATGGTAAAATGAAAGCCAAAAAACATATGAAAGCTGACCCTAGGTATGATGGTTCTAACTCTGTGGATGTTGACCGTCTAGCTGCACGAAAGAGGCGTTTTGAAGACTCCATGGGGAAGACCGATCAACTGAAGAGGGAGAGTCCGGAAGAGGGCAGTAGACTGGGACTTAGGAAGACACCTGACAGTGCTATGGCAAAGGAGAATGAGGGTGAAAAGAGCCTATTGCGCAAAGTGGTGCATAAGATGGAGCATTGCAAGGCTAAATCTGAGAGACTTGTTACTGTTTGCAGTCCTAAAGATGAAAAAGAGTCTGAAATAGTCTCCATGGGAATGGGGCTTGGACTCAGTTTGGAACTTCAGTCACGACTTGGAGAACCAACAGAAGAGGCAACAGATCCATTAGACCCAACCTGTCTGAAAATTCAGTTTTGGGGATCAAGTCTCACGAAAATCTCTGATGGGAGTCTTGACCAGGACGCATTCACGCAACTGCCGCAACAAGACAATGGCGAGCAGGGTGTAGGACTATACAAAAGTAGAGGGGAGACTGAAGAACGACTTGAGTCTGACCTTGACCACTCTCAGACCTGCAGAAAACAAATGGAACAGAGCCGACAAGAGCCTGACAAATCACATAAATCAGAAAGCCCACAAGACGGCGACACAGAGGACTTTGAACAGTGCAGTCTGGTGCATGAGGTAGGAAAAACACCTCAAGATGTTACAGACGATTATCCATCTAGCAAACGTAAGAAATCCGAGAGTTTTGACTTCGACTTGCTAAGTGGTAAGAGAGACCGCAACTACAGGTCTTCCTGTGAATTAAATGAAGACCTTGACCTGAGTGTCATATCTTTATCTGGCTCTGGTCCCTTTCCTTCAAATGAAGAAGAGTGTGCTTCCCGGTTAGCACAATCAGTTACCAATAAAAAGACTAAAGACTCTCCAAAAGAAGAGGACAAAGTCTACTCGCATGTAGATTCATTGAAATACAGCTTGGACATGACACCTAATCGTTTCCGTTCCCCTATCACAGAATTTCCTAAGCTTAAAACAGCATTGCTTGGGTGTAACGAGCAGTTACTTCAACGATGGGAGAGTAGAATCAAATCTGACTGCCTCCGAATGGACATGACCTTCCCCAGTAGCATTGTGAAACAAGAAAGCATTTGCAAACGTCTTGTGTGTGAACTAGAGCCTGGAGAAGTATCGTCAGATTCAGATGATGATGGTGGGAACAAAAACCACTCCCCTAAGCCCAACACCTCACTGTCCTCTATCCTTGGGGAACGTGAAGAAAGGTTGACAGGCCTCAAGCTCTCATGCTCCCTGGAGAAGAACAAGTTCTATTCTTTTGCATTAGACAAGACTATCACTCCAGACACACAAGCACTTCTTGAGCGAGCCAAGTCATTGTCCTCCGCAAGGGAGGATAATTGGTCTTTTCTTGACAGAGACTCTCGCTTTGCCAGTCTTCGCGGTGGCTCAGACAAAGAAAAGGTAGAGTCTGTACCACGACCTATCCCGTCTTGGTACATGAAAAAGAAGAAGATTCGTACTGACTCTGAAGGTAAACTGGATGACAATAAGAAAGACCCCAAAGCAGAGGATCTGGAACGGCAGGAGCTGTTTGCATCTCGTTTTCTTCATAGTTCAATCTTTGAGCAAGATTCACGGCGTCTACAACATCTTGAGCGCAAAGATCCTGAGTTGGGAGTTGGCAGACATCCTGCCAAACAAGATGCTGTCAAAGGACAACCTGGGCCATGGGGAGGGGACCTTCAAGAGCCCATAGTTCTTTTTCATAGCCGCTTTCTGGAGCTTCAACAACAGAAGGAGACATCATGGGGCCACTTTCCACAAGAAATTGAAAGTGTTGATGAGAGTGAACAAGACGCGTCTCCCAAGGTTTTAGAGTTCATGCAGAAGGCCGATATTAAATCAGTCAGCCCTGCTCTCATCTTGCCAATTTCACAGTTTCTTTCTTCACCGAGAGAGATTTCTCCACAGCAGGAGAAAGAGGTTGTTTTAACTACTTCATCCTCTGAACAGACTCTTTCACTGATTGAAGAGGAAAAAGTAGAACATAATCTTGAAGTGTTCCCACCCCAATCTCCTTTAGTAGAGATCCAACCCCCTGCCTCAATTTTAATCACACCCTTATCACCTTTCCTTTCAGATGCTGAGGTTAAAGTTGAACCTAAAGAGGTATTATGTGAACCCAGAGTTACAACTGAAGGCAATCTTACAGTGGATCATACATCTTTCCTTGATAATAAGCCTCCCACTCCTGGTGCCTCATTAAGTAGTTTTGAGGCAAATGCTGCTGAATTCACCTGTTCTGCTTCCCCCAAGGTTGACGAGAATATAGAAATGGTAAAGATAGAGACCCAACCAGAGAAACCATATTCTAAGGACTTTGACAAACCTCAGAAATCTGACGATTCCCAAGAGGTTCACATACCAGTCTCAGAGGCTGGAATCAAACCAGCAAAGCCAATTCACAAACAACCCAAGAGTAAAAGAGCTAAGCCAAATGTATCAGTAACACAAATCCTGGAGCCCCCCAAAACTGCTGTCTCTGAGAAACCAGTAACTCGAAAGAGTGAGCGAATTGACAGAGAGAAGCTGAAAAGGTCTTCATCTCCACGAGGAGAAGTATTAAAGGCATCATCAGAACCTAAAACCATAGCCAAGTCACCAGTTAATGTCCCTGACTCTGAGAATGAATCAATCCTAATCCACGGAAGAAGCAGACGACGAAATGTACGGTCAGTTTATGCCACACAGTCTGAAGGGGATGCCCAGCCACCATGTAAAGAGGTGGTGGAGTCCTCCTGCTCCACCCGTAAGTGTGGTGTCGACAAGGATATAGTGCTGCAGCAGGATGCATTGAACACATCTACCTACACAAGGCGAGGTCGCCCACCCAAGTCACGCAGGCGAGGGGAAGATGTGTCACCAGTGAAAGGGGACTCGCAGAAATCATCAGAGGAAGACAGTGACATGAAAGAGCCTGCGAACACTGGACAGGGTTCCAGAATGTCTGAGGGGTGGTGTTCACCCCGTATGCAGAAAGTGCAGACAGCTCAAGTGTCTTCACTTACTGGGGCTTCAATTGGTAGGAAAGCAAGTAGAGTAGACAAACAATCCAAGAGGGAAACATCATCAGGAGAGAAGTCAGTTGATAGTACAACTACTGAAGAGCCTGAGCCCAAAATAAAAGATGAGTCCGAAGAAGCAGGGAAATTATTAGAGGAAGCAATGCAATGCTTGCCAACACAGAAAGACGAAGGAGACAAAGTGCTAACTGATCAAATTGAGAAAAAGTATTCTGAAGGGGACATTGAGAGGATAGAATCTACCCATGTGGAGAAAAGACAATCTGAAAAGAGTGGGAAAGTAAATGCACCAAGGTTTACACGAAATGCCAAATTGGTGACAGAGGATAAATCGCATGGCTTGAGAAACCTTGAGATTCGTGTAAGCGTAGATGATGTGAAAGGGTTGCTTTGCTCTGAGGAGGATGAGGCTGTATCTTTTGAGACCACTGCTAAAAATGTCAAACCAGGAGTACCAGATAAAGAAGAAGCAAGGACTCAGTGTTATCTGAAAGCTGCTGCAGAGTTCAGCCCAGAGGAAAAGGAAGATGTTCTGTTAGACCCTGAACAAACGGTAGACCCAGCAGCCGCTATTTTGGCACGTCAGATGGAACTGGAACGGGCAGTGGAGAATATTGCCAAACTTACAGTTGTGCAACCTCTTCAACCCTATAAGGAACCACCTGCAGAGCCACCTACCCTGCTGCCCCCTGTCACTGTAGAACCAGAGAATGAAATGGAGGGGGAGAAGTCAGCTATTCCTGCCAGTGAAACCGAACTAGCTGCTGCTATTGATTCCATTACTGCTGAAGACATATCTACTGATACAGATGGTTTCACAGCTCCTTCCACTTATACTGCAATTGTTCCTACCCCAGAGCCTCTGGTCCTACCCTCTGCCAATGATGTCTTGGAACCAGAAACACACATGGCTATCAGCAACATTATTGACCCAGACCCAGAGATGGGAGTTTTGATTCCCAGTGCCAAACCCCTGATGACCGATGCTAAAGCCTCTGAATCAACAGTCTCTGGGGCCTCTGCCGAAGATGAGTCTCTTCCATCAGAAACACATGCAAAAAAAGGGAAAGCAGTCAGACCTAAGACTCCAAAGAGGTCCAGAGGACGAAAGGCTGTCAACCGGAAGGGAGAGACTGCTGAAGAGGTATCAGAAGCTGAGACCTCCCCCTTCAAGCTACCAGAGTCCATTCCTGAAGAAATTGAAGTCATCAACTCTAAGGCAGCTACTGCTACAGCCACTGTTGTCACCTCAGCTGCTACCTGCAAATGTGATATCACATGCACCATGACTGTGAACACTCCCAAGGAGGCAGAACAACCTGCTGTGGAACAACCCGTACCTGAAGAATCAGCCTTTCACTCTGGCACCAAGAGACTTCCTCATTTCAAAAAGTTTCAAATATCCGCAGTAGCCCCTGCTCTCTCTCCATCCCCTGCTCTCACACCTTCTCCAACCCAATTGAATGTCCCTCCACCCTGTCAAGGCAAGATGCCTGTTTCACCAGACTGGCTTCACAGATCTGAAGAAAGTATAATACATGCTACTCCTGCAACTCTAGTTTCTGTATTGACTCCCTCTGCACCAGCAGTAACAGCGCTTGGAAGCCAGTCGGCAAATCCACTTATGCCTCCTGATACTAAGGCATCGGATATTGACCCTAGCTCCAGCACTCTCAGAAAGATCCTCATGGATCCCAAATATGTGTCAGCATCAAACAGCAATGCCATTCCTACTACAGTGCTAACCACAACGCTGGCAGATCCTCGCATGTCAGAGAATGAAAACTCATCTGACACAATGGCTGCTAGGCACATGCATCCTGAAGACAGACCCTTGCCTTTCACTCTTCAAAAACCATCCCCGCTCACCGAGACCCAGCAGAACTTTGGAGAGAAGATGGTGCATTCAGTCATTTCTTCCCCTACTACCTCTGTCATCAGCCGGATTCCAATGCCCTTTGACACTGAGGAAGCACCTCGAATCTCCCTAAGTAACCGTAATGCTGGCCTATCTCTAACCAAACAGAAATCCAGATCAAGTATGAACGAAAACAACTGTTACCATGGAGTGGATGTGGTAGAGGATGTAAACTGCAGAGGACGGTCTGTAGTTGAGAGCACACCCTACAACACAGGCTCCAGTCGTGGCCTCAGGGTAAATACATCAGAGGGTGTGGTAGTACTAAGTTACTCAGGGCAAAAAACAGAGGGACCTCAACGGATCAGCGCCAAAATTAGCCAGATCCCACCGGCCAGTGCAGTCGACATAGAGTTTCAGCAGTCTGTGTCTAAATCTCAGATTAAGCAAGAACCATTTGCCCCATCCCAGCTTTGCACCCCCAAGGGACCCCTGACACCCACAGGGTACGGACAACCAGGGGTACTCTTAACTTGCCATACATACAATTCTCAGCCTGTCATCTCCACCATTAAGCAGGAGAGTCCTGGTTCTGAAAAGTCAGAGTCGTCATATCACACTGGACCCCAGGGTAGCGCAGTAAAGATGTTTCAACAACCAGTCACTAGTCCTCAAATATTGATGTACAATCGGGCTGTGATGCAGCAGCATGTAAAGAAAGAGCCTGGAGCAGAATCCAAACCAATGATGGTGGATATGGCAAAGTCACACCAGACATCCAACCTCAGCCCAATCATGAATCCACATTACCCATCTTTGACTGGAAACCGCATGAGTCCTAGTCCCAGTACCCCTTCTGATCGGTCAGTCCCACACCTCAAGCAAGAGCCTCATTCCCCTCGAGCAACGGGCCACTCACCTTTACCCTTTGCGAAAGTTTGCTCTCCCAGAAACTCAATGTCCCCCCATGCCAGCTCTATGGTTTTGCATCCTGGCATGCCTGAGATGTCTCCATATGTTGCCAGTATGCACCATCCCCACCCAGAGCAGTCTGTTATAATGACCCCGGTGTCACACAGCGTCACCCAGTCAGTGTCTATATGTCACCTCTTGCACAGCGATGTCAGGATGAATACCCCACAGCTCTCTGGAATGAGTCATGGAAGACGGGCAAATTCCCTGCCATCTCCCCGCACTGGACCTCCTCAGCACGCCAACACCATCAGAGAAATGGTGCTGCAGTCACATGCAGGCCCCACTCGGGGAGCCTCAGACAGCTGTGCCGAAGAGAACATGAAGCACTACCACCAGGGGCTGTGCAGACCCTCTGCACCCCAGCTCCAGTCAGATGCGATGATGATGCAGGCAGAGCAGCACAGAGGGCTGCATCATGCAGGCCTACGTCTGGACCAGTACAGCATGGCCTCCCGAGACATCAGAGACATGCGCGACATACGGGACATGCGCATCCTGATGCACCATCAGCTAGGAGAGCACACCATTGCAGAGGGACGTCGGTCACAAACTCCTGAGGCAGGAGCAACCGCAATCACCAACCTCTCTGCTGCCTCTAAGAGTCCAAAAGGAATGACGCAGATGCGGAAGGAGATTCCTAAAACATTGGAGGCAAAGATGTCTCACCCACCTCATACTGAGAGCAGCAGGATCATGGGGGTCCATCCATCTGTCCCTGTTATGGTGTCTCCTCATCATCCTCAAGGTGTTCAGATGATTCATCCAGGTGGCACTGGCTCCTTCCCAGTGTACCGGGATATGCAGGGCTTCCACTCCCAGTTTTCCAGTCACTCTTCGATGGGATTGAACTTGGCTCCCCGCGGCATCACACCTTCCCAGGTCAGAGAACTATGCATTCATGTTTACATTTAGTTCATTCGTTTATCAGATGTTTAGTGTTTTTGCCAGTGTTTTCAGTTGGGATTGACTTTGACAATTATTTTAGCGTTTCTCTCCTACAGTACATTTACTTCTATGTAGATAGCACTGAAGTCTTATTTACTTCTTCAGGATGGTGATCTCAGCCACAGGGGCAAGCCATCTCAGTCACTCTCTGCTGGGTCACTTGGTGGAGGAAGTGAAACCAAATTGGACAACTCCCACCTCCGTCACACAGCCTCCATGGACTTATCCCACATGCCCCGGATGCAGAGGGACACCATTTCGCCCTCTTATACTTCTCCCATGGCTCTCTCCCACAAGCAAGAGCTAGCTCTGCAGAAGGGCCCACCACCAGTCTTCATGCCGAGCCCTCCAGTAGCACCCCTCGCAAGTTCCTCACAGTGGCACCCTGAGAGTAAACTGGGGCACTCAGGATACCGGTCCGTCGATATGGTGCAGCTTTTAATGGTAAGGAGGCTGATCATGGGAATTAAAACAATCCTGAAGACTTTCAGTCATCATTAGTAAGGATAGATTAGAATTAGAAATCAGTTTAGATAATATTGCTTATACTTAAAATGTCACATATTTCTCTGATCTGTCTTTGCTCCACTTTTGTTTGTGCAGAAATACCCCATAGTATGGCAAGGCCTGCTGGCACTGAAGAATGACTCGGCTGCTGTGCAGCTCCACTTTGTCTCTGGCAACAACGTTCTGGCCCACCGTTCACTGCCGCCATTGGAGGGAGGGGCCCCGCTCCGCATCGCACAGAGGATGAGGTTGGAAGCGTCCCAGCTTGAGGGCGTGGCTCGCAGGATGATGGTGAGTTGCTAGTTGTCTCTCATTGAAATTATGCGTTTTAGCACGGTTCTTGTAGAATGTTTTCAAACTAAGACACTCTTTGGTAATGTTTTCTTTGTAGGCAACTAGTTATCATTACAACTGTGAATGTAAACATGCTTAATATTTCAGTAACATTTCAGGTGAAAGCACAACCGATTTGATGATTATTGTTTATAGGTGGAGAGTGACTACTGCCTCCTGCTAGCTCTGCCATGTGGACGGGATCAGGAGGACGTTCTCAGTCAGACCCTTCTCCTGAAAGGAGGCTTCATCACCTACCTACAGCAAAAACAGGCAGCTGGGATCATCAATGTCCCCAACCCCGGCTCCAATCAGGTATGTGGTGCGTTCTGACTGTTAAGCCATATCAGCATCCATTTCAAATGGACCTGTAATGATGGCCCTTCTGTATTCAAGTAAATATTAGGTGGAGATGGGAGTATGGTACTGAACTGATTTCAAACAATGAGGTTGGAAACCCATCTGACACGTGTCTGGTCTCTTCCTTCCCCAGCCGGCATACGTGGTGCAGATCTTTCCGCCATGTGATTTCTCTGAGAGCCACCTGTCGCGGCTCGCCCCCGACCTTCTCAACAGTATCTCCAGCATCTCCCCTCACATCATGATTGTCATTGCCTCCGTGTAATACCTCCAATAGAAAAACTCCATTCTCTAGAACCCAACAGAATCAAGCCAACACCAGCCTTTTTGGACTTTCATCCAGGTTAGAAAACTGGAAATGCCTCAGTTTGGATGGGTTTGACCTCTTTTTTTGTTGTTTTTAAAACATGCACTCACTCTTACTTCTCTTCACCAAGTCCTTAAGTCATCCTTCCACCTCTGATTCCACAACTCCCTGCCTTTACGGAGAGCATACGGAAGGGTGGATTGGGGGTTTTCATGATCAATTCTATGATCATACATTTCACTTTTGCAATCGTTGGAAGTAAACCGGATTGCGTCTTGATTTTGAAAGCATTCGAGGAGACGAAGGAACGAAAAGAGAAAGACTGCTAAGGGATGTTTTTACTCTCATTGAAATAATGATTGTCATTTTATTTACATCTTTTGGGAATTTTCTTAGAAAACAGATCAAATCAGTCATTGCATTATGTTGAGAAAAAAAACATGATCTTTGTACCGATTAGAGAATAAAATGCTACCAATTAAAATAGACATGCACCAGTGACCAGCTTTACTTGTGCAAGAGAAAAATAGAAAAAGGAATAATGTCTGCTTCATCAATTTTTTGTACTGCTTTTACTCTTCTACCATCGGCCAACTTGATTTCCTTCTACTTCATTTCCAGAGTCAACTCTATCCTCAGAGGTTACTATTTGAGTTGTACAGTTTGCACTTAATGCCTCAACAGGCGACCTATATATATATATATATATATATATATATATATATAATTTGTTTATTTTTGTTTGTCTTATATACAAGTCAAGGTGTCATAGACAATTGCAAAACTGTAAATATTATAAATATTTAAAGACTAAAAATATGTAAGGAGGCCAAGTGGATTATATGACAACTCATCACTATCAACCTTTTGGGGGTGGCAACTGGCAAGGACCCCTACAAAACTCCTAGGAGTGACATTTACAAGCTTTTGTTATTAGAATTGATTCTGTGCCAAAATCTCTTTTTCAATGAACCCCCAGAACCTATTTTCATACTTGACTTTGTAGTTGTCACTCAGATCTACTGTACCAGCCTCTGTTTGTACTTTGTTTTTTTTAATATATTTTCTTCATCAGCCCAACCTGTTACAGCATACAGACTACTACTCCATTGTGAAATCCTGTCCTCATTTCCATGGAGTGCCATAAACTGTTCTATTTGATGATGGTGAACATAGTCCTTCTGTCTCTCTCCTTGTGTCCTCCACTGCCCTCTACCATTCCTCTGAAAATACTCCTGGATACCAATATGTGCTCCCAAAGTCAAAAAGCAAATTACTCAATGACAGCTGTAGCATGCATAACTTGAATAAGTAAAGGGTAAATAGAATCCGTAAGGCAACGAATGTGACTAAAACTTTAAACAATGCTGGGAATGGATGTGTAAACGGTCTCTCTTTCCTTTCCCTGAACTAGTGTCTCCCTGAGCCAATTTTGTAAATACTCATGTTCTCAATATGTGCTCTTGTGTACTTTCCCTTATTACTGTCTCCGTTCAGGGTCCTCATGTTTTGTGTGACAAAACAAAGCAGTCCGAAAGACGAAGCTAGTTGTGAACCGATACAGGAAGTAAACCCTGATTCTCAGTTTTTGTGGTGTAAATATTTCTATGACTGCAGGCTGAATACTTTCATGGTGATGTTGAAAGCACTTATAATTTTTGTATACAAATTACAAGAAAATACCCCAAAAACAAAATTATTTATCTTAAACTGTCTTTTGATCAATCTTATTTCATAATTTTCAGTGTATTTTGCTGTTCCTCCATGAGGACATTTTTAAACTGTAAAATAAATGGTTGTTTAACATCTACAGATCATTAAATGGTCAGTCACTCTTGATTTGTGTTTGCTTGCTTTTGCCTGTTGTCTTGGTATGCCTTGTTCCACTGCAGATACATTACTGTATGATATATTACCAACAGTATCTAGTTGTTACTCCGATTATGCAGAACATTGTTTTCAGGTTACTACTTGTTGTGAAAATATGCAGCGTCTTCAAGTTACTACTTGTTGTGAAATATGTTGCAGTTCACCTTAAAAGTCACAAGATGTCAGCATAGGATAATACCCACTGGGCACAGACATCAGTTCAATGTTTAGTTTTGATTTCCATTTTGCTGAGTTATCAACTAATGTGAATTAAACATGTAATCACCCTGTCATTGGATTTAGGTTTAACATTGGGTGAAAAGACAACTCCTTTACGTTGATGACTTTTGCAAATCCAATCAGTTTTCCAAATTAATTTAATGTCATTACACTGTTTTGTTTAAATTTCTGTTTGTACTTCTATAGTGCCTGTAGCCTAAAGCTTACAAATCAAATCAAATGTATTTGTCACATACACATGGTTAGCAGATGTTAATGCGAGTGTAGCGAAATGCTTGTGCTTCTAATTCCGACAATGCAGTAATAACCAACGAGTAATCTAACCTAACAATTCCAAAACTACTACCTTCTACACACAAGTGTAAAGGGATAAAGAATATGTACATAACAATATATGAATGAGTGATGGTACAGAACGACATAGGCAAGATGCAGTAGATGGTATCGAGTACAGTATATACATATGAGATGAGTAATGTAGGGTATGTAAACAAAGTGGCATAGTTTAAAGTGGCTAGTGATACATGTATTACATAAAGATGCAGTAGATGATATAGGGTACAGTATATACATATACATATGAGATGAGTAATGTAGGATATGTAAACATATTAAGTAGCATTGTTTAGAGTGGCTAGTGATATATTTTACATCAATTTCCATCAATTCCCATTATTAAAGTGGCTGGAGTTGAGTCAGTGTGTTGGCAGCAGCCTCTCAATGTTAGTGGTGGCTGTTTAACAGTCTGATGGCTACCATGCTCATTTTATGTTTATTTTTGAGTTAGAGTCCTCTAACTGCACTATTAGTTGACAATCCTAGTTTATGTAGACATGGCTATCATAAATGAGTTTTGGAAAAAATACCACTAATTCGTAAACATAGCAACTGCAATGAAAAATCCACAGTACAGCTGTGTGTACATGCATAGGAGAGAGCGAAGAGAAGTTGATTTCTCCAGACATTTATCTGATAGTATGTGCCCATATTTTGCATTTATGTGAAGCAGTCTGAAGATAAGTGACTATGGAGAAGTATGTCTAAAACTGGGATCGGCACAAGGGAAGGGCAATTAAAGTTGCACTTTTGTACTTATCCTCCCCGAGGCTATAGGGCTCTATAGCTTAAAAATGTTAAGACTAATGCCTGAACATTAGGGTGTCCTGCTGCTCCTGTTACATTCAAAAGCACACCGAAGAATCCTCAGAGGGATGCCGATTGGGAGTTATTGGTGAGGAATGTTTGGCGGACAGGCCTGTGTGGACTCTCATCACATTTGGAGGTACTGAAAAGGCTAAAATGAATGTCCTCAAACGGGGACTGCCTGCAGCGAAGAGACCCCAAGTACCCCAACTGTACATTATGGTTTTATAACCCTCAATTTCAGCCATCAAAGGATGTTCTAGAGTTCCAAAATGGTGGCTTCTTCCTGAAATGTCAACTGTGGTTTTCGCTTATTTAAACACTCGTCCCACATGCTTAATGCAATAATATAGAATTTTTCATAACAGTATTTTATATCAGAGAGAAAACAGCTACAAAGAGAAGTTGTGAAAATAAAGGTTTTAAAACTGAGAGGCCACTGGATATCTGAGGGAGGGAAAGAGGATCATGCTGGAACTCATCAAAGACACATCACGCCTCTCCTCTCCTTCTCTTTTCATTACAGGAGGAAGAAGGGAGTGTGACCATGGAAAAGAGGGCAAGCGATTTATAGTGCCTCGACAGGCTAAGACAAGGAATGTTAATTGAGACCCAGCATGAGAAGAAGCAGAGATGGTGGAACACAGTGTGAAGAGAGAACACAGAGAGCAAAGGGGAAACTCAAGATGCTGTTCCTCTCCTCACTTTGTCCCCCCCTCCTACCCTGCCCTCTGAAATTACAGACCTAGCCTATGACAAAGGAGATGGGGAAGCAGCAGCAGGAAGAGTACGAAGGAAAAAAGTTATGCATCCTTCATGCTTGCTCAACCACCTCCATCTTTCTGTAATTTTAGTCTGTCTTTTGAAGTCTTAGCCCACAACATTACATTCCAAAGGCCACATTGAGCTATTAAAAGAAGATGCAAAGAACTTTGAAAATACTGATTTTGGCTTTTTCTGACAATGATAAGTGCTTGTTTTCATGTTTTGGGTTTTAGGCTTTTTGCTGACATTCCATGCAGACGTTGCTCTGAATGTATTATCCACAGACACATTTCAACACATGATAAACACAACTAGATGGGAAGCATTACAATTATGTAATGCATTTTTTAAATTCTTTCTTCTGGGTCTTAGAGATACCCTAAAGTTACATAATGTAGGGGTAAACACACTTCATCTATGTCAATGTGGAGCATCAACCTGGGTGGATCCTCAAAAGGTTCTACAGCTGCACCATCGAGAACATCCTGACGGGTTGCAACACTGCCTGTTATGACAACTACTCGGCCTCCGATCGTAAGGCACTACAGAGCGTACGGCCCAGTACATCAGTGGGGCCAAGCTTTCTGCCATCCAGGACCTCTATACCAGGCGGTGTCAGAGGAAGACCCTAACATTTGTCAAGACTTCAGCCACCCCAGTCATAGACTGTTCTCTCTGCTACCGCACGGCAAGCGGTACCGGAGCACCAAGTCTAAGTCCAAGAGGCTTCTAAACAGCTTCTACCCCCAAGCCATAAGACTCCTGAACATCTAATCAAATGGCTACCCAGACTATTTGCATTGCCCCCCCCCCCCCCCTCCTTTTTACGCTGCGGCTACTCTCTGTTATTATCTATGCATAGTCACTTTAATAACTCTACCTACATGCACACATCACCTCAATTACCTCGACTAACCGGTACCTCCGCACTTCAACTCTGCACCAGTACCCCCTGTATATTGCCTCACTATTGTTATTTTACTGCTGCTCTTTAAAGAAAATTGAGGTATTTCTCTTAAAACTTCATTGTTGGTTAAGTGCTTGTAAGTAAGCATTTCACTGTAAGGTCTACCTACACCTGTTGTCTGTGACAAATTACATTTGATTTGGATCTGGATGCAACAGCAAAATCATAAAGACCTCTTGAAGACTCTTACATGTTCTGTTTATAATGTTGCAGATTTTGTCACATTGGCATTGGAATTGTCTGAACAATAACCTTCGCTGAACCATTCGGAAGAGGTCTAGAGTGGGGGCAGCAGTTGTGCCCTGGAGAGCATTGTGACTCCAAATGATGAATGAGAGGATGTTCACTATTCAGTAAGCTCTTCATTTGGGAGATTAGACCAAAGAGGCCTGTGTTTTACATATCTGGTTGGTGGATACTCTGGGTTGGGAGATTTTAGCGGCATGTCTCGCCTCTCCCTTAACTGTGTGTGGGAGGACTTGATAATAGGGTGGTGTGGAGAGTTCCAGGTCCTTGTCAAAAACAGACTCATTTGGTGGAGCAGTTATATGGAATTGTTTTAAGGTCTTACCAATGATCATTTTGCTGTTTGATTTAGAATTTTAAAACCCCTTGAAGTATCGAAAACAAATGTGAAAAAATTATTTGTTGAAATGCATTGAATAACAGATTCACTACACGGAACAACAGATAGTCCCCCAAAAATCAAATTGAAGTTTTTTTCTGAAGTGTCTGTCCTATATTTGAGAGATATAATAAAGATCAGATTTTTATTTTTGTAATCTTTATTTAACTAGGCAAGTCAGTTAAGAACAAATTCTTATTTACAATGACGGCCTACAAAAGCCAAACCCAGACGACGCTTGGCAAATTGTGCGCTGCCCTATGGGACTCCCAATCACAGCCAGTTGTGATACAGCCTGGATTCAAACAATAGTGTCTGTAGTGACTTCTCTAGCACTGAGATGCAGTGCCTTAGACCACTGCGCCACTCGGGAGCCCAAACATTAATTTTTTTGGACATGTATTTAACCAATTTAATCCATTTTAGAATTAAGACTAACGTAACAAAATGTGTAAAAAGTCAAGGGGTCTAAATACTTTCCGAATGCACTATACTTACATACATTTTTTCAACTGGTACCGGGGGACCTTCAGATGAGTCTTGTGAGGCCTGTGGGCGTCCTAGAGCAAAACAACCCACGTGTACGTGTTTGTGATAGTCTCACCTTTACACAGAGGGGTAATATTAGGCGAAACCGTATTGACTCTACAGACGATTTTGTGAGCAGACCGATTTTCAGGATGTCTCATGGTCTGACAAACACTGCACTAGCTCTGTCACCTTTCAGATGCATCCAATGCAAAAAAACAGATACCGCATGTCTATCTTAAATGTAGGAATTTTTATGGGGATTATTTTATTATGCTCTTTAGATGTCCCCGGAGTCATGAACATCGACCTTAGGGGGCTAATCCAAAAGCCTAGAAAAGAACACAGACAATGTGGAAAGAGACAGATGAGAGGCTGCTTGTGGTAGCAGAAAAATAACAGAAGCAGGAAGTACAAGGGAGCAAAGGTCATGTGTATACATATTTATTCAGTAACACACAAAATGTACAAAATCACACAGCCCAATAGGCCTACTGCTAATACTGCATTTGGTCTCTGACTCAGTCTTTCTAAATCCTGATTTTGGCCGATTTTTCTCAGTAGAACATGGCTATACCTCCATACACTCTTCTATGTACAGTCTAGTACCTCCCAGTCCTCTTTTGTCCCTATTACCTGGTTATAAGAGAAAGGTGTCAGCCCACCCAAGGTGCATACTACATGTATGACCCATCCCACACACTTCACAATAAGTGAGCTCACGTCCGGAGGCCTTGTTGTCAGAAAGGTCAATGTTGTCATGCTAACACGATAGAACCAGTGAAAGACTGAGGATCCACCTTTTCCAGCCTCCAGTATTTATTTTTCTTTGTATTTTATTTCACCTTTATTTAACCAGGTAGGATAGTTGAGAACAATTTCTAATTTACAACTGCGACCTGGCAAAGATAAAGCAAAGCAGTGCAACACAAACAACACAGAGTTACACATGGAATAACAAACATACAGTCAATAATTTTTATTTATTTATTTATTTATTTTACCTTTATTTAACCAGGTAGGCAAGTTGAGAACAAGTTCTCATTTACAATTGCGACCTGGCCAATACAATAGAAAAAGTATATATACAGTGTGTGCAAATGAGGTAGGATAATGAAGGTAAGGCAATAAATAGGTCATAATGGCGAAATAATTACAATATAGCAATTAAACACTGGAGTGATAGATGTGCAGAAGTTGAGTTTACAAGTAGAGATATTGGGGTGCAAAGGAGCAAAAATAAATAAAATAGATAACAGTATGGGGATGAGGTAGTTGGGATGGGCTATTTACAGATAGGCTATGTACAGGTGCAGTGATCTGTGAGTTGCTCTGACAGCTGGTGCTTAAAGCTAGTGAGGGAGTCTCCAGCTTCAGTGATTTTTGCAGTCATTGGCAGCAGAGAACTGGAAGGAAAGACGGCCGAAGGAGGAATTGGCTTTGGGGGTACCTAGTGAGATATACCTGCTGGAGTGCGTGCTACGGGTGGGTGCTGCTATGGTGACCAGTGAGCTGAGATAAGGCGGGGCTTTACCAAGCAAAGACTTATAGATGACCTGGAGCCAGTGGGTTTGGTGACGAGTATGAAGCTAGGGCCAGCCAACGAGAGCATACATGTCGCAGTGGTGGGTAGTATATGGGGCTTTGGTGACAAAATGGATGGCAGTGATAGACTGTGATAGACTGCATCCAATTTGCTGAGTAGAGTGTTGGAGACTATTTTGTTAATGACATCGCCGAAGTCGAGGATCGGTAGGATAGTCAGTTTTACGAGGGTACGTTTGGCAGCATGAGTGAAGGATGTTTTGTTACGAAATAGGAAGCTGATTCTAGATTTAATGTTGGATTGGAGATGCTTAATGTGAGTCTGGAAGGAGAGTTTACAGTCTAACCAGACACCTAGGTATTTGTAATTGTCCACATATTCTAAGTCAGAACCGTCCAGAGTAGTGATGCTGGACAGGTGGGCAGGTGTGGGCAGCAATTGGTTGAAGAGCATGCAATTAGTTTGACTTGCATTTAAGAGCAGTTGGAGGCCACGGAAGGAGAGTTGTATGGCATTGAAGCTCATCTGGAGGTTAGTTAACACAGTGTCCAAAGAAGGGCCAGAAGTATACAGAATGGTGTTGTCTGCGTAGAGGTGGGTCAGAGAATCACCAGCAGCAAGAGCGACATCAATGATGTATACAGAGAAAAGAGTCGGCCCGAGAATTGAACCCTGTGGGACCCCTATAGAGACTTCCAGAAGTCCGGACAACAGGCCCCCCGATTTGACACACTGAACTCTATCTGAGAAGTAGTTGGTGAACCAGGCGAGGCAATCATTTGAGAAACCAAGGCTGTTGAGTCTGCCGATAAGAATGCGGTGATTGACAGAGTCGAAAGCCTTGGCCAGGTCGATGAAGACAGCTGCACAGTACAGTCTTTTATCGATGGCGGTTATGATATCATTTAGGACCTTGAGCGTGGCTGACGTGCACCCATGAACAGCTC
Source organism: Oncorhynchus mykiss (assembly GCF_013265735.2). Classification (NCBI taxonomy): domain Eukaryota; kingdom Metazoa; phylum Chordata; class Actinopteri; order Salmoniformes; family Salmonidae; genus Oncorhynchus; species Oncorhynchus mykiss. Next base: position 52,372,757 of record NC_048580.1, on the reverse strand, counting down.
GGAAACCGGATTGCACAGCGAAGAAGGTACTGTGGGATTTGAAATGGTCGGTGATCTGTTTGTTAACTTGGCTTTCGAAGACCTTAGAAAGGCAGGGTAGGATAGATATAGATCTGTAGCAGTTGGGTCTAGAGTGTCTCCTCCTTTGAAGAGGGGAATGACCGCGGCAGCTTTCCAATCTTTGGGGATCTCAGACGATACAAAAGAGAGGTTGAACAGGCTAGTAATAGGGTTTGCAACAATTTCGGCGGATCATTTTAGAAAGAGAGGGTCCAGATTGTCTAGCCTGGCTGATTTGAAGGGGTCCAGATTTTGCTATAGGGGTCCAGATTATGCTGCAGTAGTTTATGTGTCGGGGGGCTAGCGTCAGTCTGTTATATCTGGAGTATTTCTATCCTGTCTTATCCGGTGTCCTGTGTGAATTTAAACATGTTCCTTCTAATTCTCTTTCTCTCTCTTTCTCTCTTTCTCTCTCTTTTCTCTCAGAGGACCTGAGGCCTAGGACCATGCCTCAGGACTACCTGGCCTGATGACTCCTTGCTGTCCCCAGTCCAAAGTCCACCTGATCATGCTGCTGCTCTAGTTCTGCCTGCGGCTATGGAATCCTGACCTGTTCACTGGACGTGCTACCTTGAACTGGACCTGCTGTTTTGGACTCTCTCTCTACCACACCTGCTGTCTCTAACTCTGAATGATTGGCTATGAAAAGCCAACTGACATTTACTCCTGAGGTGCTGACCTGTTGCACCCTCTACAACCACTGTGATTATTATTATCTGACCCTGCTGGTCATCTATGAACGTTTGAACATCTTGGTCATGTTCTGTTATAATCTCCACCCGGCACAGCCAGAAGAGGACTGGCCACCCCTCATAGCCTGGTTCCTCTCTAGGTTTCTTCCTAGGTTCCGGCCTTTCTAGGGAATTTTTCCTAGCCACAGTGCTTCTACATCTGCATTGCTTGCTGTTTGGGGTTTTAGGCTGGGTTTCTATACAGCACTTTGTGACTTCGGTTGATGTAAAAAGGGCTTTATAAATAAATTTGATTGATTGATTGATTGAATATCGAATACAATGCCACAGGAGGAATCATGAAATGGATCAAATAGCTCTAAGGGGTCATAGTACATGTTGTAGAGTAGACTCCTAGGTGGGGACAGGGAGGGAGAGCTCCAGGTATGGATCTTAACCAGATGACTCAGAGTCACCATGAATACATTAAATGTGTCACCATCTGGCTACATCAGCTCCTCTCATCCCAGGCTAAAATTGGATTTTGGGCCATATGTATCAAGGCATCTCAGAATAGAATAGATACTTCACACTGGTTGAATCAACATTATTTCAACGTAATTTGTCAATGTATTATGACGTAGAGTCAACACGGAAAATACACTCAGTGAATCCAGCTGAAAGTTGTGATCCCTTATTGATGTAATTTGTTAAATCCACTTCAATCAGTGTACATGAAGGGGCGGAGACGGTCAACAGTTTCCCATGTGTATCAAGAATGGTCCACCACCCAAAGGACATCCAGCCAACTTGACACAACTGTGGGAAGCATTGTAGTGAACATGGGCCAGCATCCCTGTGGAATGCTTTCGACACCTTGTAGAGTCCATACCCTGAAGAATTGAGGCTGTTCTGAGGGCAAAAGGAGGTCCAACTCAATATTAGGAAGGTGTTCCTAATATTTTGGACAGTCGGTATACACACACACACACACACACACACACATGGTGATAGGCAGTGCAGCTCCCCTGGCTGGAGAGCAATAGGGGGGAGTAGGAGGGCTAATTTACGATCAGTTCCCCCATGTCCATGTAACGTTTTCATTGTAATCTAAAAGGCTAAACCTAAACTAATCTTAGATCACATCACTCCAATTCTGAGACACCTGATTGACATGAATATGCCACTGAAATACAAGTAATACACAGATTTATCTGAATTATATGATTTGTCATCACCCCTCTTAGGTTCTTGTTTTCCTCCTCCTGTGTTGCTGTGGAGGGGATGAAATGGGATGTGTCTTTGGGGGAACTTGGGGAAGTGATCTTGTTTTGCACCAGTTTCACTTTTTTTGTTGTAAATAAAATAGTGTATTTCTGGTTTATCAGTTCTATGGAATTTAAGAATTCTGTGCCCCTTCTCTTTTGGCTATAGCCGCTCCAGAATTGAATCCCAATATGCCAGTGACAGTGACAGTGACATTGAGTGTGAGAGAGTGTTTTCTGTTGGGTTCTTACTATAGGTAGGAGGTGAAGCAGGATTTACATCACCTTTTTCATTTTGTAACTCAGGACTTTAACTGCCTTTTCAACTTCCTTGTAACTCAGTGTCTATGCCCAGAAAGCACAGTATTTTTAGTGGATAGTGAGAGGGCTATTATGCCGATGATGCTGTATCTACAGTAAAGCAGAGGGTGAGTGGACTTATGCAATTCTCTATCTATCCATATCTATCAAAATATTCTCTGAGGATGGATTATAAAGATCAAAGTAAAGGATTTTTTCAGGATGAGGTAAAGTGGATGTCAAAAAGAACATATATGTAGGAAGAGGGCACTTTTGAGGAGAATTGAAATTCCCCAATGAAGGTTTTGTGCAGGGCTCTTCAGAAAATTGTTGGGGTGGCGGTGGGTAGCAGTGAAGGGGTTAGGAAGGGACAGAAACATTTACTGGACTGTTCAGGCCATCAGTATTTGTTTGTTAGGTCCACTTTGCAGATATGCGGGTTGAAAAGTTCCCTTTCCCTGGCTGCGTCGCAGTGCGTGGTGACCACTGTGGCATCAAACACAATTTGCACAGTTTGATTTTCTTCTCACATTAAAAGGTCAAGTGAGTTTTGATATCAACATCACAAGATGCAAGGAATTGACTGTAGAACGTCAGGTATTCATTGAATTAGCATTGGGGACGATACAAAAAAACTCCCACATATCGCCAGGGCTAACTTGCCTAACTGTAGATGTAATCATGAAATATTATTGATGTTATTTCACAAAACCAATTCTATCCCTCAAAGCGCTCCCATTCTGATGTGCAGTAAGTACACTGTGGTTTGACCGTGGTTGAGACAATTATCATTGTCTGGTATTGTCTGGTATTGTTGTCTGATTATTACATAAATATGTGATTTACACCTTGCAAAATGCACTGGGGCACAGTGTCCAGACTAAGATCTTTGGACTCCATGCTTGCTTAATCCAACAATCACGTGTTACATAACTGTTTCTCTTCACGTGCTTTCACTGAATCACTGCCGTCTCAGAAGGACACACTTTACATGCCAACCGTTTCACAGACTTTCAGAATTCTGTCTTGTCCTGGAGAAAATATAGGTTTCTCTGTGGTTTGGAACTGGGAGCTGTTGAAAGAGAGCAGACAAGCAGGGACAAGCTTTCTGAGACATGCTGGAGGAGTGACAAGCGTTGACATGAGCTGCCATTCCACAGGCAGCTGTCATACACACTACTTTGTTCCCCCAGCACTGTATAACTATCTAAGTCCCATTGACCCTTAGCTTAGCACTCACATGGCTGGGCAACACCTGTTTGTATGCTCGCTCCCCTTTCTCCCACACTTGCCTCACTGGAGGTTACGGCTGTATTGGGTCACCTAATTGTTGAAATCTACTGTCTGTTTTCACCCGCAGAGCAGCATGAGAAAGTAAATGTGTGTGTGTGTGTGTGTTTTTGTGCATGTGTCTGTGCATGTGTGTGTGTTGGTGTGTATGTGTATGTGTGTGTTTCCTGATGTGTTAAGACTATGGAAACATCACTGCTTTAAAACCACCTCCCCTGGTGACCAAGAAGATGGCAGCTGTATGGCACCACCCGTGTGTCTGTAAACAGGGACACTAATTGATATCTCCTCATATGCAGGTTCTAGCCACACACACTCCCTACATCCTCCTGGGTAACTATAGCCTTATTTGGCACTGCAACTATTATATACAGTACAGTACACAAGCCTTTGTTATGATGAGATGATTAGATGATATTGTTGAAAGGCCTACAGTATAAGAACACCACTTATCTCAATCAAAAAGGCTCTGAAATATTTTCCCTCTGAGCAGTGATTGTTTAATAATCTTTCCAAGTAACAATATAAGCCTGATTTATGAAGCTACCTTTTTACCAACCCTGCTTCTCCTGGTCTACTTAAGGCAAATTGCTGGTGAGCAAAAGTACCACATTCCTACACAACAACAACTATCAACACTTTGTGAAATTCTTACTTTTGGTAACAGTCTTGCGTGTATGTATGCACACACACACACAGGCATACACACACTTTATATAGTTGTCCTAACACTTTCTCTGGCACAACCCTCCTTCTTTGCCAGGAAGTGGGGGCCGGTAACATATGGAGGAGGGTCAGACATGCTTCACATGCCTACCTCAGCAAACCGCAGACCACCGTAGGTCTGCAGGGGCAACTACAAGAACAGGTGCTGCCTAACAGCATGACATCACTGATCAGCATCGTCAACCATTTTGCCTGGAAACCCCCTGAAGAACCTGGCACTTCTCTACTACATCTCTCTCTCTCTCTTTCCTTTTCTCACTTTCTTTTAATTATTTATTTATGTTTATCTTTCTCTTCCTCATTCCCTCTCTCTTGCTCTCTCTCGCTCTCTCTCACACAGACACAGACACACACACACAAACACACACATAGACATGATCGAGTAATCAAAAAAAGTTTAGGTCATTTGGAACAGAATCAACAGGTGGCTATCAATGGGCACCCCTCATGCCTCTCTTCCGCCCTAAGCCCTCGGGGGTCCATCTCACACATTCTGGATGCGCTTTCTCCAGTGCACTTCCTTCAAGGCATTGTCTTGAATGTATTCTGACCCCAGAAGTGTCATTTGATATCGAGGAGGTACGCATGGCCTCAGGATCAGCTCATTCTACTTGGGTGAGCAAATACAACATCTGCTCTCACTAGCCCTCTCTAGCGTGACCTGTGTCTCCAATAAAAAGGGAGGCAACGAATATGAGTGTGTTCCAGCTCAGGGCATCGGAATGTTGTGATAATGACTGAATTAATATATAGCGCCTATTCACTTCAGCCCAGGGGGATGGATGATCTGTAATTTCCAAAGAGGAGTTCATTTAGATGAGATTTCTGAATAACTTTGTTGTTGTGTCATGATTCTCAGATTCTCGCACAAGATTAGAGAACTTTGAATATGAGAGAGAGCTCTTTGTTACAGGTGTGGAGATACACTTAGTGTACAAAACATTAAGAACACCTTCCTAATATTGATTTCCACACCCTTTTGCCTTCAGAACAGCCTAAATCTGTCAGGACATGGACTCTACAAGGTGTTGAAAGCGTTCCACAGGGATGCTGGCCCATGTTGACTCCAATGCTTCCCCCCATTGTGCCAAGAAGGCTGGATGTGCTTTGGGTATTGGACCATTCATGATATATATGGGAAACTCTTGAGCATGAAAAGCCCAGCAGCGTTACAGTTCTTGACACAAACCTGGCAGCTACTACCATACCCCATTCAAAGGCACTTAAATATTTTGTCTTGCCCATTTACCTTCTGAATGGCACATACACAATCCATGTCTCAATTGTCACAAGGCTTCAAAATCCTTCTTTAATTAACCCGTCTCGTCCCCCTTCATCTACACAGATTAAGGTATCATAGCTTTCCTACCTGAAATAACCTGGTCAGTCTATGTCATGGAAAGAGCACAATGTTTTGTACACTCAGTGTATTTCAGTATAATAATGATTGCTTTGTATTGGGTTTGTTGACATATGGATTGTAAAAACCCATGCCATCCTTTCCTCTCTATTCAGAGCATGAGTGTTTTCCAGTCCCAGACTTTCATAACGCAAAACTGACCTTAGATCAGTCTCTTCAAGGAACTTGACCCTACTCCATACCCCCCCCCCCGCTGCATAGAATTGTGTAGTATACTGTAGAATACTGTAGTATTCCTTTTTTTAAACAGCACTGTAGTAAGTACTACAGAAATGTCCGCAAAAACACAACATTTATTTTTACTCTAGTAAATACTACAGTATGTAATTTGCATAAACCCTGCCCAATCCCCTTCCAAATCCAAAGTTGTGCCACCCATAAGTTAGAAACCTACACGCCAAGTATAGACCATATATTGTGTTCCCTGTGGTTATAGAAAAGAGCAGAAGCTCTGAACTCCCTTTTCAGAACCCAGACCTACATACTTACTTACTTACCTATCTACCTTCCTACCTACCTACAGGTTATGGAACATTTATAGTATTGTAGTATTTTTTTGTATTTCTGTAAATACCACATTATACTACAGTCACTACTACAGTAAATTCAGCAACAACACTGCAGTGAATACTACAGTATTCCTACCATAGTATACAGTACACTGTAGTATTTTTTCAAGTGGGATCTTTCTGAATAGTGTATAGTATATTGCTGGGATGATAGTGTTCAATCCTGACTCACCCTGTCAGTCTTTAGCTACCCCACAGATAGTTTGCTCAGCACTTTGCACTTTGGTATCATTGTATAAAAAAAAATATCTTGACTACTTAGGAACCGAATAGTTGTAAGTCTGACAGGCAGTGGAGAACAGTGTTGTATACAGAGCCAAAAACAGGTATGACATAGGCCCAAATCAACGGTGTCATGTGTTTGGTATCATCTGTAGGGTATTGGGGGGTAATCAGACTAACAGATGAGGCTCTCACACATGCTCTCTTGGTCGGTCCACGCTTTCTGCTGTTGCTGCTGTGTGTTGTTGGGGCTGGGTAACAATGGGCCTGCTGCCACCCCCCCCCCCCCCCCCCCACTCTGATGCTGCTGAGTTGAGTTACAACACCTGTGCTTGGCAGCTCTCCCAACCAAGTCAGACCCCTTGAACCCCCTTCACTGGGGGACAGCAGGCCCATTGTTACCCAGCCCCAACTACACACAGCAGCAGCAGTAGAAAGTGTGGACCGACCAAGGGAGCATGTGTGAGAGCCTCATCTGGTAGTCTGATTACCCCCCAATACCCTACAGATTTGTAGCATTGGCAGGTAGCCTAGTGGTTAGAGCGTTGGGCCAGTAACCGAAAGGTTGCTAGATTGAATCTCCGAGCTGACAAGGTAAAAATCTGCCGTTCTGCCCCTGAACAAGGCAGTTAACCGAACCCACTGTTCCTAGGCCGTCATTGTAAATAAGAATTTGTCCTTAACTGACTCGCCTAGTTAAATCAAGGTTAAATAAAAAAATCTACAGATGTCATAAATAAGCTAACGTTGATAAATTCTTTCTAATTATGCTTTTAGATACAAATGTCAAATATATGCCAACAATCCGTCCTGCAAAGGACTATTCCATGGATTACATTTTGCGAAAATTCCCAAAACCATTGTCTTTTTTGTCTGGGTTTCATGAGGAATCACTCTTATGTGGCATTTCATAAGGCTCCAGGCATTCTCCCTGGTGTGAGAGGGGCTTTATAATACCAGAGCCCCGGGGTAAGGGGAGGTCGGATTCGCACATGGCTGGGGCCCGTCTGCCAGGGAAACAGAGAGAAGCCCAATCTTTCCCACAGAGTTGGGCCCACAGGTGTGACCCATGCAAAATCAATGCCATACTGTATTGTAATAATTTATTGTGAAGACAGCGCAATCAATGGTAAACATTTACCAAGAAAATCTAACAGGTTGACAAAATATTCAGGAGGTTTTTAGTGAAAACTTCAAGATACAGATAAGCATTCATAAATCACATAGTTACACTGTACAACAAATAATGAAGGTAGACAGAGGTTAACTCCCAAATTAATTTGCGAAAGAGTTGCTAGGTGATGGATTGTTTAATTCACTATGTTCATACTCATACAGCACACCCTCCTACTCCCCATTCTCCCACCTCTCTATCTTTCCCATTGAAAATACAGATGTATCACTTCACTTATATTCATCAAGAGTATGGTATTTCAAACTCTAAAGCCAATTAGTACAATTATTTGCTATTTTATTTCTCTTCACTATGGATTCAGTTGTCTTTGCTTCAGATTCGAGATCATATGAATACGATAATAATGTGATTGACAAACTTGTATCATGAGTTGCATGCAGAATTTTCTCTTCTTATTTTTGTACACAAAAAAAAGAATAATACAAAGGTAAATAGGCCAACATTGTATTGATATCTGCTTCTCTTCTCGCTAAGGTAAATGGCTGAGGCCATCAAAACCATGTCAATGACACTTTCCTCTTTGCCACACCCCCTCCTTTATGGAATTGATTACATTCTAACAGGCGGAGTTGGTGACGTCCTCATTTGTGAATGAGGCTTTCGCGAGCTCACGGTTCAGTGTAGCAACTGATGAGAGCGTGGAAGGGTCCCAACCAAGCTTAGAAATAAGAAGAAAACAAACTCAAATGGATTCCCGTGGAATTAAGCGCTTGTTGTTTTCCTATGTATTAATTAACGGTATATTTATTACACTGCAAACTAAAGAAGGTAAGCGAAAGTCTTGACTACTTTTCAAACTTTGGTAACTATTTGAAATCGAAATGTTCTTGTTGCAAGAAGTATATCCTGCTATGTTCAGGCTGTGGGACCACGAAGAAGTGGATGTTTAAAGCACAGGGCAAGAACATGGGCTATTAATACAATGTCGCAACTTGTAGAAGTTTTTAAGTTTGTTGATTTTGACCAGAAACTGTTTTTAATGCAATCCTTTATACTTTATTAGATCAAGTTTCGCCCGTATTTGATTCGGTATCTATGCTGATCTCTTTATCAAGATGAGGGTGTGTTGAGAGCAGTCTTGCTACGTAATAGAGTGCCACTACCTGTTGGTATTTTGAACTTTGATATTGTCTCTAGATCAGTAAGATATTGTGAACATATTAAATATAACAATATAAAATGAATAATTATCTGCATGGTTGGGCTGAACATTCATGCCTGGTACCACTTATTGCGCAGCAAAGTTGAATGATGAGAAAGTTAGGATATTCCATCTCAAGTTAATGATTACACCCTAAGCTTCCTTTTAAATGGTAAAAGTCACTAACATAGGCCTATGCTTGAGTCTCACTTGAGGAAGTGTAGGGGATTTAGACAATTACTTTTCTTGGGGTAAGATATTAGAGTTCAAATGATAATTTGCTTCTTTCTATTAGGTATTAACTTCAACATGTACATGTCCCAGCTTTCTGTGGTAAGACAATCACATTTTAGTAGGTTAAGACATATTTGATTGAATTTTTCCCTCTGCAGAGGTGCTGTTGGATATGAGGGCATCAGGGAGTGAGCTAGGCTGGCTGACCTGGCCCTATGAACAAGGATCCAAGCAAGGGGTCAGTATCCATCCATTTTTTCCATTGCCCTGTCTCTGTACTTTTCTCTTTGGGTAAGTATGGATGGGGTAGCACATAATATGCCATGTCTGACTTTCTTACCTTCACACAACTTTAACAACTCTTATTTGCCAGTATCTACTTTTATGGGTGCTATAACCTGGTGCTCATGTATAAACATTACTAAACGTGTAATATTCAAGTTGAATATGTGAAAGGGTCACATTATTGTAGTGGGGGTTGGGTTTTAGATGGCAGCATGTCAGGACTATTCCAAGGGAGAGAATGGTAGCTATAGCAAGTGTGGTAGAGAATACTTGTGGTTTTAAGTCCCTCATTTCAGAATTGTATGTAAGGGTGCAATTGACCTAAAGTTTGGAGCATATAGTGCTTTTTGGGAAATGTAGATGTAGTGAGTTAAGATGGCTATAATTTTCTCATAAGGAGAAAATGTTGTCTTTCGTCACAGTAAAACACAACAGATTATTGTTTTTTGCTATCGTGTGCTTTTGTGTAGTATGTGTGCTTAGGTCCCACTTTGTTTAATTTACATTTAAGTGGTCATTCATGCTTGACTCTCCCTTGTTCTGTAGTGTTATGGAGGCGCTCTCTCTCCTGTTGCATGCTCCCGTTCATGTGATGCCACACAGTCAGCCAACAAAGCACATTCCTTTAATTAATAGCAGTGGTAACATGCAGAGAGAACCCCTGTGTGGACACATGCATTTCAGCAGCTACTATTAAGCTGAACGTTGAAGACTTCTCACTAAAATGTCTAACTTCTGTGACATCAAGAGTTGGTTGCATGGATCAACATATGTTGTATAAGATGTTGACAGACCTCAGTGTTATTTCAATGGCATTGTCAAAATCAGCTGGCTTCAATCCTTTGCTAAGGCCTTGTCTTTTCTTGCCACTCTTATATCTTAATATGTTCCTTTGGGGTCTCCCTCACTCTCTCACACGCTTTCCCTTTGTCTCCAGGGTTCAAATTACAGGAGTGCTGGGGGTCTTGGAACTCGTATAACAAATTAAGGCACACCATTAGCATTTAAGATGTCAACATGGGCAGTTGGGCATTGAACATTTTAACTTTTTCCAGCCCACTCTTAGTCATGTATCGCCAGAGTCAGTATGTGACTGGAGTCCTGATGGTCTATCTGTGTGTTTCAGTGGGAGGTGGTCCAGAGGAGTCTGAATGGCTCCCAGTTGTACACCTACTCTGTGTGTAATGTGGGTGAGCATGAGCAAGACAACTGGCTGCGCACCACCTTCATCCAGCGCCGCCCGTCAGCCTCTCGCATCTTCGTGGAACTGCAGTTCATTGTGCGTGACTGCAACTCATTCGACGGCTCGTCGCTCACCTGCAAGGAGACCTTCAACCTGTTCTCCTCTGAGTCGGACGCCGACATCGGCACCAGCTTCCGCAAGGGCCAGTTCAAGAAGGTGGCCACCATCGCGCCGGACGAGATCACCAGCCGCAACGAGCTGCGCATCAACACAGAGACACGGGTGGTGGAGAGCCTCAGCAGGAAAGGCTTCTACCTGGCCTTCCAGGATATTGGGGCCTGCATGGCGCTGCTCTCTGTCAGGGTCTACTACAAGACCTGCCCCGCCACCATCAAGAGCCTCGCAGCCTTCCCTGAGACAGTGGCGGGTGGGGGGGTGAACCAGGCCCTGAGGGAAGTAGCGGGGGCCTGCGTGGAGAACGCGGTGAGTGAGGAGTCGCCCCGCATCTACTGCACGATGGACGGAGAGTGGGTGGTGCCTGTTGGACAGTGCCAATGCATGCCCGGCTACGAGGCCGTCAACGACACATGTCGAGGTAAGGTATAATGTTCCTGTGTTCTCTTGGCTCACTGACAGCTGGGCATTCTGAGAGCTGGCCTCTAGCATCATGGACTCTAATGCTGTGTTTGCCCGTGCGTGCGTGTGTGAGTTGACATGAGTCTCATAGAGATATTTAGAAGAAGGTGTTTACCATTTGTGTTATAAAACATGCATGTCACTACATTATCCCTGACCTTGAACCCAAACTACAATGTAGAAACATTGTAACTAAATTCAGCTACTCTTAGGCCATGCATGTGATATCAAATGTATCAAGATAAAAGTACTTTTTATTAAACTTTTAAGTCAGACATTTTCCTCTTAACTGAAACGGGTTGTGGGGTGCCCAGTTTTGGTAGTAGCCATGCTTATCAGGACCTCTGTCCCTCGTAAGCTAGTTTCCTACTAATTTGTCATTCATTCTCTTTTCTAAGATACTCATAGGTAGTCTTACCGTCACTCAACCCCTGGGCTTTGTAGTTACATTGCAACCATGTTGCATTCAAGTCCTCATCAGAGGCCCTCTAGTCTACATACTTCTGAGTCCTGACTAAATGACAGATGTTGATCAAAGATGGGAGGTTCACAAGTCAAACTCGGAGACTATACTGGTGATGAATTTACTTATTCTAGGTGGCAGGGGAGGAGGAGGAGGAGGAGGAGGAGGAGGAGGGAAAACAACCCCCCCTGGTTGTCTCTGACTTTGTTGGTTACATGCATCAGAGAAATATGCATTCCTTAAGCCATTGGGCATGCTCTCTCTCTCTGTTCATCACTCTCTCCTTCACATTCCACTTTTCACTCTATCTCAGAGCTGCTGTGAGAGACGAGGTTTCAACATTTGAGGGTTATGTGTGGTACTGCAGCAGGGTGTGTGTGAGAGTGTTTGCATGCTCAGGCCTGTTGGGAGATGTTCTGTGATAGAGCACCACAAAACTATCATCACCTGAACACGAGGCATGTTACTGCACCACTGATTTTGGAACACACACACACATTTTCTTAGCTTCCCCTCCATTGGTAATGGATATTTCCTGTCATTTTATTTCTGTCAGGGCATAGTTTTAGATGAAAGGATAGTGGGGTGGGTGAGTGAGAAACACTTGCACACAGAGACTGAGGAAGGTTGTGATAAAAATTTGAGGAATGGAATGTTAAGGTAGAACAGTGAGGTGCAGTGTTGAGCTGTAGGCATTGGCTCCCCTCGTCCTCCCCTTCTCCACTGCATTCCTCTTCCATTTACTGAGGAACCTCCCAGATTACTGCAGGTCTGAGGAATGACTTAGGGAGGACTCCTGCAATGCATCCCAAATGGCACCATATCTAATATAGTGCACTACTTTTTGACCACAGCCCTATACATGGGGAATAGAATGCCATTTGGAGTGTACTCCATCTTACAGGACAATGAATTGAAGTGATGGATTGAGAAAGGGAGTGGATAGCGTCAGATGGATATATTAATTCCATGGGAGGTTGAATACAGACAGCTACAGTGTAAGTTGAATGAGCTTGGCATTTTGAGTTGAAAAAAATCATGGATACAACCATGCATGCAGTACACACACATACAAACACGCAAGCAAGCATACGTATGAAAACACACACGCGCATGCACGTACCCCCCCCCCCCCCCCTTTTCCCCCATGCTGTGTGTTCCAGTTGACTCACTGTTGACATTGACACAGTTTTCCTCCTTTAAAAAGAACGCCCTTCCTTACACAATCTTCGCTGGCACAAAGTACACATACCTTGTGTTACCACAGAAAGATAAACATCTGGCCCAGCTGCTCCTTGGATTGTGTCGAGCTGTCCATGCCCACACCCTGTCACCCACAGTAAAGCCGTGTGCACACTCATCCCGGAGCTGGGCAAATATGACTTAGGACCAACTATATGCGTTCCAAATTGCACCCTATGGTCAAAAGTAGAGCACTATATTGTGAATTGGGACGCACACTCAGTTTCCAAATGCTCGTGTTTACACTCAGTCAATGTTGGGTTCTTTTTTTAGAATACTTTCTGTAGGAAAAATCCTGATAGAACCAGTAAATGAGTTCTGGTAAGGTTATTTTCTCCCAAAGGAGGAGTTCCCTTTTCCAGTAATCTAGGCCTAGTTTTCCTACCCCCTAAAGTGATGTCAAGTTAAACTGTCGGTGACACTGAAGCTGAATGACTGTGCCTTCCATGTGGTGAGTGATTTGTGTGGGTAGTAAATTACTTGGGTGTGTGTTTTATGTGCAGTAACTACTGGTACTGCCTGCATCTTTGTCTTCCTGATAAGATAAGAGTATCTTAAATAAGACGTCTCAGTCATTCTTATTCCCTTGTCTGTTCCTACTAGCACTGACTTTGCTAATAGCTACTTTGAGGAAAAGCTTACCTACTACAACTGTGATATGTGGTTCTCTCACCTAGCCATCTTAAGATGAATGCTCTAAATGTAATGTAAAATCCTGCCTCCATATTTATTTAGCTCCTTCTGTTGTTTTTTCTTTCCTTCCCCCTCATTCATTCGCTCTCTCTACATAGATTTTATTGCTCCCAGGCTCTACCACCCCTCCTCTTTTCACATCTCCATTTTGAAACTCTCCTGTGAGTTTATGATCATAAGCAACATCATTACTGAGTTTTTATTGTAACCAGCTACAAGATGACCACATTCCTTCTTGTTTTTCTATTTCTCTCTGAATTATGGTTTTATTATGGTTGGCCAGTGTGCAGGACCTGAATGTGACACTATTTGAATCGCAACATCCCGTTTCACACGACCCATATGTGACTGACTATTTAGACTTTGCTCTGTTCTGTGTATACTAGTAAATAAATAAGTATTCTTGCTTATTTGACAACTGTCTCTTAAAACGATAAACAGACCTTACATTTGAACAGTATTCCCTATATGTATCCCACAGTTTTGGGTGGATACACTTACATGCAGCAAAAAACTGTTGCCATTCTTCACATATTGACCCAGAAACATAAACCTATAATCCTGATAAAATGTGAACTGAAATATTTTAATGTTCTGAATATGTTTATTGGGATTACAGCCTTGATATATGACAGACGATTCAGTGAATACGTGACAAAATGAGAGGATTCACCCCAGTTTACTCCCCGGAGAGTCATTATGAAGAAGACCAGCGCAATTGTTATTTTGGTGCAACATAATATCAGCAGTGCAGTCTCTGTTGCTGGAGCCAAGGAAGGAAACCTCTCTGGGAACCTCTCTCAGGCTGGTTTGTTGTGACATTTCGTTCCTGATCAGATTGGGTGCATACACCTACAGTGTTACATACACTTTATGTCTCTCCTTGCGATCCATAGCTTAAGTCATCATTATGGATACTGTGGATTTACTAGGCCTATGATCACATTGTGTTCATAGTCCAAGAAATCATTAAGGATCTTCTTATCAGACTAGTTTTGCACTTTCAGCATGCTCATATCAAAGCACATTTCTTTCTTAACCTTTGGAAATGGGGAAGTTTTGGGAGATTGGCGGCGATTACTTTTAATGTGATTCTGTGATCTTGTGCCAAGTTGATGTTGACCTCTCACATGGAGGTTCAGAGCGTGGGCTAGAAAATGGAGGGACTGAGTAAATTGCCTCTCGACACCATCATGTTGAATTTTGTGCCCATTATAATTCAATGAAATCTATAAGAGATGACAGGAAACTGAGTAGTGGCCATTATTTATCTAAATTGTGCATTTCAAAATGTTTTACTGATTTTTGAATTGATTTAGCAAGTTTAGCCTTTTGCTTTAGAATTCATTCAATAGGCCTGTATGTTGTGGTTGCAATGTCGTATGTCAAATCCTATTACTTTTCTGATCCAGACATACATTTCATAAGTAAATAAGGGTTATGGTTAGAAACTCGTAGGAAGCATTTAATATGGCATAATAGCATTGGCTAGTCATGAGGATGAGCAAAGATGGCTCTTCTCTGGGCATATGTAGACCAAAGAGATTCCTACTTTCTGGTATGGCTGACAGTGCAACAGCAGAGTAACTTGAACAAAACACAGAGCAATACACTTTTTGGTGTCTGTGTTCTCATACAAAGACATTTGTGCCATTTATTCTAACAGTATCCAGACATACAATTACTCCTAGGTGGCATGTAGCTCCATTTCCCCCTATGTTGGTACTTTGCTGAAAAGGTATTCCGGGGCATGTTTTTGGTGCATATTTCCTCTGTATGGCATTCCTGTACAACGTGGTTGGGCTGTGGAGATTTGTGTATTGTGCTGCCGGTGTGAGCTCAGCACTTTCCGTCCCCCCACCGGACAGGACGGGCTCCAACGGAAACCGGACGCCACCTAATCCTCAACCACTCTCCAACCTGTTGGCTCAGGGCTTTCCATTGTTGCGCTGCAGTCAGTCTGCTTTCACTCCTTTGGTTTTTGCGGCCCACTGATAAGTCATTTTGTTTATTGGTTCATTAATTTGGCCTCTTAACAGGAAGCAGACACGTTGGAATCCAGCTTGCGTGGCCACCTGGATGTCTGGCCTTGACTTTTAGGAAAGGCAAAGGAAATGTGTCCTAGATGACTGTGGTGGCTGTTGTTGGGCAGTGTAGTCGAACGACAGGACATGAATAGAAAGGAAAGAAGAATATTATTTAATCAGACCATGACATCTATTTTGTGTTGGACCTATTTGTTGGTTTGTGTGATGGTTGTTTTAATGCATGCATTTCTGCTTTCTTTTGTACCCCTCTCTCATTCCCATTTGCACTCCTCTCACTTCCCCTGTTCTCTGTGAGCAGCACAAGGGAAGAGGAGTGTGAAGAAAAGGGTATTAGGGAATTTATTGTGTTTGTTGACAACCAGATGAAAGCCTAAGTGGAATTGTAAAACGGATGTAATTCACTTACAGCTGCTCCATCGGTCAGCTTATCCTTTTGACTAATGTCCCTACACACCTCCATTCCTCCATCTGTGGCTTCATGTTACCACTACCCCTCCCCCATCAGATACACACCTTGTTCTACTCAACCACCCCCTAATACACCTATGACAAGTTGTCCTGCACATGTAAACATGGCATTAGTGACATCACATGGGAAAATGGGGAGCAGAAAATGCATTTTAGCAGATGCTCTTTTCCAGAGCAACTTAAATAAGTGCATTCAACCAAGGTATATGAAACTACCACATATTACAAACATTGCAAGTAAAACCTGCTTCAAACAGCCGATACCTGCAAAATCTGATGGATGCTGACTTTTCCCTGGATATCTACAATTAGTCATGACATTATCATCTCAACATTGCTGCTTTTCTGGAGCTTTATTTTTATACCCTTTTTTAGTCTACTCCCCCTCCCTGCGAAACAAGCTGTGGTTTCCCCTTTCTTGCTCCTTCCCTCACTTCTCTCCTGTGTTTGTTTTAGTAGGCCATCAACTCCCTGTAGTCGAGGACAATTTTACTACTACCCTGGGGCAGACATGACCCTCCTATGCTTTAAAACCAAAAGAGCCCAGGACTTGACTTAGGCTTTTTGTTTTGCACCTCTCCTCTAGCGCACCCCCACTTTATTCAAGGGCTTGAGGGCTTTCTGTTGTCCGGTAGCTGTGTACCCATTCATCCATCCATCCATCCATTAGTCCGTGCATTTATCCCCGTCTCCATCTCATACAGCTTAACTCCGACTGACAAACCAGCCCACTCAACACCCAGAATCCACCAGGACCCGCCAGTCACTCACTATAAACAAACACCCAGGCTCTTTAGGCACAGGGCCTCTCAAATGACAAACAGGGCCTACATCCCAGGGGATCCCAAAGGGGAAAAAAAGGAGGCATTCTCACTTAGGTTTCTCGGCTGTCTGACTCTTAGAGGTTGACAGACTTTTATTTACTTGAGAAATGCACTGGGTTTTCCTCAAGTCTTACTCCCTCTTCTGTTCTTTACCAACAACATTTCAGCTCTCTCCCCTAATTTTTCCCTGGACTCAATCTGTGGCCCTCTTCCCTCGCATACTATGATTGGCTGCTGGAGGAAGGAAGCTCAGCGTTAGCCTCGCGCTTCCTGTGTCCAACAGCAAAGACGAACCACTCTCTCACTTTCAGAGGAACATTCCTTGACCCTTCTTCAGTTCCTATTCCTCCTCAAAAACGAATCAGCTGGTGGTCACCGATACCTCTTGATCACATTCTTTGGATTCATTTCCTATGATTGTGAGTCGGTTTACACGTGCTGACCTTTCTAGAGAAAGGCAGTAAAGGAAATGGGCCTGAACTACAGTGGGACAAAAATATTTAGTCAGCCACCAATTGTGCAAGTTCTCCCACTTAAAAAGATGAGAGGCCTGTAATTTTCATCATAGGTACACTTCAACTATGACAGACAAAATGAGAGAAAAAAATTCCAGAAAATAACATTTTAGGATTTTTAATGAATTTATTTGCAAATTATGGTGGAAAATAAGTATTTGGTCACCTACAAACAAGCAAGATTTCTGGCTCTCACAGACCTGCAGTTTCTTCTTTAAGAGGCTCCTCTGTCCTCCACTCGTTACCTGTATTAATGGCACCTTTGTCTGTCATAGTTGAAGTGTACCTATGATAAATTACAGGCCTCATCTTTTTAAGTGGGAGAACTTGCACAATTGGTGGCTGACAAAATACTTTTTTGCCCCACTGTATATGGTCTCCAGGCTAGAGGTCTTCACGGGTCCAAAAAGTTGCCTTTCCCACCCGACCTGATATGCATAAATATATATATTTTTAAACTGAGACAAGGACCCGAGTACAGTCAGACCCGTTCTGCAAAAAACAGTGGGAAACATTCCCAAATAGACCCGTGCTAGTTCAGATCTGAAAGACCCGTTCAGTTCTGAGAGTAGAAAGAAACCTGGGTGCTGCCAGTGACATTGGCCAAATGATCCACAATTGCTTGTTCTTAAACTGCCTATATATAACAAATTATTCAAAACATAGCTTATTGTTTTTCTAACTTATTAAACTGTCTACCTCACGGTTCAGCTGTCAGAGATTTGAGCGCTAAATGCATCAGGCCATTGCAATCATATAGGCCTAGGTGTCCACTGTATGATATTTAGAATAATAAGGAGAAGAGCTTAGGCCTAGCCCTAGAGAAAGAGATGCCAGCGCCATGTTCCCGACCGACATGGATTTTAAAAATATTTGTCAGATAGGCTACTACTCCTATACAGATATTGACTTCCGGAAGGAGGCTAATTTGTTAATTTTCTATCCGAATATGATTTATAAAGACAAGCCTTATATTGTTTGATTAAAGGAGTAACTTTGGTAGGCCTAAAACATTCTTCCTCACCTCAAGTTCAACTGTCGGAGTCCAATGGAGTGCCGGTGCTCACTGCCTTCATAGGCCTGCAGTAGCTATAACAGACAAAAGTTGCTTGACTTTATTAGGGTAATTTCAAAAGAAAGTAATTGTTTATAGGGGAAATACGATTGCAGCATTAAATTAAGTTTTGCATCTTGCCCTCTGATTTTTCCTTTTCATGGTTTGAGTGAAGGTAGCATAGTAGGTCTACCGGTATTTATATTATTGCCGCAAACACCATTACAGCTGCAACTTAATTTGGCTAACGAAAATGTCTCAACAGAATGAAACCTTTGATTTGAACAGGCTAGCCTATATTGCAACTATTACCAACAAATTTCCTACCCAACAAATAACATCAATAGGCTAATGCTATTTATTTTACAACAGACCAACTTTTAACCTTAAACTAAATATGAAGCAGAAAATTAGACAGAGCTTCATTTAGTTAACAAATGTCTTAACAAAATGAAACAAAGCACTTTTTTTTTTACATAGGCTATTTAAAGAAGGGGTTTAAATTATTTAAATAGGCCAATAATTTAATAATAATAATAATAATGACCAAACAATTGATAATAAATACGGAAATCTATAAATGAAAGGTAACGTTCTCATCTTTGTCCACTAAAACTTGTCTCCAAAGACATTTCTGTTATCGGCTTCTTTTCACAATAGTTTTTCCTAACTTTTTGGGGTTTTATTTCAAAGAAAAAAAAGTCTCCCATCTTTAACAGCCTGGGCCAAGGCTCCTTTCACTCGCTCTCCTCAGCAGCAGGCACGTGATGCGAGCAGCCAGAACCAGTTTCAGCTGGACATAAGCTATACATTTTATTGTGTTGCAGTTGGCTGAGACAGAGAACAAGCTTGCGCAGTTCTCATCACACAAACACTAACGGTCCAATCGGGTCCCGTCGGTAAATCAAATGAAGCATTTCTAGAACAGCAGCACACAATTTTTCAGCATCAGCACACAGTCCTAGTAATGTAGCACATCCGTCGGTGTGAATCTACTCCTCTCCCATTCACCCGGCTTGGGGAGAAAGGGGTGCATATCCAGAGACCAGTGGAAATTATATCAGACCTGAGCCAGACCCGAGACAAATGTCAGAATTTAGTACCCGGACCCACTCGGGTCCCGGGTCGGATCTCGGAATTTTGGGTCTGTTGAAACCGTGAAGACCTCTATTCTAGGCCCATGGGCCTCCCGTTGGGTGGTGTATTCTGGACTGCTTGTTGATTACAGAGTCTGCCTCTTAGTGTAAGGCCATCTCACCACAGCCCTGACCATACACATTGCAGCCACTTTTTTTTGTTTTTCCTGCCGCTGCTGTGCAAAAAGAGCATATTCTCCTCTATTCAGTTGCCATGTGGCATTTCTACTATTTGCAACAAGTGTTTTTTTTTTTCTTCCCCACTCTGGAGTTTAATGGTCTGGCATTCTCCTGCCTGCTGGTTGCTAGTGAAAGGAGATTCTAATGGGTTTGCTGGAATCCTTTGGTGAGGCTGGAAGGGAGTAGCAGGGAGGACAGAGGAATTTGGGGATTATGAGAGGGGAGGCAGAGGCCTATGAATTGGGGTTTGAGACAGCAGCTGTTTTGTTTGCCCACTCAATGCAATTCTCCTCTCGCTCCCCCTTTTTCTTAAGTCTCCAGCAGGATTCGATACCCCTCTGTCTTTCTATCAATCTACTCTGCTTCTGTTTCTCTCCCTCCATTTCTTTTTGGCCTTGAAGGTGGTGTTAATGAGTAGTCGTGAATGTTCTAGAAACAGAATGCAGAGAAAGAGAGAAGGGTAACATGAAATAATGAGCAACGTGCAGGCTGCATGCAGGACGTCAGTCACAATCCAAATTCTTTTCACGCTAGGAATTTTCTGTCAAACTAAGATTGCACCATTGCCGCCCATGTTTGCTGTAATGTATATCCTTTGTTCACCTCCTATTGCTGACAAATGGCTCGACCGCAACTTGGAGGCCCCTACGAGACAAAGGATGAATGGAGCAAAGGAAGGGGAATGTCTGTCACTTGAGTTAATACCCTCGAAATAAATGAAACGCAGGCAGTTTCTTTCAGGCAAGTGTGAGGTTACTTGCAGTTTCCAAGTAAACTTCAGCCAAACCTGACCACAACTAAGGCGGCAACTGAACAAAGCTGATATTTTTCTGAGAATAGACATCTGTTTCTTTCTTGACTTGTCCCTGTGTTCGTCTTTTGGATGCAGACACTGAAACCATCTGTCATTTATTCTTGACATATGACACCTTTCTCAGGTCATTCCTCAATTGCCTGTAATCTCTCTTTTTCATTTTAGCATTCTCTCGTTCACACACACACTCCAACTGTCCTTTTTTTCTAACATCTTGTTACATGGTACCTACTTTGCATACAGTTGCTCACATCAAACATATCATCCATCTACATGATATCATTCATCTGTCCATCTGTCTTAAATTAGGGCCTCAGACTTCATGTCTGATAAAGCAATGAAGTCAACCTAGGTAAAGAGAGCTGGCTAAGGAAGAGCTGCTATTTGAGATTATTGGGATACAGCTCCGTACCGCAGGATCTGGAAATAGATGAATGAAAGTAAGGTGTGTGAGGTGAAGAGAACAGTAATCCTTCCACTGAAGTCAGATTTCCTCTCCAAGTGTGTGTGATAATGTAAGGGGATATAGCAAGGACATGACCAGCAGCCATTGGAATGTTTTTGGAGTGTTTAAGGGTGGCCTTCTCATTTTCACTTTCCTCCATGAGACCCTCAGAGATTTCACGACGTCTTACTCTGATTCCCCAACTGTTGGTGCACAGCTGGAGCCTACCTGCAGCTCTCCCACTATATTCTCCCACGTGTGAAATCAGCAGACATCTAATCTAAGCGATACGGTTTCATATCTGCACAGGGGTCTTTTTAAAAGACGGCTGAATTATGCACAATGGTTCCGCTCAGTTTTTCATTTTCTATCTCTCTTTCTGCCTTTTCCCACTTGATTCTGTCTTGCTCTCTGTTTTCTCTCCTTGTGAAGTATTGATGGCTGACATACTGTCCTGGAATGTGGGACGACTAGTTGTATTAGTTTAGAGCGATGGAGAGAGAAGGGGGATGGTTTAAAGGAAGTGTAGGAGTTCAAAGTACACTGAACAAAAAAAAATGTAAAGTGTTGGTTTCATGAGTTGAAACCAAAGATCCCAGAAATGTTCCATATGCACAAAAAGGTTCTCAAATTTTCTGCACAAATTCGCTTTCCAAGATAATCCATCCACCTGACAGGTGTGGCATACCAAGAAGCTGATTAAACAGCATGATCATTACACAATAAAATGTGCAGTTTTGTCACAACACAATGCCACAGATGTCTCAAGTTTTGATAGTGTGCAATTGGCATGCTGACTGCAGGAATGTCCACCAAAGATGTTCCCAGAGAATTTAATGTTAATTTCTCTACCATAAGCCGCCAAGGTCATTTTAGAGAATTTGGCAGTATGTCCAACTGGCCTCACAACCGCAGACCACGTGTAACCACGCCAGCCCAGGACCTCCACATCCGGCTTCTTCATGGTCTGAGACAAGCCACCCGGACAACTGATGAAACTGTGGATTTGCACAAACTGTCAGAAACCGTCTCAGGGAAGCTCATCTGCGTGCTCGTCGTCCTCACCATGGTCTTGACCTGACTGCAGTTTGGTGTCGTAACCAACTTCAGTGGGCAAATGCTCACCTTCGATGGCCACTGGCACGCTGGAGAAGTGTGTTCTTCGTGGATGAGTCACGGTTTCAGCTGTACTGGGCATATGGCAGACAGCGTGTATGGCGTTGTGGGTGAGCGGTTTGCTAATGTCAACGTTGTGAACAGAGTGTCCCATGGTGGCCATTTGGTTATGATATTGGTAGACATAAGCTATGGACAACTAGCCCAATTGCATTTTATCGATGGCAATTTGAATGCAGAGATCCCGAGGTCCATTTGTCATGCCCTTTATCCGCCGCCATCACCTCATGTTTCAGCATGATAATGCCCGGCCCCATGGCGCAAGGATCTGTACACAATTCCTGGAAGGTGAAAATATCCCAGTTCTTCCATGGCCTGCATACTCACCATACTCATGTCACCCGTTGAGCATGTTTGGGATGCTCTGGATCGACATGTAGGACAGCGTGTTCCAGTCCCACTCTTCAATGGTTGTGCGAAAACATTCCACAGGCCACAATCAACAGATCAACTCTATGTGAATGTCTCGCTGCATGAGGCATGGTGGTCACACCAGATGCCAACTGGTTTTCTTATCCATGTTCCCTACTTAAAAAAAACATCTGATGAACAGATACATATCTGTATTCCCAGTCATGTGAAATCCATAAATTAGAGCCTAATCTGCACCAAATTTCCTACTCGGATGTAGGAAAACACTATATTAGTCATCTACGTAACAATGTTGTGTTTGCGTCCCAAATAGCACTCTCTTCCCTTAGTGTGCTACTTTTGACCAGGGCCCATAGGGCAGTGCATTATATAGGGAATAGGGTGCCATTTGGGTCATACACTGCATGTTTTCCTGGCCATATTTTCATTTGCAGTTTCTCAACTAGTTCCCCTCAGGTCCTCATGAAAGTCTCCCCTATCTGCGTGTTGTTTTCAGATTGTCAGCCAGGCTTCTTCAAAGCGTTTGTCTCCAACGACGCATGTGAGCTTTGTCCTGTTAACACCAAGCTGCTGAGCTCCGGGGCACTGTTCTGTCCATGTGCAGAAGACTTCTATCGTGCTCCCGATGACCCAACTACAGGGCCCTGCTCAGGTGAGGACATTTTGGAAAATTACTTTTTAATGCAGTCAGCATTGGTGGATCCTACACTGAAAACAAATGAGAGATTTGCTTTTAATTGTGCTCAAAGTGCTCTCTTGACCAAAAAATAATGACACTAAAAAGATTAGAATGACCGTCAGCAAGAGAAAGTCCCAGAATGCTACAGTTTAACATAATGTTAATGATAACATCAATCATACATGAACTCACATGCTTCTATTTTCCTGCTCCTGTTTCCTCAGGCCTGCCCTCAGCACCGCGAGAACTGGTCGCCACGACCACCCAGCTGGCGGCAGGCAAGCTGCAGCTGTCATGGAGTCCGCCGGAGGACACGGGCGGCCGCAGTGACATCAGCTACAGCGTGGAGTGCCGGCGCTGCGAGGGCACCGCGTGCCAGCCATGCGGGGAGAAGGTGCGCCTTGAGCCGGCCAGCTCAGGCCTGATGGACACCAGGGTGGCAGTGAGCGAACTGGAGCCCCACCTCAACTACACGTTCACCGTTGAGGCCCACAGCGGAGTATCGCTGTTCGCCAGCCAGGGGACGCCACGCTCCAACAGGCCCCCATCCACCAGCACATTGACAACTGCCCTGCACTACACAGGTGGGTCACTGTACTTGGGGGTAATAGTGGTGGTGGTAGTAGTAGAACTCTTATATTATGCTTGATCTGAAATGTAGTTGTATGGCCTTATACAAGCACGATCACTAAATACTCCATCAAACATAATGCATTGAAAGCATTTCAAAAGCTCTTGGTTGAACATGTGAAGGACATTGCAGTCTCCAAAATTGTTAACATCTCCCTTCCTCCCTCCTCAGACCCCCCCAAGGTGACGTCCATGCGTCTGGATGAGCGGAGCCTCACCAGCCTTTCCCTGTCCTGGGCTGTAGCCCCCCGCAGGCCCGTGCCCCAGCCCACCCGCTACAAACTCACTTACCGCAAGAAGGTACAGTAAACCATCCAGGCCAAACTAGCTGCTGAAAATGTTTACAATGTTCTATTTGGATATGTCTTTTGAAACATAATATGACTTAAAGGGAATTTTGTGGTAGTGGATGAAGAAAGGGTGGGAAAAAATTAAGAAAATGAGAGGGGCTTCGGGGATGACAAACACCACAGGGGGAGCAATACCGCACAACAAAAGTGTACCTTATTATTATAATTCCTTACCGAAAGGCATGCTGGTTCACTGTGTTCTCATCTTTCAATTCCCTTCTCCACCAGGATGACAATCTGGATGTGACCACGTACACTGTTCTGATTCTAGAGAAGAGCTCTGTGCAGATCAGTGACTTGTCCCCAGGCACAGCCTACCTATTCAGGGTACAGGCCCTGAGCCCCGAGGGCAACCCTGGAGGATCCAGCATAGAGGATGAATTTGAGACCCTGACTGAAGGTAAGGAAGATGGCCATATATCAGGTTAATAAGGAGAAGGGAGAATGAAGGGATGCTACAGTATTTGAGATGATTGGGACACAGCTGCATACCCCAGGGCTTTGAAATGGAAGAACCAGTGTGTGAGATGGTGGACCAAACCTGATGTAATTTAGAATTAAATTAAGATAAATCCACACAACTAAATAAATGGGCAAGGGAAAACAGAAATACTGACATGCATTCGTTTTCTATACATATCTATATATATTTATTTTTTGTATACAGTTGAAATCAGAAGTTTACATACACTTAGGTTGGAGTCATTAAAACTTGTTTTTCAACCACTCCACAAATTTCTTGTTAACAAACTATAGTTTTGCCAAGTCGGTTAGGACATCTACTTTGTGCATGACAAGTAATTTTTCCAACAATTGTTTACAGATTATGTCACTTATAATTCACTGTATCACAATTCCAGTGGGTCAGAAGTTTACATACATTAAGCTGACTGTGCCTTTAAACAGCTTGGAAAATTCCAGAAAATGTCATGGCTTTAGAAGCTTCTGATAGGCTAATGGACTTCATTTGAGTCAATTGGAGGTGTACCTGTGGATGTATTTCAAGGCCTACCTTCAAACACAGTGCCTCTTTGCTTGACATCATGGGGAAATCAGCCAAGACCTCAGAGGGAAAAAAATATATACCTCCATAAGTCTGATTCCTTCTTGGGAGCAATTTCCAAACTCCTGAAGGTACCACATCTGTACAAACAATAGTACGCAAGTATAAACACCATGGGACCACGAAGCTGTCATTCCACTCAGGAAGGAGACACATTCTGTCTCCTAGAGATGAATGTACTTTGGTGCGAAGTGCAAATAAATCCCAGAACAACAGCAAAGGACCTTGTGAAGATGCTGGAGGAAACGGGTACAAATGTATCTATATCCACAGAAAACGAGTCCTATATCGACATAACCTGAAAGGCCGCTCAGCAAGGAAGAAGTCACTGCTCCAAAACCGCCATTAAAAAAGCCAGACTACGGTTTGCAACTGCACATGGGGACAAAGATCATACTTTTGGGAGAAATGTCCTCTGGTCTGATGAAACAAAAATAGAACTGTTTGGCCATAATGACCATTGTTATGTTGGGAGGAAAAGCTTGCAAACCGAAGAACAACCGTGAAGCACGGGGTAGGCAGCATCATGTTGTGGGGGTGCTTTGCTGCAGGAGGGACTGGTGCACTTCACAAAATAAATGGCATCATGAGGTAGGAAAATTATGTGGATATGTTGAAGCAAAATCAAGACATCAATCGGGAAGTTCAAGCTTGTTTGCAAATGGGTCTTCCAAATGGACAATGACCCCAAGCATACTTCCAAAGTTGTGGCAAAATGGCTTAAGGACGACAAAGTCAAGGTATTGGAGTGGCCATCACAGAGCCCTAACCTCAATCCTATAGAAAATTGGTGGTCAGAACTGAAAAAGCGTGTGCAAGCAAGGCCTACAAACCTGACTCAGTTACACCAGCTCTGTCAGGAAGAATGGGCCAAAATGCACCCAACTTATTGTGGGAAGCTTGTGGAAGGCTACCTGAAACGTTTGACCCAATTTAAAAGCAATGCTACCAAATACTAATTGAGTGTATGTAAACTTCTGACCCACTGGGAATGTGATGAAAGAAATAGAAGTTGAATAATCATTCGGTCTATTATGACATTTCACATTCTTAAAATAAATTAGTGATCCTGACCTAAAACAGGGATTTTTTACTAGGATTAAATGTCAGGAATTGTGAGTTTAAATGTACTTGGCTAAAGTGTATGTAAACTTCTAACTTCGACTGTGTGTCTATCTATCTATAACGAGTAAAATAGTCATGTTTATATGTGGCTGCTATGAAAGTGAAATGTGGTGTATTCATTCTGCCGAAAAATGTTTCTTAAACGGAAGCAAACAAAACAGGCATCAGCATACCTTAATTGTCCAATAGCAACTTTTGTTTGGAACTGTTTGACTGATGGAAATATTATACATGTGCTTTCCTGAAAACTAATTTCTGTGTTCTATTCATGTCCTGTTCTATAAACCAATTTCTGCCTTCATGCAAGTGGCTGACTGAATGAATCCTCACTATCAGTAGCTGCAATTTGTCAGTACGACCAGACCTTGTTTTTAGAGCGAAAGTTTCAAGGTCTCAGCTTCGAGAGAAGCCTCATGAGGTATTGGTCGGTCACATGAATGAAACAGTAACAATTAATTAATTATGCTAAATCATGCAAATATACCTTGTCTGTGTATAGCCATATATAAGATAACTGCTGGGACTGCCCAAGCAGAGCTCCTGCTTGACACGTGTACTATGGTACATTGAGTTGGTTGGAACCTTTCCAGCACGCTGACAAGTAAAGAATGATTCAATTAAGATTGACTGAGTGTCCCTGTGTAAGAATTTCTACACAGACTACTGATTATACCCTAGATCAGCTAGATGCAGGCAATATTGTGCAAGGCGGTATTGAATGTTAATGTCTCACCTCCATTACTAAAATTTTCCCCTCGACCTGTGCACCTACGCTGTAAACTTTCATTAGGTTATAGCAACCTCCGTGATGGGTTTTGGGAATATTTGAGTATCATGTAGTAACCTAAACCTATTGATGTTACATTGAGATGGGTGAATGGAATATGAATGACAGTCATCCAATATGCTGAAATAGAAATAAAGCCTTGATAGTTGCATCCTTACTCCGGAAACTGTCTGCTGATAACCTGCCACCCTGTTGTCAGCTTTCCTGATGTGCTGCACTAGAGTTCCATAGCCCAGCAGACTCACCTAGAGGAAAGGGGGATGGACACATGTTAGTTTTGATATGTCTGGGCGACTCTTAAAGGAGGGAGAGAGCATGAGTACAGTAAATCCAATCCAACCAGTGGCTGTGTAATATGTCAACACACAGGCAGACTGCCGCAGTGGAGGTGGTTTACATGGTGCATCAAGTATACTATTCGGGGTGTAGCTAGCTTCTCTGTGCTCTGGAGAGATCGCAGGTAGTTGGTCAGAAGGCTCTGGAGGTCCTTTGACCATTCTGTCTCTAGCACCTGGAGAGAGATGGATAGAGGTAGTCAGTGCTAGAAAGAGAGAAAGCCCCAACCTCCCACTGGCCCAGGGCCTCCTGCCTAGTATCGTGCAATGTAAAGGAAAACAATATCATGACTTACTGACAGTACTGCTGGTAGCAAGCCTCAACATGGATGCAGAGGAACTCTGGAGCTCTGTCAGTGTGACCATCGGGTTCTTGGTCACCTCCCCCGATTGCTCAGTTTGGCTGGGCGGCCAGCTCTAGGAGGAGTCTTGGTGGTTCCAAACTTCTTCCATTTAAGAATGATGGAGGCCACTTTGTTCTTGGGAGATTTTCAATGCTGCAGATTTTTTTTGGGGTACCCTTCTCCAGATCTGTGCCTCAAAACAATCCTGTCTAGGAGCTCTACTGACAATTTCCTTTGACCTCATGGCTTGGTTTTTGCTCTGACATGTACGGTCAACTGTGGGACCTTATATAGACAGGTGTGTGTGCCGTTTCAAATCATGTCCTATCAATTGAATTTACCACAGGTGGTAAATTCAATCAACCAAGCACTGTATGCACTTAACAATAGATTTGATTTAAAAGTATGCATGCCATTTTGTGATAACGCTATGACAAATTATATGGCATACATGTGAATTTATAGCTAGCTAAGATATTATTTTATGTTATGGCACCATATCTCACTAACAATTGCTAAGGAGAACCGCAAATTACACTTGTGGCTAATCAGTATTGTGGCTAGCTTCACATAGGTGACTTCCATCATGACAACATGCTTCTCCTTTTTTAACTGTAGTTAGCTAGCTTATTAAGAATACACTCGCTTAAGTGATCTAGTTTTAACGTGAGCTAGCCAACATGCATTGCGTATGTCATGCCACGATCCTGCTTGCTTTACATCTGACAGATATTTAGTTACTATAGCTAGCTAGCTAAGAATGGTTTATGATAATTGCAGTTTAGTTAAAACTGAGAGTCTGGCTGTAAAACGCAGTTAACTAGCTAGCTAGCCAACTCGACTTTATCAGTTGTAGCCAAGCTAGCTAGCTTGATACTCAGTAATGTTAGCTTACCATGCTGTTCTAGCCAACTGGACATTCCTCTCGCCCATCGCGGTCGACTCCTCCTTGCCTACTCCCGTCTCTTGGTCTTCTTCTAGGTTCAAAACTATATGGCTGTAGTCCGGTGGCTTATTGTCAAAACCAACCCACTACTAACACAGGCACCTGGTACAGGAAGGCAGCCAATGCCTCAGTGTTTCAAAACGGTTCACCAGTTTCTATGACGAGCAAGGACAATGTTCCATTAGTTATTTTTGTGTGTTTCTATGATGCGCGTGCGGCGCAGCATATAATTAAGTAATAAGGCCCAAGGACGTGTGGTATATGGCCAATATACCACGGCTAAGGGCTGTTCGCACGACGCAACATGGAGTGCCTGGACACAGCCCTTCGCCGTGGTATATTGGTCATATATCACAAACCCCTGAGGTGCCTTATTGCTATTACAAACTGGTTACCAACGTAATTAGAGCAGTAAAAATAAATGTATCACCCGTGGAATACTGTCTGATATACCATTGGCTTTCAGACAATCAGAACTCAGGTCTCAAACCACCCAGTTTATAATAGATTTTATCCAAAATTTCCATTCAAAAAGTGAAAACATATTGATGAATAGCTAGCTATATGCGCTCATTATTATTGTTGGGGGGGGGGTTCTAATGTGAAACATGGCCTTTTGAACATGTTCTGTCATACTGAATGCAGCCCACGCAAAAGCAGTCGATCAATGCGCCATGGCATGTTAGATACCACCCACATACACCACCGGTCAAAAGTTTTAGAACAACTACTCATTCAAGGGTTTTTCTTTATTTTTACTATTTTCTGCATTGTAGAATAACAGTGAAGACATCAACACTATGAAATAACACATGGAATCATGTAGTAAGCAAAAAAAGTGTTAAACCAATTCTTCAAATAGCCACCCTTTGCCTTGATGACAGCTTTGCACACTCTTGACATTCTCTCAATCAACTTCACCTGGAATGCTTTTCCAACAGTCTTGAAGGAGTTCACACACATGCTGAGCACTTATTGGCTGCTTTTCCTTCACTCTGCGGTGCGACTCATCCCAAACCATCTCAATTTGGTTGAGGACGGGGGATTGTGGAGGCCAGGTCAAATCTCCAATTTGGACTCCAAACCAAAGGGCACGCTTCCGCTGGTCTGATGTCCATTGCTTGCGTTTCTTGGCTCAAGCAAGTCTCTTCTTATTCTTATTGGTGTCCTTTAGTAGTGGTTTCTTTGCAGCAATTCAAACATGAAGGCCTGATTTACACAGTCTCCTCTGAACAGTTGATGTTGAGATGTGTCTGTTACTTGAACTCTGTGAAGCATTTATTTGGGCTGCAATTTCTGAGTCTGGTAACTCTTATTAACTTGTCCTCTGCAGCAGAGGTAACTCTGGGTCTTCATTTCCTGTGGCGGTCCTCATGAGAGCCAGTTTCATCATAGCGCTTAATGGTTTTTGTGACTGCACTTGAAGAAACTTCAAAAGTTATGGAAAATGTCAATATTGACTGACCTTAATGTCTAAAAGTAATAATGGACTGTCGTTTGTCTTTGCTTATTTGAGCTGTTCTTGCCGTAGTATGGACTTGTTATTTTACCAAATAGGGCTATCTTCTGTATACCACCCCTACCTTGTCACAACACAACTGATTACCTCAAATGCCTTAAGAATGAAAGAAATTCCACCAATTAACTTTTAAGAAGACACGCTTGTTAATTCAAATTCATTCCAGGTGACTACCTCATGAAGCTGGTTGAGAGAATGCCAATTATGTGCAAAGCTATCATCAAGGCAAAGGGTGGCTATTTGAAGAATCTCAAATATAAAATATATTTTGATTTAATACTTTTTTGGTTACTACATGATTCCATATGTGTTATTTCATAGTTTTGATGTCTTCACTATTATTCTACAATGTAGAAAATAGTAAAAATAAAAGATGAACCTTGAATGAGTAGGTGTTCTAAAACTCATGACCAGTAGTGTACGTTTTCTTGACCACCATCTCATCATATTGGAGGAAGAAATACAATACAATAACATACATAAAATTAAAGTGGGATTAATTATTTCAATAATTGTCTGTGTGCAATCATTCATCCATTTATTTATCTATTTGTGTATTTATTTATTTGTACATTTAATTATTCATTTAATTCAAATTACTGCAGCTTTTGTGTGTGTGTGTGTTTGTGTGTTAAAATCAATGGTGCAGCTGTGTGTGTCAGTGTGTTACCATTGTGTAAGTGTTTGTTTGTTGTTGTTGTGCCACAGTGCCACTGTCCCAGAGCAACACAGGGGTCATATTCGGAGCAGCAGTTGGCGGAGCGGCCATGTTGATGATTGTGGTGGTCGTCCTGCTCATACGCAAACGGTCAGCAACAACCTTATTTTCCCCCCTCTGCCCCTCGTCCTTTTTTAAAGCACATTCATAACACCCCTTCACTGGTTTCCTTTCACATTCATCTCTTTCCTTTGTCAATGCTTCAAATGACCTTTATTTCCTTTTAGCCACCTCTCCACCCCTCTCTCCCCTTATTCTTATGCTACTCTCACTCTATCTGTTATCTAGCACTCACTAGGGGAGAATTAGTGTTGAGTTTGGCTTGTCGTTGCTCAGTGAGTGTACTCTAACAAGTAGTGGATTTAAATTGAAGCGGGCCCAAGTGGCACATTGTTTTAGGATAAGAGCTGGTTGGCTCTTTCTGTAGAAGCTAGAGGTGACCCTGCTCCTTCAGCACAACAGCACACCGCCATCTCTGTCTGTGTCCTCCAGGTCTGTCTCTGACACAGCTTAGCAAACACAGACAGGCTCCAGTCTTTTATCAAAGTGTTCCCTCTGTGAATCGAGGTGGCACACACCAATGACTTAGGTGCCTTTTGAAACTAGCTGGAAATGAAAGGATAAAAAGAGAAACTGACAATTTTGGGGTTTTGAAGGGAGATGATAATTACTGATGTTTATTTTCTGTTATTCAGGAGAAGGCGATCTCATACAAGACAAGGACCAGAGGATACTTACTTCTCTAGCTCAGGTAGACAAAATAAAATAAGTACCCCCCCCCCCCCCCCCCCCCCCCCCCTGTGTCTGTCATGTATTTGTATCGTTCTTTCAATAATGTCCATCTATTCGTATTCTTCTCCAGAGCAACTGAAGCCGCTGAAGACCTATGTGGATCCGCACACGTACGAGGACCCCAACATGGCCATCCTCAAGTTTGCCAGCGAGATCCATCCCAGCCATGTGACCAAGCAGAAAGTCATTGGAGCAGGTGAGTGAGAACCCAGTTAAAACAATGTGCTTAGGACGAAGGTGTTAAAGGGATTTTCAATCCAAGTAAATCTCTGTTTATTTTCAGTTGCATTAGTGCTACAGTTTGAGCTCTTGAGTGACAGTGGGTAGACCATCCAGATTAGTATCAATGGATTAAGTCCTCACCCTGCATGTTTAGACATAATTTGGTGTGGCAATTGCTTGGCTTTGGGGACCAGTGCTTTGTCTCAAAAGACCCAAATCCGCAATAATAATTAAGATAAACAGAAGTATCTGAAGCAGAAAACTGAGTATTTAAGAGGCTATACTATACCTCATTGGGCCCAAACTCCTACTTCTCAGATGATGGGTTTATTGCAGTGTGACCACATCTGCCCTTTGAACCCCCAACCCCCCTCCCCCCCTTCCCACGACTGTGCTCGGCCCTCCCCTGTGTGACAGCTGATTCCCATGCTCCCAAACACGCCACAGGCGTCAACCGATTTTTTTACACAATCCCACAATAACACACCTCTGTGAATATCCCCGGGACAAAATCACTCATGACACCTTCCTTGTTTACTTTCCCCTTAACTAATTTCCCAAACACCTGAGACTTGAGAAACACTGCAAGCCACATCCCTATAAAGGATGGTGCTTGAAATATTGCTCAATCTTGTCATTGGGTTTTAAAACCATTTTCCTCAACGCCTCTAGGGGAGTTTGGAGAGGTGTACCGTGGTATTCTGAAAGCGCCAGGGCGGAAGGAGGGGGCGGTGGCCATTAAGACGCTGAAGCCGGGCTACTCAGAGAAGCAGAGGCAGGACTTCCTGTCAGAAGCGAGCATCATGGGACAGTTTTCCCACCAGAACATCATTCGCCTGGAGGGAGTCGTCACCAAATGTAAGAAGGCTCTGTTAGCCTACGACCTTTACCAAGAATAGTATTCTCCTGTGAAGCATTCACTTGACCTGTCTATATATAAATTCTATGTATATATTTCCTGTCTGTTTTGTGCAGTAGTTAACAGTATTTATGCCCTTTTTTTGGTTCCAGTCAAGCATGCCATGATTGTGACTGAGTATATGGAGAACGGCGCACTGGACAAGTACCTAAAGGTGACCAGGCCTACAGTACATCGTATGCAAGTTACCT
Source organism: Oncorhynchus mykiss (assembly GCF_013265735.2). Lineage (NCBI taxonomy): Eukaryota > Metazoa > Chordata > Actinopteri > Salmoniformes > Salmonidae > Oncorhynchus > Oncorhynchus mykiss. The sequence continues at coordinate 52,339,510 of NC_048580.1, read as the reverse complement.
TTATAAGTGAAAGACAGACATACTACAGATCAAGTTACCACAGCTTCAAAATATTTCTCTCTAACAGTATGTGTGCGTTACAATGTGTTTCCCCTTCAGGATCGTGATGGCGAGATGCCCTCCTTCCAGCTGGTGGGCATGATGCATGGCATCGCCGCTGGCATGAAGTACCTGTCTGACATGAGCTACGTTCACCGGGACCTGGCTGCCCGCAACATCCTGGTCAACAACAACCTGGAGTGTAAGGTGTCTGACTTCGGCCTGTCCCGAGTGCTGGAGGACGACCCTGAGGGCACCTACACCACCAGCGTGAGTTAACATTGCATGTTACAACGTTTGGCTTTACTCAGCTCTTGCAAACACCTTTGCCTTGTTAGCACTGTATTTCAGTGTAAACTGCTCATAGAGGACTGTCATTGAATTAGATGTACCTTAATTTAATTGAACAAAACAATGTATTTTTTGGGCTCTGACCTGAGTGTATTGTACACTTGGTTCCCCTCCAACAGGGTGGTAAGATCCCCATCCGCTGGACAGCCCCAGAGGCCATTGCCTACAGAAAATTCACCTCGGCCAGTGACGTGTGGAGCTTCGGCATCGTCATGTGGGAAGTCATGGCCTTTGGCGAGCGCCCCTACTGGGACATGAGCAACTGCGAGGTACACTACAATACTAATGCTAACGAAGCCAAACAAGGCAGGAAGCCTTATAGTTCCAATTAGAGCCACACTGCTGACACTAACGTAAACCAATGGAAACCCATGAAGTAACAGCTAACTGGAATGCTAGTGCCAACTATCATAACAGCTCAGTGAAACTCAATTCAAGTGTAGGGTCTCAAAGTGCACTGCCGCACTTCACGTAGTCAATTCTCTATTAGATAGAGAGGTACCATACTCTGGAATTATCTTCACATTGCCAAAACATCATCATCCCTCAGTAACTTCAAGCAAAGACTGGGGGTCAGCCTGATGAAACAAACTACTCAGTAATCTCCTCCATATAGCCTAACACTCACATGCGCGCACATACATTTACTTTTGATACTTAAAAGTATATTTACTTTTTACTGGGTGACTTTCACTTTTACTTTAGTCATTTTACCTATTGGGTACTTTTTCCACCACTGCTTTAAAAAATATGTCTAATTTTTTGTGGATTACTAATCAATTAATTTATACATTTATAATTTGTAGGTTTTGTTATCTGTTTTAACAAACCTTTTTTATTTGTGTACTTTTGTATTGTATAATAGTTTTGTGGTGTGGCTTTCATATCAGCCCTTGGGCATCCAACCACACCTGCACACTGTTTATTTCTTTCTGTTTTTTTTCTTTCTGTATTGTTGTCTATTACTTGTTTTCTTTGGTGTGAATAAACTAAACTTAACCTCTAGCCTCTGGTTGTCAGGTGATGAAGGCCATCAACGAGGCGTTCAGGCTGCCAGCGCCCATGGACTGCCCATCAGCCGTCTACCAGCTCATGCTGCAGTGCTGGCTGCAGGACCGCTCCAAGAGGCCCCGTTTCCCGGACATCGTCAGCCTGCTGGACAAGCTGCTCAGGAGCCCCGAGTCCTTGAAGGCTATCGCAGACTTCGACCCCCGGTATGAGTCCTTTACTCTCTAGAAGGAAATTACACAGCAAAGTATATCCATGAAACGGTGAAACCGAGTGGAGCACAAGAAAAAGCTAATTATTAGGAGGATAATGTGGCAGCATAATGTGTGCATGTTTAATAATAATTTGTTGGGTGCTTATATTTGTCCAATTTCACACATGTACTAGTGTGTGTTAACACTCATCTGTGAATTGGAAATGTGTTTATTGCATATCCCATCAGCCCTACTTTGGGCTCCCGAGTGACACAGCGGTCTAAGGCACTACATCTCAGTGCAAGAGGCATCACTATAGTACTTAGTTCGAATCCGGACGTTATTGGGAGTCCCATAGGGTGGCGCACAATTTGGCCCAGTGTCGTTGGGCCAGTTGTATGCCACCCTATAGGACTCCCAATCACAGCCGGATGAGATACAGCCTGGATTCGAACCAGGAACTATAGTGATGCCACTTGCACTGAGATGTAGTGCCTTACAAAGTTATGTTGCCTAGTTAAATAAAGGTTCAATAAAAATAAAATAAAAAAATCAACGGCAACTCTGGAGCAATTGCGGTTAAGTGCCTTGCTCAAGGGCACATCGACAGGTTTTTCACCTTGTCTGCTCGGGATTTGAATTGGCGACCTTTCGGTTACTGACCGACCGCTCTAACCACTATACTACTTGACTTCTCTGTATGTGTGCTGGTGTCTGAACATGTTTTAGACACAAAAGACAAATATCTGTCAGCTTCCCCATAGCTGCACCAACCGGTTTTTATCTCACTGTTTCCTCGCTGGGTAATCAGTCATCTCTGTCTATTGTCGGGCAGCTGGTGATGATGATCACTCATTCTGCCCTACTTTCCCTCCTCCAGCGTATCCATCCGCCTGCCCAGCACAAGTGGTTCGGACGGCTTACCCTTCAGGTCGGTGTCAGAGTGGCTGGAGTCCATCAAGATGAGCCAGTACAGTGAGAACTTCACCTGCGCTGGAGTGGTCACCATGGACCAGGTGCTGCAGATGAAGAATGTGTGAGTAGTGTTTTTTTTAAAGCTTTTTATTAGATTTTTGTGGGACATTCTGTCTGTCACTTAATGATGATGTTCATCAAAACAATTGATCACAAACAAGACAAATCTAAGATTGGATGAGAGTATAGGAATATATTAAATAGAGATGTATACACTATTTGCACAATGTAGAACAACTGGTTCCCAAGCTAAGTCCTTAGTTTTCCAAGTGTTTGGGGTTTTTGATTTTGAAAAAGGAGCTTTCGACAGCCAGAGAACCGTTTACGGACAATATAAACTCTGGCCTCTCTACAACTCAAGAAAACTAGTGAGATGGAAAAAAATAATGGAGTGCGAGAAAGAGCAGGCTCGTTTGTGGTGGCCTTGTGGTGGTGACTTGTGATTTGCTCACTCCCCTCTCTTTCTCTCTCCCTTCCTTTTTTCAATTATTCCTCCATCCCTCCTTTGCCCACACCAGCAGCCCGGGGCAGCACTTCTGCAGCAGCCTGAAACCGCTGGTCCTGGCTGTGTAGGGCAAAGGCCCTCATGGCTTATGCAACATGAAAGGAAAGGAGGAGGAGGAGGATAAGACGAGAGAACAGCCACTACACTAGAAGGGGCAATGTGGAGATAAGGGAAATTAAGAAAGCGTAGCACATTTGTGGATAAGGAGAGGACTTTGCACCAACGCACACCCCAAAAAATGAACAAAATACCCAGACGAAGGCACTGTAACCAGAAATATATCACTCATTCAATAAACACAGTATCTGGGAGGTAGATAGTCTACAGAACATATCTACCGACAAGGTTTTCCTTTTAATCCTAAGAAAGAGGGCTGTGCGGAAACGGGAAACCTCTTTTGAAGTGTGTGTCATATTCCATGGTGAGATTTTACGGTCCCATGCTCCATCTCTTGTCATCTGGAAGCACTCGACTGAACTATTTACGACACTCCCTCTACTTGCCAGGCAACTGATTCATAGGCGATATGGAGAATCCTCATTAACTAATTAAGACTGTAATTAAACCTGGAAATGAGGGACTTGGATGTGGCACACCTTCACCAGATTCTGTCACGTGTGCCTGTCTGAGGGGTTTGCCTCATGTTTGCCCTTTCTTGAAAATTAGAAACTGTCCTCCTGGCTAGTCCCTAGAGGTTATTTTCAATAGGGTACTAGCTTTGCTTTCACATCCAGTTTCATATATATTACCTAAAGGAAGGGAACACTGAAGAATGAGTTTGAAGGGAATCCAAACCAGGTCAAGGTGTGAATTCCTCCGTTGCTATCCAGTGGCTTTATATCTGAATTGCTTTCTTTTTCACAGGGATATCAAGAACATTGGCGTAAGACTGCCCGGCCACCTGAAGAGAATTGCATACAGCATCCTGGGCTTGAAAGACCAGACCAGCACCCTGAGTGTATTTGCAGTGTGACCCAATGCTAGTGGTGCAGGAATTTGAGTTGGACAGCACTCTGACTGAACTTTGAACTCTGTGTTGGACTGGACTGGAGCGGAGCTGCGGGGACGGCTTTGGACAGACAAACTGAAAACTTCTTAGGGGCATGGTCTAGCCAAAAGAGACTGACAATACTGTGCAATCTTAAAGATTTCTAACAGACTTGTTAAGCGTATCTAAAAAATAAAAAAAAGGAATGGAGTATTTTTACAACAATAGATGTATTGATTAGACTGTGTATATTATATACTGTATATATGTTATTATCCATGTCAGTTGTATAGATACAGTTCAATCCCCAATCTTTGTTAATATTTTGTTTGCATGCTTCCCCTCTCTCCCCTGAAACTAATCAAGTCATAAAAGTCTTGGAATAGCTTGTACCGAGGTTGTCTCTTGTTTCCATAGCAACTAATATTGAGAAGAGAAAATTAAGAAGTCACAAAACCACTTACACCAAAGCAATTATTTGTGTGAAGTGGACTGCTGTGGCCTTTTGGGTATGAGTTTGGCGGTGTTTGTGCCAGTGAAATGCATTGTGGTCCATGTAATCTCTTGCTAAACTAATGAGAATGGACTCGAAGCAGAGAGTGGACCTGAATGGGCCTGGGCAGGACGTATGTTAACATGATGGTGCATTTGTGTATGCCACAGTCTTGAGGTTATTGTCTTAGTCCAGTTTGGGATGTTGTTAGCTGCTGTTGTGCCTTATCTGGGCTTGATTTAGATGTTAAGCTATCATATGAAAATAACGTGAAAAGATATGAGGTACTCCTCATGTTCAGTTTAACTGGCCGCAAACGCTTGTGTTAATTGATTGGGATCAAGAACATCACTTACATTGAAGCACTTAAATAAGTAACAATTGGGATGAGTTGTCTCATCTAAAACATCTATCTATCTTGCCATTATTATTATCATCATGCCATAGGAAGATCATTTGAAATAAAATGAGGCAGCTGAAAGAATTTGTTTATATTTGGGTCGTTCCACGAAATTAGTTCTTTTTCGTCCCTTTGATATTTTAAGTAGACATTGTGCACAAATAATAAGCATGTTATATTTAATATAGACCACATGGAAAATACAACAAATCTGATTTTTTTATGTGAATGAATACTTGATCAAGTGCCAAAATGCATCATTTTGACATGTCCCTCAGTTTATCCTCTTTGACTCCCTAGGAAGATTTTAACCCGCTCAACCCCAACATTTGTCCAAATGATCACCATCATTGTAAGCCCTAGTTATTTTGTGGCTTTGACAGTCATTTCTGAAGAGTATTATTTATTTAATGTTGGTGATTGCATTACTTTTTTTTCCTTTTTTTTTTAAACACCTGTCCCTTATTTTATGGTCAACCCTGTTATGTGAAATGAACTCTCGTTTTAATATGGTGAAACTATTCCATGTTGGAAAAAAATTGTTTCAAAAGAGACATTGAACGTTTAATAGTCAAATCTGAGAAGCAGGTGAGCTAGTTCTACTCATTTGTCCGTTTTGTGTTGGAAAACTGAGTGGGTCGAGTATGATACGTCCACCCTGTTACCCATGGATAGACAGGCTAGAAATCTTTTAACAATTTCATGGTCTGTGAAATTGCCACTGCTGCACACAAGCTTCCATTCCCTCTGTCACAAGGGGATTTATGGCTGCTTTAAGGTTAAGTCGTCAACCCTGTTACTTTTTGACACTTAATAAGCAGTTAATATAGTCATTTTTTAATTTAACCTCTGAGATGGGGATTTTTTAAAATATATATTTATAATTTGAACATGTGCTCTTTATGACGGAATGTTATAATTATGTGAAATAAAACATTTATTTTCACCAAGTTACGCTACTCAAAAGGTACCTATTTGGTGGAACGACCCATTTAATGATGGATTTAATTTTGAAAGGTATTGTGTCAAGCTTTATCAAGTCAGGATTACAGGCCTTTTTTCAAAGTGGTTTGAAAATACAAATGCCCAACATGTTTGAATTAAATAGATGATTTAGGATTAGAAATGCTTGTTGTGATGATTTCAGAGAATGTAAAGTGTAGTTTGATATGCAATTTCAATGTGACAGTAAAAGTATTTTTTTTTAAATCACAACTTAGATTTACCATTATTTTCTTGTTCTAATTGCTTTATCCTTATTTCTTATTTGGTGTTTAGTAACAAGTGTTTTATGGGATGGAACAATTTGCTTTGAGAATGCAGATAATAATACCATTGTATTATTTTTCCTCTCAATGCATTTCATTGATAAAGTGCTTGCTTCTGGCAATGCCAAGAAAGTATCAGTTTTCTTCAGTCTTAATTGACCAGCTCATCCATATCCAATAGTTTCCCCAGATCAGTTTGTGCTCTTGCCAACATACCAAACAATAGAGTTGGCAAGAGCACAAACAGATCTGGTACCAGCCTATATCCAAAAGACTGTGTGCATCATTTATCCCAATGCTCTAAAAAGATGACGGTTTGTTAGTGACTCTCTCTTCACTACTTGACTTTTTGCTTTAACTTTTTTGGATCGTCTTATTTCACATCTTATGCTCCTTGTTTCATTTATGAATATAGAAGTCTATAGTACTTTTTTTTATTAGTTTACTAGATTTTCATTTGGAAAAGGGATTTTCTGGGGGGGAGGGGTTTATTGCCTTTTGTATAATTGAACTTTGTAAGCATATTTTACTGCTTTTTATAGGAAAATTAAAAATTGTATGTTCAATTTAGGTAACTTTCATCAAAGTTACATCACTCTTATTGTTGCTGTCTTACAGACAAATTAACAATTTATTGATTTCAAAAGTAAACTTTGTTTTATACTTTATTTAATAGTCTATTTATTTTTTACTTGTATTTATTGTTCATAATTACACTGAGCTGGGCTTTATTTGAAATTGAAGGTTGTCTTGTCATAAACTATTCGTTGCCCTTCATTCATATTTGATTCCATTCGTTGCCGTTGACCAATGATTGACGCGCCAAAAAACACCACTTACAATAAAGCCTGAAATTTGACTTCCTTTTGCATTGTTCACTTATTGATTGTATTTTACACACACACAGTACTGAGGATTTAGGTTTTCTGGATCCTTGTTTTTTTCCCCCAGATTGGCTACATGGGAAAGAATGTGTAAACTAAACCTGGATAGCATTTTAATGTGTCTGTTTACTCATTTTGAGTCACAAACATCTATTTGCTTATGTTAAAGAGTAGAGCGTTACAATAACTTAATTCCAGTATTGGCTTGATATGAATGCAGTTCGTGTCAACATCACTGAAATAATTTGAGATAGAAAGGGCATTAGATTATCATAGCAAATAAATTAACAGTGAAAAGTTGGACTTGATAACAGATTAATCACAGTTGGTCCAAACGTTAAACATTCTCAATTTCTTGATCATTATCTTGTGTTTTTGTTTGTTTCAAAAGAGATGATATCTTGATCTACAATTAAATGACTTTCCCCATTTGGGAAATCACCAGCGTAGTATCAGAACTTCTCCCAAGAACTTTAGGCTTATGTTTAACTCAAAATAATAAGACCGATCATTAGCCACTTACTCAACTGGCATCATTGACTTTTCGAGATTTAAGATCTCTAATGAGTCGGGTCAAAATGCAGATAACTGAAAACCGCTGTGCCATGCAGTCTAGCAAGACCAGACCTGCCCTTCTCTAAATTGCACTTTGTGGTGTTGACCAAGCCTCTCCTAATCTCATTCAGGCTGACCTTGGGGTCTGGCATTGTCCATTTTGAATTAGCTGGGATTGATTAATGCAGGTAACGAAGCCTATAATGCCTTCCATTAGATAAGATGAACATAGGAGAAAAGTTATGTAAATGTTTAAATACGGAATTAATATAGCTGGGAAAGTTGGCCAACACAGAACTAACAGGTAGACCGAGCATGGGAACAGTGATAGTCATGTAAGCATGACCTTGTCATGGTCTTTGTCCTTGACTTAGCCTAGAACACAGTGTGTGTTCTAAGGCGCATGCAATGCCTAGAAATGGTCAAGAAAGTCTACCATTTTCCATCCTTAGGGTTCTCATATGTGGTGGAACCTTTCTTTAAATGGTCCCAGAGTGAAAAACAAGAGCAGAACCACAAGCTATTTCTTTGCTAAATGTGTGTATCGATGTTTGTGTGGGAATCCATGTGAATGTGTTTAAGCCAACAAACAGTTGCTGTGACTACACAGACTGAATTGACCTTTTGTATTTGTTTTCTTATTTTTGTGCTGTGTCTATGTATCCTGACAGGGCCCTACACACTGATACTCCAACACACATACAAACACTCACTTCATCATTTGCTCAAACACACATAATATGCACATGCATTCATAATGACCCTAGACACACTCACATACAGTCATCATATATGGCGGCATGTAGCCTAGTGGTTAGAGCGTTGGACTAGTACCCGAAAGGTTGCAAGATCAAGGTAAAAATCTGTTGTTCTGCACAGAACCAAGCAGTTAACCCACTGTTCCTATGCTGTTATTGAAAATGAGAATTTGTTGACTTGCCTGGTAAAATAAAAAAATGTTTATCCTTTATTCTGTTTATCCTTTATTCTGATGCCTAGTCACCTTACATACATATCTACCCCTATCGATCCACAACTGCACATTGTGAATTTGGTACTGGAACTGACCTTGTAAGTATGCTTACTTACTTTATCGTGTTTTTCTTATTTATATATCGTGTGTTTTTGGTCTACCTTGTTATTTTTAGTATTACATTGTTATTGATTAGTGCATTCTTGGGTTTGGAGCAAGAAAGGCATTTGACTGTATTACAACATGTGACATTAAAACTTGAAACTTTTCAGTGACTGTATGTAGAGTAATTTCATTGTGCGTTTGTGTGTGTGTGTGTGTGTGTGTGTGTGTGTGTGTGTGTGTGTGCATGCATGCATATATTTGTGCGCGGCTTAGCTGCAGGCCACAATAGTATGTGTGGTGATTGTGTTGAAGGCTGTGAGTCGATGCCTGCGAATGGGACACATGGTTAAAGTAAAGCCTACCCTGTGGATTCTTCTGTGTGGTGGCCCGCTGTGGCTTTCCCTCTTTTTAGCTTTCCTGCTTTTTGTGGCTTTAAAGATGTCTCTGTTCTTCTGGAAAATGGCCATTGTGGAAAAGAAATGACCATGCTACTGTTCATGTATGACTTCTCCCGTCCACTCCTTTTTTATTCTGCCATACTCTCATTTTCATGTGTGGATTCAAAACCGGCAACACCGTGGAATTTACATCCATACTAATTTTAGAGATGGGTTCCTGACCAAAAAACACATCCTCCAATTTGTGTCTATATTGGTCTTCCTTCTTATTTCAGCTCTCCTTTCTTTCCCTTACTCTCATGCTTTTGAAAATGATTCTCTTTCCCCAATTTTCCAGTTTTCTTTGCATTTTCATCTAAAAAGTCCTATAAGATTATTGCAGTGTTTCCGATTGCATACATTTTTTGGGGTACTTTTACCCCTTTTTCTTCCCAATTGGTAGTTAGTCATGTCCGATCGCTGCAACTCCCCTACGGACTCGGGAGAGGCATGCCTCCTGCAAAACACAGCCATGCCAACCTGCACCGCTCACTTAACCCGGAAGCCCGCCGCACCAATGTGTTGCAGGCAACCGAAGTCAGCTTTCAGGTTTTTTTATTTATTTATTTTTTATTTTACCTTTATTTAACCAGGTAGGCAAGTTGAGAACAAGTTCTCATTTACAATTGCGACCTGGCGCCCAGGCCCACCACAAGGAGTCACTACAGAGCGATGGGACAAGTAAATCCCAGCTGGCTAAACCCTCCCTTAACCCGGATGAGGTTGGGCCAAATGTGCGCCGCCTCATGGGTCGCCCGGTCACGGCCAGCTGTGACACAGCCTGGGATCAAACTTGGGTCTGTAGTGACGCACTGCAGTGCCTTAGACCGCTGCGCCACTTGGGAGGCTAGTATTTCTGATTGCTAGCACAATTCATTATTTAAATGGATGCCTGAATACTGAAGGTAAAAGCTACTTTTTGTCTCTGTTGTCTAGTACTAGGCTCGTACCAGAAAACAGAGACAAAAGGTTTCAGTCTGTGCTTCTGAAAAAGTCTTCACTCCAGAACTTCTTTTACCTATTTTACAGAATACTGTTTAATTGCCATTTATATGTCTGTGTGGAGTCTCATTGGTGCTTCATCGCAGGAGGATTTTGCTCTACAAAAGCCTTTTGATTTTAACAACACACAGCCTGGGTGGTATAGTCTTAAATAGTTGTACATATGGGGTCCAGGTTCGGTCTAAATTATATTCAATTTGGATTAGCCATTTAACCCCCTGGAGTCGATTGACGCACCATCTAAGTAAGTAACCCACACAAAAAAAATCCCCATCAAAATCTGTCAGTTTAAGCTATATCATTTTTTTTGCTTTGGATGTGTCTCAATCCACCATATCCGCCGATTTCACACTTCCGCATCTGCGGTGAAAGGTGGCAGAGCAAGAGCAGTGTGTCAGACCATGAGACATCCTGAAAATCGGTCTTCTCATGAAAACTTCTGTAGCGTCCGAATGGTTTGACCTAGAAACTATTATGGTCACCACTCAATGGAAAGGGGAGAGTGACTCTCCCAAACATGGCAGTGTTCTCCGTTTTGCTCTGCGATCACCACAAGTGTCACGGGACTCACCTGAAGGTAACTGGTACCGGTTTAAAAAATGAAAGGAAGTATGAAGATAGTTTTGAGCCTACCCAAAAAAGGGGTAAAATATGTGTAAAGAAATAAATATATATTTCCTGAGCTTTTCTATCGCCTAGATATAGCACAGACACCTCAAAACTTTGTTTCTTATGATTTATATTTTGACTGTCTTTTTTGCCATTTATGAATGTGTTATTCAGTGCATTTCTCTAAACTATAGTAGTAAAGGCCAAATTCAATATTTGATCAAATACATGTTTTATATATATATATATATATATATATATATATATATATATATATATATATATATATATGTTTTATAACAAAAGGGGTCCTAAAATTCAAAATCAAATAGCTAAATGAGCCATAGTATGACCATCTTAAAACAATTCCATATGTCAGCTTAGAACCCCCCACCCCTCCCCCAACAGTTTAGACTTTTAAGAATTACGCCTCAATATTATTCACTCTCCAGTGTTGCTACCTCCTTCTGGATATAGGAACCTTCAGGGTTTAGCACATTTCACAGAAAACAAAGAAACACAAAAATGGTAAGACCATTCTTCCATTTCTCGTTCTCATTTCTCCACAGTCTTGCGCAGCCTCCCCCCCCCCCCCCCCCCCCCCCCTAATTTCCTCCTGTCTACATATGTTTTGGGGGCCATTAATCGTTGGTGCACAATGTGAACTCCACCAGATAATTACAGTCATTAAACCAATTAGGAGGCAGATGGAGGAGGAGGCTTCGTCTGGCCCTGAGGCCTCCTGTCCCTGTTATCCAGGACTGAGCCTCGGCTCTGGCATCGCTTTAAGAACCAAGGGAAATTACTTCAGCCCAGTTTTGGATTAATGCAATTTCCTGACAGTGCAACCAAAGACCTTGCCAATTTAGCTGCAGGCAAGGCATCATAGCCCAAAAGCCCACGCGTTTGAGGACAAAACGGCCATTTAGGCTTGTGTCATCGAAACGTGTCGTGCGGAGCTAAAAGTGCTACCCGTAGTTTTGGAGAGGAAGGGAAAAAAGGGAGAAGTAGATTAGGAAAGACAGGAGAAGGGGAAAAAGAGAACAGTCAATTCTCTCCACGTGAGATAAGCTCCTTTTTTATGGAGGTATATGAGAGAGTTTCTAATTACATGAGGCTTATTTGATCGAGTAGAAGTTTCATAATGTTTAAGCTGTTACAAATGTACTGATATAAGTGGATGCACGTGGAATTCCAGCAACTTTGAGAAAAACAACTTCGTTGTGTCTGTTGTTCACCCGCGCATCTGCCCTCTCATTGGCTAGAATGGTCCCACCTGATCTCGCCTGCCTTCCATCATTGAGGACATGTATTCAAGCGGTCACTTGAATATCTTGTCAATATAATAGATAATCTTTCCAGTGGTTTTCAATTCCATCCTGCAATCGTTGAGTCAATGTTTTGGTTTCATTGTGCTAGGAACAATAGAAGCATTATGCATGTTTAGGGAACACGGTTCTAAGCCATCAGCACGTCAAATGGGGTAAAACTCTCCAGTAGCAATCCACATGTTGGGACAGCCACAGACACCTCCCTGTAAATCTTAGTGGGCCAAAAAAAAAGTGGGATGCATGCCAGCAAAGCCAGTACACAACACAACACTAAACAATACATGAATTGCATTAATTGCACTAACGGTGATAAACGGTGCCCACAAACTGTTAGGGCCTACATAAAGCTGTCCCAACAGCAGTCCCAACATCTTACTGCTGCTACACCTGGCTAACATAGGAGCTTTGTATGGCAGCAAAACAGTTAATTCAGCCTCATTTACTGACTTTTAAACAAACATAGCTGATATGGCTGACTTGCTTAAACAAATATGGTTTCTAATGACAATTAGAATGTACAAGCTATGGCATAAGGGGACGACAAGCGGATAAGAGGCAATACGTAATTTAGATTAAGACATTAATGAGCGAGCTAGGGCGGACATAGTCAATGTAACTATTTGTATAGCACTTTTGAAATGTACAGCGACAGAATTCAAAACATGGGCCATTCTTACAGTGTTCTCCCTGTACACCAATTCCGAACCGTAGGATAAATGAAGGGGGCACATAAGCAGACAATGAAAGATCTTACAGTATTCAATGATTACATTTCTCTAAAACAGGTTAAAGGCTACATGTGCACCACCAAGTCAGAACAGTAGGCGAAATTAAGAGGGGTAAATAGACCAAATTATTAGGGTGAGGCACATGGGCTACTAACATCTTACTACACAACATACACTTAGTATTACTCTCTTGACTACAGTGTACATATATCCCTGGCATACTAACAATATTTATACAGCAGCATACAATATATTTTTGGATTCACCTTGTTGTGCTTCAACAGGAAGGTGGCGCTGCGGTCCTTCGTGGGCAAATGTTATCATCAAAGTCTGGCATTCTCTGGATTTATGGTACTTTCAAAACAACTGGGAACAAGGTTGAATCATGATGACGTCATTGATCTTCAGGTCGTAGCTCTTGAAAGAGGCCGGATTTACAATTTCGAGTTGGATGACCGTTCAAAATGTATTTTCCCAGTCGGAGCTCGTTTATTCCCGACTTCCCAGTTGTCTTGAGCTCACTGAAGTCAAGTTTTCTCAGTTCAGAGTTAACAGTTGTTTTGAGAGCGGCACAAATCATGCTTCCTTGACAGCATGGCCAATGTTGAATGTTTATCATTTTAAACACGGAAAATATCCCCTTAATCCCAGATTTGGGACCAAAGAGCCACTGTCATTGATTCCTTCCAAACCATTTCCAACTTGTTGTGTAATGTTTATGACCTATGGATGATGAGCACTGATACGTTTTATTTATAATTTCTCTTTATATGACATGGATTTAAAAGGATTTGCCGACTTTATTCACGATGATGACTGCTAGCTAAGATTTTGAAAGTATGATGTTGACATGTATGATGTTGTCAGTCCAATCAAAGCTACTGTAAATATAAAATGATTTGACGTCAATTTATCTGTGGCCAACGACCTTGAACCTTCTTAGATAGGCACTTCTAATGTAAGTCTATGGCAGCACCCATGGGGTGAGAATTTTCAAGGTCTCCACTTAGACTCGGCGGTGACGTAGTGTCCCCATGGGTGACAGAACACTGAGCCAATCACGGCGCAATGCTCCGTATTACCTGCTGGCTTGCCCCACCACCACAGAAAGCACTGAGCTAGGCTGAAACACATGAATTTTGGAGCTGCCTTACTCAAGAAAGAGACCAAGGTTTATTTCTTTTTTATTTCTTTTTATATAAAAATGTTTTCAAAAAAATGTGGGGTGGGTTGCTAATGTATGTTGGTCATGTATCTGTACTCTTTGTTGTTTCAGTCAAATGTGCTTGGCCTATGTGTCGGTGAACTCTGAAAAGAGTGCAGTTGTGATGTTAGAAGACTGAGCAAATACTGGTCTTCATGGACAGTCTTTTGAATTATGGCACTTTTTAAATACAACTAGTAGATGGCCCCAGCAGAGATGGTCGCCTCGCTTCGAGGCTTCGAGGAAACTATGCAGTTGTCACGTTCTGACCTTAGTTCCTTTGTTTTGTCTTTTGTTTTAGTATGGTCAGGGCGTGAGTTGGGTGGGTTGTCTATGTTAGTTTGTCTATGATTTTCTATTTCTGTGTTTGGCCTGGTATGGTTCTCAATCAGAGGCAGCTGTCAATTGTTGTCCCTGATTGAGAACCATATTTAGGTAGCCTGTTTTCCATTGTGTTTTGTGGGTGGTTGTTTTCTGTCTTTGTGTGTCTCCACCAGACAGAACTGTTTCGGTTGTTTTCTTTGTTGTTTTGTTATTCAGTGTTCAGTTTACATTAAAAAAAGATTAACATGTACCACGCTGCGCATTAGTCCTCACCTTCTTCCCAAGACAGCCGTTACAGCAGTATTTTATTACATTAAAAAAGATGAACACGTACCACGCTGCGCATTAGTCCTCACCTTCTTCCCAAGACAGCCGTTACAGCAGTATTTTGTTTTTTATGTATTACATTAAAAAAGATGAACACGTACCACGCTGCGCATTAGTCCTCACCTTCTTCCCAAGACAGCCGTTACAACAGTATTTTGTTTTTTATGTATTATTTCTTACATTGTTATCCCTGAAAACATACAGCCCAATTATTACATACAGCCGGGAAGAACTGTTGGATATAAGAGCGATGTCAACTTACCAACATTACGACCAGGAATACAACTTCCCCAAAGCGGATCCTTTGTTCGGACCACCACACAGGACATTGGACCTAATCCCAGAGGCCGACCCAAAACAACATCGCCGCAGGAGAGGTAGACGGAGCGGCCACCTGATCAGACTTCGAAGGCCTGAACTCCACCCACCACTTCCGAGTATGTTACTTGCCAATATCCAGTCTCTAGACAACAAGGTGGACGAAATTAGGGCAAGGGTTGCCTTCCAGAGAGACATCAAGGATTGTAACATTCTCTGTTTCACGGAAACATGGCTTTCTCGGGATATGTTGTCAAAACCACAAAGTCTCTTTTAATGAACTTTCTGATACATTTTTGTCCATTCATTTGTGTCGTTTTTGGCGTCAGAAGCATGTCAACACACTGGCGACAGAGAGGAACATGGAGAGTCAATTCAAGCTTCTCAGTAATAACACACTCTGACAATAGAAAGTTGTTGATTTAGGCACAGGATTTGAGAATAGTTATGTATCTACGCTCTCTAGAAAGAGGTTTACAAAAGGCGTGGGGTCGAGACAGGTTATGGGATAGAGGGGAGAGGACATGAGGAGAGTTGAGGGCCAGGCTAGTGCACTCCAGGGAAGGCAATGATTGACACATCTGGGATTTCTCCAGAAGACATATTCTTTGAGTGTATGTTTCAAGTAGAATCCTTGGCATAAAGTTGGGTGACACGTGTGTGTGTGTGTGTGTGTGTGTGTGTGTGTGTGTGTGTGTGTGTGTGTGTGTGTGTGTGTGTGTGTGTGTGTGTGCATGCATGCGTGCGTGTGTGGTTATTTAATTTATTCAGTGTTGGAAATGCTGCACTTTTATCTGAATACCAGCAGAGGTCAGGCTCCTCCTACACACTATTCTTCCTCCTCTTCCACTTAGATAATATAACTTAGCCACATCGCCTTCAAAGCTTCACTGCTTTAATCTTGCTACTTTAAAGGATATCTTTGCAGGCTCTTTTCAGTTAGCTGATCCTAGGAATGCAGGAGATTTTCAGTATTTACTCAATTTATCACAACTAATCTAGTTCTCCATCTTCAAATACATGTCATCACACATTCACCTCCTCCCTCCTTACCCGACTAGCACAGCAAAGCTGGAACACATAGAGTAGGGGGTTGTCATGGGAACAGGATTTTCCCAATGAGGAGGATTCAACCATTGCAGGGGATGATGTCACCACATGGAGACCCAGTTAGAACATTATAAGGGTTTGTTGGAACTTTGATGGGTTGAGACAAAGTAGACAAAAGGAATATAACATGTGTGTTAACATCTTGTGTTAATTTCGCTCACTAGATTTTACAGCTATGCAACACTTGGATCTAGGAGTTTAGTATTTTGTAGACAGACACCATAAAACTGTAATCTCAACTGGCAATCGCGGCTACCGTCATGGTTCCATGTGTATGACACATTACTGATACATTTGGCACTCAAATCCAATGTACGCTCATGGTCAATGTGTGTGAACTTAATTATTATTATTTAATTTATTTATTTAACCTTTATTTAACTAGGCAAGTCAGTTAAGAACATACTCTTATTTACAATGACGGCCTACCAGAACACAAAAGGCCTCCTGCAGGGACGGGGGCTGGGATTAAAAAATAAAATAAAAATATAGGGCAAAACACACATCACGACAAGAGAGACCTAAGACAACAACATAGAACTATCAAGCATATTGTCTGTGGCTAGATACTAGTATAATCATATCACCACATCACAGCAGTGTTGTGGGCATAGCTCTATCTCTTTATGTCTCCTCTCTCCATAAGTCAGAGGTGGAAGTGTGAGTGTGAAAGAATATTTCAGGATACACTCAGGTGCCTCAGCAGCCAAAGGGTGCAGAGAGAATAAAGAAAGGGGGAGGAGAAGAGTGGAGGGGAGGGACACCAAGGCGGCAGCAAACGGGCATTCAGGCTTTCCCCCATTTCACACTCTCCTCTCTCTCTCTCTCTCTCTCTCTCTCTCTCTCTCTCTCTCTCTCTCTCTCTCTCTCTTTCTCTCACTGTCTCATTCTTTCTCCTCTCCAGTACGAGAGATGACAGGCAATGATTTGGCATACTGCAAGAAATAGACCTGGCGTATCATCCCTCTTTAGTTTACTTTGTTCTCGCTGCCCCTCAGCTTCTTCCTGGACCAGTCGTCATATTTGGTTTGTTTCTCTCTCTCTCTCGCTCTCCCCTTATCCCCACATCTCTCTGACATGATGGTAAACCGATAACTGACCGGCCGTCTCGTCACTATGGGTGCCTGCCTATGCAAAGGTCACAAAGGTCAGTGCCTCTGTATGTTTATCCCTCTGTGTGTCCGTCAGTCCCTCCTTCTGTCTATCCTCTCTGTCCAGTGATCTGTGTTGATTTATCTGTGCTGACTTGATATAAGAGAAAGGGGGATACCTCGTCAGTTGTACAACTGAATGTATTCAACTGAAATGTGTCTTCCGCATTTAAACCTACCCCTCTGATACCTAACCTTTGTTGGGAACGTCACAGTACAAATGTAACTTTTTAGGAGATCAACAGCACTTTGAAAAGGAAATACAGATGACTTTCTCCACATTTTGTTCCGTTACAGACTTATTCTAAAATTGATTAAAAAAACAACATCCTCAGCAATTTACACACAATAACTCATAATGACAAAGTGAAAACACGTTTTTAGAAATGTTTGCAAATTTATTACAAATAAAAACAGAAAAACCTTATTTACGAAAGTACTCCATTGCTATGAGACTCAAAATTGAGCTCAGGTGCATTCTGTTTCCATTGATCATCCTTGAGATGTTTCTACAACTTGATTGGAGTCCACCTCTGGTAAATTAAAATGATTGGACATGAATTGGAAATACACACACCTGTCTATATAAGGTCCCAGCCGTTGACAATGCATGTCAGAGCAAAAACCAAGCCATGGGGTCGAAGAAATTGTCCGCAGAGCTCAGAGACAGGACTCTGTGGAGGCACAGATCTGGGGAAGGGTACCAAAACATGTCCGCAGCATTGAAGGTCCCCAAGAACACAGTGGCCTCCATCATTCTTAAATGGTAGAAAATTGGGAAAACCAACATTCTTCCTGGAGCTGGTTGTCCAGCCAAACTGAGCAATCGGGGGAGAAGGGCCTTGGTCAGGGAGGTGACCAAGAACCTAATGGTCACTCTGACAGAGCTCTAAAGTTCCTCTGTGGAGATAGGAAAACCTTCCAGAAGGACAACCATCTCTACAGCACTCCACCAATCATGCCTTTATGGTAGAGTGTCCAGACGAAAATCACTCCTCAGTAAAAGGCACATGACAGCCCGCTGGAAGTTTACCAAAAGGTACCGAAAGCCTATCAGACCATGAGAAACAAGATTATCTGGTCTGATGACACCAAGATTGAACTCTTTGGCCTGAATGTCAAGTGTCACGTCTGTATGAAACCTGGCACCATCGCAATGGTGAAGCTTGGTGGTGGCAGCATCACGCTGTGGCAATGTTTTTCAGCAGCAGGGACTGGGAGACTAGTCAGGATCGAGGCAAAGATGAACAGAGCAAAGTACATAGAGATACTTGATGAAAACCTGCTCCAGAGCTCTCAGGACCTCAGACTGGGGTGAAGGTTCACCTTCCAACAGGACAATGACCCTAAGCACAGAGCTTCAGTAGTGGCTTCAGGATAAGTCTCTGAATGTCCTCGAGTGGCCCAGCCAGAGTCCGGACATGAACCCAATCGAAAATTTCTGGAGAGACCTGAAAATAGCTGTGCAGCAACGCTCCCCATCCAACCTGACAGAGCT
The DNA here is from genome assembly GCF_013265735.2 of Oncorhynchus mykiss. NCBI lineage: Eukaryota > Metazoa > Chordata > Actinopteri > Salmoniformes > Salmonidae > Oncorhynchus > Oncorhynchus mykiss. The sequence continues at coordinate 52,320,733 of NC_048580.1, read as the reverse complement.
TGTGAGGATCTGCAGAGAAGAATGGGAGAAACAAACAAAATACAGGTGTGCCAAGCTTGTAGTGTCATACAAGGGTCTGAATACTTATTTAAATGTGATATTTCTGTTTTTTTTAAATGTATGAGCAAAAAAATCTAAAAACCTGTTTTTGCTTTGTCGTTATGGGGTATTGTGTGTAGACGGATGAAGGGGAAATCTATGTAATCTAGTTTAGAATAAGGCTGTAACGTAACAAAATGTGTAAAAAGTCAAGGGGTCTGAATACTTTCCTTTACTGCTTGGGAAATTCACAAAAATTATGTCATGGCTTTGGAAGCTTCTGATAGGCTAATTGACATAATTTGAGTCAATTGGAGGTGTACCTGTGGATGTATTTCAAGGCCTACCTTCAAACTCCGTTCCTCTTTGCTTGACATCATGGGAAAATCAAAAGAAATCAGCCAAGACAGAATAAAAATTGTAGACCTCCACAAGTCTGGTTCATCCTTGGGAGCAATTTCCAAACGCCTCATGTTGTGGGGGAGCTTTGCTGCAGGAGGGACTGGTGCACTTCACAAAATAGATGGCATCATGAGGTAGGAAAAATATGTGGATATATTAAAGCAACATCTCAAGACAGTCAGGAAGTTAAAGCTTGATTGCAAATGGGTCTTCCAAATGGACAATGACCCCAACCATACTTCCAATGTTATGGCAAAATGGCTTAAGGACAACAAAGTCAAGGTATTGGAGTGGCCATCACAAAGCCCTGACCTCAATCCCATAGAAAATGTGTGGGCAGAACTGAAAAAGCATGTGTGAGCAAGGAGGCCTACAAACCTGACTCAGTTACACCAGCTCTGCCAGGAGCATTCCTCCAAAGTTCCCGCAACTCATTGTGGGAAGCTTGTGGAAGGCTACCAGAAACGTTCGACCTAAGTTAAACAATTTAAAGGCAATGCTACCAAATACTAATTGAGTGTATGTAAACTTCTGACCCACTGGGAATGTGATGAAAGAAATAAATACACGTTTAAATAAATCATTCTCTCTACTATTATTAGGACATGTCACATTCTTAAAATAAAGTGGTGATCCTAACTGACCTAAAACAGGACATTTTACTAGGATTAAATGTCAGGAATGGTGAAAAACTGAATTTAAATGTATTTGGTTAAGGTGTATGTAAACTTCTGACTTCAACTGTATGTATATATATATATATGTGTATGTGTATATATACAGTGGGGAGAACAAGTATTTGATACACTGCCGATTTTGCAGGTTTTCCTACTTACAAAGCATGTAGAGGTCTGTAATTTTTATCATAGGTACACTTCAACTGTGAGAGACGGAATCTAAAACAAAAATCCAGAAAATCACATTGTATGATTTTTAAGTAATTAATTTGCATTTTATTGCATGACATAAGTATTTGATCACCTACTAACCAGTAAGAATTCCGGCTCTCACAGACCTGTTAGTTTTTCTTTAATAAGGCCTGTTCTCCACTCATTACCTGTATTAACTGCACCTGTTTGAACTCGTTACCTGTATAAAAGACACCTGTCCACACACTCAATCAAACAGACGCCAACCTCTCCACAATGGCCAAGACCAGAGAGCTGTGTAAGGACATCAGGGATAAAATTGTAGACCTGCACACGGCTGGGATTGGCTACTGGACAATAGGCAAGCAGCTTGGTGAGAAGGCAACAACTGTTGGCGCAATTATTAGAAAATGGAAGAAGTTCAAGATGATGGTCAATCACCCTTGGTCTGGGGCTCCATGCAAGATCTCACCTCATGGGGCATCAATGATCATGAGGAAGGTGAGGGATGGGTCGTGGCTGGGTCTTCCAGCATGACAACGACCCGAAACACACAGCCATTGCAACTAAGTGGCTCCGTAAGAAGCATCTCAAGGTCCTGGAGTGGCCTAGCCAGTCTCCAGACCTGAAGCCAATAGAAAATCTTTGGAGGGAGCTGAAAGTCCGTATTGCCCAGCGACAGCCCCGAAACCTGAAGGATCTGGAGAAGGTCTGTATGGAGGAGTGGGCCAAAATCCCTACTGCAATGTGTGCAAACCTGGTCAAGAATTACAGGAAACGTATGATCTCTGTAATTGCAAACAAAGGTTTCTGTACCAAATATTAAGTTCTGCTTTTCTGATGTATCAACTACTTATGTCATGCAATAAAATGCTAATGTATTACTTTAAAAATCATACAATGTGATTTTCTGGATTTTTGTTTTAGTTGACAGTTGAAGTGTACCTATGATAAAAATGACAGACCTCTACATGCTTTGTAAGTAGAAAAACCTGCAAAATCGGCAGTGTATCAAATACTTGATCTTCCCACTATATATATATATATATATATGTGTGTATATGTATGTATATGTCTACAATTTTGTTTCTGGTGTCCTTTGACAGCTCTTTGGTCTTGGCCATTGTGGAGTTTGGAGTGTGACTGTTTGAGGTTGTGGACAGGTGTCTTTTATACTGATAACAAGTTCAAACAGGTGCCATTAATACAGGTAACGAGTGGAGGACAGAGGAGCCTCTTAAAGAAGAAGTTACAGGTCTGTGAGAGCCAGAAATCTTGCTTGCTTGTAGGTGACCAAATACTTATTTTCCACCATAATTTTCAAATAAATTCATTAAAAATCCTACAATGTGATTTTCTGGATTTCTTTTCTCATTTTTTCTGTCATAGTTGAAGTGTACCTATGATGAAAATGACAGGCCTCTCTCATCTTTTTAAGTGGGAGAACTTGCACAATTGGTATATACAGTGGGGCAGAAAAGTATTTAGTCAGCCACCAATTGTGCAAGTTCTCCCACTTAAAAAGATGAGAGAGGCCTGTCATTTTCATCATAGGTATGATGAAAATGACAGGCCTCTCTCATCTTTTTAAGTGGGAGAACTTGCACAATTGGTGGCTGACTAAATACTTTTTTGCCCCACTGTATATATAAACTCCAGTCATGTTTTTTGCTTTATCAAAGGCCTTCTCAATTTTTCATTGTGTTCTATTGTTTCAGGTACTTGTCTTGTATTACCTCCAATGTATCGTCCATGTAAAAAACCTGTCTGATTAGGATGATTAATATCCGACAATACCTTTTTTATTCTATGTGCTAAGCATTTTGCATCACGACGCTGAAGTGTAAGAGGCCTCCAATTGTTTAGGTATGTTAAAGAGTCCCGCTTCGGTAATACAACATACAACTGTAAGCACAGATACAAGACCCTCACAGAAGACTGCAAAACAGAAATTCCAAGTAATGTTCAAGAAAAATATATGGGAGACTGGGGTTGTCTTACGGGTTGATCGCCACAGTGCTAATTACTGTGTAATATTTTCATGGTTAAAATGTGTACATTCTTTAAAATAATTCATCCACCTAGTCAATTCTTTGAGGTAATTGGAATTTGTGTTTTTCATAGGTGAAAGTAAACTACATTTTTGGTGTTTTCTTTGTAAAGGTTTGAATTATGGTAGTATCCATGAACATATGCAAAACCTAAATCTAGGTCAAGCCATGTAGTAACTAGCATCTTAATTCGGGAGGGGTGATTGTCACATGGAATATGGGGGTTGGTTGTCATTATCGACTGTGTGTCTTTTTTGCAGTATGTGTGTGTGTTTGCATCTGTATGTGTGCGTGTGCATGCGTGTGTTTGTGTACTCTAGGGGGCATCTTGAGGGGACATCTACAGCAGTGGAGGCTGCTGAGGGGAGGAAGGCTCATAATAATGCCTGGATTGGAACAAATGGAATGGCATCAAACACATGGAAACTATGTGTTATATGTATTTGATACCGTTCCACTGATACCACTCCAGCCATTACCACAAGCCCGTTCTCCCCAATTAAGGTGCTGCCAACCTCCTGTGATCTACTGTCCAAAATGTTTTATTGTCTCATACACCGGATAGGTGGAGTGGAACATGTTGTTATACAGGATGAGTCATAGTAGCACGTCACCCATGGAGCAAATTAGGGTTAAGTGCCTTGCTCAAGGGAACATCGAAAGATTTTTGACCTAGTCGGCTCGGGGATTCAAACCAGTGACCTGACCCAATACTCTAACCGCTAGGCTACCGGCTGCCCTCCCCAATTGCCCACAGACACTTTTCACTTTCCATTACTAGTGTGGGATGCAATTTGACCCCACAAGGACAACAGACTTGCTATTGGTTTCAAAGTGTAAACAGCTCCTTATGGAGTGTGATAGAGCCCATCTGCCTGTATGGATGGATGCGGGATAGATTTGTAAATCTTTGATCCAGCTGGGAGCGATTTGTTTATGCGTGTTTGTGTGTGTTTGTGTTTGTGTGTGTGTGTGTGTTCGTGACTGAAGTAAATTGATTGGGATCACTCTCCTTCTGCTGCTCCCATGTTCCATAGCAACAGCCAATTGTCTTGACAACAACTCCTGGGGGACCCCCAATGTGTGTGTGTGTGTGTGTGTGTGTGTGTGTGTGTGTGTGTGTGTGTGTGTGTGTGTGTGTGTGTGTGTGTGTGTGTGTGTGTGTGTGTGTGTGTGTGTGTGTGTGTGTGTGTGTGTGCGCGTGCGTGCGCGTGCGCGCGTGTGTGCGTGTGTGTACCTCATCTGATTACACAGACCCCAGAGAAAACTTGGACCGTATTAATTCATGTCCCTTGTAGATCTCATCAACATCAATTAACCAACACAGAGGGACCATGTTAAAGATGAACATTGTGCCAAGTGGCTATAGCTAAATGACTGCATGTAGATTCAGCGTGGCTACCTCATCCTCTTCACAGGTACTCTACATGCACACATGTCACAGATAACTGCTGAGGGGAGGACGGCTCATAATAATGGCTGGAACGGAGCAAACGGAATGGCATCAAACACATGGAAACCGTGTTTAATGCATTGGATACCAATCCACTCATCCAGCCATTAACATAAGACCGTCCTACCCAAGTAAGGTGCCACCAACCTCCTTTGACGCACGCACGCACGCACACAAACACATAACACCAGTGTGTTTGATTCCCTACAGATCTCCAGAGTGCTCCCCAGCATCCCATGGAGGTGCTGCAATCCCAGCCTGTCAAGGTCTGTTCTCACAACACTGTTTAACGAAACAACATTGTTATTCCCAGACTATTTTCTGATTGCCATTATTTAACTACTGAAAGTTGAAAGATTGTTCAAGTCTAACATAGAATATCACCATAGAAAACGTCCCAATATTGCTTTTAAAAAAGCATTCAGAATTCACTCTAGTCAAAGCCCCAGTGTCTGTCCAATGTCTAGTCTTGTCTAGTCATTGAATATCCATGAGTATTGATGTGTCTATTCCTCATTTTATATTTTAGTTGAGTTTTTGTTGCAACAATTTAATTGGATCTTTCTCACTTTTACGTGTTAGCGGCAGTGCAGATTAAGAGCTTTAACTGTCACTTGTTTTCCTCATTATCACCTCTTCCTCTGGGAACTGTGTAGCTTGGGTGTCTGTGTGCATGTGCGCGTGTGTTTGTGTGTGTACTTCAGTGGAGGCTGCTGAGGGGTGGACGGCTCACAATAATGGCTGGAACGGAGCAAATGGAATGGCATCAAACCATATGTTTGACGTATTTGATACCATTCCACCCATACCGCTCCAGCCATTACCACGAGCCTATCCTCCCCAATTGAGGTGCTACCAACCTCCTGTGGTGTACTTGTATGTATGCCTGTGTGTGCGTGCATGCCTGTGTGTGTTTGTGTGTGTGCACGCATGTGTCTGTCCTTGTCGGTGTCTGTGTCTATTTGAGTGCACAGATGTAGGATCTTAATTTGACCACCCTGTTGTTGCAGGAAATGTCCTGCATAGCAGGAAATGCAAACTTATAGTGTATTCAAGGTTTACAAAAGTTGTAATTTCCACTTTAAAATGTCAAACTTGATTTGCCCTAACAAAAAATGTATTCACCCCTACAAAAATGTAAATTAATTATAACCCACACTATAATTCACATTTCCTGTTGCTGCAGGATTATTTTCCTGCTGTGAGAAACTGGTCAAATTAAGATCCTACACCTGTAAGTATATTTGAGTGCATTTGTGTATTTCTATATGTATGTATATTCTAGTATGAGTGTGTGTACCTTATGCATTTGTGTGAGTGCCTAAAGTTGCCCTGGTGTATTGTGTGTGTGCAGGGCGGCCACGCTCCATCTAACGGCAATAAGTCAGAGAAGAAGAGCAGCAGTAGTTATGACATTGGGGAGTTGGCCACTTCCTCCCTGATGGGTGAGACATGCTTAGATTGACTTCTGTTTATGCTGTTCTCAAGCTCTGTTTAGTTTTCATTATGAATCGTTCATTTGAGACGGCCAGCCAGTCTCTCTGGGAGATTGCTAATGTAATTTCACTCGCCCCATGTGTCATATCTCTATCTCTATGCATGCACACGCACACACTCACATACACACTCACAGACACACTCGCTCTCTGCTTCCCTAGTCTCTTCTCCCTTTGTTCTAAACTCCTTTACCCTTCCATCTGTTTATTTTTGCTTCACCTCTTCAGAATCTCCAGCTGGAAGGTAATCATTGTGACTAATGTGTTCTGGCTTTCTGAACTTTTTCTCCAGAGAGAGCCCCCTTTAATCTTTTATAATCATAATATATTAATATATTCAATAAATAGAGTGCTGAGGGGCTACTGTAACTGCTGAAAGGTTCATAGATTTTCCCTCTAATGAAGACTGCCTTCTTTGAGAAAAGGCAGAAAATTGCTTTGTCAAAAGGCTCTCTCAACTGATGAGAATTCAATAAATAGGTTTTGTAAGATCACCAGGGTCAGGAAGAATTTGAAGACGTATTGTATCATATTTAGGTTACTGGTAACATCCCCTCCCTTTGTAACCTTAATGTAGTAGCTTCAGTCTTGTGCTGTGAAAAACATTTACAGTCTCCATGGCTTCTGTCTTCATTTCACCTTCATCTATTACTCTTCTTGAAATGCTCTCCCATTCTCCCCTAAATGCCCTTTCCATTTTTACATCTTTCCTCTCCCTCTTTTCCGTCCCATCAAGCCTTTCCACCTTTCCTACTTATGTAATTTCCACCATTCCCTTCCCTGGTTCTCTCCCTCCTTTTTTCCCAAATACCCTTTCACCTCTCTCTCTCGCTCAGGACTGGTGGTGATGATCAAGGAGCACATCACCAAGCCCACGGCCATGGCCCAGGGGCGTGTTGCACACCTTATAGAGTGGAATGGGTGGGGGGGCGGGTGTGAAAGAGGCGGCGACTTGCAGGAAGATGAGCAGCTCTATTCCCACCTGACCGACGAGATCAAGGAGGCCCGCTTCGCCGCAGGTTAGCTTGAGTATGCCCCAAATGGCACCATACTGCCTATATACTACCCTGGTCAAAAGAAGTGCACTATATAGGGAACACAACCCTTACATTTCAAGCTTCTGCCTCTAACCTCAGGGAACTCTTTTACACCTTTTCCTCCCTTCTTAATCCTTCTCTTTCTACCCTCTCTCCAGAGAAGAGAAAATAATCTCTGCCCATCTTCCAAAAACATTTGAAACCCTAGCTCTTCAATGAGTATCTTAAATAATCCCAATTTACATTTTTTCCTAATAGCACTCACTTTGATGATAGCTACTATATTGAGGAAAAATGTACTTATTATGACTGAAATAAGTGGTTGTCCCACCTAGCTATCTTAACTCTACAGGATCGGTGCCAACCGCTGGACGGTTGCGCTAACGTAGGCTAATGTGATTAGCATGAGGTTGTAAGTAACAAGAACATTTCCCAGGACATAGACATACCTGATATGGGCAGAAAGCTTAAATTCTGGTTAATCTAATTGCACTGTCCAATTTACAGTATCTATTACAGTGCAATAATACCATGCAATTGTTTGAGGAGAGTGCACAGTTATGAACTTGGAAATGTAGTAATAAACCAATTAGGCACATTTGGGCAGTCTTGATACATTATTTTGAACAGAAATGCAATGGTTCATTGAATCGGTCTAAAACTTTGCACATACACTGCTACCATCTAGTGGCCAGAATCTGAATTGCGCATAACTTGGAATATTACATTTTGGCCTTTCTCTTGCATTTCAAAGATGATGGAGCAAAGAAAAGCAATAAAACACATGTTTTTTTCTTTGTATTATCTTTTACCAGATCTAATGTGTTATATTCTCCTACATTAATTTCACATTTTCACAAACTTCAAAGTGTTTCCTTTCAAATGGTATCAAGAATATTCATATCCTTGCTTCAGGTCCTGAGCTACAGGCGGTTAGATTTGGGTATTTCATTTTAGGCGAAAGTGTAAAAAAAGGGCCCGATCCTTTTAAGATGAATACACTAACGGTATGTCGCTCTGGATAAGAGCGCCTGCTAAATGACTGAAATGTAAACGTAAAATTTAAAACCAGAGGTAGACCAGTGTCTCTTGTTCCTGGTTCACTTTGTCACTGATGCAGGGGCACAACTTTGGTTTTAGAAGTGGAGGGGGCATATATAGATTGTTTTTTTTATCCTGTCGGATGAACACTCCAAACAGGCTATCTGACCACTCAGAGGCGTCCGCATGGTCCTAAAGCACACCGTAGCTTTGTTTTCCTATCACATTCCAATGATAAAACTGGGGGGACAGTTTTACCCCCGTCCCCAGTGAATGTTGCGCCCTGCATTGATGAGGGATGGAGCCGGTAAGCCAGCGGGCGGTCTTCTTACCCATATGTCCCTTGGTTTCTCAGGAGTAGCAGAGCAATTTGCCTTGGCTGAAACGGCCATGAATGTCTGGTCGATGTACGAAGGTCCAGAACAGCTATCCTCCAGCTTAGACCCTCTGCAAGGTACTGACCATTCACTGACCAGTTCCACATCAAAATAATCCTTGTCAAATGTGGAGGCTTCTTGTATTTAGTTAAATATAATTTCTAACCCATCTTTCCACTTCTTTGTTTCACTAACTATTTTAGCCCATGTTGTCATGTTCTCTCATGTAAAACCCCCTGAATGATAATTTCTGTATTGTCAACTTCCTGTCCCCCAGACAGCCACTTCGTGTCTAACTTTCTGTTAGACGTTGGCAGCGTTGGGCTCCCACAGCAGCTGTACAGTATCCACACAAAGGACAACAACAGCTACGATGCTGGCTACCTGGGGCCTCCACACCCCGTCTTTTCTGTTTCCCCCATATCTCCCCCCTCTCAGCCAGACAGTGAGCGGCGCCCCCCAGAGGACGGGAGGACTGGAGCTTCAGAGGCCACCACCGTTCAACACGTAGACAGCAGCTCCCTATATGAGGATGAGGTTTTTTACAACTAGCAGAACAGAAGAGAAGACACTGTTTGGGGGACACTTCCATCCCCACCTTTAAAAATGGAGATGAAGCAGAAGCACTAATTTTGGACCGGTGACTGATCAAAATTCATGTAATCTAAAACACAAAATGAGGAACAGTTCTCAGAAAGGAGAGGAATAATCCCACCGCAAGGAATTGGGACGTAGACATATCTGAGTGAGACATTTATTTTCTGTTGAAATGTACAGGTTTAAGACACAGATGCGGTGTACGCAGAACCACCTGTAGCCTTTGAGAAACTTTTTTGAATGTACAACATTGTAAATTGTCAAATCATGTGAACCATGGAATTGTACATAGGAAAATACATCAGTCAAGAATAACTATTCTTCTTTGTGTATATATTGTGTTCATTGTACCATAATACGTTCAATTATGTGACACGTATGGTGGAGTTGCTCATTCACATTGCAGTTTTTGATTGAATCCAATTTCAATTAAATGGACTGAAAAGATAGATAATCAGAAAAATTGCCACAATGAAATGTCAAGCTTGAATTAGCGTTACACTCCAGAATGTCTCCACTCAGGGTCTTCCTATAGCTCTATGAGACAGGAGAGCGGGAGAGAGTAGGGTGGCAGACATAATGTGTGTACCCAATTATCTGAGTCCCCATCTATGATTAGACATTATTCACACTTGTCTGCTAGGGAGAAAGGGAAGAGGGAGCAGAAGGAAGGATCCAAGGAAAAGAGAGAGTGAGAGAGAAAGAGAGAGAGACAGGGAGATAAAGGGAGACTAGAATATTACCGTTATCTCGCCCCTTGTTCTTTCAATAGACATTTACACAATGCTGTAGTACACATTGGGTCTGTGCTTTTGTTCCCCTGTTGCAGCCCTACAAAGTCCAATTGCGGAGATGGCAGAGGTGTAACTATGTTAGAGCTGTCAAATCGCTGAGCAGCTGCTTGTGGGGTCATTGTCACTAAGCCAGACCAGTCCCACTCGCGTTAGAAGTTCAGAACGAGAAAGTGTAGGCTATATATCAAATTGAAAATCATTAAACAAAATAATGAGGATTCCTATCAGCCTAATTGAGGTGTAGATTACATCTAATTTTGAACATACATTTACATACATTTCGAACAGGTAAACAAGGCTGCATGGGATTTCTCTTAATGCGACTCCATTTAGCCAATGGCAATGTCCGCTTTAGGTATAATGCCGGAAGCCGCTTGTGGATGTGATAGCTCTAACACAGTTTCACTTGCGACACCGCCAAAACAACCACTATGTGTGTGTCGGCTACCGTGGATCTCATAGAATCTAGCCCTAAATCAGACCTGTACAACAACAATGGGTCCTTCTGCTCAAAGTGAAAAAGGACTGAATTGAAGGGAGAAAATTGCTGGGAGCAACGGATAAGTAAATAATGGCCTGAAGCAGAAGAGAAGTTGTTTGCGGCATCACAGAATCCACTATTGGTTGAAGTTGCTCTAACTCACAATAAGGCATAAGAGCACATGCAATATCCTGATAAATAACACACTAAGGCTAAGGGATGTTCTTGAGCACGACGTGTAATTACTTTGAATATCACAGTGTCCTTAGAGATATCTCTGGGTCAGTAAACAAGATAGTCCAAAACTGCAAGGGAGTTACATCTCCTCCAGCAGAACATAACATTGGTGATTAGCAAAAAGCTTATCATTACAAAATTAAGACAAAGTATCATTATTAGCATTATGAGAATCAATATTATTCGGCGTAGTTAGGGATAGGTCCTTGTTGGGAGTAAATAATAGCTTAGAGGTCATCAGCCAAATCTGCCATCATTCTCTTCATCTGTGAGAAAGATAGAACAAGAGATAGAGAGAGAGTGAGAGAGAGAGAGAGAGAGAGAGAGAGAGGGAGAGAAAACAAGAATGAGAGCTGATGGAGATGTACTGTATATGTATTAGTATGGCTGTGTATGGAAAAAACATACAGTACCAGTCAAATGTTTGGACACACCTACTCATTCAAGGGTTTTTGATATTTAAAAAAAAAACTATTTTCTACATTGTAGAATAATAGTGAAGACATCAAAACGATGAAATATATTTTACATTCTTCAATGTAGCCACACTTTGCCTTGATGACAGCTTTGCACACTTGGCATTCTCTCAACAAGCTAGTAGTCAGGTAGTCACCTGGAATTTCAATTAACAGGTGGGCCTTGTTAAAAGTTCATTTGTGGAATTTCTTTCCTTAATGCGTTTGAGACAATCAGTTGTGTTGTGAGAAGGTAGGGGTGGGTACACAGAAGATAGCCCTATTTGGTAAAATACCAAGTCCATATTATGGCAAGAACAGCTCAAATAAGCAAAGAGTAACGACAGTCCATCATTACTTTAAGACATGAAGGTCAGTCAGTTGCTTCGTGGTCTTATGGAAGGGTTCCAGACCTTGGCTGAACGCATTGACCAAGTGTTGAACACATTGCTGGAGCAATTCTGCGAGTTGTCTGTTAGGCAACGTACCATGACGGTAACCTCCCAGCCCCTCAGTAACCTGGCTGTGCCGCCTACCTGGTCACCCCGGTTTCCCAGGAACCCCGCTTACCTCCCCCGGAACACTTTGATGGAGAGTTGGGCACCTGTCGGGCATTTCTCGCTCAGTGTTCCCTCATCATCAAGCTGCTGCCCTCCTCCTTCCCCTCAGACCACTCTAAGATAGCGTACCTCAACACGCTGATGTCCGGAAGGGCTCTTGCGTGGTCTACGGCAGGCAAGAGGAGTTCAATGCTCCATTGTCCGGGACAGAGGCTGCCCGGAAGTTACTCCGGCAAGACTCCCGCAGTGTGACAGACTATGCAGTGAATTTCGGCACGTTGGCAGCTGAGAGTGCCTGGAACCCGGAAGCGCTGTTTCACATGTATTGGAGGAGGTAAAGGACGAGCATGCAGCCCGGGATCTACCGACGGATCTCGACTAGCTCATCGCCTTGACCATTCAAATTGATTGGCGATTACGGGAACGAAGGGAGGAGAGGAGATTTGATTTCACTCGCCCGTCCAAGGATTCCACCTTGCCCGAGTTCCCCTGAGAGTCTCCGAAGACTGCCAATTCACCTCTTCCCGAGCCTATGCAACTAGGCAGAGCTAGGCTGTCTCCAGCTGAATGGCTATACAGTCTTCACACTAAGAGTTGCCTGTATTGCGGGACTACTGGTCATTTTGTCTCCACCTGTCCACTAAAAGACCAGGCTCACCTGTAGGAGTGAGTACTCTGGCGGGCAATACGGATAACTTTTCCTCTCCCCTTACTCGCACCCCTTTTCATGCCATTTTGCTGTGGGGGAACCAGCCGAAATCTCTGGGGCCGATGAGAGCTGGTCTGCTGGTGCCATCATGGGCTGGAGCCCATTCTGCCATACCCATTGCCTGAAGTCAGCGCAGCCTGCCCCGGAACGTCTTCCTGGTGGCTCGGAAGTTGCCCCAGACCTTTTTGCCATTACCGTGGAGTACCAGGACCTCCTGGAGGTGTTCAGTAAGGCCCGGGACACTTCGCTTCCGCCACACCGACTATATGACTGCGGGATTGACCTTCTCCCAGAAACCACTCCGCCCCAGGGACAACTGTACTTTCTGTCGGGTCCAGAGACCCAGGCGACGGAGACCTACATTAAGGACTCCCTAGCTGCAGCGGTCATCCGTCCTTCTGCCTCCCTTGCCGGCGCAGGGTTCTTCTTGTGGAGAAGAAGGACAATCCCCTGTGCCCGTGCATTGACTACCAGGGTCTCAACAACATCACAGTGAAGAACCGCTACCCCTCATCTCCTCGGCCTTTGAGCTGCTCCAGGGGGCCACCGTGTTCTCCAAGCTGGACCTACAGAACGCCTAACACCTGGTGCAGATACAGGAAGGGGACGAGTGGAAGACTGCCTTCGACACGACAAGCGGTTACTACGAGTATTTGGTCATGCCATTTGGCCCCTGCTCTGTTCCAGGCTCTGGTTAATGACATTCTCTACGGCATGTTGAATCGGTTCATCTTTGTCTACCTCAATGACATCCTTGTCTTCTCCAGCTCCGCCCAAGAACACGTGCTCCACGTCCGACAGGTTCTCCAACGCCTCCTGGGGAACCAGCTTTTTGTAAAAGCAGAGAAATGTGAATTCCATCCCTCTCCCATCCCCTTTCTGGGTTACATCATAGCTGCAGGGAGTGTACAGATGGATCCTGGAAAAGTGAGAGCGGTGGTGGATTGGACCCAGGCTACATCCAGTGTGCAGCTGCATTGTTTCCTGGGGTTTGTCAACTTTTATCGCCGCTTTATGCAGGCCTCCTCCCTGTCTGCCCTCACCTCTCCCAAGGTTCCGTTCACGTGGTCCCCAGCTGCTGACCGGGCGTTCACCTTCACCACAGCTCCCATCTGGGTTTATCCTGACCCGTTCGGCCAATTCGGGGTGGAGGCCGATGCTTCGGATATTGGAGTGGGGGCTGTCCTGTCCCAGCGTCATGCCCTGGACCTTAAGTTACATCCCTGCGCCTTCTTCTCCTTCTTGTGTTGGAGGAGTGGAGGCACTGGCTGGAGTCGGCGGAACATCCGTTCATTGTGTGGACCGACCACAAGAACCTGGAATATCTCTGCACCGCCAAGCGCCTCAATTACAGGCAAGCTCCCGGCTTCAACCCCAGAACCCGAGACCATCCTTCTCACCTCATGCCTGGCGACGGCACTCAGCTGGGGAATAGGGAAGCAGGTTGTGAGGTGCAGCATTCGCGACTGAACCCCAGTGGGGACCCAGATAACCGGAGGTTTGTTCATAACGAAGTCCGCTCCTCGGTCCTGGAGTGGGCCCACTCCTCAAGTCTTGCCTGCCACCCAGGCTCCAGGTGGACACTGGCCTTTGTGTGACAGCGCTTTTAGTGGCCTACCATGATTCCTGATGTCTTCTCGTTCGTCGCCGCATGCACGATCTGTGCACAGAACAAGACTCCTCGGCAAGCTCCGTCTGGTCTCCTTCAACCTCTGCCTGTCCCTCACGGTCCCTGGTCTCACATATCCCTGGACTTTGTCACAGGTCTCCCCCCGTCTGATGTCTACACCGCCATCCTGATTGTAGTGGATCAGTTTTCCTAAGCCATCCACTTCATTCCTCTCCCAAAGCTACCCTTTGCCAAAGAGACGTCACAGATCATGGTGCAGCACGTCTCTCGGATCCATGGACTGCCAGTGTACGTGGTCTCCGACCGGGGTCCTCAGTTCTCGTCCTGGTTCTGGAAGGTGTTCTGCACACTCATTGGGTCGTCAGCCAGCTTGTCCTCCGGGTTCCATCCCCAGTCCAACGGCCAGTCAGAGCGAGCCAACCAAGACCTGGAGACGACTCTGCGCTGCCTGGTCTCCGCCAACCTCACCACCTGGAGCCAGCAGCTAGTGTGTGTTGAATACACCCGCAACACCCTTCCTTGCTCTGCCACGGGTCTATCACCCTCTGAGTGTTCCCTGTGGTATCAGTCCCCACTCTTTCCTGAGCAGGAGGAAGAGGTCGGGCATACCTTCGGCCCAGATGTTTGTCCACCACTGTCGTCGTACCTGGAAGAGATCCTGGTCGGCCCTTCTCAAGACTACCTCCAGGTATCGACGACAAGCGCATCGCCACTGTACCCGGCTCCCCGGTATCCTCGGAAGTCCCAGAGTTACCTCTGCTGCAGAGGATACGTTCATTAGAGTTACCAGCCTCAGAAATTGCAGCCCAAATAAATGCTTCAAAGAGTTCAAGTAACAGACACATCTCAACATCAACTATTCAGAGGAGACTGCATGAATCAGGCCTTCAAAAGGACAATGACCCAACACACCTCCAGGCTGTGTAGGTGCTATTTGACCAAGAAGGAGAGTGATGGAGTGCTGCATCGGATGACCTGGCCTCCACAATCCTCAGACCTCAAACAAATTAAGATGGTTTGGGATGAGTTGGACCGCAGAGTGAAGGAAAAGCAGTCAACAAATTCTCAGCATGTTGTGGGAACTCCTTCAAGACTGTTGGAAAAGCATTCCAGGTGAAGCTGGTTGAGAGAATGCCAAGAGTGTGGAAAGCTGTCAAGCAAGGCAAAGGATGGCTACTTGAAGAATCTAAAATGTTAAATATATTTTGATTTGTTTAACACTTTTTTGGTTACTACAAGATTCCATGTGTTTTTTCATCGTTTTGATGTCTTCACTATTATTCTACAATGTAGAAAATAGTAAAATAAAGAAAAACCCTTGGATGAGTAGGTATGTCCAAACTTTGGTACTGTATGTCTCATATAATGTGTAGCTGTCTAGGCTAGTAGTAGGCGTGGTAATGTCTATATGTGTGTGTGCATGCGTGGGTGCATGTCGGGAAGCACTCGTCACCTCTGGCCATGTGACAACACCAGATAGCCTCCCCCTTTCAGTCACAAACAAGCTCTCGCCACACAGCACACTGAGGACGCCATGAGCCTGACACAAGTGAGAGAGAAGAATTCACTGACATGAAACTGACACACGTCCAGCTGAGACGGAGGCTGGCCTTATATTGACACCATACACCTACACAGATGTGTCCCTGACAAGTGAGTGTCTCCTCAAACTCCTCACCTCCTGGACAGTGGTATCAGGAGAGAGCTGGACAGAAACAGGCCGAATAGAACACATATCCACCAACTGTTTCTTCAATACCTGATAAATAAAGTAATGGTACGTCATGTTTAAAAACAGAATGTGACATCTTGTCAATGTCAAAACACCTAATAAGAGTGATAGACTCACATAGCATTCCTTCGTTTCCTGGTTGAATCAATCCACTGACCTTATTGTGGTTGTGGCATAGAAATGTCTGCAGGTCCGATCTGTTAATTGATCCCAGCAGAATCCTTGAGTCTTCAAACCAAGAGCGAACCAAGAGCGAAGCATAGGACAGGGACGAACACAATTAGTACTGCAGTGTTATTAAAATCAAATCAAATCAAATTGTATTTGTCACATACACATGGTTAGCAGATGTTAATGCGAGTATAGCGAAATGCTTGTGCTTCTAGTTCCGACAATGCAGTAATAACCAACAAGTAATCTAGCTAACAATTCCAAAACTACTATTAACTGCAGTATTGTGTAGTTATGAGAAACACAATACTCTTTCAAATGAATACATACAAATGCCTCCAACTTATTTAATTGCTGTCATACATCTCACCTGACCTGATGGACCTTTTCTCACTTATTTCTTAATTCCCCATCTCCTATCACAGCACTGTCATATCAAACTGAGACAGTAAAAGTTTTTACATAGTTCATCATTTCTATCTCATGCCCATAGCAACATGGCGACTGCCAGTTGACGTATAAGTGAGAGTTGGGTTGCCATTAACTATTGTGGAATAATGTCACAGGGACCCCGACCATATGTTGGACAAAAAACCTTCAAACTAGGTTTAAATGTTGTAAGTCTGTCCCAGTAAACAAGCTGTCGTTTTGCCATCAGAACCCCCCATGCGGCAAACCGCTGTTCTATCACCATCAGGTGGACAGGGGCTTGCCGCTATGCTAATTATCTCTACTAGGTTTTGAAGTGGGTACACTCACCCAGTGTGTCAACCACAGGGATTTGTGTCTGGCTGCAGGTGTTGAGAACCTGCTGAATCTCCGTTGGCCCAGCTGTCCTCTCCAGCACTGGACCTCCAGGATCCAGGACCTTCCCTATTGGGACAGAGAAGAGCCTGGGGGAAACACAAGATCTCTCATGTCAATAACTGGGGTATTTACTTTGATTCACTTATGAAATGCAGCTGTAGTCCAATCATTTAAGGAGGAGCCATTAATATGTGTGGGTGGCTGTAAAATGTTTGAGCGGTTTGAAAACGTGTCTCTTTGATAAAATCTTTGGTTTTCGCATACACTTTCTTCAGTGCTTCATGTTGCTACTGAGCTAAAACATTTTGTTGACAGAAAGTTGTGTTAAAAAAGATGTCATCTTTGAATAACCAAAATAAAATCTTTAGGGAATGTTATGATAATGTTCTGTGCTAGCTGGGTAATGTGTCCTGTGTGACTCACCTTGGGCAGACCTTGAGCAGGGAGGGTAAGTGCGGGAGCTTCTTGCTGATGGAGAGGGCATCGTAGAAGGATGGCCGCTGCCCAGAGCGTGCCAGGGCATTGGCCACCAGTGTGGCGAGGAGAATGGGTGCGGCGTGAGTGGACTGGCCGGTCAGCTCCAGAGCCAGGAGAGCAGGGGACAGCGTGTGTGTGACCGCTCCTGAGAATGCTGCTGCACCTTAGATGATACAGCATGGACAATACAGTATAGCTCATTGCCCATGCTTTAAAGGATGGAACCTTATGTCATCCATGTTCCTATCTCTATTTGATAGGTATGCTGAACACCCCAAATTCTTAATTTAGATCAAACAAATTAGAACTTAGCCCAGTCTGTTTGTCCTCTCTGGCCAAATCCTTATGGAATTGTCATGGCAAACATGTTTGGAGTTACAACAGATGCATGTAGGAGTTGGCAAAAGAGAACAAACAGAATTTCCCTTCTGAAATGATTAGTTCATCATTCTGTTTCCAGCTGCTAACCATGTAAATAAAGATACCATTGTTTATATTTATCAATTTCAAATGACATGTCTGTATACACTTAGTTTACCAGCCAGTGCATAGCCTCCAGGGTTGATTGGATTCCTGTCCTGGCCTAAATAGACACCATTTAGGGACACAAATGCCAATCCTTCCCCGAATAAACGTCCTATAGCAGCACCTGACCAACAGCAACAAATACAGGGACAATTGTTAACATCAAAAATGTAAATGAACACACATTACTTAGTATTGGGTGGCGATACTCATCGGCAGTTTGGTCACATGTTTGGCCACATGATTTGGTTATTCTCCCCTAGCCTAAGTGCCAGTCTGTTTGTGCTATCATAACATGGCTTTAACTATGGCTTGACAGTGACATGGCTTGACAATGACAGCAATGGAGTTGTCATTAGCAAAAGAGCACAAACATATCTGGGACCAGGCTGATTTAACCCCTCTCACTTACCATAGATAAAGACAGGCATAAAGTATCCGGCTGGCAGGGGTAAGGTGCAAGCCAACACCAACATCCACAGCTCCACAACAGAAACAGTGAAAGACAGTGGAAGTCAAACATTCTGCTCAAATATTCAAGAATTGCATTTAACTGTCAGAATGACTGTAATTATTGTGATATGAATAGGAATCTGTATGAGTGTGAAAATTGCCTTGAGAATCAGCTGAAATGTAACTATTTAAATTAGCTTTCCACAATTGAACCATTTAAATGAGCTTTTCCACAATTTTTTCCCCACATAAAAGCTTTTTCACACAGATGTACTGATATACAGTCCATGTACAAAGCCAGAGTAGTGCACAACGGTCAAATTAATGTATAGTGCCAACTCCAAGGTCCGCCAGAGGGCGCAATTATGGTTTGTGTCGTTTTCTCCTATGGCGTTCCAACTGGATCTGCCCAGACGTGATACCCTCGCGACAAACAGCCACATGAAACATCCTCCATTCAGGCTGCAAAGGTGCCAGTTTCCCCCTAAACTATCTTTAATTCCGAACAGCCCTAAAAAACCTGTGAAAAATATGCAGACCCTTAAGATAATGTTTTATGTGGCAGATCAAGTTGGGACGCCAGAGGAGAAAATGACTAAAGGAATAATTGTGCCCCCTGGCGGAGCTTGGGGCTGATATATTTGCACTTCTGCTTTCGTTAACAGCATCTCTTGTGAATTCGAGATAAAGGTTTTACAAATGTTTTCACATTATTCATATATAGATTACTCTTTCAATTCTATCCATTATTATTTTCCTCCCATGTACCTTCATGAATAGGAAGAATCCCAGAGTGAGGTACGGATTCCCTGAAGGAATCCACTCTGACCAGGGACACAAGTTTGGTTGCAAAACCACAGAGGCATTGTGGGATTGAGAGGTCCACTGCCTGCTGTCCAGGAGGGAAGAGAGGAGCTGCTTAATGGTGAGCTGTGGTAGAAAAACAAAGCACCTTCCTTCAGCAGGGTTCACCAAAGAAGAAGAAGAAGCTGGAGCCTTCCAACTTATCCATTCAAAATAACAATCCTGCGACAATACTTTCAATGTCATGTCTTGTCAATGTTGTCTCATAAAAATCCTTCTCACCTTGGAAGCCATATATTGACCAGCAGAAAGAGGGAAAGTCACAGATGCCAGAAGGAACACCACCATAGCGGAGTATAGGGCCTTCCTAGAGAGAGAGAGAGACAGATCAACATCCAACTTATCATATGTTTTTGTGTAATATAAAATGGCTGATTCACAGAAAAATATACAATGGAGTGTTTCTAAACACAGGTTGCTCACTCAGTCGACAAGACTTTGATTAGGATTTTGTTTGTCTTTATGAACAGCAGTATCCAACGGTGACAGAATAGGTAGACACAGCTAACTGCTCCGCACAGAAGCCTGATTGGGGAGATAAAGAAATACACAGTTAGAGCTGCAGGAGGATACAGTACCAGTCAAAAGTTTGGACACACTTACTCATTCAAGGGTTTGTCTTTATTTTTTACTATTTTCTACATTGTAGAATAATAGTGAAGACATCAAAACTATGAAATAACACATATGGAATTATGTAGTAACCAAAATAGTGTTTATATTTGAGATTCTTCAAAGTAGCCACGCTTTGCCTTGATGACAGCTTTGCACACTGTTGGCATTCTCTCAACCAGCTTCCTGAGGTAGTCACCTGGAATGCACTTCAATTAACAGGTGTGCATTGGTAAAAAATGTATTTGTGGAATTTCTTTCCTTCTTAATAAGTTTGAGCCAATCAGTTGTGTTGTGACAAGGTAGGGCTGGTACACAGAAGAAAGCCCTATTTGGTAAAATACCAAGTCCATATTATGGCAAGAACAGCTCAAATAAGCAAAGAGCAAATACAGTCCATACTTTAAGACATGAAGGTGTAAGGCGTCTAGGTGTAGCAGGTAAGGAGGAGTCAGGCGCAGGACACAGAGATGAGTAATTCACGTAACTTTACTCAAAACAACAAATATTCCAAGAAGGAAAATAATCAAGCTCACAAATACAGACCAATTTACAACTGAACAAACACGCACAAAACCATGGGGGAACCAGAGGGTTAAATAAGGAACATATAATTATGGGAATGGAAACCGGGTGTGTACAATGAAGACAAAACAAATGGAAAATTAAAAGTGGATCGTGGCGGCTAGAAAACCGGTGACGTCGACCACCGAACGCCGCCCGAACAAGGAGACAGTAGTCATGACAGTACACCCCCCCCCCCTTGACGCGTGGCTACAGCAGCGCGCCGACACGGGCCTCGGGGACGACCCGGAGGACGAGGCGCAGTGCGATCCGGGTGGAGATGGTGAAACTCTCGCACCAATGAAGGGTCCAGGATGTCCTCCACCGGCACCCAACATCTCTCCTCTGGACCGTACCCCTCCCACTCCACGAGGTACTGAAGGACTCTCGCCCGACGCCTTGAGTCCATGATGGCTCGAATGTCCAGAGGGAGCGGAGGAACCTCCCGCACCTCAGATTCCTGGAGTGGACCAGCCACCACCGGCCTGAAGAGAGACACATGGAACGAGGGGTTAATATGGTAATCAGGGGGAGCTGTAACCTGTAACTAACCTCGTTCAGTCTCCTCAGGACTTTAAATGGCCCCACAAACCGCGGACCCAGTTTCCGGCAGGGCAGGCGGAGGGGCAGGTTTTGGGTCGAGAGCCAGACCAGGTGCGAACACCGGGGCCTCACTGCGGTGAGGAAGGAAGGAGACGGCAGGACTTAGAAAACCGATCCACAACGACCAGGATCGTGGTGTTTCCCTGTGAAGGGGGAAGATTTGTCAAGAAATCCACCGACAGGTGTGACCACGGCCGTTGTAGAATGGGTAGGGGTTGTAATTTCCCTCTGGGCAGGTGTCTAGGTGCCTTGCACTGGGCGCACACTGAGCAGGAGGAAACATAAACCCTCACGTTCTTAGCCAAGGTGGACCACCAGTACTTCCCACTAAGATAGGGCAGTGGCTGACCGATGCCAGGATGACCAGAGGAGGGTGACATGTGGGCCCAATAGATCAAACGGTCGCGGACAGCAGACGGAACGTACAGATGCCCAGCTGGACACTGGGTGGGAGTGTATGTAACTGCCGATGAGTATTGCTCTGTATGTAACGTCCGCTCGATGTCCGCGTCCAGCTCCCACACCACCGGTGCCACCAGGCAAGAAGCCGTAATTATGGGAGTGGGATCCTTGGGCCGCTCCTCTGTGTCATACACCCGGGACAGTGCGTCTGCCTTAGAGTTTTGGGAACCTGGTCTGTAGGATAGGGTGAAAACAAAACGGGTGAAAAACATGGCCCACCTTGCCTGGCGAGGGTTCAGTCTCCTCGCCGTCCGGATGTACTCCAGATTGCGGTCGTCAGTACAGATGAGAAAAGGGTGTTTAGCCCCCTCAAGCCAATGCCTCCACACCTTCAGAGCCTTTACGACAGCCAACAGCTCCCGGTCCCCCACATCATAGTTTCGCTCCGCCGAGCTGAGCTTCTTCTAAAAGAAGGCACAGGGGCAGAGCTTTGGTGGCGTACCCGAGCGCTGAGACAGCACAGCTACTATCCCAGCCTCGAACGCGTCTACCTCCACTATGAATGCCAAGGAGGGATCCGGATGAGCCAACACGGGAGCCGAGGTAAACAGAGCCCTCAGGTGACCAAAAGCCATGTCCGCCTCAGCTGACCACTGCAGTCGCACCGGTCCCCTATTCAGCAGTGAGGTAATGGGAGCCGCTACCTGACCAAAGCCCCGGATAAACTTCCGGTAGTAGTTGGCAAACCCTAAGAACCGCTGCACCTCCTTTACCGTGGTTGGAGTCGGCCAATTACGCACGGCTGAAATGCCGTCACTTTCCATCTCCACCCCTGACGTGGAAATGCGGTACCCTAGGAAGGAGATAATCTGTTGGAAGAACAGACATTTCTCAGCCTTGACGAACAGGTCATGCTCCAACAGGCGACCAAGCACCTTGCGCACCAGGGACACATGCTCGGCGCGTGTAGCGGAGTACATCAGAATGTCGTCGATATACACCACTACACCCTGCCCGTGCAGGTCCCGGAAAATCTTGTCTACAAATGCCTGGAAAACTGATGGAGCATTCATCAACCCGTAAGGCATGATGAGGTACTCATAGTGCCCAGAGGTGGTACTAAATGCCGTCTTCCACTCGTCGCCCTCCCGGATACGCACCAGATTGTAAGTGCTCCTGAGATCCAATTTTGTGAAGAAGCGCGCCCCGTGCATTGACTCGATCGCACTGGCTATGAGAGGCAGCGGGTAGCTGTACCTCACAGTGATCTGATTGATACCTTGATAGCCGATACACGGGCGCAGACCTCCATCCTTCTTCTTCACAAAAGATAAACTCGGAGGCAGGTGAAGTGGATGGCTGAATGTATCCCTGCCCCAGAGATTCGGAGACATATGTTTCCATAGCCGCCATCACCTCCTGTGACAGAGGTGTGTGTCTACCAGGAGATTTATCGCACAACCCCCCGTCGATGGGGTGGTAGAGTCAAATCGGAGAGCCAAATCGGCATATTCTGAGGGGATGTGCACGATGGAGATCTGGTCTGGACTCTCCACCGTAGTCGCACCGATGGAAACACCTACACACCTCCCCGAGCACCTTCATGACCATCCCTTGAGAGCTCTGTTGCCACAAAATAGGGTAGGCTCAGCACCACGGGAAACGCAGTAGAATCAATAAGGAAGAGACTGATTCTCTTCTCATGACCCTCCTGCGTAACCATGCATAGTGGAGGCGGTGGCCTGCCTAATCAGCCCTGACTCTAATGGTCGACTATCTAAGGTGTGCACAGGGAAGGGCATATCAACAGAAACAATGGGGATCCCTAAACTATGGGCAAATGAATGATCAATAAAGTTCCCAGCTGCGCCTGAATCTACTAGCACCTTATGCTGGGAATGCGGGGAAAACTCAGAAAATTCTATAAACACAAACATGTGAGCAACAGGGGGCTCCGGGTGAGTCTGGTGCCTCGACTCCCTGAGGAACCCCCCCAGCACCGACCAGCAGTGTGCCCTCTACGGCCACAGATAGTGCAGGGAATGGCCCCACCTCCAGTCACCCTAAGAGCAGCACCTCCTAGCTCCATGGGTGTCGGAGGTGCTGGGGGATGGAACTGGCGGACCCCGATATGGATGTCCCCGGGTGGCCAGCAGGTTATCCAGCCGGATGAACAAGTCCACCAGCTGGTCGAATGTAAGGGTGGTGACCCTGCAGGCCAGCTCCCGACGAACGTCCTCGCGCAGACTGCACCGGTAATGTTTCATCAGGGCCCTGTCATTCCCTCCCACGCCGGCGGCCAGGGTTCGGAAGTCCAAAGCAAAGTCCTGTGCGCTCCTCGTCCCCTGCCTTAGGTGAAACAAGCGTTCCCCCCACCGCTCTACCCTCAGGCGGATGGTCGAAAACCGCCCGGAAGCGGCGAAATCCTCATAGTGGTCCAATGTCGCGTCGTCCTCTCCCCATACGGCTTGGGCCCACTACAGAGCCTTCCCGGAAAGACAGGATACGAGGGCGGACACTTTCTCGCATCCCGAAGGAGCCGGGTGGACAGTCGTCAGGTAGAGCTCCAGCTGGAGTAGGAACACCTGGCACCCGGCAGCCGACCCATCATATTCCCTCGGAAGCGTGAGCCAAATCCCACTGGGACCAGGTTAAGGAGGGGTGGACAGCGGTGTAAGTTGTTGTGATGATGATGGGGGCGCTGGACAACCTCCTCTCTCCCATCACTCCATTGTTTGCAGCACGCGATTCATGGCTGTGCCGAGACTATGCAACATGGCAACGCGTGCTGCTGGATGTGCTCCTCTACTAACAAAGGAGGGCTTTGTGCACCTGCTGACTCCATTTTCAGGTGCGTGTTTCTGTAAGGTGTCTAGGTGTAGCAGGTAAGGCGGAGTCAGGCGCAGGACACAGAGATGAGTAATTCACTTTACTCAAAAAAACAAATACTCTAAGAAGGAAAATTATCAAGCTCACAAATACAGACCAACTTACAACGAACAAACACGCACAAAACCATGGGGGAACCAGAGGGTTAAATAAGGAACATATAATTATGGGAATGGAAACCAGGTGCGTACAATGAAGACAAAACAAATGGAAAATGAAAAGTGGATCGGTGGCGGCTAGAAAACCGGTGACGTCGACCAACGAACTCCGCCCGAACAAGGAGAGGGACCAACTTCGGCGGAAGTCGTGACAGAAGGTCAGTCAATGCAGAAAGTTTCTTCAGGTGCAGTTGCAAAAACCATCCAACGCTATGATGAAACTGGCTCTCATGAGGACCACCACAGGAAAGGAAAACCCAGAGTTACCTCTGCTGCAGAGGATAAGTTCATTAGAGTTACCAGCCTCAGAAATTGCAGCCCAAATAAATGCTTCACAGAGTTCAAGTAACATCGACTGCTCAGAGGCGACTGCGTGAATCAGGCCTTCATGGTCGAATTGCTGAAAAAAACCCACTACTAAGGGACACCAATAAGAAGAAGAGACTTGTTTGGGCCAAGAAACACGAGCAATGGGACATTAGACGGGGGAAAATCTGTCCTTTGGTCTGATGAGTCCAGATTTTAGATTTTTGGTAGGCTAGGTGAACAGATGATTTCTGCATATATGGAATTTACCGTAAAGTATGGAGGAGGTGTGATGTGTGGGGGTGCTTTGCTGGTGACACTGTCAGTTATTTATTTAGAATTCAAGGCACATGTAGTGGCTTCCTTTCCTCTTTGCCATAGCCACTGCCCAAGCCTGAAGCGGGGTTGTTTGGTACGCATACAGTCCACACTCAAGGTTTCCAAACGGCCAAAAATTCAATGACATCCAGGGATATGGTGCAACAAAAATGTTTATTCTTCTTATATCTAACAAATAAATGATTCTCCAATCAACTTAAAGCATAGAATACTTGATATGGAAAATCCATATTATGACCTGTCTGTATGGTCAGAAAACTATACCGCTCCCGCGTCTAGCAAGGACTCCTTCACCCGAAGGCCCAACTTCCTGCCTTTATCCGAACACACAGTACAATGAATGGGCAAGGGGGGGGGCAAAAACTGAGTTACACTAACAACAAATGAATATATCTCAATCAGGTAAATATAAATCATAAAGGTACGTACCTAATATTTCATCATATACATTAATATTTAATATATTTACACAAATGTACATGGAGCTCGGTATGTTCAGTCTTTTATACAAATATGTTCAAATCGGCTCTAACAGCACACTTAACCAGCATGGTTACCACAGCATTCTGCAGCAACACGCCATCCCATCTGGTTTGCACTTAGTGGGACTATAATTTGTTTTTCAACAGGACAATGATCCAACACACCTCCAGGCTGTGTAAGGGCTATTTGACCAAGAAGGAGAGTGATGGAGTGCCAGATGACCTGGCCTCCACAATCACCCGGGCCTCAACCAAATTGAGATGGTTTGGGATGAGTTGGACCGCAGAGTGAAGGAAAAGCAGCCAACAACAGCTCAGCATATGTGGGAACTCCTTCAAGAACTGTTGGAAAAGCATTCCAGATTAAGCTGGTTGAGAGAATGCTAAGATTGGGCAAACCTGTCAGCAAGGCGTGGTGGCTACTTTGAAGAATCTAAAATCTAAAATATATTTAGATTTGTTTAACACTTTTTTGGTTACTACATGATTCCATATGTGTTATTTCATAGTTTTGATATCTTCACTATTATTACACAATGTAGAAAATAGTAAAAAATAAAGAAAAACACTTGCATGAGTAGGTGTGTCCTTTGACTGGTACTGTATGCATTTATATAGCCATAGCACAGGCAGCAATGGGCAGTTGGAAGTCATTGAGAGAAGGGAAAGAGTGAAATGTAAGAGTCTACCCAGAGAAAAGGTATGGTGGAGAAAAGCTCATAGGTATGATGGTAACATGTATGATGGTAAGACAAAGTTTAACATTTGCAATCTAATGAAAGCTGAACAACATCACTTACTCTGATGCAACGATTACATGAATAACAATTTTAACAATTTTGAACACTGTAGATGAACTATAAATATAGAACATGTAGGGCGGCACAGCCCCAAAGTGACTCATTAACTGTATGCAAGGTTTCCTTTGTGTTGTCTTAGGAATGCTTAGGAATATCTCTCCAACCCCCATTTTCCCCCATTTCTGTGATGCAGAGGTTTTGTTGTCTTTCAATCATGTAGGACTGATGGAAGTTGACTCACTTAACAAGTCAGATGCTTATAACACGTTCTAAGCTTCATTGTCTCCCTCTCTTTCTTTGTTCCTGACCTGTGCTGGTGAGATACACTCTCTCTCTTTCTCTCTCCACCCCATGGACTCTGGTGACATGGCCTTTCCGACTATGACTTCTCTCTCTCACTCTCCGGTCATGCCTAGAATAATGCTTTGTAATGCTTGTTAATGCTTAGTAACTTGAGCGTTATGCCTTGTATGTGATTTCATTAATTTTACAATGATATTAAACATCTGCCTTTGATATAGACAATTCATATTCCCTTCTTGATAGTCTATTCCTGTAACTCTTTAAGAGTATTGGTTGTATATCACTAAATCATTTTATGGAGTCAGATAATTTATTTATTATACTTTGTCATATTAACTTTATAGTCGTATTATGGGTCTCGTGTGAGGTATACAGGATATATACGCATATCAAATATTACCCCACTATAGAAGATTCACCAACATAGTGACAAAACAGACTTACCCCAATATTGCAAAGACCAGAATCTCCAGTGGGTAGAACGGCAGGTCTTCTGAGAAGCTGGTTTGAAACAAGGCCCGAAGAGTCTCTGGAGGAGGCATAGAACACAGTCTTCTACCCTATCACTCTATACTACTGCACACAACTCTCTCTTGGCCTTTCGTAATCAAATCACTATATAATGCATCTCGATTCAGTACTAAAACAATTACATTAGGCTTTGACCCTCATAGACGGGCTAGCTGAGAACGCCACGAAAATGGTAAGCAAGCTTCAGTGGAGCAGAAGGCTGTGTGTTGTTGTGATTCTGGATGCCAGATATTGATGACAAGAAACTGCCATGTGGGGAATCGTAAGTAACTTGCTTCAGTTGGTCTTGATGTCTTGGTTTGAGGTGTTTTGACTGATGTCACGTCTATGCTAATATGGAAAAAAAATCTCTAGCTAGCTAACCAAAACCGTAACGATGTATTTGAGAAACAAAAAGTGCTCATTGTGCAATTTTATTTATGTTTTCAATAAATATTGGAGATGACGAAGCAACCAATCTGCCTAAAGCTCTAAGGTGTGGTGATAACGGAAGCCATCTTGGTCAGGGATACATTCCAAACATGTATTATATTTAATTATATTGGTCACCTCACCTTGCTCGCCGCTCCACATGGAGAGCAGATGGAAGGTGAGCGCTCCGCAGGCCGCCGCAAAGAAGCATGGGCAGTAATCTTTTAGGGCGAAGTGAGAGCTCATCACCTCCACACTAAACAACACACCTAGGAGAGAGGAGGGAGAGAGATACAGGGGAGAGGGTGTGGGGGAGGCAGAACAGAAAAAGAAGGAGGACGAGAGAGAGGGGAAAGCGCGATGGGAAAGGATCGAGAGGAGAGATGTACATGTCAATTTCACACCTCAGAGAGAGACAGATGAAGTGAGGTGATACATTTAAATAAAATATACTGGAATTCTAATACTCTATTCTAGATACTGTATGGTGATGTGGCTTCTATACACACCACTGATAGGGGCCCCGAAGCAGCTGGCTACTCCAACAGCAGCAGCCACGACCAGCATCGCTCCTTCAGTTCTCTCCTATAGAAAAAACATGGAGAAGAGGACATGAGTACACAACATATTGCCCCTTTGTGGATTTTTTTTCTTCTGTAACACAGTATTACCTCCTTCACACCACGGAGAACAGTGCAGAGTTGGTTCAGATAGGCTCCCACCATGGTGGAGAGATGCACAAATGGACCCTTTAAGTTGGAACGGGGAAATAAACATAGAAAAACCCAGGAAATTAATAGATCGGGAAAAAACAGAATTTGTGTCTGTGTGCATGAGAGGAGAGCGAGAGAGAGAGAGAAAGTAAAAAATAAGAAAAAAGAGGAGTATCATACCACTTTTCCCAGGAAGACAGTGCTGCCGGCTGCCAGTGTGCAGATGAGACCCACGTATTTGGCAAATAGGTTGGTGAGGGACAGGTAATGTGGCATGTCCACACCAGACAGTATGGTCCTCACCTCTGGAACCCCAGAACCTGAAGGCGGAAAGCCAAAGACAGGAGCCAACCAGGGGCTTAGACCTTTAACCTCAGTGGACCTGTGTGGTATCATTTTTTCCAACCAACTATTTTTTACTCTGCACATTACTGGGATTTTATACAAAAATGCAATATAATTATTCTTTTAAAGCCTGTTGCACAATGATATTTCACAGTTTTCTACATGCGTTAGGACATGGTAGCAAAAAGTTATACCAAACAAATGATGACAGTCAAATTCTCAAGTGTTAGTTTGAATCTAAGCAGTCCTCAAATAGCCTATAGGAGATGACCAATAGCTTGTCAATCCCTTGCACTGAATGTAGAAACAGAGAAATACTGACTAGGACAATGCCACTAATTATTTCAGGGTCGATTCATCAATTCAATGATGTTTGACTTTTTCTGCCTGCCAGACGTATTGTTTCATAGGTTCACAAATTATTTCATAGTAGGTTAATTGATAAGATCATGTTAGACTTTTTCTGTTGGCTACATAGCTCTAAATGTCATTCTGTGGATTTGGAAAATACCCTAATTGTTTTATTTTCCTGTCAGTTAACGTTTATGTAACTTGGATAAAAACACCATGTTTGGACTTTGTTACATTGTCAGGGCGGGACAAATTATTAAACTCCTACCTGCTGAGAATGGACAGATGCTTTGAGAGAAAGATGTGGATAGAGCAGAGAGTGAGACTGGGTACAGGGTCCAGCACAGGAACTGCAGGAGACAGTGGCCCTCCAACTGACTATACAACCACTGGTGAGCTACAATATGAGAGAGAGAGAGGGAGAGAGAGAGAGAGAGAGAGAGAGAGAGAGAGAGAGATGTGGAGAGAGAGAGATGTGGAGAGAGAGATGTGGAGAGAGCGAGAGAGAGAGAGAGATGTGGAGAGAGAGAGAGACATCACTCACCCAGCTACATACTCTATACTGAATGTTTGTGCATATGTGTGTGTGTTTCTAACCTCGAAGCAGCTTTGCCACACTCAGGTCCATGAGAAAACTAAGGAAGGCGGTCAGAATCCCGAGAGCAGCGAAACAGTACCACTCCATACCCATCAGGGAACCCATGACACATCTGACCCTCACAAGAAAGTCTAGACAAAGAGCAACATGTGTTAACTTAGCAGACTTACCACAGACTAAATGGTAATAGAACACACTGACAATACATGAAATAAGAGCAGATTACCCTTGAAGTAGGCACTTACAATATTTCTTAATCCCGTACAAGCATTTTTTGGAACAATATCGATTTTCAAAACTGAGCCCACAAGACATAGAACTCTGTGGTCTTTTGCAAAACAGTAAATGTGTTTCAAAATATACTTGCCTCAACACATAAATACATCATAAATAATCAAAACTGTATTATACTGTCAAAACTGCAAATACATTCAACAAAAGAACACAATTGCCTGCAAAAAGATTAATGCAACCATACTTACAGCATCTCCAGAGTCCAAGCAGACAAACCAGAAAGTTAGTTTGTTTAAAAAAAATCCCAGTAGATCAATAAAAACAGTTTGCAGTCAGTGAATCAACATGATCAAAATTGGAAGTACAACTATCCAAAGCTGCAGAATTATGGACAATTACTCTAATTTTATGCGTATTTCACCAAACAATTTCATACACATCAAATAAAATATTATTACTTATAAAAAATATACAAAAAAGAAGCACATTGTGTGCAGGATTTATTAATCGGTATCATAACATCCCAATTTCATGTATTCAATACAAAGGCTGGTTTGCTAATAGTTTTGTAGACTTTCCATTGGCGCACAGAAACACAATCCACTAAAGAAATAAGGACAGGTGAATACAATGGAGGAACGCAACCGATATGAATTTATAGGCCTCAGCAAAGCAAATCTCTTTAATGGAAGGTGACAATGTTTGGAGATGATGACTTAGGAGTAGGTCAAGTTACTTAGGAGTAACCAACTTTCTCTGCATCTCGGCATGTCCACAATATTGTGAAGAATCATAAAAATAAGACAGTCCCTATTGCCTAGATCTTCCCTATATTGTACATTGTATGACACTACTCAAATGGGGTGATTTAGAATTTATTAAAGTAGTATTTACTGATTGTCGGAAACAGTGAACACATTTACACACATTTCTCTTCTGATGAAAACAATGCGTTAATGTTCTGTGAACTAAACACTTAACAGTGAATTTTGTATTCACTGATGACATTTGTATTTTGCAAAAGGTGAGCTTTTGGGGCGGCAGGTAGCCCAGTGGTTAGAGCATTGGGCCAGTAACCAAAAGGTTGCTGGTTCAAATCCCCTGGCTGTCCAGGTAAAAATCTGTCGTTCTGCCCCTGCCTAGTTAAATAAAGGTTAAAAAAAAACGGGAGATATGCAAAGCAGTTACAAAGACAAGAAAATGATTTGATCTTTGCTGTTCTGCTATAGATACGTTTCAATAGAGATCCAAAAATTGCTTGTACGCAATTGAGAAAAACTGTAACATTATATTTAGCATTGATCGGCGGTAAAAAAAATAATGTAATAATCCCTTTTGCCTGACCTTTTACCCAGGAGCGGGACCGTTTCCATGGTTTCCACGGCTGCTCATCGGTGAGGATTAGGAGTCTTTGTCCCTCTATGAATTTGTCCCTTTGATTTTGTAGCTCTACGTCCTTTTTGTCTCCTTCATTGACTTTTGCTGAGTCAATATGTTGGACGCAGTCCATTTGCTTGAAGCTGTTTGTGGAGTTGTTCAAGTTCCACAAAGGTGTTCTGAATGTTCTATTTTATATAGTTGCTTGGGTATTTCAATGGTTAAACTGTGTAACTATCATTTTATCATGACATTTAATTTTAAACACCTGAACATTTCTGTACTAATATATATTTGAAAGAAAATGCATTTACCTAATTCACAAGTGTTCTGTGAACTAAAAGAATAACCAAAATCAAGTATGTCACATCAATTGAATGAAAATACAGAGGACTTGCCTTCAAGATGCCTGTGTGGTATTGGTGTGTTCTATTCACAAATTAGACCACTTCTAATGAATTACCATACTGGTCATGGGTGGAAGGCCCCATTTGGAATATATTAACAATTTGAAAGAACTCAATGTTCTCGTCCCAAATGGCACCCTATTCCCTTTATAGTGCACTACTTTGAGCAGGGCCCATAGTGCTCTGATCAAAAGTACTGCACTATATAGGGAATAGAGTGCCATTAGGTATGCCACCAATGTGAGGAATGCCCTTCACCTGCCATTGCTGCAGGGTGTGTATTCCTGAGTTTTTATTTGCAATTTTTGTACTTGATTAACTTCAGTTTCATATGCTTTTATTATTCTAAAAGATTGTTGAAAACAGAACTAGCCTCACAGCGCTAACTAAATGTAAAAAATGGTTTATATGTTCTATCTCAATGTGTCTCAGTGTGTGAAAGAGACCAATATGGCCAATGGATATTATGTATTTGGAAAAAGTCTTATTTGCAACATCTAATATGGGTAACATTTCTTATGAAATATAATGCCTTCTGTCATCTCACAGTATGACTGTGATGTCTCATAGCATAGAACGTGTTACATCCAATATGACCCTCACTTTACCACTGGTGAGAATGTGAGTAGTAGAGCAAGGAAGTTATATGGGAGAAAGTTGGAGTCTGGAGAGAGGTGATAGAAACAGAACACCTTAGTTGACCTTCTGTATGTGTCTTGTTTGTGCATATAAAAGACTGCTGCTTTAAAGCTCCTCAGATGTCACCTTCAACATGAAAGAATGTGCATGGGAAATATAAGAGCCTTCGTGTTAAGGTTTGGTTTCTGGTCACCTGCTTTGAAATTGTTACTGGAATTTATTCAAGCAACCTGCCCAATGTCTCTTTCTCTTTTCTCTCTCTCACCTCTGCTCAAGGTGACCCCCCCAAGGTGACACACACACACACACACAATATTTTTCTTCCTATTTCCCATAAGCCCCCTTCGGTCACCCTTTTCCCCTTCATTCACTTTTTTTCAATGAACACTCAGCAGTCAGTGTCATTTTACAGCTACCGGTACGTATGTAAATGACACCCCATTCTGATTTCTCAACAACTCTATAATGGTCTCCATGGAAACACCACAATGAAGTGAACATGAAAACTGATATTACAAGTTAGTAACTTTCCTACATTTTTGTTTTTAAATAATTAATGAAGGTTTTTTAAGGCTGATTCCCTGACCTGTCAATGTTTTTAATTAGCTGTTTTATGATTTTGTTATACTCTTGTGAATTCTATGTTTTTTTTACTAGATTACCTGTAGTTTTTCATGTTGTCTGTCTGTAATTGTGTAATGACTTGTGTTAAATCCACATCAATCAGTGTAGATGAAGGGGAGGAGACAGGTTAAAGAAGGATTAAGCCTTGAGACAATTGAGACATGGATGTGTATGTGTGCCATTCAGAGGGTGAATGGGCAAGACAAAATATTTAAGTACCTTTGAACGGGGTATGGTAGTAGGTGCCAGGCGCATCGGGTTGAGTGTGTCAGAAACTGCAATGCTGCTGGGTTTTTCACCCTCAACAGTTTCCTGTGTGTATCAAGAATGGTCCACCACCGAAAGGACGTCCAGCCAACTTGACACAACTGTGGGAAGCAGTGGAATCAACATGGGCCAGCATCCCTGTGTTGACTTGTGAGCCCCTCAGACCTCACAAGTCACTTTCAATATGAAATAATGTGCATGAGAAATAGGGGAGCCTTTGTGTAAAGGTTTGGTTTTTGGTAGTCCGCTTTGAAATTGTGACTGGAATTAATTCAGGCTCCCAGACAATTTTTTTCCCTAACCCACCTCCACTCAAGGTGAAGGTAATTATTGGTCTGATGCATATGCAACCACACACAAGTTAATTTGTATCTTCCTCTTTCCCTTAAAGAGCAACTGCTCCTAAAAAACAACTTCTCATTCAGAAAACAGCCTACAACGTGTAAATAAGAAAAGTCAGTCTCATCCAAAACAGAGTTTTGAAGGTTTGTTTAAATGAAGGTTGGGTTTGTATAAATCCTGCCCACAGCTGGCAGAACACAAGTAATCATCCATTTAAAGTGCAGCTGCATGTGATCCAATCATAATGCCATGGTACATTTCTTAATTAACCAAATCTAAAATGAGGCCAAATCAGGAAGTGCAGTTGCACTTTAAGCCACCTTCAGTATTATTTTACAGCTACGTATGTGAATGACACCCTATTCTGATTTCTCAACTCCGTACTGGTTTCCATGGAAACAACACAATGAAGTGAATGTGAAAAATGATATTACAAGTTAGTAACTTCCATACAAAATCATCTTGGTTGGAACTCAGTGCTCTAATCTGTTTCCGGGACCAGTGGCAGTCAGTCAGTCAGACACACAGTGGGAGAGTGAGAATGGGAGTGTTATATAATACATGGCAGCTGAGACAAACACAACCACATGCCCAAAAATAGGAATGATATTAGTGTGTGTGTGTGTGTGTGTGTGTGTGTGTGTTAGAATGTCTATGGGTCTATCTGCTGTGCACATTTCCCACTATCCAAAACACATGCCTTGTGCTGGTCATAGCTAATGGCGTCAGTGACCTCTCCAGAAGTGACTCAATGTCACTGATGAGACACATGAGTTACTGGGCTGTGTGTATAAGGTTCACTTTTAATGTGCGTTCCCTCTCTTAATGCCTCAGAACAGCACATGCTGAGAACGATAACACTCCCTCCCTCCCTTTCGCTCTCTCCCTCCCTGTCTCTCTCTCTCTCCCTGTCTCTCTTCCTCCCTGTCTCTCTCTCTCTCTCTTTTTCTTTCAATCACTCACTTCTCTGGCAAACTGCTCTTTCTGTCTCTCTTGTTAGTTTCTCTTCCCAAATATCTCCCTCTCCAGCACCCTTCATCTTTTTCCCTGTTTCCCCCCACTCCCCTCTCCCTCTCTTGTCTCTCCAAATCACTAATCTGTCTAGAATAGAAGCCCACTCAGACAGGTCTCTTGACTGGAGACATGGTCAGTCTCTGTGGGGAGGTGGTGAGTTGCTGAGCCGGATTTAGACGATTAGTAGTGGACTTAGCATTTACACTGATAGGATGGAATATGATGTGTCACAGTGCAGTAAATTGTATAATTGGAATCACTTCTACGTGACCTTAAAGGACAGAGCAAGAGACCATACAGAGCTGAACTTTTATTGCCCTTAATTCATCCATTATTTTGGGCTTCCCCTCGTGGATTAAGGAGCAGTGAAGCTGAGAAAAGTAAGTCAATTAGTTAATTAATTGCAGACTGTTATTTACAACCATTTCAGTGGACAATGTTGATTTTTTCGGGCAAAGTATCATCAACATTGACGAGTGGCTCAAAGAGACTCAAAATGTTCCATTGATGTCCTGAATTCCCTACAGATATTAATAGCTACTGTGCCCTCCCAAACAATGTCACCTAATCCCTGGTGCAATCATCAGTCCTCCACCAAAGGCTTTGTTTTCAGGCGCATTCTTTCCACCTTGCCTCTTCTCTGAAGTAAAAAACAAACAGTGTAGCCTACATACTAAGAACAAAGGACAGGAATACAAAGGTTAGCTGCACTTTATTAATTAATTAGAAACAGCATATTTAGAAACTGATACACAGTAGTTACTTCATTTAGATATGAACCCCAAGTACTAATTGGTTCAGTTACCACTAGTTTTGTAATAGTAATTACTTGAAATAAGTATAATAACACCAATTGCAACCAATATGTGGGTGAATAGCAGGCAGCAGAAGTTTTATGGCCAAGAGTACATGTTATGTAACCACTGATCCACAATATGATCAAATGTCATGACAAGAAAGGGAAACTGATGCTTACAGAGAAAAAAAAACAGATAGAGAGAGTAGAGGAAAGAAGTAGATAACTATTTGGGGTATTGAGTGTCTGGAATGCCAACTGTTGACTCATCCCCTTCTCTTGCCTTCCTCTCACCGTCTCTCTCTCTCTTTGTCAGAGCCCCCCTCTCTCTCTCTTAACCTCAAGCCCTCATCGCCCATAACTTTTCCGACCCCAGACCCGCTCTCCCTCACATGATAAATATAGCTCACTGTTATCCTTCAGAAACGCACACGTGACCCCCACCACACACACAAAAAAAAACATAGCTTGGATCCAAATATATAAGAGCCTGTATGTGTGACTGACTGGCTATGCTCGTGCACACACTTAACCGACACACTTATCCAAAAGATAGACACAGACACACATTTTTAAACAGTGGGAAAGTAAAGATAGCATTTTACGAACTACCCAAAGATCTGCCCACTTTCCCTCTGATGTAAACTGCGTGGACTGGGCCAAGACTGAACAACAAGGATATCTTCCCTTTCTCTCTTTAAAAAGCGGATCCTTTTCCCACCTCTCAGGCAGATAGCCATCAATGAGTGTGACCAACTCCTCTGCCTACAGATCGGAACGCAGCTTCCAGCAGACCTCTTCCTCCTCCTCATCCTCCAACAACCCATACATGGAGAAGAGCAGGGGGCTCTTTGCAGAGGACTTTGGCTCTTTCATGCGTCCTGGAACGGATGCCTTGGGATTTCCCAGTGAGTTGATTTTACATGAATTCCCAATTTTGGACGAGCATAACATAATGATTGATATATTAGGTTGTAATATTCTACTTATTCCATACATATAGTATCAAATTCCATTGCTGAATGAATTTGTCTGTGGATAATTCATGATGTATTAGATGTGTCTCTGTGCCACACACACGTGTATTCATGTGTGTAGATTGACTGCTGAACTCTCTTTAAGGCTACTCAACAGGACTTCACAGGGCAAATGGGAGGGTTGTTTGGTGGGTATTAGCAGTAGGGAAAAGCAGGGTATTTTGGTGCTGTGACTGGTATGCCCGTGCCTCCGGAAAAAGGAGGAGGTGGCTGCCGATGGAGGGAAGACAGGGCTGGATGGGAGGGGGGATGTTGGACACACTGCCAGCGCCGTGACCTCACACACAGAGAATGACTGGGATGAGGTGTAGGAGAGGACGGGCCAGACTGTTGCATATCAACCAGCATACACACACACTGTCAAACTGGCGATCATGTAGCCAAAGCAGACAAGTAAGAGGCACCCAGGCAGCTCACACAGCGTAATGCTCATTTCCAATTTGGGGACACACGTTAACTAATTTACATTCTAACACAACACTTCAAAAAAATAAAATAATGCATAGACAGTAAACAGGCCAAACCTTTGGACTGTGTGTGAATTTATTTTACATATTAATGTTTTTAAGGTGCATCTAAGGTTAATTAAGTAAGAATGATCATCTTAGTTATTATATAAGGATAAGAGTGATTGGGCTGCACTCAACCAGTCAAGAATGGACTGCACTCAACCAGTCAAGAATGGATAGCTCTCAGTAAGCACATTACCATATGTCTTGGTTGTGTTTCCAGGTCGGACAGGGACAGCAGGGAAGATCAAGACAATGGGAGACAGCTACCAGTTCACAGTGGATGTCCAAGACTTCTCTCCAGAGGACGTCATTGTCACCACCTCCAACAACCAGATCGAAGTACATGCAGAAAAGGTGGGCATATCTCTTTTTAGTGACAATTAAATTCTCTATGATTTTGAGAATTTTGTTTCTAAAATATTTTAGAAGTATTTGAGATATGAAAAATATCTTGGTCATTTTCTCATGTCTATCTTCACTTCAACAGTTGGCAGCGGATGGCACAGTGATGAACACTTTCACCCACAAGTGCCAGCTACCTGAGGATGTGGACCCCACCTCTGTGACATCATCATTGGGCACCGAGGGAACGCTAACAGTCAAGGCCCGTAGAAACCCATCCAAGCATGAGCTCACACAGACCTTCCGCACTGAGATCAAGATCTAAGAAGACAGACAGGACTCTCCCATGAGCCATGACCCCTGAACCCCCACTGCCTGTATTTTGTAATGCTATATTCCGTTTTTCTCATTTAATGTCTTTATCATTATATGTTCATTCTGCCCTTTAAGCTGGAACGTTTTTTTCTTCTGCCATACCACCTCCTCAAAATACCACATCCTCCAATAGCTGCCTTGGATTGACAACAGTTAGCCTAATTTGTTCTTGTGTTTTCCCAGTTATTACACATCACTTCCACACATACACACATCACCTCCACACACACACACACACACACACACACACACACACACACACACACACATCACCTCCACACATACACACATCACCTTCACACATACACACATCACCTCCACACACACACACACCACCTCCACACACATCACCTCTACACACACGCACATCCCCTCCACACACACACACACACACATCACCTCCACACATACACACATCACCTTCACACATTCACACATCACCTCCACACACACACACACCACCTCCACACACATCACCTCTACACACACGCACATCCCCTCCACACACACACACACATCCCCTCCACACACACACACATCCCCTCCACACACACACACACAAAATTGAGAATGCTGGGGGGAGGATGGCTCATAATAATGGCTGGGGCTGCGTGAATGGAATGGCATCAAACCATGTGTTTGATGTATTTGATACCATTCCACCTATTCTGCTCCAGCCCTTTCCACGAGCCTGCACACACACATCCATCCATCAACTAAGTAACTTCTTCTACGGAACTCTATAGATACTGCTACCATTGTGCATTGTAATAGTTGTGTGAATAAAGTAGTTGATTGATTTTTCATTTAGAGAATATAAACGTTTGTGTGCATCAATGTTTGATGTTTCATGTTTGTCTATTCATGGCTCAGAAGACCTAGGCCAGTGTCAGAAAAAAGAAAAAGTGCACACCACTAAGAATGGCCATAGCTACATTTATATTTTCTTACCCCTTTCAAACATTTACACTTAAGCTGTCCATTGTTTTTAGTATGTCATTATGAGGATTAAAATAACATATACTAGTTTAGGCACAACGTGGTAGTGAAAGAAATTCTTACTGTGAGAACCATCTTGAATACGACCAGGTTTAGTGCGCCATCACGTGGCCATTTTTTTACACCATTCCACGCTCAGAAATAAAACTGCGCATGCGCATCATGTAAACTATCCACCCGGCCACTATCAATCGATCAGAGAGTGGAAGATGGCGGTGAATCGAGTCTTTGGGGCTAGATCGATCACCGAAAAACTCGATTGAACAAATTCAACGGATTGTGAGAAAATATTACGAAACAACAACATAACAAGCGTTTGGAGTGGAGAAACCTGCGATTCTTGAGAGGTAATTTTAATGCACTCCTTTTGAAAGATGGCGTATGCTTAAAGTACAGAACGAGGCTCTAAGGACTAGCAGAAAGAAAGGCCTCTCTATAGCCAAACGCCATCTTGTTTGTCCAAAACATGCATGTCTAGACACGCTAAATTAATCCCGGATAGCGAGGGTAGAAGGATATAGGATTCGTAATCAATCTTCTGCATCGTCAAAAAATACATTCATGAAATTCCTTAAATTACAAATGATTTGCGAACCATTGGTATACAGTCTGTCGCATCGATGGTTAAACTAGGACTTTTAAACAGTCAATTGTCGATATAGGCCAACCCTGGCTTATTTTGATAAGTTTAATATTGCATTGCTATAATTGTTTAAATAAAACAACACCATAGAGTACCACAGAATGAGTCATATTACCCATAAAACCTAGCAGTCAAACAGGGAAATGGTTCCAATCGTTTTCCCACCATTCATTTTCCCCATAGTGGATTTTAGAAACATTTCAAATAAGAGCTGTGATTTTTGTAGGCTTACCCAAGCGTGACGGTTTGATGTCTTTTATGAATATTGTAACGACCCTGGGTTTATAAGCGCGGAAATCGTCTCTGCCGCACGAGCATGCTTTTGCGGCACAGTCGATAGCGTGCCGGACCTCGGGCTAGAAGGTCGAGGGTTCGAGACCTGCTCCCTGCTGTTTCAATACAATATATTCACCACCCCAAAAATAAATGTTTATTATCTGCTAATAGGGCTATCATAAAAAAAACTAAAAATGCCATGATGATCTGGACGAGACTACCAAATCAAAGCAATGGTAAGAATCTCTGGATTAACTAACTATCTGTTAGCTAAATTTAGTAATCAATAAATTGGCACAAAAAATATATATATTGGCAATTCTGTGAATGGTCATGTGCAAGTTTTAAATTGACACAATACCTGTTAGCAAAGGCGTCAGCTAGAGATGTCTACTTTAATGCTAATTAGCATTTTTGAATCTGAGAGTAAATAGAGACAAATATATTGATAAGAATCACCTTGTCCGAGAGAGTTATCAAAACATCATGCCAGGGTAAGCCTACGCCCCTATTTTAAGTGTTTCTGAAGTCCCTTATGGGAAAAAATTAATGGTGGAAATACAATTGGAACTGTTTCCCTGTTTGACCGCTAGGTTTTGTGGGTATTATGAAACCTCCACTGTGGGCTCTATATCTTGTGAGCCCCGATTATTTAGTTGTCAGGAAATGTCAAATTATTAAATTACATATGATAGATGCACTGAGGAATAAACCAACCGTGGGTGATTATATCATAATTATTAGTCACATTTTAAGTGAGAATCAAATCAAATTGTATTTGTCACATGCGCCGAATACAACAAGTGTAGACTTTACCGTGAAATACTAACTTACAAACCCTTTCCCAACTATACAGTTAAAAAGTAAGAAAATTAACAAATAAAAAAACAAAATAGTAACACACAATAAAATAGTAATAATGAATCCCCTCTCCAGATATGTTTTTGTTTAAAGTTCCAAACATGTAGGTTAGTTTGACAGTGGTAATGTGTTGCCTCACCTGCTTGACTAAGTATCAATACAACTGTAACCCTATCCACTGTGTCAATGGCTTCCCAAGGCGCCCACTCTCCAGGATGGACTTTCCCTGGCACAGTGGCAAGGTTTTGGAACAGCTCAATCACCAGCGTCAGCTGGGCCTGCTTTGTGACTGTACCTTTGTGGTGGATGGGGAGGACTTCAAGGCCCACAAGGCTGTGCTGGCTGCCTGCAGCGCCTACTTCCGCACCCTCTTCCTGGACCAGAAGGATGTGGTGCACCTGGATATTAGCAACGCAGCAGGTACATAAGCCTTTCCCTGGTTGATGAGTTAGGATTTCTGCAATAAGTGGATGTCTGCTGTTGCCCCTAAAAGCCTTGTTCGAAAATGATAACACTATTATGAATTATGGTATTCCCCACCTAAGACAAAAATATATGGAGGGAAAACACTGAATTATTTTCTCTACCTTAATATCCAAGACCATGTTCAACATCATGCTTAGGTTGCCTGCCTCAGTCACAGCAGGGCTCATGGATCCATCCCTGTGTATTCTGCAGGTCTGGGCCAAGTCCTTGAGTTCATGTACACGGCCAAGCTGAGTCTGAGTCCTCAGAATGTGGAGGATGTGGTGGCGGTGGCCACGTTCCTGCAGATGCAGGAGATAGTCAATGCCTGTTCTGCCTACCAGTCTCTGGCAGTCTCCACATCCCAGACAACACAATACTTAATTGACCGTGAGTACAGTACAGATCAGTTCACAAACAGCGGTTATTAGTACATAGTCATTAGCATGCTCGCTTTAACAAGACCACTAATGTTATCAGTACATTTTTTTGGGACAGCTGAAGCAGGCACACTGATTTTCTTCAGGAAATTGACTATTTCTGGTTAATATTGTTCTCACCCATAATTTCTTCCAAACCATAAAGACAAGATTGAGGAAGGAGAGCAAAACACGGAGAAGGAGCCGTCAGAGACAAGGTCACATGATGAGGAAATCCCAAACCCCTCAGCAGAGGATGAAGGGCCAAAGGGCTTTCAGGAGGACCCGAAGGAGACCACCCTGGACGATGGCCAGATTTCCAGAAAAACCCCAGACAAACAGACCCCGGGGAGAGGAAGACCCCCCAAAACCTCCACCTACGCCACACAGAGAAAAGCTGCAGCTGAAAGTGAGGAGTTGGAGAGCACCGCCAAAGATGTGCCTGAGTTTCAGGATGACCCCTCGGATGCGGACTACACGCCCAGTATGTGAATAATTTGTCTTCATACTTTTCATTGATGATCTGTATGTTTGATATTGCTGTGCTGATGAATATTTATTTTGTACTTAGAGTTGCCATTCAAGTCTGCAGCCTGTAGGTCTTACATGAGCACCAGGAGAAGAAGGACACGGAGAGCTCCTCGACGCAACCTCTCACAGGGTAAACAAACAGATTGACTGACCTTCCTAGGAGTAATTACAGATCTGCCATGACTGGATAGGTTAAAGCTACCTTGCTTTCTCCTATCCAATCATATCGGATCAGTGACTACTTCAAGTAAGGGAAGATGGAAGGCTATATTTTCTAAATATTTGACTGCAGTGGGCCACAGTGTCTGATGGTAATGCAATTCCTATTCATAGATAATGACTCCAATGAGGGGAGTAGCGCACCAAAGACAGTAAATGAAGAGAAAAAAGAGGTGGAGGAGGGCGAGCTGGAGGAGGAGGAAGAGGAGGGAGGTGGTGAAGAAGAAGAAGTAGAAGAGCAGGAGGATGAAGGAGATGAGGGAGAAGACGGCCAGGGGACAGAGAGCGGAGAGGAGAGGAAGCAGCTACGGTTGGGTGCTGTCACCGACCGCACCGAGTCACGGTCCTACGGCTCTGTGACTCACAAGTGTGAGGTGAGAACCGCGTGCTTGTTTATGTGTGTGGTTACTTTGCACACTGTGAATAAACATGGAAATTATCGGCTTGAAAGTTTTTTCATGATCCATTCCCTATTAGAGGACTTATTGTTTTAAACTGTTTGTATATTGTCCTATCAAATGGAGGATATTGCATTTACACTCATGTAATTGGGGGTTGCGCATTTCTAACTTACGTGCCATGTATTTTCTAGGACTGTGGAAAGAAGTTCACCCACACGGGGAACTTCAAGAGACACATTCGCATTCACACAGGAGAGAAACCTTTCAGCTGCCGTGACTGCCACAAGGCCTTCTCCGACCCGGCTGCCTGCAAGGCTCACGAGAAAACACACAGGTTCGTATCAAGCTCATCACCTGTCTTTCTCATGGGCATAATGACAAACCAATCCCTTTGTTCTATTTCTGGGGCCTTGTTGATGTTCTCTTTGCAGATCGATTGGTTTACTTTCTCATTTTAGATTTGCTTGAAGAGATCTACCCTCTCTTAATGTTTAAAAACAAGACTTTGTATGAACGAGGCGATTTGTGCAACACATCCCCTTGTAACTTGTTGATAATAACGATGATCAAATTGATACTGAATTAAATTCAAGACAGTCATAAAAATCTGAGTTTCGTTACATCAACATCCTCTCAAACCACTCAACACCTGAGTAAATATAAGTAGCTATATCTTACTTAAATATATCTTATGTCTCTCTCTCCGTAGCCCCCTGAAACCTTACTGCTGCTCCTCATGTGGGAAGAGCTATCGGCAGATCAGCCTGCTCAACTTGCACCGGAAGCGTCACACAGGCGAGGCCCGATACAGTTGCAGAGACTGCGGCAAGCTCTTCACCACGTCTGGCAACCTGAAGCGCCACATGCTGGTGCACAGCGGCGAGAAGCCGTACCACTGCGACTACTGCGACCGGGCCTTCTCCGACCCCACTGCCAAGATGCGCCACCTGGAGACCCATGATGCCGACAAGGGCCATAGGTGTCCGCACTGCGACAAGCGGTTCAACCAGGTTAGGACCACTACTAAAACACAACTACACTGATAATGTTGTAGTGTTTTTGTACAACCCTGTATATAGTTTCTCTCTATCCTTGCATTGAAATGTTTAACTGTACTCTAACCTGGCTATTCCTCTGTTTGGACAGACTGGGAATCTAAAGGCTCACCTGAAGATCCACATCACAGACGGCCCTCTGAAGTGTAAAGAGTGTGGCAAACAGTTCACCACCTCAGGTAACACCAGACTAGACGAGAGGTGGACTTCTGGGCTTGTAGTCATTAAGCGTCTCAGAGAGTAGGAGTTCTGATCTAGGATCAGGACCTCACTGTTCATGTAATCTTATTAATTATGATCTAAAAGGCAACACTGATTCTAATGAATACGTTTGCATGGGAGGACCTGATCCTAGATCAGCACTCTTTCTTACTTTTACACACTTTATGAACACAGGCCCTGGTCGCTTTCTGTGTTGAGAGATATATATATATATAACTAGTCTCTGGTCTTCGTATTGGTATATAACTGTAGTTTTGTTTCCCAGGGAATTTGAAGAGACACCTGCGTGTTCACAGTGGGGAGAAGCCCTATATCTGTATGCACTGCCAGAGAGCTTTCTCCGACCCCGGGGCGCTACAGAGACACGAGCGCATACACACAGGTAACAGTCCTAGAAATTGATTTATATGACGGTTCACATTTACCTCATGCTTTGTACTGTGTAGCCTTAACATGTGTGTAACATAAACATGTGCCATAATAACAGGAAATGCCTGTGCAGTGCATCATTGGTTAGAGACTGTAATGTAACTGTAGTGTGTGTGTGTGTGTCTCCTGTAGGGGAGAAGCCGTGTCTGTGTCTGATCTGTGGGAAGGGGTTCACCCAGGCCAGTTCACTCATCGCTCATGTCCGCCAGCACACCGGAGAGAAGCCCTATGTCTGCGACCGCTGTGGCAAAAGGTAAACACACACACACACACACAGTATGATCCTATTGATATAACATAGAGCCGTTTATGTCCTCTCTCCGACTTCAGGTTTGTCCAGTCCAGTCAGCTGGCCAATCACATCCGTCACCATGACAACATCCGGCCACACAAGTGTCACATCTGCAACAAGGCGTTTGTCAACGTTGGGGATCTCTCCAAGCATATCATCATTCACACAGGTAGGAAGTACCATTGTGAGTGAGCAGAAAGTGAGGTTCCCTGGAAGTAGTGGATATTAATGTATTCCACACCCGTGGCGACATTGACAGAAAGCAGATTTTTTTTCTGGTTTTCAGGGAAACCGTATTTTCAACCTAACTTCTGTTTTCTCTGAAAAACAGAAGTTGGGTCTCTGCTCAGGCATCTTTCTATGTCTGCTACTGTACATTAGGTTAATGGATAGTC
Source organism: Oncorhynchus mykiss (assembly GCF_013265735.2). Classification (NCBI taxonomy): domain Eukaryota; kingdom Metazoa; phylum Chordata; class Actinopteri; order Salmoniformes; family Salmonidae; genus Oncorhynchus; species Oncorhynchus mykiss. Next base: position 52,275,896 of record NC_048580.1, on the reverse strand, counting down.
AAAAAATAGTACATAATATGTAACAAAAAAAATGGAATATAGGTATGTTTCCAGTGAAGAAAACAAAGCTGTTGGGTATCTGGGTACATTATATCTCCTCTGTCTTTAGTGTCCCTGCAACCTCCTTACCCTGAGGTATAACATTAGTCTACATTCAAGTCATTTTTTCATCCCACCATCCCCTAGGAGAGAAGCCCTTCCTGTGTGACAAGTGCGGCCGCGGGTTCAACCGCGTTGACAACCTGCGCTCCCACGTCAAGACCGTCCACCAGGGTAAGGCCGGGATGAAGCGCCTGGTGGTTGCTGGGGGCGACAGCGACGATGGGGGTGACGGGTTTCACGGTGGGTCGGCCTCAGAGATGGACGACAACGAGATCAACATCGTCACCGTCACCACTGAGGACATCGTCACCCTGGCGACAGGGGCCCTGGCTGGCAGCTCTGTGGCCCAGCTGACAGGTCAGACCGATAGCATGCTGGTTAATGAAGTTCAGATAGGGGGAGGAGAATGGTGGTATGCAGTGGATGTGACTGTAATATGAATGAGTTGAAAGGAATGTGGCTGTGTGAGAATAAGAAAGAAATGGACTCGGAATAATGAAGAAAATTCTCCTGTTGTGCGTTTCTATGGATTCTGTCTGTTTCCAGTGGTGCCTGTGGCTTCATCTGTCTCAGCAGACGAGACGGAGGCTCTAAAAGCAGAGATCACCAAGGCTGTGGAGAAGGTGCAGGAAGCAGGTGAGACTGGCCAACACAGCTTTGATCAGCTATTACTATTCATCACTTGGATAACACGGAATGTAATATCAGTATTTTTTCGTTTATTAATTAGACCATTTAAAAAAAACAAGCACACATAAAACTTAAAAAGCCATTCATGCACATGAATAAAATCATTGAGGATAACACACAATAAAGTCTGGGGCTATAGATGATACTTCCTTATACACATACTGTACATCCTCACCATCAGTCTTCTCTGTTCTTCCCAGACCCCAACACTCAGATCCTGTATGCGTGCGACTCGTGCGGTGACAAGTTCCTGGATGCCAGTTCGCTGGCCCAACACGTGCGAATCCACACGGCCCAGGCCCTGGTCATGTTCCAGGCTGACTCGGACTTCTACCAGCAGTACGCCGCTGCTGCAGGAGCCACCGCCGTGGGGGAAGTTGTTACCACAACCTGGCAACCCACCTCCGAGCAGGTCATCCAGGGAGGGGAGCTCGTCTTCCACACCCGTGAGGCCGAGGAGGAGGAGGTGGAGGGGGGGGGGGAGGTGGTGGCCCAAGCTGACTCCCAGCCGGAGGGGAAAGATGAGGCTGGAACAGAGGGAGAAGAGATGGAGTGTGAGGCTTAGGGAAGAAAAGTACATTGAAGAACTGATTATATCTGGTGTGCAATGACACCCCAAGTTACAGTGCGTTGAGTGAGTAATTAGTCATAATTTTTGACAATTTCCTGCCCTGTGTGGGAAAAGGAAAGTAAGATTTCTAATCACGAGTTTACATAATCATTAATAGAGATTTATAGAGATTTAGCAAAGCATTGTCAGCCTCTTCTAACATAAGTTCCCCTAATTCTAGAATCTCTTTAGACGGTAGCAGTAGTATGTAACATGCTATAGTCAATTTTGCACTGTATGTTTAAAATGTATATTATAAAATATAGAAATGGGCTATTCATTTAGAAAATCGTCATGCGGTATATCCCAGGGCAGGAAGGTCAGTTGATACATCACACCACTTTTGTTTTTCTTCTCCCTGACAGTAAAAAACAGATAGGTAGTAAAATATTGCCTACAGATTCCTGCCTTGTTTTACTGAGATAGTGTAAATGTTCCTCTCTTAGTTTAGGTATTTTAGTATACTTCATTGAAGTATTTTAATTAAAAGCACAAGTGTACATAAACGATTGATAGACTACTTTGTGTAGTGCTACTAGCATTTTGAGTGAGAAGGATTTGCTAGAAATTTTGTTTCTCTTTCACATTGCACGTCCATGGTCGACAGGAAAACAATGTAAATGCTGTGCACGTTGACGTTTGTTCTATTTCCTACTAACCTATTATAATTACTCTTTGTGGAGATAACTAGAAAACTGAAATCACTTCCTATTGGTGGGATCCATATGAGAAATGACAAGTTGTGGATTCATTCCACAAGTTGACAAGATTATTTTCAAATTGATCCCTGTGTAAATCATGAAACAGCCCTGCACTGTCATTCCTCAATGATTTGTAGCACTGACTTGGCAGGTATTAAGAAGTACAAGAAATCATTAACTGACTATGTATGCTAGCCTATATTAGAATAAAAATAATAATAATAATAAACATTTTCCTTGAGAAAGCTTAGTTTAATGGCAGCAGGAACACCTAACATCGCATACCAATGTGTGTAGATTATGATTATATTCAGTCCTGGTTGATACTGGGTCGTGCAAATCTTTTTTTAGTTGAACAATACAGATTATGACATACACCTTCTGTTTTAAATTAAATCAATGGCTGATTAAATATGGGGTGAGGGGGAGAATGTATAAAAACTGATCAATAAAGACGGCTACATCAAAACAGAACTGAGCTGCTCGTTTTTCCCCCCTTCACTGTTAAATGTATGTGGTTGAACCTAACACCACACGTGTTCCTTGGGTGAATAAAAAAGTTGAGTAACACTGAAAACTGACCGGCATAATGCATTATATGTTGCATATTGGGACAAGAATGTATGACCCACTTGTGTCTTTAAATTATGATTATGCACAGTATTGCAGATCATTTATTGACAAAAAATACAAACAATTAAGTATTCGCACAGATATTACAGAAAATCACAATCCCTCATAATAAAATAAAAGTGCCCTGGTGGTGTTCATTGTCAAACTTGAATGCACGATGGACGCGTTCTTGTGTGCGATTGGCTGAATTCTGAGGCCAAAGGTAGGTTTACTGCTAAAGCTGACGTCGGCTTATTTCCCAAAATGGCGACGTGGACATCAGACATACAAACGAGCCGGGGTAGTACTACGTTATTATCCAATAAACGGACCGTAAGCATGGCTCAAACAAAATCCAGACTGTTGGGAAACAATTGTATTTTCTTCTTAACAATATCGTCTATGATGCACATGGCATTGGCTGACGGAAAGACACTCGTTTTGTTGGACAACCTCAACATAAGAGACACCCATTCAATCTTCTTCCGCAGTCTGGCAGGTGAGAAGGAATACTCATGCTTTTCTCAATCATTGATACTTAGGTAGCTAATGGTTTCGCAATATTACATTCAATAACAACGTGTTTTCGTTCAGATATTAATCCAAGTTAGCGCTCGTATCTGTCCACTACTAGCTAGCTAATCTTAGCTACTTTTGTTAACGTTGCATAGGAAAAGGTGTCACTGCTGGGGCCTGTGGCATTGATTTTGGTCAAATAGTACCTAGCTAGCTCCCATTGTCGATGTTGAAGACGAAGATAGCTCGTATCTGTCCACCTGACGATGTTAGCTTTTTGCACTAATTGTGATTGTAGTGTACTGCTGAGCTACATCCTGCACATTTTAGACCCCACTGCGCATGTGCGGTTACATGACGTTTCCCAAATGTATATCCAAGGCAATACACATTTTTAATACAAGCATCCCTCAAAGTAGTGCATTCTTTTTATGCACTAGAAATGACTGGTTAACAGCATATCCTAGGGGATCAAATGTGTAAAGCAAATACATTTGCAGCCGGCTGATGTAGCTGTTTCTTTTTGCAGATCGTGGTTTTGACCTTTCATTCAAGACTGCAGATGATCCTTCACTATCCCTGATCAAATATGGCCAATTTCTCTATGACCACCTCATAATCTTCTCCCCATCCGTGGAAGGTTAGTTAATATTGCAGTTGAACATTTTTGTGGCATTTCATAACTTTACTCAGTGACTCTTGTTACAAAGTTTAAACTATTCAATGCATATGTTTTTCCTTTAAGACTTTGGTGGCAACATCAATGTTGAGACCATCACATCATTCATTGATGGTGGAGGCAATGTCCTGGTGGCTGCTGGCTCTGATATTGGTAAGTGCAAAGATGGATTATTCTTCCATGATGCGTGTAAAAACCACACATGGCTTCTTCATTTACTCTGGAACTAGTGCCATTGTCTTGTCCTCTCTTTTGCCCTAGGTGACCCACTTAGAGAGCTGGGCAGTGAATGTGGGATTGAGTTTGATGAGGAGAAGACTGCTGTAATTGACCACCACCATTATGATGTGTCAGACCCTGGTGAGGTAAGCAGAAGAGATGTAGATGACATTCTAATGTGAACCTTTAAGCTGTAGTTTTTGCAATTGCTTATAGAGGCACTGTTTGCACACCTGTCTGGTAATGTAGACTTCTCAAGAAAAGATGTGGCTTGAGTGTCCATTTGAATTACAGAGCACTTGAGGTGGGTTATGATCATAAGATGTAACTGTTTTTCTTTCCCCTAGCATACCCTGATTGTTGCTGATCCTGAGAATCTGCTGAAGGCTCCCACTATTGTTGGGAACCCCAGTGACAAACCCATCCTCTTCAAGGGTGTTGGGTGAGTCTATCATTACAGTGGAGAACAATTATTTGCTCTTAACAAGGGTTATTACTACACTGTTATTTGGTTGTTTCCCATGGTGAAGGATTGTTGTCATCTTCTCCCAGCATGGTGGCAGACCCAGATAACCCCCTGGTCCTGGACATCCTGACTGGCTCCTCCACATCCTACTCCTACTTCCCTGACCGCCCCATCTCTCAGGTAATACCAGCACTGTTTCCTTCCTTATCAAACATTCTCCTTTGAAAATGTAATAACTTATGTGCATGTATAAGGTGTTTATCCCTGGAACGTTATATTTTGGTTGACACTATGTTCTCCTTCTTTCTGGACAGTACCCCCATGCTGTTGGAAAGAACACTCTTCTGATTGCTGGACTCCAGGCCAGGAACAACGCCCGTGTGGTATTCAGCGGCTCACTGTACTTTTTCAGCGACGCCTTCTTCAACTCAGCTGTGCAGAAGGCCACACCTGGCTCCCAAAGGTAACTCTCTCTCCTAGTGCTTTTCATCATCTGCTCTGCAATTGCCTGCCCTACTTTTTCACTTTAATTGTCCAATAATCACCCTTGTATTTCTAGAAATGGAACTGTTTTAATTCCTGTCTTGCACCTCCTTGAAGGTACGCTCAGACTGGGAACATGGAGTTGGCTGAGGCTCTGTCCCAATGGGTGTTCAAGGAGGCTGGCGTACTCCGGGTGGGAGCTGTTACCCATCATCCTGTGGGCGAGAGCACCCCTCCTGCAGCCTACACAATCACAGACCTTGTGGTGAGGCACTGAAGGCCATGATTTAATCTATGATGACAGTATTTAGCAATTTTTATGTTTAACGGACATTCAAAGTTGAAAATATGCCCGTTGAGCTCATGAGTGAGCATGAAGATATTAGTTTTCATCGTGGCATGGCATTGTTTCTGTCCCTTACTTCCGACACAGGAGTACAGCGTTGTTATTGAGAAGCTGTCCAAGGGCAGTTGGGTTCCCTTTGACGGAAAAGACATCCAGCTGGAGTTTGTGAGAATTGACCCCTTCGTCAGGACCTACCTGAAGAAAAATGGTATGAATATTTCACAGACATGACCAATGTTCTCTTTAAGCAGTCCGTGAAAAAATACCTGCCCCTGCAGAGATGCACAACATTCAACTTCTCTGAAGTTGACTTGATTTTCACACTGTTAGTTTACAATATTTTTCAGCGCAACGTTTCCCTCTACTGTGGTAATTGTGATCGACTCAATATCAGCCCCTTTCAATGCAACATACCGAAATAAAGCAAACTATGAAATATTGTTTTTGTTGTAGGCAGAGTGTATCGAAATGGGGATTTACAGGCACGAGCGACTGCAACTTACGAGTAGCCTAGATGCTCTTTTTTTGAGATCAAGGTGCAGAGCCCGTGTGCACATTTGTTGATATTCTTTGCTTGTTAGTAGGTTATTATCCCAGTTATAGCTAGTTTTTGGTCCGCAATGGAGTGATTGCTGCCAACAAAATGCATGAAATGTGTACATTTCTAGCCATCTTTGAAAAGTAAGTCAGGTTAAGAGGGGCAGTATTGTATTTTGAGACGGGCTTGAAGAATCTAATGGGCAGAGGGTAGCATACATTTTTGTCTTCTCTAATATAATGTTATGGGAATAATGAATAAGGTGGTTTCTTGCATCATACAATACATTTTCAGTCACATACTTGTCTGAAGGACAAGTGGCTAAAAAGGTTAATGTCAAGCTCTGCATAAAGTTTTTAAAAAGTCTCATGGAATGTAGGCCTATATTGAACGCCACACATTGGCGGCTACTGTAGGCTGTCATAGAATAGCTGTTTTTTCATGTGAAAATGTTATGGGATGCCTTTTCTCCATTTATTTTTTTATTTTTATGGTAGGCCATTCTGATAGACTTACATTATGATCAAATAGCCACTGTAGCTTAATTTGCTACTGTTAAAATGGTAACTTAGTGGGTACAGGCTCAGTGTAAACGCATGCCGGACGTTGCACAAAATGTTCACAACATTCAAGTTTCTGCTCAACAGACCTGAAATATGCTCAGTGCTGGCAAAAAAAATAGAGGGAACGTTGGACATGAATCTTTTTCCATTATTATTTCCATAATTCTTTTTTGTTGTATTTCTCACGAGCCAGAATAGTTTTCCAATAACCCAAATCAAAGAATTGTATTCAAAAGTGTGCATCTTTAAACTTTCAAAGTTCTACAGCTGCATCTTGACTGGCTGCATCATTGCTTGATATGGCAATTGCTTGGCATCCGACTGCAAGGCACTACAGAGGTTAGTGCGTGGGCCAAGCTCCCTGCCTTCCAGGACCTCTTAAGGCCTTCCTCTGGTGGTGTTAGAGGAAAGCCCAAAAAATTCAGACTCCAGCCTCCCTAGTCAGACTGTTCTCTCTGCTACCGATACATAGAGTCTGGAACCAACAGGACCCTGAACAGCTTCTACCCCCAAGTCATAAGACTGCTAAATAGTTAACCAATATCTACAATGGACTATCTGCATTGACACTTTTTGCACTAACTCTTTTGACTGCTCACATATGCTGCTGTTACTGTTTTATCCATCCTGTTGCCTAGTAACTTTATCCCTAACTATGTGTACATATCTACCTCATACCCCTGCGCATTGACTCGGTACTGGTGCCAAGTTATCGTTACTCATTGTGTATTTATTCATGTTATTTCTGCATTGATGGGAAGGGCTCGTAAGTAAGCATTTCACTGTTAGTCTGCCCCTGTTTACGAATCATGTAACTAATACAAATTGATTTGAAATGTTAGTTTATTTTATTTTTTTATTTTTTTTCCCCTTAATTAACAGGAGATAAGTACAGCGTCCAGTTTAAGTTGCCTGACGTGTATGGAGTGTTCCAGTTCAAGGTGGACTATAACAGGCTAGGCTACACACACCTGTACTCCTCCACTCAGGTGAGGGAACTGTTACATTAAAACATGTTTTGTAATGGAAGGTACCTATCACCCTATAAGAAAACAACATAATATAGTCCTGAACTGTAAGAGGCTCATTTGCTAATGTATACATCCTCTCCATAGGTGTCGGTGCGACCCCTGCAGCACACCCAGTATGACCGCTTCATCCCCTCTGCGTTTCCTTACTATGCCAGTGTCTTCTCTATGATGGGAGGACTCTTTGTCTTCAGCATAGTCTTCCTTCACATGAAAGAAAAGGAGAAGTCAGACTAGGGTGATACATGTGTATTAGGGGAGGGCTGGTAGATAATGGGGGTGAAGGTTCTTGGTTGCTTAAATTGTCTGTCAGAACCTGCAAAAAGAGTTGACAATTGTAATTGTTGCTTCTATATTGGTTGTGGGGGCATTTAATTAGGGCTTTGCAGGCCAACTTACTCAGCTTTTGTACAAAAAAAAAAAAACGTTCATGTATAAAATAATCACTTAAATTATCTGTGAGCATTCTAAAATTAAGTTGGGAATTGGATGTTGTTGCGTCCAGATCTCAATATCAGGTGAAGCACTTGTTTGGAAATATTCCATGAATTTGTTTTTTTCCCCCACCCACTTGTACGAGAATTAAAAACACATTGATATGGAAATGCACTGAATATTTTAGTTGTCTTATAAAATCTGTTTCTGTGGTAAGCCTAACATATTTTAAACTACTAGAAAGTTAAACAAGTCCTTGAAAGCTACAATAAAATGTTGACATGACATTAGTCGATAACATATCCTGTAGCAGGACAGGGCAGAACATATATTACATTTTTTTGCGAAAATATATCCGTTCCCACATCTGTCTACAACAATTTTGTTGGTGTGTCACGAGCTCATTGACAGGCGGTTAGTGACGTAGAACTTGGAATCGCTAGCTGCTGAGCTTATCATTGTCAAGAACTTATTCCTCCACTAGACTAAACATTGGGCCTGAACTTGCTCATGGTCTCGCAATTTCACAATGATAAGTTTATCTAAAGTAAAAGTAAGTTTGAAGAAGTGTATATATTAAAGGACAATTCTGATATTAAAATACTGGGTAGCTAGCTACACCGAAACTGTACGCAACCTATGACAGCGGGAGATTCATTCTCTAGCGCTAAGGTAACGCGTTGGCTAGATAGCTAGCAAGCTAACTTGTTAGCCAGTTTAGTTGAATAGTCATTCGAAGCGTTTCCGAGGCTAGTATTGAGACCGTAGCTAGCTAACGTCAGCTAGGAAACTAGTCAACGTTAGTAGCTAGCACTTGCCACTGTCTTGTGTGCTAGTTTAACTACGGAAACGTTAATACGGTAACGTTATCGTTACCTAGCCAGCTGCTTGCTTGATGGTTTATGTTGTGTGCTAGCCAATTACTGTACCAGCATTAAATAATAATGGCTAGCTAGCTTAGCTATCAGTTGTCTAGCTTTGAGAACATCAACAGACCACATCGAGACTTCTGTGAATCAGCTGACAGCTGCAGGCAGCCAAGGAGACCAGTGATGGATCAACTTAAAGTCAAGGACCGAATATTGGAAAACATTTCTTTGTCTGTCAAGAAGGTAAGTTTGATATTATGTCTCGTAAGCACACATTCTTCATGCTAGCATGATTAGCTAACTTGTTTGAAGACTAAACATGAGTATTACCCTAAGTTACGTAGCAGGCGTAAAAATAAACGCATGCTAGGATAAGTAGGCCTGGTTCATGAAAGAAAACAGTTGATGACTGTAAGGTCCTTGAACATTGTTTAGTTAGCTAACAAATATGGATTAAGTATATCAACATGGGTGTTTTGTTTACTAGCTAACGTCACTAGTATTGTATTGGTTGGTCGAGACATTCAATGTCTGGTGAAAACTATGCCGCATATCGATACTGTCACGTAATAAACTTGCTTTTAAAATTCTTTGTCATGGTCGAATCAGCAACCCTTGGGTAGCTAGCTAGGTCTATTTGAAGGACAACATATTGTTGCTAATTTTCCAAACACATTTCAATAAACTTGCTTCAGATTAACATGAGTACTGTGAAAACATTTACATTCAGTATTTGACTTCTAGGTGTCTTCATAAATTAGGCTGAACCCTGTTTGAATGTTGACATTCACCCTTTGCATAAACCTGTGCAGTGTGGTAACATTGAGTCCCTTCCTTCCAAAGTATTTGTGCTGTGCCAGACTACCACTGCTTTATAGACCTTGCCTGATATGATATTCAAATCATCTTCTGCCTATATTTGGTTAATTCCTGTCCCCAGTCTGTCTCGTGGTCACGTTACCATCAGGGGACTGGAATTTATTACATTTCTACATTCCAGTATATTCAGTCAGTGCTGTTTAACTGGTCATTTCTGAGGTGACGCACAAAAGTCTGATTAATTTAAGTTAGTCATGGTAATACCATTTAGGGGATCAGATATACTGTAGCATTTAACCAATTTCAGGCTCCATACTTCCATCAAAGCCTATACTGTATCCTCAGACAGACGTTGCACAATCATGCTTGTCAGCTGTCAATATTTGATGCATGGCGTACTCCTCTCAGGGTCTCATGACTAGGGAAGAAATCACCATATTTCTAGTTTGGCTGTGGGCCTACTCACATCAATCAGTTCCACCTGTTTTGTGCACTGACTGCAGTTGCAGAGTTACTTTGCTGCCTGTGAAGATGAAACCCCAGCCATTCGGAATCACGACCGGGTCCTACAGCGGCTGTGTGAGCACCTCGACCATGCACTGCTCTATGGGTAAGGAGACTGAGAGAGACCAATCTTCTCAGTACTTTGATACATCCTAACTCTGACATTGTCTGTGATTGTACGTTTTGAACTATGTTCTTCAACTCTCCTGTTTTGTGCATTGCAGGCTGCAGGATATCTCCTCAGGTTATTGGGTCCTGGTTCTACACTTCACCCGCAGGGAAGCGGTCCGGCAGATAGACGAGCTCCAGCACATAGCAACCAACCTTGGGCGAAGTAAGAACACAATAATTTTCACCACATCTTACGCACACATTCACATCAGTCTTGTGGGCAACTTAAGAGACAAACATTTCATAGTAGTAAACACGAATACATGCCATTTCTGTAAATAAATTCATACACTCCCATTTACTGTCATAATGTGAATGACATTTGTTAGTGGTTTGGCAAATGTAAGTTCCTCTTGTGTCACATGCCAGAAATGTAGCACAAGACTGCTGTTATTTGAGGTCAGGATTACAGTAATTACCACTGTGGTTTGCACATGTTTGTTTCTCTTTTTACAGAGGGGTTTCTTTGTAGGTATACTTGTTTGACTTATTTGCAAGTTCAGACAGGAAAGAAAGAATAGAGGGTGCTTGTAAAAATGATCTACTTATACCCATGTCCCTCGTACTGAGCAATTATTTTTCTGTTGTGTTTCTGTGCAGGTCGTGCCTGGTTATACCTAGCACTGAGTGAGAGCTCCTTAGAAAGCTACCTCCGTCTCTTCCAAGAGAACCAAGGATTGCTGCAGAAGTATTACTTCAAGTGAGTCTTCTGACCTAAAGAGCATCATATTATTCCTTTTGACTAATGCGTGTAGCTAGTCTCCTTATTGTAAATACACCATTTGCTTTGAATCTCTCCCCCAGAAATGCATTGGTATGCAGCCATGATCACCTCACGCTCTTTCTCACTTTGGTGTCGGGACTGGAGTTCATTCGCTTTGATCTGGAGTTGGTCAGTATTAAACCGTTGTTTGAAACCATTAGAATTCACATCAATACCCCTAATTTACAAAAGTCCAACAGTTCAATGTTCAGGCTTTATTGTAACAAAAGAAGGTACAACTTGGCTTAACCAAAGAATGTAAACAGAGTACATGGTTGGTGCGTAAAACCCAATAAATAATTCAGTCAATAAAGAGACATGTATAATGTAATATCAACAACACTCTCAAACCTCCATTGTTTTGTTTTCTGGGTGTTAGGATGTCCCCTACTTGGACGTGGCCCCCTACATGCCGGAGTACTACAAGCCCCATAACCTTCTGGACTTTGAGGAGCGTCTCCCAAGCTCAGACAGCCTGTCCCTGCACTCTTTCACCTCCACCAACCTGGAATGGGATGACAGCGCCATCGCCCCGTCCAGTGAAGGTCAGGGGCTCCACCTTCCTCTTTCTTGCTTTCTCTTTCTTGCTTTCTCTTTCTCTACCTTGGTTTCAGTCTCCACCCACTCCGTGTTATGCGGTCCATTAGCCTAATTCATAGGCCGGTGTGTCGAGTAATGGGGTGTTGAAGCTGATGTTGGATCGATCAGGTTAACCCGTTCATGGGTTATTACGTAGAAATAATAGTCTAGTGCTCACATTGAAGGGATTTTCATTGAGCACCCAACACAGTATGGTGTGAATGTTCTCATACAGTATCTCTCATCACTTTCCACAAACCATCGAGTCTTAATTTTTTTTAATTGTAGTTTTCTGTCTGCCTTGCCATACCTGTGTCTGTTATCATCATATGTGTATCATATTTCTCTCATATGTCATGTTTTCAGTGTGTGCCATTGTCTCTTCTCTCTCAGGCCTTCCTGTTCTAATGTTGAGTCTTATCCCTCCTTTTTTAGATTATGATTTCGGTGACATCTTCCCCGTGTTGCAGCCAAGTGCAGACTGGGAAGGTGGGACATGGTTACCCGTCCCCTATCCTCCCTCCCTCTCTGTCTCCGTCCTCACCTCTCCTGCCACCCCCTTGCCCGTCTCACAGCATCATGCATGTCCGCCATCCCACTGTGTGTGCTGAATGCATGCTGGTCCTCTGTGTGTTTGTGTAGCCAGTGGTTTAATTGGAGTATCTTAATTGCAATATCAATACTGATAAAGAACAAGCAGCTAGCTAATGCTAAGAGGGAATGGTAGAGAAAGGAATCAAAGGGCTTTTGATTAATCTACTGCTAGTTTCTTGGGAAGTAGGCTAAATGGATTGGTAATGCTTTTACACTTCTCTTTGAAGACACTACTGAATCAAGCATCACTCCTTAATATTTATTTTTCCGTTATTTTACCAGGTAAGTTGACTGAGAACACGTTCTCATTTGCAGCAACGACCTGGGGAATAGTTACAGGGGAGAGGAGGGGGATGAATGAGCCAATTGTAAGCTGGGGATTATTAGGTGACCGTGATGGTTTGAGGGCCAGATTGGGAATTTAGCCAGGACACTGGGGTTAACACCCCTACTCTTACGATAAGTGCCATGGGATCTTTAATGACCTCAGAGAGTCAGGACACCCGTTTAACGTCCCATCCAAAAGACGGCACCCTACACAGGGCAGTGTCCCCAATCCCTGCCCTGGGGTATTGGGATATATTTTTTTTAGACCAGAGGAAAGAGTGCCTCCTACTGGCCCTCCAACACCACTTCCAGCAGCATCTGGTCTCCCATCCAGGACCAACCCTGCTTAGCTTCAGAAGCAAGCCAGCAGTGGTATGCAGGGTGGTATGCTGCTGGCAAATATCATTACATTTGTAGAGTACAACAGGAGGAATATCATAATGATGCCTAGATGTTAACATTTTTTATGTATATATAATTTTAGGGGCATTTTGTGCTCAACTTTATGCAATAAATTATGATGTGGCACTATTGCCAACATTTAATACGATTTATGGCCAGGTAAGTTATTTTCTAAGTAGAAATGTCTATGCACTGGTGAATTGTTAGACGTTGACGATCATGTTTTAATGAATCACGCAACATGTTTCTCTTTGAAGATGTGATCCTAAAGCTAATGCAGCATTGATGTGGAATATTACTAATGAGAGCTGCATTGCCTAATGAAATGGTACTCACTCTGTCTGGTATCTACTGGCATATATGTGGAATATTCTCTCTTTCTCTTTGTGGAAACATTGGAATGCATGTATTTGGTCTAGGTTTAACCCAGCCTTTATAGCTTTTGTCACCAACATTAGCATGTGGCACTGCATTCATTCACTTGACATAGGCTAACTAGTTTAATTTAAGTATAATTTCTCCAAGCAAGTCCTGGTATGTTGCATTGATTGACTTCAACAATATCAATTAGGCACCTAATTTGAACAGATAATGAAACATCCTAAATCAATTTAATAAACACTTGTGCCCTTATGTATGCTTTATCAACTATATTGTACAGTAAGCTATGGTAGGATGGTTTAGCCAAGGCCTTTGTCGCTTATGTCTGTCTTTCTGCCTGTGTGACCTTCTCACCCCTGTCCCAGCCAAAGCACCAGTATCTATTCTCATTCATTTACACCCAGAGTGTGTTCAGTAGCCTGTGGCATACTGTACGTGTGACTGTTCGTCTATTCATTTGACTGTGTGTGTGTCCCTCCATAGAGGGTGACCTCACCGACCCAGTCAGCTGTCCTCGCTCAAATGCCTCAGACCCTCAGACGGTCTTCAGTGATTCTGTGATTCTCCGGGCAGCCGCTGCCGTCATCACAGTGAGGGGAACGCCGCCGCCACCGCCCCGCAGCCCCACCTTCAGACACAACCCCTTCAACGAGTACTCGGACACCAACACCTCGGCTGACATTACACCCGTCCACACAGCCAGCTGCCACCACGACACCAGGGACGACATGGAGAGCATCAGCAACGAGCTAGAGGTTATCAGGTACAGCACACACCCCGAACATTAGCCTCTGTGGCTTAAACTACATGGGAATTAGCCTAGTTAGGTGGTTATCCTTTTATGTTACCCATACTTTTCTCAGCCTCAACACAGAGCTTGGAGTTGTTGAATCCAATTGGCACATTATCACTTAATCTCGATGTCTGTAAGCTAAAGTTATCAGATCAACAAAGCCCTCGGACACCCGACAAGGCCCAAATCCCTGTCATTCGCATGAAGAAGAGACGGAAATATCGGGGACGTAGGTCGGGGTGCCTTGTCATTAGAGGCGGATTATCAACTAAACGTTGGATCCTTACAAGGCACCCCTACCCACTATTAGCCAACGTGCAATCATTTAAAAATAAATTGGATGAGCTCCAATCAAGACTATCCTACCAACGGGACATTAAAAACTGTAATAACTTATGTTTCAGTCGTGGCTGAACGACGACATAGATAACATACATCTAGCTGGGTTTTCAGTACATCGGCAAGATAGAACAGCTGCCTCCGGTAAGACAAGGGGTGGTGGTCAGTGTCTATTTGTAAATAACAGCTGGTGCACGAAGTACCAAGTACTTAATATTAAAGAAGTCTCGAGGTTTTGCTCGCCTGAGGTAGAGTATGTCATGATAAGCTGTAGACCACACTATTTACTGTAGACCACACTGTTTCATTTAACAGTTCATCTATATTTTTCGTAGCTGTCTATTTACCACCATAAACTGTTGCTGGCACTAAGACCACACTCAACAAGCTGTATAAGGCCATAAGCAAACAAGAAAATTCTAATCCAGAGGCGGCGCTCCTAGTGGCCAGGGACTTTAATGCAGGGAAACTAAAATCAGTTTTACCTAATTTCTACCAGCATGTTACATGTGCAACCAGAGAAAAATAAAAAAACTCTAGACCACCATTACTCCACACACAGAGACGCGTACAAAGCTCTCCCTCGCCCTCCATTTAGCAAATCTGACCATAATTATATCCTCCTGAAACCTATTTACAAGCAATAACTAAAACAAGAAGTACCAGTGACTCACTTAATACAGAAGTGGTCAAATGATGCAGATGCTAAACTACAGGACTGTTTTGCTAGCACAGACTAGGAATATGTTCTGGGATTCTTCCGATGACATTGAGGAGTACACCACATCAGTACACGATCCTCAACACAGAGGCCCATCAGGGGTGCGTGCTCAGTGTCCCCCTGTACTCCCTGTTCACCCATAATTGCATGGCCAAGCACGACTCCCAACACCAAGTTTGCAGCCGACACGACAGTGGTAGGCCTGATCACCGACAACGATGAGACAGCCTATAGGGAGGAGGTCAGAGACCTGGCAGTGTGGTGCCAGGATAAAAACCTCTCCCTCAACGTGATCAAGACAAAGGAGATGATTGTGGACTACAGGAAAAGGAGAACTGAGCACGTCCTCATTCTCATTGACATGGCTGTAGTGGAGTAGGTTGAGATCTTCAAGTTCCTTGGTGTCCACATCACCAATGAACTATCATGGTCCAAATATACCAAGACAGTCGAGAAGAGGGCACGACAACACCTATTCCTCCTCAGGAGACTGAGACTGAAAAGATGTGGCATGGGTCCTCAAATCCTCAAAAAGTTCTACAGCTGCACCATCGAGAGCATGGTTGCATCACTGTCTGGTATGGCAACTGCTCGGCTTCCGACCGGAATGCACTGCAGAGGGTAATGCGTACGCACAGTGCATTACTCGGGCCAAGCTTCCTGTCATCCAGGACCTTTATACCAGGCGGTGTCAGAGGAAGGCTCTAAAAATTGCCAAAGCCTCCAGCCACCCTAGTCAGGTACCGCATGGCAAGCGGTACCAGAGCGCCAAGTCTAGGTCCAAAAAGCTTCTACCCCTAAGCCATAAGACTCCTAAACAGCTAATCAAATGGCAACCCAGACTATTTGCATTGTTCCCTCCCCATTTGTACGCTGCTACTACTCTCTGTTTATTAGCTATGCATTTTCACTTTACCTCTACCTACATATTACCTCAAACAACCTGTGCCCCCACACATTGACTCTGTACCGGTACCCCCTGTATATAGCCTTGCTACTGTTGCTCTTTAATTATTTGTTATTTTTCCATTTTCTTTTTACTTCAGTTTATTTTAGTAAATACTTTCTTAACACTTATTTTTCTTAACTGCATTGTTGGTTAAGGCTTGTAAGTAAGCATTTCACTTAGGGATGCACGATTTATCGGTGAGCATATCGGAATCGGAAGATATTAGCTAAAAATGGCAACATCGGCATCGACCCGATGTCAAAGCTGACGTGCATCCCTATACAGCGTAGGTAGATGACCTAATGACGCCACAAAAAGTACAGGGCTACACAGAACAAAAGCAGAGAAATACTAAGCACACACTTCCAACAACTAAAGAAGTTCAAGTTGAGCAGTCATTTGAAAGAATAAGAACATTTCAGCGAGACAACTCAAAGTCGAATTCCATTTAACGCAAAGATAATGGAATTCATTGCCCTTGACAATCAACCGTTCTCTGTCGTGGATGATGTTGGCTTTCGTCGACTGGTCGGGCACCGGTACATAGTGGAGTTTGGAGTGTGACTGTTTGAGGTTGTGGACAGGTGTCTTTTATACTGATAACAAGTTCAAACAGGTGCCATTAATACAGGTAACGAGTGGAGGACAGGGGAGCCTCTTAAAGAAGGTCTGTGAGAGCCAGAAATTTTGCTTGTTTGTAGGTGACCAAATACTTATTTTTCACCATAATTTGCAAATACATTCCTTAAAAAATGTTTTCTCATTTTGTCTGTCATAGTTGAAGTGTACCTATGATGAAAATTACAGGCCTCTCATCTTTTTAAGTGGGAGAACTTGCACAATTGGTGGCTGACTAAATACTTTTTTGCCCCACTGTATATATATCCTACCCTGCCTTTCTAAGGTCTTCGAAAGCCAAGTCAACAAACAGATTACCGACCATTTCCAATCCCACCATACCTTCTCCGCTATGCAATCTGGTTTCAGAGCTGGTCATGGGTGCACCTCAGCCACGCCCAAGGTCCTAAACGATATCTTAATCGCCATCGATAAAAAACAATACTGTGCAGCTGTATTCATTGATCTGGCCAAGGCTTTCGACTCTGTCAATCACCACATCCTCATCGGCAGACTCGATAGCCTTGGTTTCTCAAATGATTGCCTCGCCTGGTTCACCAACTACTTCTCTGATAGAGTTCAGTGTGTCAAATCGTAGGGCCTGTTGTCCGGGCCTCTGGCAGTCTCTATGGGGGTGCGTCTGGGTTCAATTCTTGGACCGACTCTCTTCTCTGTATACATCAATGATGTCGCTCTTGCTGCTGGTGATTCTCTGATCCACCTCTAAGCAGACGACACCATTCTGTTTACTTCTGGCCCTTCTTTGGACACTGTGTTAACAACCCTCCAGACGAGCTTCAATGCCATACAACTCTCCTTCCGTGGCCTCCAATTGCTCTTAAATACAAGTTAAAACTAAATGCATGCTCTTCAAACCGATTGCTGCCTGCACCTGCCTGCCCATCCAACATCACTACTCTGGGCGGTTCTGACTTAGAATATGTGGATAACTACAAATACCTAGGTGTCTGGTTAGACTGTAAACTCTCCTTCCAGACTCACATCAAACATCTCCAATCCAAAGTTAAAACTAGAATTGGCTGCCAAACATACCCTTGTAAAACTGACCATCCTACCGATCCTCGACTTCGGCGATGTCATTTAGCAAATAGCCTCCAATACCCTACTCAATAAATTGGATACAGTCTATCACAGTGCCGTCAGTTTTGTCACCAAAGCCCCATATACTACCCACCACTGCGACCTGTACGCTCTCGTTGGCTGGCCCTTGCTTCATACTCGTCGCCAAACCCACTGGCTCCATGTCATCTACAAGACCCTGCTAGGTAAAGTCCCCCCTTATCTCAGCTCGCTGGTCACCATAGCAGCACCCACCTGTAGCACGCACTCCAGCAGGTATATCTCTCTGGTCACCCCCAAAACCAATTCTTCCTTTGGCCGCCTCTCCTTCCAGTCCTCTGCTGCCAATGACTGGAACGAACTACACAAATCTCTGAAACTGGAAACACTTATCTCTCTCACTAGCTTTAAGCACCAGCTGTCAGAGCAGCTCACAGATTACTGCACCTGTACATAGCCCATCTATAATTTAGCCCAAACAACTACCTCTCCCCCTACTGTATTTATTTATTTATTTTGCTCCTTTGCACCCCCATTATTTCTATCTCTACTTTGCACATGTTTCCACTGCAAATCTACCATTCCAGTGTTTTACTTGCTATATTGTATTTACTTCGCCACCGTGGCTTTTTTTTTTGCCTTTACCTTATCTCACCTCATTTGCTCACATTGTATATAGACTTATTTTTCTACTCTGTTATTGACTGTATGTTTGTTTCTTGGGGGAGGCTCACAGGGAGTATGGCTACGCCAGGTAGGAGACCTGCGCAAACTTCCTGTGCTTACCGGGGGGCTAGAGAGACCGGGCAGGCACCGTGTTATGCTGTGGTGCGCACGGTGTCTCCAGTGCGGGTGCATAGCCCGGTGCGTTACATACCAGCTCCTCGTATCGGCCGGGCTAGAGTGGGCATCGAGCCAGGTAAGGTTGGGCAGGCTCGGTGCTCAAGAGCTCCAGTGCGCCTGCACGCTCCGGTCAATCCAGTACCACCTCCACGCATCAACCCTCCGGTGGCAGCTCCCCGCACCAGGCTTCCTGTGCGTGTCCTCGGCCCAGTACCACCAGTGCCAGCACCACGCATCAGGCCTACAGTGCGCCTCGCCTGTCCAGCGCTGCCAGAGCCTTCCTCCTCTCCAGCGCTGTCGGAGTCTCATGCCTGTTTAGCGCTGTCGGAGCCTTCCTCCTCTCCAGCGCTGCCGGAGTCTCCCGCCTGTTTAGCGCTGTCAGAGCCTTTCTCCTCTCCAGCGCTGCCGGAGTCTCCCGCCTGTTTAGCGCTGCCTGAGCCTTCCTCCTCTCCAGCGCTGCTGGAGTCTCCTGCCTGTTCAGCGCTGTCAGTCTGTAAGGAGCAGCCAGAGCTGTCAGTCTGTAAGGAGCAGCCAGAGCTGCCAGTCTGCAAGGAGCTGCCAGTCTGCAAGGAGCTGCCAGTCTGCAAGGAGCTGCCAGAGCTGCCAGTCTGCAAGGAGCCGCCAGAGCTGCCAGTCTGCAAAGAGCTGCCAGTCTGCAAGAAGCCGCCAGTGCTGCCAGTCTGCAAGAAGCCGCCAGTGCTGCCAGTCTGCAAGAAGCCGCCAGTGCTGCCAGTCTGCAAGAAGCCGCCAGTGCTGCCAGTCTGCAAGAAGCCGCCAGTGCTGCCAGTCTGCAAGAAGCCGCCGGTCAGCATGGAGCAGCCAGAGCCGCCGGTCAGCATGGAGCAGCCAGAGCCGCCGGTCAGCATGGAGCAGCCAGAGCCGCCGGTCAGCATGGAGCAGCCAGAGCCGCCGGTCAGCATGGAGCTGCCAGAGCCGCCGGTCAGCATGGAGCAGCCAGAGCCGCCGGTCAGCATGGAGCAGCCAGAGCCGCCGGTCAGCATGGAGCAGCCAGAGCCGCCGGTCTGCCAGGATCCGCCAGTCAGCCAGGATCTTCCAGATCCGCTAGGATCCACCATTCAGCCAGGATCCGCCAGTCAGCCAGAATCTACCAGAACTGCCAGTCAGCCAGGATCTGCCAGTGCCATTTACCTGCCTGAGCTTCCTCTCATTGCCGAGCTTCCTCTCATTGCCGAGCTTCCTATCATTGCCGAGCTTCCTCTCATTGCCGAGCTTCCTCTCAGTGCCGAGCTTCCTCTCAGTGCCGAGCTTCCTCTCAGTGCCGAGCTTCCTCTCAGTGCCGAGCTGCCCCTCAGTGCCGAGCTGCCCCTCAGTGCCGAGCTGCCCCTCAGTGCCGAGCTGCCCCTCAGTCCCGAGCTGCCCCTCAGTCCAGTGGGGACCTTGGTGAGGGTTACTAGGCCAAGGTCGGCGGCGAGGGTCGCCAATCAAAGGACGCGATACAAGGGGACTAAGACTTTGTTGGAGTGGGGTCCACGTCCCGCGCCGGAGCCGCCACCGTGGACAGACGCCCACCCGGACCCTCCCCTATGGATTTAGGTGTGCGGCCGGGAGTCCGCACCTTGGGGGGGGGGGGGGGGTTCTGTCACGCCCTAGTCTTATTATTATTTTGGTCAGGCCATGGGTTTATTATGTGGTGTGTTTTATCTTTTTTATTTTTTTTGTAGGTATTGGGATTGTATTATAGTAGGGTTATCTAGTATAGTCTATGGCTGTCTGGAGTGGTTCTCAATCAGAGGCAGGTGTTTATCGTTGTCTCTGATTGGGAACCATATTTAGGCAGCCATATTCTTTGAGTGTTTCGTGGGTGATTGTTCCTGTCTCTGTGTTAGTTTGCACCAGTATAGGCTGTTTCGGTTTTCGCGTTACGTTTCTTGTTTTGAATTGTTCGTGTTTATTCGTTATTAAACATGTATCAAAATTACCACGCTGCATGTTGGTCCGCCTCTCTTTCGATAGAAGAAAACCGTAACACATACTCCTAGCTCCAAACACCTGACTCGAGAAATAAGCTGATCAACTACGTATGCAGCAGACGTGATACCCTCTGTCGTGGCATTTAAACGTCTGCTCAACAAAACTGCCGACACAGACCGTGGGGTTAAAACTTACAAAGTACTCGAGGCTGTGAACAAGCGATTCGGTGCCATTCTCTCTAAGCCTCTACTGTGTCGCCACCATGCTTGTGTGTGTGTGTGTGTGTGTGTGTGTGTGTGTGTGTGTGTGTGTTTATGACCTTTTTTATTTAACTAGGCGAGTCAGTTAAGAACAATTTCTTATTTACAATGACGGCCTACCCTGGCCAAACCCGGACGATGCTGGGCCAATTGTGCGCCGACCTACGAGACTCCCAACCACGGCCGGATGTGATACAGTCTGGATTCGAACCAGGGACTGTAGTGAGCTTTTTTCCCTGAGATGCAGTGCCTTAGTCCGCTGTGTGTGTGAGAACTTTTTAACTGTACTAGAATGCTTAAAAGGCCGCAAAAATCTTTCATATCTGTTATTGGTATCGCTTTTTGGGGGGCAAGGAAAATATGCGTATCGGCTAAAAATGCCATATCAGTGCATCCCAAATTTCACTGTCAGGTTGTATTTGGCTCATGTGACAAATAAATATTTGATTTGTTTTATTGGCACACACATACAGGTCAGCAAGCCTTGTAGCTCTATGGCTTGGAAAATGTGATTTGTTAATTTATACAATGGGCCCAGGAAGAGTACACATGAACTACCCATTATGACGTGGTTGTTTCTTTTCCACCAGGATGGCCAGACGAAGGAAGCCATCCAAGAAGCGCTGTAGCGTGAAAAGCTCCACAGTGAGCGGTGACCAGAACAATGTGGCCTTCGAGCAGGCGGAGGCAGACAATAGAGCCCCGGCTGGATGTGAGGGACCAGAAGGAGACACCTGGAGCCCCACTGTGGGGTTGCCGCAGGGCTCAGGGGGGGCCGAGACGGCGAGGAGGAGCAGCAGGAGGGAGACAGGGGAGGAGGAAGAGTCAGAGGGCCTCCTGCGGCTGCCGGAGATGACAGACACCTCCATGGACAGCGTTGGCCAGCCCCTACGTGACGTCATGGACCGGCTCAACGGTGCTCTGGATGGGGAGAAGACCTGGGGGCGACCAGCTGGAGAGGAAGAAGAAGAAGAGGAGGGGGTGAAAACCCAGCAGAGTTCCCTCCCCAGAAGGCCCTCCTCCACCAGCCTTGAAGCCAACCCGCAGCCCCCGGGGCAGCAGCCCTTTCGAGGGGATTCGATGGGTGAGCCGCCTGACCCGGAAGCCAGGGACCCCCCCCTGCTGCGCCCTGCTCTGGCCCCGAGTCCCAACTTCCTGCAGGCCCCCCCGGCTCCTGCAGACTTTTACTGCTTTACCCCCCACAGTCCAGATGCTGCTGCCCTGCGTAGTGGCCACCATGACACTGCAGGGCATGGCCAGTCACAGGCTCTTCTTGGTGGCCATGAAGTTGAGGCAGAGGCACCGCCAGGACAGGACCCCTCCCTAGAGGAGGAAGAGCATGATGAGGAGGAAAAGGATGAGGCAGTAATGGTTGAGAATGGATTGGCTGCTGGAGAAACTGAAGAGGAGACGGAAGAGGACAGGCTCAGTCCAACGGAAAACTCTCATCCTGCAGAATTTAAGTGAGTTGAGGGTTACTTAACACAATTTTAGGTGAACCATGAATGAAACCTTTTTTTTCATGGTGCAATATGTCAAATATAGCTTTCTGGTTTCGAATTTAGATTTCTGGTTTCTAAAATGTTTTAATGTCCGTCTGATTTCAGGTTGTGACATAACAAGCAATGTATAGTGTAGAGAATCATTGTACCATCTAAACCGCTAAGAAAAACATTTTTAATAACCAGAAATATAGTTTTATAATATTGCTGTATGAAGCTGATATGAGTAAAATGAAACTTACGGAGGAGGGGAAGCAATCATAATGAAAGATGTATAATTCACATTTCTATCTGAAATCAGTCAGGTCGCACACCAAATTACACAATGGACCTTTTTAAGTATATCTTTTTTGGCAATACTTTAGCCACAGTGGTGTGCTGATTCTGTGTGGCCGTTTCAGGGTGGACAACAATCACCTGCTGCTGCTCATGATCCACGTCTTCAGAGAGAATGAGGAGCAGCTCTTCAAGGTAAGCCTCTGTTTCACTGTGGTATATTATGTTGGGGGGGGGGGGGCATACATTATGATAATTTGAGCATTTATCATTGGATTTAAACCCTCCCTGTCATGGATTTAACAATATTAGATGCTTCCCTCCAATCCAAAGCATTTAAATCCTTAAAAGGGAGTGTGCACACTAGGAGAAGCATTGAGAATCGGGACGCTGCCACAACCATGTCCATTCTGAATACATAACTGGGGAAAAATTATTCAAATGTATTGGTGAATAAACAAGTACTATTAGTATGCTTTGCAGTGTATATTTAGAGTTTATATGAACCTTTTTTTAACTAGGCAAGTCGGTTAAGAACAAATTATTGTTTACAATGACGGCCAAACCCTAACCCGGATGACGCTGGGCCAGTTGTGCGCCACCCTATGGGACTCCCAATCATGGCCGGTTGTGATACAGCCTGGATTCGAACCAGGGTCTGCAGTGACGCCTCTAGCACTGAGATGCAGTGCCTTAGACCGCTGTGCCACTCGGGAGCGGTGCAGTCCTGAGTGTTTAGTTCTGTCTGTTCCCAGATGGTGAGGATGAGCACGGGTCACATGGAGGGGGACTTGCAGCCTCTCTACCTGCTGCTGACTGACTGTTACATCTACCTGCTGAGGAAAGGTGAGGGTTTACTGCTCATCACGCTCTCAGATACTCTCTTTCTTACTGTTTCTATCTATCTCTCGCTCTCTCTGTCTCTCTGTCTTTGTGTGATGGTCATTACATTTATATTTAATGGCTGCCTTTGACTTTGCTTGTCATGCTCTATCCTATCTATCTACAGTGCATATGGAAACTATTCAGACCACTTGACTTTTACACATTTTGTGACATTACAGCCTTATTCTAAAATTGATTAAATACATTTTTTTTCTCATCAATCTACACAATACCCCATAATGAAAAACGTTTTTTAGAAAATTTGCAGAATGTATTAAAAATAAGAAACAGAAATACCTTATTTACACAAGTATTCAGACCCTTTGCTATGAGACTCAAAATTGAGTTCAGGTGCATCCTGTTTCCATTGATCATCCTTGGTGTTTCTACAACTTGATTGGAGTCCACCTGTGGTAAATTTAATTGATTGGACATGATTTGGGAAGGCACACCTGTCTATTTAAGTTCCCACTTTTGACAGTGCATGTCAGAGCAAAAACCAAGCCATGAGGTCAAAGGAATTGTCCGTAGAGCTTCAAGACAGGATTCTGTTGAGGGACAGATCTGGGGAAGGGTACCAAAACATTTCTACACGATTGAAGGTCCCCAAAAACACAGTGACCATCATTCTTAAATTGAAGATGTTTGGAAACACCAAGACACTGGCTAGAGCTGGCGGCCCAGCCATACTGACCAATCGGGGAGAAAGACCTTGTTCAGGGAGGTGACCAAGAACCCAATGGTTACTCTGACAGAGCTCCAGAGTTCCTCTGTGGAGATGGGAGAATCTTCCAGAAGGACAACCATCTGCAGCACTCCACCAGTCAGGCCTTTATGGTAGAGTGGCCAGATGGAAGCCACTCCTCAGTAAAAGACACCTGACAGCCCACTTGGAGTTTGCCAAAAGGCACTTAAAAGACCCTCAGACCATGAGAAACAAGATTCTCTGGTCTGATGAAACCAAGATTAAACTCTTTGGCCTGAATGCCAAGCATCACGTCTAGAGGAAACCTGGCATCATCCCTAGGGTGAAGAATTGTGGTGGCAGCATCATGCTGTGGGGATGTTTTTCAGCGGCAGGGACTGGGAGACTAGTCAGGGTTGAGGGAAAGATGAACAGAGCAAATACAGAGAGCTCCTTAATGAAAACCTGTTCCAGAGCGCTCAGGACCTCAGGCTGGGGCAAAGGTTCCTTCCAACAAGACAACGACCCTAAGCACACATCCAAGACAACGCAGGAGTGGCTTCGGGACAAGTCTCTTATTGTCCTTGAGTGGCCCAGCCTGAGCCCACACTTGAACCTGATCTAACATCTCTGGAGAGAACTGAAGATGGCTGTGCAGCAACGCTCCCCATGAAACCTGACACAGCTTGAGAGGATCTGCAGAGAAGAATGGGAGAAACTTCCCAAATACAGGTGTGCCAAGAACACTCAAGGCTGTAATTGCAACAAAGTACTGAGTACTTTCCAAATGCACTGTAGATAGATAGGACAGAGCGTGACAAGCAATGTCAAAAGGCAGCCATTAAATATAAATATTTTGCTCTGACTTGTGTAAATGTGATATTTCAGTAGTTTTTGCTTTGTCATTATGGGGTATTGTAATCAATTTTAGAATTAGGCTGTAACGTAACAAGATGTGGAAAAAGTCAAGGGGTCTGAATACTTTCCGAATGCACTGTAGCTGTCTGTCTGTTCATCCCACACTTAAACACTCTCTCTCTCTCTTGCTCTTTCAGGTGCAGCGGAAAAGCCCTATACAGTAGAGGATGCCATCTCTTACAATGAGTTGGACTTTGTCTCTGTAAGTTGTCTATACTGCTGGGATATGTTGTCTAGTGTCAGGATTGTCTGTGAATTGTTTCTTGTAATGTCGAATGGCTGCAAGGACACAATACTTTTTCTTCAAGTTTTAGCTTTAGGGTTGTCTTGGTCAATGTTTAGCTTCAGGGTCACAGTGTCACAATGTTCATGAGGTCAGATGGTTCATGATGAGTTTACTAGATTCGCGTTGTTCCAGTCATTGTTTATGGGAATTCCAAGATGGCCGGCAATCTTGCAACCAATTTGAAAACTGTTGACTGTGACTTTCTGTCATTCAAATGTTCAAATGCAAATTGTAGTAGATCCTTCATAGACATATGTGCAGCGGTAGCAATTTACCAAAAGTAAAATCCCAACGCTTAGTTTATGGACTAGAGTCTTGTAATGAGTTTCATTTTCCAAATAGTGTTGATGCCACCATATCATTTTATGAAGTACTTTGGACTGTATGAGGGAAGTGCATGAAAGATGCCTTGAAGGGATACTTTGGGATTTTGGCTATGAGGGCCTTTTATTTACTTCCCCAGAGTCCGATGAACTGACTCTGGGGAAGTGACTGGAAGTCTAAAAAAATGAAAAGATTACTTTTATATTGCACATTGCCTCCACCTAAAAAGCTGATGGACAGAAGAAGGGAAAACGACAAGAAGGAAATTATTGTCAATGTCCAGTCCACTAAGTTGTGCTGTGTTATTGTCCCTGTCCGTCTCTCAGGTGGGCTTGGACCAGCAGACATTCCTGCTGGTGTGCACCAACAGAAGACGGCAGTTCCTCCTGGACACGGCCGACTCATCGCTTACTGTGTGAGTGCCTCCTCTAATCTGCTCTCCCTCCTTCTCCCTGGCGTCATCTCCACAGTCTAAAATGGCTTCCTCTCCCCATCTCCTTTCCTCCATCTGTGCTAATTCTAAAGGACTGGACTGTGGAAAGCAACTTCCTAGTTGGCATGCTCTCGCTTATGTTTCCATATCAGTACGAATGAAGGAGAAGAGAAGCAGAATAAGTTACTCTTTATCCCTCCCCCTCTCTTCTAACCCACCATCCTCTTTTTTCTTTCTTTCTCTCTCTTCCCCAGATGTTTTTTGGCAGCCCTGACGTCGGCCATGATAAAGGGGTGCAGGGAGCCCCCCTACCCCTCTGTGCTGACTGACGCCACCATGGAGAAACTGGCCCTCACCAAGTTTGTCTCCCAGGAGTCCCACTGTGAGGTGAGGACCACCAATTTTTGCTGTCTCACTTAGCTGGGCCTGCACACATCCTTCATTTCTAAAATATACAAATAAAGACATTTCATTTTGAAAGAATGCCTGTATACTGATTTTATGCTCTCATGAAATGAAGTCTTATTTTGATTGGAATCACATTACAATACACACTTAACTCTCATCAATCATGGATCTGATGGAGTGGTTATAGGCATAGCTATGACTAGCCACAGACATCACCAACTCAATCAGTATGCTCAACACATGTACAACAATGTGTAATAGACAAGGGATACACTTGTGTAATGATGCGTTGTGTCTGTGTAGGTATCTCAAGTGATCATTCGCCTGTATTCTTTGATTCACTGGGAGGACCCCATGGATGTGACTCTGGCCACCCAGACAGCCCTGGTGGGCGCTGGGGACTCGTCCAGCACTAAAGAGGGCCCCCTACTCTACAGAGCATGCACCACCTACCTGGGCAAGGAGCTGTGGAAGAGCTGTTACCTCGTACTGAGGTATGTATTGGCAGTCATAGGCTTTTAGAGGAACAATATGCTGAAATCACTCTGCCATTGCCTGGTTGCTAAAGTTCTAAACTGATTGCCTAATTTCTGTTTATGTGATGAAACAAGCAGTGTAGAGAATCATTGTAACGTCTAAACCTCTGTGTAATATATTTTCAATAACCAAAAATATTGTATCTTTAGCTGTTTGAAGCTAGTGTACAAAATCGAAAGTAAAAAAAGACGCAAAAACAAAAGTTAAGGACGGTAAGCATAAACATAACACCCATAAAACAGATCTATCGCTTATAAGACTTTCAATGAGAATGACGGATCTATAACTCACATTTCTGTGTGAATTTGGTTGGGTTGCCCATAAAGCTACATATTGCACCTTTAATAAACCCATATAATAAGACATCATACAGGCTCGGAATTGCTTATAACAAGTAATAAAGCATTGTACCTGGATGCGTTTTCCAGGAAGTGTTACTGATATATCTGCCTTCTATTACGTTTGTTATAGAATGTAATGTGTAACTTTACTTGAACAGGTTGAAGCACAGCTACAGTAACACATTCCTGTTCTTATTTTAATGTAACTGCAATATTCAATGTAATAATATAATTATACATTTGCACATTTCATTGTGCTCAAAGCAAGATTATAAACTGGGTTGTTCAAGCCCTGGATGCTGATTGGCTGAAAGCCATGGTATATGAGGCCATATACCACGGGTATGAAGCAAAACTACTTATTTACTGTTCTAATTACATTGGTAACCTTTTTAAGATGGTAATAAGGCACCTCATGGGTTTGGGGGGCTAACAGCTTAGCCGTAGTATATTGTCCATATACCACACCCCCTTGAGCCTTATTGCTTAAATATATTTCAGTATGTGTTCCTCTTGTCCTTGTTCAGCAAAGGGGTTCTCTACCAGTATACAGAGAAGACTGATGGGACACCACTAATGTCCATCACTATGGGGTAAGGCATGCACGCCGTGTTACTGCTCATCCTCCAACATGTGTGTTGTGTCTGTTTATGAAGGGATTATTTCCACAAGGGAATGGATCTGTGCCTAGCGCTTTTATGGATCAAGTTGTTTGGACAAATGCACTGGGTTCAAACGTAGGTGATTGCACTTATTTTGCTGAATTTTCCAAAGTCATAATTTGATGACCCATAGTCGATACCCATAGTCGGGTATCTATCGCTATGAAAATATATATATTTTTTGTAAATAGTAGGCTATTGACTTTTCCTATTTTCATTGTTTGACCATCTTCTGTGTGCTCTCTCCCACCCTTCCTCGCTCTCTCAGGGGTGAGTACTGTGGAGGTTGCCGGCGCTCCAACAGCACAGAGCAGCCTCATGCCTTCCAGGTGATCCTGACAGAGCGGCCTCCTCTGGAGCTGAGCGCCGATAATGAGGGAGACATGGCCGACTGGATGCTGGTGCTCTGCCAGTCTGTCTCCAAAGGGGTGAGGGCATACACACACACGCTGCACTCTGACACACATGCACACTGCACCGTGAGAATAATGAGAGTGAGCATGGCTGACCATGCAGATTTTGCCATGCTATAGCCATGAGGGGAAGAAAACCCTACTAGATTAAAAACATATTTTTGCATGAACTGTCCCACACCATGTCATTCCCTATCTCCCAACATTGAGTTCAGTTCCTCCAGGTTCAATCAAAGATTCACTGCAGACAAGGGATCTTTCTCTGATTTTTAAATCAGAAATATGTTTGTTTTCATTTAGTTCATGGTTTTTCTACATAGAATTGTTGTTGTTTTTGTACCGTCTATGTCCAATCTTTTTTTATATAAACATTTCCGGGATAGAAAAAGGTTTTCAGTGTAAACTTAAACGATTAAAACGATATAAAGTATGTCGAAATCATAATGGACCTAATATACTTTTTCAAAAAGATCTTTGAGAACGAACAATATTTTTGTCATTGATTTTATGTTGAGTCACTCGGGATAGCATAAGCCATGGCAAAATTTGTAGAATTGCAGGAAATTAGCTTTAAAATAGCACATTTTCTCTCGGCCCCATGGAAAGATCTGAAAAATTGCAGGAAATTTGCTTTAAAAGATACATTTTGCAGCCAACAGGAGGGCATCTAAAACTGCATCATTGGCCACAACCCTGCCATGCCCACCACCTAAGCCAGATTTTGGTCCAGAAAAAAACCTGTCGTTTTAACAGTAGCTCTGAAGTACATAGGTTAAGTATATCTGTATTTTATCAATAAATTAGACTGGTTTCCCTATATCACCCCCCACCATAGCTGTTTTTATTCTTTAAACCTCCCTTCTGTCTTCAGGTGATCCCCCAGGGCGTGGCCCCCACACCGTGTATTCCTTGTTGCCTGGTGGTGACAGACAGGAAGCTGCTGACATGCCACCAGGACTGCCAGACTAGCTTCTTCCGCTCGCTGGGCGGAGCTGATCTCTCTGATGTCACTGCTGTCAGTCTGGAGGACGACAAAGAATACTGTGTTGTTGTGAGTCCCTTCACGCCTGCCTTGTCCTCACTTGCCTGTGCCCTCTAGTCTTTTCTCTTTGTCTCAATTAAAATTGAATTTGTTCTATTGAACATGCCACCACTATAAAAGCATTTTAATTATATGAAGAATCTTGTAGATCAGTGGTTCCCAAACTTTGTTTGTAGTCCCGTACCCCTTCAAACGTTCAACCTCCAGCTGTCTACCCCCTCTAGCACCAGGGTCAGCACACTTTCAAATGTTGTTTTTTTGCCATCATTGTAAGCCTGCCCCACACACACACACTGAGTTTTTGTCACAATTCGGCTCGTGTGAAGTCACAAGCTCTTATAGGACCAGGGCACAAATAATAATATAATAATAATCAATAATTTTGCTCTTTATTTAACCATCTTCCATATAAAACCTTATTTGTTAATCGAAAATTGTGAATAACTCACCACAGGTTAATGAGAAGGGTGTGCTTGAAATGATGCTCATAACTTTGCAATGTTGGGTTGTATTGGAGATAGTCTCAGTCTTATTTAATTTTCCGCACACAGTCTGTGCCTGTATTTAGTTTTCATGCTAGTGAGGGCCGAGAATACATACATACACCTTAGCCAAATACATTTAAACTGTTTTTCACAATTCCTGACATTTAATCCTAGTAAAAATTCCCTGTCTTAGCTCAGTTAGGATCACCACTTTATTTTAAGAATGAAATGTCAAAGATTTATTTCAGCTTTAATTTCTTTCATCACATTCCCAGTGGGTCAGAAGTTTACATACACTCAATTAGTATTTGGTAGCATTGCCTTTGTCTGTATTGCTCTTGCCATAATTATTATATTATTATTATTATCTCTGTATATAGGAGTTTGCAGTGGACAGGGCTCAGTTCCTGCCTCCCTGGGTGTTGTACTTCAGCGGATGTGAGGAGAGAGACCGCCTGCTGGAGGCGCTAGAGAGTGCCTGGAGAGACATTTTCCAGGTAAGGGAGAGAAGGATCGAAGAGGAAGGGGTTTGAGACAGGCAAGGATAACAGTAAAAAAGGATCAGCTCAATAACATGATTTCCCTGTGTCTCTGTCCCTCTCTTGCTCTCTTTGTCTCGCACTTTCTTTTCAACCCTCTTTTCTTGTGATCCAGGTGTGTCTGCCTCGTAGGAGGGTGTCAGAGCCGTCGGTGCAGAAGCATTGTGGCGAGGCCTTGGCTCTGATGAGGAGTGCCTGGCAGAGAAGTGACAGCCTGGCCCGGGGACGTGCCCAGAGAGAGCCCTGGTGCTGACAGACAGGTGGATGGACAGGCTTTCACTAACACTCCTATCTATTCCTACTCTACACATGGTCGTAGTCAATTTCATTCAAATGTTATCAATTCTGCAATTCTGCAATTCTGCAAAAAATATACCATTATTTTCTATGTGGATTTGTTCAATTGTCAAATTTAATTTCAACTGGGTGACTGAGTTTGAATGGAATTCACACCAAACCTGTTACATATAATTATGACAACAGCCATATAGATAGAGGGAAACGCACTCTCTGTTGTGTCTACATTATGAAGAGTATACGGTAAGTTAAGCATATGAGGATGTGTCTTCATGGGATGTTGCGAGACACAGCAGTTTGAATCTCCGTTCACACTCCTGGCCTTCACAAATATGTATGTAGGGCTGTGACAGTCATGGCATTTTGGATGACGGTTATTGGTCAGGCAAATGACTGGTCACTGTTTTAATCGTTTGAGTAGCAAAATGTTTTTTATATAATTTTTTTTTTAAACACTCATTTTCTCCTCTCCTTCGCTCCTTACTGCACGTGCTGCTGCTGCAGAGATGGGGTCATTGCCTAGGCAACTAAAGACTGTTGCTAAAACGTCTTGCTTCTTTCAGCAAGGAGCAACAAAGTTTCATCATGTTGTAAAGAGTCCATGTTACCTCTGAAAGGGACTCAACTGCACAATGCCTGTGGTCCTGTCTTCAGTCGGCTCATTCAATGTAAAAAATATATATATACATATTTTTTACTGTTATTTTATTTTCATCATTGTCTTCATCCGTAATCGTCAGTTACACAATTACACAGTAGTTGTGCCAGCCCTATATGTATGTATGTATGTATGTATGTATGTACGTTCTGCTTGACTTTCCTCTTCTCGTTGAGTCGGCCGTCAGGGGAGGAGGTGCACTCGTTATAGAATAAGACGTTCACTCACATATATGAGGTTCTTTTGAACCTTAACCAACACACTACATGTCTAGTGCGTATGTAAAACACGGTATAGTATTGAATTATAGTATTGTATTTTTATCAATCCTTACGCAAATGTACATTGCCCATCTCTCCATGAATCCAGACCTACATTGATTTAGTCTTTTATAGGTTTGTCTGTTGTCAAATACCTCAAACAAAACCCTTCTCTCCCATGCAAAGGTTGTGATAGTTATTCTTCAGTCACTTGAAGTGGCATACACTATTAGTTACAGCACTCATCTCTTGCCTTGGTCGGCCATCTTGGTTTACCATTGGGTTTTCCACCTTTTAGTAATGTCGGGTTGGATGGTCAAAGTTAATATTAAAGTATCAGAGCGGAGAATGGTCTCAACCTAGCATGGATACACTTTTAACAAAAAGGATGAGAGGAGAGAGTAACTTGCTGTTGAATGCGAGATTGCACATTGCTTTTGTGTTTCAGCCGTGGTGATTTTATTTGAGGGTATTGATAAGTTCATTGGGGTTCTGTGCGAAGTTCATGTTCAGTGCTGCTTTTAAATATAAGCACAAATGGGAGCAAATAGTTGTTCATTTGTAACACGACTTGTTATGCGAGTCTAATTGTATGCAATTTATAAAGGGGATATATTTGCTTTTATTTTGCGTGGTTTGTTCTAGTCATTTGGCACACACCTCTATCCTTTGAGGGGAGTGTCTGTCATTGCATTGTATGTGTTGCAAGTGGCCTGGTCAAGATGTGGGATATGTCAATGTTCTACAACAGGTGGAGGCATCAGTGCATCCCTACTTTATTGCACAACCTGTAGTTTTATTGCTCTGGAGACTCTGTTGCGCAATGACAGACCATTGCTTTTAGTCCAGTAGTTATAGTACAACCAGTCCATATGCATTAGTAAATAAATAAAAAGCAGTTTGACTAGAGATTACACTACTTTATTCATATGATTTGACATTGCATTAATCCAATTTACCCCTTACAATGTATCCCCCACATAATTAAATGCAAATCCTCACATTAATTTGTTTGATAATGTAGCTAATTATGTTATGTGAAAGTAAGATTTTTGTGTTACTGTTGACAAGAGGGGAATTTATCCAATGCCATGGCTATCCTGAAATTGCTCAAGGGCAGAGTGATGCTAAGACTTTAAAATGTATGCCAAACAAAAAACCAGTGATAGCAAAGTTAAACAAACCATACAACTCTGCACAAGGACTACTTTGAACTATTTCCACAGAACATTTGACAAAAACACATCTACTTGAACAGTAAATGTGTTTGTCAAATTTTCAATCAACATTTTTAAAAGTCGTCGTTATGGTTTGTTTAATTTTGCAATCAATTTTTTGTTCACCATAGATTTTTTTAAAGTGAAAAATCTTGAGTCTCAGGATCACTCTGTTACTGTGGAATTTACTTCAATCATCAGGAGAAGGTTTCTGGAGGCTTTCAGTTTAATTGCCTGTTGCTCCTAATAATCGCGTCCTTTTTCATTACCTTCATTTGATTGGTGATAATGACCTCAGGCCCTGTTTTGACCAAATAAAGTACTACTCTTGAATGTGGCCTTATACTGCTGCTGGCTTCTAATCGAACATGATTAAAAATCAGTGAAATTAATTTGCTGGGTTGTGAATACACAATGTGTGTGTTCCCTGTCCTCAAATTGCATTATAGTAATAGGCGTAATTACTAAACATTCTCTGCTTTGAGCATTTTAAGTGCCACGTGGTCTTGCCTCTATTCTACTGTTTCTGTAGGCGTGGGAAGCCGACATCCCAGAATTTTGCTTCTCAGGTTAGAAATGTTACAAATAATTTAAATGTAGTAGCCTAGATCCCATGCAGAAAAGACCCAACACCTCAAGCCAGAGAAACCATGTCCTACATTTTAGTTTCAACTGACTTCCGCTATTTTATATCCCTTTTATTTTGTTGGTACTTATCCCTTAGTTTTCTAAGCAGTGGAGTTAGAGAGCTCAATGGAAGTAAGAATGTTAAATTATGTTCTAGAGAAATGTACAATTGCGATACTTAAGTATTTGAAAGGTTTGTCAATATTTGATTGAGGAAAGGAAATATGAAGCATCTTGGATTCATATCCAGAGTTAAGTGAAGTTTGTCTTTATGAACAGTAATTTAAATGTTGGACATTGCTGGCCAATGGTGGATTACTTCTTTTGATTGACTACTTGTGAAAATAAAATTGTTTTTACGTTTGTTTTTATATCTATATATATTCTTCGTATTGTGTTTAGCTGTCTTTTTTTATTTGAAATGTATGAAACTAATGGGATTGCTCTATTGTATGATAACCTGTGATCATCACACTAAAACCTGCACGTATTTAGTGTTTTTATATTGCTAATAACGAATGTACAAAAAACCTTGTGAATAGAACAACATGAATAAAGAAATTCAAACCATAGCTTTTCAACAACTAGTCTTTGTTTTAATGACCTTAACACGGGTGTTCTAAGTTATTGAACAAAGTCCCTGCCGTCTGTGGATGCCTGGCTTGTAACTATGACTATGGAGAGTAAGGACTAGACTATTCTCTCAGCAGCCTTTTTTTGGTTTCCTGTTTTGCTTCGGTTTAATTTAGCTGTGTTTTTGTTTGGATTTTAGTTTCTTTGAAATTAATATAAGGCACCTTTTTTAGGGTCTTTGGAAGCGCTATCTAAATCCCATGTATCTATGTACCGGAATGTAACAGTTATTAACTGTGGTTACTACTAAAGCATTCTTGTGATCAACACCATGAGGGATACCATGTCCAGAAGCCCCCATAACCCCTTTGAACTTGTAGATCAGAAAAGATTGGATAGCTAAGGATAACAAATATGGCACTGAGCAGCTTGATACAAAACTTTGATACATTACAGATTGGGATCATTGTAGTTCTGAATGCAAAATAGCCTAATAATATGTGAAACAATCTTACAAGTCAGTTGCAAAGAGTGATTGGCATGTCTATGTCCTCAATTGTCGTTGTCTCCCCAATTGGCAAAGTATCAACGAGGATTGTACCCCAACACCAAAACCAGGATACAGTGGCTCTGAGAAGTCCTCTGACAAAAAACTATGGAGCAGAATCATGGAGGAGTCAGAGATGCTGTAAAAAGACAGAGTTCCTGCTTTGTGATCTAAATAAACCCCTATTCTAGGGGATGAGACCTTGGCAGTGATCTTGGTTTCAATGTTATCGTGCCATGCTGAGTAACTGGTGTCAGAGCACTGTAAGCTCCATGACTTTACATTGTACCCCAGGCCACACGCTAGTTCCCTGCCTCCCCTCTGAATGCTCTCATAGGTCACTCCAATGAACACTCCTTTGCCTCTCCAATCTGCCTCCCAGTAGTAACGGGCACCGGTCAAGCCCTCCCAGCACAGCACTTGTTCCCAGAAGTCAAAGGTCTTCGGGAGACGTGACCTGGTCCTGGATTGACCTCTGGACTTGACCAGAGTCACCTTGCGGTTCTGGTCAGAGAAGCACAAGTTGCGGTGTGCTGTATCAGTGTCTAGAGTGAGTTGAAAAGCATCTGAACAAAAAGAGACAACAGTCTTCACTGTTCAGGTTATTCTCGTTCACATTCCTTCTTGTTAAAACTAGCCTTACTGTACATACAAAGCCATAACTCTGTCACAATGACTCACAGTGTAAGAAGTCGGGTCTGGTCTTTGGAATTCCAAATGTGAAATCTCTGCTCACTGGAGAGACGAGTGTTAGTATTTTAGTTAACAGATTGGGCATTCGACTAGTTGTAGAGACACTACCTTAGGGTCCACATTTAATAATAACATTCATTAAATAATATTCTGCAACGAAAATAAGGATGCACTTACTGCTCCATGCTTTTTGCAATCGCACCGGTGGCATTGGCTGGCATTCAGAATGGGCTCTTCTCACTTGAAGAAAAAGTGGAAAATCCATTTCATTTTCATTTTTGGTGTGCAGGAAAAAGGACTATAGAGGCAAATATCTTACCTTGCCTGCCCTGAGGTTTGGTCATAGGTATTGGAGATTCCAAAATGTCCACATTTGCAACTGCAAAGAGGATCAAGAAATGCCCAAATAGGTTATTGTAAGTTTGTATTCTTGTATTATCTTTCCATTTAAACAGAACCCTCCTTCATTCACAGACTGAAGAAAATCTCACCGCTGCCACCAATTTCACATGTAAAACGTTTAAGTTACCTTACTAACCTGCTTGTTTAATCTTTTCTAAGAAGTCAACATTCATGTCCTTAAGCAGCTCCTTGAATTCAGTGATAATTGACATCACAGCTCCAAATGAATGTCTTTCACTGATAACACTAGGTTCACAATCCGGCAGCAGGCTGATGGGTTGCCACCTCTACAGAGACCAGAGAAGCATTAATCAATCCGTTTTTTTTTTTTCTTCTTTTGGTATAATTTCAGTTTTTGGTCTCATACCTTCCTTATTATGTACTGTTACGAAACCAATAACTGGCCTGCTAATATCGTTGCACTCACTAAGTCTAGGGGTCTTAGTTAACTGTCTGTAACCTAATTTGATGTGTGCATAAATGTGAGAAGTAAACGTGCGTGACGAGGTATTGAATGTACAGTCGTGGCCAAAAGTTTTGAGAATGACACAAATATACATTTTCACAAAGTCTGCTGCCTCAGTTTGAATGATGGCAATTTGCAAACACTCCAGAATGTTATGAAGAGTGATCAGATGAATTGCAATTAATTGCAAAGTCCCTCTTTGCCATGCAAATGAACGGAATCCCCAAAAAACATTTCCACTGAATTTCAGCCCTGCCACAAAAGGACCAGCTGACATCATGTCAGTGATTCTCTCGTTAACACAGGTGTGAGTGTTGACAAGGCTGGAGATCACTCTGTCATGCTGATTGAGTTCGAATAACAGACTGGACGCTTCAAAAGGAGGGTGGTGCTTGGAATCAATTCTTCCTCTGTCAACCATGGTTGCCTGCAAGGAAACACGTGCCGTCATCATTGCTTTGAACAAAAAGGGCCTTCACAGGCAAGGATATTGCTGCCAGTAAGATTGCACCTAAATCAACCATTTATCGGATCATCAAGAACTTCAAGGAGAGCGGTTCAATTGTTGTGAAGAAGGCTTCAGGGTGCCCAAGAAAGTCCAGCAAGCGCCAGGACCGTCTCCTAAAGTTGATTCAGCTGCGGGATTGGGGCACCACCAGTACAGAGCTTGCTCAGGAATGGCAGCAGGCAGATGTAAGTGCATCTGAACACAAAGGGAGGCAAAGACTTTTGGAGGATGGCCTGGTGTCAAGAAGGGCAGCAAAGAAGCCACTTCTCTCCAGGAAAAACATCAGGTACAGACTGATATTCTGCAAAAGGTACAGGGATTGGACTGCTGAGGACTGGGGTAAAGTAATTTTCTCTGATGAATCCCCTTTCCGATTCTTTGGGGGATCCGGAAAAAAAAGCTTGTCCCGAGAAGACAAGATAAGCGCTAACCATCAGTCCTGTGTCATGCCTACAGTAAAGCATCCTGAGACCATTCATGAGTGGGGTTGCTTCTCAGCCAAGGGAGTGGGCTCACTCACAATTTTGCCTAAGAACACAGCCATGAATAAAGAATGGTACCAACGCATCCTTCGAGAGCAACTTCTCTCAACCATCCAGGAACAGTTTGGTGACGAACAATGCCTGTTCCAGCACGAAGGAGCACCTTGCCATAAGGCAAAAGTGATAACTAAGTGGCTCGTGGAACAAAACATCAATATTTTGGGTCCGTGGCCAGGAAAATCCCCAGACCTTAATCCCATTGAGAACTTGTGGTCAATCCTCAAGAGGCAGGTGGACAAACAAAAACCCACAAATTCTGACAAACTCCAAGCATTGATTATGCAAGAATGGGCTGCCAAGTCAGAATATGGCCCAGAAATTAATTGACAGCATGCCAGGGCGGATTGCAGAGGTCTTGAAAAAGAAGAGTCAACACTGCAAATATTGACTCTTTGCATCAACTTCATGTAATTGTCAATAAAAGCCTTTGACGCGTATGAAATGCTTGTTACTATGGAATACTGTATAATTACATCTGACAAAATACCTAAAGACACTGAAGCAGCAAACTTCGTGGAAATTAATATTTGTGTCATTCTCAAAACTTTTAGCCATGACTGTATATGCACCCATGAGACTGCCACTTTACTTTAGGCCCAGGGCCAGCTCTTTCTTGACCTGTTGGTCGGTCAGTCCAAGCTGATTATTATTTGTTCAGATGGTGACGAAACATAAATATGTACAATATAATATGCCCATAGAACCAGCAGCCGCACAGCTTTTCCAGCTGGAAAACTGACTGAGGCTGTGTTTAGATGAGTGATGCAAAAACCATCATACAGTCAGCATGGGGGACAAGAAAACAAGAGAAGGTGGCGGCAAAAGCAAGCCAGCGTGACGGTACGCGTTGCTATGGTGATTTCCCTTAAACAGTGCAAATCAACACCCAGCAGAAAACAACGCTAAGGCAGATGTTGAAATATTTTAACTCCGGCGGCAACTCCCGTCTACCGTGGCTGCTGACGCCATTCACCGCCAGCCTCAACGGCATTTACCGTCATATTCTCATTGAAAACAATGTCATCCTGTTTGCTTTCTACCTTATACCATCTAAATGCAGCATTAATTGTGTGCACCTGTCAGCTTATAAAGACTTGGCTCAGCATTGAGACCCGGTTGGCACTACCACCTGGGGGATGGCATGTGTGTGTGTCCCAAATGGAAGTTACCTGGAGAAAGAGTATTCTGTCTTGTGTTTGGGCGAGTTTCTCCAGATCGCTGTTTCTCCTTTGCAGTGTTGTTATGTCCTGTCTCAGTCGTGTCTCTGCTCTTGCTGCCTGAGCAGCCAGAGTCTTCTCCCTATCTTTGATCGAGTCCCTCACCTCTGCTCTCCTCTTTTCTAGGGAGTGGATCAGCTCAACGAAGATCATGTCACTGACCTCCACTGCAGCTTGTGCAAATCCCTACAGGGAGTGGGAGTACAGTCAAACATGGGCTCTATTCCAATATCCACTCTACCATAGTACTACTTAGCAATGGTCCGGGCATGCATTCTAAGTGGTATGTTAGTATGAGAATGGGAACCTACATGTCATATTCTGTTTAGTCGACAGCATCCTAGTTGTTTAGTCAATAATTTTATGTCATCATCAAGGCTCTATTTTGGAACATAGGGTACGTTAATGAGGAGGACCATCCTCCTGCCTGGACGAGCCTCCACTGGCACAGCATGCCGAAGGGTGGCAAACTGAATGGTGGCTCAGTAATGTTAACTACTTTTTTGTAACTCACTTTAAGAGATCCCGCAGCCTCTCCCAGTTGTGTCAGCAGCTCCTCTTTCATCTGGAGTTTACTGTTGGATTTGATCTGTTCCACTGCCAACAGTGCCTTAAGGAACAAACCCATACATTTCAGTTAAGAAGGCCATAATAATTCTCACTCCAACATGCAATATGGTAGGCCACACTGACCTAAGAACAGTAGGTTTGAGTTAGAACTGTATTCAAAACATTGCATACTGTCCAACACCTACCACTCTCGTTCCAACAGATCATACTTTAATTTACTTTAAATGTTACACTTGTGCATATCTAGAGGTCTTGTTCATGGAGCTACTCACTGACAATATTTATCTAATTATCCACATACAAATGAAAACCCACCTGCTGCTTGACAATTGACAATTCGCTATGACCCCTTGCCGTTCCTCAAGTTATAAAGCGTTAACGTTAGTTGCTTACTGGACCTTGGCAATCTGTGTGAAATTTTAACTAGTTATAGTTAGCTAACAAACAAACTACTGTGAACAAATGTTTTCCCTCTACAGTATATGGTTAATTTTCAGAATGAGATAATTAGGTGAAAATTGGGCATTGCTTGTTATTAAACAAGTGTAGCTGGAGCTGGGCCTGGCTTAAGATGGATGTCACCATAGAGGTGAAAGGAACACCATAGACTTTCCCTCTTTCTCACTTTTTCAATACAGTGGATAAGAAGGGGTATGCCAGCTGTACTCTCTGCCTGAAAGAGATCAATTATTCCAACAAAGAATGCTGGCACATTGTAGAACAGATGTCCATAGGCAGAAAGTGTACAATGTAATAATTTGCAGTGTAGCCCAAAGATATTGCTTTTGTGTTGAACTTGACAGTAACACTTGGGTGTGAATGGGATTATTACATTTTTTACTCAGTGAACGTTATTTCTGCACACATGTAGTTTTGTGCACTTGATCGATGTCTAGTGGCCACTATTATAGAGCAAAAATAGAAAGTATATTTGTTTAATTCTATTTCTACTTAAAAAAAATATATATATATTCCCATAGTGCAATATTTAGATGCGTGTGGTCACAAGCGTTCTATTATAAAGAATGTCATGGCTAACTGCAATATTTGTGTATTGTTCTTTCTCAATTGCAGTAAAGTCTAGGCAACAAACAACATTGGATTGCTTTCTTTACATTTTTTTCAGCTGTGAGTTAGGTTCACATTAACCACTTTTTATTTTACACACAGACTGATCATGTAAATCATATTATTTTTAGTTTAATTAGTTAACCTGCATTTCCCCCAAGCAGGGATTTTTTGCATGTTTCAGTGACCTTTTTGGGCTCTCAGCAGTTTGCATCCCTGGTGCTTCTGTAACAGATGGTTATCCAGGTGGACTCTAAGGTGAGACTGGCAGTAGGACAGCTTACACCCCCGACGGGCCTTGACAGACTTTGCCTTCCTCCCAGCCTCTACACGAGTGCACACCACGTCTTCAGTCGAGCAAAGTAATCTACTTTAGCTTCTCCACCATCTTTTCCAGCATTGTGTTCTTAGTGTGGGGCACCTGCAGAATGTCTC
Source organism: Oncorhynchus mykiss (assembly GCF_013265735.2). Taxonomy (NCBI): domain Eukaryota; kingdom Metazoa; phylum Chordata; class Actinopteri; order Salmoniformes; family Salmonidae; genus Oncorhynchus; species Oncorhynchus mykiss. Next base: position 52,235,148 of record NC_048580.1, on the reverse strand, counting down.
TCGACAGTAAGGACAGAAGGAATCTTCGTTGCTGCTGCTGATACTACCACTCTCATCCAAGCATTTTCTGATGCAGTCGAGGCAGAAGTTGTGTCGACATGGAAGATGTCAGGGTGTTCAAACAGACTGGACAGCTGATGTCCTCCCTTGTCCACGGCTTAGAGACCATTTTGTCACAGTGTATACATTTTTTTATAAATAATGTTGTTTTATAACACCGGTTCAGCATGAAGTTTTGTGACTAATGTTACCTATCAGGAAGTGTAACATTCAGGACTCATGAGGGATGAACCAGTTTGAGACTTACTGGAAATAAGAGCTCCTTCTGACACGAGAATGCATGCAACACTTTTAGAATGCAGTTGTACGGTGTACGTTTTTGCTAGTTTCTTCATTGTTGTCTCGTGTTTGGTGTCATGGTAACTATAGAAAAGATGACCTCGTAGTTTTTTTTTAATGCGCACAAAGGATCTATCGTTCCTCCTTTTTTGTAAAAGCATGAGACCCAGCATGAGTGGCACTGACACTGTCTACCCCTCTCCCTATCCTCCCCCTATCCCTTTCTCAAGTCTAGAAGCTCACTTACAATATTTATCGAATGTCCTTTGGATATGAAAACCCACCTGTTTCTTGGCCTGTTCAGTCTCAGCGGAGACAGTTTCGTGGCTTTTGTGTTCCTCAACTGCACACAGAGAACAGATACACCTCCTCTCAAGTCTGCAGTACATGTCCAGCGGTTTGTCATGCTGGGGACACAGCTTCTCCAGTTGCAGCTCCTTGGCCACCACACCCACCAGAGTGTGCTTCTGTAACAGAAGGATATCCAGGTGGGCTCTAAGGTGAGACTGGCAGTAGGACAGCTTACACTCCCGACAGGACCTCACAGCCTTTGCCTTCCTCCTGGACCCTAGAAGAGTACACACGTCACACACCACGTCTTCAGGCCCATCGTACGGATACCCAGGAGAGGTATCGAGTAAAGTCATCTTTAGCTTCTCCACCATATTTTCCAGTATTGAGTTCTTAGTCAGTGTGGGGCGCAATCTGAATGTCTCTCGACAGTAAGGACAGCAGGAAACCGCGTTGCTTCTGCTGCTGATACTACCACTCTCATCCCAGCATTTTTTGATACAGTCCAGGCAGAAGTTGTGTCCACATGGAAGAGTTGTAGGCTCTGTTAGGGTGTTCAAACAGACTGGACAGCTAATTTCCTCCTTTGTCCACAGCTTAGAGGCCATTTCGTCCAAGTGTATAAAAAAAAAAATACTGTTGTTTTATAACACTGGTTCAGCATGAAGTTTTGTGACTAATGTTACCTATCAAGAAGTGTGGCAGCTTGTAACATTCAGAACTCCTGAGTGATGAACCAGTTTTAAACTTACTGGAAACAAGGAACTCCTTCTGACACATGAGAATGCACGCATCACTTTTAGAATGCAGTTGTACTGTGTAAGCTTTGGCTTGTTTCCTCATTCTTGGCTAGTGGTTGGTGTCATGTTTTAATGAGCACAAAGGATCTGTTGTTCCTCCTCTTGTAAAAGCAGGAGTCCCGGCATGAGTGGCATTGACACTGTCTCCCCTTCTCTCCTCCTCCCACCCCCCTCTCAAATCTAGAAGCTTCCTAGAAGCTCAGCTTTATAACCCCTCTCTGGCGATTGTTAATATTTCACACTACCCCAACCCCCTTCCACCTCTCTCTCTCTCTCCCTATGTTGTGACTGCGGTAATGGGGGAGGGGTAGAGATGAAAAGCAGCAGATGGAAAACAAAAACCAAGAAGCACGTGTGTTCTTCTGAATCAGAACATCTCTGCAGTTTTCAGGCATGAAAAATCTATCCCAATCCAACTAACAAAGCCCCACCCTGGTCCCTTATGTTAAGACCGTATCTATGTACTGGTGTATTGGCACATTTGGCAATACCGATAAGTGACTTGGCTGTGAGAGAGGTGTGGCCAAGCTGAAAGGGCTGGGCTTCTTCTATTGGTAATATTAATTATTCATGAGTATGTGCCAGTAAGAGAACCAATACACACATTGTGTGTGTTAATGAAGACTGGGGCAATACACTCCGACAGGAAGATCAGAAAACTCCCCTCCCCTCTCATATGCCCTACAGCATTCACCACCCCTAAGATAATGCTGGTCCTCTCCCTACCCTTTAAAATCTTACTGAGTAGGTGTTACATTATTTACTGGTGTAAGGGCATGTCCATGTTTCCTCTGCTGAAAGGGATGGAGAAAAACTCTGCTTCTTTTTGGCTGGGAGGATTGCGGTATACCATTCTGTTCAGCTCTGTCCCTGTGGAGGGAGGAGAGAATGATGCAGAGAGAGAGGAGAGAAGGCAGAGATTACTGCAGATCCACACACTCTTCCCTCCCATTCCCAGCCCCCTCGCCACTGAGGTAGTATTATCATTTCCTTTCCCTGCTCCACTCCTCCATCTCTTGCTGGAATACCAAATCCATTCTTCCTCTTCATTAACCCCAATCTATCTCCTTAATGCTGAGTGCTAAGCAGAGATGCATTGGATCCCATTTTTGCAGTCATACTTTGGTATGACTCGTCCGGAGATCGAACTCCCAACCTTCCAATCTCAGGGTGAACACTAACCACAGGCCCACTGAGTTGGTCCAGATTCTTGGTAACAGATAATATAAAGAAAATGCCACCAATCAAATTCTAACTCGTGTCTTTGTCTGGCTGAACCTGAATCAGACTTTGTTCTAGTGTGGGAGGTGAAACAGAGAAAGTGTCGCTCCCAAAAGAGGGGGAGATTGGAGACCAGCAGTCAGGGAGGTCGGGGGAGGGCCAGAGGAGGAGAGAAGCAGGTCTGAATGGAGAAAAGGCTCGATGGAGGGACAAATTCACCCAAAACCTGCAGAATACCGGCCTGCTGCTGGAAAAGGTAACATATGATGTACATTTGATGTACACTAGATCACCTAGCTCAACAAGTAGTTAGATCTAGTCTTCCTACCCAATAACATTATATTTGCATGTTATCGTAGAGAGGACAATTGCTCCTTAATGTTAATGCTCTGACAGTTCTATGGTCAGTCTAATAATGCTTATGTGGCATACTGTACTAAATAATTCATTATTTTGTGACTGTTCTGTAATGTAATGATTTTTTGGGCATTAGGAGGAGACAGTGAGCGAGGAAAAAATCCATCCATTATCTGAAACTTAGCGCACCCTGGGATGTGTTGGTTTATTACGCAGAGGAGCTCATTCTAAGAGTGCTAATACCAAATACAGTAGTATAGAATACGGTAATCCCAATACTATGGTGTGTTATGAAGAACATTGGTTTTGTGTATCAGGCTCAACCAAACCCAGACTTCGATACGTCTGACTGGATCCTTCGGAAGCTATGCATTCCCAGCATCATGGCTGAGTCCGTGCCCAGCAGGCCACCAGCAGGCCACCAGCAGGCCACCAGCAGGCCACCAGCAGGCCACCAGCAGGCCACCAGCAGGCCACTGGACTACTACACTTGTGCCTTTCGCAAGTCAAATGGAGAAGTGAGTACCTAGATGGAGAAGTGAGTACCTAGATGGAGAAGTGGGGCTCCCAAGTGGCGCAGCGGTCTAAGGCACTGCATCTTCGGCCACCAGCAGGCCACCAGCAGGCCACCAGCAGGCCTTAGCGTCACAAGGATCCACCCTGGTTCGAATCCAGGCTGTATCACAACCGGGCGTGATTGGGAATCCCAATCCCAAACTGGGAATCCCTGTGTGTGTGTCTCAGGGCCCCTTTGAGCTGCCAGAGTATGAGGTGTGTCCAGATGAGCTCAACCAGAGGCAGTATTGGTCCCGCTTGTCTCTTTGGTCCTCTCTGTAGGCTTGGTCCGAGGGCACCAACACTCCTGCATGAGTCCTGAAACTCAGTCACTTACAATGCTTTTCTAACACATTCATTTCTTTGCCTGTAATCAATGTTCATGGTTTGAAAACTGTACAGAGCTCTTATTATAATTATCTTTACTACAAATCGAGACCAAAAGAACACTCAAAGGGGTGCTATTACAATATAATTACGGTATAATTTGAGGAACAGAGTGGCCTAGTGTAAGTCGCAGTCTGGAGCTCTTTTTTTTTATTTTTATTTATTTTACCTTTATTTAACCAGGTAGGCAAGTTGAGAACAAGTTCTCATTTACAATTGCGACCTGGCCAAGATAAAGCAAAGCAGTTCGACAGATACAACAACACAGGAGTAAAACAAACATACAGTCAATAATAAAGTATAAACAAGTCTATATACAATGTGAGCAAATGAGGTGAGAAGGGAGGTAAAGGCAAAAAAGGCCTTGGTGGCAAGGTAAATACAATATAGCAAGTAAAACACTGGAATGGTAGTTTTGCAATGGAAGAATGTGCAAAGTAGAAATAAAAATAATGGGGTGCAAAGGAGCAAAATAAATAAATAAATTAAATACAGTTGGGAAAGAGGTAGTTGATAGGGCTAAATTATAGGTGGGCTATGTACAGGTGCAGTAATCTGTGAGCTGCTCTGCTCTGCTCTGCAAATGTACAGGCTCAATTGAGTTACCAGTACCAGTCTTAGACGTACCAGTCTTAGGACATAATGCATTGCTTCGCTGTGTGTGTGTCTTATAGTAACATCACCCAGAATGCATCACAAACTATACCAATTACATAATTGACAATTAACTGCAATAAAGGCATGAAAAAGGTCAACAAAAACATTTAGGAAATATATTACACATGATACATATCCACACATCAATAATAGTGGTAAACCATGTTTTAAACTTCTGTACAACACAGGAATATGAACATATGTTTTAGCTTCCCTGCAACACTCAAACTATGCGCTCTAACGCACCCACTGTTTGACCATCAAACCTCGACCAGGAAGTAAGGTGTGTGAGAGAGTGAAAACGTGTGTGTGTGCGCTTGTGTGTCCGTCTATGCGTGTGTCAGGGGGAAAATAATAATATACTATATGCCATTTAGCAGACACTTTTATCCAAAGCAACTTAAAGTAATGCGTGCATACATTTTACGTATGGGCGATCCCAGGCATTGAACTGGCGTTTTAAACAACATGCTCTTCTAACTGAGCTACCATGTCTTGTCAATGTTCCCTGTGTCTCCCATGTGTTTCCATGGCAACTGCTGACCATTGTTTTCTCAGTCATCTCCGTTACCCAGTAGTTAAATGTGTGCATAACTTTGTCACTTGTTTTCTCGTCGTTTATTTACACTCAGAATCTGTCCACGAGATAATACTTTCTCGGGACCAGTGTTTGATGGCTTGGTGGGGACTCAGTCAATTTACCAGGCCATAAAGATAGGGAGTCTAAAGATTAAAGGAAGAAAAGCATTGAGTCTCTTACAGGCCCAAAGACATTAGTGTAACTCTTCATGTTCATTGTGGTTTAGTAATATCAATCACTGTACTGTATAAAAGCCAGAGAGCTTTTGATGATGTACTCTGTAGCAAGCAATCAACGGATAATAATAATTCAAATGTGTCTGAAATTGCACTCACTTCACTACTTTTGAGTGGTGAATTGTGTATGTGATTCTGTGCCTGACTGTCCACAGCAAGGAGATCTGTAGCTGTGGGAACAGCTACCTGATGTGTCCTCTCTGTAAGACCTGCAAGCCCTGGAACATGTCTGATATCTGCCCCATGGCTAAGGTACTGTACTGTTTATATTTAGACCTAGGTCTCCTTTACAAATGTGCCCTGTATATGCCCAAACTATAACTATATATAAAACATCAAATCACCCAGAAAAACAGTTACTCCACAAATGAGTCCCCAATCAATACTCTAAATTGCCGAAACGAAACCAGAACATCAAGATGAAATGTATTTAGAATTTAGTTCCAGGAATACGGTGCATTAAAACTAAAAGCAGATCTACCTAGCTCGGTGGAGACCCAAGGAACCTCGAGTTATCCAATCCTGTGAACTGATTACACAACCCTGGTGTCTATACTTCAACAGCAAAGTTAGGTAAGACAGAAATTATGAAGTAGGGCCTAGTAAACAAAAAGGGAGTAATATAGAGATCTATGGGTCTTTAGCGAAGTCCAGCCAGCCTTTTGATACAGGATGCAGTGATGAAGATCAAAACTGTCACCTGTCAACAAAACCACGGGCACTATGGTAGATGGCATCCAAAGGTTTAAACAGCTGCCCTTTTAATAAATAATATCACCATAATCAAGAACAGATAAAAAGGTTGACTGAATAACCTGCTTCCTACTGCTTAGAGAAAGGCACAATCTGTTTCTGTAGAAAAATAACAACTTTAAATCTTAGCTTCTTAACCAGCTCATCTATGTTTTATAAATGTCAAATCCATATCAATCCAAATGCCTATAGTATTTATATTGACAGAAACATGTTCGATTGGAGAACCCTCTAATGACTAGTAGTAATGTAGTTCATCTTTAACATTCTTACGAGAGTTTGAAAACAACATGTATTTTGTTTTGCCTGTATTAAGCACAAGTTGTAAATCAGAAAGGGATTCCTGCATAGCTATAAAATCTGACTCTGTAAGGACCGACGCCAGAGACCAGAAGCAGGTACGGGGAGTCAACATTTAATGAAGAACAGACATGAAACAAGACAGGCACAGTGTCGGCACACGGGCAAAACAACGACATTCGACAATCAATGCAGCAGCGGGGAGCAGAGATGGGGAACTGACAAATATAGGAGGTAATAAACAGGTGATTGAGTCCAATAATACGCTGATGCGCGTGACGTGGAAAGGCAGGTGTGCGAAATGATGGTGGCAGGAGTGCGTAATGCTGATGAGCCTGTTGCCCTCGAGCGCCAGGGGGGAACAGCGGGTGCAGGCATGACAGACTATAGTTTTGACACATCCCGATCAACAGTCGGGGCAATAGCATACATAATAGTAACATCTGTATATAGATTAAGTTTACAATTTTTAACAAATTGACGGATGGTGTTTAAATAGTGAAGATAGTAGGTCCCAAAAAGTGGAACACTATCATTGTGAATAAGCTTAGAAGTTCTTACAAAGATGGATCCCGCTGAAATAAAATGGTGATTAAATACCTCAATTGATTGCATTCTTTCCGTAATGATGCCAACTAATTTGTTGTGGCAGAGAGGAGGAAGTAGAACCCATCAGGAATTTGACAGTTTTCCTGAATTTAGCAGGGTTCCCATTACAATCTGAAAGACCGGTTGGTTACATAATCAGATTTGAGACTTTTTGATTTGTCTTACAAAATGATTCCTCAGTTGCTTAAAGCATGCCAGTCAAGGCCTAAACTTGTGTTCCTGACCTTGACCCAAGCATTGTCTCTTTTATGAAGGACTTCTGATAATTCTGAAGTGTACCAGTCATTCGATCTACCTTTAACCCTCCATTTTTTGAAGAGAGCATGATTATTTAAAAATATTGAAGACATCTGCAAAAAGGTTCAAAGCTAAATCAGGTTCAGGGATAGGAAATACAATCAAGGTCAATGAAATAAAGATAATGTAAAAAAGTTTTTAAAGTTCCTCTTTGTGATGTGACAAGGCTTCGTTTTTTTTTTATTCTCACATCTCTGACACAAACAACCGGGCAATAATCACTAATGTCTTGGGTGAAGACACCAGTAGAAACATATTTCTCTGGTGTATTCGTTAGGATAAGATCAATCAGAGTTGACTTTGAAGGATCTTTAGGGTTGGGCCGTGTAGGCGTAGTCACCAGCTGGGTTAGGTTTAGATAATTACACATCGTTTAGATTGTCTGTCTGAAGCCTGAAAATCCCAATCATAATTTAGGTCACCCAGGGTAATAACTTCTGATTTAATAAACTAGTTAACTCCTCGAGTGCATAAACGTTAGTGGGGGGAGGATGGTAGACCCCTATAATAGTTAGATTTTTCCCCAGACAAAGGCTTAAATATAGCAGCAAAACTATTTGGGGAAGGGAAATGGTTTTCAGTATAGAGACAGCGAAATGTTTGTCAGCTCTGAACACATTATAACACTCAATATAAAATATCAGAGTTCAGAATGTCCCCAGAGATCCAAGTTTCAGTCAATACCAGAATGTCCGGATTCATCTGCATAGCCCAGATTTTGATGTAATCCAGTTTAGGAAGTACGCTCCTAATGTTCGGAGGCATCAACCCAACTCAAACAAGCTATATTTAATAGGAAGTAACAAGGTATGAGTGACTGTCTGATGTGCTTATCTAAATCTTTTCAGAATACATACATTCACCTCTATGCCAAATGTGTTGCTTTTATCACATTAATGAACAATCTTTATGGATATTTTAGCTTAGCCGTCCCACTACTACTAAATCCATAGATGGCAGGCGGATGTGTTTAGGGTGCCGTCTCTGTGGTCACTAAAGATCCCATGGCACTTATCGTAAGAGTAGGGGTGTTAACCCCGGTGTCCTGGCTAATTTCCCAATCTGACACTCATACCATCATGGCCACCTAATCATTCCTCTCCTCTGTAACAGGTTGTTGCTTTAAATTAGAATGTGTTATCAGTCAACTTAACTGGTAAAATAAAACATGTAAATACATGTGGTGTGTCTGTGTTGGCAGGTGGGCTACCTGTTTGACCACCCTGGACAGTTTTCTTCAGTGTGTTCATGTCATTCTGGGCAGTCACCTTACTGGAGTACTGAAAACGTAAGATGGCCACCCTGGCTCAACACTGGGACTGCATGGACTGCATGGTCTGGATTAGAGCCAATTCATTAAAGGACTTTCATTCATTTCAATTTCTATACTTTTGTAATTCTGTGATGTGTTACCATACATACTGTAAAAACAGAGCTCAACGGTTAGCAGTCATCAGCTAACCTTAGGCTGGTCAACTCCTGCCAGTCTGCACAGCACGTTTCAACCCAGAGCTTACCGGACTGCTCTTTCTCCATCTCTGGTTTCCTACCGCAAGCTCTGAACCTTTTCACCTGGATCATCGCAGCTAGCTAGCTGCTATCCAAGTGGCTACCCACCTGGCTAACATCTCTGTCCCGAAGCAAGCACCAGTGAGCCTGGAACTAGCCTCGTGCTAGGCCCAGCCCCCGGCTAGCTTAAGAGGTCCATCAGCCACTCCTTGCGCTACAAAACATATTTTGCCAATTGGCCTGGACCCCTTTTACTGCCGACATGGAGCCCTGACGATTCCACCACGACTGGTTCACCGACATGATCCGCCCGAGGAGTGTCAACAGGCTCCTCCGTCGCGACGTTCGCTGAAAGCCCATCCGCTAGCCTGCTGGCCGTGGCCCGCTAGCTGTCTAGAGCATATCGGACTGCTAGCTGAAGAGGACCATCAGCCAATTTCTTGGGCTACAATGCCTATTTCGCCAATTGGCCTGGACCCTTTTACTGCCGACATGGAGCCCTGCCTATCCAACACGACTGGTCTGCGGACGTAACCGTCCGAGGGAGCTACAACAGACTTTCTTCTGTCGCGACGTCCCCCCTAAGGCCCTTCTGCTATCCCCGGCCCGCTAGCTGTCTGAATCGCCGTGTCTCCAGCTCGCCTAGCCTCCAACTGGTCCCTATGATCACTCGGCTACGCATGCCTCTCCCTAATGTCAATATGTCTTGTCCATTGCTGTTTTGGTTAGTGATTATTGTCTTATTTCACTGTAGAGGCTCAATATGCCTTATCTAGCCATTTTGTTTCACCTCCCACACATGCGGTGACCTCACCTGTTCTAAATTATGTCGCTAGAGACAAATTCTCTCTCATCATCACACAATGCCTAGGTTTACCTCCACTGTATTCACATCCTACCATACCCTTGTCTGTACATTATGCCTTGAATCTATTCTTCCACGCCCAGAAACCTGTTCCCTTTACTCTCTGTTCTGAACGCACTAGACGACCCGTCCTTATAGCTTTTAGCCGTACCCTTATCCTACTCCTCCTCTGTTCCTCTGGTGATGTAGAGGTTAATCCAGGTCCTGCAGTGCCTTGCTCAACTCCCATTCCCCAGGCGCTCTCATTTGTTGATTTCTGTAACCATAAAATCCTTGGTTTCATGCATGTTAACATTAGAAGCCTCCTCCCTAAGTTTGTTTTACTCACTGCTTTAGCACACTCTGCCAACTCGGATGTCCTAGTCGTGTCTGAATCCTGGCTTAGGAAGGCCACCAAAAATCCTGACATTTCCATCCCTAACTATAACACTTTCCGACAAGATAGATAGAACTGCCAAATGGGGTGGAAATGCAATCTACTGCAGAGACAGCCTGCAGAGTTCTGTCATACTATTCAGGTCTGTGCCCAAACAATTCGAGCTTCTACTTCTAAAAATCCACCTTTCCAGAAACAAGTCTCTCACCATTGCCGCTTGTTATAGACCACCTTCTGTCCCCAGCTGTGCCCTGGACACCATATGTGAATTGATTTCTCCCCATCTATCTTCAAAGCTCGTACTGTTAGGTGACCTAAACTGGGACATGCTTAACACCCCGGCTGTCCTACAGTCTAAGCTAGATGCCCTCAATCTCACACAAATGATCAATGAACCTACCAGGTACAATCCCAAATCTGTAAACACTGGCATGCTCATAGATATCATCCTGACCAACCTGCTCTCTAAATACATCTCTGCTGTCTTCAACCTGTGTCCGTAATGGGTCTGCGGTCAAGCGACCACCCCTCAACACTGTCAACCGCTCCCTAAAACACTTCAGCGAGCAGGCCTTTCTAACGACCTGGAAGAATATTGATCACATTCCATCAATAGAGGATGCCTGGTTATTCTTTAAAAGTGCTTTCCTCACCATCTTAAATAAGCATGCCCCATTCAAAAAATTTAGAACCAGGAACAGATATAGCCCTTGGTTCACTCCAGACCTGACTGCCCTTGACCAGTACAAAATCATCCTGTGGCGTACTGCATTAGCATCAAATTAGGAACCAATATACACAGTTAGGAAAGCAAAGGCTAGCTTTTTCAAACAGAAATTTGCATCCTGTAGCACAAACTCTAAACAGTTCTGGGACACTGTGAAGTCCATGGAGAATAAGAGCACCTCCTCCCAGCTGCCCACTGCACTGAGGCTAGGAAACACTGTCACCACCGATAAATCCACGATAATTGAGAATTTCAATAAGCATTTTTCTACAGCTGGCCGTGCTTTCCACCTGGCTACCCCAACCACGGTCAACAGCCCTGCACCCCCCACAGCAACTTACCCAAACTTCCCCCATTTCTCCTTCACCCAAATCCAGGTAACTGATGTTCTGAAAGAGTTGCAAAATCTGGACCCGTACAAATCAGCTGGGCTAGACAACCGACTATCCTACCGATCCTTGACTTCGGCGATGTCATTTACAAAATAGCCTCCAACGCTCTACTCAGCAACTTGGATGCAGTCTATCACAGTTCCATCCGTTTTGTCACCAAAGCCTCATACACTGCCCACCACTGCAACCTGTATGCTCTCGTTGGCTGGCTCTCGCTTCATATTCGTCGCCAAACCCACTGGCTCCAGGTCATCTATAAGTCTTTGCTAGGTAAAGCTTCGCCTTATCTCAGCTCACAGGTCACCATAGCATTACCCACCCTTAGCACACGCTCCAGCAGGTATATTTCACTGGTCACCCCCAAAGCCTATTCCTCTTTGGCCGCTTTTCCTTCCAGTTCTCTGCTGTCAATGACTGGAACGAATTGCACAAATCACTGAAGCTGGAGACTCATATCTCCCTTACTAACTTTAAGCATCAGTTGTCAGAGCTGTACATAGCCCATCTGTAAATAGCCCACCCAACTACCTTATCCCCATATTGTTATTTATTTATTTTTTGCTCCTTTTCATCCCAGTATCTCTACTTGCACATTCATCTTCTGCACATCAAGTCACATCTATCCCTCCAGTGTTTAAATTGTAATTACTTCGCCATTACGGCCTATTTATTGCCTTACCTCCCAAATTTTACCTCCCAGTTTTTGTTTTCCTATTGTGTTATTGACTGTGAGTTTGTTTATTCCATTTGTAACTCTGTGTTGTTGTTTGTGTCGCACTGCTTTGCTTTATCTTGGCCAAGTCACAGTTGTAAATGAGATCTTGTTCCCAACTGGCCTACCTGGTTAAATAAAGGTGAAATATATTTTTTTTTTGCCTCATTTCAAATAACTGGTCACATACAGTACTGGTCACATCAGTTTTATTGTAGTATAGTTCACAGATATGGAGACGACTGCTGTGCTTACATACAGTGGGGTCGAAGTTATTGACGATCTTGATAAAGATGAGCAATAATGACTGTATAAAATAAATAATTCAAATACTGAGCTACAGTATATTGTATGCTAAAAACATTTGGGAAATTAAATGATTTCATACTAATACAATTGTTCAGAGAAAGAGAATTAGTTTAACATGTAATACTTTTTTTCTCAAAAAGGTAGGGGTCAAAATGATTGACACCCCTAAAGATTCGTTTATAGAACTAGTCAAAAGTTTAGTATTTGGTCCAATATTCCCAGCACGTAATGACTATAAAAAGCTCGTGACTCTCCAAACTTGTTGGATACATTTTCAGTTAGTTTTGGTTGTTTCAGATTATTTTGTGCTTAATAGAAATGAATGGTAAATAGTGTATCGTGTCATTTTGGAGTAACTTTTATTGGAAATGAGAATGTGGATGCTACCATGATCATGGATCACCCTGAATAAATTGTGAATAATGAGAGAGTCAAAAGGTCACACTCCCAAAAGATGAAAACCTCCCCTGTTATTGGTAATAGTGAGAGATTAGCATGTCTTTGGGGTATGATCTTTGACCCTTTTACTTTCTCACTCATCATTATTCACAGTTCATTCAGGATTATCTGTAATCATGCTAGCATCCACATTAATGTAGAAGTGTTCATAAAGTATTCTTATTTACAACAAAAGGGACTCCAAAATGACACAATATATTATTTAGCATTTCTATTGGGCACATCAAACACAACCAAAACTTACTGCAAATGCATCCAACAGGTTTATATATATATATATATATATATATATATATGTCATTATTGCTAATCTTTATCAAGGGTGTCAATTTCAGACCCCATGGAGCACAACCCTGTGACGGGAGTGAAAGAGCCCTACTTCCCAGACAAGGCCCGGCTGTCCCGCATTCTCACTTGCACCATGGTCATCATGATCATCATGGTAAGACACTAAGTTTTACTCTCTTCGTGTCCTTCGTAACCCTACTTGACAACTGTCGACCCATATCAAAATTGTCTGTACTGTCAAAGGTACTGGAGTCCTTTAGTTAGTAGGCAGCTAAAGGTCTACTTCCAAGAAAACATCTTAAATGGAATGCAATCAGGTTTTAGATCTGGCCACAGCACTGTTTCAGCAACATTGAAGATTTTAAATGACATCCACTGTGCTCTTGATAAGAAGTTACATTGTGTGTGTGTGTCTTTTATTAATTTGTCAATGGCTTTTGACACCGTGGACCATGCTGTGTTAGTGGAAAGGTTAAAATGTTGTGGAATTACTGGTCATGCTCTAGATAGGTAATTTATAAACCAATCAAATTGTACACAATGTGTAATGGCGGATGGTTGTAAATCTGAGTCCATAGAGGTGTGCTCAGGTGTTCCGCAAGGTTCAATTTTGGGCCCACTGTTGTTCATTTTGTATATCAACAACATTGGGAATCTTATTGAAACAGCGGCTGTTCATTTTTATTCAGATGATACTGTTCTTTATTCAAGTGGTAGTAGTTTATCTTTTGAAAATGCCCAAAGATCATTTAACATCATACAACAGAATCTGTATGATTTAAAGCTGGTTCTAAATTCAGGTAAAACAAAATGCATGGTATTTTCAAATGCCTAGCATGTTACTAATCATGTCATTGCTACATTGGCTGGACATACTATAGAGCAAGTTAAAGTGTACAAATATTTGGGTGTGTGGGTTGATAAGCTAAGCTGAGCTTCACTGTGCATGTAGAGAACATGATAAGGAAGCTCAAGCTGAAAATAGGTTTTTATTACCGGCATAAGAGTTGTTTTTCTTTTGAGGCCAGGAAGGAGCTGGTATGATGTACATTAATGGCGGTTTTAGATTTTAGTGATGTTATATATACAAGCCTCAACCACCACCCTGAGATCACTTGATTCAGTGTATCGTGCAGCCCTCAAGTTCATTACAAATCAAAAATGTCTAACACATCATTGTGATCTCTACAGCGCTGTTGGCTGGTCGTCATTGACCTTGCGTAGGCTTAAACACTGGTATACACTGATTTATGAGGCCATATTGGGTAAAATGCAATTTATCTATGTTCTTTTTTTTAGTCAAGTCGGTAAATAAATATTGATTACAGTCCCATTCTGATTTGCTTCTAACAGTACCAAAAATTAGAACAGGTCATGGTAGAAATAGTTTGTTACTTAGCTCCGTGGTTCTGGAATTCTCTCCTGAACATTTAAAAATTTGATGATCTAGTATCATTGGTGGAGTTTAAACACTTGATCGATGTATATATCATAGAAGAGTGTAATTGTTTTTAGGCCAGCTGTTTTTAGTCAAGACTTTCATGTTTTTAACGTAAAATGTTTTTGTTGTACTGTATGTGTGTTTCATAGTTTTGTTTACTGTTGTTTTAGTGTATGTAAGTTGTTTTGTCTGAAACGTTGTTCCCTCTGCTTGTAACGTTCGTCGTCTTCCTCTGATGAGGAGTAAGAGAGGTCGAACCAATTTGCAGCATGGTAAGTGTCCATTTTAATAAGACAAACTGAACACTACAAAAATACAAAAAAAGAATCACCCACAACTCAAAAGTGAAACCAGGCTACCTAAATATGGTTCTCAATCAGGGACAATGATAAACAGCTGCCTCTGATTGAGAACCATACCAGGCCAAACAAAGAAATCCCAAAACATAGAAAAAGGAACATAGACAACCCACCCAACTCACGCCCTGACCATACTAAAACAAATACATAATAAAAGAACTAAGGTCAGAACGTGACAGTATCCCCCCCCCCCCCCCCCCCCCCCCCCCCCCCCAAAGGTGCGGACTCCGGCTGCAAAACCTAAACCTATAGGGGAGGGTCTGGGTGGGTGTCTGTCCGCGGTGGCGGCTCTGGTGCGGGACGTGGACCCCACTCCACCATAGTCCTTCTCCGCCTCTTTACCCACCTCCGTGGCCTCTAAGGCGGCGACCCTCGCCACTGACCTTGGACTGAGGACCCAAGCCACAGGTCTCGAATGGACGGGAGATTCCGGCAACACCGGACAGGCGGGAGACTCTGGCAGCTCCGGAGTAAAGGGCGATTCCGGCAGCTCTTGGCTGACCGGAGGCTCCGGCAGCTCCTGGCTGTCCGGCGGCTCAGGAAAGACCGGCGGCTCCGGCAGCTCCGGGCAGACCGGCAGCTCAGGATAGACGGGCGGCTCCGGCAGCTCAGGACAGACGGGAGACTCCGGCAGCTCAGGACAGACGGGAGACTCCGGCAGCTCAGGACAGACGGGAGACTCCGGCAGCTCAGGACAGACGGGAGACTCCGGCAGCTCAGGACAGACGGGAGACTCTGGCAGCGCTTGCCAGGAAGAAGACTCTGACAGCGCTGAGCAGGCGGGAGCACCTGTAGAAAGGAGACGGAGAGACAGCCTGGTGCGGAGGGCTGCCACCGGAGGGCTGGTGCGTGGAGGTGGCACCGGATAGACCGGACCGTGAAGGCGCACTGGAGCTCTCGAGCACCGAGCCTGCCCAACCTTACCTGGTTGAATGCTCCCCGTAGCCAGGCCAGTGCGGGCTATTCCACCTCGCCGCACCTCGGGCTGTGCTGGCGAATTGGGGACACCATGCGTAAGGCTGGTGCCATGTACCCGGCCCGAGGAGATGCACTGGAGTCCAGATGCGCTGAGCCGGCTTCATGGCACCTGGCTCGATGCCCACTCTAGCCCGGCCGATACGAGGCGCTGCTAGGTGTCGCACCGGGCTATGCCTGCGCACCAGGGACACCGTGCGTCTCACGGCATAACACGATGACTGCCCGGTCCCTCTTTCTCCACGGTAAGCACGGGGAGTTGGCGCAGGTCTCCTACCTGACTTCGCCACACTCCCCGTGTGCTCCCCCCCAATACATTTTTGGGGCTGCCTCTCGGGCTTCCAGCCGCGCTGCAGTGCTGCCTCCTCATACCACCGCCTCTCTGCTTTCGCTGCCTCCAGCTCAGCCTTGGGGCGGCGGTATTCTCCCAGCTGTACCCAGGGTCCCTTGCCATCCAAAATCTCCTCCCATGTCCAGGAGTTGCACTTTCGGCTGCTGCCCGTTACCATGCTGCTTGGTCCTTTGGTGGTGGGTGATTCTGTAACGTTTGTCGTCTTCCTCTGATGAGGAGTAAGAGAGGTCGGACCAATTTGCAGCGTGGTATGTGTCCATTTTAATAAGACAAACTGAACACTACAGAAATACAAAATAACAAAGTGAAACAAACTAAACGGTCCCGTGTGGTAACAAACACTAACACGGAAAATAATCACCCACAACTCAAAAGTGAAACCAGGCTACCTAAATATGGTTCTCAATCAGGGACAATGATAAACAGCTGCCTCTGATTGAGAACCATACCAGGCCAAACACAGAAATCCCAAAACATAGAAAAAGGAACATAGACAACCCACCCAATTCACGCCCTGACCATGCTAAAACAAAGACATGTTAAAAGAACTAAAGTCAGAACGTGACACTGCTGCTATTGGACCAGGTCTCTCTTGGAAAAGAGATGTTATCTCAGTGAGAGAAACCTGTATAAATAAAGGGAAAATTAAAAAATCAATGTGAGTCGTGTAGTGATGACCTCATCACCAGTGTGCTGTATTTCTTTCAATTCCAAAATTGGTCTGGAAATATTTTGTCTGAAAACATCTGATAACCTTACATTTTGTAATGTCCTTTTAAGCAGTATATTGAAAGGATTATAATATGATTATGTAGTGTTTTTATAATTTCTGTTCATTTTAATTTACTGTACCATCTAAAATGCTTTTGTATGTCAATCTACCCCTTTCAGGCTTTCTTGATTGCCTTCACATCAGGTTTCTTACCGCGACTGCTTTACCAGTAAAAGTTTGACAACAATCTGAACTGATTTGTTCATTTCACTCTGGCCTATGCTCCACCCAGCTCCACCAGCCATCCCATGTGCAGGTAATAATGATCATAAATACACACTGGAACACACTATAGTAGATATAGTATAGCTGTTGTATATACTTTAAGGCATAGTTCATTGAAATGTTTAGATATGTGATTCCGTAGCTTGACAGCGGTCTATGGAAAAGGAGTAACTGCAATCCACACTTTAGTTTTGTTAGACTAGCCACTGCCAACAAATGCTAATATTAGGATATTTATACCAAACTCCCTTGTTTAGCATGTTTCACATTTCATCTCAAGTCTTTCCAGTAGAGGGCAGAATTGGTGATGTTGACAATCCTGACCTGTTGTTGACAACCATGAATGTGTTGCCTGTAGATATAAAGCCTTTAGGGACAACAATGGAAATTACACTCTGGTTTACTGGGAACTCCTGGCTGTAAGGTTAGGCTTCATCATCGCTTTCGAGGTATGCAAGGAACTGACTGTCTGTCTCTGTCATTGTTTGCTTTCTACTTGCTCCTCTATTTAACCTGCGCCTTTTGCATTCTCTCCTTATACTGTGCCCTATCCGTCTTTCTATTCATTACTTGTTCTGTCCTACCCCCTTATCTACTACATGTGTATGTTATTTTGTACCTGTGATCATTTGAAGCTTGCTAATCTTTGCCTCCCAGGCTTTCCAATGGTATTTTACTATTTTATATTTTATCACCTTTACTCTATTGATACTACTCTCCTCGGAATCCCTCTTCTTCCACTGAGGTTTCTGTCTAATTTCACCCTGTCTTCTTTTCCATCCCTCTGTCTCACTATCTATTTATCCTTATTTACCTTCCTGTCACCCCCAATGTATGCTCTTTTCCCTCCATCCCTCTCTCCAGCTTGTAGTGTTTTTCTTCCTGCAAGCGATAGACTGGATGGTGCCAGATGTCTCTGGAGCTGAAGATGAAGAGAGAGCGCTACTTGGCTAAGCAGGCCCTGGCTGACAATCAGGATGCCCTTTTGGTGAGTCAGCGTGCCCCGGCCTCCAGCCCAGGTCAGTGGAACATGGCGATGCTCACACACCCTCACCACACACCCACTGCTTTCCTGCAAAGAATCATTGTGGTGGTCAGGTTGTTATTGCAAAACAAAATGTGTTGTCCTTTGTCATGACTTACCCTGTTTAAATAACGTTGTGCCTAAGAACAGCCCTAGCCATGGTATATTGGCCATATACCACACCATATACCACACCCCATCGTGACTTATTGCGTATGTATAACACCCTTTTCCTCCTTCGGTTCAGTTGTATCCCTGTTATATTAGTGGTTACTCATTAGCTAGGGCTCCTGTTCATTTGAAACTACACACACATAAAGTGAGTCATTAAGGATTTAAATTGGCACCCTATTCCCTATTTGGTGCACTACCTTTGGAAAGGGTGCCCATAGGGATCCGGTCAAAGTAGTGCACTATATATGGAATAGGGTGCCACTTGGGTCACAGCAGTATCCCATTGGATCCAGTGTACATTTCCTGGAGTATTAAGGGCGGTGAAACCAGAGAGAGACATGAATTGATTGATTCTAAAGCTGCTGTATAAGTAGTGCAAGCAGTGGTGTTAATAAGTTACATATTACATTATTACAGAAACCGATTTGATCTTCATAAATGAATTCCAGACTTTATATCCTATTATAGACTTCATAGCCCCCTCACACACACACACACACACACACACACACACACACACACACACACACACACACACAAAGACCCCTGAGCCTTAACTCTAACATTGCACTGCTCAAGTCAGCAGCAGCTAGCCTGTTTGCTCTGTGATTCAGACTCAATAAAAACATATGCACAATGTTTAAAGACTGGGCTCACTACAACGGTCATAATATGGTGATAGAAATGCTAAAGTGTTCAAAGCCAGACCCATATAACCTTAACCTAAGTTATTGCATCCATAAGTATTTTCCCATGGCATGTGTAGCCTCTTTCTCTCTCTTCGCATCCCATCAGCACAAGACTGGTGCTTGCTTACCCATTGTTTCTCGTTGTGGTCCTTTAAATGGTGTGGTGGTGGGTGTGCGTCCCCGTGTTCTGACGGTGCCATTGTGGGAGTTTTGTTTCTTGTCGTGAACGTCCTGGATGGGGTGAGTAGAAATTCTCCCTGATGCAGTCTGTTAAGCTTCTAAGTAATATATATACAGTACCAGTCAAAAGTTTGGACACACCGACTCATTCCAGGGTTTTTCTTTATTTTGACTATTTTCTACATTGTAGAATAATAGTGAAAACATCAAAACTATGAAATAGCATATATGGAATCATGTAGTAACCAAAAAAGTGTTAAACAAATTAAAATATATTTTATATTGTTGATTCTTCAAAGTAGCCACCCTTTGCCTTGATGACAGCTTTGCACACTCTTGGCATTCTCTCAACTAGCTTCATAAGGTAGTCACCTGGAATGCATTTCAATTAACAGGTGTGCCTTATTGAAAGTTAATTTGTGGAATTTCTTTCCTCCTTAATGGATTTGAGCCAATCAGTTGTGTTGTGACAAGGTAGGGGGCTATACAGAAGACAGCCCTATTTAGTAAAATACCAAGTTAATATTATGGAAAGAACAGCTCAAATAAGCAAAGAGAAACGACAGTCCATCATTACTTTAAGACATGAAGGTCAGTCAATTTGGAAAGTGCAGTCTCTAAAACCATCAAGCGCTAGAGTTACCTCTGCTGCAGAGGATAAGTTAATAAGAGTTAACTGCACCTCAGATTGCAGCCCAAACAAATTATAGTCCCACTAAGTGCAAACCAGATGAGATGGCGTATCGTTGCAGAATGCTGTGGTAGCCATGCTGGTTAAGTGTGCCTTGAATTCTAAATAAACAGTCTCCTCTGAACAGTTGATGTTGAGATGTGTCTGTTACTTGAACTCTGTGAAGCATTTATTTGGTCAGCAGTTTCTGAGGCTGGTAACTCTTATGAACATATCCTCTGCAGCAGAGGTAACTCTGGGTCTTCCTTTCCTGTGGTGGTTCTCATTGAGAGTCAGTTTCATAACAGAACTTGATGGTTTTTGCAACTGCACTTGAAGAAACGTTCAAAGTTCTTGAAATATTTCAGCATCTTAAAGTAATGATGGACTGTCATTTCTCTTTGCTTATTTGAGCTGTTCTTTCCATAATATGGACTTGGTCTTTTACAAAATAGAGCTATCTTCTGTGTACCACCCCTACCTTGTCACAACACGACTGTTTGGCTCAAACGCATTAAGAAGGAAAGAAATTCCACAAATGAACTTTTATCAAGACACACCTGTTAATTGAAATGCATTCCAGGTGACTACCTCATGAAGCTGGTTGAGAGAATGCCAAGAGTATGCAAAGAATCTCTTGTTGAACAAGAATCGCTTTAAAAATAATCTCTTTGTTTAACACTTTTTTGGTTACTACATGATTCCATATGTGTTATTTCATAGTTTTGATGTCTTCACTATTATTCTACAATGTAGAAAATAGTAAAAATAAAGAAAAACCCTTGAATGAGTAGGTGTGTCCAAACTTTTGACTGGCACTGCATATATAATATTTTAGAGTAAAGTTAATCAATCCATTAAAGATGTCTCGTAAAACGAGTTTAATGCTGTAACTCAGTAACATAACATGATAGGTGCTTGCTCTAAGTGTCCACCGTCTGTCTGTTTGGGTCTACCGTCTGTCTGCTTTTGTGTGCTACGATTTTTCTAACCAAAGCTGTACCCATATTTTCTCTCCCCGTCCAAACTGTACTGTATGTCTCAAAGCAAGCGACGCGTCCTTTGGCAACATGAGTTAGGACTGCAGTGCATAACTTATTTTCCAAAAGAAGCGGAACCGATGGGGAGGTGAAGGGAGGAGAGGTAGAGTGAGATAAAAGAGACTCTTTTGCATTTCAGGTCCCATCAATTAATTTGTTTCCCTGATGGCTCTCTGTCTATCCACTATGGTCAGTTTTTATGTTTGTTTACAGCAGGGGTGGCCAAACGTATCTGCAAAGGACCGGTGTGGTTGCAGGTGTTTGTTCCAGCCAAGTGGTAACACACCTGATTCAAATGATCAATTTGCCATAGTCTTTCATTAAGACTTTGATTAGTTGAATTAGCTGTGTTACTACACAGGCCTTTTGCAGGTAATATTGTGGTTTGCACCTGGTTTACAATATGTGAGAGTTGGTTTGTGTTGTTACGTTTTTGTTGCTTTTCTATGAGCTAATGACTTGATTTCTGTCCTTCAACTATGATGATTTGTGATGTTCTCACTTTGTTAAATGTATTTATTTTATTTTATTTTACCTTTATTTAACCAGGTAGGCAAGTTGAGAACAAGTTCTCATTTACAATTGCGACCTGGCCAAGATAAAGCAAAGCAGTTCGACAGATACAACGACACAGAGTTACACATGGAGTAAAACAAACATACAGTCAATAATACAGTATAAACAAGTCTATATACAATGTGAGCAAATGAGGTGAGAAGGGAGGTAAAGGCAAAAAAGGCCATGGTGGCAAGGTAAATACAATATAGCAAGTAAAACACTGGAATGGTAGTTTTGCAATGGAAGAATGTGCAAAGTACAAATAAAAAGAATGGGGTGCAAAGGAGCAAAATAAATAAATAAATTAAATACAGTTGGGAAAGAGGTAGTTGTTTGGGCTAAATTATAGGTGGGCTATGTACAGGTGCAGTAATCTGTGAGCTGCTCTGACAGTTGGTGCTTAAAGCTAGTGAGGGAGATAAGTGTTTCCAGTTTCAGAGATTTTTGTAGTTCGTTCCAGTCATTGGCAGCAGAGAACTGGAAAGAGAGGCGCCCAAAGAAAGAATTGGTTTTGGGGGTGACTAGAGAGAGATACCTGCTGGAGCGTGTGCTACAGGTGGGAGATGCTATGGTGACCAGCGAGCTGAGATAAGGGGGGACTTTACCTAGCAGGGTCTTGTAGATGACATGGAGCCAGTGGGTTTGGCGACGAGTATGAAGCGAGGGCCAGCCAACGAGAGCGTACAGGTCGCAATGGTGGGTAGTATATGGGGCTTTGGTGACAAAACGGATTGCACTGTGATAGACTGCATCCAATTTGTTGAGTAGGGTATTGGAGGCTATTTTGTAAATGACATCGCCAAAGTCGAGGATTGGTAGGATGGTCAGTTTTACAAGGGTATGTTTGGCAGCATGAGTGAAGGATGCTTTGTTGCGAAATAGGAAGCCAATTCTAGATTTAACTTTGGATTGGAGATGTTTGATATGGGTCTGGGAGGAGAGTTTACAGTCTAACCAGACACCTAAGTATTTGTAGTTGTCCACGTATTCTAAGTCAGAGCCGTCCAGAGTAGTGATGTTGGACGGCGGGTAGGTGCAGGTAGGGATCGGTTGAAGAGCATGCATTTAGTTTTACTTGTATTTAAGAGCAATTGGAGGCCACGGAAGGAGAGTTGTATGGCATTGAAGCTTGCCTGGAGGGTTGTTAACACAGTGTCCAAAGAAGGGCCGGAAGTATACAGAATGGTGTCGTCTGCGTAGAGGTGGATCAGCGACTCACCAGCAGCAAGAGCGACCTCTTTGATGTATACAGAGAAGAGAGTCGGTCCAAGAATTGAACCCTGTGGCACCCCCATAGAGACTGCCAGAGGTCCGGACAACAGGCCCTACGATTTGACACACTGAACTCTATCAGAGAAGTAGTTGGTGAACCAGGCGAGGCAATCATTTGAGAAACCAAGGCTGTTGAGTCTGCCGATGAGGATGTGGTGATTGACAGAGTCGAAAGCCTTGGCCAGATCAATGAATACGGCTGCACAGTAATGTTTCTTATCGATGGCAGTTAAGATATCGTTTAGGACCTTGAGCGTGGCTGAGGTGCACCCATGACCAGCTCTGAAACCAGATTGCATAGCAGAGAAGGTATGGTGAGATTCAAAATGGTCGGTAATCTGTTTGTTGACTTGGCTTTCGAAGACCTTAGAAAGGCATGGTAGGATAGATATAGGTCTGTAGCAGTTTGGGTCAAGAGTGTCCCCCCCTTTGAAGAGGGGGATGACCGCAGCTGCTTTCCAATCTTTGGGAATCTCAGACGACACGAAAGAGAGGTTGAACAGGCTAGTAATAGGGGTGGCAACAATTTCGGCAGATAATTTTAGAAAGAAAGGGTCCAGATTGTCTAGCCCGGCTGATTTGTAGGGTCCAGATTTTGCAGCTCTTTCAGAACATCAGCTGAATGGATTTGGGAGAAGGAGAAATGGGGATGGCTTGGGCGAGTTGCTGTTGGGGGTGCAGTGCTGTTGACAGGGGTAGGAGTAGCCAGGTGGAAAGCATGGCCAGCAGTAGAAAAATGCTTATTGAAATGTTCAATTATGGTGGATTTATCAGTGGTGACAGTGTTTCCTATCTTCAGTGCAGTGGGCAGCTGGGAGGAGGTGTTCTTATTCTCCATGGACTTTACAGTGTCCCAGAACTTTTTTGAGTTAGTGTTGCAAGAAGCAAATTTCTGCTTGAAAAAGCTAGCCTTGGCTTTTCTAACTGCCTGTGTATAATGGTTTCTAGCTTCCCTGAACAGCTGCATATCACGGGGGCTGTTCGATGCTAATGCAGAACGCCATAGGATGTTTTTGTGTTGGTTAAGGGCAGTCAGGTCTGGGGAGAACCAAGGGCTATATCTGTTCCTGGTTCTAAATTTCTTGAATGGGGCATGTTTATTTAAGATGGTTAGGAAGAAAAAAAATATCCAGGCATCCTCTACTGACGGGATGAGGTCAATATCCTTCCAGGATACCCCGGCCAGGTCGATTAGAAAGGCCTGCTCGCTGAAGTGTTTCAGGGAGCGGTTTACAGTGATGAGAGGAGGTCGTTTGACCGCTGACCCGTTACGGATGCAGGCAATGAGGCAGTGATCGCTGAGATCTTGGTTGAAGACAGCAGAGGTGTATTTAGAGGGGAAGTTGGTTAGGATGATATCTAGGAGGGTGCCCGTGTTTAAGGCATTGGGGAGGTACCTGGTAGGTTCATTGATAATTTGTGTGAGATTGAGGGCATCAAGTTTAGATTGTAGGATGGCTGGGGTGTTAAGCATGTTCCAGTTTAGGTCGCCTAGCAGCACAAGCTCTGAAGATAGATGGGGGGCAATCAGTTCACATATGGTGTCCAGAGCACAGCTGGGGGCAGAGGGTGGTCTATAGCAGGCGGCAACGGTGAGAGACTTGTTTTTAGAGAAGTGGATTTTTAAAAGTAGAAGTTCAAATTGTTTGGGTACAGACCTGGATAGTAGGACAGAACTCTGCAGGCTATCTTTGTAGTAGATTGCAACACCGCCCCCTTTGGCAGTTCTATCTTGTCTGAAAATGTTGTAGTTTGGAATTAAAATGTCTGAATTTTTGGTGGTCTTCCTAAGCCAGGATTCAGACACAGCTAGAACATCCGGGTTGGCAGAGTGTGCTAAAGCAGTGAATAGAACAAACTTAGGGAGGAGGCTTCTAATGTTAACATGCATGAAACCAAGGCTATTACGGTTACAGAAGTCGTCAAAAGAGAGCGCCTGGGGAATAGGAGTGGAGCTAGGCACTGCAGGGCCTGGATTCACCTCTACATCGCCAGATGAACAGAGTAGTAGTAGAATAAGGGTGCGGCTAAAAGCAATAAGAATTGGTCGTTTAGAACGTCTGGAACAGAGAGTAAAAGGAGGTTTCTGGGGGCGATAAAATAGCATCAAGGTATAATGTACAGACAAAGGTAAGGTAGGATGTGAATACAGTGGAGGTAAACCTAGGTATTGAGTGATGAAGAGAGAGATATTGTCTCTAGAAACATCATTGAAACCAGTAGATGTCATTGCATGTGTGGGTGGTGGAACTAATAGGTTGGATAAGGTATAATGAGCAGGACTAGAGGCTCTACAGTGAAATAAGCCAATAAACACTAACCAGAACAGCAATGGACAAGGCATATTGACATGAAGGAGAGGCATGCTCAGTCGAGTGATCAAAAGGGTCCAGTGAGTGGAGAGGTTGGTTGGGGGTCACGGCGATTTAGACAGCTAGCATAGGAGCAAGCTAGCATAAGATGGAGGTCTGTTATTAGCCAACTCTTGCGTTCCGTCAGTAGATTAGTGGGTTTCCGTGTGGTAGAGGGGATGAATCCAAATCACACAACAACAACAAAAATAAAAACAATAGATATAGTTATAGAGGCCCAAGAAGAAAAATAAATCAATAAATAAAAATAAAATAAAAATTGTCCGATTGTCTATTCAGATAGCAGCCGATAAGATAGCAAACGGCTAGCAGGCCGCAGATGTGCGCCCAGGCAACATTGCGCCGGAGAAGCCAGCCGGACAGTTCCCTCGGGTAGACAACGTCGGCAGTCTAGCCGTGAAGGCCCGGTGGGGCTCCGCGTAGGCAGCAAAACGGGTCCGGATAGATGACTGCAGCCCAGGAGTGATTGATGGAACTCTTCAGCTGGCTAGCTCCGGAACAATTGATGTTAGTTCCGGAATCGACGAAAGCCGATAGTCACACGGATAGCAGCTAGCTAGCTGCGAGATCCAGGCATGGACGTCCAGAGCCAGCGGCCGAAATCCAGGGACATGGAGAGAAAAATTGGTCCGATATGTTCCGCTCCGAGCCGCGCTGCGCTGCACCGCGCCGTACAAAACTGGCGATAGATTCTCGAGCCAAAGGACAGCCGATGACCACAAACCGTGGTCAGCTGAGTACCAACGATTAGCCAGTAAATAAGCTAACTAGCTTCTGAACTAGCCCCTGAACCAGCTTCAGAGTAGCTTCTGGACCAGCTTCTGGCTAGCTCCCGGCTAGCTTCTGGCTAATTTCTGGCTAGCCTCTCGGAGGATCACAGATCTGAGGTAAATAATACTTTTTTATATAAATATAAATTGGTGAAACGGATTGCAGGAGAGTGTTCTGAAGATGAGTTTTTGGAAAATTAAAAATGTATGTGAAAAAAAAGTTGTAAATATATATATATACGGGACACGACAGGACGAGGACAAAAATACGTCTGAACTGCTATGCCATCTAAATGGATGATCTTGTAATGTATATATATACACATAGGTATACTTACATATGTGAAACTGGTCCCGTTTTTTCTACACTATCACTCTATATTTGTAATGAGATAGACCTGGAACATATTGGGAATCTTGTTGCTTATCTTGTTGGTACTGTACTATACGATTGAAGTCTTTCTACAAGTGTAACACGTTTTGCGCAAGCTGTTTTGCATTTCAAATGTTGGAAAATAACTCTGGTTGGATGAATGAGATACAGAACCAATAAGGTGTCAATCTGAAATAAATTCAAGTTCAAGATGCCAGAGAACTTTGTTGTTATCTGCTCCCCTTTCCTCCCCACGCCCTCAGAAACGTAAACTCCCCTCAGAAATGGAGAACTCCAGCCAGATGAAATCCCTCTGATTTATTAGGAGTCAGAGAGAGACAGGTGTTCTGTTAATTAATTCTCTCCCCTCTGCTCCTACCCACCCTTCTGAAATATTCCTGTGGCCTTCGGCGACTTCTCTTTCCTCCTTTCTATCGCTCTCTCACCCCTCATTCTCTCTTTCTCTCTCTCTTTCTCTACCGCTGTAGCGTTCATCTTTTGCTTGCTATGCTTGCTGTGAGTGTGTTCCTCTGCCATTCAGCCTGCAGGAAGTGTGCGTTAGTACATGTCAGTTAGTGGATTAAGGTATGCAACGTGGTCACAGTCTTCCACAGAGACTGTGCATTCCAGATGGCACCCTATTCCCTATAATGTGCTCTCCTTTTTATAGAGTTCTGTAGGCAAAAAGGTGCTATTTGGGACATGGACATTGTACTAATGATTCTCCCATTATACCTCAACATTACATTTAAAGTAACTGTCATTTGAAAATCTCACTTTGAAAAGTACATATTCTGTTAACTCATACCCACATAATGTTGTTGACTCATTCTATACTCATATTTGTGAGTTACATTCAGTTACTTTTAGATTACTTTCCCCTTAAGAAGCATTAAAAGAAGACAAACATGTATGTTACCAATTGAACCAGATCTATTGCAGGATAAATCAATGTTAACGTTTACATAGCTGGCCATATATACATTTTACTTTATGGGTTGATTATGTAGGCTTCTTCTAACCCATCACTTTCTACTACACATAATAATATGATTAAATAGTATCTTTACATTAAAAACTAAAGTCTGTCAGAATTCCGGTCACGGGCCTCCCGAGTGGCGCAGTGGTCTAAGGCACTGCATCGCAGTGCTAGCTGTGCCACTAGAGATCCTTGGCCGCGACCGGGAGACCCATGGGGCGGCGCACAATTGGCCCAGCGTCATCCAGATTAGGGGAGGGTTTGGCCGCTCTAGCGACTCCTGTGGTGGGCCGGACGCATGCACGCTGGCACGGTCGCCAGGTGTACCTTGTTTCCTCCGGCACATTGGCGTGGCTGGCTTCCGGGTTAAGCGGGCATTGTGTCAAGAAGCAGTGCGGCTTGGTTGGGTTGTGTTTCGGAGGACGCACGGCTCTCGACCTTCGCCTCTCCCGAGTCCGTACGGGAGTTGCAGCGATGGGACAAGACTGTAACTACCAATTGGATACCACGAAATTGTTGATAAATACCAACAACAAAACAAAAACAAAAAATAGAATTCCAGTCATTCCAATAAATGTTATACCCCTTGGTCTTCAAGAACAGGACTTGGAAATATGGAAGTATAGATTAGCCTAATTGTTTTACCTGAGCATCACCCCAAAACTAAGGACTTATTAGCCAGCCCTACTCTGTTGTTTATGATTTTGTTGTCGTGTAGGACTGATTGGGCTCATTGATTTGGGTTGAAAAATAAGTGCTGCGTTCATGGAATGACATGCTTTGAGCACTACTGAAAAGTGCTATTTACATGTGAAAAATGAATGCCATAGGCTGCATTTGCAATAACTTTTTGTTGGTGACACTTTGATATCTAGATAATATGCAGCTGTTTAAAGGGCAAATCCACAGATGAAACAATAACAAAATGGTCGCCCGCCTCTGTTTTGGTAAAAAGCTGAGGGATGGGCCTGGAGAAATGTAACCACTCTCAGATTAATAGACAGAACTATGGATGCAAGGTCTGACCATCCATGATATCAACATTATTGTTTTAACCATGTTATGAGGCTATACAGTGTTTGTTTATATTTACAAAGTTTACAAACATTGGAGAAAAACAAGCTTATATTTTGGGTTCTTATGTAGTGTGACAGTTAAACTAAGCTCATGAGGCATTTATAAGTTATATTCTTGAGAAATCACTTTTTGATTACTACATGATTCAATATGTGTTATTCCATAGTTTGATATCTTCCCTATTCTAAAATGTGGACATGAACATGTGTCCATTAGGGCTATGGATTAAAAAGTGTTATCTGCATGAATTAGATTGAGCAATGAAAGCCCCACTTTTATTCCATAGGCTGGGATCTGCACTGTGCAGCTGTGCAAGAGCCATGTTTCACTGGTTTCAAAAAGCCTTTTTTCAATGCTGATTTGAATGTCATTGGGAAAACAACAAGACGTTTCAAAGATTTGTTTTGCAAACCTCCTTTCTGAATTTAAAAGTAATCCTCAAAGTAATCATGTAGTTTTTCAAAAGTATCTGTAATCTGATTACAATATTTTTGCTGGTATCATAACAGATTACAGTTACCGTTTTTTTTGTAATCCCTTACACGTAACAGATTACATGTAATCCAATACTCCCCAAACCTGCTTGTCATGTAACCACAAACAAGTTGCCAATGTTAGATGGAATACACAATATTGTGTAGAGTTTTAATGATAGCAGATTAACTGGCAACTGAGTTTTTTTGATAGATTTCTGGTTTGTTGATAGTGACATGATGAAAGAACAACTTTTGAATTTTTTATTGATAAAATCTGGAAAACTGTTCAAATGAGGACAATTAGACTTTCTCTCACCACTGCTTAGTAGAGGGTTGACCGAGGTAACCATTTTTTATGTTTAATTAGGGAGTTATAATGCTTGGGAGAGGGAGAAGCCAAGTAGTTCAAGCATGCGTTTGCAAATACTTTCTTTCTCCAAACTGATACTTAGCTACTTACTTAATTGCATGGGCGCACACGCATACACACACACACAGACACTGCCTGAGTACACACACAGACAGACACACGCCTGAGCGCACACACTGTCTGCTTCCCACCCCTTTTCCCTCCTACTTGCCTTCTATCCACTTTCAGTGCATTTCTGTTGACACACAACGATCTGACCCATGCGCACACACACACACACAGACAAACTATCACACATATTCACAGAAAGGAAAACATTTTCTCTCACACAGATGGCTGCTAGCACACTCCTCTCTCGATCTCTTTCTATAAGCAGGTGTTGAAATGCAACACTAACTATTAGAGGCCGAGAGAAAAAGAGGGGGAGAGGGAGGAGAGAGAACGGGAGAGAGTGCACTTCCCCAACTGTAGCAGGGAGAGAGGGGACGAGAGGGATTGTCAACGAGGAGAGGGAGAGCAGAAGCCTAAAGAGGGATCTGCATGGTAAGTAACCAGACCAGCGAGCACTTTTTTTCGTTTAAAGTTCCTGTTTTTTGTTGGAGGGAGAAGAAAATAAAGACACAACGGAGGAGTCGGGACCCTGTCCCCTACTTTCTGGACGAGTGGAGTAAAAATCTGAAGAAGACCTGAAGGGAATGAAGCTGGGAGGGACACAAGGCAGTCATGGATAGCACATAGAGCCTCAGCCAGACGATAGGATGGCCTGGATTCACACACTGTCGCTGGCAACCATCCAGCTCAGAAGCTACTGATATCCATGAGGTAGTACAGCCCATCTATCCATACATATTTGTATATATTGTTCTGTGTGCAATGCAATGTTGAAGTGTACACTAACCAAGTGTGTACCGTTGTTAGTTATTGTGACCTTCGGGTGGGGTGGTGGATTTTGATGTTGCATATGAAAGTTAAGCTGTCCTGTTTTTTGCGGGGTGAGTCAAAACAGTGCCATGGTGCTACTTTCAGACTGCATTGCTGCATGTCAGATGCACAGATTTAGAGGTAGATGAAAACAAAGATAAACAAAAACACCCTCAAGTTGACATTATATTAATACAATGTCAACTTGAGGGTGTTTTTGTTTTATTGTTATTTTCATGGCAATTGTACTGGGAGCGTGTGTTCCTCCAATGTGCAGTCTGTTTCAATTACACATGGTGTGCTGTTAGAGGGAGACCGTTTGAGAGTTCAAGGGTACATGTTCAGTATCATAGGGGGTGCATTCTATACTATTTCACTGTTATGGAAATTAAACTTTATTTTAAAGTACATTTAACATCTCTACACATAATACAGTAAACTAGGCTCAATAAATAATAATAACCATCCCTGACGTGCACTGTAATCCAGAGAGACTGACTTTACAGTCGATGAGTCATTATAGTGTAGGTCTGCAGTATACGTTTACATAATACATGTAAAATACACACGCATCTGTCAATACATGGAGATACTTTAGAAACACCACACGTACAGACTCAACCGTTCACATCAATTATACAATGGAATGGCAAAATATTCCATTAGAAGCATTGTTTGCATCAGTAATAGTTCCCTATCCTTGGGCATAGCATGGGAAATGAGGCTTTGCAAGGCTTTGAGGCTGGAGTGTAATGGTTACAGTAGGAGCTGTGATTAGTTGCAGGGCAGGTAAGTGCATGTTTGGAATATGTCGGGGGGAGGATTGTTTAAAAAAAACTGCACGGCGCCGTAGTGCGCACACACTCCTTTCAAGTCTTAGTCTACACCAGATCAGTTGGAGGCCCTCTCCATAAACCTTCAGGATCTTTCAAGTGACTGCACTGTAAACTGAGGAGCAACCATGTGTGTCTGTGTGCGTGTTTGTGTTTGTGTGTTTTTCACAGCAGTGTTTCTGCAGGGAGAGTGTTTTTCTCTCCCACGCTCTGCCTCCAGGTATGTTTGTTTGCCCATTTAACTCAGTGTCTTATAGGAACTGCAATCTAGCTAAGCTGTTTACACACCATCACGAGGAACAAACAAATGACTCAATACTGACATTCAACAGTTCAGCAATATAACTGTTTAGTGCCTGCCAGATTATGGCGTGCCTCCCAAATGGTACCCTATTCCCTATGTAGTGCACTACTTTTGACCAGAGCCTCTGATCAAAACAAGTGTGCTACATAGGGAATAGGGTGCCATTTGGGATGCAAGCATGCTCTTATCTGCTCTGTTTCCCGAACTAAATTTGATTTAGGTCATGTCCTCAAAGACTTCTAGTTTAGATACAGATTGATGTAGCACTAACTTGTATTATTAATGGCTGTAGCAAGAGAGGGTGAACCAAGGTGGTGCGGGTAGAGAATACCCACAAGTAATTTAGTCTGTCTCGCTTATGACTAAGCCTTTTCCCAATGACAATGCACTATCTGTTTGTGTGTGCGCGTGTGAGTGGATGTGTGAGGGTATATGTCTGAATCTGTGCTACTGATTTGCCTACAGACCAATAGTAGATCTCTGCTTGTGGAGACTGATGCCTGTACAACAGCTGCTACACTCCAGGCCTTTACGATGATCTGTACAGAAAAATTAAGAGCCAATGAACCACGTTACATAAAAAGGTTCAACAGGTACTAAGTACTACACCAAACACTAGGAACATCTTCCTAATATTGAGTTGCACCCACCCCCCACCCCCAAACAGCCACAATTTGTCGAGACATGGATTCTACAAGGTGTCGAAAGCGTTCCACAGGGATGGCGGCACACGTTGACTCCAATGCTTCCCACAGTTGTGTCAAGTTGGCTGGATGTCCTTTGGGTGGTGGTCCACTCTTGATACACACAGGACACTGTTGAGCGTGAAAAACCCAGCAGCGTTGCAGTTCTTAACACAAACCGGTGCACCTAGTACCATACCCTGTTCAAAGGCACTTAAATCTTTTGTCTAGCCCATTCACCCTCTGAATGGCACACATACACAATCCATATCTCAGTTGTCTGAAGGCTTAAAAATCCTTTAACATGTCTCCTCCCCTTCACCTACACTGATTTGAAGTGAATTTAAAAAGTGAAATCAATAAGGGATTATTGTTTTCACCTGGATTCTCCTAGTCAATCTATGCCATGAAAAGAGCAGGAGTTCTTAATATTTTGTATACTCAGTGTAGATCACAATATTGGGTTTGTTGAATGTAACTTCCTTCAGGAAATGAAATAAATCTCTTGATAACATAGAGCCGATTCGGACATAGGAAATTACGCCTTTCTTACACACACACCTTTCTTATGCACTTCTCAGTAGTTGGTATTAAGACTTACATTGTGCAGGTGAGCAACGGGCTTTGTAGGCGTGGTTCCCTTGTGTGCGCTAAATAAATGTAATTCAACCGCTGAAAACTCTCCCACTTACTGGCCAACAGATCTTCTTGTGGCCTTTTCACTCAATAGGGTTTTCAGTACATTTATCTTCAGCCATCTCTTTCAAAACGCTGGTAACTTTTAGTTTGAATTTTGTCCAGACTCACTAGAATACATCTAGAGAACGGGTTCAGAATAAAGGAAAGGGAAAGGGGGATAGGGAGTTGTACAACTGAATGCCTTTAACTGAAATGTAGAATATTATGGATCAACGAAAGAAAGCCATCTAAATATATGCATAATCAAGCCATCTAAATATTTGCATAATCGTCTCAGTTTCAGCACCAATTGGTAGATTTAAAAATACTCTGATCTGGTAGATTATTTAGGGTTAGGAAAGTATTTATGAATCATAAACTGGTGAGCAGAGCCTCACCAGTACGCACAAAATAAAGAAAATGGTGGTTTGATTAATTCTGAAAATGTCCACACTCAGTTCTTCAACCAGTGGTAATGTAGAAAGAATAGTGTACAATAGTAGGTTATACCGTCATCTATTATCTGCACTAACCATGGAACTGTGATGACACAGCCAAGTATTCCACCATGCGTAGGGTTCAAACTGTTACGGCTTGGTCTGTGCTCCACGCCATAACGTTTTAATTAGCCTTTTTGGTATGTTATCGACTGTTACTAATGATCCTCAGCAACAACCATATGGCCTTGACATCATTTACAGAGGAACCAAAGGTAAACAAAATAGTGTAATTAAATTGAATGATAATGTAGGCTATACCAACTGAAGGGAACTAACAGTAAATTGACAGTTGAATGTGTGGTTATTAGGTCTACTGACAGTCGATACTGATAGTGGCTAGTATTTAACATGATAGTTCTAGGAGAAAGTTGGGGTAGCCTATAGTTAAGACATTCGAGACTGCCCATCCCTGCTGTACAATTTAAATTATGCATAATGGCACAGCATTTCATACACTTGTGTGGGAAAGTTCATAAAATCAAATGTATTTATATAGCCCTTCTTACATCAGCTGATATCTCAAAGTGCTGTACAGAAACCCAGCGTAAAACACCAAACAGAAAGCAATGCAGGTGTAGAAGCAAATTAAAAGGTAATTTACCACCTACACAAGTGCAGTCTCAGTGCTATGATGGGGTCTAAAACCAGACTGAAGCATTTCGTATACATTGTTTGTCTTCAGGAAGGCAGTGAGTTGCTGCGCAACAGCTTTATCAAAAATGTTAGAGAGGAATGGAAGATTCGATATAGGCCGATATAGGCTTTATTACTGCCTGTTTGGTACACATCCGGTGGATAGAGAGCCGTTTATTATGTTCAACATAGGAGGGCCAAGCACAGGAAGCAGCTGTTTCAGTAGTTTAGTTGGAATAGGGTCCAGTATGCAACTTGAAGGTTTAGAGGCCATGATAATTTTCATCATTGTGCCAAGATATATAGTACTAAAACACTTGAGTGTCTCCCTTGATCCTAGGTCCTGGCAGATTTGTGCAGACTCAGGACAACTGATCTTTGGAGGAATACGCAGATTTAAAGAGGAGTCCGTAATTTGCTTTCTAATGATCATGATCTTTTCCTCAAAGAAGTTCATTAATTTATTACTGCTGAAGTGAAAGCCATCCTCTCTTGGGGAATGCTGCTTTTTAGTTAGCTTTGCGACAGTATCAAAAATACATTTTGGATTGTTCTTATTTTCCTCAATTAAGTTCAAAAATAGGATGATCGAGCAGCAGTGAGGGCTCTTCGATACTGCACGGTACTGTCTTTCCAAGCTAGTCGGAAGACTTCCAGTTTGGTGTGGCACCATTTTCGTTCCAATTTTCTGGAAGCTTGCTTCAGAGCTCGGGTATTTTCTGTATACCAGTGAGCTAGTTTCTTGTGACAAATGTTTTTAGTCTTTAGGGGTGCAACTGCATATAGGGTATTGCGCAAGGTTAAATTGAGTTCCTTAGGTGGTTAACTGATTTTTGTTCTCTGACGTCCTTGGGTAGGCAGAGGGAGTCTGGAAGGGCATCAAGGAATCTTTGGGTTGCCTGAGAAGTTAACACAATTTTTGATGCTCCTTGGTTGGGGTCTGAGCAGATTATTTGTTGCGATTGCAAACGTAATAAAATGGTGGTCCGATAGTCCAGGGTTATGAGGAAAAACATTAAGATCCACAACATTTATTCCATGTGACAAAACTAGGTCCAGAGTATGACTGTGGCAGTGAGGTGGTCCAGAGACATGTTGGACAAAACCAACATGATATGACCAACATGATATGTTGATATGCTTCAGTTTCTGCCCTATGACTGGTTTCACATTTGTCACCAGCGATTTATAAGGTAAAATATATCTAAAACAAGTGTCATTTATATTTACAATTCCCTTATCCAAACGGATTACTCATTTACCTAGCTCTTATCAATAGCTCTTATCAAGATGTAAATTATAGTGCATGGAGAATGGTGTTATTTATATTGAGAGAAAAAAATGTAGAGGCTTTTCCCACTTGGAGCCGGTAGGTTCGCTAGACCTTGTTAATGGTTTCCTTGCGCATAAAGGTGGTGGAATTATGAGATAAGTCAACGTCAGAATACAGTGTATCTCTAGACACACCTCCGTCACACCTTCATTTATTAGATCTCTACCCCAAATTAATAGCAGGCGAATCGCATGCTATTCCCATGCTTAAGTTCAAGGTCAGAATTCGCATAGAGAGAAAAGGGGATAAAGTGTTCAGTGTTTTGCTCCTAAGCATGCAATTTTAGCACTACAATTTATCATTATGGGAAGGAAAGTATTGACATGGTAATTTCACCATATGGGCAAATATGCTAAAATATACCAGAACAAATCTGTAAAGTTGAGTGACTAAAGTGCTCTTTGAATCAGACCATAAATGTCTGCCCACAGGCTGCCCACAGTCTGGATAGTCACAGCCATATAGTAATGTTTGTTGTCTGGGAGAGGTGAAGGAGAGCCATAACTTGACTGACTCAGACAACACAGC
This sequence comes from Oncorhynchus mykiss, assembly GCF_013265735.2. Classification (NCBI taxonomy): domain Eukaryota; kingdom Metazoa; phylum Chordata; class Actinopteri; order Salmoniformes; family Salmonidae; genus Oncorhynchus; species Oncorhynchus mykiss. The sequence goes on along the minus strand of NC_048580.1, from coordinate 52,199,568 downwards.
TGTAGTGGAAACCTTTCACAGTATCACAGTGTCTATTTATGTGAATGCAATAGCAGAAGTACAGTAGCACAGGATCCTTGACCTTGCGTTTTCAACCAAATATTCCATTGATGTTCGTAGGTATGTTGACTGATAGAATGTTGGTTCAACATATGTTTGCCTTTATCACTGCGTCGGTGGTCACAATTGACCACTGACTCAGTGATAAAGGCAAAAATATGTTGAGCCAACATTCTCAGTCCTGCAAAATTACCTGTGTCTTACTATAAACTTAGTCATAACATGATAACTAAACAATGTGGATATACTATGTTTTTTTTGCTGTCAGTTAATAGTTGAATGACGGACCTACTTGAGTGACAGTGTAACGAGTGCGCTGAGAGTCGGGAAGCAAGTTCAGGGAGTGAGTGATTTAATCAATAAATGAAACATAATACAAAAACAAGAAACACGAACAACGCACAGACCTGGAACAGAAACAATGACTCGGGAACAAACCAGAAGGAGTGACTTATAAAGGGCAGGGAATCAAGGAGGTGATGGAGCCCAGGTGAGTAGGATTATGCGCTGATGCGCGTAACGATGTTGACAGGTGTGTGCCATAACTAGCAACCTGGTGACCTAGAGGTGACCTAGAGTCCGGAGGGGGAGCACAAGTGACAGTACCCCCTCCCCGACTCAAGGCTCCGGCCACAGTAAGCCGACCAAAATGACGATCCCTGGGATCAGGAGTTGACCGGTCACCTCTGCTAAGGCACGGGTGCACGGCGACCTAGAGTTCCGGAGAGAGCATACGTGACAGTACCTCTTCGTCGCGCGGCTCCAGCCAAAGGACGCCAACCACAGGGACGATCCTGGCGATCAGGAGCCGACCGCTCACCTCTGCTAAGGCGCGGGAACCTGTCGATCCAGCTGAGGCGTAGGAGCATGGTGACCTAGGGCGCCGGAGAGAGCATGCATGACAGTGCCCCCTCCCCGGCGCATTCTGCTCCAGCCGCAGGATGCCAACCACAGGGACGATCCCAGGGATCAGGAGCGGACTGGTCACCTCTGCTGAGGCACAGAAACCTGACGGACCGGCTGAGACGTGAGAGCCTGATGAGACCTCCCCGGTTGTCTCGGTCGAGGCATGGGAGCCTGTCGAGCCCGCTGAGGGAGCATGGTGACCTACTGGCGCCGGAGAGAGCATGCATGACAGAGCCCCCTCCCCGGCGCGTGGGGAGCCTGTCGAGCCCGCTGAGGCAGGGGAATCCGACAAACCAGCCGAGGCCTCCCAGGTAGCCCCGGTTCTGACACCCGGACCCGACATCACCACCCTTAGGCGAGGTGTCATAATGTAACGTGTGCGCTGAGAGTCGGGAGGCAAGTTCAGGGAGTGAGTGATTTAATCAATAAACATAATACGAACACCGCAGAAACAATGACGACTCGGGAAGAAACCAAAGGGAGTGAAATATATAGGGCAGGTAATCAAGGAGGTGATGGAGTCCAGGTGAGTGTCATTATGCGCTGATACGCATAACGATGGTGGCAGGTGTACACCATAATAGTCTGGTGACCTAGAGGCAGGAGAGTTTGCACACGTGGCAGATATATATATATTTTTTAATTCGAGAGTGATGTGCCTTCAGATTTACAACTCAATTTACTGCAGTACACCCCTCCACCTCTTCGCCCTCCCCTCCAACCTCCATCCTCCCATGTCCTCCCTCCCCTCCATCTCTCTGAGTCTGGAGCACCTGCCCCATCACCTGTCACTCAGATTGTGTGTGTGCGTTGTGTGCACTTGTGCCTGAGTGTACACATATGCATTGGTGTGGTTGGCTGGAGGTGTATCTGACTATGTGCATCTACATGCACTGCCACTGCAGGGAAGCCAGACAGGACGCTGTGCCACATCCTTCCCATCCATCCAACTGTTGCATACAATCCTAGCTGTATGGCTAGCACTTAGACAAACGGTCTGGCTTTGAATTAGGAGAACTGAACATGAGAGGAGGGATAGGGTGGTGAGACGTACACAGCTTTTTGTATTATGTTAAATGCTTTTCCCTCACTATTTGCTTTGACCTGGTTTCCAAAATGATTTTTTTTTCATTTGAGAAGACAACCCACCCATAAAATAAATGGAGCGGGGCGAACCACTTTCTTATCCTTTGGCTTAGTGGCAGCTCTTTTTTCTGTTGCATGTGGAAAGTCCAGTCCCTTTGTTTGTCTCCTGTTGCAGATTACTGAGAATTTTTAGAGGAATGACGAGAGCCTAGCTATTCAAGGAATGTGCAAAGTGCCTGCATTTGTCAAAGGTTCTTGTTTGGGGGCTGGTCGGTAATGAATTTGGAAGTTAACTTGCTGGCCCTCTTCTGTCAGAGCATAAAGCAATCACTAGTCGAATGTCTCTATCATGTACATATAATAAAAAAAATACTATTGATTATTGAAGTTTTGACACATTTTCTGTAGTGAAATCCTGTTGATACGTACATTGATCAAACTTGGAAGGGCGGGAAGGATACATCTAAACATTCATAACATAAAACAACCAAACAGCATGATCTTTTTCCCTGGATGATATCTCATATTTTGAAATTATTTGAAAAAGATTAGATTCACAAATGAGCGTGAGCAGTGGGGCCCTGGGGCCCTGTGTGAAATGCCCTTCCTAACAGTGTTGCTTGCACACCTGTGCAAGAGCTGAAGCTAGAGCTGAAGCCTGCAGGCTGTTCCAAGCACTGAGTTGGCTATGGCCCCAGCCCACAGCATCTAACATGCAATGGGGCAGGTTTCACACATGCACAAGAATACATTTCTGTCTCACAATAAAGTTCAACAGTTTTTTTTATATCAAAGAGAGTTGTACAGTGTTCTTCATGAGTTAATCCCTTCAGTTTTCCCTGTTAGTATTCTGTTAAAATATGAACCCCAGATATGGCTGCAAGATACAGCGTCTAATTTATATGCCAACTTGAGAGAGAACTATAGAGTACTTTGTCCTCGCTCTAGTTCACCTCCTAATCCTAATGATGCTGTGCTTTTTCCTTCTCTGTTTTTTTTATTCATTTGTAGCTTCGCCCCACAGGCAAAACCTACTACATGGTCAGCTTCGAGGTGGGTTCTCTACCTACCCTGATCATGTTTCAAAACAAGCCGCCCTCAGTTGACTTGTCCATACCTGTCCAGAAGATAAAGGAGAGAGTAGGACAACAACAAAAAAGTCTGGCTTGGTTCCAAACTGGAGGAGAGAAAGAAGGAGAAAACAGACACAGGGAATGGAGAGAATACAATACTTGAATTACAAGAGATGCATCAGCAGAATGTACAGTGTGGCCCATGATCAGATCATCAAACAATCTTTGATTGACAGTTTGGGTGCAGAGAACACCTACAAAGCTGTTTTTTGTTTTGTTTTGTTTTTTACCCCCTTTTCTCCCCCATTTTGTGGTATCCAATTGTTAGTATCTTGTCTCATCGCTACAATGCCCATATGGGCTTGGGAGAGGCAAAACACAACCCAACCAATCCGCACTGCTTCTTAACACAGCGCGCATCCAACCCAGAAGCCAGCCGCACCAATGTGTTGGAGGAAACACCGTGCACCTGGTTAGCGTGCACTGCGAGATGAGACAAGGATATCCCGGCCAAAGCCTCATGACGCTAGGCCAATTGTGCGTCGCCCCACGGATCTCCCGGTCCTGGCTGCGACAGAGCCTGGGCGCGAACACAGAGTCTCTGGTGGCACAGCTAGCACTGCGATGCAGTGCCCTAGACCGCTGTGCCACCCGGGAGGCCTGTCAAAATGTTGTTGAAATGTACAAATATCTCAGGCCTTCCGTTTGCTTTGTGATGGCAGGTCTGTAGTTCATCAGTAGCCTACTTTTTATATCTGAATTGAGTGAAGAAACAAGTGTACTTCCTTTCATAAACTCAAATTCCTTTTGAAATCTTTCAAATACTTTGAGGGTTTGCTTTAGCCAGCCTAGAGTGCTAGGTGGGCGGGATTACACTTTTGGGACTTTTTTATTGGTTCATTGCAGCAGGGAAGCTCTGTTGCAATGAACAGCTCAAGTTTTTTAATGATTTCAAATAGTATTTGAACCCAGGTCTAAAACTCATCCCCCTGACTAAACCGAGTATGTTGCTCTTCTTCCCTCACCCAGTCTGTCTCTTTGATGGGGGGGAGAGGGGAGGGGGGGTATTATTGTGGAGGGGGCAGGGTGTACTGGTGCCCGAGAGGGGGAAGGCAAAGCTGCACATGTCTTGTCATTTACATGCGAGATTCTGCACATTTTTGTGGGCTTTTAAATAATATATTGTTGTTTGTGCTGTCTGTTAGCTGGAATCCCGACTCTCGAGCAACAAGTCCGAGATTGTCGGAGGTCAAATATTTAACAGGACACCTTTCTAATGTTTTGTCTCTTTCAGTCAAAGACAGCTGAAATCACTCTCTCGCTAGGCTCAGGTGTGTCTGTCCCCCAAGGTGCTCCTTGTATGTCCATTGTTTGTGTCAGGGTAAGCCAGGTTGTCAGTATGTCTTAATAGGGAAGGAGTAGCTGCCCCAGGCTCTGAACAGGATTAGGACCCACACCAAGTATCAACATTAAGGGGGATTTCTTTCTGCTCCATGGCCTCAGAACCTCACCTGTGGGTCTGGAGCAGAGAAATGAAAATCTGAATGCCCCTTTTTAAAAACATCTATCCAGCCTTTCATGTCTATGACTAGACACTTTAGTCTTTTGATTTTGAGAAAATGGTCGCAGTAGGTGGTTCCGAATGTTTGAAGTTGCAATCGCTTTTCAGGTGGGGTTTCATTGTAAATACATTTAATGTAATTTTCATCTCAGTATCCTCTTGCACCCAAGGGATATTTCCAATCACAAATTAATCTCCTCACATTCTCAGTGCTAGTGGAGGAAAAGTTTGACAATCTCCTCCAGAGTGCTATACCCTCAGTTTGTCCTACTGTCCGATACCACTTTGCACATAGAAGATTAATTACTATAACTTAACTTGAATGGGAATGTGCTATGCTGCCTCACCAGCATCGTGGAGAGTCCAATGGTGTGAAATACTGTATATATTATGTCTATGGCATAGTGGCAGAGTCCCCCAGTCTACTACAGGGAAATTAGTGTCCTGATGTGACAGGGCTTCACTGCATTCTCACACACATACAGGATGGGGTCACACCACACCGCCAGGCCACTCCACTCCGCCTGCTCAAACACACACATCCCATAACAGACCCCATAACTCTGGATGAGAGACATGAGGGAGAAGACGCACATCTTCAGGACAGGTCTCTGTCTGTCCCCTGACTTATGGTTACCCTTTGAAACTGGAAAGAGATAAAGAGAGATTTATGCAAATTGTTTGAGATTGAGGAGGACGGACTGTTGAAAGGCTAAACAGTGACACCAGTCATCATACCCTATTATTATTACCACTTGAAAATTGTGACTGTCACAATGTGTTTTGTTTATCTGCAGTGAGTCCCATGATTCCCATGCCAGAGTGAGTGATGTATGACTATGACTAGGAATGAAATAACTTTCAATAAATTCCCTGGTTTTCCTGAAATCCCGGTTGGCGGTAGCCCGGCATCAGGAGGGAATAAGCAGGAAATCCGGAATCCTCCAACCAGGATTTCTGGAAAACCAGGGAATTTATTGAAAGTTCCCAGAATTTTGCAACCTTAACCATGACATTATTACCAAAGAGTTGAAACTATGCTAACATGTTAACTTATGATACAGGCATGGAGACTTTTTTATAACGATGCATCAAAATTGAATTTATGGTATCCGTGTTATGAGTCTGATAAGGGATTATGTCGCACATAAAAAAAATTGAACATTGTTCTTTAATCAAAACTGTTATAAAAGAGATTCCAGTGTACTAGCTACTCATTAACAATGTAGACATTCTTTCTTATTGTGGCCTATTAAAATGACAGGGGAAACGCCTACGCCAAAGTCCATAACACTCCCAAATAACACTATACAACCAAAGACACTTTTTAAGCCTTTTGATTGGAATACATAACTTACTCGGATACATTTATGGAGATGCCCTTGTTGGTAGTTCTGAGTAGATTAGGTGTCTAGATGGAATGGGCAGACATTGGGCAGATTTTTTATGTACAGCACTTTGAGAAGGCAGGGTAGCCTAGTGGTTAGAGCGTTGGACTAATAACCGGACTAGTTACCGGAAGGTTGCAAGTTTAAACCCCAGAGCTGACAAGGTACAAATCAGGTACAAATCAGGCAGTTAACCCACTGTTCCTAGGCCGTCATTGAAAATAAGAATTTGTTCTTAACTGACTTGCCTGGTTAAATAAAGGTAAAATAAAAATATCAGCTGATGTACGAAGGGCTATATAGATACATTTGATTTGATTTGACATTGCAGGGTTGCAAGGTGTTACATGTTTTTCTGTATGATAGTAGGGACACAGTGGTAGACTGGATATGGACAGGTTATAGACCATAGAGAAAGAGTGACTTGAACTGGATACTGTCTTATTGTACCTTTATCAGTGGCAGTCGGTGCCATTTAAGATGAGGGAATGCGATTATTTTTGTTCATGAGCATGGCCTTTTTCTATTACAGCAAAAATAATCGTATTCCCTCATCTTAAATGGCACCGACTGCCACTGATAAAGGTACAATAAGACAGTATCCAGTTCAAGTCACTCTTTCTCTATGGTCTATAACCTGTCCATATCCATGCACCCAATTCAATGTAACATCAATAGATTTATACTACATGATACTCACATTTTCCCTATCTCCATCATGAGGTTGCTACAACCTAGCCTATGAATGAAAGTTTGTAACGTGCACACAGTTCGAGAGAAAAATCATTAGGCCCTAATCTATGGATTTCACATGACTGGGCAGGAGCCAAGGTATGGGTTGACCTGGGAGGGCATAGGCCCACCCACTGGGGAGCCAGGCCAAGCCAATCAGAATGAGTTTTTCCCCACAAAGGGGCTTTATTACAGACAGAAATACTGGGCAGGTGTGGGCTCCCGAGTGGCGCAGTGGTCTAAGGCACTCCATCTCAGTGCATCATTGCAGACCCTGGTTCAATTCCAGGCTGTATCACGACCAGCCGTGATTGGGAGTCCCAAAGGGGCACAATTGACCCAGCGTTGTCTGGGTTTAGCTGTCATTGTAAATAAAAATTGTTCTTAACTGACTTGCCTAACTAAATAAATGAAAGAAAAAAAACACATGATCTGCGGTTGTGAGGCCAGTTGGACATATTGCCAAATTCTCTAAAACAATGTTGGAGGTGGCTTATGATAGAGAAATGAACATTAAATTATCTGCCAACAGCTGTGGTGGACGTTCCTGCAATCAGCATGCCAATTGTACGATCCCTCAAAACTCGAGACATCTGTGGCATTGTGCTGTGTGACAAAACTACACATTTTAGTGGCCTTTTATTGTCCCCAGTACAAGGTGCACTTGTGTAATGATCATGCTGTTTAATCAGTTTATTGATATGCCACAACTATCAGGTGGATGGATTATCTTGGCAAAGGAGAAATGCTCACAAACAGGGATATAAATACATTTGTGTACAAAAATGGAGAGATATTAGCTTTGTGTGCATATGGAACATTTCTGGGATCTTTTATATCAGCTCATGAAACATGGGACCTGTTGCGTTTATATTTTTGTTCAGTATAGATGTTTTTTCCACTTGGAACTGACAGGTACACTTAACCTTATTCATTGTTTCCTCACACGTTCAGGTGCTAGAATTATTAGTCAATTAAGTCAAGGTCAGAATACTGCGTATGTAGACGCACACATTTCTTTGATCTCCTCCCCAAATACCTTGCTGGCACTGGCATTTCCCCATGTTCAAGGCCAGAATACGCATAGAGTGAAAAGTGCTCAAGCTACATGCATGTAACTACAGTCTGAATTCCCCCCAATTTGTTTATAGTAAGTAACACTAGTGTAAAGTGCCGACCTAATTTCCATGGCGCAGTGGGGGAATCATTTGTGGGTCACTCTCTCTTTTTCTCTCCCTCAATCTCTTAGAATCCCTCTCCCTTCTCTCGGTCTCTCTGAATCTCTGGACTGCTGATCATGTCATAACAACCAGGTTAAAGATTAAACACTGTGAGAGATAGATGGGTCTATATTGTCAGGTGACGAGGACTGAATATGTAGTCTCACTTGGTTTGGGCGCACTTTGTGAAGGGTTATGGCTGAATGTGTGTGGCTCTGGCCTGGCTCAGCATGCCATCTGTAGATAAAGGAGGTTTGTGTGTGTGTGTGTGTGTGTGTGGGGGGGGGGGGGGGGTTAGGTAGAGGATAAGTACAGGGGGCTGAGAGCTGTGTGTGGTGCAGTCTTTAATTAGAGCAGGAAGACACTCTCAGCTGCAGCACAGAGCCAGACCTAGAGGAGAGGGGGTGGGGGGTTTCATGTGTCCATGTTCAACTGCCATTTTGCTCCAATGAACAGACATCTTCCTTAGCGAGTATACAGTACATCTTTCACACTGCCACAAGAGAGAGATGGAACAACTGAAAGTATTTCAGGAAACATACTATTTGAAAATTATTTGTGAAGGGGACCTGATTGGTTAGTTTTGGCATACACAAACTATAAACAAAGTAGCGGATGAGTCGTTTTGTACTGCATTTGGTACTTGGGCTACAGCAGGTTTGCTTTATGTACAACAGCAACACCTTCCATATAAGGATATAACTGTCTCCACCAGTGGTTAATAGCTGTCTCACTCAGTTTTTCAATTTAACATACCATGTCTCGTATAGAGGGAAGCCTGAATGAGAGACCACATGATGAAATGTTCCTTTTAATAGTGATTAGTGAATACAATATAGCCTACACTGAGTGCACACATCATTCGATATTAAACTGATTATGGCACTAGGCCAAGTATGGAAATAGTCATGTAAACACCTTACTCTGCTTGTCATAATAAGGTCAAAATCGAAGTAAGCATACGTCGATTAAAACCCCTTGGTTTTCTTTTTTCTTTCAAATTATTAGACATGTAAACAGTTTAATCAGCACTCCGGCTGGGAATTCGATCTGCACATGTGCACCTGTAGCGCAAGCCTCCCTTTTCTGCATTTATTTAAGTCCCACCAGGTAGCCTGATTTCAAATATGTCCATGTAAACAGGATTATTAGGGAAATGGTTATTCTTGCAAAGCATGTAAACGTTTTAAACACACTATTATATTAATCTGACTATCTATAATAATGGTATTATTGTGTGCACGTAACCATGCTCAGTGGGTGCTGTTTTACCAGATATGGCAAGAGGATATTATGTTAGCATTTTGAAGTTTATTGCAAAAACTTGTTTCTCCTTTCTTCTGCATTTCCCATGTGTTCTCTCAGTCATGCTTCCCGGGTATGGATTCTCCCCTCTCCCTGACTTCCAGCCTCACCTCCATGTCTTCCGTTGCCGAGGAGAGTGTCCCAGCATGTGGTTCCCGGTCTCAGGCGAGTCTCAGGCTTTGAGCGAGGCCCGGGACGACAGGCCTCTCCTGCGGCAGTGCCAGCACAACCACATCGCCGTGTGTCAGCAGGAGCGGCAGCCGCCTGTGACCCCCAGCGACAACGGCCATGGATCACCTACTGCAGACGCTCAGCACTCCACCCCTTTGCCTCTGAATCATCGCAAACACACAAGGACTGAAGCAGAAAATGGCGGCTGGAGGAGTAACCCTGATCAAGACACTGATACGGACCTGAGTTCAGACTCTCAGATGCCAGGGGGTGACATTGAGCTTTTTATCCGGGAAGATAGGGGGACTGACCCTCCAGGGCAAGAGAAGTGTGAGAGACCCACGGTGGTGTCGACGGTGTTTCGTCCCCTCCACACAGCCCTCAGCCTGCCCCTGTTCCTCCCTCTGTCCTCCCTGTACAGGGACACAGACTACTGTAACTCTCAGTCACCTGGCTCTCTATCCTCACATGAGCCTCCGGAGATGCAGACCCCAGACACCTGTCGACCCCAGAGGAGGACGTCACAGGGTTCACTCAAGGAAAAGTCTATCCGTAAGTACAGTATCTATCCATTCCACTTTGTCAACTCTCTGTTAGTCCTCATCAGGAGAATGTTTCTTTCCTCCTTCATTTTGTCATCTGTAGGACATACAAATCACACTTCAAATCTTACTTCTGAAGTATTTTGTACAAGGCCTATTTCCAATATGACTGGCTGTAGTTTGCAGAGAAGTCTTCACCTCAGTCTTTTTTGTGTTGTGTCCTAGGGCGTAAGATGCGAGTGTACTCACCAGACAGCCTGAGTGACGATTCTTTGGCCAGCCCCATTCTGGATGGCGACTACCTCTTCTCAGGACCCTTCGATTCCTTCCTGGAGGAGGACATCGGGGGAGACCCTGTAGATGCCACGAGCCCCTCATCAACAGGGGGGACACCCAACCCTCGAAAGACTCCACCTTTTTCCGCAGAGCCGCTGCAGTTGTCAGAGCACTCATCTGTCTTGAACTGTGGGGCTGTAGAGAATTCCTCGGCCACCGGAGGAAGCTCTTTAGCCCGCTCCAGTATGGCGGAACACGAGCGGCGTCGCTTCTCAGCCTCAGAGCTGATCTCACGGCTACAGCTTTCCCAGAGGAAGAACTCGTTCACACTAAAGCTTGGCAAGTCACTGTCAGCTCGCGTGGCCTCCCGCGACAGGCAGAACCCCAGCAACTTCAGCCCTGACTGTGAGTGTCCTGCCTCAGGGTTGAGCACCACTGCAGTGGGATGTGTTAGACATTATGTTTTTGACAGCAAATGCTATAACCAATTTAGCAAAGCTGGTTTCTATGTAAGAGGATGTTTAAACTTGAGACAACTTTCTGTAGTGGTTGTGTGTTTGCCAGGTTCCTTCCACCTCCATATACTTTCTTCCTCTCCAGATAAGTCCACTTCCAGGCATCGTTGCTCAGGTGGTGCCAGTGACAGCGCCCCCCATAGTCCAGTAGGACCTACACCGCAACTGCCATCTGCTGACAAAAACACGCAACAACATCGACGTAGCACCGGATTCACAATCAAAAAGTGTGTTTTAACAGCAAAAAATTGGTGTATTATATCAAAGTTAAACTCACAAATTTAAACTACAAATCTTAGCTGGAAGTGAGTTGTAAGGTTGTCCACTGTGAATAACACTGTTATAACGACTATAAATACTACTTTCCCACAGTTTGAGGAAGAAATCCATTGAGGATGATTGGTGCACTCCTCCCACAGTCAGCAGATCCAATCGTCTGTCACGGTTTCTCCCCAGCTGTGAGTCTTGTGTAAAAAATGTGGTTTATTCCACCTCCCTTCTCCACCTCCATTATCAATGGTATTTATATGGCATTGCAATGGTATCCACACTCGTTCAACCACATGCTACATAACAACATAATATCTGAAAGTATTTTTTTCAAAACTTTCTGCAATATTGATTTTAATTCTCAATCACCCCTATGTACTCTTCTTACTCAAATTCGCATCGCTCTCTCTCTTTCTCTCTCCTCAGCAATTCTGTACCAGGAGTACAGTGATGTTGCAATCAACCGAGAAATCCTGAGGCAGCAGGGGGAGGAGCCAGGTGCTGAGGAGGAGGGGCTAAGGGAGGAAGGGGCTGGGGAGACTCCATCTCCGTCTAATCTGTCTCCATCCAGCTCCTTTTGCTCATCACGAGGCTCCGCCTTCTCGCTGTGGCAAGACATCCCTGATGTCCGGACCAGCGGTCAGCTGGACAACTTCAGCAATGTTGAGCGCAAACTACAGGAGGTGAGAACATGGGGGTGACATCAAGCCAGATTGGGATTTGAGAAGCACTCATAGAGATGGATAGAAGGTGTGCCCAATATCCTATCTTTTGTGGAAAGTGCAGCCTCTATCTATGTCTATGGCAGCACTACAGGCTTTTAGCATATCCAATTAGCCAGCCAAGTTGATCTGTTTCATCTATGGGATGGATTACCTATTTTGTTAACATAACATATTTTGATTTGTGGTCATAACATTAAATTCATAGATTTTCCCAATATGTCTCATGATAACTTCATGATTTTAATATTTAGATAAAGCATTTCATTTTTCATATTTAGATAAATAAAGTATCATGTTTTTAATTGTGAGTGAGAGGTGTGCCTATTGCTTCCTAAAGGCCCATAATGTCTCCTCATCACAGGCCAAGTTTGAGCTGGTGACATCAGAGGCGTCGTACATTCGGAGTCTGACCATCGCAGTGGACCATTTTATGCTGTCCCAGGAGCTGGGGGAGTGTCTGGGGGCCCAGGACAGACAGTGGCTCTTCTCCAAGCTCCCCGAGGTCAAGGACGTCAGTGAGAGGTATAGTAAATGAATGTATGTCATGAGATTCTCTGTTTTTTCTGTCTTGGTTTTTCTTATTCTTCTGTTTCTCTTCAAATCAAATTTGATTAGTCACAAACAGGTGTAGACTAACAGTGAAATGCTTACTCATGGGCCCTTCCCAACAATGCAGAGAGGAAAAAGAGAAATAATAGAAAAATAATAACACAAGGAATAAATACACAATAAGTAACGATAATATATACAGGGTACCAGTACCAAGTAGATGTGCAGGGGTACGAGGTAATTAAGGTAGATATGTACATATAGGAAGAGATAAAGTGACTAGGCAACAGGCAGTGGTGTAAAGTACTTAAGTAAAAATACTTTAAAGTACTACTTAAAGAAAATAATATACTTTTTACTCCATACATTTTCCCTGACACCCAAAAGTACTTGATACATTTTGAATGCTTAGCAGGGCAGAAAAATTGTCCAATTCATGCAATTATCAGAAGAAAATGCCTGGTCATCCTTACTGCCTCTGATCTGGCAGACTCACTAACACAAATGCTTTGTTTGTAAATGATGTGTGAGTGTTGAAGTGTGCCCCTAGTGATCCATACATTTAAAAAAACATTAAAATCATGCCGTCTTGTTTGATTTAATATTAGGAATGATGTATACTTTTACTATTGATACTTAAGTATATTTTAGCAATTACATTTACTTTTGATACTTAAGTAGATTTAAAAACAAATATTTTTTGAGTTTTACTGAGTAGTGTTTTACTGGGTGACTTTCACTTTTACTTGAGTCTTTTTTTGTTAAGGTATCTTTACTTTTACTCAGGTATGACAATTGGGTACTTTTTCCACCACTGGCAACAGGATAGATAATAAACAGTAGCAGCAGCATACATAAACATAAACAGTAGCAGGAAGGAACTCACAGCCAAGGTAAAAATACACAATTCCAACATCGATTGTCTACTCAGGGAAAACAGGGTGATGAAGGAGTCGCTACTATACATACAAAGTCGTAGCATGCGTGGAAATCATTTACAGTGCCTTGCGAAAGTATTCGGCCCCCTTGAACTTTGCGACCTTTTGCCACATTTCAGGCTTCAAACATAAAGATATAAAACTGTATTTTTTTGTGAAGAATCAACAACAAGTGGGACACAATCATGAAGTGGAACAACATTTATTGGATATTTCAAACTTTTTTAACAAATCAAAAACTGAAATATTGGGCGTGCAAAATTATTCAGCCCCTTTACTTTCAGTGCAGCAAACTCTCTCCAGAAGTTCAGTGAGGATCTCTGAATGATCCAATGTTGACCTAAATGACTAATGATGAACATACAATCCACCTGTGTGTAATCAAGTCTCCGTATAAATGCACCTGCACTGTGATAGTCTCAGAGGTCCGTTAAAAACGCAGAGAGCATCATGAAGAACAAGGAATACACCAGGCAGGTCCGAGATACTGTTGTGAAGAAGTTTAAAGCCGGATTTGGATACAAAAAGATTTCCCAAGCTTTAAACATCCCAAGGAGCACTGTGCAAGCGATAATATTGAAATGGAAGGAGTATCAGACCACTGCAAATCTACCAAGACCTGGCCGTCCCTCTAAACTTTCAGCTCATACAAGGAGAAGACTGATCAGAGATGCAGCCAAGAGGCCCATGATCACTCTGGATGAACTGCAGAGATCTACAGCTGAGGTGGGAGACTCTGTCCATAGGACAACAATCAGTCGTATATTGCACAAATCTGGCCTTTATGGAAGAGTGGCAAGAAGAAAGCCATTTCTTAAAGATATCCATAAAAAGTGTTGTTTAAAGTTTGCCACAAGCCACCTGGGAGACACACCAAACATGTGGAAGAAGGTGCTCTGGTCAGATGAAACCAAAATTGAACTTTTTGGCAACAATGCAAAACGTTATGTTTGGCGTAAAAGCAACACAGCTGAACACACCATCCCCACTGTCAAACATGGTGGTGGCAGCATCATGGTTTGGGCCTGCTTTTCTTCAGCAGGGACAGGGAAGATGGTTAAAATTGATGGGAAGATGGATGGAGCCAAATACAGGACCATTCTGGAAGAAAACCTGATGGAGTCTGCAAAAGACCTGAGACTGGGACGGAGATTTGTCTTCCAACAAGACAATGATCCAAAAAATAAAGCAAAATCTACAATGGAATGGTTCAAAAATAAACATATCCAGGTGTTAGAATGGCCAAGTCAAAGTCCAGACCTGAATCCAATCGAGAATCTGTGGAAAGAACTGAAAACTGCTGTTCACAAATGCTCTCCATCCAACCTCACTGAGCTCGAGCTGTTTTGCAAGGAGGAATGGGAAAAATGTCAGTCTCTCAATGTGCAAAACTGATAGAGACATACCCCAAGCGACTTACAGCTGTAATCGCAGCAAAAGGTGGCGCTACAAATTATTAACTTAAGGGGGCTGAATAATTTTGCAAGCCCAATTTTTCAGTTTTTGATTTGTTAAAAAAGTTTGAAATATCCAATAAATGTCATTCCACTTCATGATTGTGTCCCACTTGTTGTTGATTCTTCACAAAAAAATACAGTTTTATATCTTTATGTTTGAAGCCTGAAAATGTGGCAAAAGGTCTAAAAGTTCAAGGGGGCCGAATACTTTTGCAAGGCACTGTATTTCTGAGATTCCTGATGACGCATCCAATAATCCAGAGGGCGCGATCAGAGAATTCATGCAATCCGCCTTGAAACTTCCTATAGAGACTGTAAACAAGGTGGCTTTCCACCAAGTACAAAGACTTGGAGCTATGACCGACAAGACCAAGGGTCCCCGACCGATCATCACAAAATTTGAACACTACCAACAAAAGGAGCTGATCAAAAGCAGGGGAAGGGAGCTTAAAGGGAGATAAACAAACGTCCTAAGAGACTGTATCCGGTACAAAGGCAACAACGAGAGAAGAGTAAGCGTGCCTTTATCATTGTGGACAAACTCTTTATAGATGGACAGCTATTCCGAGACAGCTCCATAACACCAGGCTGTACTAAATTCTACAGGGACTTCAGGTTACGAAAAAAAGAAAGTATGGGAACTGTAAAAATATTTGAACATTACGAAGTGGATATGAACACACAGGTACTCAATTACATGCATGCTTACACATACGGACTTACACACACACACAGCTGATCTCGCTCTCGTTCTTCTTCTCTTCTCTCTCTCTATTGTCAATAACAGTTTTATAATTTTATGTGTTTGTTTGTCTATCTTTTTTATGTATTTGTCTACAAGTTTATATATGTTTACAACAAGCAAGGGGAGATATCAGAATAATAACATATTGTACTGAATACATGTGTACTGTAGTGAGAGTAATGCAAGGTCTAGAGTAATGCAAGGTCTATTTTATGATCATGTGAAACGTCAATTGCTATGGAAATGCTGGGATGTGTTTTTCGATGATGTTAAAGATAATTATGATGCAACTATGACGGTGATATGATATGGATTATTATTGATTATTATTATCATGAATATCAAGGCTATACGACCTATATGTTACACACATAGACACTCAACCATGCAAATTGACAGAGTTATTATTTTTTGGACATAACACATTATAGTCTTACTCTACAGACATCGTACACACTCTCACCAAATCACATCCAATATCATACACATCAACCTACTCAGATTTACTACACACATAATATCTTGTCTCAATTTTCTAACATCTGTGGCATTGGCTCACAGGAAAACAGGCAAGGGAATAAAACAAATATTGCTAGAACCTATTGCTTGAATTCTAAATATCAGACATTTGAAAACTCTAGTTTTGACCGTCATAATACCTCTGATGGCAGTAACTTTAGAAGCACTAATTATGGTCAATTTAGACTGAGAATAGTATCTAGTTATGGTAAGGGGTGAAATAAGTATAGCCAGTTATAATTGTAACGGTTTAGCAGATTGTAAAAAAAGATCCGTCTTTACGTGGCTAAAAGAAAAGGAATATAGCATATACTGTTTACAGGAAACTCACTCAATACATCCTTAGATGAAGTTGTGTGGAAAAAGGAATGGGGTGGTGGAATCATTTTCTGTCATGGACAAAGTAACTCAAAAGGTGTGATGATATTAATTAACAACAATTTTGATCTGAATGTGCAAATAGTCAGAAATGATTCACAAGGAAGGTGGATCCTTTTGAATATGCAAGTGGGCAAAAAAGAGATTTGGCTCATTAATCTATATGGTCCAAATCAGGATGATCCATACTTCTTCAAAATAATTTGTATCCATTTATTGAACTTACAGGCAACAAATTATCAATTAATTATGGTAGGAGACTATAACACAGTGTTAAGTACCTCATTGGACCCTAAAGGAATCACTCTACAAACTATCATCACCGTGCCCTGAAGGAAATCACAAATATTATGGACACATTAGAAATAGTGGATATTTGGACACTAAAAACTAGTGAGATATGCATGGAGGAGACTTAATCAAGCTAGTCATCTTGACTACTTTCTTGTCTCTTTCTCTCTTGCATCAAAGGTTAAAAAAGTTTTAATAGGAGATCATGATCTAATTGGCATTCACAAAACTCTTATAGATTTTCCACGTGGACGGGTATATTGGAAATTTAATCCAAGTTTACTGGAGGACAACTTAGTTAAAAATAAGACAAAATCATTTATAACTGATTTTTTCCCATATAATATAGGTTCAGCAAATCCCTTTATTGTTTGGGATACCTTTAAATGTACCTTCAATTCAATATTCATCAATAATTTAAAAAAGTAGTTTCTGGCTAAAGAGACAAGACTAACAAGGGAAATCCATGAACTAATAGTACAGGTAGTTAGCAATAAAAACAATACTACAGAGATACAAAATAAGTTAGAGGAAAAACAAAAAGAACTTGAGGAACTTATTCAAGAATGATCTAATGTAATCTATTACAAAAATAAAGCAAACTAGATGGAATATGGAGAAAAATGCACAAAATTCTTCTTGAATCTCCAATACAGGAACGCTAACAAAAATTAATTTGCAGAAACTCGTTACTGAAGACGGAGTCATCTATGATTCTCTGAATTGTATTTTAAAAGAGGCAGCTAACTATTTTAGGCAGATGTTCTCTTTTCCGTCTCATCCTCTCCCACTGAATGAAGATTACGGTAAGGAATTCTTTCCAAAATATGTAAAAAATGGAAAATGAACAAATTTACAAAAAGATCAATGCGAAGGCCAAATTACAGAGGAAGAACTTTTTGAGGCTATTAAATCCTTTCAGTCTGGAAAAACCCCAGGGCTTGATGACAAGCGTTTTTTGATATTCTAAAAGCTCCATTGTTAGATTTGTTTTAACTACTCCTATATAAATTGTAGTCTGTCAGGTACTTAGCAGGAAGGTCTTATTTCTCTATTATTAAAACAAGACCCAGATGGAGGCCCCTTACACTTCAATATTGTGATGCAAAAATACTAGTGAAATGCATAGCAGGTATGGTTCATCCTGATCAGACAGGTTTTTACATGGACGATACAATGGAGATAATATACAACAACTACTAGAAATAATAGAACATCATGAAACATCTAAGAAGCCAGGCCTGGTATTTATAGCGGATTTTGAAAAGGCATTTGATAAAGTAAGACTGGATTTTATTTATAAATGCCTGGATTTTTCCAATTTCGGTAATTCTCTTATAAAATGGGTAAAACATTATGTATAGTAGCCCCAGGTGTAAAATAGTAAATAACGGCTACTTCTCAGAGAGTTTTGAATTGTCAAGAGGAGTTAAGAAAGGGTGTCCTCTGTCACCATATCTATTCGTTATGGCCATTGAAATGCTAGCTATTAAAATCAGATCCAATAACAACATTAGAGGATTAGAAATCCAAGGCTTAAAAACAAAGGTGTCCATGTATTGATGACTCAAGTTTTATATTAAGTATGCAAACTAAATCCCTGCAATGTCTCATTGAAAATCTAGCTAACTTTTCTGTACTCTCTGGACTAAAACCTAATTATGATAAGTGTACAATATTATGTATTGGACCTTTAAAAAATACAACTTTTACATTACCCTGCAGTTTACCTATAAAATGGGCTGATGGTGAAGTAGACATACTTGGAATTCATATCACAAAATATAAAAATAAGCTCTCCACAATTAATTTCAATAGAAAACTTGTAAAAATAGACCAGATCCTGCAACCATGGAGAGGTAAATACCTGTCTATTTATGGAAAAATTGCCCTGATTAACTCCTTAGTCATATCTCAGTTTACTCACTTCCTTATGGCGCTGCCTACTCATGATTATTCATTTTTCAAATCATATGAGCAAAATATATTTCGCTTCATCTGGGACGCCAAACCAGACAAAATGAAACGTATACAGTGTATCTATATAATGAATATGAATTGGGTGGGTTGAGATTATTAAATATAAAAGCACTAAACCTCTCTCTAAAATCTTCATTTATTCAAAAGTTTTACTTGAAGCCTAAATGGTTCTCAAGTAGATTACTAAGAAAAGCTCATCCATTGTTATAAAATTGCCTTTTTGCCTTTGTGCAGATTGCCATGTCTCCTTTTTGTTTAATTGAAAACTATACTTTTTTCAAAGTATCTCTCTTTTTCAAACAAAATAAAACATGATAAAAAGTATGTTTAAATGACACAGAGGGGCAGTGTTTTTACAACTAATGCCAGTTTGCATGAGACTGATGCCGTGCAGGTGTTTGTACACATGAATATACATACACTCTCATTCAAATAAACGCATACAAGAACACACACATACATATAATAGTGCCAGACATGCACACAAACATATACAGTTGGCATTGCTGTTATGATTTTAGTTATCCTTGGTGTCCTTTGTTTTAAATGTATTATATATATATAATTTTTTTTTTTTGCAGTGTTGTTTGCTATTTTCTTTTGTCTTCCTTTTTTCTCTTTAAATGTATATATTTTCTTTCTTCTTCTTCTTGGGGGGGGGTGATTGTGGGAGGGGTCTCGAATGGTTGCAGGACAGCTATTGGGGAACTGTGGGGGGATCTTGGAGGGTTCGGATTCACGTTTGGCCTGGTGGGAGATCTGTCAACGCGCCCCTTGAGCAGGGCATTGAACCTGGATGCTTCTGTGTGTTGCTCTGAATGGGAGTCTGTTGGATGATTGGTCTGATGTAGTTGTTGAGCGGCTTCACTGCAAGTATATTGTATGTTTCGGATGTTCAATAATATATATATATTTTTTTTAAAGTAGCAGCATATGTGATGAGTTAAAAGAGTTAGTCACAAAAGGGTCAATGCAGATAGTCCAGGTAGCTATTGGTTAACTATTTAACTTACTATTTAGCAGTCTTATGGCTTGGGGATAGAAGCTGTTCGGGGTCCTGTTGGTTCAAGTCTTGCTGCATCGGTATTGCTTGCTGTGCAGTAGTAGAGAAAACAATCTATGACTTGGGTGGCTGAAGTCTTTGACCATTTTTAGGGGCCTTCCTCCGACACTGCCTGGTATAGAGGTCATGGATGGCAGGTAGCTTAGCCCCACTGCTTTCAATATCTCTCTCTGTTTCGATCCCAAGCTCGATTTTCTCTGAATATTTCACTTTCTTTGTTACTCCCTCTCTTCCTTTCTCTCTCTTCCTTTCATCTCTCTCTCTAGGTTCCTGCAGGACCTGGAGCACAGACTGGAGGAGGACATCTTGCGTTTTGACGTGTCTGACATCGTCCTGGCCCACTGTCCCGCCCTGCGAAGGGTCTACCTCCCCTACGTGACCAACCAGGCCTACCAGGAACAGACCTACCAGCGCATGTTGTGAGCAGTCTTACTTTGTGTGTAATCTATTTTGCTTTGTTGCACATTTGAGACCGTAAGTATAATGCAAATTATGTTGCTCGGTGCCTAGTACACACGCTCGAATTGTCACTTTGTACATATGGATATCGACGGTGTGCAGGTTTCTGTTCCAGCCCAGCACTAACACACCTGGTTCAACTAATCATCAAGACCAAGTGTGCTAGTGCTGGGTTGGAATGAAACCCTGTAGCTCTTCAGAAACAGGGTTCATGACCATAGATATATGTGAACCGATTCAGGAAACTAGGAAACTAACTAGCTAACGTTAGCTGGCTGGCTTGTTAGCTAACGTTGTTTGAATTTACAATTTGTTTACATAGCTAGGTTCATTGTTTACCTAGATAGCTATATGTCTTAAGATAAAGTGTACTGTTAGCTAGCTAGCTAACGTTAGTTGGCTGGCTCCCTAGCTGATGTTATTATTCATATTCCAGAGCCATTTGCTTTTCTAATTAGAGCCAAATGTTAGCTAGATAACATTGAACCTGGTTGGTTAGCTCCCAGCACTGTGGCATTGTTGGCACTGTTTATTGTCGTTTAATTAGCTAATATTAGCTGGCTGGCTCGTTAGCTAATGTTACGTGATGTGTGTACAACACCCATTGAATATGGCCAGTGTCAGTAAACATCTGCAAAAGAACGTAATAAAATTGTTGCCAGCAGAGTTGGTTAGGCTGTTTTCATTGTTATCCAATCATTCGCTCCGATAGGGAAACGAGATGGGTGGGGCTAAAGCTTAAGAGGGTGTGAACGATGCTGAATGGGTGTAGACAAAGAAGAGCTCTTCACTAAATGCCAAAACATTTAAAGGCCATTTTCTCAAATGTGAGTTTACAATTGATCAACTTTAAAAGACAACAAACAAACTTCCATTTGTTCCTCAAATGCAGTGTACGTTATCTCATTTTGTATCTCTGACTCTCTACTTTTATCCAATGTATAAAAATAAAAAACACAATTTCAAATGTTGCTACATAAGACCGAATCCAGGTGGTGAGTCACATATACACATATATCTCCAATCCATACCAGTGAAGGTTTTTTCTGACCATATTGCTAGATTTGAAGCGATTTTTGTCTCTGTAGACAGGAGAATGCTCGCTTCCCAGGTATCCTGGCTCGTTTGGAAGAAGACCCCATCTGCCAGCGTCTTCCCCTCGCCTCCTTCCTCATCCTCCCCTTCCAGAGGATCACACGGCTCAAGATGCTGGTGGAGGTATGATAGAGCACCCTTGTTCACCATAGAATTAAACTATTCATGACTGGCTGTAGGGACAAAACAATTACTCTACTTTACATCAAGTTACTGACCAGTGAATAAGCAAATATACAGCAGCAGGCTTTGCAGTGTCCTGAGGTGAAAGTTGAGATCCAAAATGTTCTATCTTCCTTCTATCTTATAGAATATCCTAAAGAGGACAACACCAGGCTCTAGGGATGAGGACACAGCCACCAAGGCCTTCAATGAGCTGAAAAAGGTAGCATAAAATAAAACACATACCAAAAGTTGAAGTTTGGTTCATTTGTGGTCGTTATACAAAATAAATAATAGAGAAATGATTAAACTTTTTACTAATAGACTATATTGCCTAAAACATTGAAATAACCATTCTTATCACAACAGATTATAAAGGAATGTAACTCCAGTGTGCAGTCAATGAAGAGGATGGAAGAGCTCATTCACCTCAATAAGAAGATCCACTTTGAGGGCAAGGTAGATGACAACATCTCTCATTAGGAACAACCTCATTCATTTTCAGTACACCTCCTGTATACTCATGTACAGTATATTCCCCTTTCCCCTATCCACTGCTGAGAATCAATGGTTTTGGACAACAACAAATCCTAGTATCCATAGTATGGATTAACCATATAATGTTTGCCCATTGTAGATTGCAAGTAAAGAAACCACATGCCTCTAACCCTAGTAATAATTAAATAACTGTTCATTCATGCTCATTACTCACATACATCTCCCCTTTTAGATATTCCCTCTGATCTCCCAGTCTCGCTGGCTGGTCAAGCATGGAGAACTGCTCGAAGTGGACACACAGACCATGAGTATTTCTGGGTCAAAGTTCAAGTTGCCCACAAGGCCTGTGTACTTGCATCTGTTCAATGACTGTCTTCTGCTGTCCAAGAAGAAGGAGTGAGTACTAAAGCTGTACAATGTAGAGGGAGAATAGAAAGAAAAGTGTTTTATATGTATGGCGTAATGCCATGCTACAGTATGCTGAGCTATGCTATGCTCTGCCACACTATGCAACACTATGTATGGTGTTACTGTATGTCATAAATGTTGGTTGATTGAGTGATGCATGGCATACATTGACAAATTCCTGTCTCTGGTTTGTCTGCAGCACGTGGAAGTTCATGGTGTTTGTTCACGCTAAGATCGGGCAGCTGAAGGTGAAGGACCTCAGTCAGAAGCTTCAGGGCATCTCAGGTTTCATCTTCCACCTGCAGCTGTGTGAGGGCCGGCAACTCAAACACCAGATCCTACTCAAGGCCCACACTGAGTGAGCTGCTATACATACCACTATCATGATATGAAATGGTAGTGATAAAGTAGGAACTGACAGCCTCTACGTGGGTTTTGTTTCTTCCCAGGAGTGGGAAACAAAGATGGATCACAGCCATGTTTCCCTCTGATCCATTGGAAGATATTGAGCAGGCCACTGAGAATGATGGTAAGTAGCTGCTTTATCAATAGTCTGGATAAGCAGTCACATCTTGCAGTGCTGATTAAGTATTTCAATGACTTATAAACCAACTTCAGTCATGTCCCTGAGCTTCTGTTGTTTCATTTACTGTAACTTGGAAAATGTTGCATTACGTTTTAAAATATTTTAAAAATCGATTTTAACGGAAGTACATCCTTTTCAGTAATTTTATACACCTTTGGTTGTTTATCCTCTCAGATCTTTCCCAAGTTCAATGCATCAAGAGTTACCAGGCCCAAGAGCATGATGAGCTTACATTGGAGAAGGCTGATATTCTTCAAGCCAAGACCATTACAAGTGACGGTGAGAAACTCCCTTTGGCAAGCTCACATTAAACTCTATCATCATAAGCAGGTTCAATCCAAGATGGGCAGGTTCAATCCAAGATGGCGTAGACATATTTGTCCTTCGTCTTGTCGTATCCCATGTACAGTGCCTTGCGAAAGTATTTGGCCCCCTTGAACTTTGCGACCTTTTGCCACATTTCAGGCTTCAAACATAAAGATATAAAACTGTATTTTTTGTGAAGAATCAACAACAAGTGGGACACAATCATGAAGTGGAACGACATTTATTAGATATTTCAAACTTTTTTAACAAATCAAAAACTGAAAAATTGTGCGTGCAAAATTATTCAGCCCCTTTACTTTCAGTGCAGCAAACTCTCTCCAGAAGTTCAGTGAGGATCTCTGAATGATCCAATGTTGACCTAAATGACTAATGATGATAAATACAATCCACCTGTGTGTATTCAAGTCTCCGTATAAATGCACCTGCACTGTGATAGTCTCAGAGGTCCGTTAAAAGCGCAGAGAGCATCATGAAGAACAAGGAACACACCAGGCAGGTCCGAGATACTGTTGTGAAGAAGTTTAAAGCCGGATTTGGATACAAAAGATTTCCCAAGCTTTAAACATCCCAAGGAGCACTGTGCAAGCGATAATATTGAAATGGAAGGAGTATCAGACCACTGCAAATCTACCAAGACCTGGCCTTCCCTCTAAACTTTCAGCTCATACAAGGAGAAGACTGATAAGAGATGCAGCCAAGAGGCCCATGATCACTCTGGATGAACTGCAGAGATCTACAGCTGAGGTGGGAGACTCTGTCCATAGGACAACAATCAGTCGTATATTGCACAAATCTGGCCTTTATGGAAGAGTGGCAAGAAGAAAGCCATTTCTTAAAGATATCCATAAAAAGTGTCGTTTAAAGTTTGCCACAAGCCACCTGGGAGACACACCAAACATGTGGAAGAAGGTGCTCTGGTCAGATGAAACCAAAATTGAACTTTTTGGCAACAATGCAAAACGTTATGTTTGGCGTAAAAGCAACACAGCTGAACACACCATCCCCACTGTCAAACATGGTGGTGGCAGCATCATGGTTTGGGCCTGCTTTTCTTCAGCAGGGACAGGGAAGATGGTTAAAATTGATGGGAAGATGGATGGAGCCAAATACAGGACCATTCTGGAAGAAAACCTGATGGAATCTGCAAAAGACCTGAGACTGGGACGGAGATTTGTCTTCCAACAAGACAATGATCCAAAACATAAAGCAAAATCTACAATGGAATGGTTCAAAAATAAACATATCCAGGTGTTAGAATGGCCAAGTCAAAGTCCAGACCTGAATCCAATCGAGAATCTGTGGAAAGAACTGAAAACTGCTGTTCACAAATGCTCCCCATCCAACCTCACTGAGCTCGAGCTGTTTTGCAAGGAGGAATGGGAAAAAATGTCAGTCTCTCGATGTGCAAAACTGATAGAGACATACCCCAAGCGACTTACAGCTGTAATCGCAGCAAAAGGTGGCGCTACAAGGTATTAACTTAAGGGGGCTGAATAATTTTGCACGCACAATTTTTCAGTTTTTGATTTGTTAAAAAAGTTTTAAATATCTAATAAATGTCGTTCCACTTCATGATTGTGTCCCACTTGTTGTTGATTCTTCACAAAAAAATACAGTTTTATATCTTTATGTTTGAAGCCTGAAATGTGGCAAAAGGTCGCAAAGTTCAAGGGGTCCGACTACTTTCGCAAGGCACTGTATATATATTTTTATATATTTTTTCTTCGCATATCTTTTAATATTTTTCTAAACCCTTACTTCAAAATACTCTCCTGCAACTCGCCTCACCCAATGTGGTGTGGACATTTAAAAATTTTCTCTGCCTCTATTACTGGAATCTCTCCAACATAAACTAGCCAGCTAACTAGCCAGCTAACGGTCATCAGCTAACCTCTAGCCAGTTTGTACAAAGCGATTCAACCAGAGCATACTGGACCTATTTTTCTCTCCAAATCTCCGGATTCCTATCGCAAGCTCTGAACCTTCTCACCTTCCGACCTTCGCAGCTAACGTCCCCTGAATGCTATCTGTCTAGAGCACAACGGACTGTTGGCTTACGAGGCCAAATACATTCCAAAGCCACAAGCTAGCAGTCAGCTATCCTTTGCTAGCGGTCATCAGCTACCTTTATCCCGGACAACTCTCGCCAGTCTGTACAGCGCGACTCAAACCAGAGCTAGTCGGACTTATTCTTCTCCATATCTCCGGATTCCTATCGCAAGCTCTGAACCTATTATTTTTTTCACTTTTATGTTTAATTGTTTCTTTTTTATTGTTATTATTTATTTAACATTTTTATTATGACATTTTTTTCCCCCACCTGGAATTATAGCAGCTAACGACCCCTGAACGCACAGCCGCAAATCTGCGGCCTGCTAGCTATCTAAAGCACATTGGACTGCTGGCTTAAGAGGCCCTTCGGACATATTTCAAAGCCCACTATACATATTTTGCCAATTGGCCTGGTTTACCACACGGAGCCCTGCTGATCTGTCCGCTGATGTAACTGCACGAGGGGGCCACAACAGACTTTCCTCCTCTAAGGCCTTTCTGTTAGCCTGCTAACCCTGTGCCGCTAGCTGCCTGAAGCCACGCACTGGACTTGTATGATCACCCGGCTACGCATGCCTTTCCCTAACGTCACCATGCCGTGTCGATTGCTGTTCTGGTTTGTAACTATTGTTTTATTTCACTGTAGAGCCTCTAGCACTGCTCAACACGCCTCGGCTAACAATTTAGTTCCACCTCCCACACACGCAGTGACATCACCTGGTTTAAATGCTATTTCTAGAGACAATATCTCTTTCATTATCACTATATGCACAGGTTTACCCCCACGGTATTCACATCCTACTATACCTTTGTCTGTACATTATGCCTTGAATATATTCTACCGTGCCCAGAAATCTGCTCCTTTTACTCTCTGTTCTGAACGTACTAGGCGTCCAGTTCTGTTAGTCTTTAGCCGTACCCTTATCCTACTCCTCCTCTGTTCCTCTGGTGATGTAGAGGTTAATCGAGGCCCTGCAGTGTCTACCTCCACTCCCATCCCCCAGGCTCTCTCATTTGTTGACTTCTGCAACCGTAAAAGCCTTGGTTTCATTCAATTTAACATTAGACGGCAGGGTAGCCTAGTGGTTAGAGCATTGGGCTAGTAACCGGAAGGTTGCAAGTTCAAATCCCCGAGCTGACAAGGTACAAATCTGTCGTTCTGCCCCTGAACAGGCAGTTAACCCACTGTTCCTAGGCCGTCATTGAAAATAAGAATTTGTTCTTAACTGACTTGCCTGGTTAAATAAAGGTAAAATAAAAAAAAATAAAAAAAAGAAGCCTCCTCCCTAAGTTTGTTTTATTCACTGCCCTAGCACACTCCACCAATCCGGAAGTCCTAGCCGTGTCTGAATCCTGGCTTAGGAAGACCACCAAAAACCTTGAAATTTCCATTCCTAACTATAAAATATTTCCGACAAGATAGAACTGCCAAAGGGGGCGGTGTTGCAATTTACTGCAAAGATAACCTGCAGAGTTCTGTCTTACTATCCAGGTCTGTACCCAAACAATTTGAGCTTCTACTTCTAAAAATTAACCTTTCCAGAAACAAGTCTCTTACCGTTGCCGCTTGCTACAAGACCACCCTCTGCCCCCAGCTGTGCCCTCGACACCATATGTGATTTGATTGCCCCCCATCTATCTTCTGAGCTCGTGCTGCTAGGTGACCTAAACTGGGACATGCTTAACACCCCGGCCATCCTACAATCTAAGCTTGATGCCCTCAATCTCACACAATTTATCAATGAACCTACCAGGTACAACCCCAAATCCATAAACACGATCACCCTCATAGATGTCATCCTAACTAACTCACCCTCCAAATACACCTCTGCTGTTTTCAACCAAGATCTCAGCGATCACTACCTCATTGTCTGCATCCGTAATGGGTCTGCGAGCAAATGATCACCCCTCATCACTGACAAACGCTCCCTAAAACACGAACAGGCCTTTCTAATCGACCTGGCATCCTGGAATGACATTGACCTCATCCCGACAGTAGAGGATGCCTGGTTATTCTTTAAAAGTGCCTTCCTCGCCATCTTAAATAGGCATGCCCCATTCAAAAAATGTAGAACCAGGAATAGATATAGCCCTTGGTTCACTCCAGACCTGTCTGCCCTTGACCAGCACAAAAACATCCTGTGGCGTTCTGCATTAGCATCGAATAGCCCCCGTGATATGCAACTTTTCAGGGAAGTTAGGAACCAATATACACAGGCAGTTAGGAAAGCTAAAGCTAGCTTTTTTAAACAGAAATTTGCATCCTGCAGTACAAACTCAAAAAAGTTCTGGGACACCGTAAAGTCCATGGAGAATAAGAGCACCTCCTCCCAGCTACCCACTGCTCTGAGGCTAGGAAACACTGTTACAACTGACAAATCCACTATAATTGAGAATTTCAATAAGCATTTCTCTACGGCTGGCCATGCTTTCCACCTGGCTACCCCTACCCCAGTCAACTGCCCGGCACCCTCCACAGCAACCCGCCCAAGCCCCCACCATTTCTCCTTCACTCATATCCAGATAGCTGATGTTCTGAAAGAGCTGCAAAATCTGGGCCCCTTCAAATCAGCCAGGCTAGACAATCTGGACCCTCTCTTTCTAAAATTACCTACCGAAATTGTTGCAACCCCTATTACTAGCCTGTTCAACCTCTCTTTCGTATCGTCTGAGATTCCCAAAGATTGGAAAGCTGCCGCGGTCATCCCCCTCTTCAAAGGGGGAGACACTCTAGACCTAAACTACTACAGACCTTTATCTATCCTACCCTGCATCTCTAAGGTCTTCGAAAGCCAAGTTAACAAACAGATTACTGACCATTTTGAATCACATCGTACCTTCTCTGCTATGCAATCTGGTTTCCGAGCTGGTCATGTGTGCACCTCAGCCACGCTCAAGGTCCTTAACGATATCATAACCACCATCGATAACTGTGCAGCTGTATTCATCGACCTGGCCAAGGCTTACGACTCTGTCAATCACCACATTCTTATTGGCAGACTCAACAGCCTTGGTTTCTCAAATGATTGCCTCGCCTGGTTCACCAACCACTTCTCTGATAGAGCTCAGTGTGTCAAATCGGAGGGCCTGTTGTCCGGACCTCTGGCAGTCTCTATGGGGGTGCCACAGGGTTAAATTCTTGGGCCGACTCTCTTCTCTGTATACATCAATTATGTCGCTCTTGCTGCTGGTGATTCTCTGATCCACCTCTACGCAGACGACACCGTTCTGTATACTTCTGGCCCTTCTTTGGACACTGTGTTAATTAACCTCCAGACGAGCTTCAATGCCATACAACTCTCCTTCCGGGCCTCCAACTGCTCTTAAACGCAAATAAAACTAAATGCATGCTATTCAACCGATCATTGCCCGCACCTGCCCGCCCATCCAGTATCACTACTCTGGACGGCTCTGACTTAGAATACGTGGATAACTACAAATACCTAGGTGTCTGGCTAGACTGTAAACTCTCCTTCCAGACTCACATTAAGTATCTCCAATCAAAAATGTAATCTAGAATTGGTTTCCTATTTCGCAACAAAGCTTCCTTCACTCATGCTGCCAAACATACCCTCGTAAAACTGACCATCCTACCGATCCTTGACTTCGGCGATGTCATCTATAAAATAGCCTCCTACTTTCTACTCAGAAAACTGGATGTAGTCTATCACAGTGCCATCTGTTTTGCCACCAAAGCCCCATACACCACTCACCACTGTGACCTATACGCTCTCGTTGGCTGGCCCTGGCTTCATACTCGTCGCCAAACCCACTGGCTACAGGTTATCTACAAGTCACAGCTAGGTAAAGCCCCCTCCTATCTCAGCTCGCTGGTCACCATAGCAGCACCCACTCGTAGCACGCGCTCCAGCAGGTATATCTCACTGGTCACCCCCAAAGCCAATTCCTCCTCTGGTCGCCTTTCCTTCCAGTTCTCTGCTGCCACTGACTGGAACGAACTGCAAAAATCACTGAAGCTGGAGATTCCTATCTCCATCACTAGCTTTAAGAACCAGCTGTCAGAGCAGCTCACAGATCACCGCACCTGTTCATAGCCCATCTGTACACAGCCCATCTATCTACCTCATCCCCAAACTGTATTTATTTATTTTGCTCATTTTGCACCATAGTATCTCTACTTGCACATCCATCTTTTGCACATCTACCATTTCAGTGTTTAATTGCCATATTGTAATTACTTTGCCACCATGGCCTATTTATTGCCTTAACTCCCTTATTTGACCTAATTTGCACTCACTCTATATAGACTTTGTTTTCTTTTTTCTACTGTATTATTGACTGTATGCTTCGTTCATTCCACGTGTAACTCTGTGTTGTTGAATGTGTCGAACTGCTATGCTTTATCTTGGCCAGGTCGCAGTTGCAAATGAGAACTTGTTCTCAACTAGCTTACCTGGTTAAATAAAGGATAAATAATTGTTTTTTATTTTTAAATAAGTATAAACTTTAAACAGCAACTTCAGTAAAATAAAATAAAAACCCTTTACATTTTCTCCTTTACCCTAAAAGTAGTTCATAACAGTTTTCTATAATGTTTAAAACCCAAAGTTTGAGTCTTAAACCACCACAAGTAGACCACAAGTGATAATGTCACTAGGTGTGTTTTCGTTTGCTGAGGTTGTTGTGTATTGTGTATCCACAGGCTGGGTGGAGGGCATTCGGCTGTCAGACGGGGAGCGGGGCTGGTTCCCCAAAACCAACGTGGAGGAGATCACAAGTCGCAGTGCGCGTCTCCGCAACCTCAGAGAAAACATCCGCGTTAAGTGTGTCACACAGAAACTGGAAGAGGAGCTCTTTTAAGTGTCCTTTCCATCCTGCAGGTTTTCATTTACACTTGGGATGTCCAATCAAACAGGGCAGCAACCCTCAACCCGTATCCATTAGACCCAGCTTTTATGCAACACCAGTTATACAATAGCTGAGCAGTTTTAGATTATCTGGATGTGGGAGTTTTATTTAGTCTGCAGGTGCTCATAAGGACATCATTTTTGGCATAGCTCGAGCATAAGCAATATTCTTAAGAAATATGGTTATCCAGCTGCATAGCAGTAATTTTCTATCACTCATGCTTGCAATGACTGCATATACAGTACAACTACTGTAACACATCAGAAACCAAGCATTTGTCTTTGCCCCCAAGCACTGTAATAGGAATAAACATAATTTCAGACATCACTTTCAACAGAACATTAAGAACTACAGTGTTTGTGCATCTTCCCTGTCTTTTGACTTTCACTGCTAGTTACACCCTATTGACAATAAGAGTTGTTTACGCGTAGACAAAAATTAAGACAGTAGCACATTATATTATTGTCCAACCACTACTACCATCTACATGCAGATGTTCACCATTCCAGTGACACATTAAATATTTTTAAAATATAGTTTAAAAAAAAAGTTGTTAGTGCTAATTTAAATGTTTGCTGTTGTGTATTTGTTTATGCTCCTATAGCTGGTTATTCTCTATGGAGATAATTATGCACATTTACATAGTGTAGATGCACTTGTATAAATGAGTAATGGCTAATTTACTATTATGACTGTAATTTATGAGGGCCAGGATCTGCCAAAAATATGCCATACCATTTTAACAAATCTTAGAACTTATAGTAGAGAAATATAAATAACAAAAGACTAATAATACATGCGCTACTTGAGATTTCTGGTTCTGAACATAATAATTTAAATGTTTTACCCCTGAAATAAATGCACATACTTTTCAGTGTTTTATATGACCACTGCTGAAATGGTTTCATATAATAATATGTAGGTGAAGCCTGAATGTTTGTGACCATGACATAAAGTTTGAGTTACTTGTACTGTACATATAAGTATTGTACATAATAAGAACAACAATTTGAGAAAGGTATTTAGTTACTTTTTATTGAGTCCGTACATTTCAAGAACAATCATAACAGAAAATATGGAAAAGGTCATGAACAGCACTAGATTTTCTATTTTGGTTCACAGAGATTCTACGAAAAATATTGTACAATCAGTTCACTAAAAATAAACTCCCTATTTAGCCTATTCATTGCTATTACAGTCGCTAGTGAAGCAGAGTACTACAGACAGTAGTCTACAGCAGAAGAATGTTCACCAGAATCTCTTCATTTCATTGGACCAGACTGAATAATATATACATACACAGTGCCTTCAGAAAGTATTCACACCCTTGACTTTTTCCACATTTGGTTGTTACAGTCTGATTTTAAAATGGATTAAATGGAGATTTTGTGTCACTGGCCTACACACAATACTCCATAATGACAAAGTGGAATTATGTTTTATAAAATTTTGAAAATTAATTAAAAATGAAGAGCTGAAATGTCTTGAGTCAATAAGGATTCAATGACTTTGTTATGGCAAGCCTAAATAAGTTCAGGAGTGAACATTTGCTTAACAGGTCAAATAAGTTGTATGGACTCACTTTGTGTGCAATAATAGTGTTTAATATGATTTGTAAATGACTACCTCATCTCTGTACCCCACACATACAATTATCTGTAAGGTCCCTCAGTCGAGCAGTGAATTTAAAACACAGATTCAAACACAAAGACAAGGGATGTTTTTCAATGCCTCGCAAAGAAGTCCACCTATTAATAGATGGGTAAAAAAAAGCAGACATTGAATATCCTTTTCAGCACGGTGAAGTTATTAACCCTCTAGAGAGTTAAGAGACTCTAAGCCCTGTCTAAGCTGGGGTAAGGGAGGTTCTACTAAGCTAACTTATGGAATTGTTTTAAGATGGTCATACCAAGGATCATTACAGTATTTGATTTAGAATTTTAAGACCCCTTTAAGGTATAAACAAATATATAAAAAAATTATTGGATGACACATTGAATTTGTTGTTACTGTTATTAGCCCATAGACGCATTGAATAACAGATTCACTACATGGAACAGATAGTAAAACATATATATAAAAAGGAAGTTTGTTCATTAAGTGTCTGCCCTATATCTGAGAGATATAAGAAAGCTCAGGAAACAATTGGTACCGGGGACCTCCAGAGGAGTCTTGTGAGGCTTGTGGGCGTCCTACAGAGGGGTCATATTAGTGTGTAGACCAAACTGTTGGGACGCTGCAGACAGAAGTTGGCAGAAGAGGCTTTACCGACTTCAGACGAGTCCTGTGAAGCTTGTGGGGATCGTAGAGCCAAACGGAGAACATCATCGTGAGAGTCTCATCTTTCATAATAGTTTGTAGGCCTAACCTTTCGGACGCTTTAGACCTTTTCTCGAGAAGACAGATTTTACGGATGTCTTATGGTCTGACAAACACCGCTCTAGCTCTGCCACCTTCTACTGCGGAAGGGCTATATTGGCAGATACAGTGGATTGAGACAAAGCCCTAGCTTAAACAGACGGATTTTGAAATACATTTTTTATTGTTAATTTGATTTCCACAGGGCCATGTAAATTGTAGGGGAAGGGTTAATTACACTTTGGATGATATATCAATACAAAGATACAGGCGTCCTTCCTAAGTCAATCAATCAAATGTATTTATAAAGCCCTTCTTACATAAGCTGATGTCAAAGTGCTGGACAGAAACCCAGCCTAAAACCCCAAACAGCAAGTAATGCAGGTGTAGAAGTCAGTTGCCAGAGAGGAAGGAAACCACACAGGGATTTCAGCATGAGGCCAATGGTGACATTAAAACAGTTAGAGTTTAATGGCTGTGATGGGAGAAAACTGAGAAAGGATCAACAACATTGTAGTTACTCCACAATACTAACCTAAATGACCGAGTGAAAGGAAAGAAGCCTGTACAGAATAAAAATGTTTTTGCAACAAGGCACTAAAGTAAAGCTGTAAAACATTTGGCAAAGAAATCAATTTTATGTCCTGAATCCAAAGTGTTATATTTGGGCCAAATTCAACACATCACTAAGTACCACTCTTCATATTTTCAAGCATGGTGGTGGCTGCATCATGTTATTGAGTGTGCTTGTCATCGGCAAGGACTAGTGAGTTGTTTAGGATAAAAAATAAATGGAATAGAGGTAAGCACAGGCAAAATCCTAGAGGAAAACCTGGTTCAGTCTGCTTTCCAACAAACACTGGGAGACAAATTCACCTTTCAGCAGGACAATAACTTAAAAGATAATGCCAAATATACACTGGAGTTGCTTACCAAGATGGCATTGAATGTTCCTTAGTGGCCTAGTTACAGTTTTGACTAATTGGCTTAAAAATCTATGGCAATACTTGAAAATGGCTGTCTAGCAATGATCAACAACCACTTTGACAGAGCTTAAATTAAAATAAAATAAAATAATACAATCAATGTGTCGAAACGCTTAGAGACTTACCCAGAGAGACTCACAGCTGTAATAGCTGCCGAAGGTGATTCCAACATGTATTGACTCAGGGGTGTGAATGCTTATGCTTATGTGAATGCTTATGTAAATTAGATATTTCTGTATTTCATTTCCAGTAAATTTGCAAACATTTCTAAAAACATGTTTTCACTAATTATGAGCTATTTTATGTAGATTGGTGAGAAAAAAATATATGTTTAATCAATTTTGAATTCAGGCTATAACACAGCAAAATGTGGAATAAGTCAAGGGGTATGAATACTTTCTAAAGGAACTGTATACATGATATCCACAAATAGTGTCTATTAATGAAAAGAGGCATGAGTCTTCTATATTGTGAGGCCATTGGTCAGTTAGTCTCATTAATGTGCAATTATCATTGGTTCCTGGGACTCCTTTCTGCTCCTTTGTTTTTTTGGCATGAGAGGTGGAGCCGGGTGGTTTGAGGTAGCTTGGAGGTTTTTTTCCGGCTATTGAGAAAAGAAATAAACACTACTGAGTCGTTCTGCAACTACTTTTTGGGACTTGTCTCTAATTTTCTTTTTTTTCTGTAAAAAACGTTCAAGACAAAATAACTTATTTTTAACATCCTGCATCTTCACAAAATAGATGTACATGTATGGCTCAATTGGAATCAATGGAAACAGGCAAAAGGCTAGCCACACAGTTTTCCCGATCCGTTTGTTTTGTTCCATCTTTTCCCATTTTAATGGGACTGTAATGGTACTTTACCTGTTGTAGCTGGAAGATCCAGTTCTGATATTCTTCAGGACAGGTGCAAGATACCTGCAGCGGCTCAATCAGTTCACCTGAGCCACACAATACACAATAGAAGTACAGTGCTCTTCACCAATACATACAGCAACACCTGACACAGTGGAATTGATACAGATCTCTTTGCAGTTTGGAGGGTCAATTTACAGTCAATTTCCCTCATTATATAAACATGTTAGAGCATAATGACATTATGTCTGTTTTGTATATAACCTGCTAACTCGAACTCCAGCCTCCCAGGTAATGCTGACCTCTCCACGGCTGTGATGCTTTTCCGAGGCAATCTACCCTAAAGTGTTAAGAAATACAGGTTGAAGTGCCATTTATCTTGAATTGAGAAAGGTTAGTATTGGATCACCTCTATATTTTACAACATCTTCTAAACTGTACATCATAGGTGACCTTACCAAGTTTCACACCAACATCTACTCTATAGCGACAATTGGCAAACTTGGTAAGGTCACCAGGTTCCTATTGTAGGAGTTCCAGTGAAATTGTTTTACCTAGAGAACATAATTTGACTGTACCTCATATATGACACTGAGGCTCTTGTTATCCACAGAGAGCAGGAGGACATCTTGAGGGAAGAGGACTAGAAGTTGCTGATGGAGTCCCTGCAAGAATGTTTTAACATTATCACACTGTTAATTTGATCTGAAGTCCACTATTATAATTATTATTAGCATTCTAATATTAGCATCATCAAGTATTATTATTAGGCCTATGATCATTATTGTTTGATTAGCATATTTATTAGCATTAGCATTATTTATATTTTTTTATGTAGCAGATACTAGTGATGAAGTAATGTCTGAGTATTTGATTCCTTTGCATGGGATGTATACCATGTGTTGAATCTGTTTTAGAACATACCTGTGTGTTTACCTAATTCTGGAAAGATGTCATTAATTATTTACCAGGGATTTAATGATCTGTTATTTGATTGACCAATGCATTAATTGTATTGTAATAGCTTTATTGAAACAGGAAGTGATAGACAATTTCTGAGTTTTGGCTAATGGTATTCAATTGGGTCTGCCTAAATAGTAATCTGTCTTCGTCCACTCTTTGTTGCTTAAAGGAGGTCATCCATCCAACTGCATGCGGCCCCTAAAGTTACACTGGTGGCAGCAGTGGTGCTATTTTTGTTGGAATTGTTATTTTTGTTATATTTCTGGACATTGTGGATAGCTAGATTCACCTACCTAGCTATTGAGATCTTTAGCAGATGTTGATCTTTTTGCTGGAGATAAGAGGGATTTCAGATTTTTGGGGTAATTTTGCCACCATTTCCACATAGTTTTGCCTTTTTCATTCCAGTACAACATGCATGCCTATTTGAATCGTTTAGCATGTCTAACATGACAGCTATCAAGACCCCTTAAAATGGACTTTAGAGTGCTGGTGAGTACACAAGTTACAGCGCGGGTTGTGTACCTGTCTCTGTGTGTTGATGATGTGGACCATGGATATGTATACAGGCTGGCCCATGTGCTGGATGGGGGCCCCTTCCCACTGCTGAATTGGGGCTTGCAGTAAATACGTTTTCAGTTCCTCTTTCTTCCAGATCTCATCGCAGGGTACCTACAGTAAGTGACAACAGAAACGTAGCTTCATATTTGGAGAGTTTCGCCATAATTATTTGCAGCAAATGTCCTTTCATGATGATGCATTTAGCTCATTAGTGTAATATATAGTTGAAGTCGGAAGTTTACATACACCTTAGCCAAATACATTTAAACTGAGTTTTTCACAATTCCTGACATTTAATCCTAGTAAAATTTCCTGTCAGGATCACCACTTTATAGTAACCGAAAGGTTGCAAGATTGGAACCCCTGAGCTGACAAGGTAAAAATCTGTCGTTCTGCCCCTGAACAAGGCAGTTAACCAACAGTTCCTAGGCCGTCATTGAAAATAAGAATTTGACAGAATGCGTCTCCTTCCTGAGCGGGATGACAGCTGCGTGGTCCCATGGTATTTATACTTGTGTACAGATGAGTGGTATCTTCAGGCGTTAGGAAATTGCTCCCAAGGATGAACCAGAATGTGGAGGTCTTGGCTGATTTATTTGGATTTTCCCATGATGTCAAGCTACGTTTGAAGTTAGGCCTTGAAATACATCCACAGGTACACCTCCAATTGACTCAAATGATGTCAATTAGCCTATCAGAAACTTCTAAAGCCATGACATAATTTTCTGGAATTTTCCAAGCTGTTTAAAGACACAGTCAACTTAGTGTATGTAAACTTCTGACCCACTGGAATTGTGATACAGTGAATAATAAGTGAAATAATCTGTCTGTAAACAATTGTTGGAAAAATGACTTGTGTCATGCACAAAGTAGATGTCCTAACCGACTTGCCAAAACTATAGTTTATTTTAACAAGAAATTTGTGGAGTGGTTGAAAAATGATTTTTAATGACTCCAACCTAAGTGTATGTAAACTTCCGACTTCAACTGTATGTAGTATGTGCTATTCATATGTGCTATTAGATGTTCAAGTTGTGATCAAGCAAAGTGAACCTCACAATTGTTCAGACAGTTTAACATTTTGCAATGACATCTGTTTAGGATCTGTAATTTACTGTATACGGGTGTGGTTCTTATGCTGATTGAATTACCAGGTAAGACAGTGCACAGTGGGAGGGGCTTAGCAGTTGGCTCATGGATTTGTATTTCCTCTCCTCCATGTGGTGTATCCATTTGTTCATCTCTGCTGCACTGGCACAGGTGAATACTTTGGAGTCCACCATTGGACCTAGAATGGGGAGGGAGATGGTAGCCGTGTTACAATACAATAATTAAACCATTTACTGTTGGCTTCGCATCATACCTATGACCGTAGCACAGCCATGATAAACCACAATAAATCATATACCCTTGTCTATTTATGCTTTAATGAACTCTCTGCACAATCATAATAGAACTCACCACTGATCTGGAACATGGTTTGTGAGTTGGAGGCTAGTGAGGTGGCTTGGAAAGACAGTCCAGAGAGAGGTAGCATGCCCTGAAAAAGAATAAGCAACACATTGACTAGCTGGCCTTAGGTGAACGCATTTTACATTCAAGTTAAATGTTCAACATGCATCTGCACAGTGTCGTTACAGTATTTCCCCATTTGTAAAGGAACCAACCTCATAGATAAAATCATGGTGAGAGTGGTCCAGAGATAGGATCAACAAGTGGAAGGAGAACAGCACCAGATAGTGTTCACGTGTCTCCTATAGGAATATAAACAAACACATGAACAGAACATCAATATAGCAGTACTAGATCAGGACATAGACAGTGAGTTTTGATTGATCTCGACAGTCTATCTGAGCATGGTGTAGTGAGATGTTACCTGTGTGTAGCTGTTGTGGAGAGACACCAGGGAGGAGTGCACTATCTCTCCATACATGTGTGTAGGTTGGCCCTCCCAGTCACGGATGGGCTGGTTGTAGATTCTGTGGTGTAGCTCCTCTCTGCTCCTGCCCCATAGCACAACCTAGGGGAATAGAATAGAATACTTCATTTGAAATGAGATGTTGTGAGGAGTTTACATTAGTATACATAAGTATCCCTTTATCATTAATGTGATAAAACAACTTTGATATAAAATAGTATATTGATGCACCATTGACACCATGCATTCACACTTGCAGGTGCCAATATGTGCACTCGAAGGGTGTGACCCACTGTTGTTTCCTGTGTGATAAGTGCATGGCAGAACCTTTTCAATTTCTGTATCTTAGTGTCATATTCATACAGATGGCCTCTCTCTCTCTCTCACTCACTCACTCACTCACTCACTCACTCACTCACTCACTCACTCACTCACTCACTCACTCACTCACTCACTCACTCACTCACACACACACACACACACACACACACACACACACACACACACACACACACACACACACACACACACACACACACACACACACACACACACACACACACACACACACACACACATCCTCCACTGACCTCCTGGTTGAGGTGTCTCACTGAAGGGTAGCGAGAGGGTGGACCGTCTTTTCCATTCCTCACGGAGAGCTGAAGCCTGCTCTCTCCTAGACTCCATATCCTGAAACATTATTCATATACAGTGCCTTCGGAAAGTATTCAGACCCCTTGACTTTTTCCACATTTTGTTACGTTGCAGCCTTATTCTAAAATTGATTAAGTCGTATTTTCCTCTCATCAATCTACACACAATACCCCATAATAACAAGGCAAAAACAGGTTTTATTAGAAATGTTTGCAAAAAAAACATAAATATTACATTTACATAAGTATTCAGACCCTTTACTCAGTACTTAGTTGAAGCACCTTTGGCAGCGATTACAGCATTGAGTCTTCTTGGGTATGACGCTACAAGCTTGGCACACCCGTGGATCTCTCTGTACTTTGCTCTGTTCTTCTGTGCCTCGATCCTGACTTGTCTCCCAGTCCCTGCCACAGAAAAACATCCTCACAGCATGATGCTGCCCCACCATGCTTCCCCATAGGGATGGTGCCAGGTTTTCTCCTGACGTGACGCTTGACATTCAGGCCAAAGAGTTCAATCTTGGTTTCATCAGACCAGAGAATGTTGTTTCTCATGGTCTGAGAGTCTTAAGGTGTCTTTCGGCAAACTCCAATCAGGCTGTCATGTGGATTCTGTCTGGCCACTCTAACATAAAGGCTTGATTGGTGGAGTGCTGCAGAGATGGTTGTCCTTCTGGAGGTTTTTCCCATCTCCACAGAAGAACTCTGGAGCTCTGTCAGAGTGACCATCGGGTTCTTGATCACCTCCCTGACCAAGGTGCTTCTCCCCCCAATTGCTCAGTTTGGCTGGGCGGACAGCTGTAGGAAGAGTCTTGGTTGTTTCAAAATTCTTCCATTTAAAAATGGGGACCTTCAATGTTGCAGTGATCACCTCCCTGACCAAGGCGCTTCTCCCCCCGATTGCTCAGTTTGGCCGGGCGGACAGCTGTACGAAGAGTCTTGGTTGTTTCAAAATTCTTCCATTTAAAAATGGGGACCTTCAATGTTGCTGATATTTTTCAGGTGCCCTGCCCACATCTATGCCTCGACACAACACAATCCAGTCTCAGAGCTCTACGGACAATTCCTTCAACCTAATGACATGGTTTTTGCTCTGACATGAACTGTCAACTGTGGAACTTTATATATACAGTTGTGTGCCTTTCCAAATCATGTCAAATCAATTGAATTTACCACAGGTGGACTCCAATCAAGTTGTAGAAACATCTCAAGGATGATCAATGGAAACAGGATGCACCTGAGCTCAATTTCTAGTCTCATAGTAAAGGGTCTGAATACTTACGTAAATAAGGTATTTCTGATTTTATTTTTTTATTTATACATTTGATAAAATGTTTGTTTTTTTACTGTTTTCGCTTAATCATTATGGGGTATTGTGTGTAGATTGCTAAGGATTTTTTTAAAGTCCATTTTAGAATAAGGCTGTAATGTAACAAAATGTGGAAAAAGTCAAGGGGTCTGAATACTTTCCAAAGGCACTGTATATCAGCAGTCACATTAACCACAAAACCTTCTCACAAAGATGTTTATATCTCCCATTTATCCCACACTACTGTAACATCTCATAGAACTGTAGACCAATTTGCCCACCTCATTTACAAGCCAGCCATGTTGCCTGAGCCCCCTTCACCCAACAGTGTCCAGACATAAGCAGATTAAAGTGTGGAGCAGACACCCACCATCTGACCCCCTCACATAAAGACCTGTTGCCCACATTCACCCATTTATCTGGTAGTAATACAGTAGCTACATACCCCTAAACCACATATGTCAGAGTCAAGGCCCGCGGGCCACATCCGGCCCGCAAGAAGGTTTTTTACGGCCCCTGGGATGATCTTGATTTATTATTAGAACCGGCCCGCAGCAAGCCGGCAGCCCGCAGATCTTTTACACGCACCAATACTACATTTCCCACAATGCAAAGGTGACGCACCGAGCAGTAGGCTGCTTCATTTCAATATTTATTGGCACAGCAGTCGTCAGCATCACAGTAAAATTAACTTTCAGATACCCATCAAAAATGGCAAAACGGAAGGTGGATACTGAGAACCGGGGGTTTCAAACAAGGTGGGAGTCGGAGTATATGTTCACGAAGGTAGCTGGAAAACCTGTGTGTCTTCTGTGTGGAGAAAGTGTGGCGGTACTGAAAGAGTATAATCTGAGACGACATTATGAAACGAAACACGCGGACAAAAACAAGAATATGGACATGGAACAAAGGCTACAAAAGGCAGAGGAATTAAAACGAGGCCTCAAATCTCGACAGGCTCTGTTCAAAAAAGCCAAATCACAAGGCCAGGCTGCTGTCAAGGCCAGTTTTATTTTGGCAGAAGAGATCGCTAAATCAGCCCGGCCATTTACGGAGGGGGATTTCATCAAAAACTGCATGATTAAAGTTTGTGACGAAGTTTGCCCAGAAAAAAGGCAACTCTTTTTAAATGTGAGTCTGAGCAGAAACACCATTGCCGAGAGAGTAGACCAGTTGTCCATCAATCTAAAAGAGCAGCTTGTGAAAAAGGGAAAAGATTTTATTGCATATTCCTTGGCTGTGGATGAGAGCACCGACATTTCTGACATTGCCCAGTTGTCAATTTTCATCCGCGGAGTGGACTCCAACCTAAGCGTGACAGAGGAGTTTTTGGCTTTACGTCCTATGCATGGCACAACTACGGGGCATGATTTGTATGAAGAGGTGTAAATGAGATGGAGCTGCCTTGGGAAAAACTCGTGGGTTTGACAACCGACGGAGCACCTGCGATGTGTGGACACAGGAGCGGACTGGTGGCGAAGATACGGGAAAAGATGCAAGAGGAAAACGCGACAGGTGAGCTGACAGCTTATCATTGTATCATACACCAGGAAGCGTTGTGCGGTAAAGCCTTGAAAATGGAGCATGTAATGAGCATCATCACGCGCACAGTTAACTTTATCAGAGCCAAAGGTTTGAATCACCGCCAGTTCAAGGCATTTCTGACGGAGTTAGAAACGGAGCATGGTGATTTGCCTTATCACACAGAGGTGCGATGGCTAAGCCAGGGAAAGGTGCTTCAAAGATGTTTCGAGCTTCGTGAGGAGATTTGTCTGTTCTTGGACAGCAAAGGGAAAGACACAACACAACTCCGAGACGAAATGTTTCTGTGTGAAATGGCTTTTCTGTGTGACATTACGAGTCATCTGAATGCAATAAACTTGCAGCTGCAGGGTCGGGATCGTGTCATCTCTGATATGTACAGTACAGTGAAGGCATTTAAAACCAAACTGACTCTGTGGGAGACGCAGATGCGGAAAGAAAATTTGAGCCACTTTCCCAGCTGCCAGACCATGAAAGAGAAGCTCTCTACCAGTGCGTTCCCGAGCACACAGTTGGCTGATAAAATAGGTATGCTTGCCGCTGACTTTCGACGCCGATTTGCTGACTTTGAAGCACAAAAAAGCAGGTTGGAACTGCTCGGTAACCCATTTGCTGTTGACGTGGAAAGCTCACCACCAAACCTCCAAATGGAGTTGATTGACCTCCAATGCAATGATGCACTGAGGGCAAAATATGCGGCAGTGGGTGCTGCGGAGTTCGCCCGTTTCCTCCCCGGCACAATGCCCCAGCTGCGCATCCAGGCTGCTCAAACGTTGTCTATGTTTGGCAGCACATACCTGTGTGAACAACTGTTTTCTTTGATGAACCTGAACAAAACATCACACAGAAGTCGACTTACTGCTGAACACCTCCACTCAATTCTGAGGATTTCTTCAGCTCAGAGCCTTACCCCGAACATTGATGAACTTGTGGAAAAGATGGGACACCACCAAGTATCACCCTCAACCTCAAACAAGTGAACATTACTGTGCAATCACATATTTAGAGTTTTTACTCAGTTCAAGTTTAAAAGTTAAAATTTAATATTTGTTTTCACTGCATGTTACTTCTCCTTAAACAAAGTGTTGTTTTTGATTAATAGATTTTTGCACTTTATTTTTTTGTATTTCAATCCAATTATATTTTAAAAATATTTCAGTTGAGTGGATGATAGAAAATTGCTATTATTGTTTTTTCTTTGAAGTAAATTTAGCCCACTTTTGCTAAAATAGAAAATATAGTCTACTGATGGTGCCTTGAATACCGGTTTCTTTCATTTAATGTTCATGTTATGGGGATATTTATATAAAGGAAATTTGTCTTTTGTGTCTGTTGAAAATTAAAGATTACTGACAGAGCCATAAGAAAATATTGCTTTATTTATCTGATCATATTGTAATATATTTGTTAGGTTTTCAGTAGGTTCAATTAGGTTCACTAGACTATATGCGTCATTTAAAATTTTTTCAATGAACATTCGAACAGTCCGGCCCTCGTCTTGTAGCTGATTTTTTTATTTGGCCCTCCGTCCATTTGACTTTGACACCCCTGCCCTAAACCATTCCCTATGTGTGTCAACAGTTCTGTCACAACTGTGTTTGTGCTTGAGTGTCTGTCTCTGTGTGTGCATGTGTCCCTTTGTGTGTGTGTGTGTATGCACTGTTTGAATGCAGTGTGTGTGAACCTATTCATGCTTGTGTGTGTGTGGGTGTGTGTGTGTGTGTGTGTGTGTGTGTGTGTATATATATATATATATATATACATACATACATTCATAAGTGTGTCAATGTGTGTGCGCGGACAAGCATCCTCGCGCGTGTGCACAGTATGTGTTGCTTGTGGCTGATCCCTTGTCTTCTCACAGTTTGGGCACGTGAAGTCTGTGAGCTGCTATTGTGATTAGCTTCTCGTTTCCCCCACTCCCCACATGACGGGATTTAGAGGCCTGGCCAGTGTTAGACCAGACTGGACAGGAGGGAGAGACGAGCGGTAGCATTGTCTGCTAATTAGGGAGACAATATCACCGGCCGCTCATGTCCTAATCACATCAGTGCCGCTTCAGTGAGGATCAGTACGTTTATGTCTAACGTTTATGTCTCCAAACTAGCGTTCTGACTCTTTGTGTGCTTTTGTGTGTAAATGAAAATGACACAGATGCATTATGTTTCATTGTTCAATAAAATATGCCCTCAAATGTCATTGTTTCTTTCTCAAGGAACTGAAGTTCTGAAGTGGTTGAAACTGCTAGCACACTTGTCAATGTGTGCTCTATTTTCATCACTCACCCCAAGGCAAAGCGATACCACTTCCTCTCAATACCTCGTCAACCAAACACACCTCGTTCTTATTACCAAAACCCAACAATAGGTACTATTTAATAGTATTGCTTCAAACTTTCTTACAAAGCCAAGAGGCTCAGTATTTTACTGCTTTTTTTAACTAGATTCAGAGAAATTGATATTGTGAAGCGTATCTATTCAGTTGTGACCATGCTTGATAGT
Source organism: Oncorhynchus mykiss (assembly GCF_013265735.2). Classification (NCBI taxonomy): domain Eukaryota; kingdom Metazoa; phylum Chordata; class Actinopteri; order Salmoniformes; family Salmonidae; genus Oncorhynchus; species Oncorhynchus mykiss. Next base: position 52,155,714 of record NC_048580.1, on the reverse strand, counting down.
CTTAGTGTCATGTGTCATCAACATATTTAAAATCTCCACAGTCATTACATTTACGTCATTTAGGAGATGTTCTTATCCAGAGAGACTTACAGGAGCAACTGGGTTAAGTACCTTGCTCAAGGGCACATGGACAGATTGTTCACTTAGTCATCTCAGGGATTCAAACCAGCGACCTTTCGGTTACTGGCCCAACACTCTTAACCTCTCTTTACCTCTAGGCTACCTGCCGCTTATGTTTCCGAATCAAATTAAAATGGGATTGTGAGGATGTAAAAAGCCGAATGGCAGTCTATCAAACTCAAACAGACCACTCCCATGAGGGATTGATAGGGTTCATGGTCTTCTGTTAACAAAATAAGACTCACCCTGAGTTGTCAATCTCCAGGAGCTCGATCTCGTCAGGGCCCACATCGTCAATCCCGGAATGCGCTCCACTCTGAGTCACACTACAGCATCCCATGACCAGGTAGCACTCTCCTCTCTCAGCCTAGTCCAGTCCAGCGAGACACAGAACTCTTTCCTTCACCCTCAGTTCCTAGTACACTAACTATACTGTACCATCTGTCTCCGTCTGCATTCATCCCCACAGCTAAGACCAGACGGAGGATATTTAGAGAGAGGGAGGGGGGGAGGAGAGGAAAAGAGGACCGGCACAGTGCAGAGGGAAGGGAGGGCTATGTCGCTTAACTTCTCAGTTCTCAATTTCTTCTAAAACACAATATCACTATCCCTGAAATATCAAGAAAAAGGTGGCAAAGCTTCTGAGATGAGTTGAGTCAAGAAGCAAAAAGCTGTGAGCAGCGTCACAGTGCACTCACTCTTCCTTCCTGTCAGTTTGCACGCAGAGAGCCATGCAACTTCCTCAGTGGCCTTTTCACTTTGACGGTGTCACAGAGCAAATTTGAGTTCTTCCGAAGCCTGTCTGCTTTCCCTTTGGAGAATCATGCAGATGAAGCAATTGATGGCAGAGCCATTGAGAAACAAGAGACGCTGTTGACCATTGTTGAAATAATCCTCCTGTTTACATGTGTAGTGCTTAATAAGTACAGAGGCATGATAATTATGTGTTTCACAGCTGAAAGACAAAGGGCTGCAGTCATAACAACAAGCCACAGCTTCAACACAGTTGTGCGGTGTGTTGTAGTTGTTGTTTGTACAGTTGGATTGGTGTGGGCACTGTTGGATTGGTGTGGGCAATTCCACAATAACAGAGTGACGCTGAGACACAGATTTTCCACTTTAAAAAGTATATGGACAACCCTTCAAATTAGTGGATTTGTCCATTTCAGCCACACCCATTGCTGCAGGTGTATAAAATCGAACACACAGCCATGCAATCTCCATACACAAACATTGGCAGTAGAATGACTCGTACTGAAGAGCTCAGTGACTTTCAACGTGGCACCGTCATAGGATGCCACCTTCCAAAAAGCCAGTTTGTCAAATTTCTAGAACTGCTAGAGCTGCCCCGGTCAACTGTAAGTGCTGTGAAGTGGAAACATCTAGGAGCAACAACAGCTCAACCGCGAAGTGGTAGGCCACAAAGGCTCACAGAACGGGACCACCGAGTGCTGAAGTGCGTAGCTTGTGAAAATTGTCTGTCCTCGGTTGCAACACTCACTACCGAGTTCCAAAATGCCTCTGGAAGTAACGTCAGCACAGAATCTGTTCATCAGGAGCTTCATGAAATGGGTTTCCATGGCCAAGCAGCCGCATACAAGCCTAAGATCACAATGCCAAGCGTCGGCAGGAGTGGTGTAAAGCTCACCTCCATTGGACGCTGAAGCAGTGGAAACGCATTCTCTGGAGTGATGAATCACGCTACAGCATCAGGCCATCCAACGGACAAATCTGGGTTTGGCAGATGCCAGGAGAAAGCTACCTGCCTAAAGTTTGGTGGAGGAGGAATAATGGTCTGGGGCTGTTTTTCATGGTTCGGACTAGGCCCCTTAGTTCCAATGAAGGGAAATATTAACGCTACAGCATACAATGATATTCTAGATTTGTGAAAACAGTTTGGGGAGGGTTCTTTCCTGTTTCAGCATGACAATGCCAGCCATGCACAAGGCGAGGGCCATACAGAAATGGTTTGTTGAGATTGGTGTGGAAGAACTTGACTGTCCTGCTTACAGAGCCCTGGCCTCAATCCCATCGAACACCTTTGGGATGAATTAGAACGTCGACTGCGAGCCAGGCCTAATCGCCCAACATCAGTGCCCCAACTCACTAATGTTATTTTGGCTGGATGGAAGTAAGTCCCCACAGCAATGTTCCAACATCTAGTAGAAAGCCTTCCAGAAGACAGGAGACTGTTAAAGCAGCGCAGGAGGGACCAACATAATGCAAATGGTTTTGGAATGAGATGTTCGATGAGCAGGTGTCCACATGCTTTGGGTCATGTAGTGAATGTCAAACAATATCCAATGTTTGTAAAGTTAAACTAAACTCAAACTCAAATCAAATCAAACGTTATTTGTCACGTGCTAAATACAACCGGTGTAGACCTTACTGTCATGTATTGTCATGTTGTGTCTTGTTTCTGTCCTTTCCCTTCACCCTGTCTCCCTCTGCTGGTCGTTATTAGGTTACCTTTTCTCCCCCTCTTTCCCCCAGCTGTTCCTTGTCTCCTCCTAACTACCTCGTCACCCCCTTTTCCCACCTGTTCCCTTTTTCCCTCTGATTAGTCCTCTATATCTCTCTCTGTTTTTGTTTCTGTCTTTGTCGGATTCTTGTTTGTGTTATTCATGCCTGAACCAGACTATCGTCATGTTTGCTGCAACCTTGTCCTGTCCTGTCGGAATCTGCCGGTCCATCTGAGCCTACGTATGTTTTGTTATTAAAGAAGCTCTGTTTACGTTAATTCGCTTTTGGGTCCTCATTCACGCACCGTAACACTTACAGTGTTAAGAAAAAAATGTAATATGTGTTAAGTAAAAAATGTAAAATAGAAAATAAAAGTAACAAATAATTAAACAGCAGCAGTAAAATAACAAGCAAGGCTATATACAGGGGGTACCGGTACAGAGTCAATGTGCGAGGGCACCGGTTATTTGAGGTAATATGTACATGTAGTTAGAGTTAAAGTGACTATGCAGAGATTATAAACAGAGAGTAGCAGCAGCGTAAAAGAGGGGTCTGGGTAGCCCTTTGATTAGCTGTTCAGGAGTCTTATGGCTTGGGGGTAGAAGCTGTTAAGAAGCCTTTTGGACCTCGACTTGGCGCTCCGGTACTGCTTGCCGTGCGGTAGCAGAGAGAACAGTTTATGACTAGGGTGGCTGGAGTCTTTGACAATTTTCAGGGCGGCCTTCCTCTGACACTGCCTGATATAGAGGTCTTGGATGTACTGATGTACTGGGCCGTACGCACTACCCTCTGTAGTGCCTTGCAGTCGAATGCCAAGCAGTTGCCATACCAGGCAGTGATGCAACCAGTTCTTGATGGTGCAGCTGTAGAACCATCTGAGGAGCTAAGGACCCATGCCAAATCTTTTCAGTCTCCTTAGGGGGAATAGGCTTTGTCGTGCCTTCTTCACAACTGTCTTAGTGTGTTTGGACCATGATAGTTTGTTGGTGATGTGGACACCAAGGAACTTGAAGCTCTCAACCTGCTCCACTACTGCCCCGTCGATGAGAATTTGGGCGTGCTCGGTCCTCCTTTTCCTGTTGTCCACAATCATCTCCTTTGTCTTGATCACGTTGAGGGAGAGGTTGTTGTCCTGACACCCCACGACCAGGTGTCTGACCTCCTCCCTATATAGGCTCTCATCATTGTGTCTCTCTGTTGTGTCATCGGCAAACTTGATGATGATGTTGGAGTCGTGCTTGGCCATGCAGTCATGAGTGAACAGGGAGTACAGGAGGGGACTGAGCACGCACCCGTGAGGAGACCCCGTGTTGAGGATCAGTGTGGCGGATGTGTTGTTCCCTACCCTTACCACCTGGGGGCGGCCCGTCAGGATGTCCAGTATCCAGTTGCAGAGGGAGGTGTTTAGTCCCAGGGTCCTTAGCTTAGTGATGAGCTTTGAGGGCACTATGGTGTTGAACGCTGAGTTGTGGTCAATGAATAACATTCTCACATAGGTGTTCCTTTTGTCCAGGCGTGAAAGGGCAGTGTTGAGTGCAATAGAGATGGCATCATCTGTGGTTCTGTTGGGGCGGTATGCAAATTGGAGTGGGTCTAGGGTTTCTGGGATAATGGTGTGATGTGAGCCATGACCAGCCTTTCAATGCACTTCATGGCAACAGACGTAAGTGCTACGGGTCGGTATACACAAAGTATATATAAAATACACAAAGACTACTTTAAACTATTTCAATTTTTGCCTAAATAACATACCCAAATCTAACTACCTGTAGCTCAGTACCTGAAGCAAGGATATGCATATTCAAATAAAATCACATTTTATTGGTCACATACACATGGTTAGTTTCCAACAATGCAGTAATATCTAACAAGTAACAAGTAATCTTAGTTTCCAACAATGCAGTAATATCTAACAAGTAACAAGTAATCTAACAACTACCTTACACACACAAATATAAGGGATGAATAAGAATATGTACATACTGTAGAAATATATTGATGAGCGATGGCCATGCGGCATTGGCAAGATGCAGTAGATGGTATAGAGCAGTATACACATATGAGATGAGTAATGTAAGATATGTAAACATGATTAAAGTGGCGATATTTCAGGTGACAAGTGATACCTTCATTAAGTCCATTTATTAAAGTGGCCAGAGATTTGAGTCTGCCTCTCTATGTTAGTGATGGCTGTTTAACAGACTGATGGCCTTGAGATAGAAGTCCCTCTCGGTCCCAGCGTTGATGCACCTGTACTGACCTCGCCTTCTGGATGATAGCATGGTGAACAGGAAGTGGCTCAGGTGGTTGTTGTCCTTGATGATCTTTTTGGCCTTCCTATGACATCGGGTGCTGTAGGTGTCCTGGAGGGCAGGTAGATTGCCCCCGGTGATGCGTTGTGTAGACCGCACTACCCTCTGGAGAGCCTTGCGGTTGAGGGCAGTGCAGTTGCCGTACCAGGCGATGATACAGCTGTACCAGGCGATGATACAGGGGAGATACTCTTTTAGTTCAACAATGGTGGCCATCTTGAAGCATGTGGGGACAACAGACTGGGATAGAGATTGACTGAATATGTCCGTAAGCACACCAGCCGGCTGGTCTGCTCATGCTCTGAGGACGCGGCTAGGGATGCCGTCTGGGCCGTTAGCCTTGCGAGGGTTAACACGTTTAAATGTTTTACTCACATTGGACACGGAGAAGGACGCTTTGCTTGTTTGATTGCCGTGCGGAGGGAAGGGAATAGCTTCACTGTTTGTATTCGGTCATGTTTCCAATCGCCTTGCCATGATTAAAAGCGATGGTTCGTGCTTTCAGTTTTGCGCGAATGCTGGTTAGGAAATGTTTTAATAGTCACAGTGGGTACGACATATTAGATGCACTTGCTAATAAATTTGCTAACTGAGTCAGCGTATACATCAATGTTGTTGTCTGAGGCTATCCGGAACATATCCCAGTCCACGTGATCGAAGCAATCCTGATGCATGGAATCCGATTGGTCAGACCAGTGTTGGACGGACCTGAGCACGGGCGTTTCCTGTTTTAGTTTCTGTCTATAGGCTGGGAGCAACAAAATGGAGTCATGGTCAGATTTGCCGAAGGCAGGGCAGGGGAAGGCTTTGTATGCATTGCAGAAGTTAGAGTAGCAATATTCCAGAATGCTAGCAGTCCATATCTCGCATTCGAAATGCTGATAGACTTTAGGAAGTCTAGCTCTTAAGGTTAGCTTTGTTAAAATCCCTGGCTACAATAAATTCAGCCTCAGGATGTATAGTTTCAAGTTTACATAGAGTCCAGTGAAGTTCTTTCAGGGCCGACGAGGTATCGCTTGGGGGGGGATATACACGGCTGTGACTATAATCGAATATAATTCTCTTGGAAGTTAATATGGTCGGCATTTGATTGTAAGGACTTCTAGGTCAGGTGAACAAAAGGACTTAAGTTCCTGTATGTTGTTGTGATTACACCATGAGGCGTTAATCATAAGACATACACCCCCGCCCTTCTTCTTACCAGAGAGATGTTTGTTTCTGTCGGAGCGACGCATGAAGAAACCGGGTGGCTGTACCGACTCTGACAACATATTTCGAGTGAGCCATGTTTCAGTGAAACAGAGAATGTTACAATCTCTGATGTCTCTCTGGAAGGCAACTTGTGCCCTAATTTTGTCCACTTTGTTATCTAGAGATTGGACATTGGTGAGTAATATGCTCGGGAGCGGTGGATGGTGTGCTCGCCTTCTGAGTCTGACCAGTAGGTCACTCCGTCTGCCTCTCCTGCGGCGACCTCATTGTTTTGGGTTGACCTCTGGGATAAGATCCCATGTTCAGGGTGGAGGACCGAACAAAGGATCCGCTTCGGGAAATACGTTTTCCTGGTCGTAATGTTGGTAAGTTGTCATTGCTTTTATATCCAATAGTTCTTCCCGGCTGAATGTAATAACACTTGAGATTTCCTGGGCTAACAATGTAAAAAATAATACATAAACTAATACATAAAAAAACAAATAACTGAGTAGTTTTTTGTGGACCTGAAGCGAGGCGACCATCTCTGTCGGCGTCATCTTGCTGTATTCTTGATACCATTTGAAAGGAAACACTCTGCGGAAGTTTGTGGAAATGTGAAAATAATGTACTAGAATATAACATATTAGATCTGGTAAAAGCTAATACAATGAAAAAAAATATGTGTTTTTTTGCTCCCATTGAAACACAAGAGAAAGGCCATGATGTACTATTCCAGGTTAGGCTCAATTTAGATTTTTGGCCACTAGATGGCAGCAGTGTATGTGCAAAGTTTTAGACTGGTTTAATGAACCATTGCATTTCTGTTCAAAATTTAGTATCAAGATTGCTTAACTTTGCAATCATTGTTTTTTGTTTATAATACATTTCAAGTAAAAAATCTTAGTCTCAGTATTACTCTGGTACCGTAGATTTGCCCGTGTGCTATTTCACCAGTTGTCATACTGTTGTGCAATTGCATTTTTGAAGCCACCTCAAACATTTCAAGCATCAAAAGACAGAATCATCTGGGTTTTTTGAGAAGATAAATATACTTTATTCATTTAAAATATTCTGTAATAAAAAGCTAAGTAGGATTCCTTTCATGGCGAGGTTCCAACCTCACCCATGCATATTGTTACCCACAAACCAAAATGATTAACGTTAAGCCTATACTTTGACAGGTTTGAGTGTCTCAGTATGAGTATATCACAGCTCCTCCCTGTGCTCTTTGTCCTCTTTCTCTTCCTTGGCTGTACTCTGTGTGTCTACACCGGGCTCCTGGCCTCCCCCTCCCTCCTGTTCCCCTTCCTTGTCCTGTTTGTCTGTCCACACGGGGCTGCTGGTGCCGGGCTTGGCCAGGCGGAACTGTGTGGGCCTCAAGGAGTAGCAGAAGGGTTGTTCCTGGTCGGGGTGGCAGGCTTTGGTGCCCCGCAGGCGTCTCACAGAGAAGCGTGAGCCCTCAGTCAGAGCCGGGGTGGACAGGGACATGAAAGTATCCTTCACACACAGGAGATCTGAGGGCTTGCGATGTTCTGAGTTCCCCGATCGCCGCTGCCAGGTGCACTTGCTGAGCCGGAGCTCCACGCGGGCTTGGGCTGGCTTGAGGGGCCGAGGACTGGGTTTGTGGGTGGGATGGGGTCTGGGGGCCCCTGCTGGGCCTGTGAGTCGGTTGGGACCGGTCTGCAGGAATGGATCATTGTGTGTAGTGACAGGGGCAGGATGGTCAGTGGCATCATTGCCAGTCAGGGGTACCAAGACAGCCTTCATGGCTACAGGAGAAAATGTGTTTTCACTCACTGACTTCTCCCGAGACACTGATGCTACAGACTCGGTCTTCTGAATCCTACTGGTGGTGAAGGGCATTTGGGTGGAGGCACTCTTTGGGTGCTGGGCTTGGAGGGGTACTGCTGTTTTGCTCCTGCGGCTGAGAACAGGGACATGGGCAGTCTCGCCATCATACAGTAGCACAAAGTCCCTCTGACTGGCCAGTGGCAGCAGCTTCAGTCCACAGCGACACTTGTTGAAGATCTCCAGAGTCAGATCTACAGGAGATAAGGCATAAGGCTGTAAGGGCTGACTAACCTACAGCTGGGTAGTAGCTATCACATATCAGGCTATTTTCAACTCTCCAATAGAAAAACAGAGAGAAGCCACACACAGGCAAACTAACAAATTAAAGGGGAACTGGCGACACATCATCTCGTTATCTTGAATTACAAAGACAAAAAAAGTATTTCCGAACTGAGCTTATTTCTGAGATCAGCTGCATTTGAGGATATCTTGTCAAATTCTTGAGGTAATATCATAGTCCAACAGAACTAATTAAGCCAGTCATGTGAACAGTAGTGTGTGCTCACCCAAAGTTTCCACAACAGTGCTGGGAATCACTTCCTTCAGGGCCTCACAGTTGGTGTGGAGGGCTGGGTTACAGTTCATCTCCAACAGCCACACCTAGATGAGGACAGACAAAGGCACAGCAAGCACATCAACTGTTAGTTTGACCAACCGCTCACAAATACTTTGAAACTCACACACACTTTACATTAAAAACCAATGAGGTGTTTTGCCGACCTTAAAGTCATCGTCAATCATGAAATCACAGCCAATCAGGTCAAAGTACCCCAGTTTACGATCTAGCTTGGCTTTCACAGCGAAGAAACACTGGATCATGATCTGCTGCATTCGCTTCTAATGAATGGATAACAGACAGACAGACAGACACAAAGGTGTGGGTGGAGAGGATGTCATTTGTAGTCTCTCCCAGGAGTAAAATCACATCACTTAACTATAAATAACACCAATGATGCTTTCATAATTGGTCCCTGAAGGGTTAACTTAACCATGATGTAAACCTAAAAAAAACGATAAAACTCACGGCGAAAGCGCCAAGCACCCAGTCCCTAGGCAGGCCCTTGGCAACACTGAGCTTGTCATTGATGTAGGTGTTGAATCGATCCATGGACCAGACGGTCTCCTCCTTCAGCACGCTGTAGAGAGGGTTCTTCTTCTGCATGTACTGTGGGGAAACAAAAGGGGGACCAGGATACACATGAATGGCCAGAGAGAGGAGTTGTTACAGGGCCAACAGTTTGAGACTTGATTGGTACCATTATTTTATGACCTGGTTTCTGGTCTATTTTCATGCAGTATCCTATGGAGATGCATCTGTTGACAACCTGATTCTGAAATAGTAATACTCTGCTTATGTCACTAAACTTGCAGGTCAGGGGAGCAGGTTGATATTTATTGTCATGAGTTGTCCTGGAGCAGAATTGAGCATTTTCCCTTTAGACAGGCCAACTGCAACATCAAAATTGCCTATATTGTAAAGATTCATTATTTTTTATTTTACTTTTTGTCTTCATTGAAGGTTAGGGTTAGACATTAGGGTTAACAGTGTGGTTAAGGTTAGAGTTAGAGTTTGGTTTAAAATCAGCTAGTGACCACTCTGTAGAGCTGCCTCCAGAACAAGATTCATGGCAAAAAAAAACACTATCCTGCTCAGGGGAGGCAAAATAATTTTGTAAACCAAGAAAGAGAAGCATATTTTTTCTACTAACCTGATTGGTCAAATGGGAAGAAAGGTTGGGAGAGTTGGGGTCATAAAGGTCACAGGTCAAGCGCACGTAACCATGGCGAAAAAATACCATGTAGGGTGAGGTGCAGGCAATGAGGAAATAGGAGCGCACATCGAACTTTCTCCCCTTTAAGAGCAGAGGGTTCTGGACATACCTGAGGAAACAGTAGATATACATTATAATCCACTTGGCTGATCTAGGATCGTCCCCGCTGTCCAAATAATCGTATTCATTATGATAAGGAAAAACGGATCCTAGATCAGCATGCATACTCTTTCTGAATACAGGCCCAGAGCCTTGTCGCAATAGATACAAGGCTGAGAACGGCACGAAAACAATGCGCACGGTTCATTGTTATTGATACCATGTCTTGGTTGAGGTGTTTTCACTGATGTTTCGTCTATGCCAAATGTCTCAAATTCATGAGCTAGCTAACCAACAACTGTAACGATGTATTTGAGAGATGAGGTGCTCTATGTGAAACTTTATTTATATATAGTTTACATGTTGTCAACAATCTATGCCAACACCGTCTGTTTTGCCGCATAGTTGCGCACGCGTCGGTTTTGTTGCTAATAAACCAACCCGTCTTTAGTACATCGCTCTTTTAAAAACAGATATTGCATTCCCTCTGTTGGTAGAAATGTAATAATATATCCAATTCGTCAACTGAATATGGCAGACAATGGCAGTTTTGCAATTCATGGAGAATTACTACAGTATAACCACATCGAATAAAATCAGAATTGTAGAATGTATTTGATGATAGTATAATCTGCAATTCCTTTTGTTTTTGCAGACACAGTACTGAACGTTCTTATAAAGTAGTGTTCACAGCCCTAGTGTTCACCCACTGCTGCACGATGCGTGCCTGGGGCAAGCGAAAAGGCAGCGTCCTGTTGCACTGGCTCTCTGCGATGTTCTGCAGCTTGAGTCTGAAGGCCGAGACGTCTTCCTGGCTCCTCAGGAGGAAGATGCCTCGCCCCTGGTTGAGGCCCGTGGGCTTACAGATCCACATGCTTGTCTCCTCATCACACATACCTAGCAACGCAACATGGTCTTATTAGAATATATCATGTAAACTTGAATGAAACTACTAATACCAGCAAGAGCAGTGTGCTTTCTTTTTTCGCATCATTCCCATGCTCCTGCAACAATATAACTCAGATGTGGGAATGCTTTTTAAATGTCTTATTAGAATATCTCAAAATAGTGAGAAATTGCTGACTACATTACCTACAGTACCAGTCAAAAGTTTGGACACGCCTACTCATTCAAGTTTTTTTGAACTATTTTCTACATTGTAGAATAATAGTGAAGACATCAAAACTATGAAATAACACATATGGAATCTTATAGTAACCAAAAAAAAGTGTTAAACAAAGAGATTCTTCAAAGTAGTGACCTGTCACGCCCTGACCATAGAGAGCTTTTTATTCTCTATGTTGGTTAGGTCGGGGTGGGTCATCTAGGTGATTTATATTTATATGTTGGCCTGTCTCTGATTAGGGATCATATTTAGGCAGCCATTTCCCCTTTTGTGTTTTGTGGGATCTTGACTATGGATAGTTGCCTGTTAGCACTATTATTAGCTTCACGTTTCGCTTTGAGAGTTATTGTTTTGGTTTTGCTGTGAGTTTCACTTAGAAATAAAAAGATGTGGAACCCAGATCACGCTGCGCTTTGGTCCAGTTATTATAACGTTTGTGACACGACCCTTTGCCTTGATGACAGCTTTGCACATTCTTGGCATTCTCTCAACCAGCTTCATGAGGTAATCACCTGTAATTCATTTCAATTAACAGGTGTGCCATGTTAAAAGTTCATTTGTAGAATTTCTTTCCATCTTAATGTGTTAGGGCCCATCAGTTGTGTTGTGACATGGTAGCGGTGGTATACAGAGATTGCCCTATTTGGTAAAAGAATGAGTCCATATTATGGCAAGATCAGCTAAAATAAGCAAATAGAAATGACAGTCCGTCATTGCTTTATGACATGAAGTTCAGTCAATCCAGAAAATTTCAAGAACTTTGAAAGTTTCTTGAAGTGCAGTCAGAAAAACCATCAAGCTCTATGATAAAACTGACACTCATGAGGACCGCCACCGGGAAGGAAGACCCAGGTTTGCAACTGCTGCAGAGGATAAGTTCATTAGAGTCACCAACCTCAGAAATTGCAGCCCAAATAAATGCTTCCCAGAATTCAAGTAACAGACACATCTCAACATCAACTGTTCAGAGGAGACTGAGTGAATCAGGCCTTCATGGTCAAATTGCTGCAAAGAAACCAATACTAAATGAGACAAATAAGAAGAAACTTGCTTGGACCAAGATGAGTCCAAATTTTAGATTTTTGGTTTCAACCGCCATGTCTTTGTGAGATGCAGAGTAGATGAACAGATGATAGGGGTGGCAGGTAACCTAGTGGTTAGAGAGTTGGACTAATAACCAAAAGGTTGCAAGCTCAAGTCCCCGAGCTGACAAGGTAAAAAATCTGTTATTTTGCCCCTGAACAAGGCAGTTAACCCACTGTTTCTAGGCCGTCATTGAAAATAAGAATTTGTTCTTAACTGACTTGCCTAGTTAAATAAAGGTCAAATAAAATAAAATCTCTGCATGTGTGGTTCCCACCGTGAAGCATGGAGGAGGAGGTGGGATGGTGTGGGGATGCTTTGCTGGTGACACTATCTGTGATTTATTTAGAATTCAAGGCACACTTAACCAGCATGGCTACCAGAGCATTCTGCAGCGATACAGCATCCCATCTGGTTTGCGCTTAGTGGGACTATCATTTTGTTTTTCAACAAGACCATGACCCAACACACCTCCAGGCTGTGTAAGGGCAATTTGTCCAAGAGATGAGAGTGATGGAGTGCTGCATCAGATGACCTGGCCTCCACAATTACCCAATCTCAGCCCAATTGATAAGGTCAGGGATGAGTTTGACCGTGGAGTGAAGGAAAGCAGCCAACAAGTGCTCAGCATTTGTGGGAACTCCTTCAAGACTGTTGGAAAAGCTTTCCAGGTGAAGCTGGTTGAGAGAATCCCAAGAGTGTGCAAAGCTGTCATCAAGGCAAAGGGGGGCTGCTTTGAAGAATATAAAATATAAAATTATATTTAGATTTGTTTAACACTTTTTTGGTTACTACATGACTCCATATGTGTTTTTTCATAGCTTTGATGTCTTCACTATTATTCTACAATGTAGAAAACAGAAATCAATAAAAAACCAATGAGTAAGTGGGTGTGTCCAAACTTTTCACTGGTACTGTATGTGTCACAATAATTCGTTATTTATGTCACAAAGCAGACTAAACCTTATTGTTGTCAATATGCATGTTATATTTCAACTGATTGTTGTAATTTTGCCGTAGGCTTGAGAGATGCTGTTTCAATATATAATATGCAGATGTATCATTGTCATCCTCTTAACTTAAAGGAACAATTATAGGATTTTCAAGAAGCAAAGTGGCACTTGCCACACCATCATGATGATGCATTTTGCATCATCATGATCATGTGGCAAGTGGCACTTTGCTTCTTGAAAGTCCAACATCCTGAAAACTTGACTGCTGACATGCAAACATTCGGGGTCTGTATTAACAATGGACTAATGAAAAAATACCAAAATATAGCTTTTGAGTGGATTTATCCTTTAACTTTTAGAATTAAAGTTACTATTAACTTCATGATGATACACATTGCAAGTTATACTGCATCCTTCTTCTATGGCAGCTGAGTCATACGTCTACTTGTGCTATTGGTGTGGGAGAACTGGGAGAACTGACTGTGTCATAGTTTCTTCTTCAACCCTTCTGCCTCTTTAACAAACCTAACTGCAGAAGGTGAAATGAACAGGTTTCGAAATGCCTTGAGGCCAATACCTAAAGCTTAATAAAGAGCAGTGATACTAGCAAGACCATTGTGCAGGTTTCTTCTTTTTTCTCTCATCTTATTCAACTGTTACCATGCATCTGCAACAAAGATAGCTCAGATGTGTGAGTGCCTTTTGAATTTTGACATGAACAGCTTTGAAATGAGGTGAAGAGCAATGGTGGAAGGCCTGCTACAGTGAGGCGGTAGCCACTGTTGAAGGACTGTGGGTGTCATGGCTTTTCACTACATGTCTCTCAGACATGCCCTCTGCCAACATTTCTCTATAGCAACACAACAGGTTTCTTTTGTGATTTTATCACAATAGCCTACTGGGAACTGAAGTGCTGTACCTTAATGTTCCATTCATAAAAATAAATAAATAATAATACATTCAAATCGCCAGGACAACTATTGTGTCACACATCTGTCAGTTACGCATTATTTATTTTCATTGTCTTTGCCTTCATTGTCTTTTCCATGAAGCACAAGTTGCTTTTTCAACTGTAGCCCCCTACAGAATCTTGTTGAACCTGTATTGTAGTGTGCTAGTATTGACATGTTATCATGTTACTGGAGGCGTTGTATTTGACTTAGGCCAATTTTTACCTTCCTGCTGGGCAAAGAAAGCCTCTCTCTCATCTCTCATGTCCATGCGGAAGGTGGTGGGGAAAAACTCCTCAATTTTCAACCTCCTACAAGGCAGAGAAGTATTGCCATTAGATGAAAGGTCACTGTATTACTTAAAGGGATAGTCCACTTTTTAAAAGTGTTATCTTATTTTCAATACTGGATTTAAAACGGATGCAGGAAAATCAATACCCTAGTGAAGTAAAAAAATAAATAAAGGGAACTAACATAAGTTATTATAGAAGTAGCCATTAGATGATGTAACCATTGGAAGTAGACATTAGTAACTACTCTATAGAGATACAGTATTTTACAGGACTATAATGTGAGAGGTCTATGCACCTTCTTTGTCTCAGATGCCTCACCTCAGTCCCCGACCGTGGTTGACCTTGCTGCTGAAGCGGTCATACTCCCTAAGGCTGCTAAGGAGGCCGATCTTAGTGGTCAGCACCTTGTTGTTGGGGATCTGGTAAAGGAGCTGTTCACCTACGACATGATGACATATTAAAAACCATTCTCCTTCATATAGTCATTTTATATCTGTTGTCTTCTACAAAAGAGACAAGATTTCAAACACTGAACCCAGATATATATTTGCCACTTATCATGAAATATTCAAGACTGAATTAACATTTTATGTAACTGTAACTGTATTGATACCTCTGTGGAGTGAACCATATGAGCTTGTATAGTACAGTTACCTTCTTTGAAATTGTAATAGGTGACTGGGGATTTGATCTCGCACCACTTGAGTTTAAAGTCTTCTCTAGTCTTGTCGTAGATCCGTTGCCATCCTCTGCTCTCACAATAGGAGGTTACTCTACATTGAATAAAAGTAGTCAATACAAAAAATGGCTACACTCAACAGATTGAATTAAGGCCTACGTTGAATTGTCTTATCATTTCACTTCATTGGAATAGGGGAGGGACTTACATGGAGGCTCCGTTCCCTCCTCCAAAGAAGAAGAAAGACCGGGGGCCCCTGGGCTCCTCTGTCCGCCTGTCCCTCTCCCTTTCTGGATACGGTAGTAACACCACCCCCCTGGGGGAAGACCTCCTCCTGCTCCCACTGAAGCACTGCTCTTCCAGACACACACCTGCCGCACCCAGAGATATGGATTAAAACACACACTCATACACACACGCACAAACACACACACAAGTAAACACACACATGCGTACACTCGTACAGAACATGCACGCTTACACACTTGAACTGCTGAGTGCCAAATTCTATTCAAAAAGTGTCAATATGTACTGTAACTAAAATGGTGGCAACTCTAGATAGGAAGGTCTTGTTTACTAAACCATAATAAATAATATTGCTTTCATCAGCTTTGTAGTTCCTGAGTGCTGATTTTGAACATTCCTTTTCATTTCAGTATTCTAGCTTTTCTTTTATCTTTGTTCACTAAAGCATATAAGAACTGTTCACCACTGTATGACTAACTGGTCGTTTATATGCCTCTCCTGTTACTTATTATCGGAAAACTTTAACAGACAAATTCGATTTTTAGAACCTGATGAGAAAAAAACTTGAATTGAACCACCAGAATACCACCATTCTCCACACACACCTGGCCCTCCATCCTCCCCGCTCCTCCGTGCTGCAGACGTCCCCTGGTTACCTCTGAGACCTGTCTGTGGGTCCTCCTGCAGTTGGCCTACCCCTTCACTGGGTTCTGATGTCACTTCCTGTATCTTGTTGTTGTCGGCCAGGGACCCGCTGTCTCCCACCTCCTCCTCCTGTGTCCCTCTCTGGCTCTGTCTCTCCGGGGGCGTGTTGTCTCCACAGGCCAGCTGAGCTTCTGGGAGCCCTCTCACCCCTGTCTCGCCCTGAGGGCAGGGCTCAACCAAGTTCTCAGATGACATCACTTGCCACTGATGCTGACCCAGATCGTGGGAGTAGTGGAGTACTGTAACAGGAGTTTTTCCATTGAGAATGGCACCCGGACCGTACCACCCCTCTCCTTCTCGCAGTCTGTGACACCCCCCCTGTTCAAGATTGGAGACAGGAGTTAGCTGACTCATGCTGCACTTCAGCATGCACTCGGTACTAACTGGAGTGTGAAACTAAAGCTATGGATAAGATTCAAAAGGATGGCTGTTTAATTGTAGTTTCTTGCATGTCTGTTATTCTATTTTTTATTGAGAAATACCATTTTGTAAATGTACTCACAAAATGCAATTTAATCTCAATGTCAAGCAAATTGTATTTTACTGTATTCATAGCCTAGTACATTTGCCAAATTGTTTTATTCCTTTATGCTTTATAGCTAATAAAAATGTTAAGGACAAGTAATTAGATTAATTAATATATCGCAAAATGCATTAAATGTAGTCCTATTGAGCAATTTGCAGAATCGAGTGGTTAGCAGAAGTGGGTAGGCAGTAAGTGATGACCTCTGACCTTATCTTGAGCTGGTCTTGTTGAGCACTGATGCGTTTAGATTTCAGCTATGCATGCAGCTATTTAGGTCCAAAACAAAAGCTTTTTCTTTTTATGCATTTCATCCAATGGTCCACATGAGGCCCTAAAAAGGAGAAAAAATTGCCCATGCACAAATGAAATAGTGTAAGTCAATATGCTGTAATTCAGTGTTAGTCCATGTAGGTTTTGGTCTGTATAAAATACTACTGGCACCCTGGTAGCCAGTTTAGCCAATGCAGGACAAACTGATTAGGAAAGTGTGTAAACAGCCACTGGTTGCCTGGGAAATGGGTGCCTTGGCAACAGTTGCTAATTCTAGATTGAATCTTGCAACAATACCACCACAAGATATACTAGTCAAGGATATGAATCCCACATGCACCCCACCTCCAAGTTTAGTGTCATTCAATATTAATTGCCAGTAAGCCTGTGGTGTGGCTTCTATAGTAATATGAGAACAGAGTGTCAATCAAAATGGATTTGCCAGTTTTCCAATGCATTTTATCTAGCAAAAGTGTAAAATAATATTTTCTGGAGGGTGCACACAAAGTATCCAGGGGGCATTTCTTTCCTTTTTGTGTTGTAATAATCATCGCACCTTGTCTTGGGTCTTTGTTCCATAAATGTCCCCTTCTTTCCAGACTCAATTTAATAAGTAGTGATCTAAAAATAAATATGTTTAAATTGTATTCATTTTTAGCAATGTGTGTGTGTGTGTGGGGGGCTCCCCCATAAAATTTGCCTGCCCCTTTTTTAAATCCAGTAATCACTCCCATCTCAACCATTTGCCTACAGAGGACCCACCCAGTCACAGTTGGCAATTACCACTAATCCTCCCCCTACCTCCGAACACCATGATAATTTACTGGGAGTGGTGCCGTTGCATCTAACAGCCATGCAAACCTACAATATACTGTTGTCTGATTGTGGATTTGACTGTTATGAGGGTCTTTCCACAAAATGAGTGCCTTTTGCGGCCCTTTGATATTTTAAGTAGAAATTGTACAGCAATATTTAATTTTAAAGGCCTGTTATACCTGGGGTGGCAGGTAGCCTAGTGGTTAGAGCATTGGGTCAGGAACCAAAAGATTGCTAGATCAAATCCCAGAGCTGACAAGGTATAAATCTGTCCTTCTGCCCCTGAATCTAGGCAGTTAACCCACTGTTCATAGGCTGTCATTGTAAATAAGAATTTGTTCTTAACTGACTTGCCTAGTTAAATAAATATATACAAATATTAAATGAAGTTTCCTTGAATATAATATACTGTGACCACATAGAGAATTCAATCAATCTGATTTTTATAGGAATAAAGATATGGTGAAACTATTATTTTTGCATCTTTTTTTCATAAGAAACATTTTACATTTTAAAGTCAAATCATAGTGTAAAAGCAGGTGAGCTGGTTCTACTCTTTTGGGCCATTTGCTGGTGTTTTGTGGTGGAAAATTGAGTGGGTCGAGCATAACACATAAACACTGTTATGCATTCATTAGATAGACAGGCTAGAAATGTTTGAACTATTTCTTTTTTTTTTAAAGCTTGCATTCAAATGCCACTCCCTGTTGCACAAACTGTAAAACAGGATCAGTTCTGGCTACTCAAACATTTTGAAGAAACTGATGACCTAAAATACAAATCCGGGCACTTTTGGATGTTGAATGTTGGTTGAAAATGAAACCTTATTTCATATAAAACAACTAATGAAAATACCATTAAACATTTTAATGTCACAGGTGTACATATTTCATTTTATTGAAGATATAGAACACACAATTCAAAACCTAAAAAAACTAAGAAACATGCCTCAATAACTTAAGCATCTTTTAGAACAATTTTGGATTCAATGCATTAGGCAGAAACACATGTACAGGGTTGGAAACACTGGTTTCTTAGGGCTAGGCATCCCACCAGCGGGACACCTGTCGACAACTTCCTGTGAAATTGGAGAGCGTGCAATTCAAATAAATTGGCGCCATCGATTTGAGTAATCCACTCCTTCAACATGCAGAGAAAGGAATTCAAAAAGCTACCGCTACACTTTGTTTAAACAAGTCCAAATATGTTTCTATTTAATCCTCAGGTACCCTAAAATGTAATTAAACTATAATATTTCATACAGAAAGAAGTATGTTCAATAGGAAAATGATATTAGCAGACTGATTTCCAACTGAGTCCCAGTACTAAAACTTATAATTCTTCCTCGTTTTGGAAGAAACAAGCCTGAAATCTTGAACAAAGACTGTTGATATCTAGTGGAAGCCATAGGAATTGCAATCTGGGAGCTGGATTTGGATATGCCCTTATACTGGCCATTGTAAGAGCATGGGCTCTCCCCCAAAAATGTCTGGTTGGTTTTTCTTTGGATTTTCTCCTACCATATCTATTGTGTCATACATACATTATTTTTAAACATTTCTACAAACGTTAAAGTTTTCTATCCAATGGTACCAATTATATGCATATCCTGGCTTCTGGGCCTGGGCGGAAATTCCGAAAAAAGGACCCTAGCCTGAAGAAGTTTTAACAAATGATTGTTCACTGCCTGCAGTCTATTGATACAGAGTCATGAGACAGTTGTGTGCTCACTCAAGATTCGATATTGCCCTTAATTGCCCTTAATGCACTCTATTTCTTAACGAGAGAGTACATTTCCTCCCAGACTGTGCCATCAAGCATCATATGTCGTTTTGTAGCTGGATGTGGCTCAGGGACAAGCCCAAGCACATTCTCTGGTTGGTACCATATAATGTCCTCTTTCATTGGTCAAAATAATTGGTTGGCTCCCACATAACTCATTGTCTTGACTAGAGCACAGCTCTCTGCATCAACGTTATGTATAATACCAGGGTAAGGGTCTTCATCATATTTCACATCACCACTTTCCAATCAGTACCTCATGTATGTCTGCAATGTGCTGTATTGCGCTAGGATTGCAGGTGGAAGGTTGTGCTTTGTCTGCCTCTATTTGTTGAATTATCACGGTTTGTGCATGGGCCAAAACAATCACATACAGTAGATGTGGAGTCATTTGAGGGGCAGTTAGGTCATGATTCTATAGCTGTAAGACTTCAGGTGAGTGTGGTGGTGTGTTCCTTTACAGGTATGACTCCATAACCACAATTTTCTGGATAGTTGATCTTCTTATTCTTTTTTTGTTGCTGGGAAAGTTGTGAGATGGATTTCAGTTCACCACTTTATTTTCTCCTGAGTTATCTTTCTTTTTGTTTCTTAAGATACTCCTGGTATCTTATAGGATCTTGTTTGATTTTGTTTATATACATTACATGACCAAAAGTATGTGGACACCTGCTCGTCAAACATCTCATTCCAAAATCATGGGCATTAATATGGAGTTGGTCCCCGCTTTGCTGTTTTAAAAGCCTCCACTATTCTGGGAAGGCTTTCCACTAGATGTTTGAACATTGCTGTGGGAACTTGCCTCCATTCAGCTACAAGAGCATTAGGGCGATTAGGCATGGTTTGCAGTTGGCATTCCAATTCATCCCAAATGTGTTCGATGGGGTTGACGTCAAGGCTCTGTACAGGGCTATCAAGTTCTTCCACACTGATCTAGACAAACACTGAAAGATGAAAGATTACAAAAATAATAAAACGATTGGTCAATTTTGGGGGGAATCCTGGCTACCCTTGGCATCCATGAATACACGCACACTGCCAAAAAATCTACCTGCAGTATAGCATGCTGGGAAAAAAGTTGATTTGTTATATCTTTTTTAAAATTAGTTTGTGCGACTTCTCTATTAGTTTTGAGTCAGTGCCACATAAACGTTTGAAGTAATAATGACTTTGAGAACAACTTACTAACAGTATTTGAGTTAAAAATGCCTTGGGGTTTACAGTGCACAACAAGCTCCTAGTCCCCCTGTCTCAAGGGGATTTATGGCTGATTTATGATGAAATCATCAACCCTGTTGCTGTTACTTTATTTGGCACTTAATAGGTACTTACTGTAGTAATTTCTTGAAATGGGAAAACTAGTTTTTTTTAAGTTAAATGTGCTCTTTATGACAGAATGTTCAAATAAGGCTCAATCAAACGTAATGAATTGGTGGAACGACCCATGAATATTTATTTTTTTACAATTGTGAATATAAATGTTGGCAAATAATAGCCAAAGCGAGTAATGGCCAAAAATACACCAATACATTTTCTATATATACAGTTGAAGTCGGAAGTTTACATACACCTTAGCCAAATACATTTTCCACAATTCCTGACATTTAAATATAGTAAAAATCCCCTGTCTTAGGTCAGTTAGAATCACCACTTTATTTTAAGAATGTTGAATGTCAGTATAATAGTAGAGAGAATTATTTATTTCAGATTTTATTCCTATCAGCACATTCCCAGTGCATCAGAAGTTTACATACACTCAATTAGTATTTGGTAGTATTGCCTTTAAATTGTTGAACTTGGGTCAAACGTTTCTGCTAGCCTTCCACAAGCTTCCCACAATACATTTGGTGAATTGTGGCCCATTCCTCCTGACAGAGCTGGTGTAACTGAGTCAGGTGTGTAGGCCTCTTTGCTCGCGCATGCTTTTTCAGTTCTGCCCACATATTTGCTATAGGATTGAGGTCAGGGCACTCCAATACCTTGACTTTGTTGTTCTTAAGCCAAGTTGCCACAACTTTAGAAGTAAGCTTGGGGTCATTGTCCATTTGGAAGACCCATTTGTGACCAAGCTTTAACTTCCTGACTGATGTCTTGTGATGTTGCTTCAATATATCCACATAATTGTCTTACCTCATGTGCACCAGTCACTCCTGCAGCAAAGCACACCCTCAACATGATGCTGCCACCCCCATGCTTCACAGTTGGGATGGTGTTCTTCAGGTTGCAAGCCTCCCCCTTTTTCCTCAAAACATAACGATGGTCATTATGGCCAAACAATTCTATTTTTGTTTCATCAGACCAGAGGACATTTCTCCAAAAAGTATGATCTTTATCCCCATGTGCAGTTGCAAACCGTAGTCTGGCTTTTTTATGGCGGTTTTGGAGCAGTGGCTTCTTTCTTGTTGAGCGGCCTTTCAGGTTATGTCGATATAGGACTCGTTTTTACAGTGGATATAGATACTTTTGTACCTGTTTCCTCCATCATCTTCACAAGGTCCTTTGCTGTTGTTCTGGGATTACTTTGCACTTTTCGCACCAAAGTACGTTCATCTCTAGGAGACAGAACCTGTCTCCTTCCTGAGTGGCATGACGGTTGCATGGTGCCATGGTGGTTATACTTGTGTACTATTGTTTGTACAGATGAACGTGGTACCTTCAGGCTTTAGGAAATTGCTCCCAATGATGAACCAGACTTGTGGAGGTCTACAATTTTTTGGGGCTGATTTCTTTTGATTTTCCCATGATATCAAGCAAAGAGGCACTGAGTTTGAAGGTAGGCCTTAAAATACACACACAGGTACACCTCCAATTGACCCCAATGATGTCAATTAGCCTATCAGAAGCTTCTAAAGCCATGACATAATCTTCAGGAATTTTCCAAGCTGTTTAAAGGCACAGTCAACTTAGTGTATGTAAACGTCTGACCTGGAATTGTGATACAGCGAGTTATAAGGGAAATAATCTTTCCGTAAACAATTGTTGGAAAATGTTATTTGTGTCATGCAAAAAGTAGATTACCTAACTGATGTGCCAAAACTATAGTTTGTTAACAAGACATTTGTGGAGTGGTTGAAAAACGAGTTTTAATGACTCCAACCTAAGTGTATGTAAACTTCCGACTTCAACTGTATGCAAGTACTACATTTAAGTTTAGAATACCACAAATCTCTTTAATAAGACAGTCTTTTGTCAGTGCTTGGTGGGACATTGAAGACACTCTAAGCACTAATTCTTACATGGAACCCTCCCATATACTTGTGTAAAAGTGCTTTCTGTTTCGTTAGTGTTCAGCCAATATCAGCCACACCTTAATAAAGAACCGCCATCTGATAGACAGTCTGTGCAAAGTGCTGCATGGGTGGACAAGGATAACAGGTTTGAAATACAGCCTTGTCGATCCCTTGGCTCGCCATCTGCCATTAGTGAGTGAGTATATGTGTGCGCATGCATGTCACTGGCTGGAGACAGTGGAAGGTGTGTGCATGTGGATATTTGCCCATTTCCATATCATCCCAACTGCTTCCTGCACCAGGAAGTAATAGGCATTCGTAGTGCACCCTTTAGTCATTGTCTCTATGTAACTGATGTGAAATGGCTAGCTAGTTAGCGGTGGTGTGTGCTAATAGTGTTTAAATCGGTGACGTCACTCGCACTGAGACCTGAAGGAGTTGTTCCCCCTGCTCTGCAAGGGCCCCGGCTTTTGTGGTGCGATGGGTAACGATGCTTAGTTGGTGTCAGTTGTTGATGTGTGCAGAGGGTCCCTGGTTCGAGCCCAGGTAGGGGCGAGAAGAGCTATACTGTTACATTGATGCTGTTGACCCGGATCACTGGTTGCTGCGGAAAAGGAGGAGGTCAAATGGGGGGTGAGTGTAACCGGTGTGAAATGGCGAGCTAGTTAGCCATGGTGCGTGCTAATAGCGTTTCAATCGGTTACGTCACTCGCTCTGAGACCTGAAGTAGGTGTTCCCCTTGCTCTGCAAGGGCTGCGGCTTTTGTGGAGCGATGGGTAACGTTGCTTCGTGGGTGTCAGTTGTCTGTGTGTGCAGAGGGTCCCTGGTTCGAGCCCGGGTAGGTGCGAAGGGACGGACTAAAGTTATACTGTTACATCTACACAACCCATTATTTGGAGAGATTCTAATGTTGAAGTGTTATAGAGGAAGGGAAGGAGTTAAGTTGTAAAGAAAGGCAATTTTCAATTGCAGTCTCAAACCATTCATGATATCCATACAGAATTACACTGGCAAGGGGGGCTCTGGGAGTAAGTGTGTTCTCATGCTTTTCATTTTTTAAATTTAACCACGCAAGTCAGTTAAGAACAAATTCTTATTTACAATGACGGCCTAGCAACAGTGGGTTAACTACCTTGTTCAGGGTCAGAACAATAGATTTTTACATTGGCAGCTCGGGGATTCAATCTAGCAACCGTTCGTACACTCCAAAAAATGCTGGGTTGTTTGGATGACCCAACTACTTGGTTACAGGCATTGGGTCACTTAGTTGAGTTGTTTTCCTTAAAAGGAGCAAGGTTGGGTTGTTAATGCTGGGTTATTGATGTAGAGTTATTGAGATCATTAGACCCAGCGGGTGTGTTAATTCTCCTGCCAAATCCAGAAGATCAAAGTGATCCGTCAAGCTCCTGAATGAGGATTTTTGCAGCTGTGTAACAAGTGAGTAAAAAGCTAGCTAGCTAACATTACTAATTATTAATTCAGGAATAAATGACCTAGCTATCATAATTACATATTATCTCAGTCATTGGCAATTCTAGATAATCTTAGCTAGCAAGCTAACTAGCAAACATCCCCGTGCATGCTAGCTCGAGCATTAAGTAGCTACTTAGCTAACATTTGCTAACTTAGCTGGCTAACTAGCTAGCAAGCTATTTTCCTGTGATGTGTGTGATAGCAAACATTTCAGATTTGTGTTGAAGTTTCGCGAGCAAGCTAGCTATGTCAGTGCCTGTAGAAAGCTTGTCTTCTGTAAGCCTAACATTAACATTACTGTGTGGTGAATTGTTTCACATCAGGTAGATAACTTGGCTTAGCTAGCTTGCTAAAACTAACGTAAACTCACCCCATTCCGTACAAATGTGCGCAACCGCGACATTCAAACGAGGCTGCAAAGAAAACTAATGGGACTGTAGCGACTGTGTTGACTTCAAAATCTGGGGTGTGAACTACGTTTCTATTCAAGCGTTGATCGACATAGTAATGGCTCTATAGTATTGGAGAAAAGTTGAAAAACTGACCCTCCGTTACATCGTGACGTGTCATGCCGTAACATACAGCATGCATAAAGCAACTATTTCTGTCTTACAATCTCTCTCCACCAGGTGTAGCACTTCTCTCATTGTTTAAATAACAAGAAATGAACAGTGACGGGGGTATGGGGGGATACCTTGTCATTTTTTGCATCATCACTGTAAGCGATCATCACTCTCAGAACCACTTCATCCAAGTTTAGACTATCTCTGAAGATCACTTCAGCAACGCCCTAAAAACCCGATTCAAATTCGACAAACCTTCAAATAGGTATGTAATGACACATTATAAACTCTTTATAGTGTTTTATTTACATTTTAGAGGCGCTAAGGTGACAAGTTGGACAGATCAAGTTAAAAAAATGTGTTTTCCCACACATCTCCTCTCCTTCTCACATTAGTTTCACTTCCCCACCCGCCATTTTTTTTAAAGACCCGAAGGAGCTCATTGCCTTCTTCAATCATGCAGAAACGGGCAGCATTGAGGTCTCGGCATGAATTCTGTTGGAAAGGGGAGAAATGTACAATGGCATTGGCATTACAGTTGATCTAGAAGTATTAAGTTTTTTGGGCGCTAAAATAAGGTCAATTGTAGGGACCAAGGCGATGTACAAAAGTGAGTGAGTTTACGTTAGGTTTCTCACCTTATTATGCTAGCTAGATCAGCTAGCTAGCTATAGATTGTACTAAGCTAGCTAGGCCTATTCCTTGTCTCTGTTAATTTAACATGGCTGTAGTTAGTTGGCAAACGTATAACTCATGCTTTTATGGTGGTTCAGATACTGTATGTTTTTTGCCTAATTGTTTCAAAAAAATTTAGCTAGCTAGCTGTTACTTTAACATTACATTGAAATTAAAGGAGTGTCTCAATTGTTCATCCAAGTTTAGACTATCCATTTTGACTCTCCACTTAATCAAATCAAATAAAATGTTATTTGTCACATGCGCCAAGTCCAACAGCTGTAGACTGCTATAGATAAAACTACATTGTTGGACAAGGGTTTGTAAGTAAGCAGTGAAGTGCTTACTTACAAACCCTTGTCCAACAATGTAGTTTTATGAAAATACCCCCCCCCCCAAAAAAAAAGTAAGAGATAAGAATAACAAATAATGAAAGAGCAGCAGTAAATAGCAACAGCGGCGCTATATGCTGAGCTGTAGTCAATGAATAGCATTCTCACATAGGTGTTCCTTTTGTCCAGGTGTGAAAGGGCAGTGTGGAGTGCAGTAGAGATTGCATCATCTGTGGATCTGTTGGTGTGGTATGCAAATTGCAGTGGGTCTAGGGTTTCTGGGATGATGGTGTTGATGTGAGCCATGACCAGCCTTTCAAAGCATTTCATGGCTACAGACGTGAGTGCTATGGGTCAGTAGTTATTTAGGCAGGTTGCCTTAGTGTTCTTGGGCACAGGGGCTATGGTGGTCTGCTTTAAACATGTTGATATTACAGACTCAGAGGTTGAAAATGTCAGTGAAGACACTTTCCAGTTGGTCAGCGCATGCTGTACACGTCCTGGTAATCCGTCTGGCCCTGCGACCTTGTGAATGTTGACCTATTTGAAGGTCTTACTCACATCGGATGCGGAGAGCGTGATCACAGTCATCCAGAGCAGTTGATGGTCTCATGCATGTTTCAGTGTTACTTGCCTCGAAGCAAGCATAGAAGTTATTTAGCTCGTCTGGTAGGCTTGTGTCACTGGGCAGCTCTCGGCTGTGCTTCCCTTTGTAGACTGTAATAGTTTGCAAGCCCTGCCACATCCGACGAGCGTCGAAGCCGGTGTAGTATGATTCAATCTTAGTCCTGTATTGACGCTTTGCCTGTTTGATGGTTCGTCGGAGGGCATAGCAGATTTCTTATAAGCTTCCAGGTTAGAGTCCTGCTCCTTGAAAGCGGCAGCTCTACCCTTTAGCTCAGTGCGAATTTTGCCCGTAATCCATGGCTTCTGGTTGGGGCATGTACGTACAGTCACTGTGGGGATGACGTCCTCGATGCACTTACTGATAAAGCCGCTGACTGATGTGGTGTACTCCTCAATGCCATCGGAGGAATCCCAGAACATATTCCAGTCTGTGCTAGCAAAGCGGTCCTGTAGTTTAACATCTGCTTCATCTAACCACTTTTTTAGACTGAGTCATTGGTGTTTCCTGCTTTAATTTTAGCTTGTAAGTAGGAATCAGGAGGAGGTAATTATGGTCAGAATTGCCAAATGGAGGGCGAGGGAGAGCTTTGTATGCGTCTCTGTGTGTGGAGTAAAGGTGGTCTTGATTTTTTTCTTCCTTTGGTTGCACATTTAACATGCTGATAGAAATTAGGTAAAACTGATTTAAATTTCCCTGCATTAAAGTCCCCGGCCACTAAGAGCTCTGCCTCTGGATGAGCATTTCCCTGTTTGCTTATGTCACGCCATGACCCAAGTCTATGTTTTCTATTTCTTTGTTTTTGGCCGTGTCTGTTTCCCAATCAGAGGCAGCTGTCTATCGTTGTCTCTGATTGGGGATCATATATAATTTGTCATTTTCCTTTTGGGTTTTGTGGGATCTTGTTTTCTGTTTAGTGTTTCTGTCTGACAGAAATGTGCGCTTTCGTTTTCACGTTTGTTAATTTGTTTGAGTGTTTTTTGAAATAAAACAATCATGAACACTTTCCAAGCTGCGCTTTGGTCCGGTCATTCTACAAACGAGAGCCTTAACAGAAGATCCCACCACCAACGGACCAAGCAGCATGCCCCGGAGTGGAAGACATGATGGACATGGGAGGAGGTGGCAGGGCATGAGAGCCTGCCGTGGAAACAGGCGGAAGCAGCGAGGGGGGAACGGCGACGAGACCAGGAGTCACGGCAAAAACGGAAGCCCAAGGGGCAGCTCCCCCCAAAAAATTGAGGGGGGGGCACACGGGGAGATTGGCGGAGTCAGGGTTTAGACCTGAGCCAACTCCCCGTGCTTACCGTGGGGAGCGTATCTCCAGTGCGCATTCACAGCCCGGTGCGCACTGTTCTAGCTCCCCGCAGTTGCCGTGCTAGAGTGGGCATTCAGCCAGGATGGATTGTGCCGGCTCAGCACTCCTGGTCTCCGGTGCGTCTCTTCGGCCCAGGATATCCTGCACCAGCTCTACGCACGGTATCCCCAGTTCGCCAGCACAACCCAGTACGGCCTGTTCCAGCTCCCCGCACTTGCCATGCTACAGGGGGTATTCAGCCAGGACGCGTTGTGCCAGCTCTACGCTCCAGAACTCCAGTGCGTCTCCACAGCCCAGTATATCCTGCACCGGCTCTACGCACTATGCCTCCAGTGCGCCTTCATAGCCCAGTGCCTCCTGTGCCAGCTCTCCACACTCACCGAGCTAAAGTGGATATCCAGCCAGGACACATTACGGCAGCTCCACGTACCAGGCTTCCAGTACGTCTCCTCAGTCCGGTGAGACCTGTTCCGGCTCCGCGTACGAAGCCTCCAGTGATGATCCATGGCCCGAAGCCTCCAGTGATGATCCATGGCCCGAAGCCTCCAGTGATGATCCATGGCACGAAGCCTCCAGTGGTGATCCATGGCACGAAGCCTCCAGTGATGATCCATGGCCCGAAGCCTCCAGTGATGATCCATGGCCCGGAGCCTGCAGTGATGATCCCCAGTCCGGAGCCTGCAGCGTCGGTTCCCAGTCCGGAGCCTCCAGCGTCGGTTCCCAGTCCGGAGCCTGCAGCGACGGTTCCCAGTCCGGAGCCTCCAGCGAGGGTCTCCAGTCCGGAGCTTACAGGGGGGGTTCCTAGCCTGGAGTCCCCGACGATGATCTATGGTCCGGAGGTCCCGGCAACAATCCCTGCACCAGAGGCGCCACCGAAGTGGGGGGAGCCTCAAGCGTAGCGGGGTCTGCGTCCCGCACCGGAGCCTCCACCGAGAGTAGATGCCCACCCGGACCCTCCCCTATAGGTTTAGGTTTGCGGCCGGAGTCCGCACCTTTGGGGGGATAGTACTGTCACTCCCTGACATTTGAGTTCCTTATTATTTTTTTATTAGTTTGGTTAGGTCAGGGTGTGACTTGGGTGGGAAAGTCTATGTTTTCTATTTTATTGTTTTTGGCCATGTGTGTTTCCCAATCAGAGGAAGCTGTCTATCGTTGTCTCTGATTGGGGATCATATATAAGCTGTCATTTTCCTTTTGGGTTTTGTGGGATCTTGTTTTCTGTTTTGTGTTTCTCCCTGACAGAACTGTGCGCTTTCGTTTTCACGTTTGTTATTTTGTTTGAGTGTTTTTTGAAATAAAATAATCATGAACACTTTCCACACTACGCTTTGGTCCGGTCATTCTACAAAAAAGAGCTATTACAGCTTATGGTTGTATACAGCTCACTGAGTGCCGTTTTAGCGCCAGCATCGGTCTGTGGTGGTATGTAGAAAGCTACGAAAAATACAGAAAACTCTCTAGATACAGTTGAAGTCGGAGGTTTACATACACTTAGGTTGGAGTCATTAAAACTTGTTTTTCAACCACTCCACAAATGTCTTGTTAACAAACTATAGTTTTGGCAAGTCGGATAGGACATCTACTTTGTGCATGACACAAGTAATCTTTCCAACAATTGTTTACAGACAGATTATAATTCACTGCATCACTTATAATTCACTGCATCACAATTCCAGTGGGTCAGAAGTTTACATACACTAAGTTGACTGTGCCTTTAAACAGCTTGGAAAATTCCAGAAAATGATGTCATGGTTTTAGAAGGTTCTGATAGGATAATTGACATAATTTGAGTCAATTGGAGGTGTACCTGTGAATGTATTTCGATGCCTACCTTCAAACTCCATGCCTCTTTGCTTGACATCATGGGAAAATCAAAAGAAATCAGCCAAGACCGCCTAAATAAAATTGTAGATCTCCACAAGTCTGGTTCATCCTTGGGAGCAATTTCCAAACACCTGAAGGTACCACATTCATCTGTACAAACAACAGTACGCAAGTATAAACACCATGGGACCACGCAGCCGTCATACCACTCAGGAAGGAGACGCCTTCTGTCTCCTAGAGATGAATGTAATTTGATGCGAAAAGTGCAATTCAATCCCAGAACAACAGCAAAGGACCTTGGGAAGATGCTGGAGGAAACAGGTACAAAAGTATCTATATCCACAGTAAAACGAGTCCTATATCGACATAACCTGAAAGGCGGCTCAGCAAGGAAGAAGCCACTGCTTCAAAACTGCCATAAAAAAGCCAGACTACGGTTTGCAACTGCACATGGGGACAAAGATCATACTTTTTGGAGAAATGTCCTCTGGTCTGATGAAACAAAAATAGAACTGTTTGGCCATAATGATAATTTGTTATGTTTGGAGGAAAACGGGGGAGGCTTGCAAGCTGAAGAACTTCATCCCAACCGTGAGGCACGGGGGTGGCAGCATCATGTTGTGGGGGTGCTTTGCTGCAGGAGGGACTGGTGCACTTCCAAAATAGATGGCATCATGAGGAGTGAAAATTACGTGGATATATTGAAGCAACATCTCAAGACATCAGTCAGGAAGTTACAGCTTGGTCACAAATGAGTCTTCCAAATGGACAGTGACCCCAAGCATACTTCTAAAGTTGTGGCAAAATGGCTTAAGAACAACAAAGTCAAGGTATTGGAGTGGCCATCGCAAAACCCTGGCCTCAATCCTATAGCAACTTTGTGGGCAGAACTGAAAAAGCGTGTGCGAGCAAGGAGGCCTACACACCTGACTCAGTTACACCAGCTCTGTCAGGAGGAATGGGCCAAAATTCACCCAACTTATTGTGGGAAGCTTGTGGAAGGCTAGCAGAAACGTTTGACCCAGGTTAAACAATTTAAAGGCAATGCTACCAAATACTAATTGAGTGTATGTAAACTTCTGACGCACTGGGAATGTGGTGAAAGAAATAAAAGCTGAAATAAATAATTATCTCTACTATTATTCTGACATTTCACATTCTTAAAATTAAGTGGTGATCCTAACTGACTTAAGACAGGGAATTTTTACAAGTATTAAATGTCAGGAATTGTGAAAAACTGAGTTTAAATGTATTTGGCTAAGGTGTATGTAAACTTCCGACTTCAACTGCAGATAGTGTGATCTACAGCTTATGATTGTGATTGTTATCTACAGCTATATGTACCTCAGGCGAGCAAAACCTCGAGACTTCTTTAGATATCATGCACCCGCTGTTGTTCACGTATGTGCATAGGCCCCCGCCACGTGTCTTACCAGAGGCTGCTGTTCTGTCCTGCCGATGTGTTCTTAATGTCGTCGTTCAGTCATGACTCGGTTAAACATAAGATATTACAGTTTTTAATGTGCCGTTGGTAGGATATACATGCGTTCAGCTCGTCCCATTTATTTTCCAGCTAATGAACATTAGCAAGCAGGAAGGAAGGCAATGGCAGATTAGCCACTTGTCAGCTAATCCTCGCAAGGCACTCTGGTCTTTTTCCACTAAATCTCAGTTTCCTTCTCCGGCAAATCACGGGGGATGTGGGCCTGGTTGGTTGTCTGTAGTAGTATATCCCTCCTTGTCTGACTCATTGAAAAATAACTCTTCGTCCAGTTTGAGGTGAGCAATCGAAGTTCTGATGTCCAGAAGCTCTTTTCGGTCATAAGAGACTGTAGCAGCAACACTATGTACAAAACAAGTTACTAACAACGCGAAAAACAAATAAAATAACGCGATTGGTTAAGAGCCGATAAGACGGCAGCCCTCCCCTCCGGAGCCATCGTTCAGTCCTAATCTTTGTTAATGTTATGTTTTTGTCCCCACTGGCAAGATACTAGAGGCTGTATGGCCCTGAGCGTTATCCCACCACCAGTTTATCCATTTTGACTGTCCCCTAAAACTTAGCCATTGTCCCCCAGATACTAAAGATGACATGTTCCTGAGAGTGCTTCTCCCACCACCAGTGTACCGAGTGCAGGTATATTGAAATGAAAATAGTGTCTCAAATGTTCATCCACGTTTATCCATTTTGGCTGTCCCCTAAAAGCTTGTTATGTCTTTGTCCCACGATACTAAAGATGACATGATTCTGAGAGCATTCTTCCCACCACCAGTGCAGCGAGTTGGAAAGAAGTCTGCCCACCCAAGCATTGATGAGGTCTGAAAGGTAGCCTAGTGGTTAGAGTGTTGGGCCAGTAACTGAAGGGTTGCTGGACTAAATCCCAGAGCTGACAAGGGAAAAAAATCTGTCTTTCTTCCCCCGAGCAAAGCAGTTAACCCACTGTTCCCCGGCGCTGAAGACGTGGATGTCGATTAAAGCATTCAGAGTGGTTGGGTTAAATGCAGAAGACACTTCAGTTGAAGGTATTCAGTTGTACAATTGACTAGGTATCCCCTTTCTCTTATAATGTAGCTTAAGTATACATGTGGAATATTGAATAATTTGTAATATGTAATACTGTAAACCAGAGGTAAGAAGTAACTAATTACAAATACTGTCGTTACTGTAAATGAGTAGCTTTTCCAAGTACTTGTCCTTTTTTTTCCCAGTAATTTTTCTTCTACCTGAGTAGGCTATTTCAGTACTCTTCCCACCCCAACTCAATGCAGATTAATGTCCTGCACACAGCAATAGACTGTATAGAGTACCAGAGTATGAGTCATAATACCCATAAAACCTTGCGGTCAAACAGAGAAATGGTTCCAATCATTTTTCCACCATTCATTTTTTCCCGTAGAGGATTTTAGAAATACTTAAAATAAGGGCTGTGTTTCATGTAGGCTTACAATGGCATGACGTTTTGATAACTGTGTAAATCTATCTAGGACAAGGTGACACTCAATTGAAATAGTTATGAACTGCTTGCTCTTTCTGTAAGTATCATAGTTTAAGTTCAATGACCAGCAATAGATCTAGAACAGAACTAGATTTCATTTTGGGTTTCAAAATACAACGAATATGAACCAGCTATGGCACAATATTGTAAATCCCTCTAGGTGTTCCACCTATCTGACTCACTCCACTGGAGTTCCCTCCCTGTGCGTGTGTTTGTGTGTGTGCTTGCATGTGGTTGCATGCAGGTTTATGTGTGTGTACACGCGTATGTGTGTATGCGTGACAGTTATACAGTATGTCAGCAGTCTGTCGGCATGTCATAGCCGTTTAAACACAGCCCCCGTGCCTCTGTTGTGGGGCCGTTCCACCTCAGCGGTGAACCCAGGTGAACCCCACCCTCTGCAGTGACTTGCAGGAATCTGGTTGGATGGCACCAAAGCATGTATAGACCGGCCCTGGAATCCTCAATCCGCCAACTACTGTGTGGGCAGCCTGGAACTGGAGTTCTCCTGTGATGTCATGCATAGCCAAGATATCCAACTAGATGACTACCCCCCCCCCCCCCCCCCCCCATGAAGACCATTTAGGTTCAAGAAATGTGACCTGATGTTTAATCGTTAAGTAGTGTTTTTACCCGTTTTATGTAGATAGTTTGTGTATATTTTGTATGTATTGTTTTGTGACCCATATTCTCCAAAATCACATGAAAAGTGGATGTTCAGTCAAAGCATCAAGGGAAATAAAAACACAGTTCATTCATTGCATAGCATGTCAGTGATACAGTCATTTGCCTAATTGTTAACAAAATACATGTGAATTACCATTGGAAAACCCTTTTATAGTAGTGAGGGATGAAGACAATTTCCTTTGAACCCTTTAACTTGCTCATTACATGTTCTGCATGGGAGATCAGGTCCAGGGCTTGTTTCAGTAAATGTTTAAATGAACTCTGTGTTTGTGTTCCTCCTGATACAATCAGAGCTCCAGTGAACCCCTCAGAGCTCTAACAGCTTTAATTAAACAACAATGGAGCTGTATTATTTGTGTGTGTGTGTGTGTGTGTAAAAGACCTTAGAATCGGTGAAAAGTGGCCCTATGCTTCTCAGCCTAGCAACGAGACACACTGGGCAGCCTGTTATGAGTTGCTTTAGAGCAGGAGTCGGGACACAATGAGGGCTTGGCTGATAGGGGACCTCATGAGTAAACTGAGGGATTTAAAAAGGTGCTCTGTTCAGATGTAACCTGATCTCCACCTGACTGGGGCCAGGCATTCCGCTCGGTGAAGAGTCCCCCTGAACACAATGACCAGAGCACACATCGATCACATTTACATTCCTTCGTACAAAACTATGCAACTAGAAAGATCATTAAATGCATTCAGACAACACTTTATTAATCACAGTCAAAAAGGACGGGACAAAGTCAAATATTGTTTTATTTCAAGTTTATTTGATATTGTCATGTCATATTACATAACGTTGGTGAAAATATATATGTGTATCTATCGCTTGGCTGTAGTATAGACAGTATTTATAGATCAATTAGATCAATAATGGATTCATTTATAGTTTTTTAATTTACTGTACCTGGAGAAATGTCAAATTCCCGACAATGTTCCTATTTGGAATTTAGTAACCATGACACCGTGACGAGCACACAAATCTTTCTTTTAAAAGTCGAATAAATGCTGTTCTAAATGCTTTATTACATGAAGATAATATTACATCCGTTTAAATATAAAATATTTGATACAGTATATTTATGAACACACACACACAGAGAGAGAGAGAGACAGAGCGAGATTTAAAAGCACCTTAAAGCATTTTAATTACTTATGGCATCACATATGTGTATATCCCAAAATGCTGTATTTCTTTGCCCATCCTGGGCCGTTGCTTAAGGAATAAACTCTGACACATGGCACATGGAAGAGCACTGACAACTGAATCAATCTTCCAGTGCAAGGTTCATAGTTCCTGTATTGTCATTATCTTCATGACCATAGTGAATACACCCCAATCCATCTGTCACTTCAACCAATGTGTCTATGCACTGGTCATATACACACACAAACACACTGTATACACACATTAACATAGAAGAAGCCTAAGAGGTCAGACACACCAAGAAATCTGACGGCCATGCTCAAACTTCTGTACAAGAAGGGGAGAGGAAAAAGAGAAGTAAACGCCATTCAATGGACGGCATTACCAGACAGTATTAGACAGGGATATTTAGATCTAACCATGTCTGGTAAGACGCCAATCAACAGGCTAGGGAGCTAGGACTGAAGGACGCCCTCTGAACCAACCGTCCACTGTACGCAGAGGGAGACAGCTGAAAGAGACAGGATGAGATACAGGAAGAGACTGAAAAGAGCTGAAAAGATACAGTATGTCTGTCTGTCTGTTCGTCTGTTTGTCTGTCTCACACACAGACAGGGATACTACTCTATCGTCTTCATATTCTCAAAGACTATGTTATATGGAGTACATTTACAATGATTTGCCATGAATAAAGACAAACTAGATCCTGTTGGTTGAAAGTTCACATCAAAATGTGGTGCCCTCTCACCGCAAATTAAATAAATATGCCACATTTGGGTTCAGTACAACATCAAATTGTCTTTTTAACCGTTTGGAAAGGAGAGGGGGTGAAAAGGGAAAAAACATTGAACCATTCCGTGTGTCTATGTCATAAATAAAGGCAAACAACCGAAGGTGAGCCAATAAAGGTATGGTTCAATATTTGCGAGGTAATTCTCCCTCCTTAAACAAACATTTAGGCTCTGCCAGCTCCTTTTATTATTTGCCAATGTCTGTGCTGTCTGTTTGAAGGCTTTACCTATTAAATTGGGATGTATTTTTCTTCCTGGAAGACGACATGGAACGGGGTAGTAGTTTGCCATAAAGGATCAACTCATTTAAGTCTATGGCTATTTATCATTTGTTTATGAAACAAATTCAACAGAATTCTAAAATTCTAATTGGAACAAAGGTTCTCCAATGAAGCCTTGTAAAACAACAAAAGGCACTACAGATAGAGCTGTGGGATATATTTAGCTGTGATAAAAAAAAGAGTAATCATTCATATGAAGGGATGAGAGAGAGGTGAGGCTGAAGGGGAGTGGTAAGGAGTCAAGGAGGATGTTGCTGAGTCTATTTTTATCATAAGTGCTCAGGTGAGCTTCTGTCAGTTTCAGGATGTGGCATGTAGATAAGCGGTGCTGGACCAATCACGGTGACACAACACAAGCCACACTCTACAGAGGGGAGGTGATACGAAAATGAGTGGCGGTGCGACCGGTTGAACCGTCAACCGACCTGTATTCTTTAACACAGGTTGGGTGGGGCCACCCTAGAACAGGACAGGGAAGTTGAATTACAAATGCTGGGTCTCCTCTACTTGTTCCCCAGGGAAAGGCCATTGCCAGTCGTGCCTCTAATCTTCTCCATTTCTTTGAATTGATTCTTAACTGAGGAACACTGAGATATTTCAATTACTTGGATTGCCAAATAGTTTCCCAATACAATTTACAAAATAAGCACTTCATAGGCCTATCTTTTCTACAAATAAATGATGAGGTAAAATGGAGCTTCTTTCAGATGTATAGTTTTAGCTAGCGGAATAAAGGCGTGTCAATAGATGAAGATTTAAGACAATCTCTTACAGATAGATGCAATCCTAAACCAAGTCTTCTTATCAGTGACAATATCAGACATCAAACACCTGACCCTTTAAGCACATCCTTAGCTGAGGTGTATCTCTGGAGGTAGGTGGGTCACCCAGGAAACATCGTTACCAGACAGTGTTAGAACTTTTTTGTACAATCCAGCACTGTCAGGTAAGATGGATCCTGAAAGCCATTTCAGCGTAAACCAGAGCATTTCATTGAGAAAAAAAATGGCCGCCAAGCTATGGTAAAGTGTGCTTATGTAGCTAGCTAACGTTGTAAGTTGTGTGGTATATCACTGTAGTTAGCGGATGGCTAGCATCATCATTACCAGGCAGTATTAGAGAGATTGATGATATCCAATGCTGCCTTGTAAGATGGGGATGACCATCCAATACATACATAGGAGACAAACAATGGGTCATAAAAGTGATTATTTTACAGATCACAATAAGTGTACGGATCGCAGTAATAATATTTTCGTCTAAGCATTTTACAATACAGGTTCATTTTGTTCAATGTGTTGTGTTATCTCCTGGTTTTCACTGACAAAAACTTGATAAAAGCCTAACCTTGCTTTGGGTAGGTTTGTGTGGGGATAAGCCCCATCTATGTGCATAACTGAGACTTCAGGAACATTCCACTATGAAAAGAAAGAGGTGTACTAAACAGTAGGCAACCCTGACTGGTAATGCAAATGATCATTATAAGGCCTGTCTTTCACATCTCTAAAGCTACATCTGCATTTACCACAGAAAGGAGAAACTATAATAATATAAAATCAAGTATACCTCCTCCTCAGGCACACATGCAACTCATCATCAATATCCATTAGAACTCCACTTCAGTTAACTCAACAAATTGTGGCCTTGGGTGGACTCTACTATGGGTGGACTCTACTATCTCAAACTCAAACTAACAATAGCAAGTTCAATTTATCACCTAACCCCCAGGTCTTAAACAAGAGATGAAGTGGGGGGAAACAACGTATTTGAAACTTGCCTTGAAACAAAAAAATACAACTTGTTGTACGGCAGACTTTGTTCTAGTAGGGACTGTAGGTTAGGTTCTGCCAGAGGAGAGTGGGCCACAGTGGATGTTAATGATTGGCCAAACCTGTTCTGACTGGTCTGGTTCTACGAAATGGTAAGGCTGCTTTTCCCCCTCATTCTGAAAATTATATATATATATATATATTATCCCTGGTCATCCCTACTGCCTCTGATCTGGCGGACTCACTCAACACAAATGCTTTGTTTGTAAATAATGTCTGAGTGTTGGATTTTGCCCCTGGCAATCCTTAAATAAATATACTTCAGTGTATTTAAAACCAAATACTTTTAGACTTTTACTCAAGTAGTATTTTGCTGGGTGACTTTCACTTCAGTCCTTTTCTATTCATGTATCTTTACTTTTACTCAAGTATGACAATTGGGTATTTTTTTGACCACTGCATTATTAACATCCATTCTCGACAAAACCCACTGCTAAAGCAACAAGGCCTTGGGGTTGTTGTTCCGTATTCACATTTCATGTCCCTGAAGATGGTAGCACAGGTAGCACAATGTATGTCATTTTATTGAGACTTGGTACAGTAAGTCAGCAATAGTTACACTAATATTGATATCTATTAATGTTAACTATTTTTTTGCTATTTTTTTCTCTAAACCTGAAACAAAACTAGAATCAAGACAATCCTGTGTTCAGAGGGAAAGAATAGGTTTCCCGTCATCCTGCAAATGAGCTAAATGGAAGAGTGTGAGTGAATGAGAAAGGTAGAGAGAGAGAGAGCAGAAGGGAGGGAAAAGAACAGGCAGTGAAGAGAGGTGGAGAATGTACCTGTAACCTTACCGTTGTGAAAAGGAACCCAAAAGGAAAGAATGCAACAAAACAAAGTGAGTAAAGGGGGGTGGGGGGTGAAAAGGAAAAGATCTAGAATTTTTAGCAGCCAGCGCCTGCGAACACTTCAGCTTCTTCCCGGTCAGTCAGGCCCATGAAGTGAGAAAGCTAAGCCGCCCTGCTCTCACAGACTGCTGCAGCCTCTATTTAGTTAATCATCAGCATTATACACCAGGGCTGCAGGCCTAAAGAGAAAGAGAGAGAGAGAGAGAGAAAGAGAAAAAAAAAGATCAGGGAGAAATAATGAGTATTAAAGCTTGTAGAATGAAGAAGAGGGCAATGGAAATAAAACATATTTAAATTCAAGTACAGTTTCTAGTATTTCCTGACTTCCTACTTCCCACGTGCTTGCTATGCATTTCCTCAGTTATCCTTCCTTCTTTAAGGTTTGCTTAAGTTTTGTCCCCTGAAACTCGTCCCTGTTTTGGCTCTTGAGTGAAATTATTCCATTGTAGGAGAGGTTGTTCATTCGGTGTGGTGTATACGGCTGCCCACGCTGTAGCCTTACTGAGTGAATGAGGTGTGATCAGGTAACCCTGCCCTCTGCGTTGGAATGGGACTCCACTGTGAAATGAACCTGATAGGTAAACCAGCCTGGCCCTTAATCAATAGTTGGCGTCTTTGTGGAGAAGAATGTCGGTGAAATCCAAAACCTCACTTAAGGCTGGACCTTATCAACACCACTAATTGGCCCTCCAGACTACTGGAGAGTAAAGCTTAGTGGCTTGATTCGTCGCTTTTCAGCTATTTCTCTTTGGTTGTTTCATTTCAATATTTACTATATTGTTCAGTTCCCTCTGCTATTTTACTAAGTTAAATTATATATTTACTATTCTACTATCTTTCATGGTTCATTCATTCAGTTGAGAACTATCACTTTTCATAGTTCACTACTTTCCCTTTCGTTTTGAGTATTTCCAATGAATGAGTGAAATTTGTTAAGCAAAAAAGGTTTCTAGCCTCCCTCATGCATGGCACCGTAATTAAGTCATTTATTTGTCAGTTTGGCTTTATTTAAGTATCACAAATATAAATTTTTATTTCCACCTCACATTACTATTGTCTATTCCTAGCTTCAATATTAATGTATTTCCATGATTTGTCTGAAAATGCTTTCTTTCTTAACTTGTTCTTAAAATCCTGTCAATGTTTCACATATTTTTATAGCAGCTATTGACATTGATTTATCTAGGTACAAAGAAACAGCATTCCACCAACATCAACCATAATGTTAATGGTTTAAAACAGTTATGGCAAAAGCTGCTTAGTCACAGTCATAACTATTTAAACTGCATGTTCTTCAGTTCACAAACTCAATGTTTTTTTCTCTGACCTCTCACTTTATTCCGTGATTGGCATTACGGTTAACATAGTTAGCTTGTTCTTAGTTTCACATGTCTGTTTTCTAAGCTGTAAAAAAAAACGGTAAAAAAAACTATTTTCAAATTTCAACCTCCATTTTGTATGGCTTACCAATCAAGTGAGTCACATTCTATGGAAATTCCCTACAGACCAGTTATGATATCTGTAATGCCCAACCCATAGTCAATCTTTAAAAAGCTGTAAACAATTACGAATTACTCATTCAAAGAATTTAACGAATGTCTGTCTTTCCGCCAATCAAAATCTTCCACCTCACTCCTTATTCACTGCACTATTTGTTCAACAGTTTCCCTCCATTTATCAACAACACCTTTTAAAATTTATGAAAAAGATTAAATCAATCTTCTTGCAATATTCCAAAAACCTAACCTTCCTAATGGTTATTTTCTACTCCCAGAAGTCAAACAAAATAACAAAATCCTACAGAAGATTAAAATGGATGAGCAGACATTTTATGTTCAGCATACATCCACTATGTAAACCTCGTATTTCTCACATCAAAAGGTTAGGAAAAACAGATTATTATTTGAAATCTCTATCTATACATGCCAAATTAAATAAGTAAGAACAGGCCTTGGTATTTTAGTCTCCTTTTCTAGACATGCAACATCCTAAGGAAAGGCTACGTTGAGACTTATTTAACAGGTAGCAGAGATAAGTTGTCACTCCCATGCCTTCATTATCTTTTTTTCAAATATTTAAAATACATAAATGTTTATTTTGTAAAATAATGAAAATATTTCACGTCAATTGGTTATCATCAGCTTTTGAAGTGGTACAATTATCAAAATATTACCATAACTGCTTTAATGTTCTTCCAAATGTGCATTTCCAGTGTGACAATGGAAGGAAAAATCTGCTGTCTTTATATCATTTGACAAGTCTGTCTGTTTGCCTCTACCTGCCCCAACTGGTCTTTCCAGTTTAGGAATTAACGTTCGGCTCTTTTGTTTCTATTTAAATGGACTGGAATCTGATACAGTTTATAATATGCTTCCCCCTAAACTCATGCTCTTCCTGTAACAGCATACAAGCACCAACGGTTTTATACAACGACCTTGTTGGCTTGCCATCCATTTCCTGACTATTACATAAGTATACATGCAACTGCGCTTCAGTCTACCTGTAAGCTGGTGCGATGACAAAGCAAATGTATCACAAATAATGT
Organism: Oncorhynchus mykiss; assembly: GCF_013265735.2. Classification (NCBI taxonomy): domain Eukaryota; kingdom Metazoa; phylum Chordata; class Actinopteri; order Salmoniformes; family Salmonidae; genus Oncorhynchus; species Oncorhynchus mykiss. The sequence continues at coordinate 52,115,316 of NC_048580.1, read as the reverse complement.
CAGAGGAAATCGTACACGGACCAAAATTAAAACAAATAAGGAGGTATCATGTTGGTGGGTTACCCTGTCCTTCCCAGGTGTGGTCAAGTGAGCCAGAAAGAGGCATCATGTTGCCTGGCTGTGGCTGCTGACTGCTGCCTCATTGATATGTCTTCCTCTTCCCTCCTCTCACAGAGAGACCAACTCTTCGATGTTTGCTTGGAAAAAGATGCGAATTAGCTCGGCTTGACTAGACACCCAACGAGGAGGCGAAGAACCCCAAAAATCAACTCAATAGGTTTAAGTCGTGAAGACTCGGCTCAAGTTTCCCGGAGCTCACGGCGACGCTACCTGGTTAAGCTCCTCAAGACGAGTAGACTGAATTTGTAAAGGGGATAGGTTTACATGTAGCCTGGCCTCCCTCCCCCACAGGTGAGGTGTAATTTTCAGGTGGCAGCCAATCTCCTTAGCCTCTGGCGCTCACAGGTGTGCCCCATGTGCTGCAGTAGCCAATCAGGTCTGAGACTAAGCCCAGTCCAACCCTCCCCCCCGTCCCACCTCACCGGTTCACCTGCCCCCACCCAAGCCCGCCGCCGCACCACCCCAGGTACATTGTATGTGTTTATGACGTTAGCCTGAGCTCCTGTGGGAACGGCCTCAGTTCCTATCACAACACAAACTACACCAACATCATCCATGAGCCCCGGTCCACGCCCAGAAACAAACCAAAACCATGTTGAGAGGGAAACATATAGATAGCAAATCTTATAGAGCCTACCAAAAATCCTTTGTGAAAAAAACCCACATGACCTCTGGCATACTTGTCAGTGTATATATGAAATAGCCATAACCTGAAATAGCCTTTGCCCTTGTCTCTTTCAGTCTCTCTATTTCCTGTTCACAGAAGCCATTCCAGCCTCAGTGGCTAACAAAGCCCTACTGGTTTAAAGCCAGATGACAAGTGAACAAAGTACAGGTAGGTGAAACAGACAGACAGACACAAGACGGTTTGAGGTGAGCCAGGTTAGGCCAGGTCGGGCCTAGAGCAGGGTATGTTGGTCTATCAATCACCGTGGCTGATGGGGATGAGGCTGAGCCCTAATCCCTGGCCAAGGCTGGCTAGCTGGCTGAGCAAGGCAGCCACCTTGGGCCTGGTGTAATTGACTTGATTATCTTCAACAAGGCTAGCAATGCCATATCCATATATCTTGTTTCAGGGTAGGGGGCATGGCAGAGATTACTGTGAAGCAGGTGAGAAGAAAGGGGATTGTTCCAAGCAGCATGTCACAGATATACACTAGTTTGAGTAGAATTATGCAGAATCCATCTAGTCCATCTAATTTGAACATGATATCAACAGTAAATTCAACCCATGGTAGAGTAGTCAGTGGCTTTACATTTTACATTACCTTTTTGTAATTTAGCATACACTCTTACCCAGAACGACTTACAGTCAGTGCATTCAACTAAGGTAAACAATATATATAAATAACACAGCACAGTGGTTGTGAGGGTGGAATGACTACTCAGGGAATAATATGATATGCCATAGGAAGGCCAAAAAGATCCTCAAGGACATCAACCACCCGAGCCACTCCCTGTTCGCCCCGCTATCATCTAGAAGGCGAGATCAGTACAGGTGCATCAAAGCTGGGACTAAGATACTGTAAAACAGCTTCTATCTCAAGGCCATCAGACTGCTAAACAGCCATCACTAGCACATCAGATGCCATCTATAGACATAGAGGCTGCCTATAGACATAGATTAGGAATCACTGGCCACTTTTAGAAATGGATCACTAGCCACTTTAATAATGTTTCCGTATCTAGCGTTACTCAGCTCATATGTATAAACTGCACTCCACACTATTCTACGGTATCTTAGTCACTTTTAAATCGTGTTTACATATTGCATCACCCATTTCATATGTATATACTGTATTGTATTCTATACTACACCACTGACTGTGAAACAGCCATCTCCAGCACATCAGAGGCTGCTGCCTATAGACATAGATTAGGAATCACTGGCCAATTTAAGGAAATGAAACACTAGGCACTTTAATAATGTCTCTGTATCTTGCATTACTCATCTCATTTGTATAAACTGTACTGTATACTATTCTACGGTATCTTAGTCACTGTAATTGTGTGTAAATATTGCATCACCCATCTCATATGAATATACTGTATTCTATACTATACCACTGTATCTTAGTCCAATGCCGCTCTGACATATATGTATAAATATTCTAAATCCATTCCTTACTTAGATTTACATGTATTTTTGGGGATGTATTGTGAAACTACTTATTAGATATTACTGCACTTTCAGCGCTAGAAGCACAAGCATTTCACTACACCCGCAATAACATCTGCTAAACACGAGTATGTGACCAATAGCATTTGATTTGATTTGATATATGTTTCTTTTTCTGCATTTAGCAGACATGCTACTATGGTATGGGTAACTAGGTCCCCAAAGCACAGAAGTGTTGAAGAAAAAAAAGACGGCCTTTTAGGATTTTTACCTCTGTCTTGAGTAGCCACTGGGTGAAGTTAGCCATTCCTCAAAGGGATTGGTGAGTGAATTGCCTGAATGGTCTGAAAGGTTTGCTTTGTTTAGTCTTTTCATTTGCATTCCAAATGAGGTCTAGAGTGTTGAGCTGGAGCACAACCTGAGCTCATTTGGGTATTGATGGGTATCAGGCTGGCCTGTCACGCATGGAGGATGTAAAGACAGCGTTAACGACGACTTCACACACACATGCATGCATGCACACAAAAACATGCACACACCAAAGACACAGCAAAGTCAGCAGCTGCATCATCATCATCACTACTCAAAGGGTTAGTGCTCTCACGTAATCATAGCGTGGGGGGTTTTGTATTCTTTTGCATTTGCACCCTGTTGTACTGACTTTCCCATTGTGTTTGTCCAATTTTATCCACGCCTTATTCTGTGACCATTCGTTGTTGATTTTGTGAGGTCATTAAGATAGTCCGTGTGTTATGATGACATTTCATTTATCAAATTTTTTACAATTTCACCTAGCTACATGATTTTTCCCCTCTTACAACGTAAGCCAAGCCCTATCACATTGCTATTATCAAGCAAGCAACTCAGGAATGAACAAATACTTTACAATGAGATATCACTCCAGTTCTGTCAATGCTCGTCAGTACTTGTCCTTCATTAGGCCAATATGTTGCATCTGTTTGTTCTCTGTTCTGTTGTTTCATCCACCTGTCTCCCTTTTGTCCTTCCGCTCAACTGACTGTGGGATAATTACAGAGATTGACATGTCTTACAGGAAATTGGAGGACTTAGCACAGGTGTGATGCTAAAAGGGCTCTCATTATCATGACCAGTGCTGAACCATAGATTTCTAGGAAGTCTCTCACCAATTACCTCCCTGTCTTCCCACTACTCAAGGTAAGAGTTTAGCTACCCCTGAGTTGACCAGAGATGAGCTATGAATGGGAATGAATGACTAGGCCTAGACACAGATATAGACAGACACATTTCATGTGACAGAGTACTGTGACCCGCATAACTCCATTTTGTGATGAGTTCCTATACGAAAGAGGTTTAGAAGTGATATGAGAGGAGTTGTGTGTGTGTGGAGCATTCACCTGGGGACCGCCACACACAAGCAGTCTAGCAACCACAGCCTTGCTCCAACTTGCCACCTTCTACCACCACCAGGTAATTGGGCCCCAATGATTGTGTGGGGGCAGGGTGTGTGTGAGTGTGCGTGTGCGTGTGTGTGAAGGAGAGACATTCCATAAGCCCCAATGGGGTTGTTGCCATAGTGACATGGGGAAGGGGAGTCAGGCATACCCATTATTAAAGCACCTTCATTCCACAAAACATCTGTTAACCCAGCCCAGCCCAGTGCTTTATTTTATTTATTACATTCAATAGTACTCACCAGTCAAGAAAAAGCACTTTCAGGTGATCTTCAAGGCCTAAAGTTGAGATGTTTTATGCTGTTTTATAAGCACAAAATCCACATAGAGTAGGTAGGCTATGATATTCGCTCTCAAAAAGAATAGCATAAAATGCTGGAAGTCACTTACTGGGCAATAGTCTCAAATTTAGAGCATTAATGATAGTAAAAAAAAGAAACGTTTTAGAAAAATAAAATGTTTTGTCACGTACAACAGATAGGTGCAGTGAAATCTGTTGTTTTTACAGGGTCAGACATGGTGTGGTGTCCCTGTAGTAAATTTGGGTTAAGTGTCTTTCTGAAGGGAACACCGACAGATTTTTTTACCTTGTCGGCTCAGTTAATCAAACCAGCGACCTTTCGGTTACTGGCTCAACGCTCTAACTCCTGCCATCCATTTTTGGGGGGTATATTTTTCGTAAGCCTTCTTTCCTCCAAACCATATTAAATTCGTTAGCTGGATATTTGACATCCAGAATCTTCTGGCAAAAGTTTTCTGAGAAGGCAGCGATGTTAGTGGAAATTGATTATATGGTGCAGCGGTCTAAGGCACTGCATCTCAGTGCAAGAGGCGTCAATACAGTCCCTGGTTCGATTCCAGGCTGTATCACATCTGACCGTGATTGGGAGTACCATAGGGTGGCGCACAATTGGCCCAGCGTCGTCCGGGTTTAGCCGGGGTAGGCCGTTGTTGTAAATAAGAATTTGTTCTTAACTGACTTACCTAGTTAAACAAAGGTAACAAAATGATTGTAATAATAAAAATATTAGTTAACAGTGCATTCAAAAACATGAACACTAACATACAATTATTTGATGTGGTTATTTTTATTCAAACTTTACTATACAGATTGTAATCTCTCTAATTTGATCATAAAGATCCAATTAAAAACCCCACTACATTTTCTATCTTAATATCTAATATCTCATTTTGAGTTCCCCCAATTTAAAGCATTTTCAACATTGACAAAAATGCTTAATATCCCATTGCTCATTATCATTACTGATATTGTGGTCATTGATCTCTTTATATATTTGAGAGAAACCATCACTTTCTCATCTGCACACATTAACCCATGAAAGGCCCTGCCAGGCCTGACCCCCATAGCCTATCAAATGCTCCTGGCCATCGGCTGCTCAGGGTCAAGTTTAAGTATGGAGGGGAAAGCCACGCTCGGCCCTGATGAGTTTGTTTAGGAGATGATGCTAAATGTTGAACTCCAGGTCTCCTCTTTCACTGTACTCCTGCTAAAGAGCATGTCTGCTTGCATTGGATGCCTCTCAGGCACATTGGGTCTTGTCTAGTTGTGAAGTGGTATGTGTGCTCTGAAAACAACATTATGGACTACTAGAACACACAGTCTTCAAACACACCTGTCTGTCTCCCTCACTAGAGAATCCTCTCCATTGTTCCTCACAGAATACCAAAGCCAGTTATGAATTGTTTACACTAGAACAATGCATCCATATACATGAACAAATAATCTTAAAGGGAAGATACACTCCAAACATTGGTCAAAACATTTTAGACCTCAAAAGTTGCTGGATCTATAAATTAGATGGCCTGAGATGTGGACTTATCTAAATGGAATCAAGGTTGTAACTTCATACGAGGCCTGGGACTCGGTTATTTTTTATACATTTATACAGTACCAGTCAAAAGTTTGGACACACATACTCATTCAAGGGTTTTTCTTTATTTGTAATATTTTCTACATTGTAGAATAATAGTGAAGACGTCAAAATTATGAAAAAACACATGAAATCATGTAGTAACAAAAAAAGTGTTAAACAAATCAAAATATATTTGAGATTTGAGATTTTTCAAAGTAGCCCCCCTTTGCCTTGATGACAGCTTTGCACACTCTTGGCATTCTCTCAAACAGCTTCACCTGGAATGCTTTTCCAACAGTCTTGAAGGAGTTCCCACATATGCTGAGCACTTGCTGGCTACTTTTCCTTCACTCTGCAGTCCAAGTCATCCTAAACCATCTCAATTGGGTCGGGTGATTGTTGAGGCCAAGTCATCTGATGCAGCACTCCATCACTCTCCTTCTTGGTCAAGTAGTCCTTAACCAGCCTGGAGGTGTATTGGGTCATTGTCCTGTGGAAAAACAAAATGACAGTCCCACTAAGCGAAAACCAGATGGGATGGCGTATCGCTGCAGAATGCTGTGGTAGCCATGCTGGTTAAGTGTGCCTTGAATTCTAAATAAATCACTGACAGTGTCACCAGCAACGCACCCCCACACCATCACACCTCCTGCTACTTGCTTCTCGGTGGGAACCACACATGCGGAGATCATCCATTCACCTACTCTGCGTCACAAAAAGATATGGCGGTTGGAACCAAAAATCTCAAATTTGGTATCATCTGACCAAAGCACAGATTTCCACCAGTCTAATGTCCATTGCTCATGTTTCTTGGCCCAAGCAAGTCTCTTCTTCTCATTGGTGTCCTTTAGTAGTGGTTTCTTTGCAGTAATTCGACCACGAAGGCCTGATTCACCCAGTCTCCTCTGAACAGTTGATGTTGAGATGTGTCTGTTACTTGAACTCTGTGAAGCATTTATTTGGGCTGCAATTTCTGAGGCTGGTAACTCTACTTAACTTATCCTCTGCAGCAGAGGTAACTCTGGGTCTTCCTTTCCTGTGGCGGTCCTCATGAGAGCCGATGGTTTGTGCGCTTGATGGTTTGTGTGACTGCACTTGAAAAAAATGTCAAAGTTCTTGAAATGTTCTGTATTAACTGACCTTCATGTCTTAAAGTAATGATGGACTGTCGTTTCTCTTTGCTTATTTGAGCAGTTCTTGCCATAATATGGTATTGGTCTTTTACCAAATAGGGCTATCTTCTCTATACCACCCCTACCCTGTCACAACACAACTGATTCTGTATATCACTTTGTGACATCGGCTGACGTAAAAAGGGCTTTATAAATAAATTTGATTGATTGATTGATTGATTGGCTTAAATGCGTTAAGAAGGAAATAAATTCCACAAATTAACTTTTAACAAGGCACACCTGTTAAGAGAAATGCATTCCAGGTGACTATCTCATCAAGCAAGTGCTCAGCATATGTGGGAACTCCTTCAACACTGTTGGAAAAGCATTCCAGGTGAAGCTGGTTGAGAGAATGCCAAAAGTGTGCAAAGCTGTCATCAAGACAAGCGGTGGCTACTTTGAATAATCTCAAATATATTTTTATTTATTTAACACTTTTTTGGGATACTACATGATTCCATGTGTTATTTCATCATTTTGATGTCTTCACTATTAGTCTACAATGTAGAAAATAATAAAAAATAAAGAAAAACCATTGAATGAGCAGGTGTGTCCAAACTCTTGACTGGTACTACAGTCGGAAGTTTACATACACTTAGGATGGAGTTATTAAAACTAGTTTTTCAACCACTCTACAAATTTCTTGTTAACAAACTATAGTATTGGCAAGTTGGTTAGGACATTTACTTTGTGCATGACAAGTCATTGTTCCAGCAATTGTTTACAAACAGATTATTTCACTTATAATTCACCTTATCACAATTCCAGTGGGCCAGAAGTTTACATACACTAAGTTGACTATGCCTTTTAAACAGCTTGGAAAATTCCAGAAAATTATGTAATGGCTTTAGAAGCTTCTGATAGACTAATTGACATAATTAGTCAATTCTGGTAAGAAGAGGGGCGGGGGCGTATGCTTTATGGTTAACGAGACGTGGTGTGGTCACAACAACATACAGGAACTCAAGTCCTTCTGTTCACCTGATTTAGAATTCCTCACAATCAAATGTGGACCGCATTATCTACCAAGGGAATTCTCTTCGATTATAATCACAGCCGTATATATTCCCCCCCAAGCAGACACATCGATGGCTCTGAACGAACTTTATTTGACTCTTTGCAAACTGGAATCCATATATCCTGAGGCTGCATTCATTGTAGCTGGGGATTTTACCAAGGCTAATCTGAAAACAAGACTTCCTAAATTCTATCAGCATATCGATTGCGCAACCAGGGCTGGTAAAACCTTGGATCGTTGTTATTCTAACTTCCGCGATGCATATAAGGCCCTCCCCCGCCCTCTTTTCGGAAAAGCTGACCACGACTCCATTTTGTTGCTCCCTGCCTACAGACAGAAGCTAAAACAAGAAGCTCCCACGCTGAGGTCTGTTCAACGCTGGTCCGACCAATCTGATTCCACGCTCCAAGACTGCTTCCATCACGTGGACTGGGATATGTTTCGTATTGCGTCAGACAACAACATTGACGAATACGCTGATTCGGTGAGCGAGTTCATTAGAACGTGCGTTGAAGATGTCGTTCCCATAGCGATTCCCATAGCGATAACGATAGCGATAACGATTAAAACATTCCCAAACCAGAAACCCTGGATTGATGGCAGCATTCGCGTGAAACTGAAAACGCAAACCACTGCTTTTAATCAGGGCAAGGTGACCGGAAACATGAACGAATACAAACAGTGTAGCTATTCCCTCCGCAAGGCAATCAAACAAGCTAAGCGTCACTATAGAGACAAAGTAGAATCGCAATTCAACGGCTCAGACACAATAGGTATGTGGCAGGGTCTACAGTCAATCACGGATTACAAAAAGAAAACTAGCCCAGTCACGGACCAGGATGCCTTGCTCCCAGGCAGACTAAATAACTTTTTTGCCCGCTTTGAGGAAAATACAGTGCCACTGACACGGCCCGCAACCAAAACATGCGGACTCTCCTTCACTGCAGCCGAGGTGATTAAAACATTTAAACGTGTTAACCCTCGCAAGGCTGCAGGCCCAGTCGGCATCCCCAGCCACGCCCTCAGAGCATGCGCAGACCAGCTGGCTGGTGTGTTTACGGACATATTCAATCGATCCCTATCCCAGTCTGCTGTTCCCACATGCTTCAAGAGGGCCACCATTGTCCCTGTTCCCAAGAAAGCTAAGGTAACTGAGCTAAACGACTACTGCCCCGTAGCACTCACCTCCGTCATCATGAAGTGCTTTGAGAGACTAGTCAAGGACCATATCACCTCCACCCTACCTGACACCCTAGACCCACTCCAATTTGCTTACCGCCCAAATAGGTCCACAGACGATGCAATCTCAACCACACTGCACACTGCCCTAACCCATCTGGACAAGAGGAATACCTATGTGAGAATGCTGTTCATCGACTACAGCTCGGCATTTAACACCATAGTGCCCTCCAAGCTCGTCATCAAGCTCGAGACCCTGGGTCTCGACCTCGCCCTGTGCAACTGGGTACTGGACTTCCTGACGGGCCGCCCCCAGGTGGTGAGGGTAGGTAACAACATCTCCACCCCGCTGATCCTCAACACTGGGGCTCCACAAGGGTGCGTTCTGAGCCCTCTCCTGTACTCCCTGTTCACCCACGACTGCGTGGCCACGCACGCCTCCAACTCAATCATCAAGTTTGCGGACGACACAACAGTGGTAGGCTTGATTACCAACAACGACGAGACGGCCTACAGGGAGGAGGTGAGGGCCCTCGGAGTGTGGTGTCAGGAAAATAACCTCACACTCAACATCAACAAAACTAAGGAGATGATTGTGGACTTCAGGAAACAGCAGAGGGAACACCCCCCTATCCACATTGATGGAACAGTAGTGGAGAGGGTAGTAAGTTTTAAGGTCCTCGGCGTACACATCACAGACAAACTGAATTGATCCACCCACACAGACAGCATCGTGAAGAAGACGCAGCAGCGCCTCTTCAACCTCAGGAGGCTGAAGAAATTTGGCTTGTCACCAAAAGCACTCACAAACTTCTACAGATGCACAATCGAGAGCATCCTGTCGGGCTGTATCCCCGCCTGGTACGGCAACTGCTCCGCCCACAACCGTAAGGCTCTCCAGAGGGTAGTGAGTTCTGCACAACGCATCACCGGGGGCAGACTACCTGCCCTCCAGGACACCTACACCACCCGATGTCACAGGAAGGCCATAAAGATCATCAAGGACATCAACCACCCGAGCCACTGCCTGTTCACCCCGCTATCATCCAGAAGGCGAGGTCAGTACAGGTGCATCAAAGCTGGGACCGAGAGGCTACAAAGGGAGAAAAAAAGTTATTTGGTCAACCAAACCACAGACAACCTTTTGCAGTTCTAACGCTTCAGCCTCACCCCACCAGGTGCATAATATCCATCCACCATTTCAATGTTTTACAACTGAAGTTGTATTTAATAATGAATAACAACTTTACAAATACATAAATATGCCACTCAGCAGATGCTTGTATCCAAAGCAAAGTTTGAGTGCATACCAGTATGTGATCCCTGCAGGAATTGAACCCTCCACCTTGTCATTGCTAGCGACTAACTCTTATAAACTGAGCCACACTGGACCAAATGCTCTTTCCTCCATCTTTCCTTTCTTCCTTGAGACAATTATTGTTCTGGTTAGGCTGGGGCCTGTTCAGGAATATCTAGTCCATCTCAATAAAATAATTATACTCTCCTTGAAAAAAAATACCTAAACTCCATGATAAGACAATCACCATGTCTCCTCTATTTCATTACATTTCTATCTGCACTGCTCAAAATGCTTTCTATCTCAAGGCCATCAGACTGGTAAACAGCCACCACTAACATTGAGTGGCTGCTGCCAACACACTGACTCAACTCCAGCCACTTTAATAATGGGAATTGTTGGGAATTGATGTAAAATATATCACTAGCCACTTTAAACAATGCTACTTAATATAATGTTTACATACCCTACATTATTTATCTCATATGTATACGTATATACTGTACTCTATATCATCTACTGCATCTTTATGTAATACATGTATCACTAGCCACTTTAAACTATGCCACTCTGTTTACATACTCATCTCATATGTATATACTGTACTCGATACCATCTACTGCATCTTGCCTATGCCGCTCTGTACCATCACTCATTCATAAATCTTTATGTACATATTCTTTATCCCTTTACACTTGTGTGTATAAGGTAGTAGTTTTGTAATTGTTAACTAGATTACTCGTTGGTTATTACTGCATTGTCGGAACTAGAAGCACAAGAAGCTACAAGCACAGAAGAAGCACATTTCGCTACACTCGCATTAACATCTGCTAACCATGTGTATGTGACAAATACAATTTGATTTGATTTGATTTAATTTTTGTCAACTGGAGGTGTACCTGTGGATGTATTTCAAGGCCTACCTTCAAACTCAGTGTCTCGATGCTTGACATCATGAGAAAATCAAAAGCAATGAGTCAGAAAAACAATTGTAGACCTCAGCAAGTCTGGTTCATCCTTGGGAGCAATTTCCAAACGTCTGAAGGTACCACGTTCATCTGTACAAACAATAGTACGCAAGTATAAACACCATGGGACCCCACAGACTTCATACAGTTCAGGAAGGAGACGCGTTCTGTCTCCTAGAGATGAATGTACTTTTGTGCGAAAAGTGCAAATCAATCCCAGAACAACAGCAAAGGACCTTGTGAAGATGCTGGAGGAAACAGGTACAAAAGTATCTATATCCACAGTTAAACAAGTCCTATACATGAAAGGCCGCTCAGCAAGGAAGAAGCCACTGCTCCAAAACCGCCATTAAAAAAGCCAGACTACGGTTTGCAACTGCACATGGTGAAAAATATCATTATTTTTGGAGAAATGTCCTCTGATCTGATGAAACAAAAATAGAACTGTTTGGCCATAATGACCATCTTTATGTTTGGAGGAAAAAGGGAGAGGCTTGCAAGCCGAAGAACACCATCCCAACCGTGAAGCACGGGGTCGGCAGCCTCATGTTGTGGGGGTGCTTTGCTGCAGGAGGGACTGGTGCACTTCACAAAATAGATGGCATCATGAGGAGTGAAAATTATGTGGTGATATTGAAGCATCATCTCAAGACATCAGTCAGGAAGTTAAAGCTTGGTCGCAAATTGGTCTTCCAAATGGACAATGACCCCGAACATACTTCCAAAGTTGTGGCAAAATGGCTTAAGGACAACAAAGTCAAGGTATTGGAGTGTCCATCACAAAGCCCTGACCTCAATCCTATAGAACATTTGTTGGCAGAACTGAAAAAGCGTGTGCGAGCAAGGAGGCCTACAAACCTGACTCAGTTACACCAGCTCTGTCAGGAGGAATGGGACAAAATTCACCCAACTTATTGTGAGAAGCTTGTGGAAGGCTACCAGAAACATTTGACCCAAGTTAAAAGGCAATGCTACCAATTACTAATTGAGTGTATGTAAACTTCTGACCCACTGGGAATGTGATGAAAGAAATAAAGGCTGAAATAAATCATTCTCTCTACTATTATTCTGACATTTCACATTCTTAAAATAAAGTGGTAATCCTAACTGACCTAAAACAGGGAATTTTTACTAGGATTAAATGTCAGGAATTGTGAAACTGAGTTTAAATGTGTTTGGCTAAGTTGTATGTAAACTTTCGACTTCATCAACTGTATATAACACAATTACACAATTATGGGTCAACATCTAAATATTGCTCCCAGCGTTGATCAAAGCTCAGAGCGTGTATATTCTTGATCTGGCTGAGTTCTAATCACGCCTGCTTCTTTGCGAATTAGTGGAGTTATGAACAGTGGTTTGTTTGTTATGGTTCGAATTCGAATACACGTAGTTTGATGCCATTTCATTTGCGCGTATTATGAGTCATGGTCCTCCCAGCAGCTTCCACTGCCAAGCTCAAGTAAGCAACTTGAGACGCTGCCTATGGTGTGTTTGCGAGATGCTAAGCCAAAGGCAATTTAAAAAAATGTCCGTGTCAACAGACAAACAAACAAACGACTCTTGGAGAATGAGTGCAGAACTGGTAAATAGGCACTTATATATGTCAGTTAGTCAGGTGGCTATCTGCCAGCAGAGACTTCTATTGCAGTAACCTTGAAGGGCTCTGGATAGTATTAGCCAGCTAGAAGGATGAAGTTAGAAGCTAACGTTAAACAGAGCCTACCTCAGCAGGAGCAAAAAACATGCTTCTTAAGTTATCATAATAACTTTGCTGTACAGAGACTGGGCTACTGAGACAGACAGTGATGTAGCGATTAGTGGTGAGACAGACATGCATACAGGAATAAGCAGAGCAGAGGAGCAAGCGAGCGAGAGGTTAGTACAGTGGTTCCCAAACTTGGGGTCATCCCCTGAGAAAATGTTTACTAATCTTATCAAACATGTTAGGAACTTAAAAAAAAAAAATCAATATGAACATCTCCACATGGCCCATCTTCCCTTTAGGCCTACATTAAAATGCATTTATATGGGTGGTTGTTTGTCTTATTTCAATCGCCCACTGGAGTTTAGAGTTTACCCATACCCAACTTGTTTTTACCACTACATCACTGATAACACAGAATCATAAGCAACATTATAATAATTCATGTGAATGTGACAATACGATCGTCTGTGTGCTCCATTGATGTCTGTTTGTGCAGAAGTTGATTAGTAATGCCTAGGAATACAAAATGTGAACGCTATGTAATTTGAGAAAAGAGATACCTATGTAAAGAGTTGATGATTTTATGCAATTCATCATTACAACTGAGTGAACAGTTGCTGATGCTATGTGTCCGTGTGAAAATTTATCATATTTCCCCATATTCAGGGGTATAACATTACAATTGTATAGCTAATAGGCTATGTGTTTGTCGACCACCCCAGAATAATTAACCTACAGCATCCATGGTGATAATGGATGGGTCTTTTTTGCTCGTTTCTTCTGTTCTCCAAATAGCATCTTAAAGTTTTTTAGTTGCATAGAAATGCAGTAAATTAACATCAAACATTATTTTTTTTTACAAAATGTGGAAAGGGGGGCTTCTTAGTACAATGGAAGTGGAGGTAATGGAAGGGCGTTAGTTGTACCATGGAGGTTGAGTCCCCTACTTGGCAACCAATCACTGTGGAAAAAATGTGATTTTGGAGTATAATTTGATTTACTTGACTCACTGGCTGGGCACTGGATGTGTGGTATTTGATATGCATTATGATGTCTCCTGTACAACAGAATATGATAGTGCAAATAAATCTCTCCCATAGAATGTATCATTGGGACTATTTTTTTGTGAAGGGTAACAGCAGGTCTAGATAATGATGTAAGATGTGTTTGTGATGAGGGCCCTTGAGGGACTGGGCTCATGTGAAGATACAGTCATCGCTGGGCCCACAGAGATCGGTTGCCAAGGAGGGGATCCAAACAACATGGTACACCTAACGCCCTTCCATTACTTCCACTTCCACTGTACTAAGAAGCACCCAGGAACATTCTAAAAAACTATATGTGATTTAAGACAAACAAAGATGATACCAAGATCAATTGAAAGAAATCCTCAGTACATCTTTTAGCAGCATGACAGAGATATGAAATATGAATATTGGAGTAAAAATGATCATAAATCCAACTAACACTCTCAAACAAATGTATAGGTAAAATAATAAGTACAACTCATGTTATCATAAAATACAAATACACAATGGACATAGGTGTCAGATATGTGGCAATTTTAATGCAGTCCGATGTTCTCTTGACTATAACCCCTCTCTAGGAACATATTCTATATGTTCCTAGACCCCACGGATCCTCAATAAAAGCCATTAGCCAGAAGGGTACAGCTGAATAAAACTGACTGCCTTAATACCTTACATTTCTGAATTGAAATGATGGACGTGTTTGTTGCTGGCTGCACAGAACTCTTTGTTCTCCAATGAGCGGTGTAAAACAACTGGTTCCTCTTCGTGTTCAGTGACTAACATGATTTACTTGAGCACAGCGTTAAAGGTCCCAATTAAAAGTGATTTACTGAGAAATACTGAGAGCCCTCGCCAAAAAATACATTGGACCTAAGCACTACAGTGAGTAGGGGGAAACCAAGATATTCATGAGGGAGTGTCCCTCAGGAAAAAATACATTTGAGGAGCATGCACGGATACACACAACGATAAATATATGTGTTGTCTTTGATCACCTATTATAACAAGAAATATGATCATCTAGACTCTTTCGTTCAAGTTTAACATTGTCCACACAGGCTTTCAGGCCAAGTAAATAATTTTTTATGATTCAGAAAGAAATTAGGTATCAAAGTCCACAGACCTGCCTACGTATTATCTAACTATCATAAAACACTTTGTAGTCTGCGAGAGGGCTATACATTAACACATTTTGCAGTGTGTGTTAATAGAACAGGGACTGTTGCTCAACCCTGGCAGGGGGTTTTACGGCTTCACACCCTTCGGTTTGGGCGCCACTCTGTCAATAAAGAGGTCTCCATGCACACCTTTGCCCAATCCAAACCCAGCTAGCCGTAACACAGTCCCAGAAGGGCCTTTCAGGGAATGGGAGTTAAGGGGACCAGCAGCTGGTAATTCACGCTAATGATGCTACATGGTGCTACAGTACATGTATGGCACAGATGGCATAGTATTTGGATTGGGCATGTAGCCTGGTCAAGTGAGTTAAGAGGTATCTGATAAGCATATCTTCTAGGGGAAAAAATATATTTTGGTGTTTGTTTCATTAGTCAATTGTTGATATAGTCCCAAAATGTTTTGCATGTCAGCAATCAAGTCTAAGATATCACTTTCAAAATACATAAATATTCCAACGATGATGCAAAACATAGAATCATATGATGCAAACTACATCATACTGGCTGTATTCTCGAAAGTTATGTATCTTGAAAACTTGATTGCTGACACGCAAAACATTTTGGAACTATATCAACAATGAACTAATGAAACAAATACCAAAATGTCATTTTTTGGGTGGTTTTCCTTTGATGTAGCTATGTATCAGTACTCTGGTTTAACCTAAGAATTTCCTCTCACAGGTTGTGCTGACATCATTGAGGTTTGCCTTATATGATACAAACATCAAAAACTCTGTTGTATGCAAACAAAACAAATATTTTTATTATATTTAGAGCTGAGCAAAATATTTTGAAGAGCTGGAAAGGAAGAGCTAACTGAACTTTACAAAACATTGTGAAAAATGCTTATTTATCTAAAATACAGTATTTGGTACTGGTGTTGCAAGTACATTTAACAGAAATTTGAAATGGCACAACAATCCATCTAGATACGGGTCGTTCCACCGAAGAGTACATTTTGCGCCCCTCTTATAAGAGGAAATTGTACACCAAAATAGAATTTTACAAGCCTGTTATATTAAAGTGCCCTTTAGTATAGACCACATGGAAAATTAAACAAGACTTTATTCATATTATAAACCGTATTTAAGTGCCAATAATCAGCATTTTGACATGTCGCTGATCATGTTTTTCAGACTTCTAGGAAGATTTTAACTGACTTAACCACAAACTGTACCCAAGTTTTCACAATCATTGTAAAATTATTATTTATGTTGTGATTAATTAAACGTCGGCCCCTCATTTTAAAGTCAACCCTGTTACGTGAACTGAACTCCAGTTTTATTATGGTGAAACTATTCCTTTTTAAATTATTTCCCTCCCCCCCAAACATTTTTTTTTTACATATTCAAATCATAGTATAAAAGCAGGTGAGCTGGTTCTACTCTTTTTGGCCATTTTCTGGTGGTTTGTGGTGGAAAATGTAGCGCATCGAGTGTAACATGTCAACCCTGTTACCCAAAGATAGATAGGCTCTAAATGTTGTTTTTTTAAATTGTGAAGCCTGCGTTAAGCTGCCCTTTGAGATACAAACCTCAACTTTTACGGTCAACCTGTTACTTTAATGGCACTTAGTATAGTATACAGTACCAGTCAAAAGTTTGGACACCTACTTATTCAAGAGTTTTTATTTATTTGGACTATTTTATACATTGTATAATAATAATAGTGAAGACATCAACACTATGAAATAAAACATATGAAATCATAAGCAAAAAAGTGTTAAATCAAAATATATTTTTGATTTGTTTAACACTTGCTGGCCTTCTTGGCCGAGTTGCAAAGAAAAAGCCATATCTCAGACTCAACAATAAAAATAAAAGACTAACATGGGCAAAAGAACACAGACACTGGACAGAGGAACTCTGCCTAGAAGGCAAACATCCCGGAGTCACCTCTTCACTGTTGACGTTAAGACTGGTGTTTTGAGGGTACTATTTAATGAAGCTGCCAGGTGAGGACTTGTGAGGCGTCTGTTTCTCAAACTAGACACTCTAATGTACTTGTCCTCTTGCTCAGTTGTGCACCGGGGCCTCCCACTCCTCTTTCTATTCTGGTTAGAGACAGTTTGTGCTGTTCTGTGAAGAGAGTAGTACACAGCGTTGTACGAGATATTCCGTTTCTTGGCAATTTCTCACATGGAATAGCCTTCATTTCTCAGAACAAGAATAGACTGACGAGTTTCAGAAGAAAGTTCTTTGTTTCTGACCCTTTTGAAACTGTAATCGAACCCAAAAATGCTGATGCTCCAGATATTGAACTAGTCTAAAGAAGGCCAGTTTTATTGCTTCTTTAATCAGAACAACAGTTTTCAGCTGTGATAACATAATTGCAAAAGGGTTTTCTAATGATCAATTAGCCTTTTAAAATTATACATTTGGATTTGCTAACACAACGTGCCATTGGAACACAGGAGGGATGGTTGCTGATAAATGGGTCTCTGTACGCCTATGTAAATATTCCCACAAAAATAAGCCATTTCCAGCTACAATAGTAATTTACAACAATGTCTACACTGTATTTCTGATCAATTTGATGTTATTTTAATGGACAAAAAAAATCTGTGTTTCTTTCAAAAACAAGGAAATTTCTAAGTGACCCCAAAATGTTGAACAGTAGTGTAAATATAAAATAATTGGGGGGGGATGAAAACTAGCTGTTAAAAGGCAGAGAGGTTTGAAACTCTGTAATTGGTCTATTAACCAATTTACCGCACGTTGATGTCACCATGGAAAGCCGCAACTCCCGCCTATGTAAACCTGCTGATTAGAAAGTCCTGTGTAGATTCTATTTTCAACCAGCAACTACATGTCTGTAAGTTGTTACAGTATGTCTGATATGTCTCAAACATTGTTTCCCCCTGCTGCTGTCTTGGTTGGACCAGGTCTCTCTTGAAAAATAGATTATCTCAATGAGACTAACCTGGATAAATAAAGGTTAAACCAAAAATATATTGAAATCAGGAAATAACACTGATCAAATATGTTTTAACACTAGTTTTGTCAGCTGTTGTACAGTATGAATTAAAACACAGGAAACCTGAATTTTGAATGCACTGGGCCTATAAAATTAGGTGAAATTAATGGTTGTTTTGTAACCAAGTTAACTACCCAAAATGTACTCTATTCGTGGAATCAGGAAATAACACTGATCAAATATGTTTTAACACTAGTTTTGTCAGCTGTTGTACAGGATGATTTAAAACACAGGAAAACTGAATGCACTGGGCCTATAAAATTAGGTGAAATTAATGGTTGTTTTGTAACCAAGTTAACTACCCAAAATGTACTCTATTCGTGGAAAGACTCCTAGATTATTTTCAAAAAACTTATTTTGACAGAAAATGGTTTCAACAAGTCATTCCATTATACTCACTAATAATTATATGACAGTAAAATGCATGTGAATGATTATATTATATTATTCCAAGACATGCCTGTTTCCTGTCATAGTGACAGATAGACACTCAGTAGGTGTGAGACCACCTTCTGCCTTAACTCCTGGTGACATACCTCTTGATGAACATGACCTGTGCTCTGGAAGAGAAACAAATCCAGCCGTCTCCTGTTCCCCAGGAAAACAAAGACAACACCACCATGCTCCACCCAGAAACAACTACTTTGATATCCAACCTCATTTGCCAATTTCAAACTCTCCAAAAACTCAAAAGACTGCATACACTTACTTAGCCTACTTGGTTACAGGATCTAAGCAAGAGCTAAAGAAAAAATGATTGGGGGGGGGGGGGAGAGATGTTGGCAGCCGTGATGGGTGTTGAGAAGAATGCACTAGCGTTATCACTGTGGGTTATGCAAGAACAGCTTGGTGGAAACCTTTGCCTGGTACAGCGCTGGGTCCCAGCCTCCACGCGGCCAAGGAATCCTGCCCTGAAGAATTCCTAATTGCCCTTCCTGAACGGGAGGCTGTCTTAGAAGTCGGACTCACCCAGGGTCTTCTGCCTGGGTTATCACACATGCCCCACGGGCCTCCCTTTTTTCCCAACTTTACTATTTTTAGAATTCATGTCTAAGGCTTTATTTTTATTTTTGACAACTGCGAGCATTAGGTGTATGGGAGGCATGAGGATGGACTCCATCATTGTACTGTATAGCATGAGCCAAAAACCCTTAAAAGCATTTACAGTTAGATAGGGACTTTCCCTCCCGCTGAACTGCAGTGTGTTGCCATTTAATATAAACCGCATGATCACTAACGTTGTATATATAATTCCTTCTTGCATCTACACTCTCTCCTCCTCTCACCTTTTCCCTTCTAGTGTGGACTTCAGTGCACATTACAACAGCTGTCTGTGACCAGATGAAAAACCCTTTCCAAGCCAAACGCTACACACAGTCTAGATCTATTTTCACCACATTCATGTCATACTCAACATAGGTACTAGAACTAACACGTTAGTAAATCATGCAGTACAGTGTACAGCAAGCAGTTTAGCAGTTACACCGGGCCAATACATTTATCAAATCAAAAGCTTACTTTGACTTGGAAGAGTTCCAGTGTTGGATAGTCATCGCCAGCTAGCTAACATAGCATCCCTTTGTTTGAGCAAGCTAAATTAGCTAGCTGCATTCACTAGTAAGTAAGTGAAAGTAAAACATATGTACACCATCGTTCAAAATTTGGGGTCACTTAGAAATGTACTTGTTTTGAAAGAAAAGCACATTTTTTGTCCATTAAAATAACATAGAATTGATAAGAAATACAGTGTGGACATGGTTAATGTTGTAAATAACTAATGTAGCTGGAAACTGCTGATTTTTTAATGGAATATCTACATAGACGTACAGAGGCCACAATGGGACGTTGTGTTTAGCTAATCCAAATTGATAATTTTAAAAGGATAATTGATAATTAGAAAATCAATTTGCAATTATGTTAGCACAGCTGAAAGCTGATGTCCTGATTAAAGAAGCAATACAACTGGCCTTCTTTAGACTAGTTGAGTATCTGGAGCATCAACATTTGTGGGTTCGACTACAGGCTCAAAATGGCCAGAAACAAAGTCCTTTCTTCTGAAACTCAGTCTATTCTTGTTCTGAGAAATGAAGGCTATTCCACGTGAGAAATTGCCAAGAAACTGAGGGATATCTTCAACCACCAACTTACCATCCTAAAACAAGGCCGGGTACAGCTCACGAAGATCTCCCCCATGACACAACCCAAGGGGGGGCGCCAACCCGGACAGGAAGCTCACGATAGTGACTCAAACCACTCAAGTGACGCACCCCTCCTAGGGACGGCATGGAAGAGCACCAGTAAGCCAGTGACTCAGCCTCTGTAATAGGGTTAGAGGCAGAGAATCCCAGTGGAGAGAGGGGGACAGGCCAGGCAGAGACCGCAAGGGCGGTTCGTTGCTCCAGTGCCTTTCCGTTCACCTTCACACTCCTGGGCCAGACTACACTCAATCATAGGACCTACTGAAGAGAAGAGATGAGTCTTCAATAAAGACTTAAAGGTTGAGACCGAGTCTGCGTCGCTCACATTGATAGGCAGACCATTCCATAACAATGGAGCTCTACAGGAGAAAGCCCTGCCTCCAGCTGTTTGCTTAGAAATTCCAGGGACAGTTAGGAGGCCTGTGTCTTGTGACCATAGCGTACGTGTAGGTATGTACGGCAGGACCAAATCGGAAAGATAGGTAGGAGCAAGCCCATGTAATGCTTTGTAGGTTAGCAGTAAAACCTTGCAATCAGCACTTGCCTTAACAGGAAGCGAGTGTAGAAAGGCTAGCACTGGAGTAATATGATCAAATTTGTGGGTTCTAGTCAAGATTCCAGCAGCCGTGTTTAGCACTAACTAAAGTTTATTTAGTGCTTTATCCTGGTATTCAGAATGTAGAGCATTGCAGCAGTCTAACCTAGAAGTAACAAAAGCATGGATTAATTTTTTGCATCATTTTTTGGACAGAAAGTTTCTGATTTTTGCAATGTTACATAGATGGAAAAAAGCTGTCCTTCAAACAGTCTTGATATGTTTGTCAAAAGAGAGATCAGGGTCCAGAGTAACGCTGTGGTCCTTCACAGTTTTATTTGAGACGAATGTACAACCATTAAGATAAATTTTGTTTCATTGATTGGACTCCAGGTTAGCAATCTTCAACAGAAGATCTCTTTGTTTCTTGGAACCTAGAACAAGCATCTCTGTTTTGTCTGAGTTTAAAAGTAGAACATTTGTCGACATCCACTTCCTTATGTCTGAAACACAGGCTTCCAGGGAGGGCCATTTTGGGGCTTCACCATGTTTCATTGAAATGTACAGCTGTGTGTCATCCTCATAGCAGTGAAAGTTAACATTATGTTTCTGAATGACATCACCAAGAGGTAAAATATATAGTGAAAACAATAGTGGTCCTAAAACGGAACCTTGAGGAACACCAACATTTACAGTTGATTTGTCAAAGGACAAACCATCCACAGAGACAAACTAATATCTTTACAAAAGATAAGATCTAAACCAGGCCAGAACTTGTCCGTGTAGACCAATTTGGATTTCCAATCTCTCCAAAATAATGTGGTTATCGATGGTATCAAAAGCAGCACTAAGGTCTAGGAGCACAAGGACAGATGCAGAGCCTCGGTCTGACGCCATTAAAAGGTAATTTACCACCTTCACAAGTGCAGTCTCAGTGCTATGATGGGGTCTAAAACCAGACTGAAGCATTTCGTATACATTGTTTGTCTTCAGGAAGGAGTGAGTTGCTGCACAACAGCTTTTTCAAAAATGTATGAGAGGAAGGGGGGAATCGATATGGTCCGATAGTTTTAAAAATATTTTCTGGGTCAAGGTTTGGCTTTTTCAAGAGAGGCTTTATTACTGCCACTTTTAGTGGGTTTGGTACACATCCAGTGGATAGAGAGACTATATCATGTTCAACATAGGAGGGCCAAGCACAGGAAGCAGCTCTTTCAGCAGTTTTGTTGGAATAGGGTCTAGTAGGCAGCTTGAAGGTTTAGAGGCCATGATTATTTTCATCAATATGTTGAGAGCTATAGTACTAAAACACTTGAGTGTCTCCCTTGATCCTAGGTCCTGGCAGAGTTGTGCAGACTCAGGACAACTGAGCTTTGGAGGAATACGCAGGTTTAAAGAGGGGTCCGTAATTTGCTTTCTTATGATCATGATCTTTTCCTCAAAGAAGTTCATTTTTCACTGCTGAAGTGAAAGCCTCTCTTGGGGAATGCTGCTTTTTAGTTAGCTTTGCGACAGTATCAAAAATAAATATTGGATTGTTCTTATTTTCCTCAATTAAGTTGGAAAAATAGGATGATCGAGCAGCAGTGAGGGCTCTTCGATACTGCACGGTACTGTTTTTCCAAGCTTGTCGGGAAGACTTCCAGTTTGGTGTAGCACCATTTCCGTTCCAATTTTCTGGAAGCTTGCTTCAGAGCTCTGGTATTTTCTGTATACCAGGGAACTAGTTTCTTATGACAAATTATTTTTGTTTTTAGGGGTGCAACTGCACCTAGGGTATTGTGCTAGGTTAAATTGAGTTCCTCAGTTAGGTGGTTAACTGATTTTTGCATTCTGACGTCCTTGGGTAGGTGGAGGGAGTCTGGAAGGGCATCTAGGAATCTCTGGGTTGCCCGAGAATTTATAGCACGACTTTTGATGATCCTTGGTTGGGGTCTGAGCAGATTATTTGTTGCGATTGCAAACGTAATAAAATGGTGGTCCGATAGTCCAGGATTATGAGGAAAAACATTAAGATCCACATAATTTATTCCACGGGACAAAACTAGGTTCAGAGTATGACTGTGGCAATGAGTAGGTCCGGAGACATGTTGCACAAAACAGACTGAGTCGATGATGGCTCCGAAATCGTTTTGGAGTGGGTCTGTGGACTTTTCCATGTGAATATTAAAGTCACCAAAAATGTGAATATTATCTGCCATGACTACAAGGTCCAATAGGAATTCAGGGAACTCAGTGAGGAACGCTGCATATGGCCCTGGAGGCCTGTAAACAGTAGCTATAAAAAGTGTTTGAGTAGGCTGCATAGATTTCATGACTAGAAGCTCAACAGACGAAAACATAGTTTTTTTTGTAAATTTAAATTTGCTATCGTAAATGTTAGCAACACCTCCGCCTTTGCGGGATGAGAAGGGGATATGGTCACTAGTGTAACCAGGAGGTGAGGCTTCATTTAACACAGTAAATTCATCAGGCTTAAGCCATGTTTCAGTCAGGCCAATCACATCAAGATCATGATTAGTGATTAGGTCATTGACTATAACTGCCTTGGAAGTGAGGGATCTAACATTAAGTATCCCTATTTTGAGATGTGAGGTATCACAATCTCTTTCAATAAAGGCAGGAATGGAGGAGGTCTTTATTCCAGTGAGATTGCTAAGGCGAGCACCACCATGTTTAGTTTTGCCCAACCTAGGTCTCAATGGTGATAGCTGAGCTGACTACACTGACTGTGCTAGTGGCAGACCCCACTAAGCTGGCAGCCTTGCTAACAGCCTGCTGCCTGGCCTGCACCCTCTCTCATTGCGGAGCTATGGAAGGGAGCTACTACTCCCTTCACAGAACAGCACAAACTGGCTCTAACAAGAATAGAAAGAGGAGTGGGAGGCCCCAGTGGCCAACTGAGCAAGAGGACAAGTACATTAGAGTGTCTAGTTTGAGAAACAGACGCCTCACAAGTCCTCAACTGGCAGCTTCATTAAATAGTACCCACAAAACACCAGTCTCAACGTCAACAGTGAAGAGGCGACTCCAGGATGCTGTCCTTCTTGGCTACAGATACTCACCTAGTCTAAAGAAGGCCAGTTGTATTGCTTCCTTAATCAGCACATCAGTTTTCAGCTGTGCTAACATAATTGCAAAAGGGTTTTCTAATGATCAATTAGACTTTTAAAATGATCAACTTGGATTAGCTAGCACAACGTGCCATTGGAACACAGGAGTGATGGTTGCTGATAATGGGCCTCTGTACACCTAAGTAGATATTCAATTTAAAAATATTAAAAATCTGCCGTTTTTAGCAACCAAAGTAATTTACAACATTAACAAAGTCTACACTGTATTTCTGATCAATTTGATGTTATTTTAATGGAAAAAAATGTTTGCTTTTCTTTCCAAAAAAAAGACATTTCTAAGTGACCCCAAACTTTTGAACAGTAGTGTATATACTATGAAATATAGCAATCTCTCTCTTGCTTCTACTTAATTTTGGAAGAAATTAATTTGTTCAAAAATATTGTCTTTCTCTCTCTGAGGCAACTACTCCCCACATTTCATGCGCAGCACTGCAGTGCTAGCTAGCTGTAGCTGATGCGTTCAGTACTAGATTAATTCTCTGATCCTTTGATTGGGTGGACAACATGCCAGTTCATGCTGCAAGAGCTCTGATAGGTTGGAGGACGTCCTCCGAAAGTTGTCATAATTAAGGCTGTTGCGGTGACCGTATTACCTACCGCCTGTTACAGGTTTAGATTTTTACATTTACAGTGCCTTGCGAAAGTATTCGGCCCCCTTGAACTTTGCGACCTTTTGCCACATTTCAGGCTTCAAACATAAAAAGATATAAAACTGTATTTTTTTGTGAAGAATCAACAACAAGTGGGACACAATCATGAAGTGGAACGACATTTATTAGATATTTCAAACTTTTTTAACAAATCAAAAACTGAAAAATTGGGCGTGCAAAATTATTCAGCCCCCTTAAGTTAATACTTTGTAGCGCCACCTTTTGCTGCGATTACAGCTGTAAGTCGCTTGGGGTATGTCTCTATCAGTTTTGCACATCGAGAGACTGACATTTTTTCCCATTCCTCCTTGCAAAACAGCTCGAGCTCAGTGAGGTTGGATGGAGAGCATTTGTGAACAGCAGTTTTCAGTTCTTTCCACAGATTCTCGATTGGATTCAGGTCTGGACTTTGACTTGGCCATTCTAACACCTGGATATGTTTATTTTTGAACCATTCCATTGTAGATTTTGCTTTATGTTTTTGATCATTGTCTTGTTGGAAGACAAATCTCCGTCCCAGTCTCAGGTCTTTTGCAGACTCCATCAGGTTTTCTTCCAGAATGGTCCTGTATTTGGCTCCATCCATCTTCCCATCAATTTTAACCATCTTCCCTGTCCCTGCTGAAGAAAAGCAGGCCCAAACCATAATGCTGCCACCACCATGTTTGACAGTGGGGATGGTGTGTTCAGCTGTGTTGCTTTTACGCCAAACATAACGTTTTGCATTGTTGCCAAAAAGTTCAATTTTGGTTTCATCTGACCAGAGCACCTTCTTCCACATGTTTGGTGTGTCTCCCAGGTGGCTTGTGGCAAACTTTAAACAACACTTTTTATGGATATCTTTAAGAAATGGCTTTCTTCTTGCCACTCTTCCATAAAGGCCAGATTTGTGCAATATACGACTGATTGTTGTCCTATGGACAGAGTCTCCCACCTCAGCTGTAGATCTCTGCAGTTCATCCAGAGTGATCATGGGCCTCTTGGCTGCATCTCTGATCAGTCTTCTCCTTGTATGAGCTGAAAGTTTAGAGGGACGGCCAGGTCTTGGTAGATTTGCAGTGGTCTGATACTCCTTACATTTCAATATTATCGCTTGCACAGTGCTCCTTGGGACGTTCAAAGCTTGGGAAATCTTTTTGTATCCAAATCCGGCTTTAAACTTCTTCACAACAGTATCTCGGACCTGCCTAGTGTGTTCCTTGTTCTTCATGATGCTCTCTGCGCTTTTGACGGACCTCTGAGACTATCACAGTGCAGGTGCATTTATACGGAGACTTGATTACACACAGGTGGATTGTATTTATCATCAGTCATTTAGGTCAACATTGGATCATTCAGAGATCCTCACTGAACTTCTGGAGAGAGTTTGCTGCACTGAAAGTAAAGGGGCTGAATAATTTTGCACGCCCAATTTTTCAGTTTTTGATTTGTTAAAAAAGTTTGAAATATCCAATAAATGTCGTTCCACTTTATGATTGTGTCCCACTTGTTGTTGATTCTTCACAAAAAAATACAGTTTTATATCTTTATGTTTGAAGCCTGAAATGTGGCAAAAGGTCGCAAAGTTCAAGGGGGCCGAATACTTTCGCAAGGCACTGTATATTTTGAGGTTGGACTTTAGCATGTATAGCTCGTTAGTGAGTAGGGTTCACCGAATGGTGTCACCTCGTTAGTCAGTATGTGTTACACCTGTGCTGGTTGCTGTCTCGTTAGTGGGAAGGTGTTTTACCTGTGCTGGCTCAGGTGTATTTAAGAGCGGCTTGCCCAGTGCTCAAGTTGTCTTGAGAGATGTGGAGGGTCAACACCTTTAGTTGGCGCTCCCTATATGAGTTCAATAAAGAAATCCTTTATTTGGTTTTGCTCTACCTTTTTGGTTTGCTTCCTGTCTTTAAGTTTGGTGTGGGCGTTTCTTTTGTTTTCCTCTGAGTGGCTACTCATAATTGCTGTCTTTAGGATCCAGTTGTTGTTGCTAGTCAACTTTCAGTGGACACCCCCATGAGTGTATTTCAGAACCCCACCTGTTTTGTTTTGGTTGTTGGTCAGTGACTCTGTTAGTTCCCCCTTCTGTTTGAGAGACATTTGGGGGGGTTGCTGGAGAATGGTACACTGGCAGTCATGAGTCATGACCACAGTAAAATTCTACATGACAGTTGAGTCATGGTCATCTCCTTTTACGCACTCTGGGAATGCATTATAAGTAGCCTACCCAACTCTAACGATCATCAGGTCGCTAATGGCCTGGGACTCAGGGCTCCATTGTCCCTCTAACATCAATGCAAAAGCATTCGAAAATCACAAACACTTAGCAAAACAGTATGTGCTTTTAAAACTCATCTCATTGTGATTGATCAATTTGAAGAAAGAAGTTCAACAATATAGGTTGAAACTGAATGGAAAACATGGTCGTTGTGGATGTTGTTTCAAAGCCTAACTAACACAACGAAATGGACAGCGCTTTCTAAGGCGATAATTAATTCAAAACACTATATGAGTCTAAGCCCGACAAAAAAATACAGAAAAATAATGATTATGCCGTATATTACACATGCCAGAATAACATTCAAAAGTCTAGTACAACGGCATTTTTTCCCTCATAATTATTTATAGACTGACACATTGCCTATAGGTACAGAATCTCACCATCGTGAGTTTCCATATCCATCCCTCTCTCCTTCATTCCTTTCTCCAGCGCGCAGAGTGGCTGTCAACTGTTTAATTAAATAGGCTATGTTTCATTGTGAAAACATGTTACTATCGATGTTCCCGAACAGATTTCACTTGGTTTCCCAAATTAAGCACTTGGGTAGCTACAGGAACAGGGTTGGAGTGCCCATGGCATACAGATTTTGGGCGGAATATCACCTGTGGCACAGCGAAATTACCGCGTCACTACAGACCTTGGTTCGATCCCGGACTGTATCACAACCAGCCGTGATCGGGAGTCCCATAGGGCAGCGCACAATTGGCCTAGCGTCGTACAGGTTAGGGCAGGGTTTGACCGGGGTAGGCCGTCATTGTAAGAACTTGTTCTTAACTGACTAAATAAAGGTTAAAAAAATAAAAAATACTAGCGGAAAAGAGGGCTCCATTCGCTATTCCAGCGCAAACGGATGACATGTCTTTTTTGTCTTTCACCTGTTCTTGCCCATTTGATGATGGGCCATTCTAAATCGAAACTTATTTCACATATTAGTAAAAACAAGATTAAATTGAGAATAGTCTGATCGGTGGAAATATGATCACTTGATGAGAGAACTCCGTGTTCAGCCTGAGGCAAGGAACAGAGCGCAATTTTGTGTTGTTGGGATTTTCACAAATCAAGAACCTATTGTCGCATCAT
Source organism: Oncorhynchus mykiss (assembly GCF_013265735.2). Classification (NCBI taxonomy): domain Eukaryota; kingdom Metazoa; phylum Chordata; class Actinopteri; order Salmoniformes; family Salmonidae; genus Oncorhynchus; species Oncorhynchus mykiss. Next base: position 52,087,386 of record NC_048580.1, on the reverse strand, counting down.
GCAGCCCATATATCTTGTGATTTCTAAGACATTCTAAGGTTTGTATCATTCACAACTAAAGTTGCCAAATAACTCTAAATCTAGCATATATGACCTGTTTCAACGTAACCACTTCATATGCGCGCACCCTCGCTCGGGAATGGGAAAAATATCCATTATAATTTATTACGCTAAATTAAAATATATTATTCTTATGATAACGTCATAAAATAATGACCTATAAGCATATCTTGTGTACAAGTCTACAGCCTATAATTATTTTAAAAATTTTTTAAAGTCTACAGCCTATGAATAGCGAGATAACATACAGTAGGCCATATTCTGTTCATCTGAAATACATTTTCATTTTCTTCTTAATAATGTTCCTTTAGACAAGTGATGGTGTATATTCAATTGATTTATTATAGTTCTTTAAATGTAGATGTTCCAAAGGCGTGCATCAGAGGCGTGTATGCTGCTTGTATGAGTGGAGCCTGTAGATGCTAAACATGTTTATGTTAATTAGTCTTAGTCATAGTTACTGTGGAAGTTTATTGAAGGGGGTGAGAAGCATGAGCCTCCTAGGTTTTGTATTGAAGTCGATGTACCCAAAGGAGAACAGAAAATAGCTGTCCTCCAACTACACCATGGTGCTACGCTACAGAATGCTGCTGAGGCACCTTCATTGCAAAAGTGTTTTAATCAATTATTTGGTGACTTGTGAATATATTTAGTATAGTTGTATCTATACTGAACACAAATAAATGCAACTTGCAACAATTGAAAAGATTTGACTGAGTTACGGTTCATATATGAAACAGTCAACTGAAATAAATAAATTAGGCCCTAATCTATAGATTTCACATGACTAGGAATAAAAATATGCCTCTGTTAGTCACAGATACCTTTAAAAAAAGAGGATCAGAAAACCAGTCAGTATCTGGAGTGAACACTATTTGCTTCATGCAGTGCGACACATCTCTTTCGCATAGAGTTGATTAGGCTGTTGATTGTGGCCTGTGGAATGTTGTCCCATTTCTCTTCGATGGCTGTGCGAAGTTGCTGGATATTGGCGGGAACTAGAACAGATCCTTGCGGCATGGGGCCGTGCATTATCATGCTGAAACATGATGTGATGGCGATGGATAAATGGCACAACAACGGGCCTCAGGATCTCGTCAAGGTATCTCTGTGCATTCAATTTGACATCGATAAAATGTAATTGTGTTCGTTCTCTGTAGCTTATGCATGCCCATACCATAACACCACATCCACCACCGGGCAGTCTGTTCACAATGTTGGCATCAGCAAACAGCTCGCACACACAACGCCATACACGTGGTCTGCGGTTGTGAGGCGGTTGTACGTACTGCCACATCTGGTTGGATGTACTGCACATTTTAGAGTGGCCTTTTATTGTCCCCTTGCCTGTGTAATGATCATGCTGTTTAATCAGCTTCTTGATATGCCACACCTATCAGGTGGATGGATTATCTTGGCAAAGGATAAATGTTCACTAACATTTGTGGAATATTTCATTTCAGCTCATGAAAAATGGGACCAACACTTTACATGTTGCATTTATATTTTTGTTCAGTATAAAAAGGATAACTTTTTTAATGTTTCACTTTTTTCCTTCTAAAATTCACTGAGGAGGATAGTCTTCCCCTTCCTCCTTTGGGGAGCCCAGCAGAAATCCTGACTGATACTTTCAAACACTTATTTTTTTGGCATTTGGAAAGTATTCAGACCCCTTCACTTTTTCATCAGACAAGAGAATCTTGTTTCTCATGGTCTGAGAGTCCTTTAGGTGTGTTTTGGCAAACTCCAAGCGGGCTGTCATGTGCCTTTTACTGAGGAGTGGCCACTGTTCCATTAAGGCCTGGTTGGTGGAGTGCTGCAGAGATGGTTGTCCTTTTGGAAGATTCTGTCAGAGTGACCATAGGGTTCTTGGTCACCTCCCTAACCAAGGCCCTTCTCCCCTGATTACTCCGTTTGTCCAGGCAGCCAAACTTCTTCCGTTTAAGAATGATGGAGGCCACTGTGTTCTTGGGGACCTTCAATGCTGGATTTTTTTTTTGTTGATACCCTTCCCCAGATCTGTGCCTCGACTAAATCCTGTCTTGGAGCTCTGACATGCAATGTCAACTGTGGGACCTTAATGTATATGGACAGGTGTGTGCCTCTCCAAATCATGTCCAATCAATTTAATTTACCGCAGGTGGACTCCAATCAAGTTGTAGAAACATCTCAAGGATGATCAATGGAAACAGGATGCACCTGAGCTCAATTTCAAGTCTCATAGCAAAGAGTCTGAATACTTATGTAAATAAGGTATTTCAGTTTTTTATTTCAATAAATTAGCAACATTTTCCTAAACTGTTTTTTGCTTTATCATTAAGGGGTATTGTGTGTAGATTGATGATCACTTTCTTTATTTAATCAATTTTAGAATAAGGCTGTAACAAAAAGGGAGACAATATAAAGGTCAAGGAATAACATAGATGTGATAATGAGGGGTGTTGAGAGGTGCCAAACAAAACAGCCCACAACCAAAATCCAACCATTTGTCTGCGTGGAGAGTCTCTCCAATGAATGGGGGAAAGGTGTATTTATCCCCAGGACACACCCGAGCCCAGATGTGTCGCATTTAGCTGATGACATTCCGGGCTCCGCCCACTGACATCCTATTATGGAAACAAGAACAAAGAGATTGAATTTGGCAGACAGAGTGGTAGGGTATGTCACAATTGTCACAGATTTTACACAAACCTGTTTTCTATTTCTTTGCCATCAAATCTTCATATCTAGCTTCATGCAACATTATTTAGGTATGCTCTTGCCTTGGATGGTGTGTGATAGCAAGTAACACCAGCAACATTAATTATTTGTGGTCAACTGCATATTAAAAATGGAGTTTACAGGATGCAGTGTAGTAGTAACTTTGAGCCCAGGGACATATACCTTTTTTGCAGTGACAATGGGGTGAGTAAAGTGGCAATCAAATGTACAGATGAAAGGTGGCCTGTAGATTTAAGGCTTTTTGTCTTTGGTCATTCAAAGGAAGCAGCTGCCGACTGCACAGAGCCTGGGCCTATTCATGTGGTGGTGGGGCGCAGGCACTTTAAAGGAAGAGAGAGGTGTGTGTGTGTGTGTGTGTGTGTGTGTGTGTACTTGCGTACGTATGCGTGGTTGCGTGTGTGTGCGGCAGATTCAGGACTTTCAAAATCAGACAATTCTAAGGATTGGAAGGGAATGTAATTGAATGTATCATACACCACAGCCACAGAGTCTAGTGCTGTGGCTAAAATAACCACGTATTTTACAATGACATCATGCATCCCCTCATGGTTCAAGAATAGTGTGAATCCAAATGTTTGAAAAACAACCAAGGATAGGCCCATAGAATATGAAAAGCCCTTTCCATTGTTGAGATGAAAATGTGTCCCAGTCTTCTGTATCGTGCTGCCTGCAGCTTGAACCTCCATGCCAAGCACAACAGTTGACATTTGCATCCGAGGCAAATCTGTCTCTGTCCACAGAGAAAGTCTGGTATGCTTCCTGTGCAATTATGGGTGTGGAACTGTGGATAGTGTATAGGGCTTCACATATAGGCCGACAGAGGAAAGACTAAACAGACATACAATTATATGAAAACATGATACAATGAGCATAATGTATATTTAATCTTTTGAGTAGTAATTAATGTTGACTGTAAATGAGGTTGGACAGTACTATAATAAAATGGGTTGGAGGGTGTATAACCTACAATCTATGATATACTTATCAATAAATACATCGATCAGATGATGATTTCGTGCACAGACACATTTTCAACTCTTTCTTGTAGAATAGGTTAGTATTAGTCTCGCAAGCCAAGAGATCCAGGTTCGGTTAGTACTAAATAGTTATGTTTACTTCAATGTCGAATAGATCAAAAAGTAATATATGCCTAGCTAACTTTCCAGCCTTCAAAGACTACACTTACATTTTCCTATGCAAATAGCTTTGCATTAGTTGAGCGGATGCTGTGCTGGGTTAGGAGACAAGGGTGCTCTGTACCACCCTGTCCCTGCCCCAGTAAAAACCAAACCAAGATGCAAAGCAACCTTCCACAGGGCCCTTAGTCAACACTCACCCCCCATTAGGGCTCAAACATAGGATATCAACAGATAACGACAAACTCTAGGTCAGTTTCTGTGCCATGGGTCTTGCACTAACTAAGCACATGGGTCTTGCACTGACACCAGGGTTGGGAAATAACTGATTACAGGAATTTCACCCTGGCTCTGCCACGGCATATAGTCGTTACTATATTCACAGTATTACGTTTTTATCATAAAAATCACAATGATCCAAACCACAAGCTAGAACTCTCACATTTTCATTTCACTGGTAGAATCTGCAAGTTTCGACTCCCTGTATATTTGTCTGCACAGTGAACCACAAGGTCCGGGCATTCATAGCGAATGCTGATACTGCCCGCTAGGTAGAGGGGATGTGTAACGGCTTTCCTCTTCCTCTTCTGAGGAGGAGTAGCAGGGATCGGACCAATACGCAGCGTGGTAAGTGTTCATCTTGGTTTTTTAATAAGAACACTGAACAAAACATTAAAACGACAACGTGACAAAACAAAACCAAAACAGTTCCGTGTGGAAACAAACACTGAAACACAAGTGGGAAAAGGCTACCTAAGTATGATTCTCAATCAGAGACAACTAACGACACCTGCCTCTGATTGAGAACCATACCAGGCCAAACGCAAAAACACAACATAGGAAACGGAACATAGACAACCCACCCAACTCATGCCCTGACCTTACTAAAACAAAGCTATAACAAAGGAACTAAGGTCAGAACGTGACAGGATGTGCTCACAAACTTGAATGATGGCATTGTTTACTTCAAACAACCACCACATAGGTGCGCATACCTGCCAACGCCCCGCGCAGAGGTGAAATGTGTGATAAAGAATGGAAAATAGTGAAATCAAAGAATGGAAAAAAATGAGCAAAAGTTGTGGTAGATTCGGGTGAAGGAGGTCGAGGTGTCAAGAATCAGGGCTGCACAGCGGATCTCCTATATAGAGGCGGTGAAGAAAGTCGAAGGGGCAAGAGGCAACAGTGTTGAAAATAATGACAGTGGATGCATTGCAACCAGTTGCTAGTGTTTTAAGTTAATGAGTGATCTGGATGCTGTAACGCTTGTCGTCTGGGGAAGGAGAGGAGGACCAAGGTGCAGCATGGTAAGTGTTCATATTATTTAATGAAATATGCAACACTAGACAAAACGACAAACAAACACGTCCTGAAAGGTGAAACAAAAACACTAAACAGGAAACAACCACTCACAAAACACAATGGAAAACAGGCTACCTAAATATGGTTCTCAATCAGGGACAACGATTGACAGCTGCCTCTGATTGAGAACCATACCAGGCCAAACACAGAAATAGAAGATCATAGACAAACTAACATAGACAACCCACCCAACTCACGCCTTGACCATACTAAAATAAAAGACAATACAAAGGAACTAAGGTCAGAACGTGACAGATGCACTCATTGTGAAGAAGGTGGATTTTGTGGCATTTATTGACGTTTATTGCCACAGTGATTAATTGTCTTATCCCGTGTTATTAGTCTGTAAATAGTGTGTTTTATGTTTTTTTCATATATATTTTAATCTCACTTTCCATCTATAAACTAAACATACTTTCCTGCAACTCGCCTCACCCAATGTGGTACAGATCTGCTATTTTTTCATACCTTAAAACTGGAACCTCCATCAGAAGCTAGCCAGCAAACTAAATATTAGCTACTAGTCATTGTTTGCCCCTGCTAGCGGTCTTCACCTTTTAGCTTACCAATTGGCATGGACCCTTTATTGTCGACACGGAACCCCGCCGATCCATCACGACTGGTCTGCCAACGTAATCAACCGATGTGGTTTCAACAGGCTTTCCATTGCGATGTCGCCAAAGACCCATCTGCTAGCCCCGGCCCGCTAGCTTTCTGAACGCCGTGTCTCCCATTTGCCTAGCGTAGTAGCGACTACCGAACGGCTCCCTGACTCACCTATTGCTGCTCATTGGACCCTATGATCACTCGGTTACACAGCTGATGCCTGCTGGTCTGTTCATTAACACTGTACCACATTTTGTTTATCTGTCGGTCCCAGCCTCGAACTCAGGTCCTGTGTGTACCTAACTGACCCTCTATGCCCATTCATCGCCATTTACACGTTGTTGTCTTAGCTCTCCCGACCAACACCCGTGATTGCTTTATGCTTGTGATTGCTTGTCTACTGCTGTTTCGGTTAGTTATTATTGTTTTATTTCACTGTAGAGCCCCCAGTCCCGATCAACATGCCTTAGATAGCTCTTTTGTCCCACCCCCCATGCATGCGGAGAACTCACATGGCTTAATTGGTGCCTCCAGAAACGCAACCTCTCTCATCGTCACTCAATGCCTAGGTTTACCTCCACTGTACCCACATCCTACCCTTGTCTGTACATTATGTCCTGAATCTATTCTACCACGCCCAGAAATCTGCTCCTTTTATTCTCTGTTCCCAACGCACTAGAAGACCAGTTCCTATAGCCTTTAGCCGTACCCTTATCCTACTCCTCCTCTGTTCCTCTGGTGATGTAGATGTTAACCCCGGCCCTATAGCCCCCAGTCCTACACCTATTCCCCAGGCGCTCTCATTTGTTGACTTCTGTAACTGTAAAAGCCTTGGTTTCATGCATGTTAACATCAGAAGCCTCCTCCCTAAGTTTGTTTTAATCACTGCTTTAGCACACTCCGCCAACCTTGATGTCCTAGCCTTGTCTGAATCCTGGCTTAGGAAGGCCGCCAAAAATTCAGAAATTTCCATCCCCAACTACATAATTTTCCATCAAGATAGAACTGCCAAAGGGGGCGGAGTTAGCCTGCAGAGTTCTGTCTTACAATCCAGGTCTTACTACCTCAAACAGTTTGAGGTTCTACTTTTAAAAATCCACCTTTCCAGAAATAAATCTCTCACTGTCAAACGCTCCTTAAAATACTTCAGCGAGCAGGCCTTTCTAATCGACCTGGCCCGGTATCCTGGAAGGATATTGACCTCATCCCGTCAGTAGAGGATGCCTGGTTGTTCTATAAAAGTGTTTTCCTCACCATCTTAAATAAGCATGCCCCATTCAAAAAATGTAGAACTAAGAACATATATAGCCTCTGGTTCACTGCTGACTTGACTGCCCTTGACCAGCACAAAACATCCTGTAGCATACTGCATTAGCATCGAATAGCCCCGCGATATGCAACTTTTCAGGGAAGTCAGGAACCAATATACACAGTCAGTTAGGAAAGCAAAGACTAGCTTTTTCAAACAGAAATTTGCATCCTGTAGCACTAATTCCAAAACGTTTTGGGACACTGTAAAGTCCATGGAGAATAAGATCACCTCCTCCTAGCTGCCCACTGCACTGAGGCTAGGAAACACTGTCACCACCGATAAATCTACGATAATCGAGAATTTCATTAAGAATTTTTCTACGGCCGGCCATGCTATCCACCTGGCTACCCCTACCCCTACCTCGACCAACAGCTCTGCAACCCCCGCGGCAACCTGCCCAAGCCCCCCCGCTTCTCCTTCACCCAAATGCAGATAGCTGATGTTCTGAAAGAGCTGCAAAATCTGGACTCCTGCAAATCAGTTGGGCTAGACAATCTGGATCCTCTTTCTAAAATTATTCGCTGCAATTGTTGCCACCCCTATTACTAGCTTGTTCAACCTCTCTTTCGTATCGTCTGAGATCCCTAAAGATTAGAAAGCTGCCACGGTCATCCCCCACTTCAAAGGGGGAGACACTCTAGAACCAAACTGTTACAGACCTATATCCATCCTTCCCTGCCTTTCTAAAGTCTTCGAAAGCCAAGTTAACAAACAGATCACCGACCATTTCGAATCCCACCGTACCATCTCTGCTATGCAATCTGGTTTCCGAGCTTGTCCTGGGTGCACCTCAGCCACGCTCAAGGTCCTAAACAATATCATAACCGCCATCGATAAAAGACAGTACTGTGCTGCTGTCTTCTTTGACCTGGCCAAGGCTTTCGACTCTGTCAATCACCTCATTCTTATCGGCAGACTCCATAGCCTTGGTTTCTCAAATGACTGCCTCGCCTGGTTCACCAACTACTTCTCAGATAGAGTTCAGAGTGTCAAATCTCTTGTCCGGACCTCTGGCAGTCTCTATGGGGGTACCACAGGGTTCAATTCTCGGGCCGACTCTTTTCTCTGTATATATCAATGATGTCGCTCTTGCTGCTGGTGATTCTCTGATCCACCTCTACGCAGACGACACCATTCTGTATACATCTGGCCCTTCTTTGGACACTGTGTTAACAAACCTCCAACCGAGCTTCAATGCCATACAACACTCCTTCCGTGGCCTCCAACTGCTCTTAAATGCTTGTAAAACTAAACGCATGCTCTTCAACCGATCGCTGCCTGCACCTGCACGCCCGACTAGCATCACTACTCTGGAGGGTTCCGACTTAGAATATGTGGACAACTACAAATACCTTGGTGTCTGGTTAGACTGTAAACTCTCCTTCCAGACTCACATTAAATATCTCAAATCCAAAATTAAATCTAGAATCGACTTCCTATTTCGCAACAAAGCCTCCTTCACTCATGCTGCCAAACATACCCTCGTAAAACTGACTATCCTACCGATCCTTGACTTAGGCAGTCATTTACAAAATAGTCTCCAACACTCTACTCAGCAAATTGGATGTAGTCTATCACAGTGCCATCCGTTTTGTCACTAAAGCCCCATATACTACCCACCACTGCAACCTATATGCTCTTGATGGCTGGCCCTTGCTCCATATCCGTCGCCAAACCCACTGGCTCCAGGTCATTTATACGTATTTTCTAGGTAAAGCCCCGCCTTATCTCAGCTCACTGGTCACCATAGCAACACCACCCGTAGCACGCGCTCCAGCAGGTATATTTCACTGGTCATCCCCAAAGCCAACACCTCCTTTGGCCGCCTTTCCTTCCAGTTCTCTGCTGCCAATGACTGGAACAAATCGCAAAAAATCACTGAAGATGGAGACCCATATCTCCCTCTAAATTTAAGCATTAGCTGTCAGAGCAGCTTACCGATCACTGTACCTGTACACAGCCAATCTGTAAATAGCACACCCAACTACCTCATTCACATATTGTTATTTATCTTCTTGCTCTTTTGCACCTCATCGTCTCTACTTGCACATTATCATCTGCACATCTATCACTCCAGCGTTAATTGCTAAATTGTAATTATTTCGCCACTATGACCTATTTATTGCCTTTCCACCCTAATCTTCTACATTTTCACACATTGTAGATATATTTTTCTATTGTGTTATTGACTGTACGTTTGTTTATCCCGTGTGTAACTCTGTGTTGTTGTTTTTGTCACAATGCTTTGCTTTATCTTGGCCTTGTCGCAGTTGTAAATGAGAACTTGTTCTCAACTAGCCTACCTGGTTAAATAAAGGTGAAATAAAATACATTTGTTTTACACTTTTTTGGTTACTGCAAGATTCTTCTACTTTGAAGAATCTCATATCAAATATATTTTGATTTGTTTAACACATTTTTGGTTACTACATGATTCCATATGTGTTATTTCATAGTTTTGATGTCTTCACTATTATTATACAATGTAGAAAATAGTAAAAAATAATAATAATAAAGAAAAACCATATCACACATCCTGTATGGTTGAATAGACAGTGATGACCTCATTGTCCCAAAACAGAACAAATAAAAATAAAATAAAAGCTGCGGCCGATATGTTTTGGGGCTCCAAGACAGAAACACTACAATGACCTTTGTCGCTAGGAAATCTCCCGCCCTCACAGGAGGATCCTGAGCCGGGGTTGGGACCTGATTAGAATGAGGGTTTTACAGAAAAGCAGATTGATTTTGTTTGGTTAATTTATTTTTTGGGGTAGTTAGTATGATATTTTATTTTTACCCAAACGTTACATTTTTGGGTTATCATTATCCACCCGCATTGTAGGTGGCAGAATGCACATTTAATTGTTACGAACGCCATTATACCATAGAAGAAGATCACCACACAGTAATCTCAATTTCGCTAAACAAAATATATATTTTTTTTAAATGTTTGTTTGTCATCATGTCCGTGTGGTGTTATGTGGCTGGCTGTGCTAATTAGATTCTGCAAGTAGTTACGGTTATCAATAATGATGGGACCATTATCAGATGGATTTTCAGGCTGAACTGATGGGTGATGTATTTCGACGACAGCTGAGAAGTGATGCGATACCATCGATATACTTTCCTTCACAACAAAATTGAAGATTCTCAATTAGAAGTAACCTAACGTCAGCTAGCCTAGTTGGACTAGCTGGGTAAGTTAGCTAGCTAACGTTACAGTCCTATTGAACTCTGGAAGCCATCAGCTAACGTTAAATCATATCGCTAAGTTATATTTTGGTATACACTCAATCAATTACGCGTATGGCTGCCATGGTAATCACTGCTAGACTGGTAGCTAGCTAAGTTACCTTCAGCAGGGTGAACATGTTTGTTCGTTCTGATGCTAGCTAATGTTACTCTTATTTGGTATTTTAATTTGGTAGCGACCCATTCACCCTTGTGTGGTAAACACCATGTTATTAAAAATGGTCGATATAGCTAACTCACGCTTTGTTTGCGTGTTGGTATTAATGATGAATGTGTATAAACCGTTTATAGTTGGCTAACACTCGTGGTGCCAATTTAGTGACGCTAATATAGTTAGCTAACAGCAAACTGACTATTGAAATGTCCATGTTAGGTATGCTTAGTTAGCCAGTCTAATAGAGATCAATACAATTGGTGGGGTGGTTAAGTTGTGTATTCTATATTTTGTTGCAGGTGGTATAGAATCTTACACCATGATGCGCATCCAACCCCCAGCTCAGCACAAGGTGAAGGTAAGTTGGCTAAGATAGCTCAATTTACAGTAAGTATGGTATTAACATGAAATGGGTAGTGTTTGTGTTATGGTGTTACCGGTGGTTAGAGGTAGCCTGAGGACCACAGAATACCTTCCAGACCATAGTCTACCCCTCCTCTCTTTTGACCTTTTTTATTTTTGGAAAACTGGTTATCTGGAGTCATTCCACAGTGTCCTGCTGTTAAAATACCCCAAAGCAGGGGCATTTTGGGTACACAAGCATGAGGGAGTGACACAACAGTAATGACACAACCACCTCATTCTTCTCTCTGCAGAAAATACAATACAAAGACATGTCTACAAAATTCCCCTGCAAAGGGCTACTATTGACAAGAATGATTTGTCAAAGTCAATGGGCTGGGGGATGTTTACAGACAGTACTTTGAGATGAGGAAGGGGGTTTTGGTTGTGCTTACAATACTACCTGAGTAAAAGTATTTTGGTTTTAGATATACTTAAGTATCAAAAGTTAAAGTATAAATCATTTCAAATTCCTTATATTAAGAAAACCAGACTGCATAATTTTTATTTACGGTTAGCCAGGGGCACGCTCCAACACTCAGACAATGTTTACAAATGAAGCATGTGTTTGAGTCTGCCAGTTCAGAGGCAGTAGGGATGACCAGGGATGTTCTCTTGATGTGTGTGAATTGGACCATTTTCCAGTTCTGCTAAGCATTCGAAATGTAACAAATACTTTTTGGTGTGAGGGAAAATTTTGGGAGTAAAAAGTACATTACTTTCTTTAGAAATGTAGTGGAGTAAAAGCTGTAAAATCTAAATAGTAAAGTACACATACCCCCCCAAAGCGAGAGCGATTTAGGTACCATTTCTCCTCAATCTCCCATACACAACAATTCATACTGTGTTGAATACTGCCTTTCAAAGACTTTTCACACTTCCTTGAGCCCGCCCCAGCACATTCACTTTCCTCTCAAAAGCAGCTCCCAATGTTCCCTAAACAATATGCTAGCCGGTCCCATTCCGTTGATACCTTTACCACCAAAGGCCGTGTTGCCCTACATCCCTTCCACAAAGTGTAAAATGCTAACATCACAACCATGTCTTTTTCAGGAGTTGTGCAGTACCAGGAAATATTCTTCAAGAGGACCAAACAGTTGGTGGTTAAGAAGCCCTACACCACTTTCGGCAGAGCCTTATCCAGCTGGCCATTCACCGCAGACAGGACAAGCCCATCGCCATAGCACAAAGAGTCTCCGCTTCCCCAGTGCACCATGCCAAACACATTTGCCAGTGTACCGAAGCCAGATAAAGGACTATGGCTGCATTTACACAGGCAGCCCAATTCTGATATTTTTTCACTAATGGGTCTTTTGATCAATCAGATCAGCTCTGAAAAAGATCTGTTGTGAAAAAATAGCAGAATTGGGCTGTATGTGTAAACGCAGACAGTGTGATTCAGCATAAGATCATGTAGAACACACTGAAGGATGGCTCATAATAATGGCCAGGACGGAGCAAATGGAATGGTATCAAACACATTGAAACTGATGTATTTGATATCGTTCCACTCTAGCCATCACCACGAGCCCGTCATCCTCAATTAAAGTGTCTCCAACCCTGTTTCTGGAGAACTACCCTCCTGTAGGTTTATGCTCCTACCATAGTTGTAACTAACCTAGTTCCTTTTTTTAAACCAGCCAGCTAATTATTAGACTCAGGTGTGCTAGGTTACTACAGTGCTACAGGATGGTAGCTCTCCAAGAACAGGGTTGGAGAGCCCTGATTAGAACCACCATCAAATAAATAAGATATTTTCTATTAGTCTTTTAAATTTGTCTGCCCTTATGAATTCACAGAAGACATTTATATTAAAACTGTACAGGGCTCTGTAGCATCAAACAGATGCTAGACATTCAGATATCCTCTGTAGACTCTACAGATGGGACTTATTCACCATAGTAACCTCCTTAACCAAGCCTCAGAGTGTCAGGGACTGACTGGGCCAACCCAACAGCAGGTCCCTCACAATGAGGGGCGGGCTTCAGCTTGGCACACAATTCCAAAACCACATGAGTGGACTTGGGTTATATGGAGATTAGCATAAGTGCTATGTACTGGTTGTGCATCCCACCTAAACGTATCTGTAATTACTGTATTTGGCTGTAGTTCTGCTCTTGTTGTTAGTGTATTTTTTAAATACTATGCATTTTTGGTGTCCTGTTGTGCATATAAAATATGCTATAAAGCAATGATACCAAAGCTGCGCAAATATTTGGAACTCATTGTACAAGATGAGATGTTATATTTTACATAATTTATTTAAAAATATATATACGCATAATATGTGCAGTAGAGTGGGAAAGCATGGATGAGAATAAAGACTCAGTTGTGGTACCCCTTTGGGTGGGTCATAGTGCAAAAACATTTTAGGGACTATGGCCACAAGCAACACATACTCCCTCTGTTGGACTCCTATGATAAAGCACTTGCATCACTCAGTTACTGTTGCTGAAAAAACATTGTTTGAACATCATTGCATTGTTCGTAATAACGTTGAAAACGACTAATTCTCTCTCAGTTGTAACTGAGTACCTGTATATTAACTATAGACAGACCAAATCAACAAAGTGGTAATGAATAGTATAGTGATCTGGATGCACCTTTTTTAAGTAAACAGATTTGGTGTAACATGACAAGGGAATGGAATGGAGTACAACTTCTATCGAGTCATTTGTTGACACAAAAAAAACTAATGATTTTTAAATATCCAGTACACATGGTCTGTTTTTCTGCCACCAGCAGAGAGCACCATTTCCACTTTAACCTCAACTAGCCTGGACCGCCACTCTTCGCAACCTGATGTTTTATTTTGTTAGTTGTAAGGATGACACTTCAATGGCACTTTGTTTTGAAGAGAAAAGTAAAGCGAAAGGTTGATGCAGCGTTTAGCTAGCTACCTACCGAGGTTGACTAGCTAGGTGGCTTGCTTAGTTGCTGCCTCAAGCTTATTTTAATCACACCGACAGAGTCATTGAGTTTTGTTTGGTACACCAGAAGTATACTGAACAAAAATAAAAACGCAACATGCAACAATTTCAAAGATTTTACTGAGTTACAGATCATATAAGGAAAGCAGTCAACTTAAATAAATAAATAAATTGGGCCTTAATCTATGGATTTCACATGACTCGGCAGGGGTGCAGCCATGAATGGTCCTTGGAGGGCACACATCCAGTAAAAATGTTGGATTACATAATGAATAGTGCTGAACAATTGGTGCTTTTTGTGGTCGTTTATGTTCAATAATTAAAATAATCACTGTTTTCAATTTCGATAATTTTGTAGACAGTAAATGCACTATGCATTATGTGGGTTGAATGCTATAACAAAATAAAACAAAAGTAGTGACTGCCCATTACTGCTTATCACTTATTAACCATAATTTATTCACATTATTTGTTTTATTTGATACATACATTTTTTCATTCCAAGTCATCTCATCTCTATAGAGCTGCTGCCTATGCTGTCTGACAAATTCACTATTTTAGTAGTTCTTCAAAGTAAAAAAAGGCATGCTTTTTATATGACTGATGAATGACAAAGTATCAAACACTTAGATCATGTATTTTCAGGTAGTGATACCAGTGGTGTAAAGTACTTAAGTAAAAAGTGCTACTCAAGTAGTTTTGGGGGGGTATTTGTGCTTTACTTTACTATTTATATTTTTGACAGCTTTTACTCCACTACATTCCTACAGTGCCTTGCAAAGGTATTCACCCCCTTGGCGTTGCTCCTATTTTGTTGCATTTACAACCTGTAATTTGGATTTTGTGTAATGGACATACACAAAATATACCAAACTGGTGAAGTGAAATAAAACAAATGTCTTGTTTCAAAAAATTATAAAAAGAGAAGTGGTGCGTGCATATTTATTCACCCCCTTTGCTATGAAGCCCTTAAATAAGATCTGGTGCAACCAATTACCTTCAGAAGTCACATAATTAGTTAAATAAAGTCCACCTGTGTGCAATCTAAGTGTCACGTGATCTGTCACATGATCTCAGTATATATACACCTGTTCTGAAAGGCCCCAGAGTCTGCAACACCACTAAGCAAGGGGGACCACCAAGCAAGCAGCACCATGAAGACCAAGGAGCTCTCAAAACAGGTCAGGGACAAAGTTGTGGAGAAGTACAGATCAGGGTTGGGTTATAAAAACATATCTGAAACTTTGAACATCCCACTGAGCACCATTAAATCCATTATTAAATAATGGAAAGGATATGGCACCATAACAAACCTGCCAAGAGAGGGCCACCCACAAACTCACGGACCAGGCAAGGAGGGCATTAATCAGAGAGGCAACAAAGAGACCAAAGATAACCCTGAAGGAGCTGCAAAGCTCCATAGCTGAGATTGGAGTATCTGTCCATAGGACCACTTTAAGCTGTACACTTTACGGAAGAGTGGCCAGAAAAATGCCATTGCTTAAAGAAAAAAACAAGCAAAAACGTTTAGTGTTCTCCAAAAGGCATGTGGGAGACTCCCCAAACATATGAAAGAAGGTACTCTGGTCAGATGAGACTAAAATTGAGTTTTTTGGCCATCAATGATAACGCTATGTCTGGGGCAAATCCAACACCTCTCATCACCCCGAGACTAACCATCCCTGTGGGGATGTTTTTCATCGGTAGGGACTGGGAAACTGGTTAGAATTGAAGGAATGATAGATGGCGCTAAATACAGGGAGATTCTTGAGGGAAAGCTATTTACATCTTCCAGAGATTTGAGACTGGGACGGAGGTTCACCTTCCAGCAGGACAATGACTCTAAGCATACTGCTAAAGCAACACGCTAGTGGTTTACGGGGAAACATTTTAAAAGTCTTGGAATGGCCTAGTCAAAGTCCAGACCTCAATAAAATTGAAAATCTGTGGTATGACTTAAAGATTGCTGTACACCAGTGGAACCCATCCAACTTGAAGGAGCTGGAGCAGTTTTGCCTTGAAGAATGGGCAAAAATCCAAGTGGCTAGATGTGCCCAGCTTTTAGAGCCATACCCCAAGAGACTTGGGGGGGGGGGGGGGGGTAATAGTTATGCACGCTCAGGTTTTCAGTTTTTTTGTCTTATAACTTGTTTGTTCCACAGTGAAAAATATTTTGCATCTTCAAAGTGGTAGGCATGTTGTGTAAATCAACAAATCCCCTCAAATCTATTTTAAATCCAGGTTGTAAGGCAACAAAAAAGAACAAATACCAAGGGGGTGAATACTTTTGCAAGCCACTGTAAATAAAACAATGTACTTTTTACTCCATACATTTTCCCTGACACCCAAAAGTACTCGTTACATTTCGAATGCTTAGCAGGACAGGAAAATGGTCCAATTCACACATCAAGAGAACATCCCTGGTCATCCCTACTGCCTCTTATCTGGCAGACTCACTAAACACAAATGCTTCATTTGTAAATTATGTCTGAGTGTTTGAGTGCCCCTGGCTATCCGTAAATAACTAAAAACTAGAAAATTGTGTTGTCTGGTTTGCTTAATATAAGGAATGTAAAATTATACTTTTACTTTTGATACTTAAGTATATTTTAGCAATTACATTTACTTTAGTATTTAAAACCGAATACTTTGACTTTTACTAAAGTAGTATTTTATTGAGTGACTCACTTTTACTTGAGTAATTTTCTACTAAGGTATGACAATGATGTACTTTTCCCACCACTGAGTGATACCATGCAAAGCAACTGTTTTCTGTCCCTCAAACTTTCTCTTTTCTCTGTCTGCTCCACACAGACCCGACAGTAAATGAGCACGCAATGGATTACGGTCATTGTAGTGGATTACCACGTTTTCTGTGATAAACTATGTAGAATATTGGTTTGTTTGAAACTTCAACTCCCTACTACATCGCACGGTTTGGGATTGATCTGATTTATCTTTACATAAATTTAGCATCAAGCTCACAGAAGAAAAAAAACCTACGAAATGGAATTCAAATAATTTCACCAATGTAGGTCATTGGTTATTTAAGACTTTTCGGTTAATCATTCAGCACTAATGTTGAAAAAATGTGACTGCAGAATTTATTACCCAGCCTTGAATCAATGATGCTGTCGGTCTGATCAAGGAGTCAATCTGCTAGTTAAATTACGTTACTGGATAGGTGACAAACTATGTCCTCTGAGCAGGCTATTGTTATTTAATGTTTACAGGAAACATAAATACATTCAACACATGAATAGATACACTTTATGCAGGGGTTAGCCACCCAGCTATTTCTGTGCATGAGAAAACAAGAAGTGACGCACTGTATTTCCTCCACAATTCATTGTATGGGCACAGATAGAACAATGAGCCAGATGTTTCACCGGATGTGTAAATCTGAAGCATCCTGTTGGCTTTTTCACCCACCACCAAATATGAGAGGAAGCCCAGTGGCTGGCGGTGGGAGAAGATGGAGAACAAATATACAAAACCCGTTGTCAAATGACAATTTAAAATATTTTGTTTTCCACTGAGACAGCTTTTAAACAAATTAAAACAGAACTGAAAAGGAGAAGAACAATCTAAACGAAACGTGTCCATATTTAGTCCATTGAATATTTAAATATATTTTTAAAGAAAAAACAATCATAAATGCAACAAAACAAGAGAATGCAAACACATTTATGTATCTCTTCAAAGCGAAAAAGATGATTTTGGCCAATGTTCTGCTTATTTTCTCATCTATGAAACATTTGATCTCAGTACAGTTTTCTGTTCCCCAAACTAGACTCTGTTACGGAGAGTGGACTAGGTTTAGTAGACTTTACCCTTTGCCAACGTTTTTAAAGTTGCTTGTTTAGAAGGAGTTCAAGGGCAAATTGAGTTAATGCACACGCCCACTTCAGAGTTCCCTAACCGAAATATGCAAATAGATGCTAGAACATGCCAATAGGATCACGCTAGCTAGTGCCTGGCTCGGCCCACCTCCTTGTTTGTTCTGCCCACTATGGTTAATTTGCCCCCATTGGAAACGACAGGCTGTGGTCTATCTTGGGTTATTTATAAGAAATCTTTGGTATGGGCGTGAGGCTGACTGGCTAGGTTGCAACTTGCTAGTTAGCCAATCAACTTCCGTCCTGAGCACAGCAGACGTTAACCATGACCATAGACACCCATATGGAGTTACACGTTAACACCGATAAAATATTTGAAGTCGGGTAAGGAAAGCACGACAACATTTTTTTCGAACTAGTAGCTTAGCTAAAATGTTAGCTAAACGTTTTTAGAGTTAGCTAGCTAAATGTGTGCTAGCTAGCTAACGTTAGCTTATCATGACTACCAGCTGTACCAATGAATGTAGCTAACGTAATGCATATCAGGGGTGTAAATTATCCGTTTCGTCTGTTCGTAAACGTTTTGCAACAGAAACCGTTTACTCCAAACGGAAAACGTTTCTATTGGATAAATGCAGGTAGGTCCCTCCCCGTTTCGTTCAGGTTGGTTCTGTTTGGATCTTAAACGGTAAACGTTTTCACGACGTATTCAATAAACCTCAGTCCATGCATGGCAGCTGTTGTCGCCTAATGTCATTATGGCCATTGAAAAGGATAGAATTCCGGACATTTTAAGCAGCTTTGTGGATTGCACTTTAATGTAAATCCACTTACTTTCACACATTTAAAACCCACGTGGGTTTAACGTTACACCTATACCTCCTGAAATTCAGGAGTAGCCAGTGTTTACATTGTGTGTCAGTGAAGTAGTTTATGTTCATTTGGTGACAAATTAATTACATTTTTGTAGGTTGATTGGCTAAACTAGCAACATTAGACCTGCCGCCAAAGAATAGCCTCAAAGCCTCAATATGGTTGTATTGCATAAATGAAGTCAGCTACATAATAAGTAGGCCTATGCCTTTAGTTAGCCCAAGGCCTTTATCAGGGGTGGCAGGTAGCCTAATGGTTAGAGCTTTGGACAAGTAACCGAAAGGTTGCAAGATCGAATCCCCGAGCTGACAAGGTAAAAATCTGTAGTTCTTCCCCTGAACAAGGCAGTTAACCCACTGTTCCTAGGCCGCCATTGAAAATAAGAATTTGTTCTTAACTGACTTGCCTAGTTAAATAAAGGTACAAAAATATATACACATCTCTGTTTTGCCCTGTTTGGTTTCAATAGCAGGTGTGAGCCTGCTTCTTCACTGGTATCAGAAAAGTGTGATAACTGTTAAAGATAAACTCCAGATTTTGATGATAACATTTCCTCATTGCTGCCCAATGCCCCTGATTTGCAATGACCCCTCTCTGGGGTGACCCATTGATTTGCATACTCCTCAGCCAGAATAAATATTTGCTCAGTCCACTGCAAAGATGCAGGTGATACATCCCCCATTGCAACTACTGCTGAAAAAAATCATAAGGAAAAACAATGTCTAGCCTTGCTAAATGTATGTTTTATTGTGAAACTTTGCAAAAAAATGTGATACAAATACAGAGATTTGCACACTCCTCAGGCAGAAGAAATACTTGCTAAGTGCCGCTCGTCCATATATTTATATATTCTTAATTCCTTTACTTATATAATTTGGGAAATTGTTAGATATTGTTCGATATTACTGCACTGTTGGAGCTAGAAACACAAGCATTTCGCTACACCCGCAATAACATCTGCTAAACACGTGTATGTGACCAATAAGATTAGATTTTGAGTAGGCTATTCTAGCCTTGAGGTGTGGTGGTTCAGGTGCTGTTATTAGCACACATTCTTTCTAAACAGAGGTCTTAGAATCAATCGTTTTTGAGTGGTGTTTGACTGGACTGGACTGTGTTGCTGTTTCTGTCTAGTTTGTCACCATTGTTTGATATTAGCTTGGCTAATGTTCTTAAGGCTGTTTTGGGACAATGAGGTTATCACTGTCTATCCTACCATACAGGATATGTGATAATTTGCTCTGTATTACTCAAAAATGAATCCTATGTGCCCCTACACTTGAGCTATGCCTCATGGGTTTGTTTGAGTGTTCCTTCTAGCCTAGTATACATTAAGCTGTTTTTTTCATTTATTGACATTGATCAGACATCTCTGATTGTTGAAAAATCACAGGCATTATGCCTATCCAGTTTATGTGTATTGCTAAGATGCTGCTGCTGAAAGTTGTCTGAAACTTGGAAGTGCAGAATATGACTTGTGCGTGGGTCTTTCTATAAACTAGGGTACCAGTGAGGATTTCCTACACTGGACAACTTGTTACAGCTGTTTCTCATGTCATTACATTACATTAAGATTTCAGGGGGAAACATAGCTATAGTCAATCAAATTCACCAGTTGATTTAAAACCTATGTTTAACCCTTTCTCATGGTTGGTGTCTTGACGGATTTGTCCAAAATCGTGTAATATAAAACATTACTTTTCTGTCCTAGCATTTATGACAGTGTAAGTTGTCGTTATAGCATATATCAGTTAAATTAGACACTGAACTTTAACACTGTAAGAATTCTGTCTCTAGAGTTTTTTTTGTATAGAGATCTCAGAAATTAAGTGTAACTACATTTCGTGTCTCCTTATGTGATGGGGTGAAAACAGTTTTCATGGGCACGCAAATCCCCCAAAATGTACATTACCAGTTAAAGGTTTGGACACACCTACTCATTTAATGTTTTTTCTTTATTTTTACTATATTCTACATTGTATAATAATAGTGAAGACATCCAAACTATGAAATAACACATATGGAATCATGTACAGTTGAAGTTGGAAGTTTACACACACCTTAGCCAAATACATTTAAACTCAGTTTTTCACAATTCCTGACATTTTATCCTAGTAAAAAATCCCTGTCTTAGGTAAGTTAGGATCACCACTTTATTTTAAGAATGTTAAATGTCAGAATAATAGATTTCAGTTTTTATTTCTTTCATCACATTCCCAGTGGGTCAGAAGTTTACATACACTCAATTAGTATTTGGTAGCATTGCCTTTCAATTGTTTAACTTGGGTCAAATGTTTCGAGTAGCTTTTCACAAGCTCCCACAATAGGTTGGGTGAATTATGGCCCATTCCTCCTGACAGAGCTGGTGTAACTGAGTCAGGTTTGTAGGCCTCCTTGCTCTCACACACTTTTTCACTTCTGCCCACAAATTTTCTATAGGATTGAGGTCGGCTGCCACCACCATGGTTCACGGTTGGAATGGTGTTTTTCAGCTTGCAAGCCTCCCCCTTTTTCCTCCAAATATAACGATGGTCATTATGGCCAAACAGTTATATTTTTGTTTCATCAGACCAGAGGACATTTCTCCAAAAAGTACGATCTTTGTCCCCATGTGCAGTTGCAAACCGTAGTCTGGGTTTTTTATGACGGTTTTGGAGCAGCGGCTTCTTCCTTGCTGAGCGGCCTTTCAGGTTATGTAAATATAGGACTCGTTTTACTGTGGATATAGACACTTTTGTACCTGTTACCTCCAGCATCTTCACAAAGTCTTTTGCTGTTGTTCTGGAATTGATTTGCACTTTTCGCACCAAAGTACGTTCATCTCTAGGAGACAGAACGCGTCTCCTTCCTGAGTGGTATAACGGCTGCCTGGTCCCATGGTGTTTGTACTTGCGTACTATTGTTCGTACAAGCGTTTGGAAATTGCTCCCAAGGATGAACCAGAATTGTGGAGGTCTGCAATTGTTTTTCTGAGGTCTTGGCTGATTTCTTTTGATTTTCCCATGATGTCAAGCAAAGAGGCACTGAGTTTGAAGGTAGGCCTTGAAATACATTCACAGGTACACCTCCAATTGACTCAAATGATATCAATTAGCCTATCAGAAGCTTCTAAAGCCATGACAATATTTTCTGGAATTTTCCAAGCTGTTTAAAGGCACAGTCAACTTAGTGTATGTAAACTTCTGACCCACTGGAATTGTTATACAGTGAATTATAAGTGAAATAATATGTCTGTAAGCAATGGTTGGAAAAATTACTTGTCATGTACAAAGTAGATGTCCTAACTGACTTGCCGAAACTATAGTTTGTTAACAGGAAATTTGTGGAGTGGTTGAAAAACAAGTTTTAATGACTCCAACCTAAGTGTATGTAAACTTACAACTTCAACTGTGCATACATACATACATACATACATACATGCATACATGCATACATGCATACATGCATACATACATACATACATACATACAGTGGGGAGAACAAGTATTTGATAAAGTTGACCAAATATTACGTTCTGCTTTTCTGATGTATCAAATACTTATGTCATGCAATAAAATGCAAATGAATTACTTAAAAATCATACAATGTGATTTTCTGGATTTTTGTTTTAGATTCTGTCTCTCACAGTTGAAGTGTACCTATGATAAAAATTACAGACCTCTACATGCTTTGTAAGTAGGAAAACCTGCAAAATCGGCAGTGTATCAAATACTTGTTCTCCCCACTGTACATACATACATACATACATACAGTGCCTTCAGAAACTATTCATACCCCTTTGACTTATTCCACATTTTGATGTTACAGCCTGAATTCAAAATGGATGAAAACATTTTATCTCACCCATCTCCACACAATACCCCATAATGACAAAGTGAAAACAGGTTTTTAGAAATGTTTGCAAATGTATTCCAAATGAAATATATCTTGTTTACATAAGTATTAACACCATTGAGTCAATACTTTGTAGAATCACCTTTGGCAGATATTGCAGCTGTGAGTCTTTCTGGGTAAGTCTCTAAGAGCTTTCCACATCTGGATTGGGCAACATTTTGCCCATTATTCTTGAAAAAATTATTCAAGTTCTGTCCAAATGATCCCATATTGATGTAACTTGTTAAATCCACTTCAATCAGTGTAGATTAAGGGGAGGGAACCGGTTAAAGAAGGATTTTTAAGCCTGGCGACAATTTAGACATGGATTGTGTATATGTGCCATTCAGAGGGTGACTGGGCAAGACAAAAGATCTCAGTGCCTTTGATCGGGGTATGGTAGTAGGTGGCAGGCGCACCGGTTTGAGTGTGCCAAGAACTGCAACATTGCTGGGTTTTTCACACTCCGTAGTTTCCCGTGTGTATCAAGAATAGTCCACCACCGAAAGGACATCCAGCCAACTTGAAAAAATCTGCGGGAAGCATTGGCGTCAACATGGGCCAGCATCCCTGTTAAACACTTTCAACACCTTATAGAGTTGAGGCTGTTCTGAGGGAAAAGGTATTTTTTTATCTCTTTTTTTTTTCTGTGTGAAAAACACAGAACTCTGCATTAACGAGACCCCTGGGGTGTGTCCGTTTGAAGGGACCAGTATCGAGAGCTATCCGGCTAGTAACAGTGACTAAGGTTCAGGGCAGGGCACTGGGCGGAGGCCGGCTAGTGGTGACTATTTAACACTCTGATGGCCAGGAGATAAACAGCTTCAATCAGTCTCTCGGTCCCAGCTTTGAAGCACCTTTACTGTCTCCCTCTTCTAGATGGTAGCGGGGTGACAGGGGGCCTTGATTATTTTATTTGCCTTCATGTGACACAGGGGACTGTTTAAGTTCTGGAGGGCAGGCAGTGTGCCCTTATGCATTTGGCTGACCCCACCACCCTCTTGAGAGCCCTGCGATTTGCGGAAGGTGCAATCGCCATACCAAGCGGTGATACAGCCAGACAGGATGCTCTCAATGGTGCATCTGTAGAAGTTTGATGGTCTTAGGGGCCAAGCCAAATTTCTTCAGTCTCCTGAATTTGAAGAGGCACTGTTGCGCCTTCTTCACCACACTGTCTGTGTGAAGGGACCATTTCAGGTCGTCAGTGATGTGCACGCTGAGGAACTTGAAGCTTTTGACCCTCTCCACTCCGGCCCCGTCAATCTCAATCTGCTGTGTGGCGCACCAGAACCCCCTGCTCCTCCTTTTCATTGGCTAGTTGGCAGTAGGAATGTCAGCTGCATATTAGGTAGCTTGTTCATGAGCCAGTGACTGTTAGTAGAATGGCTGGCTGCAAAATGCACTGTCCTGTCCGGTCCATGCCCTCCACAGCTGTGCCCATTACTGTATTACTGTGCTGTTCAAGGCTGTGAGAACACACACTACCCCCATTTCTCTTCCACTTCCCTTGCTATACCTCAACACACACGCACACACACACTCAGGTCTACTCACAGTCCGTGATTGAAAATTGGAACCAATGCCAGGTGCTCATTCTTCAAGTCCCCATCCATCCTGCCCCTTTTCTAACACAGAAAAGCACAGCTTTTCTCCAAACACACTGCCCCTCCCTTCCCCCAGCTCTCGCTGCCCCTCCCCCTCATCTCGGTTCTCCGGCTGTCTGTTCACTGGCAGCAGAAAGAGAGAGAGAGGTGTCCCTGGGTATGGAAAGGAAGCTGTGCAGTGCAGTGTGTAAAATACGCACACAGGCATAGTGTGTTGGTGAGGGAGACAACGCATACCCGTGTGTGTCACCGGTGTTCGACAGTAACAACGGATTTAGCAGCTGAAGAGAATCCCGTCCGCCTGTGTGTGAGAGTGGGTGTGTACGTGTGCATGCATGCACGCCAACCCGAATGGCCTGCCTGGGCAGCCAATTTCCTCACTGCCCTCCTCCTCTGATAATCTCTGCTGACACTGCACACAAAGGACTAAACGCTGGCCGCATCCTCCAGAAAGACCCTCTTCACTCTGCTTCTCTGCCTGTCTCGTTCCGATTACCCACAACCAGGCTGGCTACAGGGAGGATGCTGCTGCCGTAACCCTGTATGCCTGCTGCTACATCACCTCTTGTTACTGGGCTGCTACCTCCTTCTTTCACCTTCTCCTCTGCTGGTCCATTCTGCTGGTCCAGTCCCCCTCCACCACAGCGCTCTAGACCCAGGATCCTCCCCCCTCTCAATCTCTCACTGGAGGTGTTCCTAGACTGCTGGTAGAACCGTTGCATGGTCTCTTTCTCCTCACCATCTTGCGCTGATCTGAGGAGGCTGTCGCCGCTGCCTCCTCTCCTCCTCCCCTGTTTTTTGTCTCTCGCTGACTGTGCCGCACGCGTCTATTCCAACAGGTAAACCTGCGAACCGAGCCACAAATTTGTAGCCGTGACACAATATTTCACAAAATTGCCGCTAGTTTCAGTGCGATATGAGAATGATATTTGGAAATTCAGACAGTAATGTTGTGCCCTATCACACTTCTGGTAATGCAGTGCATGTGTTGCTTTTAATGTTGCTATATTTAATTGTTTCGGTTTGAAGGATCACTAAAATTAGAGGAGTGTCTTTTGAAAACATGGCTGTATCCTGGAAACGTTTGTGTATTTTTTTAAACTTTGAAATGGAGCATTTTATTAGAAATGGAGCAATATTATAGATTTTTTTTCTTTATTGATAAATAGGACAGGACTGTCTCTTTTCCAGTAGTGCACAATGAATGGTGGACAAGGGAAATATTTTAATATTCTATATTATTATTAATAATATTTTATTGTTTGAGATTGAGGTGGCAAATCTCGGAAAATTGTTTAGAAATTATGAGTTAGACAAATTTCTCACGTGAAAGGTATGCTATTTGATCATGTGCCCAGCTATGAGAATAATTTTACACATGTAATTTAATTACCTCAAAATGTGGATTGATCTAAGGGCCTACTCTAAATATTCAAAGCTATCATCAGTAGGCCTACTTCTGTAAGTTATCAGTGAAATGAATGCAGTTAGTGATACAGGACTACCATGGGGCTATTGCTACAACCCTTTGACAGACTTCTTTACCTTGTTTTTTTGTCACAGATAGTGAGTCCAGCATGTTCCGTTCCAAAAACCAAGAGCAAACTTCACCCCAAAGCAAATACTGTAGGATAGAAATGGCTTGAACATGTATATTCCTCTGATACCAGGATGACTGGTCCATAGTGCTAAGACAGTCACATTGACAAGGCAATGACACAGCACAAAGCTGCTCATGGTGTCCTGTGACTCTGGAATAGAGCTCTTTGAGATGTTCAGGAGTGGGATGAAGATCAGATGAAGATTTACAAACTAGTGGATATACTGACTCAATGTTGCATTATTTGGAGCTTTGATATAATACAGAAATATAATACTCAGTAGGGTTGGGTACTGTTCAGGCTTCTGTTCAGATATTGTGTTTATGATTGTTATGTGGTTTGTAATAATGGTTCAGAGGCTCTGGGATGCAAAAATTGCTTCTTTCTCAGTCACAGGGTGTCCAGTGAGGGTACATTGAGCTTTTGCCACATTCTGGCAATTTTCAATATGACTTAGGTCTAATTACACACCAAATTATATTTAAAAAAATAAATAAAAAAAGAATATATATATATATATATATATATATATATATATACACAGTGCCTTGCGAAAGTATTCGGCCCCCTTGAACTTTGCAACCTTTTGCCACATTTCAGGCTTCAAACATAAAGATGTTATATATATAACGAACACTGCTTTACTCCAGTTGGAATATACTGATTCAGTCAATAATTACCTTGTACAGCAAGTTACATCAAATCAAAACCAGGGAAGTCACGAGCCTGAAATGGAAAACGGCAAATTAAGTTGGTCCAGTGTTTTAGCCAGGGTGAGCTACGTGATGCAATCTTGCCAGATGGGTTGTTTATCCAGTATCCATATTAATTTTCAGAAAACCCTGCATCACCAGATGTTTCTGACATGCGTCAGTTCCATCAAGATTCCACCAAGTACCCAGCCTAATTCTAGCAATACACACAGCCTATATGGGGCGGCAGGGTAGCCTAGTGGTTAGAGCAAACTAGTAACCGAAAGGATGTAAGTTCGAATCCCTGAGCTGACAAGGTACAAATCTGTCGTTCTACCCCTGAACAGGTAGTTAACCCATTGTTCCTAGGCTGTCATTGAAAATAAGAATTTGTTCTTAACTGACTTGCCTAGTTAAATAAAGGTAAAATAAAAATATACTTCAAATGTGTGTATGTCTAGCCCTAGCATAGGCCTATATGATTAAATAAATAATTATCCAGATAAGAATGTAAAGATGTAGCTGGGCATCAGATGTTAGTGTGATAGAATATGATAACATGGCTGTGTGGGCACTCAATCCTGTGTGGGCACTTAAAATGTTGAAATTTAGTAAAGTCAATCAAATGTTCACAGTAAGGTGTTTTTCCGATATTTGTTGTTATAGACGGGCAAAGAATCAGAAAAATGTCATTTAGGTTTGGGTAACTTTGAATATTTCGCTATTGATAAATCTGTGTCAACTTGCATAGGCCTATATGATTAAATAAATAATAGTGCACCTTGCACCTTGCCTCATATATAATGCTTAGAATTGTGGGGAAGGGCCACTCTTTGAAATGAGTGATTTTCATTAGTAATGTTTGAGATTAATCCACCTATACAGGGTTGGAGACTTGGGTAGGTTATGTGTTTTGTGCACTGTTATCAGAAAATGCCGTTTAATTTACACTCTTATTATGCACCTAGAGAGTATTACCTTGGAGGTATGCTATTTCTGTCTCTGTCCGAGCGTCTGTGTGTACGTGTGTGTCTGTGTGTGTGTTGGTGACGTCAGCTTCACAAGGCCAACATCCTGGAGTCGCCTCTTCACGTTTGACTTTGAGACTGGTGTTTTGCGGGTACTATTTAATGAAGCTGCCAGTTGAGGACTTGTGAGACGTCTGTTTCTCAAACTATACACTAATGTACTTGTCCTCTTGCTCAGTTATGCACCGGGGCCTCTTACTCCTCTTTCTATTCTGGTTAGACACAGTTTGTGCTGTTCTGTGAAGGGAGTAGTACACAGCGTTGTACGAGATCTTCAGTTTCTTGGCAATTTATCGCATGGAATAGCCCTCATTTCTCAGAACAAGAATAGACTGATGAGTTTCAGAAGAAAGTTTTTTGTTTCTGGCCATTTTGAGCCTGTAATCAAACCCACAAATGCTGATGCTACAGATACTCAACTAGTCTAAAGAAGGACAGTTTTATTGCTTCTTTAATCAGAACAACAGTTTTCAGCTGTGCTAACATAATTGAAAAGGGTTTTCTAATGATCAATTAGACTTTTAAAGTGATACATTTGGATTAGCTAACACAACATGCCATTGGAACACAGGAGTGATGGTTGCTGATAATGGGCCTCTGTACGCCTATGTAGATATCCCATCAAAAATCTGCCATTTCCAGCTACCATAGTCATTTACAACATTAACAATGTCTACACTGTATTTCTGATCAATTTGATGTTATTTTAATGGACAAAAAATGTTGCTTTTCTTTCAAAAACAAGGAAATTTCTAAGTGACCTCAAATTTTGAACGGTAGTGTATATTTCTCATTACCGCAACACAATCTTTTCTGAATATTTGTTTTTGTCATAATAACTTGTGTATAGCCTACATGTTATTTTTATGTACACATATTTGGATAAAGAACAAAATACACACTTTCAGATTAAGTCAAATTTACTAAAGTATACATTTTATGTTTCCTAATGTGTCCTAAATATTGGTGCATTATGGTAATGATTGGCAGGTTTCTGAAATGAGAATGTATGTTTTGGTAGTTTGCCATTGAAAAACTGTACTGAGCTCTATTAGAGATTCATTAACCCAATACATCATCAAACTGTGTCATTTGTTAATCCCAAATGACTTGCATAATTCTAAAATCACTGATTTGAATGCAATTAACTAAATTATTATTTTAGATCAAGTACTGTAATTACTTGCATGTACTTTCAAAAGTTTGGAAACACCTACTCATTCAAGGGTTTTTCTTTAGTTGTACTATTTTCTACTTTGTAGAATAATAATAATAATAATAATAAGACATCAAACTATGAAATAACACATATGGAATAACATAGTAACCAAAAAACTGTAAAACCTCTCTGGGATATGTGGGACGCTAGCGTCCCACCTGGCCAGAAGCCAGTGAAAATGCAGTGCGCCAAATTCAAATAAATACTATAAAAATCTAACTTTCATGAAATCACACATGTAAGATACCAAATTAAAGCTACACTTGTTGTGAATCCAGCCAACATGTCAGATTTCAAAAAGGCTTTTCGGCGAAAGCAAACGATGCTATTATCTGAGGGTAGCACCTCCGTAAACAAAGAGAGAAAAGCATATTTCAACCCTGCAGGCGCGACACAAATGCAGAAATAAAAATATAATTCATGCCTTACCTTTGACAAGCTTATTTTGTTGGCATTCCAATATGTCCCATAAACATCACAAATGGTCCTTTTGTTCGATTAATTCCGTCGGTATATATCCACAATGTCAATTTATTTGGCGCGTTTGATCCAGAAAAACACCGGTTCCAAAATATCTCAAAAGTTACCTGTAAACTTTGCCAAAACATTTCAAACTACTTTTGTAATACAACTTTGGGTATTTTTTTTACGTAAATAATCAATAAAATTGAAGACGGGATGATCTGTGTTCAATACAAGAGGAAAACAAACTGTAGCTAGCTTTCTGGTCACGCGCCTCTATCTTAACAGTACACTTAAAGTGACCCTCGTTCTGAACAGTGCTACTTCATTACACAAAGGAAAAACCTCAACCAATTTCTAAAGGCTGTTGACATCCAGTGGAAGCGGTAGGAACTGCAAGAAGGTCCCTTAAAAATCTGGATTCCCAATGAAAAACCATTGAAAAGAGAGTGACCTCAAAAGAAAATCTGAATGGTTTGTCCTCGGGGTTTCGCCTGCTAAATAAGTTATGTTATACTCAGACATGATTCAAACAGTTTTAGAAACTTCAGAGTGTTTTCTATCCAAATCTACCAATAATATGTATATCTTATCTTCTGGGGATGAGTAGCAGGCAGTTGAATTTGGGCATGCATTTCATCCGGACCCCTCCTGTCACCAAGAAGTTAAAGTTAAAGTTTTTGATTCTTCAAAGTAGCCGCCCTTTGCCTTGCTGATAGTTTTGCCTACTCTTGGCGTTCTCTCAACCAGCTTCACCTGGAATGCTTTTCCAACAGTCTTGAAGGAGTTCGCACCAATGCTGAGAACTTGTTGGCTGCTTTACCTTCACTCTGTGGTCCAACTCATCCCAAACCATCTCAATTGGGTTGAGGTCGGGTGATGGTGGAGGCCAGGTCATCTAATGCAGCACACCGTCACTCTCCTTCTTGGTCAAATAGCCCTAGCACAGCCTGGAGGTGTGTTGTGTCATTATCCTGTTGAAAAACAAATGATAGTCCCACTAAGTGCAAACCAGATGGGATGGCGTAAATCATTTACTCTCCGACAGTGTCACCAGCAAAGCACCCCCACACAATCACACCACCTCCTCCATACTTCACGATGGGAATCACACGTGGAGATTGGGATGATCACCTACTCTGCGTCTCACAAAGACACAGCGGTTGGAACCAAAAATCTCAAATTTGGACAGATTTCCACCGGTCTAAGCAAGTCTCTTCTTCTCATTGGTGTCCTTTAGTAGTGGTTTCTTTGCAGCAATTCGACCATGAAGGCCTGATTCACGCACTCCCCTCTGAACAGTTG
The DNA here is from genome assembly GCF_013265735.2 of Oncorhynchus mykiss. NCBI lineage: Eukaryota > Metazoa > Chordata > Actinopteri > Salmoniformes > Salmonidae > Oncorhynchus > Oncorhynchus mykiss. Next base: position 52,056,952 of record NC_048580.1, on the reverse strand, counting down.
ATGTTGAGATGTGTCTATTACTTGAACTCTGAAGCATTTATTTGGGCTGCAATTTCTGAGGCTGGTAACTCTAATGAACTTATCCTCTGCAGCAGAGGTAACTCTGAGTCTTCCTTTCCTGTGGCGGTCCTCATGTGAGCCATTTTCATCATAGCGCGTGATGGTTTTTGCAACTCAAATCAAAGTTTGTTTGTCACGTGCGCCTAATACAACAGGTGTAGTAAACCTGACAGTGAAATGCTTGCTTACAGGCTCTAACCAATGGTGAAGTGTGTGTGTAGGTAAGTAAAGAAATAAAACAACAGTAAAAATACATTTGAAAAAAGAGTAACAAGGCTATATACAGACACCTGTTAGTCAGGCTTATTGAGGTAGTATGTACATGTCGGTATCGTTAAAGTGACTATGCATATATGATGAACAGAGAGTAGCAGAAGTGTAAAAAGAGGGGTTGGCAGGTGGTGGGACACAATGCAGATAGCCCGGTTAGCCAATGTGCGGGAGCACTGGTTGGTCGGGCCAATTTAGGTAGTATGTACATGAATATATAGTTAAAGTGACTATGCATATAAGATAAACAGAGAGTAGCAGCAGTGTAAAAGAGGGGTTGGGGGGGGCACACAATGCAAATAGTCCGGGTAACCATTTGGTTACCTGTTCAGGAGTCTTATGGCTTGGGGGTAAAAACTGTTGAGAAGCCTTTTTTGTCCTAGACTTGGCACTCCGGTACCGCTTGCCATGCGGTAGTAGAGAGAACAGTCTGTGGCTGGGGTCTTTGACAATTTTTAGGGCCTTCCTCTGACACTGCCTGGTGTAGAGGTCCTGGATGGCAGGCAGCTTTGCCCCAGTGATGTACTGGGCCGTACGCACTATCATCTGAAGTGCCTTGTGGTCGGAGGCCGAGCAATTGCCGTGCCCGGCAGTGATTCAACCAGTCAGGATGCTCTCGATGTTGCAGCTGTAGAACCTATTGAGGATCTTAGGACCCATGCCAAATCTTTTTAGTTTCCTGAGGGGGAATAGGCTTTGTCGTGCCCTTTTCACGACTGTCTTGGTGTGTTTTGACCAATCTAGTTTGTTGATGTGGACACCAAGGAATTTGAAGCTCTCAACCTGCTTTACTACTGCCCCGTCGATGAGAATGGGGATGTGCATCTCCTTAGTCTTGGTTATGTTGAGGGATAGGTTGTTATTCTGGCACCACCCGGCCAGGTCTCTGACCTCCTCCCTATAGGCTGTCTCGTCGTTGTCGTACAACTGCACTTGAAGAAATGTTCAAAGTTCTTCAAATTTTCCGGTTTGACTGACCTTCATGTCTTAGTAATGTCTCAGGTCCACGATGTTTCCTCTGACACATTGGTGCGGCTGGCTTCCGGGTTGGTTGCGCTCTGTGTTAAGAAGCAGTGCGGCTTGTTTGGGTTGTGTTTCGGAGGACGCATGGCTTTCGACCTTCGTCTTTCCCGAGCCCGTACGGGAGTTGTAGCGATGAGACAAGATAGTATTTACTAATAATTGGATACCAAGAAATTGGGGAGAAAAGGGGATAAAAAAATAATAAGATCCTCATTCTGAAGGCATATAAGTGAAGTAATTAAATTAACTCTCTACTCCTCTAGATGATGCATCATAACAATATTTAGAAATAAAATATTGGAGTTTTTACAGCAACTTCAAAAAGTGTTGCGGTAATGAAAAATACAGATGCAGTGTTTTTACGTAATAAATATTATAGTTTAATGACTTCAAGTATTGTAACATTGGTATGATTTATGGACAAACTACAGCAACATATTTTGTATTATTCAAATCATTTAGATTTTTCGAAAGTCAAATTTTATAAGTGACCCAAGAATTTAAACTGCGCATTTCGGTAATGACAATTTTGGGGTGAAATGTACAAAATTCTAGGGAAATGTTGATTTAAAAATAGAACTAAGCATCTTAGTCTTCAGAATGATAGTTGATTGTGGCAGATGCATCATGGTTTTCTAACGATTTGTTACTGCCATGGATGAAACTGGTTTCATGTGACTCACCCAACCACAGGCCCCTGTATGGCCCACAAAATAATATGGACCTCTGCTGTGTTGGTGATGTTGGGTTTTGGCTTGCTTGCGCTCTTGCTTGCTTACAGTAATTATAGGAGGATACAATTTGGTGGCTGAGAATCCTTTTGAATAACCTGGTTGTCCTTTATGGCTGCCCTACTCCTTTTCATGTTGATTTATTGATTAGGTTCTAAACGTGGTCCACCCAGAAGTCTGCTGTACACCTTTGTGGGAAGATCCGTTTAGCATGCCACAAATGTAACCCATTGATTGTGAATATCGATTCCCAGTTTTTCTTCTTTGGTCCGATGTCAGCCAACTAGCCACTGTATCCTACTGGGTTGAGCTAAGCTCCCACTGTGGAACAGTGTTCTTCTAAAGCCAGGATAAGGGCTTGTTGTGTAGGTAGTCACCCCCAGATTCATCCATGCTGGGAGTGTACTTGGCACAGTCATTCCTAATCCAATTTGAATTCTGATATAGATATCAGTATGCTCTGGCAAGATGGTGAAATCCCTGCCTGATCAAGAGGCACAAGCATGGAGGGAGATTGGTAGGCAAATGTCTCCTTTCCCTAATCTCCATAGATCTCTCCATCCAAAGGGTGCATCTCAGTCATTTCAATTATCCCAACCTTTTCTGTTCCAGGGACCAACAAATCACTGTCAATCTCTTTAGGACAACCAGTCAAATTTATCAGTGAATATACTGTAACAGATTAAAGGTTTTAATATTGTTATAAACTATTTGCATTGTGAAAAGTAATGTACATTTGCTTATAATTCCATTAGCCTAATACTCCCATGTCTCAACTGTGAGGCCTATTCTTTTTGGGAGAAACATATGTTAAAAACATTCGGACCACCTGCAGTAGAAAACAACTGGCCTAGACAATCTCTTTATCCTAGTTTATTTTCCTGTATCAAGGGTGATCTGAAAGAACTGCTAGGATTTCTAATGTATTGTTTTCATCTCACCGGTAGATCAGAGCAAATGGAGAAGAGGAACCAAGGATAGGAAGCTACTTTAGACTATCGATACTCACCCGGAGGCTCCCCTTAAACACAGTGTCAGATGACTGGCCAGAGTTATTAATCCAGTGAAGGCAGGTTAAACTGTGATTTTAGGGCTGGAGAAAGAGAGTATGAGCAGCCTGCTTGTTCTCTCTCTGATTCCCCCCCCCCACTGCGTATGTTTTCACGCTTAAGCAGATACCTTTAACACACAAATGACACAGTAATCTCTGTAAACATACAAATATAATCTCAAAAGTAGTATAATAATTTTGTTCGGCCTATTGCTGCTGGATTAAGATGGATTTAGGCCTACACTAAACCAAGTATCTGAATACTTATCATGGGATTAAGACTAAATTAGGCACCAACAAAAAATGCATTTGGTCTACATTGTCAGTTGTATCAACCAGGGTGAATAAATGTTGTTTGTAAGCATAAAGCTTCATAGGTAGTGTTGTATGCATGGGTAGATAATAGTTGCAGGTTCTGTCTGTTATTGGAAGCTGTGAGTGTTAAATAGTCTTTCCAGTGAGAAGTGACAATTAAAGGGAGAGCTGTGAAAAGTTCAGAACTTCTGTAGATTAGGCTACATGCTTGGTTTTAACAAGGGAAAATGTCAAATTTGAGTGTGTTTCACTTTACGATCCATTTGTGACAGGTTTTTATTGGATTCGTCTCTGCTTTTTTCTTGTCCTCACACAAAATGCACAAACAAAATTCTGTAGGCCGTTACGTAAAGGCTGCAAGCCCACAGTAGGCAGCCCAGGCAGGCAGATGAGGAGGATGCAGAGAGACAGGCTGATCTAGTGTGCTCCACATCTACAGGCGGCTGGACTGCCTGCCTCTATCTATGCAGTAGCTCCCCCTCGATTCCCCTGTGTACGGTAGACACAGACCGAAGCAGCATCCAGGAATGCCATCACCAACATGATCAACGTAAATCAACCAAAGCCAAGCATTTGTTGGCCGAGGGACAATCGAGGTAGGCCTCCCCTGCCTCAACAACGGTAGGGTAATTGTCTGTGGTTAACTCAGCAGTTTAAAAAAGGTGACTGTGCTTTTTAGCCTCTTGTTGTGGCTGTGTAGACAGACAGTGTTTCAACAACCGGTTAACTGAGACATTCCTCCTAGTGGTTAAGAGCATTGAGCCAGTAACCAAAAGGTCACTGGTTTGAATCTCCAAGCCGGCAAGGTGGAAAAATCTGCCGTTCTGTCCTTTAGCAAGGCAGTTAACCCCCAACAACAACTGCTCCCCAAGTGCTGATGACGTCGATTAAGGCAGCCCCCCAGACCTCTCTAATTCAGAGGGGTTGAGTTAAAAGCGGAAGACACATTTTGGTTGAATCCATTCCGTTATGAATGGATTCAACTGACTACACTACATGACCAAAAGTATGTGGACGTGCTCGTCGAACATCTCTTTCCAAAATCATGGGCATTAATATAGACTTGATCCTCCCTTTGCTGCTATAACAGCCTCCACTCTTCTGGGAAGCCTTTCCACTAGATGTTGGAACATTGCTGTGGGGACTTGCTTCCATTCAGCCACAAGAGCATTAGTGAGGCCGGGCACTGATGTTGTGCGATTAGGCCTGTCTCTCAGTCGGCGTTCCAATTCATCCCAAAGATGTTCGAAGGGTTTAAGGTCAGGGCTCTGTGCAGCCCAGTAGAGTTCTTCCACACCAATCTCAATTGGTTTCTGTATGGACCTCACTTTGTGCACGGGGGCATTGTCAGGCGGAAAGGGCCTTGCCCAAACTGTTGCCACAAAGTTGGAAGCACAGAATCGTCTAGAATGTCATTGTATTCTGTAGCGTTAAGATTCCCCTTCACTGGAACTAAGGGGCCTAGCCCGAACCATGAAAAACACCCCCAGACCACTATTCCTCCTCCACCAAACTTTACAGTTGGCACTATGCATTCGGGCAGGTAGTGTTCCCCTGGCACCCGCCAAACCTAGATTCGTCCATCGGACTGCCAGATGGTAAACCGTGATTCATCACTCCAGGGAACACGTTTCCACTGCTCCGGAGTCCAATGGCGGTGAGCTTTACACCACTCCAGCTGACGCTTGGCATTGCGTGTGGTGATCTTAGGCTTGTATGCGCCTGCTCGGCCATGGAAACCCATTTCATTAAGCTCCCGACGAACAGTTCTTGTGCTGACGTTGCTTCCAGAGGCAGTTTAGAACTCGGTAGTGAGTGTTGCAACTGAGGACAGGCGTTTTTTACGCGCTTCAGCACTCTGTGGTCCCCTACTGTGAGCTTGTGTGGCGTACCACTTCGTGGATGATCTGTTGTTGCTCCTTGATGTTGCCACTTCACAATAACAGCACTTACAGTTAACTGGGGAAGCTCTAGCAGGGCAGAAATTTGATGAACTGACTTGTTGGAAAGGTGGCATTCTATGACGGTGCCACTTTGAAAGTCACTGAGCTCTTCAGTAAGTTCATTCTACTGACAATGTTTGTCTATGTAGATTGCATGGCTGTGTACTCGATTTTATACACCTATCAGCAAATCCACAAATTTGAAGGGGTGTCCACGTTATTTTGTATATATAGTTTAGACATCCCCTTCCCCTATGCTAAAGTAGGCCATATATGCAGCCTGACTGGCTGGCTGTCTGACTGGTGGGCTGTCTGATTGGCATACCTCTCTTATTTGTGAAAGTTCCTGCCATTCTGCCAACTCAGTCCTCCACATGAATAAGCACTTCCTTCCTGCGTTTGTTGGGTTTCAAGTGGCTGCTGGGCACTAATGCTACATGCCATAGTGTCATGATGAGGGCATGACTGTGTGGCTGCTGTGTCATGTCAGGGGTACAGAGGAAAGCAGTGAGCGTGTTAGGGGAGTCTAATGTCCAGCTGCTCCTCTATGAGTCAGCCCATGTCACACAGCATGGGGCTCAGTGAATGTTGAAGAAGGAACAGGATAAAATCACAGGGCTTCAGTACATGGGTTAATGAGACAAAATGCATGCTGCTGCAGTGTCACTGACAGTATCTCTGGGAGTGGTGTAAAGCTCTCTGATTATTGAGACCATAGAGATCCTGGCTATGTCATAAACTGTCAACGTCCCAGAATGTGGTGAAAATAGCAGCCATATTGGTCAGGGAGAAATCCAAACGAATTTAATTGGAATGAATGCAGGAGAGGCATAATCCTGATTTTATTTACGCAGGAAAATTTAAGCAAGGCATGTGATCTATCAGAAAATGTGTAATAGAATTATTGTTACCCAATAATATTGTCATATAATTATAAATATGGTTTATATGGGTTTTAAACAAATGTTCTGTGATATATACAGTGGCAAGAAAAAGTATGTAAACCCTTTGGAATTACCTGGATTTCTGCATAAATTTGTCATAAAATTTGATCTTAGTGGGGGAGCAATATGTGTTGGACTGCAGAGTGAAGGAAAAGCAGCCAACAAGTGCTCAGCATATGTGGGAACTCCCTCAAGACGGACGGTTGGAAAAGCATTCCAGGTGAAGCTGGTTGAGAGAATGCCAAGAGTGTGCAAAGCTGTCTACTTTGAAGAATCTCATATCAAATATATTTTGATTTGTTTAACACATTTTTGGTTACTACATGATTCCATTTGTGTTATTTCATAGTTTAGATGTCTTCACTACTATTTATACAATGTAGAAAATAGTCAAAATAAAGAAAAACCCTTGAATGACTAGGTGTGCCCAAACCTTTGACTGGTACTGTGTATATATAGCCTCTAAAATATATGTAAAAAGACCATACATTTCAACATTTTTGTTTTCTTGAAAAGCTAGTATATGATACAATATCAGTACTTGTTGCATTTACAACTTGTCAAAGTCCAATCAACTGATTTCAGCCAATAAATGGCTGTGGATTGACTGCATTGTTTGAATGTAGTGTTAGCACATTGGCAGTTAATTAGAAAAAAATGATGGAATCATAACTCTAAAACTGTCTGGCTAGCTAACTAGCTAACAGAGTGCAGATTAAAGGTGCGTTTCGTGAATTCACTCGGCCATCTACTCCAATTTCAGAGCGCTCTCATCTGAGTGTGCCAGAGCACAGAATAACTAATGAATTTATGAACGTTCAACACCTGTTGAATATGGCCAGTGTCGGTAAACGTCAGCAAAAAAATATCATTAAATTGTTGCCAGCAGCACAGGATAACATGAAAACAGCCTAACCAGCTCTGCAAGGGTGAGTAAAATGGTCAGTGAGTTGTTTTTTCATTTGTGTCTGGAAGTAGCTAGCCAACGTTAACCAGTTAGCTCAGGTGCTGGACTGCCGTTGTGAGGTCAGAATGCTTGGATCAACCTTACTCCTCCGAGAGCGTCCAGTGTGCGCTCTGAATGTTCCGAGAACGAAACGCTCTGAATTTAAAAACAGACAATCTGACAATGCTCTGAATTTACGAATACCCAGAGCGCACTCTGAGAGCAATCTGGCACTCCAAAATGAACTTACTAACACAACCATATTCTTAATTCATTATTTTTCACTATCTTATCAATAGAAATAGACAGGAATTCAAGTCAATGATGGCATAATGGATGGCCTCCTGAGTGGCGCAGCGGTCTGAGGCACTGCATCAGTACAGACCCGGGAGACCCATGAGGTGGCGCACAATTGGCCCAGCGTCGTCCGGGTTAGGGGAGGGTTTGGCCGGCCGAGATGTCCTTGTCCCATTGCGCTTTAGCGACTTCTTGTGGCGGGCACGGTAGCAGTGCGGGGTCATTTTTCAGAGGATGCATGGCTCTCGACCTTCGCCTCTCACGAGTCCGTACGGGAGTTGCAGCGATGGGACAAGATTGTAACTACCAATTGGATATCATGAAATTGGGGAGGAAAAAGGGGTAAAAACTACCAACAAAAAAAAGATGGTATAATGGGTGGACTGGAGGTCGTTGCTAGTGTACCCGTAGACAACAACATCTAGGTTAAAGATTACAAGGTTAAGACAACGTGTTTATAATTTCCCATAACTCTTTGCAATTCATGGGACCAGCGGCGCTAATAGTTATCAATGGCACTGGTCCCATTAATTTGTTTATTTAGAACGCTTTTCCATGGAATTATTACATTGTCTTAACCTTTTGGTTTTTTTTTACCTAGAAGAAAAGTCAGATGTAAAAGCAGGAAGTGTACCCATCAATCTGGAATGTGATTTGTTGAATCAACTCAACTGACATTACAAAAAAATTACATTCCATTGCATAATTTGAATGAACATTCAACATTACCATGGAAATGATTGCATCACAATACCAGGCGAGTGTACCCATGAGTTTACCAGTCAAATTGCCAGGGTTAGAGGTTCCAAGCCCATTCTATTTCTATGATCTTATCACAGCACTGGCAAACCATGGTTTACCAATTCCCTGACAAACATGGCTGACATTTATCCCATCATAAGACGGTCCATGTCCATTCTAGTGTTCTAATTCCTAATTCTATGATTGAGACCATTGTTTTAGGGCTTAGGCTGACTTCGTTTTAAAAAATGGTCAAGATCATGAAATTGTTTACCAATGAAGAAGTGCCAGTGAATGGCCAATCTGAGCTAGCCTGTTTACAGAAAAAGATGCTTGGCTGCAATAACTATTTGTCACAAAATGAAAACTCAAATGCCGGTTTTCATTCACATCTCTGCTCGTAGACAGCGCCCCAATTGATTAGATATCTTTTTCTTTCTCTCTCCTTCTCCCGTCAGTCACCCCTGATCTGGTCCCGGAGCCCCTGGTGCTACCCGTGGTGCCCTCCCTGCCCTCTGTGCGGGTCCGTCCTGCCCTTCACAGGCCCCGGAGGCGCAACAACAGCAGCAGCGGAAGCGACCCCACCAGGCCGTGGCCCTCGGGCCCGGCTGGCCCGAGACGCAGCATGGAGGTGGGCATGCGCGTGGTGCGCGGTCTGGACTGGAAGTGGGGGAACCAGGATGACAGTGAGGGTCACTTGGGCACAGTGGTGGAGATCGGGCGGCAAGGCAGCACCACCACGCCCGATAAGACGGTGGTGGTACAGTGGGACAGCGGCACGCGCACCAACTACCGCACAGGATACCAAGGCTCCTACGACCTGCTGCTCTACGACAATGCCCAGATCGGTGAGCATAGCACCCCACCTCAGCTGTTTACACACATATAGACAATGTACTTACAGTGAATTCATAAAGTTTTCAGACCCCTTCACATTTTGTTACATTACAGCCTTACTCTAAAAATTATGAAATTGTTTACCTCATCAATCTACACACAATATCCCATATTGACAAAGTGAAAATGGGTCAGACGGTTGGATGTATGTATTAAAAATAAAAAACAAATAAGTGTTTGCTATACGCTTTGCTATAAGAATCGAAATTGAGCTCAGGTGCATCCTGTTTCCATTGATCATCCTTGATTGGAGTCCACCTGTGGTAAATTCAATTGATTGGACATGATTTGGAAAGGCACACACCTGTCTATATAAGTTCCCACAGTTGACAGTGAATGTCAGAGCAAAAACCATGCTATGAAGTCAAAGGAATTGTCTGTAGAGCTCCGAGACAGGATTGTGTCGAGGTACAGATCTGGGGAAGGGTACCAAAAAATGTCTGCAGCATTGAAGGTCCCCAAGAACAGAGTGGCCTCCATTCTTAAATGGGAGAAGTTTGGAACCACCAAGACTCTTTCTAGAGCTGGCCGCCCGGCCAATTTGAGCAATCGGTGGAGAAGGGCCTTGGTCATGGAGGTATGCCAATCAGGAGTTTGCCAAAAGGCACCTAAAAGGCTCTGACCATGAGAAACAAGATTCTCTGGTCTGATGAAACTAACATTGAACTCTTTGGCCTGAATGCCAAGCGTCATGTCTGGAGGAAACCTGGCACCATCCCTACGGTGAAGCATGGTGGTGGCAGCATTGTGCTGTGGGGATGTTTTTCAGCGGCAGGAACTGGGAGACTAGTCAGGATTGAGGGAAAGATTAGCTAAGCAAAGTACAGAGAGATCATTGATGAAAGCCTGCTCCAGAGCGCTCAGGACCTCGGACTGGGGCGAAGCTTCACCTTTCAACAGGACAACGACCCTAAGCAAACAGCCAAGACAATGCAGGTGTGGCTTTGGGACAAGTCTCTGAATGTCTTTGAGGGGCCCAGCCAGAGCCTGGACTTGAACCCGATGGAACACCTGAAAATAGCTGTGCAGCAGCACTCCCCATCCAACCTGACAGAGCTTGAGAGGATCTGCAGAAAAGATTGGGAGAAACTCCCCAAATACAGGTGTGTCAAGCTTGTAGCGTTATACCCTAGAAGACTTGAGGCTGTAATCGCTGCCAAAGGTGCTTCAACAAAGTACTGAGTAAAGGGCCTGAATACTTATGTAAATGTGATATTTCTGTTTTTTTAATCTATTTTTTATACATTTGCAGAAATGTCTAAAAACCTGTTTTTGCTCTGTCATTATGGGGTATTGTGTGAAGATTGATGAGGGGGGAAAATGGTATAATACATTTTAAAATAAGGCTGTAACATCGCAAAATGTGGAAAAGTCAAGGGGTCTGAATGCTTTCTGAATGCGGTGTATATACTGTACAGTGCCTTCAGAAAGTATTCCCACCCCTTGACTTTTTCCTCATTTTGCTGTGTTACAGCCTGCATTTAAAATGGATTAAATTGCATTTTTTTGTGTCACTGGCCTACACACTCCATAATGTCAAAGTGGATTTATGTTTTGTGAAATTTTTACAAATTAATAAAAAATGAAAAGCTGGAATGTCTTGCGTTAATAATTATTCAACCTCTTTGTTATGGCAAGCTTAGATAAGTTCAGGAGTAAAAATGTGCTTAACAAGTCACATAATAAGTTGCATGGACTCACAAAGAAGGGCATCTACTGGTAGATGGGTAAAAATACACTGAGCAAAAATATATACGCAACTTGCAAGAATTTCAAAGACTGTACGGAGTTAATGTTCATATAAGGAAATCTGTCAATTGAAATAAATTCATTAGGCCTAATTTATTGATTTCACATGACTGGGAATACAGATGCATCCCTTGGTCACAGATAACTTTTTTTTTAAGGTTGGGGCATGGATAAAAAAAACAGTCCGTTTCTGGTCTGACCACCATTTGCCTCATGCAGCGCGACATCTCCTTTGCATAGAGTTGATCTGTTGATTATGGCCTGTGGAATGTTGTCCCACTCCTCTTCAATGGTTGTGTGAATTTGCTGGATATTGGTGTGAACTGGAACATGCTGTCTTATACATCGATCCAGAGCATCCCGAACATGCTCAATGGGTGACATGTCTGGTGAGTATGCAGGCCATGGAAAAACTGGGACATTTTCACCTTCCAGAAATTGTGTACAGATCCTTGCTCCATGGGGCCGTGCATTATCATGCTGAAATATAAGGTGATGGAAGCAGATGAATAGCACGACAATGGGCCACAGGATCTCGTCAAGGTATCCCTGTGCACTCAAATTGCCATTGATAAAATGCCATTTTGTTCATTGTCCGTAGCTTATGCATGTCCATATCATAAACCCACCGCCACCATGGGGCACTCTGTTCACATCATTGACGTCAGCAAACCACTCACCCACACGACGCCATCTGCCCGGTACAGTTGAACCTAGGATTCATCCATGAAGAGCACACTTCTCCAGCGTGCCAGTGTCCATCGAAGGTGAGCATTTGCTCACTGAAGTCAGTTATGATGCCAAACTGCAGTCAGGTCAAGACCCTGGTGAGGCGATGAGCATGCAGATGAACTTTCCTGAGAGGGTTTTTGACAGTTTGTGCAGAAATTCATAGATTGTGCAAACCCACAGTTTCATCAGCTGTCCAGGTGGCTGGTCTCAGACGATCCCGCAGGTGAAGAAGCCGGATGTGGAGGTCCTGGGCTGGCGTGATTACACGTGGTCTGCGGTTCTGAGGCCGGTTGGACGTACTGACAAATTCTCCAAAACCTGTGTAATGATCATGCTGTTTAATCAGCTTCTTGATATGCCACACCTGTCCCGTGGCTGGATTATCTTGGCAAAGGAGAAATGCTTACTAACGGGTATAAACACATTTGTGTACAATATTTGAGAGAAATACGCTTTTTGTGTGTATGGAACATTTCTTGAATATTTTTTTTCAGCTCATGAAACATGGGACCAACACCTTTACATGTTGCTTTGGCTTTTTTTATGGTGGTTTTGGAGCAGGGGCTTCTTCCTTGGTTTTGGAGCAGTTCCTTGGTTTTGGAGCGGTTTTGGAGCAGTGGCTTCCGGCCTTTAATTTTGTCGATATAGGACTTGTTTTACTGTGGATATAGATACTTTTGTACTTGTTTCCTCCAGCATTCTTCACAAGGTCCTTTGCTGTTGTTCTGGGATTGATTTGCACATTTCGCACCAAAATACGTTCATCTCTAGGAGACAGAACGCGTCTCCTTCCTGAGCGGTATGACGGCTCCGTGGTCCCATGGTGTTTATACTTGCGTACTACTGTTTGTACAGTTGAACGTGGTACCTTCAGTCGTTTGGAAATTGTTCCCAAGAATGAACCAGACTTGTGGAGGTCTGCAATTTTTGTTCTGAGGTCTTGGTTGATTTCTTTTGATTTTCCCATGATGTCAAGAAAATAGGCACTGAATTTGAAGGTAGGTCTTGAAATACATCCACAGGTATTCCTCCAATTGACTCAAATTATGTCAATTAGCCTATCAGAAGCTTCTTAAAGCCATGACATAATTTTCTGGGATTTTCCAAGCTGATTAAAGGCACAGTCAACTTAGTGTATGTAAACTTTTGACCCACTGGAATTGTGATACAGTGAATGACAATTGAAATAATCTGTCTGTAAACAATTGCTGGAAAAATTACTTGTGTCGTGCACAAAGTAGATGTCCTAACCAACTTGCCAAAACTATAGTTTGTTTACAAGAAATTTGTGGAGTGGTTGAAAAACACGTTTTAATGACTCCAGTGTATGTAAACTTCCGACTTCAACTGTGTGTGTATAAATATTTGCTGCGAAGAGATATCGCTTTTGGTCGCAGGTTCAGGAATGGCTGAAGAATTGCAACATTTACCTGGAGCTAACTCTGTAAATCGCACTGCTGGGTGATTTTAAAAGTTTATAGTCAATCGATCAATAATATAATACTTTTAGAAAAAAAAAATCTTTAATTTACAATCTGTAGAAACTATGAGAATAGAAAGGTTCAGAACTTGTGTGAAACATCATAGCAGATTAGAAAAATATATTGCAAATGGAAATCAAAACTGGATGGTGTTAAGAGATAGATGGGAAGGGTTGAGTGGAGCTGAAGGGGGAGACTAAAAACAACAAGATAACTAATGTAAAATATACTGGTCCGTAAAATGTTTATAGGTTCAGAACTTTTGTGAAACAGCCCAGTTAAAAATATATTGCAAATAGAAATCAAATCTGGATGGTCTTCAGCGATAGATGGGAGGGGTTGAGGGTAGCTGACAGAGGGGATCAAAATGAAAAAAAAAGTGAACTATTGTCAAATACATTGTGTCCGTAAAATGTATATAGTATGACTAAGCTGGAAGTAGAAGCCTAAGTGTTGTTGTCCATTGGTTTACTCCAATTAGGGGAGGGGTGGTAGGAATAGGGGAACACATATAAAAACAGAAAACAGGATGCACCTGAGCTCAATTTGGAGTATCATAGAAAATGTCTGAATACTTACGTAAATAGGGTATTTCAGTTTTTTTATGAATGTGCAAAAATGTCTAAACCTTTCTCTTTGTCATTATGGGGTATTGTATGTAGATTGATGAATGAAAAAAAACCGAATGTAATAATTTTTAGAATAAGGCTGTAACGTAACAAAATGTGGAAAAGGGGAAGGGGTCTGAATTCTTTCCAAATGCACTGTATCTAATGTATTGTTTGTATATCATTTGTTATTTTTAGGTATTGGTCTCATCTTTGTGACTCAAGCAAGGTTCCTCAAGCTCATGTTTACTCAGCATCGCAGAGCAAAGGGCATCTCTCTCCATCTCCGTTTCTCTCGACTCAAGCAGGAAACAGGCAATACAGCCCTGTTTTAGAATCGGCTGTATTAGAATTGAATGCCAAGTGCTAATGCAGGATTCATCTGCATTTTCCCCATTAAAACAGAATTGTTCTGCCTCAGAAGTCAATAAGGCTTCAATTAATGTAGCGAAAGCAGAGGAGGAGAGTGAGAAGGGGAAGGAAGATTTGCATCTCTCGTCATCTCTGTCATCAGTTAACTCTTCTCATTTGCTGTACTGTGAACTAATTCTGAACTGGCTTGTCTTAACCTCCTTCAACCTCGCTCTGACTTTCTCACTCTCTCTCCCCTTTTCTCTGTCGCAGGTGTGCGCCACTCCAACATCATCTGTGACAGCTGCAAGAAGCATGGCATCATGGGGATGCGCTGGAAGTGCAAGGTGTGCTTTGACTACGACTTGTGCACGCAGTGCTACATGAACAACAAACACGACCTGGGCCACGCATTTGAGCGCTATGAGACAGCCCATTCCCAACCGTGAGTACCATACCTCCCCCCCAAACTCTCCATTCCTTCAAAACCCTGTCTCCAGATTCACTTGGGTTGATTTCTGTTCAAATTCGCTTCAAAATATAGTGTGTGATTTGCTGAATTTGATTACAATTTGTTTTACTTTTCAAATAATAACTTGTGCCAGATTAACTTGAGAGGAACCGTTCTAATTGTCCCTGTGTCCCTGACTCCCCATTGTCTCCTCTGCCTGCCTTCTCTAATTAACTGATCATGCCAGAGATTTGCCAATCTTTGGATGATATATTGGCATGGCTGTTGTTAGGCCCGAGACGATGTCGAGGGCAGGAAGACCGTGCCAATATGTCCTCCAAACAATGGCTTTGAGGGCATTATCACTTTTATACAAGTACGTGAATTACCTCTCTCCTCATCCAGTCTTCTGTATCAGTTCACAGTAAAGCTCCCAGCCCCTACAGGCACTGTCTGAATGTCAGCTGGGTGGACAGTTCCCTTTATAATATTGGGTGATACTCATGGCACACTGAATTTAAAATGGGGCACAGAATTCTTCTACTAGTCCACCAGTGAAGAGCCAGCTCAAACCTCTGTATTCCTTTGTGTGCTCGCTGGTGAATGTGTTTCTGGGCTTTTTGAAGCTTGAGACTGAATTTCTCAAGAATTCTCCATTCATGTAGTATAATACACTTAGTATTACACAGACACGGTCTGATCATCTGGCCAGGAGCTAAAACTCAAAATGGGAGAACAACACTTAAGCAAATATGTTCAGTGATGCCATGCAGAATACTGTAATACAGTAATTCCTTATGTGGAACCGATTCCCTCTTATCTGTGATCGGCACACATTTCATCACATAATTAGTTCCCTCAAATGAGTGAAGCCTTTTGGAGATCATAGACATTGCGAAAGATATTAGGTGAAGATAGAGGTACTGTGTCAGAGAACAAGCTTACCAACCCTTCAATGGCTGTATGCCCCTGCTGCTTAGGTTTAGGGCTATTCAATTCAAACTGGTTGTCCTGTTCTTAGAGTTAGAGTAGCCTGAACTACTGAAAAGCCTGTAAGAATTAGTATTCATCTTGAAATTCAAACAAACCCCATAAGCAGTTTGGATAGTAGGACAAATGTAAACCGGGTTTCTCTCATAACGAGAGAATAGATCAAATGAATTTGACACTGTTGGCCAGCTCTCATATTCTGTACCAGGGTTCAGTACTGCAACTAAAACAGTCGCATTTGCAACTGTTTGACTTGGCAGTGCAACACACATTTTTATTTGGTCGCAAGGGTGCCAGTAAACATTTTTTTTACCTCGTCATGTTCGTTTTAGGATCACAATTTGCTCTCTTTATCATGTTTTATTCAAACAGTTATGTGAAATTGACCAAAAATTAACCCAACTGTATGAAGCATCAGAGATCGACTTACAGGGGAGGTCGATCATCCCCATCAGTGGGCCACTTGGGCCAGTGAAAGAAATATTGCAATAATGCTATTTTTAACCTAGGCTATATAATTGAGCAACTCAATGAAGAACTACAGCAGTAGGAAAGATGTTCCAAGTTATGAGGCAAGAATGGGTGTGCAAACCAGGTATTTAAAAAGTTATAAGTCTTGGTTGAATATTTGCGATGTACAATTCAGTCATCATGGAATGGTGTACCTTCAAAATCATACATTTCCTCTTGGCTATTTGGTCTTTTGAAAAGTCATTTGAAGTTGTGGTAGCTGATTTAGAAGTTCTACTGCTCCAATATAATTATTCCATGATTTCATTTCTGATCCGTTTTAATGAGAGATGAAGGCACTTTCATTTACTTCCCGCCATTTCAATTGAAGGGTGTTTTTTCTGTAGACTATTACAACAAAAATACAATTAAGTGTTTGGAAATGTCCTTGAATTTGACCCTGTAAAGGCTACTTGCTCAGCCTGTAAATGAAAGGTAATATATTCTTAAAACAATGAAAGCATAATTTGCTTTCCTGTCAGCTCTTGACCCGGGCCAGTATTTTTTTCATTCGAGCCAGTAGCTTTCAGTTGGCACTGGCCCGGTGTGGCACTGGCAAATTTACCTGAATGTCGAGCCCTGATGTGTGTAGCTGTTAGCGATGCTAATGATAACAGTTTTCAGGCAGATTGAAAGGCAATTAAAAGGTAACTACAAAGTAGCCTATGTCTACCTGGCATAATCATAATTATTTGCGTCAATCCAGTGACCATTTTCTTTTGAAAATTCCCACACAAGTGTGCTACAGAAACACTGCTGGCTAAACACAACTGTCTGGCTGGTGCACACCTGAATTAAAGGGTAACTACAAAACAACAAAGAATATGGTTTAAGCATTGTTATGGACTTCGAATATCCCATTTTGAGAACGAAAACCTGCAAAAACTGGGTGAAATATATAAATATATATAAATACAGTACAACAGTGGTTCCCAACCAGGGGTACTAGGACTTCTGGGCATACTCAACCTATCCACAGGGGGTACTTGAGAAGACTCATGAGACCATAGGCCTACTGGTGAAATGCACATGAGGGGGTACTACTTGGTGGTACAATAACCAAACCATTTTGGAAACTACTGCAGTACAATACAGTCTGACAGAGACTCCTTCCCCCTCTCACTTTGACTCCCACCTCAGTTTCTCTACGGTATTGATTAAACATTGGGCATGTATGCTGTTTGGCTCAGCAACCTTCATTAGAAGAGTCCTTCATTAGAAGAGAGCCCTTCAGACAGTCCTCAGGATGGATGGCTCTGCTGTGCCTGGAGACTTCAGGCCAAGAACAGTGGCCAATGCTTTCTTAGTGGAAGGCAGGGATTCATCCCACTCACTTGATCGAGTAAAGATACATTTTGTAGATTCAGTGACGGGATGCTTGCCATTTACTAATTTCTCCTATTGTGGTAAATGTGATTTGATTAAGGTTGTTTGGTTTTTAAAATGTTCAAGGTTGTTTGATTTAAACTTGAATGTAATTACTTTGCGTTATCACATAAAGAGATGGGCTAAGTCTGGAGTGAAAAAGTTATAAGGTCAGATTTATACTTAACTACTTTGTTTCAAATAAAGAGTTAAGTCTGGACTTGAGGGCCTGAAAGCTGTCCAGAGAGTAAACACAAGGCCAAATGTTTTATTTCTGTCCTTTGAAAACACTAGTGGACAGCAGTGTGTCCCATAAGACCACTCATCTTATTGGTCTTGTTATTTGCAGGTTGTTTACAAACTACTCAACCCCAGAGTAGGACTTACGCTAGCTACCTGATGAGACTGCAAATCTCTACCTTTTTAAAATATATATCCTCTACTTATTACAAGTAAGAAGATTGATACATATGGTGGGTGTGGTGATGGGATAGTAGTAAACACACAGACCACCACACTGCCACTTTGTGGTGAGGGAAATAAAAGCCTATTATTTAGTTAGTTCACTATGAAATTACTCCCACACACACACACATTAACTTCTCTATATCAACAAACAGTACAGCCAGGTAAAGGCAAATGCAGGATTAGATATCTCAGTAGTTGAGTCCTGTGCATGAATGATAATGTTTTTTTTTTTACCCAAAATGGCTGATGGTCAACACATGTTTAGTGCGTGTGGTCCATGCAGGGAATTGTTTGAATATGAAGTGGTTCTTTGTAGGGATCTCTGTCACCCCAATACTAACACGTTATGAACCTCAGAGCCATCTTTCTGAGCCATCTTTAAGTAATGGAGTATTTAGTCTTAAGTGGAATGAAAGAATGTGACTCAGCTGAAGTCAGTTGGCCTGCAGTGATGTGATGGACCCTTTAGACATCTCTGGCCTTGGCTAGAGAGGACATACAGTAAGTAACGTGATGAATGGAGGGCAGACGTGACGAGGAAAACCACTGAGTGAACAGATGGGCTCTTACGCAACCCTCATCCGACAGAACATTCATTAAGATGAATCCACTAATGTTTTCCCGCCATTACCACTGAGGATTTGGAGAAACTAATCTCACGTGGACAGTTTTACTTCTTGGTAACTGAGATTAGGATAAATGGATGATACAAAGAGCCATTGATGGTCTTTCTCAGTTCTGTTTAGGCCTCGCTACTTAGCCTAATTCAGACACTTATGCCTTTTGTAGTCACACAGCTCATGTGGTAGAGCAGACGTCTTTAGAGAAACTCACTGAATCGTAATTAGTTTATTTGAACTATGAATCCCATTGGGGTTGTTTTGAATTCGCTAGATTGGTGTCAAGCAGGAGGCTGAGTCGGTTTCAGTTCTCCTTTGACCAAATATGCCATATGCACGAAATATAGCCAGTCATTTCTATCTACACCTCGTCATACCAAAAATCATCCATACTTCATTAGATCATGCCATTGGCGTTTTAGACATACTTACACACACAACATTCCATCTTTACCGTGCAAGATTACAAAACATTGCACTCGTCCGTTGCAATAAGCGAATGCGTATAAGGTTTCATTATGAATCCAACAGTTTATTGATCAGCCTGGTCTCATAGTAAATCTGGGACACTCAAGTTAGTTTGATATGTCACGTTTGGTATGGTTATAAAAGACCGAAGGTTAATTAAGTTAGTTTGATATGTCACGTTTGGTATGGTTATAAAAGACCGAAGGTTAATTAAGTTAGTTTGATATGTCACGTTTGGTATGGTTATAAAAGACCGAAGGTTAATTAAGTTAGTTTGATATGTCACGTTTGGTATGGTTATAAAAGACCGAAGGTTAATTAAGTTAGTTTGATATGTCACGTTTGGTATGGTTATAAAAGACCGAAGGTTAATTAAGTTAGTTTGATATGTCACGTTTGGTATGGTTATAAAAGACCGAAGGTTAATTAAGTTAGTTTGATATGTCACGTTTGGTATGGTTATAAAAGACCGAAGGTTAATTAAGTTAGTTTGATATGT
Organism: Oncorhynchus mykiss; assembly: GCF_013265735.2. Lineage (NCBI taxonomy): Eukaryota > Metazoa > Chordata > Actinopteri > Salmoniformes > Salmonidae > Oncorhynchus > Oncorhynchus mykiss. The sequence goes on along the minus strand of NC_048580.1, from coordinate 52,037,442 downwards.
CACGTTTGGTATGGTTATAAAAGACCGAAGGTTAATTAAGTTAGTTTGATATGTCACGTTTGGTATGGTTATAAAAGACCGAAGGTTAATTAAGTTAGTTTGATATGTCACGTTTGGTATGGTTATAAAAGACCGAAGGTTAATTAAGTTAGTTTGATATGTCACGTTTGGTATGGTTATAAAAGACCGAAGGTTAATTAAGTTAGTTTGATATGTCACGTTTGGTATGGTTATAAAAGACCGAAGGTTAATTAAGTTAGTTTGATATGTCACGTTTGGTATGGTTATAAAAGACCGAAGGTTAATTAAGGCAAAAACAAAAGGAGGGTGGTTGGTCGGGGTGTATGTATAACGCAAACGTATAGCAACAATTTTAGCTAACCCTTCCCCTAACTTTAACCCTTTAACCTAACTCCTAACCCCTAGCTAACGTTAGCCAGCTAGTTGTGGCTAACGTTAGCTATGTGGATAGGTTGCTAACGTTAGCCACAAAAAATTGGAATTCGTAATCATACGTTTTGCAAATTCGTAACATACTGTAAATTGTGCAAGTTTGTTATGCAGTGCATTCAGAAAGTATTCCGACCCCTTCACTTTTTCCACATTTTGTTACGCTACAGCCTTATTCTAGGAGATACAGGAGTAGATCAAAGTAGGGAAATGGTGAATAAATTAGTCAATGTTTATATCCAACCATTTGATCACAATTCTGGTTTAGATGTAGTTTTGATGTCATTCATTACACACAGTGAAGATAAATTCAACAGAACATTGACTGTTGCTGCTCCAAGACCCAGCCTCTAAAGCAAAGGGGAAAAACATCATATGAAAGTCACACCCGCAACCCCTCGTTCTTCTTCATGCTTGTTGTGCATGGGGCAAAACACAACAGAGCCCCTCTATACAAGCCTTCAGAAAGTATTCACACCCTTGACCTTTTCCACATGTTGTTGTGTTACAGCCTGAATTTAAAATGGATTAAATTGAGAGTTTTTTGTCACTGGCCTACACATAATACCCCATAATGTCAAAGTGGAATTATGTTTTAAATTGTTTTTACAAATTAATTAAAAGCTGAAATGTCTTGAGTCAGTAAGTATTCAACCTCTTTGTTATGGCAAGGCTAAATAAGTTCAGGTGTAAAAGTATGCTTAACAAGTCACATAATAAGCTGCATGGACTCACTCTGTGTGCAATAAGTGTTTAACATGATTTTTTAACATGATTTTTGAATGACTACCTCATCTCTGTACCCCACACATACAATTATCTGTAAGGTCCCTCAGTCGAGCAGTGAATTTCAAACACTGATTCAACCACAAAGACCAGTGAGTATACAGTGAATGTTCCTGAGTGGCCTAACAGTTTTGACTTAAATCTACTTGAACATCTATAGCAAGACCTGAAAATTGTTGTCTAGCAATGATCAACAACCAATTTGACAGAGCTTGAAGAATTTTGAGAAGATAAATGGGCAAATGTTGTGCAATCCAGGTGTGGAAAGCTCTTAGAGATTTAACCAGAAAGACTCACAGCTATAATCGCTGCCAAAGGTGATTCTACAAAGTATTGACTCAGGGGTGTGAATACTTAGGTAAATTAGATATTTCTGTATTTAATTTTCAATAAATTTGCCAAGATTTCAAAAAACATGTTTTCACTTTTTCATTATGGAGTATTTAATCAAGTAAAGTCAAATTGTATTTGTCACATGCGCCGAATACAACAGGTGTAGACTTTACAGTGAAATGCTTACTTACAAGCCCTTAACCAACAATACAGTATTAAGAATATACACAAAAAAAAGTAAGAGATAAGAATAACAAATAATTAAAGAGCAGCAGTAAATAACAATAGCGGGGCTATATACAGGGGGTACCCATGCAGAGTCAATGTGCGGGAGCATTGTTGTCGAGGTAATATGTACATGTAGGTAGAATCCATTTTGAATTCAGGCTAAAACACATTAAAATATGGAATAAGTCAAGGGGTATGAATACTTTCTGGAGTGAGTGAGTGAATGAGTTCTCAGTGATGTCATCCGAAGCGCTTACAGTCTGTCTCGCGTCTCATAAGACCTGGTCCGTCTTAAGAAAATGCAGGCATTCAATCTGTCCCAAATTGATATTGGGGGAGCTGAGAAGTTGGCTGGCTTCCATGATGAGAGAGGCCCTGCTTTATTTTGCTGATCATTTGTGATGGAGGGATTGGATCTGGGCTCAGCAGCACAACTAATGGGATTAATTTAATGTCAGAGACGGAGAGAGTAGCCGAGCAGGTGGCTCAGCTGAGGGCTTAAAGCAGAGAGAGAGCCACTGTTAGGCACACACCGCCATGGGGTCAGGGGGTTCTTATTGAGTAGTACAGGACCTGCAGTGCCAGAGTTTTGCTGTATTGTAATTAACCCACTTATTAATGGGATTAGCATGTTAGCAGAATGTCATGTAAATTCTAATCAAGCAAGGGAGAAAGGACTTTCAATTTCTTCAAACAATCAACCTTTAATACCGATTAATTATTGCAAAAATGGAGCTGGTCAACGACCACCCGTAGGTGATCAGTGAGAGCCCAATAATACAGAAAACGCAAGAGGTTTATATAGAAACCCCAAAACTGCTTAGTCATGGTTGGTTCCACCCCTCCCCAGCAGATCGGGGCATCACAAGCTACTGTGGTTTCTTCTTTGTCTTATGCCTTGTGACCAAGTTACTCAGAAACAAAGATGATTGGAAACAATACAAGTCTATTCTGTTCCTCAAGTTTATCTCTATCCCATGTCCTTAACTACACGCCCAGACCAGCTGCGGTGAGTGAACGTGGAAGAGAGGAACCATCCCTGAGGCGGGGGAAGTGGTGAAACTATCTTGTAGTTTCAACCGTCCATATGTGCACAGCAATATGCCTTCTTTATTCCCTTAAGCAGAAAGCTCTTTAAGATCACTAAGCTCCTATTTTGAAGCTACAGATAATTATATAGGTACATCTAATAGATCCTGCAAATACTTTTTTTCCCCCTCACAAGTCTCACCTTCCTCCTCATTGAAGTGTGTTATGTCATTAATAGTGGCTGAGTGTGAATACAGATTTGGGGAAGTGAGGTGCCAGTGGATGTGCTGTGATTTTCCTTAATACAGGATGTTCATTACCATGTGTGTGTCTGTGATCATCTGGATAGAGGCTGGGTCATCTGGATACTCTGTAATAATTTTGTCACATGTGTTTTGTAGAGTGTTTTGTCACGTGCGTGTGTATAATAACCAAGTGTTCACAATGACGTTTGGTCACCGTTGTTCATGGTAAGTGGTGTGTATCGCCTTGACGTGTGTGTGTAGGTTATGGTGTGTTGACGGTGCCCTGTGCAGCATATGGGTGTCCATATGCTTACTGAGGGGGGGGTGGAAACGCAACAACAACTTCGCGGTTGGCTAATCGTCTCTCTCACACACACACGCACGCACGCACGCACGCACGCACGCACGCATGCACGCACGCACGCACGCAGAGGCCCTGTCAAGTAGGCTCAGTTTAATCCTTATCCTGCATATCTGGCAATTCAGCACCTCTCTACCTCCTACTGGTCATGTTTCAGCTCACCACATCCTCCCTGTCTATCTCACATCCTCTATCTCAGAGAGACCATTGGTCAGGCAGGATGAGACGTCCAGGTCCTTTTAAAGAGCTGCTCGCTCTCTCTCTCAAAGTATGAGTGTTTAACAGCGACAACACCAACAGTAATATGTCAAAACAGTTGCTGTCTTCACTAATGCCATCTGTACCATTCATGCATTAGTATATTTACTTTCTACTAGATCTGTTTTGGATAGTTCTGCCCCCACCCTTTACATATTTTGCCTGGCTAAAATCTATTGTTGAAAGCAGCCCATTAACAACCTCCACCCTAATCTACCAAGTCAGGAAATCCTGCTGTATAAACCAGCATTGTTTTATTCAGGTCTTATCCCCACCGCATCGTCATCTTTGCATGGAATTCTCTGAAAATCATGTTGCGTACCAACCCTTTCACCGCCTGTGGCCGTACACAGTAAACACAGTGTCTACAGCAAAGGCCTACAGTTGAAGTCAGAAGTTTACATACAGTTTAGCAAAATACATTTAAACTCAGTGTTTCACAATTCCTGAGATTTAATCCTAGTAAACATTCCCTGTCTTAGGTCAGTTAGGATCACCACTTTATTGTAAGAATGTGAAACGTCAGAATAATAGTAGAGTGATTTACTCCAATACCTTGACTTTGTAGTCCTTAAGCCATTTTGCCACAACTTTGGAAGTATGCTTGGGGTCATTGTCCATTTGGAAGACCCATTTGCAACCAAACTTTAACTTCCTGACTGATGTCTTGAGATGTTGCTTCAATATATCCACATCATTTTCCTCCCTCATCTATTTTGTGAAGTGCACCAGTCCCTCCTGCAGCAAAGCACCCCCACAACATGCTGCCACACCTGTGCTTCACGGTTGGGATGGTGTTCTTCGACTTGCAAGCCTTCCCCTTCTTCCTCCAAACATAACGATGATCATTATGGCCAAACAGTTCTATTTTTGTTTCATCAGACCAGAGGACATTTGTCCAGAAAGTACGATCTTTGTCCCCATGTGGGGGTGCAAACTGTAGTCTGGCATTTTTATGGCGGTTTTGGAGCAGTGGCTTCTTCCTTGCTGAGCGGCCTTTCAGGTTATGTCGCTATAGGACTCATTTTACTGTGGATATAGATACTTTTGTACATGTTTCCTCCAGCATCTTCACAAGGTCCTTGTTGTTCTGGAATTGATTTGCACTTTTTGCACCAAAGTACGTTCATCTCTAGGAGACAGAATGCGTCTCCTTCCTGAGCTGTATGACAGCTACGTGGTCCCATGTTGTTTATACCTGCGTACTATTGTTTGTACAGATGAACGTGGTACCTTCAGGCGTTTGGAAATTGCTCCCAAGGATGAACCAGACTTGTGGAGGTCTGCAATTGTTTTTCTGAGATTTTTGCTGATTTCTTTTGATTTTCCCATGATGTCAAGCAAAGAGACACTGAGTTTGAAGGTAGACCTTGAAATACATCCACAGGTACACCTCCAATTCACTCAAATTATGTCAATTAGCCTATCAGAAGTGTCTAAAGCGATCATTTTCTGGAATTTTCCAAGCTGTTTAAAGGCACAGTCAACTTAGTGTATGTAAACTTCTGACCCACTGGAATTGTGATACAGTGAATATAAGTGAAATAATCTGTCTGTAAACAATTGTTAGAAAAATGACTTGTGTCATGCACAAAGTAGAATGCCAAAACTATAGTTTGTTAACAAGAAATTTGTGGAGTGGTTGAAAAACTAGTTTTAATGACTCCAACCTAAGTGTATGTAAACTTCAGACTTCAACTGTATATATGTACACTTGTATGCTCACAAGACCATTTGGCACAGAAAGCTTAATAAGGGCCATATGTTATCCCCATGGTGACGCGGATGTATTTTTGTAACACGCACTCTCTTATCTGTGCTGTCTGACATTGTGCTTCCTGATTGCGCTGCTGTCTAGGGATTAGTCCTCAAATCTCTGATTTTAGACACATGCCACCTCACCTCCCCATTGTCCGTGGCCACACAGCCCACACCAGGATTTACTGTCAGTCTACAGTAAGCCTCCAAGAAGCAAAGGTGCCACCGGCTTCTTCTTCTAAGGCCAACGTGCCTCACAATCTGACCTGATTAGTTCAGAAGATAACCAGGGCTAGCTTTGTTTTTTTCCCCCACGTTTGCGTTGATGGACACCACTCGCAGCCGAAGGGAGAGTGACGCGTAGGTGTAGCAAAGCCTCTCTTCATCCCAGAGGAAGACCACCCACGGGAGGATTGTTTTACTTTGATTATAGTGGATTGAGAGAAATTCAAGTCAAGTTTCCAGTCTTTCCCCAAGCTGCATGGCAGAATGAAACCTCAATGCTGACCTCGTGGAGAAATAATGGGAATAGGCAGTTAATTTGCCCCTTTGAGATCTGACCAAATCTTTACCATAAGGTACGGCTCCTCCTAGACCCCTCCCCCCTTCTGATTTCTGATGAATTTGATATAACTGCCTGCTTGAACCTGTCAAACAGGTCTGGGTTTTTGGCAGCCATATTCTGCTCAGTCTTGTGGTTGTGATGACATTGAAGTCCCCTGTTGAGTAATTTAAGGGTTTTGCAGCATGTTTTTTCAGTTTAGGACGCCTCTCAGCCCTCAGCTATGCTGAACGACCCATCAACAACAAAGACCTCTCCTTAATTTGGATGAGCAATCGAGCACATGTATGTCATCTTCCCTTGGCAAGCATCCACCACAGAATAGACTCCCCTTTGTCTCCCCACTACCCTTACTGATTCAAGTGTCTTCTGAGTGTGTCTCAGTAACATAGCCCCAACATTGTTGTATCTTATAACCCTCTCTGACTTTCAGGCTAGTGTCTGTGACATAGCGTGTCTCTAAGCCAGAGAGCTGTTACATCTGGGCTGTTTGCTTGTGCCACTTAGTTGGACTATAATGTAGGCCAGACGGTTGGCTTACTTATTCGAGATAGCTATACGTTTTAAAGGGTTTTAGCTTGGGTTTTTCTGGTGGCCGATAAGAGAAGCATTTCGAACAAGCTTCTGTCAGTCAGTGGTTATGTTTCTGAAACTGCACAATGTCATTTGGACAGAACATTCTGGATACACTCCATGATGTTGTATCACAAGTCATAATGCTATCTTCTTGCCATAGTGTTTCATTGAGAATGTGGTTTGTACTTTTTGCCTTTCACAGAGTGTGCTTGGCCCCGAGGCAGAATCTCCCACGGATCATCCTCAAAGGAATCTTTCAAGGGGTGAAAGTGGTACGCGGACCTGACTGGGACTGGGGAAACCAAGACGGTGAGGGAGTGAGCGGAGCAATCCATCCATACCGACCAGGGCCTGGCAATGTTGTTGTTGTTTCAACTGTTTCACCATGACCTCTGAACCTCATTCCATTATACTCTAATGTTCTCTAATTACCCTGCAAAGTGACAGTTTGAACTGGTGTCTTTGTGCTTCAAGATTCTTTCCCAACCCAAAAGTATCTCATTGAGTCTGTTTAACAGATATTTCTTAACGATCAGGTTTATTTTTCCTTTCGTACCGTTTCTCCTCTAGTGTAGTGGAATATACCAAGAAGTCACATGATATCTAATTATAGAATGTGCTGCAACTCCGGGGAGGAAAAAATTGTCTTTGTGGTTAAGTTAATTTTGGGACATGGCTACTGTGCTGTTGGGTTTCTGTGGGTTCGCATAACATTTCGAATCAAGAGTCAAGAGAATTTGTCTCTCAATGGCAAATTATTATGAAAGAAACAGATTTTCCATACAAGTACTAAATTAACTCTTTGCAGGATCTCCATCTGTGGAAAGTTTGATAATTGTTCCTTTCAATTTCAAAACCCTTCAATATCATTGCCTCTAGGGCTGGAGAAATCTGTCATTAGCTCTTTGTATTACCTCATGTGGGGTCAGAACCGGGAATGGCATTGGGTCCTCTCTGTGTTAAAGCACTGGCCAATGAGTCAAAATGTCTTATGGTGTCTTCGAAAGTGAACCCCTGGGGTCTATGTCAGTCATCATCAGTCTTTAAGCAGCATGCGGTAAGTGCATAGGGTCATTCTGGTTATGCTTAGAAGAGAGGCTGTCCCTTACCTGAGTCCTGTCCTGAACTGAGGTTACCTGGCAGGCTGTGTAATCCTTGATGTAACTGTTAACCTGAATAAACTAGGCTATACAATGGCAGGTTCTCTGTTTGTGGTGGAAACTGAATGTAGTATTTGATGACATTTGACCTTGAAGCAAGTCATTATGTAATAAAGTAGATGCGTATCGTCGTGGTTGTAAATCAATGTATTGTATCTTGTGTCCGGTACAGTAGTTGAGAATGTGAGGGGTGCTAGCCCCAGCCTCTAAGTGTGCTTTGTTTTGTGTTCTTCTTTGTTTGATCTCTCACTTCTAACCAGAGTCAAAGGGATGATTGGAGAAACCTTGTTTAGATTATCCATTTAGATTGGTCTTTGAAAACTGTTCAGCATCCAGAGCACAGATTGGAGTCATGATCCTACTTGTTGTTTCTTACTTTCAGTATGTGATGTTGAATTAGCCAAGTCCTATAATTGACAAGATTCCTGTACCAGAGTATGGTCTTTGTGCTGCAATAAGGTTGAATATGTGGATGTGAAACAGTGATGGACACCATCTCCTGTTTTAACATTGGGTGTGTTTGTAAATTCACCCTGGCTATCTACTCCGATTTCAGAGTACTCTCGTCAGTGAGAGCAGAATAAGTGATTAATTTATGAATGCGCAACACCCATTGAATATGACCGGTGTCAGTAAATGTCAGCAAAAAATATAACTAAATTGTTGCCATCAGCACAGTTAGTCACCAACGCTCTAGATAACATAAAAACAGCCTAACCAGCTCTGCTAGGACCAGTAAAATGGTCAGAGTGAGGTGTTCTCTCATTTATGTCTGGAAGTAGCTAGCAAGCTAGCCAACTTTAGCCAGTTAGCTTGGGTGCTTTACTGCCGTTGAGGTCAAAATGCTCGGATCAACCCTACTCCTCTGCCAGAGTGTCCAGTGTGCGCTCTGAATGCTCAGAGAGCGAAACACTCTGAATTTACTAACGTACAGTCTGACAACGCTCTGAATTTACAAACACCCAAAGTGCACTCTGATCGCAGTCTGGCAATCCAAAATGCATTTACGAACATACCTATTGTGTCTTTGAAGCGGTAATGTCCTGCCAGTGCACAGAATCAAACTACACAAAATATAATTGTTTCCATTGTGCTTGATATATTCATCCAAACTATCTTCTCATTATTCCAAATTTTCCCCCAATAAGCCTATTTTACTTGCTCTCTTCGGTTTTTCTCTTCTCTCATACTCCTACACCGTGTGTGCGTGTGCAGGAGGAGAGGGTAAGGTTGGAAAGGTGGTGGACATCCGTGGCTGGGACACAGAGTCTGGTCGCAGTGTGGCCAGTGTCACCTGGTCCAATGGCACCACCAACGTCTACCGATTGGGTCACAAGGGCAAGGTAGACCTCAAATACGTGTCGGACATCCAGGGAGGCTTCTACTACAAAGACCACCTACCAAAGCTTGGTATGAACCAGGGGGGATAGATTTTAAGTTTCTGCCTGTTGTTAAGGAAGCATGCTTGTTTTCGGAATTCATCAAATTGTATACACTACCGATCAAAAGTTTTAGAACACCTACTCATTCAAGGGTTTTTATTTTATTTTTTACAAATGTTCTACATGTAGAAAAATAGTGAAGACATCAAAACTGTGAAATAACACATATGGAATCATATAGTAACCAAAAAAGTGTTAAACAAATCAAAATGTATTTTATATTTGAGATTCTTTAAATAGCCACCCTTTGCCTTGATGACACTTTGTACACTCTTTGCATTTTCTCAACCAGCTTCATGAGGTAGTCACCTGGAATGCATTTCAATTAACAGGTGTGCCTTCTTAAAAGTACATTTTAAAAATGTCTTTCCTTAATGTGTTGGACAGAATCAGACGATCTGTTGTGACAAGGTAGGGGGGTTATACAGAAGATAGCCCTATCTGGTAAAATACCAAGTCCATATTATGGCAAGAACAGCTCAAATAAGCAAAGAGAAATGACAGTCCATCATTACTTTTAAGACATGAAGGTCAGTCAATACGGAACATTTCTAGAACTTTGAACATTTATTCAAGTGCAAGTCGCAAAAATCATCAAGCGCTATGATGAAACTGGCCCTCATCAGGACCGCCACAGGGATGGAAGACCCAGAGTTACCTCTGCTGTAGAGGATACGTTCATTAGAGTTACCAGCCTCAGAAATTGGAGCCCAAATAAATGTGTCAGAGTTCAAGTAACAGACATATCTCAACATCAACTGTTCAGAGGAGACTGGGTGAATCAGGCAATCATAGTCGAAATGCTGTAAAGAAACTACTACTAAAGGACACCAATAAGAAGAAGAGACTTGCTTGGGCCAAGAAACACAAGATTTTTGGTTCCAACTGCCATGTCTTTGTGAAAAGCGGGGTGGGTGAACGGATGATCTAATCATGTGTATTTCCCACCGTAAAGCATGGAGGAGGAGGTGTTATGGTGTGGGGGTGCTTTGCTGGTGACACTGTCTGTGATTTATTTAGAATTCAAGGCACACTTAACCAGCATGGCTACCACAGCATTCTGCAGCGATAAGCCATCCCATCTGGTTTGGGATTGGTGGGATTATCATTTGTTTTTCAACAAGACAATGACCCAACAACGGGGCGGCAGGGTAGCCTAGTGGTTAGAGTGTTGGACTAGTAACCGAAAGGTTGCAAGTTCAAATCCCCGAGCTGACAAGGTACAAATCTGTCGTTCTGCCCCTGAACAGGCAGTTAACCCACTGTTCCTAGGCCGTCATTGAAAAAAAGAATTTGTTCTTAACTGACTTGCCTAGTTAAATAAAGGTAAAATAAAAACCCCAGGCTGTGTAAGGGCTATTTTACCAAGAAGGAGAGTGATGGAGTGCTGCATCAGATGACCTGGCCTCCACAATCCAGACCTTAACCAAATTGAGATAGTTGGGATGAGTCGGACTGCAGAGTGAAGGAAAAGCAGCCAACAAGTGCTCAGCATATGTGGGAACTCCTTCAAGACTGTTGGAAAAGCATTCCAGGTGAAGCTGATTGAGAGAATGCTGAAACTGTGCAAAGCTGTCATCAAGGAAAAGAGTAGCTATTTGAAGAATCTAAAATATATTTTGATTTGTTTAACTTTTTTTTGTGTTATTTTATAGTTTTGATGTCTATACTGTTATTCTACAGTGTAGAAAATAGTAAAAATAGTTTTTTTTAAAATAAAGAAAAACACTTGAATGAGTAGGTGTTCTAAAACCTTTGACTGGAAGTGTATGTATCTTACAGATCAATATGAAAGCACTGCAGTAGAGTATGTTGTCACGTGTGTGTGTGTGTGTGTGTGTTTTTATCTATGGTTTATGTGTACACAGGTGAGCACGCAGAACTGCAGAGGCAGGAAAGTGCAGAAGGCCACACCTTCAACCAGGGGGACAAGGTGAAGTGTCTCCTGGAAGTAGACATCCTCAGACAGATGCAAGAGGGCCACGGAGGATGGAACCCCAAAATGGCAGAGGTACTAAACTAAACTCCCTCCAAGTCAATTGGTGGAATTTCTCTGACATAATCTTATCAAAAGAGTCTTACCTCATTCCAAGCTTTCTCCAGTCGTAGAACTACTTTGAAGTGTATGCCACGTTGTCACTGCATGTGCTATGTTAGGCAAGTACTGGTTCAAATTCTGAGTACCGTATCCCCATTTTGAACCTTTGAACCCAGGTTTATGTAACGTTGCCGGCGTGAATGGTCTCTGGTGTGCAATAGAACAAAATCAACAAGCACGTATTACTTTCAAATCAATGGAGCCAGCGAAATGACAATGCCAAGGCCGGCCACAATCGGCAACTGCAAATCAAATCTGATTTGTGTGTTTACAGTACATCTGCAAAATCGGGACGGTACACAGAATCACTGACCGGGGAGATGTCAGAGTCCAGTACAGCAACAACATCCGCTGGACTTTCCACCCAGGTGCCCTGACCAAGGTACTCTAGCTCTACAAGTGAGAAATGAATACAGGCTCACAGCATGGTCTTATACTGTAGGTTAGCATTAGCTAGCGATGTGATGCTAATCAAATTGTATTGGTCACATACCCATTATAACATCTGCTAAATATGTGTATAGTGAAATGCTTATGTTTCTAGCTCCAACAGTGCAGTAGTATCTAACAATTTACAACAGACACAAATCTAAAAGTAAAAGTATGAAGTAAGAAGTATAAAAATATTAGGACGAGCAATGTTGGAGTGGCATTGACTAAAATACAATAATATAATACATTATCTACATATGAAATTAGTAAATCAGTATGTAAACATTATTAAAGTGACTAGTGTTCCATTATTAAAGTGGCCAGTGATTCCATATCTAAGGTGCAGGGTTGAGTAACCGGGTGGTAGCCAGCTAGTGATGGCTATTTAACAGTCTGATGGACTTTAGATAGAAGCTATTTTTCAGTCTGTCGGTCCCAGCTTTTATGCACCTGTACTGATCTCACCTTCTGGATGGCAGCGGGGTGAACAGGCCGTGGCTCGGGTGGTTGATGTCCTTGATTATCTTTTTGGCCTTCCTCTGACATCGGGTGCTGTAGGTGTCCTGGAAGCTGACAGATTAGCATTAGCATCACATCGCTAACAATTTGCTGACTTCTTCCCCTTTCTTGCCGTAGGTCAACACGTTTGGTGTGGGCGAGCTGGTGCGGGTACTGGAAGACATAGACTGTGTAAAGAGGCTTCAGGCTGGCCACGGAGAATGGACAGACAGCATGACACCAGTACGTTGACATAGGCTGAGGCTAACTATCTGTAGGCTAACGCTAACTTCCGGTAGCCTAACTGAGTGGGGAGAGGGAAACTGAAAACTAGCTGTTATTGGCAGAGAGGTTTCGAACTCTCTTTCTTATTAAGGCATCAGCATGCTTCAGTTAACCAGCAAGTACCTAGCCAAACTCAGCTAGCTGAACCTTCAGCTAGCCAACCTCTTCACTTGAAAAAAGTGGCAATAGTTACTGTTTGTCCATTTTGAGATGCCATAGCCAGTATACACTTCCTCAAAATAGTCAGAATTAATCTAAGATAACCCAGGTTATCTTATAAATATTGACGTTTTTGCCGAAGAGATCTTAGTCAATCTTATCAATTTTACATCTAAGATGTTTGGTGCAGTATTTCTTTATGAAGAAATGTGCATGAAAATGAATCATCTCTTGTTGAATGACAACAAAGACTTTATTGAAGAGTCTTTACTGTTGACTTGGGGCATAGACATCGAACTTAGGCTTGCCTCCAGAAAAAATTGTAATTACCCGCACCGAAGTCCAAAACGAACAAAAACGTCACAAAATGTCGCCATAATATATGCACAAACTCTACCTAACTGTTTTGACTGGGAAGCATGCAGATGCCTTTAGTCTATTAACTAATTTACCGCCTGGTGTATCTCATCATCCCACCAAAACAGGCTAACATTTCAGCCGGTCTTTTCTAACAGCTCTTACACTAAAATGGCATTATCATTTTCACAATTTCACAGTATTTTTCCAACCTCATAGTGTGGAAATGTATAGTACAAAACACAGGAAAAGCTAGTTTTTCACTTCACTGGGCCTTTAAGGCTTCTGGGAAAACAAAGCATCTTGATTATTTACCTATAAGTAAAAGCCCTGACAATTTCCCTGAGTGGCATGGGTAACTGAAAAGGGTGTATTTGAGATGGCAAGGTGAATCATGGTTGGATGGAGGTTCTTTGAAACGCTCCTTCTCCTCTCATTCGTGGCCAGTGATAAGTGTTTATACCTAATATACCTAAAATCTTGTCATATCAATGGTCGTGATGGAAAGGCGACAAAGTGAGGAAAGTGTAATGGGAAAGAATCCATAGGCCTGCTTACCTATCTGGTGTCCTAACACTGTCAATACCACTGTCTTTTCACTCTCCTCCCTCTCTCTCCTCTGCCCTCCCACCCTTCTTCCTCCTCCTGTTTTTACACCCCCTCTTTTCTCCTCCGATCAGGCCCTGGGGCAGATGGGCAAGGTGCTGAAGGTGTACGCAGATGGGGACCTGCGAGTGGCCTTCGGTGGCCAGACGTGGACCTTTAATCCGGCGTGCCTCTCAGCCCAAACCATGGAGGTGGATGCCAACCTCATGACTGCTGAAAACCCCAATGAATCCGGAAGTAAGGACTACTTAGACCTTGCAAAAAGGAGGAAGGGGGCCTCTTATCCAACAGTCTTCCAGCGACCTCTGCTTTTTGTCCTTCCTTATTCCCCCTCTCCACCCCTCTCTCTTCTTCCAGCACTCTTGCTGCAAGCCATGCATGCACTACTGGCCAAGGACTGTGACAGTGGCTGTCTATTGCATAGACGGCCAATCATAACGCTGTTTCTCCTGGTCACTGTCTCCGCATGCATGGCCAACGGGTTTCATTTGCATGTCTCTGAAATGTCTGATTTCTCTCTCCGTATCATGTCCATGCATGTAGTAAATAAGAATTTGTTCTTAACTGACTTTCCTAGTTAAATAAAGGTCAAATAAAACATTTAAATAAAACAAATGTACATCACAGGCCTCATCAGCATATGTGCCTCTACTGCTCCTCATGTGTGTATATGAATGTGTGCTTCTCCTACCAGTATTGAGTGCCCTGACTCAATCCCCCCCCTTTCTGTGTCTGTCATATTCATAATGATGGCACAGAGTGGGGACGAGAGGCTCATAATGCTGGGTTAGGGTGCACGAGGACATTTTGACTCATTCCAATGATTGTACTTTGACTTGACTTTACAAACCGTCTTGGTAACTATGTGTGTATGTATGTGCTCTCTGGGTTTAGAGGGGCCTGGAGGGCAACGCAGCACAAACTGTTTCCCACGCTCTCGAATCCATCACTAACATGTCACACACTCTCTTCTTTTTCCTTCCCTTGCTCTTTATTCCTCTACATTGTCTTTTTTCACTCTCCCGCTCCCCCTTTTTTCGTTGGCCTCTATTCCCGATCTTCTCTCTCTCTTCTTTCTTTCTTTCTTTCTTTCTTTCTTTCTTTCTTTCTTTCTTTCTTTCTTTCTTTCTTTCTTTCTTTCTTTCTTTCTTTCTTTCTTTCTTTCTTTCTTTCTTTCTTTCTTTCTTTCTTTCTTTCTTTCTTTCTTTCTTTCTTTCTTTCTTTCTTTCTTTCTTTCTTTCTTTCTTTCTTTCTTTCTTTCTTTCTTTCTTTCTTTCTTTCTTTCTTTCTTTCTTTCTTTCTTTCTTCCTCTCATCTCCAGACACAGTCATTTCAGTCCTGGAAAAGCTGCTGTCTCAGTCTACAGAGCAGGACAACCCCAGCCGGCTGGTCATCGAGGCGGCGCATGGCAGTGCCAGCAAAGTCAGAGAGCTAGTGCAGAAATACCCTGACAAGGTACGCTCACTCCCCACCTCAGACTGTGTGTGTGTGTTACATTTCTTAATGTGATTGTGTGTGTTACATCTCTCCAGGTGGATATAAAGAACCAGGGCAAGACGGCGCTGCAGGTAGCAGCCCACCAGGGCCACATGGAGGTGGTCCTGGCCCTGCTGCAGGCCAACAGCTCCATCAAGGTGAAGGATGAAGACGGAGACACCGCCCTGCACTACACAGCCTTTGGGTGAGAGGAGCACACACAGACCCTGTATTCACATTGTGAGCAAACAAGTTATGGGGAGGGGTTTTATCTGGATTTAATTGGATTTGGGCTTGTCCATTTCTCCAGCTGGGGTGCATTGGGTTCAGTGAAATCACTCCACACACACACACAGAAACAGACACAGACAGGCATTACTTTTGTCCCTAATCCTCCACACGACAGAACAGGGATTAGATAGGCAGCTTTAGATTCCATCTATGAGAAAATGAGCCATCGATGGGATTTACAAGTATCCCTTGGGTCTCTCGGTGGTTACATGGCATGTAAACAAGCATCAGCTTTGGGATGGATCTGTTATGAGCCTTGTGCTGTGGGTTTGTTATTCAGGCCTGCGTGTTTTAGTGGTTCGTTCTCCATTTTCAATTCAGTACAATCCAGTGAGGCTTCATTGGTGTGGAACTCATTGGTAAATATTGCCAAAGCTGAAATTCATTATCAGAATGAGTAAATAAATACAAAACACAACAATTATATGAAAATGCATCGAGTAATGCATATTGAAATGAATATGCTAACTAGATTTGAACAATTATTATGCTTAGGCCTAAGTGTGTGTGTCAAATCAAATCAAATTGTATTTGTCACATACACATGGTTAGCAGATGTTAATGCGAGTGTAGCAAAATGCTTGTGCTTCTAGTTCCGACAATGCAGTAATAACCAACAAGTAATCTAGCTAACAATTCCAAAACTACTACCTTATAGACACAAGTGTAAGGGGATAAAGAATATGTCCATAAAGATATATGAATGAGTGATGGTACAGAGCGGCATAGGCAAGATACAGTAGATGGTATTGAGTGCAGTATATACATATGAGATGAGTATGTAAACAAAGTGGCATAGTTAAAGTGGCTAGTGATACATGTATTACATAAAGATGCAGTAGATGATATAGAGTACAGTATATACATATGAGATGAATAATGTAGGGTATGTAAACATTATATTAGGTAGCATTGTTTAAAGTGGCTAGTGATATATTTTACATCATTTCCCATCAATTCCCATTATTAAAGTGGCTGGAGTTGAGTCAGTGTGTTGGCAGCAGCCACTCAATGTTAGTGGTGGCTGTTTAACAGTCTGATGGCCTTGAGATAGAAGATGTTTTTCAGTCTCTCGGTCCCAGCTTTGATGCACCTGTACTGACCTCGCCTTCTGGATGATAGCGGGGTGAACAGGCAGTGGCTCGGGTGGTTGTTGTCCTTGATGATCTTTATGGCCTTCCTGTGACATTGGGTGGTGTAGGTGTCCTGGAGGGCAGGTAGTTTGCCCCCAGTGATGCGTTGTGCAGACTTCACTACCCTCTGGAGAGCCTTACGGTTGTGGGCGGAGCAGTTGCCGTACCAGGCGGGGATACAGCCCGACAGGATGCTCTCGATTGTGCATCTGTAGAAGTTTGTGAGTGCTTTTGGTGACAAGCCGAATTTCTTCAGCCTCCTGAGGTTGAGACGGCCTACATCTTCACGATGCTGTCTGTGTGGGTGGACCAATTCAGTTTGTCTGTGATGTGTACGCCGAGGAACTTAAAACTTACTACCCTCTCCACTACTGTTCCATCGATGTGGATAGGGGGGTGTTCCCTCTGCTGTTTCCTGAAGTCCACAATCATCTCCTTAGTTTTGTTGACGTTGAGCGTGAGGTTATTTTCCTGACACCACACTCCGAGGGCCCTCACCTCCTCCCTGTAGGCCGTCTCGTCGTTGTTGGTAATCAAGCCTACCACTGCTGTGTCGTCCGCAAACTTGATGATTGAGTTGGAGGCGTGCGTGGCCACGCAGTCGTGGGTGAACAGGGAGTACAGGAGAGGGCTCAGAACGCACCCTTGTGGGGCCCCAGTGTTGAGGATCAGCATGGTGGAGATATTGTTGTCTACCCTCACCACCTGGGGGCGGCCCGTCAGGATGTCCAGTACCCAGTTGCACAGGGCGGGGTCAAGACCCAGGGTCTCGAGCTTGATGACGAGCTTGGAGGGCACTATGGTGTTAAATGCCGAGCTGTAGTCGATGAACAGCATTCTCACATAGGTATTCCTCTTGTCCAGATGGGTTAGGGCAGTGTGCAGTGTGGTTGAGATTGCATCGTCTGTGGACCTATTTGGGCGGTAAGCAAATTGGAGTGGGTCTAGGGTGTCAGGTAGGGTGGAGGTGATATGGTCCTTGACTAGTCTCTCAAAGCACTTCATGATGACGGAAGTGAGTGCTACGGGGCGGTAGTCGTTTAGCTCAGTTACCTTAGCTTTCTTGGGAACAGGAACAATGGTGGCCCTCTTGAAGCATGTGGGAACAACAGACTGGGATAGGGATTGATTGAATATGTCCGTAAACACACCAGCCAGCTGGTCTGCGCATGCTCTGAGGGCGCGGCTTAGGATGCCGTCTGGGCCTGCAGCCTTGCGAGGGTTGACACGTTTAAATGTTTTCCTCACGTCGGCTGCAGTGAAGGAGAGTCCGCATGTCTTAGTTGCAGGCCGTGTCAGTGGCACTGTATTGTCCTCAAAGCGGGCAAAAAAGTTATTTAGTCTGCCTGGGAGCAAGACATCCTGGTCCGTGACGGGGCCGGTTTCCTTTTTGTAATCCGTGATTGACTGTAGACCCTGCCACATACCTCTTGTGTCTGAGCCGTTGAATTGAGATTCTACTTTGTCTCTATACTGACGCTTAGCTTGTTTAATTGCCTTGCGGAGGGAATAGTTACACTGTTTGTATTCGGTCATGTTTCCGGTCACCTTGCCCTGATTAAAAGCAGTGGTTCGGGCTTTCAGTTTCGCGCGAATGCTGCCATCAATCCACGGTTTCTGGTTTGGGAATGTTTTAATCGTTGCTATGGGAACAACATCTTCAACGCACGTTCTAATGAACTCGCTCAGCGCGTCGGAGCTTCTTGTTTTAGTTTCTGTCTGTAGGCAGGGATCAACAAAATGGAGTCGTGGTCAGCTTTTCCGAAAGGAGGGCGGGGCAGGGCCTTATATGCGTCGCGGAAGTTAGAATAGCAGTGATCCAAGGTTTTTCCAGCCCTGGTTGTGCAATCGATATGCTGATAAAATTTAGGGAGTCTTGTTTTCAGATTAGCCTTGTTAAAATCCCCAGCTACAATGAATGCAGCCTCCGGATAAATGGATTCCAGTTTGCACAGTCAAATAAAGTTCGTTCAGAGCCATCGATGTGTCTGCTTGGGGGGGAATATATACGGCTGTGATTATAATCGAAGAGAATTCCCTTGGTAGATAATGCGATAATGTGTGTGTGTGTGCAGGAACCAGGCGGAGATTGCGCGGCTGCTGCTGAGCAAAGGGGCCAATGTGAACTTACTGAACAACTCCATGTGCACGGCACTGCACATAGCCGTCAACAAGGGCTTCACCGATGTGGTGCGCGTGCTGTCAGAACACTTGGCCGACATCAACGTACAGGTCAGTACCGACTAATAAGATTTACATTACCTGTGCCTGAAATGGCATCCTTTTCCCTATATAATTCACTACTTTTGTTCATGCTTTCACCTGTCAGGCTCACTGCCCATACATATAAAACACACACGTTCACGCACAAACACACTCTCACAAGTCTCTCGAAATAAACAGCATACAGAGTGCAATGACGGACAGATTTATTTTACAGAGGCAAAAACAGAATTTTACCGTAGATCCTTTTTATCTTCTGCTTTGGAGCTTTTTAACAAACACGTTATATACACTACTGTTCAAATGTTTGGGGTCCCTTAGAAATGTCCTTGTTTTTTAAAGAAAAGTACATTTTTTGTCAAATTGATCAGAAATACAGTGTAGACATTGTTAATGTTGTAAATGACTATTGTAGCTGGAAACGGCAGATTTTTAGGCGTACAGAGACCCATTATCAGCAACCATCACTCCTGTATTCCAATGGCATGTTGCGTTAGCTAATCCAAGTTTATCACATTAAAAGGCTAATTGATCATTAGAAAACCCTTCTGCAATTATGTTAGCACAGCTGAAAACTGTTGTTCTGACAATCTAATGTACTTGTCCTCTTGCTCAGTTGTGCACCGGGGCCTCCCGTTCATCTTTCTATTCTGGTTGAGCCAGTTTGCGCTGTTCTGTGAAGGGAGTAGTACACAGCGTTGTACGAGATCTTCAGAGATCTTCAGTCTTATCACTTCGTCTTCCTGTCAGATCACAAAACATAAGGATTGGAGAGAAGGAGGAGTGTTTAAATTGGAGTGGTGGAAACGTGATGTCTGAATGCAGCTGTATCGATCCTTTGGGAAGAATTAAACCTGTTAAGTTTTTCTAGTGTCCGTCGAGTTACTTACTCTAAAAATAAGAACCTAACAGTGTGTGTGTGTGTGTGTGTGTGTGTGTGTGTACAAAAAAATATATATATTTTTGTATATATACATACATATACACATATACACATTATCAGCAACCATATATATATATATTTAAATTGTACCCCTTTTTCTCCCCAATTTCGTGGTATCCAATTGTTTAGTATCTTGTCTCAATTCTACAGCTCCTGTACGGGCTCGGGAGAGACGAAGGTTGAAAGTCATGCGTCCCAACCAACCCAACCAAGCCGCACTGCTTCTTAACACAGCGCGCATCCAACTCGGAAGCCAGCCGCACCAATGTGTCGGAGGAAACACCTGGCAACCTTGGCTAGCGCGCACTGCGCCCGGCCCGCCACAGGAGTCGCTGGTGCGCGATGAGTCAAGGATATCCCTACCGGCCAAGCCCTCCCTAACCCGGACGACGCTGGGCCAATTGTGCGTCACCCCACGGACCTCCCGGTCGCGGACAGTTGCGACAGAGCCTGGGCGCGAACCCAGAGTCTCTGGTGGCACAGCTGGCGCTGCAGAACAGCGCCCTTAACCACTGCGCCACCCGGGAGGCTCCCCCTTGACTTTTTCAACATTTTGTTACGTTAAAGCCTTATTCTAAAATGTATTAAATTGTTTTTTTCCCCTCATCAATCTACATACAATACCCCATTATGACAAAGCAAAATAGTTTTTTTTAAAGAATTAGCTAATTTATTTCAAATAAAAAACTGAAATATTACTTTTACATGAGTACTTACATAAGTATTCAGACCCTGTACTTTGTTGAAGCACCTTTGGCAGCGATTACAGCCTTGAGTCTTCTTGGGTATGACGCTACAAGCTTGACACACCTGTATTTGGGTAGGTTCTCCCATTCTTCTCTGCAGATCTTCTCAAGCTCTGTCAGGTTGGATGGGGAGCATTGCTGCACATCTATTTTCAGGTTTATCCAGAGTTGTTAGATCGGATTCAAGTCCGGGCTCTGGCTGGGCCACTCAAGGACATTCAGAGACTTGTCCCAAAGCCACTCCTGCATTGCCTTGGCTGTGTTCTTAGGGTCATTGTCCTGTTAGAAGGTGAACCTTTGCCTCAGTCTGAGGTCCTGAGCACTCTGGAGCAGGTTTTCATCAAGGATCTCTCTGTACTTTGCTCCGTTCATCTTTCCCTCGATCATGACTAGTCTCCCAGTCCCTGCCGCTGAAAAACATCCCCACAGCATGATGCTGCAAACACAATGCAGGGCGGCATGTATCCTGGCGGGTAGGAGCTTTGGGCCAGTAACCGAAAGGTTACTGGATCGAATCCTCGAGCTGACAAGGTAAAAATCTGTCGTTCTGCCCCTGAGCAAGGCAGTTAACCCACTGTTCCCCGGGCGCCGGTGACATGGATGTCAATTAAGGCAGCCCCCTGCACCTCTCTGATTCAGAGTGGTTGGATTAAATGCGGAAGACACATTTCAGTTGAATGCATTCAGTTGTGCAACTGACTAGGTATCCCCCTTTCCCTTTCTCCCATGCTTCACCATAGGGATGGTGCCAGGTTTCCTCCAGATGTGACGCTTGGCATTCAGGCCAAAGAGTTCAATCTTGGTTTCGTCAAACCAGAGAATCTTGTTTCTCATGGTCAGAGCCTTTAACTCCAAGCGGGAGCTGAGAAGTGGCATCCGTCTGGCCACTCCACCATAAAGGCCTGATTGGTGGAGTGCTGCAAAGGTTCTCCCATCTCTACAGAGGAACTCTGGAGCTCTGTCAAAGTGTTTCTCCCCCAGTGGCTCAGTTTGGCCAGGGAGCCAACTCTAGGAAGAGTCTTGGTGGTTCCAAACTTCTTCCATTTAAGAAGAATGGAGGCTACTGTGTTCTTGGGGACCTTCAATGCTGCAAAAATGTTTGTACCCTTCCCCAGATCTGTGCCTCGACACAATCCTATCTCAGAGCTCTATGGACAATTCCTTCGATCTCATGGATTGGTTTTTGCTCTGACATGCACTGTCAACTGTGGGACCTTATATAGACAGGTGTGTGCCTTTCCAAATCATGTCCAATCAATTGAATTTACCACAGGTAGACTCCAATCAAGTTGTAGAAACACCAAGGATGATCAATTGAAACAGGATGCACCAGAGCTAAATTTTGAGTCTCATTGCAAAGGGTCTGAATTCTTATGTAAATAAGGTATCTGTTTTAATTTTTAATACATTTGCAAAAAATTCTAAAAACCTGTTGTCGCTTTGTCATTATGAGGTATTTTGTGTAGATTGATAATTATTATTATGTTAATACATTATAGAATAAGGATGTAATGTAACAAAAAGTGGAAAATGTCAAGGGTCTGATTACTTTCTGAATTATGTGCTGCTTTTAGTGTCTTTGTCATTTGTTGTGTATTTATTGTTGGTATATCTATTGGCCGGTACAATTACATTTTCCCTTTGTGTGATTAATAAAGTACTATGTTATCTAAAATGGACACACACATTCACCCCAGCCTGATTAATTTTTCTATAAGGGCTGTGTGATTTTTCTGCTCACTTGGGTCCAGTTGTTGAGCTCATTAAAGCCATTTAGACGTCTCTCCAGCTCTCTGTCTGGGCTTTACTCAAATGGCCACACCTCAAAACAGCTCCTTATGCCTCACAACAAGTCTCTGGTTTTGGGTACGGCTCGGGATATTTCATTTTTCCGCTTGTGCAGTAGTGTGCGTGCTCAGTTGGAGGGGAATGGCTGCCTGGAGTTGTGTGTGTTATGTCTTGCTCCGGTAGTAGGATACTGGGTGATGTCGGCGTAAATGTGCAACATGTTTGAGGTGTTGACAGCTGCATTGGCTAATCTCGTGGAGCAGTGGTGACGTACTCTCTCTTTCCATCACCGTTGTAATCTACTGGAAAGCCAGAATGTTCCCAACTGGAGATTTAAACGATGATGGAGAATCCTCCTGGTTTATCGACCCCACCACTCGCCATTGTACAGAATGAGTTCTCGACTGCGCCTCACAAAAGGACAATTTGAAGTGCGCCAATTAAGATTTTAATTTAGATTACAACTTGCACATAGGCTCTAGTTCTTTTAACCGAATAAGCCAGAAATGTTTTTTTCAGCTCAGATTTACTCGAGGCATACAACGCAGTGTATGCATAGCCTAGTGTATTTAGCCTAGTGTATTTAGCCTAGTGTATTTATTTGTTATATTTTTTTTATTTATCAATTTGGGTTCACAGTGCTGACTGAACCGAGGTCCCTGTACCGAATGGTTTTGTACGAATATGTGTACCATTACGGCCATATCTCACTTCCCTCCAGGACTGCTATTAGGACAAGATGCTGTACAGATTTAGGATCAGCTCTCCCTGCCCAAGTTATAACCCTCTCCTTTAGGGGCTACCATCCTCTAAACTAACCCCATATAATTTATTATAGGGTTAACTTCTTTCTCCTCCTATCCCACCAGGACTCGTATGGAGACACACCACTGCACGACGCCATCGCCAAAGACTTCCGGAACATCATTGAGATCCTGGCGGTGGTGCCCAACATCGACTTCACCCAGCAGAACAACCGCGGCTTCAACCTGCTGCACCACGCAGCCCTCAAAGGCAACAAGCTGTGAGTACAATCAACACTACTACTAGTACTAGACACTACACACGCATACTACTAGACTATACACTACACACACATACTAGCTACATCTCACTACAACCCTCATACTCTTCGCACACACACACAAACTAGGGCTGGGCGATATGGCCAAAATATTATATCACAGTATTTTTTAAAAAGTTGGACGGTATTTGACGGTATTTTTAGTTTTTGAATAATACAAGTTGTACATTTCCTTTATGAGTAGTGAGTAATCCGAGGAAGGCAACACATACATTCTAAGTGATATCAATGAGTCTCTCCATTCTGATTGTTTTATACTATTCAATTCAACTTCAACCAAAACAAATTTCAGCACTTTTATCATTTCTGCATTTCCTGCACTCAATTGCATTGGTGGAAAAAGTACCCAATTGTCATACTTGAGTAAAAGTAAAGATAGTGTTAATAAAAAATGATTCAAGTAAAAGGGAAAGTCACCCAGTAAAATACTACTTTAGTAAAAGTCTAAAAGTATTTGGTTTTAAATATACTTATGTATCAAAAGTAAATGTAATTAAGTATCAAAAGTAAAAGTATAAATAATTTCAAATTCCTTATATTAAGCTAACCATTTTATTTTTTTATATTTTTATTTATGTATAGCCAGGGGCACACTCCAACACTCAGACATAATTTACAAACAAAGCATTTGTGTTTATGAGTCCTCCAGATCAGAGGCAGTAGATGACCAGGGATGTTCTCTTGACAAGTGCGTGAATTGGACCATTTTCCTGTCCTGCTAAGCATTCAAAAAGTATTTTTAGGTATCAGGGAAAAAGTATGGAGTAAAAAGTACAGTATTTTATTTAGGATTGTAGTGAAGTAAAAGTAAAAGCTGTCAAAAATAAAAAATAGTAAAGTAAAGATACCAAAAAAATGACTTAAGTAGTACTTGAAAGCATTTTTACTTAAGTACTTTACACCACTGCTCAATTGAGATAATTTCCACACTGCCACGTAGGGCTGCACAATATGGGCAAATAATGTAGGATTTATCTTTAACCAAATGTTGCAATTGCGATTTGACTTGCGAATTAGAGCAAAACTGTTGGAATCGTGGAAATAGAAAGACTTCTAACGAATTAAAATGCCAGGGAGGAGTTTTTGTGACAGGGTAGCTACTAAATTGCTGATAAGTGTTTCTTAGGGGATCCTATAAACTTTGGCTACATTGCAATTTTCTCTTAGCTACTTCATGTAGCTAACATATTCTTGCTTTGCATAGTCCTCTTTGATTTAGAAGATACTGTTGCACAAACAACATGCTGATTTAGGTCTACACCATCACTGGTATTATCAGGCTGTATTAGTTTGCTACGTTTGCTCTTACTCAGTACATTTATTTGCTAGGTAGCTAGCTATTAGCATTAGCGTCTCACAAAATTTAGGGCAACTTGCTAAGGAAAGAAAAAATAGCTGTTTGCTGATTTAAAAAACACAAACGAATAGTCTAATATTAGAACGCTAGTGGATTTATATTAAGAAGCAAAGTGAAAACAGCATTATTGTCAATAACATTGTTGCATGTGCTGTATTGACCATGCAGACTGAACACAAGTGTCTCGTGGTAGAGGACCAACAAATGCGCTCCTTGAGTGACAGGGGGCGGGGCTAGGTCTGTGTGGAAAGTGGCACGGAAAGAAAGAGCAGAGAGTGAACGAAACATTAAAATACCGGTATAGAAGGTAAAGTAAAAACCCAAACCGGTCCCTGCATCTATATATCTATACCTTATACAGTCCAGCCCTAACACACACACACACACACACACACACCAGGCTGAGATGGGAAGCTCCCACACAGCTTCTGTTCCCATGAGCCTCAGCACTGAGAACAGCCAGGCTCTCCTGTCTCTCGCCCTCCTTCCCTTCCCACCAGCACTATTAACACTGAGAGAGAAGACACTCAAGACATCCCACACACATTCATGGCTAGGCTACATTCTTTGTCCATACAGTTTGTGATGATGAACTGGTAGTTTGTGCTCAAACAATCAGGGTAGTGGTGTTGCATTGAATAAGTACATACCAGATACAGACAGAAGGCGCAGATCTCACTTCAGATACAAAAAACCCTAGTGTTTGCAAAGAGTCCACAATGACTTTGATCTGAAATCAGTTTAGTTACCAAAGCCAGGGTGAAATACATTTGTTTCGGCAATGACTAGAATACCCAGCCCAACAGTGTTTAAAGTTGTAACATTGCTTTCAGTTTCGTTCTTCGTCAGGCCTTTAAACCCCAGAGTCTAGTGAAAGCTTGAGCTGGCGCACACCCCCAAAAAGTTAGTAAAGGTACTGACAAACAGTGAAAACTGTAGGCTATAAAAAAAATAAAGAGTTGCACACTCTATACAAGCTCCCAGTAATTTATTGGGTAAACCACCAACGTATGGGCATCACGGTGCCTTATTCAGGGTGATAGGACTGAAATACAGGACAGAACATATGCTTATAGACCCAACAAGTGATTGAAGTACACCAGAACGCAACTGTTAGACATTCTATTGGCATCAGAACAGTCTGTTAGTTATGGCGTAACCAGTGGTTCCCAACTCCAGTCCTCAAGTACCCCCAACAGTACACATTTCTATTGTAGCCCCAGACAAGCACACCTGATTCAAGTTGTCAACTATTCATCAGGCCCTCAATGAGTTCAATCAGGTGAGTTTGTCTGGGGCTACAACAAAAATGTGTGCTGTTGGGGGTACTGGAGGACTGGAGTTGGGAACCACTGGTCTAGAGTAACTGGCTTTGCTTAACCCAACACCATACAGCAAGACACTTGTGTTACTGTTAAAGGGATAATTCACCCAAATTACAAATTAGTTTCCTTACCCTGTAAGCAGTCTATGGACAAGGTTTGGCAGCAATCATGCTCAAGGCATCCAAATGTTTCTACAGTTGATTGTGAAGCTCAACAAATTCACATATAGATGAATTGAACCTGAAGCACGAAAAAGTATATTATCAGTATGGGATTTGTGCCACAAGCCAGGACCCTCCTCCCCAAATCAAATCAAATGTTATTGGTCACATACACATATTTAGCAGATGTTATTGCCACTAGTAGTTATGGCCCAGATTCTCTCATCACATTGGCACAGCTCACTCCACAGCTCTGGGGGGACTAAATAACTACTAAATAACTATACCCCCGTGCCTGAATTCTACAGTAAACACACACACATCTGCCCTATACTGCTTGTATCTCTATTCTATAAATGTACACACAGTGGGGAGAACAAGTATTTGATATGCTGCCGATTTTGCAGGTTTTCCTACTTACAAAGCATGTTGAGGTCTGTAATATTTATCATAGGTACACTTCAACTGTGAGAGACGGAATCTAAAATAAAAATCTAGAAAATCACATTGTATGATTTTTAAGTAATTAATTTGCCTCTACATGCTTTGTAAGTAGGAAAACCTGCAGAATCGGCAGTGTATCAAATACTTGTTCTCCCCACTGTACATGTATTACAGCAGTGGTATTCAAACTTTTTGTAGGTATGTATGCATGCATGTTGAGGTATAGTGGAGAACAACAGAATAAAATAAAAACAAGTGTATTTATAGCTAAAAGTAGAACCAACTAGTTTCGGCTTTTGGCCTTTAGGGTTTTTTGCTGAAAGATGCCCCAAGTTTCTTTCATTGTTTAGTTATTTGGGTTTCTTTTACCCCAAAGTAGCAACCTTAAAGCGGTTTTGAGTTTTAGTCATAATTATCTAATTCTTCTCTTGCTCCTCTCAAATGTGCATTTGTTTATTTGATTGAAGGTATTTATTTAGTTTATCTGAGGAAATGGAGAAAGAACCTAGTTCTAAAAGGATCCTCGGAAGGCAGAGGAGTACTGGAGCTCCCCAGAGGCAGGCAGCCAGAGGAGTACTGGAGCTCCCAGAGGCAGGCAGCCAGAGGAGTACTGGAGCTCCCCAGAGGCAGGCAGCCAGAGGAGTACTGGAGCTCCCCAGAGGCAGGCAGCCAGAGGAGTACTGGAGCTCCCAGAGGCAGGCAGCCAGAGGAGTACTGGAGCTCCCAGAGGCAGGCAGCCAGAGGAGTACTGGAGCTCCCAGAGGCAGGCAGCCAGAGGAGTACTGGAGCTCCCAGAGGCAGGCAGCCAGAGGAGTACTGGAGCTCCCAGAGGCAGGCAGCCAGAGGAGTACTGGAGCTCCCAGAGGCAGGCAGCCAGAGGAGTACTGGAGCTCCCCAGAGGCAGGCAGCCAGAGGAGTACTGGAGCTCCCCAGAGGCAGGCAGCCAGAGGAGTACTGGAGCTCCCCAGAGGCAGGCAGCCAGAGGAGTACTGGAGCTCCCCAGAGGCAGGCAGCCAGAGGAGTACTGGAGCTCCCCAGACACAGGCAGACAATGAGACAGAGAGCCTCATAGAGGCCCTTTCTCTCTCTTTCCCTCTTTCTCGCTCACCGCTGTCTCTTCTCACCCTCCCTGCCTCTCTCCAATCTTCCTCAATCTCTCTCTTCATCACTCTATCTGGTGACCTGGGCTCTCAGTGCTCCTTCCCGAGTCCCCAGCCAGGCTCCCAGCCAAAGGCCAGTCCATCTGTCTGTACTTACCCCAGCTAGGCCTTATCCCTCACACACAGTCCAACCACAGCAACATTAAACATCTGAGATGACTTCCTCTGTCCCTCTAACTGCGTCACATAGTTACTCAGCAAATGAACACATTTCTTTCCACCTCCTCAAATCAATGTCACTTAGAAGCGATGTTTATTTCCCCAATGAGTCCACGATTAATACCAAACGATGAGAACCCAAAAATACATTTGCTCTCTAGTGAAGTCATTATCATAGCGTTGGAATGCCCTCAACTCGTGCTGTTTGAGCTCATGTTAAGACAGTAATGCCTCGTAGATATGGGAATATTCATGAATGTGCAGGGGTTATTATGGAAATGATTCAGAAATCTAAACCGAGGGGGAGGCGAGGTAAGATGCGACGGAGTAATTGGTCAAAAATCCAATCAGAAACACTTTCCAAGGGCTGCAAGGGGAGGGGGCGGGATTATGAGCTTGTGAAGTGGGGAGGGGTAGGGGGGATCTGAGAGATGCGGTTTTGATGGAGGAGTGAGGGAGGCAGCCGTGATAACCTCCCTATCCACCCTCCATTTTGCCTCCCCCTCCTCCCTATGTGATCCGCACTGCAGGTACAAATGACCTGGATGTCCCCCCCACCAGTAGTACAGTATGTGTTGAGCTGCTTCTAGCAAGGCTGGCTGACCATGACCATCTGCTGGTTGTTTCCTAGGGATGGGGGGGATCTATACAGTTACATATCGCAACATTATTTGACGATATTATATTGATTTGTAAACATAAAAAAATGTTGTACCTGAGCCAAAACTCTGGTATTTTTCATCGTATATATCTTGTTCTCCATCTTTTTTTTTAAATAGTGAGCCATCATGTTTTCAGCACTTTTATTTCCATGACTGATCAAACTTTTATCATGCTCTCTTATCTCTATGCAGCAGACATAGTGAGAAATATGTATGGAACATCAAATCGCAATGAAATCTCAGTATCAAATCACAATACATGTAGAGTCATGAGAATCACATTACATATCGTGTCGGCACCTAAGTATCTTGAGAATCGCAATACATATCGTATCGGCACCTAAGCATCATGATAATATATTTTCGTGAGGTCCCTGGCAATTCCCAGCCCTTTTGTTTCGCCCCAGCCAGCTCTGCTGGTCGTGTACAGTAATGCGTCTGAAACAGATGAGCATGTGTTAATGAGGGCTGCAATTAGCAGCACTTTGTTGCTATCATAAATAATGCTGCATTAAACCCCCTTATTGCACTCCGCAGCAGAAATAATTTGACTATGCATCCTCTGACCGTGCTTTTACTGTACACTACTGTAATTACTTACACTAAACGGTTACCCAGTCGAGTCGACACTCAAATGTCTAATTTGCTGTTTAGTAGTGGTCATTTACATTTTTCTTGAAGAATATAATTTATAGATGCCTCATGACATTTCAAATTATTTAACAGTAACTTGGAGATGCAAACGCTTCATGTTGACTTTAGATTATTAAAAATGAGATGCAAGTTAAAAACATCTAACTAATGGGAAAGAGCCTGCCGGTCTGCAGTGGCCCGAGAACTGAATAATACTGTACAGGCCAGGGCTAAGGGACTGGGGCACTGACTAACTAAGGTCTGTTGAGTTCAATTTCACACGCCATAAAGCAGCCGGCGCAGAGGATGGACACGGACAGCCCTGCTTTACTGCTTTACAGCCAGCCAGCCAGCCCCTCGACGGACTGCAATATCAAAACCCAGTGCTTGAATAACAAAGCAGGATTATTCAATACACCGTCCTATTCTTTCTCAAAGCCCCAGCTCAGTCTTTCCACCACCACCTCTCACTTTGCACACTATGGAGATTGGCGAAAGTCTGTGGAAGTAGTTATAGAAAACATTTTGTGGCATGAATATGTGGTGTGAATTAGAGTGAATTATGATGAGTGCTTGGGGAAGATTTATCTTAGTGTGGGAATGGTGGAGGAAGTGACTGATGGTAGAGTGAGATGTATGACGGGGGAGGAGGAGGGTGTTAGGAATGAGCAACGGCAATCCTTTAATGCAAGTTCAGCTGAGAGCTGGAGGTCAATGCTGTTCAGAGCTGCTGCTCCTTAGTAAAACGCTTAGCACTGCCTAATGGAAATCCCTGACCAATGTTGGGGCTCGCTGGCTGTGTCGTTTCCTTTCCTTCTTATGACGGCTTAGTTCTAACTCCTGAAGCAGCTGTCTGTGCCATCATCCAAATGCCCCTTAAGCTACCGATGTGACACATTGACCTACGTCACAACACAGTCTCTGATTCCAGGGTTTCCGTGTGTGTGTGTGTGTGATTATAATCCATAAAGCACTCTTCTGTCCCCAAGGCACGAAACATGTACATTATATGAGTAGTGCACTATATATCCCATCTGAACTCAAGGCCATTTGTTTCCACAGGGCCACGGAGAAGATCTTGGCTCGGGCGCGTCAGCTGGTGGACGTCAAGAAGGAGGACGGCTTCTCAGCTCTGCACCTGGCCTCCCTCAACAACCACCGAGACGTGGCCGAGATCCTTGTAAAAGAAGTAAGGAACGGGGCTAAAAAGGGGTTTCACCCAGCCTGTATATCTCTGTATCTTTCTGTCTCCCCTTCGCTCTCTGCTCCCCAGAGTTAGGAAGGAGACCTCCTCCTGGTGGCTGTTAACAGATATGACATTTTCAGTTGTGGAGCAGCTAGAAGAGTTGTTTCCATTCAACACTTTCAACGACTTGTTGGCTTAAAATGAACTTTCCAAGAAACTTTCCTTATTTCTGCATTGACAGCATCCTTTGAAACTGGGACAGAAATGCCACACTAAACATTACAAGTACTAGAACAATTGTGCTGTTGGAAAAAATCCCTCCTTGCAAACCAAACAGCCAATAATATAGGCCTACACATAGGCTAGGCCTACTGTCAATTAAAGCCGCATAAACGTTACTTCAAGTTAAACTTCGACAATATTATAAATATTTGTTTAAGTGCTCCCGCAGCAGATAAATGAATGATGAGTCTGTATTTTTATATAAAAGTCAACAACAATCAGATAAAACAAATTAATATTTAGCTTATAATATTCTTTATAACACTTAAATGAACATTGGGCTAAAAACGAATAGGCCCATTATCCTTAGGCTATGCCTTTTGCCTATCGAACTGTAAAAATCCTAGATAGACAATCAGATAAAACAAAATTATTATTTGGAACTTTCTTTGTAACGAATGAACATTGGCTTATCCCCAAAAAAACAAATAGGCCAAATAGGATATGCCTTTTTCCTATCTAACTGTACAAATCTTAAAATAAGAACTACAAGTAACAAAATAAATAAACTAGCCTAAACAAAATAATATATTTTAGCCTATCCTATAGGCTATGTCTTTCAAATAAGATGCATCTGGATTTGAATATAGGCTACATTTTAAAATTAAATAAAAAGTGCTATGAGGAACCACTAGGTCTAGTTGTTTTTACCATGTCTTAGGCCTAAAGACCTAAATGTTTCTGACAAGAAACACAAGCATTTGAACCTTTTTCTGCCCCAGAAAAGCGAAATCAGCCGTTTGTCCTTAATATTGTATTCTTCCAGCCAATTGACCCCTCCGTGCACAATCTTAGTACAGTACAGCATAATAGGAACAAAACAGCACAGGAAAATACTTAGATACCAGGCAGTCACAGGACAGTGACATAAAAAGCAAACACATACAATCTAACATTTGTACCTTAGCCTTCCAAAATTGTTTACATGACAGCAATACCTAAAGATGATCACAAAGTTATATTAAATCAACGTGTACCTTTACGCTTCAAAACGACCACACCAACTAACTTTCCCTGGCCTCTCACTCACCCTCTCTCATTTGCCTGGCCTCTCACCCACCCTCTCTCAGGGCCGCTGCGACATCAACATCCGCAACAACCGCAACCAGACGCCGTTGCAGCTGGCGGTGACGCAGGGCCACGGGGACTTGGTGCAGCTGCTGGTGGCCGAGGGCGCCGATGTCAACGTGGAGGACGAGGACGGGGACACGGCCATGCATGTGGCCCTCAGCCGCCCGCAGCTGGCCAATGCCAAGCTCACCCCGGCCACCTCCAGCATCACAACCACCACACAGGAGAGAGGAGAGGGGGGCCCGGGCTCCTCATCGTCCTCGCTCTACTGTCAGGTAGGACTGTGAGGAGGGGTGTGATCCTTCTTGATTAGTCAGGAATTCCTGCATTTCTAACATTGTCCTCCATTCATATACATTTGAAACTGACCTATCACCTAGCCAAAATCATGCTTTTCCTAGAATGGTGAACACAGCGATCAGACTAGTTCCAACAGGCTAGTTTTTCTATGTTGTCCTGATCACATCCTTAACCGGGCAGCCTGGTCCCAGATGTGCTTTAGCCAAACTCCTCTGATTTTTGTTCACAATGGTAGCCAATGGAGTTGGCTGAAGCATGTAAAGATGGAGCCCAGGCCAGGAGAAGGACGGTGTGAGAGAGATTCTCACCCAGGTTCATATAGGCACAATCACTCCTCACCTCTATTCAAAAAAATGTGTTCCTTCTATTAGCTAGGTAGGTTATTGGGAATTAATTATCTTTCACAATATGGACAAGGTAACAACAGAGCCTTGTATGACTACACCCCCAGGTAGGTAGGTGCAACAGATTGTTGGTGGAAGGAATTAGTTACCCCCCAATAACTGCACAATTACAACATAAAGCACTGTTATTTTGAGAAGAGCTTTATGTAAATGCAAATCATCAGCATTGTGTTCTAGCTGCCACTGGCGAAGGGCATCCTCTCAAAACGACCCCAAACACTGCAGCGCTCAAACAATGCTGGCCAACCGCCAAGCCTTTTTTGGGGCTTGGTGGATGGATGGGGTAAACAAACACAAACTGGCCATCTCAAGGTGGCCAGTCTTAGTACCCTGTATTCACATTGTCAGCAAAGGAGGAGGGGGGGGGTTCTGGATTTGTCCAGCTGGGGTGCATTGGGTTTAGTGACAACACACCCTTGCGGTACTCTAGTCTGTGTATGAGGACCAGACATGCCCTTTGAATTTAGTAAACAGGTGTGCAGCTTGCATCTCTGACATGCCACTGATTACTATAATTAATAGAAGATTATTGATGAATTTATACTAATGATCAGTTACTAGCTTTAGTGTAATCTTATGTCCCCAATAATTACACTCTTGTTGTGGTTGTTGTACACTGTACTGTCTGTCTCTCTCTCTGCTATATCTTATGTGTGCGGCTTTCAAGCTCACTTATGTGATTCCTTTAATTTACCAGATTAAAGGTTCATCAGAACTCAATTATCTTTCTTCTTCCCCTCCTCTTCATGTCTCCTGTGTAGCTGAGCAGCTCGGGGTTGATGGGTAACACGGAGCTGAGCGTGGGCGCGGCCATCGCCTGTTTCCTGGCACAGGAGGGCGCCGACATCAACTATGCGAACCACAAGGGCAAGAGCCCCCTGGACTTGGTGGCGGATACAGCCGTGCTGCAGCTCATCAAGAGCTTCTCCGAGAAGTACCGGTACATACAGCAGCCAGTGACTATTATAACAACACCTCTCACACTCCTCACTCCGATGGCTCAGCCTGGAGATTAATGCCCCAATCAGACATAAATGGGCTTTAAAATAAGTGATAAAGAAAAGACCAGAACAAATAACTACCGTAACCAAAAGAAAGAAGATAGGATTTGTCCTCTAATCATACAGTATGTGTACCAAATCAGTCTTCCATCCATCCGTTCCTTTTAGGTTGCAGCGGCTGCAGGCTATCACGTGTGGCACGTCACTGAGCAGCACCAGCCTACGGCGGGTCCACACAACGCCCAACACCATGACCAACCTGGCCATGCCCGCCCTGCCAGGGCCCAGCGAGTGCCTCATCTGCTCCGAGCTGGCCCTGCTCGTCCTCTTCTGCCCCTGCCAGCACATTGTTGCCTGCGAAGGTAGATGGATAGTGTACAGAGCTCGACATTAAGGCTTGTCCGGGGCAATACAAATAAAAAAAATTGTCAGACAACCAGAATATTGATTTCAGTTGTCTAAATGGACAAGTAAAAAAATTACAATATCAAACAATTAGTCCAATCAGAATTGGATAAGGCAGCGGCGATGCTGCAGTGCACAGCAGGGCGTACATGGTTGACATTCTCAGTAAATTGCCTATATCCAACACTCCAGTGTCTTATTGTTGTAGGATCCCAAATGTTCTATTTTCTCTCCATTTGACATGAATATTACTTGGCCTATTAAGTCACTCTTTCAGTTTAATGCATGCTAGATCTGTCCTGCCCTGCAATTTCATGATCAAAGAATGAATTAGTCATTTCAGAAAGTTTTACATTGTTTAAGGTGAGGCCTAAGGTAATAATGAGATCCTTTAAGGTAATAATGAGATCCTTTAAGGTGAGGCCTAAGGTAATAATGAGATCCTTTAAGGTGAGGCCTAAGGTAATAATGAGATCCTTTAAGGTGAGGCCTAAGGTAATAATGAGATCCTTTAAGGTAATAATGAGATCCTTTAACGTGAGGCCTAAGGTAATAATGAGATCCTTTAAGGTGAGGCCTAAGGTAATATTGAGATCCTTTAAGGTGAGGCCTAAGGTAATAATGAGATCCTTTAAGGTGAGGCCTAAGGTAATAATGAGATCCTTTAAGGTGAGGCCTAAGGTAATAATGAAATCCTTTAAGGTAATAATGAGATCCTTTAAGGTGAGGCCTAAGGTAATAATGAGATCCTTTAAGGTGAGGCCTAAGGTAATAATGAAATCCAGTTCTGAGGACAGCAGAGTTGCTCTGCAGCCCATGATGATTTACAACCCATCACAAGACGCACAGCCAGCGAGGCTCGTTGACCGGGTCACTCACTCCATCTGCACGCTTCGGCACACACGGATAGCCAGATAGGCCTAGGCTACTACACGTCTCCTTCGTGCCACAGCTACACCAGAGTGGAATAGGCTATTCGAAAAGATTTGGCTCCACTAAATACAGTGGGGCAAAAAAATATTTAGTCAGCCACCAATTGTGCAAGTTCTCCCACTTAAAAAGATGAGAGGCCTGTAATTTTCATAATAGGTACACTTCAACTATGACAGACAAAATTAGAAGAAAAAAATCCAGAAAATCACATTGTAGGATTTTTTATGAATTTATTTGCAAATTATGTTGGAAAATAAGTATTTTAAAATTACAGGCCTCTCTCATCTTTTTAAGTGGGAGAACTTGCACAATCGGTGGCTGACTAAATACTTTTTTTGCCCCACTGTATATTTGGTCAATGTCATGATTGTGCTTGTCCCTCCCGTAGCATGCCAGCCAAATGTGTAGCGGTCTTCTTTCTTTTTATCTATTTTTTTGTAGATTATTTTGGATGGTAGCTAGGGGGCAATAATATCATCTATTGCAGTGGTGTCAAACTCATTCCATGGAAGGCCATGTCATGTGTCTGCTAGTTTTATCTTTCAATTAAGACCTAGACAACCAGGTGAGGGGAGTTCCTTACTAATCAGTGACTTTTATTCAATCAATTAATTACAAGGGAGAAGCAAAAACCTGCAGACACTCGGACCTCCATGGAACAACTTTGACATGTGGTCTATGGGCAAGCTTAGAAATTATTTCAGATTCCTCCTCTATGTACTTCACTCATTTTCAGTCACCCTTTTGGCCGATGGTGTTAGGGTCCTTTTTTATTTGTTGGGACAAGTGACTTCAGCTTTCGGACAAGTAAAAATATCAGTCCTACTTGTCAGAAGGGTAAGTGGGAAAAAAAATGGATGTCAAGCCCTGGTGTGGGGTGGCATCTGGAGCATTAAGGATAGTCCTGGACTGAAATGCATCCATTGAAAGTGGTTTAGGTCTGTGTCCGGGGAAACTGGCCTTTGATGTTCCCACAATTGTACTCGGTACCTTATTTTAGGATTGAGGTCTTGATGTTTGGGATCTGAGGTAACTCCTTGTGCTTCTCCCTAATCTCTCCACAGAGTGTGCTCATCGAATGAAGAAATGCATCAAATGCCAGGTCACGATCACAAAGAAAATTAGACAAGGTAATGATACCACAGATGAGTAGAAGACCTGTCTTGTTTTCAGATTTTTATTGATGCGTGTCGGTGAGGAGCATTGCTAGAAATTGGTAAATAGAAGATGTCCGGGTCATACTAATACTAGTACAGATCACAATACTGTGTGATGTTGAAGTGAATGATGTGCATCCTCTCCCTCTAGACCAGACAGAGGTGGACTGCAGCCCGGGCTCGGAGAACTCCGAGCAGCACAACCTGCTGGAGCAGCTGCAGTCACGCTACCGCCAGATGGAGGAGCGCATCACCTGCCCCATCTGCATCGACAACCATATCAAGCTGGTTTTCCAGTGCGGCCACGCCTCCTGCATCGACTGCAGCGCCGCCCTCAAGACCTGCCCCATCTGCAGGCAGACCATCCGGGAGCGCATCCAGCTCTTTGTCTGAACCAGGCCCTCCTCCTTTCTTCCTCTCTTCCCCTCCCCCTGTGGCCCAGTCAGTCTGCTCCTCAGTCCTTTGGGATTAGCCACTCGATCGTCCATCCTGGCTCAGCTGCTGTGCTTTGTTGTGTTCCATTGCGTGACGTTGCACCCAGGGTTCCCAGCAGTGTCAATGAGCTGGATGTGGTCATACTGATTTTTTTGTTTTGTTGTTGCCTGTTTCTTCATTTCTTCAAATCCAGTCATGGCCCCTGAAATGCTCTGCAATGCTTTGTCCGTGGCTCCCAGTGTGTAGCAGCCGCAGCGGGTTGCGTCAGGAGGAGGCAGTAGTGCTGCAAGCTCCATTCCCATTGGTCCACAAGGAGGACATCCCTACGAACCAGGGAGGAAGTCTCTCTGAATAGTTCATCACCTGTGCTGCTCTAAGAGGATGTCTGTTACTCCCTGTTAGATTGCATCCCACCCTGTTCCCCCTGTTTGCCTGTCTTGCCTACCCTGTTTACAAGGCTGCAGAGAACTGGCTGATGTCTCCCTGTCTTGAATCCGGTGTATTATGTTTGCTCTCCTTCGTATGAAGCTCTTTGTTATCAGTGTTAGTCTCCTGAGGGTGATGGTATAACTAAAGGCTCCTCTGTATAGCCCCTCACGCTTGCCGTACGTACACAAGGGGAAAATACACACTTTATATATGCATGAGTATATGCATATTCTAAGCTGAAGACTGTGTTGTGGGTTTGGTTAGATGTGTGGTTTTAAGAGTACCAGTAATTAGTACTGAGTTATTTATGTCAAAGGTGTTTCTATTTAGCTAAAGTCATATTATTTTTGGTGTTTGCTCAGTAAAAAAATGATTTCTGCTGAAATTTCACCCAAGCCTATGTCCTTCTCTACTCAGGGTCCTGATTCATTGAAACACTTCTAGTATCAAAGGTTACGGAATGTTTTTTTTTTGTCAACCCTTTTTACGTTGGAGCCATCTGACAATTTGGTGTGTGTTCATTAAGGGACTTGTAGTTGAGATCTGATAACACAACAGCTAGAGCTTTTATAGCAGAATAGACCTGTGGATAAGTTCACTTCGGTCCAACATACCTTTCCTGCTTTAGGTATGAAATTGTTTAAATTACACCATCGTAGAGAGGGGTTTGTGTGCTGCTTCAAAGGAAAGACTTTGTCAGATGACAAAGTGCAACTAATTTTCATTATACCATCACCCAGATACCCATCGGCTTTGTTCTTTATAGATATGTATCGAAAGCATAATCGAAGCCTGTGTCTGTTGTTCATCTGAACCTGAGCGTCTGTTATACTCCTCAGTGTGTAGTGTTGTACTACACAGCCCACAGACCTGCTTGCTAGCATCATCACACTCAGCCTCAGACAGGGCTCAGCCCATTTGGTGGTGCAGAGAGGTTTGTCATTATGTTTAGGTCAACTTTGGACTCTTTTTGGACAGAATTACTTTTGACTTCTGGAGGCCTTTGTGTCCTCTAAATAGAGGAAGAACACTGATACTTTACACGATGATGAATCAATCCTCCAATACAGAACAGGAACGATTATTGATCAAGCGAGGTGTGTGAACTTCTACCAAAGCTGAGCCAGAAAATAAATGAGCATGTATTTGCTTTTTCTTTATTTTGTCACAATGTGGAATTTTGGCAGCCTTTGGACTCTTTTCTTGTCATGTATCTTTTTTCTCTCAAACAGATGTCTGTCTCACATCATAGTCATCCTACCTGGAAGAAACCCTCCCCAATCTGTGTTTGGCAAAGCATTTTGGATTGTACTTTATCGTTAATCATCCTTTGTAATGTTTGGTTTGTTTTCCGAAGGGCTTATGCATTAAAAAAAATGGATCTATTTTAATCTTCTATTTAATTTTTCTATTGTAAACTTCCAGTGACAGGGGTTTTGTAACATTAGATCCCAACTTTTGGAGAGCCAATTAAAGATGTACATTTGAATGTCAGAAAAACCTGTAACCTGTAACCTCTGCCTTGTAAAGCTGTGTGGGAGAGAGGAAAGTAAGGTTTACTCAGAAGTACTACTAACGTTGCACCAGTGCCAAATCTTCAAAAGGATGTGTGTGGCTCTGGTAAAAGGTGGTGCACTACATAGGGAATAGGATGTCATTTGAGACGGCGCTTCTGATTAACAACTGATATTAAAGAATTCTGATCCAAAGTATATCAATCCAAAAAAATGTGGAGCCCAAACATTTTTTTTTTTAGTCATGATGAGTATAGCGAGCATTTCTGATTGAATGAATTAGATAATCAAATATTGTCATCTGGGGTCATGTGAGTAGTCTCTGTGCACAGGTAAAGGTAATAATACTTTAGAAGAGCCAGGAGGTTTTGAAATATACCACTAGAGGTTTGCTATGAGAAGTACATACATAATATTTAAGCAACAAATGTTACTATTGGTGTGTGTACAGTACAGCACTTGGAGTTCTGTTGGCCTTACTGTCCATTCTTATGTTAATGTTTTTTTCAGTTGTATTCTGTACAAAAATATTTTGCAATAAATATGGAACTGTTTTATAAGGATTGTGTTCTGTGCTTAATCAGTCACTGTCTCCTCCCAACATGTAATTAGCATGTCACCCATCTAACTTGAAATATGTTTATCCAACTCAAATAGTATATTCATGTTTTCTAACTCAAATTTAGTTTACTCACAATAAGTGTAAATTGGGGTAGTTAGAGTTGGGTAAAGGTATTATTTTGAGTTGGATAAACTGATTGATTGACATGATGGTTTATCATACTTTAATATTTTGAATTGTTATGTGCTGGAGCTCGGATCCACCTGGCTCTCCCTTGGGCCCAAGGTGCAGGAGCCCCGCTCCGGGTAACTCTGGCTCAATTAAACCACGGTTTGTGACTGAAGTTTCATGCTCGTTGAATGACAACATTTAAAGCATTTCTCTTGAACACAGTAGTAGTGTGTTCAGCTAAATGCTGCTGTGTGCCAGTTCTTAGGCCTAATTGTCTACACTGCCACCTGGTGAAGTTAGCATAGGGCTAACATGTGCCAGGTTATCTGATGGGACCAGCTACAATGTAGTGTTCTATCACATGCGAGTAAATCAACCATTTTAATTGGCTAATGTGTATTTTGAGACTGAGGTCCAGGTTAAATTGTAACTTTTGGGCGTAATCGGCGATCTTCTAGCAATCTAAAGGTTGCATGTTCGAGGAGAGTCGGGGACAACTTTAGCTAACCTTTGCCCTTATTCTAAGCTTAGGTCAATTCACCTAATTGGCTACGTAAATTCACCTAACTTTTGTGATTTTAGTTCTAACCTTTTCAAATATTCCTAACTTTTGTTGTTAACCACCAATGTAAATTATCCCCGTAATTCTTTGTTGTTAAAGCACAACAAGGAACCTGGTCTCGTCTTCCAAGATGTATGGTAAGTCAAATTTATTGAAATCAAATTTATTTATATAGCCCTTCTTACATCAGCTGATATATCAAAGTGCTGTACAGAAACCCAGCCTAAAACCCCAAACAGCAGGCAATGCAGGTGTAGAAGCACGTTGGCTAGGAAAAACTCCCTAGAAAGGCCAAAACCTAGGAAGAAACCTAGAGAGGAACCAGGCTATGAGGGGTGGCCAGTCCTCTTCTGGCTGTGCCAGGTGGAGATTATAACAGAACATGGCCAACATGTTCAAATGTTCATAAATGACCAGCATGGTCAAATAATAATAATCACAGTGGTTGTCGAGGGTGCAACAAGTCAGCACCTCAGGAGAAAATGTCAGTTGGCTTTTCATAGGTAATCATTGAGAGTATCTCTACCGCTTCTGCTGTCTCTAGAGAGTTGAAAACAGCATGTCTGGGACAGGTAGCACGTTCGGTGAACAGGTCAGGGTTCTATAGCCGCAAAGTTACCTCATCCAATTTGTATGCTATTTTACGTCCAGGTAAGATGTATGATATTGTACGACCGCTATTCCATTCATAATGTAACCTCATATTTCATACTAAATGGAGTGTCACAGATTTCCGTACAAAATAAGACGAAATGCCCTGAGACCACGTTAGTGTAAACGCAGCTGTTTAAGCTTAACCTTATCCATGTCAACACATGGCAATGTGTCCACATTAAGCCAATATTTCCTGGTCCCTACCTATATGTATGAAAATTATTTGAGAGGCAGTGTTTCAAAATGATAATTGTTATTTGATATTTAAGACAAATTTTGATGTCTTGAGTCAATGGTGTCACTTGTCAACAAGGGTGGAAAGAGTACTGAAATATCATACTTAAGTAGAAGTACTGCTCCTTAAATGACATTTTAATGAAGAAGTAGAATTACTTTAAAAAGTACAAGAAAAGCTACTCAATAACAGTAACAAGAGCAGTTGTAATTTGTTACTTTAGACCTCTGCTTATTGATAATTACAGAGAGCGGTGTAATGAAATGACGGGACACCATTATCCAACGGTAGAGTTGGATAATGGTGTAATAAGCAACGGTAGAAATGCAGACAAAACATTGTGTGAGCGCCTCACTATTCCCAATTCAGTGTCTGTGCTTTTAATGGGTCAATTATCTCGCTCTGCTGCAGAGCACACTGATGAGGCTAGACAGCCTGTTCTTAGCAAGGCCTGTATCATAAACCATCCCTGTCCTTAGCCGAACATAACAACCTCATGCCCTCTTCATCAGGAACACATATGGTACAAACACACAAATGGACTTGCATATGACAAACTGCTCATGAGTGGATGATGACAGAGCCACATGAGAGCAGGGGCTTAACTCAGGTTGTGGAAGCATTTTGAGCAGTGCAGATAGAAATGTAATGAAATAGAGGAGACATGATGATTGTCTTATCATGGAGTTTAGGTATTTTTTTTCAAGGAGAGTATAATTATTTTATTGAGATGGACTAGATATTCCTGAACAGGCCCCAGCCTAACCAGAACAATAATTGTCTCAAGGAAGAAAGGAAAGATGGAGGAAAGAGCATTTGGTCCAGTGTGGCTCAGTTTATAAGAGTTAGTCGCTAGCAATGACAAGGTGGAGGGTTCAATTCCTGCAGGGATCACATACTGGTATGCACTCAAACTTTGCTTTGGATACAAGCATCTGCTGAGTGGCATATTTATGTATTTGTAAAGTTGTTATTCATTATTAAATACAACTTCAGTTGTAAAACATTGAAATGGTGGATGGATATTATGCACCTGGTGGGGTGAGGCTGAAGCGTTAGAACTGCAAAAGGTTGTCTGTGGTTTGGTTGACCAAATAACTTTTTTTCTCCCTTTGTACCTTTTATTCAGATAGGCGATAAGTAGAGGGGGTTCTATACTAAATGGTAGTTCTATACTAAATGGTAGGGTGTGGCGATAAATAGCCTTTTAAAGAGGCAATCTGCAGTTGAAACAATAACAAAGCTCATCCCCACCCCAGTTTAGGTCAAAGGTTGAGGGATGGGGTTGGAGAAATGTAACCACTCTCAAATTAATAGACAGAGCTATGGATGCAAGGCTGACCATCCACGTTTTCAACATTAGTTTTACCCATGTAGTGAGGCTATACACAGTGGACAAAACATTAAGAACACCTTCCTAATATCAAGAAGCACGGGAAACAGTTGAGCGTGAAAAAAACAGCAACGTTGCAGTTCTTGACACAAACCTGTGCGCCTGGCACCTACTACCATACCCCGTTCAAAGGCACTTAACTATTATTTATTTCCCATTCACCCTATGAATGACACACACACAATTAATGTCTCAATTGTCTCAAGGCTTTAAAAT
This sequence comes from Oncorhynchus mykiss, assembly GCF_013265735.2. Classification (NCBI taxonomy): domain Eukaryota; kingdom Metazoa; phylum Chordata; class Actinopteri; order Salmoniformes; family Salmonidae; genus Oncorhynchus; species Oncorhynchus mykiss. The sequence continues at coordinate 51,995,324 of NC_048580.1, read as the reverse complement.
CCTTCTTTAACCTGTCCAATCCCCTTCATCTACACTGATTAAAGTGAATTTAACAAGTGTCATCATAACTTTCACCTCGCCAGTCTGTCATGGAAAGAGCTGGTGTTCATGTTTTGTACACTCAGTGTATGGTGTTGGTTTACATTGACTTTATTTACAAACATTGGTTTATGTTGGCTTCTGATGGGGTACAACAATTGAACTAAGCTCATGAGTCATTTCTAAGTTATATTCTTCAAGAATCAATGGGTACAATATTATTAGTTTGAAAACATTTATGTAGCAACTACAGATTGCTCTTTTAAGTTATACCGGTACGGCTTTTTACAACACCGTCTATAAAGGCATTTCTACATTTAGTAAGTTAACATGATGCATATTCTTACCATCAGACTGAGTAGTTCGGCTGACAAGTCCAATGGTCATGTCCCAGTCCTGTTCCATATAAAACACAAGTTATTTACAAATGGATACAAGTCAATCAATCAAATGTATTTATAAAACCCTTTTTACATCAGCAGATGTCACAAAGTGTTATATAGAAACCCTGCCTAAAACCCCTAACAGCAAGCAATGCAGATGTAGAAGCACAGCGGCTAGGAAAAACTCCCTAGAAAGGCAGGAACCTAGGAAGAACCCTAGAGAGGAACCAGGCTCTGATGGCTGGCCAGTCTTCTTCTGGCTGTGCCAAGTGGAGATGATAAGAGTACATGGCCATTAAGGCCAGATTGTTCTTCAAGATGTTCAAACATTCATAGATGACCAGCAGGGTCAAATAATAACTACAGAGGTTTTAGAGAGTGCAACAGGTCAGTACCTCAGGAGGAAATGTCACTTGGCTTTTCATAGCCGAGCATTCAGATGTTGAGACAGCAGGTGCAGCAGAGAGTTGAAAACAGCAGGTCCGGGACAAGGTAGCACGTCCGGTGAACAGGTCAGGGTTCCATAGCCGCAGGCAAAACAGTTGAAACTGGAGCAGCAGCACAACCAGGTGGACTGGGGACTGCCAGGAGTCATCGGGCCAGGTAGTCCTGAGGCATGATCCTAAGGCTCAGGTCCTCCGGGACGAGAGGGAGAATTAGAGGTAGCATACTTAAAATTCACACAGGATACCAGATAAGACAGGAGAATTACACCAGATATAACAGACTGACCCTAGCCCCCTGGCACATAGACTATTGCAGTATAAATACTGGAGGCTTAGACAGGGGTGGGTCGGGGGCAACTGTGGCCCCATCCGACAATACCCCCACCCACTTTGCCAAAGCACAGTCCCCACACCACTAGAGGGATATCAACAGACCACCAACTTACTACCCTAAGACAAGGCTGAGTATAGCCCATGAAGATCTCCTCCAACACATAAGCCCGAGGGGGAGCAAAACCTCCTGGCTTCCAGAGGATTAATACTGTGGGCTTGCATATCTAATGATAAGCACTGCCTCCAATTGGTGAATTGAGGTCTTATTCAAAACTGAAGTTTGGAGCTCAACAGAAAGCTGTGGCAGAGTATGGGCACTGGCCCCATTTACAATGCATATTTCAAAACCCTTTAAAAAAATGTAGAACTATAGTCTTCTCTGAAATAGTCAAAAAGGATTTCAATATCAAATTCTGACAGCAAGAACCTGAAGTAAATAAATAAAAACATTACATTTTTTGCAGTCTATTTTTTTTTTTAAATGTCATTATGTGAGGAACAAGACAAAGACAATAGATGTCATTTCTTAATGAATCCATAACTTCCCAAAACATACATTTAATAGTAAAATCCTAAAAGATCACTAACTGGTCCGATGCAAATTAGGCTGAGATTTGGACCATTTGGGGGCATTTCCATGTACATTAACTCATATTTGTTTATAGACTAGATCGATTAATGGTTGCACTCCTCTGTCTAACAAAATAAAATGGAAATTCCAAACCATGACTGCAAAACCTGATAATTACAAGGCTACCATCTCATACCCCCCCAAATAAAAACATTGCAATTCAGAATTTTAACCTCAAACCCTGACTAATAAATCAGGCTATTGTCCTAACATAACCAAAAAAAAACAGACATTTAATTTCAATTGACAGAGATTAAATGGTTTAGATTTTGTTTATTGACATTTTGAAGAATTGCATCACCGGTAGAAAGTCTGAGGGCCCGCTGCAACCCATGGCAACCATTTCTTCAATGTCTGTCCTCATTTTGAGGCATCAGGACTCGAAATGTCCTCTGTACTGTAGTCTTATACCAAATGAGTCTGAGCACCTCAGACTTCAGTCGATACACAGAACTATGCAAAATACTGGACCAGTTATGCATCTGGTTATATCTGTCAGTATTAAAGAAGAGTAACTAAACTGTTTCTCTGGACGTATAAATTAGACAATACATTAAAGCCTTTGAACTCAAGTAAATAATTACAAATACAGAGATGTACATAAACTAGTCTGCATTTCAACAACAACAAAAAGCTATAAAAGAAGCTACAATTCAATCACAGTAGCGGTAAGCTTCCTTGAGGTGCCAGAATGATCCCAAAGACATAGAAAAGTCCCATCAGGAGGTTGAGCTTGGCTGTCTTTTGGGGGATCTTGGAATAGCACTGGCTGCGGAACTGCCTCTCTAGGGGGAAGGCCATGGGCAACGTGAGCAGGGGCAGGGCCATGCTGATGGTGTAGTGGGTGGCCAGGATGCAGAAGAGCACATAAGGGACAAACAGCAGGATGTTGAAGAGGATGTAGGACAACGTGGGCCCGATGAGAATGGCCAGAGTGACGATGCCCGCCTGTTTGTCAGAGTCCATGTCTCTGGTATTGTTGCTGTGGAGGATAGCCTCTGTGTTGAGGGCCAGGGGGACGGCGTAGACCAGAGGCAGGACAGACAGGTAACCCACCTGCACGGCGTGGGCAAACATGACCGCCAGGGGGCCAAACGTGATCAGGATCACCACGTCCCCCAGTGCCACATACTTAAGACCAATGCCTGGAAACAGGACAAGGAAGGTATCGTAAGAATCTGGATATTAGTGTGTGTACTTGTAAATAAAGCGAGGGAAATAATGTCAGTACATTTTGAAACAGGTTAATGCCAAGCTCACCTCCCGTGTACAGAAAAGAGCTGGAGAGCCCTCCAAAATAAATAAGGGCCAGATGCTCCATCCTCAACGTGGAGAGAAAGTAGAGCAGGGTGGCACACAAGCAGCCCAGAGAGTAGAGCAGCGCTCCGAACATGACCACGTCCTGCGGCGCCAGGATCTCATCCACCAGAGTCCTATCGTCGCTCTTCTTGTGGTCAATCCCTTTGGAGAAGTCATAGTAAGTGTTAACCAGATTCCCTGCCCCGTGCACCACCAGCACTGCCACGGCACACACCATGAGGATGACCAAGTCCACAGAGCCCTCCAGCTTGTAGGCCAGGGCACTGCCCAGAGCCACCGGTGTGAGGGAGGCGCTGAAACTCCACGGCCGCAGGGCCAGCACATAAGCAGCACACTTGTACCTCATGTCGCGTCTGACTCTGGCCCTCCCCGAGCTTCGCTGGTCGGCAGAGTGATTCTGCAGAGTGTCATTCAAACCGGTGTGCCTTGTCTCACTATGTCCATTCAATCCAGCCAAAACAATTGTCTCTGCACTGCTTGGTTTCTGCCCCACAGCCATACCTCTGCCAGGGTCCACAAAACAAAGAAACAGAAGGTAAACCTGTAACAGAATTACAGAGGTCACACATAGAATGTAATTTATGTACAATGAACATCTCATTTAATGAACAAGAGCATCAGAATACAGGCTCTTTAAGTTATTGAAAACCAGTATGGAGTAGTTTTTGTATTGTCCGTCATATTTGAAGGGTTGCAAGAGCGTGAGACCAGAATGTTTTGCTGTTGTTGAGCAGGATTAAAGCGTGCTACTACATGCTAAAACGTAGGTAGCAAACGAGTCTGTTTACTTCCAGTAGTTCCCGAGTAGCTAGATATATGCTAGTAGGATCACCTGAATTTCAATGCACCATGTTGTGAATTGTACAACACACCTGTTGGATGGCCACTTTGCTTGCTCCCTACAACCTCGCAAAATTGGCATTTAAAGCATTGCACTGCTGGATAGTCAACTACATAGATTAAAGGATTAAAGCTAACTATCCAGTGTGCTATTAGCAAGCCAAAAACCAGGGCCAAATTAAATGTCCGAAACCAGACTTTACCTGTTTTATGTATCCGTTATCTGATAAACTATTTCACGCCATGTAACAACATATTTATGTGACCGCTACCTAACCACAGGGCTGACCCTACTCCATTGGTAAACTTGCTACGTGTCAATTTCGAGAATATTTCACTGGCTGATCACAGTTAACCCTGACGGACGACATTTCGTCCAACCCTCTTGAGTGAGTGCAGACGTAAATAGGCGCCGTTAGAAACAGACTTCAATGTGATCTGCGTTCCGGGTGTTATAGATGACATGTGCAAGAAGAAGCCTTTCCTCAATAAGAACATTTATATAAAATAAGAAAAATATCTTGAAAAATGTGGGATTTAAAATATCGCTTATTTTGTACACTCGCACCAACGGATGTATTAGAAATACTAAGGCAGGCCAGGAAGTTATTGATTCTCTGGTGGTGGTTCAGTGCGATCTCTCACTATCCCACCCAGATTCGTAAACGGGGGAAAACGTTCAACTAAATTCAGACCATCATCGCAGGGCAAATACCATACTCTCTTAAAAAACACTTGTGAAGCTATTTGTTTTCCAATCATTTTTGAACGTTGCTGAATACGAATGCAGCCCAGACTCAAATTGCGTGTTTTGGGCCTTCACAAACGCACGAGTTTTACACAGATCTGTAGAATATATGCATATCAGCATAGGCCTACTGACATACATTTTCACAATTAATTTGATGTAGGTAATTTACTCCAATTAAAATACAATTTGAGAAATTTTTGTTGCTTGCATCAGGCATTGCCTGTCACAGATATACTATTTTCCTATGCAATTAGAACAAAAAAATATAGAATTTTTAATTAAGAGTGAGAAAATATTTAAATAAGGTTCAATATAAATCAAAGTCAACCTATGCGTATTCCTCAGCTAAAATGAGAGACCCACACATAGGTATTTGAGCAGGCCTACATTTAAAAAAAAATCCATGATCAAATCTCTGTTATGAACTTCTAGATTAATAAGCATGCAAAAATAATAGTTAAATCAAAATAGTTTTAAGATTGTCGACTACGTGCAGCTGGTATCCTTTCCATTTAAACTTGTCAAACTCTGACCTCCATTTAAAGTAATGTGAAACCATTTGGCAGACCGCGGAATAGCGCTGCGGCGGAAGGTTGTATAGAAAGCTGCAACGTTTGATGCAGCCTGGAGCTGGCGGCGGGTGACCAAGGATTCCAGCCTTAACACCGTTATCCTCCGTTATCCTCCGTTATCCTCAATTTAAAATTAATTTGTCAAATAAAAGGATGCATTGGATGGCCATTGATATCCATACGGATAGATGGTGGTGAAATTGACTAGTCTGTCTTTGTTTAGGGATTTTTTATGGAAGGTGATATCGCAACGATGGTGTGTCAGACGTTCAGAAGTTTACAAAGAGGCGACTTCAGTACTCTTCTGCTGGCTGTGGCGGTGCTTGGGATTCTGTTTGAAGGGATGCAAGAAACCACGGCATTTCCCACCTGGAGAATAGAGGTATGGTGTGAGAATTCAACTTTCTAACTTGATACCTCCTTTAATTGCACTGCTGAATACTTCATTCAGTTTCTATACTGAACAGGTTATGCTGGAATAAATTATGATCAAGATGTTGGATGATTAACCCCGTTTAGGGCAACAATATTTTCATTTTATTTTAACTTGTTTTTTTCAGTGTCTACCAAGACTTCTGCTTGGTGACAAATGAGCAAATAATAAATAAATAAAATGTAATTGTAATATAAATCATATTTTTGGTTAAACTTCATCAGACAGAAATGCCTTCATATAATCAGCAATTATACATATAATTTATAATGTAGCCTATTCATATTATATAATTGGAGCAATTCTTGGTTTTGCCCTGATTTTTGTCCCAGTTGAGGAAAAAACAACTATTCTTATTGCATTGTAGCCACAATAAAACTGTTTTGATCTGGCTGGATGAAGTCTTAACCCTCACTTATACCAAGTTAGCTATTCTAAAAGTATCTTATATTGTTCATTAATTCACACTAAGTCAAATGCAGACTTCTCAGAATCCTTGATTAATAAACCAGGGGCAAACAGTGTGGGAATCTTCAAAGGAGAGCACAGTAAGAGGAGCTTAGCATGTTGGTTGAGCACTGAATGATCAGGTTCTAAATGTTATCTCTAGTGCACTTGTTTTGGAAAATGTTCAGTTGTTTTCCATAGGAAGAAATGGTGTAGCAAATAGTACAGCTTAGAACAACATGGAGCTTCAAGAAATCATGGACTGTTCTCACATTGCTCCAATTTAAGTGGAATGCCTGCTCCAACTTCTAGGCTATGTCCTCTTCTTTTGTAGTGTATGTTTCCTTGACTCTGTTATCAGTGTGGCAGGAAGACTTCAGTCTTCTGCAGGGCTCCTCTGGTGTCCGTCTGGGTGTCTAGGCCTCAGCTCTTGGCATAGCCCTTGTTTTCCTGAGGATTGAGGAACATTAAAAAAGGAATGCATATGTAGCACATGGGGATGTGTGAAACTTACTCCTCAGCCTGAAGTGTCCCCACTTGTGCCAGCGAATAACTTTTTCCGACTGGTAAGACACTTCAGGAGGGCGATCACGTGTGCTAGCATGGCAGAGGCCCCGAGTTAGCCCCAGGTATGGGCTGAATCAGCAGCGTGGCAAGCAGCATGACGTCCTTTACATTTAGTATCTACATTTGTTCTCTGAGAAAAAAATATTAAATTTTCATATAGATATTTTAATAGTATAAATTCATATTTTTAGAAATAGCCATTTTGGGGGGTTGTATTTCCACTGTATTTGTATGTAAATGTTGAACTTGGTCAGGTCATGTTGGTCCAATCCCTTATCGTTGATGATAAGGACTGTGGAGTAGATCTGTGGATAGGCTAAATTAGCTTATTCACTTGTCATAAAAGTCCCCGATAATGAAGTCACCTAAAGTTATTGGATAATCAGTCAAAGTGTACACTACCGTTCAAAAGTTTGGGGTCACTTAGAAATGTCCTTATTTTTTGAAAGAAAAGCACATTTTTTGTCCATTAAAATAACATCAAATTGATGTGTAGACATTGTTAATGTTAATGTTGTAAATGACTATTGTAGCTGGAAACGGCAGATTTTTTTATGGAATATCTACATAGGCTACAGAGCCCCATTATCAACAACCATCACTCCTGTGTTCCAATGGCACGTTGTGTTAGCTAATCCAAGTTTATAATTTTAAAAAGCCAATTGATGATTAAAGAAGCAATAAAGCGGTCCTTCTTTAGACTAGTTGAGTATCTGGAGCATCCGCATTTGTGGGTTCGATTACAGGCTCAAAATGGCCAGAAACAAAGACCTTTCTTCTGAAACTCATCAGTCTATTCTTGTTCTGAGAAATGAACGCTATTCTATGCGAGAAATTGCCAAGAAACTGAAGATCTCGTACAACGCTGTGTACTACTCCCTTCACAGAACAGTGCAAACAGACTCTAACCAGAATAGAAAGAGGAGTGGGAGGCCCCGGTGCACAACTGAGCAAGAGGACAAGTACATTCGAGTGTCTAGTTGAGAAACAGACACGTTACAAGTCCTCAACTGGCAGATTCATTAAATAGTACCTGCAAAACACAAGTCTCAACGTCAACAGTGAAGAGGCGACTACGGGAAGTTGGCCTTCTAGACAGAGTTGCAAAGAAAAAGCCATATCAGAGACTGGCCAATAAAAAGAAAAGATTAAGATTGTCAAAATAACACAGACACTGGACAGAGGAACTCTTTCTAGAAAGCCAGCATCCCGGAGTCGCCTCTTCACTGTTGATGTTGAGACTGGTGTTTAGACTGGCGAGTTGGATTAGCTAATACAACGTGCCATTGGAACACAGGAGTGATGGTTGCTGGTAACGGGCCTCTGTACGCCTATGTAGATATTCCATAAAAAATCTGCCGTTTCCAGCTACAATAGTCATTTACAACCTTAATGTCTACACTGTATTTCTGATCAATTTGATGTTATTTTAATGGACAAAACATTTTTTTTTCTAAAAAGACATTTCTAAGTGACCCCAAACTTTTGAACGGTAGTGTATACTGTAACTGTACATTTTACATTCTATTAGTATTATATAAAAACAAAGTCACAACATATTTCTAAACACTCTTAAACAGTAAGCACCTATAGCTGGCCTTTCACAGCTGTAAAACAAGAATAGAATCCTTGTGTTATTATTTGGAGAGTCTCATTTGCCCCTCCCCAAAGGGACATCAGACATATTGTACCTGCAAAATGTATCATACTTAAAGTCTGGAAAGCAGTTTTACTGCTGACCACTTCCTTTTCTACAAAATGGAATGCCCTTGCATGAAAATGTAACATGTAACATTCACATGCAAGGCATTGGGATAATAGCTCTAGAAACTGCAGAATCACAATAGAGTTGAGTGTCCTCAGCTGGTCTCGTCAAACCAGAACCCTTGCAGCATGGAACTGTTGATTGTTTAGATTTTGAACATTATAACTATAAATACTGTATAAATTAACGACATGAATCACAACTGTCAGTTCAACTAACAGTGTAAGTAGATTACAGTACAACGTTCATTCTGTGCTGCTCTCAGCCTGCTACTTGAAGTGTGTCAGAGGGTTGGGTACTGTGGCAGTAAAAAGGCAAATGACATTGAATAAATGTGTTATGCATTTTTTAATGAATGATACTGCAGACACATGAATAAAGGTGTAATGACTAGTATCATAAAGGTATTATGCATGCTTTATGTATACCCCCTTCAAGTAAAGTGTTACTACTTTTTACTTCTCGGGGGATCTTCACTGTTTTTGTCCAGTTTCTCAAGTTCCTTCCATGAATACTTCGGTTATTCCATCTCATGTTGTTAGCAATATTCTCCTGGTCCTTGGTTCTGTGGTCTGGTTCAGACACTGGATCAAGTCAGTCATATCATAATAATCTGTCAGTCAGCCACGAAGACAGGAACACTAAGAGTGATAAAATACTAAGCACTAGCTATGTGTAGTTCATAAACACAAAGGCAAACACTAGGTTAATTACCTACTGAACAAAAATCTAAACGCAACATGCAACAATTTCAAAGATTTTACTTAGTTACAGTTCAAATAAGGAAATCAGTCAATAAGCAATACATTAATTTGGTCCTAATCTATGGAGTTCACATGACTGGGAATACAGATATGCATCTGTTGGTCACAGATACCTTTAAAAAAAAGTAGGGGTGTGGATCAGAAAACCAGTCAGTATCTGGTGTGACCACCATTTGCCTCAAGCAGCGAGACATATCTCCTTCACATAGAGTTGATCAGGCTGTTGATTGTGGCCTGTTGTCCCACTCTTCTTCAATGACTGTGCGAAGTTTCTGGATATTGGTGGAAACTGAAAAACATTGTCGTACAAGTTGATCTGGAAAACGCTGTTGTACATGTCGATCCAGAGCATCCCAAACATGCTCAATGAGTGACATATCTGGTGAGTATGCAGACCATGGAAATGTTCAACCTCCAGGAATTGTTTACAGACCCTTGTGACATGGGGCAATGCATTATCATGCTGAAACATGAGGTGATGGCAGCGGATGAATGGCACGACAATGGGCCTCAGGATCTTGTCACGGTATCTTTGTGCATTCAAATTGACATAGATAAAATGCAATAGTATTTGTTGCCTGTAGCTTATGCCTGCCCATACCATAACTCCGCTGCCGCCATGGGGTACTCAGTTCACAATGTTGACACCAACAAACTTCTCACCCACACGGCACCATACACGTGGTCTGTGTTTGAGGCCAGTTGGACTTTCTTGTTGATATGCCACACCTTCTTGTTGATATGCCACACCTGTCAAGTGGATGGATTATCTTGGCAAAGAAGAAATGCTCACTAACAGGGATGTAAACAAATGTGTACAACATTTGAGAGAAATTAGCTTTTTGTGTGTATGTAACATTTCTAGGATCTTTTATTTTAGCTCATGAAACATGGGACTAATAATTTACGTGTTGCGTTTATATTTTTGTTCAGTATAATAAAAAATAAAAAAGGCTCACTTAAGGCCAACCCAGTGAACACAAAATGTATCTGTAATGTTTCCTAAAGGTTATCTTTTGAAAAATAACTTTCACACAAAGTTTTGGAAACCAACATTTGTTTGCTGGGAATCCAGATCCCGATCATAAATATAAATTACATCTGGATGTTGATGTGACATGTCCAGTAGGTTGAAACTCCTCTCCTCGCTCCTAACTGGTAGCGCCAAATCTCTGGTGGTTAATCTACAATTTTTTTTGTCCAAGGAAGAAGTTCACACCTCTGGTGTGTTAATGATTGGGATTCGCAAAGATGCCCGCACGCAGGTCCTCCACCTCTCCAGGAACAAGCGCTATACCCTCACCCCTGAGAAACTCAAATGGGACAAGTTCAAGCTCACTTACAAGTTTGGAGATTCTTTTATTTCACCCTCCTTTCTTAGCAAACAGTTACTGTCTAAAAACAAAAGGAAATGCTGTTTGAATTGACTTCAGACATATTTACGAGGGACAGCTGTCTTAGAGCTTTATGTTAGCTCCAATTGCTTTTACTGATTTCTGCTGTTGTAATATGCCAAGTGGTTTCCCCAGATAAAGGCATTGTGTCTGTGCAGGCTGCTCTCTTTCCCAAGGAACCTGATGAATGCCAGTGACACGCGCCGTGGCATTGCCAAAGCCTTCACTATGTGGAGTGATGTCTCGCCCTTCAGCTTTAGAGAGGTGCCCGCTGACCAGGAGGCAGACATCAAGATAGGTATATGTTGTTGTGCCCCCACCTAAAGTATATCAGGCATGATGACTGGCATATAATATAGTAGAAGGACTATACAGTGACATGTGTCTGAAATGCCCTAAGCATTTGAACTGAACAAATCTCCCTCTACTGTCTAGTTATCTATGTTCTGCATGATTCATGGCTCTACTTGTATGATAAAGAGTCCTGTACACCTTCCAAGCATGTGTAATCATTTTAAAATGATCTAAATCATGCTGAATCCATCAGAGTGATCTGGGAGTCTTGTTCCAGCATAAATACTTGATGCAAGTGTGAAAAATGACAGTCATCCTCAGTGGGGTTAAGAAGTTTGAAATCCATCATCTTCTAGACTCTATTGTATGTAGAATGAGATAGAGGCTGGAGAGGTTCCCCTCTTGGTTGCGCTGTCTGAGGCACAGCTCTGTCTCTTTTTGGCAGGCTTCTACCCCATCAACCACACAGACTGTCTGCAGTCCTACTTGCACCACTGTTTCGACGGCATCACCGGCGAACTGGCACATGCTTTCTTCCCTCCGACGGGCGAGATCCACTTTGACGACCATGAGTATTGGATTCTGGGAAACATGCGCTTCAGCTGGAAAAAAGGCAGGCACCTTGGTTGATCTCTTTCCTGATTTTTGTAAGCTGCTGTTGTGCCCTCAGCACCAAAGCTACTTGCTGGATGTCCAGTTGAATTAGTCAAATGCACAGGGTTGAAAAGTGAAAATCATGGACACTGTAGTTGGTAATTATGTCTTGAAGCTGGAATAGACCACAGTGTAATACTGTGCCTAGTTGTGTTACGGTTGGAAGATACTGTGAATTTAGAAGCGTAGTGTCTCAGTAGTCGTCTGCTTCATCGGCACTGATCTGAAAAGACAGGTATAGGTGAAAGCCATATGTTGTTATGCCACTTTGAACTAGCTTTCATGTGTATAGTTCAGTGGATGAGGCAAAGGACTTTAGCTACTTTCGACTATTGAGATGCACCCCAATTACTAAGACAGAATGAACTGTTTTGTGTTGTTGGTTTGTGCAGGGGTGTGGCTGACAGACTTGGTCCATGTAGCGGCTCACGAGATTGGTCACGTCCTGGGCCTCATGCACTCCCTGAACCCCAAGGCCATCATGCACCTGAACGCAACTCTAACGGGGCGCAAGCTCATCACACAGGACGAGGTGTGGGGCCTGCACCGACTCTATGGTAAATCCAAGCACCCACAAGCAAAGTGCCCTGTAAAACAGACAAAAAACCGTGTCATATTGTTTTGTAGCACAAAACGATCAGCGGTAGCATCTTTCAAATGAAATAAATCCTCATTTAAAATAATGGTCCCACTTTAAACAACCAATTTATACAGGCTTTATAGACTATTCATGATTTCTTCCTAAGCACTATATAGATGCTACACAAATAATTGATTTACTACCTGCTGCAAGTAAACGTGGCCTTAATGAGTATTGTTGAACCTTTAATACAGTGTGAGAGTCATTATAAATGTGAAGTCAGATTGTCATCTCAAATTCCTTTCTGTAGACTGAAATTAGCACTCTCATCCCTCTTTCCTCCTTCCCTGTAGGATGTTTGGATAGATTATTTATCTGTCCAGCCTGGGCGCGGAAAGGCTATTGCGACAGCAAGCGCAAGCTCATGCAGAAGCACTGCCCCTCGAGCTGTGATTTCTGTTACGGTAAGAGCAGCACTGCAAAGGAAAAAAATATTATTCCCAATATACTAGTGCAAGGAATCGCATCTGTACCATTTGCCAATGGATCGTAACGCAGCCAACAAAGTCCAGCCATGCAGAACCATGATGAGGGTTTGCAGCCCTTCGGATTTAAAGTCAGATTAGATACTTACCACTGGATGAGACTCATTCAGAAATAATTACCTCTGGATGGATTGTGGTCTGCTTTATAGCAAGCGAGCAGAGCGTCTTAGTGAAGCACCTCGACAGCTTAAATTCCCATAACCTCCGCAATCAGTCTCATCAGGGCCGAGGCCTCCGGTTGCACAACAGGATATGACTCCTCCTCGCCATGGCAGCCATAGATTGTAGGTTTGTCCGTTTTATATGTGTAACAAGGGAGAATGTGGAGAGGAGAAAGGATACCATTCCTGGCTCCTAATCTGTTCCTCATTGTTGATTGGGAGACGTTGTACGGCTGTGGAAAATTCCAGTATGACTCCAAACCACTGGAATTTCAGACTGTGGCTTGAGTGTTAGACACGGAAGGTCAATTTGGGATTTCTGCGGCCCAAACTAGTGGCTGCCTTTTAAAACAGACTTCCAACTGATCATGAGGCACAACATCGTGTTTACACTCATCTAATGGCCGTAGCACTTGGGTAAATTAACTAGATAGAGAATGTCCTTAAACATCTACAATGGAGTTGCCATGAAGTTTTTTGATGCACATGTAGGCAGATAGCTTTTATGCTTAGTTTGAGTGTGTATGTCTTGGGGGATCATTTTTAGTATGATCCAGATCAGATTAAACAATAACTAAGAAGACATTTTCTGGGCGCTTCTTTGTTTACTTTTTGGAGTAAACATTTAATGAAAAGACATTAACATCCTTTTGTGAAATGAAAGCCATACCACACCGAGTCATGTCTGGTTAAGACTATACAGAAGTGGATACCCCAGCCTTTAACCTTGTGTTCCCTAACTTTCCTCAGAGTTCCCCTTCCCCACTGTGGCCCCCACCCCCACCCCCCAACGGACCAAACACAAGCTGGTGGCTGAGGGGAAGAAGCTCACCTTCCGATGTGGGAAGAAAATTGCAGCAAAGGCAGGCAAAGTACAGTGAGTATGTCTTATTTAGCCCAATATCACTTCTAATAAATCATATACCAACAATGGACTGAATTTAAATGTATTTTTACTGTTTCTGTAGCTGGTACAAGGACGGAGAGATTCTGGAGTACTCCCACCCTGGCTACATCTCCCTAAAAGACGACCACATCAGTATCGTGGCCAACGCCATCAACGAGGGCACATACACCTGCATCGTGAGGAAAAAGAACAAGGTCCTCACCAACTACTCCTGGAGGGTACGAGTGCGCTTCTGAGGGTGATGCCCCCATCCGCACATAGAAGCACTGGGTATTAGCACAGAGAACACACAACCATAGAAACAGAATTACCAGAAGAGGAAAAGCCCTTAGACAACTGCATTTTCACACATTGACTTGAATGGGATGTCCGTTCTAGGAATTATATTTCAAAGCACACCTTCACTCAAACATTGCTTGTTCAAAACGGGGACCTCACTCACTTGGGCACATATTTTAATGTATGTACATTGTCTAAACAATACCCTCAAAACAATCATGTTTTAGGTCTGTTTTTTTGTAATGCATTTTCATATGTGCACAATAAACCCTTTTGTTCTATGGTAAGTAGTATATAGAATCTAGATGTAAAACTACATTGTGTCCAAGTGAGTATTCGATACACTGCTGGCATTGTTTGTTATGTATTATGTGAACAATAGACTGTTCATTGAAGTTAGAGCTCACTGACACTTACAGGGTAGCTAGTAGCCTCAAACTTCTCTAAATATTGTCCAGGAATTTCAAATAAATGTAACTAGCCTGGTTACTTTATGCCATGGGTAATGCATTCTAAAAGCTACTGCATCAATGCATGACACCTACAGTATAAACAACATGTTGGTTCCATGTTTCATGAGCTGAAATAAAAGATCACAGAAAAGTTCCAGATGCACAAAAAGATCATTTCTCTCAAATTTTGGGTACACATTTATTTACTTCCCTGCTTCTGAGCATTTCTCCTTTGCTAAAATAATCTATCCACCTGATTGGTGTGGAATATCAAGAAGCTGATTAAACAACATGATCATTAAAACAGACGCACCTTGTGCTGGGGACAATAAAAGGCCACTAAAATGAGCAGTTGTGTCTCACACACACTGCCACAGATGTCTCAAGTTGAGGGAGCGTACAATTGGCATGCTGACTGCAGGAATGTCCACCAGAACTGTTAAATTTCTCGACCATAAGCCGCCTCCAATGTAATTTATTCAAATTTGGTAGTACGTTTAACCGGCCTCACAACCGCAGACCACTTATAACCATGCCAGCCCAGGACATCCACATCCGGCTTCTTCACCTGGGGATCGTCAGACCAGTCACCCGGACAGCTTATGAAACTGAGGATTTGCACAACTGGAAACTTTCAGCACAAACTGTCAGAAACCATCTCAGGGAAGCTCATCTGCGTGCTCTTCGTCCTCACCAGGGTCTTAACCTGACTGCAGTTCGGCGCCGTAACCGACTTCAGTGTGCAAATTCTCACCTTCGATGGCCACTGGCACACTGGAGATGTGTGCTTTTCTCAGATGAATCCCGGTTTCAGATGCAAACAGCGTGTATGGCGTTGTGTGGGAGAGCGGTTTGCTGATGTCAACGTTGTGAACAGAGTACCCCATGGTGGCGGTGGGGTTATTGTATGGACATGCATAAGCTAAGGACAACAAACACAATTACATTATATCGATGGCAATTCGAATGCACAAATATACCGTGACGAGATCCTGAGGCCCATTGTCGTGCCATTCATCTGCCGCCATCACCTTATATTTCAGCATGATAATGGACAGTCCCATGTCACAAGGATCTGTACACAATTCCTGGAAAAAATGTCCCAGTTCTTCCATGGCCTGCATACTCACCAGACATGTCACCATATTTGGGATGCTCTGGATCAAAAATGTGTAAACCAAAAACATTGTTTGCAGTCATATGAACTGTTTCGACCTTTATTTAGATATGAAACACCTACGACATCCAGCTAGTTTAGTTATCCTTTAGGTGGCCACAATGCTTTGCCTACTCATTTGACACATCAGGTGTAATACTCCACAGAAGGGCTTTAGAGGGGACTCGCAGATAAACTGATTAATGCATGTCAGTTTCTGCTGATTCTAAGGAGTACCCATACGAGGGAAAGTTTTTCAACTGTTCCAGTCCGAGCAGCCAGCCGTATCCCAAGAATGAGAATGTAAGGTTTATTTTCCTCTAGCTAGAAATCAAATAACTTGATGGTTTAGTCCTAAAAATCATGAGCCACTTCAATAACAAAGACAATCAGGGGCTCTTTCCCCTGAAATGTGCTGAGACATAGTGTGCAGGGCAAAGGAGGACATCACTCTTGGACGGTTACTATAGAGCCGGGTTCAAGGCTGGAATTTTTGTTGGACTCGACGTCCTTTCTTTTTTTCTTTGGCAGGCAGTGTGTGGTGCTGTTTGCTTAGCTCAGACAGCATTTATAAATGCCAGCAAAAGAGTTTTACATTTTATTTCTAGCAAAAACATGTCCTGGTATGTTAGCCATCAGTCACACAGTTAAGTCCTTACAATATGATGGATTGACATGGATCTAACGCTGCTTCATTATTATACAGTAGCTCCAGTACTCAAAAAATACCAACCACTTCAAATCTGGTCCTTTTCCGCAGTGTAAAAAAAAGACGGAAAACAAAACAAAAAGCCAACATGAGCTAAGCTACTGACAAATTGTAGTTTGGTTTCGATGCACTTGTCAGAGTCGAGAATGTTAAAAGAAGTGACTGTTTAACTGTTGGGATTCATCCATACGGAAAGAGACATTAAGCGGATTTGTCCGTTGTTCATGTCATGTAATGACATGTACCCACACAGGGTCACAGTGAGGGCAGTAAGCTGACCCCTGACACTGGAGGTCATTCCCACAATAAGCCCAGCCACATTAAAACCTACATGTCCCATGATTCATTGTCTGGTCAGGTGACCATGCTAGTCTCTCTTTTTGCATACACAGGGTGTCCTGTCCTCCATGTGCAGCTCAGAACTTGAGGCTGAACCCTGGGCCCACAGCAGAAGCCCCTTGGTTGCTGGTGGTCAGATGGAAGCCGGTGTCTTTCAGGTCATCGTCACCCTGGAGAGACGACAAGCCACACACGTTAGCTGATGAGGTACATTGCTGTTATGCCACGGAAATAATGTATTCTTGAAACAGAAGTAGTAAGCAGTGGGAGGATGTCTCGACTACAGAGTGCTGTAGGTCTATAATCTGTGTATGACAGAAACTGAGCTCAGATGTTAAACCCTGGTCAACATAAGGATGTCGAGTTCAACCCAGCCTCACCAGCTGACTGTAGCCCAGGCCTCCCTCGGGGGGGCGCGGGCTGGTGCCCCTCTTCACCCTCTGTTGCTCGCTCTTGGCGGGCCAGGTGGGGAACATGGACGGGTCGATGGGCTGCGGCGTCTCCCGGAAATACTCGTGCTTCAGTGCCTCATCTGACAGGATCCTCTTGCTGGGGCAATAGGTGAGGAACCTTGGGGAAAGGGAAAAAGTCAAGGCCAGGGGTGGCAGAGGTCACTGAAAACAGCAGCACTTCTGCATTAACGCTTTCATAGAGCACATGGGGTCCCTCTCCATAGTCTAAAGCGGCATCCTTTCCCTCAGCTGAACACATAGGGTAAGTGAAAGCAACAAGCCTGACAATGAAATTGACCTTCCGGGATTAATAAAGTGGTTTGGAATTGAACGCCTTCCAAGAGTTATTTTACATCATTTAATGGGGAGGTCGGGTAACAAATTGTGCACGAGCACAAAACACCACATCTGTCGTTTAGTTCCCTTTGAATCCACGCCAGTCATTTTTACATGGCAGGAGAGTAACAATTCCAGCCAGAATAGCCTACTGTTCTTTGTCAAACTCCAAAGTCCTCTCATAATACTAGACCTGTGCTAATCAACATCCCTGTGTTTTGAGAGAAATGTCTGACAGGTGAGAAAGTTTGACAGGTGTTGCTTGCGGTTTTGCGCATGAAAACAATAACTGAGTCGATAAATTTAAGTAGTTCACAAATTATATTTGAAATGGCCGACATGTAGCCTATCAATGTTTACAGTGAATGCTTTTGTTTATATGTTTTGTGCATATCGAATATTGCCAAATGCATCAAAATTGCGCCTATTTAATGCAACCCTTGATGTTAATATTTACGCTTAAAATCACACTGCCAAAGTCATTACATTTTGGTGCACAAGAATTACATTCATTTCCAATTAAAACGCTGTGTTTGCCTTGCAGACGCAGTTGCAGTGCGTTCGGTGTGGAGCATACGTTGGATTTATCGAACGTATGCGTCAAACTGTATGCTTATATGGCTTGACAGAACTGGTAGCAGAAGGTGAATGTTGAACTTTTGTTGCATACTATTGCACAGTGACTCTAGGTGTGATCTAAGCGTAAGACTTTCTCATCCATAGATTTAAAATGCATCGCAAGTGCAATTGCACTGTTCAGCTCACATCTGAAGGCTGGGAGGCATTTAGAACGTACTGCGGAACACTAAAATATCCTAAAGATTATGATCACACTTCCTCAATTTAAATATTATCGCGACACCACACAAAAGATGGTTTCTAAACCAAACCAAGCTTGAGTTATCACCTGGACATGTTGAAATACTGTATATTCACGGCTAGAATAAAAACCTCCGTCATAACTGTCAATATATTGAAAAAAAATTATTACAGGGGGCAATTTGGAAATAAAATCACGTCTGAATTGTCCTCTGGAATAACAGACATTCTGGAGTAATAATTACATAACCAACGTTCTCTAGTAATACTAATCCTGTGCGAATAGCTATTCGGCCATGTGCACGCGATGCATACACATGTCACGTAAAAGAGAGCGGGGGTTGAGGGAATAAGGAATATTTTTCCTAAACAAATGAGAGATTTTTTTTTCAGTCAGAAATGTGTAATTATGTTGCAACTTCAGTAACACGGACAGCGTGATAAACACTGATGTTCTATGGTGGTCACTGCAACAGGGAGGAGAAAGACAACGGGTGCTGGTCAGTCACTGTCTTATTTTTACACAGCGCAGCAAGCCCAGCACAATCAAATCAATTGCTGGTCGGACTCCCTCTAGTCATTTGTGTCTTAATTATTTAATCTTGTGCTTAAAGCATCAGACAAGCTCAGTGAATATAGTTGATTTGATTAAAACGCATAGGATGTGTCAATATATGAAAAAATACCAATGGATTGGTCGAAATAACTTCTTTTTTTTGTCAGGGACATCCCTAATTGAGATGCATACTTCATCTGCAAGGTCATCATTCAGGTCACAGCACTAAACTCCCCCTACAGCCTGGTGCCATGGAGGAGTGTGATGTTCCAAACTGAAACAGGACTGCCATGTCCACCCAGAAAGTCTACACACTCAATGAATAGACTTACGCCAGTCCAGTTCTGCGGCTGAAGGAGGTCCAGCCTCCAGTCCAAACATAGCTCACAGGGGGTCAGGGTCTAATGAGACGGCTAGCAGCCACTGGCCAGGGGTCATTGCACTTCCTGGGTCATGTGACTGTTGCAGCATTCCACTCAGTTGGACTGGTGTCAAAGTTTACCCAAAAGCTGACCCCAACCCCTCCCTTGGCCATACATGGCCACCCATTACAGGTGTGTGACGCAAATAATAGGGGTGTGAATGTTTAAACTAAATTGAGATTTTTTTTTCTCTTCTAAACGCTAACTGAAAAACAATTTCTCACAAACTAAGTCACTGTGCTGTTATCACAAAACATATTCCTAGGGAAAGTTGTGTATTTAAATAAAGATGAACTTAAGGATACTTTGGTAAATATGCGAGACACAGATCACCAAGACATATGCGCACGGTTCTTTCTGCCTCCCTCATCCTCTCTCCATCTTGCTGGCTCGCCTGCTACTTTTCTTTGCCGATGATGTGAGTGTGTTCAGTCTTCGGTAAGTTGCGTGTAAAATATCCTAGCATACTCATTTATGATAGGCCCTGCTTTAATGCAGTTGTGAGACACACACAAGCCAAGATGAAGAAAAAAAACAAAGCTGTGAAATGAAATACAGGTCTGGAGGAGGGCTGAGGTACTTTGATGCAACGCCAAAAGGCTACTTCTCCATCCTGTTTATAGTCAGCTTGCCAAGAGTGCAGTGACTGAAGCAGAAGACATGTGGAGCATATCACAAGGCAGACCTGACAGCATACACACATTACATCAAGGCATAGCAATGCTGATGTTAAACCCCCCCCGAGTAAAGACCACATCGGCACAGACACACACAATAGTCTTTCAGGTTGATGGATAATTAAGAATTAGGTACAACAACAAAAAATGCATTCTCTCACTTTAGATACTTGAAATTCAACCTCAACTGAGCAGTGTAAGTCTGAGGTTTGGTGTAAAGGTGAGTTAGGTCAGGTTTTTTTAATAGGTTAGTAATGAATGGTGTTGTAACTAAACATGCGGTTGAAATGGTTAGGGGTAAGTGCTAGTCTGAAGTTGAGTAGACGTACTTGTTCATGAGGTCAAAGCCCTGGTCTGAAAGCAGGGCTCCGAAGCGCTTGCGCATGTTGTTGTAGGGGTACTCTGTGAAAGTCATCTTCTTCACGGCAGGGAGCTCGTTGTAGCCCGGCCAAATCTTCTCGCTGGGCGACCCCAAGTCCTGGTGAGAACACGCATCAACACAGAGTTATTATGTGTATATGAGGGGTGGTCACCATTTTGTCTGGTATGTTCAGAACTGCTAAGTGAGGAGTACTGGAGCACATTCAAGACCACATATTTTAATCTGAGTTTTACGGTTTAGCCCAGTCAGACAAGCGCCACAGACAAGACCGTTATGTCACACTGTCTAAAAGAGACTGGGTCATTGAACCGCAGTCCCTTTCTGAAAAATAGATTGTGACGTCAAATGAAATCCATTTAATCCGACTATATTATATTCCTAACTCTGCAACCCTAAGGGGAAATCAAAAAATTGCAAAACTTTTACGGACTACTATTACAGACTACAAAAGGGAAGCACAGCTGCGAGCTGCCCAGTGACACGAGCCTATCAGATGAGCTAAATAACTTCTATGCTGGCTTCGAGTCAAGCAACACCAATTTGCATACCGCCCCAACAGATCCACAGAAGATGCCATCTCTATTGCACTCCACACTGCCCTTTCACACCTGGATAAAAGGAACACCTACGTGAGAATACTATTCATTGACTACAGCTCAGCGTTCAACACCATACCGCCCTCTAAGCTCATAACTAAGCTAAGGACCCTGGGAGTAAACACCTCCCTCTGCAACAGGATCCTGGACTTCCTGACAGGCCTCCCCCAGGTGATAAGGGTAGGTAACAACACGCTGATCCTCAGAGGCCCCTCAGGGGTGCGTGCTCAGTCCCCGCTTGTACTCCCTGTTTACCCATGATTACATGGCCAAGCACAACTCCAACACCATCATTAAGTTTGCTGACAACACAACAGTAGTAGGCCTGATCACTGACAACGATGAGACAGCCTATAGGGAGGAGGTCAGAGACCTGGCCGTGTGGTGCCAGGATAACAATCTCTCCCTCAACGTGATCAAAAAAAAAAAAAGAGATGATTGTGGACTACAGAAAAGGAGGACGAGCACACCCCCATTCTCATCGACAGAGCTGTAGTGGAGGAGGTTGAGTGCTTCAAGTTCCTTGGTGTCCACATCACCAACAAACTACATTGCTCCAAACACACCAAGACAGTCACGAAGAGGGCACGACAATGACTATTCCCCCTCGGGATACTGAAAAGATTTGGCATGGGTCCTCAGATCCTCAAAATGTTATAAAGCTGCACGATCGAATCATGACTGGTTGCATCACAGCCTGGTACGGTAACTGCTCGGCCTCCAACCTCAAGGCACTACAGGAGGGTAGTGCGTACGCCCAGCCAAGCTTCCTGCCATTCAGTACCTCCATACCCGGCGGTGTCAGAGAAAGGACCAAAAAAATTGCCAAAGACCCCAGCCACCCTAGTCAAATACCTTCTCTCTGCTACCACACGGAAAGCAGTGGCAGAGAGCCAAGTCTAGGTACAAAAGGCTTCTTAACAAGCCATAGGACTTAACAGCTAATCAAATGGCTACCCGGACTATTTGCCTTGTCCCCTCCCCCATTTTTACATTTTGTACACTGCTCCTACTCTGTTTATTATCCACGCAGTCACTTTACCTCTACCTACATGTACATATTACCTCAACTAACCGTTGCTGTATATAGCCTGTGTATAGCCTCGCTACTGTTATTTTATTGTTGCTCCTTAGTAAATACTTTAACACATTTTATTTTCTTAAAACTGCATTGTTGGTTAAGGGCTTGTAAGTAAACATTTCACTGTAAGGTCTGTTGTATTCGGCACATGTGACAAATACAATTTGACTTGATTTTGATGGCTAGTTTACCGTCACTCTGTGGTCCAACTCAAACTATCTCAATTGGGTTAAGGTTGGGTTGTTGTGGAGGCCAGGTCATCTGATGCAGCACTCCATCACTATCCTTCTTGGTCAAATAGCCTTTACACAGCCTGGAGGTGTGTTGGGTCACTGTGCTGTTGAAAAACAAATTATAGTCCCACTAAGCGCAAACCAGAGGAGAGCATATCGCTGAATGCGGTGGTAGCCATGCTGGTTTCCATTGGTCTAATGTCCATTGTTCGTGTTTCTTGGCCCAAGTAAGTCTCTTCTTATTGGTGTCCTTTAGTCGTGGTTTCTTTGCAGCAATTTGACCATAAAGGCCCGACTCAAGCAGCCTACTCTGAACAGTTGATGTTGAGATGTGTCTGTTACTTGAACTCTGTGAACTATTTATTTGGGCTGCAATTTCTGAGGCTGGTAACTCTTAATGAACTTATCCTCTGCAGCAGAGGTAACTCTGGGTCTTCCTTTCCTGTGGCGATCCCCATGAGAGCCATTTTCATCATAGCGCTTTATGGTTTTTGCGACTGCACTTAAAGTTCTTGAAATGTTCCAGATTTACTGACCCGTCTTAAAGTAATGATGGACTGTTGTTGCTCTTTGCTTATTTGAGCTGTTCTTGCCATAATATGGACTTGGTCTTTTACCAAATATATCTCTTCTATATACCACCTCTACCTTGTCACAACGCAACTGATTGGCTCAAATGCATTAAGGAAAGAACTTCCACAAATTAACTTTGAAGAAGGCACTCCTGTTTATTGAAATGCATTCCAGGTAACTACCTCATGAAGCTGGTTGAGAGAATGCCAAGAGCGTGCAAGCTGTCAAAGGCAAAAGGTGGCTACTTTCAAGAATCTTAAATATATTTTGATTTGTTTAACACTTTTTTGGTTACTACATGATTCCATGTGTTATTTCATAGTTTTGATGTCTTGACTATTATTCTACAATGTAGAAAATAGTACAAATAAGAAAAAACCCTGGGATGAGTTGCGGTGTCCAAACTTTTGACTGGTACTGTAGGAGTGGGGTAAAGTGCTATTACGTTCCAGACAGTATGAAGTAAAATGGGACTTCTTGATCAAAATTAGCTAACCTTAAATATCTTGTTAATTTGGTCGATTTCAGATTTTCCAGGGAAGAGAGGTTTCTGGGTAAGGAGCTCTCCAAATATGCAGCCCACAGACCACATGTCCACAGCTGTGGAGTACTCCTGTGGAGAGAAAAACACACGACAAAACCACAGTATTCCAAGGAACAGACAGCACTACATGAGTCTGGGTTGGAGTGTTTAGTCTGGGTGAGGACAAGCTTTGACTTGGTGCTATGTGTATGCAGTCTTGGGATATGTTCAGAACCATACTTCTACAATATTTGAAGGTGTACGAAGTATGTGTTGTGATGTCTGGGTGTTGTAAGGTTCACAGTCAGGCAGGGACTTGTTTAGGGTTTAGAATGGCACCATTTTGACTGTAGAGGGTCTTTGATGTTTGAGACATTTTGACTCAGTTGCTTTGCGTCTTTGTAGACCAGAGGTATTCTGACAGTATTCTTGTGTCTCTGAATACAGGTGTGTAATCTCGTTCATCATTAGGATTTGGGGAGGGTAAACTGATCCCAGATCAAGTTCTGACTCACTTTGGCTCCCAGCAGCAGCTCTGGAGAACGGTACCACAGTGTCACCACCACAGGTGTATAGGGCTTCAGGGGTGAACCATACTCACGGGCCAGACCAAAGTCCCCCACCTAGAAGAGCGCAACAAACATTTCAAAGATGCCTATGAGGCAAGCACACCCTCTCACGCACATTATCATCATTATTTGTTGTCATCAGCAAGCCTAGAGCCTAGAATTTCTTTATCCGAGCCATGGATGACCTAATCCTCATCTGAAGTTCCCAACCCACAGTGGTTTTAATATAAATGGGACATAGCATAATACAAAACAAGAAGACATCTATGGCACCTTAAGGATCCCCTTGTGACTGAGCAGCAGGTTGGAGGTCTTCAGGTCGCGGTGGAGGATCCAGTTGTCGTGGAGATGGCGAACACCTCGCAGCAGTTGGATCATCAGGGTCTTCACTTCACCTGAGGCCAAAGAAAAAGAGGAAACAAGAGACATGAGTTCATAAACATTAGAACAATCCTTTAAACCCCAGACCACATCGTCTGGGAAGAAGTACTAACCCTTTTGGTAGTATGCTCACCACAGAAGCATGACAATATTTGCTAGGTAAACAAAGGGAACCCACCAGAGAACACGTTTCATTTCTATTCCAAACAGAGTACCACTTACCTAGCCACATGATATGGGAAAATGGCTGGTGGACATTTGCATGTAGTCCAACTCAAACTGTATCCCACAAAATTACCTGGCAGGAAAGGCTGTTTCATGGTCTCCATCAAGCTCTTCAGGTCGTGCTCCACGTAGTTCATAACAATGTAGATCTTGTCCATGTTGCTTCCAACAACAATTTCCTGACATGGGAGAAAACGGGATTAAGTACGAGTTCAGCTATCACTAGTATACATTGCTCGTTTATCAATTTTTTTACTTGAATTTCTGCTACACTTTCAGATGAAAGGAGCTAAACAAAACAAATGTCTAAATATTGGAGGGGGGGCTTCCTCTAAATCAGGTGTGTGTCGCCCACCGTAGAAATAGAATACCAATATTTATTTCTATGCTCCTCACCCTGACAGTGACGATGTTGGGGTGCTGGGCCTTCAGAATGGTGTTGATCTCTCTCAGAGACGTGATGGGGAAACCTTCTTTCTCCTTCTCCATCTTCAAACGCTTCAAGGCCACAATCTCATCTGAAAGGGAAAGGTGTGTTTTAGTGTGTGTCCAAGTTCAGGGATTGGAAATGGATTGCAAGGTAGCCCACAGTGACTTCGGAAAGTATTCATACCCCTTGACTTTTTCAACATTTTGTTACGTTACAGCCGTATTCTAAAATTGATTTGTTTTTTCCCCTCATCAATTGACACACAATACCCCATAATGACAAAGCAAAAACAGGTTTTTAGAAATGTTTGCAAATGTAATAAAAAAAATCACTTAAGTATTCAGACCATTTACTCAGTACTTTGTTGAAGCACCTTTGGCAGCGATTACAAGCTTGGCACATCTGTATTAGGGGAGTTTTTCCCATTCTCTGCCAATCCTCTCAAGCTCTGTCAGGTTAAATGGGGAGCGTTGCTGCACACCTATTTTCAGGTCTCTCCAGATATGTTTCATCGGGTTCAAGTCCGGGCTCTGGCTGGGCCACTCAAGGACATTCAGAGACTTGTCCCGAATACACTCCTGCGTTGTCTTGGCTGTGTGCTTAGGTCCGTTGTCTTGTTGGAAGGTGAACCTTTGCCCCAGTCTGAGGTCCTGAGCAGGTTTTCATCAAGGATCTCTCGGTACTTTGCTCCGTTCATCTTTCCCGACTTGTCTCAGTCGCTGAAAAACATTCCCACAGCATGATGCTGCCACCACCTTGCTTCACCGTAGGGATGGTGCCAGGTTTCCTCCAGATGTGATACTTGGCATTCAGGCCAAAGAGTTCAATGTTGATTTCATCAGACCAGAGAATCTTGTTTCTCCTTGTCTGAGAGTCCTTTAGATGCCATTTGGCAAATTCCAAGCGGGCTGTTATGTGCCTTTTCCTGAGGAGTGGCTTCCGTCTGTGCACTAGCATAAAGACCTGATTGGTGGAATGCTGCAGAGATGTCCTTCTGGAAGGTTTTCCCATCTCCACAGAGGAACTCTGGAGCTCATTCAGATGACCATCGGGTTCTTGGTCACCTCCTTGACTAAAGCCCTTCTCCCCGATCGCTCAGTTTGGCCGGGCGGCCAGCTCTAGGAAAAGTCTTGGTGGTTCCGAAGTTCTTCCATTTAAGAATGATCGAGGCCACTGTGTTCCTGGGGACCTTCAATGCTGCAGACATTTCTTGGTACCCAGATCTGTGCCTCGACAATTCTTTCTCGGAACTCTACAGACAATTCCTTCAACCCCATGGCTTGGTTTTTGCTCTGTCATGCACTGTCAACTGTGGGACCGTATATAGACAGGTATGTGCCTTGTCAAATCATATCCAATCAACAGAATTTACCACAGGTGGACTCCAATCAAGATGTAGAAACATCTCAAGGATGATCAATGAAAACAGGATGCACCTGAGCTCAATTTCAAGTCTCATAGCAGAGTCTGAATACTTATGTAAATAAGGTATTTCTGTTCTTCAATTTTTAATACATTTGCAATTTTTTTGTGTGTAGAATGAGGAAAACAATTAATATAATCAATTTCAGAATACGGCTGTAAAGTAACAAGATGTAGAAAAAGTGAAGGAGTCTGAATACTTTCCGAATGCACTGCACCTGTTTTTTTGTCCTTGGCCCTGTACACCACACCGTAGGTCCCTTCCTCGATACGATTTAGACACTGGAACTCCTCGACACTGCGACACCCCTGGAAAACCAATGTCAATCAATACGTCTCTATACGATTTGCATGTGTGTACAGGTCTGGGTCAAATATGTTTTTGTTTTCTGTTAAATACTTGAGCATTTTTTTGAATATTCTAATGGGCCCCAATATACATGGTAAGCTAGGTCAAGCGCACCTCAGGTGTTTGAAATAAAACAAACATGTATTTGACCCAGGTGTGTGTGCTGCCAAACACAGACCTGTAGAGCTGGCAGGTACTTGGGCAGCTCCTTCTTTAGCTCCACAGGGGAGATGGGAGGAGAGTCAGGGATGTAGTTCTCCTCAAGTTCAGGGGTGGCTGAGTGGGAGTGAGACACCGACTGGGGGGTGACATCTCCCTCCCCTGCTTCCTCCTCCTCCTCCTCCTCGTCCTCTTCCTCCTCCTCTCCACTTTCCTCAGTGTCATGGTCAAATCGAGACTCAGGCACTGGAATGGTTAATGAGGGGACAGTTATAACTTATAGAAAGAGGACAAAATAGCATCTAGCAGCTGGTTGAGAATACCTCCTAACATTTTTAGATAAACAAGCTTCAAGACCAGTCAAAACAAACTTTATTCTTAGACATGACATAATAATACACGTTGAAATGACTGCCACCAGACAAATGGAGTACAAAATGCCTACCTGGGGCAATATGGTTGCTGTTCTCTCTTTCTTCCTCAAACTCTTCCTCAGACCGCTCATCTTCACTCACGTCACCTGAAACACAGACAATGGGTGGGTCCAAGCCATGTCACCGTGACAACACTGTAATGGTAGTCCGGGATAAGACATGTGCACGATCACGCACACAATCACAATAACAGAGACATAAATTCAGCAGACCTGCAGTCTGGTCAGATTCTCCTGAGCCCGAACCCGATTCCTCTTCCTCTCCCTCTCCCTCGCTGCTAGATCCATCATCATTCTCCTCATCAGAGCCTGACCCTGAACCTAGGAAAGAAAAATCCACTCCGTGTCACCGCCAAACTACCCACATTAACATAACACAAGGAGAAGTGTCTTGACTAAATATCTATAACAGAACTCCGCTACTGATTAAACATCAGTAGGAGTGTGCTTTGTTTTCATTCCTTTTTTGTTATGCCAATCTGGTGTAAAGTGACAGTGGGGTATGTTGCGACTGTAAATGAGTGTGTCTACCTAAGGAGGACTCTCCTGTACTGGTCTTCCTCTCGTTGTCACTGATGTCCTGGAGGTCAGAGAGAAGGTCCTTGTCCTCAGGCTTCTCATCCTTTGCCGCTGGACAACAAACACAAGCACCGCATTATAAGTCATGGATTTTATTTATTTTGAAGCTAACTACCATCAAAGCAATATTTTCTAAAAACAACTTGATTGGTTAGTCTCACCACCAGTTCTGTGTGGCTCGCTGTTTTGCTCCAGTCTATCCCGGGGAGTCTGGTTGGGGTTGGGGCTGCGACTGCGGTGGCTCTGTTTGGGCTTGTCACCGTACTCATCGGGCAGCGCACGGTGGTGGGACGGAACTGTCAGAGGGGGACAACAGATTTAGCTTCCTTCACCAACAGCGTGCCCTTACATACATCAAAAGACGTACATCATTCACACACACTCTAAAGCAAAAACTTTAACCTTGTGTGTGTGAATATGCATTTGTGAAGCCTGACCTTCTCGTCGCACCTCGCGCTCTTTCCGGCGCTCCTCTGCCCTTCTCTCCCTTTCCTTCTGCTCACGCTGCTCCTTCTGCTGCTGCTCGCGGAGCTTGCGGTCCCTCTCGCGCTGGCGCTCCACCTGCTCCAACCTGTCCCTGTAGTCCGGGGAAGACGGGGGAATCCTGTCAGGAGCTCTCCAGAAACCCAAAAGCCACCCACCCCACACCGTTAATGTCTGCTTCAGGGAAGAGTACAGTATACAGTGTGACAGGTAACTGCACAGTAAACGTGATGACTGAGCAGTGATTGAGGATCTGCAAGTTTAAAAGTAGACTAAGCAATATGACATCACAAGACAGTGGGGCGATACGCATTAATAAAAAAATGCTGATGTATTTTTTGGGTAGTCTTTGCTCTTGAAACTTTTGTTCCAACTTGCCCCACTCTTGGGGGTCATATTCTGATAGAGGTGTACAGTATGAGATGCCACTGATTAACAGACATGTTGAGAACTTCATACGTTTGAACACAAGTGATTTGTTCTGTTGTACATATTAGCTAATACAATCCACGCTAATACACCCAACTGTGTGTGTGTATGGTCACAGTAGTCGGTGGTCACCTCTCTCTGCGGGATTGTGCTCTGGCCTGTTCCCTGCGTTTCTGCCTCTCCCAGTCTCGCCGGGCCTTGTCCTGCTCCTCCCACTGCCGCTTTCTGCGCTCACTCTCCCTGTCCTTGTCTTTGTCTTTGGGCCGAACGCGTTTCCCTGCTGCTGTGATAAATACAAAATGTGATAGAGTGCTAATAGGTGCTACATATGCATAAATACAGTTTAACACTACATGATCCAGTCCCTATGAAGCATTCTACAGCGATACACGTCCCAGGAAGGCAACGTACCTCCTTCAGCAGAGTGACTGCGGCGGCGTCTCTTGTCCTTTCTTTTCTCCTCCTTTCTGTGGTGAGATTTGTCTTTTCTGGTAATTTGCTGGGGAGGCTTTATTGCCAGCGATTCATCCTCTTCTCCCCTGGAATTGGGAAGACTGTCTAGTGCCAACGACTCAACAAACAGGCTGCCCCTGTGCATAGCAGGGTGGCGTTCAGTTGGGACAAAAATGGGAGAAAATGTATTCAAAAGGAATAAGTTCAGTTTTGAAACACATTTTTTCTCCATTATCTGGCCCGCCTGAACGTGACCCTAATTCCCACAGCTCTTTTTTCGTATCCTCTTTACCTGTCCTCTGTGGAATCTTCCCGTATGTACGGGGAATTCCGGATTGTTATTTCCATTTTTTTATCCCGTAGTTCTCCTTCTTCCGGAGTGTCCCGTTTGGCTTCCCGATCATCCGTCTGTGGAACAGGGCACGGAACGCACTGGACAAGACATGAGAAAGAGGGGACATTATACCCATTCCCCCCCAAAAAACAGTATGGTAACCATAACAATGATTGATTGCACATATGGTAAGATTACAATAAAGTTTGAGTCACTGGTACAGGTATAGCTCTAGTCTGTGATACATTTTGATAAACATGATCTAATCAAAATGGGAACCAGCATCCTCTGATGGGGGAAGAGAAACAATGTGCCCCAAATCAACCCCTAGACCATCGTCAGGTGGAGATCTGAGCTATCGGATGTGTGTAAGCAATATGGCAAACATTTCACCTAGTTTATCAGGGGGAAAGGTGGAGCCATTTCCACATTCCTTATCCCAATCTCTTTTCAGATCTCCCCAAGTGTATAGGGGGTACTAGGGTCAGTTTGGGGCACCACAGAATCTCTCTTCCGTTTACATTTTTCAGACGTTTGGGCTCCGTACTCTCCTCCAGCTCCCGTCTGCGTTTCTTCTCTTGGAGAATTTCGTCGAGTGTTTTCACTTTCCAGGTGTCCTTTTCGTCCCCCATCAGCACCCGCTCGCCACCGCCTGCTACAGAGACAGAGACCCCCTGCTTCAGACTAACATGGAGGGCAATGGAAGAGCAGTGTGCACTGGTGTCATGTTAGTGGCAACTGTGGTATTCATGTGCTAATATTTCCTTTCTGTCCATTAGGTGATGTAGGCCTGCATGTAGCCTTTGGACAATACATTCCACAGTTCAATGCATGCATGCGTTTCATGATTTGCGCAAAGGTGTACATAGCTACACACACTATTTCACACCTCGGGACAAGAGGGTTGTACGAATAAGAATTTGATGGGTTATAATAGTCAAGATGGGTCTTGCCCAGGATATAGAAAAAAAGGTCCCATCGTATAAGGGTTGTATGGGAGAGGCTCAAGTTTGTAGCCTATAATTTCTGTTGTTACCTGAGTAGCGTCTCGTATCTTATCCATAGCAGTTTCACTGGTACAAAATAAAAAAAAAATCCAAAAATGGAAGGAAAACGTCGGTGTGATAGAAGGGGGAGAGAAGTCATACGTCCAAGTCAAAAAGAGAGATCTACACACACGTTGCGTGAAACCGCACTGTGTAATGTTAAATGTGAACTGAATCTATGAAATATTACTCCCCGACACTCCTTACATTATAAGTATACAGCATAATTAGCTTTAATTCATTAGTTAGCTAGCTAGGCCCGTTGTCATAAATAAACCAACTCTAAACGTTACGTGATACCAATTAACGTACTATATCTTACAGCTAACGGTGGCGTAAGCAAAATTCTCAATTACTAGTAGCTACTGTATACTAACCCGTGGCGGTCGTTAGTTAACATCTGAAAGTGTACCTAGCTGCATGCGTCTTGTAACTAGTAAGCTAGTCCGTTGCAGTCAGAGCCATATATATATAGAGAAGCTCTGGTCAGGTGCTAACGTATGCTAATAAGCTAACATTAGCATTGGCGAGAAATTAAGGCGCTGATGACAATAGGTTTTAGTATAATATAGTATATATTTGTAATTCGTCTCCTCTCAATAAATCTGAAGAGGGTTAACTTAACTTTTTAATCCTTTGCATTACAAATTATTAAACAAACCTGAAATATACTCCGCGC
Organism: Oncorhynchus mykiss; assembly: GCF_013265735.2. Taxonomy (NCBI): domain Eukaryota; kingdom Metazoa; phylum Chordata; class Actinopteri; order Salmoniformes; family Salmonidae; genus Oncorhynchus; species Oncorhynchus mykiss. The sequence goes on along the minus strand of NC_048580.1, from coordinate 51,963,942 downwards.
AATCTTGGACAACCGGAAGACTCAAACGCTTCCTTCTTCTTCTAAAGGTCATACAATTACTTCCAGTTAATATTTCTTCGCTGGTTTTTAAAGCTAAGAGAACACCTTACTGCTATCACCTGGACAGGACTTGAAACTGTTTCTAGGTGCAAAACGACAGATACAGTACAAGCAAACAAAAAACAATATAAATGCGGAAGAAAAATATATTTTATTAATCATGTGCATAACATTATCGATTATTAAACATTACATCTCAGATAAAATTCACATGAACAGCTCCCCAAAATATACAATTAGCATCCTCACTGACAATTTTAATGAACATTTCCCCTTTTCACAATACATTTTTTGTTATATTAGCAGTAGGTCTATTTTGATATATTTCCATCCCTTACCAGGAATTGAAATTAAGGGTTGCCCTATTGCCTGGGGCAAGTGAATTGAGTAGTCGTGCAAGCCTGCCCTGAGGTTGCCCCATTGAGTAGGTGATTATTATTTTTTTGATTGTTACCCTATATTTAGGTGCAAGGCAGACAATATATGGCATTTCTGCAAGTAAATAGCTAATTTACATTTTCGGCAAATGATCATAACCTTCAGGCAGCCAAAACTCCTGTCTTGCCCGATGGTTAAGTGCCTTTCAGACTTGAATGTCAATCTCTGCGTACTCCTACACAATACTTTTCCCTTTCATCCTTGTGACTCACAGATTTTGAGAGGTATAATATTGTGAATTGTGACATATTGCTATTAAATTAGAAAAGTGGTGATAAATCAGTGTAAAACTATGTCTGGTTCATATGACAACCAACACAATCATTTTGGGGAATGCATCAACATGAAATCTTAGTCCACAGGTTTATTTTAAAAAACGACAGAGGCCTCTGTTTTATGAGTGATACAGTACTTAGAAAATACAACCAAAAAACGAGGTTCTGAGCAAATTCTCAGAGAATGAGATGAAAAAAGGTCACCTGGTGAGAATTTCACTTAACAGTAGAAATTATGTAGCCTTCGATATACCCCATCGGTTAAACATTTTGAAGTCTACAGTAAATATCTTAATTGCAGTAATCATATCAACACTGGACCATCAGTGAAAATCACATTTTGGCAAGAACATGAATTCAGAGAAACAGCCCTAAAGGAACAATTCATGTGCAAGTAAAGTGGCACTTGTAAAATAATTAAGAAAAAAAAAATCAGTCAACAGGAGTCAGAAATAACTTTCAACTTGTAGCTATAAACATTGATTGATTACAATAGTCAGGGAACATAAGATTACATTCTAGTCAAATTCACATAAATGATCTGTCCAAACCTGAGGCATCCACATATTGGGAACTTTCCTTTGCTGAACTTGTTGTTAGTCTGAGAAAAGCACCACACTATAACAAAACCAAGGAAATGCCAGTGCCATTCACTCAAGCAAACAGACACATTTCCTTTTTATGTCAGCTTCCCCTTACAAAATGTAGTCAGTTCTGTAGTTTTGCTTTATCCTATCCAACTGACCACACTTTCACTGTAGACAAAGGACAAAAATGAGATCCAGTTTCACTAAACCTAAGCTCAATAGAGAGGTTGAATAAGATTAGGTTGGATTTCAATCCTTGCGCCTAGCTCTTTCAACCCACAGGACTGCCATTTTCTAATTAAGTTGGCAACTCCATCTATCCAGGATACTCTGGGGTGTAAATCAAACACACCCAAAAAATCTGCAAGGGTTGAATTCCGGCTGTGTCAGGGGTGCACAACTCCAGGGGCGTATTCATTATGCCGATTTTGGGGATTTTTTCAAATGGAATCAAATAGAACAGAGGGACCTACCTACATTTGTCCAATAGAAAATCTTGTTTTAATTTATTTTGCTTCCGATTAGTTCTTAAACGGTTTCTGGAATGAATATGCCCGTCCTTGGGGGCCGATGTACTGCTGGTTTTTGTTTCTCCCTGGTGCTTAATTGCTAAAATAGCGAGGAAAGTCACACCTGGTTATGCCGGTATTATTCAGTTACAAGGCAAGGACGAGAACCAGGATAGAATGCAGGAGATGTACACCCACTGTCTGCTCGCTTATTCTCTGTCTACAGGCAGGCAGTGGAATAAACCAGTACTTGTAGATTCCTCAACAGAATTTATATAATTGAGCTTGTTTAATGCAAATATTAGATTTTATCACCCAAATGGTAATATATAGAAATTACAGAGGAAATGGTTAAAATGGTTGAGACCTTGGGCGTTTCACAACTAAAATTAAATGCGCTGTTAAAAAAGAATGCAAAGACAAAGGAATGTACTCAAGACAAATAACAGTTTCATGTACAGTACTTGTATTACAGCACTTTAAATAAAGTACACCAAGTCATTGGCACTTTACAGTGAAGTCCCTTTTAAACCAAATATTCAACTAACTCATAGTGAATAACAGGATTCAATGTGGCACATAAAGTAAGACATGGGTGTGGAAGGCTACACAATGCCACAACATACCAAATCAATCTATAAATAAACTGAAGGAACCTTTCAGGTTTCGTGCAAGAAAAAGAACAAACAATAGTATCAGAGAAAGCTTTGAGAATATTTTTTTTATAGGTGAATTTATAAGAACTGCAGATGATATGATCTCTGCAGACTGCACTCCAGTCTTTCAAATATTTCACATTGCTGTGAGAAGTTCAGTGTCAAAAGTGAGCTTTGGAAAAACAAATAAACATTACTCTCCCTACCTCTTCTCCCCTGAGGGTAAGACACACCTTTGTAGCCAGGCTAATGCCTCAAATATTTGCTTTTCACTTGTGACTAGTTGGTAAACAGCTGAGCTAATGCCCTATTGGAATTAATAAATGCCTTAACTGTTCTACATTATGATGGACGGTGGCTAATGAAATCGGGAGAATAAAGCCGTTTTGTCAACGAGAATATGTGCCTATAACCATTTTTTTTTAAGACCAATGGAAAAAATAAAATCCTAAAAGGCAAGTATGCAGAAAAAATAGACTTGTATTGAACCACTTCCACCAATGAACATGTAGAGAAATCCTGAGTTTTCACATTATTTGAAAACAGGCGAAGGAATGAAACAACAAAAGGAATTGACAGTGTAACAGTGAAGTGAAGATCTGGTCATCTGGCCGAGTGCCTGTTTAAACACACCAGACCAGGGGCCTCATTTATCAACTATACATACATTTCTTACTCAATTTTGGCATACTTGGGAGATTCTAGGATTTACGTCAGGGCTGGATTACCAAACGGTCAAACAGGGCACATGCCCAGGGGCCCCTAACCTTTTTTGGGTTGTGGGTCCCCTGGAGGTCAGGGGCCCCCCAGATAGCATATGCATATGATAGAACAAATATGTACAATTGCAGGAAATATGCTTTAAACTGCAAAATCTTCTCTCAGCCTCATGGAGAAAATGTGACCAATAGCATGAGATGAGCTATAGAAGAGCACATTTATCACTGACCCATGTCAAATAGTGTAGAATTGCAGGAAATTAGCTTTAAAACTTGTTTAGCATTATTAAACAGAATTATTATTATTTAAAACAATTCTGGGGGCTGAAATGCGGTAGTACGGCCCCGATTTGCCTGTGCAACAAAATTATTGAGATTTATCAAACTGTGGCACGGAACATAATCATGTTTTCATTGATACACTATAATTTGTGAGTTCGTGAACAACCCTGCCTGTAAAACGTATTGATTCACTTATGGTAACAACAACGCCTTAATTTGCTGTTTGATTTGGAGATGTTGGAACTGGGCCATGATAGTTGCAAAAGAAAGCTCAATGGCAAATGTGATCACATTTCTGTAGAGGTGTGGGCAGAATGTTTTAATCTTTTGTAGTGACATTTCTTTACAAAAAATGCATACCGCCTATAGCGAGTGCCAAACACTTGTCGCACATTTTGCAAGATTTATTGTCTATTGAACAATTTAAAATTAAATGCAGCCCACACTTCCATTAAAAATATAAATTCTTGTTCAATATTTTGTTCATAAACACGTGATTGTGTTTCTATCGCCTGCCTTGGTATATGCTCGGAGATTAAGGGTGTGTTCATAAATTCAATCTAGAGTGTCAGAGGGGGCGCTCAGAGGGCGATCGTAAATTCAGAGAGTTGTCAGATTGTACGTTCGTAAATTCAGAGAGTTTCGCTCTCAAGAGTGCACACTGGACGTTCTGGCCAAGCAGTAGGGTTGATCCGAGCTTTCTGACCACACAATGGCAGTCAAGCACCCAAGCTAACTGGCTAATTTTGGCTAGCTTGCTAACTATTTCCAGACACAAATGAGAGAACACCTCACTCTGACCATTTTACTGGTCCTAGCAGAGCTGGTTAGGCTGTTTTCATGTTATCCAGAGGGTTGGTGACTGTAACTGTGCTGCTGGCAACAATTTAATTATGCTCTTTTGCCGACGTTTACCGACACCGGCCATATTCCATATAACGGGTGTTGAGCGTTCGTAAATTCATCAGTTTTTCTGCGTTCTGGCACACTCAGACGAGAAAGAAATGATAATATTTGCTTGCAATATAGTTGATCAACCATTAGAAGTAGTGTGTACGCTTGGCCTGAGATTTGCGTGGAGATACTCACACTTTCCCGTCAACTTCAAAATGGATAAACACCAAACTTTGAGGCCTAACTGGCGCAGGAAAGTTGAGTCTTTTTTTGTGCGCATGCAACTTTGATAAATGAGGCCCCGGGGCTGGGCAAACTACGGCCTGGCCGGATCTGGCCCATGAGCCCATTCAATCCGACCCACAGGAGGTAAAAAATAAACAAATTAAAATAAGTAGTTTTTTGGGGAGGGGGGAAATTGTTTTGGGTAAAAAAAATTAAATAAATAACACTCCAGGCCACACTTGAACGTCTAAAACTAGATAGAAAGTATGTCGAAATATAAATTGACCTACATTTTAAAAATAACTGGAATGTTTCTGGCACAAAAATGGATTTTGACAAACATATCAGTCAAAAATAAATCTGTGTGGCCCCCGTTCAATTTAGAAATCCGGATGTGGCCCTCAAGCCAAAAAGTTTGCTCACACCTGCTGCACCAGTCCACTGTGAAACAGTGGTCCGCGGTCAGACCACACACTAAGACAAGTTCACATAGGTATCAGAGAATGCCTCAAAGTGAGGCCGAATGAAACCTCAAGAGAAACCAGCCTCTCAAATGGACCATTCCTACTAAACGAAACCTCACTTGAGTGACAGATCCTTCTACCGTGCTGTTGACCATTGACTTCCCTCATTCGTCATAATGCTGGCGCGAGTCAAAACATGGTCTAGTCAAATCGTCTGCGTATCAGGTTCTACATGATCAAAGTTAGAGAGAAGAGACCTCTGGTCTCTCCCCCCTTGGTCTCCTGGGGAGTCTATCGGTCCGATGCTTTGAGCTTGTGATCCTGCAGTAGTGGTTTGTAGTTGTGGCCCTGAGCCTGGGCGTGGGCCAGGGCCTTTAAGGTGTGTCTCTGAAACTGCTTGGCCTTGTTGTACAGCAGCACGCCCACAAACACCAGGGCCGTGCCAGCAGCGCTGAGCACCGTGATGTGGTTACTGAACAAGATGATGCTCAGCCAGACAGACAGGGCGTGCTTCACTGTGCTGGCTACACTGTGGAGGCAAGGGGAGGGTGTTAGACGCTGCTGCAGGCCGCACTAAATATTTATTGAATGTGGCTTCTGTCTGACAGACTGTCTGCCTGTCTAAATGCAATGACTGTCAAGGATAATAGTGCCACCTGAAAGTGCAATAGTCCCACCTGAAAGTGAGTGGCTGGGGGGGGGGGGCATCTCAATAAACTCACGTGGCTCTCTATCCTTATCTACTTTCCTTCATCTGTACTGAGGTAAAATAACTGATGGGAATAATGGCTAACTGTATTGAGATGCCCCCTGCCTGTGTGAATCAGACTCTTACCTAAAGGTGACGGGAGAGATGCGTCCCATGAGGGCGTAGGCGGTGACACTCTGCAGGTGGAACAGGGCACCATCAAACAGCAGCAGCAGAACGATGTCTGGACTCCAGCTGAACGAACGCCCACTCTTCCCAATCACTGAAATGTCCTGGAAACACAAAGGAGCATGGGAGAACATCTTCAAACTGTTGGCACTCCCCCAAACCAAATATCAGGTAAGTTGCTAACTTACCACTTTCATTCCAACTTAAAAAGGCTGACACACTCAGTGCAATTATCATTTTCATTGCTTGTTTTTAAAGCAACAATTTGTCAACATAATACCAGTGTTTTGGCGATCATTATGATCGTAATAGTATTTTATAATTTGCATCTGCCATCAGTAGCTTTGGCTGCACAACACAATACTACACTGAACAAAAATATAAACGCAACTTGTAAAGTGTTGGTCAAAAGTTTCATGAGCTGAAATAAAAGATCACAGAAATGTGCCATACGCACAAAAAAACTATTTCTCTAAAATGTTGTGCACAAATTCATTTACATCCCTGTTAATGAGCATGTCTCCTTTGCCAAGATAATCAATCCATCTGACAGGTGTGGCATATAAAAAAGCTGATTAAACAGTATGATCATTAGGTGCACCTTGTGCTGGGTACTAGAAAAGGCCACTTTAAAATGTGTAGTTTTGTCACAAAACAATGCCACAGATGTCTCAAGTTGAGGGAGCTTGCAATTGGCATGCTGACTGTAGGAATGTCCACCAGAGCGGTTACCAGAGAATTGAATGTTCAGCGTCCAATGTTCAATGGGCCAACGTCGTTTTTGAAAATTTGGCAGTAAGCCCAACCAGCTCACAACTGCAGACTACGTGTAACCACGTCAGCCCAGGACCTCCACAGCCACCTTCTTCACCTGCGGGATTGTCTGAAACCAGCCACCCGGACAGCAGATGAAACTGTAGATTTGCACAACTAAAGTATTTCTGCACAAACTGTCAGAAACTGTCTCAGGGAAGCGTGCTCATTGTCCTCACCAGGTTCTTGACTTACCTGCAGTTTGGCATGGTTACCGACTTCAATGGGCAAATGCTCACCTTCGATCAATCAATAATATGTATTTATAAAGCCCTTTTTACATCAGCCGATGTCACAAAGTGCTATACAGAAACCCAGCCAAAAGCCCCCAACAGCAAGCAATGCAGATGGCCACTGGAGGAGTGTGCTCTTCACGGATGAATCCTGGTTTCAACTGTACCGGGCAGATGGCAGACAGCGTGTATGGCGTTGTGTGGGAGAGTGGTTTGCTGATGTCAACGTTGTGAACAGAGTACCCCATGGTGGCGGTGGGGTTATTGTATGGACATGCATAAGCTAAGGACAACAAACACAATTACATTTTATCAATGGCAATTTGAATGCACAAAGATACCGTGACGAGATCCTGAGGCCCATTGTCGTGCCATTCATCCACTGCCATCACCTCATGTTTCAGCATGATAATGCACAGACCCATGTCACAAGGATCTGTACACAATTCCTGGAAGCTGAAAATGTCCCAGTTCTTCCATGGCCTGCATGTTCACCAAACATGTCACCTATTGAGTATGTTTGGTATGCTTTGGATTGATGTGTACGACTGCGTGTTCCAGTTCCCGCCAATATCCAGCAACTTCTCACAGCTACTAAAGAGGAATGGAACAACATTCAACAGGCCACAATCAACAGGCTGAGCAACTCTATGCAAATGAGGTGTGTCGTGCTGCATGAGGCAAATGGAGGCTACCACTCCCCTACTTTTTTTTTAAGGCATCTGTGACCAACAGATGCATATCTTTATTCCCAGTCATGTGAAATCCATAGATTAGAAACTAATGAATTTATTTAAATTGACTGATTTCCTGATATGAACTGTAACTCAGTAAAATCTTTGAAATTGTTGTATGTTGCGTTTGTATTTTTGTTCAGTGTATATTCAAAACAAATGGAGACTGGTATACACTATGCTACACCATATACTCTATGGTAGAGAGCTGCATTGTGGGCCCTGCACAGTCGTTTTTTCCATGGACATGAACTTCCTAAACATAATAGGCTATCATTTAGGCTCCAGCATTGACTGGAAAATAAATATTGATAACGCAAATTGTCCCGCCTCTATCAAATTTATGCCAGATTATTTCAAAACGTTTGTCTTTGTTTTGTAGGCTATTCATTATCTATTGTATTAAATGGAATAGTTAAACTCTAATAACCTACTTTTTGCTGATTTATGTTCAGTATTCTACCTTTCTTATCTTTTGTTGGGCGTGCGAGATCAAGTGTTCCTATATGTGTGTTCTCAATTACCGCAAAAAAAATACTCTTATTCTGTGCATTTGTGTTCTTTTCACTCTGTCTGGGTAGCTTAATACATAATTCACAGCATGATTATTACCTTGACCATGCTTAAAGAGATATTCAATTGTGTTATTGTTACCCATCTACCAATCACTGTTCTTCTTTGAAGCTTTTGAAAAGCTCCCTGGTCTTTGTAGTTGAACCTATGCTTGAAATGTATTGTGGACAGAGGAAGGGTTAGTCATTTAAAAAATCATGTCAAACCCTAAGAGTGAGTCCATGTAACTTTTTACTCCTGAACTAATTTTGGCTTGCTTAAACAATGGGGCTGAATTCTTATGCAACTAATATATTTTAGTTATGCATTTTTGTATTCATGTTTTGTTTTTAAGCAATTTTTGTATGCCACTTTGACAGAGTATTGTGAATATTGTTGACTAAAAATGACAATTAAATCCATTTTAATACTACTTTAACACAAAATGTGAAAAAAAAACAAGGGGTCTGAATAGTTTTGCAAGGCACAAGGATTTTTAATACATTTATTTGCAAATTATGGTGGAAAATAAGTATTTGGTCAATAACAAAAGTTTCTCAATACTTTGTTATATACCACCCTTTGTTGGCAATGACAGAGGTCAAATGTTTTCTGTAAGTCTTCACAAGGTTTTCCACACACTGTTGCTGGTATTTTGGCCCATTCCTCCATGCAGATCTCCTATAGAGCAGTGATGTTTTGGGGATGTTGCTGGGCAACATGGACTTTCAACTCCCTCCAAAGATTTTCTATGGGGTTGAGATCTGGAGACTGGCTAGGCCACTCCAGGACCTTGAAATGCTTCTTACGAAGCCACTCCTTCGTTGCCCGGGCGGTGTGTTTGGGATCATTGTCATGCTGAAAGACCCAGCCACGTTTAATCTTCAATGCCCTGGCTGATGGAAGGAGATTTTCACTCAAAATCTCACGATACATGGCCCCATTCATTCTTTCCTTTACACGGATCAGTCATCCTGGTCCCTTTGCATAAAAACAGCCCAAAAGCATGATGTTTCCACCCCCATGCTTCACAGTAGGTATGGTGTTCTTTGGATGCAACTCAGCATTCTTTGTCCTCCAAACATGACGAGTCTATTTTGGATTCATCTGACATTCTCCCAATCTTCTTCTGGATCATCCAAATGCTCTCTAGCAAACTTCAGACGGGCCTGGACATGTACTGGCTTAAGCAGGGGGACACGTCTGGCACTGCAGGATTTTAGTCCCCGGCGGCGTAGTGTGTTACTGACGGTAGGCGTTTGTTACTTTGGTCCCTGCTCTCTGCAGGTCATTTACTAGGTCCCCCTGTGTGGTTCTGGGATTTTTGCTCACCGTTCTTGTGATCATTTTGACCCCACGGGGTGAGATCTTGCGTGGAGCCCCAGATCGAGGGAGATTATCAGTGGTCTTGTATGTCTTCCATTTCCTAATAATTGCTCCCACAGTTGATTTCTTCAAACCAAGCTGCTTACCTATTGTAGATTCAGTCTTCCCAGCCTGGTGCAGGTCTACAATTTTGTTTCTGGTGTCCTTTGACAGCTCTTTGGTCTTGGCCATAGTGGAGTTTGGAGTGTGACTGTTTGAGGTTGTGGACAGGTGTCTTTTATACTGATAACAAGTTCAAACAGGTGCCATTAATACAGGTAACGAGTGGAGGACAGAGGAGTCTCTTAAAGTTACAGGTCTGTGAGAGCCAGAAATCTTGCTTGTTTGTAGGTGACCAAATACTTATTTTCCACCATGATTTGCAAATAAATTCATAAAAAATCCTACAATGTGATTTTCTGGATTTTTTCTCTCTAATTTTGTCTGTCATAGTTGAAGTGTACCTATGATGAAAATTACAGGCCTCTCTCATCTTTTTAAGTGGGAGAACTTGCACAATTGGTGGCTGAATTCTCACGATTATATATGTATTGCGGTTCGATACTGCAATTTTATTGCAATGATGTTCCAAACATATTGCTCAATATGTGTCTGTTGCAGATAGATAAATGAGAGCAATAGTCAGGGAAGTAAAAGCACTGAAAACATGTTGGCTCACCATTTCAAAAGAAGATGGCGCAGGTACAGCACACTTTTTAAATATTGCAACATGTAACTTTCAATTTTTCCCCCCCCGTCACTAATTATCACCTGTAGCCCAACTGATGCAGCGTAGTGGCTATAAAACATGGACAAACACCATGCTTCAGCCGATGTACATCTGCATTTACTCCATTGGACACAACTTCACATGAAAATGTAGGGCAGCCGTGCTTCTAGCCTCTAGGCAACTTTGCCATATTTTGTTTTTTGAGAAACAGCTTCTATCTCAAGGCCATCAGACTGTTAAATAGCCATCACTAGCACCTTAGAAGCTGCTGCCCTATATACAAAGACTTGAAGTCACTGGCCACTTTTATAATGGAACACTAGTCACTTTAATAATGCTTACATATTTTGCATTACTCAACTCACACGTATATACACGATTATATTCTACTGTATCTTAGTCTATGCAGCTCTGACATTGCTCGTTCAAATATTTACAGTGCCTTGCGAAAGTATTCGGCCCCCTTGAACTTTGCGACCTTTTGCCACATTTCAGGCTTCAAACATAAAGATATAAAACTGTATTTTTTTGTGAAGAATCAACAACAAGTGGGACACAATCATGAAGTGGAACGACATTTATTGGATATTTCAAACTTTTTTAACAAATCAAAAACTGAAAAATTGGGCGTGCAAAATTATTCAGCCCCTTTACTTTCAGTGCAGCAAACTCTCTCCAGAAGTTCAGTGAGGATCTCTGAATGATCCAATGTTGACCTAAATGACTAATGATGATAAATACAATCCACCTGTGTGTAATCAAGTCTCCGTATAAATGCACCTGCACTGTGATAGTCTCAGAGGTCCGTTAAAAGCGCAGAGAGCATCATGAAGAACAAGGAACACCAGGCAGGTCCGAGATACTGTTGTGAAGAATTTTAAAGCCGGATTTGGATACAAAAAGATTTCCCAAGCTTTAAACATTCCAAGGAGCACTGTGCAAGCGATAATATTGAAATGGAAGGAGTATCAGACCACTGCAAATCTACCAAGACCTGGCCATCCCTCTAAACTTTCAGCTCATACAAGGAGAAGACTGATCAGAGATGCAGCCAAGAGGCCCATGATCACTCTGGATGAACTGCAGAGATCTACAGCTGAGGTGGGAGACTCTGTCCATAGGACAACAATCAGTCGTATATTGCACAAATCTGGCCTTTATGGAAGAGTGGCAAGAAGAAAGCCATTTCTTAAAGATATCCATAAAAAGTGTCGTTTAAAGTTTGCCACAAGCCACCTGGGAGACACACCAAACATGTGGAAGAAGGTGCTCTGGTCAGATGAAACCAAAATTGAACTTTTTGGCAACAATGCAAAACGTTATGTTTGGCGTAAAAGCAACACAGCTGAACACACCATCCCCACTGTCAAACATGGTGGTGGCAGCATCATGGTTTGGGCCTGCTTTTCTTCAGCAGGGACAGGAAAGATGGTTAAAATTGATGGGAAGATGGATGGAGCCAAATACAGGACCATTCTGGAAGAAAACCTGATGGAGTCTGCAAAAGACCTGAGACTGGGACGGAGATTTGTCTTCCAACAAGACAATGATCCAAAACATAAAGCAAAATCTACAATGGAATGGTTCAAAAATGAACATATCCAGGTGTTAGAATGGCCAAGTCAAAGTCCAGACCTGAATCCAATCGAGAATCTGTGGAAAGAACTGAAAACTGCTGTTCACAAATGCTCTCCATCCAACCTCACTGAGCTCGAGCTGTTTTGCAAGGAGGAATGGGAAAAAATGTCAGTCTCTCGATGTGCAAAACTGATAGAGACATACCCCAAGCGACTTACAGCTGTAATCGCAGCAAAAGGTGGTGCTACAAAGTATTAACTTAAGGGGGCTGAATAATTTTGCACGCCCAATTTTTCAGTTTTTGATTTGTTAAAAAAGTTTGAAATATCCAACAAATGTCGTTCCACTTCATGATTGTGTCCCACTTGTTGTTGATTCTTCACAAAAAAATACAGTTTTATATCTTCATGTTTGAAGCCTGAAATGTGGCAAAAGGTCGCAAAGTTCAAGGGGGCCGAATACTTTCGCAAGGCACTGTATATATTCTTAATTCCATTCCGTTACTTTAGATTTGTGTCTATTGTTGTGAAATTGTTAGATATTACTGCACTGTTGGAACTAGAAACACAAGCATTTCGCTACACCCGCATTAACATCTGCTGAACATGTGACCAATAAAATTGGATATCCTGATTGTTATTATTAATAATTGTTATATAATTCTGAATTATGATTTACTATATTTGTTTGGTTTTTATTATAAAAGTAGGCCTATGTCATTGGCCATTTAAGACATAATTGCCCATTTAACCCCTAAAGTCGATGTCCATGCTCCCGCTAAAAAAGAATTAGCATAATAACAACAAATAAAAAAAGAAGACTTCCCAAAAATCGTCCTTCTCACAAAATCGTCTGTAGCATCTGATCGGTTTGGCCTACAAACTATTATGACCCCTCTATGGGAAATTTAGACTCTCACAAACACAATGGTTGTTCTCAGTTTTGCTCTAAAGTGGGTACAGCCGATCTAACTTCCGTCTCTAGTGTCTGAACAGTTTGGGCTACACACTAATATGATGGTGAGACTCTCACGAACATGTCACTTGTTTTGCTCTAGGATGCCCACAGGCCTCACAAGACTCATCTGAAGGTACCCCAGCACCAGTTGAAAAATAAATGAATGAAAGTATTCATGTACACTCTTTCGTGCCAAAAATAAGGGGTTATATATATATATATATATATATATTTTTTTTTTAATGTATCCTGATCTTCTTTACATCTCTCAGATATAGGACAGGCACTTCAGAACAAACTTTCTTTAGATTGTTTGGGGGGGGGGGGGGGGGGGAGGGGGTCTATCTGTTATTCAAAGAGTTTGTATGGGCTAATAGCAGTAAAGCCAAAATGTATTTATCCTCAAATCACCTTTTCATTTATTTTTTTTATACTTCAAGGAGTCTTAAAATTCTAAATCAAATAGCTAAATGATCCTTGGTATTACCTTCTTAAAACAATTCCATATAGCTTAGTAGAACTTATATCCTGGTCAGTGAAAGGGGTACACTTAAGAGTACCCCTGTCAAGAGTGCAAAGCTGCCATCAAGGTAAAGAGTAGCTATTTGAAGAACCTCAAATATATAAAAAACACTTTTGTGGTTGCTAAATGATTCCATATGTGTTATTTCATAATTCTGATGTCTTCACTATAATTATACAATGTAGAAAATAGTAAAAATAAGAACAGCCCAAACGGGCTCTAACCAGAATAGAAAGAGTGGGAGGCCCCAGTGGCCAACTGAGCAAGAGGACAAGTACATTAGAGTCTCTAGTTTAAGAAACAGACGCCTCACAAGTCCTCAACTGGCAGCTTCATTAAATAGTACCCACAAAACACCAGCCTCAACGTCAACAGTGAAGAGGCGACTCCGGGATGCTGGCCTTCTAGACAGAGTGGCAAAGAAAAAGCCATATCTCAGACTGGCCAATAAAAATAAAAGATTAAGATGGGCAAAAGAACACAGACAAAGGACAGAGGAAGATTGGAAATTGGTGTTATGGACAGACGAATCTCAGTTTGAGGTTGGATCACAAAGAAGAACATTTGTGAGACAGAAAAAATGAAAAGATGCTGGAGGAGTGCTTGACGCCATCTGTCAAGCATGGTGGAGGCAATGTGATTATCTGGGGTGCTTTGGTGGTGGTAAAGTGGGAGATTCGTACAGGGTAAAAGGAATCTTGAAGGAAGGCTATCACTCCATTTTGCAACGCCATTCCATACCCTGTGGACAGCGGTTAATTGGAGCCAATTCCCTCCTACAACAGGACAATGACCCAAAGCACAGCTCCAAACTATGCAAGAACTATTTAGGGAAGAAGCAGTCAGCTGGTATTCTGTCTATAATGGAGTGGCCAGCACAGTCACCGGATCTCAACCCTATTGAGCTGTTGTGGGAGCAGCTTGAGCGTACGTAAGAAGTGCCCATCAAGCCAATCCAATTTGTGGGAAGTGCTTCAGGAAGCATGGGGTGAAATCTCTTCAGATTACCTCAACAAATCAACAACTAGAATGCCAAAGGTCTGCAGGGCTGTAATTGCTGCAAATGGAGGTTTCTTTGACGAAAGCAAAGTTTGAAGGACACAATTATTTGTTAAATTTAATTTTTTTTTAAATTTATAACCTTGTCAACATCTTGCCTATATTCCTATTCATTTTGCAACTCATTTCATGTGTGTTTTAATGATAAACAAGGTAATTTCTAAGTGACCACATACTTTTGAACGGTAGTATATAATTTGAATTATAAGAAAGGAAGACGTTCCTAATTAAACACTATTGCTTTTTGTGTGTGTGTGTATGTGTGTTTGGACAAGGTTTCACAATGGGAGCCAAAAGCAGTAAGGGAGAACCTTGTCTGCCCGTTCCGTTGATTGGACCGGTGAAGGTACTGGCAGATAAATGGGGCAGGGACATTCTGGTACAGGTACCGCTCTGGCACAAAGTAGCATATTTTCCCTTAAAACTTCACTCAATGTGCCTTTTTATTAGCAGAATGTAGAAAGAAGTTAGATAAGTTTGAAGGAAACCAAGAAAGGCAAGAAATGTCAAATAGATTGGGGCAAGTTTAGAAAGTGGGAGAAGGAAGCCGAAAGACAGGAAAGTTAAAGGAATATTGGTGAAAGAAAGTAAGAAGAAGAAACAGGGATGTCGATGATAATGACTTTCCACCCCCCCTATTATACCCCTGTATCCACTGCACCAGCCCTGGTTGTCTGACAGCAGCTCGCTAAGCTGTCACCCCAGCCGCAGCTCTACCCCCAACAAGACCTGATACAATTGCGGGACCAGCAAACAGCTAGGAGGTGGCCCATGAGCAGTGGAAATACGTTCCGTACACATCGATTCTGGCTTGGACGATGGACAGAGGGGAAGAGGAAGGGGTAGAGGAAAGGGGAGGGGAAGCCAGTGCTGACAGACGGGCTGGACGACAACCACTACTGGGTAGGAACTTTGCTTGTTACAACAGTGGAAAGGAGGTACATTTCGCCAGAACATGTTGAAACGAATCTAACTAACAGGGGGCAGCGGGGGAATGTTGGAAAACCGGACCTCCACCGAAAACAACCCACATATGGACTGACACAAGGTAGAGACAACTTACACCCTTGGACAGCATTTCAAGATTTTTTTAAACCCCCGTGAGGAGCCGATGGTTTGGTTTTTCGTCAAATGTGAGTTAATACATTTTCTAGTAGATACTGGCGCTGCAATGTCCTTCATAAACTCTGAATCTATGTCCGAACCTCCCATGCCAAATGAATCAGTCAGCACTGTGGGAGCCTCAGGAGTGACTATGAAATAGTTGCTCACGATGCCCCTACCTGTTAAAGTTGATAACACATACATCAATTAATTTACTCTGCATGTTGTCCTGTAAATTTGTCAGGAAGAGACTTTTCTGTAAATTGGGGATTAATATTCTTTGCAAAGGAAAAGGCCTCAGTGTTGTACAGCCTCGTGAGACATGTAATCTCATGATGCTGTTTGACACGGTCTCAACATGTGATTGGTACTATGCATGGGACATACAGGATATTGAGCATTATGACTCTATTGGCAAAATTTCCTCAACTGCTGGCAGCTGTTGGAAACAGAAAGGCAGTTATGTCACAGACTGGCTTACATTGCACCGCATATTTCTCACCATTGACAAGAGATTTATATTATGAACAGAATTGGCTGACAAGGACCATACCCAAAGACAGCCTACTGTGCACGAACATGTATAGTGGGCCCCAATTTTGCACTCTGAGTGTTAAATTGATATATTAACTATATGCCAACTACCCAACGTTCATTATTTATGTCATTCTTAGCTTAGATAAATGGTATAGTCATTGTGCGTTCTCAATGAACATTGTAAAATCGGGTGCTTCGTAAATTCGCTCTGGCTATCTGCTCCGATTTCAGAGCATTCTAGTCTGAATGTGCCAGAGCGCAGATTAACTGTTGAATTTACTAATGCTCAACACCCGTTGAACATGGCCGGTATGTAATTGTATTCGAACACAGCTTGGGTATGTGAGCATGTTGATCAAATTTGTACGTATGCTTTGGCGGGAGGTTTGAAACATTTTTCATTGGAATGAAATAGTAAAGGAGGTTTTGAGTAGAATCCAATTCCGCTCTCTTGGCAGCCGTGTGTGTGGTTAATACAGTCACAGTGAAAGTCACCCTGTTTAAGGTGTGGGGCCGTTGGTCATTGGAAAAGTGAGTAGAGGCAATAGAGTTGAAATTGGCTAAATGTACGACAGGAAAAGTATTATATTTAGTGGGGAAACGGACAGAATCAAAAGCAATAAGACTACTACCCATAGGACCAGTAACAATACCCGGATAATGTTACATGGCGACAGAATTGGAGCTGGTATTGGGGTTGGATAATCCTTGCGAGATTCAAAGACAGTGTATACTAATAGGTAACATATTCAAATTGTTAGTATACATGGGCGAGAGCAGGAATGATGTTTACAAATAGTCCAACTTTGTATCACGCCGCAACGAAGCAATCGCTAAAACTGTTTTGAGGGTTTTGTGTTGTACAGTATATAGTTAATTTGTTATTGGTGTAAAAAGACGAAGAAACTTGCCAGACATCATATTCAAAATAAAGAAAAACCCTGGAATGAGTAGGTGTGTCCAAACTTTAACTGGTACTGTAGTCATAAATCTAAGATTTATGAGACACTTGGGCGCGACGGCAGTATGTGACGACCTGTGTTTACGATCGGCAGTAGGAACAGAGGATGGTGGCGATATTAGCTCTCTTGATCTACACAGAAGAGCTCAATTTCTTTTAAAAACTATTTTCCCAGGGCCTGTTTCTGCACATCTGCTAACTGTCACAAAGATTAAAGAATGTACTTTCTATAAGAGGAGAGAGACAACTCCGATCGTTGAGCATTCAACTCTGAACTATTCTTAGTTATGGTTGATTGCTTTAGTTTTTACAAATCTTATAATACATTTGTTGTTTGTAAGAATCTGCAGTCTCTCTTCCTATAGAATTTCTACCACAAGCTACACCTAACAATGCTTGAAACACTGGTTGCAACTGTATTTGTAAAAACAATGCCACTTGTGCAATTGAAGGAGTTTAGAAATAAATGTAGTAGCAATGGAAGACTGGGATCCCCTCTTGACTTAACAATGGCCAAAACTGTCTTCAAAAGTGTTTTCCCACGATTGCATTAAGAATTGTTGTGCATTGACCGCTTGTCAAAATACATGTTTTCCTCCGCCTTGAGGAGTATTTCTCTCACATACAACACACAGGCTGACCAGGTAAATAGGTCAACTATTCTACTATCTGATTTGGTTTTAATAACAATAGGCTACATGGGAAAAATAGTAGCACTGGAAAGTTGCACTCTGAGTGATGAAGTATAGGCTTTGAATTGCTTTGCCAGCAGCTACACACTACTGTTGAGTTGAGCGTCGCGCGGTGATGCGCATTATAGACTAATTATTCTTCTGAACATCGGAGTGTCAGCAACAATCATGCATATCAGTTCAGAGCACACAGCGTAACAGAGAAAATAAAATAATTGAGAATACATTTGGGAATATATTTCGTAGAACAGACAAGCTTCTATATTAAGCCATTTACAAATGTAATATACTCAACAGTACATTAGTATAGTGCCTTCAGAAAGTATTCATACCCCTTATTCCACATTTTGTTGTGTTACAGGCTGAAATCAAAATGGATGAAATATATTTTTCCTCACCCATCTACACACAGTACCCATAATCACAAAGTGAAAACAAGTTTTTACATTTTAGCAGATTTATTGAAAATGAAATATCTAATTTACTTAAGTATTCACACCCGAGTCAATACATGTTAGAGTCACCTTTGGCAGCGATTACATAAAGTTAATTTCTTTGCCACATTTTTTGCAGTTTTACTTTAGTGCCTTATTTACAAACAGGATGCATGTTTTGTAATATTTGTATTATGTACAAGCTTCCTTTTCACTTTGTCATGTAGGTTAGTATTGTGGAGTAACTACAATGTTGTTGATCTATCCTCAGTGTTCTCCTATCACAGCCATTAAACTCTGTTTTAAAGTCACCATTGGTCTCATTGTGAAATCCCTGAGCGGTTTCCTTCCTCTCCGGCAACTGAGTTAGGAAGGACGCCTGTGTCTTTGTAGTGACAGGGTGTATTTATACACCATCAAAAGTGTAATAACAACTTCACCATGATCAAAGAGATATTCAATGTCTGCTTTTAAATGTTTGTACCCATCTACAAATTAGGTGCCTTTCTTTGCGAGGGATTGTAAAACCTCCCTGGTCTTTGTGGTTGAATCTGTGTTTGAAATTCACTGCTCGACTGAGGGACCTTACAGATAATTGTATGTGTGAGGTACAGAGTGCATGCATGCAACTTAGTATGTGACGTGTTAAGAACATTTTACTCCTGAATTTATTTAGGCTTGAATGCTTATTCACTCTAGACATTTCAGCTTTTCATTTTTTATTAATTTGTAAACAATTCTAAAAACAAAATTCCACTTTGACATTATGGGGTAATTGTGTGTAGGCCAGTGACACAGCATCTCAATGTAATCCATTTTAAATTCAGGCTGTAACAACCAAATGTGGAAAAAGTCAAGGGATGTGAATACTTTCTGAAGGCACTGTACAGTATATGTGACTGACCATGAGGAAGACCCAGGCAGGTATGAGCATAATGACTGCAGCTGCACTGGTGTAGAACTGCAGATCTGGAGGGCTAAACAGGACACAGGAACAAGTATTTTATTCAGTACAGTTTCACATACTATAGTCTACAGTAAACATCAATTTCCTCAACTCCTCACATTATTTACACATCTGTTAATACACTGATGTATTGTGCTTTTTTATTCCTATGATACAATTAAACAGGTATTATAATCTAATACAGGGTATAAAACTGGCATAACAGGCCTACATTCATTTACTAAAATATGGAGGAACTAAAAACAACTTACCTGAATTTGTAGGTATCTCCACTTAGTAGCTTCTTTGAAAAAACATTCTGTAAACTGAAAGGGAATATGAAGGTGTTAGATGTGGTGTTACATTGCCTTGAAAAGACAAAACTGTGAAATGAGAGAAAAGTTATCAATGCTGGTACTATTGTGTGTGTGTGTGTGTGTGTGTGTCTACCAGTCCATGATGTTGGTGGAGAGGGCTGCACGTGGGTACTATTTTGTGTGTGTGTGTGTGTGTGTGTGTGTGTCTACCAGTCCATGATGTTGGTGGAGAGGGCTGCGGAGAAGCCCAGCATGTTGAAACTGATCTCTGTTGCAGTGCAGAGGGCCAGACCAGCCATGACAGGAAAGAGGGACAGGTTCACCCACATACCTACAGTAGTTTACGTACGTACACACACACACACGCACACACACGTCAGCTATCTGCACAACACTTAAGGACATAGTCATACTTCATTAATAAGTGCATCGATGACGTCGTCCCCACATTAACCGAACATACATATCCCAATCAGAAGCCATGGATTACTGGCAGAATTCACACTGAGCTAAAGGCTAGAGCTGCCGCTTTCAAGGAGTGGGACACTAATCTGGACGCTTTTAAGAAATCCCGTTACGACCTCCGACGAGCCATCAAACAGACAAAGCATCAGTAACGGACTAAGATCGAATCCTGCAAAGTTGGCTCTTTAAAATCTTTATTTAACCAGGTAAACTAGTTGAGAACAAGTTCTCATTTACAACTGCAACCTGGCCAAGATAAAGCAAAGCAGTGCGACAGAAACAACACCACAGAGTTACATGGAATAACTAGTGTACAGTCAATAACACAATAGAAAAAAATAGTCTATATACAGTGTGTGCAAATGGCATGAGGAGGTATGGCAATAAATAGGCCATAGTAGCAAAGTAGTTACAATTTAGCAGATTAACACTGGAGTGATAGATGAGCAGATGATGGTGTGCAAAAGAGCAGAAAAGTAAATAAAACAATATGGGGATGAGGTAGGTAGATTGGGTGGGCTATTTACAGATGAACTATGTATAGCTGTAGCGATCGGTTAGCTGCTCAGATAGCTGATGTTTAAAGTTTGTGAGGGAAATGTAAGTCTCCAGCTCCAGTGATTTTTGCAATTCGTTCCAGTTACTGGCAGCAGAGAACTGTAAGATAAGGCGGCCAAAGGAAGTGTTGGCTTTGGGGATGACAAGTGAGATATACCTGCTGGAGCGCATGCTACGGGTGGGTGTTGTTATCGTGACCAGTGAGCTGAGATGAGGCGGAGCTTTACCTAGCATAGACTTGTAGATGACCTGGAGCCAGTGGGTCTGGCGACGAATATGTAGCGAGGGCCAGCCGACTAGAGCATACAGGTCGCAGTGGTGGGTGGTATAAGGCGCTTTGGTAACAAAATGGATGGCACTGTGATAGACTGCATCCAAGTTGCTGAGTAGAGTATTGGAAGCTATTTTGTAGATGACATTGCCGAAGTCGAGGATCGGTAGGATAGTCAGTTTTACTAGGGTACGTTTGGCGGCGTGAGAGAAGGAGCATTTGTTGCGAAATAGAAAGCCGATTCTAGATTTGATTTTGGATTGGAGATGTTTGATATGAGTCTGGAAGGAGAGTTTACAGTCTAGCCAGACAACTAGGTATTTGTAGTTGTCCACGTATTCTAGGTCAGAACCGTCTTGAGTAGTGATGCTAGTCTTACACTCGTCGGATGTGGCAGGGCTAGCAAACTATCAAGGAATACAAAGGGAAACCCAGCAGCCCGGTGATGCGAGCCAACCAGACGAGCTAAATGGCTCGCCTGGCAATTTTCAAAGATCTTCAGTTTTTTTTGCAATTTCTCGTTTTGGAATAGCGTTCATTTCTCAGAACAAGAATAGACTGACGAGGTTCAGAAGACAGTTCTTTGTTTCTGGCGATTTTGAGCCTGTAATTGAACCCACAAATGCTGATGCTCCAGATACTCAAATAGTCTAAAGAAGGCCAAATGTATTGCTTCTTTAAATCAGCGCAACAGTTTTCAGCTGTGCTAACATAATTGCAAAAGGGTTTTCTAATGATCAATTAGTCTTTTAAAATTATAAACTTGGATTAGCTAACACAAGGAGCCATTGGAACACAGGAGTGATGGTTGCTGATAATGGGCCTCTGTACGCTGTTGGATTCTGGGTAAACTTTGAACATTACTATACTAGAGACATGATAGATCAGAAGTAATACTATAGTATCTGCGGGTGATAGAGCATGGTTGTTACATCAGAAGTTGATGGTTATCTGTAGGAGACAGATGGCTTTGGAATGTGCTGGGTGGACGGAAAGAAGTCACAGGAGTGTTATAGGTGATACGGGTGGAGAGCTTTGGATTAGACATCAAGGGGGTTGAGGTCAGGTCACCTTGAGGGAGACAGAACGGTTTATTACTCTATCACTTCATCTTCCTGTCAGACCATAAAACACAAGGATTGGAGAGAAGGAGGAGTGTTTAAATTGGAGTGGTGGAAACGTGATGTCTGAATGCAGCTGTATCGACCCTTTGGGAAGAATTAAACCTGTTAAGCTTTTCTAGTGTCCGTCGTGTTACTCTAAAAATAAGAACCTAACAGCGCCTATGTAGATATTCCATTAAAATCATATGTTTTCATCTACAATAGTCATTTACAACATTAACAATGTCTACACTGTATTTCGGATCATTTGGATGTTATTTTAATGGTCAACATTTTTTGCTTTTCTTTCATAGTGACTCCAAACTTTTGAACGGTAGTGTGTGTGTGTGTATATATACAGTGGGGAGAACAAGTATTTGATACACTGCTGATTTTGCAGGTTTTCCTACTTACAAAGAATGTAGAGGTCTGTAATATTTGTCATAGGAACACTTCAACTGTGAGAGACGGAATCTAAAACAAAAATCCAGAAAAAAATCATACAGTGTGATTAAGTAATTAATTTGCATTTTATTGCATGACATAAGTATTTGATACATCAGAAAAGCAAAACTTAATATTGGTACAGAAACCTTTGTTTGCAATTACAGAGATCATACGTTTCCTGGAGTTCTTGAGCAGGTTTGCACACACTGCAGCAGGGATTTTGGCCCACTCCTCCATACAGACCTTCTCCAGATCCTTCAGGTTTCGGGGCTGTCGCTGGGCAATACGGACTTTCAGCTCCCTCCCAAAATTGTCTATTGGGTTCAGGTCTGGAGACTGGCTAGGCCACTCCAGGACCTTGAGATGCTTCTTACGGAGCCACTCCTTAGTTGCCCTGGCTGTGTGTTTTTCGGGTCGTTGTCATGCTGGAAGACCCAGCCACAACCCATCTTCAATGCTCTTACTGAGGGAAGGAGGTTGTTGGCCAAGATCTCGCGATAGATGACCCCATCCATCCTCCGCTCAATACGGTGCAGTCGTCCTGTCCCCTTTGCAGAAAAGCATCCCCAAAGAATGATGTTTCCACCTCCATGCTTCACGGCTGGGATGGTGTTCTTGGGGTTGTACTCGGGTTGTACTCATCCTTCTTCTTCCTCCAAACACGGCGAGTGGACTTTAGACCAAAAAGCTCTATTTGTGTCTCATCAGACCACATGACCTTCTCCCATTCCTCCTCTGGATCATCCAGATGGTCATTGGCAAACTTCAGACGGGCCTGGACATGCGCTGGCTTGAGGAGGGGGACCTTGCGTGCGCTGCAGGATTTTAATCCATGACGGCATAGTGTGTTACTAATGGTTTTGGTCCCAGCTCTCTTCAGATCATTGACCAGGTCCTGCCGTGTAGTTCTGGGCTGATCCTTCATCTTCCTCATGATCATTGATGCCCCACGAGGTGAGATCTTGCACGGAGCCCCAGACCGACGGTGATTGACCGTCATCTTGAATGCTTGCCTATTGTCCTGTAGCCCATCCCAGCCTTGTGCAGGCCTACAATTTTATCCCTGATGTCCTTACACAGCTATCTGGTCTTGGCCATTGTGGAGAGGTTGGAGTCTGTTTGATTGAGTGTGTGGACAGGTGTCTTTTATACAGGTAACGAGTTCAAACAGGTGCAGTTAATACAGTGGAGAGTGGAGAACAGGAGGGATTCTTAAAGAAAAACTAACAGGTCTGTGAGAGCCGGAATTCTTACTGGTTGGTAGGTGATCAAATACTTATGTCATGCAATAAACTGCAAATGAATTCATAAAAAAAAAAAAATCATACAATGTGATTTTCTGGATTTTTGTTTTAGATTCTGTCTCTCACAGTTGAAGTGTACCTATGATAAAAATGACAGACCTCTACATGCTTTGTAAGTAGGAAAACCTGCAAAATCGTCCGAGTATCAAATACTTGTTCTCCCCACTGTGTGTGTGTGTGTGTGTGTGTGTGTGTGTGTGTGTGTGTATATACACACATATATATATTGAGTAGATTGAGGAAGGGAAGAAACAATTTAATACATTTTAGAATAAGGCTGTAACGTAACAAAAATGTGGAAAAGGTCAAGGAGTCTGAATACTTTCCGAAGGCACAGTGTGTGTGTGTGTGTGTGTGTGTGTGTGTGTGTGTGTGTGTGTGTGTGTGTGTGTGTGTGTGTGTGTGTGTGTGTGTATGTATGTATGTATGTGTGTATATACAGTGCCTTGCGAAAGTATTCGGCCCCCTTGAACTTTGCGACCTTTTGCCACATTTCAGGCTTCAAACATAAATATATACAACTGTATTTTTTTGTGAAGAATCAACAACAAGTGGGACACAATCATGAAGTGGAACGACATTTATTGGATATTTCAAACTTTTTTAACAAATCAAAAACTGAAAAATTGGGCGTGCAAAATTATTCAGCCCCTTTACTTTCAGTGCAGCAAACTCTCTCCAGAAGTTCAGTGAGGATCTCTGAATGATCCAATGTTGACCTAAATGACTAATGATGATAAATACAATCCACCTGTGTGTAATCAAGTCTCCGTATAATTGCACCTGCACTGTGATAGTCTCAGAGGTCCGTTAAAAGCGCAGAGAGCATCATGAAGAACAAGGAACACACCAGGCAGGTCTGAGATACTGTTGTGAAGAAGTTTAAAGCCGGATTTGGATACAAAAATATTTCCCAAGCTTTAAACACCCCAAGGAGCACTGTGCAAGCGATTATATTGAAATGGAAGGAGTATCAGACCACTGCAAATCTACCAAGACCTGGCCGTCCCTCTAAACTTTCAGCTCATACAAGGAGAAGACTGATCAGAGATGCAGCCAAGAGGCCCATGATCACTCTGGATGAACTGCAGAGATCTACAGCTGAGGTGGGAGACTCTGTCCATAGGACAACAATCAGTCGTATATTGCACAAATCTGGCCTTTATGGAAGAGTGGCAAGAAGAAAGCCATTTCTTAAAGATATCCATAAAAAGTGTTGTTTAAAGTTTGACACAAGCCACCTGGGAGACACACCAAACATGTGGAAGAAGGTGCTCTGGTCAGATGAAACCAAAATTGAACTTTTTGGCAACAATGCAAAACGTTATGTTTGGCGTAAAAGCAACACAGCTGAACACACCATCCCCACTGTCAAACATGGTGGTGGCAGCATCATGGTTTGGGCCTGCTTTTCTTCAGCAGGGACAGGAAAGATGGTTAAAATTGATGGGAAGATGGATGGAGCCAAATACAGGACCATTCTGGAAGAAAACCTGATGGAGTCTGCAAAAGACCTGAGACTGGGACGGAGATTTGTCTTCCAACAAGACAATGATCCAAAACATAAAGCAAAATCTACAATGGAATGGTTCAAAACGAAACATATCCAGGTGTTAGAATGGCCAAGTCAAAGTCCAGACCTGAATCCAATCGAGAATCTGTGGAAAGAACTGAAAACTGCTGTTCACAAATGCTCTCCATCCAACCTCACTGAGCTCGAGCTGTTTTGCAAGGAGGAATGGGAAAACATTTCAGTCTCTCGATGTGCAAAACTGATAGAGACATACCCCAAGCGACTTACAGCTGTAATCGCAGCAAAAGGTGGCGCTACAAAGTATTAACTTAAGGGGGCTGAATAATTTTGCACGCCCAATTTTTCAGTTTTTGATTTGTTAAAAAAGTTTGAAATATCCAATAAATGTCGTTCCACTTCATGATTGTGTCCCACTTGTTGTTGATTCTTCACAAAAAAAGTTTTATATCTTTATGTTTGAAGCCTGCAATGTGGCAAAAGGTTGCAAAGTTCAAGGGGGCCGAATACTTTCGCAAGGCACTGTGTATATATATATATATACACACACACACACTGTGCCTTCGGAAAGTATTCAGACTCCTTGACCTTTTCCACATTTTTGTTACGTTACAGCCTTATTCTAAAATGTATTAAATTGTTTCTTCCCTTCCTCAATCTACCCACAATAACCCATAATGACAAAGCAAAAACAGTTTTTTGAAAACAATTAGCTAATTTATTTAAAATAAAAACCAGAAAAATTACATTTACATAAGTATTCAGACCCTTTACTCAGTACTTTGATGAAGGACCTTTGGCATCGATTACAGCCTTGAGTCTTCTTGGGTATGACGCTACAAGCTAGACACACCTGTATTTGGGGAGTTTCTCCCATTCTCTGCAGATCTTCTCAAGCGCCGTCAGGTTGGATGGGGGAGCGTTGCTGCACAGCTATTTTCAGGTCTCTCCAGAATTGTTAGATCGGGTTCAAGTCCAGGCTCTGGCTGGGCCACTCAAGGACATTCAGAGACTTGACCCAAAGCCACTCCTGCTCTTGGCTGTGTTCTTAGGGTCATTGTCCTGTTAGAAGGTGAACCTTTGCCTCAGTCTGAGATCCTGAGCGGTGTGGAGCAGGTTTTCATCAAGGACCACTCTGTGCGTTGCGCCGTTCATCTTTCCCTCGATCCTGACTAGTCTACCAGTCCCTGCCGCTGAAAAACATCCCCACAGCATGATGCTGCCACCACCATGTTTCACCGTAGGGTTGGTGCCAGGTTTCCTACAGATGTAATGCTTGGCATTCAGGCCAAAGAGTTAAATCTTGGTTTCATCATACCAGAGAATCATGTTTCTCATGGTCTGAGAGTCTTTAGGTGCCTTTTGGCAAACTCCAAGTGGGCTGTCGTGTGCCTTTTACTGAGGAGTGGCTTCTGTCTGGCCACTCTACCATAAAGGCCTGATTGGTGGAGTGCTGCAGAGATGGTTGTCCTTCTGGAAGGTTCTATCTCCACAGAGGAACTCTAGAGCGCTGTCAGAGTGACCATCCGGTTATTGGTCACCTCCCTGACCTAGGCCCTTCTCCCACAATTGCTCAGTTTGGCCGGGCGGCCAGCTCTAGGAAGAGTCTTGGTGGTTCCAAACTTCTTCTATTTAACAATGATGGAGGCTACTGTGTTCTTGGGCACCTTTAATGCTGCATTTTTTGGTACCCTTCCCCAGATCTGTGCCTCAACACAATCCTGTCCCTGAGCTCTACAGACAATTCCTTCGAACTCATGGCTTGGTTTTTGCTCTGACATGCACTGTCAACTGTGGGACCTTATATAGACAGGTGTGTGCCTTTCCAGTTCATGTCCAATCAATTTAATTTACCACAGGTGGACTCCAATAAAGTTGTAGAAACATATCAAGGATGATCAATGGAAACAGGATGCTCCTGAGCTCAATTTCAAGTCTCATAGCAAAGGGTCTGAATACTTATGCAAATAAGGTATCTGTTTATTATTTTTAATACATTTGCTAACATTTCTAAAAACCTGTTTTCACTTTGTCATTATGGGGTATTGTGTGTAAATTGATAAGGCTTTTTTTTTATTTAATCCATTTTACAATAAGGCTGTAATGTAACAAAATGTGGAAAAAGTCAAATGCACTGCATCTACCTCCATTACCTCGTACCCCTGAACATCAACTCGGTACTGGTACCTCGTGTATATAGCCAAGTTATCGTTACTCATTGTGTATTTATTCCTTGTGTTATTGTCTTTTTAAATTTTTCTCTCTGCATTGTTGGGAAGGGCCCGTAAGTAAGCATTTCACTGTTAGTCTATACCAATTGTTTACGAAACGTGACAAATACAATTTGATACTAGAGAAAGGAATGTTTACAGAATGAAACCCTGACAGAATCCTAAGAACATAATGAAGGGTGCATATAAAGGGATAGTGAAGTGTTTTCTGGATTGGAACTCAGCCAGGCACTTCACTGTGTGTATGTCCTTTACCTGTGTATTCCCCCAAGATCAGCCTTGACATGATGACAGTGAAGATAGGCGCAGAGCTCTTCACCGTCTCGGCAAAGGAAACGGCCACATTCTTCAGGCTCACCAGACCCAGCACCACACTGGTGAACCTACAGAACGGAACAGGTCAGTGGCATTCAGACCAGAAGACAATGACACACTACATCCACTCTGAACCTCTGCTACACAAAGTCTGTTTCAATTTTCCAGATTGTCAAACTTTTTACCTGTAATGATAGGAGCTGATATTGAGGTGCAGCATCTCACTTCCCTAAAATATACCCATTTACTGGCCATTTAAGTTCAACAACCATTTTGGTAGCACTGACACTCAAATGATCACAAAATAAGCATTGATCAATTAACATTAGCCATTACGGAAATAAAAGCTAGTTATGTATTAGTCCAACTTAACAAAAGGAAACAAACCAACCAAATAACTTCAACAATGCAGCTGAAAGTAGAGTCATTAGAGTACAGACCCACCTCATGAGCCCCACAAACAGCATGATCATGAGGAAGTTGGGGGGGTACTCAGTCCTGGACTTGTGCTGGTATAGGCAGCAAGGCACATACATCTTCAGAAAGCCTATGATGGTGGTGGAGACCATTTGAACAGCGCCTACAAATCAATGGAGGAATCAAGGAATCAAGGAATTGAGTTATCTACCCCTGAGGCCCTTAGTACACTGCTTAGAATCAACCAACTATCATCTATTGATTGGAGTATTGACAATTTGAAATTGAGTGTGTGTGTATATGTGTGTGGATGCCTGTTCCTTACCCAGCATGCTTGGCTCCCCCTCTAGCAGAGATAGGATGTACTTGTTGAGGAAAAGTGTGCAGAAGCTGAAGAAGTACCACAGGCCCAGGTAGACCAGCGACTTGGAGTTCCACACCCCTGAATCTGCCTCGATTATCGTGGTCTCTGTGATGGTGATCTTCAGCACGTGTTCCCCCGGCATGCTCTCGCTGCGTGCCAACACCACACGCTCCTGCCTGCTTCGAAACGGCGAAAGGAACCGCCACAGGGAATGTCTCCCAGCCCAACCGTTGGACGCCATGACGCACAGCGCCCGAGGATCCACTGACCTGGATCCAGCAGGCACAAATACAGAGAGGAGGGGGAGGGGACTGGTGGAGAGGACCGGTCAGTCCATCGTCAGTCTGTGTGTCTATCCAACGGTGTGTGCAGCATGACTGTAGAACTGGTGGTCTCTGCAACACAGGTAAAACACAAGGAATGAATATAGTTGCCAGTCTTCTAGCATTATGCCATTTTTAAATAATCCTAAAAGGGATCAAAGTTACTTAACCCATATGCAGTCTTTACTGATTTTCTAAACGATACACTAGACATTGAAGGCAATAATGCCGGGCACAAGCTTCTAACAGCGCAAACCAAGAGCCAGATCCACAAGACATGGCTATTAAAAGCCATGTGTGGTGAGTAGGGTTGCAAAGGGTCGGACATTTTCCGAAAATTTTCTATGGGAAGTTAAGGGAATAATTTGAGGAATTGTACTTAAATTAATCAAAAAGTTAGCTTATAACAGTGAACCTTTTTTTGTGGGATACACAAGGCAATTCTAGGTCTTGTGGCATATTTTGGTTAAACTATCCCCAATTCAATGGAATTGCAACCCTATGCATGTGCAGTGCACTCTCAAGATCTTGCACACTAATGAGATGCTATTGAGCCCACACTACTGTCTGAGCCAAGGACTACATGCTTTCTGGTTAGTTTTGATTACAATACTGGCTGGGGTGAATATATTTTATAGGACATACATGATTTTTTGTTAACTAGTAAATTGTAGCCTACAGCAAAGTGTGTTTAAATAATTTCTAATTTGTTAACAATTTCTGCTAGTTAGGTTTTGCTACCATGTGGGTTTTAGCTTGCTTGAGCCTGCTAACTGAGGAGTGTTAATTCACCTGTGTCCATACATGTTTCATTGTAAAACATTTATCTTACAAAGGAGTTGTTTAATCTAACTTTCCCCATCTTCATAGGAAAACGCCACGGGTCTCCATCTGATGTATGGAGACATTTCACTGCAGCTAATGTAGAAGGAAAAGCTGTGTATATTTGCAGATACTGGGCCAAATCATATGTGAAGAATGCAACAAAGATGTGGAATCATCAGGCCAAGTGCATAAAGTTCCCTCATCGCTCACAACAAGCAACCTCTGATAAAAGTCTGTCTACATCTATTCGAGGTGAAAATGATGAATCAGACACCTTATCGATAGTAACAGCTCATGGTCCTCCTGGAAGTTTTGTTTTGACTCAATGGAGGAACTGCACATGGGGACAAAAATTGTACTTTTTGGAGTAATGTCCTCTGGTCTGATACAAAAATAGAACTGTTTGGCCA
The DNA here is from genome assembly GCF_013265735.2 of Oncorhynchus mykiss. Taxonomy (NCBI): domain Eukaryota; kingdom Metazoa; phylum Chordata; class Actinopteri; order Salmoniformes; family Salmonidae; genus Oncorhynchus; species Oncorhynchus mykiss. The sequence continues at coordinate 51,933,857 of NC_048580.1, read as the reverse complement.
TAATGACAATCGTTATGTTTGGAGGCAAAATGGGTAGGCTTGCAAGTCGAAGAACACCATCCCAACCGTGAAGCACGGGGGTGGCAGCATCATGTTGTGGGGGTGATTTGCTGCAGGAGGGACTGGTGCACTTCACAAAATTGATGGCATCATGAGAAAGGAAGAGTATGTGGATATATTGAAGCAACATCTCAAGACATCAGTCAGGTAGTTAAAGCTTGGTTGCAAATGGGTCTTCCAAATGGACAATGACCCCAATGGACAATGACCCCAAGCATACTTCCAAAGTTGTGGAAAATGGCTTAAGGACAACAAAGTCAAGGTATTGGAGTGGCCATCACAAAGCCCTGACCTCATCCTATAGAAAAATTAGGCCTACAAACCTGACACAGTTACACCAGCTCTGTCAGGAGGAATGGGCCAAAATCACCCAACATACTGTGGGAAGCTTGTGGAAGGCTACCCGAAACATTTGACCTAAGTTAAACATTTTAAAGGCAATGCTACCAAATACTAATTGAGTGTATGTAAACTTCTGACCCACTGTGAATGTGATGAAAGAAATAAAAGCTGAAATAAATCACTGTACTATTATTCTGACATTTCACATTCTTAAAATAAAGGATTAAATGTCAGGAATTGTGAAAAACTGATAAGCATGCAATAAGCATGCAACCATTAAGAAAATTACTGTTAAATCACTGTGGATTGATGAGAAATTGAAAAATGGTGTGGTTGAGAGGGATGAGGCAAAAGGAATGGAAAATAAGCCTGGCTGTACAAACGTTTGGCAAACATATTGCAAATTGAGAAATCATCTAAAATAAACTGAATAAAAAGAAGAAACTACACTATGAATCCAAGATAAATGACAAAGAATGATAGTAAAAAGCTTTGGAGCACATTAAATGAAATTCTGGGGAAAAAAGCAAACTCAGCTCCATCATTCATTGAATCAGATGGCTCATTCATCACAAAACCGGCTGATATTGCCAACTACTTTAATGATTTTTTCATTGGCAAGATTAGCAAACATAGGCATGACATGCGAGCAACAAACGCTGACATTACAAATCCAAGTATATCTGACCAAAGTATGAAAGACAAGCATTGTAATTTTGAATTGTGTTTAAGTGAGTGTGGAAGAGGTGAAGAAATAACTGGGATCCACCGGGATCAGAAAATTAGGATAATAGCGAACAATATTGCCACTCCTATTTGCCATAATTTCAATTTAAGTCTACAGTGGTTCCTCCTTTAATAACCTCTTGGTGTTAGGGGGCAGTATTTTCATTTTTGGGAAAAAAACATTCCTGTTTTAAACGGGATATTTTGTCAGGAAAATATGCTAGAATATGCATATAATTGACAGCTTTGGATAGAAAACACTCTAACGTTTCCAAAACTGTAAAGATATTGTCTGTGAGTATAACAGAACTGATGTGGCAGGCGATAGCCCGAGAAAAATCCAATCTGGAAGTGCCCCAGGTTTTGAAAGCGCTGCGTTCCAATGACTCCCTATCCAGCTGTGAATGTACCATCAACGAGCTTACGCTTTCTACGTATTCCCCAAGGTGTCTACAGCATTGTGACGTAGTTTTACGCATTTCTGTTGAAGAATAGCCATAGGCGGCCACATTGCGTAAGTGGTCACATGGTGGCTCCGAGAGAGATTCCCGCGTAAAATACAGAGGTAGCCATGATTCCAATCGGTCCTAGTGAAAAACGAATTGTCCCGACGGATATATAATCGAATAGATATTAGAAAAACACCTCGAGGATGGATTCTAAACAATGTTTGCCATGTTTCTGTCGATATTATGGAGCTAATTTGGAATATTTTTCGGCGTTGTGGTGACCGCAATTTCCGGCCGATTTCTCAGCCAAACGTGAAGAACAAACAGAGCTATTTCGCCTACAAAAATAATATTTTGGGAAAAAAATGAACTTTGGCTGTCTACCTGGGAGTCTCGTGAGTGAAAACATCCGAAGTTCATCAAAGGTAAACGATTTAATTTGATTGCTTTTCTGATTTCCGTGACAAGGTTGTCTGCTGCTAGCAAGGCATAATGCTATGCTAGGCTATGATAAACTTACACAAATGCTTGTCTAGCGTTGGCTGTAAAGCATATTTTGAAAATCTGAGATGACAGGGTGATTAACAAAAGGCTAAACTGTGTTCCAATATATTTCACTTCTGATTTTCATGAATAGGAATATTTTCTAGGAAGATTTATGTCCGTTGCGTTATGCTAATTAGTGTCAGATGATGACATCGGTCCCGTTCACGGGATGGTTAAAAAAAACTACAGGTTAAAAGTTGTGTCATACCGCGGCACACCCTGCGTTCTGCTGCAGCAGCATTCTGTGGCATGTCATTTCATTCTCAGCTATTTCTTCTGTTACTGCAAGTTATTGCTAATTTGACCACCAGAGGGCATCTTTGAGAAGCATTTGATATAATTTTTTATTGGCATTACCATGGAATGTAAAACCTTTTTTGTAATAACATAGTATATGGGATTGATTTTAAGAAATGTGGCTTAATTAATTTGATTCATATTATGGTGTTTCCATTCAGAGATAAAATGAAACCCTGAGGATTTCCTTTAGGATAGAATGGTAAATATGGCCCTGTACAACGTGATTGTCGGGTGTAGGCTACAGGATTGGAGGATTCTAAATTGTTTGCCTTCATGAGACAACTTTGTTCCAATATTTCTGTAAATCAGTGATATTTATTCCCATAGTAATTTGTTATGGATCCATAACTAAATCAACATCTGCATTTTGAAAGAGTATTTTTTATCTTTATTTTATTAACGAAATGTGGTTTTGTGTTTATTAGGCTACTGTGCTCTGGTACACTCAGACGAGAGGGCTCTGAAATCCATGTAGATAGTAGGCTAGACACATGAAATGTGGTATTTTCTGATAAAAACTAGTTCATTGCATCCGCCGTAGAGCCCAGTTTAATATGACCATATTTCCCAGCTGCTTGCCATCGTTTTGAAGAAATTGTGAAAAAACGGGCCTTATTTTAGTTCATTTTCACCCTGCCAGCTCCTATTAGTTCTATTGAGCACCGTGGCACCAACTCGCCTTCCGAACGTTCTATTCCCAGCTTATTGTTCAACGTCACATTGCCTGCTTCGCTATTGTTGGCAATGAGACCTGCTCACGTTGTTAGTGGGGTGCTAGCTAGTTAGTGGGGTGCATGCTAATAGCGTTTCAAATCAGTGACATCACTTGCTCCGAGACCTTGAAGTAGTTGTTCCCCTTGCTCTGCAAGGGCTGCGGCTTTTGTGGAGCGATGGGTAACGATGCTTAGAGGGTGGCTGTTGTCGATGTGTGCAGAGGGTCCCTGGTTCAAGCCCAGGTAGGGGCGAGGAGAGGGACGGACGCAAAACTGTTACACGGGCACCATTTTAAAATCAGGAGAATCTCCTCATTGTAATTATGTAAGTCTGGGCTGCGAGCTCGTTTGTCATCAATCACTAGACCAGAAAGTCAGAAGTACATTTTTCCCTACTTTTTCATTACTGAGACATAAGCACAGTTGACACCATCAAGGTGTGGATGTTTACTTTCTACACAAGTTGGTTTCTTCCAGTTTCGTCCGACGAACAGATTGTAGTGGTAAAATAAAAAGTGCTACATTTTTAATAGAATTCTAAGCATCACTCCAGTGAAAACAGGCTCTGCAAACGTTCGATTCCATTAATTTGCTATGGGCTCACGCTAGTGTTCCAGTTCAGCCAACATTCTTAAGCCATTTTTCAGCCTTGGGTGAATTGACTCGTTCTCTTGTCCAGCCGATAGATAGCCAGAGCAAATTTACAAAAGCACCCAATTTGCAACAAATTGTTGTTCCCATCTCATTCCTTTCCCTCTTCTACGCGTCATCATTCTGCTCCTGAGTGGCTCACTTGCGGGCGTGCTGGCAGGATATGGCAGCATCTTCGGTTATGCGTCAAGAATTCTACATACAGTAGCACGTTTGTATGAAGGTGTGGTTATTCACAGGCAAATTGTTATATGCTATGGAGGTACATTTGTGTATTTTTGTCAAGAGCAAAAACGTTTATTTTTTTCCAATCAAAAATAATTGTTATGAAAGCAACTTTTCTCCGACACAAAGGAAGTCAAAGCAGACACCTACGAAGATGGCATCTCAGGTAAGCAGCACTGGGCTGTATTGACGTATTCTAAAATTGACATCTGCTGCTTTAGATTGAACAGTCATATCTCAGTTATTATTTTCATATCTATAAAAAAATAAGCTGTTTTCTTTACTTTCAGAGAGTGAGATGATCAAGAGGTGGAAAATGTAGATATTGCCAGATGTTCACTGTCTGAGGAACAGGCCGTGGAAGCTTTATCGCTGGCCAAAGTGTCCATAACTGCTCTGTGTTCTTTTTCTCCATCTCTGCCTGTCTTGTTGTACATGGAACCTGTCTCACATGCATTCATTTAAAAAACCTAAAAATGTCAGCTGCTAATTTTCAGATTTACACCACATAAACACAGCCATTTTTACTGGACTATCTGTTGCTATCTGTTGCTGCCAGGTCATGATTTCCCTGGGGGTTAGCCATGTAATAACCAAGTTGTGAGACACATAGCCCTCTATATTTAAATGTTTCAGGTACACTCAGATAGGTATCTGCGTCGCATACAGTATCTTCTATTGACATCATCTTCTATTGTTTGTATTCATGTCTGTTTTTCAGCATAAAGTACTCTGTAGCCACTCAGTGTGGACACCAGGTGAGACCACAAACACACACAATAACAGTCTATCTTCTTCACTTCATCCCTCTCCCCCTTCTCCCTAAATCCTCTAGGTTTTATCAGCTGTTTTGGTGAACCCCTCCCGCATCTGAACTGTCTGACACAGACGGCACAGCATGATCATAGGTGAGATGTCACTTGGTCGGGTCAACAGGAATATTATTAAAGAGATGCTTTACATTGAAATACAGACAGAGATGTAGTAGTCCCAGAGTGACTGACCGTGTTAGAATATAAAAACAAAGCTTAAATCATGCTCTCTCTGTATGCATCTGTCACTTGTCTGCAGGTATGTTTTGATGTGCGAGAGAAAGCCAGTCCCATCATTGCCACCTCATCTGCTCTTAAAATAACCTTCTGGGGGCCCAAGGCTGGTTAGGAGACACCGCAATTGTGAAGAACTGAGAGAATATTAGGGTAGTACTGTAATTCATTAATCATATGCTGTCTACCGCTGTTCTTAACTCTTTCCCTTTGTCTTCTACACCTCTCTCCCCACCTCGTCTTTCTTCCTCATTTTATATGTGCATTGAAGTACAGATTGAACTTGTATTTATAATATTACAATTATCATAATTATAATGCATTTATAACACCTGGATAATGAACTTCTTTCAATAAAGCGTTTCACATTCTCCACTGGTTGAAATTAAATATCTTATTGAAATACTATCCTGTGTCCTCAGATTAATGCGGATGGAGTTCGATATGCATAGTTCTTTTTCTGTATATATGAATTACAAATCAATCATGTTTCTAGTCTATTGCATAGTTACAATGTGAAATCATTGATATCCCACGAGCGGTAAACACTGTTGAAGTGTATAATTGGAATACATACAGTGCCTTGCGAAAGTATTTGGCCCCCTTGAACTTTGCGACCTTTTGCCACATTTCAGGCTTCAAACATAAAGATATAAAACTGTATTTTTTTGTGAAGAATCAACAACAAGTGGGACACAATCATGAAGTGGAACGACATTTATTGGATATTTCAAACTTTTTTAACAAATCAAAAACTGAAAAATTGGGCGTGCAAAATTATTCAGCCCCCTTAAGTTAATACTTTGTAGCGCCACCTTTTGCTGCGATTACAGCTGTAAGTCACTTGGGGTATGTCTCTATCAGTTTTGCACATCGAGAGACTGACATTTTTTCCCATTCCTCCTTGCAAAACAGCTCGAGCTCAGTGAGGTTGGATGGAGAGCATTTGTGAACAGCAGTTTTCAGTTCTTTCCACAGATTCTCGATTGGATTCAGGTCTGGACTTTGACTTGGCCATTCTAACACCTGGATATGTTTAGTTTTGAACCATTCCATTGTAGATTTTGCTTTATGTTTTGGATCATTGTCTTGTTGGAAGACAAATCTCCGTCCCAGTCTCAGGTCTTTTGCAGACTCCATCAGGTTTTCTTCCAGAATGGTCCTGTATTTGGCTCCATCCATCTTCCCATCAATTTTAACCATCTTCCCTGTCCCTGCTGAAGAAAAGCAGGCCCAAACCATAATGCTGCCACCACCATGTTTGACAGTGGCGATGGTGTGGTCAGGGTGATGAGCTGTGTTGCTTTTACGCCAAACATAACGTTTTGCATTGTTGCCAAAAAGTTCAATTTTGGTTTCATCTGACCAGAGCACCTTCTTCCACATGTTTGGTGTGTCTCCCAGGTGGCTTGTGTCAAACTTTAAACAACACTTTTTATGGATATCTTTAAGAAATGGCTTTCTTCTTGCCACTCTTCCATAAAGGCCAGATTTGTGCAATATACGACTGATTGTTGTCCTATGGACAGAGTCTCCCACCTCAGCTGTAGATCGCTGCAGTTCATCCAGAGTGATCATGGGCCTCTTGGCTGCATCTCTGATCAGTCTTCTCCTTGTATGAGCTGAAAGTTTAGAGGGACGGCCAGGTCTTGGTAGATTTGCAGTGGTCTGATACTCCTTCCATTTCAATATTATCGCTTGCACAGTGCTCCTTGGGATGTTTAAAGCTTGGGAAATATTTTTGTATCCAAATCCGGCTTTAAACTTCTTCACAACAGTATCTCGGACCTGCCTGGTGTGTTCCTTGTTCTTCATGATGCACTCTGCCCTTTTAACGGACCTCTGAGACTATCACAGTGCAGGTGCATTTATACGGAGACTTGATTACACACAGGTGGATTGTATTTATCATCATTAGTCATTTAGGTCAACATTGGATCATTCAGAGATCCTCACTGAACTTCTGGAGAGAGTTTTCTGCACTGAAAGTAAAGGGGCTGAATAATTTTGCACGCCCAATTTTTCAGTTTTTGATATGTTAAAAAAGTTTGAAATTTCCAATAAATGTCGTTCCACTTCATGATTGTGTCCCACTTGTTGTTGATTCTTCACAAAAAAATACAGTTGTATATATTTATGTTTGAAGCCTGAAATGTGGCAAAAGGTCGCAAAGTTCAAGGGGGCCGAATACTTTCGCAAGGCACTGTACATGCAGACACAGCATCATTCAAATCATGGAGTTTGATATGACTGAAAAATAATGCCTCAGAGATTCATACCTGAACTACACCTTTATTTGCCAAGGAAGAGTACATGATCATTGTAACCTCAATGTACAGGCTACAATGTGGGAATCTCATGCGTGGTAATAACTACAGTACATGTATATAGGACTTGCATTCTTGGCACAACAGTCATTAAATTCTACTCTATCCATATGTAACAGTATAGCTTCCGTCCTCTCCTCGCCCCTACCTGGGATCGAACCAGGGACCCTCTGCACACATCGACAACAGCCACCCTCGAAGCATCGTTACCCATCGCTCCACAAAATAAGCAAACACATTGTTTGCCAAAAGGCATGTGGAAGACTCCCCAAACATATGGAAGAAGGTACTCTGGTCAGATGAGACTAAAATTGAGCTTTTTGGTCATCAAGGAAAATGCTATATCTGGCGCAAACCCAAGACCTCTCATCACCCCAAGAACAACATCCCCACAGTGTAGCATGGTAGTGGCAGCATCATGCTGTGGAGGTGTTTTTCCATCGGCAGGGACTGGGAAACTGGTCAGAATTGAAAGAATAATGGATGGCACTACAGGGAAATTCTTGAGGAAAACCTGTTTCAGTCTTCCAGAGATTTGAAACTGGGACGGAGGTTCACCTTCCAGTAGGACAATGACCCTAAGCATACTGCTAAAGCAACACTCGAGTGGTTTAAGGGGAAACATTTAAATGGCCTTGCCAAAGCCCAGACCTCAATCCAGTTGAGAATCTGTGGTATGACTTAAAGATCGCTGTACACCAGTGGAACCCATCCAACTTGAAGGAGTTGGAGCAGTTTTGCCTTCAAGAACGGGCAAAAATCCCAGTGGCTGCATCTGCCAAGTTTATAGAGACATACCCCAAGAGACTTGCAGCTATAATTCTTTCGAAAGGTGGCTCTAACAAAAGGTGGCTCTATTGACTTTGGGGGGTGAATAGTCATGCACGCTCAAGTTATCTATTTTTTGGTCTTATTTCTTGTTTGTATCACAAAAAATATTCTGCATCTTCAAAGTTGTAGACATAAAATTCAAATTACACCCCCCCCCCCCCAAAAAAAAATATATATAATAATTCCGGATTGTAAAACAACAAAATAGGAAAAATGCCATGGGGGTGAATACTTTCGCAAGCCACTGTAGACGCACACACACACACATGGCTGCGCCCCTGCCCGGTCATGTGAAATGTATAGATTAGGCCTAATTTATTTATTTCAATTGACTGATTTCCTTAAATGAACTGTAACTCAGCAAAATCTTTGAAATTGTTTATATTTTTGTTCAGTATAGTTGACAAGCAAAATTAACCAGTTGGCTAATGCTAGCTAACGTTAGCTTAAATGTGAATGCGCTTGTGCCTGTCAAATAGCCAGCTCGTGAACATACTCATTCATTAAATGAAAAATGGTAAAATAATAATTAAACATTTAAAATCAGCTTGTAGATGCAGTAAATATGGGAATTAGGAATTACCTTACCAAGTGGTCACACCTAGGCAACTCCGATTTCCAGTTGCTTCTGTAAGTTCAAAACAATCGCTAGCATGAGGACACCACCGGTCGTCACTAGTTAACACAGCGACAAAATCATAATTATGGCTAAACCCAGTCCATTTCTACAATTTATCTTCTTAAAATATTTTAACCTAATCTTAACCACAATGCTAACCTTATACCTAACATTAAATGAAGACCACAAGGCTACTTTTTGTAGCTAATTTTGACTTTTTGGCTGTGGAATATTACTTGTGGCTGTGGTATCTAGTGGAAACCGACACCACCCCCGGCTTGTTGGACTTCCAATTACTTTCACGGAGTTAAGCGTTGATTTGAGTCGACTGTCGAGACCACAAGTCCCGCTGCAGCATTTCCAACCTTAAAAATAACAAAGGTGTCCCCAAAATATCGTTTTGAATAGATAATACAAGGACCAGCGCGAAATTGCATGTTACTGGTGGAAGTTTTCTATGTTTATAACGTGCATTTGCAAACTGCATTCATCTCAACTTCCGAAACGTTTAATCACAGAACGATTAGACAGATAATTCACTGGACGAATACATATGAAGCATCCGCTTGGCGTTTCCACTCACTACCAAATATGGTGGGAGGAGATGGAACGAGATGGATTTTGGCCGACATTCTGCACATTTTCTCATCGATTAAACATTTGCTCTCAATTTGCTCTCTGTTCCCAAAACTCGAATCTACTATGAACATAGTGGACTACGTTTTGTAGACTCTACCCTTTGCAAAAGTTGTAAAAAAAAAATAAAAAAAAAAGCGCTGTGTAGAAGGAGTGCAAAGGCGAATTTAGTTATTACACACTCGCACTTCACAGAGTAGACATTCCCTAATGAAATATGCAAACACAGACTTGTTCTGCCCATTAGAAACGACAGGCGGTGGTCTATCTTGGTTTAGTTATAAAGCTTTGGTTTAATCTTGAACACAACTCTGATGAGGTTCCACTGGAAATGTTTGACCACAAGGGGGCATAATGACTCCCCAATCCACTGATCAGTGCATTGGACAATGTAAACAAAGACAATCCAAAGGTTTTGTAGAATTTCAGCCAGTAGTTTTGAAATTAGCACTCAAAACTGGTCCCCAGAAAGTGTGTAACACAAAATTGATTACTTAAAAAATGGTAACACCTTAATGGCGTTGCCAATGCTGTCACAGACACAAAGATGAGTCCTCCCTGACAGCATTGGCAACGCCATTAAGGTGCTACCATTTTTTAAGTAATCAATTTTCTTCTTCAAAATTGGCTGATCCCTCTTGATGCACCAGGTTGGACATGACTCCAACAGGAAGTCATTGGAAGTCCCACCCAGTTGACTGCCTTAAAGTGGTGGAAGCTGCCCATACTAACACCCCCTTTTGGCCACTATAGGCCTCTATCCTTCTCTATTGTACAACATCATCCATTAAGTAATCATGTTACGTTCTGTCAACAAATATAGACAGTGTATTCGGAAAGTATTCAGACCACTTGACTTATTCCACATTTTGTTATGTTACAGTCTTATTCTAAAAGTGATTAATTTATTTAACTAGGCAAGTCAGTTAAGAACAAATTCTTATTTTCAATGACTGCCTAGGAACAGTGGGTTAACTGCCTTGTTCAGGGGCAGAACAACAGATTTGTACCTTGTCAACTCGGGGATTTGATCTTGTAACCTTTCAGTTACTAGTCCAACACTCTAACCACTAGGCTACGCTGCCACCCCAATTAAATAGATAAACATCCTAATCTATCTACACACAATACCCCATAATGACAAAACCTAAACATGTATTTAGACTTTTTTTGCAAATCTATTAAAAGTTAAAAACATAAATAAATTATTTACATAAGAATTCAGACCTTTTGCTGTGATAATCGAAATTGAGCTCAGGTGCATCCTGTTTCCATTGATCATCATTGAGATGTTTCTACAACTTGATTGGAGTCCACCTGGCAAAATTGAGCAATTGGGGGAGAAGGACCCTGGTCAGGGTGGTGACAGGGTCCAGAGTTTTTCTGTGGAGATGTGAGAACCTTCCGGAAGGACAACCATCGCTGCTGCACTCCACCAATCAGGCCTTTATGGTAGAGTGACCAGATGGAAGCCACTCCTCAGTAAAAGGCACATGACAGCCCACTTGTTTGCCAAAACAAGTTTGCCAAAAGTCATATAAAGGACTCAATCCATGAGAAACAAGATGCAGGTCTCTGAATTCTCTGGTCTGATGAAACCAGGATTGAACTCTTTGGCCTGAATGCCAAGCATCACGTCTGGAGGAAACCTGGCACCATCCCTATGGTTAAGCATGGTGGTAGCAGAATCATGCTGTGGAGATTTGTAAAAATTTTGGGAGACTAGTCAGAATCGAAGGAAAGATGAACGGAGCAAAGTATAGAGAGATCCTTGATGAAAACTTACTCCAGAGCGCTCAGGACCTCACCTTCCAACAGGACAACGACCCTAAGCACACAGCCAAGACAACGCAGGAGTGGCTTCAGGACAACACTCTGAATGTCCTTGAGTGGCCCAGCCAGAGCCCGGACTTGAACCCGATCTGCTCTCTGGAGAGACCTGAAAATAGCTGTGCAACAACACTCCCCATCCAACCTGACAGAGCTTGAGGCTCTGCAGAGAAGAATGTGAATGTGATATCAATACATTTGCTAATATTTCTAAACCTGTTTTTGCTTTGTCATTATGGGTTATAGTGTGTAGATTGAGAAGCAACAACAATTTAATCAATTGTAGAATAAGGCGGTAACGTAACAGAATGTGGAAAAAGTCAAGTGGTCTGAATACTTTCTGAATGCACTGTATATTTTCAATTTGTATGATGTGGGTATTTTTTAAAATTTGTATGACATGTTATTAATTCCAATTCGTAGAGTATGTTACAAGTTCAATTGTCTTTAAGTGGTTGTGCTAAAAAAAATGTTTTATTGTACTGTCGGCCGACCCCCATTTTGTAGGTCCATTGATCCATGTAAGAAGGGGTGTGTTATGATGAGCATCTGTTGGCTGTCATGGACAAAGTTGAGTTTTTATTGAGAGTTAGAATAGAAGAATACACAATATGTAATTTCAACATTTGGTTGTGCTTCAGCAGTTTTTTTTTCTTGTCAGTCACTTAGTCACACAATTAGTCCATGTCAGCTAACATTTTTTAGATTGTAAATTAATCTTGTAGCCAGCTATCTAAACTTGCTGTAATCATGGTCGAGTTACCAACCAGGATGCCCTCATTGATTTTGTTAGTCACTCTCAGTCAGATATCATAATAAAAACTGCAAACCTTTCTTTCCACCCTATGACAAAATATGTAGAATTGCAGGAAATTTACTGTAAAATTGAACATTTTTCTCTCTGCACCATGGCAAAATTCGTAGAACTGCATGAAATTAGTTATAACATTGCTGCATTTTTCTCTGCCTCATGGCAAAATATATGTTTGGGTATAGTTGTGGGTATGCAGACCTGCGAACCAATGCAGCCTCCATGATGAGTTCAAATGTTGTTGTGGTCCCCACCCATAGCCAAGGGTGCTGAGGGTGCTGCAGCACCCCCCAAAAAATGTATTTTTATTCAGAAGAAAATGTGGGCCTGAGTGCTTGCAGACATAGAAACATCAAGAACAAGACAAGATTTTCTAGCTGCTGTTTCACTTAAAAATGGACGAGATACTCATCTTATCAACATAAAACTAAATTGTGTCCAGCGTCCTCAAGTCACAACATCGTTTTTTTTTACACCTCCATACAGGACTGCAGTCATGTGCACACAGGTGTGCTATATTTACAAGGTGCGTACCCCTATGTAAACTGCGGAGTTAGCCTTGATCATCGGAGGTACATTCATTTCCAAAGGACCGCTGCGTTTGCCTTGCAGCATTGCGTTGCAGAGACAGTTGTTGCGCGCTCTGTGTGGGGCATATGTTGGATTTATCGAACCTATGCGTCAAACTGTATGCGTAGACGGCTTGACATAAATGGTGGAAGAAGGTGAATGTTGAACTTTTGTTGCACAAATATCCAGATGATGCTGAGTACTATTTTGCACAAACACACTAACGGTGTAATTAAGGCGTTGAAGGTGTATTCCGCAACACATTATGCTCTAGGGGTGCTAATTAGTAAAATTACCCAAAATTGGGCAAATCAGTGCACATTTCTCCAAACCAGAATAAAAGCATACAGTCATATGTTTATTTAAGTAATATCGTGGTTCAATTAGCATATTTTTATACATCAGCTATACAATACACATATGGACTTGTTACCATCTTGTACTGTAACTAATATCCACATACTGTATATTCCTATTTCAGTCCATTGTTTAGCAATGGGAGGGCTCAGATCTTCCATCCCCAAACCTGAGACCAAGGCACCAGGAACTGATCCCTCCACTTTGTTGCCTGGTCAGTATACGTTCCAACTGTTCTCCTTATACATGGAGTAGAGAGACCTTTTTGTCACATTTAACCATTTATTCATTTCAACATTCTTCCTGAACTGCAAGAAAAGCTTTGGATAAGTTCTTTAGTGCCACATTTTTATATTATCACATGAATCAGAATGCAACGTACATTTTCACAGCACAAGAAGAATGACTGTCTTACTCAGGAATTTTCCCAGTTTTGATTGAGTAGGGCCTAAGTGTCACCGATGTGAAATGGCTAGCTAGTTAGGGGTGGTGCGCGCTAATAGTGTTTCAATCGGTGACTTCACTCACTCTGAGACCTTGAAGTAGTTGTTCCCCTTGCTCTGCAAGGGCCACAGATTTTGTGGAGCGATGGGTAACGATGCTTCGTGGGTGTCAATTGTCTATGTTTGCAGAGGGTCCCTGGTTCGAGCCCGGGTAGGGGCGAGGGGACCAAAGCCAATATGCTTTGCTTTCTCTTGACCCTAGAGATAAAGCCTTGGTCAGAGCTCTCATGCTTGAAGTTTTACTTCTGCTTCCTCATCGCCTCTTTGATGGCACTCCGGCCCTCACACTGACAAACATCTACAGGCAAAGTACAGCTATGAGGACGACTTCACTGTATCCCTCATCCAACTGGTTGGAATTTGTAAGTGGCGTGACTTACATTAGTGGCAATAACAACAGATTGGAAACTTATGACCTAATCAACAGCCACCTACGCCCCTCCTGAAAGCAGAAGTGTGCAGACATGAACACATGATGAAAAGTCCAGAGAAAATAAATGCAACCTCCGACTCAGATCATCCCCCATGTCAACATTGTGTGCTATGGTGAAATCCTGATTATGCCACCAACACCAAAGACTGTGTAATACGTCACAAGGGGCATCCTGTAGGAGAACAGGCAGTAGCTGATAGTGTTTGTCCTCAGTGTGTTGATGGTCATGATGCGCACTGTGGTCAACTTCATGGTGCTTCCAGTCCAGGATAGAAATAACTTGCTTGTGGTATGTTGCATATGGACGTACAAAATTAAACCAACCTCTTTTTAAAGGGTCATGTTCAGTACGGTACACCATAGCAAAACGTTTTGCAACGGAAAATAACAATCTGAGCTCTCATTGGACAAGTTCAGGTAGTAACTTCTTGTTTCAAAACGTTTCTCCCTACTGAACATGGCTCAATTATGACCAGATATATGACTGTGGTGTCTTTATGCCACAGATACTGTTTTGGTAGCGACAGTTGTGACTCGATGGCCTCTCATCTCCTTCTGAAAACCCATTGGATGAGAAAGCCAGAGGTACCGCCCCTCTTACCTTCTCCTCCAATAGGTTTTGAGGAGACGAGGAGTGATGACTCAAGGAGTATGCAATTAAGAAAAGGCCTGTGTGTGCGCTTTTGTGGAAGGTGCGGTTTGTATGCATCTTGTGTGTGGTCGTGGTGGCCCATGTCCTGTGCGCCACGCTGCTCCTCCAGAGGCCCAACATGATGGTCTGCCGGGTGGGCGGAGCTCTGGAGACCATCCAGGAGCAGTACTTCCTGCTCAATCTGTGCTCCTCCATGGTTACATTTGAACTACTGCCGCATTCCACATGAATCATAACACATCTGGCACCCGATAGCCATTGTCTTCCAACAGATGGTGTCATTCTAACGCGGTGTGGACTTGATCTGTGGTGCAGATGTATATGATTGACTTCAGGGTACCTGGGTATTTGGGATGGAGGTGTACTGGATAGGTAGTTGGTTTAACCTTGGGCTGGTTTTGAGATTTGTCTGTCAGCTGTGAGTAACAAGTATCAAGAGAATAAAAAATAAAAACAATGAATCATTGGTGTGCGTGCACTGAACATAATATTATGAGCAGCTACAAGTGCATAAACAGTGAGTATGTAAAGAACAGTACAGAAATAACTCACAATACAAGATTACACAATACTATGCATAAAGCATGTGAACTCAATAGAAGGTAGGGTGGTGGAAAGAATGTTAACCTTTAAAGATTCCAAGTATATACACAGTAAAGTACACCCACTAAAGACTTAAAAAAAAACAACATTTTGAGCAAAAGTGTTTAGGCAACTTCAAGGAGTAGGGCATTCAAGGAGTTGGTCTGATGGGAATCCATGATGTTATCGGCCTCCCCCCTTGCTTGAGGAACAATAGAAGCACTATAGAGAACAAAAGAGGAAAGCCCCACCCCCCACACTTGTGCAATGTCATGACTTACCTGGACCACCTATTAAGATGTGCCTTTTGTTAAGTAAATCAGGTGTTAAGAGGTGAAAAGGAGACTGGAGTTTCACTTATGAGGCGCATACTTCATGTAAAACAGGTTTGGCGCAATAACAGGTTTATCCATCCTTTGTTCCAGGTTTTAGAATGTGCCAGAGGTAGCCTACTTCCTGTACCTGATGTACATGGTGAGTAAAGCCAATGGTTGACCTGATCCCGAATCAGGTCTTTGGAGGAAATGTGGTTGGTTCAGAGATCCACTTCAAATGACCAGTCTTCTGACTTCAGATCAGTACACATTGGGGGCAGGACAAGGCGTACACACTGGAGACCGCTGCTGTGACAGGAGCAGTGATCTCAGTGCTGATCAAGGGCGTGCTCTTCTGGGCTCTCTTCTGATTGGCGCGCAGCTCTGGCCAGGGCCTGGACAGGAGTGAGTAGAGTATAGCTTATTTTTCCTTCACCTGTTCCATTGCTTGTTTACGAGGAGTCACTGGAAGTCCAGGATATTCAGGCTAGACAAGAACAAGGCTCATAGATGACACACAAACATGACTTCAAACAATATTTTGACACATTTAAGGATCATTTGTAGAAACACATTTTTGTTATGGGCACAGTAAAACAGTCATTCCGAGAACCTCTGACTGAAATCGAAAAATAGACCAACTACTTGTTTTTGTTGGAAGGTTTCCATCTAATTTGCGACATAATTTTTTGGTTTATTTCCATCAAACTGACTTGTTGCGGATAAAAGGCTGTGCATGATGACATAGTGCACATAAACACTTCTGGCTTAGAGCGACTGCCCCTAAAAAGCAACTTCCTTTTGAAAACGGTCTATATGGCATCAATTTGAGTCATTAACATTTAATAATGTGAAAATTGACCACAAAGTGTAAATAAGATCATTTGGATCATAAAGTCAGTCTTGTTCAAAACAGAGCTAGGAAAAACAATGGTCACGGAATGAAGGGTAAAGTAAGTTTTCCTTGGGTTGAGTTTCTTTCAGCCCCTTTCCACATGTCCACAGCACCCAAGTAATAATCAAATCGGCGTGCAGCTGCAAGCAATGCGATTGTAATGCCCATGGTCAATTTGGTTTGACATTCGATATCCCTTTGGGACAAGTTACCATCAGTAAATTACACAATGTTCATGGGACAACAAATTCTGTCAACATTTAGAAAATTGTACCGACACTTCCTGTTTCCTTCACAGCGGTGGTGATTGTTTTTATTTGGGGTATGAAAACTGTATTGAAAAATAGTTTGTGTGACTAACTAATCAGGGTACTTATGTTTCTCTCTCTCGTGTTAACAGACAAGCAGTAAATTGCTTTTGTGAGAAGGAAATGGCTACGGTTACACAGGACGGATTAGCTGTTTGTAACAATTTCCCAATCATTTTGTAACAACTCTGGTTCTAACTAATGTTTGAAGTTAGGAACTGGAGAGAAATGCACTCAAATGGCCATCTGACTGGTCTGTTTTTACTGGAGGCTTCCACTGCCTGTGTCAGACATAAGAATGTCATGCAAAACATTGTAAACTGATTATTTTATAATAGCTGTTGAGCATCACCACCGGTTATAATTTATTACACGAGTCTAGTGTACTAAACAGGGTTACTTTTTCACCACATTTTGCCTACTTCTGGAGTATTGTGGCCGATGCTTACCCTTCAGTGTGCCTACAACACATAGTGAGATGCTTGGCCACAGCATGCACAATCCAACTTTTTGATCACTGAAAGAATTACAGAAATACTAAATCAATGCAGTTATTCAGCACAATTATTTTATTTTCAGGGTCTGCTGCTTTTACCATAAACCTTTTAGCAAATGATCACTTACCGTGGTAATGCTTGTAGTAATATAAATAACAAGTATTCAGTGGTATTGTAATACAGCCCCATCTATGTAATTGACTGATACGTTTTATACTGGCAACTTTTTATTAGCATTTGAGATGTATCCTTTGTAAATAAGACCTATTCTTTTATATACATTAATGTATTAACTATTTGACATTTCAATTTTCTACGCACTTAAAGGAAATATCTTGAAGTTGATTAATCCTTATATCAATTAAAAGTTGCTCACATTGTTGATAGCCCGTTGACGTGATCTAGGTTTTTTGCTGCACTATGATAATAATTTGGTTGACCACCCATTGTGTTTTTGTAAGCTACAGGTTCTAAAAATTACAAAACAAAATCGTTGCAGTAAACTCCTTTGTTGCTTCATTTTGAAAAGAAATACAGGAAGAGGAGTGCACTGTTGGGAAAGAGATTACTTCCTCAAATATTCAATGGGTAATAAATCATAGGTTGTGTTCTCTATTTCCTTGTTCCTGGACACCTACAAAAGGGTTCAAATTCATCAGATGAAACCAACATGCAGTAAATTAATGTCTCAACAAGGCACACCAATAATACCAAACAAATAAATTCACACTTGCCCGACAATTCATTGGCTCTCTGTTTATTAAAGTGCTCTGGAAAAATAGCAGAATTCATTTCAGAAACAATATTTACAAAACGTACCATTACAAAAGAGTTATAGGACCACAGAGATGTAGAAGTCTACAAAACAAAGTGAGAAGCACTTGAAGATTAGACTTGACATAGAAAGCATCATAGGAATAAGGTCCTTCATCCAAAAGGAACCATAAAGGTATCACATTGGGGAAGCTTAAATGATTTCAGTGTAAAAATCTTGGTTCTTTCGTTATCTATCGGCTGGTTTGTAAGGCAAAGTCCACGACTGCCATTACTTCAGTAGAGGATACACTGTACTAACTGAAAAACGAGAAGTATAGTAGCAAATAAAGACAAACACATTTCTTTCAAATGTTTGCTCTTATAAAACGATATCCCCTAACAACTGAAGGGACTGTCATTCAATCTTGATGAACAGACTCCACTCCAAACTCAATTGTTAGAGGAAATTAATATTTTTCTACTTTAAGAGAATAGATTGTGAAACTAACCTGCACTGAAGCCTTAAGACGATATCAATATAGAAAAAGTACCAAAGAGATTTATATTTCAGCAATGATACAGTGCAAACTGGTTAATAAACATATAGGCTATATAAAAAAACATCTTATTGAAGCATCATAAATGAGAAAATAAAGGAATGATTGATTGACTAGTTAAGAGTGAGCTGGTCCTCTTGCAGAGTGTGGTGCACTGGTATCCAGAGCTTAAACCACTTTTTCCATTGGGGAAAACGTCACTTGCCCATCGAACAAGTACATTTAACACGCAAATTCATAATGTATTAAATTCATATAAACTATAATTAGTTGTCTCTAAAATGAACATCTATCTGATAGTTAAATATTATATTATAACTCCTTGATAAAAATGTTATATGAAAAACATGTCAATTGTATCACATCGTATCTTTTACCACCCCCCGAAAAGCCAATTAGGAAAGAAGAAAAACCCTCAAACCATCATATCATATTTTATTATATTATCAAGTCGATATTTCAGAGCTGGTCCGTCAGAGGGGGTGAGAATTATTCTCATTTGGTACGGTAGGCCAACACCTACAACTGGTATAGGAATGCCTTCAATCTCTCATCATACTGCAATAAGTCTGACACCATAGGTCAGGGGCGGACAACCCTGGTCCTGGAGTGCCACAGGCACAGCAGGGTTTAGGTCCATCCAGGCACCACACCAGACTCATCACCTCGCCAACTGAGCCAATTATTCAATATCATTGATGGGCTAAATTCCATCTACCTGTCCTCTCAAGTCTAAAGCAAATATAAATACGTAAACTATAAAAACCTGAGGTATCCACGGCACTCCGGGACCAGGGTTGCCCTACCCCTGTCTTGGGTGGTAAAACCCTGTAGAATCACAACTCCCTTCGTTGTGAACAACGGAATTACCTTGAAATGAATGACATAGTAGATCTATGGCTTTACAGTGAAAGGCAATGAATACAATCAAGTTGTGGTCTCATCTCACCTGGAATGGACTTTAGTTCTTAACGTTTGTTCCATACTGTTCTGGCATTTTACATGGTCAGACACTACAACGTTGTTGTAGACAGAGTAGTTAACGTAAGATGAACATGTACTGAAGCTTCTCAAATGGCTTGCACTGCAGACAAACTGCAGAGAGAGGAATACTGAAGATATGATTATGCTACACTTGCACTAAGCTGTAAATACGATTAAGAAAATTAAAGTTATGTAAACCTTAATAAGCAATTATCTATGTAATAGTTATGAGTTGAAGGCACAATCTACACATTTAGTTCATTATTGCAGAGTAGACGCAATTATTCTGCTTTTCCTGAAGTAGTAATAATAATAATAATAATACCTAATTTTCTGTTAGGGATTGTATAAAAAACAAATACATTTAATTCCTTATCTCCATTATCTCCAAGAACATTGGTTCTTGATGAACAACCCCACTGACAATAGTCACGACATCTGTTTTCTATGTTGAGGATCTTGGCAGCCCCTTAGCATTCACGTCGCTCAAGCTAAACAAAACAACGTTCATGGTTTAAGAGGAGCCGAGGTTTGTCCCTGATAGCCTGTAAGACGCCACGAAACAATAGACAAAGTGCTAAAACAGACCACATTATATCTCATGGGCCAACTTTAACAATCATTATCAGGAGGATTGATATCATGGTTTTGATCCCTAGCTCAGTATTACTTTGTCTGACTGAAAACAATCCAGGTTTAAGTTAACCCGTGAGACTATCTGTTGGCATAAAAAGGCAATTTCGACAATCTTTTTCAAAGGGCGTGAAATTCTTAACAGTAAGGGATGATTCATTCTAGAACCAAAACAAAATAATGCAAACCATCTCTGGAGGATATTAGTTGCAAATTTACCCGATGGAATCCAACTGAAGTCAATGGGTGCATTCCAGATATAGGATATCAAAATATCATGTTGACGTCGTATCCTAGTATGTTAAAACACTTGTCCAGGTATTATAAAGATCGGATTTCATCAGTGAACTGTGCAGAATCTGTATATCTGGAACGCACCCAAAGGGTCAACATAGCGTCACCAGGAGGCGAGTTTGTTGGCCTCAGAATTCTTCCTCCTCTGAGCTGAGGTAGTTCTGCTTCTTCCTCACATTCCAGTGTAAACATTGGCTCAGGCTCTCAAACCAGTCGTTCACGGGGTCCCGGAAACAGATGGAGGGAACAGGGAAGCAGGAAGTAGTGATGG
Organism: Oncorhynchus mykiss; assembly: GCF_013265735.2. NCBI lineage: Eukaryota > Metazoa > Chordata > Actinopteri > Salmoniformes > Salmonidae > Oncorhynchus > Oncorhynchus mykiss. The sequence goes on along the minus strand of NC_048580.1, from coordinate 51,913,139 downwards.
TAATGCTGGAGATGAGACAATAGGGAGATAAAGAGCAAAGACCGTCAAGTCTTGAGTGGGAGGCATGCCAGGTATTCACAATCATCCAAAAAATTACTTGAAAATGACAGACTGACGCTGTTACTAGTAAATCAATGAAATTGGCTGCGAGCATTTTAGCAACAAGGAATAATTCTCTCTGCCTACATAAAGGAAAACCTGTACTGAACATCGTGTGACATGACCTTCTTGGCTTGAGTCCATGAAACGGGTCAATATAATTACATAACTGTGTGTATTCAGGCGACTTGCGGAAGTGTGTCAGGCTATCTTCCATGTTCATCAGCATTTGATGTTCGGTGGTAATTTAATTAAGGGGAGGTTGCAGTGATTGAGGTGTCAAAAGGTTGCCCACCTGTCTCCATGGCAGATCTCTTGTCTCTTCCTCCCGTCAAATGACACCCAGGCCGTATTTCTGGCGTCACGTGACAGCATGATCTGAGCGTGACAAACGGAGCAGAAGAACGACCAGTCAAAGACAACAAAAAGTCTTCAGCAGAAAATGCTCTGTTAAAGTGTGTGTGTGTGTGTGTGTGTGTGCGTGTATTACAAGCAATTCCCATCACCTGTGACAACTGAAGGGTACGCATTGTGCTAGCTGTGTGTCAGACTGATCATTTCTTACCGGTCATTGCCTGTGTTGTCTTACGCAAATGTGTTCTGGAGAGGAGTAGTAAATGCTAAAGGATTGTGGAGAGGAGCGGTAAATAGATCATGTCTATGTTGAATGTGTCTGTGTATGAATTTGCGTGAATGTACAGTACCAGTCAAAAGTTTGGACACCTACTCATTCAAGGGTTTTTATTTTTACCATTTTCTACATTGTAGAATAATAGTGAAGACATCATAACTATCCTCGACGATGTCATCTACAAAATAGCTTCCAACAAACTGGATGCAGTCTATCACAGTGCCATCCGTTTTGTTACCAAATCACCTTATACCACACACCACTGCGACCTGTATGCTCTAGTCGGCTGGCCCTCGCTACATATTCGTCGCCAGACCCACTGGCTCCAGGTCATCTATAAGTCTATGCTAGGTAAAGCTCCGCCTTATCTCAGTTCACGATAACAACACCAACCCGTAGCACACGTTCCAGCAGGTATATCTCACTGATCATCCCCAAAGCCAACACCTCATTTGGCTGCCTTTCCAGTTCTCTGCTGCCAGTGACTGGAACGAATTGCAAAAAAACAAAAAAAACAAAAAAAGACTAAAAAAAAAAATCGCTAAAGTTGGAGACTTATTTCCCTCACCAACTTTAAACATCAACTATCTGAGCAGCTAACCGATCGCTGCAGCTGTACATAGTCCATCTGTAAATAGCCCACCCAATCTACCTTCCTCATCCCCATACTGTTTTTATTTGATTTACTTTTCTGCTCTTTTGCACACCATCATCTGCTCATTTATCACTCCAGTGTTAATCTGCTAAATTGTAATTATTCGCTCCTATGGCCTATTTATTGCCTACCTCCTCATGCCTTTTGCACACACTGTATATAGACTTTCTTTTTTCTACTGTGTCATTGATTTGTTTGTGTTATTGGCTTGTTTATTGTTTACTCCATGTGTAACTCTGTTGTTGTCTGTGTCACACTGCTTTGCTTTATCTTGGCCAGGTCGCAGTTGCAAATGAGAACTTGTTCTCAACTAGCCTACCTGGTTAAATAAAGGTGAAATAAAAAAATAAGATAAAATATGGAATTATGTAGTAATCAAAAAAGTATTAAACAAATGCTAATATATTTTATATTTGAGATTCTTCAAAGTAGCCACCCTTTGCCTTGATGACAGCGTCGCACACTTGGCATTCTCTCAACCAGCTTCATGAGCTAGTCACCTGGAATGCATTTCAATTAACGGGTGTGGCTTGTTAAAGTTCATTTGTGGAATTTCTTTCCTTCTGATTGGCTCAAATGCATTAAGTTGTGTTGTGACAAGGTAGGGGTTGTATACAGAAGATAGTCTTTTACCAAATAGGGCTAAGTTCATATTATGGCAAGAACAGCTCAAATAAGCAAAGAAAAACAACAGTCCAATGCTTTAAGACATGAAGGTCAGTCAATCCAGAAAATGTCAAGAACTTTAAAAGTTTAATCAAGTGCGGTCACAAAAAACATCAAGCGCCATGATGAAAACGGCTCTCATGAGGACCTCCACAGGAAAGGAAGCCCCAGAGTTACCTCTGCAGAGGATACGTTCATTGGAGTTATCAGCCTCAGAAATTGCAGGCCAAATAAATGCTTCAGAGTTCAAATAACAGACACATCTCAACATCCACTGCTCAGAAGAGACTGCATGAATCAGGCCTTCATGGTCGAATTGCTGCAAAGAAACCACTACTAAATGACACCAATAAGAAGGAGACTTGTTTCTTGGCCCAAGCACGAGCAACAGACATTAGACCGGTGGAAATCTGTCCTTTGGTCTGATGAGTCCAAATTTGAGATTTTTGGTTCTAAACGTGGTGTCTTTGTGAGACGCAGAGTAGGTGAACGGATGATCTCTGCATGTGTGGTTACCACTGTGAAGCATTGTGGTGGTGGTGTGATGATGCTTTGCTGGTGACAGTCTGATTTATTTAAAATTCAAGGCACACTTATCCAGCACGGCTACCACAGCATTCTGTAGCAATACGCCATGCCGACTATCATTTATTTTCAACAGGACAATGACCCAACACACCTCCAGGCTGTGTAAGGTCTATTTGATCAAGAAGGACAGTGATGAGTGCTGCATCAGATGACGTGGCCTCCAAAATCCCCCGACCTCAACCCAATTGAGATGGTTTGGGATGAGTTGGACCACAGAGTGAGGGAAAAGCAGCCAACAAATGCTCAGCATGTGGGAACTCCTTCAAGACTGTTGGAAAAGCATTCCAGGTGAAGCTGGTTGAGAGAATGCCAAGCGTGTGCAAAGCTGTCATCAAGACACTTGGTCACTACATGATTTCATAAGTGTTATTTAATAGTTGATGTCTTCACAATTATTTTACAATAAAGAAAACAGTAAAAATAAACTTTTGACTGGTTCTGTATGTGTGTGTTTACCTTGAGTTCCACCCCAGCAGGCACTACGATGGGTCTGAAGGACAATGAGTGGGGGCAGATGGGGGTGATCATGATGGCCGGCACGTTGGGGTGGATCATGGAGGCTCCGGCCGCCACCGCGTACGCCGTGCTGCCCGTGGGAGTGGACACTATCACACCTGAGACAACACAGACACTACTTTAAGCACAACCGCAAAAACACTCAAGTGACACACGCCTACAAACACCAACAAGCTGAAAGCATTTCCAAAACTCAGTAAACCATTACCGAAGACAAGGGAAATACATCAGACCCTGAGAGGCTTCCAGAGAGGGAATTACTAGGCAGTAGTGAAGGACAGATGGGATAGTTTGGTCTATGCTCTACTAACAAGGCGAGCTGCAGTCCAACAGTCTGCAGCACAAATAGACCATCAGTACCACTGGTGCTTGTTTGCACTCTTGGCTTGTACACAGGCAGTAAGCAGTAGCACAAACAGTATGACGACCAGTTACAGCATCTAAACTCTAATACAACTTAAAATCAGAGCTGCATTAACAATAAAAGTGTATTATATTAGTGAAACATCTAAGTGGGAAATAAAAGTGAAGCAGCCAAAACAGATGGGGTGTAATCCTTTAAACCAGTAGCAGCAGGTTGAGGAGTTTACTACTCACCGTCTCCCTGTACCGTGGTGATGAGGTGTCCGTCTAGGAAGAGGTCCACGTTGGAAAGGTAGGACGATGGGCCTCTGTCCACCACCACCTCATTTAGCACCTGTTGGACCAAAACACCCAGAGCCACGTTAACCAGAGATACTGCACTAGCCAAGTTGTTAGTCACTTTGGGAACCCTTTTTGAACACAGCCATATGTTATGACTTGTCAAAGTCCACTCAGTAGGAAGTATGATGACACAACTCAAACATCCCACGCAGCTCACGTACATCAACTCCATGATGTGATAGGCCAAAATGGAAGCAAATAGCGTGGATTGTTAGAACCTTCAGAAAAACAGGGAAACCACACCTTGTGAAGGATTACATCAAACAAATAAGGAAGAATTGAAACAAGACCTGAAGGATTGCTGCCACCCTACACACCCCAGAAAAGGTGGTACATTTCAAACTTCCTGGTGTTTTATCACCCCACTGGGATCTGTGGTCAGGCCTGTGGCAGTGGGAATATTACCAGAGGAAACGCCTCATGTCCGCTACATGCACCCGATGACTGCATGTTTGTTCAACACGTCGCAACAATAGGTGAACACCCAGTGACCACACAGTAAAGACAATAAGCATGAGATGTGCCAAGTCATCATGATGCTAGGAACCTATTGTGGTATGAACCATAATACTAGGATTACATAACCAGCCAGGTGTATGGTGTAGAGCTCACCTGGTACTGCATGGATTTGCGGCTGCCCTCACTGTCACCGTTCGTCATGATGATGCCCTTCTTCACCACTCTCACCCGCAGGCGACTGCGCAGGATGATGGCGGTGTTACCTGCTCAACAGAAACACACACCCCAAAAGAGAAACACACACACGTTAAACCAAAAGGAGCACAAAGAGGTTAACCTAGCTGCTAGAAATGAGAGCACGGCTCCTGTTATTGAAATTAGATAAGGCAGAGGCTAAAGGAAAACACAACGTACCCTCAATGATTTGGGTGACCTGAGACTGGTATGTGTCAAATTTGAAAGGTGTGAGGAAGCCCAGAGAACCCAGGTGGAAGGCCATAACAGGTGGAACGCTCTCCTGAAAACACAGGAGCATACGCACGCTATGGAATAAGCTAAATTGATACAAATCCATACACAACCAAGTTGCGGAATTATTTTAGTACAATTCACACAGAGTACACTCAAAAATGTATAAATGAATGTGTTTACTATACCACAAGATGTTAATATTGTAAATGTATACCTGGAAGAGTGACGATGCGTAAAGTAAGGTCCCATCTCCACCAAGACAGATGATGAAATCCACTCGATTGGAAATGTCATCGAGATCTGAACAGTGCATGCAAACACATTAGGATCATGTCCGTAAGAGAAAGCAATACTACTTAGAGTTCCATAGACAATCCTGACACTACATCACTAGCTAGAGAGTCGCGCAGATCAATCTATCATCAATAAGGATTGTATTCACTAGGCACCAAATGGAAGAAAACAAACTAAAATAGGGAGGAACTAGGGAAAGGGCATACCTAGTCAGTTGCACAGCTGAATGCATTCAACCGAAATGTGTCTTCCGCATTTAACCCAACCCCTCTGAATCAGAGGTGCGGTGGGGGGCTGCCTTAAATCAACATCCATGTCTTTGGCACCCAGGGAACAGTTGTTGGGGGTTAACAGCCTTGCAGATTTTTCCACCTTGCCAGCTCAGGGATTCGAACCATCAACCTTTTGGTTACTGGCCCACTCTTAACCGCTAGGCTACTTGTCGCCCCTAAACCTCTCCCATAAGATAATGCATACTCGTTTTCTGATGTAAAAAGTGCTACGGTGTGCACTAATCAATACAACCCAGTCCTCTGATGGCTAGTGGTCTCCTCACCTTCTCTGAAGGTACAGAACTTCTGGATGACGGCCCCAAAGCTCTCATCGCCCGCAATGGCTGTGTCCGCCAGAACCTTGCTCTCCACATAAACAATCATGTTTTTCTGCTAGAACAACGCACAAGTATAAACATATGCATTAGCAACATGCACATGTAATCACCCTTTAGAAGACGAACGGGTCGACAGGATATTCCGACTCTACAGTTTACAAGCAGCTTTCCTTTCTAATGAGGTAAAAAAATAAAAAAAAAAAGTGTACAAATTCTCAGTCGCTAAAACCTGTTTTCAGGGACTTCATTGCAGACTTTAATATACCTAATATAATATACCACACAGGCCGCTAAGGTGCAGGAAGCTATAATATGAGACTAGATGGACTCAGCAAAAAAAGGTGCAAATGTCCTACCTCTGTGAGAAAAACACACAGCTCTTTGAAAGGCTGCAGTAGACTGGCATCCTGGATCTTCTTGACGACAAGGACACTTTTGGGAGGCTTGTTCCACGTCAGCCTCTGACTGGCTGGGTCCTGAATGTGCCTGGATGGCAAGAACGACCAGATTTAAATCAATACCTTTTCAAAATGGTCATATTTGACTGGACAATTTGATCACTCATCGTTTGATCAAAGGGATTGCAGCAATAAAGAGAATCATTGAAATGTTGTTCCTTAATATAGAGACATGCATGACTCATTGACCCAATCGGGCTTTCCAAAATTATACCATTTTGGTGGAGCACCATTTGTAAACATACAGCTAAGAGCAATAGTTGACAAGTCATTGCTCACCTTGACATCTTGGAGGTACAGTATGTAAATAAATAGTTTACACATTTGTAATTATATCATGGTTGCTCACTACTGTAACCTGTAAGCTTTGTGGCTGTGGAACATTTCTGGCTTGGGCACGGTGAGCTCTCAATAGCCATGTTTTGAGCTCTTGTTGGCTCAGTGTTACTTCATACGGTTTGTGTTTGCCCAGTTGGATAAGAGGCAAGGCTGCTTAACACCTATCCTATTATTGGCCAGGGCTTAGTCTAGCAACATCAGAGTTCAAAAGGGTCAGGGGCCCAGTACATTTACATACTCATCACAGGGACCTCGCGTTCCAACCAAGGTGGAGGAATAACACCCTGATTAAGGGTACAGATTGTAAATGCTTTGGTGTCATAATTCTAGGGCTGTGAATTGCCAGGGCCCTCACGATACAATATTATCACAATACTAAGGTGCTGACACAATATATATTGCTATACGATGGTCCAAAACATATTGCGCACCATATGTCTGCTGCAGAGAAACAAGAGAGCCATGAAAACGAGTTTTGATCAGTCATGGAAATAAGTGCTGAAAACAAATTGGCTCCCTATTTAAAAATAAAATGGAGAACAAGCTATGAAGGAAAAATACTGGAGTTTGAGCAGGTACAGAGAACAAGCTAAAAAATAATATTGTGATAGTCAAAATGATTCCCCCATCACTACATAAAGGAAGTATTTTTCTTGTCAACTTCCACTGTTGTATTTGTTTCATATTTCCAACGTCATGTACATTTTTGAAGGTTTACAGATACACTTAAATACTTTATCAATTGTTACGCGGTAGAACTTGCACTTGCCATTTATTCAAAGTAAGGCTACTTGTAATTTATCATTACACTTGCCTGTGATTGGCTTTATCAGTCATTGTAGACCTTATGAGCTGGTTAGACATTACCTTAAGTGAAAACTCAAATGGCCAATTTAAACAAAAACCCAAACTAATCCACAAGTAGCCTAATTTAGGGAAAACCATAGTTAGGCCAAAGATGTTTTTATAACTAAGCCAAGATAGACCACAGCCTGTCGTTTCCAATGGGAACAAATTAGTCAGTGTGCAGAACAAACAAGGAGGTGGACGAGCTAGCGAGATCCTATTGGCCCGTTCTAGCATGCAATGGCATATTTCTGTTAGGGACTGACTACTCTGATGTACGTATGTGATACAACTCAATTCACCTTTGCACTCCTAAAGAACACCATTTTAATTTTTTTTTGGCAAAGGGTAAAGTCTACAAAAACTTAGTCCACTCTGCTCATAACAGATTCTAGCTTTGGGAACAGAAAACTGTATTAAGATAAAATGTTTAAGTTGATGAGAAAACGTGCAGAATGTCAGTCAAAATTCATCTCCTTCCATCTTCAACCACTGGGCTTCCTCTCACTACCATATTTGGTAGTGAGTGAAAACACCAAGCGGATGCTTCACATTTACACAGCCAGTGAAATATCATTTTTCTGTGGTTAGGCGGTCTGCTGACCTTGTGCAAGATCAAAGTGTTCTTTTGAGATAAATGTTTCACATAGAAAATGTGTTAAAACTTACTGCCAACAATAGAAGACAATACAGGTTAAAAATTCAGTCAAACATTACTGGCACCACCATGTTCCTGTTGAGAAACGCTGTCAGCAGACCGAGAGACAGAGAGGAACGAGAATATTCTTACCATTTCCACACTTTGTTGTTGCTGTTCTCCAGAGCTTGCTGTTGCACACACTGGTTGAATTTCATGTCTGCTTGCATGTGATGAGGCTTCTTCTAGCAGAGATGAGTGGAAGGCACTAACTGCCAGGTTTTGCCTTGCTACCTGCTCTTCAGTCTACCGATTCCACAATCTAAAGCAAAACAATTCATTCTGCTCTGTAGTCTTCCCATGAGCTGTCTTCAATCTCTCCCCCTCATCAAAACACCAGGAAAGCCAAACTAGTCACTAATTCTTGAATTGCTGTCCACACAACAACGTCTAAAAGTTAAATCTCTATTCTGCCAGTCATCCAAACCGCTCACTCATCTTAAGACTGACCTGAAAGATGACATCACCACAAGTAACACCCACAACCACTACAGACCTGCCCCTTTAAGGGAAGACTACCCTCTCATTGGCTAGCTGTGTTATGATATAGAACAATGTTCAAGTGGATTTTCCCCAGGTAGGTCAACCTAAATACAGTAAGAGCTAAATACCTTCAACTACCACATACTGCTATGTTGAAAAAAATAAAAATAAAATGTAAGCATTGTATTCAAATACACATTTTAGAAGAGTTAAATTGTAAACAAATATTTTGTTAAATAAAATAAAAAAAGAGCCATCCTACAACAAGTGCCTGTCAAAGACTGCTCTTTGTCATACCAGATATATTAAGGGTGTGGATTCTCTCTATAGTCCATCACTACACAGTCCCTAGTGTCTCTGTCGGTCTCTCTTACACACACAAAGAAAAATGCCCTTCCTATTAGGGTTGGGTAGTTTAAATGGACACACCCACCCAGACAAGGAAATGGCTTACCAGGGAAAAGTTATAAAGGTGTTATTGCTTATAGCATTGAGTCATGAACAGACTAATTCATCCTAGACCCACCAACGTCTTCTGAACTTCATGCCATTTTAAAAATGTAATTTCTCTGCCATTTTTTAAGTCATATCTCCCCCCAGTCCTGGACTTTTCCTAAATAAGTCTATTTAACACACTGACATTGTAAGAATTTCGATAACAAACAGAATGTGTTAGGCATTTTTAGGAGGACGTCAGTTGCCTGCCCAGCTGATAATGGCCCATCGAAACTAAACCTAAACAAATTTCACACATTTAATAACAGATGTTATCTATAGACAAGATTACCTTAATAATAGTCTGAGGGGTGACAATCAATTGTCAAATAGTGAATGAAGAGACCACACACACACACACACACACACGTGTTCACCTCTCCAAGAGAAATCCCCTCTTCATTCCCAGTCATGGCTAAAGAACCAATTAACACTAGAATAGCCAGGCCTAAACAAGTTCAATAGCCACACCCTTGGAGCATCTTATGATTCAATTTAAATATAGGCCTACACCATCATAAAGTAAGAAACATTATTATGCTAATAAAATGTATTTCAAAATAACAGAATAGCATATTTTGAGTTTAATCAACATGTAGAATCGCTGGGAAATGAATAGAAAATGCAGGCCGATGTTCTGTGGTCAGAGGAGAAAGGATGACCACCCGCGCACGGTTGATGTTCATGTTTGTATGTCTTCCCTCTAAAGCACACTATCAACCTACACTGCTACTCAGTTATGTATTTATCAAGGAGTACTGGTAGGCAGTGGTGTAAAGTACTTAAGTAAAACTACTACTTAAGTAGTTTTTTGGGGGGGGGTATCTGTACTTCATTTATATTTTTTACTACATTCCTAAAGAAAATATTGTACTTTTTACTCCATACATTCCCCATGACAACTCAAAGTACTAGTTACATCTTGAATGCTTAGCAAGACAAGAAACTGAAATTGATGCACTTATCAAGAGAACACGTGGTCATCCCTACTGCCTATGGTCTGGCGGACAAACTAAACACAAATGCATCTTTTGTAAATAATGGTCTGAGTGTTGGTGTGCCCCTGGCTATAAGTAAAAATAAGAAAATGATGAAGTCTGGTTCGCTTAATATATGGAATTTGAAATGTATACTTTTACTTTTGATACTTAAATGTAAAACCAAATCCTTTTAGACTTTTACTCAAGTAGTATTTTACTTGGTGACTCATCTTTTTAATAGAAAGTTACTCAAGTCAAATTATACTTTTACTCAAGTATGACAATTGAGTACTTTTCCCAACACTGCTGATAGGCAGGCTGTATCAGTTTTATAGGCTCTCTCTGCTACTTATAGCCAGCCCAGAGGCTTTGCACCTGAGGATGCTGATCCAATCTAATTCTATTTGTCACATGCGACAAATACAACAGGTGTAGACTATCTTGAAACGCTTACTTACGAGCCTTCTCCCAACAATGCAGTTAAGAACATTTAGACAAATTTGCTACAAAATAAGTAAATAGTAACAATAAAATAACAATAATGAGACAAAATACAAAGAGTACCGGTACCTAGTCAGGTAGTTGAGGTAATATGTAGATGTAGGTAGGGGTAAAAGTGACTAGGCAATCAGGATAGATAAACAGTGCAGCAGCATGGTACGTAAAGAGTGTGAAAGTGTATATATGTAAGTGTGTCAATATGCATATGTGTGTGAACGTACGTAGTCACCATTCATCCATTATTGCTGCTTAAAGCAGACAGTATAATAACCAAGTTACATGATGGCCCGAGTCAAGGGCCAAGGAAAGCTCTGGCCAATCTAAGGGGCAGCCAAACTGCTTTGGTAAGAGTCTTTCATGAGCTGTACGTAGACTATCCCATAATGTGTGATCTTGGCCTGTATCCACAAAGCACCTGAGAGTTGAAAACCAGCCGTAAGTGCTGAGAATAGAGATATTTTAATTATACTCTTATGGGTAAAAATAAAAACTAAGCCTGAAGCCTATTCGGCAGATATTGAGGAGCCCTCATGAGCTGTCCATTAAGAGTTACCAGCAGAATTTTTGAGGCAGTAAGTGAGCGTTTCACGCACCAAACAGGCAATTGATTTGGAATAATATCTGTATATTTCTGTATGATCAACCCATAAAAGGAAATATCTATGTGACCCCAAACTTTGTAACGGTAGTGTACATGCAACATAATATCCCGCACTTTTGACAATGATTTGAAGGCATATTTCACATGATATACCGTCACGTCACACTTGTGTTTCGATTTAATTAAACTACACCATGTATCACTATTCCATGTTGTCCCTTTGGAACGCAAAATCACAAAATCTACAGCCGGCGATGCCTCCTTGCGATTGTTGCAAATTATGGGGAATAACCAATGGCAGAGCGTAATAACATTTTCCACAATCTCAAATTGTCTTGTTCACCAGCTGAGAAACTTTAACGAATAGATTTTTACTCTGAGTGTCTGACCTGTGTCTTAAAGGCCCAGTGTAGTCAAAAAAGTAATTGTCCTGTTTTACACTACATGACCAAAAGTAAGTGGACACTTGCTCGTCAAACATCTCATTCCAAAATCACACACATTAATATGGAGTTGCACCCCCCTTTGTTGCTATAACAGCCTCCACTCTTCTGATAAGGCTTTCCCACTAGATGTTGGAATGGAGGCAAGTCCCCACAGCAGCCACAAGCGCATTAGTGAGGTCGGGGGCGATTCGGCCTGGCTTGCAGTCGACTTTCCAGTTCATCCCAAAGGTGTTCGATGTAGTTGAGGTCAGGGCTCTGTGCAGGCTAGTCAAGATCTTCTACACCGATCTTGACAAAATATTTCTGTATGAACCTTGCATGGAACTTGGTAGTGAGTGTTGCAACCGAGGACAAACTATTTTTAGCACTGCTTCAGCACAGTGGTCCCATTCTTCGAGCCTGTGTGGCCTACCACGTTGCAGCAGAGATGTCTAGGTGTAACAACATTTCCAATTCACAATAACAGCACTTACAGTTGAACAGGGAAGCTCTAAAAGGGCAGAAATTTGACGAACTGACTTGTTGGAAAGGTATAGGATGCCACGTTGAAAGTCACTGAACTCTTCAGTAAGGCCATTCTACTGCCAAAATGTTTGTCTATGGGGATTGTATGGCTGGGTGCTTAATTTTAGACATCGATCAGCAACGGGTGTGGCTGAAATAGCTGAATCCACTAATTTGAAGGGTTGTCCACATACTTCGGTATACAGTGCCTTCGGAAAAGTATTCCGACCCCTTGATTTTCCACATTGCTACGTTACAGCTTTATTCTAATATGAATTAAATAAAAAAAAAATCCTCAGCAATCTACACACAACACCCAATAATGACAAAGCAAAAACATGTTTAGAAATCTTTGCAAATGTAAAAAAAAAAAAAAAATCTGACCCTGTGCTATGAGACTCGAAATTAAGCTCAAGTGCATCCTGTATCCATTGATCATACTTGAGATGTTATTACAACTTGATAGGAGTCCACTTGTGGTAAATTCAACTGATTGGACATAATTTGGAAAGGCACACTTGTTTATATAAGATCAGTTGACAGTGCATGTCAGAGCAAAAACCAAGCCATGAGGTCGAAGGAACTGTCCGTAGAGAGCCGAGACAGGATTGTGTCAAGGCATAGATCTAGGGAAGAGTATTCAAAACATTTCCGCAGCATTGAAGGTCCCCAAGAACACAGTGGCTTCCATCATTCTTAAATGGAATACGTTTAGAACCACCAAGACTCTTCCTAGAGCTGGCCGCCCGGCCAAACTGAGCAATAGGGGGAGAAAGTCCTTGGTCAGGGGGAGGTGACAAAGAACCCGATGGTCACACCGACACAGGTCCTCTGTGGAGATGGGTGAACCTTCCAGAATGACAGCCATCTCTGTAGCACTCCACCAATCAGGCCTTTATGGCAGTGGCTAGACGGAAGCCACTCCTCAGTAAAAAGGCACATGACAGCCAGCTTACAGTTTGACAAAAGGCATCTAAAGACTGACCATGAGAAACAAGATTCTCTGGTCTGATGAAACCAAGATTTAACTCTTTGGCCTGAATGCCACACGTCACATCTGGAGGGAACCTAGCACCATCCTTACGGTGAAGCATGGTGGTGGCAGAATCATGCGGTGGGGATGTTTTTCAGCGGCAGGGACTGGTAGACTAGTCAGGATCAAGGCAAAGATGAATGGAACAAAGTACAGAAAGATCCTTGTTGAAAACCTACTACAGAGCTCTCAGGACCTCAGACTGGGGCGAAGGTTCACCTTCCAACAAGACAACAACCCTAAGCACACAGCCAAGACAACGCAGGAGTGGCTTCGGGACAAGTCTCTGAATATCCTTGAGTGACCCAGCCAGGGGAGGGACTTGAACCCGATCGAACATCTTAGAGACCTGAAAATAGCTGAATAGCAACGCTCCCCATCCAACCTGATAGAGCTTGAGAGGATCTGCAGTGAAGAACGGGAGAAACTCCCCAAATACAGGAGTGCCAAGCTTGTGGTGTTATAACCAGGAAGAGTCGAGGGTGTAATCACTGCCAAAGGTGCTTCAACAAATTACTGAGTAAGGGGTCTGAATACCTATGTAAACGTAATTTCAGTTTACTATTTTGTATTACATTTGTAATTTTTTTTAAAAACATTGTTGCTTTGTCATTATGGGGTATTGTGTGTCGCTTGAGGGAAAAACAAGAAAAAGTCAAGGGGTCTGAATACTTTACGAAGGCACTGTGTGTGTGTGTGTGTGTGTGTGTGTGTGTGTGTGTGTGTGTGAGATATATATATATATATATATATATATATATACACATACATAAATAAAAGTTGAAGTCAGAAGTTTACATACACCTTAGCCAAACACATTTAAACTCCGTTTCGCAATTCCTCACATTTAATCCTAGTAAAAATGTCATGTCTCAAGTCAGTTAGGATCACAACTTTATTTTAAGAACATGAAATGTTAGAATAATAGTAGAGAAAATTATTTATTTCAGCTTTTAATTATTTCATCACATTCCCAGTGGGTCAGAAGTTTACATACACTCAATTAGTATTTGGTAGCAATGCCTTTAAATTGTTTAACTTGGGTCAAATGTTTTGGGTAGCCTTCCACAAGCTTCCCACAATAAGTTGGGTGAATTTTGGCCCATTCCTCCTGACAGAGCTGGTGTAACTGAGTCAGGTTTGTAGGCCTCCTTGCTCAAACACGCTTTTTCAGTTCTGCCCACTTCTATAGGATTGAGGTCAGGGCTTTGTGATGGCCACTCCAATACCTTGACTCTGTTGTCCTTAAGCCTTTTTGCCACAACTTTGGAAGTATGCTTGGGGTCATTGTCCATTTGGAAGACCCATTTGCGACCAAGCTTTAACGTCCCCCTATTTCCTCCAAACAGAACGACGGTCATTATGGCCAAACAATTCTATTTTTGCTTCATCAGACGATTGTGCAAAAAGTACGATCTTTGTCCCCATGTGCAGTTTCAAACCGTAGACTGGCTTTATGGCGTTTTTTGAGCAGTGGCTTCTTCCTTGCTGAGCAGCCTTTCAGGTTGTCGATATATGACTTGTTTTACTGTGGATATAGATACTTTTGTACCCGTTTCCTCCAGCATCATCCCAAGGTCCTTTGCTGTTGTTCTGGGATTGATTTGCACTTTTCGCACCAGGAGACAGAACGCCTCTACTTCCTGAGCGGTATGACGGCTGCGTGGTCCCATGGTGTTTTACTTGCGTACTATTGTTTGTACAGATTAACGTGGTACCTTCAGGTGTTTGGAAATTTCTCCCAAGGATGAACCAGACTTGTGGAGGTCTCCAAAAAAACATTCTGACGTCTTGGCTGATTTTTGAATTTCCAATGATGTCAAGCAAAGAGGCACTGGGTTTGAAGGTAGGCCTTGAAATACATACACAGGTACACATCCACAGGTACACCTCCAATTGACTCAAATGATGTAAATTAGCCAATCAGAAGCTTCTAAATCCATAACATAATTTGCTGGAATTTTCCAAGCTGTTTAAAGGCTCAGTCAACTTAGTGTATGTGAACTTCTGACCGAATGGAATTGTGAAATAATCTGTCTGTAAACAATTGTTGGAAAAATTACTTGTGTCGTGCACAAAGTAGATGTCCTAACCGACTGGCCAAAACTACAGTTATTTAACAAGAATTTTGTGGAGTGGTTGAAAAATTAGTTTTAATGACTCCAACCTAAGTGTATGTAAACATCTGACTTCAACTGTACAAACACACCAAAAATAAACAGTTTAAAAGATTTTACAGAGTTAAAGTTCTTAACAGGAAATTAGTCAATTTAAATAAATTCATTGGGCCCTGATCTATGGATTTCACATGACTTGGAACAAACACATAAGTAACGTTTGGTCACAGATAACTAAATATAAAAAAAGGGTATCAGGTAGAGGTCGACCGATTAATCGGAATGGCTGACTAATTAAGGCAGATTTCAAGTTTTCATAACAATTGGAAATTGGTAACTTTGGATGCCGATTTTGCCTATATTTTTTTTTTTTACACCTTTATTTAATCTTTATTTAACTAGGCAAGTCAGTTAAGAACACATTCTTATTTTCAATGACGGCCTAGGAACGGTTGGTTAACTGCCTTGTTCAGGGGCAGAACGACAGATTTTTACCTTGTCAGCTCAGGGATTCAATCTTGCAACCTTACGGTTAACTAGTCCAACGCTCTAACCACATGCCTCACGCGAATGTAGTAAGAAGCCGAGGTAAGTTGCTAGCTAGCATTAAACTTAATCAATCATAATCACTAGTTATAACTACACATGGTTGATGATATTACTAGTTTATCTTGCGTTGCATATAATCGATGCAGTGCGCATTCGCAAAAAAGGACTGTCGTTGCTCCAACGTGTACCTAACCATAAAACACCAATGCCTTTCTTAAAATCAATACACAGAAGTATATTTTTAAACCTGCATATTTAGCTAAAAGAAATCCAGGTTAGCAGGCAATATTAACCAGGTGAAATTGTCACTTCTCTTGCGTTCATTGCACGCAGTCAGGGTATATGCAACAGTTTTGGCCGCCTGGCTCATTGCGATCTAATTTGCCAGAATTTTACGTAATTATGACATAACATTGAAGGTTGTGCAATGTCACAGGAATATTTCGATGGATGGATGGCCCCCGTTAGAGAAAATACCTAACGGTTCCGTATTTCACTGAAAGAATAAACGTCTCGTTTTCGAGATGATAGTTTCCGGATTCGACCATATTAATGACCGAAGGCTCGCATTTCTGTGTGTTATAATTAAGTCTATGATTTGATAGAGCAGTCTGACAGAGATGGTAGGCACCAGCAGGCTCATAAGCATTCATTTAAACAGCACTTTTGTGCGTTTTGCCAGCAGCTCTGCTGTTTATGACTTCAAGCCTATCAACTCCCGAGATTAGGCTCGTGTAACCGATGTGAAAGGGCTAGCTAGTTAGCGCTAATAGCGTTTTAAACGTCACTCGCTCTGAGAGTTGGAGTAGTTGTTCTCCTTGCTCTGCATGGGTAACGCTGCTTCAAGGGGTGGCTGTTGTCGTTGTGTTCCTGGTTGGAGCGAGGAGAGGTACGGAAGCTATACTGTTACACTGGCAATACTAAAGCGCCTATAAGAACATCCAATAGTCAAAGGTATATGAAATACAAAATGGTATAGAGAGAAATAGTCCTGTAATTCATATAATAACTACAACCTAAAACTTCTTACCTGGGAATATTGAAGACACGTGTTAAAAGGAACCACCAGCTTTCATATGTTCTCATGTTCTGAGCAAGGAACTAAAACGTTAGCTTTCTTACATGGCACATATTGCACTTTTACTTTCTTCTCCAACACTTTGTTTTTGCATTATTTAAACCAAATTGAACATGTTTCATTATTTACTTGAGGCTAAATTGATTTTATTGATGTATTAAATTAAGTTAAAATAAGTGCTCATTCAGTATTGTTGTAATTATTACAAATACATTTTAAAAATCGTCCAATTAATCGGCATCAGCTTTTTTTGTCCTTCAATAATCGGTATCGGCGTTGAAAAATCATAATTGGTCGACCTCTGGTATCAGGACCTCGTCACAGTATCTCTGTGGATTCAAATTGCCATCGATAAAATGCAATTGTGTCCGTAGCTTATGCCTGCCCATAACCCGACCGCCACCATGGGGCACTCTGTTCACAATGTTGACATGAGCAAACCATTGGCTCAGACGACACCATACACGTGGTCTGTGTTTGAGGCCTGTTGAAAATACTGCCAAATTCTTTAAAACATTGGTGGCAGCTAATGGTAGAGAAATTAACAATCAATCCGGCAACGATTCTGGTGGACAAACCAACAGTCAGTGCTCCCTCAAAGCTTGAGACATCTGTGGCATTGTGTTGTGTGAAAAAAAGTACATTTTAGTGGATATGTATTTTCCCCTGCGCAAGGTAAACCTGTGTAATGATCATGCTGTTTAATCAGCTTATTGATAAGCCACACCTGTCAGGTGGATGGAATCTCTTGGCAAAGGAGGAAAGATCACTAACAGGGATGTAAACAAATTTCTGCACAGAATTGTAGAGAAATAAGCTTTTTGTGCGCATGGAACATTTCTGGGATGTTTTATTTCAGATCATGAACCATGGGACCAACACTTTACATGTTGTGTTTATATTTTTTGTTCAGTGTATATTTCCACACTATGAGGTTGAAATAATACTGTGAAATTGTGAAAACAATAATAAATGCCCTTTGTTTAACTTCTTTGCGCTACCCAACCCGTTAGCGGGATCATTTGTCAGCAACCGCTGAATAGCATCGCGCAACAGTCAAATAATACTACTAAAAAAATATTCATATTCATGAAATCACAAGTGCAATATTGCAAAACGCAGCTTAGCCTTTTGTTAATCCACCTGTCGTCTCAGATTTTGAAATTATGCTTTACAGCGAAAGCAATCCAAGCGTTTGTGTAAGTTTATCGATAGCATAGCATCATGTACACTTAGCATCAGGAAGCTTGGTCAAGAAAATCAGAAAAGCAATCAAATTAATCGTTTACCTTTGATGATCTTCGGATGTTTTCACTCACGAGACTCCCAGTTACACAACAAATGTTCCTTTTGTTCCATAAAGATGATTTTTATAACCAAAATACCGACTTTTGTTTGTCGCGTTAAGAAATCCACAGGAAAGAGCAGTCACGACAACGCAGACGTATATTCCAAGTAATATCCATAATGTCCACAGAAACATGTCAAACGTTTTTTTATAATCAAGCCTCATGTTGTTTTTAAAATATATATTCGATAATATATCAACCGAGTGTGTAGGTTTTTCAATAACAGCGGGAGGAACAATGGCGGCTTTACTCGGTTGCGCAAAAACTCACTCTGAGAGCCCCCACCTATTTTAGCCAAAAACGAAAACACTGCCCCCTACACGCAAAAGGTTAAGAGCTGTTTGAATATACATCTGTCCCTTCTTTGGACACTGTTAACTAACCTCCAAACGAGCTTCAATGCCATACAACACTCCTTCTGTGGCCTCCAACTGCTCTTAAACGCTAGTAAAACCAAATGCATGCTTTTCAACCGTTCGCTGCCGGCACCCGACCGCCCGCACGACTAGCATCACTACCCTGGACGGTTCTGACCTAGAATATGTGGACAACCACAAATACCTAGGTGTTTGGCTAGACTGTAAACACTCCTTCCAGACTCATATTAAACATCACCAATCCAAAATGAAATCTAGAATCGGCTTTCTATTTCGCAACAAAGCCTCCTTCACTCACGCCGCCAAACTTAGTCAGTTTTACTAGGGTATCTTACCGATCCTCGACTTCGGCGATGTCATCTACAAAATAGCTTCCAATACTCTACTCAGCAAACTAGATGCAGTCTATCACAGTACCACAGTACTGTATGCTCTAGTCAGCTGGCCCTTGCTACATATTCGTCGCCAGACCCACTGGCTCCAGGTCATCTATAAGCTTTTTCTAGGTAAAGCTCCGCCTCATCTCAGCTCACAGATCACGATAACAACACACACACGTAGCACGCGCTCCAGCAGGTATATCTCACTGGTTATCCCCAAAGCCAACATCTCCTTTTGCCACCTTTCCTTTCAGTTCTCTGCTGCCAGTGACTGGAACAAATTGCAAAAATCGCTGGAGCTGGAGACTTATATTTAACTCACTAACTTTAAACATCAGCTATCTGAGCAGCTAACCGATCGCTGCAGCTGTACATAGTCCATCTGTAAATAGCCCACCCAATCTACCTACCACATCCCCATATTGTTTTTATTTACTTTTCTGCTCTTTTGCACACCAGTATTTCTACTTGCACATCATCTGCTCATTTATCACTCCAGTGTTAATCTGCTAAAATGTAATTAGTTCGCAACTATGGCCTATTTATTGCCTACCTCACGCCATTTGCACACACTGTATACAGTGAGAGCATACAGGTCGTGGTGGTTAATATATGGGGCTTTGGTCACAGAACGGATGGCACCGTGATAGACTGCATCCAATTTGCCGAGTGGAGTGTTGGAGGCAATTTTGTAAATGACATCGCCAAAGTCAAGGATCGGTAGGATAGTCTGTTTTACATGGGTATGTTTGGCAGCATGAGTGAAGGAGGCTTTGATGCGAAATAGGAAGCCGATTCTAGATTTAATTTTGGATTGGAGATGCTTAATGTGAGTCTGGAAGGAGAGTTTACAGTCTAGCCAGACACCTAGGTATTTATAGTTGTCCACATATTTTAAGTCAGAACCAGAGTAGTGATGCTAGTCGGGCAGGCAGGTGCGGGCAGCGATCGTTTGAAGAGCATGCATTTCATCCCAATGGAATGGAGAAGACTTTACTTATTGGATGCAGGTGAACAGTCCATGTTGTCTGACTGGTTCAGTGTAATTACAAATGAAAAAGGTTTCCACTCGAGTCCAAATACCATTTAGGAGTCATTCCCGACAATGGGGAGATTCAAACTATTTTGGCCCTCAGTGAAAGTGATCCAAGTTTCTTACATCAGGCAATTTATATTGAGTTATGGTTTGGATTCAATTATGTTATACATCATAAATCTTAAGCACAGGAACTTGCGCTAATCAATAGCAGCAGACAAAAGCATGGCATGGTTCTGACTTCCTTCTAAGGAGACGTTAACAAAATGAGTTTTTCAATAACTATTTAGCTGGAAGAGATTTTATCCAGAATATATAAAATATTGTTAATGAAATATCAAGTCAGGGTAGAGTGTAGTCAATTTTAGATTTTTATGGCTAATAATTGATTTAACTACTGCTTGAAAAAGCATGCACAAAACAATTACTCAATACATTCTAATTAACTGTGTGGAAAATAAGTGACTCTTCCCTCCCCAAAAGTTGGTAAGAATCACAAGCAGCATGTGTAATTTAAAAACAACCATTGTTAGGGACTTACATGACTGCGTGTGGATTCTGCAGCATACATGCTTTCGGTCCAAAAGTGGTCACAGGACTTGGTCCATGTAGAGACTGATTTCTCCTGAAACATTTGAATGACAAAGAGAAACAGGTGATTATTTTTATACTGATAACAACCTAAATGAAAATAATTCCAGTAGTCTGGTCTTTCTCAATTCAAACCCTTCTGGTTCCTCCCCTGTGTTTAGGTGAAAATAGCTACTTAAAAAAAAAGGTCAGAAAGTAATAGCTATACACTACCAGTCAAAAGTTTTAAAATACCTACTCATTCAAGGGTTTCTTTATTTTTGACATTGTAGAATAGTGAAGACATCGAAACTATGAATTAGCACATATGGAATCATGTAGTACCCAAAAAAGTGCTAAACAAAAAGAGATTCTTCAAAGTAGCCCCCCTTTGCCTTGACAGCTTTGCACACTCGTGGCATTCTCTAAACCAGCTTCACCTGGAATGCTTTTCCAACAGTCTTGGGAGTTTAAATTTTATATATTGATTATCCGAAACATACAATATACTTGCAGTGAAGCCGCTCAACAACTACAGCATACCAGTCATCCAACAGATTCCCATTCAGAGTGACACACAGAAGCATCCAGGGTCAATGCCCTGCTCAAGGGCACGTTGACAGATCTCCCACCAGGCCAAAAAACTTTAGCCCTAACCCCCCACAGTTCCCCAATAGTTGTCCCTCAACCATTCAAGACCCCTCCCCCCTCCCCCAAGAAGAAAAAATAAGAATATCCATTCCCCACCCCCAAATGCACCAACAACCAAGAGAATGAACTACAGAGAAAAAAGGAAAGCAAAGAAAATGTATATATAAAACATTTAAAACAAAGGACATCAAGGACAACTAAAATCATAATAGCAATGCCAACTGTATATGTTTGTGTGCATGTCTGGCACTATTACATGCATTGTGTTCTAATATGCGTTTATTTGAATGAGAGTGTGTGTATTTGCATGTGTACAAACACCTGCGCAGCATCAGCCTCCGGCAAACCGGCATTAGCTGTAAAAACACTGCCCCTCAGTGTCATTCAAACATATATATTTTTTTTTTGACGTAATTTTTTACTTTAAATATTTGATCATTCCATCTCCCGCACTGCAACTCCACTCCCACTTGTCTCCAAATCCACATCCCAACCCACCACTCTCTGCTGGCCACCTTAAGATTTATACGCAACACATAACTTTCAACTATGCTATGATGTTTAACGTACAATTCCAATCTAATCGAATCCACAGATTGCAAGTTGAAGATAAATACTTTTACTAAGAATATTTGCAATTGACTGACCCGATCTCTCCAGATCTCCTAACAGTACAATTTCTAGGGTCAATTTTTTTTAACCTGAGCCCAGAAACAGGCTACCTGAGGGCAATACCAAAATAAATGGTCTATTGATTCTGTATCCTCACAACAAAATCTGTATCCTCACAACAAAATCTGTAGAGCTTCGATGATTTTATGCCCCAAATATTCAACATTTTGTTGGCGGCAAGAATTCTATGTAATAATTTTAGCTGAAAAGCAAAGTCTTGAATCTTGCTTTGTTTAATATATCAACTCATACACCCTGTATCATGGACTACGTACATCAAATCTCTTCCCAACTATTTTGCAATCTGTATGGCACAGTTGTCAACCAGCACATTTGAGTTGAGCCATAATAAACTCGGCAAAAAAAGGAATGTCCTCTCACTGTCAACTGCGTTTATTTTCAACAAACTTAACATGTGTAAATATTTGTATGAATATAACAAGATTCAACACCTGAGACACAAACTGAACAAGTTCCACAGACATGTGACTAACAGAAATTGAATAATGTGTCCCTGAACAAAGGGGAGGGGGGGGGTCAAAATCAAGTCAGTCAGTATCTGGTGTGGCCACCAGCTGCATTAAGTACTGCAGTGCATCTCCTCCTCATGGACTGCACCTGATTTGCCATTTCTTGCTGTGAGATGTTACCCCACTCTTCTATCAAGGCACCTGCAAGTTCCCGGACATTTCTGGGGGGAATGGCCCTAGCCCTCACCCGCCGATCGAACAGGTCCCCGAGGTGCTCAATGGGATTGAGATCCAGGGTCTTCGCTGGCCATGGCAGAACACTGACATTCCTGTCTTGCAGGAAATCACACACATAATAAGCAGTATGGCTGGTGGCATTGTCATGCTGGAGGGTCATGTCAGGATGAGCCTGCAGGAAGGGTATCACGAGGGAGGAGGATGTTTTCCCTGTAACGCACAACGTTGAGATTGCCTGCAATGACAATAAGCTCAGTCCGACAGTCCGACAATTGCTGAGTTTTTGTTCTCTTTTCAGGGGGATGAAATTGAAAATTGGAGCCAGGTCTGCAAAGCTTGTTTGAAAAATATACTTTTTTCAAAGTATATTTATTTTCAATTAATCGAAAATGAGACATGGCAATCTGTACAAAGGCAAAATGGCAATTATTAAACAATGGATGAGCTTTTCTTAGTAATCTACTTGAGAACCATTTAGGGTTCAAGTAAAACGTTTGAATAAGTGAAGCTTTTATATTTCAACATTCTTGAAGGAGTTCCCACGTATGCTGAGCACTTCTTGGCTGCTTTTCCTTCACTCTGTGGTCCAACTCATCCCAGAACATCTCAATTGGGTTGAGGTCTGGTGATTGTGGAGGCCAGGTCCTCTGATGCAGCACTCCATCACTCTCCTTCTTGGTCAAATAGCCCTTACACAGCCTGGAGGTGTGTTGGGTAATTGTCCTGTTGAAAATAAATGATAGTCCCATTAAGCGCAAACCAGATGGGATGGCGTATTGCTGCAGAATGCTGTGGTAGCCATGCTGGTTATGTGTGCCTTGAATTCTAAATAAATCACAGATAAATCAGTGTCACCAGCAAAGCACCCCCACAACATAACAATTCGACCATGAAGGCCTGATTCATGCAGTCTCCTCTGAACAGTTGATGTTGAGATGTGTCCGTTACTTGAACTCTGAAGCCTTTATTTGGGCTGCAATTTCTGAGGTTGGTAACTAACTTATCCTCTGCAGCAGAGTTAATTCTGGGTCTTCCTTTCCTATGGGGGTCCTCATGATATCCAGTTTCATCCAGTGTCAAAGTTCTTGAAATGTTCTGTATAACTGACCTTCATCTCTTAAAGTAATGATGGGCGGTCGTTTCTCTTTGCTTATTTGAGCTGTTCTTGCCACAATATGGACTTGGTCTTTTACCAAATAGGGCTCTCCCTGTATAACCCCCCCCCCCCCCTCCACCCTGTCACAACAACTGACTGGATCAAACGCATTAAGGCATTCCACAAATTAACTTAACAAGGCACACATATCAATTGAAATGCATTCCAGGTGACTACCCCATGAAGCTGGTTGGGAGAATTCCAAGAGTGAGCAAAGCTGTCATTTAGACAAAGGGTGGCTATTTTTTATTTCATCTTTATTTAACCAGGTAGGCAAGTTGAGAACAAGTTCTCATTTACAACTGCTACCTGGCCAAGATAAAGCAAAGCAGTTCGACACATAACAGAGTTACACATGGAGTGAAACAAACATACATACAGTCAATAATACAGTAGAAAAATAAGTCTATATACAATGTGAGCAAATGAGGTGAGATAAGGGAGGTAAAGGCAATAAATAGGCCATGGTGGTGAAGTAAATACAATATAGCAATTCAGACACGAATGGTAGATTTGAGTGTGCAAAGTAGAAATACTGGAGTGCAAAGGAGCAAAATAAATAAATACTGTGGGGGAAGAGGTAGTTGTTTGGGCTATGTACAGGTGCAGTGTATTTGAAGAACCTCAAATATTTTGATTTGTTGAACACTTTTTTGGTTACTACATGATTCCGTGTTACTTCATAGTTTTGATGTCCTCACTATTATTCTGCAATGTAGAAAAGAAAAACTCTTGAATAAGTAGGTGAGTATGTGTTAACTTTCGCACGGTAGTATAAATGTGTTGAGACACCTCAGGATGCCTTTTCAAAATAATTTATGAAACCTCAAACCATGAGAAGAATGAATACTAAGCCCTGGGTCTGTTAGTTTGTTATGAAACAATAAAGTACCCATCCTGCATAGGCTAGGCCTACATTTTCAACATCCCCTCATTTACAATTAGAGGTTGCAAAATAATTGCCGCTCTAATTATTATATTTTGACAATTCTACTGCAATTTTCAGGAGACGTTGGAAGCTATTAACATGTCTTCAGATATAGGTATGATTCATTTCTAGGGCTGGTAACACAAATTATTTTGCAAGGAAGTCAAATTAAATATGATATTATGCAACACCCTCATCACCCATCTGACATTTCTAAGCTTAACGAATTGAGAAATACTATTCATCTCAAACACTGATTAAAATTGAATGTCCAACCTCAGCTTTGGAAATACTGCAACAGCAAATAATGAAATAGGAACATAATAAATTAGGCTGCAACCAAAGAAACATTCAGTTTCACACACGTGAGTGACCTGTTACCTTCAAAGTTCTCAAATACAGATAGAAAGCCAGCTTCAAGAGTGCAGCAGTGTAAAAATCCTGAACTAATTTTCTATACTTCATTAAAATATCAGTACTTGTTTTAGAACTTAGATTGTATTAGGGGTGGAAGGCCATTTCCAATTGGGCTAAATGAGTTCACCTGCTCTGATGGCGCTGGATAAGAGGACTGCCTCTCCTCCCCTCTCAGAAGGCCCTCTGGTCAGTCAGGTCACGTGACTCAGGTTAGCAAATCCTATTAGCGGTCTGGTTCTAAAAGTTCACTATCTGTTACTACACTACAGGCTGCAGACAAACACAATGTGTTTGTGTGTGTGATGCTTAAGACGATGATAATTTATGGAGGGCTCAGCTGGTAGTTGCCATCACATACACTCCCTCCACTTCCTGCATCATCCACCGTGGGGAAACACACTTGATGTGTCATTTCCTGCTCTGGTTGTCTGAGGGACTGTACAGTATTTCACATTTGAGATGGTGGAATTTCAAACCACGGACATGTCGTAATGGGCTGCGTATATATACTCTCTGTCAACCTCAAACCACACTGCAACGGAGAGGCTAGCACATTTAGGCCTACCAAAACTGAATAAATTAAGTGTGAAAGTGGCAATTATGGGTCTGTGTGTTATCTGAAAAGCATTGCTCACCAGGAAATCTCTTATGTTCATTCAACTGTCATACTCTAACATACGACAGATGCCTCATTCTCAGTTGCTAAAACACAGTACCCTTTTGCCAACACCAGATTAGAGGTTGACCGATTAATCGGAATGGCCGATTAATTAGGGCAAATTTCAAGTTTTCATAACAATCGGAAATCGGCATTTTCACCTTATCAGCTCGGGGGATCCAATCTTGCAACCTTACAGTTAACTAGTCCAACGCAATAACGACCTGCCCCTCTCGTTGCACTCCACAAGGAGATTGCCTGTTACGTGAATGTAGTAAGCCAAGGTAAGTAGCTAGCTAGCATTAAACTTCTTATAAAAAACAATCAATCATAATCACTAGTTAACTACACATGGTTGATGATATTAATAGATATTATCTAGCGTGCCCTGCGTTGCATATAATCTGACTGAGCATACAAGTATCTAAGTATCTGACTGAGCGGTGGTAGGCAGAAGCAGGCGCATAAACATTCAGTCAAACAGCACTTTTGTGCGTTTTGCCGGCAGCTGGGCATAGGCCCACCCACTAGGGAGCCAGGACCAGCCATTCCGAATGAGTTTTTCCCCCACAAAAGGGCTTTACAACAGACAGAAACACTCCTTAGTTTCGTCAGCTGTCCGAGTGGCTGGTCTCAGACGATCCCGCATGTGAAGCAGCCGGATGTGGAGGTCCTGGGGTGGCGTAGTCTGCAGTTGTGAGGCCGGTTGGACGTACTGTCAAATTCTTTAAAACAATGTTGGAGGCAGCTTATGGTAGAGAAAGTAACATTCTCTGGCAACAGCTCTGGTGGACATTCCTGCTGTCAGAATGCCAATTACACGCTCCCTCAACTTGAGATATCTGTGGCATCGTGTTTTGTCACATAACTGCACATTTTAGAGTGGCCTTTTATTGTCCCCAGCACAAGGTGCACCTGTGTAATGAACATGCTGTTTAATCAGCTTCTTCACATGCCACACCTGTCAGGTGGAAGGATTACCTTGGCAAAGGAAACATTTTCACTAACAGGGATGTAAACAAAATAGGAGAGAAACAAACTGCAAATGGAACACTTCTGGGGTCATTAATTTCATCACATTAAACACGGGACCAACAATTTACATGTTGTGTTTTAATATATATATATATATTTATTTTTTTAATCACATAGTGGCGCAGCCAATCCACAGGGTGGTGCAGTGCCACAGTTACATTCTCTGGGGAGAAACCTGGTACTCCCAGAAGTGTGCATATACAATTTGCGCATACACATTGAAAATGAAAAAGTTAATGTGAATAACAAAAAAAAATAGGGTAGTGAGAAAATCAAGAGTGACTTTAAATTTGATTGTTCCATCGTTTATTTTAGTATTCCACACGGTGAAGTGAAAACGGGGTGATAATACGGTACCTGTAGTCGCAGGCAGTGGCAGATGAGGTGCTCAGACTGCGGGTCTTTCTGGTGCGGATGGCCAGGCCACGGGCGGGGGTCTCCCCACTATCAAAGTCAGAACAGCAGTAGGGGACAGCCTCCACTCCAACCTGCTCTCCAGTTTCCATCTCAGCTCACAGTCTGATAGGAAACACAGGCCACGAGGGGACAAAAATGGAGGCGTCAGGTCTACACAGTCAACAAGGCAGGGTAACAGGTTGCCTTCAAAAGTGTGTCTCTTTTACGGTTTACATAGCCCAGAGTTTAACCTTATATGATATGAGTCTATAAGCTTCAGCTTTGGGCTACTGTTGACAAACGCCAAATGATACAGCGGCTAGCTTAGAACGCAAGGTCAGCGTACCTAGTAAGATAAACTTAAGCATGTTGTCTTTTGGGTAACGTTATAGCATGTATGTGCAACATTTAGCATACAAAGTATCTAGCTAGTCAGTGGCATATGACAAACTTTGAAAAGACCTTGAACTTGTATCTGTATGTATGTATGCATGCATAGGAACACCGACTGTGCAAATTACATTACCCATGAAGTATTACTAGCTACATATCATATTGCGTTGATCATTCTTTCAGGATTACGTTAGCTAGATAGCTAGCTAGTTACATATAAAGACAAGTGTGATTGCAAGCCAGTCAATAACTACCTTGCTAGCTATCTGTTACAGCTAAGTTAGCTAGGTCACTTTTCCAAAATAGTCTAACCACTGCTGGTATGACAAGTAACTTGGCTAGTACTTCTCTTGTCATGGAGCCTACTACGGCAAGGTTATTAAACCCCGCTCGAATGGCAATTCATCTAGATGATTGATCACTGTCGACGGAGGAGCTGGTTTTTACATAGTGTATATTTATTTATTCTGAAAACATTTCTGTTGGTTGGCAATGTCAATTCTTCCAAATTTTTCCTAAATGTAGGTACATTTTATGTTAGCTAGCTGGACAGACAAACACTGCAGATTACTACACTGTAAACCAATCACAACACCTGTACTATCCATGGTACTATTGTTGCTAATCACGTCTGCCAATGACATGATCCATACCAAAGGCAGTAGACAGTTGGTGACAGCTCGAGAGATCTCCGTCCGACAAACTGCTCTATCAGGTAAAGTATTTTATTTAGTTGTAGTTACAGAATCATTATAACATCAATGCAAGCTGTAAAATGACTCCAAACAACCTTAGTAAAGTAGCTAACTTGCTAGTTAGCTAGCTAATTACAACAAGTAGATATGTTGCTAGCTAGCAGGAGAAGATAGCTTTATCACTAGCTAGCATGCCATTCCAGGACAAGGAGCATTTTAGCTATCAGTTTATTCCAAGTAATAATTTAAGACTACAAAAATCTATAGGACAAGTATTGTAAAGCTAATACAGTCATCAAGGCAGGACCTACTAATTAAATACATAATCATATACAACGTCTTGCTGTGTCCCGTGTATATATATATTTACATCTTTCTTCGCATATCTTTTAGATATTTTCTTTTCCAAAAACTCAACTTCAAAACACTCTCCTGCAACCCACCTCACCAATTAAAAAAAAAAGTATTATTTACCTCAAATCTGAAATCCACAATAGAAGCTAGCCAGAAGCTCAGAAGCTAGCCAGCTTACTGGCTAACGTTAGTATTCAGCTAACCACGGTTGATGGTCATCAGATATCCTTTAGCTCAAAAAGCGATCGGCAGTTTTATACAACATGACCAGAACATACGGGACCTATTTTTCTCTCCATATCCCCGGATTTCAACCGCAAGCTCTGGACATTTACACCTGGATCTCGCAGCTAGCTAGCTGCTATCCGTGTGACTATTGGCTTACGCCGATCCCGGAGCAAACATCAATTATTCCGGAGCTAGCCAGCTGAAGAGATCCATCAGCCACTCCTGGGCTACAATCACCTATTGTAGGTGGATTGATCCCACCTACAATAGGTGTATTGGATTGTATTGGATTGATCCCCCTTGATCTCCTCTACCACACGGAACCCCACTAATCTACCGACGGAAACGCACGAGGTGGCCAAAAACAGACCTCCATCCTATGCTAGCTTGCTACCAATGGCCCAACTAGCTGTCTGAATCACCGTTACCCCAACCAAACTCACTACTAACTGGACCCTTATGATCACTCGACTAAGCATGCCTCTCCTTAATGGCAATATGCCTTGTCCATTGCTTTTCTGGTTAGTGTTTATTGGCTTATTTCACTGTTGAGCCTCTAGCCCTGCTCATTATACCTTATCCAACCTCTCAGTTCCACCACCCACACATGCGATGACATCACCTGGTTTCAATGTTTCCAGAAACAATATCTCTCTCATCATCACTCAATACCTAGGTTTACCTCCACTGTATTCACATCCTATAATACCTATGTTGTACATTATATCTTGAAGCTATTTTATCGCCCCCAGAAACCTCCTTTTACTCTCTGTTCCAGACGTTCTAGACGACCAATCTCATTGCTTTTAGCCGTACCTTTATCCTACTCCTCCTCTGGTGATGTAGAGGTGAATCCAGGCCCTGCAGTGCCTAGCTCCACTCCTATTCCTCAGGCGCTCTCTTTTGTTGACTTCTGTAACCGTAATAGCCTTGGTTTCATGCATGTTAACATTAGAAGCCTCCTCCCCAAGTTTGTTTTATGCACTGCTTTAGCACACTCTGCCAACCCGGATGTCCTAGCCGTGTCTGAATCCTGGCTTAAGACCACCAAAAACTCTGAAATCTCCATCCCAAACTACAACATTTTCAGACAAGATAGAACAGCCAAAGGGGGCAGAGTTGCAATCTACTGCAGAGGTAGCCTGCAGAGTTCTGTCCTACTATCCAGGTCTGCACCCAAACAATTTGAACTTCTACTTTAAAAAATCCACCTCTCTAAAAAACTCTAAAAAGTCTCTCACCGTTGCCACCTGCTAAAGACCACCCTCTGCCCCCAGCTGTGCTCTGGACACCATATGTGAACTGATTGCCCCCCAACTAACTTCAGAGCTCGTGCTGCTAGGCGACTTAAACTGGAACATGCTTAACACCCCAGCCATCCTACAATCTAAACTTGATTCCCTCAATCTCACAGAAATTATCAATGAACCTACCAGGTACCACCCCAAAGCCGTAAACACGGGCACCCTCATAGGATATCATCCTAACCAACTTGCCCTCTAAATACACCTCTGCTGTTTTCAACCAAGATCTCAGCGATCACTGCCTCATTGCCTGCATCCGTAATGGGTCAGCGGGCAAACAACCTCAGCTCATCATTGTCAAAAGCTCCCTGAGACAATTCAGTGAGTAGGCCTTTCTAATCGACCTGGCCGGGGTATCCTGGAAGGATATTGACCTCATCCCGTCAGTAGAGGATGCCTGGTTATTTTTTTTAAATGCCTTCCTCACCATCTTAAAATAAGCATGCCCCATTCAAGAAATTTAGAACGAGGAACAGATATAGCCCTTGGTTCTCTCCAGACCCGACTGCCCTTAACCAACACAAAAACATCCTATGGCGTTCTGCATTAGCATCGAACAGCCCCCGTGATATGCAACTTTTCAGGGAAGCTAGAAACCAAGGGCTATATCTAACTACACAGGCAGCTAGAAAAGCTAGCTTTTTTTTACCCCCCTTTTCGTGGTATCCAATTGCTAGTAGCTACTATCTTGTCTCATCGCTACAACTCCCGTACGGGCTCGGGAGAGATGAAGGTTGAAAGTCATGCGTCCTCCGATACACAACCCAACCAAGCTGCACTGCTTCTTAACACAGCGCGCATCCAACCCGGAAGCCAGCTGCACCAATGTGTTGGAGGAAACCCCGTGCACCTGGCAACCTTGGTTAGCGTGCACTGCGCCCGGCCCGCCACAGGAGTCGCTGGTGCGCGATGAGATAAGGATATCCCTACCGGCCAAACCTTCCCTAACTCGGACGACGTTATGCCAATTGTGCGTCGCCCCACGGACCTCCCGGTCACGGCCGGTTACAACAGAGCCTGGGCGCGAACCCAGAGTCTCTGGTGCACAGCTGGCGCTGCAGTACAAAGGCTAGCTGTTTCAAGCAGAAATTTGCTTCCTGCAACACATACTCAAAAAAGTTCCGGGACGCTGTAAAGTCCATGGAGAATAAGAACACCTCCCAGCTGCCCACTGCACTGAGGATAGGAAACACTGTCACCGCTGATAAATCCACTATAATTAAGAATTTCAATAAGCATTTTTCTACGGCTGGCCATGCTTTCCACCTGGCTACCCCTTCCCCGGTCAACAGCATTGCACCCCTGTTGATGGAATTTATATGTTTAAATTAATGATTAGAATATTCCACCCTGAAACCATATAAAAGGCCAGTGAAATGTATCAGAATTGTAAAATTATAATAAATGATGTGTGTAGTTTTAGTCATGATGTGTGTAGTTTTAGTCAGAATTAGGGTAAAACAATAACTGTACAATATGTCTCCATGGTATCTTGAACACAGACTGTCCCTGGCTAGGGGCCTATGAAAGATTGAGGAAAGGACGGGAGGTACTTCCCACGGTCTCCCTATCTTGAGGGAGGACGGGGAGTGATTCTCACAGCCTCCCCTAATCTTCGTCGGCTGGGTGGTGGTACAGTATGTGCGTAGGATACCTAATGTTTGTGTGTGTAAGTATGTGCGTAAGGAATTGGTGTGGGAAAGTATGTGCGTAAGGAGTCTGTGTATGAAAGTATTTACGTAAGAAGCCAGTATAAAATGAATGGTCTTGTAAAACTAACCAGCGCTCTCGTCAATAAACCTTTGACTATTTCAGCTTCGTCTGTTTCATTCGACCAGTATCTTACAAATTCTGAGTTGCAGACTGAGCAGTATAATTGAATTGGGTTATGAACCTTTAGAACTTAATTCTCGTGACAACCCCCACAGCAACTTGCCCAAGCCTTCCCCATTTCTTCTTCTCCCAAATCCAGTCAGCTGATGTTCTGAAAGAGCTGCAAAATCTGGACCCCTACAAATCAGCTGGGATAGACAATCTGGACCCTCGCTTTCTAAAATGATCCGCTACAATTGTTGCAACCCCTATTACTAGCCTGTTCAACCTCTCGTGTCGTCTGAGACTCCCAAAGATTGGAAAGCAGCTGCGGTCATCCCCCTCTTCAAAGGGGGGGGGGGACACACTCTTGACCCAAACTGCTACAGACCTATATCTATCCTACCCTGCCTTTCTAAGGTCTTCGAAAGCCAAGTCAACAAACAGATTACCGACCATTTCAAATCCCACTATACCTTCTCCGCTATGCAATCTGGTTTCAGAGCTGGTCATGCGAGCACCTCAGCCACGCTCAAGGTCCTAAACGATATCTTAACCACCATCGATAAGAAACAATACTGTGCAGACGTATTCATTGACCTGGCCAAGGCTTTCGACTCTGTCAATCACCACATCCTCATCGGCAGACTCGATAGCCTTGGTTTCTCAAATGATTGCCTCGCCTGGTTCACCAACTACTTCTCAGACAGAGTTCATTGTGTCAAATCGGAGGGCCTGTTGTCCAGGTCTCTGGCAGTCTATGGGGGTGCCTCTGGGTTCAATTCTTGGACCGACTCTTCTCTGTATACATCAATGATGTCTCTCTTGCTGCTGGTGAGTCTCTGATCCACCTCTACGCAGACGACACCATTCTGTGTACTTCTAGCCCTTCTTTGGACACATAACAACCCTCCAGACGAGCTTCAATGCCACACAACTCTCCTTCCGTGGCCTCCAATTGCTCTTACATAAAAGTAAAACTAAATGCATGCTCTTCAAACGATCGCTGCCCGCACCTGCCCGCCCGTCCAACATCACTACTCTGGACGGTTCTGACTTAGAATATGTGGACAACTACAAATACCTAGGTGTCTGGTTAGACTATAATCTCTCCTTCCAGACTCACATCAAACATCTCCAATCCAAAGTTAAATCTAGAACTGGCTTCCTATTTCGCAACAAAGCATCCTTCACTCATGCTGCCAAACATACCCTCGTAAAACTGACCATCCTACCGATCCTCGACTTCGGCGATGTCATTTACAAAATAGCCTCCAATACCCTACTCAATAAATTGGATGCAGTCTATCACAGTGCCATCCGTTTTGTCACCAAAGCCCCATATACTACCCACCACTGCGACCTGTACACACTCGTTGGCTGGCCCTTGCTTCATACTCGTCGCCAAACCCACTGGCTCTAGGTCATCTACAAGACCCTGCTAGGTAAAGTCCCCCCTTATCTCAGCTCGCTGGTCACCCCCAAAACCAATTATTCCGTTGACCGCCTCTCCTTCCAGTTCTCTGCTGCCAATGACTGGAACGAACTATAAAAATCTCTGAAACACTTACCTCCCTCACTAGCTTTAAGCACCAGCGGTCAGAGCAGCTCACAGATTACTGCACCTGTACATAGCTCATCTATAATTTAGACCAAACAACTACCTCTCCCCCTACTGTATTTATTTTGCTCCTTTGCACCCCATTATTTCTATTTTGCACATTATTCCACTGCAAATCTACCTTTGCAGTGTTTTACTTGCTATATTGTATTTACTTTGCCACCATGGCCTTTTTTTTTGCCTTTACCTCCCGTATCTCACCTCATTTGCTCACATTGTATATAGACTTATTTTTCTACTGTATTATTTATTGACTGTATGTTTGTTTTACTTCATGTGTTACTCTGTTGTTGTATGTGTTGAACTGCTTTGCTTTATCTTGGCCAGGTCACAATTGTAAATGAGAACTTGTTCTCAACTTGCCTACCTGGTTAAATAAAGATTAAATAAAAATCCCAGTCAATAGATGGAGGATGATTGCAGAGCACCCTGCCTCAGACTGTCAGGATGTACATTTTCAAGCTCATGAACTACATTCCTTTGCTGTGGTGATTTATTTTAATTATTCTTATCTCACAACCAAGTGAGATCAAGTTCTATTCACCAAGCATGGGCTGATTCATTCCCCTGTGAGGAGAACCATCTTACTGCAGTTTGAACTAGCTCTGCCCTCCCTATTTAGCCATTGGGACCACATATGCATTTCCCCGTTGTCTTTCTTTATGGGTTTTCTCTTACACAGCATAGTGCACTTTAAAGCTGAAGAACACCAACTACAGATACACAAGCTTGTTTTTGAGCACCTTAAATTCAATATAGATTCAGTCTGACAAGTGACAAACATATTCTACTATTGTTACATGCAGTGGTGAGAATTCTAATGTCCCTCCAGGCTTTTGCCATAGATAGTAGACTTGTCGTCTTTGGACCATACAAGCTTTAGATTGCATTCTGCTAAGGCACTTGTCACTCTCTACATCGGTTACCAGGGTGGGATCATTTCGATATGCCTATGGGGCCTGGGTACACAAATTATCCTATTGAGAATTGGGAAATACTGAGGCACGAGTTGATGACAGTTCTACAGCCTCCAAAGACCCAGGCTTTTGACATAGATGGTAATGCTCTCATTTCTGGACTGCAACACTAAGATTGTGCCCTCCACCGCACTTGATATATATTGATTGGTATATTACACTATATTTAGATATTTCAAAATGCTGCCTGAGACACCTTTGATATTTGTATAAATATTAAATAAATGGTGAAACACTATTTGTGATTGTGTTCTTTGTTGGAATGTATATGCATAAAACGTACATTATGAAAAACAAGTATGTCAGGAGGAATGGGCCACAATTCACCCAACTTATTGTGGGAAGCTCGTGGAAGGCTACCTGAAACGCTTGACCCAAGTTAAGCAATGTAAAGGCAACGCTACCAAATACTAATTGAGTGTATGTAAACTTCTGATCCACTGGGAATGTGATGAAAGAAAACCTGAAATAAATCACTATTATTCTGACATTTCACATTCTTAAAATAAAGTGGTGATCCTAACTGACCTAAGACAGGGAATTTTTAGTAGGATTAAATGTCAGGAATTGTGAAAAACTGAGTAAATTAAATGTATTTGGCTAAGGTGTATGTAAACTTCCAACTTCAACTGTAAGTATCTTGATAACCTCAGGAAAAAAGAAAGACTATTTTCAGGACCCTGTCTTTCAAAGATATTTCGTAAAAATCCAAATAACTTCACAGATCTTTCTTGTAAAGGGTTTAAATACTTCTTCCCATGCTTGGTCAATGAACCATAAACAATTAATGAACATGCACCCTTGGAACGGTCGTTAAGACACTAACAGCCTTCAGACGGTAGGCAATTAAGGTTACAGTTATGAAAACTTAGGACACTAAAGAGGCCTTTCTACCGACTCTGAAAAACACCAAAAGAAAGATGCCCAGGGTCCCTGATTATCTGCGTGAATGTGCCTTAGGCATGCTGCTAGGAGGCATGAGGACTGCAGATGTGGCCAGGGCAATAAATTGCCATGTCCGTACTGTGAGACGCCTAAGACAGTGCTACAG
This sequence comes from Oncorhynchus mykiss, assembly GCF_013265735.2. Taxonomy (NCBI): domain Eukaryota; kingdom Metazoa; phylum Chordata; class Actinopteri; order Salmoniformes; family Salmonidae; genus Oncorhynchus; species Oncorhynchus mykiss. Next base: position 51,877,551 of record NC_048580.1, on the reverse strand, counting down.
GGAGACATGACGGACAGCTGATCGCAGTGGCAGACCACGTGTACCATCCCCTGCACAGGAACGGTACATCCAAATATCACACCAGCAGGACAGGTACAGGATGGCAACAACAACTGCCCGAGTTACACCAGGAAAGCACAATCCCTCCACCAGTGCTCAGACTGTCCGCAATAGGCTGAGAGAGGCTGGACTGAGGGCTTGTAGGCCTGTTGTAAGACAGGTCCTCATACATCACTGGCTACAACGTTGCCTATGGGCACAAACCCACCATCGCTGGACCAGACAGGACTGGCAAAAAGTGCTCTTCACTGACGAGTCACGGTTTTGTCTCACCAGGTGATGGTCGGATTTGCACTTATCGTTGAAGGAATGAGCATTACACAGAGGCCTGTACTCTAGAGCGGGATCAATTTGGAAGTGGAGGGTCCATCAAGGTTTGGAGCGGTGCGTCACAGCATAATCGGACTGAGCTTGTTGTTATTGCAGGCAATCTCAACGCTGTGTGTTACAGGGGAGACATCCTCCTCACTCACGTGCTACCTTTCCTGCAGGCTCATCCTGACATGACCCTCCAGCATGACAATGCCACCAGCCATACTGCTCGTTCTGTGCATGATTTCCTGCAAGACAGGAATGTCAGTGTTCTGCCATGGCCAACGACAAGCCCGGATCTCAATCCCATTGAGCATGTCTGGGACCTGTTTGATCGGAGGGTGAGGGCTAGGGCCATTCCCAACAGAAATGTCCAGGAACTTGCAGGTGCCTTGGTAGAAGATTGGGATAACATCTCACAGCAAGAACTGGCAAATCAGGTGCAGTCCGTCCACGAGGAGGAGATGCACTGCAGTACTTAATGCAGCTGGTGGCCACACCAGATTCTGACTTACTTTTGACCCCCGCTCCCCTTTGTTCAGGGACACATTATTCCATTTCTGTTAGTCACATGTCTGTGGAACTTGTTCAGTTTGTGTCTCAGTTGTTGAATCATGTTCATACAAATATTTACATGTTAAGCTTGCTGAAAATAAACACAGTTGACAGTGAGAGGACGTTTTTTTCTTTTTTTGCCGAGTTTATATCATGAGCTTCCTGGAAATTCCCAGCCCTAGTATTGGGCAGTTACTATGACAAATAATCTGGTTTAGAAATCAAACTCTGGTCATTTAATTGCAGAGCGCATTGTACAACTGTTTTTAGAGAAGTTCGCATTGCAAGGTACACTTATGTTATGCCATATGTATTGGCTAATATACATATGCAGCTGTCGTTTTTAAACCTCCATTCTAGCATACATGCCATCTTTCTATCTACATTATTTTGTTTGGACTAATTATATGATTGAATGTTTAAGCTTGCAACTAGTTAATTGAAATTAAACAATCATGCCAAAACATGATTCAAAATTGAATTCACTGAGAAATAGCTCATGAAACACTAGCTTCCTAAGCAGGCACATCAAGACCATTCGTATAGGATGCTGCATATTTCAAGTGCACTCAAAGTAATATTTATCTTACGTCATTCAGTCTTTGGGAGCTAAAGTTAGTTAGTCCCTCTGATTTAACACACAGACCGCAGACATTCGGATCACTATTTCATGTGAGGCTGTATTTACATTTTTGCTAGGTAGAAGCAGATCATTGGCTGCGTTCATCATGAGAGGTACGTACAGGAGTACTGATTGGTTCCAAGTTTAGACGTTTTTGCCTGAGCAGACAGTGTTGAAACAGTTACTTTTTCTGAGAAAATGTGCAAGAATTTAAGGTGCCAACAAATTCAACAGTAACCATAAGAATATTTCATTGTCGATGACAAAACAATACTCTCCTTCCTCGACGTAGGTCGAGCAACCAATGTTTTCGGCGTCGGCTTTCAACCTACTGTATTTACCTAAACGTTAGTTCAATTAACAGCAACACAACAGGTACCTAGCTAAGCATGCTACCTAACTAGTTATCAAGATAACTATCTAGTGAGCTATCTGATAGCAAATCTGTCAGGCTAAAAATGTAGCTAACTAACCAGCTTCAACAGAGAAACCCGGACTAGCTGTCCAAGCTAACTTTTAAGCGCTAGCTAGCGTGTCTGATGGCTAGCAAGCAAAATAGCCTAGCTAGCTACTTTACATCAACGCCTTCAAGGTAGCTCACCGTTTGAGGTAACACGTCGTTATGATTTGCCACGAAAATTGGGGCCGCACTACCGAAAAGGCTCTCTTAACCTGCTATGAAAATCACTTCGTATCGAAGTGGCGTGAAAAACGTTGGATCAAAGCTTCTCCATTACTGTTCCTCGAACATCTTCTTCACTTATACGGTCTATGACTTGCCTGGCAAAAATACGGTCTTCGGCGTTCAATAGTATCTAGCTGTATCCCCGCAGCAGCCTGTGACTTCTTCTTCGGGATAGTGTTGGCTGATCGCATCAAATTTAAGTTGCTTACACCGCCACCTACTGTACTGGAGTGTGAGGCCATTCACGGCCTACCTATATTTAACCTGGCAAGTCAGTTTAAGAACAAATTCTTATTTACAATGAAGGCCTAGGAACAGTGTTCAGGGGCAGAACGACATATTTTTACCTTGTCAGCTCGGGGATTCGATCTAGCAACCTTTCGGGTACTGGCCAAATGCTCGAACCATGAGGCTACCTGCTGTTAAGACCTTACATCAAACCTCAACACGACAGACAATGTCTTCTCCGTTTACCCACGCTCTTCACCGGATCAAACGGCGAGCGTCACAGACACCGGAAATCTTCACTTTCAGCTGATCTTCCTTAACATTTAATGCCACCCCAGTTATCACTCCTTTCAATGGTGCCCTGCTCTGGAGAGCAAAGCAAGTCACATTTATTGTCCCAAATCGTGTGATCCGGAGTGCCCACTCCCTCTGGACTGAAAAAACACAATAAATCGTCCCAATCCTCTTCTCCACTCAACCTACCACCACTTATGGATCAGCCAAAATGCAAGGGTCCATTCTCTCCACAAATCTTACTCCCACTGGGCCAGAATCATCCTTTACATCCTCGGACCGAGGCCCGAACTCAGCGGTCCTCACTGCAGGAACTTCATCCACACTCGTCAGGTTCCATAGCTGAGCTACTGGAACACGTATACCTCTTTTTGCACTAGACACCAACCTTCCTCACCATATTGCTTCCCTCTACACTTAACTTCTTCTCAACAGTCATCACTGCATCTGCCACCACATCTAATTCATCCTCACTCTCGTCACTCAATTTCCTCAAGTTCTTTCCAAGAGTTCTGTGAAATCCATCATTCCAAATTCCCTCATAACCATTTCCAATGTCCTCCTTTTTTCTTGTCCAGCATCTTCTCCTTCACCAGATCTTTCAGAAGGCCTGTGTAATCCGACACTCCATGATTACTCATAATATGCTCCACTTTCTTTCCTTATTTCCTTTTCCGCCACCTTCTCCAATCACTCATGTTCTCCAAACATTTCTCCCTATGCAACCTCTCCAACGCCATCTTTACAACAGCTGTCTGTTCTCCCAGCCTGTGACGAAAACTACCCTGTCATTAACAACAATCCTTTCGCCATCTACTGGCCGTAGTTCTTCTTCTTTGGGATTGGATTGGCAGATCGCATCCAACTTTTAAGGTGCATACACCGCCACCTACTGTACTGGAGTGTGAGGCCAGTCACGGCCAACCAACATGAAAATATTTTCATTAGTCCTGTTCCTCTAAGTGAGAGTCTAAGACACCACTTCCATTCCCCCACTACACCACCCAAACCAGCCTCTATAACCCTTTCTACATCATACAGTTCACAAAATATCAACACATACTCCACGGTTTCTTCCACCAACCACTCATCACACAGACATGTTTCATGTCTCATCATTCACAACGTGCCATTCAAACCTGTGTGCCCAACCCATAGTCTACTCCACACAACTTCCTCTCTCCTACATCCCAAACTCCTTATCTCTTCCTTTACTGACCTGTGCACCTGATAAAATTGCCTCCCCTCACAACTAACTTCCTAGTCTGTTTGTCAACGATCGAGCGCTTCTGCCTAGATCAAGGACTTGACTTCCATGCGGCCCAGCGGGACCTGAATATCTACCCTCTCTCTCCTCACAGCACTCTTATCCACCACATCAGCCTTCTCATTACCTCCACACCCACATGGGCGGGAACCCAACAAAAACTTCTCACCACTACCATCCTCTCCAGTCACATTAACAGCACCATCATCTCCACAAACAGTCTCCCCTATCGGACCTGCCCGTCTTCACACAACTCAACACTGCAGCCGAATCAGAGAACATCACCACTGAGTGGTTTCACCTCCTCCACCCAAGTCAGACCTATAATCACAACCAACAACTCAGCCGCATACACTGACATATAATCTAACATTGAAATCTGGGATATACACCCCTGCCTAATCAAAAGAGAACGATCGCGCTCTCCAAGAACCTTGGCTAGTACGTAAAACATGCAAATTCAGAGAAACAAAAAGGCGTACTGGGTTCGCACTCAAAAAGATGTCACAAAGCTTACTTCATTATTCAATGTTTGTAATTATTTTCACTGCATCGGGGATAGCATACACAGACGTTTCGGCTTTACAGCCTTCTTCAGTGTAGGTACAATTTTATTTGAATTCAAAACAGTATTTGTAGAGAACAGATGACCAGCAGGTGCTTTTAATCCATGTTGCCACTCATCTGCCAATCAGGGATGTGGCTTTTCTGGTCAACCTGTAGACAAATTAGTAACAACGAAATAAATAATTATAGGGTATGGGAGCGGGCACCAAGGGCAACTCACAAATCAACCGTCCCAGTTGTTCGCTCACCCAAATATATAATACCAATTGATGAGGTAGCCTACCACAAAGGACGTTAGGCACAACCGTTCATAGATATGTGGGGCCAACTCATAAACGATATGCAAAATCTGATATGGACAGTGTTCTTGTCTAACAGTCTAAATTTGGCTTATTGGAACGTGAAATATTCTCATTAATTTTAAACCATGTGGAGATACAGAATTACATTTGTATATCCACTTCTCTTTGGAGTAATCTTTTGTCATAGTCAACCCTACGTGGTGGATGAACTTTTTAAATTCTGATGCAACGCAATTCATTAATAGAAAGATTTTGTGTGTCTCGCAACTTGCGAGGTGGATTTATGTTCTCCAAGGTGTACTTTCAAGGCACGGGATGTTTTTCCAATATAAATATTATTACAAGAACACTAACATATAAATAACTCATTTCATAGTGAAATTTACACATTACTTTATCTCATAGGTCCTAGAAGTCTTGAGTGCATACCAAGTTAGAACATTTCCTTATGGTGCTACAAAAGGTACAAGATCTACAGGGGAAGCATCCTTTTCTGAATGCCTCTTTTCTCTCTCTGACCACATTGGATTTAACCAATATATTTGATAGATTTCTAGATACTTTATAAGTAAAGGTGGATTCTGGAAGGCAGAATTTAAAGAGGAGTCTGTTGATAATATGTGCCAATGTTTATTGATAATAGATAATGCCATGACGGCGATCATTGAAAGTAAGTATACAGTTTATAGAGAAAGGTGTATGTTTTTGTTGGGATTTATTAAGTAACTGGCTTCTGTTCACGCTTAAGTTGTTTTTGAGCTTTATCAAGCCAGGTATCAGGTATCCTCTCAAGCCAAAACGCTCAAGGAGAGAATTTGATTGTCTATCATATTCTTCCTCTGTGTCACAAATGCGACGCAGTCTATGAAATTGGTTTACTAGTAAACCTATTTTTAGGGGAGAGGGTGATAACTATCAGCTGTCAATATAGTATTTTTCATCTGTAGGTTTTCTGTAAACTCTAGTACTTAGATATTGTCCCTTTGTAACAAATCTAAGAAATGTATAGTTATTTTCCATAGTTAAGAAAATTGATTGTACTCTAGAGTTAATGTAATTAAGAAATTCATTTAATTTAGGAACCCGTCCAGATCATAAAGCAATCGTCTATATAGTGGGTCCAATATTCAACATGATCTTTAACATCGAATAATGAAGTAAGCTTTATGTGACATCTTTTTGAGTGTGAACCCATTACACCTTTTTGTTTGTGTATATACTTCCCTGCCCCCACCTTATCACCGCATGGATCCTTTGAACCATCTGTACATAAAAACAAATAAAACCGATTATCTATGCACAGTACCACTCGAAAGTTTGGACACACCTCATTCAAGGGTTTTCTTTATTTGATTATTTTCTACATTGTAGAATAATAGTGAAAACATCAAAACTATGAAATAACACATGGAATCATGTAGTAACCAAACAAGCATTAAACAAATCTAAATATATTTTAATGTTTCAAAGTAGCCACCCTTTGCCTTGATGACTGCTTTGCACACTCTTGCAATTCTCTCAACCAGCTTCATGAGCTAATCACCTGGAATGCATTTAAATTAACAGGTGCCTTGTTAAAAGTTCATTTGTGAAATCTCTATACTTCTTAATGCGTTTGAGCCAATCAGTTGTGTTGTGACAAGGTAGGGGTGGTATAGAGAAGATAGCCCTATTTGGCAAAAGACCAAGTCCATATTATGGCAAGAACAGCTCAAATAAGCAGAGAAACAACAGTCCATCATTACTTTAAGACATGAAGGTCAGTCATACGGAACATTTCAAGAACTTTGAAAGTTTCTTCAAGTGCAGTCGCAAAAACCATCAAGCACCAAAATTAAACTGGATCTCATGAGGACCACCACAGGAAAGGAAGACCCAGAGTTACCTCTGCTGCAGAGAATAAGTTCATTAGAGTTAAGAGCCTCAGAAATTGCAGTCCAAATAAATGCTTCACAGAGTTCAAGTAACAAACACATCTCAACATCAACTGTTTAGGGGAGACGTGAATAGCGTGAATCAGGACATCATGGTCGAATTGCTGCAAAGAAGCCACTACTAAAGGACACCAATAAGAAGAAACTTGCTTGGGCCAAGAAACATGAGCAGTGAACATTAGACCGGTGGAAATCTGTCCTTTGGTCTGATGTGTACAAATTTGAGATTTTTGGTTCCAACCGCCATGTCTTTGTGAGACGCAGAGTAAGTGAACGGATGATCTCCACATGTGTGGTTCCCACTGTGAAGCACGGAGGAGGTGGTGTGATGGTGCTTTGCTGGTGACATTGTCAGTGATTTATTTAGAATTCAAGAAACACTGAACAAGCATGGCTACCACAGCATTTTGCAGCGATACGCCATCCCATCTGTTTTGCGCTTAGTGAGACTAGAATTTGTTTTTCAATAGGACAATGACCCAACACACCTCTCGGCTGTGTAAGGGCTATTTGACCAAGAAGGAAAGTGATGGAGTGCTACATCAGATTACGTGGCCTCCACAATCACCCAATCTCAACCCAATTGAGATGGTTTGGGATGAGTTGGACCACAGAGTGAAGGAAAAGCAGCCAACAAGTGCTCAGCATATGTGGGAACTCCTTCAAGACTGTTGGAAAAGCATTCCAGGTGAAGCTGGTTGAGAGAATGCCAAGAGTGTGCAAAGGTTGACTACTTTGAAGAATCTAAAATATATTTAGATTTGTTTAACACTTGTTTGGTTACTAGATGATTCCATGTGTTATTTCATAGTTTTGATGTCTTAGTAATATTGTACATCATACCATACTGTGCTATGGTGTGGTGAAGAGTGCCGTCTATGGCTCACATAGCCTACCTCGTAATCTTGTAGCCTACATTTTCCACTCAGCTAAACATATCAGGAATTATCTTCATTGAACCGTTGCAATCGGTTTATCATAATACAATATAGCACAATAACACACTTACAGAATCCCATCACTACTGACATGGTGGCTTCCAATACGCCCATTCACATGAATGGCATTCGGGACAGGTACTACAAAGCCAGCCCGATTGCCGATAGTTCAAATCCTTATTTCAGCATACCCGGAATCTACAAAGACAGAGGAACAGATACAAACAAACAGCTCGCTCATCCATAACATTGATAAGTACAATAAACGGCACTTAAATTAAAAATTAAAGCTTGTCTGATTATTCCTTATACTATTCCAAAGTGTTACTGAAGGGAGGTAAGAATAATGTGTGTAATGTATGAACTAAGATCGCTAAGTTAACTTGTGTGTCGACCCACATTGCTAATGTAGCTGAAAACGGAGCAAGGACGGGGAGATGAGTGTGTGTGGCTGTGTTAGCTTACCAAATGCTGCTTTTCGTCACATTACCTTCCTCCACTCGCGAAGCGGCCAAGTTCGGGAGCCGGGATAGATAGTCCACCTTGACATTTTATTTTCCTCCCTTATGATGGACACAGCACTGGAAGGGACAGAGCTCCAGATACGACCTGGTCACGCGAGAATTCCGGTCCTTCATGGTCTGGATCCAGGTCAGAGCTCTGTGGTCCATGTGCAGGTAAACTGTTATCCCAAGAAGGTAGTACCGGAGGCTATCTGGTGCCCACTTTATAGCCAGGCACTCCTTCTTGATTTTCGAATACCTGGTTTGCCCACTGACACTTCAGGAGGTTAAGCTTGAGGCCCGCATCATGGATATTCTCCAGGAGTCTGCTAAGATGCTGTATGTGCCCCTCCCAGGAATGGCTGTAGATCACCACGTTGTCCAAGTGGCCAGCACAGCAATCGTCACAGTCCTGGAGGACCTTGTCCATCAGCCTCTGGAAAGTTGCAGGGGCCCCATGAAGGCCAAACGACATAACCTTAAACTGGAACAGGCCCATCGGCATCCGGAAGGCAGTGTTCGTCCAGGGGCACCTGCCAGTACCCTTTTCAGAGTTCCAAATGTGGTGATGTAATGAGCTCTACCTATTCTCTCCAGTAAGTTGTCAATGCGGGGCATGGGGTAGGCATCAAACTGGGAGATGGCATTCACCTTCCTGAAGTCCACGCAGAGCCATCCTTCTTTGAGACAATGACAATGGGGCTGCTCCATTCACTTGACGATGGCTCGACAACATCCATTTCTATCATGGTGTGGACCTATTCCTTGAGGGCTACCACCAGCCTCTCGGGCACAGGGTAAGGATGCTGGTGCACAGGGTTCTGGTCAGGCTTCAAACGGATGACGTGTTCCACGACCTTTGTTCTTCTTGGCCTCTAACTGAAGAGGGCCAGATACTTGCCAAACAGCTCCTTCAGCACATCTAGCTTTAAAGTGTATGATCTCTACTCGTCCCTTCCATGCCCCTGGGACCCCGTCCGACACGTCCTCTTCTTCTACTCTGTGGACCAGGAAGTACACCCCCTTGGACAGTTCCTCTCTCTCCTCCCAGGCCTTGAAGAGGTTCATATGGTAGGTTTGCTTCTCCTTACCCTTGTCCGGGTGCAGCACCTCGTCGGTCACCGGGCCCATCTTCCTCCCGATTAGGTTCGGCCCTTGCCACTGCGCGAGGAGCTTGCTGGTAGACGAGGGAATAAGATGATGAGTGAGCTCAAAGTCATGAGGGATCAGGCTACTTCCGCTGCTGCTAAGTAGAGCAGACCATCATCAGTAGTCAAGACTCCAGGCCACCCTCAAAGAGTGGCTACACCTTTGCCGTGTCCCAGAGAGTCAAGCTACCACCCAGATGTGGACTATAGCCAACCGCCTCATCAGGCCAGTACTGCACCCTCACAGCGTTACGTCGGTACAGTGACCCTTTTCCTCCAAGGGCTCACCCTCATGCAGCAGCCTATGAGCCATGAAGCGATGCCAGCCAAAGGCAACCAGAGCACCCACCAGGTCACTGAACAGGTCAAGTTCCATGGATACCTGGGCCATAACCTCAACTCCATCCGCAGCCCTCTAAAGGCTCCACTGCCGCAGCAGCAGTGCAGACCTACAGAGGGCCTAGGGCAACCAACTAACTTCAACAGCCGAGACCCAAGTCAGATCCTGCCAGCTGACGGGAACAAGCTCTTCACGTATCAGATCCTAGTGGATCACCTAAAGCTAGAAGAAGCCTGCCTAGTGGTAGATTCATATCTCAACTCCCCCATGCCTTACTCAAGACACCATGGCAGCCGTGAACGAGAAGTTTGGACAGCCACACCATGTCACTCTGAAGAAGATAGCCAGTGTCGTGGACTCTCCCGATGTATGCCTTGGAGATACAGCTGCCTTCAAGAAGTTTGAACTACAGGTCTAATCCTCAGTGGGCATGCTCCGGACACTGGGTCCAGATGGCGACATAGAGCTGATGTGTGAGTCTCATGTGGCATGCCTACTCAGCAAGCTACCATCCGAGATGAGGTCAGACTTCCACTGTCACATGTTTCATCAGCCAGGTACTACATACACCTTACTTGAGTTCTCAGAGTGGTTACAGTATGTCCTGGTGTCAAGAATATGATGGCCAGTCATCAAGAAAAGTGCATAAGGACAGACTTGGGCAGAAGTCAGAAGGGCGAAACGTGCAACATCCATCCTTCACGGAGCTAAAGACAACCCGGAGAATGGATCCGCTGCCTCAGCATTCAATAGTTTGGCTGCAATAAGAAATATACTGTCCTTATTGCAACAACCCTGAGCACTATCTCAACCAGTGCTCAGCCATCCAGACGCTCATCAAGTAGCAAGTAACAGAGTGGATGATCAAGACCAACAACAAGTGCTGGCATTGTGGAAGGGGCCATCAGGCGTCCTAGTGCACCCACAACAAGCCCTGTGGTCTCTGCAAGGAAACACATCTACAAGTCTTTCACAAGGTCACTGCCAGAACCCCCAAAGAGGCACCAAAAGAGGAGAGCTGCCTGGTAAGCACAGTCACAGAGGTGCTCTACTTGGACAGACCAGCTGATTGTAATCACGTCCTACTGAAGGTGATCGGGGTGCTCCACCATTCGCCTGGACATCCAAACCCTCTGTGGTGCATCAGTGACCCTTCGAAACTCTCCTGCCTCACAATCCAAGACCAGTTTCCAAATCAAAGGGCCTTCACTGCAACCCGCCTTGGACTAGCAGACCATTCCTATCCAGTGATCAAACTTCAGAAGAGGTACAAGCACTTGGTTGGTCTCCCCCTACAGTTGTTCATCAAAGCCAACCCTCTAGTCCTCATTGGTGCAGATCATCATCATTTGATCTTCCCATCAAACCAGTGAGGTTGGATCCTCCTGGTGTACACCACCTGAGCCAAAGTGTTGGTCCAGCACCTCTGGCATAAACATCGGGACTGGGATGACCCTCTTCTCATTCAAGATCTTCTCCAGGCTTGGAACAATTGGGAAGGAGAGCTACAGATCCTGCCACGCATCACTCTGCCTAGGTGCTAGATGTCTACCAGTCGAGTGTCACCAGAGAGGTCCATGTGTTCTGTGACGTTTCAGAGAAAGCCTACAGGTTTGTTGCGTAACTGAGGACAGATGAGAGTCACAACAAGACCTACCTGTCATTCCTAATGGCCAGGTCCAGAGTTTCTCCTTAGCGACTACATTCCATGCCAAGACTGGAGCTCTGTGCAGCCGTCACTGGAACCCAGCTTACCAAGCTGCTAGAGAAAGAGCTTACCTTGAAGATAGACCAGACCACGCTGTGGACATATTCCACAACATTGCTGATGTGGTTGCAGTGGAAACTATACTTCAGTATTCCATAGTAACAGCTGACAAAAATATTGAATGACAGTGAAGCAACAAACTTTGTGGAAATTAATATTTGTGTCATTCTCAAAACTTTCGCTTTAACCTCCCTGCAGTCCACATTTCGGAGTAGTTTTGGAGAGAGATTGGCTCCCTTACCACTGCCCTCATAACTACAGTGGGTGCCTAGTCAGTGACCGAAGAAGTGCTCAGAACTGTCCTCATTGAAGTGAAGTGTATCCTGAATTCGAAGCCCTTGGGCTACGTGTACTGCAGTATCGCAGACCTGGACCCGTGACTCTTAACCTCCTGTTGATGGGGCAGCCAGACGAATCCCTACCGTAAGTGGTGTACCCGGAGACTGAGCTCCTCAGCAGACGTCAATGGAGACACTGCCAGATCCTGATGGATAACTTCTGGGCCAGCTACATCAGGTACTACCTAACCAGCCTGCAAGCCCGCCAGAAGTGGCATGCCATACCTGCCGACCTCAAAAGGGATGTGGTGGTTATGTTGTTGGACCCCCCTGGCCTATCGGACGGATCATTAAAGTTCACCCAAGCGCAGATGGTCATGTGAGTACTGCCGAGGTCAAGATCAAGGACAGAACATACACCCGTCCTGTTGTCCGGTTGGTAGACCTCCCAGCTCTCCCGGACAGAAAGGACGATGACAGTACGCCTGTAGTCTCAAAAGCCATTAGCCTTTCTCAGGAGCAAATTGACGTCGCAATTTGGGGGCGGCTGTACGAAAGACTATTGAGAGTAAATATTAGTTAAATCATAGGAGAGCTGTAGCTCCGCCCACCGGTAATGTGGAGTAGAGCATGCTGGGCGATCTCTAACTGAGAAAAGGAAGTAACTTGAGAAAGTACACAAGCCATGATAAGATCTAGCCATCTCTCCTGTGATTACCTTTAGTTAGCATTCGTTGTTTCTGTCAACTCATTTCAGATGTTTAGCATTTCAGTGTCTATTCTTATATTCCCTATGGTTATATGGGTGTATACTGTATAGATTATGTGGGTATTTGTTTTTAGCAATGAGCCTTGTGAATGCCTTATACATTCAAGTTCATGCAGTTGTGTGAGGATGATGGTGCTGCTCAGTAGTGCTGTGTAGTTGCACTCCTCTGATCATTCGTGAAGTCAAAGCCATGTTGTTAGGTTGTGTTGCCCTGTGCAGCAGATAAGCTATAAATAATATGGCTACAATAGGTTATGTAATTTGAGTTTGTATTAAGCCTATACCTGCCATTTACTATTGTATTTAATTTCCCCCTTTTCAAAACCACACCCCATTGGTTAACAAAATTGTCAAGCCATACACTGTGCTGCTCTATGTGAATCAGCATCATTAAACCACCTCAACTGGAATCCTACCGGTCTGTCATCTGTGCTCTGACAAGCACCTGGGAGAGAACACATAGTGCCAAGTAAGACGTAACCCAAATGAATATACAGTCCACCAAGTCCTCAACTACTCTAGTGGTTAAACAGGAATATGGTTCAAATAGTTTTTCCCATATGGGATTTTAGAAAAACTTTAAATCAGGGCTGTTTCGTGTAGGCTTACCCTGGCGTGACGTTTTGATAGGCATGTAAATCTCTCTCGGACATGGTGATTTTTATCAATATATTCTGCGCTTTTTAGTTAATTTGCCTTGTTAAAGGTTAAATAAAAAGTATATATATATTTTTAAATGTACTCTGACTGGAAAATGCTTAGCATCAAAGTAGACATCATGCAAAACTACAAAATCCCTGCACGCCATCTCTAGCTGACGCCTTTGCTAACATGTATTGTGTCAATTTAAAACTTGCACAAGACAGTTCACAGAATTGTCTACTAAAGAAATGTTGCCAATTTATTCAATACTACATTTAGCTAACATTAGATAGTTCATCCAGAGATTCTTAACTTTGCCTTGATTTGGCACGCTCGTCCAGATCATCATGGCATTTGTAGTTCTTTATGATAGCCACATTAGCAGGAAATCAGCATTTCATTTTTGGGAGGTGAATATACTGATAAAACTCACCTTGTCCTAGAGAAATTTACATGGTTATCAAAATATCACACCAGGGTAAGTATACATGAAACACAGCCCTTATTTTAATAGTTTTCAAAATCCCCTATGGGGAATGGTGGAAAAACAATTGGAACATTTCCGTTTGACCGCTAGGTTTTTAGTTATTACGACTCATACTGCGGCGCTGTCATAATTTGTATATACACTGACTAGACTGACAGGGGGACTGCTTTTTGGGGGGAGTGCCAAAATGGCCGACTAGTGGCTTCAAAGCGTTTCATTGGCCAATACATAAAGTCAGCAATCCAGGGTTTATATTCTTTGGTTAATCCTTACCACATACATGAATAGAGGGGTTGGTTGTTTAGCAGCAAAACACAGGGTTGGCATAGAGCACTTTTCTCTCAAATACATTGATACAGTTGTTGGTTAGCTAGCTAGTGAATTTTAGCCATATTGACATGAAATCAGTAAAAACACCTCAAAACAAGGCATGGTATCATGAACAAGATGAAATGGGCCACTTATGATAGCAACAATGACAAGAAGCTGTCATGTGGGTTATCTGGCCATCCAGAATCACAATACATATAAACTTACTTTGTTTTCATGACATTGTCAGCTAACCCATCTGCACGAAGGACTGCTTCTTCAGGGGAGTGCCAATATGTCTGGCTGGTTGTCTCAAAGCATCTCAGTAGCCCATACATAGCATCATCAAGTCAGGGTTTATATACATACATAGTGACTTCAGACCCCTAGACTTTTTCTACGTTGTTTTGTTACAGCCGGAATTTAAAATTGATTCATTTGCAATTGTGTCACTGATCTACACACAATATTCGATAATGTCTAAGTGGAGTTAATTTATAGGCATTTCTAAAAACAGAATAAAAAATGAATATTAATATTCACCGCGTTTGTTATGGCAAGCCTAAGTTAGTTATGAATAAAAATGTGCTTAAAGTCACAAATTGCATGGACTCACTGTGTACAATAAGTGTTTAACAATTCTGAAATGGCTACCTCATCACTACACCCCACACGGTCGAGCAGTGAATTTCAAGCACAGATTTAACCACAAAGACTAGAGACGCTTTCCATGGTTCACAAAGGGCACCTGTATTGGTAGATGGGTAAACAAAAGTTGATATTGAATTTACCTTTGAGCATGGTGTAGTTATGAATTACACTTTGGATGGTGTATTAATGCAGCCAGCCACAACAAGGATAGAGGCACCCTTCTGAAATCAGTTGCCATGTTCTAATATGTGAAATGCGCATCTCCTGAGTTAGGATCGTAGGTGGTTCAACAAATGTGTCCTTAGTTTAATGCACTTACTATAAATTATTCTGCATGTGTTTGCTATAGTAAATACATATTTTTAAATATGTTTTATTGCCACATACACCGGATAGGGTGCAGTGAAATGTGTTGTTTTACTGGGTCAGCCATAGTTGGATGCCACCACTTCAGCAAATTAGGGTTAAGTGCCTTGCACAAGGGCACAGAGAACAGATTTTTCACCTTGTCTGCTCAGGTATTCGAATCAGCAACCTTTCGGTTACTGGCCCAATGCTCTAACTGCTATGCCTCAATAACTATAATGACAGTGTATTTTAAAAGTAGAAATTACAAGACTTCAATGTAATTACAATAACTAACATTTTTACTTGCATAATCACACATTTGCAGAATTAAACTCAGAACACAACAGATCATCTCAAACTGCTTTTTATTTCATCTTAAATAACAGTACATTTTAATATAGTTTCTATCTTGCAGCCAGCTTTCGGTTGTACACTGACTGACTTTAAATTTAAATACAAAAGGTGAGAAGGGAACAGCTGGGTGCAGAGATCTACAGTTATTTCATGGCAAGAAAAGGAAAAGGAATTTTATTTAATATTTCTGTATTGATTTTCTTTGTTGCCAACTCCAGGCCTAACGCACAAATACAGCACATTTTTGTACAGAATTTTGCAAAGAAAAAACAGAATGGGGGGAAAAAAATGCCACTACTGCTAAAGAAAGTGTTTACACAAGGAGGGGAACAGAAAATTCTGTCATTCAAATGCTGCAAGTTTTTTATTTTTTATTATTAAAGGACAGAAAAAAACCTGTTACAAAATGTTTATTTTCTTTGTCACTGGAATTTGTTTGCTACAGAAGGAATGAAAATGTATTTGTTCCATTTGTGTGTGCATATGTTTTAAATGTTTACATTACTTTTATCAAGGAATCCATCCCAAGAATGAATATTGTAAGACCAGGTAACCATTTGTTATGCTGTGGTGTTTGCTTCTCTCAAGTGCATAGGATTGACATTTTAATTGAATTATGTATGCACAGTAGCCAAAAACAAGATAAATACCATTGTAATGATATATTTAACAGGTTATTTTCTTAAAGAAAAACATCAAAAGGACTTAGTTCTATATGCACCTCTTTTTAAGCAATTCTACAGCATGCGATTCTAAGAGTTAACCCACCCATGGCAGAAAGCCAAAATATTTTTTATTTTATTTTTTAACTTAAAAAGCTTCATTATCATTATTTTCAAACATTGATTTATACAACATGTCATTCACAGAGTAGTTACTGCATTTCCAAGCACGGAATGGGCACCTCTGTTGAATGAAACCGGGGTAATAAGTAGAGGCCTCCCTACCCAACGAAATCACTTCTCCGGTCGCAACCACGGTCATCAAAAGGGTAACAAAACAGAAATAAAACGAAGAAAGTGAACCAATGGGTTAATCTTCATTTAATTATTCTACATTGTCGCCCAACAAAAGGTGAAGAGAATGGTTAAAATGTTGTTTGTTTTCATTTTGAAAATGAGCATTCATTATCATAAACAGAATATGCTTGGTTAGTTAACTTTTCTTGAAACATTATTCTATACATGCAAAGTTTAAATTTGTGCAAACAAACATGTGACTAAACAGAAAAAAATAAACAAATAGTGAAGTATCTTGGGACTAAATATACAGAATGGCCAGATCCTCCTGTTGGTGGCTCATGGACTCGACTCCCTGCTGAAGCTCAATTCTCTTGCCTTTTTTTCTGATGTGATTAAGATGACGATAATTTGTCATTTTTATTTCCAACCTACAAAACTTGACTCTAAACTATATCAAGACTGATAAAACAAAGCTCTCAATCCTCATTTTACCAACAGGTCACTGATCTAGTTCCCTGAACCAAAAATAAAGGTGGGGGAAAAAATAAACATGACCAAAAAGCTATCAAGAGTTAAATCACCGTTGTGTAGATTACCTTCACTCAAACCTGTGTATTGAAGATGGATTACACATTTGCATGGGGGTGAATGTATTTTCTTATGACACAATATCAGAAAATGGTCCCAGGAGGAATGCACAATTCTCTCCCCCATTCTATTCCACTGAAATTCCTCATCTTTTTAGCTGAGTGAAACAATTGTGCTCTTCTTTTAAATAAGGAGAGAATTTTTCCCTTGGTAGTTTTTGGGGGTTGGAGTCAGTTTCATGGTTTTGAGAAGATTGGATATGCAATAAAATTGAACATTTTGGAATAGTCTTCCACTGAACTTCGGAGTCCAGATGCCATCTGAAAAAAGGCGGGACACAAAGAAGAAAATGTGCATTATTGTTATTTGCAACAAAAGTACCTCCTAAAAGTGCATAGTAATTGTAGACAATTAACCTCTTAAATTTCCAAACTTAGTCATCAATGGTGAGCTACAATTCATTGTTGGCCAACTCCCATGTTCACCTCCAGGATGCAGCAGACACATTCAGACTACAGTCATGGACAAAAGTTTTGGGAATTACACAAATATTAATTTTCACAAAGTCTGTAGCCTCAGGTTGTATGATGGCAATTTACATACTCCAGAATGTTATGAAGAGTGATCAGATGAATTGCAATTAATTGCAAAGTCCCGCTTTGCCATGCAAATTAACTGAATTCCCCCCCCCCCCCCCCCAAAAAAAAAATCCACCGCATTTCAGCCCTGCCACAAAAAGACCAGCTGACATGTCAGTGATTCTCTCGTTAACACAGGGGTGAGTGTTGATGAGGACAAGGCTGGAGATCACTCTGTCATGCTGATTGAGTTTGAATATCAGACTGGAAGCTTCAAAAGGAGGATGGTGCTTGGAATCATTGTTCTTCCTCTGCCAACCATGGTTACCTGCAAAGAAACATGTGCCGTCATCATTGCTTTGCACAAAAAGGGCTTCACAGGCAAGGATATTGCTGCCAGTAAGATTGAACCTAAATCAACCATTTATTGGATCATTAAGAATTTCAAGGAGAGCGGTTCAATTGTTGTGAAGGCGGCTTCAGGGCGACCAAGAAAGTCCAGCAAGCGCCAGGACACTCTCCTAAAGTTGATTCAGCTGCTGGATCGGGGCACTACCAGTATAGAGCTTGCTCAGGAATGGCAGCAGGCAGATGTGAGTGCATCTGCACACACAGTGAGGAAAATACTTTTGGAGGATGGCCTGGTGTCAAGAAGGGCAGCAAAGAAGCCACTTCTCTCCAGGAAAAACATCAGGGACACTGATATTCTGCAAAGGTACAGGGATTGGACTGCTGAGGACTGGGGTAAAGTCATTTTCTCTGATGAATCCCTTTTCCGATTGTTTGGGGCATCCGGAAAAAAGCTTGTCCGGAGAAGACAAGGTGAACGCTACCATCAGTCCTGTGTCATGCCAACAGTAAAGCATCCTGAGACCATTCATGTGTGGGGTTGCTTCTCAGCCAAGGGAGTGGGCTCACTCACAATTTTGCCTAAGAACAGCCATGAATAAAGAATGGTATCAACACATCTTCTGAGAGCAACTTCCCCCAACCATCTAGGAACAGTTTGGTGGAGCCCCTTGCCATAAGGCAATAGTGATAACTAAGTGGCTCAGGGAACAAAACATTGATATTTTGGGTCCAGGGCCAGGAAACTCCCCAGACCTTAATCCCATTGAAAACTTGTGGTCAATCCACAAAAGGCAGGTGGACAAACAAAACCCCACAAATTCGGACAAACTCCAAGCATTGATTATGCAAGAATGGGCTGCCATCAGTCAGGATGTGGCCCAGAAGTTAATTGACAGAATGCCAGGGCGGATTGCAGAGGTCTTGAAAAAGAAGGGTCAACACTGCAAATATCGACTCTTTGCATCAACTTCATGTAATTGTCAATAAAAGCCTTTGACACTTATGAAATGCTTGTAATTATACTTCAGTATTCCATAGTAACATCTGACAAAAATATCTAAAGACACTGAAGCAGCCAACTTTGTGGAAATTAATATTTGTGTCATTCTCAAAACCTTTGGCCACGACTGTAGAGAACATAATATCCAGTACTACTAAATATATACACTCCACTCGGAAATACATTTGATCAATCTATATCCTAGCTGAGAAACGATCAACTCCGCTTCTTGTATCGAGGCGGAGTTGAGTTTTGATAACTGGTCGAGGGATTTGCTAGCAATAACATTGAGTCACCATCAGTCGATTCCTGTAAAAAAATGTCAATTCTGGAAACAGTGCCTTCAGAAAGTATACAACCTAAATTCAAAATGGATATCGATTTTTTTCCCTCTCACCCATCTACACACAATACCTTGACAGTGAAAATGTGTTTAGATATTTTAGCAAATGTACTAAAAATGTAATAAAGAAATCTCATTTATATAAGTATTCACACCCCTTTGCTATGACAGTCCAAATTGAGCACAGGTGCATCCAATTTCCTTTGATCATCCTTGAGATATTGCTACAACTTGGGAGTCCACCTGGGGCTAGGGCTGTTGCGGTGACCGTATTACTGCCACAACGGTGGTCACGAGTCATGAAGGCAGTCACGGTAATTAAGCTTCTCCAAGCTCTGGTGTTGCTCATGGTCATTAGTAATCTATTAATATATTATCACTGACATGAATGCAAAAGTATTTGGAAATCTAACATTTCAATAGGCTTTGCAATTGCATGAGAAAACAGAATGATGGCCTCTACTAAAAATAGGATCAGCTTTCTATAGGCTAGGCCTACCATATCTCATATTTTTTAAATTTAAATTAAGCACATTGCTTATTGCTCATTGCTGTCATGAAAATAAACTACGCGAAAAGCGTCCATTTGCTATTTAAGTGCACAGATGACATGTATTTTGTCCCTCTGTCCCTGTTTTGATACAGGTGCATGATAATGGTCAATTCTAAATTAAAACAAATTTCACACATTATTTAGTATATGTAAAGACAATACATTTAAAAAAATTGTCTGATGGGTGACAATATAAGCTTATCACTTGTGAATGATGACCAGCATAAGAAACAATGCCTTTTTTTGCAACTTTGGGTCCTAGTCGAAAAAATATGGAACTACCAAGACTCTGGCCATCTGACCAAACTGAGCAACCGGGCAAGAAGGACTTTGGTTAGGGATGTAGCCAAGAACCCAAGATGGGAGAGCGGCCAGACAGAAGCCACCCAGGAGAAAAAGGCAAATGACAGCACACCTGGAGTTTACAAAAAGGCCTGTGAAAGACTCATAAGCACAACGCAAAATATTATGTGGGTTGATAACAAAAAATAAAACTGTCCTTTTTGCAAAGCACTATGTCTAGAAAAAGAAATGGCACAGCGCATCACCCGTCTAACACCATCCCTACCGCATGGTGGCAGCATCATGCTATGGGGAAGCTTTTCAGCAGCAGGGACTGGGAGACTGGTAAGAACTGAGAGAACAATGAATGGAGACAAATATAGGCAAATCCTTGATGAGAACCTGCCTCAGAGTGCAACGGACCTTAGACTGAGGCAAAGATTTACATTCCAACAGGACATGCATACAGCCAAAGCAACGCGGAATGGCTTCAGAACAAAAATGTTGAAGTCCTTGACTTGAATCCCATTGAAGACTGCTTTTCACCGCCGCTCCCCATCTAACTTAAGAGTTTGATCAAATCAGCAAGGAAGAATGGGAGAAAATCCCCACATCCAGATGTGCAAAGCTGATACACTCAAAAAAAAAAAACTGTAATCACCAAAGGTGCTCTTACAAAGTCTTGAACACTTATGTAAATGAGATGTTTGTGTTTAATTTTCAAAATATTAGCAAACATTTATAAAAACATGTTTTCACTTTGTTATTATGGGGTATTATGTGTGTATGATCTTTTAATGGCGTCAGACCGAGGCTCTGCATCTGTCCTCGTGCTCCTGGACCTTAGTGCTGCTTTTGATACCATCGACCACCACATTCTTTTGGAGAGATTGGAAACCCAAATTGGTCTACACGGACAAGTTCTGGCCTGGTTTAGATCTTATCTGTCGGAAAGATATAAATTTGTCTCTGTGGATGGTTTGTCCTCTGACAAATCAACTGTACATTTCGGTGTTCCTCACGGTTCCGTTTTAGGACCACTACTGTTTTCACTATATATTGTACCTCTTGGTGATGTCAGTCGGAAACATAATGTTATCTTTCACTGCTAATGTTATCTGACACAGCTGTACATTGATGAAACACGGTGAAGGCCCAGAATTGCCCTCCCTGGAAGCCTGTGTTTCAGACATAAGGAAGTGGGTGGTGACAAATATTATACTTTTAAAGTCAGACAAAACAGAGATGCTTGTTCTAGGTGCCAAGAAACAAAGAGATATTCTGTTGAATCTGACAATTAATCTTGATTGGTGTGCAGTCTCAAATAAAACTATGAAGGACCTCGGCGTTACTCTGGACCCTGATCTCTCTTTTCAAACATATCAAGACTGTTTGAAGGACAGCTTTTTTCCAACTATGTAAAATTGCAAAAATCAGAAACTTTGTCCAAAAATGATGCAGAAAAATTAAGCCATGCTTTTGTCACTTCTAGGTTAGACTACTGCAATGCTCTACTTTCCGGCTAGCCGGATAAAGCACTAAATACACTTCAGTTAGTGCTAAACATGGCTGCTAGAATCTTGACTAGAACCAAAAAATGTATTATGTATGTATAAATGTATAGAACCAAAAAAATATTACTCCAGTGCTAGCCTCTCTACACTGGCTTTCTGTTTAGGCAAGGGCTGGTAAGGTTTTACTGCTAACCTACAAAGAATTACACGGGCTTGCTCCTACCCATCTTTACGATTTGGTCCTGCCGTACATTTGTACGCTACGGTCACAAGACGCAGGCCTCCTTACTGTCCCTAGAATTTCTAAGCAAACAGCTGGAGGCAGGGCTTTCTCCTATAGAGCTCCATTTTTATGGAATGGTCTGCCTACCCATGTGAGAGACGCAGACTCGGTCGCAACCTTTAAGTCTTTATTTACGACTCATCTCTTCAGTAGGTCATATGATTGAGTGTAGTCTGACCCAGGAGTGTGAAGGTGAACGGAAAGGCACTGGAGCAACGAACCGCCCTTGCTGTCTCTGCCTGGCCTGTTTCCCTCTCCACTGGGATTCTCTGCCTCTAACCCTATTACAGAGGCTAAGTCACTGGCTTACTGGTGCTCTTCCATGCTGTCCCTAGGAGGGGTGCGTCACTTGAGTGGGTTGAGTCACGTGATCTTCCTGTCCGGTTTGGCGCTGTGCCGTGGCAGAGATCTTTGTGGGCAATACTCTGCCTTGTCTCAGGATGGTAAGTTGGTGGTTGAAGATATCCCTCTAGCGGTGTGGGGGCTGTGCTTTGGCAAAGTAGGTGGGGTTATATCCTGCCTGTTTGGCCCTGTCCGGGGGTATTGTCGGGCTTGGCCACAGTGTCTCCCGACCCCTCCTTTCTCAGCCTCCAGTATATATGCTGCAGTAGTTTATGTGTCATGGGGCTAGGGTCAGTCTTATATCTGGAGTATTTATCCTGTCTTATCCGGTGTCCTGTGTGAATTTAAGTATGCTCTCTCTCTCTCTGAGGACCTGAACCCTAGGACCATGCCTCAGGACTACCTGGCATGATGACTCCTTGCTGTCCCCAGTCCACCTGGCCATGTTGCTGCTCCAGTTTCAACTGTTCTTCCTGCGGCTATGGAACCCTGACCTGTTCACCGGACGTGCTACCTGTCCCAGACCTGCTGTTTTCAATTATCTAGAGACAGCAGGAGCGGTAGAGATACTCTGAATGATAGGTGATGAAAAGCCAACTGACATTTACTTCTGGCCTTTCTAGGAAGTTTTTCCTAGCCATTGTGCTTCTACACCTGCACTGCTTGCTGTTTTAGGCTGGGTTTCTGTACAGCACGTTGTGACATCAGCTGATGTAAGAAGGGCTTTATAAATAAATTTGATTTGTATATGTGTAAAATACAAATCTATCCCATTTGAATTCAGATTGTAACAAAATTTGGAATAAGTCAATGGGTATGAATACTTTCTGAAAGCACTGTACCTATGTTTGTCCGGTACAACTGCTGCTCCTGTGTGGGTGCTGAAATCTATACTTATATATATTTTTTTATTGAATACAACCACCAACTCATCTCAGGGCAAATGTGCAGACTTAAATCGGTCCGTTCTATCTGGGGTCCTTGGGATGTCCCTACTAGAAGAGGTCGACCGATTAAATTAGCACGGCCAATTAATTAGGGCCAATTTCAAGTTCATATAACAAATCGGTAATCAGCCTTTTTGGACGCTGATTATGGACTATTTCGTTGCAATCCACGGGGAGACTGCGTGGCAGGCTGACCACCCATTAAGCGAGTGCAGCATCAAAAGGACCTTGTGTATGCAAGGAGCCATGGTAAGTTGCTAGCTAACAAACTTCTTATAAAAAAAAACGATCAATCTTCACATAATCACTAGTTAACTACACATGGTTGATGATATTACTAGGTTAACTAGCTTGTTTTGCGTTGTATATAATCAATCAATTATTTAAACCAAATTGAACATGTTTCATTAATTATTTGAGACTAAATTGATATGTTAAAATAAGTGTTCATTGTTCATTCAGTATTGCTGTAATTGTTGTTACAAAAATATATATAAAAAATTATTCAATCTTCCGATTAATCGGTATTGGCTTTTTTTGGTCCTCCAATAATCGGTATAGGCGTTGAAAAATCATAATTTGTCGGCCTCTAGTCCCTACCCTAAACCTTAACCCTTACCTTGACAACTTTAAATTTAAATTGAGTTGGGACGTCCCAAGGATCCGGGATGGCACGGACCCAATTGAATCTCAGCATACGTAGTACAAGCAACCCAAATGAGGAAGACGTTGGTGGATGTATTGGGCTCCCGAGTGGCTCAGCAGTCTAAGGCACTGCATCTCAGTGCTAGAGGCGTCACTACAGACCATGGTTCGATTCCAGGCTGTATCACAACCGGAGAATATCTTAACAGACTTGCCTGGTTAAATATATATCACACACACATACATACATTCACTAAAAGCTTTTATTAAAAGTATGAAGGACCACAGTTGTACAGGACAAACATAGGTACAGTAAGCGGTTATAGAATTGACATTTTTACAAGAGTCAACTGATTGTGACTCAATGTTGTTGCTAGCAAATCCCATGACCAGTTATCAAAACTCAACTTCGCCTCGATATAACAGAGCTGACATTTCCTCAGCTATCTTCATCCAAGTTAAACTGGTACATGGTTCCCTATAGAGAAACCCATTTTATCCATCAACTGACAGACTGCATTCTCAGACTGCATTCCCACTTTATGAAGTGCAACTACATGGCATCTTTACTTGTTGGTGTTACATGTGAATACACAGTAACTCATTTGAAACCACAGGCTACTTGTCCAGTTTACATTCAGTATAATTATAGTTTCATATAGCGTATCTGCATAGTGTTCAGCGAGTAATTATCTCATTCTGGTTACTGACATAGCTGTACAGGAACTAGATGGCATTTATAGAGGAACTATAGGACATAATGAAACAAATCAGGAGAAACAGAGCAAGTACAAATACATTAGTATTCAACTCAACCATGCATTCATGCCTTACTTTACGGTGTCTATGTTACTGTAAATCATATTGAGATGTTTATATGCACTGAAGTTAAAGTCCCCCTCCAGATATTTTGCAACCTTTCCAGTTGAAAAATTATATCCAGAGTAGAACCACAGCAATATACACATATTACATTTAAAGGGATACTTGGCAATGAAGCCCTTTATTTACTTCACCTGAGTCAGATTAACTTGTGGATACAGTTATGTCTTTGCATGCAGTTTGAAGGAAGTTCCTAACTAGCACCAGCTCAATTGTTAACGTTAGCGCAGACTGGAAGTCTATGGATATCTGCTAGCATGCTAGCATATACCCATTAACTTCCAGTCATTGAGCTAATGCTAGGTAGCATTGGCTAGCGAAACTACCTCTAACTTCCTTCATACTGGACACCGAGACATACACTACATTACCAAATGTATGTGGACACCTTCGAGGAGTTGATCCCCCCTTTGCTGCTATAACAGCCTCCACTCTTCTGGGAAGGGTTTCCACTAGATGTTGGAACATTGCTGCGGGGACTTGTATCTATTCAGCCACTAGAGCATTAGTGAGGCCGGGCACTGATTTTGGGCGATTAGGCCTGGCTCGCAGTCAGTGTTCCAATTCATCCCAAAGGTGTTCGATGGGGTTAAAGTCAGGGCTCTGTGCAGGCCAGTCAAGTTCTTCCACACCAAACTTGACAAATAATTTCTGTATGGACCTCACTTTGTGCACAGGGGGCATTGTCATGCTGAAACAAGAAAGGGTCTTCCCACAAAGTTGGAAGCACAGAAATTTCATAGAATGTCATTGTATGCTGTAGTGTTGATTTCTAGTCACTGGAACATAAGGGCCTAGCCCGAACCATAAAAAACAGCCCGAGAACATTATTCCTCCTCCACCACACTTTACAGTTGGCACTAGGCAGATGGTGACACGTGATTAATCACTCCAGAGAACGTGATGTCACTTCTCCAGAGTCCAATGGCGGTGAGCTTTACACCACTCCAGCCGACGCTTGGCATTGCGCATGGTGATCTTAGGCTTGTGGTGCGGCTGCTTGGCCATGGAAACCCATTTCATGAAGCTCCCGACAAACAGTTACAGTGCTGACGTTGCTTCCAGAGGCAGTTTGGAACTCGGTGGTGTGTTGCAACGGAGGACAGACGTTCTGTTAGCTTGTGTGGCCTACCACTTCGCGGCTGAGCCCTTGTTACTCCTAGTCATTTCCACTTCACAATAACAGCACCTACAGTTGACCAGGGAAGCTCTAGCAGGGCAGAAATTTGACATGCTGACTTGATGGAAAGGTGGCATCCTACAAAGATGCCACATTGAAAGTCACTGAGCTCTTCAGTATGGGCCATTCTGCCAATGTTTGTCTATGGAGATTGCATGGCTGTGTGCTTGATTTTATATACCTGTCAGCAATGGGTGTGGCTGAAAGAGCAAATTCCACTAATTTGAAGGGGTGTCCACATACTTTCGTATATAGAGTGTACATAAAAAAATACCGAAGTATCCCTTTAAGCATCAATAAATAAATGTGGAGCAAATCAGCAATATATCTTAGAGTGCCATGGCATGTCGGGCACACTTGTGGTGGAAGGGCGGCTACGCTGTGCAGTTACCTTCAGACTCTAGTTCCAGATCTTGAGGAAGCTGTCCCAGGACCCTGTTGACACGGCCATGCCGTCATCAGTTACACCCAAGCAGCTGACACGGTTGTCATGTCCAGCCAGCACACCTAGGGACAGAGCAGGGTCAGCGGTTAGAAGTCAGGCCATGATATATCACAACACACTTAGCCAACGCCACTCTATAAAAGATTCCATTAAAGACGTGGCTGTGTACCAGTTCTATTCTGTTGTATATCGGTAAACTCAGTTACTAGAAAATGTTGCTAGTACAAGTGTGTGTGTGTGTGTGTGTGTGTGTGTGTGTGTGTGTGTGTGTGTGTGTGTGGCAGACCCATCCCATCTCTTATCCAGACCACATATGTAATCAATAGAACTGAGCAATTCATGCCTCTGTGGGACCAGATCAACTGCTGGAGCAAGCAAAACAGCAGGGGCTTCATCCACAAACCCTGCTGCTGTACAAACTAGCCTTCACTTGTACAATGGCTGTCATGGATTTAACAATGAAAACTCCCTCTAGCCAATGCTTACATCAGTCCTATGCTTTTGAATCGATGACAGGAAGTCTAAGTGCTCAATTCTGGAAAAGGGTGGATAATTGGGAATTCTCCTGTTCAATCTGCTTTATATATTGTCTAGTAATGCTGCATGTATGAAGTATCCCTGCTGTGCTTGAGGAACTAGCCTGGCTACAAAACTGATCAATTGCGTGGCTGCAGACAGTACCACCGATGTGCTCAACTAAAGTAACCCTGCTGTCATCTGATACCTATTGAACCCCAGTAATTTCTGTACCACAGAGACCACTAGGTGCTCTAAATCAATGTCCCTCAGGGACTCCCCACATCTAGTCCATTTCAACCCACCCCCCCTCCACCAGCCCTGGCTCCACTAGCTACATTCCACCCTGTTCCACTACAGGGAGCTGTACGGGCCTACAGCATTTTGGCTGATGACGTCAAATATATGTGTACAGCCTTCGCAATAACATCAGGAACCTAGCTTGACCACTGTACTGTACTCCACTGTACTGTCGTCATCATGGTGGCCTCAAAGTATGATTTAACATTTTTTTAATAAAATGTATTTTACCTTTATTTAACTTGGCAAGTCAGTTAAGAACAAATTCTTATTTTCAATGACGGCCTAGGAACTGCCTTGTTCAGGGGCAGAACGACAGATTTGTACCTTGTCAGCTCGGGGATTTGAACTTGCAACCTTTCGGTTACTAGTCCAACGCTCTGTCCAACGCTCTAACCACTAGGCTTACGCTGCCGCCCCAATGATGAGGTGGCCCATAGATTTAGGGTCGGTTATTAAACATCCCCCCCCCCCCCCCCCCATTAAGGTTTGGGAGTACTGTGCACTGATCCAAGATCTGTGATTTGGGTGTTTTTTAAAAACCCCTCACACCCGCCCGCTGGTCACCTGCACGGTCAGCCTTGAGGCTATCCCACACGTTGCAGTTGAAGTCGTCGTAGCCGGCAAGCAGCAGGCGGCCGCTCTTGGAGAACGCCACTGAGGTGATGCCACAGATGATGTTGTCATGGGAGTAGACCATCAGCTCCTGGTCGGCGCGCAGATCAAAGAGCCTGCAGGTTGCGTCGTCTGAGCCCGTGGCAAAGGCGTTACCATTGGGGAAGAACTGGAAGGGACGGGAAAGAGAGGGGGAGATGGTATGAGGTTAGGTCTGATATCTTCCTCATCGCTCTACGTACGGTGTATGTGTCTGTGTAATGAGCTAGTGCATAATGGTTGCCATGGCATTATCAAGGTGGGTGCTACACATTGGTATTGACTTCACCCTTTCATAATGTAAAGTGCTTGGTATTGACCAAGTGACCATCCATACAAAATACACAAGGGACAATAGATACAGATGCAGCATGTCCACATTCACGCTTCTACACGTATCAGAATCCACCCTTAAGCATGCTAGTGTATATACAATGTCCGTATTGAAGTCTATGTCTGAATGCAAAAGAAAACCCCTGACGTGGTAGGCCTTCTGACGGAAAGCTAGTGACAAAAGATACTGACGCCGTAGGTTAGAGTGTGCGGCTCCATTTTGAATGGAAGTGTAGCTACACAGGTTGACCGGTGGTCGGATCGTGTGATTGGCTTACGCAGATGGCATTAATGTCCGACTCGTGCCCGGTGAAGGTTTGTCGGCACATTCCTTCTCTGATGTCCCAGAGCTTGGCGGAAGCGTCACACGCCCCGGACACAAACAGCCGCGTGTCGGGCGCAAGCGACAGGCTCATGACATCGCCAGTGTGGCCGGCGAACGTGGTCGTCTGCATG
The DNA here is from genome assembly GCF_013265735.2 of Oncorhynchus mykiss. Classification (NCBI taxonomy): domain Eukaryota; kingdom Metazoa; phylum Chordata; class Actinopteri; order Salmoniformes; family Salmonidae; genus Oncorhynchus; species Oncorhynchus mykiss. The sequence continues at coordinate 51,849,036 of NC_048580.1, read as the reverse complement.
CCCGTCTCAATGTCCCAGAGAGCACTGAGGGAAGGAGAGGCAGGGAGAAAAATAAAAAGTTTGAGGCGTTTGGAGTGACTGTTTTTCCACCATACTCTTGGGATGCATTCAGATATTCGCCGTTGCGTTTAACCTCAATTTTAACAAACAGTGTAGAGCTGGCATATCCACTCAATGAACATGGGAAGGGGGAGGCAGGCAGGCACAGTTCCCACACTCACCATGAGGTATCTCCAGAGCTGGTGACGATCTTGGTGTCATCCACGAAGCGACAGCAGGACAAGTAACCTGGAGGCCACAGCAGAATTAAGTCAGTCATCAGACATGATTTGATTTGAGACAGTCAGCACTGAGAAGCAGTCACAAAACAGGGGAAATGGTTTAAAGATACAAGGAGGAACTACATTACAGGCCTTGACCCAGTATGTACGTTATATAGGCCTTACCACCAAAAGGGTACAATATAAATGAAGACTATAGGAAATGAACGTGCGCAAGTACAACAGAACCCACTCAATAACACAAACATAACTTTTCACAGTGAGCTGACAGACATGGGTCCTGTCATGTGAGACTAAAATCACAGTGGTATTGAAAGCATTCAAGACTTCCAAGGCACTGGTTAATAAATAAAACATATTGTGCATAAACAATACCAGTCTTGTAAAGTGGTGGTTAACCATGGTCTATCATGTGTCACAGGTGAGCTAGCTGTGTGTGTTTGCATGTACAGCGCCTTTAGAAAATACTCGCACCCCTCGACTTTTACCACATTGTGTTGTTACAGCCCGAATTTAAAATGGATTATATTTAGATATGGGGTAGGCCAGGGACAACAAATAATGTCAAAGTGGAAAAGTGGAAGTTTGTCAACATTTTTACAAATCAATTAAAAATGAAAACACTGAAATGTTTTGAGTCAATAAGTATTCAACCCCGTTATCATGGCAAGTCTAAATACAGTGTATTCGGAAAGCATTCAGACCCCTTCACCTTTTCCACATTTTGTTACTTTACAGCCTTATTCTAAAATGGATTACATAAATGTTTTATGATAAACACACAACACCCGATAATGACAAAGCGAAAACAGGTTAAGAAAAAACCCTGAAATACCTTATTTACATAAGTATTCAGACCCTTTGCTATGAGACTCGAAATTGAGCTCCGGTGCAACCTGTTTCCATTGATCAACCTTGAGACGTTTAAACAACTTGGAGTCCACCTGTGGTAAATTCAATTGATTGGACATAATCTAGAAAGGCACACGTGTCTATTTAAGGCCCCACAGTTGACAGTGCACGTCAGAGGAAAAACCAAGCCATGAGGTCGAAGGAATTGTCCGTAGAGCTCCGAGACAGGATATTGTCGAGGCACAGATCTGAGGGAGGGTAGCAAAACATTTATGCAGTATTTAAGGTCCAAGAAAACAGTGGAATCGATCATTCTTAAATGGAAGAAGTTTGGAACAACCATGACTCTTCCTAGAGCTGCCTGCCCAGCAAAACTGGGCAATAGGGGGAGAAGGGCATTGGTCACAGAGGGGATCAAGAACCCAATGGTCACTCCGACAGAGCTCCAGAGTTCCTCTGTGGAGATGGGAGAACCTTCCAGAAGGACAACCATCCCCGCAGCACTTCACCAATCAGGCCATTATGGTAGAGTGGCAAGACAGAAGCCACTCCTCAGTAAAAAGGCAGGACAGCACGCTTGGAGTTTCCCAAAACGCACCTAAATACTCTGACAATGAGAAATAAGATTCTCAGGTCTGATGAAACCAAGCTTGAACCCTTTGGCCTGAATGCAAATCATCACATCTGGAGGAAATCTGGCACAATCCCTACGGCGAAGCATGGTGGTGGCAGCATCATGCTGTTGGAATGTTTTTCAGCAGCAGGGACTGCGAGACTAGTCAGGATCGAGGGAATGCGTAACGTAGCAAAGTACAGAGATCCTTGAAGTCCTGAGCTCTTTGGAGCAGGACCTCAGACTGGGGCGAAGGTTCACCTTCCAACAGGACAACAACCCTAAGCACACAGCCAAGACAAGGCAAGAGTGGCTTAGGGACATGTCTCTGAATGTCCTCGAATGGCCCAGCCAGAACCCGGACTTGAACTTGATCGAACATCTCTGGAGAGACCTAAAAATAGCTGTGCAGCGATTCTCCCCATCCAACCTGACAGAGCTTGAGAGGATCTGCAGAGAAGAATGGGAGAAACTCCCAAAATACAGGTGTGTCAAGTTCGAAGCATCATACCCAAGAGAACTCGAGGTTTTAATCACTGCCAAAAGTGCTTCAACAAAGTACTGAGTAAAGGGTCTGAATACTTATGTAAATCAGTTTTAGATTTTTTTTAATACATTTGCAAAAATGTCTAAAATAGTTGTTTGACTGGTCATTATGGGGTATTGTGTGTAGATTGATGAGGGAAAAAACTATTTAATCCGTTTTAGAATAAGGCTGTAACGTAACCAAATTGGGAAAAGGGGACTGAATACTTTCCAAATGCACTAAGTTTAGGAGTAAAAATGTGCTTAACAAGTCACATAAGTTTCATGGACTCACTGTGTGCAATAAGTGTTTAACATGATTTTTTAATGACTACCTCATGTCTGTACCTCACATATACAATTGTCTGTAAGGCCCCGCAGTCGAGCAGTGAATTTAAAACAGATTCACCAAAGACCAGGGAGGTTCTCCAATGCCTCGCAAAGGACATCTATTGGAAGATAGGTTAAATATATATATTTTTTAAAGCAGACATTGAATTTCCCTTTGAGCATTGTGTATCAATACACCCAGTCAAAGGCGTACTTCCTAACTCAGTTGCCAGAGAGGAAGGAACACCGCTCAGGGATTTCAACAAGAGGCCAATTGCAGTGCAATTGTGTCCGATTACAATTTTGACTTAAATCTACTTGAAATCCTATGGCAAGACCTGAAAATGATCAATGATCAACAACCAATTTAACAGATCTTGTAGAATTTTGAACATAATAATAGGCAAATACTGCACAATCCAGGTGTGGAAAAGGCAACGACTTACCCAGAAAGACTAACAGCTGTAAACATTGCCAAAAGGTGCTTCTACAAAAAGTGTGAATACTTTTGTAAAGTAGATTTTTTTTCATTTTTTTTTTCTTCAATAAATTAGAACATTTCTGTAAAAATATGTTTTCACTTTGTCACTATGGGTTATTGCGTGTAGATGGGTGAGGGAAAAATATATATACATTTGAACCATTTTGAACACAGGCTGTATCAACAATGTGGACTAAATCAAGGGGTATGAATACTTTGTAGGCTGTGTGTGTGTGTGTGTGTGTGTGTGTGTGTGTGTGTGTGTGTGTGTGTGTGTGTGTGTGTGTGTGTGTGTGTGTGTGTGTGTGTGTGTGTGTATATACATACACACACATTCACACATATACACACACATATTCACACATATACACACACCACACACAGGTAGCCTTGTGGAAACTAGGCGTGACTATCGTACCTGTGTGTCCGGCCAGCTCACGGCTGACACGCACGTTCCCCTCGCGGGTCTTGAGGTTGTAGATGGAGCAGACGTTGTCCAGGCCTCCGCAGGCCACGTAGTTCCCAGAGGGGGCGTAAGCGCAAGTCATCACCCAGGAGGAGCGCAGCGGGATGGCGTGGACCTGAGGGAGACCAGGCGGGCAGAGTTAGAGGGAGCATGGCTCTGGGACTGATTGACTCCTGCAAGGACCACATTTACTAGGTAGCCAAGCTTATATCATACACTACATGACCCAAAGTATGTGGACACCTGCTCGAACATCTCAATCCAAAATCATTGGCATTAATATGGAGCTGGTCCCCCCCTTTGCTGCTATAACAGCCTCCACTCTTCTGGGAAGGCTTTCCACTAGATGTTGGAACATTGCTGCGAGGACTTTATAGTGAGGTTAGGCACTGATGTTGAGCGATTAGGCCTGGCTCGCAGTGGGCGTTCTAATTGACCCCAAAGTTGTTTGATGGGATTGAGGTCAGGGTTCTATGCAGGCCAGTCAGGTTCTTCCACACCGATCACGACAAGCCATTTCTGTACGGACCTCACTTTGTACACGGGGGCATTGTCATACTGAATAACTAACATGTTGGAAACATGGCACCCTGGCAGCACTGAAAGTCACAGAGCTCTTCAGTAAGGCCATTCTACTGCCAATGTTTTTCTATGACGTTTGCATGGCTGTGCGCTCAATTTTTATACACCAGTCAGCAACGGGTGTAGCTGAAATAGCCGAATCCACTAATTTGGAGGTGTGTCCGCAAACTCTTGTGTATATATAGAGTATGTCACATATACTGGATATCATCCTATGTCACAGTCATGAAACAAATGGTGGAAAACTTACATTTTTTTGTCTTTAGGTTAAAAAGAAAATGCATTCAAATGTGATAGATTCCTTTTAATTCTTCAAGATGTGGCCAGCCTTACCTTGTTTGTGGTGTAGCTATCCCAAATAATGAGTTTACCATCCTGGGAGGCACTGACTAAAAGCCTATGGGGAAAAAGGAGAGCAATGATTAAACCAGTGAACATAGGGTGGAACCATGTGTTGCATTTTAGGGGCGGTGTGGTTTCCAGGCGCTTTCATGGCCGGGGAGCATCTTGCTGCTATCTGGGCGAATCAAAAACAGAGTCGCCACGGAAGCCAGCACCCGATGCAGAGGTTGGGGCACATTGGCTCCCTTTGGACCTGCTCAGCTTATGCAAATCCTACCTACCTGAGGCGCACAGTAATAAACACATGCTAACACACACACACACACACACTAACACACCCACCACTGTACTCTACAACATCCCCATCATCATAATAGGACATGGCAACTTTGTAAACAATTCATTTTGACCCGGCACTTATTTGAAACTGGAATTTATTTGCTGAAATCTGGGATGTTGCCTGGGTATTAAAAAAAGGGACCGGCGGCTATTTGAGAGAGTGCATTTAATTGAAGTTATACGGTGTAAGAATGTATTAACGCCTATATTATGGATGTGGTGGGTGTCAAAATGCAAGAGGGTTAAAAAAGAGAAAGCTGCTAGCTTTAGCTCTGGCAGTAATTAGAGTCATACACTTCCTGTCTATGTGGTTAGAAATCATGTGCTGTTAGTGGAGGCCGATGAAATCCATCTTACAGCTTATGTAACAGTGACAACACAGCCTTCGTGAACCTCCGGTACACTTGCCTTACAACTCTTGCACATTAAACTGTTGACTGTTGCTTGTCGAAGTAGCGCGTTTGGGGGGAGATTATGTTAATGTCTAAAATAATTAAGCTCGTGTGGATTTATTTTTTTGCTTTTGGGAGGGTTGTGAAAGAATGTTGACTTTGAACCAAGTTGTGTGTGTCAGTGTCCACTCTGTTTCTCCAGAGAGTGAGTAAAATGCTTAATGGAGATTGCAGCGCATTATCTAACCTTTTAAACACACCTGCAATAAAAGCAGGAGTGGAAAACATTAACTAGCTCTCTTCTGCTAGCTTAGCCCCGGTCCGTTCACTTGTATTTACTTATTACACATTGGCATTTGGATTACTTCTGCTTTTCCATTAGGCTACCGCATCTCGACGCAGATGGAGGCATTCCAAGTGACTGTTGAGGCTTTGTTGTGAATGAAAAACAAACAAATGGAATCAGAGATGTACCTTGTTGACGGCGTTTGACAAATACTAAATATTGTCTGCTGCGTTGCACAACCTGAAAGGCAGCAGTTAAAACTCACTGTCCAAGATAATCCTGGTAGTAGGTAACTGGACATGAGATGGTTTGGTGATTGACAGACTGTCTCGTTGAGGGTCATCATTGAGGGGGTTGGGTGAGAGACTGGGACTCTCGCTTTAGAAGGCGTTCCTCTTCACTAAGTCTATGGTTTATAAATCCATGGTGTAAACCTGAAGGAGTCCTGGGCTCATATTCATAAACCCTCACAGAGTAGGAGTGCTGACTTATGGTCAGGTTGGCCTTTTCAGACCAATGAAACGTACAATGAAAACAATAACGGACATGTTGACCTGATCCTAGATCAGCACTCCCACTCTGACAAACACATTGGGCACAATTCAGACTTAGGAAATGTACGCCTTTGCTACGTACTTCTCAGTAGTTCGTATTCAGACTTACCTTATACAGGTGTGTAACAGGTTTTACAGGCGTGGTTCCCTTGTGTGTGCTGAATAAATGTAATTAAAACTCTGAAAACCCTCCCACTTGCTGGCCAACAGATTTTCTCTTGGAGTTTGCATTAAATAGGGTTTTCAGTACATTTATCTTAAAGGAAAACTATATTTTGGTATTTGTTTCATTAGTCCGCTGTTGACATAAGCAAAACATTTTGGGACTGTCAGCACTCAAGTTTAAAGATACTATATGTAACTTTCAAAATACAGAAATCATCCCTGTATGATGCGTTTTGAAATCATCCCTATACGATTTCTGTATTTTGAAAGTTACACATTACTTCTGACTAGTAATACATTTCTTTTAGAAACATTACAAGGCTTGTGCATCTGTTTTTTCTGTGTTTTGTTGGTGTAATTTTAGAGGGGGATAAATATTTGGTCTGGTAAAAAAACATCCGAGTGGCTGGTAGATTTAAAAAAAACTACCTGACAAAGGGGAAAGTGTACAAAAAAAAAAAGTTATGCCCTGTCTAATATGATCCACTATTGTTAGCGACCCTCAGGAACAACTACACGGACATCACAGAGGAAAGGTAAAGACTATAAATTAAAGGAAACTAACACTAAAATGACAGTTATAAATGTATTGCTGACGGTGGCTTCGGATAGGCCTACATGTCATGTTACGATTTTCAGTTTGATTCCATATGACACATTCATCCATAGGGATCATAAAGGTAAAATCTAAAAGAATTGCTGTGTATATTTACAATTCCGTTCTAACAGAACTGAGTCAATTAAATGAGAGCCACAGGGCACGGGGCTATAAATAGCAGTGGGAGGAACACAGACCATGTGTATGAATAGCACCCAACTCCGGGTCAATACTTCTTTTCATTATGCCTTCTCTTTGGACAGTTGCACTTCGCTACAGGTAGACTAATTAGATTATTTAACCCACCAAAGTAAAGACAAACATTAGGGCTGGCACAATTACCGTATAACTGACGGTCATGAAAAATGTGTGTGTGGAACGAACAGCCAACTGGGCATTTGTAAGGTTGAGTCCGTTTCTGCCATAACATGGACTCTTAAACAACGTGAAACTTTCCCTTGTTACTCCTTGCTGAAATAAGCAAATTAGTCTTCTGTTGCCTGGGCAATGCCCCCGACAACGCAGCAGCAGCAGCAGCACAGAACGAGAATGAATAGAAGAACAGGTCTGGGTACCTCTAACCCTGGCAATTTCACTGGTAAACTCATGGGTACACTCGCAATGGCTGCCTGGTATTGTGATGCAATACTTTTCATGGTAATGTTGAATGTTAATTTCAATGATGTGAATCATGCAATGGATTATTATTATTTTTTTGCAATGTCAGTTGAGTCAACAAATCACAGCACATATTTTACTTTCTGCTTTGCTCCTATGGGTACACTTGCAATGACCACCAGTCCACCCATTATGCCATCATTGACTTGAATGAGAATCCCGTTCTACTCATTATATTTCTATGGCAGCACATGCAGGAGGAGAAACTGTGCGTACATTTGTATTTTTTGCTATTCTGTTATTACGCTGAATTACCATCATCCAAAATTACATGACAGTCACAGCCATAATACACATTAATATGAAATGGAGGGATGACTGTTGGGGACTAATTATTTTAATAATTTTTCTGTTGTATCATTGTGAGCTCACCGGTTAAGAATGGTCTATTCTTTTAATTAGGGTGGGGCGATAAAAATGAATCGGAGCAACAAAGCGAGATGACAAAGCAGTTTGGTGTGTGTGGGGTGTGGCATCTCTGCGGAGCGAAGCGGCACACCTGCGGTATTGTAATTAGTTGGCTGGTTACTGAGGTGAGGGGAAAGCTGTAGAACTGGGCTGGGGGCTCCTAGGACGCCCCCCTATGCTCAGGAACACGGGAGTCACCAGCACTGACTGGCACTCAGGGAAGAGTAGCCAGCAACACCACGTACAAAGGACGACTCCATTTTGAATGTTTTCCCTACCCACATATCCCACCCCTTACACACACAATGATACCGGCACAAACATGCGACACAAACATAGAAGCGCACACAAAAACACACCTGTGACCATATTCAGAGGTGACTGTAGAGTACGCACACAAAAACACATGTAAGTTAACTTTTTCCCACAAAAACACACCATTACAGATGGGTTTTTTTTGGGGGGGGGAGCCATCTTGGAATAGTTTTATACAGGAAAACTACACAAGACAACCTTTTATGGTCACTTCCTGGATTTGGGGGGGGGGGGGGGGGGTATTTAGTTAATGACAGAAAGTGGCTAAATAAGATTACCTCGAGTCAGTGCCCCAGTGCATGGCATAGATTTTTGCCAGATGCCCCCTCAGTGTCCGTCTAGTGCGCATCTGAATTCGGCCAATTGGGTCGATGTTTGCTGTGATCTGAAGGGAAAGGGGGGGGGGGGGAACAATCAATGACCATGACACAATAGGCTGTGTATCTCCATGGGAAATGGGGATGCCCTTTACTAGGTTCTCTACTGTGAAACCATTGCCTTTCCTTATCAGCTCCCATGATGTTGCATTTACAGAAATATAGAGTGGGTGCTGCTGCTTCCAGGATTTGTTGGCTGGATGACACATACGGAGCCAAGCGAGAGCAGTCTCTATTCTTGTGAGCTATCTCTGCTGCTAGTTACGCTCAGCCTTTGAGCTGTGGACTCATTGAACCCCAGTGCATCTCGCCTATCGCAATTTAACCATTACTCAGCTTTGACAAAACGTGTAACATGACACGTTACCTGTATCCTGAATAATGAAGTTGACTTCAGTGGTTCCCCATCCCCGTGTCTGAACTGCACTCTAAGGGATCTGTTTGTTTCAGAGTGGTGAAGGTGGAAATGGATCTTACCTGAGACAGGGTAGCATCCGCACACGCTTTCCTGGCATCCTGGAGGTTAAGAAAAAAAGTCACATTTAATTTTCAAAAAACGAAATAGCCAGGTCTTAATTTTATCCCATAAATGCTTTTGATACTGTAACAATATCTATAAAAAAATCTGCCTCAATAATCAAAGTGGTGAGCCAATAATTTCAGTGATCACGGAGACAATTACCATTCCCACTGACCGGATAAACATTACCACTTACTAACACTACACAACCAAAAGTATGTGGCCACCTGCTCGATGAACATCTCAATCCAAAATCATGTGGAGTTGGTCCCCCCCTTGACGGAATAACATTCTCCACTCTAATGGGAAGGCTTTCCACTAGATGTGGAAACATTGCTGCGAGGACAAGCTTCCATTCAGCCACAAGAGCATTAGTGAGGTCAGGCACTGATGTTGAGTGATTAGGCCTGGTTCGCATTGGGCGTTCTAATTCACCCCAAAGTTGTTTGATGGGTTGAGGTCAGGGCTCTGTGCAGGCCAGTCAGGTTCTTCCACACTGATCGACAAACCATTTCCGTATGCACCTCGCTTGGTGCACGGGGGCAATATCATGCTGAAACAGGAAAGGGCCTTCCCTAAACTGTTGCCACAAAGTTGGAAGCACAGAATCATCTAGAATGTAATTTTATGCTATAGTGTTAAGACTTCCGTTCACTGAAACTAAGGGGCCTAGCCCAAACCATGAAAAACAGCCCCAGACCATTATTCCTCCTCCATCAAACTTTACAGTTGGCATTATGCAGTCGGGCAGGTAGCGTTCTCCTGGCAGTTGCCAAACCCTGATGTGTCCGTTGGACTGCCAGATGGTGAAGTGTGATTCATCACGGCAGAAAACGTGTTTCCCCTGCTCAGAGTCCAATGGCAGCGAGCTTTATACCACTTCAGCCGACGCTTGGCATTGCGCATGGTGATCTCAGGATGGTGTGTGGCTGCTAAGCCATGAAAACTAATTTAATGAGACGCCCGACAAACAGTTATTGTGCTGACGTTGCTTCCAGAGGCAGTTTGGAACACCTGTAGTGAGTGTTCCAACCGAGGGAAGATTATTTTTTAGGTGCTACATGCTTCAGCACTCAACGGTCCCGTTCCGTGAGCTTGTGTGGACTACCACTTTGCGGCTGAGATGTTGCTCCTTGAGACTTTTCCACTTCACAATAACAGCACTTACAGTTGCCCGGGGAAGCTCTAGCAGGGCAGACATTTGACAAACTGACTTGTTGGAAAAGTGGAACCCTATGACGGTATCGCATTGAAAGTCACTGAGCTCTTCAGTAAGGCCATTCTACTGCCAATGTTTGTCTACGGAGATTGCATGGCTGTGTGCTCAAATTTATACACCTGTCAGCAACGGGTATGTCCACATACCTTTGAATATACAGTGTCTTCGGAAAGTACTCAGACTCCGACTTTTCCCACATTTAGGTTACCTCCTTATTCTTACATGGATTAAATATTTTTTTCCCAGTAATCTACACAGTACCACATAATAACAGAGAAAAAACAGGATTAGATTATTGAAACAAATATAAACTGTTTACTTAACTATTCAGACCCTTTGCTATGAGACTAGGTGCATCCTTTTTCCCACTGATCATCCTGGAGATTTTTCTACAACTTGGAAGTCCACCAGTGGTAAATTCAATTGATGGAACATGATTTGGAAAGGCACACACCTGTCTATAGAAGGTCCCACAGCTGACAGTGCATGTCAGAGAAAAACCCAAACCATGAGGTCGAAGAAACCTGGAACCATCCCTACAGTGAAGCATGGTGGTGGCAGCATCATGCTGTGGGGATGTTTCCAGCAGCAGGGACTGGGAGACTGGTCAGGATTGAGGCAAAGATGACCGTAGCAAAGTACAGAGAACTCCTTTATGAAAACCTGCTCCAAAGAGCTCAGGACCTCAGACTGGGGCGAAGGTTCACCTTCCAACAGGACAACAACCCTAAGCACACAGCCAAGACAATGCAGGAGTGGCTTTTGGACAAGCCTCTGAATGTCCTTGAGGGGCCCAGCCAGAGCCTTGAACCCGATCAAACATCTCTGGAGAGACCTGAAAATAGCTGCGCAGCGACGTTCCCCATCCAACCTGACAGAGCTTGAGAGGATCTGCAGAGAAGAATGGGAGACACTCCCCAAATACACATGTGCCAAGCTTGTAGCATCATACCAAAGAAGACTCGATGCTGTAATCACTGCCAAAGGTACTTCAACAAAGTACTGAGTAAAGGGTCTGAAAACTGATGTAAATGTGAAGTTTAATATAAATTTGCACAAATTTGTAAAAACCTGTTTATTTTTTGTCATTACGGGGTATTGTGTGTAAATTGATGAGGGGGAAAAAACTATTGAATCAATTTTAGAATAAGGTTGTCATCTAAAGAAAAAAGTGGAACAATGGGTCTGTAGTGTACCTCCAACTCCACCTACTTAGGTTCAGTTTTGACTAATCCCATTTAATATATATAATAATATATATAATATTAATATATATACCCGTATCAAACAAATCTAATCTGTTCCCTAAACCATTTCCTTTCAAGTCAAGATAAATGTGAATGGTCAGATTATTGTGCCAATGGATGTGCTAGTTGCTCAATCCATAGGACACAAAATTCGCACGCTAAACCTATATAGACAAACTGTTTTTTAATCATTGCAGTAGCACACTGACACTAAACAATCAAGCTATAGACATTGTACAAAACATTGAGATCACCATCCTAATATTGAGTTGCATGCATCCTTCCCCCTTCTGCCCTCCGAACAGCCTCAATCTGTCGGGGTATGGACTATACAAGGTGTCGAAAGCGTTCGTTCCACAGGGATGCTGGCCCATGTTGACTCCAAAGTTGTCCTTCTTGATACACACAAGAAATTGCTGAGTGTGCAAAACGCAGCAGCGTTGCAGTTCGACACAAGCCGGTGTGCCTGGCACCTACTACCATACCCCTTCAAAGGCACTTCAATCTTTTGTCTTGCCCATTCCCCCTCTGAATGGCACACAGACACAATCCATGTATCAATTGTATCCAGGCTTAAAAATCCTTCCATAACCTGTCTCCTCCCCTTTATCTACACAGACTTAAGTGGATTTAACAAGTGACATCAATAAGGGATCATAGCTTCCACCTGGATTCTCCTGGTCATTCTGTGTCATGGAAAGAGCAGGTGCTCATGTTTTGTACACTTAGTGTACAAAAGAACACTAGCTAGCTAAAGGCTACATATTTCAAGCTATTGTATGATTCACGAGACACACAAAACAGAAAAGCACCTCAAGGATACAAACATGCAACACTTGAACAGACCACGCTCAGCAAACATTTACATAAATCTCAGGAACATACTATACATTAGAGGTCGAACGATTAATCGGTATGGCCGATTAATTAGGGCCGATTTCAAGTTTTCATAACAATCAGAAATCGGCATTTTTGGGCGCCGATTTGCCGATTTGTAAAAAAAAAACACATTCTTATTTTCAATGACGGCCTAGTGGGTTAACTGCCTCGTTCAGGGGCAGAAAGACAGATTTTCACCTTGTCAGCTCGGGGGATCCAATCTTACAACCTTACAGTTAACTAGTCCAATGCAATAACGACATGCCTCTCTCTCGTTGCACTCCACAAGGAGACTGCCTGTTACGCAAATGCAGTAAGCCAAGGTAAGTTGCTAGCTAGCTTAAACTTATCTTATAAAAAAATATCAATCACTAGTTAACTACACATGGTTGATGATATTACTAGATATTATCTAGCGTGTCCTGCGTTGCATATAATCTGACTGAGCATACAAGTATCTGACTGAGCGGTGGTAGGCAGAAGCAGGCGCGTAAACATTCATTCAAACAGCACTTTCGTGCGTTTTGCCAGCAGTTCTTCGTTGTGCGTCAAGCATTGCGCTGTTTATGACTTCAAACCTATCAACTCCCGAGATGAGGCTGGGTTCTCAAGAAAGGGTTGCGATTCTGTGATTCACAGTGAGTTTGTGTCACACCAGCCTCATCTCGAGAGTTGATAGGTTTGAATAATGACAATTACAACAATACTGAATTAACACTTAGAGATCATACTACAATATATACACATATATATTTTAAATAAATCGGCCGATTAATCGGTACCGGCTTTTTTGGACCTCCAATAATCGGTATCGGCATTGAAAAATCATAATCGGTCGACCTCTACTATACATTCCTCCAACTTGTTCACAAACTCACTGTTAAATCTACCCACAGCACACTACCCAAATCTAGATATATACACACACACACACTGAATCTGTGTTTGCATTGTTGTATCTTTGAATCCTAGTGGGATAAGGAAAAAGGCAGGGAGGTTAGAGCTAAGCCAAACATACTACAGCCTCAAACACAGCTCTAACTAAATTAGTATTCTAATTCCTTATTCTTTGATCAAACATGCATAGTGCTGTCATCACTCAGTATGGAAGGTGGGGCCAATCGCATGAGAAAAGCAAGGAAGGTGGGGCACAAGGCCCTGTGAGTTTAACTTTATGTTTATTCGGCTGAATTAGGATACACTATGAAAACAATGTGAGTTTGACACGGTTTGACAATATTGCAATACTATTTTTGCACTAGTTGACTGTTCCTGCACCAAAACTCCAGACCTCTTCCTTCATAGGTTGTTCACCATCTGCATTTTAAATAGGAAGCCAATTTGTTTACGGCACTTTTATTTTCCATGAATGATCAATACGTATTTCCTCAAGGCTCTATTGCCCCTTTGCAGCAGACATAGTGAGCATTGGACCATGGAACTGCAATAAAACCACAGTACTGAATCGCAAAAATACATGTAGAATTGTAAGAGTCGCAATAGATATATATATCAAAACTGACAACTAATCACAAATTAAACCGTTCTCACTTTTGCCATCCAGCTTGCTACTAGTATCTTGCAGAGAGATTTCACAGCAGCTAGCGAGTTATGAGAGAATTGGCTGTGACTAAAATGGGTGCAGGAGTAGTTATAGTTTGAAGCATTTTAAAGTGCAGAAATTTTAAATCTTATTGTTCAACTGAGAACAATGTTTTTGTTAGACTTTCGGGACAGCTAGTGAATTGTAGTTCCCTCTAGTGCCATGTAAAATCACTGCACAGACATTCCCAATGCATTTATGAGAAGAAAGCAGGGAGAGGACGATTGTGGAGGACATACTCTGATCTGGTTCTTGAGCTGCTCGGCCTCCTGGCGTAGCTGGTCCAGTTCGCTCATTTTCCTCTGCTAATGGTGTGCCTCGCTCCGCCGCCGGGACTCCTGCTGATCTGAGGGGCAAGAAAGAGGGACAAACTCAACACCTTGGTCACACACCGTTTCTCCTATTAGCAATTAGATGTACTCACCAGACCAGGGTTCAAACTGTATTTGAAATCTGATAAAGTCCTAAAAAGTACAAACCCAGCCCAACTCCAGGCAAGCTCATGCTCTCTGAACCCAGGTCTGGTACACACAGGTAGCTCAATGAACAGCTGTTACAGGGGCCCTAACAAGGCCATCAGCTCAAAGTGACGGTCCAAATCCCTGAGACAGGCTCAATATGCTTGAGACGCAATTCCTGAAACAGCAAGGACAAGCTCAGAGAAAGTAGGGTTGAATGTTCCAGAGACAATGTTATGGTAAGCTGCTATTTCTAAATAGTAGCCTTTAGATGTTCAAGCTAATACCTTAGTGCTGTGAAAGATAGGAGAAACTGAAGCGGTGTTCATGTAACATCCAAGAAAATAACTGCAGAGAAGAAATTGTTCACCATTTGGACTCAGCAAACACGAGCTTCAGTAAAATACACAGCAAAGCATATTCCTGCTCAGAATCACACAACATCCCTCTGAAAGATCCATAAGGCACACACAAAGTCACTGTGAATCACAGAATCGCAACCCTTTCTAGAGAACCCAATATGTGTCCTTGCCAGCCTGAAACAGTTACCTAGCAACAGGATTCTGCAGCTAGTTTGTGCTAAAGATCACTTTTTTTTTTAAATTATGCAAAATCTCTCCCCCTCTCTATACACTGGCCAACCCAAGGCAAACATCTGGCACTTGGCGGCCGGTAGCCATTCCTGGACAACTGAGGCTAAATTAAAATCCATTGGCGGAAATCCATTCAGTCTGCGAAACCCTTGAGAACATACCCCTCCTTTGCCTTGCCGAACGGAGAGAGTGCTGGAGCGTGAAACGAGAGAAGCAGAGTGGGTTCTGTGAGTTAGTTCTAGCCCAGAGGTGCTCAGGTGAGAAGGGCAGGCACTAGTGCAGCGCTCAGATGCTCTGGCCCTGGTCAGTGGGCTCAGAACTCTCCTTCCAATGTCATCCCTGTAATCCTGGGACACAGTTGATTCAGCTCCTCCAGCTAAATCCGGTTAAGACAAAACCTGCTGATGATCCTAAAAGCAGTGGCTATCCCGCTGACCCCAATCCTTTGGTCAACGGGCTTATCCCTGACACATTCTCTGGAGAAAGAACAGGAAATACAAAAACAAACGTATAGGCTAATTAGTGTAGGTATAAATGCTGCAAGTTGAAAGTTCTGCATATTGACTGTCTGGGTTGAAGATCATTATTGGCTGATGGAGACTGCTAAGCACTAATGCTACCACGAGCACTATGCAACAATGCTCATCTTACATTTCTACCAAACGGTTCACAAAAATAAGAGCTCATTGTCAATATCAACCAGTTGCCATTGATTTTTACAAGACAAATTGTGGTCTTTTGTGTTCGTACATTGACAGGCTTCCTTCCGGCTTTACGAGTCACAGGTTTGACTTCGATATGGGTAAATGAATTCAGCCAATGGAGGAAATTGCTGACAATCTCCAATGTTCGTAGGTAATAGATATAAAGTAGAGCATTTCTTTAAACTTTTGTGCCAACCATTACAGCCACCTTTGTCATTAACAACTCACAGTTGAAGAAACACTTGGCTAAACACTACTAATATCCACATTTCTGAATTGTATGTAGACCACCGGTACTCAAATTCTAATTCAGAAGGTCCGGTCACACAAAAACTTCCTAGGTGGCAAAAGTCTGGATAGATATTATAATTCATCGGCATTGTAACAAACTCCCACCACGCGACCCAAGCAACACCAACCCCAATGTATTTATTTTTTTGGTGGGGGGGGGCGGCCCAGCCCGTATTGGCCCAATTCTAGGTTCTGATCTGGACTGCGGTCCACCTATTGAGTATTGCTGGTGTAGACTATCACAGTTGTACAAAACATTTACCATCCTGTCTGGATTTTCCTTACCTCCCTTTCGCTCTGTCTTTTCCGTACAGGTCGTGGGTCCTAAGAGCTTGGAGACCTTCTGAATGACAAGACCTTTTCCTTTAAACACCTGACATCTCATCAGCTACCTGCCACCTGATTGGCCCGTGGGGCTAACTACGTCTGATTCTAAGCAATGCGACTTAGCCCCCTAATCTTCTTGATAAAAATGTGTCATGGTAATATCTCTAATTCTTCTAGTCTTTTCCTTGACGAGAGCCTTGGTGTCAGAGCCAGTTAGCAGGACCTGCGTGTGGCCTATTCACAGAACCAATGCTATACAGACAAGGACCTTCCAACTCTACATAAAAACCTGTCTCTATTTGAACTAAATACACTTACAAGAAACAGTGGAGTGTGTAGTAGGGCCTACTGTGAGTATTCTAAACTACATGATGCCTTGAATAGGCTTAGGGATATCTAGGCTGTAGTAATTGGACCATATTGGATGCTGGTGGGCAAAATACATTTGTAAATCCTCTTACAATAGTCCAATAAATGCAAACAAAGTGCTGTTAATATTCAAATTGAGATGGAATAAGTACCAGCAAAATTAGTCAAACTGACAGCAATTAACCCAACCATGGTGGCAGAAATATGAGTGGGGCTCTATAAATGTCGGCAGAAGTGGAATTTGTTTGGCGCACCAAACAATTAAGGCAACAGGGATCTTGATCCAGAAGGGGATTGAATGTATCTGCTGTAACCAAGAATCTTATCCACTTAGCTAGCAA
Source organism: Oncorhynchus mykiss (assembly GCF_013265735.2). Lineage (NCBI taxonomy): Eukaryota > Metazoa > Chordata > Actinopteri > Salmoniformes > Salmonidae > Oncorhynchus > Oncorhynchus mykiss. Next base: position 51,831,901 of record NC_048580.1, on the reverse strand, counting down.
ACCAAATGCATAGCTGGAGCCCTGAGCTAGATTTGACACATCTTAGATTTCTTATAGTTATACTTAACTTCTAGTTAGTTGTAAGCATAGCACATACCACCGCAGCCCCAGCAAGGCAGGGGTGCCACCAACCCCAAAATAATACATTATTTTTGGTATTGAAAAACTACGTAGGTATTTCAAAATACCCCGGTATATCGCCCAAGCCCAATTCAGGAGGGGATTTTTCTGTTCCGGTGGTGGGAGTGTGTTGAAACATCTGGCAGCCCCACTGATAGTGTGTCTCTACACTGCTGCCTTCACTCTCAGCCGGCTATTTTTAGAGAGGTGGAGGACGAGGGAAGCAGACTTCACATTTTCCAGCCAGTCCTATCAGTTCCATCATCTCAAGCACACGCAGTGACAAGGGGAGAGGGAAGTGAAATTAGACTCTGCACCAGAGCTTTAAAGACATTTCTTCCTATAAAGCAAAACAACATTTAGTTCTGTATCAAGCCCTGACTTCACATTGTACGGCCATTTGACATAGGGAAGCCTAAAAACATTAAACCGCTGAGGAATGCCTTCATTTTCAAAAGCATCTAGTAGCAATTGATTACTTCCATAGTATAACAGCTATAGATTTGATCAGAGTAAAAGTGAATAACAGACATTATTAGGCCTCCTTTTCAATCACATTATTGGCTTAGAGACAAAGCAGTCAAATGAATTGATCTTTCAGAACCCAATTCCTCCTACCCCCGATATGTATGTTAACGTTATTCATATTAACAATACCATTAAAACAGACCTGATTTATTCTAAATGGAAAAATGAATCAAAACCCATACACATGAAAAGGTGGCAGGAATTTGTGGGGCCAGTAACCAAAAGGCCGCTGGTTAGAATCCCGAGCGGACGAGGTGGGGGGAAAATCTGCCGGTGTGCCCCTGAGCAAGGCACTTAAACCGAAATGCCATTGTAAGTCGCTCTGGATAAGAGTGTCTGCTAAAATAACGTAAATGTAAAAACAAGGCTCGACTCAACATGAATTGATGTGGGAGGTTGGTGGGCTATTGTGGTGTAAACCGCAGAGGGGCGGGTAGAAGGGGGAAGCTCTTCCCCATGGCATGAGGTAGAGGACTGAGGCAGGCCAGGCGGGTAGGCAGGGAGATGTTCTAGTGCAACGGAAGATACAGGGAAGGGAGGTGAAGGACAGAGACAGATTAACCTAATGAGAGTGAACAAGCAGAGGACGATAGGGAGGAGAGCAGCTAATTAACCCCTTGGTGAAGGGGAACAGGGTGTGGTAACCTTCAAGGCATTAAGAGCCCGGTGGAGCAGACGCACACAGCCAGTCACCTTGCTGCTGCTGGGAGCCTCTTAAGTTCGCAGCCTAAGAGATCGGTGCTACTACAGATGAGCCACACACTGCGGCCATTCACTTAACCCAAAACCAACCATGACATAACTCCATTTGCCTCGCAGTCATTGACTCCAAAGTTTATCTTGGCATACATCGTTTATTACAGACTATAAACAGAGATTCAACCAAATGCTCATAAATAAGTTACGCGGACATAGCCAATGATTTCTATGGGCTTATTCTCAACTAGCCTACCTGGTTAAATAAAGGTGAAATAACATTTCAGTGAATTTCAATTTCAGGGTTTGAAAGCTTTGCGCTCACCTGATATGGATCAATTCAAGACATGGCTGTCCAAAAATATTTTCTCTTGTTGAGTTAATCGCATCGTTCTAAATAATTTCTATTAATTGCAATTCCATAAAAAATATTATACATTGGTTGTAGTCAATGTATTTTGATTGTAGGGGAACAAAAACTGTATTCTAAGAAAATAACAAAATTAGCTAGGTCTGATAAAATATCATAGCCACAACTATTAGATCTAGCCTACGCTACTTCTTATCCATGTTCTTCAACAAACTAGAATTGGTTCTGTTCTGGTTAAAATCACTGTAGGAAATGTTTGCTAAATCTAGACTGAAAGGTTGCAAGTTCAAATCCCCAAGCTGACAAGGTACATATCTGTAGTTCTGCCCCTGAACAGGCAGTTAACCCACTGTTCCTAGGCCATCATTGAAAATAAGAATTTGTTCTTAACTGACTTGCCTGGTTAAATAAAGGTTAATTAAAAAAAAAAAAGTATATATATTTTTTTATTCAGCCATGGCACTCTAAACATTTTTGTTTGGTTAGCTAGCCAACATTAGCTTACCCGGCTAGCTACTTCAGCGCAAATTGTATTACTGTTACCTAAAGAAAAGCATGAGCAAGTGTTTGTTTGAACTTTCTATAAGTTTCCCTTCAAAGTTGTTGCTCGTAACTGTGCGCATAGTGGATGATTTCAACACCAATAGAGACAGACTGCTCTACAGCTGGTGAGACCACAGAGAGTGCCCGGTGTTGCGCTCAAAAGGAAGGGTGTGGATGCACAGACACTTGGGTGAAAAGAATGTAAGTTGAAAAAATGAACTGTGTAAAAAAGGTAACTATAATCAACACTTTAACCTTTTTTATTTAACTATGCAAGTCAGTTAAGAACAAATTATTATTTACAATGACGACCTACACCGGCCAAACCCGGATCACGTCCGGTTGTGATAAAGCCTGGATTCGAACCAGGGTGCCTGTAGTGACACCTCTAAACACTGAGATAGATGCAGTGCCTTACGACTGCTGTGCCACTCAGGAGCCCCCAATTCCAGGGTAACACTGTGTTACCCAGATAATAAAACTAAGGTGTGTTCTCTAAATACAGGAAATGTCTCTGAAAACAGACAGAGCCTGCGCATGTTTCAGCACAAGTACGCCTGATACCATGGACACTTCGCATGAGGCTCTGACAACCAACCATTGATTTTTTCACATGCCTATTTCAGCCATGAGGACATTATAATGACTTCGCTGCCTCTGGGGTTAAAAAAATAATAATCTCATGACTGAAAATCAATCTCAGAAGGATTATCTCAGGCCAAGTTAACCTCCCCTTTCATGTAAGAAAGTCATGACCATCATGCTTTTAGGGAAAGATGATAATTTTGTATTAAACTGAGTTTGACCAATTCCAGTCCCGTTTCTTTGGGAGTTCGGGGTCCTCCCCAGTATAATTTTTATGTAGAAGGACTGAGAAGCTCAGGTGTGGTGACTTTTAAAAGGACATTCTACAAAAAAATAAAATGCTGACACCATCTAAAACAATTTCCACCTCCGGAAATAAGCCCAATAACGTGGTGGTAAAAGTTTTAGAAATTATTTTTAAAATTTTAATGTATATTCTCCGTTTCCACAATCTGGTTTCCGAGCTGTCATGGGTGCACCTCAGCCACGCTAAAGGTCCTAAATGATGTCATAACCACCATCGATAAAAGACAATACTGTGCAGCTGTATTCATCGACCTGGCCAGGCTTTCGACTCTGTCAATCACCACATTCTTATCGGCAGACTCAACAGCCTTGGTTTCTCAAATGACTGCCTTGCCTGGTTCACCAACTACTTCTCAGACAGAGTTCAGTGTGTCAAATCGGAGGGCCTGTTGTCCGGACCTCTGGCAGTCTATGGGGGTGCCAAAGGGTTCAATTCTCTGGCCTACTCTATTCTCTCTGTGTGTGTGTGTGTGTGTGTGTGTGTGTGTGTGTGTGTGTGTACACACACACACACACACACAGAATGATGTCGCTCTTGCTGCTGGGGATTCTCTGATCCACCTCTACGCAGACAATATTCTGTATACTTCTGTCCCTTTGGGCACTGTTAACTAACCTCCAAATGAGCTTCAATGTCATACAACTCTCCTTCTGTGGCCTCCAACTGCTTTTAAATGCTAGTAAAATGAAATGCTTGCTCTTCAACTGATTGCTGCTAGCACCCGCCCGCCTAGCATCACTACTCTGGACGGTTCTGACTTAGAATATGTGGACAACTACAAATACCTAGGTGTCTGGTTAGACTGTAAACTCTCCTTCCAGACTCACATTAAGCATCCCCAATCCAAAATTAAATCTAGAATCGGCTTCCTATCTCACTACAAAGCATCCTTCACTCATGCTGCTAAACATACCTCCAACACTCTACTCAGCAAATTGGATGTAGTCCATCACGGTGCCATCCGTTTTGTCACCAAAGCCCCATATACTACCCACCACTGCGACCAGTATGCTCTCGTTGGCTGGCCCTCGCTTCATATTCGTCACCAAACACACTGGCTCCAGGTCATCTATAAAGTCTTTGCTAGGTAAAGCCCAGCCTCATCTCAGCTCACTGGTCACCATAGCAGCATTCACCCGTAGCACACACTCCATCAGGTATATTTCACTGGTCACCCCAAAGCCAATACCTCCTTTGGCCGCTTTTCCTTCCAGTTCTCTGCTGCCAATGACTGGGACAAATTGCAAAAATCACTGAAGCTGGAGACTCATATCTCCCTCACTAACTTTAAGCATCAGTTGTCAGAGCAGCTCACAGATCACTGCACCTGTACATAGCCCATCCGTAAATAGCCCATCCAACAACCTCATCCCCAAACTGTTATTTATTTATTTTTGCTCCTTTGCACCCCAGTATCTCTACTTGCACATTCATCTTCTGCACATCTATCACTCCAGTGTTTAGTTGCTAAACTGTAATTATTTTGACACTATGGCCTATTTATTGCCTTACCTCCCTTATCTTACCTAATTTGCACACACAATATACAGTCGATAACACAATAGAAAAAGTATGTTTGTTTATTCCATGTGTAACTCTGTTGTTTGTGTCGCATGCTTTGCATTATATTGGCCAGGTCGCAGTTGTAAATGAGAACTTGTTTCCAACTAGCCTACCTGGTTAAATAAAAGGTGAATAAAAATAAATAAAAATAATAATAATATTGGACCATGCAAGGCTGTAGACTAAGTTAATCCACTGGAGGCACAAACATCTTCAGTTGATGGCCCCAGCACATGATTTGGTCGCACCAATGTTTCGCTTCTGCCCGGCAATAATGACTTGACCCGTGTCCCATAATGTACTTGCATTCCATACAGAACCAAGCTAATAATGATTAGCCATCTTTTAAATGAGCATGCTCTTGCAGGGCTTGGCATTCAGGTAAATTTGGCAGTGGCATACGAATGAAAAGAATACTGGCCAGGGAAAGCAGATGGTGGGGGATTATTTAAATGTTCTTTTAATTTGTGGGCTGAGCAAATAGCCTTTAGACTATAATGGAGCTGGGCAATATGACAAATATCGTATCACAGCATTTAATTATTATTATTATTTTTATTTAAAAATTGGATGGTATGATGGTATTTTATGTTTTGAAATACAAAAGATCAAAAATGTGCTTTAGGAGTAGTGCGTGAACCTAGGGTGGCAACAAATTCTAAGTGATTTCAATGGGTCTTTGACTGTTTTATACTGTTCAATTAAAGCAAAAATACTTTTCACACGTTTATCAATTTCTGCAATCATTTGAGAATTTCCACGAATTTTTGCACGATATAGGAAAACAATCTAGGTTCATTTTTAACCAAAAGTTTAGAGCAAAACCCTCAGGTGAACTGTTGGAATCATGGAAACATGAGAGAGAGATGACTCAAGTAGTGAACTATAAAAATTGATGTTACACATGGCGTATCACATTTAACAAACCAAACATTCAAATACTGTTATAGAAGGTAAAGTAAAAACCGGTCCGTGTATCAATACCTGTCTATCATACATTACGGCATACCGCCCAGCACCACCCTATAATGACCTCTATACACAAATAATAATTACATTTTAACTTGACAATATCATATATGAATTGTTTAGAGGGGGGGAAACACACTACTTTAATGGAAACCCTACAAAAACATGATATACTAAGCCCACAACAATACTTAAACTACATCAGGAGACCACTTTTCAGGTCAGAGAATAAATAAATAATAATTTGGAGGGGGTAGTTGCTCTTTAAATTGTGCACCAAGCAATAGACGTGTTTGGCTAGCTGTGTTTTTTTAGGCTTTGGCGGTATACAGGGTTATATGGATAAAGCCACAGGATGGTTTTTCAATACCGTTGAACCTATTTATTTGAAGTCTAATACATTTGAATATTTGTAGACACTTGAAGCAAATACCTGAAGTCAACTTGTGCAATACGTTAGGAGATAAAAGAACATTGCGTTCTTCATTTCACCAGTCACAATATGTATCTTACGGTTGTCCCCAGTCACGCTGTGTTTGTTTACAAGCACACAACCACGAGAGACCATAGGCGTGTGAGTCACTCACTGTCGAGCAGCATGCACCAGGTTATCTAATTACAGTATGGAATTCACAACTAAATGTTTGCCAGCTAGTTATCTTATAACTACTAAGTTCACTGTCTAAAATGTGCTAAAAGCTCCACAGTTTGGTTTGCTAAATAAGTAGCTAGTTAGCTATCTAGCTAAGTGGTTAGCTTCTAACAAAATCAAGCATTTGCTTGGTAACAGCAGAAGATCACCCCCTGGATCAAGAGCTTTGCTGGCGAATATTCATGTGTGCCTGCAGCAAACTGAGTAGAATGAGTTACTTGTATAGTTTAGGTCAGAAACTGTACAAAATGTTCCCAATGCGCTCGTTAGCATTTCATTAGTATTCTGATGATTCATTAGAACTAGTTTGTTACATTCTGTTAAGTGACATTTTTGGGGCTTTGAATATTAGTACTTTGTAAATAAACACATGCATTAAATTTGTGCACTAGGCAATAAAGCAGATTGCGTCCATCATTTCACCCAGTAGACGTTTACCCAACCGTGGGATGGACTCTTCCCACACTCGGGACTCTGACTTTATTGGTTACACGGACTCTTGGCCTCCCTATCTAACCACCTTTCGCCGGCTTTGTATTCATGTTACCTGATGAAATTGCTCTATATGATCTTGCTGCCATCTAATGCACATTCAAATGTCATAAATCAACACTGCAGAGCTCTCCCTGTCCTATGCCGTGCATGAATTGTATTACGTTTGATGATATCTGGAAAAGTGCATGTACACCCTGGCCCATCTACTGTTGCTAGCCCCAATTCTGATTTGTGCTCTGATATTTGCTCTCATAAAAGCCTGGGTTTTCTGCACGTTAACTTCTTGGTGACAGGGGGCATTATTTTCACGTCCGGATGAAATGCATGCCCAAATTCAACTGCCTGCTACTCATCCCCAGAAGATATGCATAGTATTAGATTTGGATAGAAAACACTGAAGTTTCTAAAACGGTTTAGTATAACAGAACGTCTGAGTATAACAGAACTTATTTAGCAGGCGAAGAACAGAGGACAAACCATTGAGATTTGTATTTTTTTAGGTCACTATTTACAATGGGGTTTCATTGGGAATCCAGATTTCTAAGGGACCTTCTTGCAGTTCCTATCGCTTCCACAGGATGTCAGTCTTTCGAAATTGGCTGAGGTTTTTCCTTTGAGTAATGAAGTACGGCCATCTTGAACGAGGGTAACTTGAAGTGTACTGTAGAGGCGCGTGACCAGAAAGCATGCTACAGTTTGTTTTCCTCCTGTATTGAACACAGATCATCCAGTCTTCAATTTTTTTGATTATTTACATTTAAAAAAATGCCTAAAGTTGTATTACAAAAGTAGTTTGAAATGTTTTGGCAAAGTTTACAGGTAACTTTTGAGATATTTTGTAGTCACATTGCACAAGTTGGAACCAGTGTTTTTCTGGATCAAACACGCTAAATAAAATGGACATTTTGGATATATAATTGACGGAATTAATCGAACAAAAGAACAATTTGTGAAGTTTATAGGACATATTGGAGTGCCAACAAAAGAAGCTCAAAGGCATGAATTATATTTTTATTTCTGCGTTCTGTAGCCTGCAGGGTTGAAATATGCTTCTCTCTTTGTTTACTATGGTGCTATCCTCAGATAATATCATCGTTTGCTTTCGCCGAAAAGCCTTTTTAAAATCTGACATGTTGGCTGGATTCACAACAAGTGTAGCTTTAAATTTGCTATCTTGCATGTGTGATTTCATGAAAGTTTGATTTTTATAGTGATTTATTTGAATGTGGCGCTCTGCATTTTCTCTGGCTTTTGGCCAGGTGGGACGCTACCATTCCACATATCCCAGAGAGGTTTTTACACTAGAAGTTTATTACCTAAATGGATCAATTGAAAGTGTGGGTTCACAGCTCCAATCCAGATGTGTCGGTCATTACTGAGACGTGGTTAAGAAAGAGTGTTTTGAATACCGTTCTGGTTATAACCTTTTTCGGCAAGACAGATCTTCAAAAGGTGGGGGAGTGGCAATCTTTACCAAGGACCACCTTCAGTGCTTAGTTGTCTCCACCAAGTCTGTCCCCAAACAATTTGATTTGCTTGTTTTAAGCATTAAACTCTCAAACGGCTTTTTGTTGTTGACTGTTGCTGGGTGTTACCATCCTCCATCAGCACCGGCCTGTACCCTACCTGCCCTAAGCTCTCTCCTGGTCCCTGACACTAAGTCTGGATTCGTCCTGCTAGGTGACAAACTGGGACATGCTTAAATCACCCGACCAAGCCCTAAAGCAATACATTTTTCTCAGATTATTACCAATACCACAAGGTTTGACTCCAAACACCTAGAAAAGGCTAACTCCTCGATGTTATCCTCACAAATAATTCTGAAAGGTCTCAGTCTGGTGTTTTCTGTAATGACCTTAGTGATCACTGTTTTACAGCCTGTGTTTGTAATGGCTGCTCAGTGAAATGACCTGTCCTGATTTGTCAGACGCTTGCTAAAAAACTTTAATGAGAAAGCCTTCCTTCATGACCTGGCCTCTGTAAATTGGTATAGAATCAGCTTGATCCCCTCTGTCAAAGACGCTTGGACCTTATTTTTTAAAATGTTCGGTCATATTGTTAACAAACACACCCTGAAAGAAAACAAACAGGTTTAACCCCTGGTTTGACCGTGATCTTGCAGAGTTACTCCAGCTCAAGAGTTGCATTTGGCGAAAGGCTCGGCACACACCCAGGCTGACTGCCTCTAGTTCAGGCAAATGAGAAATAAGTGTACTCCGGCAATCCGGAAGGCCAAAGTTAGTTACTTTAAGGAGCAGTTCACTCTGTGGGTCTAACCCCAAGATTTTCTAGAAAACGGTTAAAGACGAGGAGAACAAACCCTCCTCACAGCTGCCCATGTCCCTTAATTTTGATGTGGTTGTTACTCATAAGCACATGGCTGCGCTTTATAAAATCACCACTTCATTAAGTCAGGATTCCTATTTGACTCAGCCATGCCTCCTAACCTGTCCAACATTTCCTTATCTCCCACCCCTTCTAATGCGACAAGCCCCAATGCTCCTCCCTCTTTTTACCCTGCCCCGCTACAAAGTTCCTCCCTGCAAGCGGTCACTGAGTCCAAGGTGCTATAGAAGCTCCTTTAATTTGACCAGAGTACCTTCTTCCATACGTTTGGGGAATCTTCCACATGCCTTTTGGCAAACACCAAACGTGTTTGCTTATTTTTTTCTTTAAGCAACGGCTTTTTTCCTGGCCACTCTTCCGTTAAGCCCAGCTCCGTGGAGTGTACGGCTTAAAGTGGTCCTATGGACAGATACTCCAATCTCCGCTGTGGAGCTTTGCACCTTCAGGATTATCTTTGGTCTTTTTGTTGCCTCTCCGATTAATGCCCTCCTTGCCTGGTGAGTTTTGGTAGGCGGCCCGCCCTCTCTTTGGCAGGTTTGTTGTGGTGCCATCTCTTTTCAATATTTTTAATAGTGGATTTTAAAATGGTGCTCCATTTGTTCAAATGTTCAAAGATTTTGATATTTATAACCCAACCCTGAGCTGTACTTCTCCACAACTTTGTCCCTGACCTGTTTGGAGAGCTCCTTGGTCTTCATGGTGCCGCTTGCTTGGTGGTGCCCCTTGCTTAGTGGTGTTGCAGACTCTGGGGACGTTCAGAACAGGTGTACAGCTGTGGCCAAAAGTTGAGAATGACACAAATATTATTTTTACTCCAGAATGTTATGAAGAGTGGAATTAATTGCATTTAATCTAATCAAAGTCCCTCTTTGCCATGCAAATGAACTGAATCGCCAAAAACATTTCCACTGCATTTCAGCCCTGCCACAAAAGGACCAGCTGACATGTCAGTGATTCTCTCGTTAACACAGGTGTGAGTGTTGACGAGGACAAGGCTGGAGATCACTGTCATGCTGATTGAGTTTGAATAACAAAATGGAAGCTTTAAAAGGAGGGTGGTGTTTGGAATCATTTTTCTTCCTCTCAACCATGGTTACCTGCAAAGAAACATGTGCCGTCATCATTGCTTTGCACAAAAAGGGGCTTCACAGGCAAGGATATTGTTGCCAGTAAGATTGCACCTAAATCAACCATTTATCAGATCATCAAGAACTTCAAGGAGAGCGGTTCAATTGTTGTGAAGAAGCCTTCAGGGCGACCAAGAAAGCCCAGCAAGCTCCAGGACCGTCTCCTAAAGTTGATTCAGCTGCGGGATCGGGGCACCACCAGTACAGAGCTTGCTCAGGAATGGCAGCAGGCAGGTGTGAGTGCATCTGCACGCACAGGGAGGCAAAGAATTTTGAAGGATGGCCTGGTGTCAAGAAGGACAGCAAAGAAGCCACTTCTCTCAGGTAGAGGCTAATATTTTGCAAAAGGTACAGGGATTAGACTGCTGAGGACTGGGGTAAAGTCATTTTCTCTGATGAATCCCTTTTCCCATTGTTTGGGGCATCCGGAAAAAAGCTTGTCCGGAGAAGACAAGGTGAGCGCTACCATCAGTCCTGTGTCATGCTAACAGTAAAGCATCCTGAGACCATTCATGTGTGGGGTTGCTTCTCAGCCAAGGGAGTGGGCTCACTCACAATTTTGCCTAACACAGCCATGAATAAAGAATGGCACCAACACATCCTCCGAGATAAATTTCTCCCAATCATCCAGGAACAGTTTGGTGATGAACAATGCCTTTTCCAGCATGATGTAGCACCTTGCCATAAGTGGCCCGGAGAACAAATCATCAATATTTTGGGTCCATGGCCAGGAAACTCCCCAGACAATCCCATTGAGAACTTGTTCAATCCTAAAGAGGCGGGTGGACAAACAAAAACCCACAAATGCTGACAAACACCAAGCATTGATTATGCAGCCACTGATTTGTTGCATGTCAGCACACTGCCTCTACCCCAGGAAGTGCAGTGTTGAGTTTCTAAAACAGGCGTTTCCTCTCAAAGGGTGTTTACTTTGCTGCACTTGGCTCTCCTTGTCGAAACATCCAGCGGAAGAGGCGACAGCGCATCCTCCCAAAAGAGTCTCACAGGTGACTAGATTACTATCTGACCAGTCTGAAAGCAAAACTCCAGTGTTTGACCATGGCTGGCTTGTGCAGGATGATCGGTCGCTGTTCTCTGTTATTTGGTGTTTTTCCAGAGTCAGTAGAAAGACTTCTTTAGTGTCCTAAGTTTTCATAACTGTGACCTTAATTGCCTACCGTCTGTAAGCTGTTAGTGTCTTAACCTGTTAGAGCTCTAGGGGCGCTATTTCATTTTTGGATAAAAAACGTTCCCGTTTTAAGCGCGATATTTTGTCACGAAAAGATGCTCGACTATGCATATTCTTGACAGTTTTGGAAAGAAAACACTCTGAAGTTTCAGAATCTGCAAAGATTTTGTCTGTAAGTGCCCCAGAACTCATTCTACAGGCGAAACCAAGATGATGCATCACCCAGGAATTAGCAGAATTTCTGAAGCTCTGTTTTCCATTCTCTCCTTATATGGCTGTGATTGCGCAACGAATGAGCCTACACTTTCTGTCGTTCGCCCAAGGTCTTAGCAGCATTGTGACGTATTTGTAGGCATATCATTGGAAGATTGACCATAAGAGACTACATTTTCCAAGTGTCCGCCTGGTGTCCTGCGTCGAATTCGGTGCGCAATTGCCAGCTGCTTCTACTTTACCATTTGATTCAGGGGAGAAAGCATGTGTCCAAGAACGATGTATCAATGAAGAGATATGTGAAAAACACCTTGATGATTGATTCTAAACAACGTTTGCCATGTTTTCAGTCGATATTATGGAGTTAATTTGGAAAAAAGTTCACGTTTTGAGGACTGAATTTTCGGATTTTTTTTGGTAGCCAAATGTGATGTATAAAACAGAGCTATTTCTAATACACAAGGAATCTTTTTGGAAAAACTGAGCATCTGCTATCTAACTGAGAGTATCCTCATTGAAAACATCAGAAGTTCTTCAAAGGTAAATGATTTTATTTGAAGGCTTTTATGTTTTTGTTAATGTTGCGTGCTGGATGCCAACGCTAATGCTAACGCTAAATGCTAACGCGAAATGCTAACGCTAGCTAGCTACTTTTACACAAATGATTGTTTTCCTATGGTTGAGAAGCATATTTTGAAAATCTGAGATGACAGTGTTGTTTACAAAAGGCTAAGCTTGAGAGATGGCATATTTATTTCATTTCATTTGCGATTTTCATAAATAGTTAACGTTGTGTTATGCTAATGAGCTTGCTGATAGATTTACACAATCCTGGATACAGGGTTTTTTTCATAGCTAAACGTGACGCAGAAAACGGAGCGATTTGTCCTAAACAAATAATCTTTCAGGAAAAACTGAACATTTGCTATCTGAGAGTCTCCTCATTGAAAACATCTGAAGTTCTTCAAAGGTAAATGATTTTATTTGAATGCTTTTCTGTTTTTTTGTGTAAATGTTGCCAGCTGAATGCTAATGCTAAATGCTACGTTAGCCATCAATACTGTTACACAAATGCTTGTTTTGCAATGGTTGAGAAGCATATTTTGAAAATCTGAGATGACAGTGTTGTTAACAAAAGGCTAAGCTTGAGAGCTAGCATATTTATTTCATTTCATTTGCGATTTTCATGAATAGTTAACGTTGCGTTATGGTAATGAGCTTGAGTCTGTATTCACGATCCCGGATCCGGGATGGGGAGATCAGAAAGGTTAACGACCGTTCCACAGGTGCATGTTCATTCATTGTTTATGGTTCATTGAACAAGCATGGGAAACATTGTTTAAACCCTTTACAATGAAGATCTGTGAAGTTATTTGGATTTTCACAAATTATCTTTGAAAGACAGGGTCCTGAAAAGGGATGTTTCTATTTTTGCTGAGTTTACTTAATTGTTTGAAACTTGAATGTTTTACTACATATTATGAGGCATGTCTTGGGCTACCTACATTCTAAGTACCCTAGCCAAAATCAAACAAACGTACAGGAAATTATTTTATAAAGACTTCCATATGCAATTGAAACCAGCAGCCTCTTTCTCTCATGTTCTATTTTTTTCCAAATCAACTTTCTTTCATTGGCTACCAGGTAAAGGCAATATCTTAGGCATAATCAATTGAAAAATGTGTTGCCGATTATTTTTTATCTTGGTCACATGAAACCGCTCAAGGGTGTTTTCCCGCTAATTGCATTATGGGTGAACATTTGGGTGTAGCCTACTGCCTTGTACGCATACAATGTGAAGAAATAATAGGTTATCAACATTTTATGCTAAACGTTCTGATGTATTGCATGAGCCTCATTGCTTTAGCCTTGGCCTACTGGTTGTATGAATTTGGGATTGATCATCCCTCAACTGTCCAACAGTCTGTTTGGAATAGGCTATTTCTCTCTCGCACAGAACGACAAGCTGACCAATAGAATAGGTCAACTTTTCTACTATGTGGGATAGTAGATTGACAGGCTAGTGATTTAGCTCTTCGTTACTTGGCTGAGGAAAAGTTAATGTGGGTATTTATTCTAACATAGGCGGCGTGTGGGTTTCAGGTTTGGGAAGCAAATTTTCCATGCACCCTCACATTTGCAAACCTATGCAAGATGGCCTACTATTCCAAATGCGATTATTGGATAGTCAATTTAGGCTAATATTAAATCACCCACTGTTAGCAAAAAACACTGGTTAGGCTATAGAGGCTACATTTCTTCTTTCTTTGCACAGGAAAATGTTGTCCTTTTTATAAACGCATTGCAATTCTACTACATGCTATGACTGGAGACATTAGCAGAAACTGACATGCATGATTGTTGCTGAAACTCACTCGGAAGACAGCACACACACACACACTACAGCCTGGACCTAAACTACATATAGTCATTGGCATGCTTACATGTGAGGCAACACATTTCACATATGGGACTGGGCTGGGAAGAAAACAATTAACTACAACATGTCAGAGGAAAGGGTGAACTCCAGATTCTATAGGAAAGAAATCACTATACTGAAATGAGTAGCCACTAAGTTTTCATAACAATTATTGATCCTTTATTTAACTAGGCAAGACAGTTAACACATTCTTATTTTCAATGACTGCCTAGGAACGGTGGGTTAACTGCCTTGTTCAGGGGCAGAATGACAGAATTTTACCTTGTCAGCTCCGGGATTCAATCTTGCAACCTTATAGTTAACTAGTCCAACGCTCTAACCACCTGATTACATTGCACTCCACGAGGAGACTGCCTGTTACGCAAATGCAGTAAGAAGCCAAGGTAAGTTGCTAGCTAGCATTAAACGTATCTTATAAAAAAAAATCATAATCACTAGTTAACTACACATGGTTGATGATATTACTAGTTTATCGAGCGTGTCCTGCGTTGCATATAAATCGATGTGGTGCGTATTCGCGAAAAATGACTGTCTTGCTCCAATGTGTACCTAACCATAAACATCAATGCCTTTCTTAAAATCAATACACAAGTATATATTTTTAAACCTGCATTTTTAGTTAAAATTGCCTGCGAACTCTGAAGACTATTTCTTCCTAACAAAGACAGCCAACTTCGCCAAATGGGGGATGATTTAACAAAAGCGCATTTGCGAAAAAGCACAATCTTTGCACGACTGTACTGGACCCAAGGTCTTAGCAGCATTGTGACGTATTTGTAGGCATATCATTGGAAGATTGACCATAAGAGACTACATTTTCCAAGTGTCCGCCTGGTGTCCTGCGTCGAATTCGGTGCGCAATTGCCAGCTGCTTCTACTTTACCATTTGATTCAGGGGAGAAAGCATGTGTCCAAGAACGATGTATCAATGAAGAGATATGTGAAAAACACCTTGATGATTGATTCTAAACAACGTTTGCCATGTTTTCAGTCGATATTATGGAGTTAATTTGGAAAAAAGTTCACGTTTTGAGGACTGAATTTTCGGATTTTTTTTGGTAGCCAAATGTGATGTATAAAACAGAGCTATTTCTAATACACAAGGAATCTTTTTGGAAAAACTGAGCATCTGCTATCTAACTGAGAGTATCCTCATTGAAAACATCAGAAGTTCTTCAAAGGTAAATGATTTTATTTGAAGGCTTTTATGTTTTTGTTAATGTTGCGTGCTGGATGCCAACGCTAATGCTAACGCTAAATGCTAACGCGAAATGCTAACGCTAGCTAGCTACTTTTACACAAATGATTGTTTTCCTATGGTTGAGAAGCATATTTTGAAAATCTGAGATGACAGTGTTGTTTACAAAAGGCTAAGCTTGAGAGATGGCATATTTATTTCATTTCATTTGCGATTTTCATAAATAGTTAACGTTGTGTTATGCTAATGAGCTTGCTGATAGATTTACACAATCCTGGATACAGGGTTTTTTTCATAGCTAAACGTGACGCAGAAAACGGAGCGATTTGTCCTAAACAAATAATCTTTCAGGAAAAACTGAACATTTGCTATCTGAGAGTCTCCTCATTGAAAACATCTGAAGTTCTTCAAAGGTAAATGATTTTATTTGAATGCTTTTCTGTTTTTTTGTGTAAATGTTGCCAGCTGAATGCTAATGCTAAATGCTACGTTAGCCATCAATACTGTTACACAAATGCTTGTTTTGCAATGGTTGAGAAGCATATTTTGAAAATCTGAGATGACAGTGTTGTTAACAAAAGGCTAAGCTTGAGAGCTAGCATATTTATTTCATTTCATTTGCGATTTTCATGAATAGTTAACGTTGCGTTATGGTAATGAGCTTGAGTCTGTATTCACGATCCCGGATCCGGGATGGGGAGATCAGAAAGGTTAACGACCGTTCCACAGGTGCATGTTCATTCATTGTTTATGGTTCATTGAACAAGCATGGGAAACATTGTTTAAACCCTTTACAATGAAGATCTGTGAAGTTATTTGGATTTTCACAAATTATCTTTGAAAGACAGGGTCCTGAAAAGGGATGTTTCTATTTTTGCTGAGTTTACTTAATTGTTTGAAACTTGAATGTTTTACTACATATTATGAGGCATGTCTTGGGCTACCTACATTCTAAGTACCCTAGCCAAAATCAAACAAACGTACAGGAAATTATTTTATAAAGACTTCCATATGCAATTGAAACCAGCAGCCTCTTTCTCTCATGTTCTATTTTTTTCCAAATCAACTTTCTTTCATTGGCTACCAGGTAAAGGCAATATCTTAGGCATAATCAATTGAAAAATGTGTTGCCGATTATTTTTTATCTTGGTCACATGAAACCGCTCAAGGGTGTTTTCCCGCTAATTGCATTATGGGTGAACATTTGGGTGTAGCCTACTGCCTTGTACGCATACAATGTGAAGAAATAATAGGTTATCAACATTTTATGCTAAACGTTCTGATGTATTGCATGAGCCTCATTGCTTTAGCCTTGGCCTACTGGTTGTATGAATTTGGGATTGATCATCCCTCAACTGTCCAACAGTCTGTTTGGAATAGGCTATTTCTCTCTCGCACAGAACGACAAGCTGACCAATAGAATAGGTCAACTTTTCTACTATGTGGGATAGTAGATTGACAGGCTAGTGATTTAGCTCTTCGTTACTTGGCTGAGGAAAAGTTAATGTGGGTATTTATTCTAACATAGGCGGCGTGTGGGTTTCAGGTTTGGGAAGCAAATTTTCCATGCACCCTCACATTTGCAAACCTATGCAAGATGGCCTACTATTCCAAATGCGATTATTGGATAGTCAATTTAGGCTAATATTAAATCACCCACTGTTAGCAAAAAACACTGGTTAGGCTATAGAGGCTACATTTCTTCTTTCTTTGCACAGGAAAATGTTGTCCTTTTTATAAACGCATTGCAATTCTACTACATGCTATGACTGGAGACATTAGCAGAAACTGACATGCATGATTGTTGCTGAAACTCACTCGGAAGACAGCACACACACACACACTACAGCCTGGACCTAAACTACATATAGTCATTGGCATGCTTACATGTGAGGCAACACATTTCACATATGGGACTGGGCTGGGAAGAAAACAATTAACTACAACATGTCAGAGGAAAGGGTGAACTCCAGATTCTATAGGAAATAAATCACTATACTGAAATGAGTAGCCACTAAGTTTTCATAACAATTATTGATCCTTTATTTAACTAGGCAAGACAGTTAACACATTCTTATTTTCAATGACTGCCTAGGAACGGTGGGTTAACTGCCTTGTTCAGGGGCAGAATGACAGAATTTTACCTTGTCAGCTCCGGGATTCAATCTTGCAACCTTATAGTTAACTAGTCCAACGCTCTAACCACCTGATTACATTGCACTCCACGAGGAGACTGCCTGTTACGCAAATGCAGTAAGAAGCCAAGGTAAGTTGCTAGCTAGCATTAAACGTATCTTATAAAAAAAAATCATAATCACTAGTTAACTACACATGGTTGATGATATTACTAGTTTATCGAGCGTGTCCTGCGTTGCATATAAATCGATGTGGTGCGTATTCGCGAAAAATGACTGTCTTGCTCCAATGTGTACCTAACCATAAACATCAATGCCTTTCTTAAAATCAATACACAAGTATATATTTTTAAACCTGCATTTTTAGTTAAAATTGCCTGCGAACTCTGAAGACTATTTCTTCCTAACAAAGACAGCCAACTTCGCCAAATGGGGGATGATTTAACAAAAGCGCATTTGCGAAAAAGCACAATCTTTGCACGACTGTACTTAACCATAAACATCAATGCCTTTCTTAAAATCAATACACAGAAGTATATATTTTTAAACCTGCATATTTTGCTAAAAGAAATCCAGGTTAGCAGGCAATATTAAACAGGTGAAATTGTGTTACTTCTCTTGCGTTCATTGCACTCAGAGTCATGGTATATGCAACAGTTTGGGCCGCCTAATTTGCCAGAATTTTACGTAATTATGACATAACATTGTAGGTTGTTCAATGTAACAGAAATATTTAGTCTTATGGATACCACCCGTTAGATTATACGGAACCGTTCCGTATTTCACTGAAAGAATAAACATCTCGTTTGAGATGGTTTCCAGATTCTACCATATTAATGACCTAAGGCTCATATTTCTGTGTGTTATGTTATAATTAAGTCTATGATTTGATAGAGCAGTGTGACTGAGCGGTGGTAGGCACCAGCAGGCTTGTAAGCATTCATTCAAACAGCACTTTCGTGCGTTTTGCCAGCAGCTCGTCGCTGTGCTTCAAGCATTGAGCTGTTTATGACTTCAAGTCTATCAACTCCCGAGATTAGGATGGTGTAACTGATGTGAAATGGCTAGCTAGTTAGCGGGGTGCGCGCTAATAGAACTCATATGGCAGGCAAAATCCTGAGGAGAAATCAAAACAGGAAGTGAGAAATCTGGACTTTGTATGTATTCACCAGTCCCCAATGAAATCCCCTTGAGATATTAATGTTGCACTGCCTAGGGGTTCCACTAGATGTCAACCATCGATAGAAATTTGAATGAGACTTCTATGGTGTTGTGGGAGTGAATGAGTGCAGAATCTGTCAGGTGTCTGGCAGTCAGCCATTTTCTGATCGCGCTTATTCCTCATGGTATCCACTTGCGTTCCATTGCTCATGAAGACACAAAGGAATACTCCGGTTGGAACTTTATTGAAGCTATATGTTAAAAACATCCTAATGATTGATTCTGTACTTAGTTTGAAATATTTATTCTGTAATATAACTTTTTAAAGTTTTTGTCCGATGTAACGCTGACCAGAATGAGCGTTTGGATATGTAATATTTGGACATAACAGACATTATCAAACAAATCAAACATTTGTGGGCCTGGGATTCCTGGAGTGCTTTCTGATGTAGATCAAAGGGAATATTTATCATGTAATTTCTTGTTTATGTTGACGCAATCATTGCGGCTAGTGATTTTTACTTCTGAGCGCCGTCTTAGATTATTGCATGCGTTTCTTTTTCCCTAAAGTTTATTTTAAATCTGACAGAGCGGTTGCATTAAGGAGAGGTATATCTATAATTCCATGTGTATTATCATCTACATTTATGATGAGTATTTCTGTTGAATGATGTGGCTATGCAAAATCACTGGATGTTTTTGGAACTAGTGAATGTAATGCACCAATGTAAACTCATATTTTGATAAATATGAACTTTATCAAACAAAACATACATGTATGTCCTATGAGTGTCATCTGATGAAGATGATCAAAGGTTAGTGATTCATTGTATCTCTATTTGTGGTTGAGACTGGTTGGAAAATCTTTGGCTGGAAAAATGGCTGTGTTTTTCTGTGGCTATGTGGTGACCTAACAATCGTTTGTGGTGCTTTTGCTGTAAAGCATATTTTTAAAAAATCGGACACTGTGGTGGGATTAACAAGATGAACTTTAAAATGGTATGAGATACATGTATGTTTGAGGAATTTTAATTATGAGATTTGATGTTTTGAAATTGGCGCCCTGCACTTTCACTGGCTGTTGTCATATCCTCCCGTTAACGGGATTGCAGTCATAAGTTAATTGATATGCATTCCAGGTGACTACCCCATGAAGCTTGTTGAGAGAATGCCAAGAGAGTGCAAAGCTGTCAAGGCAAAGGGTTGCTACATTGATTGCTACACTGGTTACTACATGATTCCATGTGTTATTTCATAGTGAAGACAAACTATTATTCTACAATGTATAAAATAGTAAAAATAAAGAAAAAACCCTTAAATGAGTAGGTGTCCAAACTTGTGACTAGTACATTTTTTTAACCAATACTTTGACTCAAAATATCGATATAGCATCCAAAATAATACAGCTGTATCTAAATGTATACATTTTTGTGACAGGGTTCCTCTTTTTTGGATGTTGATTGTATAAATCTATATATTCAGAGTTGCAGTGTGTTAGTGTTAATCAGTCTTGCGGCCTGCCTCTGCAATATATACTAGGCCTAGACTACAGTATCAGCACTTCTACCAATGCTGGTAGCCTCACTAATGGTGATTGAGTTTTGTTACTGTTTGCACCAAATATAACTTCTCATTCACTTAATAATTAATTGACTGAGAGTCTTGGTACAATTGAGAGCATAACATTAAAGATGGTCACACAATGCTTTTACTTGTGTACACGTTGATACAAGGGCCCAGAACAAGTATCCTTTCAACATATAATAATAATACATGTGAAATGAGTCCCATTGAAGTCAGTAAGTCAGGACCTCAGGGGTGATTGACTGATGGGGATAGAGGGGATGGGTTGGCCATCATATAAGGTCCCATTCACAGGGGACACTAGCATCAGGACTCCATACAGTCTACACAAAAGCATTTCCACCTCAGCAGCTACACGTGTACAGCAACTCATGCCCTTGCAAATTCCCTGACAACTGGGTCGAAGAACCCCACTACGGTTAGAATTGTGGCTTCGATAAACAAGCATCCTCTGCTGTTGAACCGTGGGGCTGACTTCAGAACAGATCTGGGGAGGATAACGCAATTCAATTGAAGCAATTCAATTAAAGCATTAGGAGGTCCAACATATGACAGCACACATACTGTATACTTAGGCACATGTTTGTTATATGATGCACGTGCATAGAAAAGCTGTCCATCCTCACTCAGTTAACAAGAAGGTTGGCATTATTTTCATTAGGCCTAAAAATACTAATGGCTTTTGAAATCGCCTAAATGCAGAAAAGCAATGGTATACAATTATGTTTTTAGCTATCAATGCAAACCTCTGCTTTCTGTGGAAAACGCCTAAAGGTATACACCACATTGATGGGAGTGTCAGTAAAGTTTAATTGATTGATTCGTGAAACATACCATGATGCCACAAGTTTCTAGGAAGGGAGGCTGGGGCAGGTGGAAATGGTAGGTGTGCTTTTGCCATTCAAGCAGGCAGATACAGTGCCTTGCAAAAGTACTCATCCCCCTTGCCGTTTTTCCTATTTTGTTGCATTACAATCTGTAACTTTCGGCTGAGCCGTTGTGGCTAGACATTTCCACTTCACAATAAAAGCACTTCCAGTTGACCGGGGCAGCTCTAGCAGTGCAGAAATTTGACAAACATACTTGTTGGAAAGGTGGAATCCTATGACGATGCCACGTTGAAAGTTACTGAGCTCTTCAGTAAGGCCATTCTACTGCCAATGTTTGTCAATGGAGATTGCATGGCGGTGTGCTCAATTTTCTACACCTGTCCTCAACGGATGTGGCTGAAATAGCCAAACCCACTATTTGAAGGGTTGTCCACATACTTTTGTATATACAGTGAACATCTAGTATGACAAGTTTCACACCGGTTGTATTTCTGCCTGCTTGAACAGCAAATAGTTAAAATACAAAATAATACATTAAATAACCCTGGGAATCAATATAACAACGCTCAGAGAAGCAAAGAAAAAAAAAACATACAAAATAAGTTACCTCTTCCTTTGCGAGAAATGGAGCTGTTGGGAGTGTACGTAATCCTTCACCTGCCATCTAGCACCTAAATTCTCAGGCACCCCTCACCTCTGCAGCCTGGCAGGCCCATCCTTGGCCTCCCGGCCCTCCCCCCACCTTGCAGCATCGTCCCTGAGCATGAGGCTGGAGTCAAACAGGTTCCACAGGATAGCGCCCGTGCTGGCAGACATACTCCAAATGCCACGGCGTGAAGGCAGTCATTAAGGGAGGATTAGGGGAAAACAGTCAAATGCTCATGGTAACAGCCAGACCGGTCTGATAAAGAAAAAAAAACACAACTCAACCACTTTTTACATCCAAACATACATAAACAAAAAGGTGTAGTTTGTGCTTGTGACATATGCCCAACTTGCTTTTCCATATCAGAAAAACAAAAAATCAGGTCAAGCTTGCCCAAAGCCAAAAGCATGACTGTTTAAAAAGAAAACTACACTCCTTTGATTGCATGAATACATTTACCCCTCCTCCCGCTCTCTCTCCCAGATTCTCCCCAAAAAGAGAGGAACAAGTGTATGTGTGAAGTGTCACATGACAGCCAGCCAGTCCTTTTTATTCCAGCGACTTACTGTGTCTCTTTGTCATATAAAAACTCACTCCCTGCCTTCCTATCAAAGGCTCAGAATTCTGGTTTGGTGACATTTCCCCCCGGCAGTCAAATCTATGGGGCTGAATGTAAATAGAAGGCAGGAGGCCTTTATTCAAAGAAGCAGAGTTCCCCATGCAAAGTGCTGTTTCAGGTTGACAGGACTCTATAGCAGTGGAACGACCAACGACATAGGAGTAGAGGGGTCAATAACAGTCCTGTCGCCACTCACTTTGACTATTCAAAACATAGTGGCCCTCAGCCGTGCAGTCATCCCTGATAAGCCAGGGCCATACAGCGTGGACCTTCAACCAAACTAGCTTGTGAGCGGAACAGTTACCACAACAGTTCTACTGGTGTACGGCTAACCGAAACTGCGTGGCTTGGATTTGCTAGAGGTTATCAGACACATTGGGAGCACTAGCAATACAAATAGAAGAGGAAACATATTGACAAAGGACATTTTTCTCCTCAGGTAAAACATAGGACAGAATTGCAGATTATGTTGCTGAGAGCTAAAATGATATAACACAAGGTAGTTGTCACACTAGTCAATCTAGTAAATCTGTCTGTTTTCAGTCACTGGACATTCCATAAATCAGCTGTAACAACAAGACACCTGGGTTGCCCAGAATAACCAGGGTGTCCTTTTCTCTGGGCACACCCCACAGAACCGGCCACGTCATACAGCAGAGAGAGGAGAGGCAGGAGAGAGAAAGAAAAGAGGAGAGCGAGAGCTTGGTTGAAGAGTACCTCCCGACAGTTTTTTCCCCTCTAGTCAGGAACAGGAAGAGAAATTAACTCTGCTCAGGCGTTTCTTTTACGCCTGCTACGTTAGGTTGGCCGTGTTGTGACCCTTCGGGGAAAGGAGGGAGTAGATGGATTTAGGGAGTGAGTGCAAAAGACTGGGTGGAACTTGAGATATTCGACTGCATAGAATCTCAGAATCATTAGCACCGGTGTAAATGGATCAGATTTGGTCAAACAGGACAAGGCAGCTCACCTTTGAACCCTAAAGTAAAGACGGGCTGTCAACCTGCACTGCAGGTGGGGTTGAGGAGGGGGTAAGGCCACAAGCAAGGAAAATGATTTGTCTGGGAAATCTATTGGAATTACATGGTTCTGGCAGTTTGGCCGCTGAAGTAAGTGAGCCCAATATTAGCAGTCAAACAGCTGCTGCCTGTCCTGGGTGATCTTGTTCGACTGTGCTAAAATGATGGAGTGAGGAACATGGAAGACAGAAAGACACAGCAGGAGAGAATAGTCTAGTCTGACAGGAAATCTCTGCTCATGAGCGGTGTCCCGCCTACCGAGGGATGTTAATGTCTGTTGGAGTTTCTCAACCCCAAGTACTGGGCTGCTAAGTTAAAGGTCCAATGGAGTCTTTATCTTAATATAAAATCAGTTCTGGGTAACAATTAAGTACTTTAATGTGATAGTTTTCAATTAAAATTGTGAAAAATAAACAAAAATAGCTTCTTAGCAAAGATACATTTCTCAAGCTAATTTTTGCTAGGACAGTGTGGGGGTGATCTGGGGAAAACAGAAAACTGGCTGTTATTGACAGAGGGGTTTGGAACTTTCTTATTGGTCTATTAACTAAATTACTGCCTGGTAATTTTTCCAACCTCAGTGTAGAAATATATATTTAAACACAGGAAGAAAAAAGGTACTGCACTGGGCCCTTAAATATTTCTCAGTAAGAACATATTCTTAAAGGTAGACTCAGCTAAATAACATTGCCATGAACAGCACCGCAGATATTGAGACGAGCGAGACGAGACTTCACTCTCACAAAGTCACACACAGTATCTGCGCATGTGCACGGGTTCGCTTCACGCCGTTACAGCGTGGCAACCACGGGACCAAAACAGTGGAGAAGTTGAGCCTTGCGCTTCAAAGCTTTTAGTTGTTGCGGAAATTGACCCACTATGCTGTTTACTTTCTGCATTAAAGTACGTCATATCGCCGAGTCTACCTTTAATGTAAACAAATCATACCAAGACTTGTATGTTTATCTTTTAATGTAATGATTGTCATCATTGTTATAAAGCACAAAGAACACAAATGCTATGACAACTCACAATATAGCTATGCAAAGCAGATATCCTAAATCAACAACTGTATGGTCAAATGAAGGGTGTAAGTAAGTAAGAAACCAACATTTCACCGAGAGATGATCCCAACTAGTCTGGCCGTGGCAGCCCCAGTCATAACATGGAAGGCATGTCATTGTAATAGTAAGAAATTCCATATGGCTAAAAGCAGGATCATAGGAAAAGAGGAAAATCAGCACTATCACTGACCAAGCCCCATAATCCCAAAAGCTGAAATCCAAAAACTAAGATTTTAATCCCATTCATACCATGCGCTCACAGAAATCCAGGGGGATGAAAATCTGTATAAAACAAAACTAAATATCCCTCCTGCTTCACAAAGGACAGATAATTCAGCTCATCCCCTGATAGTGATGATTCTAGTGTCATCTCTCAGGTGAACAAGTTTGGCCAGGGGGCCAAATGCCACATTCTGATTTTGCTTCTGGAACCTGATTGTAAAGGCGAATGTTAGTGAGTATGACCGTCATCTGAAGTGTCAACTCCGCTAGTCTGGGAGACACTGACTGAAGTCTCCATGAATGGCACTATATGTATAGACATACTCCCTGTTCACCCTCCTGGACATTGTGAGATGTCATGTGTTACAGAGTGGCCCAGTTCCTGCCAGATGTCAACACGAGGCAGTGGATCATATAAGGTTACAGCAGGGTCGCAGTCAAAATGAAATGTGCACATTGACACGAGCGAAAATATTTTTGGTAACAGCTTACTTGAGACTGACACTGAATAGGGGGCAGTAGTGTGTGGATGTGTGCAAAGCATCTTATGTTCTACTGCCGGTGTGTTGTGTGTAGTGTGGTGTTCTGACCTGTAAGCAAGTAATGGGATGAGAGCTATGCGATGAGAGAGCCTGCAGGCCTGAATACTGTAGTCACTGATTAGACTCAATCACACTTGCATGATGAGAGAAACCACAGTGGAGCTCAGATTCCTGTGAGTAAGACTGAGAAATTAGGTGACGACTATTCCAGGACTACAGTTAAATCACTTAATCTCCTGGCACAGCCATACAAGTGAATACATCCTTCAATCTGCTGGATGGCCAGTACTGTGTAAAGGTGTAGACATGTAGGGAGGATTCACGATTATATGTTCAAGTGCACCAAAACAAATGAAAAACGCATCCACGTTCAGCAAATAATATCCTACAACTTTGAGAGATAGGCACTCAGAACTGCTAAAAAAATGGTTAGTTATGGAGTGGGCAATTGGGCCAATCCCTCTATTGAAAGTAATATGATATTTTATAATCAGTGTCCACAAATCCTTACAATGCCCTTTTCATCCACGGCGAGTGCCAACAGCTTGTTTTGCTCCAAGTCACATTAAGGTCTTTAAGTAAAAAAGATACATGATGTAAGGTAGCCTATACTCAAAATGTGACAATGGTAAAGGACCAGCCCCAGTACACTGACTAAATAAAATAAAAAATACAAGATACAAAAAGGTTATTGAACTACAAGCTCGCTGATCAGTACAACATACATTAATCTTTATATCTTAAATTGTTACCTTGATACATACACTTGAATATAAGCTGCCATATACTCGTACTACCTTAATACTTAACATAAAAATGAAACGTACATTTGTATTGGAATAATATTGATTTAAAAATAATGTCCAACCTTGAAATAAATCTCACTTATATGAACAGCTAAAGCGCAAGTGCTTTTGTGTACCAAGCAAAATAAGATTTTAATACATATTTGTAGATTCCTGAATTTAGCTGCTCACTGGCTAATATTCGAGATGTACTAACCTTACAACCGTCCACCTAAATGTTGTCCCACATCCCACAGTTGAAAAACACCTCTCTTTTATATAATTTATACATGATTCAGAAACTAGTATATTTACTCAAATGTATGTTTATTAACTACAATTATCGATATATATTATGGTACCCCTGAATCCAGCGGAAGCTGGGCTGATGTCTTTCAGTCAGAAAAAAGCGGTGTGTAAATGGGCTTTGAACGCCATCTTGTACGTTGCAGCTGCTTGGGCCCTGAATACAGGAACCCATTCATTCAAGGAGGGAAGCGAACTAGCCAGATTAATTCATCTTTGTGAACCAGAAATTACAAATATCCCTTTTGAAAAACGGAAAATGTTTAACGTGACAAAGATATTATGGAACATCAAATAACTATATTGGAAAACTGAACCTGCTGGCGTCCTATATTGTCTCATAATGTAAGAAAAATGCGAGTTCTTTCAACCAGCGATTGACAATGGCAACATTGTTATTACTCGTTTTCAACATGACGACAATTTCTGGTTCGACAAAACTAAAAGCCCGGTTTAGAATGTTTGCCGCTTGTAATGTTGACATAAAAAAAATCCCCTCCCTACACTTTCTTTTCAGTTCTAGAAAGTAACAGGATTAGCTGCTTCCTCGTTACCCATTTCCTCTAGTCTACTCCATGAAAGACCATTCACACTGGAGCGGACAGAGGTATGGCTATTAGGTGTAACCACTTGTACAGTAAAACCTATGGCCAGGTTGAACAGATTGTAGAAATCCAATTAACGTTAATTTACTTCCTCTGTATATCAAATTAAGGCCAATCAAATGCTGCCAGCCCGTACACTAATAAAGTAGCAAGCTGGCTAAACATACTGCTTACTAGTTAGCAATATAACGTTAGGTGGCTGATTTATGCAATAGCTAGCTCGTCATACATTAATAGACAAGCTTGTTGCTGATTTTAGGTGTATTAAGGCCATAATCTTGTACCACCATAGTTATCACGCCAGATATGATAGCTAACTGTAACGCAAGATAATTTGGTGGCTGGCTGACATAATGGCTGTTCAGCGAATGACAACGTAAACAGAGAGCTAGCAAACTAGGCGATAGGTGTCGAATGTGTCCAGCCTAAACCCAACAGCAGCAGTTCCATCTTGGTTGGCTACTGTTGCAGGCTCACACGCACAATCGGAAACATGTCAAGTTTCTTGCTAATTGCAAACGTAGGCAGTAGTATGGCTTTCTATACCGTCTCCGTCTGTGTTATGGACTACGAAAAAGTGTGTGTGGGGGTGCACTGATAGCTAACTAGCTAGCTTTCGGCTCCAGTGATGTTGAAATAGCCATTTTTTGTCTCCTATTACCACCTAACGTTACTTGCTACAGTTGTATTATAACGCACAAATCCTCTATGCATTATATGACCCTTTAATCATTGGTAAAATGTCAGATGCATTAAAACATTATGCATCACCATCTATGACATTTGGTATAACTTAGTTAACTAAATTAGTATTTAAGATGGTTGGATATAGCTCATTTGCTAGCAAGCTCGTTATCTAGGAATGTCAGCAAACGTCTAACACAATAATCTTGATTTACAAAAGCCAATTAGACTGAATATTAGTTAACTAGCTACGTTTGCCATTTTGTTAGATGCGTGAAAAACAGTGCAACTCAAATTCAGACGTTGACAGTTTTGTTAACTAGCTTTAGCTAGTGATCTTACGAAAGAAGCTAAGTTCCACTAGCTTTGAGGGTTACATTTAGCTGCCAGCTAGCTAGCCCACTCATTGGTATTGCAAAACCTAAGCCATGGCAAATAGCTAAGCCACACCATAATAAAAAGTTTGCATAAAGTTAGTTATATTGTGACTACCTACAACCACAACTCAAATAAGTACAACATCGAATAATTTAAAGTGTGTTTTGTGCTTTTCCAACTACCTACCTACCCACACCCCGTTAGCTTCAACCAGCGAGTCACTCAACTCAATTTAACCCCTTCCGCCTAGCTTCCTAGCTAGGCACCCCAGACAATGTTAGCTACAGAAGTTAGCTACGTCTTTTGAAAAATAAGTTGCCATTAATGCGTCCCAACTCATAACTTACTTACCCGTTTTCAGTCGAGGGTATCCGTGGTTTATATCGCATTGATTGGAAACAGCGAAGATCTACTCCTCTCCACCTAGCTAATACACAGACTAGATCTAGCAAGCTATCGAGGAGTGGCACTCCCCGAACAGAGGTTTCGATCCGCCAAGAGGAGACACACCGGCACAAAGATGAGGAAATGTTCACCCTACTAAACCAACGCTTTGTGGAAAAACACTGCGTTTGAGAGTCTATGGGTGGTCTTGTATTTCACAACAGTCTCGTTCCAATCTTCTAACTATCCTTCTGGTCTTTCCCACCGTAGTTCCCCGTTCTCTCTTCACACCACCAGTATCTCAAACGCTTCCCCCGGCCATCAAACAGCAGAGATGGGCGCGGTAACCCTGCTCTCAGCTCTAGGAAACCCCACGTTACGGCTACGTCATAGCGCACGACAAAGGGTCGTCGTCGATTCAAAAATCTGATAATTTGGTACAAAATTGATGTAGTTTAATACTAGAAAACTATCCCGCTTCAAAATATTGTATTTTCATATTTTAGTTTGTACTCCCTTGAAATTCCATTCATGAACCTTTTTGTGATAAAACAAACAAGATAGACTACTACTTGACAACCACCAGTCTACTCTAACTAAAGTAACACGGTTCAGCTGGGCAATTTAGGGAAGTAGTCAATAAAGGCTCTGGCTGGTCAGGCAGGCTGGACAACAAATTGTGTTTTCTTGATTTGGTGGTATTCTAAATGTTCTAGTATTCTGATTTCAGCGATATAGTTGTGCATACAGAGCTTTCCATTTGGCAAATCTGCCCATAACTATCCTCCTGATTCCTGTTTACCCACAAAAAACTAAAACAGGAAGTACCAGTGGCAAGCTCAATAAGGAAGTGGTCTGATGAAGCGGATGCTAAAATACAGGACTGTTTCGCTAGCACAGACTGGAATATGTTCCGAGATTCATCTGATGGAATTGAGGAATTTACCACATCAGTCACAAGCTTCATTACCAAGTGCATCAACAACATCATCCCCACAGTGACCATATGTTTATATCCCAACCAGAAGCCATGGATTACAGGCAACATCCGCACTGAGCTGACGCTTTCAATGAGCGGGACACTAATCCAGACACTTATAAGAAATCCTGCTACGCCGCCCGACGAACCATCAAACAGGCAACGGGTCAATACAGGACCAAGATCGAATCCTACTGCACCAGCTCTGGTGCTTGTCCGATGTGGCACGTCTTGCAAACTATCATGGATTACAAAGGGAAATCCGGCCGTGAGCTGTCCAGTGATGTAAGCCTACCAGACAAGCTAAATACCTTCTATGCTCGCTTTGATGAACCATGCACGAGAGCACCAGCTGTTCCGGATGACTGTGGGATCTCGCTCTCCATAGCCGATGTGAGTATGACCTTTAAACAGGTTAACATTCACAAGGCTGCAGGGTCAGACGGATTATCAGGATGCGTAATCCGAGCATGCGCTGACGAGTGGGCAAGTCTCTTCACTGATATTTTCACTCTCTCCCCGACCCAGTCTGTATTACCTACATGTTTCAGGAAGACCACCATAGTCCCTTTTCCCAAGAATGCCAAGGTAACCTGTCTAAATGACTATCGCCCCATAGCACTCACATCTGTAGCCATGAAATGCTTGGAAAGGCTGGTCATGGCTCACATCAACACCATCATCCCAGACCCACCCCAATTCGCATAATGCCGCAACAGATTCACAGATGACGCAATCTCTGTCACACTGCAATTTCCCGCCTGGACAAAAGGAACACCTACGTGAGAATGCTGTTCATTGACTACAGGTCAGCTTTCAACACCGCCACATTGAATGAGAAAGTTAGAGGCATAAATATCATACCCCCTAAAAAATGCCAACCTCGCCTGTTATTGTAATGGTGAGAGGCTAGCATGTCTTGGGGGTATGATATTTCTGCTTGTGTAACTTTCTCACTCATCATTTACAATTCATTCAGGATTATCTGTAAAAATTGTAGCTTTCACATTAATGTAGAAGTGTTTAGAAACATTCTTATTTACAATAAAAGTGACTCCAAAATGACAATACATTATTTACCACTCATTTCTAGTGGACACAAAATAATCTGAAACACAACCAAAACAAACAGCAAATGCATCCCAAAAATGTTTAAATCACAAAAAAATCATCAATCTACACACAATAAATACCCCATAATAACAAAGCAAAACAGGGTTAGGCATTTTTGCAAATTTACAAAAATAAAAAAGGTGTACCTTATTTTTATAAGTATTCAAACCTTTTGCTATGAGACTCGAAATTAAGCTCAGGTTCTTCCTGTTATCCTTGGGATGTTAATACAACTTGAGTCCACCTGTGGTAAATGCAATTGATTGGACATGATTTGGAAAGGCACACACCTGTCTATAGAAGGTCCCACAGTTGACAGTGCATGTCAGAGCAAAAACCAAGCCATGAGGTCGAAGGAATTGTCCGTAGAGCTCCGAGACAGGATTCTGTTGAGGCACAGATCTGGGGAAGGGTACCAAAACATTTCTGCAGCATTGAAGGTCCCCAAGAACACAGTGGCCTAAATCATTCTTAAAAGGAAGAAGTTTGGAACCACCAAGACTCTTCCTAGAGCTGGTCGCCCGGCCAAACTTATCAATCGGGGGAGAAGGGCCTTGGTCAGCGAGGTGACCAAGAACCCGATGGTCAATCTGACAGAACTCCTCTGTGGAGATCGGAGAACGTTCCAGAAGGACAACCATCTCTGCAGAACTACACCTTCCAACAGGAAACAGACCCTAAGCACACAGCCAAGACAATGCAGGAGTGGCTTCGGGACAGGTTTCTGAATGTCCTTGAGAGGCCCAGCCAGAGTCCGGACATGAACTTGATCGAACATCTCTGTAGAGACCTGAAAATAGCTGTCTAGCGACGCTCCCCATCCAACCTGACAGAGCTTGAGAGGATCTGTAGAGAAGAATGGGAGAAACTCCCCAGATACAGGTGTGCCAAGCTTGAAGCGTCATACCCAATAATACTCAAGACTGTAATCGCTGCCAAAGGTCCTTCAACAAAGTACTGAGTAAAGGGTCTGAATACTTATGTAAAATGTGATATTTCAGTTAAAAAATATATATAAATTAGCAAAGAATTTGCTCTTTTTCATTATGTGTAGATAGATTAAAACGTTGTTTTCCTCATCACTTTCAGAATAAGGCTGTAACGTAACAAAATGTGGAAAAAGTCAAGGGGTCTGAATTCCAACCAAATGCACTGTAAGTGAATTTGTCCCAATGCTTTTGGTCCCCTAAAATGGGGAGACAATGTACATAAAGTGCTGTAATTTCTTAACAGTTCACCCGATATCGATGGAAATACCCTAAAATGAAAGCTGACAGTCTGCACTTTAACCACATAGTCATTGTATCATCCAAAGTGCTGTAGTACAGAGCCAAAACATCAAAGCATTTGTCACTGTCCAAATACGTTTGGAGCTCATTGTATTGCCTCAACCACCTCGTACCCCTGCACATTGACTCTGTACTAGTACTCCTTGTATATAGCATCATCATTGTTATTTTAATGTGTTACTATTTCATTTAGTTTTTTTCTTATTTGCTTATTTTCTCACTTTTTAACTCTACATTGTTGGGAAAGGGCTCGTAAGTTAGCATTTCACAGTAGAGTCTACACGTGGCGCATGTGACAAATAACATTTGATTTGTGTTGGGTTGGACTCGGATAGCTGTTATCTGATAGGGCCTAGATTAGTGGAGGCTCACCACCTCCACATTTGTTATCCAAAGTAGCTCTACAGGTGTTGGTCATCATGACCTAGGCAAATTCATATGTTCACGGTTCACGATAAACCCACAAAAGTCCTCTAAATTTACCTTGTGACCTTTAATAGAGAAAACAGAAGTACCAGTGAAAACAAAAATTGTCAGGGGACCTAGCTATCCCAGCTCTGTCTGTAGGGGAAAATATCCATCTACTCATTATCACCAGCAGGCAGAAGCTTGTGTGTGTGATAGCGCTCAGAGGAAGGGCTGATGCTCAGTGGGTTAAGACGTTACTTAGAGACCTGGAACACAATATCCCCTCGTCCATTACCCAGGGGAGAAAGAGAGAGAGCCTCTGCCCTCCCACAGTGTGACCCTCCGGCGGGGAGACAGGAGCATCAACATATCCCTCTCCAGGAGCTGAAGTTCATTAAGATCAACAATAATTCTGTATAACCAGGCATTGTCTACTACCCTACCCGGTCTCTGGGGTATGTCTGCTGTGCATTGCAGACAGGAGAATTTCATTTGCAAATGCTTCATTCTAGTAAATTCTAAAATAATTTTTTTGCTAGTAGCTCGAGACAGAGCAATTATAATCATGTAAAGCTATACTAACTCTGAGAATTTAAAATGTCATCCTACCCATGCATCAGAATTCTCTAGAGTCCTGTTACAGGTGAGGATTGTGTGTGTGTGTTACATTGGCAAGCACAGCCCTTCTACCAGGTCAAATCAAATGTTATTTGTCACATGCGCCGAATAAAACCGGTGTAGACTTTACCGTTAAATGCTTACTTATGAGCCCTTTCCCAACAATTCAGAGCTAAAAAGTAAAATAAATTTGAACAAAATAAAAAAAGTAAATAGTAACACAAAATAACGAGAATATACAGTATACAAGGAGTACCGGTACCGAGTCAATGTGCAGGGGTACGAGGTAATGTAGGTAATAGCCGCAGGCAGAACAGTTGAAGGAGCAAGGAACCCTGACCTGTTCACCGGACGTGCTACCTGTCCCAGACCTGCTGTTTTCAACTCTCTAGGGACAGCAGGAGCGGTAGAGATACTCTCAATGATCGGCTATGAAAAGCCAACTGACATTTACTCCTGAGGTACTAACTTGTTGCACCCTCAACAACTACTGTGATTATTATTATTTGACCATGCTGGTCATTTATGAACATTTGAACATCTTGGCCATCTTCTGTTATAATCTCCACCCGGCACAGCCAGAAGAGGCCACCCTGCTTCTACACCTGCATTTCTTGCTGTTTGGGTTTTTAGGCTGGGTTTCTGTACAGCACTTTGATATACAGTGCCTTGCGAAAGTATTCGGCCCCCTTGAACTTTGCAACCTTTTGCCACATTTCAGGCTTCAAACATAAAGATATAAAACTGTATTTTTTTGTGAAGAATCAACAACAAGTGGGACACAATCATGAAGTGGAACGACATTTATTGGATATTTCAAACTTTTTTAACAAATCAAAAACTGAAAAATTGGGCGTGCAAAATTATTCAGCCCCTTTACTTTCAGTGCAGCAAACTCTCTCCAGAAGTTCAGTGAGGATCTCTGAATGATCCAATGTTGACCTAAATGACTAATGATGATAAATACAATCCACCTGTGTGTAATCAAGTCTCCGTATAAATGCACCTGCACTGTCATAGTCTCAGAGGTCCGTTAAAAGCGCAGAGAGCATCATGAAGAACAAGGAACTCACCAGGCAGGTCCGAGATACTGTTGTGAAGAAGTTTAAAGCCGGATTTGGATACAAAAAGATTTCCCAAGCTTTAAACATCCCAAGGAGCACTGTGCAAGCGATAATATTGAAATGGAAGGAGTATCAGACCACTGCAAATCTACCAAGACCTGGCCGTCCCTCTAAACTTTCAGCTCATACAAGGAGAAGACTGATCAGAGATGCAGCCAAGAGGCCCATGATCACTCTGGATGAACTGCAGAGATCTACAGCTGAGGTGGGAGACTCTGTCCATAGGACAACAATCAGTCGTATATTGCACAAATCTGGCCTTTATGGAAGAGTGGCAAGAAGAAAGCCATTTCTTAAAGATATCCATAAAAAGTGTTGTTTAAAGTTTGCCACAAGCCACCTGGGAGACACACCAAACATGTGGAAGAAGGTGCTCTGGTCAGATGAAACCAAAATTGAACTTTTTGGCAACAATGCAAAACGTTATGTTTGGCGTAAAAGCAACACAGCTGAACACACCATCCCCACTGTCAAACATGGTGGTGGCAGCATCATGGTTTGGGCCTGCTTTTCTTCAGCAGGGACAGGGAAGATGGTTAAAATTGATGGGAAGATGGATGGAGCCAAATACAGGACCATTCTGGAAGAAAACCTGATGGAGTCTGCAAAAGACCTGAGACTGGGACGGAGATTTGTCTTCCAACAAGACAATGATCCAAAACATAAAGCAAAATCTACAATGGAATGGTTCAAAAATAAACATATCCAGGTGTTAGAATGGCCAAGTCAAAGTCCAGACCTGAATCCAATCGAGAATCTGTGGAAAGAACTGAAAACTGCTGTTCACAAATGCTCTCCATCCAACCTCACTGAGCTCGAGCTGTTTTGCAAGGAGGAATGGGAAAAAATTTCAGTCTCTCGATGTGCAAAACTGATAGAGACATACCACAAGCGACTTACAGCTGTAATCGCAGCAAAAGGTGGCGCTACAAAGTATTAACTTAAGGGGGCTGAATAATTTTGCACGCCCAATTTTTCAATTTTTGATTTGTTAAAAAAGTTTGAAATATCCAATAAATGTCGTTCCACTTCATGATTGTGTCCCACTTGTTGTTGATTCTTCACAAAAAAAGACAGTTTTATATCTTTATGTTTGAAGCCTGAAATGTGGCAAAAGGTCGCAAAGCTCAAGGGGGCCGAATACTTTCGCAAGGCACTGTACCTGCTGATGTAAGAATACATTTGATTGATTGATTTGATGACACCGAGGAAGCTCACAAACCCGCTCCACTACAGCCCTGTCGATGTGAATGGGGGCCTGCTCGACCCTCCATTTTCTTTAGTCCACGATCAGCTCCTTTATCTTGCTGATGTTGAGGGAGGGGTTGTTGTCCTGGCACCACACTGCCAGGTCTCTGACCTCCTCCCTATAGGCTGTCTCATCTTCGTCAGTGATCAGGCTTACCCCCTTCTTGTCTTCTGCAAACTTAATGAAGGTGTTGGAGTCATGTGCAGCCACACAGTCGTGGGTGATCAGGGAGTACAGGAGGGGACTAAGCACGCACCCCTGAAGGGCCCCTGTGCTGAGGGTCAGCGTGGCAGATGTGTTGTTGCCTACCCTCACCATATGGGGGCTGCCCGTCAGGAAGTCCAGGATCCAGTTGCAGAGGGAGGTGTTCAGTCCCAGGCTCCTTAGCTTAAGTATGAGCTTGGAGGGCACTATGGTGTTGAACGCTGAGCTGTAGTCAATGAACAACATTCTCATGTAGGTGTTCCTTATGTCCAGTTGGGGCAGTGTGGGTTGCATAATTTGTGGATCTGTTGGGGTGGTATGAGAATTGGAGGGGGTCCAGGGTGTCTGGGTTGATGTGAGCCATGACCATTCTTTCAAAGCATTTCATGGATACAGATGTGAGTGCTAAGGGGATAGTCATTTAGATAGGTTACATTGGTGTTCTTTGGCACAGGGACCATGCTGGTCTGCTTGAAACATGTAGGTATTACAGACTGGGTCAGGGAGAGATTGAAAATGTCAGTGAAGACACTTTCCAACTGGTCAGCGCATGCTCTGAGTATGCATCTGAGTAATCAGTCTGAATGTTAAACTGTTTAAAGATCTTACTCACATCGGCTATGGAGAGAGTGATTACACAGCTGTCCAGAACAGCTAGTAATCTCATGCATGGTTCTGTTTTGCGAGCCTCAAAACGAGAATAGAAGGCATTTACCTCATCTGGTAGGCTTGGGTCACTGGGTAGCTCGTGGCTGGGTTTCTGGTTCTAATCCGGGATAGTTTGTAAGCCCTGCCACATCTAACAAGGGTCAGAGCCTGTGTAGTAAGATTCGATCTTATTCCTGTATTGACGCTTTGCCTGTTTGATGGTTCGTCAGAGGGCATAGCGGGATTTCTTATAAGCGTCCAGATTAGTTTCCCGCTCCTTGAAAGTGGCAGCTCTAGCCTTTATCTTAGTGAGGATGTTGCCTGTAATCCATGGCTTCTAGAGGTTTTTAGTTGCATAGGTGACCTACTGGTAGAAATTAGGTAAAACGGATTTCAGTTCTGCTGCATTAAAATCACTGCCACTAGGAGTGCCGACTCTTTGTGAATATTTTCTTGTTTGCTTCTGGCCCTATACAGCTTTTTGAGTGTGGTCTTAGTGCCAGCATTGTTTTGTGGTGGTAAATAGACAGCTCCGAAAAATATAGATGAAAACTCTCTTGGTAAATAATATGGTCTACAGCTTATCATGAGGTATTCTAACACAGGCGAGCAAAGCCTTGAAACTTCGCACATCAGCTGTTGCTCTGATGTTCAGAACCTCTTTTCGGTGATATGAAGAAGAAAAAACACAAAATAGCACAATGACACCTGCACACTGACCTCTCTACTATCACAGGGGCCACTAATGGTATTTACGGACATATTCAATCTCTCAATCAGTATATTGTCCCCACTTGCTTCAAAATATCCACAATTGTTCCTGTACCCAAGAAAGCAAAGATATCTGAACTAAATGACTATCTACCCATAGCACACTCTTCTTTCATCATGAAGTGCTTTGAGAGGCTAGTTAAGGATCATATCACCTCCACCTGACCCAACACCCTAGATCCACTACAATTCGCATACCGCCCCAACAGATCCACAGATGACGCAACACCAGTGCCCTCCAAACTCATCACTAAGCTCAGGGCCCTGTGTCTGAACCCCTCCCTGTGCAACTGGGTCCTAGACTTCCTGACGGGCTGACCCCAAGTGATGAAGGTAGGCAACAACATCTCCGCCACGCTGATCCTCCACAGAGGTGCGTGCTCAGTCTCCTACTGTACTCCCTGTTCACCCATGACTACGTGGCCACGCACGTCTCCAACTCAATCAGTGGTAGGCCTGATTCCTAACAACGACGAGACCGCCTACAGGGAGAAGGTGAGAGCCCTGGCGGAGTGGTGCCAGGAAAATAACCTCTCTCTCAATGTCAACAAAACTAAGGAGCTGATCATGGCCTATAGGAGACAGCAAAGAGAGCATGCCCCCATCCACATTGACAGGGATGCAGTGGAGAGAGTCAAAAGATTAAAGTTCGTCAGGGTGTACATCACTGAGGAGGACCTGAAATGGTCCCATTGCACTGACAGCGTGGTGAAGCGCCTCTTCAACCTCAGGAGGCTGAAATTCGGATTGGCTCCTGGATCTATGGCCTGTTCCCCCCACTACCATCTACAAGGTAGAGACAGTACCGGTGCATCAAAGCTGGGACTGTGAGACTGAATAGCATCTATCTACAGGCCATCAGACTGTTAGACAGTCACGACTAGCCGGTCTCCGCCCAGTCCCCTGCCCTAAAGTTCAGACACTGTCAATAGCCGTCCACCATCCGGTACTCTACCATGCACCTTAGCGTCTGCTGCCATATGTACATAGAGCCATTGAACATGGGTCGCTTTTATAATGTTTACATACTGTTTTATCCACTTTATACTGTATTCTAGTCATGGCTTATCCTATATAACTACTGCTATACACACCTTTTCTATTCACATACTGTCTATACACACCATTCACAAATACAGTACTAGTCAAAAGTTTAGACACACCTACTCAGGGTTTTTCAGGGTTTTCCTTCATTTGTACTATTTTCTACATTGTAGAATAATAGTGAGACATCAAAACTATGAAATAACACATATGGAATCATGTAGTAACCAAAAAAGTGTTAGACAAATCACAATATATTTTATTTTTGAGATTCTTCAGAGTAGCCACTCTTTGCCTTGATGACAGATTTGCACACTCTTGGCATTCTATCAACCAGCTTCATGAAGAATGCTTTTCCAACAGTCTTGAAGGAGTTCCCACATATGCTGAGCACCTTTGGCTGCTTTTCCTTCACTCTGCTGTCAAACTCATCCCAAACCATCTCAATTGGGTTGAGGTCAGGTGATTTTGGAAGACAGGTCATCTGATGCAACACTCCATCACTCTCCTTCTTGGTCAAGTAGCCCTTACACAGCCTGGAGGTGTGTTTTGGGGGATTGTCCTGTTGAAAAAAAAATGATAGTCCCCCTAAGTGCAAATCGGATGGGATGGCATATTGCTGCAGAATGCTGCGGTAGCCATGCTGGATAAGTGTGCCTTGGATTTTAAATAAATCCCAGACAGTGTAACCAGCAAAGCACCATCACACATCCTCCTCCATGCTTCATGGTGGGAACCACACATGTGGAGATCATCCGTTCACATACTCTGTTTTACAAAGACACAGCAGTTGGAACCAAAAATCTCAAATTTGGACTCAATCAGACCAAAAAACAGATTTCCACCGGTCTAATGTCCATTGCTCATGTTTCTTGGCTCTTCTTTTTATTGGTGTCCTTTAGTAGTGGTTTCTTTGCAGAAATTCAACCATGAAGGCCTGATTCATGCAGTCTCCTCTGAACAGTTGATGTTGAGATGTGTCTGTTACTTGAACTCTGTGAAGCATTTATTAGGGCTGCAGTCTGAGGTGCAGTTAACTCTAATGAACTTATCCTCTTATCTTGGTCTTCCTTTCCTGTGGCAGTCCTCATGAGAGCCAGTTTCATTATAGTGCTTGATGGTTTTTGCAACTGCACTTGAAGAAACTTTCAAAGTTCTTGAAATGTTCCGTATGACTGACCTTCATGTCTTAAAGTAATGACGGACTGTCGTTTCTCTGTGCTTATTTGAGGTCTTGCCATAATATGGACTTGGTCTTTTACCAAATACGGCTATCTTCTGTATACCACCCCTTCCTTGCCACAACACAACTGATGGCTCAAAAAAATTAAGGAAAGAAATTCCACAAATGAACTTTTAAGGCATTCCTGTTAATTGAAATGCATTTCAGGTGACTACCTCATGAAGCTGGTTGAGAGAATGCCAAAAGTGTGCAAAGCTGTCATCAAGGCAAAGGGTGGCTACTTTGAAGAATCTCAAATATAAATATATTTTGATTTGTTTAACACTTTTTTGGTTACTACATGATTCCATATGTGTTATTTCATAGTTTCGATGTCTTCACTATTATTCTACAATGTAAAAAATAGTAAAAATAAAGAAAAACTCTGGAATGAGTAGGCGTCAACTTTTGACGGGTACTGTATATTTATATTCCGGACTCTGGTCCGCAAGCAACTGTCCTGCAATTCTATCCATTTTGCCATGGGGTTTTGTACTGTGTATTTATACTGAATTTTTGACATTGCTCACTGTAATATACTGCTGTACATATCATTCTTAGTATATCTTGTGTAAATTCAACTGGTGTATATACGTGTAGATTGCATTTGGGTTACTGTTACAGTGCTATGTGTTGTTAATTGGATTCGTTCCAACATTTGTTGATTATTTGTCTTTTTTTGGGGGGGGGGGGGGGTACTGGTTTGACATTATACTACATTGTTAGGAACAAGTAACATAAGGTGGGTGCAAAAAAGTGCTTAACAAGGCTCTCCAACCCTGTACCTGGAGAGCTACCTTCCTGTAGGTTTTCCCTCCAACCCTAATCTAGCACACCTGATACTAGTAATTAGTTGGTTGATAAACTGAACCAGGTTAGTTACAACTGGGGGTTGGAGTGAAAACCTACAGGAGGGTAGCTCTCTAGGAACAGGGTTGGAGAGCCCTGTGCTATAACATCTGCAAAACTGTGTATGTGACCTATGAACTTTTGGTAATGATACAAAATATCACTCAATGAGCTGCATTCCTCATGCTTGAAAAACTACAATATGTGCATTTTGCAATGATAGATGGGCAACAATAATGCCTCTATGATATACACATACTATTGTATTAGTCATTAATCTTTGGATTTATAAAAATCTATATGCGCGCATGTGTATGTATTGTGGCGAAATCTGTAAATACCGCTATAGTATTGCAGACATTTGAATGGATACTTCTGTAAAAAAAAATACACCTTGTGGAGTGTGTGTAGAGCAGGGGTAGGCAACCCTGTTCCTGAAGTCCTGTACTGCAGGATTTTGTTCCAACTAGTCACCCACCACACCGACCAACTGAGCTAATTGATCAGTTCAGTGATTGCCTAAATTTTACACACCTGGTCTTCCAGGTCGGTTAAATCAAAAACATTAAGTGCCTGTGGCACTCCAGGAACAGGGTTGCCTACCTCTGGTGTAAAGACTGCTATCTATAAAGCCAACACCTCTGAGTTAAGTTGGTGGCTGGTTTCATAGGGACCCATCTGCACAGCCCAGCCCCATTTCAGCTAGACCTGAGCGCTGGTGAGATTTAGTTGTCTTGGATACACTATGTCTGCATTCATGTGTTGTGAAGCTAATGCCATGTGCCCCAGGGAACCTTTTCCAAGATTGTCAAAGGCAGGCGCAAGTCAGACAATAGGCTGTAAGAGAAAGCCCCAGTGTACTATCTATCCATTGTTTAGGAAAACACCAGTCTCAACATCAACAGTGAAGAGGCGACTCCAGGATGCTGTCCTTCTAGGCAGAGTTGCAAAGAAAAAGCGACATTTCAGGCTAATAAAAGATTAAGATGGGCAAAAGAACACAGACATTGGACTGAGGAACTCTGCCTAGAAGGCCAGCATCCCGGAGTCGCCTCTTCACTGTTGACTTTGAGACTGGTGTTTTGCGGGTACTATTTAATGAAGCTGCCAGTTGAGGAATTGTGAGGCGTCTGTTTCTCAAACTAGACACTCTAATGTACTTGTCCTCTTGCTCAGTTGTGCACCGGGGCCTCTCACTCTTTCTATTCTGGTTAGCGCGGTTCTGTGAAGGAAGTAGTATAGTGTTGTATGAGCTCTTCAGTTTCTTGGCAATTTATTGCATGGAATAGCCTTAATTTCTAAGAACAAGAATAGACTGACGAGTTTCAGAAGAAAGTTCTTTGTTTCTGGCCCTTTTGAGCCTGTAATTGAACCCACAAATGCTGATGCTCCAGATACTCAACTAGTCTAAAGGCCAGTTTTATTGCTTCTTTAAATCAGCACGTTTCAGAAAAATGGAGGCCAATTCCCTCTCTCACACACACAGTCTTGCACAGCTAACCTTGTGGGGACATACAATTCAGTCCCATTCAAATTCCTATTTTCCCTAACCCGTACTCTTAACCTAACCCTAGCTCCTAAACCCCCTAGAAATAGCATTTGACCTTGTCGGGACTAACAAAATGTCCCCAGTTGGTTTGTTTACTATTCTTGTGGGGACTTCTGTTCCCCACAATAATAATTCAACATGTCCACACCAACAAACCACCACCACCACACAAATACACTAACTCTCACAACTCCACTGATCATAGAAAACAAGTAGTAGCAGTATCATATGGTATTAGTGGAGATCAGACAACAAATCAGATTAGAAAAACGCAAAATGGCAATGCAAATATGATCTCATACATTTAATAAAACGGGTGACATTACATTAAACTAAGCTCATAATGACCTTGCTTTTTATAGCCAGGTTGGGATGCACTAATCCGATCTAGTGTAATCTGTTTCAATCTCTGATAAATGCTTACCACATGCATCTCTCTGAACGGATGGTTCCTATTGGCCCATCCATAGCATCTGCTATTCCTATAAAGAGCTTCACCACATGATTAAACTGAGCACTTCGTTCTCATTCTCCTTGTTTTGTTTTGTAGCTGCGCAGTCCAGGATGTAACGACAGAATGCATGTTAAATTGTAAATTCACAAATAGGAATATATCCTGATCATTACATTTTCAAAGCCTTGTTATAAGTAACTTAGCACATTTTTAAAATTCTTATATTACAATTGACATGGAATTATTATCAGAGATACACTGAGTATACAAAACATTAAGAACACATGCTCTTTCCATGACATAGACTGACCAGGTGAAAGCTATGATCCCTTATTGATGTCACTTGTTAAATCCACTTAAATCTGTGTAGGTGAAGGGGAGGAGACAGGTTAAAGAAGGATTTTTAAGCCTTGAGACAATTGAGACATGGATTGTGTATGTGTGCCATTCAGAGGGTGAATGGACAAGGCAAAATATTGAAATGCCTTTGAACGGGGTATGGTAGTAGGTGCCAGGCGCAACATTGCTGGGTTTTTCACACTCAACAGTTTCCCGTGTGTATCAAGAATGGTCCACCACCCGAAGGACATCCAGCCAACTTGACAACTGTGGGAAGCATTGTAGTGAACATGGGCCAGCATCCCTATGGAATGCTTTCGACACCTTGTATAGTCCATTGAGGCTGTTCTGAGGGCAAAAGGGGGGGGGGGGGGGCAACTCAATATTAGGAAGGTGTTCCTAATGTTTGGTATACTCAGTGTATACACTATAGTAGATATACTGGATCTTGTAACAGTGATGGAACTGATCAGAGAGTAGGCATACATTGACAACAATACAGTATGTGACAGGCAGGGAGGGACGTGAACTTGCAGTGGTCTGGACTTATTCTCCAAATAAATTATACACCATGCACTTTTTGACACTTACAGTTGA
Organism: Oncorhynchus mykiss; assembly: GCF_013265735.2. Taxonomy (NCBI): domain Eukaryota; kingdom Metazoa; phylum Chordata; class Actinopteri; order Salmoniformes; family Salmonidae; genus Oncorhynchus; species Oncorhynchus mykiss. The sequence goes on along the minus strand of NC_048580.1, from coordinate 51,789,142 downwards.
AGTCGGAAGTTTACATACACCTTAGCCAAGTACATTTAAACTCACTTTTTCACAATTCCTGACATTTAATCCTAGTAAAAACTCCCTGTCTTAGGTCAGTTAGGATCACCACTTTATTTTAAGAATGTGAAATGTTAGAATAATAGTAGAGAAAATGATTTATTTCAGCTTTTATTTCTTTCATCACATTCCCAGTGGGTCAGAAGTTTACATACACTCAATTAGTATTTGGTAGCATTGCCTTTACATTGTTTAACTTGGGTCAAGCGTTTCAGGTTGCCTTCCACAAGCTTCCCACAATAAGTTGGGTAAATTTTGGCCCATTCCTCCTGACAGAGCTGGTGTAACTGAGTCAGGTTTGTAGGCCTCCTTGCCCACACATGCTTTTTCAGTTCTGCCCACAAATTTGTATTGGATTGAGGTCAGGGCTTTGTGATGGCCACTCCAATACCTTGACTCTGTTGTCCTTAAGCCTTTTTGCCACAACTTTGGAAGTATGCTTAGGGTCATTGTCCATTTGGAAGACCCATTTGTGACCAAGCTTTAACTTCCTGACTGATGTCTTGAGATGTTGCTTCAATATATCCACGTAATTTCCCCTTCTCATGATTCCATCTATTTTGTGAAGTGCACCAGTCCCTCCTGCAGCAAAGCACCCCCACAACATGATGCTGCCACCCCAGTGCTTCGCGGTTCTTCGGCTTGCAAGCCTCCCCCTTTTTCCTCCAAACATAACAATGGTCATTACGGCCAAACAGTTATATTTTTGTTTCATCAGACCAGAGGACATTTCTCCAAAAAGTACGATCTTTGTCCCCATGTGCAGTTGCAAACCGTAGTCTGACTTTTTTATGGCGGTTTTGGAGCAGTGGCTTCTTCCTTGCTGAGATGCCTTTCAGGTTATGTCTATATAGGACTTGTTTTACTGTGGATATCTTTTTACAAAGATACCTTTGTACCTGTTTCCTCCAGCATCTTCATAAGGTCCTTTGCTGTTGTTCTGGGATTGATTTGCACTTTTCGCACCAAAGTACGTTCATCTCTAGGAGACAAAGCGTCTTCCTAATGAGCATTATGACAGCTGCGTGGTCCCATGGTGTTTATACTTGCAAACTATTGTTTGTACAGATGAATGTGGTACCTTCAGGCATTTGGAAATTTTCCCAAGGATGAACCAGACTGAGGTCTTGGCTGATTTCTTTTGATTTTCCCATGATGTCAAGCAAAGAGGCACTGAGTTTGAAGGTAGACCTTGAAATACATCCACAGGTAGACCTCCAATTGACTCAAATTATTATTATTTTTTATTTAAAAAAAAATGTTACCCCTTTTTCTCCCCAATTTCATGGTATCCAATTGTTTTAGTAGCTACTATCTTGTCTCATTGCTACAACTCCCGTACGGGCTCGGGAGAGACAAAGGTTGAAAGTCATGCGTCCTCCGATACACAACCCAACCAAGCCGCACTGCTTCTTAACACAGCGCGCATCCAACCCGGAAGCCAGCCGCACCAATGTGTCAGAGGAAACACTGTGTACCTGGCAACCTTGGTTAGCACGCACTGCGCCCGGCCCGCCACAGGCGTCGCTGGTGCGCGATGAGACAAGCACATCCCTACCGGCCAAGCCCTCCCTAACCCGGACGATGCTAGGCCAATTGTGCGTCGCCCCACGGACCTCACGGACTCAAATTATGTCAACCTATCAGAAGCTTCTAAAGCCATGACATAATTTTCTGGAATTTTCCAAGCTGTTTAAAGGCACAGTCAACTTAGTGTATGTAAACTTCTGACCCAATGGAATTGCGATACAGTGAATTTTTAAGTGAAATAATCTGTCTGTAAACAATTGTTGGAAAATGTACCTGTGTCATGCACAAGGTAGATGTCCTAACCGACTTCCCAAACTATAGTTTGTTAATTAACAACATTGGTGTATTCTGCCCCCTGGTGGTGAAACCAGCCTAGAACAGGGGCTATCTCTAATTTGAGTTTGAGATAGTCCCCCAATAATGATCAAAGGCTGATTATGTGATTATGCCCATAGGTATTTATTGAAATGCATTGTTGTCAATGTTTTTAAATATTCTTTCCACAGTATTTTTGCTTATAAAATAACCCATATCCATATAACTTGTCCACAAAGTGCCTTAAAAATTATGCTTTAAAACATTTCATATTATTTCCAATAAGTACCATGACAAGGGACATTTTGTCCACACTCGTATATTACACTAAAGTATTTAAACAATATTTAAACATATAACAATGAGTTAATTTTCCTCCAGTCCCATCTGAAGTGTTCTGTGTCTTTGGATATTGGTTACTGTGTGAAGTGTTCTATATGTTTGCATATTGGTTAGTTTGTGTGTGAAGGGTCTTGACTAGCCCTGGAAGCCAAGGCCAGCAGGGTGACACTGTATACCTCTGTCTCGTCTCCTCTCAGGGTGAGGGGCGCACACACCTGCACCACCTCATTCGGCTAAAATCACACATACAGACACACGCACGCACGCACCGACACAGACACACACAATCAGAATTAAATCAACAATCAGTGGAGGATGTACAGTACATGTGCAAATACAATAAGAGGAAAATATATTTTTTGTAATGTAGAAAGCCACATGAAGGAACAGGAAGTGTAGTTGGTACGTTCTCTTCACACTGAGACTTTGTAATACATACAGACTCTTTTTTTGTATGCAGTTATGGTTTCACTTGATTTGCACATTTTCTTTGATAACTGAAATATGTCAAAACAAAAACGACCATCCTATGCAGATCTAAGGGAGTGAAATAACTAAAACTATATTATACAGTTTTCCCTTCACGTGGAAGCACCTGGGACGAATAACTTGACAGCTTGCTGTGTCTAGTACAGGGCTCTCCACCCTGGACGTGGAGCACTACTGTACTGCATGTTTTCACTCCACCCCTAACCAAACACACCTGATTCTAATAATTAGCTTGTAACTACCCTGATTGAACATTTATCTGAATAGGAGGTGAATGTTACACCATAGTGCACAACAGAGCAGTGTTTCTCGGGGGACCACTAGAGTGTGCACATTTCTGTTATAACCCAGAGCTAACACACCTGATTCAACTAATCAAGGGCTTGGTGATGTGTTCATAAATTGAGTCTGATGTGGTATTGCTGCTGGGCTAGAACAAAAATGTGGCCACCTTGAGAAACACTGTGTTAAAGTACAGGTCATGGTATGGTTATACACCATTCTAGATCTGTCCATTCAGGAGAAGTGAATGGCAATTAAATTCATGAACTAAAAAACTTTCAGCCACGTTTTCCTCGTGAGATTATTTTCAATAGATGAATTGAACTGAATTGACCCCAAAGCCCAATTCATGTTGAGGCTTTTAGACGGCAGTCTCACCTTAAGGCCACAAGGAGGAGTCCAGATCACAGTGATGGTGCGTCTGTGGCCGGCGTCCACCGTGCCCCTGGTCGGCTCCACGGTGAAGCCCCTCTGTTGCAGTGCCTGAAGCCCCTCCCAGCTGAACTCCACGTTCTGCACATGGACAGGAGAGGGCAAAGTTCACAACATAGGTAAGGTCAACACAGGAGGAGAGGGAGGGGGAAGTCATGTGTTGTGGTCAAGTGGTCCGATTGTCTACTCTTCTCCCCTAACTGTGCAGTTGCTCACTCCATCTCATGGAATAAACAGCATGGGATCTTTTCAGAAATGTGGTGGAAACTAACTCCCTAGCCTATGCTTTCACTAATTCACTGATTTTGAATCCATGAGAGAGAGTAAATAAGGGGGAGTGGTACACTGCAGCCAATGTTAGGATCTCCAAATGAATCTGAACTCATACTAATGACGTTATTTAAGCTAGATTTCAAGCTGTTTTTAATTATGTTATTTCAACCTGTTTTGTAATGACGGTATTTCAACCTGTTTGTAAGGCTGCTGCTGCTGGAACCAGTGAGCTAGCAGTGACCCTGGTCGTGGTCATGTGCGTGTTTACTTTATTTAAAGATAGGGTGTTGTAACCAAAAGTCTCCAGAAGAAGTCTAACCCCTTGTTTTTTAATTGTAATCAACAACAATAGTATAAGTATTAGCCTACCTTTTTGGCCATAGGCTGTGTGGAGCAGATGCAGCCCACCTCCAGCTCTCTGACCGCTGGGCTCATGGCCCCCTCTCTGTAGACCCCTCTAAGGGTGAGCAGCACAGGGAGAGGGGGCTTCTCACAGTCTACTACACAAGGAGAAGAGAACAAGCAAAACAGGCTTACAGTCACAAATCAAAAATTGAAAACATTTGTATTTGTCACATGTTTCGTAAACAACAGACTGTAGACTGACAGTGAAATGCTTACTTACGGGTTCCTTTCCAACAAATCAGAGTTAAATATTAGTGACACGAGGAATAAATACCAGTGAATAACAAATAACAAGTAAAAATAACATGGCTATATACAAGGAGTACCAGTACCAAGTCGATGTGCAGGTACTTGAGGTAGTTATGTACATATAGGTAGGGGTAAAGTGACTAGGCAACAGGATATATAATAGACAGGTAGCAGCAGCATATGTGGCGAGTGTGAAAGTGTGTGTGTCAGTATGTGAGTGAGTGAGTGAGTAGAGTCCATTATGTGTGCATAGAATCAGTGCAAGAGAGTTAGTGCAAAAAAGGGTCAATGCAGGTAGTCTGGGTAGCCATTTGATGAACTATTTATCAGTCTTGTTTAGCAGTCTTATGGCTTGGGGGTAGAAGATGTTCAGGGTCCTGTTCGTTCCAGACCGTGTGGTAGCATTTCATGGCTATTGGTGAATGCTACGTGGAGATAGTAATTTAGATCAAATCAAATCAAATTTGTCATATACACATGGTTAGCAGATGTTAATGCGAGTGTAGCGAAATGCTTGTGCTTCTAGTTCCGACAATGCAGTAATAACCAACAAGTAATCTAACTAACAATTCCAAAACTACTGTCTTGTACACAGTGTGAGGGGATAAAGAATATGTACATAAGGATATATGAATGAGTGATGGTACAGAGCAGCATAGGCAAGATACAGTAGATGGTATCGAGTACAGTATATACATATGAGATGAGTATGTAAACAAAGTGGCATAGTTAAAGTGGCTAGTGATACATGTATTACATAAGGATACAGTCGATGATATAGAGTACAGTATATACGTATGCATATGAGATGAATAATGTAGGGTAAGTAACATTATATAAGGTAGCATTGTTTAAAGTGGCTAGTGATATATTTACATCATTTTCCATCAATTCCCATTATTAAAGTGGCTGGAGTTGAGTCAGTGTCAGTGTGTTGGCAGCAGCCACTCAATGTTAGTGGTGGCTGTTTAACAGTCTGATGGCCTTGAGATAGAAGCTGTTTTTCAGTCTCTCGGTCCCAGCTTTGATGCACCTGTACTGACCTCGCCTTCTGGATGATAGCGGGGTGAACAGGCAGTGGCTCGGGTGGTTAATGTCCTTGATGATCTTTATGGCCTTCCTGTGACATCGGGTGGTGTAGGTGTCCTGGAGGGCAGGTAGTTTGCCCCCGGTGATGCGTTGTGCAGACCTCACCACCCTCTGGAGAGCCTTACGGTTGAGGACGGAGCAGTTGCCGTACCAGGCGGTGATACAGCCCGCCAGGATGCTCTCGATTGTGCATCTGTAGAAGTTTGTGAGTGCTTTTGGTGACAAGCCGAATTTCTTCAGCCTCCTGAGGTTGAAGAGGCGCTGCTGCGCCTTCTTCACAATGCTGTCTGTGTGAGTGGACCAATTCAGTTTGTCTGTGATGTGTATGCCGAGGAACTTAAAACTTGCTACCCTCTCCACTACTGTTCCATCGATGTGGATAGGGGGGTGTTCCCTCTGCTGTTTCCTGAAGTCCACAATCATCTCCTTAGTTTTGTTGACGTTGAGTGTGAGGTTATTTTCCTGACACCACACTCCGAGGGCCCTCACCTCCTCCCTGTAGGCCGTCTCGTCGTTGTTGGTAATCAAGCCTACCACTGTTGTGTCGTCCGCAAACTTGATGATTGAGTTGGAGGCGTGCATGGCCACGCAGTCGTGAACAGGGAGTGAACAGGGAGGGTGAACAGTCGTGAACAGGGAGGGTGAACAGGGAGTACAGGAGAGGGCTCAGAACGCACCCTTGTGGGGCCCCAGTGTTGAGGATCAGCGGGGAGGAGATGTTGTTGCCTACCCTCACCACCTGGGGGCGGCCCGTCAGGAAGTCCAGTACCCAGTTGCACAGGGCGGGGTCGAGACCCAGGGTCTCGAGCTTGATGACGAGCTTGGAGGGTACTATGGTGTTGAATGCCGAGCTGTAGTCAATGAACAGCATTCTCACATAGGTCTCTTGTCCAGATGGGTTAGGGCGGTGTGCAGTGTGGTTGAGATTGCATCGTCTGTGGACCTATTTGGGCGGTAAGCAAATTGGAGTGGGTCTAGAGTGTCAGGTAGGGTGGAGGTGATATGGTCCTTGACTAGTCTCTCAAAGCACTTCATGATGACGGAAGTGAGTGCTACGGGGCGGTAGTCGTTTAGCTCAGTTACCTTAGCTTTCTTGGGAACAGGAACAATGGTGGCCCTCTTGAAGCATGTGGGAACAGCAGACTGGTATAGGGATTGATTGAATATGTCCGTAAACACACCGGCCAGCTGGTCTGCGCATGCTCTGAGGTCGCGGCTGGGGATGCCGTCTGGGCCTGCAGCCTTGCGAGGGTTAACACGTTTAAATGTCTTACTCACCTCGGCTGCAGTGAAGGAGAGACCGCATGTTTTCGTTGCAGGCCGTGTCAGTGGCACTGTATTGTCCTCAAAGCGGGCAAAAAAGTTATTTAGTCTGCCTGGGAGCAGGACATCCTGGTCCGTGACTGGGCTGGATTTCTTCCTGTAGTCCGTGATTGACTGTAGACCCTTCCACATGCCTCTTGTGTCTGAGCCGTTGAATTGAGATTCTACTTTGTCTCTGTACTGACGCTTAGCTTGTTTGATAGCCTTGCGGAGGGAATAGCTGCACTGTTTGTATTCGGTCATGTTACCAGACACCTTGCCCTGATTAAAAGCAGTGGTTCGCGCTTTCAGTTTCACGCGAATGCTGCCATCAATCCACGGTTTCTGGTTAGGGAATGTTTTAATCGTTGCTATGGGAACGACATCTTCAACGCACGTTCTAATGAACTCACACACCGAATCAGCGTATTCGTCAATGTTGTTGTCTGACGCAATACGAAACATGTCCCAGTCCACGTGGTGGAAGCAGTCTTGGAGTGTGGAGTCAGCTTGGTCGGACCAGCGTTGGACAGACCTCAGCGTGGGAGCCTCTTGTTTTAGTTTCTGTCTGTAGGCAGGGATCAACAAAATGGAGTCGTGGTCAGCTTTTCCGAAAGGGGGGCGGGGCAGGGCCTTATATGCGTCGCGGAAGTTAGAGTAACAATGATCCAAGGTCTTTCCACCCCTGGTTGCGCAATCGATATGCTGATAAAATTTAGGGAGTCTTGTTTTCAGATTAGCCTTGTTAAAATCCCCAGCTACAATGAATGCAGCCTCCGGATGAATGGTTTCCAGTTTGCAAAGAGTTAAATAAAGTTCGTTCAGAGCCATCGATGTGTCTGCATGTGGGGGGATATATACGGCTGTGATTATAATCGAAGAGAATTCTCTTGGTAGATAATGCGGTCTACATTTGATTGTGAGGAATTCTAAATCAGGTGAACAGAAGGATTTGAGTTCCTGTACGTTTCTTTCATCACACCATGTCGCGTTAGTCATAAGGCATACGCCCCCGCCCCTCTTCTTACCAGAAAGATGTTTGTTTCTGTCTGCGCGATGCGTGGAGAAACCCGTTGGCTGCACCGCTTCGGATAGAGTCTCTCCAGTGAGCCACGTTTCCGTGAAGCAAAGAACGTTACAGTCTCTGATGTCCCTCTGGAATGCTACCCTTGCTCGGATTTCATCAACCTTGTTGTCAAGAGACTGGACATTGGCAAGAAGAATGCTAGGGAGTGGTGCACGGTGTGCCCGTCTCCGGAGTCTGACCAGAAGACCGCCTCGTTTCCCTCTTTTTCAGAGTTGTTTTTTTTTTGGGTCGCTGCATGGAATCCACTCCGTTGTCCTGTTTGTAAGGCAGAACACAGGATCCGCGTCGCGAAAAACATATTCTTGGTAGTACTGATGGTGAGTTGATGCTGATCTTATATTCAGTAGTTCTTCTCGACTGTATGTAATGAAACCTAAGATGACCTGGGGTACTAATGTAAGAAATAACACGTAAAAAAACAAAAAACTGCATAGTTTCCTAGGAACGCGAAGCGAGGCGGCCATCTCTGTCGGCGCCGGAAGTTAAGACAGGTTACCTTGGCGTTCTTGGGCACGGGGACTATAGTAGTCTGCTTGAAACAAGTTGGTATTACAGACCGGGTCAGGGATAGGTTGAAAATGTCAGTGATAACACTGGCCAGCTGGTCAGCGCATGCACCAAGTATGCATCCTTGTATTCCGTCTGGCCCCGCGGCCTTGTGAATGTTAACCTGTTTAAAGGTCTTACACACATTGGCTACGAAGAGCAGGATCACCCAGTAGTCTGGAACAGCTGGTGTTCTCATGCATGGTTTAGTGTTGCTTACCTAGAAGCAAGGATAGAAGGCATTTAGCTCGTCTAGTAGGCTTGCATTGCTGGGCAGCCCATGGCTGGGTTTCTCTTTGCAATTTGTGATAGCTTGCAGGCCCTGCCACATCCGTCGAGCGCCAGAGCCGGCATAGTAGGATTCGATCTTAGTCCTGTATTGACGCTTTGTCTATTTGATGGCTCGTCGGAGGGCATAGTAGGATTCCTTATAGTAGGATCCTTATATGCGTCTGGATTATTGTCCCGCTCCTTGAAAGCTACAGCTCTAGCCTTTAGTTCAGTGCGGATGTTGCCTGTAATCCATGGCTTCTGGTTGGGGTATGTCCATACGGTCACTGTGGGGACGATGTCATTGATGCACTTATTAATGAAGCCGGTGACTGGTGTAGTAAGGAGAAAGAGAGAGAGCACCAGAGAGAGAAAGAGAGCGCGAGAGAGGGATACCTGTGTGCTCAGAGTCCCCGGAGGCTGGCAGAGGGTGAACGGCATCAGTGGGCACTGCCAGTGGGTCTCCTCCACACAAGTACATGATGTGAGAGCGAGCTGCACCCTTCAGCACCATGACACACACTGTGCTCTAAGGGAAGGAGCGGCAGGGTGTTAGAGCAGCTTATGTCCTCTACATACAATCCAAAATGACACAAGTGTCAGTTTATCTTTAAAAACACTTTACAGTCTGAGACGGTGATTAAAATCGGAAACATCCTGTGTCAATAAATCTATCTAGTTCCACTGAACTCCTGCATTAGATACCTTCTCACTCAGTGCCAACCTAATATAACAGCCTTTATCAGGAAACTGGTTCATACATTGCTCTATATTCAGCTGTGTGTGTACATGTGTGTGTGTACACGTGTGTGTGTGTGTGTGTGTGTGTGTGATGAGTGGCTTAGTAAAGTTTAATTTATTTTTTTCTCACATTGACACTGACTGCATCATCTCTTAGTAATACCACTGGGTGGTGGTGGTGAGGTTTCATTTGAACAACGCTAAATAAACATAAAAAAATAGGCAGAGGCTGCGGATCCGAAAGTGACTACTCCATCCCGCCCCCCTGGAAGCCTCTTCCCCAGAGCTGAAGTTCTGAATCACGCATGCCTTTCTTTACCTCTACTTTATGCAAAAAATGTTGTAGTCACCCTGCCTTCACATTTCTCACTGTCATTCGTGAATGATAACTATTCAAGTTGTACAGGTGAAACGTCCATGCAGCATCTGCATAACAACCATTTGATCTCAATCAGTTTAATGAGAATATGCATTTAGGATCTTCTTGAGTTATAAAGTGTTGTTTCGAGGTAGACTAAAGTGTTGTTTTGAATTATGTACAGTGAATTTCATTTTAGAACAGATGGTGTTAAACTGTAGCATACCTTTGTTTTGTTTCATCCAAAGCACATATTTTGCCTAGTGGTGCGCGCTGTTGAGTTTATGCAGCATGAGAGAAAAATATGACCATTCGCATAATCACCCTAAAATCTCATAAGAAATTAGTTGGTGTGTTTTGTTTCATTAAAAGGAGCACCATTTATTCATCAATGAAATTCGCCAGAGTAGCCAGTTGTCTGGGCAGTCGAACGAGTAGAGAAGAGATAGCGTTAAGTAGAGAATCATGTGCATTAGCTATAGTGCACCACTTTTGTAATAGCACTATGTATGGAATATAGAGGCAGAAGGGTGCCATTTCAGATGCAGCCACTATGTCAGGCGAGCTGGATGATTCTGTGGTACCTTGTTCATGAGCTCCACCTTCAGTATGTCCGAGTAGTGGAGGCTCTCGTGGTCTGGCAGGAAGGTCACGGTGATGTCCTGGCTCTTTCCTGGGGCGATGGTGCCCTCTATGGGCGTCACATTGAACACACTCTGACCACTGTAGTTCTGGGTCCCTGGCCACGGGGAGGTAGAAGAAACCAATATTATTAATTCATTTAACAACAATGTTAGCTTCAGAAACAATTTAACATAATTCGATTTAATATAATGCTGCACCAGAAAACGCTAGATTTTTTAATCCAACAAATGATAGCTAACACTAACTACAGAGAATGCAACAGCTGTGGACATAGGTCGGATGGACTGGTCTTACCCACAGTGGAGTGTGTCTGTTCCTCTGGGCCTGGGCTGAGGAGGGCAGGGAAAGAGTCTGCTCCACTCTGGGCTTTACACCCCAGCGACAGGCTGTGCAGCAGCACAGAGAAGCGCACCGCCAGAGATGACGTGTTCTGCAGCTGAAGACAGAGGACACAGCTTTCAATATCACAACTTCATTGACATGGTATTGGGCGCAGTACAGGATAAGTAGCCTGCTGCTGTAGAAGTACACAAAGTAAGCTTAGTTCGAACCAGAATGACCCATAGGAAAAGATCCTCTCTCCTGTTTCTGTAGCTTGAGGCAGCTTGACCTACAAGTACACCCCCCTGGACAAGATACTAGTTGATGCTGGCTAACTGACCTTAAAGACCTGGGAGGCTCTCTCCTTCTCCAACATGTAGCCAAAGTCCATGAGGCCACCCTGGTGGGAGGAGGTGAGAAGAGGATCCACTCCCACCCCGCATAGCGTGATCTCCAGGGTCATGTTTGGGCTGTGGATCTCCACAGTCTCGCGGTACTGTGAAAGGAGCCACAGCATCAGCTATAAGGGAGACGGCAACATGTGTGTTTGTTTTCAGGTCCATTAAGTGCGATTGACCCACCCTTTTTCCCAATGCGGGTGTGAAGGCCAGTAACAATGTGTGTGTGGCTCCAGGACCCAGCCGTCTCAGAGCATTTAGGAGGGAGAACGGACCACTCAGGTCCAGCACTGAGGACCTCAGCTTGGCAAGGGTTAAGGAAGAGTAGTCAGGTAACAGCAATATTTTAATCCTACCTTCAAAGGGACCTGTTCAGGAGGGTGCAATGGGTGAAAGATACGCTTGTGTGGGTCCATTGTTCTGCAAGTGTTTTCTCAGATCAAGTGTAAAACTAAATTTTTTGCATCATCCCCAAAGCCAATTTTAAAAAGTAATAGCTACCTTAAGATGAATGCACTAACTGTAAATCCCGCTGGATAAGAGCATCGGCTAAATTAATCAAATGTACATGTTCAAGTCACTATTGTCTTGCAAAGTTAGAAGACAATCAAACTTGCAATTATGCTATTTTTCAACCAGTGGATCTGTGGAACAAATACGATTGTCAGCATGTAGACCAGGGAATCATGTCAGTTCTATTCATAACTTTTTTATCTGTTTCACCTCACTGAATAACCTCTGGTTTCTAGGTCTGATGTGTCTAGATTAGCCTTAAAGCTATACAATACTAGCTATATATAATGTGTGTATCAATGACACAAATAGGCCATGCGATGTTATATATTTTTTTAAATATAGGCTACATCAGCACCTTTCAACCAGCACATAGAGAAAGACTGAGGCTTCTTTTTTATTTAAATTAATCAACCACTTTATGTTGAAAACCAATTAAATAATGAATCAAGTGGATTGATGCATGCATCATACTCAGAATGTCAACATGTTATTAGAACTGAAATAGTTTTTCATTCTGACCACCAGAATTTTTTTGTCTTAGAAAAACAGGTGGTAGAAATTCTGCAGAGGTAAAGATTCATGAATAAACCCCACTGACTTTTCTCACATAACCACAGATCATCACACTCTGGCGATCTAGGTCGTTTGTGCATGTTGTGACCCAGAAAAGGATACCTCCAAGGCTTCCTGAGAAATATTCTGAACAGTGAGTTTTTTGACCACTTTCTGTCCTAAGTGAACAAAAGAAACACAGAATTGACACAAGTAGCAATATATTCACAGGCAAGGGAAAATAGGGAAAAACTTCCAATGTCAGAATCAGACCTGGGTTCAAATACTATTTGAAATACTTTATCTGTCCTTGATTGAAATCAAAATATTAATGAACCAATAAAATTGTCCCAAAACCACAAACTCGGTCCATTTGGCACTCTGTCCACTCGCTTAAGCAAACACTCAAAGTTTCAAAAGATTTCAAATAGTATTTGATTGCAGCTCTGGTCAGAAGAATACATTTGAATGGACTGACCCACAGCCACCTGGTGGTAGTTGATGGTGGTCTGGCCATTACTGGATGCGACCACCAGGGGGGGCCTAACGGCTGGGCAATGCAGCTCCAGGTACAGCGTGTTGAGGGGGCTGCTGGGACAGAGTTACAACAACAGAGGCAGTGGGAGAAACACTTCAACCTGTTCTCTCCACATTATCCCCACTAAATGAATGTGTGTAATTGATTCATGTAAATGAAAATGGGGGGCACAGACAAATTAATATAAGGTTGGTATTGTAAATAGGATCTACATGGGAGTTGTAGTGTGTATAGTATACTACCTGCAGGATGGCTGGGCCTGGGGGTCACTCTGGGGTGGCTCTCCGTCGGACACGAAGCAAGGGATGACGTATCGACTGTAGTGCTCAGGGAAGGAGTGCAGGAGGGAGGCCCTGCCTACAGCGTACTCCTCTGATCTGCGAACCAAACAACACAAACATCACTAACTATTGACCCAATCCTAAACCTATCTTGATTGCCTCCCGAGTGGCGCAGTGGTCTATGCCACTAGAGATTCTGGGTTCAAGTCCAGGCTCTGTCGCAGCCGGGCCGCGACTGGGAGACCCATGGGGCGGTGCACAATTGGCCCAGCGTTGTCCGGGTTAGGGGAAGGTTTGGCCGACAGGGATGTCCTTGTCCCATCGTGCACTAGCGACTCCTGTGGTGGGCCGGGCGCAGTGCACGCTGACACGGTCACCAGGTGTATGGTGTTTGCTCCGACACATTGGTGCGGCTGGCTTCCGGGTTAAGTGGGCATTGTGTCAAGAAGCAGTGTGGCTTGGTTGGGTTGTGTTTCGGAGGATGCACGGCTCTCGACCTTGGCATCTCCCGAGTCCGTACAGGAGTTGCAGCGATGAGACAAGACTAACTACCAACGATACCACGAAAACTGTGGAGAAAAAAGGAGGGTTAAATCCCATTGACATAAATGCATAATTTGTGCAAAAATAAGTTGTCTTCGAATGTGCGTAGTTTAGGATTCTGCCCAATGCCTTTAACAGTCATTATTTCATAGAGAAGACAAAATATTACTCACTAAACGCTAAAAAGTAAACGCACTAAACACAGTGCAAGGTCTGAAGCAGATGGTTAAATGTAATGATGTCAGCTTGCAATTAACCTCTGCCTAAGTTACTTACGTTTTAACATAGAAAAGCTTTTAGGATGAAGTTTACATCAGAATTAAGAAAAACATTTAAGGTACATTTTTGATTTGTCACTGAAATATGTAAGGGATTATCAACGAGGGGCTATGCGTTCTATGGAAAATAATACATGTACGCTCTAGAATGCCCTTCAAGCCAATCAGAAAAAAGTATTCAACAATGATGCCATGGTATAAAAATGTATGTATGCATGGTATCTAAGTGATAGTTGTGGTGGTATAGATGAGCCTTACCCTGACTGTATGTCGGCTGGGTTGGGGGCTCTGAAGGGGCTGTCTGTTTTGGGGCTGATGGACACTTTGCTGATCTTCTCCTTCAGGGTCTGCTTCACCTGGGGCCGGGCGGGGGGCGGCTTCTTGCCTTTCTGGGGGGCCGTAGGGGCCTCCCTTTTACACTGAGTTAGCATACACATACAGTACACATGAACAATAATGTGCACATGCGTACACACACACATGGTCAAAGTCAAGTACATTGTATGGCATCAAGACAACATTAAAAGGATAGTTTGGGATTTTTTACTTTTTACAATTTTTATGTTTTTGTGTGCAGTTTTAAGGAAGTTGCTATCTAACGTTAGCGCAATTGCTAACTAGCATTAGCGCAATGACTTCCAGTCTTTGTGCTAAGCAGACAATATTGACCATGCAGACTCATTCAACTTTTATTAGGAGGATGGAGTGACTCCAAGAACTGAAGCTTACCAGCCCCTCCTGCTCCCCTCCCTTCCTGTTCCCCTCGGCCTTGGTAACCCTCTCTAGCTCGTGGAGGCGCAGCTCTTCGGAGCGACACAGCAGCCGCACCGCTTCTTCCCTTATGGCCTGGTCACACAACCTGGGACTGAATGTCACCTGCACCAGGCACCTCTGGGAACACAGTAACGAACCAGTCAATGACCTAATGACGTGACCAGTCAGGTTGTTATTGCAAAATAAAACGTGTTCTCAATGGTTAAATAAAAGGTAACATAAATAAACAATGCAGTCATCAGAACAGAGTATACACTGGAATGGAGTAGAATAGAGAAACTACATAATATGCTAGGCCTCATCACAAAGTGTTCAAGTAAAGTGGAAGCACACTGCTTGTTGGTAGAGTACCTGTCCAGGTAAGACCTTGCCTGTCCTGGGGGTGAGGCTAATCTCTGAGTTTTCGGGGGGAGTGAAGGCGAACAGCCGGGGGCCCACCGGGGCAACAGGGTCCCGGCCAATGCGGGGAACGGGGTGTGTGAACTCGTTGAGGCTGGTGTGTGCGTTGACCACGTGCAGCACGGCTGTGGAACAGTCACCAACCGCCGTGGCTCCGAACTGGACCAGAGAGTGAGACAGCTCTAGCGGAGGGTGCACCCCGACTGCACGACATGCCAGGGGGAAGTCTCTATAGCAACCATTGGGGAAAACACAAAAGTAATGCAGTGAAATATACTTGATAGCACTCTATTTTGTGACACGACCTGGTGTAGGAAGGAACAAAACCTTGATACCTGTTAATTCCGGATTTGCAGTTGAGCTGAAAGCTGTACTCTCCTGCCTTCTTGGCGCTAAAGATCAAATCCACCTCCAAGGTTTCCAATGGGAGGAGAGTGCCGAAGCCGTCGTTGGGCTGAACCTGCACAAACTAGGAGGAGAAAAACACTGCTCAACTGCTCAGTGCTCAGGCCATCCAAACACGGTTTTGTCCTGAAAGCAGAAAATCTCCATAGGGCCGGATTAGCTATTCAGGACAGGTTTAGGTGAGATCATGAAGGTCTAAAGCCACAGATAACAGCAGACACAGAGTCAAATACATAGAAATATAATTCATTCTAATTCAATTGTCAGATATCTCCTGCTGGAGAGTATAGCAAGGCCAAATTGGCATATCAGAGTAAAACCAGTAGAGTCCAAATTAATAAACAGAAGTGTTTCCTACTGATGTTTTATGATGATGACTTGATTTAGCCAAGGTGGAATAGTGGATTATAGAGATGCAAACAGCAGGAAATTAGGTCAAAGGTCAGTCCATAGGGATGCAGTCCGTCAGGCAGATGGAGGCCGTACCTGAGGTATGCTCAGAAAGCCAAAGTCCTGGGGCAGGAGGGTTAGGTTTGTGAGGCGCACGCTGGTCTTCACTGATTCGTAGATGGAGCAGTAGCCAAAGTCCACCTCTGTCCGGTCAAAGCACAGGTCAGAGGAGGTGATGACTGCATGGACCGTGAATGGAACAGGCCGGACCTGAAAGCCCAGTGAAAGAGAGTATTTCTGCCTTATTTCTGTTCTGTTTTGTAATATCCTATGCGGTCAATGTCTTTTATTTGCAAAACAACTCTTGATGTACGCAAAAATTGTGCATAACTCATATTTGGAACTTCAACTTCTATCTAGAGGTTCTTTACGATGCTTATTCATTTAAGCAGTCATGGGACCTATAAATAGAATTACATGGGTATATATGTACAATACCAGTCAAAAGTTTTGACTCCTACTCATTCAAGGTTTTTTTTACATTGTAGAATAATAGTGACGACATCAAAACTATGAAATAACACGTATGGAATCATCTAGTAACCAAAAAAGTGTAAAACAAATCAAAATATATTTTAGATTATTCAAAGTAGCCACCCTTTGCACACTTTTGGCATTTTCTCAACCAGCTTCATGAGGTAGTCACCTGGAATGCATTTCAATGAACACGTGTGCCTTGTTAAGTTAATTTGTGGAATGTCTTTCCTTCTTAATGCGTTTGAGCCAATCAGTTGTGTTGTGACAAGGTAGGGGTGGTATACAGAAGATAGCCCTATTTGGTAAAAGAACAAGTCCATATTATGGCAAGAACAGTTCAAATAAGCAAAGAGAAATGACAGCCCATCATTACTTTAAGACATGAAAGTCACTCAATCCAGAAAATGTCAAGAACTTTGAAAGTTTCTTCAAGTGCAGTCGCAAAAACCATCAAGCGCTATGATGAAACTGGTTCTCATGAGGACCATCACAGGAAAGGAAGACCCAGAGTTACCTCTGCTGCAGAGAATAAGTTCAAAAGAGTTACCAGCCTCAGAAATTGCAGCCCAAATAAATGCTTCAGAGTTCAACAGACACATCTCAACATCAACTGTTCAGAGGAGACTGAGTGAATCAGGCCTTCATGGTCAAATTGCTGCAAAGAAACAACTACTAAAGGACACCAATAAAAAGAAACATGAGTAATAGACATTAGACCGGTGGAAATCTGTGCTTTGGTCTGATGAGTCCAAATTTGAGATTTTTGGTTCCAACCACCGTGTCTTTATGAGAAGCAGAGTAGGTGGTGCTTTGCTGGTGACAATGTCAGTGATTTATTATTCTACGATGTAGAAAATAGTAAAAATAAAGAAAAACCCAGGAATGAGTAGGCGTGTCCAAACTTTTGACAAGTACTGTATATGTTTCAATCCCAACTTGATTTAGCTAGCCTGGCATGATTAAAACAACAAAATAGTCCGAAAAGTGAAAACCCTGCCCACAAAGCCCACGGGGAAAGCTAAATCAAGTGCACCTAAAGTAATAGAATGAAAAAAATAAACATTTTTGACCCAGGTGGAACAATCTGTTGTCAAGAAAAAGGAGATGAGTGTGGACTACAGGAAAAGGAGGACCGAGCACGCCCCCATTCTTGTCGACAGGGCTGTAGTGGAGCAGGTTGAGAGCTTCAAGTTCCTTGGTGTCCACATCACCAACAAACTATCGTGGTCCAAACACACCAAGACAGTCGTGAAGAAGGCACGACAAAGCCTATTCCTCCCCCTCAGGAGACTGAAAAGATTTGGCATGGGTCCTCAGATCCTCAAAAAGTTCTACAGCTGCACCATCGAGAGCTGGTTGCATCACAGCCTGGTATGGCAACTGCTCGGCCTCCGACCGCAAGGCACTACAGATGGTAGTGCGTACGGCCCAGTACATCACTGGGGCCAAGCTTCCTGCCATCCAGGACCTCTATACCAGGCGGTGTCAGAGGAAGGCCCTAAAAATTGTCAGACTCTAGCCACCCTAGTCAGACTGTTCTCTCTGCTACCGCACGGCAAGCGTTACCGGAACGCCAAGTCTAGGTCCAAAAGGCTTCTTAACAGCTTCTACTCCCAAGCCATAAGATTCCTGAACAGCTAACCAAAGGGCTACCCAGACTATTTTCATTGTCGTCGTCTCCTGTCCCCTTTTACACTGCTGCTACTCTCTGTTTATTATCTATGCATAGTCACTTTAACTCTACATACATGTACATATTATCTCAATTACCTCGACTAACCGGTGCCCCCGCATATTAACTCTGTACAGATACGTAGCCTCGCTACTGTTATTTTACTGCTGCTCTTTAATTATTATATTTTATTTTTTTACTTATCTATTTTTTACTTAACACTTATGTTTCTTAAAACTGCATTTTTGGTTAAGGACTTGTAAATAAGCATTTTATTGTAAGGTCTTCTACACTTGTTGTATTCGGCGCATGTGACAAATACAATTTGATGTCTTGAGAGCAGCGTTCCTACCTATGTATTAATGTCCTCCTCAGCCGTATCTGGGTGCGGCAGCTTTCCTTGTTTACCCGTTCACGCTTTCAGCACCGGACAGAGAGGGCCTGGTGGCCAGAGAGGGAGGCCTGGAAGGGAGCCAGGGTTAAGGGTTCAAGAATGGGGGCACAGCTTTGGGTCTCTGCAGGAACATCCTGCTGGCCTGCTTTTGGCTCCGTGAAAACATACTGCCTCCAAATCCTCTATGCTCCTCCCAAGTATAGGGGTGTGGGTTTAGGAGGTGGGCGAAGGGGCATGGGGGGGCAGGGAGGGTAAGGTGATGATTTGGCTGAAGGAGTGTGACTGCTGGCCAGTTTGGGGGATTTGATGACTGGGTAACACAGCACAAATGCGGCACGAGTGTTGGGTTGGAGCCTGTTTTGTGTGTTGGATTTGAGTCTGCTGTTGAGTCTCTGTGTGTGTGTGTGTGTGTGTGTCTGTGTGTGCACGTGCATGTCAAAAGGAATTTAACAATCCCTGATGTACTTACTTAATACTTCACTTGGATAACTATACATTGATAAAAAACTTTTGACATAAATCAATAGGTGGTGGGATATCCAGAATAATCCCTGGAGCATCACGAATCAGTGCCTGAAAATGGAAGATAATCCCTTTATGATTTCCAGTTGTATTACACGATCAGCAGTTTACGTGCCAAACACCCTGAATGTAACAGTTTCAGAACTGAAAGCTGAATAGAAATAATATTCTGTGAGATAAAATCTTTTTAATCTATTTTTAATCTATTTAAAAGAGCTCAAATGGAGTGGAAACAACACGAAAAACAAATAATCCAAATGATATTATGGAGACCTTTAAAACAACGTGGAATAACCTTTATGCTTGGCTCATTAGCACTCATGGAACAGTGCAGGCCTTGGGGTGGTGGATCATTTTTTAGCTTGCTACCATTAAAATGGGTTAATTTACAACCTTCAGTGCTTCTGCCCTTCATGGGGACCTGCAGAAGGTTTGCTACTTATGAATAAGTACTCAACGCTTCCCTGTGGATTGAGAGGGGCTGTTGTATTGTATGATACTTCATACTGTAGACTGCGTCCAGAATTCAATCATCACATATTGACACTTTCCACAATGGTATCTCTCGAAGGCTGTTTGTGCAGTATTTGAGGAAAACTCATCTCCCAAATTGCTTCCTTCTGCATCCCTAGCAGTGTCCCTTTTGTGGACATTTTCAACTGATAGTATCAGTGTTAGTTGACTGATACAGATTGTTTACTTTTTGTGCACTTTGAAATAACACAATTGAATTCTTGCCTGTAAGTTTAGAGCTTAACAGTGCAACAAACCTGATCAGCCACTTGCACTGTCAAGGGGACTTCCAGCACTCCTGTTTCACTGTCAAAAAACGTTTTTGCATCCTCGAACAAGGAACGTCTAGGGGGGGGAAAAACAGGGTAGTGGGTATAAGAATACAGGAAATCATTATACTGTACATTAACTCAGCAATATGACACCATCATGCACAGCGTGGCAACTTCCTGCTCATGAACAACCACAATCTGTCAAGGCTGCTACTATTGGGAAGAGCCAATGCTAGCAGTCTTGTTAGATTAGAATTTTGTTGTTGACTTCTGTAAGTCGCCCCACTGTGTATGTCATATTTCAGAGTTTACCTTCAAACATTACATCAGCAAATATGTCCCAGCCCTCAACAACTGGGAAAATTCTCAGTGCGAGGGATAGAGAGAGCCCATGGAGGAAAACCTTCAGCGTTTCACTGTAAACCAACACGACTATCCCCCGTTTAGATCTGTAGAACCACCAGGGAAGGCAAGAGAGCACGCCTCCACACTACTGTGGGCTGTAGCCATGGTGATGTTCGGCATAAGTACACATCAAAGAGGGCTTGCAGTCATACACAGAGCTTATGTAAAGCACTAGCTCAATCAATACCCTAGGTGGAGAGCTGCTCTCGTGAGAACTGCCACCTCTCTACTACTACGCAGCCAATACTTGATTAGCATGAAAACAACAGTGAGATGCCAATCCACAGTGGATCCACAGTGAGCAGCACAAACCCAGCCCACTCCCTACTCCTCTCTCTCCCTGTTTGGTAATGCTGGCTCTATGAAGGCATGAGAGCTAATGCTTCCAGTGTTAGAGGGTTTAAAGCAATTTAAGAGGGATTTCCAGATGTCAGAGGTTTTCCAAATGAATACAAAGCTCTGGAAGTGACGCCCAATGCTTCCAACAAATCTGTCAGAGCCTAGGGAAAAGGCGTGTTTCATAGTTACGATCTTACAGCAAATCAGTGTTGTATTTCAACCAGCTCGGATGTACAGATGTTGGATCTTATATTTACCAGTTTCTCACAGCAGGAAAATAATCCTGCAGCAACAGGAAATGTGAATTATTGTGTGAATTCTAATTAATGTACACTTTTTTACGGGTTAAAACACATTTTTTGGTTCGGGGAAATTAAGTCTGACATATTAAAGTGGAAATGAAACTTTAGAAGACTTTTTAAACCTTGAATACACTACACCTCTGCATTTCCTGCAACAAAAGGGTGATCAAATTAAGATTCTTCATCTGTACTATATGACATTTACAACAAAACAGAGAAGCGAACATGTCTCAATTGTCTCAATTGTATCTCAATCCCTCAATGACAGAAGGGGGAATTATTTTGGGGAGTTGTTTGGAAGCCCTTGTGTTCTCTGCTAATAGAATCTCTGCTGGAGAGTCACTCTTGAACTAGCTTGGCAGGGTAGAGTAAAAAAGCCTGGCGGGATGTCGCCAGACCCATATGCTGCTGAGGGGAAATGTGCGGTTGGATGAGGTTTTCAAGTTTTTGGCATCCCGCAATTTTACCTCATGCTGCACTCGGCAACCAGTTTATCCACCATTTCTCTCCTCCAAATCTTACCCAAATAACACTATGCACATGTAGTCTTCAACAAGATAATGAATTATAAGAGAACTTAAAAGGTAACTTCTAAAATAAAGGAAACACCAACATAAAGTGTCTTAAAAGCGCGTTGGGCCACCGCGAGCCACCAGGACAGTTTCAATGCACCTCGGCATAAATTCTACAAGTGTCTGGAACGCTACTGGAAGGATGCGACGCATTCTTCCACCAGAATATCCATTATTTGGTGTTCTGTTGATGGTGGTGGAAAACGCAGTCTCAGGCACCACTCCAGAATCTCCCATAAAGTGTTCAATTGGGTTGAGATCTGGTGACACACACACACACACACACACACACACACACCCTTAAAACCCCTATGCTCCTTTGAGACCCCTCTTTCAAAGTCACTGAGATCTCTTCTTCTAGCCGTGGTAGGCAAAATAATGGGCAACTGGGCATTTTTAAACATGACCCTAAGCATGATGGGATGTTAATTGCTTAATTAACTCAGGAACCACATCTGTGTGGAAGCACCTGCTTTCAATATACATTGTATCCCTCATTTACTCAAATGTTTCCTTTATTTTGGCAGTTACCTGTAGACCTACACTGAATAGTTGTACCTGTGGTGCTTAGAAAGCAATGCTTGTGTATAAACCAATGACATTATTCATTATATTATCCTCACATAAGCAGTCAAAGACCAAGGTGGCATTTCAGCGAACATTTCATTGGCATCTGCCTGAGTCACAACACAAGTGGCAGAAAGATCCTGTTGGAGTCATTTTGTGTCACTGCTTAAAACTTGGAAAGTCTAAAACGCAATAAGCTGTGGACCACCTATAATCCTGACAGTGGAAGGCTCAGCAGACTGACAGAGAGTGAGAGTGTGAGCGAGAGTCAGAGATCCATCAGTCTCTGTCAGCGGAATACTGTCTAACTTTGGGACAACGTTCGTGCTATACAGTGGTTTAAACTTTAGGCTACCTGAGAAAAGGCAGCAGAGTATGTTTAAAAAAATATATCCCTATTCAAAATGGGCTCCTGCTTGGCTTTCACTTTCACATTAAACAGTGATTATGAACAAGGATTACAAAATGGATTAAAGAAGATTAGGGAATTTCTCATCATCACATTTAGGAAAAGGAGGAAAAACACCCTTGACAACTGACATCCCCCCTCATAAAATATTATTGAAAATATATATTTTTCCTTCCCTGTAACTCATGTACAGTAACATTTATGTATGTTAGTGATGTAGACCAGTAAATTATGCACCGCTTGGTGAAAGCAGCAGCTCTGTAAAATGTAATCTGAGTCAATCTGGGTAAATCAAGAGTAATCTCCCTTTTACCAGACTGAGCTGACTAGTTGACCGGACGAGCTGGGCAACATCTCCCACAGATTAGACCTAAACCATTTATGATCCAGAACAGGTCCCTGTTCAATCAAATCCACTGACCATGGCCCGTATTCACAAAGCTCCTCACAGTAGTTGTGCTGATGTAGGATCAGATCTCCCCCTGTTAATATGATCATTTTCATTATCTAGCTAAAAGGAAAAAACGATCATAGTATATTGAGTACATAAAAAAACTGGATTTAGCTATCAATATCTGCCCTAATACTATATAAAAAAAGGATATTTATCCCCACAATAAACTGCTATAAGAGTTGATCTACTGCTATGTATATTTTGGTCTGGATATGTACTGTAAAGACAAAGAGAGATGATAGAGAGACAAAGAAATAGAGAGAGAGCGAGACAGACAGAAAGCAAGAAAGAGACATTTCTAGGACTGTGGACGATTCCGAACTCTCTGTAGCCTGAGGGCGATCCATCTGTGGTTCAGGAGTGTACACTACATTTACACTTGCAGTCAGAATCTATTGGAGAAGAGGCAGAGGCAGAGATAAACGGCCGTCTGAAGAATATGTAACAAATGACTTATCTAGCAGTAAGATGAAACAGCCCTGCCTGCCTTCCTGCCTTTGTGTGTGATGAGGCCAACCTACGGAAGCTTCTCACACGGAACTTACTGCTACGGTTCTAGCAGTGCCAGAGCTGCCAGTTTGGATGTCACATAGTCACGAACGGCTTAAGACAAAAGAAATACACACACAGACACATAGAATCTAGAAATAATGCATCATACTGATGCATCATACAACCCCCGCCCACCAGTTGCAGACCGTTGCTGTGCTAGTCGTGACAGCCTAGCTAGAGTATGTGCTTGAGAGAAGGTATGTTTTTGTTAACACCAGAGTGTGATATTTTCCAAACTTTTTGTATCTGGCTGGATTTCCTGTCTGCTGAGGCTCTCTTTAGGAGTTTAGAGCATGTTAAGGATTACAGTGTTCTCCAAGAGACCTCAGAATGGGGCTTTGTGCGTCGGCCCAGACCGTTATGTAACTAAGCCCTGTACTGGATACGCAATCAGGTCTTCTACTGCTGGATGGGTGGATGGAGGAATAAGGTCAGAGAGAGAAAGTGAGAGAGAAAAACAGAGAAAGTAGGGGGGAGAGTGAGTGATCAGAGAGAAAAAGAGAGAGATGTTGAGAGACAGAAGGAGAGGAGGGGCATGCCTCCCGCCACAGCATGGCAGCAGTAATGCTCTCTCCCCTTAATCCTGGTTTAAAACCTCTCTCTGATTCACTAAGGCAGATTATTGTCATTTCCCACTTCCCCTCCAGCCCTCCGGAGTCGAGGCATCCGATATGCCATTAACTTTTGTCAGGTAAAACCTCCCTCATCTTCCACTGCCATCAGTAGACCTGAAATCTTCTTAGCTATGAATATGCCAAAAAAACAAGGTAGGCGTGAACGGGAACTCTCGCCCCCTCTCCGCAGCGTTCTCTACTCCTCTCATCCATGTACTGAAGGTCGTCTTCCCTGTTCCCCTGGTGCTCAAACTGCAGCTCAACTCAGCCTCACCGTCCTAAAAATAGCCCACCCATCCTTCCAGAAATTACCATGTCCTTCAAAGTCATTAAAAAACATTATCAGAAGCCTTCACGGCACTCCATTGCTGTGTTGGGAGCGATTTGCACTTCGCAGTGCGCTGTTTAATTGGTGAAGATGATGGAGGACATGTTTCATAATTGTAACTGCTGGCAGTGACAAGATTTTTTGGTCATTAGTGTTTCCATTAAACTGAAGTTCAATTCCATTACTTAAAGAAACCGGTCCACCACTTAAAATTACCAGGTAAACTGCCTCCAGTTTCATAATAAGAGAAACAGTAAAACAAAGATAAGGCAGGCTAAATTGAATCTGGTCTGAAATATTCACACCATGATTTTAGAGTACGGTAAAGCATTCTGAACATACATATATAAACCCTTCACATACAGTATAACACACTTTCAGCATGCTGTATGACAATCCAATCCATTATCATTGTAATAACTAGGCACCAAACGGAAGAAAACGAAATGCTTGTTTCTGTTTTTCTTTGCAAAGCATTTTGCTAGATTTTGCTACTGTGTGTACTATGATTCTGGTGTTAGTATCTGTGTGGTTACCTGGGCAGGAACTTAAGCTTAGCGTTGAAGCTGGACCTGGCCTGGATGTAGCCGGTCTTAGGCAGGATCTCCATGTGGTTCCTCAGCTCCGGACACACCTTGAATGTCAGCCGAAGAGCTGTGCTCGCTCTGCAATACAACAGACAACAGCGCTGTTTGGTTAGGCCCTGTACTAGTTAGTTAGGGCTGCTAACTCAACGGAGAGCCTATTTAACAAGTTCGGGCGGTGTTATGTCTATTACACAACAGGTTTCACCAAGCTACTGCTCAAGATGGCATCCATCAGTTTATGTGATTTGTTGTATACATTTGACATGCTTCGACACTAAATTAAGAGGACCCTCACGAAGCAAATTTAAAGGTGAGTGTACTTTACACAACAGACTCCCAGGATGTCCCCTTGTTACAATGTAGATATTTGACGAGGAAGTCGGAGAGGGGATCATGAGTGTGTGAGGGACATGAACACAAATTGTCTGGTAGGTACTGCTGCAATGTACTCATGTCCTCGTCTCCCAGCCGATAATTTAGGTGACCCAATTTCAGGGGGATCCAACAGATGGTTGTGTCGGTGGTGAGAAGCCTCCCTCTGTAGCTGTGGTGATATAAATGGATCACTACCCAGGGAATTCTCCACGCACGGCCAACGACACACACACACACACACACACGAGCTCCCCTCTCAACAGCTACACTTAATGACTCACGATCGGTGGAAGAGCTGTGCAGTCAGTTTTTTCCATCACATCCAGTATACAGAAGTGAGACCACTGAATGGTGGAAGTGTTAAACCCCCAAAGAAATTGATTCAATAGAGGTGCCGAATGGGTGCGCTCATTCCTTTTTCCGACGCCTAAATGAAGTGATCCACTTTGAATAGGGGGTCAAACAGATGGCTCTTCTCCCGGAGGCAAGGACACTCAGGGGTGTCGGAGTGGCCGTCTTTACCTGAGCAAAACGACAACCTTTAAACTGCTGTCCCAGGAATTCAGAGACATGTAATCAATTAAGGCCATTTGTTGGATATTAATTGGATAGGGCAGTCTAGTGAACTCATCATTTGCGGGTAAAAGCAGAGACATATGAAGAGATCTCTACAGTGCCTTCAGAAAGTATTCACACCCCTTGACTTTTTCCACGTTGTGTTAGAGCCTGAATTAATTTTCATACCAACACAAATCTTTAAAATCTACACAAATGATCAACATAAATCCACAAGATAGAGGATTAGCTGATAGGCTGCAGAGAAGCCAGGTGTGTCATTGTGCATGAAAGAACACTGAAGACACGCAGCTCAAAAAGCTCCCCTATTGATTTTGTTTAGGGACAATAAAATGATCCTACAGAAAGTATTCACACCCCTTGACCTTTTCCTCATTTTGTTGTGTTACAGCCTGAATTTAAAATGTATTACATTTAGATGTTTTGTTCAGTGGCCTAGAATAAAATACCCCATAATGTTAAAGTGGAATTATGTTTTTTGAATAGTTTTACAAATTAATTAAAAATCAAAAGCTAAAATGTCTTGAGTCAATAAGTATTCAACCCCTTTGTTATGGCATGCCTAAATAAGTTCAGGAGTAAACATGTGCTTAACAAGTCACATAATAACTTTCATGGACTCACTCTGTGTGCAATAATAGTGTTTAACATGATTTGTATGACTACCTCATCTCGTTACCCCACACATACAATTATCAATCTGTAAGCTCCCTCAGTCGAGCAGTGAATTTCAAACACAGATTTAACCACAAAGACCAGGGAGGTTTTCCAATGCCTTGCAAAGAAGGGCACCTATTGGTGGAACAAAAAAAGCAGACATTGAATATGCCCTTGTGCATGGTTAAGTTATTAATTACACTTTAGGTGGTGTATTAATACATCCAGTCACTACAAAGATACAGGTGTCATTTCTAACTCAGTTGCCGGAGAGGAAGGAAACCGCTCATGGATTTCACCACGAGGCCAAAGGTGACTTTAAAACAGTTACAGAGTTTAATGGCTGTGATAGGAGAAAACTGGGGATGGATCAACAACATTGTAGTTACTCTACAATACTAACCTAAATGACAGAGTGAAAAGAAGGAAGCCTGTACAGAATAAAAATATTCCAAAACATGCATCCTGTTTGCAAAAAGGCATTAAAGTAGAACTGCAAGAAAATGTGGCAAAGATGTCCTGAATACAAAGTGTTATGTTTGCGTTAAATCCAAAACAACACATAACTGAGTACCACTCTAATATTTGAAGCATGGTGGTGGCTGCATCATGTTATTGGTATGCTTGACATCGGGATGGGCTAAGGAGTTTTTTTTTAGGATAAAAATAAACAGAATAGAGCTAAGCAGAGGAAAAATCCTAAAGGAAAACCTGGTTCAGTCTGCTTTCAAACAGACACTGGGAGACTAATTAACTTTACAGCAGGACAACAACCTACAACACAAGGCCAAATATACACTGGAGTTGCTTAACAACACGACACTGAATGTTCCTGAGTGGCCTAGTTACAGTTTTGACTGAAATCGGCTTGAAAATCTATGGCAAGACTTGAAAATGGCTGTCTAGCAATGATCAACAACCGACTTGACAGAGCTTGAGGAATTAAAAAAGAATAATGTGCAAATATTGTACAATCCAGGTATGCAAAGCTCTTAGAGACCCAGAAAGAATCACAGCTGTAATCACTGCCAAAGGTGCTTCTACAAAGTATTGACTCAGGGGTGTGAGTACTTATGTAAATGAGATATTTCTGAAATTGTTGCAATACATTTGCAACAATTTCTAAAATCACTTTATGGGATATTGTGTGTAGATTATTATTATTATATTACCACACAATGTGGTATTGTGTGTAGATGGATGAGAGAAAAAAAATATTGAATTCAGGCTCTAACACAACAAAATGTGTAATTAATACTTTCTGAAGGCACTGCATGTACAGTGCATCCGGAAAGTGTTCAGACCCCTTCAATTTTTCCACATTTTGCTTATTATTATTTATTAAATTAATTGTTTTCCTCATCAATCGACACACAATACCCCGTAATGACAAAGCGAAAACAGGTTTTTAGATTTTTTGGCAAATTTGGCAAAAAAAAACTTAAGTATTCAGACCCTTTGCTATGAGACTCAAAATTGAGCGCTGGTGAATCCTGTTTCCATTGACCATCCTTGAGATGTTTCTACAACTTGATTGGAGTCCACCTGTGATATATTCAATTGATTGGACATGATTTGGAAAGGCACACATCTGTCTATATAAGATCCCACAGTTGACAGTCACAGCAAAAACCAAGCCATGAGGTCGAAGTAATTGTCCGTAGAGCTCCGAGACAGGATTGTGTCGAGGCACAGATCTGGGGAAAGGTACCAAAGAATTTCTGCAGTATTAAAGGTCCCCAAGAACACAGTGGCCTCCATTATTCTTAAATGGAAGAAGTTTGGAACCACCAAGACACTGACTAGAGCTGGCCGCCCAGACAAACTAAGCAATCGAGGGAGAAGGGCCTTGGTCAGGGAGGTGACCCAAGAGACCTGAAAATACAGGTGTGCCAAGCTCGTAGTTTCATATCCAAGAAGACTCAAGGTTGTAATCGCTGCCAAAGGTGCTTCAACAAAGTACAGGGTCTGAGAGAGTAAAGGGTCTGAATACTTATGTAAATATGATTTTTCACTGTCTAAAAACCTGTTTTGATTTGTCATTATGTGTAGATTGATGAGGGGGAAAAAACACAATGCATTTTAGAATAAGGCTGTAATGTAACAAAATGTGAAGTGAAGGGGTCTGAATACTTTCCGAATGCACTGTATACTGAACAAAAATATAAAACGCAACATGCAACAACTTCAATGATTTAACTGCGTTACAGTTCGTATAAGGAAATCAGTCAATTGAAATACATAGATTAGGGCCTAAATGATGTATTTCACATGACTGGGCAGGGGTGCAGCCATGTGTGGGTCTGGGAGGGCATCCACTGGGGAGCCAGGCCACAAAAGGACTTTATTACAGACAGAAATTTTCCTCAACTTCATCAGTTGTCCGGGTGGCTGGTCTAAAGATGATCCTGCAGGTTAAGGAGCCAGATGTGGAGGTCCTGGGCTGGCGTGGATACACGTGTGAGGCCGGTTGGACGTACTGCCAAATTATCTAAAACAATGTTGAAGGTGGCTTATGTTAGAGAAATGAACATTCAATTCTCTGGCAACATTCCTGCAGTCAGTATGCCAATTGCAAGCTCCCTCAAAATGTGTCACACAATGCCACAGATGTTCCAAAACTGCACATTTTAGAGTGGCCTTTTATCGTCCCTAGCACAAGGTGCACCTGTGTAATGATCATGCTGTTTAATCAACTTCTTGATATGCCACACCTGTCAGGTGGATGGATTATCCTGGCAAAAGGAAACATTTTCACTAACAGGGATTTAAACAAATTTGAGCACAAAATTTGAGAGAAATATGCTTTTGTGCGTATGGAAGAATTCTGGGATATTTTATTTCAGCTCATGAAACATGGGAGCAACACGTTACATGTTGCGTTTATATTTTTGTTCAGTACTATGACTCTGGGTAAAAATATGACTGGTTACTTACCATGTGTTCTCTAATCATGACGAAAGACTCCCCATAGAACTAGCATTGTAGCTCTCTAACGTTCATTCTATGAGTCATACTTCATGTTCTCCTGCAGTGCCAATGCTTTCCACCGGTTATGGTTTTGAACTGACACCCATCGTTCATCACTGGATAAGAGCGTGATCTAATGATTATCAAAAGGGTATTACACGGGTATTATATTCTAATACGCTTGACCAGATAGGGTTTAGTGATAAGGCCTATGGCTGGTGGAGGTTTAATGCTTTCAGTTGTACTAGTTAAAATCCTAAGGCCCATATATCCAGGAGGCTTCTAGCTGTGGAGCTGATAGACTTCCTTACACTGTCATCTGGTCATCTGACTAGTCATCTGACTGACTAGTGCGCTCACAACCATTGCATGCTAGTGCCCTTGACGGGGGAAGGTTTAGTCAAAGACAGTACAGTTAGAAGATGGGATAAAACTGCTTCTCCAATAGAAATCCCTGATCAAACCTGTAGGCGTTGGCTAGCTAAGCACATTTGCAGAACAAGTTATTGATCTAAATGTCATCTCGCGCCAAATTGTCCATGTGCAGGCCATCAAATGAAACCACTCCATTGATATAAAGTAGTTTTTGACAAAAATGACAACATCTCAGTTTGTTATTTTCACGAGGTTGGAGTAATTGCATTTTCAACTACTTAAGACTACTTCGATTTTGATCAAATTAACAACTAAGGAAGAATTTTTCCCTTCTCTCATTGACTCCTCAAACCCCAAACCGCGGCTTGGTCTGTTTCGCAAGTGTTCCTGGAAGTCTTGCAATGTTACGCCTCTGGGTTTAGAAACTGTGGTTTAGTGCTAGAGTTGCTCATGGATAGACTGGGTATCAGTCTGGTTGTGCCATTATGCCACTCCTTGTCATGCCAAACATATAGCCTGGGACAAGGCTAGCCCATAACAATAATAATTCTTAACATTCATGACTTGTTAGGCTAAGGCCTCTACTAACATACGTCACTAGTCAAGGTGCCCATGGCTATACTGTAGCGGTGCCACTTTCCATCCCCTGCACGTCCAGATGGCACACTTGGTAAAAACCCACGTGGCCCAAGGCCTGATGGGATACTCAACACCTCAGAGGGAGTCTGAGTAATTACCCCACCACCACCAACACCACAGCGATGTCTCCCCTCTCCTGGCAACGTCAAAAGATAAACCCCAAATCAACCAACTCAGGAGACTACTGGAGAAATGCCTAGGCACCCGTTCCTTTCTGCTCTATTTTTAGGAATCTTCCATTCAAAAGCGAGGCAACGGAGAGAACAACTATTGTTTCTGTAGGAAGAGGAGCGGCGTCAGAAACAAAAGACATTCATCAACTCAGCCTCATTCCTCGGGGTGAGAGGAGGACGGTTGTGCATACAGGAGGTATTGTTATAAATAAGTGAGGGAAGAAAGAGGGCAGGAGGTGGTTTTAGGAAAAGCAGATTGTCGTCTGCTTTGTCATCTTCTTTTGACTCCCCAGCAGGTGTCAGTGGAAATGGTTTTAAATGTTTGGCTTCGATTTGACTGGGTGTAGGCGATGAAACTTGCCGTCACATGAAATATGCTATAAGTGGATAAATCATTGACTCAAAAGCCAAGTTGACATTTTGTGTGATGCTGGTTGGTGTTGCTCCCACTGTTTCCCCCAGATATGTCAACTGCTTTATACAACAATAACTATAAAGTAGTTCTATGTACAACACAGTATATTGTTTTATACCATTGGTAAAAGAGCAAACATAACATATTGTATGACGCTAGTTGGTGTCTATTTTTGGGAGCTGGCGTTCTCGGCGTCACTGTCACGGTCATTGTCACATGCATTTGTGTGCTCCAGCTTCCAGATGGCAGCTGCCACAAATCCCTTCTCACACTGTGACGTGTGACAAAAAGCCGTACGTGTGGAGTGACATGCCTGTAAACGTTATGGCCTGCAGCACTTTCTTAACTCCTCGGCATAATGTATAACATTCATAATCAAAAATGATTTGCTATTGCTCAATCCCACCTAAAGAAGAGGGGATTGAGACCTTAAATGGCACCTTATCCGGGGTCCTTGGACCCCATCCGATACAGTAGTCCCAGGGTTTGGTGAGTGTAAGTGAAGTCTAAGACATTTCCCTGCTTTTGGTCATGTTATTAAATATTATGAACGGTATATTCAAAATGGTCCCCATTTGCTGAGTTATATCTCAGAAAAGCTTGAGTAAGCTGTCCATGTGATTGCAAGGCATTTTCTTGAGCAGTTTTTCTGTAAAAACTGAATTTAGCACATGCTAAATGGGACGGTGTTAGACTAGCACTCAGAATATGCAACAGCAGCTAGAAACAAGTTATATAAATGTGTCAAGTATAAACGGCAAGAAAAGTGCTTTTACACTGCATTTGTTTTTTAAGAATGTGTTGTCTTCTAGAGAGGGATGTATGTATGGAGGGAGACAGGCATGGAGGGACACAGAGAGGAAGTGTCACGAACGTTGTTGTAATGATGGTCGGACCAAAGTGCAGCGTGGTATGGTTCCATCATCTTTTATTAAAAGTGAAACACACAGAAAACAAGAAAGCGCAAAATGAAACGTGAAGCTAATATAGTGCTCGCAGGCAACTATACATAGACACGATCCCACAAAGCACAATGGGGAAACAATAAAACAACAATAAACAGCTGCCTCTGATTGGGAACCATACCAGGCCAACATAGAACTAGACAACCTAGATAGGAACACCCCGACCAAACCAAAATAGAGAGTAAAAAAGGCTCTCTATGGTCAGAGCGTGACAGGAAGGGTAGAGGTGGGATTTGTAACCCAGTTGGCAGCACTACCACTAGATCAGACTCCTGCCCAGGCCAAGGTCTACTGTACATAACGTAAATTAATGACCGTCTCTACCCAATTGACAGACTCACCTGCTTTGGACCACGATACTGTCTTGATAGAGGCGATCGAACATGCAGATCTTCAGGACAATGCTTGGCTGGGCCACCCACACAGGCACGCACACAGCCGTCCCTCGGACCCCAATGGATATCTGTGAATAGACAAGGCCCCTGTCAATCAAAACTAGTGCTTGGATGATTCCGGGATATGCCAGAAGGACATTCATCTCATTAGCCTTCACACATTATATATTATTATAAACTGGGTGGTTCGAGCCCTGAATGGGCCTGATTGGCTGAAAGTTGTGATATATCAGACCGTATACCATGGGTATGACAAAACGTATATTTTTACAGCTCTAATTACGTTGGCTTCCAGTTTACAATAGAAATAAGGCGCCTCGGGGATGGGTGATATATGGCAAACATACAAAGGCAAGGGCTGTGTCTGAGCACTCCTCGTTGCGCATAACAGCCCTTAGCCGTGGTATATTGGCCATATACCACACCCTCTCGGGCCTCATTGCTTAATTATATAATATATTGTAAATATTGAGTAAATATAATTTTATTGACTACATCACTCCTATCACACATTCTCATGAGAGGAAAGCTGTTTTTGTCATACATAAGTTAACGCCTGGCTATTGGCTTTGGCTGAATAGACTTTTGCTGTAGTTTTAGTTCACTCAGGTAATGATGATGACATCATGAGTAAAATCTTACTGGTTCACAGGTTGGGTCGGAGAACTTGATGTGGAAGTCCAACTTAGCCTCCCCTGGTACAGTGGGTGTGAATATAATCTCCAACTTGACACTTTCAAACGGGCCCACCTCCCCCTCTCTGACCTAGGCATGGGAGGAAGTCTTGAGGGAATATGTCACAACAAGTCACATCATCAAGGGCAGGATCAGCGGTATTCATTAGTGCACAGCGTAGCAAAACATTCTGCAACGGAAAACATTTTGCAATGAAAACTAGTTTCATATTGGACAAATTCAGGTAGGTCCCACCCCATTTTGGCCCATTTGCTTCTGTTTGGTTCCTAGTGAATACACTCCAGGTGAAATCTTTTTAGGGCTGGTTTTAATATAGTACCCTACATCTCATGCTAGTGATACAGATGTGAAACTTCAAAGTCATATAAAATCTAACTACAGTCAATGTTGGGTGTCATCCTCTGCACCATAACACAGGGATTTCAATAATAAGTTGTGGAAAGAAGAACACTTCAGTGTGGCACCTCACTCCAGGAAAGTTTCAATTCTCTGGGAGCACAATGTGTGTAAATGGTGGAAACACACACACACACACACACACACACACACACACACACACAAGGAAGCGGGAGAAGCAATGCACCATTACCCCCAAGACAGGAGTAATGAGCCCAGAATGAGCCAACAACTAGACAGGTAGAGACCGCAGGGCACATGACATTAGTGCACAAACCCACCATGGAGAGAGACAGAGAGAGATGACAGACTATCACTACAGAACTAGTGTGGATGTGTGTGTGCTGTAATTTTTTATGCATTTGTTCATATCTGATAATTCACAATTTTACGGATTCACACACAAAGACCAAGGCAGACATCTATCAATACAGAACTATACAGAGAAGTGGGGATGAAGAAAAGTTGTATCATAATAACAACAAAGGGTCCGATTTACATAGCACCTCTTATTTTCAGTTACTTACGTTCTTAACATACAGTTGAAGTTGGAAGTTTACATACACCTTAGCCAAATACATTTAAACTCTTTTTCACAATTCCTGACATTTATTCCTAGTAAAAATTCCCTGTCTTAGGTCAGTTAGGATCACCACTTTATTTTAAGATTGTTAAATGTCAGAATAATAGTAGAAAGCTTTCATTTCTTTCATCACATTCCCAGTGGGTCAGAAGTTTACATACACTCAGTTAGTATTTGGTAGCATTGTCTTTACATAGTTTAACTTGGGTCAAACGTTTCAGGTAGCCTTCCACAAGCTTCCCACAATAAGTTGGGTGAATTTTGGCCCATTCCTCCTGACAGAGCTGGTGTAACTGAGTCAGGTGTGTAGGCCTCTTTGCTCGCACATGCTTTTTCAGTTCTGCCCACAAATATTCTATGGGATTGAGGTCAGGGCTTTGTGATGGCCACTCCAATACCGTGACATTGTTGTCCTTAAGCCATTTTGCCACTTAGGAAGTATGCTTGGGGTCATTGCCCATTTGGAAGACCCATTTGCGACCAAGCTTTAACTTCCTGGGTTAGGGTTAGGGTTAGAGATGTTGCTTCAATATATCCACATAATTTTCCCTTCTCATGATGCCATCTATTTTGTGAAGTGCACCAGTCCCTCCTGCAGCAAAAGCACCCCCACAACATGATGCTGCCACCCCATTGCTTCATGGTTGGGATGGTGTTCTTCAGCTTGCAAGCCTCCCCCTTTTTCCTCCAAACATAACGATGGTCATTATGGCCAAACAGTTCTGTTTTTGTTTCATCAGACCAGAGGATATTTCTCCAAAAAGTACGATCTTTGTCCCCATGTGCAGTTGCAAACTGTAGTCTAGCTTTGGAGCAGTGGTTTCTTCCTTGCTGAGCGGCCTTTCAGGTCATGTCGATATAGGCCTGAACGTGTCTCCTTCCTGAGCGGTATGACGGCTGCGTGGTCCCATGGTGTTTATACTTGCGTACTATTGTTTGTACAGATGAATGTGGCACCTTCAGGCATTTGGAAATTGCTCCCAAAAATGAACCAGACTTGTGGAGGTCTACAATTATGAGGTCTTGGCTGATTTCTTTTGACTTTCCCATGATGTCAAGCAAAGAGGCACTAAGTTTGAAGGTAGGCCTTGAAATACATCCAAGGGTACACCTCCAATTGACTCAAATGATGTAAATTAGCCTATCAGAAGCTTTTAGAGCCATGACATCATTTTCTGGAATTGTCCAAGCTGTTTAAAGGCACAGTCAACTTAGTTATGTAAACTGTGAGTGGTTGAAAAATGAGTTTTAATGACTCCAACCTAAGTGTATGTAAACTTCCAACTTCAACTGTATGGACTAAAAATTGGACTAAACTTTTGTTCTTCATTCAACATTCCAGTCTCTTCTACAAAGAACTGGTGTTGTACCGTAGTAATTATTTTCCAGTGTTGATATAGCAACACTATAGCAGTTACTCAAAGGTGCTGTACCTCTCCGATGGTGATGTCACTGCTGCTGTCTGAGGGCTCTTCTGTGCTGGCCTTGAGGGCCGGGCCTCCCTCCTGCTGCTCTGAGGCCAGGCTGCGTCTTCTTGAGGCAGCCTCCACACCCCCCAGGGTCTCTGACACAGCAGGTGTCTGGGCCCCTAATACCACACACACACACAGAGACACGTACATACAAGCATGCATCCACACACACCCACTCTCCAATATTTACCATTGAAACCTTCCTTCCTCCTTTCCCAGAGGTGATCACTGATCTGACAAACTTTACTGACGACTGATAACATGAGCTTTGATATAATTATCAAAGCATCTATTAATCAGATTTTAAAAAAACATGCTGAGTAGAGTGTAACTGTTTCATTTTTTACACATCAAAGACGCATGTGTGCATCAATTACCTGACTGTTTGGAGTCTGAGACTAGCAAGGGTTCCTGACTCTTCCTCTCTGATTTGAGTTCTCCTGAGTCCCGTGATGCAGGGCTCTCCTGGCTGTCAGAGGCTGCTGCTATTGAAGTGCTCCTTTCCTGTGAAAGCTACACACACAAGCACTTATCAAATCAAATCAAATTTTTTGTCACATACACATGGTTAGCAGATGTTAATGCGAGTGTAGCGAAATGCTTGTGCTTCTAGTTCCGACAATGCAGTAATAACCAACAAGTAATCTAACTAACAATTCCAAAACTACTGTCTTGTACACAGTGTGAGGGGATAAAGAATATGTACATAAGGATATATGAATGAGTGATGGTACAGAGCAGCATAGGCAAGATACAGTAGATGGTATCGAGTACAGTATATACATATGAGATGAGTATGTAAACAAAGTGGCATAGTTCAAGTGGCTAGTGATACATGTATTACATAAGGATACAGTTGATGATATAGAGTACAGTATATACGTATGCATATGAGATGAATAATGTAGGGTAAGTAACATTATATAAGGTAGCATTGTTTAAAGTGGCTAGTGATATATTTACATCATTTCCCATTAATAAAGTGGCTGGAGTTGAGTCAGTGTCAGTGTGTTGGCGACAGCAACTCAATGTTAGTGGTGGCTGTTTAACAGTCTGATGGCCTTGAGATAGAAGCTGTTTTTCAGTCTCTCGGTCCCAGCTTTGATGCACCTGTACTGACCTCGCCTTCTGGATGATAGCGGGGTGAAAAGGCAGTGGCTCGGGTGGTTGATGTCCTTGATGATCTTTATGGCCTTCCTGTGACATCGGGTGGTGTAGGTGTCCTGGAGGGCAGGTAGTTTGCCCCCGGTGATGCGTTGTGCAGACCTCACTACCCTCTGGAGAGCCTTACGGTTGAGGGCGGAGCAGTTGCCGTACCAGGCGGTGATACAGCCCGCCAGGATGCTCTCGATTGTGCATCTGTAGAAGTTTGTGAGTGCTTTTGGTGACAAGCCAAATTTCTTCAGCCTCCTGAGGTTGAAGAGGCGCTGCTGCGCCTTCTTCACAATGCTGTCTGTGTTAGTGGACCAATTCAGTTTGTCTGTGATGTGTATGCCGAGGAACTTAAAACTTGCTACCCTCTCCACTACTGTTCCATCGATGTGGATAGGGGGGTGTTCCCTCTGCTGTTTCCTGAAGTCCACGATCATCTCCTTAGTTTTGTTGACGTTGAGTGTGAGGTTATTTTCCTGACACCACACTCCGAAGGCCCTCACCTCCTCCCTGTAGGCCGTCTCGTCGTTGTTGGTAATCAAGCCTACCACTGTTGTGTCGTCCGCAAACTTGATGATTGAGTTGGAGGCGTGCGTGGCCACGCAGTCGTGGGTGAACAGGGAATACAGGAGAGGGCTCAGAACGCACCCTTGTGGGGCCCCAGTGTTGAGGATCAGCGGGGAGGAGATGTTGTTGCCTACCCTCACCACCTGGGGGCGGCCCGTCAGGAAGTCCAGTACCCAGTTGCACAGGGCGGGGTCGAGACCCAGGGTCTCGAGCTTGATGACGAGCTTGGAGGGTACTATGGTGTTGAATGCCGAGCTGTAGTCAATGAACAGCATTCTCACATAGGTATTCCTCTTGTCCAGATGGGTTAGGGCAGTGTGCAGTGTGGTTGAGATTGCATCGTCTGTGGACCTATTTGGGCGGTAAGCAAATTGGAGTGGGTCTAGGGTGTCAGGTAGGGTGGAGGTGATATGGTCCTTGACTAGTCTCTCAAAGCACTTCATGATGACGGAAGTGAGTGCTACGGGGCGGTAGTCGTTTAGCTCAGTTACCTTAGCTTTCTTGGGAACAGGAACAATGGTGGCCCTCTTGAAGCATGTGGGAACAGCAGACTGGTATAGGGATTGATTGAATATGTCCGTAAACACACCAGCCAGCTGGTCTGCGCATGCTCTGAGGGCGCGGCTGGGGATGCCGTCTGGGCCTGCAGCCTTGCGAGGGTTAACACGTTTAAATGTCTTACTCACCTCGGCTGCAGTGAAGGAGAGACCGCAAGTTTTCGTTGCAGGCCGTGTCAGTGACACTGTATTGTCCTCAAAGCGGGCAAAAAAAAACTTACAAAACCCCTATACCACTGTCCAACACTGGTCAGAGCAGTGTCTATTGGATATATTCAAATTACAGTGCACGCCACTAACAAGAAAGCCGGACACAGGAATCAATTGCTCATGGTAAAAAAGTTTATATTACTGTAATGTTTCTATAAACCTGATATGGCACAGGGACATGCATGTGACTGGGATCATGGGTCAGGGTCTCACCTCGGTGCTGGCGGAAGAGGCCTCAGACAAGGCATGAGCCTGGGCTTGGAGCTGGGACTGCGCTAGGCTAGGGCAGGGGGAGGAGACCACGGTGAAGCATGTCCCCAGGGCCCCCCTGTTGGTCAGGGTGATAGCCCGGGAAATGGTCTGGCCCACCACGTGGGTACCAAAGACAATGAGGTCGATGTCCACAGACAGCTAGGAGTCATGAGACACAATGAAAAGGTGCATAAGTACTAAGAAAGCACATGGATGAGGTACACAGTATTTGAGAGGGTACATTTGTAGAGATGAATATCCCAAGATTCTAAATGCAATACTATACATAAGGAATATAAGAATTGAGGGCTGTGTGCAGCCATTTTAGGAAATATGCAGATGACAGCAGGTAGTAGGATACTAAGATAAATGGGCACTCCTCAGACGAGGTCCTTCTTAGTACTTACATCACATTTCTTAATGGTACATCTGATGGGCACAGAGAAGGGGCCAGCTGCTGACACAAACTGGACCTCTCCCTTCAAATCCTTATTCATCTAGAAGGACAGCAATGGTGATCATTTGATAGGAAGGTAAATAACTATTGGAGACAGATGGGTATGCTTGTCTGTCTGTTTGTCTGACTGACTCACCATTGGTTGAAAAATGACCTGCATGTCACAGGCCATCCCAGCTGATATTGGACCAGGAGGCTCAAAGCTGAAACGGAAGATTCAACCTAATTCAAACAAATGCATCTCACACACAGTGGGATATACAGTGCATTCGGAAAGTATTCAGACTCCTTGGCTTTTTCCACATTTTGTTTCGTTACAGACTTATTTCTAAAATGATTATATTGTTTTTTCCCCCTCATCAATCTACACATAATACCCCATAATGACAAATCAAAAACAGGTTTTTAGACAGTGAAACATCACGTTTACATAAGTATTCAGACCCTTTACTAAGTACTTTGTTGAAGCACCTTTGGCAGTGATTACAGCCTCAAGTTTTCTTGGGTATGATGCTACAAGCTTGGCACACCTGAATTTGGGAGAGTTTCTCCCATTCTTCTCCTCAGATACTCTCTAACTCTGTCAGGTTGGATGGGGAATGTCGCTGCACAGCTATTTTCAGGTCTCTCCAGATATGTTTGATCAGGTTCAGGTCCGGGCTCTGGCTGGGCCACTCAAGGACATTCAGAGACTTGTCCCGAAGCCACTCCTGTGTTGTCTTTGCTGTGTGCTTAGGGTCGTTGTCCTGTTGGAAGGTGAACCTTCAACCCAGTCTGAGGTCCTTAGAACTCTGGAGCAGGTTTCCATCAAGGATCTCTCTGTACTTTGCTCTGTTCATCTTTCCCTCGGTCCTGACTAGTCTCCCAGTCCCTGGCGCTGAAAAACATCCCCACAGCATGATGCTGCCACCACCATGCTTCACCGTAGGGATGGTGCCAGGTTTCCTCCAGACGTGACGCTTGGCATTCTGGCCAAATAGTTCAATCTTGGTTTCATCAGACCAGAGAATCTTGTTTCTCATGGTCTGGGAGTCCTTTAGGTGCCTTTTGTAAACTCCAAGCGGGCTGCCATGTGCCTTTTACTGAGTAAATGGCTTCCATCTGGCCACTCTACCATAAAGGCCTGTTTGGTGGAGTGTTGCGAGATGGTAGTCCTTTTGGAAGGTTCTCCCATCTCCACGGAGTAACTTTGGAGCTCTGTCAGAGTGACCATCGGGTTCTTGGTCACCTCCCCTTCTCCCCCGATTGCTCAGTTTGGTTGGGCGGCCAGCTCTAGGAAGAGTCTTGGTGGTTCCAAACTTCTTCCATTTAAGAATGATGGAGGCCACGGTGTTCATGGGGACCTTCAATGCTGCAGACATTTTTTGGTACCCTTCCCCAGAAGGGCGGCAGGTAGCCTAGTGTTTAGAGTGTTGGGCCCGTAACCGAAAGGTTGCTAAGATCGAATTCCGGAGCTGACAAGGTAAAAATCTGTCATTCAGCCCCTGAACAAGGCCGTCATTGTAAATAAGAATTTGTTCTTAACTGACTTGCCTAGTTAAATAAAAATCTGTGTCTCAACACAATCCTGTCTCGGAGCTCTACGGACAATTCCTTCGACCTCATGACTTGGTTTTTGCCCTGATGTGCACTGTCAACAGTGGGACCTTATATAGACAGTTGTGTGCCTTTCCAAATCATGTCCAATCAATTTAATTTACCAATCAAGTTGTAGAAACACCTTAAGGATGATCAATGGAAACAGGATGCACCTGATCTCAATTTCGAGTCTCATAGCAAAGGGTCTCAATACTTCAGTTTTTTATTTGTAATATATTTGCTAACATTTTTAAAACCTGTTTTCACTTTATCTTTATGGGGCATTGTGTGAAAATTGATGAGGAAAAAAAATATTTAAATGAATTTAGAATAAGGCTGTAATGTAATAAAATGTGGAAAAAGTCAAGGGGTCTGAATACTTTCCAAATGCACTGTAAAATAACAGTTTACATGAAAACATTTTATGATCTGCACCAGCCATTCATACTGCAGACAGACATTTCAAAGCCATTGAGACAACACAGCATGATATTCTCCATACTCAGTGGAATTATATTGCAGATCCATTTACACAACGATTGTGAAAATTTGGCCAGATCATATTAAACATTATGGATGCATTTGAGGCAGATTGAAATGGCAACATAGTGTGTGTGTGTGTGTGTGTGTGCGCGTGCGCTAATTGCTAAGTTCCACGTGCTAAGTTCCACGTGCTAAGTTCTGTGT
This sequence comes from Oncorhynchus mykiss, assembly GCF_013265735.2. Taxonomy (NCBI): domain Eukaryota; kingdom Metazoa; phylum Chordata; class Actinopteri; order Salmoniformes; family Salmonidae; genus Oncorhynchus; species Oncorhynchus mykiss. Next base: position 51,748,146 of record NC_048580.1, on the reverse strand, counting down.
AAAAAGCAAACAAGTAAGACAAGTTCAAAATGAAAAACAGCAACATTCTACAAAAAAAGCATCCAGAACTATTTCAATACTAAAGGATGTTGTGTCTGCCGGGAAAGAAAAGGAATATAATTGAAAACAGGGGGGTCAAAAGTTGACATTAAGCTGTTATTCAGATATATGATCAGCACAACATAACAGGTGCAAAGGTTAGCATTCAATTCTTAAAGCTACTGATGTAAGAAACAGTATTCAGAAATTCCTAATCAATTAGGAAACATATGTCTGATATTGTATAGCCTACTAGCGCATACTGATGACCACGTTTAAAAAAATGATCGAGGCAAAAGCCAGTATCCCAAATATTCAATTGCAACATGGGTATCTGTTGACACATGCCAGACATAGCCAAGAGATTGCCCTGGAGCACTCCAAATGTTCCAGCCTCCAAAATATATAAAAGGCTACCCAATCGATACGGTGGAGCAAAAAGGCCGCAGGAGAATTTCTCAAAATTCAATAGATAAACAATGAGTTGGAAAAAACAACCATAAGCACAACAGTAAAGAAGACTGTAGAGCACAAGCTGGGAATCAGTATCAAACTGTTGTGTGATTATGGCTTAATGATTCCAATTATTATACAGTATATTGCTCTCATGTCACATAGACTTGAGCTGAAACCCATTTTGAGTCTGACACAACCAGGCTCAACCAATTTGACTAGACTAGTTTTGGAGTGACCTCTTTTTCCAATGACAAGGGAGTGTTTTTGATCTGGACAGTCCTCTGGCAGAGAGCCTAGGAGAGGTGGGCTGAAATGCTCCCTGGATCCCATTCCTCACCCCTCTCCAAATAGGACATACTGTAGATCAAGGTTCCCCAATACGTGGTCCTCTGGGGATTTTATTTGGTTTTCTAAGAAATATATTTGTATTATTATTATTTATGTTGTTGTTGGACATAAAAGACTAACATCACCAGGAAATCAACTCAAAATTATATTAATTTTCGATTCGAATTTGTTCTGATTTTGGGCCTGTCAATCACACCTATACATACCCTATATTATGTCTTAATTTACATACTTACATCAAAATCCATTAAAATACTAGTGAGAGAAATCACATGTCATATCATGCTATTTCAAATAGATAGAAATCAGATTGACTTTCAGTAGTTCCAAAGACAGTCGACAGTAGCCTGCTGTGCCCTGGAAATTAATGAAAGAGGCCAAAATGGGCACGCTCACAGGCAGGATCACAGAACACAACCAACATCTGTTGTCTCAATAAGAGGAGTCACACTTTAACAAAGTATGTACTATCTACTGTATCTACCTATACCAAGGTTCCCCAATAGGAGGCCCGCGGGCCAAATTCCGCCGGGAGTGATTTTATTTTTGGGGATATACATTTATTTTTTTGATGTTGGACATAAAATACTGTAAAATCACTAGGAAATCAGCTCAAAGTGATAATTTAGGAAATCTGTTCCCAAGTATTCCCACGTGTAAATAGAGAGGCATATGTGATCGTATCCCAATGTAATCAAGGTTTGTCAAATACTAAATCTGTTTGGGATTATTGCAGTCAATTTGCAGTGTGCAAATTATTTATAACTATGTTCTGCCCCCGACCATTCACTCAAGGAAAATTCTATCCCACGGCTGAATGTAATTGGGGACCCCTGACCTACAATATCTGACAGTCTGCTTTCTAAATGCCATATGAAGGCATGGAGGGAGGCAGTCTTTCTAGGTTCAAAATAATAACATATAACAATAATAATGTTTTCAAAGAAAAAAGAGAACAGTTCACTAGGGATTGAGTGTTGAGTGAGACCATGTTGAAGACGTGTGGTGAACAGTACAGCAAATCAGCCCATATTTACAGTTAGACTAAAAATATATGGCAGGAGCCCATAGGTGCAGTATGACTGCCTGGCATATACATTATCAAACCCTCCTGGGTGACACGGATCCTATAACAAATCAATTAGCACTAGGTAGTTCCTCAACATTGTTAACACCAAAACATGCCTGATGGCTACATATGGTGCTGTGCCAAAACATGAGTCCTGTCACATTAACCAGAGGAGAGGAGCCATATGACAGATTCTGAGTCAGGTGTCCATTTTGGAACACTCTCTGGCTTAGTCTTAGGCATTAAAAGCACTGAAGGATGTAAGTAAGCCAAATTGTTTATTTAAAAAAATGTTTAAGCTGTAAAAGTGCTGCATTTTAATGTGTATAACGCCTTAGTAACGTTTGGCAGAGCCTGGGCAGTCCACCTAGCAGAGTCCCAGCAGTAAGGCTAAAACATGGCAGAGAGAATCAGCCCTGGCACACACACAGCTATGCTGGGGGGGAAGAGAGTTGGGGAGCCATTTTTAGAATTTCAGGGGGCGTCGAAAGAACGATGGACGGGCGTGTAAAAATCATGTTCTTGGTTAACGTTTGTCTACCGCTGAGCAAATGTTGATTTCAGATACTTAACCCCTGAACATAATGGTCATTTAAGGCCTTTTAAATAACATTTTAAAAGAATAGTCCTCCAAAACAAAATACTAAATTCCACATTACATAACAGTCCCCAATTTATTTTTATCAATCACAACAACCATATTGCTTGCATTATAGTACATTATAGCAATTCATCCCCATTTTCACCATTCCATTAAGGCATTCAAATCTACCTTTTCAAAAGTGATACTACAGCGTACTATATACCCAATGAAGGATCCTCCTCCTCTGGGTCACAGTACTGGTGGATGATAGGCTGTGGCACTGGCACCTCAGAGTAATGGGCGAGCTGAGCTGAACGGCTCACTGAGAAGTAGAGTGTGTGTGTGGAGTCGATGTGTGCAGACAGGTCCTGCCAAGGCTCCAACCAACCCAACCACGAGACACTGACTGGGCTCTGAGCAAGCAGCAGCCTGGGAGGACGAGGTCTTAGTTCACTCACCGAGGCAGAAAGAGCAGAGGCCCTCGTAACTGCATAAAGTCAGAGTTATCTCACTATCTCTCTGGAAAGGGATAGTGAGTGGTGTGGGACCCACGTGTAACACTCATCCCTCCTTTGTTTTGTGGGTGGGAGGGATGGAGGCTCAGGACAAAGAAACACATTACCAAAACTGAGCTAGTGTGTAGGCTTTGCGAGGGGGTGGATGCTCGAGGAGAAGTTGTGCAGACCCAACCAAACATCTAGGATCAAATTACCCAACCTTAAATTGTTCATTTGAAGGATTGTAAAACAATTTGACCCTAGACCCATACATTAACTGTTCCCTGTTTTTCTGAGCGTACGAGAAATGAGTAACAGGTTTTGAATCTGTTCCAATTCAACCTACGATGGAACTGAGGCTATAACGCTCACCTTATAGAAATGAAATCCATCAGATCCATGGTGACACCAAGTAACTTGCAATAATTGGTTGTGTAGCTGACATTAGTCAAGGTGACCTTCTTCTTGTACACCTGTCCCACATCAAAATCCTGCAACAGTATTTGGATTTGTGAAATACCTGCATGTCATTTTGTCTGAAATGACTGTACAGTATGAAATAACTGCATGTTCCGCAATACAATAAATAGTTACACAATGCAGAACAATGTACCTTGAAGAGGATGACTTCTGGCTTGCTGATGAAAGGTGAGCCTTTAAATTCCTTCCCCTGTATAACTCTTTTACCAGCCACTGGAGGTTTCCCCACCGGCAGCAAAGACATATCTCGTCTCTCTGCTCGCGACTGTAATGATTTAGCATCTTCATTTGGAGTGCTCTGGACAATCAGGGGGAAATGAACACCAATTCAGGTCATATTTCAAAGTTGAAAAATATATATATATTGATATACTACAGCTTGAATTTTAAACAAACAGATATAACATTTAGGCATATTTTTCTTTCAAAGCCATATTGGCACAAGAGGGCATGGCCAATGCAACCAACACCATGCCATGGAACAAATGAAATAAACAATATGTTAACAATTATTTAGAGGCAGCAGCTCTAAATTCACAAGTACAAGACAGTAGATAAACTCTACAAACAAAACATTAATAGTGTATGATTGTATTTAGTAGTTGCATAATATGTAGTGTACTGTAGAGACTGGCCTGTAGTTATTGTCTACCAGTGGAGACCATTCTGAATTCTCATAGACAGGCCATTCATGTCCTGCTCAGTTAATCAAGGCAGGCAAGGCAGCATCCAGACACAAACAAGACAAGACATCAGCCTTTGAGGGAAAGCACAAATGTGATATGCATTTAGGAAAATTGCAGTGATTTCAGTCTCACCCTCAAGAGTTAAGGAGCTGAGTAATTTTGGCCTATGGTCCTTTTCTCATTACAACTCAGCTCCCAATCCAAACCCAACCCAATGTGTCGTGATGTTATGAGGACATCATTTGCAGAAGTGCATGTGAAAAGTAAAAACCTTTCCGCATGACTTCTCGCACACAGGACTATCTGGCCTGAATGACTGTCATGTTCCGTTGGAGGCTTCCAAGGCACCAGCAAATGAGAAGTGATGTCTGTCGCCATGGATCTCAAGAGTGGGATAGAGGCAGTAGAGGCAACCCACTGCTGCTGGCTGGGGAGTATTAGAGCAGTTCTAAAGCCGTCCGTTCTCCTGTTCTATAGAATGTGACCGAGAGGTACCAGTCCCAGTTTAACATTTATTTCTCACTTACTATTTCATAGTTCTCAATGGTCATTTGTATTTCCAGATTTACCACAAGCCTATAAGGCTTGATTGACTACACTATAAAACAAATTACTTATGTTTACTATACTTATGGATATACATTTATTTTGAGATGGAACACAAAAGGGAAATAGAGTTGAGCATCATGTCTAATCTCAAAATGATTGTATTTGTGAGTTGATGATGATGTGTGTCATTAAAATGGTACCTGGTGAACTTGACGTATCTGGTCCCAGAGGCCAGTGAACTCAGGCTGCGCCAGGCTGTCAGTGAGGCCCTGCTCCTCCTCCAGGTCCCTGCTCTCCTCCTGGTCAGACAGCTCTGATGAAGAGCTGCTGTCACTAAACACTGTGTCCTGCTGGGAAGGACATGAGGGGATGTGTGGATGCTCATGGTCAAAAACAGACACATCAAGCTGTCACAACGTGCCTTTAGAGTGAGATGTGCAAAACTCTCTGCCCACATACATACATACATACGCACATGCACACGCATACACACACGACAAGAGGGTATTATATACCCTACTACTGCTGTGAAAAATAGGCAACTATTTATGGAGTTTTCATGTCATGTGTACCAATTTGTTTTATTAGACTCTTGTTTCAGCAGTCTGAATTCTTCATCTTCAACTGTGATATTTCCACTCACTCGTTTTCTTTCCTCTTCCTTTGTTTCTGCCGGCTGTTGATCAAGGCTCTGAAGGAGCTTCTCTGGAGATCTCTCGTGCCCTGCCAACCTCTCCACACGGCTGACTTGGGTGGGAGGGATCAGCAGAGCATGGTGCCTCTTACGTCTCTCTAACAACTCCTCTTCCAGCAGTAACTTGGAGACAATTTCCACCCGTTTGGATTTCTGCTTCTCCTGAAATTCTCTGAAAAATGACCACAACGACAAGCCATTGTGAGCAAAATAGGATCATATTTCTCCTTGGCACGTTATTGTGAGAAGAAAACACCCACTCGTTGAGTGGGAGAGAGAAGTAGATTGATCAGAAGAACACACTCTTTCTTTCGGTGGAATTCCTGGAGCTTTTTCTGTTGGTACATGTACTTGGTGCTGTTGATACCCTGTGTCTGTAGGGACTCTCTCAGCTGTCTCTCCTCCTCCTCTTGTCTCCAAGCCTGGGCTCTGGCCTTCGTCTGTTGGGCTCGCAGGCTCTCCTGGAAACAACACAAATGTAGAGTGAACAAGGTCAAGGAGGGATGACACTTTCCCTTCGTTCCTGAGGACAAAACACAAACTAGGCTTTCAGTAAGAATAATACTGACGCTTCTTTAAGCAGGGAATATAATGTGTGATTTGAGAACAATGATGCAATGATTGTAGTAATCAATTAGAAATTAAATTCTGCAGTGAGGGCTTCATCACACTGTGTTCACTCCACTAATACAGTAGCAATTGGTCAAGATTATTACACTACTAAATCGTACAAAGAGGTCCAAAATGTATTCCAGCTTAATACAGTAAATCAGAACAAATGTCCGTCCATTGGAAGGCAGAAGTAATTGTGTCACCTTGTGTTCATGACAATGTGACGATGCCCATTGCTATTTTCCATTATGCTGGACCCTCAGAAACACGAGCTAGGAGCTGAGGACCAGCGCTCTTATCTTAACTCTACTCAATGCTTAAACAATATCCTTGGGCCGTTTCATGTTCACCCTGAAAAAAAGTGTCCACTGCTTACTTGGGTGCATGCAATGTTGGCCTTCAATGACAGGACTGCCTGCATCCTTTTCTGCCTCAGCCCTCGACTCTGCTGCTCGTTCTCTGCCTCTTCCCGATGCATCCTGGACACAAAAGGGACATAGCGATCACTCAAGAGCGAAGGAGGGTGCATACATTAATTTGATGTTAATTCTAAACTTCTACGGGATATCTGGTTATCAACTCTCTTACGAGTTCATAGCTAAGTTCAATACATTCTATATGCTAATTTTATAGGTGTAACCTGTTGATAGGTTGAACACAGTTGTTACCTGTTGATAGGTTGAACACAGTTGTTACCTGTTGATAGTCTCTTTTAGATACAGCGCTGCTTTCTGGCGGCTAGCCTGCGACAGCTCTGTGGTCCTCTGATAGTCAGTCTCCTCTTCCTTCTGTGTGGCCGCCTGCCTCCTGTTAACAGACAGACAACATCACGTTCAAACGGAAGGAATCTTTACGAATGACAAACAAATTATCTCAGGAACATTAGACTAGGCTACTGTGTAGCATTTTTTTGTATGTCTATACAGTTAGATTAACCTGGGTCATGACAATATTATGGAACATTTTATCATAACTACCATGCATGGCACTCTGTATGTAGTCTTTCGTGACAGACATAATGATTAAAATGTAAACGTGATAACTTGTATTGGTATTTATTATGGATCCCCATCAGCAGCTACTCTTACTGGTGTCCAGCAAAAATTAAGGCAGTAATATACATTATAATAAAGAAAATGTATGCATTAAAATACATTTTACAACATTTTCACAATACATTAACTGTGTGCCCTCTGGCCACTACTCTAGTACAACACACAATCCAGGTGTACGTGTGTGTATGTTATGTATGTTTGTATGTGTGTGTTTGTACCTGTGTGTACAAAGTTTCTGGGTGTCGAGATGACTTTGTATGTGACATTAGTATTGTCTAGTTTGTGTGCAATAAAGTTATGTTGCTCACAAAAAAACGAACAAATCAAAAGGAGTGAGCTGCTTTACGCTTTGAGGCACTGTGTCCGGAGCTGCAGGCTCTGGGTGGAGGTGTACTCCTTCTGCAGCCTGGCCTCCCCTCTCTGGGCCTGCAGCGCCTGGTAGGCCTGCTCCTCCTCCTGCACCTCCACACGGAGGAGGGAGAAATGACCCATTTCCACCTCCACCTGACACATTTCCAGTCTGTAGAGAAAGGGGGAGCGGTTGGATGGAGAGGGGGGGATGGAGAGGAGGGGAGGGGAGAAAGGAGAGAGAGAAAGGGTGAATGGGGAGGGAGCAGAGCAGAGAGCGAGAAAGGGGGGGGGGGGGGGGGCAGGGATGGTCAAGGATGAGAGTGGTGCTAAAGCTAGTAGTCAATGTGCAGCACTATGAAATTCCAGCTGGGAACTGAAGAACTCAAGTCTGCAAGGAAAATGGTTTGTTCTAATGGGAGCTTGTGGCATTTGAATCAAATTGCTCTTGAAAAAGCATCTTGGATGCAACAATAAACATCTGTTTGAAGAAAGAATTATAATTGCAAGTAGCAGAAGTATTGTAGAAATTTGCCCAGCTGGAATAGCACTCAAAGGGTGAATATCTCTTTAGGATAGATAAACTTGGCAGTCACTTTGAAGCCTTGTAATGGGGCCTAAATCATGCTGCTGCAGTAGTGCAGACTCACTCATGATCCCTCAGAGTGGTGGCCACATGTGACTCCAGCTCCTCCTCTTGCTGTAACTCCTGGCACAGGCGCTTGTGCTGGGCTCGGAGGCGAAACACGGCCGCACTGCATGAAAACAAATGGGTGCTAAGAGACATTGTATTTGTTACCTAAGTGTTGTATAAAAGAAGATCATTATCATCTAATTGTTTTATTTGGATCAAGTCAAAAACAATCCCATTAACATGGGGATAAAGAGGTCATCAGCTGGGGCCATAAATATCAAGCGTCTCAGAGTAGAAGTGCTGACTTAGGACCAGTTTTGCATTTTAGATCACAATTAATAAGATAACATGGACAGGGGGAGGGGATCTGATCCGAGATCATCACTCCTACTCTTAGTCACTTGATACAGTACATACGCCCTCTGACCTGGCTATATCTGGGTTTGCTTTGTTTGTGCCTACCTGTTGTCGTCCTCTTTCTGTTGCTCTATCTCCTCTTCCACTCGAGCTCTCTGCCTCTCCAGCTCAGAAATATGCAGACGGCAAACTTTGAGCTCCTCTCTGGAAACCAAGAAGTAAAGGCAAAACACTGCACTAAATCTACAACAAACTACAATGTGAAAAGCTCTCATTATGACAGTCACAAGAACATTCAGAGACTGTTAGCAAGCTCATTGGGTGCTTAATGGCTTTCTGTAACACAAAACAACAACAAATGTAGACACATTATCGGAAATGCTTCCTCTTTGGCTGAAATTATTTTAATTTTAATAGTCAAATCAATGAATTACAGAGATGGTCCCTTGGTTTAAGGCAGGACTAAAAAGAGGGCATTGGAATGTCTTTGGGCAGAACAAATCTTTGATTTGTGTTAAGGTGGCATACAAAGGTCTGATCCTTGCCAAACACAGGCCATGTCCCAAATTAAACTCTATTTCCTTTATAGTGCACTACAAAAGTATTTTGGATGCAAACACAGACCTGGCTTTCAGCACGTTGTGCTCCTTCTGTCGGTGGAAGCAGTCCAGCTGGTCCAGGTTTCTTCTCAGCTTGAACATCCGTGCTGTCTCAGCATAACTCTTCTTTCCACTACGTCCGCCATCCTCCCCAAGGTCGTCATCATTATCCGCACTTTGCAGATTAAAGAGACATTGGCTAAGGTTTGGTGAATGGTCAAGAATGGATCATTTTTAATAACATGGAGTAATCTAACAATATAAAGCACACCACTATTAATGTAAAATAATTTCTTGATAATCCTTCATCTCATTCCCAGACACTTGCGCAATAGTCTTGGAATGAGGTTAGATAATCCTAGACAAAATATTATTATAAGTAAAAAGTTCATCATAAGCCAAAAGCGGTATGTTGTATAATAAAGTGGAATATTTATCAAATCATCTGTCCTCAAAGCAGCAGAGACACCCACCAGTTAGTAGCATCTAACTCTAAAGACAACTCTGCTGCATCCGTTGGTTGTGCTGGATCCTCTCTGAAGGTCTCCGCTCTTGTGCCTTCATCTGAATTTGTGGGAATACAACTTTATAATGGCTAACTAGCTAGGCTACCGTATGTTTGCATTTGCATGCATTTGTGATTAAGGCCCTACAAGACACATACAGAACAACAAATGTTAGACCCTGATGAAGACAGCTTGTCTGTCGAAACGTTGGATATTGGGTTATTCAATTATTGCATCTGAGCTCCTAGAGTGTGCGGCTCTCCTTAAATGTAAGTGTTCTACTCCGCTAGCCAGCACCATGCCTAACAGGTGTGCGTTTATTTCGCCTCCAAAACAAATGTTAGACCTAGAGTTAGCTACCTCCTGTTTCCTCATCTTTCCAAGTGTCGACTGGAGGATATTCAGAATGAAAAGATGAGATGGAGACTTCCTCTGAAGGACTATCCCTGGCAGGTACGTCCATAAGACCTAAATTGAACAACATTGGTCAACAGAAATAACTTGAAATGACAAAGAGCTCACAGACCTATGAAACATGTTCAGGTAGATAGGCGTTTGCAACAGCCAACCCGGCTAACTAGCATTGTACAAACGAACTTGCTAGCGAGCTAACCTGAGTTGAACAAGTAGTGTGCATGTGGCTACTTTAAAATGTTATCTTATCTTGATTGACTGTGTTACCTGGAGATCTTTCTGCAACTTCGAAGTCGCTAAATGTGTAACTTGCAGGCTAGCTACTGTCTTCTCTTGTTTGAACCGTCAAGCCACTGAACAGCCAGCTGCTAAACATGTGTGTTAGTAGTGTTTCCATGGACACCAGAGAGGGGCGGAATATATACCGTGAGATGTGTGTGTGGGTTCTTCTCCCCATTTCCCTTTTTTCAAGCCCATATGATGCAATATTAATTTGCTTTCATCAGAGGAAAGGTACAGTAGCTAGTGTGTTAGACTGTCCATATCCTCTATCTGGTATTATCTCCCTCTCCCTCTTCTCCCCTCATCTTCCCTCGGGAGAGTGGGAGAGCAACACTACAGTAGATCGGTGGGTGAGTGACAGAGACATCCAGAAGAAAAGCTTCTGAGTCATTAAACATTGCCATTTTTTCTGTAAATCAGCAGATCCATTAGTTATAAATACAGGTGATAATATTTAACAATATTTATTCCATTTGCTACTGTACCCTTTAAAGGTAGACTCAGCTAATTGACTTTGCAACGAGCAGCGAGATATTGAGATGAGCGAGTATCTACACATGTGCATGGGTTTGCTTCACACTGTTCACAGCATGGTAGCCAGAGTACCACAACAGCAGAGAAGTTGAGCCTCGCGCTTCAATGATCTTAGTTGTTGTGGAAATTAACCCACTATGCTGTTTATTTTCTGCATCTACGTCATATGGCTGAGTCTACCTTTCAATAAATATCCTAATTCCAAGTTACCTGCCCGCTGCGGAGAGGTGCATTACTAGGATTTTGAATTTTCTTTGTGTATCTTTGTTAAAAAAATGAATAATGAAATTCATGTCATTGAAACATATGATGTTTATGTTACCATTGTAATAATACAACTGTATAATTTAAGTAGGCTGTACTTGGGACTTGTATTGAAATAAGTAGGCGAACATACAAGTATAATAGCTAGGATGCTTATGAGCATATTATGTGAGTGTATTGTCAACAATTTCATGAGTGTCTTGACATTGACATCCAAATGCCTGCCTATAAAAATGTACTACACCCCGCAGTTAAGCGTTAACTTGAGGGAGAGTATAGCCTGAGTCATAAAATCAACTTATATCATTTTGACCTACATACAATCCACCTCAATCATGACTTCTTTGGGCAGCTCTGAGCGGCTTATGCAAGATCATTATTTGAATTTCATCTTTAGGTTTAATGGACTGTGAATCATTGGTGTGAGACTCTTCGCCCATTTTGTTTTTAAATGCATTGATTATCTAAATTTAACTGACTAAACGTGTTAGTTAGAAGATTGCCTTCTGTGTCATAGGACCTTGACAAAAACAAAAAGGGAGGCTGAGGCGTTAAATTCTGATGTACATGTTCACTCACTGAAGAATTTATTATGTTACTTTTGAAAGATTATAATGAACATCTTACATGTATTTTTTCTGGACTGATAAAAATCAACACCAGCTCAGCAGAATTTTTGTTCAGGGTTTGAAGTGCAAGCTGGAAGAAAAAGAAAGATAACATCTTGGGGTTTATGTAAATTTGGTAGCCTATGCAGGAAGCCATTTTTAGTCCGTATAGGCATACAAACAATTTCTAAAATGCAATTACTCCTGATTTTGATCCTAATCTATGTCACTATGCACAAAGGCCCAAAAGAAACAGATTTGCTGACACATGAGGAAAAAGGCAAGGCATGTGACCTTAGAAGGGCAAAGCAGATAACCACCCTTTACAAGAGTAGATTATGCCACCAGGAGAGGAGCGAGAGAGAATATCCATCCAATCTACTGTATTGTGTAGCATACTGTAGGCCTATAGCTTAATATTAAGTGTTGCAACAATCCATGTTGAAAATCCTCAGGGAAGCAAACAGTGTTTTTATTTCTGAATCACTTCCTGCTTCCCTTGGGTGGAGCAAATGAAACCAGGGCAGGTGCATTGTTATGAAAATACTTTGGTCACAAAATGGGGGAAATGTGATATCTGAAAATGTAATTGTTTATTTACCACATAAATTATTTACTACATAAAAATGTTAGCATAAAAATACATACTTTTTTTGCCTACATCATAAAGGTCTATTTTGAATAGACTGGAGTGAACTTGTATGTATACCTGGTTCTTACCACATAGTAAAAACAGATTTATAAAGGCATGTTCTAGGCCAAAATAGGGGTACAGTGACTTGTTGGATGCGTAATATTAATTAATCTATTGTTAGTTTTGATTGAACAAAACGAATAGGCTTGTGCAGATCACAATAATACTGAAAGTTTATAAAATCGATTATATCTGTTGTATTTTTTCTTGCCTCGAGTTTACAGTGGAGACGCGTTTTCATGCGTGGATGATTTAATCTGACGTTGCTCAGCGAGCAGGCAACGCAGTGAGAGACAGTTTAGTGTGGTCCTCTCTCTCGAGCAAGTGCTGCGAAAGGGGAGCGCAAGAGTACGCTCCAGTTAACTAGACTGCTGTTCTCGTCTGAGCAAAGAGTTGACTCCGTGCGTTCTGTACGCTGGGCTGGGACAGGGACAAGAAGAGGCGCGCGTGTGTGAGCAGATCATGAGTCATCACAACAGTTTACTTAATCATGATCTTCCTCCACATTATGGGACCGTAGGAACACAGTTTGTGCGATCCCCTTCGGTTATTTGATCGTTTCTTGTTGTGGGAACTTTGGCCAGCTGTTGAAATGGACATGATAACTTTCATGTTGGCGAGCCTTGCCCTCCTGAATATCAGGGACAACATTTTCACCAGGTAAGATAACCCTATTATAGGCTACGGCTCTTTTGACTAGGGTTACGGAGGAGACTTTCCCAGAAGCTTCACTAAGGATTTAATAGAATTTTGTTATTTTGGAATAGCCTATATTATTAAATTAGGGACCATTTTTTGTAATAATAGCCTACTTTGCCCTTATTTTGTAGGTCAGCTGTTGCTATGTTCTGATTTATCCTAACATATATAGCCTACTGACCGTTTAGATGACTCTCAAAGCTTTTAGTCAATTTCTGCAAGTGTTTTCAGATTTTGAATTATATTTACAACACAATAAGCACATTGAGGCTATAACATATGTTTCTGATGTAGCCTAGATAATGTTTTGATGGAAACTAATTCCTAACCTACCTTTTTTTTATTTGTCCAATTTGCGTGAAATGAGCTGATTACAAATGAATTCTAAAACCTGATGACTTCTCTGCAATAGCAGAGGAATAGCCTACTCAATGCCCACGTACTGTATGTAGCATTTGAGCAGTTAGTTACAGCTTAAGTGCTGTGGGGCCCATCATCAACATAGACACCCGTGTTGATCATACGTTCATAGTAAAGATAACAAGATAGAGGCAATCGGAAGTGGATATGTGGTAAATAATGTTACATTCTATCATGTGTGACATATTTGTGTACAACGTCACACCATAACTTAAAATTAGTTGTTACTAGTAATGAGATGATTATAACAACAGCATGTTTTTATAGCATTGTAATGAAATTGAGTGGTCTTTGTTATAACACAAGTGGAATGAGGAACAGTTTCTATATACACTCTTATACTTATAAAAAACAGTCTACCCCATAATAACTATGCAGTGACAATGCAAATACTTTGCGATTACTACCTCCACAAGGTTATTGTAATAGTCCGTATACATCCATTTTTGCAAGTTGCCTCTTGACATCAGAATGACACACATCCATCCTGGTCGTGTCATTGCAACAGTCTCTAAACTGTAAACTGTTGAGGTGTGTTCAGTTACACAAGTGTTGCAAACTGTCCCAGTTCAAAAGGTTGTACAAGGTTGTGAATCCTGGTAGCGTCCTGCCACTCCTGACAACACATACCAGCAGAGGGTGTAATTGTTATTAGAATGTGATCTTTCGCAGGTTTTTCTGAGATGTGTGTGTCAAATTGAAGATATATTATCCTCGCTTCGTGAACTTGATGCATTAGCATTTTTATTTGCCACTATACGATCCCCCACATTTTAATTTGTGAGTGTTTTGGAGTAGCAGTCTGACAGTGCCTCATCTCTCATTTCCAAACCTTTTAGAAACAAAATTAAAAACATTTTCTTGAACATGGCTACTTGACGATGTGTTTAAAAAATAATAAAATGTAAAGTCAGAATCGGGTCTGGCAAAATATTTCACCTTTGGTGTCAGTCACAGCTGTCCTTAAATGGATTCAGGTGACATGCACCATACCCTTGGTTGTGATAATCCTTAGAAGTTACCCCTCTTCTGGATAAATTCTCTTCAATGTAAGGCTGCATATACACGTCGTTGAAAATAAGAATTTGTTCTTAACTGACTTGCCTTGTTAAAATAAAGGTAAACATTTATAAAAAGATTCGAATAGGCTACCTGTGTTAACACAGCCTATTGAGGGCAAATGTTTAAATAGCAGACAGTTTTCACTGCAATGTGATCTCATTTTTTTTTGTCACATTTTTGTCATTTTAAAATATTTAACATTTAGGATTAATGTTTCATATAGTGTGTCCTGTAGTGGAGTTTATTTTACTCACACAAGTCCTAGGCCTAGTAAAATGTAAGCCTTTTATTTCTATTTTTTTTTTAACCTTTATTTAAATAGGCAAGTCAGTTAAGAACAACTTCTTATTTACAGTGACGGCCTAGGAACAGTTGGTTAACTGCCTTGTTCAGGGGCAGACCGACAGATCTTTACCTTGTCAGCTCGGGGAGTCGATCAAGCAACCTTTCAGTTTCTGGCCCAATGCTCTAACCACTAGGCTACCTGCCGCCCCATTATTAAATATCTGCATTTAAAGGAAAACTGGTGGTTGTTGCAGTACTACTGGAAGTAGTCCAGAAATGCAAAGTTGAAAGAGGTTCAAGGAAAAACATCACAAATATTCAAATGTGAGAATGAATTCATTCTTGTTGGTTTACTGGGGTAGCAGTGGCATAGTTAGTGACCTTTTGCCTTGTCTTGGCATTCTCTTATGCCCTACTGGAAGACATGGTGGCATCATAGGCTACATACCCTTAGTATGTCCTTAATGGATGCTCCATATGTGCAAATCAGGCAGATGCTATCGCTGAGGGGTCCAGATATGCTCTAGCCAAATGGCTGCGGGATCAGCAGTGGAACAAAGCACAGTTACACTACATTGGGTTCGTGGTGGAAAGGCCACAGTACGTAGAGAGAGCTTTCAGCTTAGAGAAGCTATAGAATGAATTTGGCTAATCAAGGTTGGAAATGACAGAGCTTGAATGTGCCATATCTATGCAATGCCACCATTTCATGTCTGTACAGTTTCTCTACTGATTGGCATTCAAAAGGCTGCAGATTTAATTAGCCAGCTTTACATGCTGTCAACATTCAGGATTTACAACATAAACAAAAAATGCAAGGATGACTAGTGCAAATCTCCCTCTCTGTTCTCAGGTACAAATTGATGTCATTGTATGAAGCAAATTAAGCTTGTTACTGCTGGGGCTACATTACAAGGCTTTTATATTTCAATCCAAGGCAAGAAAGTCTGTTTCTTTTGTGTTTAGTCTTCTTCACCTCAGCTCTCAGTGGCTGTATCTGAAATGGCACCCTATTCTCTTTCTTGTGCACTAACAATGTCAAAAAGTAGTGCACTATATTATAGGGAATAGGCTGCCATTTCGGACATACCCAGTTTGTTATAGCTGGTAAACAGATGGTTAGCGAAGCAGGGCCTCGGGAGATCCTGCTAATGAACTGAAATTAAAGACTAAGAGGAACAACATCGACGGGAAATTGACTTTGAACTGTTTGAACAGAGAGTGGAGGGGTGAGAGAGCGGGCCTTGCACGTTTACAGAAACCCCCTCGAGACTAATCAAATGCTCAGTTCCATTAGCATTTCATGACATCACATTTCCTTTGCTGAGGGCATAATGTGTAGCCTGTGGTGTGGTGCTATACACTGCACTGAAGTTACTATAGGTAGACCTACAAGAGGAAGTCAGTATGTAGCCATTAGCCGAGACAGCACCACTTTAAACAGGTCCCATCACTTTATCAGTTAGGTTATTAAGTTAGAACACCTAGTTGTCAAAGAGGAAGGCCACAAATGGAGGCACCTATGGGATATTCCAATATCAATAGCATACCAGTTAGAATGAAGAAATGTATTGGGCATGCACTCTAAATAAGTGGTATGCTACTGTGGATATTGGAACTTAGTCAGGCTGTTTTTATTTTTGCTCATTTGCCTATATCTTTACAGGACCAACAAAACCAAAATCCGGAGTATTGTAACAAACTTTGTTAAACTCTTTGGATTTTGTTTAGGTGGCATATGTTCTGCACAGTCACATTTCTATTTGACCTCACAGGTTCAGCACATTGGGAGTTTCTGAAGATATGATTTCAATCACTTTCTAACTGCACCCCTTTTTGATTTGAACCAAACCTTCCGTACATGTTTGCCCATGGTAGAAGTGGTCAGAAAGGGACTTTTTGGACCTGAATGCCAAAACATTCAGGAGATAGAAATGCTCAAAGTTGACCCATTTTTGCATACCCCACTCTACCATGAGACATACATGTGTTCATCACTGAAAAAGATAAACGGTTGAGTTTGATATAATTTGAAAGCTTACAAACAGGGTTGTCAAAAAAATTGTCCTTTTTTTTTAGGTTTTAATGTAAATTATTCAAGAGTATGCTGTGTCTCAACTGTGTCACAACCAATGACGGGCACAACACAAACACCTCAGAGGATGTAAAATAGCTACAGCATTTATGAAAAATTGCACAAAAGAATTTGCAAAAAAAAATATGCAAAATTAGTGAACTTTGAGCACCTCTATCTGAACGTTTTGGCATTCAGGTCCAAAAAGTTACTTTCTGACCACTTCCATCATTGGCAAATATGTATGGAAGGTTTTGTTGAAATCAAAAGGGGTGCTGTCAGAAAGTGATTGAAATCATATGGAACGACCCAACAGCTACCTCTGAATATAGAAGCTGCTAATTAGGCTAGTGATAGACTACAGCTGTCGATCACATGGAGACAGTTCATTTGATGTATTCATTCAGTCAATGTTCTCATCTATTTATGTCATAGGATGTGATTAAAACTTCAGAATACAAGCGCAAAAAAAACATTTCATGGTTTTAAAAGACAAAATAAAAAAAATGTCTGGTACATTTTAGGAGTATGTTTTAGCTACTATGTAACGACTATGAACAAAGGGGTAACACGTCAAAAGGGCTTTATTCGTTCGAATATTGTCCGGGGAAACACCTCTGCATGTCCTGAGTGCTGTCTGTCCTCTTACAATACTCTCTCTTGTCCCTTTTGAAACCAGTGGTCTGTTCAGGAGGGTGCAATGTTACTAAACTTTATTCAACTAGACATGCATTTAGAACATATCACTATGATTGTCAGTCAGGTAGAATAAGGAATTTCTATCTGCAGCGGTTTGAACATTTTACATCACTAAATACAACACATAGTAAGTTAGATCAGAGTCCGAGTAAGACAATTGGCCCTTTGTCTCATCCAAGAGTCCACAGAGTGAGCCCTCATAGTAACTAACACTGCCTTCTGGTGGTCAGTTTCTGTGTGCACTGTGTCCAGTCAGAAGCAGCACATATAAGATTGGGGTCAGGAGTGCTGATCTATTATCAGTTTAGCCTTTATATTATAATTAATAATATTTCATAGACAAGACGAGATTACATAGATAGGGAATGATCCCAGATCTGCACTACTACTCTGAGACGCTTAATGAGTATGTGTCTTGAAGCTGAGAACACAAGTCAAGGGTTTATGAACTGCAACTTAGCCCAGACATGTGTGGAATATGAAGCTCTCAAGTGAGATAGTTTTGTCCATTATTCCAAAATCCCTAATGGATAATAGGCACTTTGTAATAATGTATTATTGTAATAAGTTTGCTCTTTTCTTTCATATCCTCCAAGGATAATTGCATGCCCACCGATCTTGATCGCAAATCTATGTTCAACATGAAAATGCTAATACTGTCTTTGCCTCTCTAGCTTTCTTCCTTCAGGGATTCTCTAGTGCTGTGGACGCAGAGTGCTCAAGTGTGCTGTGTTTGTTCCCTATAGGGCCATGCTGAGTGACATTGGGGACTATATAGGTTCAGACATACAAATTTCCTGGTTGCCTAATCTGGATGAGTTAATGAAGGGCTATGCGCGAAATTTTCGCCCTGGGATAGGAGGTGAGTATGAGATCTACTGCTCGTGGCATTGGGTTGCATTTCACCCCCTCACATTTACAGTCATTCTTAGCATAGCAAGAACCAGGTATATAGGACCTAAGCGTTTTGAAAATCACACTCAAATGATTTTGACTCCTCTCAAAATCAATCGTACTAAATTCTCCTGCCCCCATTTTGTCATTTTTAGATCCTATTTGAAATAAATATATACCCCTATGTAAATAAGAGGTTTGAATCTATTAAAATCATTTGTGTTTGAACGTGACGCAAAAGATTACAAACAAAAGCAATTAAGCGTTGGAATGAGTTTGCAGAAGGGATTATTTAAATTATGCTTTGGAAATGGAAGACGTGCGTAGTGTTGCGAGAGAAAAGAAAGGAGCGTTGCTGGAGAATGCCTGCCAAATGTGAAACATCCAATGTCCACAGCATTAGATTTCTCAACCTCACAGCTTAACTCAGCTAAGCAGAGGTGAAAAAGCTTTGTCGATATAAGAACCACCACAATGTCAGGCCTAGTGAACCAGCAACAAGGCCACTACAAGGCCACTACACACCTGTAGCTCAACATTATGCTCAACAATGATCAATAGTCCCACTCCCTCCTTACTTCCTCTCATAAATAAGATGAGATAACATCTCCCTCATATATTATTTAAGTGCTAAGACAGCTACCATAAAGCCCTACTGATGGGCTATCTAAGGCCATTGAAGAATCATGCACATCAGTTGGTGTGGTCTTACTCTGTGTATTCAAATCACATCCCTTCACCATTTCAAATTAGAAGGAAAGTGGTGCTATGATAGGTGTCTAGAATCTAAACAAAGAAGTGTAACACTGAGCCTCTCCCAAAGGGTCACTAGTCAAAATGAGCTAGGTTTTAGTGACAGGCTAAGGGATTATGGATTGCAATTAGTTTTAAAATTCTCCAAAATGAGTTTCATTGACTTTGACTGTCCTCCCACTTGTCAATGCTGATGACTGCTATCTCTATGGTGGGTAGGATAATGGCTATAGAATACAATTTGACGTAAATGGTTATGGGATAAGTGCTGAATGGTGGAGAATGGTAATGTATGATTCCTTAATGTTTGGAAGAAATAGCCTTTCAGTTCCGCTTCGGTGATCCTGATCTCCCTCCCTTTAGATTTCCTTCAAGTGTCCACGATCTCAGCAGCACAAATCATGCTTATCATCGAGCAAACTACAAAAGAATGCTAGCTATGTATGCACTTCTAAATACCACACCATTGCACAAGCCCATGAGACCCCCAATGTCATGTGTATGAATGTACATAGTGCTTTGTCACTTCCAGTAGAGAAATGTTAAGTGGGGTGGCCATTGATCCTTATCTAGGGGTATCTTTGGGGTGGAGGGAGGGAGGGAGCGATTGTTTTCTTTTCTCACTTCTTTTCCCACAGGCCCACCTGTGAATGTTGCCATGGCTATTGAAGTAGCCAGTATTGACCACATCTCTGAAGCCAACATGGTAATGTATAAATTCACCTGCAGGCCTTTATACAAAATGGTTGCCATATTTCACTGCTACTGTTCTGTTGCAGTAAAACTAAATGTGAAACTACCACTTATGTATCATCCACATCAGCCAATAGGGATTCAGACAGAGCATGCATGTTATGAAAGGTATCCTTCCTTCCTCCCTTGAGGTATTCAACAGATTCAACCAGGTTGGATTGGTGAAAAGCAATAGTCTTGTAACCTATATTTCTCTTAACTAATAGCGTTCAGATCAGTGATTACCCTAGGGAAACTATTAAAGGAGACATTTGAAAAGTATTGAAACAGACCTTTATCCATCTCCTATTCTCCTAGCTACAGTACTGCCCTAAGTCTCAACGTAATCCACCACTCAGTCTCGTACCAGAGTTGGCAATGCCCTTGGCTCAGCTTTGTCCCTGTGTGTGTCTGTCTGTCTGTCTGTGTGTGCATGTGTCTGCGCGTATGTATATGCCTACTCTTGTTGTTACCGTGTGTGACTGCTTGGCAGGAGTACACCATGACAATTTTCCTGCGTCAGAGCTGGCGGGACGACCGCCTGTCCTACAACCACACCAACAAGACCCTGGGGCTGGATAGCCGCTTCGTGGATAAACTCTGGCTGCCCGACACATTCATTGTCAACGCCAAGTCCGCCTGGTTCCATGACGTCACCGTGGAGAACAAGCTGATTCGCCTGCAGCCTGATGGGGTCATCCTTTACAGCAGCCGGTGAGGAGTGGGAGAGTGGGGAGGGGAGAGGAATGAGGGGAATGGGGAGGAGAGAGGTGGATATAATGTGTGAGGAGTAGGAGCATAGATCGAGTAGGAAAGAAGGAGGAGAAGGAGGAAAGGGGTAGGAGAGATGGACGGCATGGGAGGAGGGAGAGAAGAAAAGGGTGTGGGCTGGAGAGGCCCTTTAACGATTGATTTGCCGTGGCCTGAAGTTAAGGCTATATAATGCCTAATGATAATGTCAAAGTGAGAATGACTAGGGCCTACCGTTACGGGTCAAGTTACTATTGTGGTTGAAGTGGGTGTTTACTAAATGACTTGTTCTCCTCTTAGGATCACCTCGACTGTGGCGTGTGACATGGACCTGACCAAATACCCCATGGATGAGCAGGAGTGTATGCTGGACCTAGAAAGCTGTGGGTTGACTTATATTACTTACATAGACTTGTATCTCTTTATATGATCTCAATACCGGTAGTCTGTCATGTTCCCTACCACTCTTAATTGACCATTACGATCACATATTTGTGATCATTGTTGAGTGGTCCCTGCAGCGTACCATCGCAAATATGTGATTGGAACAGTAGCAACAGAACGTATGATGCAACAAATGCGTCTAAACAGCATTGTTGTCTGAAAAGCATCTAAACAATGTGTTGTACTGATGGGTAATAAAGGTCTACACAACTTTATTCCTCCTGTAAAAGATAAATGCAAACTTCCTCATCCAAACATCACACGGAACACATCCATAGCCAAACTCTTTCCATAACAGCTATACTTGTTTACGATGTACCACATCTCTGGTGAGCACAAGGGATAAATGTAATATTGTTTAGAAAAGAGATGCGTGTCTGCTAAGCTAACAGCAGCTAAATTCATTATAATGGCAGCCATGTATGTTTATGTTAACTCCTTAATCCTAGAATGCCATTCACTATAGAACGCAAATGAACAAAGTCAAAGATGGCTGAGCCCATTGCCTGAAAAATATTAACTTAGTTTGGCCACTTTTAAGCATATTACAAATATTTGATGTACTTGTTACAGTGTATACAATAACCGGAGCACATGATTTGACAAGTTGTTTACCGTTTTTGACAGATCACAAAGCAAATCAAATGTTATCACCCCAAATACAAGCCTACTGTCTAGCGTCATGATTTGGCCTCGTATTTTTACGTGTTCCCTGTTGTCTTAAAAGTTGTTAGAAAATAAAACTTGTTAGAAAATAATTTGAAATTGACAAGTTGAAACATAGCCTATAGATAATTAGCAGGCAGCATGCCTTGGTTTGAGGGCAGCGTGGGTTAACTGTCCTGTGAGTGTATTCTGACATCACAGCATAAAAAAACTCAGGCTGTGGTGACCTTTAGAGATATTTGGAACTCACAAGTGAAAAGGTTAATGGATGGCTCTCAATAGTCTACAGCATGGGTGTCAAACATACAAATCATCCCGCTAGGGGGTCTAATCCAGGCCGTGGGTGGTTGGAGTTTTTACCTTTTTTAGAATTGTTTGTTAGAACAGTTTTATTTTGGGCGGGGGGTGGGAGACTCAAATCGAAACGGTGTAGATAGGATAATGGACCTACATTCATACAGTTTCTTGACTGTCCATCTTGCTAATAATCACCAAAATAAAGCTATACCCAAAACGATGGATAGAGGATCACCGAGGCAATATAACCAATTTTCAGTACGGCCCTCCAGAAGGTCGATTGCAGCCCCCGGATCAAAGTGAGTTCCCCTGCTTTACAACATGATTATTGATTTCCCAATTCGAAGTAAATATGGTTTTATTTTCTTCCTGGTACAGTAGTTCATTGATCAATTCATCTCATTGATTGGACAGATAAATCCCACACCTGAAACAGTCTCTTATTAAACTTAAGGGATCAACCTGCCGGCTCTGGCTCTACTGAGAATACAGAAGAGGACAGGAAAACACTTTAGACTACTCCCAGTGTCTGTAGAGCTGCATGTAGGCCATAATATAAAGGGAAATTGTGTACCACAAGTACCAGAAGGAAGGCTAGGGTCAATGCCTTACACATACATTTAATATTCCAATGATGCTCCATTGTTGTTGGGACGAATATTGGTTGACTGCTTGTTTGTTGACTGTTTGTTTGTTGACTGCTTGTTTGTTTGACTGTTCCAGATGGCTACTCCTCAGAGGACATTGTGTACCACTGGTCTGAGAGTCAGATACACATCCATGGACTGGACAAACTGGAGCTGTCCCAGTTCACCATCATCGACTACAAATTTGTCACGGAGACGCTGAACTTCAAATCCGGTGAGCTTCCCCCACGTATCCTCGTTTTGCTATCACCATGGTTACGCTACTTAACAGCCAGTGGGATGTTCATGAAATTTCTCTTCATTTCTATACAGAGCACTTCTTTCACTTCTTTCACCTCTTTCACTGTACACAACTCTCCATTTTGAGTCATGCTTTTGAACGTTGTCTTACCATGCCTCTTGTGTAAGAGCGACCCTAGGTCTTTTTAACTAATATGTTTTGAACTCAGACACCTCTGTGGGTATGTTCTATGCACAGACAGAATGGCTCATGTTATTCAGAGAGGATGTGCCCCCTCCTCTGAGTCGGGTTCCTCTAAAGATGTATTCCTTCTTGGGACATTTTCCTTGTAATTTGCTCTTTGGGGTCTTGGTCGGGTTACTGTAGGACTTTGTGACAATTGTTAATATAAAAAGCGCTTTATAAATAATTTTGATTGATTGACTGATTGAAAAGCTAATGCTGGTCTACTTTTTCATGTCAAGCCGGACGTTTCCCGCGGCTCAGCCTTCGCTTCCAGCTGAGACGTAACCGAGGCGTCTACATCATTCAGTCCTACATGCCCTCCATCCTATTGGTTGCCATGTCCTGGGTGTCCTTCTGGATCAGCCAAACAGCAGTCCCGGCTCGGGTATCCCTGGGTTAGTATCATGTTAAGAGTATTCTGTTAGTGATATTGGGGGCGTAGTCTGCAATCTAGTCGGCCTGGAATACGGCTATAAGCTTGCTGTGAGTATGTTAGTAGAGAAATGACAGGGAAAACACAGATTCAATGAGACAGCAAGAATTCAAAGTGAACTGAATGTGTCTACTTGTACATTGACCTAGAATTTAGAAGTGCATTATCATTGAGAAGTATATTCATAGTTATGTGATATGCATGATGACAAATTATATTTGATTAATGAAAAAGGTGAAACCCTCATCACAGTTCAAGTTGTAGATTCTTATCTTAGGTTGTTTGTGTTGTGTAAACCAAAAACAATCCTCAATAAATATAAAATAGAGGAAGAAAATGTTTTCCATCTTAAAGGTGCAATCAGCAGTTGCTACATCAGTTTTTGGACTTATAAATTAATAATATGTACCAATTGAATATTGAATAATATAACTAAGCCTCATGAGCTTAGTTCAACTGTCGTACCCCATCAGAACCCAAAATAAAAAGTTTGTTTCACGCCAATGTTTGTGAACAATGTAAATGTAAACAAACACTCTATGGCCTCCAAAACATGGTTAAAACTATACTTTTGATATCATAGATGGTCAGTCCTTGCATCCATAGCACTGTCTATGTCATTTTTCCAGGCCTGTCCCTCAGCTTTTTATTGAAGTAGGGAGGGGATTACAATGATTATTTCTACTGCTGATTGCTGCTTTAAACAAGATATCATTTTTATTATTTATTTCACTTTCATCACTTTCACTTTTTTATTTAACTTTATTTCACATCAACGATTGAGTGTGGACCTTCCTCTTTTCTATTCAAAACAAATATGTAATTTCCATATTTATTTTGGTAAAGGGATCACCACTGTGCTCACCATGACGACTCTGATGGTGAGCGCCCGCTCATCTCTCCCTCGAGCCTCGGCCATCAAAGCGCTGGATGTCTACTTCTGGATCTGCTATGTGTTTGTGTTCGCCGCGCTCATAGAGTATGCCTTCGCTCACTACAACGCCGACTACAGGCTCAAAGAGAAGGCCAAGAGCAAGGCCAACAAGATGAGCTCCGAGGTAAGAAGGGGGGACAACACTTGCCCAACTGTGGTGTTCCCCAAGGTTTAGTGGTAGGCCCGTTCCTCATTTGACCCATTTATACCACAACATTCATTCAATGTTCACATAGTGTTCAAGGGACATTATTGGGTTGACACAATAGGTGCAAACAATGTGAGTAGGAACCTACAAGCACTTGCATTTTGAACATGCACAATTTCCTTTGGCTTCCTTCGGTGTGAGGTAAAGATACTTCACAAAGGAATTGACTGTTGTAGCCTTTCTCTATTGACATATCTCTCTCTCTGCTTCTCCAGTCAGTCGTAAAGAATGGGAAACAGGCCATGGTGCTCTTCTCCCTGTCCGTGGCTGGAATGAACCAGGGCCTGATGGTGTCCAGCCGCCGTCCGCAGCGCTCCGGCGCCGAGACCGCAGAGGAGGAGGACGTGGAGCCCAGGAGGGTGCGGGGGACCACAGCGTCAGAGGAGAGAGAAGAGGATAAGAAGTGCTGTAGTTGTTGTTCCAAGTGCTGTTGTGCTTGCAAGCCCCTCCAAGCTGACACCATAGATGTCTACGCCAGGGCTGTGTTCCCCGCCACCTTCGCCATCGTCAATGTGATCTACTGGGTGGCGTACACCATGTGAGTTGGGAGGACTAAGGATGGACAGGCTGGCACCACCAAGGACGGGAGTACTGTACATAGAGGAAAATCATGCCGCTTTGAATCCTGGGACTTATATAGGGGCACCGATGTAAACAAGGCTTCCTTAAGAAGAACTGGATTTACGTATAATATGGTGAAGTAGGGACCTGGTAAATAGCAGATAAAGTACAGTGAATGGACGAACAAAATCAGATCAGGTATATGGATATGTTCTGAAGTACAAGTTATGTACAAGGGAGCCTTGAGGGGTAGTCGATGTCTTATCCTCAGTGAGGCTCACTGTATGATAGCCCAGCTGCTGACTTTTATCTCCAAAAACCTTCACTAGCCACCCAAACTCTACTGCTGCAATCCCCTTAGATACTGATTGCTGCCCACTAAGCCATAGCAATAGACTGACGTTCAGCTATGTCCTTTTACTGTACATGTATGAACTCTGCTCACACCAGCAACATACACAGCACACTAATGTGTCATTGCTGAAAACTAATGTGCACAACAATTGTTGTTCGCTTAACTCACAAACACATCTCATGTGATGGACTAACTGTTGAAAACAAAAACATGTCCAGACTTCATGATGATAAGATGCGGTGTAGTCTATTTGGCTGCAGGGCTTATTCTCCCCACCGCCCCTCTTCCCCTCTACCATCCCACTGCCTTCCCCCACTCCTCTTTTTTCTCCTATAATTCCTCCACCCGTTTTTCCTTTCCAGTTTGATTTGGGCTTCAGAGCATCTTATCTCCTCCTGCCAGGTCTTCCTGTTTCCTGTTTCCTGATTATTATTATTATTATTAAAGGACTTCCTCCACTACCTGTGTATTTCCACACTGGAAATGTTCACTTTGTAGTTTTAATGCCTCGGCTTAAAGTTTTGGAACAGTTGTTTCTCATGATTGTCTCTAGAATATCTGCCTTTTTCTCGATAATCCAAATGTCCAAATAGCCTCATTGCAGGTGTTATGGATTCACTAAGAGCATCAAGAAGCTTCCACGTCTATTTTTTTAGCTACAATACATTTCATATTCAGTGATCCCCTTTATGAAATCAACTCAAGTTTGAGGAATAGACTAATTTGAGGCATGGTGAATAATTTAATCTGAAATCCAGATTATGCACTTTGAAATATGTGCAGTATTTATAATTCAGATGATCTCAGGCAGCATGTCCCTTTGTGTATGTAACAGTAGGACTGGAACCTCATGGGGGTATAACATGCTGGTTATAAAATAATGAACACTGTGGTCCCCTAGAAGTCATTGCAGAATCAGGTGTGCATGATGTACACGTATATACATGATGAAGTAAATACTAAGTTGCATCACTAACCAGGAATAAGATAGTGGTTTATTTGCAGTACGGTTATTACTGCTTATTACCTGTTATTACTGCTTACTAGTACTTCTACTGGTTGTTGTCTGTATGGTTAGGAAGTACCATACAAACTATTGTAACCTCCTAGCTATATTCCCTTAGTGATCAAATCAAATTAGATTTATTTATAAAGCCCTTTTTACATCAGCAGATGTCATAAAGTGCTTATACAGAAACCCAGCCTATAAACCTAAACCACAAGCAATGCTGATGTAGAAGCATGGTGGCTAGGAAAAACTCCCTAGAAAGGCAGGAGCCTAGGAAGAAACCTAGAGACGAACCAGGCTCTGATATCTCGGGAGTCTGTTTTTGGTCCACGTTTTCTCTGTGTGGAGCCTGGCTGGGGGGCGTGAGTAAGGCTGTTATCAGGCCCAGCAGTGCTGAACCGACCAGGGGCCACCCCTGGGTGGGAAAGGGCAGGGCTGGGTGCCCATGGCAGTCTGTCTCCTCCAGTGTAGATAACTTTGTTCTGGGCTCAGAGAGATGACATCATGAAGGATGGCGATGAAGAGGTCGGTGCAGAGATGGGAAGTGTTATCTGCTGCCCTTCACTAACAATGCCATCTAGTGGGGACACACACACACACACACACACACACACACACACACACACACACACACACACTAGGCCTTACATAATATTTACGATTGGTGCTCCAGGCCAGAACTCATGGTGAACTGCAGATCCACTTTCTCCCAGATGTTGTCAATTAAAAGTTATTCCATAAGACAATTCCAAGAGCTGTTTACCCAGTGGCATTCTGCCAAATTAAGATATCTAATAATATTGGATGAATGATACTGCAACACTCATGAAGGTGTTATGACTGGTTTTATAAGATGTTAGGAATGCCCCTTTGAAATCAAATGTTACCCAGAGATTTAGTGATCTCTTATCTCCTGTGCCAACTCATCCAGTGATTTAGTGATCTCATATCTCCTGTGCCGACTCATCCAGTGATTTAGTGATCTCATATCTCCTGTGCCGACTCATCCAGTGATTTAGTGATCTCATATCTCCTGTGCCGACTCATCCAGAGATTTAGTGATCTCATATCTCCTGTGCCGACTCATCCAGAGATTTAGTGATCTCATATCTCCTGTGCTGACTCATCCAGAGATTTAGTGATCTCATATCTCCTGTGCTGACTCATCCAGAGATTTAGTGATCTCATATCTCCTGTGCCTTCTCATCCAGAGATTTAGTGATCTCTTATCTCCTGTGCCGACTCATCCAGAGATTTAGTGATCTCATATCTCCTGTGCCGACTCATCCAGAGATTTAGTGATCTCTTATCTCCTGTGCCGACTCATCTAGTGAGGCTACCTCTGTCAGACATGGTCTGTGTTGGGAGCCAGGGGGGGTGGTGGTGGTGTGTGTATTTAGGGTGGGAGGTGTTTAAAAAGCAGACACAGTGGCACAACTTAGCCATGTCATATAGAAGTGAGGGACTGCACACTATAGGCGTGTATCTACTCACGAAAACAAAAGCCTCTTAGACTTGAAGAAATATTGGAGCTACATTTAAACCACTCTCAAGAAAGATTTAATTTAATCTGGACTTTTCACTCTGTAAGTATGACCATATAGTGTATACATGTATATTGTATGAAGAAAATGGACTGACAACACATTTTGATCATCACAATAATAGTTTTGTACTTTTTGTACAAAAGTTAGAAGTTTAGTTAGTTAGCTACTTATAGTTTAGTTAGTTAGTTATTTAAGTATTCTAAGTATTATAGTTGCTTTAGTACTCAAAAGATGCAACTCACAGTATATAATTACATATTTCTAATTGACTTGCATTGATATTCAGTGACGAGCACATTTTCAGTTTGAATTTAACTAGTTGAACTGACAGCCGTTTTGCACTGTTTCGCTATGATTTTACTCATCAATCTAGCAAGAGGGCAATATTTTATTAATGTAGTAGTGTTCCCTCCCCCTTTAGAAAGCTTTGACCTTTGGCTTTCACCTGGAATTGTTTTATTTATGTCTGAGAAAAAAAAATACTTGTCAACCCATATGATTTACTACACAATAAAAGTATAATAAAACATATACAAATATGATGGTATGAATGAATAAGCCTTTTCATACTTTATAATATACTGTACATATATAGTTATAATCAGTTTTAGGAACATATTTCACCTTCTTTATTACTTTACCAAACATATCATGACATTAGTAATAGTCAAAATGATTTGTGAATGTTTAATCAACATTTGGGCCATATAAACAGTGTGCGTCTCTCCTATAGACAAGGGGAGAAGGACTATGTAAAGGCTCGATTGTGTAGTTCTTAGCACATGCAATGTATCTGCCTCTGATGTAAAACAAATGTTTGACTTTCACACAAAATTACTTTACTTCTTTTAGGTTTAAAGAAGTGTGTAGATCACATTTTTTATCGTAGCGCTATGAAAGTTATGTATTTAGATCCGCCTGCTTGAGATAAATTCAGCGATTGTTTTGCCATGCCTGTGCCATGAAGCAGTCGAGCTGGATAAATGTTTTTCTAAGGACCGCCCCTTTGAGATAAAGTTGCTGTGAAGTGATATAAATGGATGTAATGATGCAGCCGGCCACCATAGGGAGGCAAATACATGTTTATTCGACAGAGGATGTTGACATGGTCCTAGGAAGGTCTGAATGGCTGTCTTCTGACTAATAAAACGGTGGGAAATCAATAAAATAAGTTATGTAAACATATGCATATTTTTTTAAAAGTAATTTTAGTGCCCGATTTCAGGGACTGTCAGCTTAAGAGGTTTTAACCAGCTGAAATTGTAACCAACAGTAGATGTGACAAACATGGACAGTGCATTGGCCAGGGACCACTCCTAGTCATCACGATCATACAGTAGATGATCCTAAATGATCCAATATAAAATGATTCACCTTAAAAACATGATTTTTCTTTTTGTGTCTCCGTACAGTCCTTTGAAGTTGACTGGCGGAGATCAGTTGACAGTTTTGTAATACACACTCACTTATCACTCTCAAAGTCACACTTTGGCTCCTCGCACAGTTCTTAATCAGTGTTGGCTTGTTTCATCCTACAGACTAGTATCTGGCTGACCTAGATCAGTTATGGAGGCTACTCATTGTCTAATGCCAATTCAACTGTTTGGTTTGGTCACAGATGGGCTAATACTGAATGTATGGGTTGATAAAGCTATTAGCCATACATTATGGTATGGTAACCTAATTCATCAAGAGTCAGTCCGAGCTGACTTGGTTAAAGTGCGATGATGACTCGAAAATAAGAGGCTTTTAGAGTCAGTTCTTTGCAAAAATGTGTTAAATATTCTTACTATTATATCACTGACACTCACTAACCTCCTGGGTGATACCACACATACTGTAGTAGGTTCCAGATAGAACAGCTCTAGGATGAGCTTACCTCCTTCATTGTCTGGCTCCATCTGTTTATGTTTTAGCCAACTCCTCTGACTATTCATGTATGACATAACAATGATAATCTAAGGAGTTGACTGAAGCAGATCTGGGACCGGACACCTCATTTGATCCTAACCTTAACCATTAGGGCCAAACTGACCTTAGGTAAGTGTCTTAACGGACACTTCATCCTCCTCAACTGGGGCTTGTGGGACTCCTCTCTCAGACAGGATGTGTCGCATCATCAACTTCCTGCTGGCTCTGCTGAGCCGTTTCCTGTTTGCTGTGCATGGGGTGGTGACCGTGTGGCGTGTGGTCGCCGTCAAAGGGGAGCCCCTCTATTGGCTGCTGCTGATGGGCGTGGCTCTGCTGGGGGTGGAGATGGCAGTCACCATCAAGTGTACCCGCAATGCAGAGTGGAAATGGTAACGTCTATATAACATCTATCGCCTTACAGTGCCTTCTACAGCAATGACACAAAGCTAATAATGATAATCATTACCTATCATACACAATTAAGTCTTATAATGACTGCATTAAAATGCATTATTCCTGTTGGCAAAGAAAAGTATTAGCCAAACTGTTTCTGGTACCAATGTTATGTAAGAATGAACACATATGAATTTGCCAGTGCTTCCTCCTTTTGCCCTGTATAAAGCCACAAGGCAGTAACTTGTCCCTCTAACATCAGCCACTCATACTACACTTACTTCCAATTCATATACACACTCACATCATCAACTCATTTAGAAGCCCCCTGCTCCATTATAGTGCATGATCTCGATAAAGCGTCCTCCTCAATCTATTCTCCATAATTTTCACAGTGCACACACTCACACCCACATGCACACGCACACCCACACACCCACACGCACACCCACACACACACGCACACAATACACAATGTAAGACTTACAGTGGCACATCCATTTTTGCACAATCTTTATTATCTATTCCTGTCTCGGGAGTCGTAGCCCAAGTGGAAAACCTAATGAAAAACAATCAAACAGCCCCAGGGTTACACAGCAATTGTAATAATGATTAACCACACAAATGAACTCATTAATTTCATGCAAGGAAAAAAGAAAATCCTCTCCTGTTCATGTTGCGATAAATGGAAATGTTAGATAGAAAGACATTAGCAAATAAACCCGTTGGCCTGGCTGTCTTCACAGTCTACACAGTTCTGCCTGTTTTTTTTTTACAAGGGTGGAATTGGGATTGAAGGGTTGTAGTTGTCTCCACATTAACCTTTTTCTATTGGGATATTGACCTCACCACTGTACTGGTGGAACTCTTTTACGAGGTGGTGAGCTGCAGCTATAGTGAGCCACTTATTGTATGCATCCAAAATATCTTTCCTCTCTCTCTCTCCATGTATAGCTCTCCATCTCTATGTATACAGTATATCTCCCTAAAAATATGATATGTCCTTCAACAACACTCTGACTATCTCGCTTGCTGGATTAACTGTCATTTTCCATGAAAAGCCAGTCTATTTATGCAACTCTTACTCCTTTTCAAACCGTCGTCTCTTGCATGGCTCAGGGCCCTGAACTGAATGAACATAAACACTGGATGACCTCTGCTCCACACCCTTCAAAGGGATGACAGGAAATTATGCCATTGCCGATTCTAAAGCAACAGGGGAATGATTCCTCCATCGATCCTAATGATACTGCAGAAGCCAGCCTTCATATTTCCTCCATGTGCGGAGGGGCATGCTGAGACGGTAACTTACTCCAGGCCCCGCTCTCCCTCTCACTTTGAAGTTCTTTCCTCATGGAGAAGGCTTTGCACTGTCAAGTGGGATTTGCATATATGATGAGAATAATTGGCCGTCTGAAATGGGACACTTCTGTAAGGCTTAATTCTTATACTGACTGGCCAAAAAAACGTGTGTGTGTTGCTAAAAATAGCTTCCCCCTTCCCTCCTCGTCGCTTTGCTTTTAGGTTCTCCCCCATGGTTTTCCTCTACCTCAGTACCGTCATCCCCTCCATTTGGTTCCTGGAGCTCAGCCTGCTGCAGTACAAGCTCCCTGTCAACATCTCCTCTGGCCCCGAGCTAGAAGAGCTGCTGGCTCACATCCCCATCTCAGCGGTAGGTATCACACTACAACCCCCTCCCCACAGCAACAATTAACTGATACCTGATCACAGATAAGATGTGAATCTCTAGGGATTAATACATTATAAGGGAGGACGAGGGAAATTAAGAAATTAAGTAATTGACACATTGATTGAGATGTGATTGATTGAGAAGTCTGGATTAGACTCACTTGAAGATACTCTCAGATATTTCTGTGATGATCATTTTGGGGCTATTTCTGTCTTATGGAATTTTTTTTGTGGAATTTTTTGCCTCATGGCTACTTTGAAGTTTGGGGACAGAATTTATTTGAATCTTGGAGCACAAGATAATGACAATTGAGTCAGGATAAATTCCCTCTTCAAGGCTCTAATGTGTACATTTTATCTTCTGGTTAAGGAGCATTTTTTAAGATACATAGTAACTTTCTTAGAAGACAAAAGTATCATCTAATTTAATTGTGTGTTGTGTTGACTGACGCAGGACATCTTGCAGCTGGACCCAGAGAACTGGGCGGCAGGGCTGGAGCAGACCATGCTCATCGTACTGGTGCTGGGCCGCTGGCTTATGCCCAAAGGAGACATGTCCCGCGACCAGCTCTCCCAGCTCCTCATGGTCTACGTGGGCCTGGGCGCTGACATCCTGGACATCTTTGACACCTTCAAGGAGCCCGAGGTCAAGACCAACAGGGCCGTTATCATTATGGGCCTTGCCCTCTTTTCCTGGGCCCTCATGCAGTTCCCCTTGGTTCTGACCCAGACCAGTCCCCCCAAGGCCCATCTCCAGCCCTGTTTGTCCCAGCCCGGCTTCCTCCAGCGGGGCCTCTCTCAGGAGGGAAGCGTGGCTGTAGTGGAGGGACTGCCTGGAGCTCCCCCCTCCTGCTATACACCGTGCTGCTCCAGTGAAGTGTGGAGTCTGCTGTTGACTGTGGGGCTCCAGGACGGGCCGTTCCTCATCTACCGCCTCTACCTCATGATCAGGGAGAACGTTCTCAACCAGTTAATGATCTTCTTCACCTGTAAAAACATCCTTGTCGTCCTGCTGGAGTTCTACAGGATCTTTGTGGTGCAGTGTGAGCAGCAGGGGGAGGGCTGCCTAGGGGGGCTGGAGATGTGTGCAATGCCCTGGTGCCAACAAGCCCAGGAGGAGGAGGTGGAGGGAAGACGACAGGATAGTGGAGAACAGAACTGCCAGAGAGAGGAGGGGAGGGAGGTGGTGGAGGGGGACGAGGAGAGGGAGGGGGAGGGGAAGCGGGAGGGTAGCGGGGAAGGGGAGGAGGATGAGGGAGGAAAGGAAAGTGGAGAACAGAGCTGCCAGACAGAGGTGGAGGTGGAGGGGGAGAGACAAAGAATCAGATCAGAGGGATTGCCAGGTGTAGAGCCTACGATGCCATGATACATGACTCGACCCTTAGGCAGAATCTCCTTCACACACCAAGAGCCTGCCAACTCTATAACCTCCAGTTAAAAAGTATATTATGAAGAGACTCTGGTCTCTGGAGGCCAAGGAGTAGGGTAGTAGACACTGAGCAAGTGGAGTCCCTGAAAATGTTATCATATATATTATGTAATTCCCATGATAAATCTATGATAAAAGAGGGAGAGAGATGTACTTTCCATGAACACTATCACGCGACATACAACCAAGATGACTACAACCCAAGTCACATCTGTGAATCTCTCTGTGACTCTCTTTATATAGTACAAAATGCGATGTGTATTATAGGGAACTAACTAATGCAGCGTTTCCCAAACTCGTTCCTGAGGTCCCCGCTGGCTGCATATTTAGTTTTCTGCCCTAGCACTACACAGCTGATTCAAATAATCAACGCTTGATTATGAGTTGATTATTTGAATCAGCTGTGTAGTGTTAGGGCAGAAAACAAAATGTGCACCCAGGGGGACCCCAGGACCGAGTTTGGGAAACCCTAAAGTAAGTGCATTACTTAGCTAACACCAGATCAGTCAGTAGCAATGTATTATTGTGCCTTTGATTTTATGTATTCTTAGGAAACATCTGATTTTGTATGTCTTATTTGGAAATGTTATCATTTTGTAACATTATACATTGAGACATGATCTTTTGGTTTGGATCGTAATGAGGATTATGATGATGATTGTGGTGACGGTAATGATTTGAGAGATCTGTGTCTGTTTTGAAAATCGACATTGTTTCAGAAAATGCTTTTAAGCTTTCTGTATTGAAAAATACATGAAAAAAAGCTCTTGGTTGGTTGTCCTTTCCTTTTCTACCATGTGATGGCAGTGTTACCAAGTCAAATAAACCACAGCTCAGCTGTTTATCAAATTAAAAGATACATACCAATGAGACAGAGCATTCCAAGCACAACGTTCCCTTCAAAGTAACACGATTCACAATATTAACAATATTCACAGTGGTGGTGTACTTGACCATTTCCATTATTTGACATGCTCTCCCTTCCACAGATCTTATGATGAGATTGGACTGTGTCATTAAGCAATTCAAATGTTAATGCCGTTAATAGTTTGCTTGACCCCCCCCTCTCTCTCTGATATATTGGATTTGGTGATGTGCCTATTATATTGTTACTTTTACAGTAGGATCAACTTGGGGCCATTGTCAGACATTACAGCTTTTGGATTCATCTGCGGAAATGTGTAGTTTATGACACAGTTTCGGGAAGAGAGCTTTAAGTTTCAGAGGACACATTTAATCCACAGCATGAACTCCATATATGGACACTGTCTTCCGTATTGGAATGCAGCCTTAGAGCAGGAACTCTATATATGGTCCCAGACACCTATATTGGAATGTGACTTATTAGCAAGGAACTCCATATGGACATAGAGCTGTGACCATGCCAATCTGTTCACCCGCATCCAATCTTCATTAGCCACAAACCTTCTTCACTCACCTGAATACCCTTACTTAATCAATCACCCTCATAGTATTTAAACGGCATCCATCTTCACTCCTTTGTACAGCGTCGGGATAGGAAAGAGGAAGGAAGATGGTGGACACACAAGAAGAGGAATATTGGGACAGGTACACAGAAACATGGATTTCTGAGGAGGAATGGAAGTGTAAGAAGAGGTCGAAGTGAATGATGAGACCAGAGGGTGGAGTTGAATTTGAGGAAGATGGCGAAAAAAATTGAGATAGTGTAAAAGAAGATTGATGTCAAGTGCAAACAGAGTGAGCCGTGCACCAGACGGAGTTCTGGAGGTGAAATGGAATTGAACGGGGGCAAGTTAAGTGAGGTGGAAGGTGTGGTGAAGAGTTCCGAGCCTGACATCGATGGACATGATAAAGAAGAGGCTGGTCCAGTAGGAGTGACATTTTTGGGGAAAGTGGATTCTTTCCTTTTGGCGAATCCATTTGTGGTTTCAGGGTGGGTGAGAAAGCAGTTGTGTGCTGTTGAATCAGTGAAAGTAACCTGTAGTGGACTTATGATATTTGTTTGTGTTTCTTCTGCCCAGAGGGAGTGGGCGCTCCATGTCATGCAACTTGGGTCAAGATCTGTTTCTTGCTTTGCTCTTAGGAATAGGGCACGATTGTAAGGAGTAATTTCTGGGGTAGTGTTAAGTGTGGAGGTGGAGCAATTGAAGATGAAAGTCCTGGTGTTTGAGACGCCCGCTGTTTGGTTCGACGTAGACCCAGTGGTGAGTGTGGTGAAACAGAGGAGTCACTGTCAGTCCTTTTGAGTTTTTACCTGGCAAAATCTTGGTAGGATATGTCAGTTATCCTGTTAGAGCTTTTGTACCGAATCCACTGTGCTGTTTCAGGTGCAACGTTTATGGTCATGTTGCAACAGTATGGAGGAGGGAGATTGCAATATGTGGGAAGTGTGCAGGAGGGCATGGGACAGAGGATTGTGTAGTTCCAGTAGATAAAATCATGTGTTAACTGTAGGGGTGCCCATGTTGCTCTGAAGACAGGTTGAGGTGGCCAGAGTCAGGGTACTGCAGAGGGTGTTGTACAGTATGTTGAGGCAGTGAAGAAAGTAGAGGAGGATGTGTCAAAGGTGAGTGATCTGGAGAGGATCCCTGTGAGTAGTAGATCTGAACCAGCACAGAGTGACTGGCCAACGAGTGATATATCCTTCAGCAAGGTTTGATTCTTAGTGTTCATACTTAGCAATGGTTAACAACTGTACTGCAGAAATGGAACGTAATCACATAAAATAGATGTTGTGGTGGCAGCTGCAGAGAAGTATTTGGGCATATGAGTTTTGACATCAGAAGAGTTACAGGGCGTGTTGAGTCGGGGTGTCCCTTCCTAATAGGTCGTTGGGATGGTACAGGAGCAGAGGGTCAAAGTAGTGGAATGGGGTAGTGTGTTTTTAATGTGTAGGGTTAGTTGGAAGTTTTTTTAAATTAATATTATTCAATTATTTTTTTTTTGTATCATAAATGTAACGTGATTGACGACACGCTACAGCGCAGTAGGTGGCGGCATGCACAAACAAAATGTGCTTAACAGGCCGTACTGCAAGTTTGTTCACAACTGTGGGCTCACCCTGCCGGGAGGCCAGTCACCATCTCCGATGCCGAACTCGTGAAAGTGATATTATTATAACAATTATTTTGATTTACACGTATAAAGCTAAATGCTGAATTGTTGTGTACATAGACTGAAATAATCCAACAACAGTACTCAAAGGAAAACAACCAAATATTTGGGATGTGGCTATTCCTGGGGCTTGGGTGAGGATCTTGCAGGTGGCAGCCCACTTCGCTCTGCTGGGCTCAATTCACAGTCTCAACTGTCAACTGTCTCTCTGCTCTCAAGGAATGATGAATCGTTCTCATAAAAGGAAACAAAATGAAACACAGAAAAAACGATGTAAAACAACTTGTATGGCAATCCTTGAAACTCCTAAATGTCTTTCTCATTCTATGAGAACCAAGCCTTTGCATTGACACCAAATCTAACTCCTTATCAACCTAGCCTCAGGGCAATTTGTACGATTTAGGATGTACATTTCTTTCCCTCCGTCTAGGATAATATGTAATGTTACGTTACAAATGGAATTGCATTTGTACAATATCATATGAATTGGAGGACGTATAGTAGCAGAACACCATAGCAGTGGCGGTCAGTGCCATTTAAGATGAGGGAGGACGTTTATGTTTTAATGAGCATGGCCTTATTTCTATTACAGCATATTGGATGACTGTCATTCATTTTTTACATTCACACAGTTCACTGTAACAGAGATAGGTTTAGGCTACTACATGATACTCAAATTTTCCCTATACCCATCATGAGTTTGCTACAACCTAACCTATGAATGAAAGTTTACAACGTAGGTGCACACAGGTGGAGAGGAACATTTTGAGGTGACAGACAGTGACACATGTACAGACATTGACACATTCAACACTGTCTTGCACACTCTTGCCAACATTTGCAAAGGAGAGTTTCTATGGGACAAATTCAGGCATGTCTATCCCCGTTTCGTTCCATTTGCTTCTGTTTAAGAAACATTTTTCAACAGAATCGACAGAATGAATACACCAATGATCACGCGTAAACACAGTTCACTTTCATAGCAGCCACATTGTATTCCTTCTTGCATCTATGCGCTCTGCTCCTCTCACCTTTTCCATTCGCTTGTGGACTTCAATGCACAACACATCAGCTGTATGTGAACAGGCAAAAAAAAAAGCCAAACCATATCATAAGTGCTACACACAGCCAACATCGTTGTTACTATATTAGCTAAAGTAACTCCATAGTCAACATAACTAATATAACTAACGCGTATGCATTAGTAAACCCACTACAATCATGCAGTAACGTTACAGTGTACAGTCAGTAAGCAGTTTAGCACTAACACTGGCGGCTCCTGGTGGCAATACATTTGTAAAACCAAAATCTTACCTTGACTTGGAAGAGTTCCAGTGTTATGTTGGACAGTCATAGCCAGCTAGCTAACATAGCCTCCCTCTGTTTTTTGCAGGGTGTTTGAGTAGGCTAAACTAGCTAGCTGCATTTGCTAGCTAAGTAAGTGAAACTGAAAGTGAAAAAAATGGACTCTCCATCTCTCTCTTGCTTGTCCTTCATTTAGAAAGAAATACATTTGTTCAAAACTGTTCAACTATTGTCTTTCTCTCTCTTTGAGTCAACTACTCAACTACATTTTATGAATTGCAGTGCTAGCTAGCTGTAACTTAAGCTTTCAGTACTAGATTCATGAGATTGTGAGATTGGGTGAGATTGTATTGTATTGAAGTCAATGTACAGTGCCTTCCGAAAGTATTCAGACCCCTTGACTTTTTCCACACTTTGTTATCTTCAGCCTTATTCTACAAAGTGAAAACAGGTTTTTAGAAATGTTTGCAAATAAAAAACAAATATACCTTATTTACACAAGGTTTGACTATTTGAAAATGTGGTTACCATGATGACATAATCTTGTGGTTGAAATTTTAGCCTCACAACAACAGATTACTTTTTTCCCACGTAGATTCCACGTCACAATACGTTGATAAATTCTGTTGAAACAACATTAATTTAACCAGTTTGTGCCTCTGTCTGTCCATCTCTCGGTCTCCCTCTCCTTACCCCTCTCCCTGTCTGTCTCTCTCTCTATCTTGTTATCTTTCCACCGATTCAGGCAGCTTACTGGAACCTAAACACTGCCTTCTAGTGCAGGCAGCGGCTGTTGCTCTCCTCCGCTGTACTTGACGGCCAACAGACACAGAGGGCTGTAATATGAGTGAATTTAACTCAAATCCCTTGTCGAGAACACCTGCTGCTCATCTCCTGCCACTGTTTTACAGCACTTTAAGATTTAAACATGAGAAAGGGCTTTAAGGGGCTACATATATTTGGTCACCAATTTAAACCGTGTCAGTATAAGCGACCTGACCACATTTAACAGACATAGGCTTTGGGAAGTATTACATTTAGATTTATTTTGTCACTTGCCTACACACAATACCGTCAAAGTGGAATTATGTTTTTTTTTAAACATTTTTACAAATTAATAAAAAATGAAAAGCTGAAATGTCTTGAGTCAATAAGAATTCAACCCCTTTGTTATGGCATACCTAAAGTGAAAACATGAAAACATCTCTAGGAAGTCTTGGTGGTTCCAAACTTCTTCCATTTAAGAATGAAGGAGACCACTGTGTTCTTGGGGACCTTCAATACTGCAGACATTTTTTGGTACCCTTTCCTAGATCTGTGCCTCGACACAATCCTGTCTCGGAGCTCCATGGACAATTCCTTTGACCTCATGGCTTGGTTTTTGCTCTGACATGCACTGTCAACAGTGGGACCTTATATAGACAGGTGTGTGCCTTTCCAAATCATGTCCAATCAATTGAATTTACCACAGGTGGATTCCAATCAAGTTGTAGAAACATCTCAAAGATGATCAATGGAAACAGGATGCACCTGAGCTTAATTTCGAGTCTCATAGCAAAGGGTCTGAATACTTATGTAAAACATGTTGGTCAGATCTTCAATGTTATAGCCACTATCAGAGAAAAACAACAACAAACATTTCTGATGTTGTATTGCCACATTCACCAGCTATGATATTTGTCACTGAATGATTGTTGTGAGATCTCCACTTAAACATGAAATACATTCACTGTACCTATTGAAGTCATTCCAAAGGTTAGGTTTAACAGAGCAAATTAAATATGACCATACTTTACCACTCATATATCATCAATGATGCTACTTTATTTAGGCTGATATAGCATTTGCAAAGTCATCAAGAGCTATAAACACTTATCTCCCTCACTAGCTTTAAGCACCAGCTGTCAGAGCAGCTCACAGATTACTGCACCTGTACATAACCCACCTATAATTTAGCCCAAACAACTACCTCTTTCCCTACTGTATTTATTTATTTTATTTATTTATTTTATTTTGCTCCTTTGCACCCCATTATTTTTATTTCTACTTTGCACATTCTCCCATTGCAAATCTACCATTCCAGTGTTTTACTTGCTATATTGTATTTACTTTGCCACCATGGCCTTTTTTGCCTTTACCTCCCTTATCTCACCTCATTTGCTCACATCGTATATATACTTGTTTCTACTGTATTATTGACTGTATGTTTGTTTTACTCCATGTGTAACTCTGTGTCGTTGTATGTGTCGAACTGCTATGCTTTATCTTGGCCAGGTCTCAGTTGTAAATGAGAAGTTGTTCTCAACTTGCCTACCTGGTTAAATAAAGGTGAAATAAAATAAAAAATACAAATATTGTTTCAATATACCCCAGAATTCAACTAAACCTAGATAATACAATAGGCCAAGGGATTTAAGCTCTGGTTGAATTCATATGTAAGGATATTTATTAACATTGAATTGTGTTTGGTAGTCAACGCAACCAAACACAATTCCAGTTTGTCTACAAATTAATAATTGATATCTAGGATTCACGTCTTCACCTCAACCAAAAATCTATGTTAAAGTGCATTTCAAGTTTTATTTTATGATCTATTTAACTTAGATTTTGGGCTGAGATGGAGATCCAACATATACAT
Source organism: Oncorhynchus mykiss (assembly GCF_013265735.2). Classification (NCBI taxonomy): domain Eukaryota; kingdom Metazoa; phylum Chordata; class Actinopteri; order Salmoniformes; family Salmonidae; genus Oncorhynchus; species Oncorhynchus mykiss. The sequence goes on along the minus strand of NC_048580.1, from coordinate 51,707,442 downwards.
GTCCATAGTCCATCTGTAAATAGCCCACCCAATTTACCTACCTCATCCCCATACTGTTTTTATTGATTTACTTTTCTGCTCTTTTGCACACCAGTATCTCTACTTGCACATGATCAACTGATCATTTATCACTCCAGTGTTAATCTGCTAAATTGTAATTATTTGCCTACCTCCTCATGCCTTTTGCACACAATGTATATAGACTCTCTTTTTTCTTTTTTTTTCTACTGTGTTATTGACTTGTTTATTGTTTACTCCATGTGTAACTCTGTGTTGCTGTCTGTTCACACTGCTATGCTTTATCTTGGCCAGGTCGCAGTTGTAAATGAGAACTTGTTCTCAACTAGCCTACCTGGTTAAATAAAGGTGAAATAAAAAATAAAATATGAATTATTAATTTGTAGACAAAATGGAATTAAAGCCAGACTAAGTCAGTGGAACTATCCTAGCAGATGGAACTATCCAAGCAGAAGATAAATCTCTTTCAAATGTTGATACTTGGATGCGTTGTCAACCAAACACAACTCAATATTAATTCACAGTAAATAGCCTAAAGTTAACTAATGTAACATTCAACCTTAAAATTAGTAACACATCCATGGCCACATTTTGAGGTTACTGAAACTATACATTTCTTCTTATGTAATCATAAAAAGCGTGCATGTTCAAGATACCATACATAGGTCATCGCAGGTCTGTGGAGATCTTCACAATTGCTCTACGGAATTGCTCATTTGCACCTTGCACTTTTAATGTATTAATGTAACTTCCTTCCAGGCCATTTGGTTCTGCTATTAGATGAAGCACAGTGATAAAACAAATAATATCCGACAACATTTCTGACATTGTGTTCCATTAGAATTTGCTTATGCTTTTAGATGGTTGAAAGAATAGTGATAACATATTGGAAATTCAACAAACTTTTGTCTGTCTTTTTGAGTGGGTAAATATAGGTTGTAATCTCATTGATCGACGCTTGATCAACCCAATTATCCACATTGAAATGATGTGGTGTGCCCAGTGGGAGGAGGGAGAGATGGAGTGGAAACCAGATAGCCTCTAGAGGAACAGTTAGAGAGCTGTATTCTCTGTGTTTCTACTTTATGTCACATTGGTTTCAATTATCCATGGAGGACCAACTTTCACTTGAGAGATACAGATACTGTATCTTAATTTGAGCCAATTTCACACAGCAGGAAAATAATCCTGCAGCAACAGGAAATGTGAATGTCTATGATGGATTACAACTAATGGACATTTATTATAGGGGTTGATACATTTTTCATTAGTGCAAATCAAGTCTGACATTTTTAAGTGTAAATTACAAACTTAAGATGCCTTTTTAAACCTTGAATACACTACAAGGTTGCATTTCTTGCCGTGCAGGGAAATTCCTGCAACAACTGGATGATCAAATTAAGATACGTCTGTACAAATAAAGAACAAAACGTACAGAGAAGTCAGCTCTGCTCCAAATGCAGCTCTCACTTAAATGTCAGATACAGATTGGCCAATATGTCAACCCACTCTCCTGACTGTCAAAGGAATCAGGTGACAAGCTAATGTGCGATGAACTTCTTTAAGTCTAACTGGCTTCTTCTTATGCACCTATATGTATTTGTATGAGAGGGAGCGTGATCAAGGCAGACAATGGCATGATGAAAGACCTGCTTGCCTGAGAAGAGTCCATTTCCTCCACAGATTAGCTGCATGCTTTAACAAGATTGTGTGGGCACATGGGAGGATGGGACTGCCAGCTGATCGCTGTTCGTTAAACCATGGGCTGCCCTAGATAGATAGAGAGAGAGAGAGAGTGAGGAGAAAAGAGACAACTGCAAGCCAGTGTGCATGGGAAAATGAAATCAGCCCTCTACCTCTCAAACCAAGGGCTTTTTCTTCACATGAACAACCACAGACAGACAGAGACAGACGGAGATTCGCACGCACGCACGCACACACGCACACGCACACGCACACACACACACACACACACACACACACACACACACACACACACACACACACACATACTCCCTCAAACAAAACAGGTGCTAAAACATCACTTGCTGAGATTTCCTCTCTCGTCTCAAAGAATCATGAAGGGGCAAACATGCAACCGTGTGCATAATAATCAGTTGGAAACGCTATAGCTAAACATTCCATCTCCAGGAAAGAGAGGAGAGAACGATGGCAAACTTCAAATGAACTTGAGAACTTCTGCCTACTGGCATACTTTTACTACAGCATCATCCACTCGAGTTGGCAGGATAATTAGCTACATTTTATTGGTAGTCGATTGAGGATGTCAGCTTGTCCTCCAGCATGCTGGTTACCTACCTCGGCAAGGAAAATTATGTTGAAGAGAACAAGAGAGGACTGTGAAGGTTCCGGGGTGAAGTTTCCTGAAGGTACAGATCTAGGATCAGCTTCCCCTCCTCTAATCCTAACCTTAACCATTAGTGGGGAAAATACAAAATTGGCCCAAAATCAGCGTCTAGTGGCAACTTCACCCAACACCCAGTGCAGGGCTGTACATAGACATTGAGGTTGGAACTGGGAAGGTCAAATTTACCCCCTCAACCATTTTACAATTTTAACATGCAAAACAAATACAGTATAAAGCTCAATCATTTGCGATGAACCTATGACATTTTCTGCTTTGACGGTAGCTCTCGTGAGACCTTGTCCTGCGCCCACTTCTGGACTTTTGCCCGACCCACCTGAACTGTGCCCTGTGCTTCCTTGTTGTCGAATGGTCATTTAAATCAATATGCATATTTATTTGTGAAAAATATAACTTAGAATTGTCTTATAGTTGTGAAATAAGAGGTAGAAAGCACAGCTTTTTAATAGAAAAATAAATTGGGTTGGCGGCACTCTAGGGCACCGCTGACACCTCCCTGTGTACACGTGCCCAAGGCTGAGTCATAGCGGTTGTGTGTTCTACATGCGTGGGCCCAAAGGATTATCAACGTTATTAAGATGAATAACATGGGTCAAAATCCAGACATTTGTTATGAACTATGTAATTCTCCTTTATGCAGTCACTGAGCATTGGCTATAGACAGGCTTCAGAATAGATTAATACATACATTCATTATATTGTATACATAATAATGGGTTCACTATGGCTAACAAAAGGAGTAATGACATCTAACATATTCATGTTTTACTAATAAGGATTCTCATAATTTAGTGATAATGGTTATATAGTAATTAAACCTCATTAACATAAATTGTACAGTAATAATTGCTATGAGCTACCAACTCTACCATATACTACCTCACATGTAATTCAATGATTCAGTTGTCCATGGCATTTACTATCGTACCCACAGACTAGACCAGAGCATGCACTGACTTAATAAGTCAAGTCTTATTCAACTCTTGTAGCACTAACACTCTGATTCACTGTATTACCTCTTATACAATGTCATTGTTGAATACTCGTTTCTGATTGGCTTGAAGGGCATTCTAGAGTGTGCATTATTTCCCTATAATGCACAGTATATCAGCACGCTAGAATTCATCAGATTTAGATAAGATTTAAATAAGTTCAGGAGTAAAAATTAGCTTTCCCATAATAAGTTTAATGGACTCACTCTGTGTGCAATAATAGTGTTTAACACGATTTTTGAATGACCACCTCATCTCTGTACCCCACACGTAAAATGATTTGTAAGGTCCCTCAGTCGAGCAGTGAATTTCAAACACAGATTCAACCACAAAGACCAAAGAAGGGTAGCTATTGGTAGATGGGTAAAAATAATGTAATATCCCTTTGAGCATGGTGACGTTATTAATTATATTTTGGATGGTGTATCGATACACCCAGTCACTACAAAGATACAGGTGTCTGTCCTAACTCAGTTGCCGGAGAAGAAGGAAACCGCTCATGGATTTCACCATGAGGCCAATGGTAACTTTAAAATGGTTACAAAGTTTAATGGCTGTGATTGGAGAAAACTGAGGATGGATCAACAATATTGTAGTTACTCCACAATACTAAGCTAATTGACAGAGTGAAAAGAAGGAAGCCTGTACAGAATACAAATATTCCAAAATGAACATCCCTTTATGCAACAAAGCACTAAATAATACTGCAAAAAATGTGGCAAAGCAATTCACCTTTTGTTCTGAATACAAAGTATTTAGTTTGAGGCAAATCCAATACAACACATTACTGAGTATCACTCTACATATTTTCGAGCATAATGGTGGCTGCATCATGTCATGGGTATGCTTGTAATCATTTTCAGGATAACAAAGAAACGGAATGGCGCTAAGCACAGGCAAAATCCCAGAGGAAAACCTTGTTCAGTCTGCTTTCCAAAAGACACTGGGAGATGAATATACCTTTCAGTGGGAAAATTACCTAAAACTCAAGGACAAATCTACATTGGAGTTGCTTACCAAGAAGACAGTGAATGTTTCTGAGTGACCGAGTTACAGATTTGACTTAAATCTACGTGACAGTCTATGGCAAGAACTGAAAATGGTTGTCTAGCAATGATCAACAACCAATTTGACAGAGCTTGAAGAATTCTTGAAAAGAATAATGAACAAATGTTGCAAAATACCAATGTGGAAAGCTCTTAGAGATTTACTCAGAAAGAATCACAGCTGTACTTTCTGCCAAAGGTGCTTCTACAAAGTATTCACAGGGGTGTGAATACTTTTATAAATGAGATATTTCTGTATTTCATTTTCAATACATTTGCAAAGAATTCTAAAAACATGTTTCACTTTGTCATTATGGGGTATTCTGTGTAGATGGGTGAAAAAAAATAATATTTAATCCATTTTGAATTCAGGCTGTAACACAAAATAAATTGAAAGAAGTCATGTGGTATGAATATTTTCTGAACGCACTGTAGACTAGCCTACAACACCATAATCAAATTAATAATTGCATTATTGTTTTCAAGTGAGTACAATTGAGTATAATTATACTCTAGGCTGTAAAGTGCAGTGAAAATGTCATTTGAATAATGGCGCAAAAGCCTTGTGTGGTGGAAATTCTAACCAAGTGAGAGAGACTTTGTTATTTCTTCCAACAATCAATCTTTATTATCGATTAAGAACTGCAATAATGAAGCTGGTGATCGCTGAGAGCCCAATGAGCAGGTTTGGGTTACAGCTCTTTTTTGCAAAGTATATCCTCCTGAATGTTCATGACAAACAACAGATGTGTGGAATTATACAAAGGTACATTGTGCTATCAAGCAACAGACAGCAATATTTACATTGCGTCAGGTTTCTCCAGGTCATTTACTGCTTGTTTATGCAGGGCTATCTTCTCAGTTTCGCACTCCTTAACACACAGATACTAATGCAACAAGTCCAGTGTTCATCTGCATGTGAGAGAGAAACTGGAGGGAGGGTTCACCTGGCCATGGCAGAGAGGCCAGCATTTCAGACACAAATCATTCAATGGAATGCTGTAGGTTCTGTAGGTTCTATCACCAACCCATCATATATCAATTGCTAGCGCCAAACCCCAGAGCCCCAACTCAGTCTCACAGACACAGATGAGAGAGTACTGAGACCTTATTCGATGCATAAACAGTTTTATAACATAATCTTGTAGTTTTTTTGACCATTCCTGTTATTTGAATGTTTCATTCCATTTGGATCAGTTGTGGGTCTACCGTTGACAGATTATAGAAGGGCACAGTAGCAGGCCAGTCTGGCTGTATTTTTACTTCTGATACTGATGCGCTGTCTTTTGCCGATCATCATTCTCTTAAGTTGTCCTATGGCCACATAGGCCTATGCTCCCAGCAGGCCCAGTTATTCAGGAAAGTTTAACACGTGTTCTGCCTCCTTTCCGATCTGAGCAGCTATTCCTCGACCAAGAACGTATCGCTTCAATATAGCCTAAATATTTATAATTTCACTTTTAAAATAAATAAACTTTTGTGTGGAATAAACATGGATGCTGATTGCCAACAAAGCCTCATGACAGAAATATGATGGAATGTTTTCAAACTACCGGTAGTTTCTTTGAGAAGATATATAAAGCGATGTGTGCATTTGAACAACAGCATAAACACCTATTTCACCTTTGAATGTCAAAAACCAAATGACCACTGCTGCACATGCCGCCACTGTTTAGAACAGATTAGATTATACTATTTAGAACGAGCAGCCAGCTCACGAACAAACAAGTGCACCAGGGACAACACAACAAGCACGCAGATGCAATAAGTGAAAACACATGATCTATCAGGAGATAGCTAGCTAGAATAATGACACAAAGCCTGATGCGCTAGCCAGTTACTGTTCATTCTGAAATATCTTCATATTTCAGAGTTAGTTAGATATGAGTTTATAAATTGTTTCTGTTCTTCGACTCTTGTTGGATGTAGTTGACCGGTTTATCAGGTCCCAGGCTCCTATGACTGTTATGATTGTTTATTTACAAGTTATTTACAATTAGCTTTTTGTTTTAGTGCTATCTGTACCCGACAAAGCAGATCTAGCCATGTGCTGTCTGGCGTGAGCGACTCATTGGGAGGAGGAGACTAGAGCAGACCTAGAAGTTCTGTGACTGAACAGATGCACATTTGAGTGCCCCAGGACGGTTCATTTACTTTGTGCTGTTACAATTTATTATATGAAATCTTGCCGCCCCTTATGCCCTAATGGGCAAGACTCTGCTGGATTAGGCTAGTTCAAAAGTCTCCTGTAGGCTACCTGTGCATGTTCGTCCACTCCACTCTAATATAATTCCAGCATCCAAATGGCGCAATGGCCAAAGGTTTAATGACATTCGGAGATTGTCAAACCAAATCATAATCAAATCAAATCAAATTTGATTTGTCACATGCGCCGAATACAACAGGTGTAGTAGACCTTACAGTGAAATTACATACAAGCCCTTAACCAACAACGCAGTTTTAAGAAAAAAATGTTAAGAAAGTATTTACTAAAAGCTGAAGTAAAAAATAAAATAAAAAATAAAAAGGTTTTCGAGATTGTCATAGTTCACTTGATCGTGGTGTTGAAAATGCAAACCATGATGATAAGTGCTCAAAGTCAGTATTCGGTATGCAGTTATACGTAGCTTATTGGTTGTCTGTTGTGCATTGGCATAGAATTGTGTTGGTGGAAAATCTGTTGCATATATTTTATACAATTATAAATATAGCATCAAAATGTTGAAAATTTGATTTCCCCCTAGCTGATCATTGTCTCCAGTCGGCTCTGATAGTAGTGTAATGAGACAGGCAGGGAGAGTGAGCTCGTGAGTGAGTGGTCGGCGAACCCTCAACCTTCTGGCCAATTAGCCCTGTGTGTGGCAATGACTGTGCAACAAAACCATGCTGAAGTGGTAAAGTCGATATCCACGCTTATAAACACAGGTTTGCTACAGTTATTGTTATTGACGGTGGTAAAAAAGATTTTTGAGTAAATTATATGAGGGGGGTGTACATAAATGTTTACAGTACATGTAGCACCGCTTCCAATCCAAATGCCAATGCCATTTATCAAACTCCAGGCGGTGCTATGGTCAGATGACATAAAAATAGAGCTCTTTGGCCACACACACCAGTTTTGCGTCGAAAAACGGAAGCATATGCAGAAAAGTAACTCATATCTATGGTAAAATATGGTGGTGCATATTTGATGTTATGGGGCTATTTTGCTTCCACTGGTCCTTTGGCGCTTGATAAGGTCAATGGCATCACAAACATCACCAAGTACCAGGACATTTAAGCCAAAAACCTGGTTGTCTCTGCCAGGGGGCTGACAGTTGGCCGCAATTGGATCTTCCAACAAGACATTAACCCCAATCACTCATCAAAATCCACAAAGAAATTGTAAATTGACCGCAAAATCAGTCTCCGGACTTGAACCCCATTTTAAACGTGGTTTAATTTGAAGAGGGTAGTCATTAAGAGCAGACAAAGGATATCAATGATCTGGAAACATTCTGTACAGAATCCAATCTCATAAAACTATTTAGAAACAGACTCAGTGTCATTATTCTTGCAATCGGAAGGTGCAGGGGTGCCAATACTGTAATCTTTTTTTGTAATCTTTACTTGTTAAACAAAATCCCTTTCTCTGAGCAATTATATTAGTATTAAATATTATAATTTCCTTTTAAGCATACAACATAGATCAGCATTTGTATTGTTTATTTTATAGTTTTTTTTGCTCTTTATCAAGGGTGCCAATAATTATGGACCTGACTGTAGGTGTGTTAGTACCTTTTGGCTCTCCAGAACCAGAATGGAAAAACACTGCCCAGCTAACACATGTTGCTTCCCAGAACGTTCTGGGAAAGTTATAATGTCAAATGACCAAAGAATAACAAATCAGGAACGTTATTACAAACATCTGTGTTACCTGGGTGAACTAGACTAGAGCATCAATTTCCCATGACTTGGTCACTGGAACTTGTTTGTTTCAACTATGTCTTCTTTGCATATTCTAATTTGTCAATGAAAGGTATTTCTCAAACAAGGCTAGTAACAGAGCTTGCCAGGTCTTGTGTAAAACAAACATCACACACACGTCACACAAACCAATCAAAGCAAATTTCATCCTGTCGAGGTTTGTATGGTAGCGAGAGACTGATTTTCTCCCATGTCAATACGGCTTTATTACGGAAAGAGTACCTGTGATAACGGATCAGCAACCATTACGCCCAAATACACTGCTCAAAAAAATTAAGGGAACACTAAAATAACACATCCTAGATCTGAATGAATGAAATATTCTTATTAAATACTTTTTTCTTTACATAGTTGAATGTGCTGACAGCAAAATTATCAATGGAAATCAAATTTATCAACCCATGGAGGTCTGGATTTGGAGTCACACTCAAAATTAAAGTGGAAAACCACACTAAAGGCTGATCCAACTTTGATGTAATGTCCTTAAAACAAGTCAAAATGAGGCTCAGTAGTGTGTGTGGCCTCCACGTGCCTGTATGACCTCCATACAACGCATGCTCCTGATGAGGTGGCGGATGGTCTCCTGAGGGATCTCCTCCCAGACCTGGACTAAAGCATCCGCCAACTCCTGGACAGTCTGTGGTGCAACGTGGCGTTGGTGGATGGAGCGAGACATGATGTCCCAGATGTGCTCAATTGGATTCAGGTCTGGGGAACGGGCGGGCCAGTCCATAGCATCAATGCCTTCCTCTTGCAGGAACTGCTGACACACTCCAGCCACATGAGGTCTAGCATTGTCTTGCATTAGGAGGAACCCAGGGCCAACCGCACCAGCATATGGTCTCACAAGGGGTCTGAGGATCTCATCTCGGTAGCTAATGGCAGTCAGGCTACCTCTGGCGAGCACATGGAGGGCTGTGCGCCCCCCCAAAGAAATGCCACTCCACACTATGACTAACCCACCACCAAACCGGTCATGCTGGAGGATGTTGCAGGCAGCAGAACGTCACGTCTGTCACATGTGCTCAGTGTGAACCTGCTTTCATCTGTGAAGAGCACAAGGCGCCAGTGGCGAATTTGCCAATCTTGGTGTTCTCTGGCAAATGCCAAACGTCCTGCACGATGTTGGGCTGTAAGCCCAACCCCCACCTGTGGACGTCGGGCCCTCATACCACCCTCATGGAGTCTGTTTCTGACCGTTTGAGCAGACACATGCACATTTGTGGCCTGCTGGAGGTAATTTTGCAGGGCTCTGGAAGTGCTCCTCCTGCTCCTCCTTGCACAAAAGCGGAGGTAGCGGTCCTGCTGCTGGGTTGTTGCCCTCCTACGGCCTCCTCCACGTCTCCTGGTAGCGCCTCCATGCTCTAGACACTACGCTGACAGACACAGCAAACCTTTTTGCCACAGCTCGCATTGATGTGCCATCCTGGATGAGCTGCACTACCTGAGCCACTTGTGTGGGTTGTAGACTCCGTCTCATGCTACCACTAGAGTGAAAGCACCGCCAGCATTCAAAAGTGACCAAAACATCAGCCAGGAAGCATAGGAACTGAGAAGTGGTCTGTGGTTATCACCTGCAGAACCACTCCTTTATTGGGGGTGTCTTGCTAATTGCCTATAATTTCCACCTGTTGTCTATTCCATTTGCACAACAGCATGTGACATTTATTGTCAATCAGTGTTGCTTCCTAAGTGGACAGTTTGATTTCACAAAAGTGTGATTGACTTGGAGTTACATTGTGTTGTTTAAGTGTTCCCTTTATTTTTTTGAGCAGTGTATGATGTCACAGCTCTGGTGTCATTCGATCGCTCAAATATAACTACATAAACTAATATTTCAGGCTCTACTCGGAGTAGAGTGCAGGGTTGGAAACATAAAAGTGATTAAAAAAATATCCTTTAGATATGCCACAATTAATAATTAAAAACCTCAGCTTCACTCATCAGAAAGGGTGATGCTTGAAATTCTTTGAACAAGCTGTGGAGGAAGTGAATAAATACATAAATTGTGTGTTTGTGCACCATGCGAGCAAGAAACCCACCAAATTGAAATTACACAGAGAGGATGAAAGGGGGAAGTAATTTGAACACAAACCATGAACTCTCAGAAAGCTTTTTAACTCTTAAATAGTAAAAAAAACACACTGTAGCACTTCTCAAATCACTGATCGCATGAACCAGCTTTAGAAACAGAACCACCTCAGGCACCAACTAACCTGTAAAGCAAATAGCATGTTTGCACTTCACAGGCCTATAGACAGTTTATCTGCTGGCTGTTGGTATTTAGAAGTTGCCTATATGAAGCCACATTGTGCTTATCACTTCAATGGAATACATTCCGAGTGCCACTGCATGTTGTGCCACTGTTTGCATTCAGCTTCGGCACATACCGTTTTAACATTTTTCAACTTTTCTTTTACAGTTCTGCATCCATTCCACTCTACTTCACTAAAAAACATAATGGAACAGTGCAATGCTTGAAAGGGACTCTCTAACCCTCTTGATGACAAATTGAGCATGCTTCAGCGCTCAAAGGATGAAACATGCCTGGAAAAGACTTCAATTGAACGTCACACCAATGAAAGTCATCAGTGGAGGTGTCAGGTGTTTACCACACTGTAGGTAATGCAGTTTCACTGAGAGACTATAGCTGCATCCCAGATGGCACCCTATTTCCCATAGGGCTCTGGTCAAAAGTAGTGCACTATATTAGGAATAGGGTACCATTTGGGACGCAACAAATTGTTTACATTTGAGTCATTTAGCAGACGTTCTTATCCAGAGTGAATTACAGGAGCAATTAGGGTTAAGTGCCTTGCTCTAGGGCACATCAACAGATGTTTAATCTAGTCAGCTCGTGGGTTACTGGCCCATTGCTCTTAAACTCTAGGCTACCAAATATTATGGGAGTGACTTCGGATTGTAGTCTAATGTAAAGGGATGAATCACGATTATGGGAGAAGTTGTGAACTTGCTGAGTTAACATCTATTCTGATGAATGTGACTTCTGACAAAGGAACATGTAATAAGAGCTCTGTATTGTGCTCTCGGGCAGAGAGAGAGAGGGAGAGAAAGAGAGACAGATATATACATATACATTTCTTTCCACAGGGCCGTGGGGGTGAGACAGGGATGCAGTTTAAGCCCCACCCTCCTCAACATATATATCAACGAATTGGCGAGGGCAATAGAACAGTCTGCAGCACCCGGCCTCATCCTACTAGAATCTGAAGTCAAATGTCTACTGTATGCTGATGATCTGGTTCTCCTGTCCCCAACTAAGGAGGACCTACAGCAGCACCTAGATCTTCTGCATAGATTATGTCAGTTCTGGACGCTGACAGTCAACCTCAGTAAGCCAAATATTATCGTTTTCCAAAAAAGGTTTAGTTGTCAGGACCACGAATACAAATTACATCTAGTCACTGTTGCCCTAGAGCACACAAAAAACTATACATTCCTCTGACAAAACATCAGCGCTATAGGTAACTTCCACAAAGCAGTAAACGATCTGAGAGACAAGGCAAGAAGGGCCTTCTATGCTATCAAAAGGAACATAACATTTGATATACCAATTAGGATCTGGCTAAAAATACTGGAATCAGTTATAGAACCCATTGCCCTTTATGGTTGTGAGGCCTGGGGTCCGCTCACCACCCGAGAATTCACTAAATGGGATAAACACCAAATTGAGACTATGCATGCAGAATTATTCAAAAATATCCTCAATGTACAACGTAAAAGACCAAGAGCAGAATTAGGCTGATACCCGCTAATAATAAAAATCCAGAAAATTGCTGATAAATTCTACAACCACCTAAAAGGAAGCGATTCCTTAAACCTTCCATAACAAACACATCACCTACAGAGAAATTAACCTGGAGAAGAGCCACCCAAGCAAGCTGGTTGTCACAACTCCTACCGAAGGTGGTCCCCTTCCTGTTCGGGTGGCGCTCGGCGGTCGTCGTCACCGGCCTACTAGCTGCCACTGATCCCTTTTCCCCTTTCTGTTTATTGGTTTCACCTGTTTTGTGTGTAGGCTGATTAGTCGGGCTATGTTAGCCAGTAGGCCCGTCTGCTCTTTGTGCGGGATTGTTTTGTGTTGCTACTGTGCACCTTTGAGGTTGACGTGTTTTCGTTCGTGGGCTTTTCTCCGGACTGTATGTGTCCCCGTGTTTCAGGCATTTGTTTTGTGTGCACCCTGTGTTTCGTGGGGTGGCTTATGTTCGCCGTGTGTGCAATTAAAAGCACTATCCTGTACTCTCTGCTTCCTGCGCCTGACTTCGCACAGAGCGTTACACTGGTCCTTGGGGCTCTGTTCACAAACCCAAACAGACCCCACAGAGCCCCAAGACAGCAACACAATTAGACCCAAACAAATCATGAGAAAACAAAAAGATAATTACTTGACACATTGGAAATCATTTTTAAAAACCCAGAGAAAACTAGAATGCTATTTGGCCTCATAACAGAGAGTACACAGTGGCAGAATACCTGACCACTGTGATTGACCCAAAATTAAAGAAATGTTTGACTATGTACAGACTCAGGAAGCATAGCCTTGCTATTGAGAAAGTAGGCAGACCTGGCTTTCAAGAGAAGACAGGCTATGTGCACACTGCCCACAAAATGAGGTGGAGACTGAGCTGCACTTCCTAACCTCCTGCAAAATGTATGACCATAGAGACACATATTTCCCTCAGATTACACAGACCAACAAAGAAATCGAAAACAAATCCAATTTTGATAAACTCCCATAAACTCCCTGTTCATTTTAACATGACGCCGGAGGGGAGGGTTGCCTTTTTATCCGCTCTCAACCAACCATGCTATTTTGTTTGTTTTGTCGCGTTGTTCGTAACTTGTTTTGTACATGATGTTGCTGCTACCGTACCTTATGACCAAAAAGAGCTTCTGGACATCAGAACTGAGATTACTCACCTCAAATTGGACGAAGAGTTCTTCTTCAATGAGTCGGACGGGAGGGATATACTACTACAGACACAAATCTGCCCTTGCCTTCCATCCTGCTTGCTAACGTTCAATCGCTGGAAAATAAATGGGACAAACTGAAAGCACGTATATCCTACCAACAGGACATTAAAAGCTGTAATATCTAATATTTCACAGGGTAGTGGCTGAACGACGACATTAAGAACATACAACTGGCGGGCTATACACTATCGGCAGGACAGAACAGCAGCCTCTTGTAAGACACGGGGCGGGGGCCGATTCATATTTCTAAACAATAGCTGGTGCACGATATCTAAGGAAGTCTCAAGGTTTTGCCTGCTTGAGGTAGAGTATCTCATGATAAGCTGTAGACCACACTATCTACCTAGAGAGTTTTCATCTGTATTTTTCATAGCTGTCTACATACCACCACAGACAGAGGCTGGCACTCAAAGAGATGTATTCCACTATGAGCAAACAGGAAAACGTTCATCCAGAGGTGGAGCTCCTAGTGGTCTGGGACTTTAATACAGATAAACTTAAATCAGTTTGACCTAATTTCGAATTACTAGCACGTTAAATGTGCAACTAGAGGAAAAAACATTCTATACCACATTTAATCCACACACAGAGATGCGTACAAAGCTCTCCCTCACCCTCCATTTGGCAAGTCTGATCATAACTCCATCCTCCTGATTCCTGCTTACAAGCAAAAATTAAAGGAGGAAGCACTAGTGACTAGATGAAGCAGATGCTAAACTACAGAAGGCCAGCATCCCGGAGTCGCCTCTTCATTGTTGACGTTGCGACTGGTGTTTTGCAGGTACTATTTAATGAAGCTGCCAGTTGAGGACTGTTTCTCAAACTAGACTCTCTAATGTACTTGTCCTGTTGCTCAGTTGTGCACCGGGGCCTCCCACTCCTCTTTCTATTCTGGTTAGATCCAGTTTGTGCTGTTCTGTGAAGGGAGTAGTACACAGCGTTGTACAAGATCTTCAGTTTCTTGGCAATTTCTCGCATGGAATAACCTTCTTTTCTTAGAACAAAAATAGACTGACAAGTTTAATAAGAAAGTTGTGGCCATTTTTAACCTGTAATTGAACCCAAAAATGCTGACGCTCCAGATACTCCAGATAGTCTAAAGAAGTTTTATTGCTTCTTTAATCAGAACAACAGTTTTCAGCTGTGCTAACATAATTGCAAAAGGGTTTTCCAATGATCCATTGGTATCTTAAAATGGTAAACTTGGATTAGCTAACACAACGTGCCATTGAAACACAGGAGTGATGGTTGCTGATAATGGGCCTCTGTACGCCTATGTAGATATTCCATAAAAAATCTGCCGTTTCCAGCTACAGTAGTCATTTACAACATTAACAATGTCGACACTGTATTTCTGATCAATTTGATGTTATTTTAATGGACAAAAAAGGAGCATTTCTAAGTGACCCCAAACCTTTGAACGGTAGTGTATGTGAGAATGCTATTCATTGACTACAGCTCAGCGTTCAACACCATGGTGTTCAACACCACCCTCAAAGCTCATCACTAAGCTTAGGACCCTGTGACTAAACACCTCCCTCTGCAACTGGATCCTGAACTAGCTGACAGGCCATCCGCCACGCTGATTCTCAATTTCTCAAACTTCAGGGTTGCGTACTCAGTCCCCTCCTGTATTCCCTGTTCACTCATGACTGCATGGCCAGATACGACTCCAACACCATTATTAAGTTAGTTGATGACACAACAGTGGTAGGTCTGATCACCAACAACGATGAGACAGCCTATAGGGAGGAGGTCAGAGAACAGACCGTGTGGTGCAAGGACAACAACCTCTCCCTCAATGGAGATGATTGTGGACTACAGGAAAAGGAGGACCGAGCATGCCCCCATTCTCATCGACGGGGCTGTAGTAGAGCAGGTTGAGAGCCTCAAGTTCCTTGGTGTCCACAACACCAACAAACTAACATGGTCCAAGCACGCCAAGACAGTCGTGAAGAGGGCACGACAAAACCTATTCCCCTTCGGGATTTGGCATGGGTCCTCAGATCCTCAAAATGTTTTAAAGCTGCACCATCGAGAGCCTTCTGATGGGTTGCATCACTGCCTGGTATGGCAACTGCTCGGCCTCGGACAGCAAGGCATTACAGAGGATGGTGCGTACGGCCCAGTACATCAACGGGCCAAGCTTCCTGTCATCCAGGACCTCTATACCAGGCGTTGTCAAAGCCCTAAAAATTATCAAAGTCTCCAACCAGCGGTACCGGAGCGCCAAGTCTAGGTCATAGAGGCTTCTAAACAGCTTCTACCCCGAAGCCATAAGACTCCTGAACAGCTAATCAAATGGCTACCCAGACTATTTGCACTGCCCCACTTCTATCCTGCTGCTACTCTAGGTTATTATCTATGCATAGTTACTTTAATAACTCTAACTACATGTACATATTACTTCAATTACCTCGACACCGGTACCCCCTGTATATAGCCCCGCTATTGTTATTTACTGCTGCTCTTTAATTATGTTTTATTCTTATCTCTTATCTTTTTTGGGGGTATTTTCTTAGAACTGCATTGTTGGTTAAGGGCTTGTAAGTAAGCATTTTACTGTAAGATCTACACCTGTAGTATTCTGCTCCATCAGGAATCAAGGTAAGACCCAGATGCAGACTGTCAAAGTAACAATATTTATTGTAGCAACAGGGGCAGGCAAAGACAGGTCAAGGCAGGCAGGGGTCGATAATCCAGGGTAAGGCAACAGTACAGGACTGCAGGCAGACTCAGGGTCAGGGACAGGCAGAGTACAGTAATCCTGAGGTGGAGCAAAGGTACAGGATGGCAAGCAGGCTCAGGGACAGGCAGAGAGGTCAGGTGGGTGGGTACAGGGTCAGGACAGGCAAAGGTCAAAAACAAGGAGGACGAGAACGAAAGGAAAAGGATAGGAGCTGACAGCAAAAACGCTGGTAAGCTTGAACAAACAAGACGAACTGGCAATAAACAGACAGAGAAAACAGGTATAAATACACAGGGGATCATTTGGAAGATGGGTGAAACCTGGAGGGGGTTGGAGAAAAGCACAAGGGCAGAAGAAACAGATCAGGGTGTGACAGTACCCCCCCACCCCCTCTAGGGACCCCACCTGGCATTCCACCTGGACGGATACCTGGGAGACTGGGATGCAGATGGTGAAAGTCGGCGATGAGGGCCAGGTCCAAGATGTCTTTAGCGGGAACCCAGCACCTCTCCTCTGTCCCATAACCCTCCCAGTCAACCAGATACTGGAAACCCCTGCCCTGTGGTTGAACCCTCAGGAGGTCTCACTTTGTACGCTGGCTGGCCATCGATGACACGGGGGAGGGATGGGCCTAGAAACAGAAGACAAGGGGCAGTCAGACATGGTTTTGACTAATGGTAGGAAAAATACAGAGGGTACGGGGCAACAGAGGATGAACAGCAGAGGGGCTAATGATCTTGGAGCGGGGGGGACAGGTCTCGGCTTCCGGGGGTGTAGCCGCAGCCCTATAGCTACGTGCCAGCGCCTCAGGCTTAACCTTCTTGGATGCCGGTCGGTGCTGCGGAAGCGAAGTGACCCAGGCCTTACTGAACCCCTCCCGGAGGTCCTGGTACTCTGTGGAGCTGGCGGAGAGGTCAGGGGCAATTTCCAAGCCCAGGAAGATGTCCCAGGGCAGGCAGAGCTGACTTCAGGCAATGAGTGTGGCAGGACAGGCTCCAGCCCACGATGGCACCAGTAGCCCAGACAATGGAGGGATTGTGACGCTGGAGCCAAGAGAATCCCAATACCGCGGGAACCTGCAGAGACTCAACCAGCAGGAATTGGATAGTTTCACTGTGGTTCCCCAACACTCACTGTGGTTCCCCAACACACCGGCCTATAGAGCGCCCGTCCAGCGCTCTAACACCCATGGGAATGGAGAGGGGTGGAGTGGGGATGCCCAGCTCGGACGCCAGGTTAATGTCCATGAGACTTACATCGGCCCCTGAGTCGATGAGTACCTGGAGAGACTTGGACTGGTCGCCCCACAGCATGGTGGCATGGAGAGGGGGGCGAGTAAGGAGAGAAGAACAATTATCTTTCAGACCCACCAGTGCACTCACTCCAACAACTGAGCTAGCTCTCTTGAAGGGACAGGTAGACACAAAATGACCGGCAGTACTGTAATACAGACAACTCAAGTCTGCATACATGTTCGGCTAGACATTCTAGCCCTGCCGAGCTGCATCGGCTCGGGAAGAGGTGAATCGGCAGTCTCCGGAGGCTCTTGAAGGGACTTGGGTAAGCTTGGATCCTCTCGGGGACGTAGACGCCGGGGACTGCAAGGTGGGATCCCTGAGTGAGTGATTGGGACTGCAGTCGGACCTCTTCTCCCTCCTATGAGAGAGCAAGAGAGAGAGAGAGAGAGAGCGTGTGTGTGTGTGTGTGTGTGTGTGGATGTATCATAGCAGCTGTTTAGCTCTACAGCGGGTAGTTCTACAGCAGTGTGTGCGTCAAGTTGGGTGAAAAAAAGACTAAATGCTCTTACGTTGATTACTTCATCACATAGATATTTTGGGTTGAAATGACATGGAAACAAAGTTGATTGAACTAGTCTTTGCCCAGTGATAAGTTTCTCTCTAATTGGTAACAGTTACTTGGTGGTAGGAGACAGTCTGTGTGCTTCATCTCCGGGTTGAGTTTTCCAATATAATGGCAATATTGAGACTTCCCATTTTCATCCACAAAGGAACTACGTTACTATAAGCCTCCCATGTCATTTCACTACATCCTCTCTCTTTTCTCAGGCATGTTGTACTGTATTTGTTTGTATTCGTGTTTTTAACTTTTTGTAGTCTTTCTTTATTACTTGTTTTGAAAGTCACTCTTCTGAAGGGTGACTTTCTCTCCATACTATTAGCCAACATATTAATTAATGTTTGTGACTGGTGTGGATGTGATTTGTTTTGTAAATCAAATCAGGCTCTCTTTACTTAGCATGGATTCTCCCAGGTGTGCATGTGGTTTGGTTTTCCTGATTAAAATGGTCTGGCTGATTGGACAATGTGATAAGTGCATTCTCTTGAGACAATGATTTGCAAAGTAATCATGCAAAAATGTTAGTGAAGTGTTGTTGCTATAGGGTTGGTGGAATCCATCATACATCAATATTAACCTGTTGGTTTTGTGTATCAAATCAGTCATTGGACATGCATATAATTGGCTCTAACTGACTGGGAGTGATAAAATGTGCCACAGAGCCTTATCATAATTGTAACTGGGCCGTGAAGTACATTTCACTCTAGATAGCAAGCGTTTTAACATTTTGACTACCCTGCCTTTGCAAACTTGACGTCCCAATAAATTTGCTTAATTTAGCCCACTATTTGACCCAGTTTAAAGAAGCTTAGCACCCACAACAAAAGAAGGGCAGAGCGAATTTTTTGAATAAGGAACTCCGTCCAACTAGAACGCAGCGGTAACTTTTGATTGACTTAATTCCCCTTCATTTCAAGATCATCTCTGGGCGGTTCACAAAGCTGGGGGACTGGCAGCCTCTAACAACACTGCAGAGTGAGGAATGAGGCAGCCATGTCACATTGGATCCATATCAGAGCGGCTCTCGCTCCCTGTTCCCCACGAGCCACCTCCCCTTAATAGGCAGAATAAATGAGGTGTCAGTCAGGACGATGGTAGTCAGAGCTCCAGTCGCAGACACATCCCTCTGTCTCCTATCTCGGTGTGTCTTGTGAGAGAAGAGCTGTCTTGTCGTGGTTGTGGGATTCACTTCACTCTTTGCATTGTAGGAGCAACAACAGATCCACTTTGGGTTGTCCCACGCGGGATGTCTCTGGTTCTGCTCCAACAGAGAAAGAAACAGAGAGAGAAACAGAGAGGGAAAAAGAAGAAGACAGAATGAGATAGTGAGAGAGAGACAAAAAGAAAGAAAGAGAGAGGAAGAGAAAAGTGTTATCTGTGTGCTGCACTCTCAGGCCTGTCAGAGCCATTGCCATTGAACTCTGGTCTTTACGCTCTTTCCCCCTCCCCCTCTTCCTCCAGGGCTGTCTGCATGGAGACACAGCTATCTCTTCCAGGGTCTGTGGAACGTACAACTCCTCTGGGAAAAGGGTTCCAGGAAAGAGATGTCCACGAGAGTGTAAGGACTTACAGGAAACTCCCTGAGGATGAATGTTTTTCCTAGTAGTCTAACATGCTGACCAGACCGCATGCACATGTGAGTCTGCGTGCACTATCACCCCCCACACCAGACATGATCAGGACACGCAGGTCGAAAAGCATTAAGCATTTATGGCAATTAGCTAGATAGCTTGCTGTTGCTAGCTAATTTATCCTGGGATCTTAACATTGGGTTGTTATTTTACCTGAAAGGTCCTCTACTCCTACAATTAATCCACAGATAAAACGTTAAACCGAATTTGTTTCTAGTCATCCCTCCTCCTTCCATCAGGCTTCTTCTTCTTCTTTGGACTGTATATGACTTTAATATACTTTTAGGTATATAACCACAGTGTGGACCTCAGTTCATCTTTCAATCACCCACGTGGGTATATGCTCCTAAAACCTATGAGGAGATGGAAGAGGAAGGACTTGCAGGCGTCGTGTGTCACAAGTCCACAAGTTCTATTTTAGCGCCTGGCTAAGCAGACGCTAGCTGACACGCGCGAGCAGTGTGGGTCCAATGATTGAATAACATGTATGTGTACATTTATTTTGCAACACGACGCACACGCGACAGCATGTAAGATTACTTCCTTAACTTCCCTTTCCTTCATTAGCACTGATCTTTTGAGGATTTTAAATCGAGGAAAGGATGATATACAATATTGTGACAACAAATCACTTCCATTCACATCAGTGGAGATGAAGGAAAATAGACGAGGAAAGGAAGTCATTCAATAGAATGGGGACATGCCCGTGGCCTCGTCTCAAATGAACGCATTGACAAGAGGAACCACCAGCTCCTCCTAAAAGTGGGCAGAGAAGAGTATACTTCGACAGGAGGAAAGGACAATGATGAATGTGGTTATAAAACCAGTGGCCGACTTCCACACTTTCAGTGGATCGGATACCAAGGGAGCAGACGAGCTCACTGGAGCGACGAGAAACTAGGTGATGTGAAAAGCATGTTGGAAACAAATCTCTCATCAAACATTGATGTCTCTCCTCGCTCAACAAATCCTGCCTCTCCAAATCAGGCCTCAAAAGCTGGCCTACACGTGGCAATCACCTCTAAATGTATGATGTTTCTGAAGTGGTGTTCATCGCTTCATTATATGACATTTCCTCAGTGACAGTAGAGGTCTAGGATGCCTTTTAATTTTAAAGGTGTAACATGAATAATGCACAGCATTACATCCCACTGGGAAAATCTGGCTGAATCAACATTGTTACCATGTCATTTCCACAATAACAATTCATGTGATGGCGTTGAATCAACGTGGAAAACAGATTGGATTTGCAAAAAGTCATCAATGTAAGGGAATTTTGTATTCTTTTCATCCAATGTTTAACCTAAATCCAATGACATGGTGAATTTTTCGTTGTTGATTTCACATTGAATTAAAGTTATTTGACAACTCAATCAAATGTAAATCAAAACTAGACTTTGAAATGACGTCTGTGCCCAGTGGGATAATAATACATTGTATAATCAACCGTAACTAACCCAGTTTCCTGCACGGCACCTTGTGTGGCTCTTATTTTTTTTATGTCGCTACATCTTACGGTGTATCTGTATGGCACCATAATGCTGTCTTGAAACCCACCAAAACTCTTGGTCCAATCACTCACTTTGTCATGGAATTTACCTGTAACATCATGTTCGTGTCTGAAGTCTGATGCCTTTACATCAAATGAATGACAAAACTCCCTGTGTGCAGACTTATGCACTGTGTACACACTGCAAAATACTCTATACATTAAATTCTATAGCTGCTTGTTACTGATAGTTCAGCGGTGGGTTTTACTATTCTCTTCTGTTAAAAACAGATTCAATTAACTGGACTGCTACTGTTAATCTTGATGAACTCCTTTTTCCTTTCCTTCCATGGTGACTATTGATTGAACATCTGAGTGAGCCAAAACAAACACCACCAATGATATTGATTTATCTGTTTGTTCTGCATTTGTATTAATGTTTCCCTCCTTTTCCATCTTCTCTTCTCCCTCTATCCCTAAGGCGTGAGCGGAAAAAAAACATGATTTGTTCAAAACAAAAGCTCAGCAAAAATGATCCTGTTATTGATCAAGCAATATGTCAGTTATGCTCATGGACAAATATGTTACCACCTCCTACAAGGAAATATGTGCATGTGTAGTCAAACACAAGTATTCCATTAGATCATAGCCCTGCTATACAACTATATTCTAATCTAAATATCCCTATGAATATGTGCATGTACACTTATAAACTGTACTAAAATGTGTGGACAGAAATGTACAACAAACGGGGCCATGATGCAACTCAAAGTGCTTGAACAAAGTGCATTGACTGTCCCTGGGGTTAGTGTCCATATTGGATTCCCCTGGGCCAGTGCTGACAGTGACAGATGGAAGCTGAACCAGGATCAGCTGAGGGCTGAAGAGGGGATGGACCCTTCTGCATGGCATACTGCATACATATTGCTCAACGTCAACAAAACGAAGGAGCTGATCGTGGACTTCAGGAGGGTGCAGAGGGAGCACGCCCCCATCCACATAGATGAGACTGCAGTGGAGAAGATGAAAAGCTTCAAGTTCCTCTGCGTACATATCACTGACGATCTGAAATGGTCCACCCACACAGACAGTGTGCTGAAGAAGGCGCATCAGCGCCTCTTCAACCTCAGGAGGCTGAAGAAATTTGGCTTGCCCCATAAGACCTTAACAAACTTTTACAGATGCACCATTGAGAGCATCCTATCGGGCTGTATCACCGCCTGGTATGGCAACTGCACTGCTCACAACCGCAGGGCCCCCTGGAATGTGCCCAACGCATCACTGGGGGCACACTGCCTGCTCTTCAGAACACCAACAGCACCCGATGTCACAGGAAGGCCAAAAATATCATCAAGGACATCAACCACTCGAGCCACAGCCTGTTCACCCCGGTGAAGGCGAGGTCAGTACAGGTGCATCAAAGCTAGGACCGAGAGACTGATAAACAGCTTCTATCTCAAGGCCATCAGACTGTTAAATAACCATCATTAGATGGCCTCCACCCAGTACCCTGCCCTGAACTTAGTCATTGTCACTAGACAGCTACCATCCGGTTTCTCAACCCTGTACCTTAGAGGCTGCTGCCCTGTGTACATAGACATGGGAATCACTTGTCACTTTAATAATGTTTACATACTGTTTTATTAATTTCCTATGTACAGTGCCGTCGAAAAGTATTCAGACCCCTTGAGTTTTCCACGTTTTATTAGGTTACAGCCTTATTATATTTTTGCACGCCCAATTTTTCAGTTTTTGATTTGTTAAAAAAGTTTGAAATATCCAATAAATGTCGTTCCACTTCATGATTATGTCCCACTTGTTGTTGATTCTTCACAAAAAAATACAGTTTTATATCTTTATGTTTGAAGCCTGAAATGTGGCAAAAGGTCGCAAAGTTCAAGGGGGACGAATACTTTCGCAAGGCACTGTATACCTGCTGGAGCTCATGCTACAGGTGGGTGTTGCTATGGTGACCAGTGAGCTGAGATAAGGGGGGACTTTACCTAGCAGAGTCTTGTAGATGACCTGGAGCCAGTGGGTTTGGCGACGAGTATGAAGCGAGGGCCAGCCAACGAGAGTGTACAGGTCGGAGTGGTGGGTAGTATATGGGGCTTTGGTGACAAAACTGACGGCACAGTGATAGACTGCATCCAATTTATTGAGTAGGGTATTGGAGGTTATTTTGTAAATGACATTGTCGAAGTCGAGGATCGGTAGGATGGTCCGTTTTACGAGGGTATGTTTGGCAGCATGAGTGAAGGATGCTTTGTTGCGAAATAGGAAGCCAATTCTAGATTTAATTTTGTATTGGAGATGTTTAATGTGAGTCTGGAAGGAGAGTTTACAGTCTAACCAGACACCAGACACTTGATGAAAACCTGCTCCAGAGCGCTCAGGACATCAGACTGGGGTGACCTTCCAACAGGACAGCGACCCTAAGCACACAGCCAAGACAATGCAGGAGTGGCTTTGGGACATGTCTCTGAATGTCCTTGAGTGGCCCAGCTAGAGCCCGGACTTGAACCCGATGGAACATCTCTGGAGAGACCTGAAAAAAGCTGTCCAGCAACGCTCTGCATCCAACCTGACAGAACTTGAGAGGATTTGCAGAGAAGAATGGGAGAAACTCCCCAAATACAGGTGTGCCAAGCTTGTAGCGTCATACCCAAGAATACTCGAGGCTGTAATCACTTCCAAAGGTGCTTCAGCAAAGTACTGAGTAAAGGGTCTGAAAACGTATGTAAATGTGATATTTCCAATTTTAGAATAAGGCTGTAACCTAACAAAAATGTGGAAAAGATAAAGAGGTCTGAATACTTTCCTATGGGACTGTATATACTGTATTCTACTCCGACATTGCTTGTCCTAATATTTATATATTTCCTAATTCCATTATTTTACTTTGAGATTTGTGTGTATTGTTGTGAATTGTTAGATACTACTGCACTGTTGGAGCTAGGAACACAAACATTTCGCTACAGCCTCAATCACATCAGCTAGATACAGTGGGGCAAAAAAGTATTTAGTCAGCCACCAATTGTGCAAGTTCTTCCACTTAAAAAGATGAGAGTGGCCTGTAATTTTCATCATAGGTACACTTCAACTATTACAGACAAAATTAGAAAAAAAATCTAGAAAATCACATTGTAGGATTTTTTATGAATTTATTTGCAAATTATGGTGGAAAATAAGTATAAGTAAATACTTTTTTGCCACACTCTATGTGTATGTGAACAATACAATTTGATTTTATTTAAATACTGCACAATTTAAATCCTTGCCCCCCAATAAACCCTTCCCAAAAATACATGTAAATATTGGACTGTAAATTGTGCCTTCCTCTATTATACTTACAGTATGCTAAAATGTTTATTCTTTTCTACTGAGCCATTTACTTTATGTTCCTGTTCTTATCTTTTATTATTTCTTATTGTTGTTGCATTGTCGAGAAGGAACCTGCAAGTAAGCATTTAGTTGAAAGGTGCATACCATGTGTATCCTCTATCTAGCTGTACGTCTTGGACAACTTGGAACTACTTTATCAGTACCTCTCACAGTTCCTTCATTTTTCTGACTTCCATTTTTGGCAAGCTCACACAGGAGGAATGTTGGAGAATCTGCCTTCAAAGGATTTTTTTGCCACATACCTGTGCCAAGGTACTTCAAAGTGAATCTATCAATTATAATTTGGGAGCATATACTAATTTTACTTAACCAGTGCAGCAGTACAGTAGTACCTCAACTGGTTAAAAGTAAACCGTATTTAACCACTTTCATGTCATGCTAAGAAATCGGTACAAATAGGACTTGAGTCTGCACAACCATTAGCGTGTCATTTTGGTTTATTTGAGATTTTCTTTTATCTGCCAATAGAAATGGAAATCAGCTCCTACAGTAAATCCATGCATGGAAGTGCTTTGAGAGGTGTGTAGAAGTAGGTTGCATTCAATCCAAAGCAGTATCTAGGTTTCAGGGACAATTCCAAAATAATATTCTTGCACCAGAGCGAGAAAGCATGGTTAAATATCAATATGCAGCGCAGTTTGTTTCAGACTGTAAGACTGTTTCAGACTGTTTTGATAAGTATATTCCAACCTTTCTTGCAGCACTATTGAGACTGGTGTTAATGGCTTTGATGGTTGCTGGGTTTGGTTAAGCAAATTAGCTTGAAGTTTAATTTTTTTTTTGTACTTTAGAATTGCTCATTGATGTTGAATCTTTGTGCAAAACAGCTATTGATATCCCAAGATCAGAGTCAGAACTGGACATTTTTTACAAATTGGACTGAGTACCTAGGAAAAACACAATTGTAACCTTTTGGGCAAAAAAAACTGCCACAAGCAACAGAAGTTTCCCTGCACCCTTTCCTTATATAGAAAGATACGCATACACTATGCATTCGTATTATTACAATGAGACATTTCTGTGAAGTGGAAAGGCCCTTTATGTTGTTGTACTGTATGCCTCACAGTAGGGATGCTCCAGCAATCTACTAAACAGAGACTCTGGGGGCATCATGGCGAAATAACCAACATCCTAATGTGTAAAAAATGTGTTTATTATCTGAATCAAGCCTCTTCCCCTCACCATTAACCCACTTCTTTAAATAGATCTGCTCCATTCACTCTCTCAAGTGTTCCAAAGAGAAAAATTGCTTCTGGCTGCCTGTGTCCTACATAATGTAATTATGTAAACCAAAAGCTAAAAAATTCCTGCACACCACATACAATTGATAGTTGACAATTGAGATTGAAACTAATTGCAAATGCAGATCTGAGAACAGCTGAAGTGTATGGCGAGGATGCTGTTGGTGTTATTTGCTGTGGAAATGTAAGGATTCAGTGGTAATACTTTGTGTCTTATTCTTGAAAGGAAATAATTTTTCTGAAATGTAGGGATGTAAAAGTGACTGGAGATGCAAGTTTTGTTTCAAAAATATTTCTTAGGGGCAAATGTGCTTGGTGAAATTTGATTGTATCTGATTAATTGATAATGTTCCTTCACTTCCTGAACATAATGTTTTTCTCTTATCTTATCAAAACAGAAAAATACATGTTTCATCACCGATAGCAAAACCAATTTGACAACTCAATATTTATAATATCTCAAACAGCCCAATGTTCTATCGTGACATTACATGAGTTTGTCACGATCGCCGTATGAGTGAGACCAATTCGCAGCGGGGTATGCATACATTCTCCTTTTAATGAATGAAACACTTAACAAAACAACAAAACCAACGCACGAAACGTGAAGCTATACAAATTAGTGCAGACAGGCAACTAAACATAGTCAAGATCCCACAACACAAATGAGGAAAATGGCAACCTGAATATGATCCCCAATCAGAGAGAACGATAAACAGCTGTCTCTGATTGGGAACAATATCAGGCCAACATAGACATACAAAAACCCCTAGACATACAAAAGCCCTAGACATACAAAAACTAGAGTACCCACCCTAGTCACACCCTGACCTAACCAAAATATATAGAAAAACAGAGAAATCTAAGGTCAGGGCGTGACAGAGTTGCTCAGTAGTCATTTTCTTTTCCAAGAAAGTAAAATGAAGCAAGGACTGTCCTTATTTAAAGGGATACTTCGGGACTATGGGAATGAGGCCCTTTATCTTATTCCCCAGAGTCAGATGAACTTATTTGATACCATTTTTAGCACAATGACTATGGGTATCTAATAGCAGTCATTGTGCTAACACTTGTTAGCATTGGCTTGCAAAACTACCTCTAACTTCCTTTAAACTAGACACAGAGACATATAAATAGTATCCACAAGATCCTCTGACTTTGGAGTAGTAGATAAAGGGCCTTATTGCCAAAATCTCTAACAATTCCTTTAAGACAAAACAGAGAAACTGGCACATTTTGTTTGACATTTTACTTTAATTCATCAGCATATTGAAAATTATTCTTTCCTTCGTAAACACTTTTATACCACATTCATATAGATGTCAGACAGCTCACTAGTTTTAACGCTTCCTATCAAGTGCCATTACTAGGTTGGAGTCAGCTGACTGAAATCCAGAATAATAGCCCAGTTTAACAACCCGTCCTCCTATTCATTGTGTAGTATGCATACGTCAATAATGAGTATGGACTATGTCTTCCTCCACTGGGATGCTTGTATCGGTCACTTTTCTACTACTTGTGTCATTGTCTGGCCAGCTCAGTTAATCAAAACTGATTACAGTGTGCCCATCCGATATACTATACTCAGACACGTTTACCTTGAGGTACGCCACCCCTCTATACATTACTCAGTCTTTACTTCACAACCAGTGTCAATAAATCGATGAGCATTTTGCTCAGCTAAGCCTGTCAGTTCAATTAAGTCACTATTGACCACTCACTCTCACACACCAGCCATATACAGTGCATTCGGAAAGCATTCAGACCCCTTCCCCTTTTCCACATTTTGTTACGTTACGGTCTTATTCTAAAATGGATTAAATAAAAAGAAAAAATCCTGGGTCTGAATACTTATTTAAATAAGGTATTTCTAATAATCGGTTTTCGCTTTGTCATTGTGGGGTATTGTGTGTGGGTACATTTTGAAAAAGTAAAGGGGTCTGAATACTTTCCAAATGCACTTTAACTCAGTATTTTATATTATATATTTTATACAGTATTTTTTGCTCATATTTATCAAGGGTGCCACTAATTATGGGCCTTACCGTATATGCAATATATACATAACCCAAACAAAGTACATTGCTGTGCATCGTAAATAACTACTCATTATTAGTTGTAGATCAATCAGTAAGTGAGCACAATTGATGCTCTAGAACCCGGCCATAGACTCTCTGACCAGAGGCTCACAATAGGTAACGGAAGTGTGGCTGCTTTCCCCAGCTGGATAAATGCATCTTCTCTAGGAAACCAAAATGTAACTGTGGTAGTGGTTAGTTCCAAATGTTCAATTTGTGCTAAAATTTGCAGTGCACTGTTTATATCACCATATAAACTGATTTTACAAGGAGGTGTTTTACTTGGGGAGCAAAGTTAAATTCATTTTGTTCTCAGTAAAGGCCCAGAAACAACAATTGTCTCAGACAGCTGAAAAGGATAAATAGGGTCAATTCTGAGTCAGCTTTACACCTGCATTTGTTTGAGTTAGTTTTTTTTCACTGCTTTGTGACCTTGAATGATAGATTATCAATATTCCCATCATCTGTTTGTACGGACATTGATCTATTGAAATTCATTTGTAATTTGTTACAGTATCTTATCTATTCTCTCTGCTTCACTAGGGAATTCATAGTATGAAAATGGCTTATCAGAGAAGCGTATTTGCCACAAACAAGTTATGACATGGTATTATATGCACTAGGCTTAACTATGATTTACTATGACTTAATCCCCTCTCAGCCATATATTATAATTCTGACCAATCAGTTTACTAATATGTGAGTTTCTTTGCAAATCCTTGAAATTGTGCATACCGCAAACATGTTTAGTAGTATATTGTTACTATGCAGTACTTGTAATTACAGTATTTTAACACATGAATACACCGGTTTAGGGGCAGCTTTAGCTATTGGAAAGTGGGAATTGTATCCAATTTCTCAAGTCATTGTAGCTTACCCTTGGGTCCGTTAGGAACCAGTCTTAGATCACATTCACAGACAGAAACTTCAGCTGTAAAAAAGTAAATTTGCTATGAATTGAAAGCTGTAATTAAATATGGGTACATTAGAGCTACTTTTATATTACTTTGTTCTTTATACTGCTGGACAGATGCAGTTTACAAACGCTTGCATCATGCTCCTTAGATGGTCTAGCACGTGCCTTTTGTAGGCCCAAGGATCAATAGAAAACAAATAACAACATTATTTTTAGTTTTGGAATTCAGTCCGGGTCTCAACTTACTGTTGAGAGTTAAAATAGTAGAATACACAAGGTGCAACTTTGAAATGTGGTTCTGCATTAGCAGTTTTTCGAATATGTCAGCCACTCAATTAGCCCGTCATTTTATTTTTGATAGGTAAAGTCTAGTGGCCAGCTATCTAAACTTGTAGTGGGGTGGCAGGTAGCCTAGTGGTTAGAGCATTGGGCAAGTAACTGAAGGGTTGCTAGATCGAATCCTCGAGCTGACAAGGTAAAAATCTATCGTTCTGCCCCTGAACAAGGCAGTTAAGCCACTGTTCCTAGGCCGTCATTGTAAATAAGAATTTGTTCTTAACTGACTTGCCTAGTTAAATAAAGGTTTTAAAAAATCATGGTTGAATTACTGACCGGGGGGCCCCACTGATTTTGTTAGTCACTCTCACTCACATATCATATATAAAACTGGAAACATTTCTCTCCGCCCCATGGCAAAATGAGTAGAATTGCATGAAATTGGTCATAAAATTATAAAATCTTCTCTCCGCCCCATGGCAGAATGTGTAGAATTTCAGCAAACTTGCTTTAAAACTCGAACATTTTCTCTATGTCCAACGGCATAATGTGTAGAATAGCAGGATAATAACTGTACAACTTCACATTTTTCTCTCCCCAATGGCCCCCAACCCTATCAAAGTTGCCCATCCCTGGGCTAGCATTTGTCAGAGGTGTCTAGACAGTTTTGTTTTTGTGTTGTCATAATAACATTGGAGGCTACTTATAGACACAGAAAAGTTAATATAAACAAGTCCTCCTGCAGTTATACTGTAGCTCGCTGTCCTTTCAAATGTACCTTAAGTTTGTTCATTTTACACACTCAAGTCAAAATAAGATCCTTTTTTTAAAATAGATCCTGCAAGAAAATATACATAATTTCGACACCAACATGTGTGTCCCTACCAAATGGTGATTGAGTGTGCACAATTGATCACAGCCAATTACCGTCCGACCCATTTGATTTCATCAGCTGGCAGAAGTATATCAGGCGGATCAATCTCAAACAATTGAGGCTGCAGATGACAAATTACGCACATTTTTCACAGTTACATTGTTGTCATTTAGCAGACGCTCTTTTCCAGAGCGACTTACAGTTAACTTAATGCATTCATCTTAAGATAGCTAGGTGGGACAAACACATATCACAGTCATAGTAAATACATGTTTCCTCAATAAAGTTGCTATCAGCAAAGTCAGAGTTAGTAAAGGGGAATGTTAGTTCTTACGATAGTCATTTTAATTTGATTTACATTTTTTGGTGCATTTTTTGGGGGGGGGGGAGTGGTCGGGGTGAGGAAGGGCTGCGCGGAGGGGTGTTGTATTAAAGATACATTAATAGAAAATGACTCAAGTAAAAGGCACCCAGTAAATTTCGACTTGAGTAAAAGTCTAAAAGTATTTGGTTGAAAATCTACTTAAGTAACAAAAGTAAAACAATGAATCATTTCAAATTCCTTTTTTAACCAAACCAGATGGTACCATTTTTATTTATTTATGGAAAGCCACGGGCACACACATCATTTACAAACGAAGTATGTGTGTTTAGTGAGTCTGCCAGATCAGAGGCAGTAGGGATGATCAGGGATGTTCGGTTGATATAAGTGTGTGAATTTGACTATTTTCCTGACCTGCTAAGCATTCAAAATATAACGAGTACTTTTGGGTGTGCTATGCAGGAGCACGGGTACAGGACATCAATAAGCTGCTGCTAAACATTTTAAACCTGCATCAGGAAATTGAGTCTATCATAGTTCTTGTGGAATTCAATGACATTATGAACGGCAGCTCGGAACAGCTGAAGATGGATTTTAAAGAACTGATTGGGTCTCTGCTTTATACCAACAAACACCCCATAATATCTGGCCCTGTGCCCTCCCTAAATCGTGGCATTGAACGTTTCAGCAGACTTTTAGCCCTACATAACTGGCTACGAGACTATTACAGCTCTGTGGATGTAACATTTATTGACAATTTTGATACCTTCTGGAAACAAAGCTTGTTTTATAAGGAGGATGGGATCCACCAAAATCATTTGGGTTCCCGGATCCTTTAAAAAGCATTATAATGCTGCGTTGAGACAATGATTTATCAATGACCCAAGCCTAGCTCAGTTAATCCCTACCATTGTGTCGCTAAATTGTCATTATGCTTCAGCAAATGTACATTATCCCAGGGGCATTGGAATACACAATGTAAATAGCCTAATTTATGTCCCTCTAAATTCCCTGAATGCCTCTGCTGATCCTACAGCTATTGTGTGCAGTAATCATGTACCAATGAACCAGAGTTATACTGTTAGCACTAAGGCGGTGTGCCCTAGTAGGAAGTCCACTATGTGCAGCTCACCCTGCACTAGCCTAAATAACATGAGCATGTCTACTTCTGCTAGGCTTCCCAGTAAAACAATGAAAACAATCAAGCATTCCAGAATAATAGCCCACGTTAACATATGTAGCTGAAGAAACAAGGTTCATGAAATCAATCATTTGCTAGTAACAGATGACATAAATATTCTGACAATCTCTGAAACTCACTTAGATAATACCTTTAATGATACAGTGGTAGCAATACATGGTTATAACATCTACAGAATATACATACAGTGCCTTGCGAAAGTATTCGGCCCCCTTGAACTTTGCGACCTTTTGCCACATTTCAGGCTTCAAACATAAAGATATAAAACTGTATTTTTTTGTGAAGAACAAGTGGGACACAATCATGAAGTGGAACGACATTTATTGGATGTTTCGAACTCAAATCAAAAACTGAAAAATTGGGCGTGCAAAATTATTCAGCCCCTTTACTTTCAGTGGAGCAAACTCTCTCCAGAAGTTCAGTGAGGATCTCTGAATGATCCAATGTTGACCTAAATGACTAATGATGATAAATACAATCCACCTGTGTGTAATCAAGTCTCCGTATAAATGCACCTGCACTGTGATAGTCTCAGAGGTCCGTTAAAAGCGCAGAGAGCATCATGAAGAACAAGGAACACACCAGGCAGGTCCGAGATACTGTTGTGAAGAAGTTTAAAGCCGGATTTGGATACAAAAAGATTTCCCAAGCTTTAAACATCCCAAGGAGCACTGTGCAAACGATAATATTGAAATGGAAGGAGTATCAGACCACTGCAAATCTACCAAGACCTGGCCGTCCCTCTAAACTTTCAACTCATACAAGGAGAAGACTGATCAGAGATGCAGCCAAGAGGCCCATGATCACTGGATGAACTGCAGAGATCTACAGCTGAGGTGGGAGACTCTGTCCATAGGACAACAATCAGTCGTATATTGCACAAATATGGCCTTTATGGAAGAGTGGCAAGAAGAAAGCCATTTCTTAAAGATATCCATAAAAAGTGTTGTTTAAAGTTTACCACAAGCCACCTGGGAGACACACCAAACATGTGGAAGAAGGTGCTCTGGTCAGATGAAACCAAAATTGAACTTTTTGGCAACAATGCAAAACGTTATGTTTGGCGTAAAAGCAACACAGCTGAACACACCATCCCCACTGTCAAACATGGTGGTGGCAGCATCATGGTTTGGGCCTGCTTTTCTTCAGCAGGGACAGGGAAGATGGTTAAAATTGATGGGAAGATGGATGGAGCCAAATACAGGACCATTCTGGAAGAAAACCTGATGGAGTCTGCAAAAGACCTGGGACTGGGATGGAGATTTGTCTTCCAACAAGACAATGATCCAAAACATAAAGCAAAATCTACAATGGAATGGTTCAAAAATAAACATATCCAGGTGTTAGAATGGCCAAGTCAAAGTCCAGACCTGAATCCAATCGAGAATCTGTGGAAAGAACTGAAAACTGCTGTTCACAAATGCTCTCCATCCAACCTCACTGAGCTCGAGCTGTTTTGCAAGGAGGAATGGGAAAAAATGTCAGTCTCTCGATGTGCAAAACTGATAGAGACATACCCCAAGCGACTTACAGCTGTAATCGCAGCAAAAGGTGGCGCTACAAAGTATTAACTCAAGGGGGCTGAATAATTTTGCACGCCCAATTTTTCAGTTTTTGATTTGTTAAAAAAGTTTGAAATATCCAATAAATGTCGTTCCACTTCATGATTGTGTCCCACTTGTTGATTCTTCACAAAAAAGACAGTTTTATATCTATATGTTTGAAGCCTGAAATGTGGCAAAAGGTCGCAAAGTTCAAGGGGGCCGAATACTTTCGCAAGGCACTGTACATGCCAAAGGTGCAGTTGATGCAATTTATATTTAGAACCACATTCATGTAAAGCTTAGAGAGAATACTGTTGAAGTAGTATGGCTACAGGTTCATCTACCTCACGTAAAGCCTATTCTGGTGGGAAGCTATAGACCACCAAGTTCTAACAGTCAGTATCTAGATAACATGTGTGAAATGATTGATAATGTATGTGATATCAACAGAGAGGTATATTTTCTGGGTGATTTAAATATTGACTGGCTTTCATCAAGCTGCCCACTCAACAAAAAGCTTCAAAGCTGTAACTAGTGCCTGCAACCTGGTTCAGGTTATCAGTCAACCTATCAGGGGAGTTACAAAGAGCATAGGAATGAAATCATCAACATCGATTGATCACATCTTTACTAATGCTGCAGAAATTTGCTTTAAAGCAGTATCCAAATCCATCAGATGTAGTGATAACAATACATTAGCCATATCTAGGAAAACCAAAGTTCCAAAGGCTGAGCTTAATATAATGTATAAGTTTTGTAGTGATTCATATGTTGTTGATGTAAAGAATATTTGTTGGTCTGTGTTGTGAATTGAGGAGCCACCAGACGCTGCACTTCACACATTTATGAAATTGATTATTCCAGTTTCTAAAAAGCATACACCCATTAAGAAAATTACTGTAAAAACTGTTAAATCCTCGTGGATTGATGAGGAATTTAACAATTGTATGGTTGAGAGGGATGAGGCAAACGGCATGGCAAGTAAGTCTTGCTGCACAACGGATTGGCAAACACACTGCAAATTGAGAAATTATGTGCTAAACTGAATAAAAAGAAGAAGAAACAATGCTATGAAACAAAGATAAATGACATAAAGAATGATAGTAAAAGCTTTGGAGCACCTTAAATGAAATTTCGGGCAAAAAGGCTAACTCAGCTTCCTCATTCATTGAATCAGATTGATCATTCATCACAAAAACCATTGATATTGCCAATTACTTTAATTATTTTTTCATTGGCAAGATTAGCAAATTTAGGCATGACATGCCAGTCACACATGCTGACACTACACATCCAAGTATAACTGATCAAATTATGAAAGACAAGCATTATCATTTTGAATTCCGTCAAGTGAGTTTGTAAGAAATAAACAAATTCTTGTTGTCTATCAACAATGACAAGCCACCAGGGTCTGACAACTTGGATGGAAATTTGCTGAGGATAATAATGGACGGTATCGCCACTCCTATTTGTCATATCTTCAATCTAAGCCAAGCAGAAAGTGTGTGCCCTAATTCCGCTACCGAAGAATAGTAAAGCTCCCTTTACTGGCTCAAATAGCTGACCAATCAGCATGCTACCAACCCTTAGATACAATGCTATGTTACAGTAAACAAATTGACAACAGACTTTCAGCACGCGTATAGCGAAGGACATTCAACAAGCACAGCACTTACAAAAAAAACGATGAATGGCTGAGAGAAATTGATGATAAAAAGATTGTGGGAGCTGTTTTGTTAGACTTCAGTGCACTTTTGACATTATTGATCATAGTCTGCTGATGGAAAAACATATGTGTAATGGCTTTACACCCCCTGCTATATTGAGGATAAAGAGTTACCTGTCAAACAGAACACATAGGGTGCTTTTAATGGAAGCATCTCCAACATAATCCAGGTAAAATCAGGAATTCCCCAGGGCAGCTGTCTAGGCCCCTTACTTTTTTCAATCTTTACTAATGACATGCCACTGCCCTTGAGCAAAGCCAATGTGTCTATGTATGCGGATGACTCAACACTATACACGTCAGGTACAAAATTACAATTGGCTCAGAACAGGGCAGCATGACTGTCCCTTAAATGTACCCCGAGAGTTAACATGAATAATATGCATGTAAATCTCTCATGGCTCAAAGTGGAGGAGAGATTGACTTCATCACTACTTGTTTTTGTACGAAGTGTTGACATGCTGAATGCACCGAGGTGTCTGTTTAAACTACTGTACTGGCACACAGCTCGGACACCCACGCATACCCCACAAGACATGTCACCAAAGGGCTCTTCACAATCCCCAAGTCAAGAACAGACTATGGGAGGCGCACAGTACTACATAGAGCCATGGCTACATCGAACTCTATTCCACATCAGGTAAATGATGCAAGCAGTAGAATCAGATTCAAAAAGATAAAAAAGACACCTTTATGGAACAGCGGGGTCTGTGAAGAGACACACACACAGGCACAGACACACATACACATGATAAGACACACACTCTATACACAAGTACACATGGATGTTGTAACACACTAAATGTATTGGGTAAAGTGTTATGAAATGTAATGTCATGTAATATGTTTCATTGCATATATAACTGCCTTAATGTTGCTGAACCCCAGCAAGATATTGGGGATCCTTAAAAAATACAAATACATATACTAATATTAATTGTTTGCAGAGCTGAACAGCACACCTCACGGTACTAATTGCTGATTGCCTAGGAGAGCAGAAACCACTCCCCCTTCAATACAGCCACTGATTACTAAAACAACAACAGTCACAAATTACCCTGCCCCTTAATCCTGGTTGTGTCAACAATCATCTGCAAGTTATGAGCAGTCAGCAGTTCACATACCAAGTAGGCTCCTGGGAAAACAGGCAGCACTTAAAGTAGAAGGCCCTTGCTAGCAAAAAGACAGTACTAGACAACAACAGAAAAATACAAAAATTATACTTATCACTCCTAGAGATATCAAGAGTCCTCAAGCTAAAGAATGAAGCATAATGACAAGAAAATACAGCTTGTCTGGTAAATTATATATTTCCCACATGACCTCACCTTTCCGTTAGATGCACTTTAGTAGTTTTCCAAGCCCAAATGAGCCTCATTAGACGACTCTGTCTAATTATAGGGCATACAGTATATTTGAAGACTCCAGCATTTACCACAGTGCTGTGAGAAATAAAATGCCATTAATCAATCTGCTTCGTTTCAGACAGTTGAAAACAAAGCCATAGCATCTAATGAAGCTGTGTTTTTTTTATCTGGTTGGTTACGCGTAAATGGTGTCCATTTCTAACAGGATTGGCATGTGTTTATTGAGTAATCTTTCTGTGCTGTTGATTGATATCGAAGCTATTTGAGCGTTAAAAAGCGCTTTTGAGAAAAACCTTTCTAGAGGTTGTCTAGAGTCAAACCTCATTAAGTTTGTTTTGTCAACATGCTGGTATGAGTGAGAGGCTTCCTTTTTTTTAACCTAATTAGTCATCTGAACACAGTTTAGATTTCCTGGTGTTTAGAATATTGCCGTCAGACAAAACATTTTCCCGCAATTATGGGGAAGCGCTCATGCGCAGTCTTAATTGACGCTTCTGTAGCAAGGCATTAAAAACCCAATGTAAAGAATAGTCATATTTTCAATCTGAACATCAATCCTCCGAGTTTACCCAAAATGTGGAAGAACCATTTTTGTCTGGAAATCATTGTTTTTGTGGAAATATTTTTTATTTTGGCCTGAAATTCAAATTATAGGATGTTGCTTTACCAATAGGTTGAGTGGCTATGGTTTCGCTGGCTGAAACAAATCCTACATTTCCATTCTCATGCTGAATAAGGAATACCGGAATAAGGAAATCAAACTATCGCTGGCCAGCACTTTTAGTGCTCTTGTAGCCTTATTCGTAGACAAGAAGAAACATGGATGTAGTCTACAGGATGAGGGAGAAATGCTTCTAACTGTAGAAATCCTCAGTAGTCCAGGAGGACCATGGTGTGCTTTAAATATATTATGACTAAATTCACACGGGACACATTTAGTGTGGTGTATTGAGTTGAACATGCCATTTTGGTTTTTCAGAGAACTACACTTTATAAAAATATTCTCTCCTCTTGGGTTTTCAGGCCGTCATGAATTTTTACAACATTGATGTCATTTTCCTAAGTGATTTCAGCCCATTGCAATAAAACATTTATATACAGCCCCATCGAAACTGCTGTTACATAGACCTCATATATTTGTATTACTGCTTGGTGGATTGTTTGAAATATTTCTGAGTGTTAAATCATTTATTTCCTTTTCTGCATCAAAAGTTTGCTGTATTTGTGGGCAATTCCACGGTGATGGAATTACACTGAGATGCCAAACAAAAAACATTGCATTCTAACTTTATCAAACCATACAACTCTATGCACAATGACTACTTTGAATGATTTACATAGTAAAACAACTATAATAATGTACTGGGAAACCGTGCAGATTCAGTTTGGTACCAAACATTGTAACTGCACAGCTCTTCCTGTAAAAAATATTTTAGTTTTTTTTATTAGTCTTGTTTTTTTGTTTTGGTATACATTTTAAGTGAAAAATCTGATATTCAGTGTAATTCCGTTACCATGGAATTGCACATTAGCAGAGGGATCTAATATTTGAATACATGAAATAAATAAAAATACAACTTGAATATCAGAAAGTCTTGACAGTAATTTATACAATTAACTCAGCTGACGACTGGCTTTGTGTACTTCTTAAAACACATTACCTCCACATGTGTCAAAAGCTCAAATAAGGTACCCTTTTCAAAACATTGTTTTTAATCAAAGTTCAAGACTTTGTGGTTTTTGAAAAGGCTATAGGTCTACTTTAAAAGGAGAACTTGCAGACATAAGAACTGAAGATCTTGATATCATCTATCATAACTTTTGTCAGTCTTGATCATCTGTCGTTGTTTACTTAAACATTTACACCAAAAATCTACCTCTCAACACTTTATACAACAAAAGAGTCAACTGTTTTTTTAAATACTCAATTTATCTCAAATTACAGTGGTTATTCTGCAGATACCTGTTTGGTTTTGTAATTTTGTTTCATTTAGACTGTATTCCGTCTATTCAATTGATTATTTTGCTGAACGACATTGTGGGAATGATAGGTAACTGTGAGAGCAGAAGAATGTCCTGATGGAATGAAAAGGTGAACCTTCAATGAACCCTCACTATGAAGGACAGACACCACTGATGTCACGATAAACAAGAAGAAATTGAGCAAATGGGAGAGAGAAGCAATGAAAAGAGAAGCAAACAGGAGAATGCAAGGAGGTTCTGATGAGAGAAAAAAGGAAGGAACCTTTGAGTACAGAAAATGAGAGAAGGAACCAAGGGCATATATGGGAGGTCAAGAGCGAAATAAAGCACCAATAGATTGAGTGAAGAAGAGATGGAAGCAAGTTCTTCAACCCCTTATGTAACCTCTAATGCACTGAAACTATTGACTGATTGAGAACGGCTGTATTGACTTTGATCTGAATTGAGTAACTTTCATTGTCAATTTTGCCCAGGCTGCAAGCTCAGCGTGTCAATTCACCCCCAGCCCTTTGGCGGAAAGGATATGAGCTCCCTCCTTGAGTTGATGATCTGCTTGGAGACGGAGACTGGATGAAGATGCATGTTTTCTCTAGCCTTTCTCGCTCACACACACACACATGCGCATATGCATGCAAGCACATACACACGCGCACACACACGCGCGCGCGCACACACACACACACACACACACACACACACACACGCACACACACACACGTTAAAATGGGCTCTGTCATCCACCAGCCTTTTGAGATGCCATGTGAAGCGGAGCCTTTCTTAGTTCTCCCTTGTGTTCTCTAGCTAAAGAGCTTTGGCTACTGGGAGAAGTGTAAGGATAAAGTTAATTAAAAATGCAGAAGAACATCAGCACACACTTCCCTCAGAGCGAGACCACTCTCACGCTCTCTTCTGGTATGTAATATAAAAATGTTTTTTTTTCTCCTACGATTTCTCCACTGCAGTCATTTTTAGGGCAATTTGTTCTTACATGGGTTGAGCACATGTACAATTGTGTTGATGGAGCAGTTGAATGGAGCAAGGGAGCAGTTGAAGAGGACAACACACCACACACTAAAGTGCAAAAAACTTTTCCAACGAATAAAAAATTATACTTGTCCATATTTGTAAAACTAATTAGGGTGCTCTTATTTCCTTCAGGGGTGCTCAATACAATATTTAATTCAAATGTATAAACATGTATGGTAACTTTTCAATACACATAATGTGAAGGATCTTCTCATGCATGCCTAGTGTTATGTAACCAAAATGCATAACACCTTGTGATGTGTTCGGGATATAACTTTGTACATTATTTCATCAAATTGGATAAGATAGTAATAATAAATGACTTACAGTTAGATCATAGAGTGATGTGTCATCTTCTGCCTAGGATTATTAATCTGGATTAGCTGTGCTGCACTGTTTGCTTTCCTCTTCCTGTCATCATATTTCTATACCATGTTAGCCTGATATACAGGAACTCCATGCACACATCCAGGAGTAGAGAGTGCCTAGGTGCTACACTATCCCAATCTAATCCTGATGGGTTTTGTCTTTTTCTTCTGGATGTAAGCCTCACAAACCACAAAATCAGACTTCATTGCTAGGCAACTAGTCTTTGCACAGAGGGGGAGAGAGACACTAGGCTGTGTTCTTTTTGTTGTTGGAGATCTGCTGGTGGGAGTAGCACAGCCCAACCAAAAGAGGACAGATGATGCAGAAATGAAAGAGTACTGATACTAGTCATTTAATCAGGTCTCTCAACGACTACTATACAACGGTCGATTTGAACAGAGTCATGTATGACTCGTTCTTATAAACTGCTGGCCCTAATACTTTTACCATTCCTCTCCAGATTTCTTCTACCAGAATATCAACTGGTCTCACACTGTGAGATGTTGATTATTACCATACTGTAAATGTACTGGGCAGAGTACAGAGAGAGAGGATGAGCAGGGAAGGGAGCTCAGGAGAATGGAAATGATGAGGTAATCATTCACCCTGATCTGAATAAATAACGCCTCATTAAGCCATTGGAGACTGCAGCACGAAGGAGAGACATCCATAGCTCAGCATGGATCGGCCCATCCACTTACACCGAGTCAGGGGCTTCACTGTCAACACGCCACGCTGCTTCTCTCTCACAGACCCACCGCTCGCTCAGCCCATATCACGGCTAATTTGTACGCATCCATTAGACTGAGATGACTGATCTGAGATGCGTGGGAGTTCTTCAATGGTTCAGATCTGCTTGTTAATTGACTTGTGGGTGGAATTGCGAGGTCTTCGCCAGTCCGGGATAGGTACACTGTGTGACGGTTTGCTGCCTGCACACGATACAGTTAGCGAACATTGGTGATTTTCCATTCATTTGAAGTTATGCCATGTTCAAGGCAAGTCTGGTAAGTGCACAATGAATAAGTTCCAACTATTTGAGTGCAGTGCAGTTCACCACCAACCCAAATTGAAATATAGTTTTCGTGTTGCGAATACACAGTCATTCAAAACGGTCCCAAGCCATTGCATATATCCCAAGTCTACTGTTAAAGCATATAGTATGCATAAGCTTGAGTGGATTGAATACTCCTCAGTGGCCAAAAGTCTATAGCCTACTCTCCTACTCTCATCAGCTGTCAGCAGCTTCCTTTACTTTCCCCCTGGGCAGTGCACTACAATACAATACAGTACATGAGCGAAACCACATAAACAATGAGGACGTGCATTCCTTTATTACCCAGAGTAAACACAATAATACCAGGACATGGTGTTTTGTATCGGTCCATTCGGTTTTTAAAGTTCGATAGGTTGGTTCTCCAGCTGCAGATCTCTGATGAGGAGGAGGAGTGGGAATTGTTTCATGGAGTGGAATCCTGTGGTTTTGTTTTTATTCCCAGGGTGCACTTGTCCAAGCGGACTGAAGAGCACTCCGGCTCAAAAAGCGCCCAATCTCTCCTCACACTAAGTGGATGTGACAGGTAGCCATGGAAAACGCAAAATGGACACAGCACTGAAATTAAGGACACGAATACCAGTGTCACTGATAGCTTTTTTTCATTCGACACGGGATCACAATTGGAAAACAACCAACCGGAAAGAAAGGAATAGCAAGGGTTTGATGTGGCTTATTTATTGCTGTTAAGATTAACCTTCAAAGTCACATCACAAGATGATGGGAAATAAATTAAATGAGTTTGCACAGAGGGGGAGAGAGACACTAGGCTGTGTTCTTTTTGTTGTTGGAGATCTGCTGGTGGGAGTAGCACAGCCCAACCAAAAGAGGACAGATGATGCAGAAATGAAAGAGTACTGATACTAGTCATTTAATCAGGTCTCTCAACGACTACTATACAACGGTCGATTTGAACAGAGTCATGTATGACTCGTTCTTATAAACTGCTGGCCCTAATACTTTTACCATTCCTCTCCAGATTTCTTCTACCAGAATATCAACTGGTCTCACACTGTGAGATGTTGATTATTACCATACTGTAAATGTACTGGGCAGAGTACAGAGAGAGAGGATGAGCAGGGAAGGGAGCTCAGGAGAATGGAAATGATGAGGTAATCATTCACCCTGATCTGAATAAATAACGCCTCATTAAGCCATTGGAGACTGCAGCACGAAGGAGAGACATCCATAGCTCAGCATGGATCGGCCCATCCACTTACACCGAGTCAGGGGCTTCACTGTCAACACGCCACGCTGCTTCTCTCTCACAGACCCACCGCTCGCTCAGCCCATATCACGGCTAATTTGTACGCATCCATTAGACTGAGATGACTGATCTGAGATGCGTGGGAGTTCTTCAATGGTTCAGATCTGCTTGTTAATTGACTTGTGGGTGGAATTGCGAGGTCTTCGCCAGTCCGGGATAGGTACACTGTGTGACGGTTTGCTGCCTGCACACGATACAGTTAGCGAACATTGGTGATTTTCCATTCATTTGAAGTTATGCCATGTTCAAGGCAAGTCTGGTAAGTGCACAATGAATAAGTTCCAACTATTTGAGTGCAGTGCAGTTCACCACCAACCCAAATTGAAATATAGTTTTCGTGTTGCGAATACACAGTCATTCAAAACGGTCCCAAGCCATTGCATATATCCCAAGTCTACTGTTAAAGCATATAGTATGCATAAGCTTGAGTGGATTGAATACTCCTCAGTGGCCAAAAGTCTATAGCCTACTCTCCTACTCTCATCAGCTGTCAGCAGCTTCCTTTACTTTCCCCCTGGGCAGTGCACTACAATACAATACAGTACATGAGCGAAACCACATAAACAATGAGGACGTGCATTCCTTTATTACCCAGAGTAAACACAATAATACCAGGACATGGTGTTTTGTATCGGTCCATTCGGTTTTTAAAGTTCGATAGGTTGGTTCTCCAGCTGCAGATCTCTGATGAGGAGGAGGAGTGGGAATTGTTTCATGGAGTGGAATCCTGTGGTTTTGTTTTTATTCCCAGGGTGCACTTGTCCAAGCGGACTGAAGAGCACTCCGGCTCAAAAAGCGCCCAATCTCTCCTCACACTAAGTGGATGTGACAGGTAGCCATGGAAAACGCAAAATGGACACAGCACTGAAATTAAGGACACGAATACCAGTGTCACTGATAGCTTTTTTTCATTCGACACGGGATCACAATTGGAAAACAACCAACCGGAAAGAAAGGAATAGCAAGGGTTTGATGTGGCTTATTTATTGCTGTTAAGATTAACCTTCAAAGTCACATCACAAGATGATGGGAAATAAATTAAATGAGTTGAAAGAAAATGCCATTCCATGATATTAGAGGCATTCATCTTTGATGAAGGAGAAACAGGTTTCTTTTTGAGTGACATAGCAAGCAGGTCCAAAAAGGGTATGAGGGATACTGCATATTAAATATTACCAAAGATACGTTATTGTCCTGGTTCCTTTATTGACCTACTAATCCTGTTTAGGACCATTGTGCTACAAATTTTGGTTTTAATTAATTAAGAGAGAGAAAATGTGACCCCGAACAGGAGAATTGTTGTAAATGGCAACAAAGCAAAGCAGACTGAACTTGTTTTGAAATAAAATGAGCGTATGGTCGGGGGAGAGCACACCAAACAACATATAGGCTATATATCAAAACTAAAAACATACAAATTACCCATGTGAAGGAGGGCACCTGTAGGGGGGCACCTGTGCAAGTGCCTGGACTGTGGCTACAGCCAAAGACCTCCAACATAATCAAATCTTTGCCAACAATGTCGTTGAACACCAAGTTATTTGATCTTGGGTTCCTGCCACTGTAGAGGAAAGTTGTGGAAAGCAAGCATGATTCTCAGGGGAAAGGTCATCCATTGGACGCACAGTGAGCTGTCCACGAAAACAAGGTTTTTCTGTTTCACAAAACAGACTTCAAGAAGAGTCCCTTTCCATTGAACACACCACGTAATTTCAACATGGATAATTGGGTCATTTTTGCATGAAGAAGTGGACCAAAGCGCAGCGTGGTAAGTGTTCATGATATTTTAATAGAACTGACCACTGAGAACTGATAACAAGAATAACAAAACAACTACCCACAAACACAGGTGGGAAAAGGCTACCTAAGTATGGTTCTCAATCAGAGACAACGATAGACAGCTGCCTCTGATTGAGAACCACACCCAGCCAAACACACAGAAATAGAAAACATAGAACACAAAACATAGAATGCCCACCCCAACTCACGCTCTGACCAAACCAAAATAGAGACATAAAAAGGACCTCTAAGGTCAGGGCATGACAAAGACATTGATCAATGAGATTACCATCTATATTCACCCACTCAAAAAGACAGCCAAAAGTTAGTTGAATTTCCAATGTGTTATTACTATGCTTTCAACCATCTAAAAGCACAACCAAATTCCAATGGAAAAACAATGTCTGATTTTTGGTAAAGTTGTCACCCAAATGTCTATCACTGTGCTTTCAACCATTTAAAAGCACAGCAAAGTTCAAACAGGAATACAATGTCAGATTTTTTGTTTATTTATACAACAGATGAATGTTTTATATCATTGTGCTTCATCTAAAAGCAGAACCAAATGACCTGATTTGCCTTAAAAGTACATGGTGCAAGTGATCATTGCCGCTAGAGATTTTTCACAGATTATTACACCAATTGTGAAGATCTCCTCAGACTTGTGACGACCAATGAATGCTATCATGTACATGTACTCTTGTATAGTTACAGTCACCTCAGAATGTGACCATTGATGTGTTACTAATTTTAAGGTTGAATGTTACATTAGTTTGTAAGATAGTCTTAACTTTAGGCTATTTACTGTATTAGAAATGTAATATTGAATGCAACCAAATATAAACATTTAAAGTAGATGTGCTTTGATAGTTCTGCCTGAGCAACTGGCTTAATCCCATTCTTTAACTGGTTGAGTTGGAGACATGAATCCAACATATAATTTGTTAACTTGTCGACAAGATAATAGGATATTTATTGTATTTAAAGTGGATGTATCTTCTTTTTGGATAGTTCCATCTGTGCCACTGACTTAGTCTGGTTTAATTCCAGTTCTTCTACAAATTAATAATTAATATGTTGGATTCACATTTCCATCTCAACCAAAAATCCAGGTTTTTGCACTTTAAATAAAGTTTGATTTGAGTTACTCCCATTCTTTCACTTTGGAATGACTTTAATAGTAACAGTAAATATATTTTGTTTTTAAGTGGAGCTCTCTCAACAATCATTTTCACGTTAGGACATTTGTAATCGTAAGTGACAAATATCATAGCTATGCAGGGCTGGGCTTGGTTAAATGGGCTTGGATGGGAAACCAAAGGATAGACCAAAGGGTAGATCCATTCTCCAGTAGAAGGTGCTGCCCAGCCTATAGATTTTTTTCTGATAGTGGATATAACATTGAAGATCTGATGTTGTTTAAAAGCGACAAATTCAACAT
Source organism: Oncorhynchus mykiss (assembly GCF_013265735.2). Classification (NCBI taxonomy): domain Eukaryota; kingdom Metazoa; phylum Chordata; class Actinopteri; order Salmoniformes; family Salmonidae; genus Oncorhynchus; species Oncorhynchus mykiss. Next base: position 51,662,504 of record NC_048580.1, on the reverse strand, counting down.
AAAACGGAAAAAATATAAGCACAATATGTAAAGTGTTGGTCCCATGTTTCACGAGCTGAAATAAAAGATCCCAGAAATGTTCCATATGCAGAAAAAGCTTATTTCTCTCAAATTTTGTGCACAAATTTGAACATTTTATTCTTTGTCAAGATAATCCATCCACCTGAAAGGTGTGGCATACCAAAAATCTGATTAAACTGCATGGTCATTACACAGGTGCACCTTGTGCTGGGGGAAATAAAAGGCCACTCTAATATGTGCAGTTTTGTCACGCAACACAATGCCACAGATGTTTCAACTTTTGAGGGAGCTGCAATTGGCATGCTGACTGCAGGACTGTCCACCAGAGCTGTTTCCAGACTTTATGTTAATTTCTCAACCATAAATGGACTCCAATGTCGTTTTAGAGAATTTGGCAGTACGTCCAACCTGCTTCACAATAGCAGACCACATGTAACCACACCAGCCCGGAACCTTCACATCGAGCTTCTTCACCTGCGGGACTGTCAGAGGGTGGAGGGCAGGTTGCTGAGGAGTATTTATGTCTGTAATAAAGCCCTTTTGTGAGGAAAAATGAATTCTGATTGGCTGGGCCTGGCTCGCAAGTGGGTGGGCCGATGCCCTCCTAGGCCCGCCGATGACTGTGCCTCTGCCCAGTCATGTGAAATCGATAGATTAGGGCCTAATTTATTTATTTAAATTGACTGATTTCCTTATATGAACTGTAACTCAGCAAAATCTTTTAAATTGTTGCATGTTGCATTTATATTTTTTTCAGTATATTTTATACAAGGTTTGTCTATGTTGAAATTTGGTTACCCTGATGACATAATCCTGTGTGTCACGAATCCTGCCGAAGATGGTGCCTCTTCCTGTTCGGCGGCGCTCGGCGATCGTCGTCGCCGGCCTACTAGCTGCCACCGATCCCCTTTTCTGTTTAATTTAGTTTTGTCTGATTAGTTGCACCTGTTTCTTGTTTAGGTTTTGGTTTTGGGCTATTTAAACCAGGTAGGCTCGCCGGCTTTTGTGCGGGCTTGTTTTCTGTTATTTGATGTGTGTGATTTCTGTGGAAGTATGTTGTTCTCGAACCGTTTCGTCCTGTTGTTTTGGATGGGGTCTTATTGCACCCGTGTGTGTGGCGTTGACCGACACTGTTGTTTTGGACTGGGTCTTATTGCGCCCGTGTGTGTGGCGTTGACCGACACTGTTGTTTGGGGAATAAACATTCCACATATCAACTACCCTGCTCTCTGCGCCTGACTCCTCCACCCACTACTTCTAGAAGTACATGACACCGTGGTAGAAATTTCACCCGCAAAACAAGTTGATTACTTTTTTCAAATCCACATGGATTCCACATCACAATACATTGACAAATTACGTTGAAACATCTTAGATTCAACCAGTTTGTGCCCAGTGGGTTTCTTATACACAGTGGTACCTACCAAATACGTGTGTGTAACATTCAGATACTAATTTGATAACTACTTTGATGGCTAAATCATCATCAAAAAAAGACAAAAACAAAGACCTTAACTAGAATCAACTAAAAGTAGAAAAATGTAACTACAGTTAAAAAAATAAATGACAGTGAGTAATTGTGCATCAGCAGCATGAGAGGCTAAGTGCTGCACTCTTTAATGTCATCTAATCACCATGTCTGATAAAAGGGGTTAGGAGAGACGCGTGGTTCGACGAGGCAGGAAAGGTCACATTGAGGCACAGAACATGTGACTGTGCATATAATTCCAAATACATCCATTTGTCTCCTTGGTTGACAAGAGAAATATTCACATTCTGTACGTGAATCCACTTTCACACACTGTTGCCTTCTTTTGACAAGCGACCTCAATGGCACAAAACACCCTTTCAAGTAGTTATGCCTCTCTCGTGATACACAGCGTTCACTCTCAAAGTTCTGCTCTCCAGAAGGCTAGAAATGTTATCTCCAACGGCTTCTGCAATTTGCCCTAATGGTTTTACATACCTCATTCCCTGAAACAGTCACTTTGATTTACCTGAGCTGTGCAGGCAGCTGCGGGGACATTGAAATTCTGCCGGATGGGTCCCATGAACAACACTCATAAATAATCCAGAGGGTGTGTTCAACAAATAAATGGCTTTTTTCTTGAGTGCCATCCCTCCTCTGTGGTGCGTAATGTGACTGGAGGCTGGATGGGCCCTGGTGGTGCCATCCTTCCCCATCACAGTTCATTCTCATGTTCACTTATTGTGGCTTGTTCGCATTTATTAAATAGCTTATTGAGGTCTATTCTCCTCTATACCAGCTCAGAACATAATGGTTTCCTCTAAGAGCACGTAGAGGTCTCCCCCAGAAACATATGGCTCCTGTATGCTCCTTTACAACAGCACATCGGTCTATTCTCCTCTACAACAGCTGATAGAGGTATTTTATCATTGACTGTAGCAGTTCCTAGAGATCCATGGTAATAAGCGCAGTGCAACTTCAGTAAGATTAGAACAGTCCCATGTCCCCCTAAAATGTATAATTATTTGCGTTTTTAGATTTGTACTGAGACCTAACATGGCCTGCCTGGCTGACTCGTTTCTTTATTCAACCTTTATTTATGCAAGTTCTTCTCATTGAGATTCAATCTCTTTTTCAAGAGAGACCAGTTTAGTGGTCATGATGTCATCTTGACAGGACAATGATTCTCAAGATGATCTCTCCACCAACCTTACCACTCACTGTTAATATTTCAAAACCTTTTCCAAAGACATGCAAGTGGGTAATTCTGTTGGAGCTAACTTTGTTGTTCACGGAGGGGAGAAAAATAAAAAAGGAGAAGAAAAACACAATCAGCAGCCCTGAATGAAACCTTGTGATGAATCCATCTGCTCAGATGGAAAAACCATGTCCTATTCAGAACGTCTTTATTAATATGTAAAGCCCATGTGAAAGCACGATCAGTCACTAGTCACTCGAGGGGATAGAGAACACCTCGTCGGAAGGCTTTAGCGCAAGAGATGCTGGAAAGCTACTCCTGTTCTGTTTGGGTTTTAGCTGGAGGGTGAGAAGCAGATATAACCTGTTATCTGCTGGCACTGCTGTTATTTATTCCCTTGTTTAATTCCCACCCTCCCACTCACTGTGCTCACTGAGGATATAGGGCCCAGAACGCACAGCCCAAAATGGAGCCCAGGCACTACCTGTCTACACTGGTGGCTGGTAGGGATGATTGGGTAACGAAATGTAGTGGTTTGCAAACTTTTTGGGGGCATGACCCATCTAACGGCCCAGGCATTTCCTCTAGTGATCAAACTACCTGACTCTCAGTCACTTTCAATGGAAGGAAAACACAAAAAGAGACAATCAACAAGTTAACGGTTGTCGACTATTTGAGCAGAAAGTCCCAAATGTATGCAAATTAGAAGCGATGCAACACTACTGGATAGGCTAGGAGCCAACATGCCATCTTGCATGCTTTTGCTATCTCTGAGATTCCTTGTTACTTTGCAGCTTTGGTGAAACCACGACATAATCCCTCCAGAATAAATATTGACCCCAGAGAAAGATAAAGTTGGTAGCCCGTAGGCCATTCTTAAAATGTCACCTATTATAATTTGTCCACAAACTACCAATGGGTCCCAAACCACCCTTTTGGGAAACACTGACAAGCAGTGCATTAATTGTGTAGTGCTCCTTAGTTATTCAACCTGCATCTGTCTGTGCTCTGTCTGGTTTGGGTAGGTATTCTCTGAGGAGGCTAATTCAGGGGGGCAACATTGCATAATGGACAGATTGAAATGAATTGTGTGGAACAAACTGGAAATCTTGTTGCTCTATAAATTACATTTCTATGCAATGTTGCAATTAATGCACTACACTAAATAAGCCCATAGTCATGATCTGTGTGGGTCAACACACCAGTTGAGTGCAGTGAAATCCGCTAATAAGCTATAACTAAGATAACATGTATTGATTAATTCTGCAAATCAGCAGAGAGAATACAGCTGCTAAAGAAAAAATCCACCAAAAAGCCTGAAAATACATTTCCATGTTATATACACTGAACAAAAATATAAACGCAACATGTAAAGTGCTGGTCCCATGTATCATGAGCTGAAATAAATGACCCCAGAAATGGTCCATACACACAAAAAGCTTATTTCTCTCGCATTTTGTGCACAAATTTGTTTACATCCCTTTTAGTAAGCATTTCTCTGATCCACACCCCTACCTTTTTTTTAAAGGCATCTATGACCAACAGATGCATATCTTTATTCCCAGTCATGTGAAATCCATAGATTAGGGACTATTTTTTTCAATTGACTGATTTCCTTATATGAACTGTAACTCAGCAAGTTCTTTGCAATTGTTGCACGTTGCGTTTCAGTATAATACTTCAAATTTGGAACAAACATGAACTCTAATCCAGAGAGATTTAAAAACATACAGGTCACATGAAAGTATTGAGTGTAAATTATCTTTCTCTGTTATCCCTTTGTTCTTCCCATGGATTTTGTCAGTTCCAACAAATCCAGGAAATGAGAATATGAGATTCCTCCACAGCGTTACATTTGGGTCTCTCCCTGGCAACCAGAGTGAAACTAGTGAAATGAGAAAGCCATTGGTGTGGGTTTAAGTAGGCATAATTGTTTTATGTCCCCCTAGAATTTGTAATAAATGTGAAATTACAATAGAGAAGGACGGAATGGACATAGGGCAGTTGTAGAAAATATCTGATGGCCTGGTCCATCTTTAGCGAAGTGGGCCTGTCTAAATAGTTTTTGTAATAAATATCCACTGCTCAAAAAAAGAAAGGGAACACTAAAATAACACATCCTAGATCTGAATGAATGAAATATTCTTATTAAATGCTTTTTTCTTTACATAGTTGAATGTGCTGACAACAAAATCACACAAAACGTATCAATGGAAATCAAATGTATCAACCCATGGAGGTCTGGATTTGGAGTCACACTCAAAATTAAAGTGGAAAACCACACTACAGGCTGATCCAACTTTGATGTAATGTCCTTAAAACAAGTCAAAATTAGGCTTAGTAGTGTGTGTGGCCTACATGTGCCTGTATGACCTCCCTACAACACCTGGGCATGCTCCTGATGAGGTGGCAGATGGTCTCCTGAGGGATCTCCTCCCAGACCTGGACTAAGGCATCCGCCAACTCCTGGACAGTCTGTGGTGCAAAGTGGCGTTGGTGGATGGAGCGAGACATGATGTCCCAGATGTGCTCAATTGGATTCAGGTCTGGGGAACGGGCGGGCCAGTCCATAGCATCAATGCCTTCCTCTTGCAGGAACTGCTCACACACTCCCACATGAGGTCTAGCATTGTCTTGCATTAGGAGGAACCCAGGGCCAACCGCACCAGCATATGGTCACAAGGGGTCTGAGGATCTCATCTCGGTACCTAATGGCAGTCAGGCTACCTCTGGCGAGCACATGGAGGGCTGTGCGGCTCCGCAAAGAAATGCCACCCCACACCATGACTGACCCACCACCAAACCAGTCATGCTGGAGGATATTGCAGGCAGCAGAACGTTCTCCACGGCGTCTCCAGACTGTCACGTCTGTCACATGTGCTCAGTGTGAACCTGCTTTCATCTGTGAAGAGCACAGGGCGCCAGTGGTGAATTTGCCAATCTTGGTGTTCTCTGGCAAATGCCAAACGTCCTGCACGGTGTTGGGCTGTAAGCACAACCCCCACCTGTGGACGTCGGCCCTGTTTCTGACCGTTTGAGCAGACTCATGCACATTTGTGGCCTGCTGGAGGTCATTTTGCAGGGCTCTGGCAGTGCTCCTCCTGCTCCTCCTTGCACAAAGGCGGAGGTAGCGGTCCTGCTGCTGGGTTGTTGCCCTCCTACGGCCTCCTCCACGTCTCCTGATGTACTGGCCTGTCTCCTGGTAGCGCCTCCATGCTCTGGACACTACGCTGACAGATACAGCAAACCTTCTTGCCACAGCTTGCATTGATGTCCCATCCTGGATGAGCTGCACTACCTGAGCCACTTGTGTGGGTTGTAGACTCCATCTCATGCTACCACTAGAGTGAAAGCACCGCCAGCATTCAAAAGTGACCAAAACATCAGCCAGGAAGCATAGGAACTGAGACGTGGTCTGTTGTCACCACCTGCAGAACAACTCCTTTATTGGGGGTGTCTTGCTAATTGCCTATAATTTCCACCTGTTGTCTATTCCATTTGCACAACAGCATGTGAAATGTATTGTCAATCAGTGTTGCTTCCTAAGTGGACAGTTTGATTTCACAAAAGTGTGATTGACTTGGAGTTACATTGTGTTGTTTAAGTGTTCCCTTTATTTTTTTGAGCAGTGTATAACATGAGCTGGTCAGTATGTGTATATAATCCTTAGTAGTACTGCAGTAGAACTGTACATAGTAGAACTGCAAAAGTGTCGCTCTCCACTTTCTGGAGGACCGAGTTTTGAAATCAGTGGAATGCTTGGTGGAATTACTGTAAAGTATGATAGCTAAGGAGATGAAGAAAATTCAGGTGTTTGATTGCCAATATGCAGAGGGAGTCGACAAGAGAACACACAGAAGAAGGCTGTTGTATGAAACACCTGTCTCCGGATTACATCTTCAAACTACGGGCAACCTGTCACATTCTGACCTTTATTTCCTTTGTTTTGTCTTTATTTAGTATGGTCAGGGTGTGAGTTGGGGTGGGCAGTCTGTGTGTTTTTCTATGTTGGGGTTTTGAGTTCAGCCTAGTATGGTTCTCAATCAGAGGCAGGTGTCGTTAGTAGTCCCTGATTGAGAATCATACTTAGGTAGCCTGGGTTTCACTTTTGAGTTGTGGGTGTTTGTTTTCCGTGTGAGTGTTTGTTGCCACACGGTACTGTTTCGGTTTTGTTCGTTTCACGTTTATTGTTTTGTAGTGTTCAGTGTATGTATTTCAATAAACGTTATGGACACTTACCACGCTGCGCATTGGTCCTCCGCTCCTTCTCGCTTTTCCTCCTCAGAAGAGGAGGAGGAGTGCCGTTACACAACCATGGCATCCGTGACAGAGAGAGAGAAGTATCCATCCATGTATACGGGTAAGATAGTCTAGCTAACTACATTTTCAGATATTATACGTTTCAATTTTTTTCAGAAAGTCATTTTCATTTCAAGCTAAAGCATACTGTTAGCCAGCTAACTTTAGCTGGCTGGCTCACTTGCTAACGTTACGTAAATGATCTGTGTAGAAATATTATTCGTATCTCAGAGCCATTTGCATTGTTAGTTATAGCCTAATGCAATCTAGGTAGTAACGTTATGAGTTGGGATGGTTCATTGTTTAGCTAGCTACATGTCTAAACAAAATACTCCACTATACAAGTAACCATTTCACTACACCTTCTGTATCCTGTGCATGTAATAAATAAACATTGATTTGATATTGTATGTGTTTACCAGAGATTGTAATTTGAAGAACATGATTTGCAACAAAGTCAAATTAGGATATAGTTTTAGGCCACCGAGACAGTGTCCAAGTTCTAAAATTCTCCAGTCAAATAATTTTGTCACACTCACAACCGTAAGCTATTTTCTGTAATTGGCTCGCCATTAACTTGTAAATAATGATCTTGTTGTGAGTTGATTTTCCTTTAATAATGAAGACAAATAAGCTAAAGTGAAGATGTCAGCCATATGATATGGTCATTATTTGAACTGGCTAGCCAGCTAACTTAACATTAGCTAGCTAGCTAGCTAACAAGCTATAAATGGACCAAAACATTGTTTAGAATTTTGCTTTTAGTTTCCTGGTTTGCTAGATTGACATATACTAAATTCATTTTCAAACGGGTGGGTTTATTGGTGTTAAAATACGCTAGTTATGCTATTTTGGACCACCAGGCTGCTGATAGTTTTTGTGTTTATACTTTTTCATAACGACAATGACAAGTTTGATGTCGGACGACAATAGTGTTCATGATGCCACTGCGATAACTGTCGATAGACGTAGTAGTATAAACCAGCCTTTAGTCTTGAAATATTTTGTTGTTTAGTACATGGCCTCACATGTGAATCCTTAATATGGGTGGGGCTAAGGCTTAAGAGGGTGTGAACGATGCTGAATGGGTGTAGACAAAGAAGAGCTCTCAAGTAGGCTTACCAAAACATTCAAAGGCCATTTTCTCAAAAGTGAGGTTCCAAGTTGATCAACTTTCAAAGCAGAATTCCTTTCCTATTGTAGTGTAGTGTATGATATACCATTTTCTAGCTCTGAGTCTCTACTTTTATCCAATGTAAAAACACCATTATAAATGTTGCTACCTAAGACCGAATCGAGTCAGTCAGTCACATAATGCAGAATGCACAATGACCATTATTTGGCTAATAATGGGGTTTCAAGGAAAAAAAAAAATGGGTCAGTGTTTTAGAAATGCCCAGGCCGATTTGTGGTCCCAGTCCACCCATGATAGAGGCAGTAAGCTAGCTCGGGTGAATATCTTGGTGGAGCAAACATTTATTTTTATGCATACCGACAAAGCCACTATACAACACAAAACAATACATTAATCACACTATAACGGTGACCAATGGTGCCCACAAACTGTTAGGGCCTACATAAATTGTGCCAACAGCAGAGAGACCCAACAGCAGTCCCAACATCTTACCACTGCTACACCTAGCTATCAGCAGAGCCTTGTCTGCCAGCGAAACAGTTCATTCAGTCTCATTTACTGCCTTTAAAAACCAAATTATTAATAACCAAATTATTAGGGTGAGGCACATGGGCTACTAACAGCTTACTACAACATATACTTAGTATTACTTTCTTAGCTACAGTAAAAAAAAAATCTCCCTGGCATATTGCATCATTTATGCAGCGTCATACAAGACATTTTTGGACCTTGTTGTGCTGTGCTCACTTGAACAGGAAGGTGGCTGGGCGGTCCTTCTTGGGCAAATTTTGTCATCAAGCTTTATCATCAAAGTCTGTCATTCTCTGGATTTATGGTGCTTTCAAGACAACTGGGAACTTGGAAAAAAACAAGGTTGAATCAGGATGATGTCAGTGATCTTCAGGCCGGAGCTTTAGAAAGAGGCCTGAGATCCCCGACTTGGAATTCCAAGTTGGATGACCGTTCAAAACGTATTTTCCCAGTTGTCTTGAACTCATAGTTTTGAGCGCAGCAGAATTCATGCTGGATTGACAGCATGGCCAATGTTGAATGCTTATCCTTTAAAGCTTGGAAAAGAGACTCAAACCCAGACTTGGAACCACACACCCCCTCCACTGAATAGCAGGCTAGTGATTGCATTGCAATGCTTGCAGTTAGCCACCAATGGCCGATGAGCACCAATACGTTTTAGCTATAATTTCTATTCATTATTTATCTCCATATGACAAGGACTAAAAAGTATTTGCCAGTAGATTGTCGACTTGATTCATGATGATGACTGCTAGCTTGCTAGCTAAGATTATTAAAGTATGATGTTGACATGATCATTCCAATCAAAGCTACTGTAGATATAACATGATTTGACGTAATTGTATCTCTTGGCCAATGACCTTGAGCCTTGTAACTCAATGGCAGCACCTAAAGGGGCTTGAATTTTTTAGCTCTACACTTAGATTTGGTGGTGACATAGTGTCCCCATGAGTGACAGAACACTGAGCCAATCACGGCGGAGAACATTACCTAATCACTGCACAACTAGAGAACATTATCAACCTGTAACGGCTTTCATATAGTGAAGGAGAGTCGGACCAAAATGCAGCGTGTAGATTGCGATCCATGTTTAATGAACAACGTAAACACGAATTAACACAAACACTACAAAACAAAAGAACGTAATGAACGAAAACCGAAACAGCCTATACTTGTGTAAACAAACACAGAATAAGGACACTAAGGACAAAGGACAATCACCCACGACAAACTCAAAGAATATGGTTGCCTAAATATGGTTCCCAATCAGAGACAACGATAAACACCTGCCTCTGATTGAGAACCACTCCAGACAGCCATAGACTTTGCTAGATAACCCCACTAGCTACAATCCCAATACATACACACCAAAACCCCAGGACAAAACACACCACAATACAAAAAACCCGATGCCACACCCTGGCCTGACCCAATACATGAAGAAAAACACAAAATACTTAGTGACAGAACCCCCCCCCCCCTAAGGTGCGGACTCCTGAACGCACCTCAAAACAATAGGGAGGGTCCGGGTGGGCGTCTGTCCATGGTGGCGGCTCCGGCGCGGGACGTGGAACCCACTCAGTCAATGTCTTAGTCCCCTCTCCTCACGTCCCTGGATAGTCCACCCACAATACAAAAAACCCGATGCCACACCCTGGCCTGACCCAATACATGAAGAAAAACACAAAATACTTAGACCAGGGCTTGACACAACCCCTACGCTTTGTATTTCACACTGGCTGCCCCACCACCACAGAAAACACTGAGCTAGGCTGACAACTGTATTTTGGAGCTGCCTTACTCAAGAAAGCAAAAAAGAGACCAACTATGTATGCAGCTTATTAACTCAATGATTATTAATCATGGGACGGCAGGTAGCCTAGTGGTTAGAATGTTGGGCCAGTAACTGAAAGGTTGATAGATCAAATCCCCGAGCTGACAAGGTATAAATCTGTTAAATAAAAACAATTATATATTTTTTACATGGTTTGGAAACTGATATGTGACACGTATTATTTTCAAAATAACATGCAAAACATGGGGCTCAAAACATATGGGGCTCAAAACAGGCTCTGCCCCACCTGCTCTGAATGACGGGTCGCCAATGGAAGGGAAGAAGGGCATGACTCCTGCAAATTCAATGGGTGAATGGCTTTAGTCTTTGTTTAAGACATTCAAAGTTTTACTCTTTGTCTGAGACATTCAGAATGACTTTTGAAGTCCTAATGGTCGCAGTGAGAAACAGATGGGTAATTTTATATTACTGTGATAAATCCAGAAAGTACAATCTGTCTGGGATGCTTTCACCTTTACGTCACCCGTACCTAAATCTGCAGCATTAATTTGCCTGAAAAGGATCACATACTACTACTCCCATTCATATTTTCTCCTGACTAGACAGTCTAAGAGATTCTCTTTGCAGGTTCAGTGATCATATTCCGGAACATTTGAGTCCATATGCTGTCTGTCTGCAGATAGGCAGCCAAACAGTAGAATTCATTTTGGGTGGCTTCTTTTTGAAGATAGTTATCAAATCTAGAGAAGAAAATGAGTAAATGTGCAATGGCAGAAAGAGGGTCGAACATTAACAATTCAATGATTGTGGTTCTTACAGCTCGACGATGAAGAAGAGCACTTTGTGACTAGCCTTCAGGCATGAAATTATAATGCTAAGTAGGCCACTCATTCTACTACGATTACCAGAACCACTACTATGCGCAATAATAAAAACAATACGTATCATTAAGTGAGCTTTCGTTCTCTTAGTAAAAGTTATAGACAACTAATTGGGACAGTGATTCCAGAAGTCCTATTTCTGGAATCTCTGGAAACAACATTTTCAAGTATTTTCAAGTATCTGTAAATTGAATCATCTTTTTAACCACTGTAACATTGTTTTCCCTGGAACAGCATATTTGTGCAATTTAATTGAACTATTTAATTAATTATTTAATAATGCAAATAAACTGCGGCTCATTGCTCTATTTAGAAACATAACTGTCCTCTGAGGACAAAGGGAAGAAAACAAAAAACATTTCCAGAGACTACATTTATGATAATTGAAGTGAGCTGAATACATTTCCATATTAAACAGAGAAAATTTGAAGGCTTCTACCAGACGATTCAATGAGACTGACCCTTGGAAACTAGCCTCACTAAGCACAGGTTAGCCATTAATAGGCGAGGTTAATATCCAAGGCATTTATAAAGAAACACAATTACAGCTGTCACGCAGCATTAGGGTGACCACATGTCCCGGATTGTGCGGGACAGTCCCGCATTTTGGCCCTTTGTCCCGCAACCAAACAATCATGTCCCACATTGTATAAAAAAATTCTAACACCACTGATATACAAAAAAGGTAGATTTGTTCCTTATTTCAGTGTGTATTAATTCTTATTATTATAATAAAATGTATTCATTTAGAAGACGCTCTTATCCAGAGTGACTTACAAGAGCAATTAGGGTTAAGTGCCTTGCTCAAGGGGACGTCGGCTCAAGGACACATCAAGGGCACATAGTTGGCTCAGGGATTCGAACCAGCAACCTTTCAACTCTCTGTGTTTCAAATATTTCCTTCAATTCCCAAGAGGCTGAATGTATCTTACCAGAGAAATCATCTGAGTGAATGAAACAGTGTCCCTTTGTCTCAGTATGTGTAGTGTATCTATCTGATGCTGTCTGTTGTCTTAAGGCTCAACCATGACCCGCCACTATGTTTAACAGCAGAGAAAACCCCCTAAATTATACTTTTTAAACTTGAAATTTGATTAATTTTCCTGGGGTGACCCCAACATTAGAAAAAGTGAAACATCGCCTTTGTTCATATTTCCATGAAAGCTGTACACCACCAGGGTACAAAGATTGTCTTAGGGTCATTTTTGACCCAGCAGTTATAAAATAATTTACACACCACAAAAACCAGAGACACGCATGCACACGCACACGCACACACAATGAGAAATTGAGATTGTGTGTGCTACTGATTGAACTCAGCCAGCAGCTCCTGAAGAGGAAGATCACCATGGTTGACACAGTTAGAAAGAACAAGCCTGAGCTCCCCTCTGCACTCCTCACAACAAGGGGGAGAGAGGCCTCCCCACCACCCCTCTAGTTTCTTACCTCCCAAAGTGGAACAAGAATGTGGTCCTCCTGAGCACAAAGCTGCTGAGATCAGTGATCATGAGGACAGGAAGCCAGCCATCATTCTGGACTACAACCACAACAAAGTAGGCGTGGACAACCTGGACAAGGTGATTGGAACTTACAGCTGCAGGAGGATGACTGCCTGCTGGCCCCTGGTCATCTTCCATAACATCATTGACGTGTCCTCATACAATGTCTTCATGATATGGAACACGATCAACCCTACCTGGATGCCTGATAAGCGGAACAAGGGGAGGGTGTTCCTGGAGCAGCTGGGAAAGGCACTTGTAACCCCACACATTCAAAGAATGGGGAGCGCCTCCTCTGCACAGTGTAACACTATAACTTTAGACCGTCCCCTCGCCCATACCCGGGACCCTCTGCACACATCAACAACAGTCACCCATGAAGCATCGTTACCCATCGCTCCACAAAAGCCGCGGCCCTTGCAGAGTACTACTTCAAGATCTCAGAGCAAGTGACGTCACTGATTGAAACACTATATAGCGCACCACCGCTAACTAAGCTAGCGTTTCACATCCGTTACACTCACCCCCCTTTTTACCTCCTCCTTTTTCCCGCAGCAACCAGTGATCCGGGTCAACAGCATCAATGTAACAGTATAACTTTAAACCGTCCCCTCGCCCATACCCGGGACCCTCTGCACACATCAACAACAGTCACCCTCGAAGCATCGTTACCCATCGCTCCACAAAAGCCGCGGCCCTTGCAGAGCAAGGGGAACTACTACTTCAAGGTCTCAGAGCAAGTGACGTCACCGATTGAAATGCTATTTAGCGCGAACACCGCTAACTAGCTAGCCATTTCACATCCGTTACAACAGCAGCCTCTGCAGCACTAGTGAAAGCTGTTCAGGAGGCTCAATCTTGTCCTGATCCACAAGAGGCTGCAGCTGGGGCAGGCAAGAGGAGGCAATGCCAATTCTGCCCCCCAAAGAAGGACTGTAAAACAAATACTATGTGCTGGACATGTGAGAAATACATCTGCAAAGTCCATACACACACACTTGCATACTGTCCTACATGTGCTAATTAGAGTTGATTGATTTATGTTCTTCATGTTTTTGTTTTGTATCTATTATCTTATTTTATTCGTATTAATTGTTGTTTATACACCTTCTGGGTGGGGGCAATGGTTAAAAAAATGTGAGAAGACTAGTATTTTGTAGTTGAATTCCTCATTGTACAGTATATAAGAATATATCACTATGTTGCCAAAAAAGAACAAGACTGTTATTGTTTCCCTTCAATAAAATGCATTCAAAACTACTTTCTACACATTTCTGCTACTTTCTTAGGCTATATAAGTGCTATCTCTTGCTAATAAAAATATGTTTACACCTATGCAGTACCTATAGCAATAATAATAATAATAATAAACCTCTACTTTAGTAAAGAAAACAATTATGATAGGTGTTTTGTAATAAAAACGAGTGGTGTCCACTGATTAAATGCAGTCTTTCTGCATTGTGAAGAAGGAAAACTCAGATATTCACAAAGTTTGTGATGAATGACAGGTTGTTTCTTCATGCAAAATAGATTTGTGGTTTAAAATTCAGCTGCTTTATTTTAGGGGTTTAGTGAAGGCGGGTCATTTTTTACCCTTAGGAGAAGGGGAGTACACCGAATGTTAAGACTACACAAGGGTTAAGAAAGAGTGACATTTTTTGCCACCCATAGCATTAAATGCAAGGGAAGCCATCGAGAATTTGATATTTTTTAAAAATAAAAGTCAATCATGTAGCTAGATGTAGTATGCTAATGTTAACTAACTGGCCTGGTGTATCATTGCCCATGAAAGGAAGTTAGGCTAACGAGCAAGTATTTTAGCCAAGTAGCCTAGGACAACAAAAACTAAAAGTGTGTACTGTATGACAGAGTCATAGACTGTTTAGGAAACATGAAAGAGGAGGATGGCATTGGCGTTTCTCTACAAGTAGGGTGAGTCAACATGATTTTTCTACTTGCACGCTTGCACACACAAACATAAATAAGTACCATTGACAGACACATCGTATTTAGCGTACATTGATTGGACTAAATCGTTTTTGGTATGTTTTAGTTGTCACCGTATTAGCATAGTTGAAATGGTGCTGGAACAGTGGAGGCATTTCTTTACGACATGAGGTAACTCTCCGTGGTTCTAAATCAATTATCTTGCTTGACCAAGCGGTAGGTCATGTAACTGTTTGTTATTTGCAATATGTTTTGTGGACTTCACTGGACAGATGTTGCTTTCCTGTTATGTAATGAAACAAATGTGTATTTTAGTTTATTCTGCCACTGTGTTTTCTTATTGTCTCGGCCTTAGACCTATATATCAGTGTCAAGGCATATCAACTAAGAGGTTAGAGTAAACAATGCAATTATCACAACAGCATTATCCCAGAAACACTAGATCCACTCCAATTTGCATACTGCCTCAACAGATCCACAGATGATGCAATCTCAATGATGCAATCGCACTCCACACTGCCCTTTCACAGCTGGACAAAAGGAACACCTATGTGAGAATGCTATTCATTGACTACAGCTCAGCGTTCAACACCATAGTGCCCTCAAAGCACATCACTAAGCTAAGGACCCTGGGACTAAACACCTCCCTCTGCAACTGGATCCTGGACTTCTGGTAAGGGTAGGTAACAACAACAAATCCGCCAGACTGATCGTCAACACAGGGGCCCCTCAGGGGTGAGTGCTCAGTCCCCCCCTGTACTCCCTGTTCATTCATTACTGCACCTGCAGGCACGACTTCTACACCAACATTAAGTTTGCCGATGACACAACAGTGGTAGGTCTGATCACCGACATTGACGAGACAGCCTATAGGGAGGAGGTCAGACCTGACAATGTGGTGCAAGGACAAAAACCTCTCCCTCAACGTGATCAAAACAAAGGAGATTACTGTGGACTACAGGAAAAGGAGGACCGAGCACGCCCCTATTCTCATCGACAGGGCTGTAGTGGAGCAGGTTAAGAGCTTCAAGTTCCTTGGTGTCCACATCACCAACCAACGAACATGGTCCAAGCACACCAAGACAGTCATGAAGAGGGCATGACAAAACCTATTACCCCTCAAGAGACTGAAAAGTTTCACCATGGGTCCTCAGATCCTCAAAAGGTTTTACAACTACACCATCGAGAGCATCCTGACGGTTTGCATCACTGCCTGGTATGGCAACTGCTCGGCCTCCGACCACAAGGCACTACAGAGGGTAGTGCATATGGCCCAGTACATCACCGGGGCCAAGCTTCCTGCCATCCAGGACCTCTATACCAGGCGGTGTCAGAGAAAGGCCCTAAAAATTGTCAAAGACTCCAGCCACCCTAGTCATAGACGGTTCTCTCTGCTACCGTACAGCAAGCAGTACCAGAGTGCCAAGTCTGGGTCCAAGAGGCTTCTAAACAGCTTCTACCCAGCTTCTAACATCTAATCAAATGACTACCCAGACTATTTGCATTGCCCCCCCCTTCTACACTGCTGCTACTCTCTGTTATTATCTATGCATTATCACTTTAATAACTCTACTTACATGTACATATTACCTCAATTACCTTGACTAACCGGTGCCCCCGCACATTGACTCTGTATCGGAAACCCCTGTACAGTGCCTTGCGAAAGTATTCAGCCCCCTTGAACTTTGCGACCTTTTGCCACATTTCAGGCTTCAAACATAAAGATATAAAACTGTATTTTTTTGTGAAGAATCAGCAACAAGTGGGACACAATCATGAAGTGGAACGACATTTATTGGATATTTCAAACTTTTTTAACAAATCAAAAACTGAAAAATTGGGCGTGCAAAATTATTCAGCCCCTTTACTTTCAGTGCAGCAAACTCTCTCCAGAAGTTCAGTGAGGATCTCTGAATGACCCAATGTTGACCTAAATGACTAATGATGATAAATACAATCCACCTGTGTGTAATCAAGTCTCCGTATAAATGCACCTGCACTGTGATAGTCTCAGAGGTCCGTTAAAAGCGCAGAGAGCATCATGAAGAACAAGGAACACACCAGGCAGGTCCGAGATACTGTTGTGAAGAAGTTTAAAGCCGGATTTGGATACAAAAAGATTTCCCAAGCTTTAAACATCCCAAGGAGCACTGTGCAAGCGATAATATTGAAATGGAAGGAGTATCAGACCACTGCAAATCTACCAAGACCTGGCCGTCCCTCTAAACTTTCAGCTCATACAAGGAGAAGACTGATCAGAGATGCAGCCAAGAGGCCCATGATCACTCTGGATGAACTGCAGAGATCTACAGCTGAGGTGGGAGACTCTGTCCATAGGACAACAATCAGTCGTATATTGCACAAATATGGCCTTTATGGAAGAGTGGCAAGAAGAAAGCCATTTCTTAAAGATATCCATAAAAAGTGTCGTTTAAAGTTTGACACAAGCCACCTGGGAGACACACCAAACATGTGGAAAAAGGTGCTCTGGTCAGATGAAACCAAAATTGAACTTTTTGGCAACAATGCAAAACGTTATGTTTGGCGTAAAAGCAACACAGCTCATCACCCTGAACACACCATCCCCACTGTCAAACATGGTGGTGGCAGCATCATGGTTTGGGCCTGCTTTTATTCAGCAGGGACAGGGAAGATGGTTAAAATTGATGGGAAGATGGATGGAGCCAAATACAGGACCATTCTGGAAGAAAACCTGATGGAGTCTGCAAAAGACCTGAGACTGGGACGGAGATTTGTCTTCCAACAAGACAATGATCCAAAACATAAAGCAAAATCTACAATGGAATGGTTCAAAAATAAACATATCCAGGTGTTATAATGGCCAAGTCAAAGTCCAGACCTGAATCCAATCGAGAATCTGTGGAAAGAACTGAAAACTGCTGTTCACAAATGCTCTCCATCCAACCTCACTGAGCTCGAGCTGTTTTGCAAGGAGGAATGGGAAAAAATGTCAGTCTCTCGATGTGCAAAACTGATAGAGACATACCCCAAGCGACTTACAGCTGTAATCGCAGCAATAGGTGGCGCTACAAAGTATTAACTTAAGGGGGCTGAATAATTTTGCACGCCCAATTTTTCAGTTTTTGATTTGTTAAAAAAGTTTGAAATATCCAATAAATGTCGTTCCACTTCATGATTGTGTCCCACTTGTTGTTGATTCTTCACAAAAAAATACAGTTTAATATCTTTATGTTTGAAGCCTGAAATGTGGCAAAAGGTCGCAAAGTTCAAGGGGGCCGAATACTTTCGCAAGGCACTGTATATAGCCTCACTATTGTTATTTTACTGCTGCTCTTTAATTATTTGTTACTTTTATTTCTTACTTTTCTTTAGATATTTTGTTGGTTAAGGGCTTGTAAGTAAGCATTTCACTGTAAGGTTGTTGTATTCAGCAGATGTGACAAATCAAAATGTATTTTATTTGATAGGTTGTACATATGGCAGTAATATTTTTTTCTGGATTGGCTTCCCCGGTTATTTACCTACGCACCGCTACTGTATTTCAGTCAGGCATTCCAACCTGTCTCTTTTGCAGCAGAGAGGAAGAGGCGAAGCGAGAGGTTTCACTCTCCAATATCTGTCTAAAATTTGACCAAATCATTGCTTTGGGCTTATTTTGGACATAAGCTTTTCGCCTGTGGGACAACAACTCCTATTATTACGGTGGAGACATGAGCATCTCATCATTATATAGAGCTCTCTGTTTGCAGTCACGTTGCTCTTTTGACAAGATATAAATCATACGGATGTGGTACTGGTGATGTTAAACACTTCTCCAATCGTTATTGAGATCTGATATTCTGCGCAGTGCAAGGCGATATATCGTCAACCAATCACATTTGTAAAATCCGTTCAGTTTAAATTCCAGCTAAACTTGGAGAGGACAGTTAGAAAATAGCTACAAAAGTAAATAAATAGCCCTATTAGACTGAAAATATATATATAAGGTGATTAAACTGAAAAGATAGAAAGTGATTTTGTCAAACTTGTGAGGCTCTTCAAGCTCATTAGTTGCTCATTTAACATATGTTCTGCTACTTCACTAAATCTGGTTTTCAAAGTCTCCCTTCCTTACTGCTTTATATTCCCTGAGAGCAACCAGAAATCTTTCCTTGGACAAGTATTCCCAGAATTTCCTAAAACAGACACACAATTGGTCTCGTTTCTGCGTGACCACATTTGCGTGAGGCAAAATCATATTAATGTAGGCTACACTGTCCAGTAAATGTTGTTTGTCCCTCAATTGGGTATTTTAAACATGGTCACCTTCGTCACGCTTGAGCATTGTAACGTGATAAAGAGAGGCAGGAGAAGCTGATATGATACTGAAACCAATGATGAACTCTAGCAAGGTTACAAGAAGAAAACACTCTGAAAGAGAGGGGGAACAAATGCGTTGTTTGATTGTGTGAAGTGAGAAGTTAACCACTGAATTTGAAAGGGAAGGGTGGCAGATGATCAAAGCGTGTGACTGCAGTGGGAACACGCTATGAATCACACTCCATTAACTTCTGCATCGGAGCCAGGGCAAGAAATACAAATGTCATCAAGCTGAACTGTGTATCACTGAGCCCACATAATGCGACTTGTGGCAGTTAATGAAAATGTATTGTCAATTTATGATGAATTAATCATCGCTCTAATGACAAATGCAGTGAAGTGAGATTACGGGAGCAACAAGCTATCTGTGGTGAAATGGTGTGTCAGTGACAGGCATATAGTGAAACACTATGCAGGCCACATCCTCAGTATGGTTCATTGTTGGTCACAGAAATGCAGATTGTCATACAGTAAATCTACATACATTATATATACAAAAGTATGTGGACACCCTTGAAATTAGTGGGTTCAGCTATTTCAGCCACATCCGTTGCTGATATGTGTATAAAATCGAGCACAAAGCCATACAGTCTCCACAGACAAACATTGGCAGTAGAATGGCCTTGCTGAAGAGCTCAGTGACTTTCAACGTGTCACCGTCATAGGATGCCATCTTTTCAACAAGTCAGTTTGATGCCACCTTTTCAACACGTCAGCACAAGAACTTCTCATCGGAAGCTTCATGAAATGGGTTTACATGGCTGAGCAGCCACACACAAACCTAAGATCACCATGTGCAATGCCAAGTGTCGGCTGGAGTGGTGTAAAGCTTGCTGCCATTGGACTCTGGAGCAGTGGAACGTGTTCTCTGGGGTGCTGGCATTCCGAAGGATTAATCTGGGTGTTAGCGGATGCCAGGAGAACGCTACCTGCCCGAATGCATAGTGCCAAATTTTTAAGTTTGGTGGAAGAAGAATAATGGTCTGGGGCTGTTTTTCAAGGTCGGGTAGGCCCATCAGTTCTAGTGAAGGGAAATCTTAACGCTACAGCATACAATGACATTCTAGACGATTCTGTACTTCCAAGTTTGTGGCAACAGTTTGGGGAAGGCCCTTTCCTGTTACAGTATGACAATGCCCATGTGCACAAAGCGAGGTCCATACAGAAATTGTTTGTTGAGATCGGTGTGGAAGAATTTGACTGGCCTGCACAGAGCCCAGACCTCAACCCCATTGAACCCCTTTGGGATGAATTAGAACGCCAACTGTGAACCAGGTCTATTCACCCAACATCAGTGCCTGACCTCACCAATGCTCTTGTGGCTGAATTGAAGCAAGTCCTCGCAGCAATGTTCCAACATCTAGTGGAAAGCCTTCCCAGAAGAGTGGAGGTTGTTATGGCAGCAAAGGGATGACCAACTCCATATTAATGCTCATGATTTTGGAATGAGATGTTAGACGAGCAGGTGTCCACATACTTTTGATCATGTAGTATATCAAACCCTATGGACACTCTAAACTGAATTGTCTCCTACATTAACAACTTCCTCCACCATACAGGCTCAAAGGACAACTGAGTAGTGCTGTTACAGTGTATCAGACCAACATAGGCCAGTCTGTGTTTCAGAACCACAATTCAGTTCAACTCCAAAGCAATGTCACAATGTTGAGCAGAAATAAGTCAGACAGTCAGAACTGGAGCCACTCGAAACAAGGACAAGCCGCCACCACAACGAGGGCAAATCTCTCCATAGTTGGCTGTCCCATAGCTTAGGGCACTGCAAACATCTGTTGAACGTATTAAGATCTTAACTTCAGCCAATTACCAGCAAGGAACACTGCCCCCAGTCAATCAGTAGCTCCGTCCCATTTGTTCATTTGCATAACTCGCACTGGCTGGTTGTTGACTGGTTGTTTGTTCCCTTCTTCCCCTGCAGGTGTATAGCCGCGTCTGGTCCAAGGACAGGGCCGAGGAGACTTTACAAAGCAACAGAAATGAGGACCTTGCAGTCTGATGCGCTTCATACAAAATCAATGTGCCAGCACATGAGTGGGTTGTGTGGGGGTGTTTTTTGTGTTTGTTTGTTTTCTCATCTCCTCTCTCTGGCAGCTATTTAACATAGATATATTAAATTGCAGAAATGGGTTTCATCCCTGGTGTTTTCATGTGCTGTGCATAGGTGGATGGACCTGAAAAAACAGGCGATTACGTTGGATTGGTGGTCGTTCAGAAGCTTTCTAAATGGGCAACTGCCAGATCACTGGCTGGTGGCTAATGTATGTAACAAATTCATAAAATTACATAATTTTCTTTGAGACCAGAACACTCATATGTAACAAACATGCCACCCACCCAGCATTTTGAAACATTGGAATAGGCTTTGGCAGGTAGTCAGAATGGGATAGATCTGTGACTGTAGAGTAGCGTGGCTGGAGAAAAGGCACATGCTCCAGGTCTTGGCTGCATCCATGACATTAATGTGCTCTGTGAATCTAATAACGCCTCCGCGCTTGTGTAATGAAAAATAAATCTAACACTGTGCTCCATAGCAGTCAAAGCCAAGGCCATAAGAAACAAGAATACAACCGATTTTGACACAACCTATTTGTATGTACAGACATTGAAGAGGACCCTCACTATAAACATATATTTTGATGACTCTCTCCTGACAGGTGTCTGTACCATTTTAAAGATGTCCCCAGAAGAAAATGCAAATGTACACTTGCAAATGGAAAAGGTGTTACATTACCAACTCAGTCTCTCCTTCTCTCCCAATTACCCGTGATCTGTACACTTCATCTGATTTGATTTATTAGGATCCCCGTTAGCCGACGCCAGTGGCAACAACTAGTCTTACTGGTGTCCGACACATAACAAAAAATACATTACAGACAAGGATTTACAATTGACACATACCTGCTTTCCTCTCTATCACCACCACCCCAGCTGGACCCCTATTTTGGTTTCCACAGGAATTCTACAGGTAGAATAGCTCTATGCTAGCCCACTGTTAAATACGGGACTTATTTTGTATGCTGTGTGAAGTACTCCATCAGACCAAACCTTGTCCGAGCAAATGTTTACACTGTCTGGACATGAATCGAGGCGCCACACAAATATCCAGTGAAAGAGTAAGAGCAAACACGTGGAAGCAGCAATCCACCCGTAGCTTGCAGTTCTCATTGTCAGTTAAATTGAATGAATATCAAAAGGTAGGCCTGCTATTCCAGCTAACATGTTAGGATGTAATCCAGTATTTATGACTAAGGATAGGGTTATAAGTCCCAAAGCTGCCTGGCTCATTAGCCACTCATGTAATGGGGATGTGGTGGGCTGTGCAAGTGCATCTGGGTGTGTAATGATGGCCCCATTCCCCCATGCTCAGCAGTGCAGCCTGGAAAACCATTGACATTTCTTTGTTTATACTAGAACGACGCAATGTCAAGCAGTGCACAACTTCCATCAGCTGTCTGTCAGCCATATAAAACTCAATTACACCCAGCGAAGTGAGCTGCTTATGCCTCCACCAAAAAAAGTAATTTCACACCAATTAAAAGCTATAACAACAGAATCTGTGATGCGGTATCATCGACTCCTTCAATCGTGCCTGCGACCCAGACAATGTGATACAATGAGTTTATGAACATGAGAAGATGGATCCTGATCTTTGTTCTGTGGTAATGGTTAGACTTGAGAAAAACTAACATTTGGGAATACATACTGTCTTTCTGAGACGAAAAGGAAACAAACATAATGAAAAGAGAGGGGGGGAAAACACACACTACTAAGGGAGAGGAGAAACAAACACAGAGCAGCTGTTGAAGAGGCTAGATAATTAAAGACACAGCACAATACCTGTGTCTACCTGATTGGCTTAGATGGCCAGTGTTAAACTGACAAATTATATTTAATGGAAATTGGGTTGTCAGTGTGGTTTGATGAATTATAGAGAACAATTTGCACAGGTTACCAAATCACCTCATTGGTGCCTGTGCCAAAGGTAATTTTTTGGCATGCACCCCGTAACATTTTAACACGGAAATAGCTGTTCTATCATTCAGCCACCAGTGACAGCCAATGTGTGGTGTTCAATGTAGGCCCGATTATGCTAACCTCAGGCTATTGGCTATTTAGCTTATTCAAGCCTTTCTCGAAATACAACACTGCCCCTTTAAAAAAACATTTAACTGACTCGCTTTCAAAGATGTCTAGAAATGTACAGTGCCTTGCGAAAGTATTCGGCCCCCTTGAACTTTGCGACCTTTTGCCACATTTCAGGCTTCAAACATAAAGATATAAAACTGTATTTTTTTGTGAACAATCAACAGCAAGTGGGACACAATCATGAAGTGGAACGACATTTATTGGATATTTCAAACTTTTTTAACAAATCAAAAACTGAAAAATTGGGCATGCAAAATTATTCAGCCCCTTTACTTTCAGTGCAGCAAACTCTCTCCAGAAGTTCAGTGAGGATCTCTGAATGATCCAATGTTGACTTAAATGACCAATGATGATAAATACAATCCACCTGTGTGTAATCAAGTCTCCGTATAAATGCACCTGCACTGTGATAGTCTCAGAGGTCCGTTAAAAGCGCAGAGAGCATCATGAAGAACAAGGAACACACCAGGCAGGTCCGAGATACTGTTGTGAAGAAGTTTAAAGCCGGATTTGGATACAAAAAGATTTCCCAAGCTTTAAACATCCCAAGGAGCACTGTGCAAGCGATAATATTGAAATGGAAGGAGTATCAGGCCACTGCAAATCTACCAAGACCTGGCCGTCCCTCTCAACTTTCAGCTCATACAAGGAGAAGACTGATCAGAGATGCAGCCAAGAGGCCCATGATCACTCTGGATGAACTGCAGAGATCTACAGCTGAGGTGGGAGACTCTGTCCATAGGACAACAATCAGTCGTATATTGCACAAATCTGGCCTTTATGGAAGAGTGGCAAGAAGAAAGCCATTTCTTAAAGATATCCATAAAAAGTGTTGTTTAAAGTTTGCCAGAAGCCACCTGGGAGACACACCCAACATGTGGAAGAAGGTGCTCTGGTCAGATGAAACCGAAATTGAACTTTTTGGCAACAATGCAAAACGTTATGTTTGGCGTAAAAGCAACACAGCTGAACACACCATCCCCACTGTCAAACATGGTGGTGGCAGCATCATGGTTTGGGCCTGCTTTTCTTCAGCAGGGACAGGGAAGATGGTTAAAATTGATGCCAAGTCAAAGTCCAGACCTGAATCCAATCGAGAATCTGTGGAAAGAACTGAAAACTGCTGTTCACAAATGCTCTCCATCCAACCTGACTGAGCTCGAGCTGTTTTGCAAGGAGGAATGGGAAAAAATTTCAGTCTCTCGATGTGCAAAACTGATACACATACCCCAAGCGACTTACAGCTGTAATCGCAGCAAAAGGTGGCGCTACAAAGTATTAACTTAAGGGGGCTGAATAATTTTGCACGCCTAATTTTTCAGTTTTTGATTTGTTAAAGTTTGAAATATCCAATAAATGTCGTTCCACTTCATGATTGTGTCCCACTTGTTGTTGATTCTTCACAAAAAAATACAGTTTTATATCTTTATGTTTGAAGCCTGAAATGTGGCAAAAGGTCGCAAAGTTCAAGGGGGCCGAATACTTTCGCAAGGCACTGTATACGTTTTGTGCTCTTGAAGGAAGCAATCACCCCCCTATTGCTAACTACAAATGACCTTAAACTTGGCTAATAACTCTATCTAACAAAGGATGTGAACAAAATGTGCACACGTGGCTACATGCAGCTTTTGCTTGAATTTAGAAACAACCGCTCATTCTGTCAACACAGTCCAGTTAAACGTAAATGGCACACATCCATATGGCAATGGTCTATTGAATATAGACCTACTGCAGCTCTGATTGGTTATGCCACACTGGTCTGTGTCGAGTACGGGCTGAGTAATGCGTGTCAATGTAATAAAATCCTACTCCGATGTGTTCTGTCTACATAAAAATCTCTTCAAATCAAATACAATTTTATTGGTCACATACACATATTTAGTAGATGTTATTGCGGGTGTAGCGAAAAGCTTGTGTTTCTAGCTCCAACAGGGCAGTAGTATCTAAATCCTCACAAGAATACACACAATAATGCATTGGCAGTGCAGTAAGCTATAGGCCCAATACATTATCACTGCATATTGGCTTTGCTTGAATTGCCCTGCCAATGCATTAGCTGTTCGGGATGAAAAAATATAATTACATTTCAAAATTTGAGGTAGGCTATATGATCACACCGGTAATATATACATTGTTGTATTATTTGTTAAGCACAGCTGAGTGAGCATACATTTCAATAATGACCTTTTCTTTCTCTTCTTCTTTTGTTTTACTGGGCTGATGGGCTGATAGTGCCTGCATCTGACAGTCAGTCTCAGCAGAGCGAGAGAGCATAATCTTCCACTCTCTATGATTACTGAATGTGAAACAATGAAGAACTGGGCTCATTATTAATACCTGGAATGTACCTCAAACTATCTGGGTTGGCACTGTGTGTCTAGCAATGTACAGAAGCAGTTCTTCACTGGGTCAGAACATCTCTGTGTGCCCTACACCCTCCCAACACTCCAAACTGGATTCCAAAGGCCTCCTCAACGATGTGAACATATTACATTACAAGAAAAACTTCAATATCTCATAACAAAACCGTGCATAAAAGGCAATGAAGACTATCACAAGAAGCCAATTAGAGTGATAAAACACCGTATGCCTGTATTCGCTCTGCAATCCATCAAAACAAACAAATGAACTCACAATGAACACACTTTTACGTGTGGTAAACACAAATCATACACTGGTGTGATTCATTCAAATTCCACACATTTCTGTACATTTCTGTACATTTCTGTATCATGGTCAGCAGTTCATTATAGATTGTTCATCAACTTCTGCAAACTGCTTCTGTCACTCTGTAACAACCCATTTAAATCCCCAATTACTGCTGTATCACAATTCTTCGGCTGAACCTTGCCTCTCTGTATTACGTGTCAACTGATCTTATAAGTTGAAGTATTTGAAAAGAGAATGCCATCTTCCTAATCAACGAAACAAGGGATGCAGGCTCCCAAGTACAGCAGCCGTCTCTGTTTGATGCTCCATGTTTCCTCAGAAGCAGGTAGCGCCGAATACGGTGGCTGTGAATTTGTAGCGGCTAATTAGCTTCACAAGGAGCTTATTAATGCAACGCCTTTATACCCCACACTGGGTGTCCTCATGTCCTGAGAGATTTCTCCCAGACAGATACAGCAGACTGAGTCACATTCTATTATACATTCTGTTTTATGGGCTGTGACAGCGAAGAGCGGCCCAAATACTGTTGTAACTTGACAAAAACTAATTTTGGAAATTGTCATATATCCGAGTTACAGTGACATCAGTCGAACAACAATGCAGGATATCATAAACTCGGGACCTTGTGCCCCACCTAATGCTGGGGCAATAAGGAAGATTGTGTGGACACTACTCTCTGCCGAGTCCCCAACAAAAGTATTTTCCAGGGGAAATGGAAAGAGAGCCTGTGACCCAACTTCCACTTTTGGATGTGAACGGCACTGTCTTTGTTAAAAAGGCGACACTCCATTTAACTCCTCCTCTACATTTACTGGATTGGTTGAACAGTGCAGAACACATTTTCTTCCCCCTTCTCGTCAAGATCAGTATGTAGGGGATCTTGTATCAGGCATTTATTTTACGCCTGCTACGTTAGGTTATGTACACACAGACACAAAGTTGTTGGCTACTATCTAAGCCTCGGTGCGTGAGCCTGTGTGGAACGTGGACTATTGACAAAGCTGTGTGGTTGAAGAAGATGAAGGAGGTATCCATTTGACTGCCCCGTGTCCCGTCTGTCCCATTGTGATTGGTATCAAATAATGTATCTTTCTGATGTGAAAAGGGAGACAAAATGATCGTGGAAAGAATGGGGGACGTCGATAAGCCCAGAGAATTATTATTGCACAGCGATATGAAACGTGGCAAGAGCAGAATATAAATGAAGCTTAATGCGTTTTCCACAAAGATTGGACACAGTCTTAACTGAACAAGAAGGCGACAAGTTTATTTTTTCCTAGGCAATAGGCATTTTTCCATCGAGGACCTGTGTTTTGTTCTCAACATTAGGCAGTCTGTTCACAAGTTTCTGCATGAGCAGTTGCAAATGGGAAATTTTGAAAATGTTTAAAAAAAGGAAGAGAAAATATATCAAAAATATATCAGGCATTTTAGATATCAATGGGTGTCTAGCCATTGAACCTCCTTTTAAACCTCCCATATGTCAGCATCAAAGGCACACATTACTCACTACACTCACACACTAGGATACTTTACTCTCAAAGATCATGTGGGTTCATTTTGAGGTTTGATAAAAGTTTGGTTGTGCCTTCGTCGTGGATGAATAAGCATACAGTATGTGCTTATTCTGATATTGTATTCCTGTGTTGTCACGTGAGACATTTTCTTGTCAGGAATTAATTAAACATCAAGCTGGGTCATGATACTGCTTTTCATACACCCAGGATAACACTGCTATCTGCACCCAAGCATCTCCGCAAGGATCACACAGCATAACACTTGACTGCTGTTGCAGAAGTCTGCAGGAAGACAATTTAGTCTCTGCTTTGAGTGAATGTTATTTTCTTCTACTGTTTTCTTGTGTTTTATGAACATTCCCAAAATCAACACTTCCTTGGTATTTATTTATTTTACTAGGCAAGTCAGTTAAGAACAAATTCTTATTTTCACTGATGCCCTAGGAACATTGGGTTAACTGCCTGTTCAAGGGCAGAACGACAGATTTGTCAGCTTGGGGGTTTGAACTTGCAACCTTCCAGTTACTAGTCCAACGTTCTAACCACTAGGCTACCCTGCCGCCCTGTTTTCTTGTGTTTTATGAAAATTCCCACAATCAACACATTCTTGGTAAAAGAAAAACATCAACTGACCTGTCGGAGGGCATCTAACATTGTCACTGACAGTGTTCGGTTCTCTCTTGGATGAAGCACTAGTTGGGAAAACAAAAATCTTCTAAGCAAAGGGGCTCCTGGAAAGTTTATCTCATGCATTTTCCAATATGCCAGGGAGCCTGCCTCACTGTCTGCCACCGAAAGACACATGTACCACCAATTTTTAGTTCCATTTCAGTAGCGTTCCTTATCTGAAAAGTCTGGGACAGTGGCTCACTTAAAAAAGCACCCTAGAGTCTTCATGGCCTTCTTTAGCTGGAACTGGCACTGCTCCTGTTACAGCGATCTCTGATTCTTGAGAATGAGACATAGTCGCACCAGAGTCAGACTGGCATTGCAATACAATTGACTGCAGTTTTGAAACAACTGCTGGCCAGATGGTATCCATGTTATTATCACCAATGAACAGGAGCCTCATCTCAGGGTTAAAGTTCAATACTTGTCATCTCAATAGTCCAGAAAGGTCTGTTGTAAATATTTGTAATCTTATTAGTCCAGAATAGTGTATGCTATGGATTCAGTGGAGGCCTCACATTTCACATCTCAGGTGTCAAATAAAGAGACAATGACACCAAGAGTAATGTGGTCTACCTGTGGGGTCTGGTGACTGAACACCAGTATAGGCTCACAGTGCAGAAAGATGTCTATCATTGTACAAAGTAGGCTTATGAATGCATGGTGTATTTATTATCACGTGTTTGACTTTTCTATTATTTCTCTCCTCAGGTCTCTTGGCCCTCCCACCCCTACAGGAGGGCAGGTCCCGCTCAGCTCAGCCCAGTCCAAGCTCTTCTCTGTCCTGGCACCCCAATGGTGGAACCAGCTTCCCCCTGAAGCTAGGACAGCAGAGTCCCTATCCATCTTCTGAAAACATCTGAAACTCTACTTCTTCAAGGAGTATCTTAAATAATCCTCCTGGTCACTTCGACCCCCCTCTACTGAAAGCTAAATTATTGAGGAAAAATGTACTTTCTATGCCTGTGATATGTGGTTATCTCACCTAGCTATCTTGATGAATGCACTAACTGTAAGTCACTCTGGATAAGAGCGTCTGCTAAATGCCTAAAATACTACACAAGTAGTGATTTCCGACACTGCACACACACAATCCCTTGCTTCCAATACATTCCAACCGATTCCAATACAACACATGTTGTTAACATAGGTGATTGATTATTGAACCAGCCACATACCACCTGCGTAGCAGTACAGTAGAGAGAACATTTCCTGGTATTAACAAAGGTTTACCTCAAAGACAATGGGAAATAAGGGAGGAAAATAGGGGGAATTGTTGGGGGCTATTGGGACGGAGTAGCCTGAGTAATTGTGTGGTGTTGTTGGCCTAGAGGTGTGGGTGGCATCATTGGGAGTGGAGATTCCGCTCACCCCTTGGCCTAGGTAGGATGGAACGATGGGCAATAAATCCAAGGACCTCTTGACATGATGAAATATGTCCGTATCACCTCGAGATCCAGGCTCCATTTATTCTCTGCACCACAAGGTCATGGTGGAGATGTATCTGTCAGACAGCTTTAGTCTTTTACTACTCAGTGGCTTGTGTCCCTCCCATTAGTGAACTAGACTAGAGAACACCCCAAACAGTAGTTGATGTGTGGATCATCCCGATTTCTCCCTCCCCATGGTTAAGGGGATCTACAGTGGGCACATGCATGCCCTCGGGCTAGAGTCTTTCCTAGTGTCTTAATAATAGGGGGTGGGAAAAGTATCACAAGCCAATACTAACACCAATACCAATATCAGTTCCGATACATATGCAGAGTCCAATTCTGATTCCAATTCCAATACCCAATACCAATATCAAGTGAACCATTACAGAGAAAAAGTTGTCAACTGTCAAGGAAAGATTGTTTTGACTAGAGCATACTGAGACCAACCACCCAATTCACAAATGCTTTGCTAGCTAATATCCATATAAAGTTGAAGTCGGAAGTTTACATTCACCTTAGCCAAATACATTCAAACTCAGTTTTTCACAATTCCTGACATTTAATCGTAGTAAGAATTACCTGTCTTAGGTCAATTAGGATCACCGCTTTATTTTAAGATTGTGAAATGTCAGTATAATAGTAGAGAGAATGAATTATTTCAGCTTTTATTTCTTTCATCACATTCCCAGTGGGTCAGAAGTTTACATACACTCAATTAGTATTTGGTAACATTGCCTTTAAATTGTGTAACTTCAGTCAAACGTTTCGTGTAGCCTTCCACAAGCTTCCCACAATAAGTTGGGTGAATTTTGGCCCATTTCTGCTGACAGAGCTGGTGTCACTGAGTCAGGTTTGTAGGCCTCCTTGCTCGCACATGCTTTTTCAGTTCTGCCCACAAATCTTCTATAGGATTGAGGTCAGGGCTTTGTGATGGCCACTCCAATACATTGGCTTTGTTGTCCTTAAGCCATTTTGCCACAACTTTGGAAGTATGCTTAGAGTCATTGTCCATTTGGAAGACCCATTTTTCGACCAAGATTTAACTTCTTGACTGATGTCTTGAGATGTTGCTTCAGTATATCCACATCATTTTCCTCCCTCATGATGTCATCTATTTTGTGAAGTGTACCAGTCCCTCCTGCAGCAAAGCACCCCCACAACATGATGCTGCCACCCCTGTGTTTCACGGTTGGGATGGTGTTCTTCGGCTTGCAAGCCTCCCCCTTATTCCTCCAAACATAACGATGGTCATTATGGCCAAACAGTTCTAGTTTTGTTTCATCAGACCAGAGGACATTTCTCCAAAAAGTACGATCTTTGTCCCCATGTGCAGTTGTAAACCGTAGTCTGACTTTTTTATGGCGGTTTAGGAGCAGTGGCTTCTTCCTTGCTGAGCTGCCTTTCAGGTTATGTCGATATAGGACTCGTTTTACTGTCGACATAGATACTTTTGTACCTGTTTCCTCCAGCATCTTCACAAGGTCCTTTGCTGTTGTTCTGGGATTGATTTTCACTTTTCGCACCAAAGTACGTTCATCTCTAGGAGACAGAACGCGTCTCCTTCCTGAGCAGTATGACGGCTGCGTGGTACCATGGTGTTTATACTTGCATACTATTGTTTGTACAGATGAACGTGGCACCTTCAGGCATTTGGAAATTGCTCCCAAGGATGAACCAGACTTGTGGAGGTCTACAATTTATTTTCTGAGGTGTTGGCGGATTTCTTTTGATTTTCCCATGATGTCAAGCAAAGAAGCACTGAGTTTGAAGGTAGGCCTTGAAATACATCCACAGGTACCACTCCAATTGACTCAAATTATGTCAATTAGCCTATCAGAAGCTTCTAAAGCCATGACTTAATTTTTTGGAATTTTCCAAGCTGTTTAAAGGCACAGTCAACTTAGTGTATGTAAACTTCTGACCCACTGGAATTGTGATACAGTGAATTATAAGTGAAATAATCTGTCTGTAAACAATTATTGTAAAAATGACTTGTGTCATGCAAAAAGTAGATGTCCTAACCAATTTGCCAAAACTACAGTTTGTTAACAAGAAATTTGTGGAGTGGTTGAAAAATGAGTTTTAATGACTCCAATCTAAGTGTATGTAAACGTCTGACATTCCAAATCATGTCCAATCAATTGAATTTACCACAGGTGGACTCCAATCAAGTTGTAGAAACAATTGTAATTAACAAAAGTATGCTTTTAATATGCATTTGATCTTGGCCCTGTTCTGAATGCAGAGACTTAAAGAGAATAAAAGTGAGCATCCTTTTAATGAGCTTACCACAAATCTTACCACAAATATCCTCTCTTGAGTTTTGCTTTCAGGTGCCCTGACCTGTACAAAATAATGTGATGAGACTGAGTAGGAGAGTGGTAGTAATTAGTGAATTTAACAGACGCTTTTGGCATTTCTAAAAGTAGGCACTCAAAAAGAATTCTCCCTAATTAAAGATTCAGAAAATGGAGGGGGTTTGAAGACTTCCATGCTACAGTTCACTCTTCAAAGAGTTAAAAATGATGTGCTGTGGATATTGCAATTGTACGGTCTTGTTGACTCCTTTGCTATCTAAGGTAAGATCGGTAGTCTGCAGGTCATGAAGTTCACAATACTGTATATCTACGAAGAATATATCAAATAACGT
Organism: Oncorhynchus mykiss; assembly: GCF_013265735.2. Lineage (NCBI taxonomy): Eukaryota > Metazoa > Chordata > Actinopteri > Salmoniformes > Salmonidae > Oncorhynchus > Oncorhynchus mykiss. The sequence continues at coordinate 51,630,286 of NC_048580.1, read as the reverse complement.
CTAATAAAAAAGTTTTTGGCCCCTAGGGACCTAGGGGGACAAAGTTGCTCTATAAAGTTGATCTGTAATTACTGTTAACCTTGTAATGGGAATTTTTAAGACTGAAGTTTAAGACTACAGTGAACAACATAATGAACAACATAATGTTTGGCATATTTTGAGTCTGTGTAACACACATTTCCAGTGTTCTATTTCTAACACAAGACACTAGACTTGTGGATTATTCTCGTATCTGTTGATTGTGGTTGACACCAGACTGGAGGTACAAGGACCGAGGACACACTGATTACTATCTGTTGTATTGACGACATTCTATGAAGGTTGTGATTCTGTAGTAGCTGACAAAGTCACTGCCTTCTGTTTTGACTTCCTAAAAGCCCCTCAGGCTGGTGTTTACAGAACATTTGGTGCTGTCTCATTGGGATAAGAGGGCTTGCTCAGAGAAGGCCAGTTAGACATTTTCTCTGCTTCTGTGCTGGGTGGTGTCTCCCTGTTGCAACTTATAATAAACCAGATCGATTCTTTATTGACTTTATCAGCGACTGCTCTCCTTTTTGTTCACCTGGAAATTTCTAACACAAACCTCATATTAATATGTACTATTCCACTTGTGTAGTATAAAACACACTTAACTGCATCACTATGCAATTGCAATGCAATCATTAAAGTAGTATGTAACATATGCAATGCTGTTACTTGGGTATTTGGGTATTGGGTACTTGGGTATTACAGTGTTACACAGGTAGAGAAACTTCATGTTCAGGCTTACCGTTGCATCTGATTTGGTGCGTTAGTGCCATAACAAACGTTTGCTGTACGGTATGTAATGTGATAGCCAAAACCTACACAACTCCCCCATACTCAATTACAATCAATGATAATATCAGCAAATGTCATAAGGTCTCAGAAGTCAATTCCTCATTGACATATAGATTTATGAACTAGCAGGTTGAATGCTTTTCGCCTAATTGGTCATTAAATCAAAAGCCTTGGGTTTGGATTGCAGTTTTGCATATCTGAAGGGCTGATATTTCATAAAAGTCAACAGCCAAGGTTCAGTAAACAGTAAACGGAGGACATTAAGACTGCGGAAATAATTAGCTTCCTTAAAAAAAAAAAATTTTTTAACCACATGTTATGAGAATTCTGTTAAGATTTATTTGGCCTGAATGTATCATTGAATGCTCTATTAAGTATTTATGGTCAATTAAGTTCAATTATCAATTCATATCTCACATTAATTACAGAATATTTTATGAAGTAAGGAAGTCTTTGACAACAAATACAACATATTTAAACCTATTCTTTCTGAAATGTCCGTTTGAGCTGCTGAGACTCAAATAATTCGAATGAAAGTGTGTCTGGTTCGGACGTCTAGCAACTTCCAGGGGGACTATATCTCTCTAATTGATTTCAAATCATTTACATTTACATTTGCAATTAGATGCTATTATTTTTCGTTGACCACAGGCAGAATAATAACTCCCCATCATGCTCAGGATATATTTGAAGGGAAGAATTCAGTCACAGCACATTGCATTCTGAAGCACACAGAAAGTAACAATACCCAGCCCTACCACAGTTAGGATAGAAATAAATCCTGTGAGAGAGTATTGTGGTTTCTCTGAAAAACAGAAGATTTGCAATAAGTCAATAGGTCCTTATGGCCTCATTTATAGAATTGATTAGAACAAGAAAGGAGGACTATTAACATTGATGAGCTAAAGAAGGTCCCAATTACCGAAAATACTCATTGACCCCATTGATCCACAATGATCTGGTACGTTCTAGGAAATTACGTAAGGTCATTGTTTAAAATGACCATGGTCACGTTTGCGGTACATCAAATGTAAATCATGGAAATATGGAGTAAAAGGGATATTACATGCAGACTAATCCCGCATTGAATTGTGGGATTCTGACTGTGCACCCCTAAATTCCAACATCGGTAAAAAATATTGAGAGAACATTTTACAAACCATCCAACAGCATGGTACATTTAGAAACTCTTTCTACATGAGCAAATCTGGAACATGATGACAGCATGTTATTTAATGCTAATGTAAATGATGCACATACAACAATCGCTCCACCATTTCCTGGTTGAAAAATTCTAATAGTTTGCCTAATTTCAGTTTACATGAAAAAACAAGCAAGTATAGTTTAGAGCAGTGGTTCCCAAACTGTAACCCTTCAAACATTCAACCTCCAGCTGAATACCCCCTCTAACACCCGGGTCAGCACACTCTCAAATGTTGTTTTTTTGCCATCATTGCACACCTGCTACACACACGCTATACAATACATTTATTTAGCATAAGAATGTGTGAGTTTTTTTTCACAACCCAGCTCGTGGGAAGTGACAAATAGCTCTTATAGGACCAGGGCACAAATAATAATATAATAATAATCAATAATGTTGCTCTTTATTTAACCATCTTACATATAAAACCTTATTTGTTAATCGAAAAGGGTGAATAACTCACCACAGGTTAATGAGAAGGGTGTGCTTGAAAAGATGCACATAACTCTGCAATGGTGGGTTGTATTGGAGAGAGTCTCCGTCTTAAATCATTTTCCACACACAGTCTGTGCCTGTATTTAGTTTTCATGCTAGTGAGGGACGAGAATCCACTCTCACATAGGTACGTGGTGGCAAAGGGCATCTGTGTCTTAACAGTGCGAAATGCCAAGGCAGGATACTGAGCGCAGCCCAATCCAGAAATCTGGCAGTGGCTTCTGATTAAATTCAATTTTCACATAATTTTTTTTTCACAGTTACAATTTCTATGAGGCTCTCTTGTTCAGATATCGGTAAGTGGACTGGAGGCAGGGCATGAAAGGGATAATGTATCCAGTTGTTTGTATCATCCGTTTTGGGAAAGTACCTGTGTAATTGCGTACCCAACTCACTTACTGTAGGTGCTTCGCTATATCCCATTTGACATTGTCCATAAACTTGAGTTAATTTGCAAACAAAAAAACATACAATGATGGAAATACCTGTGTTGTCCTTGTTAATACAGACAGAGAAGAGCTTCAACTTCTTAATCATAGCCTCAATTTTGGCCCGCACATTGGATATAGTTTTGGAGAGTCCTTGTAATCATAGATTCAGATCATTTAGGCGAGAAAAAACATCACCCAGATAGGCCAGTCATGTGAGAAACTTGTCATCATTTAAGCGGTCTGACAAGTGAAAATTATGGTCAGTAAAGAAAACTTTATGCTCGTCTCTCAATTAAAAAAAATGTGTCAATACTTTGCCCCTTGATGACCAGTGCACTTCTGTATGTTGTAAAAGCATTACATGGTCATTGCCCATATCATTGTATAGTGCAGAAAATACACGAGAGTTCAGGAGCCTGGCATTCCCTTGGCAGAAAGAGCCTCCTGGTGGATGCTGTTATTGTGCTGTTATTTCGCTGAACACTAGATGGTTTAATTAGATTTTTGGCGGTGAAACGAGGCTACATAGCCGAGAAAAAAAACTCACCCAAATGTATAGCCCCGTTGGAAAATGTAATGTGAATGACATTTTTATTTGGCGTACCGATGGCGTACCCCCCAGGGGTACGTGTACCCCAGTTTGGGAATACCTGGTTTAGAGAATCGTTGTACGATCTAAACCGCTGTGAAATATACTTTTTATAACAAAATACATTGTATTTTCAGCTGTTTGAAGCTGGTGTACACCACCGAAAGTAAAAGATGCAAAAACGAAGCTGAAAAACTGGAGGCATATAAATAGTGCACATAGAACATATCTACTGTGTCTTTGACTTGCTTTCAATGAGAATGACAGATCTATAACGCAAATTTCTATGTGAATTTTGCTGGGTCGCCCAAAAAGTTATATATTGCAGCTTTAATCATGGTTTTCATCTTTTGAGCATGACTTCCTTCCCTGTTCTCATTTTAGTTTGAGTAGAGAGCTTTACAAGGACGTGTGATATGGGGAATGTCAAAGCTCCTTCAGATATACAGTATACAGTGCCTTCAGAAAGTATTCATACTGTAGTATCTTGCATAGACCAACATATAATTGGAGGACACAGGATATAATCTTTACTTGTCATTTATTAGGAACTGATTTACACCACTATCTATCATGGAGACCAATACTAAACTAACTCTATTGCTCACAGAACGGTTAGCAACCTATGACCGGTGATAGGGCCGCCTATTGGTTAGATGAGCCAGCATCATTTATCACTCGATAACACATACCCCTTGACTTATTTCACATTTTGTTAGAGACGGAATTAAAAATGTATTAAATTATCGTATATATTTCCCCACCCATCTACACACAATACCCCATATGACAAAGTGAAAACATGTTTTTTGAAATGTTGGCACATTTAATGAAAATAAATTACAGAAATATCTCATTTACATAAGTATTCACATCTCTGAGTTAATACATGTTACAATCACCTTTGCCAGCGATTACAGGTGTGTCTTTCTGGGCAAGTCTCTAAGAGTTTTGCACACCTGGATTGTACAATATCTGTCCACTATTATTTTCAAAATTCTTCAAGCTATGTCAAATTGATTGTAGATGTCACGCCTGCTCCCGCTCCCCCTCCCTGACGCTTCTTTACACGCACCTGTCACCATCATTACGCGCAGCAGCGCTCATTGGACTCACCTGGACACCTTCGCGTTGTTGTTTCCCCCTGTATATCTGTCTGTTCCTCGGTGGTGTTCATTGTGTCCCTATTAGTTGTTGTTAAGTGTTCCTGTCCAGACGCTGTTCCTGTTCCGTTTCATGTCCGTCAGCTATTAAACCTTCGCTCCCTGTACCTGCTAGACAACCATTTTCAAGTCTTGCCATAGATTTTCAAGCAGATTTATGTCAAAACTGTAACTAGGCCACTCAGAAACATTCAATAACTTCTTTGCAAGCAACTCCAGTGTAGATTTAGCCTTGTGTTTTGGTTCATGTCCTGCTAAAAGATTAATTCATCTTCCAGTGTCTGGTGGAAACCAGACTGAACCAGGTTTTCCTCTAGGATATTGACTGTGCTTAGCTCCAATCCATTTCTTTTTTATCTTGAAAACTACCTAGTCCATAACAATTACAAGCATACCCAGAACATGATGCAGCCACCACTATGCTTGAAAATATGGAGAGTGGTACTCAGTAATGTGCTGTATTGGATTTGCCCAAAACATAACATTTTGTATTCAGGACAAAAAGTGAATTGCTTTGTCACATTAACAATATAACTTTAGTGTCTTGTTGCAAACATGATGCATGTTTTGGAATATATTATGTACATGCCTCCTTCTTTTCATTCTGTCAACTAGGTTAGTATTGTGGACTAACTAGAATGTTGTTGATCCATCCTCAGTTTTCGACCAATCACAGCCATTAAACTGTAACTGTTTTAAAGTCACCATCGCTTCCTTCCTCTCCGGCAACTGAGTTAGGAAGGACACCTGTATCTTTGTAGAGACTGGGTGTATTGATACACCACCCAAAGTGTAATTAATAACTTCACCATGCTCAAAGGGAAATTCAATGTCTGCTTTTTTATATATATATATTTTAATCTACAAATAGGTGCCCTCTTTGCGAGGCATTGGAAAACCTCCCTGGTCTTTGTGGTTGAATATATGTGAAATTGTGAAATGTGAAATTCACTGCTTGACTGAGGGACCTTGCAGATAATTGTATGTGTGGGGTACAGAGATCAGGTAGCCATTCAGAAATCATGTTAAACACTATTATTGCACACAGAGTGAGTCCATGTAACTTATTACGTGACTTGTTAAGCACATTTTTTCTCCTGAACTTAGGTTGAATACTTATTTTTTTATATACATTTTTTTTAAACCTTTATTTAACCAGGTAGGCTAGTTGAGAACAAGTTCTCATTTACAACTGCGACCTGGCCAAGATAAAGCATAGCAGTGTGAACAGACAACAACACAGAGTTACACATGGAGTAAACAATTAACAAGTCAATAACACAGTAGAAAAAATAAAAAAAAGAGTCTATATACATTGTGTGCAAAAGGCATGAAGAGGTAGGCGAATAATTACAATTTTGCAGATTAACACCGGAGTGATTAATGATCAGATGGTCATGTGCAGGTAGAGATACTGGTGTGCAAAAGAGCAGAAAAGTAAATATAAATAAAAACAGTATGGGGGTGAGGTAGGTAAATTGGGTGGGCTATTTACCGATGGACTATGTACAGCTGCAGCGATCGGTTAGCTGCTCAGATAGCAGATGTTCAAAGGTGGTGAGAGAGATAAAAGTCTCCAATACATCACGTGAAGCAGCCACAACTGTCAATCAGTATCCATGATTGAGTCTTTGAATTAAGAAATTGAGATAAAACTTGAGCGTTTGAGTGTTTGTTGCAGCTCGTTCCAGTCGCTAGCTGCAGCGAACTGAAAAGACGAGCAACCCAGGATGTGTGTGCTTTGGGGCCCTTTAACAGAATGTGACTGGTAGAACGGGTGTTGTAAGTGGAGGATGAGGGCTGCAGTAGATATCTCAGATAGGGGGGAGTGAGGCCTAAGAGGGTTTTATAAATAAGCAACAACCAGTGGGTCTTGCAACAGGTATACAGAGATGACCAGTTTACAGAAGAGTATAGAGTGCAGTGATGTGTTCTATAAGGAGCATTTATGGCAAATCTGATGGCCGAATGGTAAAGAACATCTAGCCGCTCGAGAGCACCCATACCTGGCAATCTATAAATTACGTCTCCATAATCTAGCATGGGTGGGATGGTCATCTGAATCAGGGTTAGTTTGGCAGCTGGGGTGAAAGAGGAGCGATTACGATAGAGGAAACCAAGTCTAGATTTTACTTTAGCCTGTAGCTTTGATATGTAGTGAGAGGACAGTGTACCGTCTAGCCACAATCCCAAGTACTTGTATGAGGTGGCTACCTCAAACTCTAAACCCTCAGAGGTAGTAAGCACACCTGTGGGGAGAGGGGCATTCTTCTTACCAAACCACATGACCTTTGTTTTGGAGGTGATCAGAACAAGGTTATTAAGGGCAGAGAAAGCTTGTTGGGCACTAAGAAAGCTTTGTTGTAGAGCGTTTAACACAAAATTTGGGGATTATTGTCTCAAGACATTTCACCTTTTCATTTTTTATTAATTTGTAAAACATAATACCACTGACATTATGGGGTATTGTGTGAAGGCAAGTAAGCCAAAAAATCTAAATTTAATCAATTTTAAATTTAGGCTGTAACACAACAAAATGTGGAAAAAGGGGTGTGAATACTTTATGAAGGCACTGTACCTCTGTGAGTTTACATCCATGTCATAATCAAACATATTGGGCCATCAACGAAGCAACACGCCCTGAAAAGTGATCTATTTTTGCAGATATTGAACTTTTCCCAGCACTCCATCACACCTCTCTCATACTCATGCTGAAAAGAGATGGGAAAAAATTGAAGGCATGGTTGTTATATGGCACTTGTAAGAGTCCCCAAACTACACTTCCTGATTTATTTTGTTTTCCCTCCCTGGGCTCTTCTCCCTTACCTCTTCCTCTCTCCCTTCACAATTATCTCTTACAGCCTGTGAGGTGATGAATGGCTTTCATTTGATGCTCTCACTTACCCTCCACCGAGCACCAACAAATAAAACTACAGCCGACACACAAATTGTCCCACAGAAGAGCAGTAAAAGGGGAAAATATGGGGTCTGCGAAGGACAAAGAAGAAGAGAAATCTGGCCTTTGGAAAGAAAAACATTTGCCAAAAGGTATCAGGCATGGAAGGCTTTCTCCATGTAGCCCCTTTCCCATGAGAAATCCCCCTAGTGCTAATCTACAGTTATTACTACCGCCGATGGCAGTCTCCAAATTAAAGGAGGGGAAAAACACTTAAACCTTATCATTGCTCCTATTCCCATCTCTACTTTGTCGGAACTCATTGCTACAAAAAAAATTATACTTCCTCATAAAAACAACGTTGTTGTCTTTAGATACGATGCTGGTCCACGGTTATTAATATGGAGAGACAATGTGGGAATGATCCCAACACGTCAATACCAGATTTTGGTACAGCAAATTATGACTTGGAACCCCGCCCCAGAATGTAACATTAGCTCACCAGAATAATTACTTTAAGGACAAGAACCTGGAAGGTTCAAGTGGGGCAATAAGACTGGGCTGGTTAAGAATAAGAGGCTGGAGGATATAACAGAAATTATAGGTGCTTCGAGCCCTGAAAGCTGTTTGGCTGACAGCCGTGGTATATCAGAACATATACCCAGAGTATGACAAAACATGTATTTTTACTGTTCTCATTATGTTGGTAACCAGTTTAGAATAGCAATAAGGCACCTCGGGATTGTGTGGTATATGGCCAATATACCACAGCTAACGTCTGTATCCAGGCTCTCCGCGTTGCATCGTGCCTATTGGCCATATAACACACCCCCTCTGGCCTTATTGCTTAAATCTAACTTCATTACTAGACATATAACTCCCTTGGAGACAGCTTGCAATCTTTTATGAGACATGACAGGTAGTATCACAGGGAATTACTTCCCCACCATGATTACTATATCTATATTACATATGGGGGAAATGTACTACTGTACACCAATCCATCTATTCACAGAAATATTTAATAACATTCAAAGACCATAAGCAAACATAAAGATATGTAAATCCAACTATTTGGCCCGGATGTGAAATGAGAACTGTTTCTTCTCTGACAAATTAAAAAATATTGACCTTGTTCAGAACAAGAGAGACGCAAATACCTCTAATGTCTGATGTAACCTATAGGAATCTACAGCAATCGCTTGTTGAGAACCTGATCACAACCTGACCTGCTTTTCTCTTGGCTTTCGACAGATCGTCTTTCTCCAGACCATTTCTCAGCTGTCTTTCCCTCAGACATGAAGGAAATGCCAGCGAATGACATTCAGCTCAGTAAAGGGTACATCAGTCCATCTGCTTAGTGTAGCAGCTGTCTGACCACTTACCAAACCCTGTCTGGGTATCATTATCTCATGTTCACTGCCCTTCCAACAAGTGTACTCTACGTGAAACAAATACAAACAACCCCACTAGGTCATTTAGATGTGTGGCGATGGGATACAAGAAGAAAAACATAGCTAACTCTGCCTGTAAGCCACGGTTGTCTTGATACTCGAGATAAAAATGAGATTGAAACTTGTAAAATGCTCATGTCAAAGTATTTTTAAACCACCACGATTTTGAATCACAATAGAACATTTCACCATCACGCAAAAGCCAAGCAGCCAAGTCACAGTACCTATCAAGTTTGAGAAAAAGCACTATATATACAAAAGCATATGGACACCCCTTAAAATTAGTGGATTTGGTTACTTCAGCCACACCTGTTGCTGACAGGTGTATAAAATCGAGCACACAGCCATGCAATCTCCATTGACAAACATTGGTAGTAGCATGGCCTTACTGAGAAGCTCAGTGACTTTCAACGTGGCATAGGATGCCACCTTTCCGACAAGTCATTTGGTCACATTTCTGCCCTGCTAGAGCTGCCCCGGTCAACTGTAAGTGCTGTAAATGTGAAGTGGAAACATCTGGGAGAAACAACGGCTCAGCCGCAAACTGGTAGGCCACACAAGCTCACAGAACGAGACTGCTGAGTGCTGAAGAGCGTAGCACGTAAAAGTTGTCTGTCATTGTTTGCAACACTGAGTTCCAACAGTTATTGCTTCCTCATCACAATAACTGTTCGTCAAGAGCTTCATGAAATGAGTTTCCATGACCGCGTAGCCAGACACAAGCCTAAGATCACCATGAGCAATGCAAAGCGTCGGCTGGAGTGGTGTAAAGCTCGCCGCCATTGGACTCTGGAGCAATGGAAATGCATTCTCTGGAGTGATGAATCACGCTTCACCATCTGGCAGTCCAACAGACAAATCTGGGTTTGATGGATGCCAAGAGAACGCTACCTGCCCCAATGCATAGCGCCAACTGTAAAATTTGGAGGAGGAGGAATAATATTCTGAGGCTGTCTTTTATGGTTCGGGCTAGGCCCCTCAGTTCCAGTGAAGGGAAATCTTAATTCTACAGCATACAATGACATTCTAGAAGATTACGTGCTTTCAACAGTTTGGGGAAGGCCCTTTCCTGATTCAGCATGACAATGCCCCCGGGCACAAAGCGAAGTCCATACAGAAAAGGTTTGTCGAGATCGGTGTGGAAGAACTTGACTGGCCTGCACAGAGCCCTGACCTCAACCCCATCGAATACCTTTGAGATTAATTGGAATGTTGACTGCAAGCCCAATCGCCCAACATCAGTGCCCGACCTCACTAATGCACTTGTGGCTGAATGGAAGCCAATCCCCGCTGCAATGTTCCAACATCTAGTGGAAACCCTTTCCAGAGGAGTGGAGGCTGTTATAGCAGCAAAGGTGGAACCAACTCCATATTATTGCCCATGATTTTGGAATGAGATGTTCGACGAGCATAAACTTTTGGTCATGAAGTATACTTGGTTTGTAATTAGCAAATTGTAAAATAAAAAGGACAATCTTCCTCAAGGTATTCTGCAGAAGTGGATCCGCAATCAGCAAAGTGCCGGAGCACACTGCAGCATTTTACTTTAACAAGAAAACTAAACCAATGTATAAGGAGGGGGATAAATCATTCAAATCACCTGTCTATGAAGCCCTTGGTGAATTTATCACAGAGAGGGGAATAGCAGGTCTCAGAGAACTTTACAGGGCTCTCAATAATCATATGAATAATATAGAGAGAGCGTCATTAAGGCTGGCCTGCATTCTGATCCTAAATCGATGCATCAAGAATAAATTAAATGCCGGGGCGAGGGAGAACAGGAGAGCAGGGGAACTGACTTTGGTGCGATTAGAAGGTGATTAGAACAATGTCTCTATAAATTACTACACTCCCTGAGAATGTGCTGTATTAGGGGAAACAAGGGACACAAGGGAGCCTATTTACTAGCTCAAATTTGTCTGCAAGTTTTTGGGCTGATCAGATTTCCACCTGCTTGCTAAGGTATTCGCGAAATGGTCTGATAAAGAGTATTCGAAATGTTTGTGGTCTATTGTCAGCAAAATCACAAGGAGATAAGTATTTCAGTGTATTTGTGCAAATATTCGCTACTGTGTGAAACACTTGAATCCTTTTCACAATACTGTAATATCTACAGGCAATGGGCCTCATTCACTAATGGGGCTGCCATTTTACGGGCTCCTAACCAATTGTGCTATTGTGTGTGTTTTTTTGCGTTATTTCTAACTTATTCTGTACATAATGTTTCCGCCTCCGTCTCTTATGAATGAAAAGAGCTTCTCACCTCGTATGAATGAATGATGAAGATTTTTTCTTTAATGAGTCGGACACAAAGGATTTACTTCCGACACAGGACAAGGCCCAAATCCCCGTCATTCGTATGAAGACAGAGATATTGGGGACGTATGTCGGGGTGCCTTGTAAGGATCCAATGGCGAGTGGGTAATCTGCCTCTACCATAAGTCCCATTAGCCAACGTGCAATCATTGGATAATAAAACGGATGAGCTCTGACTAACCTACCAAAGGGACATTAAAATCTGTAATGGGTTTTCCATGCATCGGCAAGATAGAATAACTGCCTCCGGTAAGAAAAGGGATGGAGTTCTGTGTCTATTTGTAAATAACAGCTGGTGTCCGAAATCTAATATTAGGGAAGTCTCAAGGTTTTGCTCACCTGAGGGAGAGTATCTCATGATAAGCTGTTTACCAAAAGTTTTCATCTATATTTTTAATAGCTGTTGTCATGACGTTGCCCTCCTTGGGTATAGAAAGCCCCATTTCGGTCTCCCTGCCTCCCCCTGCCTCCTTCAACTAGGCTGCTGTGGTCAGAGAGAGGTCGTAAATTCCTGAGGAGAAGACCCTGCCACATGGCCACACGCTGTTTATATAATAGCCTCAGATATGAGGTTTACATCTAATTGTTGTATAAGATGAATGAGTGAGTGAGTATGATACTGTTTGTAAAATTGTGTAATATGATTAAGGACTGTTTAATGAAGGAAAATCCAATTCCCTTTTGATTTGAACTAAATCAGAGGACCGCCCCTGATCCCAGTTAGGGTCAGGCATCCTGGGACAGCCCTTTTCTGCAATTCTGAATAAAACCCAACTTTAAGAAATTATCACCAGACCATGTTTCTCTCAATCACGGGAGTACAAAGGTTGTAGACCATTGCTGAATCTTTTAACCATACCACGTGGTTAAACTCTTAGACTATCGATACCGACAGAATAAGAACAAGTCTTTGATATGAATTACTAGTCTGCAGCTAGGAATTCGGTATCATTGAACGCGAAGAACGACAACCGCTGAAACATCCATTCTATAACGAATTAAGGAATGTCACTCTGAACAATCCACTCTAACCGCAACCAAGAAAGAGAGGGAGAGAGACAGACAATTCTACAAAAGAAACAAACTTTTCACCAGCGATCAAGACGACACACTGAGCGTAAATATATATATTGATTGCAATTGTTCCCGAATGAGTGAGCGTTCATGTGCGAAGGATTAACATTTCAATTGTTATAATTATCACACTGTAGTGACTTCTTAGTCGACCCCCACTTCCCCTTTTGTCTAACAAGCCGCCATGCCGGTTTAGCCCACTAGGGCACATTCTCCTATCATTTCTTGTAACCATATTTACTGTTTGTTTATGCATTTCTGTGAATTACTTAGTTAGTAATAAATAAATGATTTAAGACAATTGATGTATGGATGACTCATGGGGCGGCAGGGTAGCCTAGTGGTTAGAGCGTTGGACTAGTAACCGAAAGGTTGCAAGTTCAAACCCCTGAGCTGACAAGGTACAAATCTGTTGTTCTGCCCCTAACCTATTGTTCCTAGGCTGTCATTGAAAATAAGAATTTGTTCGCCTAGTTAAATAAAGGTAAAAACATTTTTTGTGAAGACTGGGTTTGTGCAGATAACCAACAATTTACAACGTTTGGAATGAGACTAATGTGAGGTAATAATTCATTAATCATTTATGAAAATATCTGAAAGGTTATATTAGGAAATTATAACCTTGTAATCTGAATATTTTCCTTGGTGCCCCGACTTCCTAGTTAATTACAGTTACATGATTAATCAATTTGATCGCGTAATACTAATTACAGAGAATCTTTGATAAAAACTAAAAGTCTTAATTTAATGATAGTAAAGACACGACACTGTCTATTTACCACCACAAACCGATGCTGGCACTAATACCGCACTCAAACAGCTGTATAACGCCATAAGCAAACAAGAAAATACTCATCCAGAGGCGGCGCTCCTAGTCGCCGGGGACTTTAATGCAGGGAAACATAAATCTGTTTTACCTAATTACTACCAGTATGTTACATGTGCAAACAGAGGGGAAAAAAAACTCTAGACCACCTTTACTCCCAACACAGAGATGAGTACAAACTCTCCCCCACCCTCAAATTTTGCAAATCTGACCATAACTCTATCCACCTGATTCCTGCTTACAAGCAAAAACTAAAGCAGGAAGAACCAGTGACTTGCTCAATACGGAAGTGGACAGATGATAAAGATGCTAAGCTACAGGACTGTTTTGCTAGCACAAACCGGAATATGTTCCGTGATTCTTCCGATGGCATTGAGGAGTACACCTCATCAGTCACTGGCTTCATCAATAAGTGCATCAATGACGTCGTCCCACAGTGACTGTACGTACATATCCCAACCAGAAGCCATGGATACAGGCAACATCTGCACTGAGCTATAGGGTACAGCTGACGCTTTCAAGGATTGGACTCCAACCCGGATGCTTATAAGAAATCCCTCAATGCACTCCAATGAACCATCAAACAGGCAAAGCATCAATACAGGACTAAGATTGAATCGTACAACACCGGCTCCGACACTTGTCGGATGTGGCAGGGCTTGCAAACTGTTACAGACTACAAAGAGCTGCCCATTGACACGAGCCTACCAGACAAGCTAAATTACTTCTATGCTCGCTTCAAGGCAAACAACACTGAAGCATACATGAGAGCACCAGCTGTTTCGGACGACTGTGTGATCACGCTCTCCGTATCCAATGTGAGTAAGACCTTTAAACAGGTCAACATTCACAAGGCCACAGGGCCAGACGGATTACCAGGAAGTGTTCTACACCTGTGCTTCTACACCTGCATTGCTTGCTGTTTGGGGTTTTAGGCTGGGTTTCTGTACAGCACTTTGAGATATCAGCTGATGTACGAAGGGCTAAATAAATACATTTGATTTGATTTGATTTACTGCGAGCTTGCGCTGACCAACTGGCAAGTGTCTTCCCTGACATTTTCAACCTGTCCCTGACCGATAATGTTTCAAGCAGACCACCATGGTCCCTGTGCCCAAGAACACCAAGGTAACCCACCTAAATTGCTAACCAACTTGTAGCACTGATGTCTATAGCCATGAAGTGCTTTGAAAGGCTAATCATGGCTCACATTATCCTAGAAATCGTAGACCCACTCCAATTTGCATTCTGTCCATACAGATCCACAGATGACACAATCTCTATTGCACTTCACACTGCCCTTTCTCACCTGGACAAAAGGAAAACCTACGTGAGAATGCTATTCATTGACTACAGCTCAGTGTTCAACACCATAGTGCCCTCAAAGCTCATCACTAAGCCAAAGACCCTGGGACTAAACACCTCCCTCTGCAATTGGACTTCCTGATGGGCTCCCCCATGTGATAAGAGTAGGTAACAACACATCTGCCACGCTGATCCTCAACACAGGGGCCCCTCAGGGGTGTGTGCTCAGTCCCCTCCTGTACTCCCTGTTCACCCATGCCTGCATGGCCAAGCATGACTCCAACATCATCATTAAGTTTGACGATAACACAACAGTGCTTATCGGCCTGATCACCGACCAACGATGAGACAACCTATAGGGAGGAGGTCAGAGACCTGGCAGTGTGGTACCAGGATAACAACCTCTCCCTCAACGTGATCAAGACAAAGGAAATGATCGTGGACTACAGGAAAAGGAGGGCCGAGCACGGCCCCCATTCTCATTGACGGGGCTGTAGTGGAGCAGGTTGAGAGCTTCAAGTTCCTTGGTGTCCACAACACCAACAAACTATCATGGTTCAAACACACCAAGGCAGTCGTGAAGAGGGCACCACAATGCCTATTCCCCCTCTGGAGACTGAAAAGATTTGGCATGGGTCCTCAGATCCTCAAAAAGTTATACAGCTGCCCCATCGAGAGCATCCTGACTGGTTGCATCACTGCCTGGTCTGGCAACTGCTCGGCCTCCGACCACAAGGTACAGAGGGTACAGAGGGTACAGAGGGTAGTACGTACGTCCCAGTACATCACTGGGGCCAAGCTTCCTGCCATCCAGGACCTCTATACCAGGTGGTGTCAGAGGAAGGCCCTAAAATTTGCCAAAGACTCCAGCCACCCAGGTCATAGACAGTTCGCTCTGCTATCGCACGGCAAGCGGTACCGGAGCACCAAGTCTAGGTCGAAAGTGATTCTTAACAGCTTATACCCCCAAGTCATAAGACTCCTGAACAGCTAATCAAATGGCTACACAGACAATTTGCATTGATTTTTTATGCTGCTGCTAATATTTGTTTATTATCTATGCATTGACTCTTTACCGGTACCCCTTGTATATAGCCTCGCTATTGTTATTTTATTGTTGCTCTTTAATTATTTCTTATTTATATATAATTATATATATTTTTTTAACTTAAGTTTATTTTAGTAAATCATTTACGACTTGTTTTTCTTATAACTGCATTGTTGGCTTGTAAGTAATAATTTCACCATAAGGCCTACACCTGTTGTAGTGCTTTTAGTGCTTGTGACAAATACAGTTTGATTTCATTTCATTTCATTCACACCTAGAGATGCGCAAACTGCACATGACAAACAAACTTCCATATTTATTACTTCATGATGTCCTGCATTGTTGAACGACCACCACAACAGTGTGTGGTCTCAATTGATAGAGATTAGAGTGCATGCCTCAACGCCTACAGATAGTTAGACCCTGCAGCTATGAAAAAAAGTCATTTTTACAAGGAAATACGCCTACGGTTGCAGCACTGCATCGGGATGTCGTGCTCCATTTTGAGATGTACACACATAAAGTTGACCACTCTTTTGGACCTACATGTGCGGCATTCTAGCGTCGACATTCCAGTGTAATTTCTGATTAATAACAATTTGGACCATGGCTGTTCTCTCAGCCAGCTATGTTCTCTTTCTGCTGGCCATTACTAGTCAATTGGTGGGAGGGGAGCTCCCAGTGCTTGATGTTTGTCAGTGAAACTGAATTAGTGCAAATGTAGGGTATTACCCCATGGGCTATGTCACTGGGATGGCTTAAATCACTCTGGCACCGAGCAATAAAAAATGTCAACGAACAGATTTAAGACACTAGCTATTAACTTTTCTTTTCTCTTCACAATCTTCACAAGGTTGACATTTAAAAAGAACTAGGCCCTTGAAGGAATGCTCGTAATCATCTTTGCTTTGTATCTCGGGCCATACTTCCCATTCATCTGTTATAGTTGAAGGATGGCATGTCCAATAAGGCTGCTTATGCTGAGGGTGTATTATGAGGTATTAATAGTTAAAAAAAACTTTTATCTGCTATTAAAAATATTTTACAAATGTACTGAATAATTTCCACCACAGCTACCATTATGCATACTTTCCATCTCTTTGGTACATTTGTAATATTGAAATGATGAGGATTGTAAGTGCATTTGAGGTTGGTGTTACTCTGCATTTGATTACTCTTTCGGGCCCTCTTTAGCCAAATATGCAGCCCCCTCCATTCCGCCCCTCCCCTACCCCCAATAAGGGGATGCCACTGTCAAATGAGGGTCATAAACTCAATCAGATTCTTCACAGGCTAAAACAAGATTAGAGTTTAATCCAATGTACAACAGGGGCTACAGCTCTCGTCACTCACAGCAGCATCGCTACAACATTTCCCACATGAAACAATAGAAGTATAACATTTTAGCCACAATCTCTTCAATTGATATGGTTATTACCTTAACTCCATGTGAAATGGATAGTTCACCCAAATTACAATATGACATATTGGTTTTCTTACCCTGTAAGCAGTCCATGGACAAAGTATGACAGCAATCAACGCTTGGGTTAATTTCACTGGCACTGTCTCCAAATGCTAACGTTTTAGCACATGTGGGTAGGGGGGAGGGGGGGGGGGTAATGGATGGGGCTGCATATTTGGCTAAAGAGGGCGCGAAACAGTAATCAAATCCCATTGAAGTCATGGTACCGATATTAGCATTTTTCACACATCATGTTCAAATAATCTATAAGTGACTTTGTTGAGCTTTAAAATCTATTTGAATTTGATACTTTTGGATGATTTGGGCATAATGTGTGAAAAATGCTAATATCAGTACCATGAATTTACTGGGATTTGTGCCACAAATGCTAAAACGTTTGGAAACAGTGTCAGAGAAATAAAACCAAAGCATGGATTGCTGTCATACCTTGTACATTAACTGCTTACAGGGTAAGGAAACCAATGTGTCATTTTGTAATTGGGGTGAACTATCCCTATTCAAGTCTTCATTTGATGAACGTCTTACATACAGCAGACAACCTATTTAAATATCTTTATAGAAAAATAATCATATATTTTCTTATAGTGACTACCACTTTCACCACAGTAACCTAGAACAAATTATTATATGTGCTGCTAACTTCTGCAGTTATCTTTGGCTGGACGTTGTCCTGTCCACTCATTCTCTGTAGATATCTCATGGTACTTAATCCCATAGCCAACCATGTGCGATATTGGCCACGCTAGCTTGATGGTCCCACTGCACTCCAGCTATATTTTGTTCCTCGGCTTGGAGTTGTGGAATTATGGTTATTCTGCCATTTCATTGCTCCAATTTACCAATAACATAAGTTAGAACAAAAACAAAAGAAAGAAAAATAAGAAAGAAAGTAAGTAAGCTATATACAGGGTCAGTTCCAATAGAAGTATATACAGTACGTATAAGGGTAAGGTGACTAGACATCAGGATATATGATGAACAGAGTAGCAGCAGTGTACAGTATATGATGATTGTATGTGTGTGTGTGTGCGTGTTTGTAGAGTCAGTATAAATGTGTGTGCATGTTACATGTATGTGACAAAGATTTTACTGAGTTACAGTTCACATAAGGGAATAAGTTAACAGAAATATATTCATTAGGCCCTATTCTATGGATTTCACATGACTGGGCATACAGATTTGCATCTTTTGGTCACAGATACCTTGAAAAATGGTAAGGGCGTGGATCTGAAAACCTGTAGAGTATCTGGTGTGAAGCTCGACACATCTCCTTCACAGTAGATCAGGCTGTTGGTTGATTGTGGCCTGTGAAATGTTGTCCCACTCCTCTTCAATGGCTGTGCAAAGTTGCTGGATATTAGCAGGAACTGGAACACACTGTAGTACATGTCAATCCAGAGCATCCTAAACATGTTGAATGGGTGACATGCCTGCTGAGTATGCAGGCAATGGAAGAACTAGGATATTTTCAGCATCCAGGAATTGTGTACAGATCCCTGCGACATGGGGCAGTGCATTATCATGCTGAAACATGAGGTGATGGCTGCGGATGAATGGCACGACAATGGGCCTCAGGATCTTATCACGGTATCTCTGGCATTCAATTGCCATCGACAAAATGCAATTGTGTTTGTTGTCCATAGCGCATGCCTGCTTATACCATAACCCCACTGCCACTATGGGGCACTCTGTTCACAACATCAGCAAACCACTTGCCCACAGGACACCATACACGCTGTCTGTCATCTGCCAGGTACAGTTAAAACCGGGATTCATCCGTGAAGAGCACACTTCTCAAGCGTGCCAGTTTCAATCTAAGGTGAGCATTAGCCAACTGAAGTTGGTTACGATGCCGAACTGCATTCCGGTCAAGACCCTTGTGAGGGCGATGAGCACGCAGATGAGCTTCCCTGAAACGGTTTCTGACAGTTTGTGCAGAAATTATTTTGGTGTGCAAACCCAGAGTTTCATCAGCTGTCCTAGAGGCTGGTCTCAGATGATCCCACAGGTGAAGAAGCTGGATGTGGAGGTCCAGGGCTGGCGAGGTTACACATGGTTTGCGGTTGTGAGGCCGGTTGGACGTACTGCTAAATTCTCTAAAACAATGTTGGAGGTGGCTTAAGGTGGACAAATTAACATTAAATTATGTGGCAACACCTAGGGTGGACCTTCCTGCAGTCAGCTCCCTCAAAACTTGAACATCTGTGGTATTGTATGGTTTGACAAAACTGCACATTTTAGAGTGGCCTTTAATTGTCCCCAGCACAAAGTGCACCTGTGTAATGATCATGCTGTTTAATCAGCTTCTTGATAGGCCACACCTGTCAGGTGGATAGATTATCTTGGCAAAGGAGAATGCTTGTGCCAAAGATTTGTGCCAAAAATGTGAGAAATAAGCTTTTTGTATGTGTTGACAATTTCTGGGATCTTATCTCAGCTCATGAAACATTGGACCACCACTTTTTCAGGAGCCTGTTGGTGTCAGACTTGATGCACCTGTACCGCTTGCTGTGCGGAAGCAGAGAGAACAGTCTACGACTTGTGGCTGGAGTCTTTAACAATTTTTTTTTTCCTTTCACACCGCCTGATATCGATGTCCTGGATGACAGGGAGCTCAGACCCAGTGATGTACTGGGCTGTCTGCATCACCCTCTGTAGAGCCATGCTATCAAGGATGGTGCTGTTGCCATACCAAGCAGTGATGCAGCCTGTCAAGATGCTCTCAATGGCGCAACTCTATAACCTTTTGAGGATTTGAGGGCCCATGTCAAACTTTTTCAAGCTCCTGAGGAGCGAGTGTGTGGGGACCATTTTAAGTCTTTAGTAATTTGGACACTTGGGAACAGGAATGATGGTGACAGGAATGATGGTGGTCTTCTTGAGACGTGGGGATTACAGACTGGTTACACGAGAGGTTGGAAATGACAGTGAATATGCCTGCCAGCTGTTCTGCGCAAGCTTTGAGAACACGCCCTGGAATACCATCTGGCCTTACTCACGTTGGCCTCAGAGAGCGAGATCACCCAGTCCTCTGGGTTAGTGGGGGCCCATCACGCACGGCACGGTGTTGTTATTGTCTAAGCGTGCATAAAATGCATTGAGTTAGTCTGGTAGAGAGGCATTGTTGGGCAGATCACGGCTGAGTCTTCCTTCGTAATCCGTAATGGACTGTAACCCCTGCCAAATACGGCAGGCGTGCGAGCCTGTGTACTATGACTCCACCTTATTCTTATATTGTCCCTTTGCTCATTTGATGACTCTGCAGAGATAGTAGCAGGACTTCTTGTACTTGTTCCTGTCTTCAGGGTTGTTTGCAATAGCACTGTGTGCAGCAGCCATGTCCTTTAGCTCGGTGTTAATCCAGGACTTCTGATTGGGGAGGAATCAAACCTTCACTGTGGGGACAACATCGCCGATACATTTCCTAATGAAGCAAGTGACTGAGGTGATTAGCTAGTTGATGTTATCAGTGGAGTCTCAGAACATATTCCAATCAGCGTTAGCGAAGAAGTTCTGTAGCATAATCTCTGATTCAGATTACCATTTCTCAATGGAAGTCAAAGGTACTTACTATTTGAGCTTCTGCTTGTGAACAGAAAGCAGGAGTACGGAGGCATGATCTGATTTGCCGAATGGGGATGAGGGAGTGCCTTGTATGCTTGCTTCTGGGTAGACTAACAGTGCTCTAGGACTTTTTCGACCCTATCGTGTTGATGGAAGTTGGACATCACATGTTTAAATGATTTAAAATCGCCAGCAACAAGAAAAGCTGAAACGGCACATTTTCCTGCTTATTTATAGCCTGGTACAGTTAGTTTAGTGCAGCTTATTATTTTTCTTGTCCTGAGGTGGAATGTATACAACAGTCACGATAACACCTGAAAACTCCCTCGGGAGGTAGAAAGGTCGACATTTGACCATCCGGTATTCCAAGACGGGTAAACAATGGATAGAGACTTCCACTGCGCTTGAGTCAGCAGACCATTTGTTGTTCACCAAACGGACAGGCCATTAGAGTCAGGAAAATCGAGAGGCAAACCCCTCCCTCTCTCGATTTGCCTGACCCACTGGCCTGTCTGTTCGGTGAATGGAGAATCCATCGAATGAGATAGCCATGGGGGGTATCTTGTCTGAAAGCCATGTTTCAGAAAAGCAGAGAATATTGCAGTTACAACAGTACCATTGGTAGCAAATCCGTAATCGGAGGTCATCCATCTTGTTATCAAGTGGCTGGTGACTGGAATGGAGGGAAAAGGTGCCCGGTTTTCCGTTCGCCTTAATCTCACCAGGACCCCCCGGTCTTGCCTCTGTAATGCCGGCATTTCTTCTTGGATACCCTGGTCAGAATTATAGAAAAAGCCAAAGGCAGATAGATGAGTCAACGTTAAAGCCGGAATTGAGGTAAGTAACTGCCAATCTGATGTTGAAAAGTTATTGTAGTTTCTAAGAAATTATAGTGGTTCTAAGGAATGAAAAATAAACGCCAAAAGAATCACAAAATAGCAAGTTGGGTTGGAACTCGCAAAACGGTGCTCCTACTGTACGCTACCATCTTTTCAAATCACTGTTGATGTTGAGAAAACCAAAGGGAATCATGGTGAAAGAGACTAGTTGACTCTGAACACAGGATCATATAGGTTCCAGAGTTTATAGTGTATATAATACAATTAGATGTAAAGCAAAAATGTAAACACAACATGTAAAGTGTTGGTCCCATGTTTCATGAACTTAAATAAAAAATTACAGAAATGATTCATATGCACAAAAAGCTTATTTTTTCTCAATGTTTACATCCCTGTTATGGAGTATTTTTCAACCTGACAGGTGTGGCATATCAAGAAGCTGATTAAACAGCATGATCATTCCACAGGTGCACCTTGTGCTGGAGACTCTAAAATGTGCACACAACACAATGTCACAGATATATCAAGTTTTGATTGAGCATGCAATTGGCAGGAATGTTCATTTCTCTACTATAAGCTGCCCCAATGTCATTTGGAGAATTTGGTTGTATGTCCAACCCAGTCATGTGAAACCCATAAATAATTTCTTTATTTTTTTTATTTTGCAGTTGCTGGAGTTATAGGTGAACTCATGAAAAATAAAAAGGAAAATGCCGTACACTACTCTTCATGCTTCAGGGTGATTTTATTGTTACAATGTTTCTACCCTTAGGTCTTCATCAGGCATGGATGCTAGCTTGTTGTTCTGTGGTATCTGTCTCGATGTACGACCAAGTAAAATAGTTCATGCCATTCATGTACTTTGTTCAGTTCCATCGACAAACCTATTTGGTACGATTTCTTCCTCGGCACAGTTTCTCTTTAAGCTGTGGCCTATGTATGCCTTTTTCCTTGACCGTTACCCTTGTTTCCTTGTTTCCATAGCAATGCCTTTTTCTGTGCTCCCACGCTCACTCTCCTCCCAGGTAGGCACTCACAGGATGACATCATAAACTGGTGGATCTCTGATCATTAGACTACAAGACCTCCCTTAGAGTCTATGGTGAGACATTCCCATATACATAAGTGGTATGACCTTGAGGGGGCCCAAGGCACTATTAGCAGACATTCTTTAAAATGTTTTAATAACAGAACGTTTACGCTTGGCCTTGTCTTTTAAAACATATTAAGCGCAGAGTGCAGAAAACATTTAGAAATGTGTTAGTACGTACTCTTATGTGTGTGTATTTGTATAACAATCTCAGACAATAGCTAGAACAAACATGTATTTGCTTTGACCGAGGGCCAGCGTGCTATGTTATAAGTCTCAAATTTACAGAATGGTGCTCTAGTATTGTAAGGGAACACATCTTTTGAAGTAAAGTTTTCAGAAATGGTTGGTTCCCTCATATCTCAAACACACTGCAGTTCTGCTGACTTTGTGCAAACGGTAAGTGATTTTAGCACGGTAGATAGGTGTTAGCACCTACTAGCTATATGCCACTTAAACAAGACGTCTTCGTTTTAACAACACACACAATGGATGTTATAGCATCACCTTTCTGTTTTCAGGGCTTCTTCTGTGGTATTTTTTTCTGAGTTGGTGCTTGCTCCTGAGAAGTGATCCCAATTCCGGTTGTGTTTTTGGAAAGAGTAGGAGTTGTCTTCCCACACTAGGCATTGATTCCCACTGATGCCATGATTCATGAAGCTTAGCCTACTAATGCATTTACATTTTCTATTGAATCATCAGAAGTCCAGCTGCTGAACAACGGTTTTGTGAGGATAATACTTGATACATGTGATGATACTGCCATTCTGTATTATACATTTTTAGGGGAATGAAAGTCTATCAGTAAACACTATTGAAGAAAGTGTGTTTGTCTCTGAATTGACAATATATGACATTTAACATTTAGCAGGTCCAGTGTGTTCTGACAAGTTTGCTATCTCGTGTGTGTGTGTGTGTGTGTGTGTGTGTGTGCGTGTGTGTGTGTGTGTGTGCATGCGTGCGTGCGTGTACACACAATTATATCAATTATTTTAAGTAACATGCAGTTATGACTACCTCAAGACAGCACTAACCTGACATGAAAAGGGTAATACTACAGCACACCTTTCATATAATGAACCCACAATCTTAGCTTAACATTGTCTGTTGATATGTGCACAAACTTGCCAAATTTTGAGTGAATGGAGATGCATTGCATCCAACATTCACAACAATATTCCGATACAAGATCCCTGATGTCATTGTTTGCTTTTGTGCAGAGTGGATTTCGCAAGGATTTCCCCATAGTATAGTATAAACAAGTTCAATACAAACCATTCATCATAGCAGGGTAGAGTTGCTGCTCTCTCTGTCCTCCCTTCATATGAGCAACCCTTGGCATAAAACACCAATCAATAAGTGGACATTATTTAGGACGACTTCCCATATAAAGGAAAATAAAAAAACCTATAATTAGTAGATACACCAAAAAGGCCATCATTGTGACACTGTGAATAAAGTTCCTCTGAATAACTCCTCCTAGATTTCTTCATGTGTATTAGCACTTTGTTTTGTAGAAATTGAGAAGCTCACAGAGATAGAAAGGAATTTTCTTTGTGAGTAAAGGAATTTACTCAGAGTTGTTGTTTTCCATCACAGCATGCAGTACAGGGGAATCCACTCTAATCCACACTAGTCTAAGGCAGCCTACTGTTTGGGAAAGCTCTAGGTGGCCTAGAGCAAGGCACTTAACTCTAATTTGCTCCAGGGGTACCGTACTACGATTGCTGACCCTGTAAAACAACACATTTCACTGCACCTATCTTGTGTATGTGACAATAAAACATTTCTTATTTTTTGTTTTTGTTTAATACTGCGAGTACTTTTACTTTACACAAAAGAAACACAGAAATGCCAATGTGAGGCACTGAAGAGCAATGCAGACACGCTGCACAGCCCAAATCCCTCTCCCTTTAATTCTAGTCCTCATTGCGGGGCGCTAATGACTTATACAACAGCTGTTTCACCAGTAGCATTTGGGCTTATGATTCCTCCATGTGAACCATAACACCCACAGTCTGACTGATGCACAGCAACCAGTGACTATCTCTGAGGTAAAACAACAGCACTCTCCTCATCAACGCTGTCTTTCTCTCTCTGTCTCCCTGTCACACACTCTCTCTTTCTCACACACATACACTCAGACAGATTCACACACACACACACACACACACACACACACACACACACACACACACACACACACACACACACACACACACACACACACACACACACACACACACACACACACACACACAAGGATGCAAGCACACAGTGTGTAATATGTGTGAGAGTGAGAAAGAAAGAGAGAGGGGAGGAAATCAAAATCAAAATCAATTAGAATCTCAATACACTTCACAAAAATAAATGAATAAAAAAGAAAGAATGAGATAGAAAGAGAAGGGGAGATAGAGGGGGGAAATGTGATGGCGTAATAGCCCAGTTACTCATAGGATTAGAGTTCAGCGTTAGGACTCAGAGCTCAAACAACTAAGAAATAACACACTGCTGGGTCAAAAGATGTTTTAACAACAATAACCAAGAAAGAAAGTAGAACAATCCAAAATAAGCCCCATTGAGATAGTCACATAACCCAGCGGTGATTGGTCAAAATAACTAAATGTGTGTACTGTGCTATAGTAATCCAGCGCTGGGTTAGTGATATAATGCAAGTTGGGTTGCTTTTAACCCAGCTTTTTTAGAGTGGTGAAAGACAGAGAGACAGAGAGACAGAGAGACAGAGAGAGAGAGAGAGAGAGAGAGAGAGAGAGAGAGAGAGAGAGAGAGAGAGAGAGAAATGACAACCTCCATCTGCTGGAGAGACAGTTGCGTTTGCCAGCTAACACACAGACCAATTTAACAACAACACATTCTCAGTAACAGTTACATAAACTTTTACATCTTTACTTGTGGTTGTTTATTTACCTTAATTTCACTGCCTAACCTGCCAAAATGTAATGACCAAAATGTAAATGTAAATGTCCAAATGCACAGTTGCAAAGTATGCTGGGTATAAGTCTAATGACCTCTGGCCCACAACAATAGAAACTCTTTGTCCAAACAAAATTTGGTCAGTTCATTCTACATGAATTAATCTGGTGCACATCAAGTTCCACCGAGTTAAATCAGTTCTACAAGAGACAATTACATTTCGCCATAAAACATGAAAGGATTGTGGTAATGTTAATGAAATATGATAGAGCAAAACTTAAGGGCAACCAAAATAAATGTTTTGAGTCTTTATCTGTCAATGTTAGTCCACCAAGAGAGCGATAGAGCGAAATCAACCTCTCATGCACTCTCACATTCCTAATAGCTCACCTTCAAACACAACAAATTGGTAATGCAATGTTTGCTGTGTAAATCATATAGGCTATAACAGGTGATTTCAACAGCTGACTGCACCTGTTTGACACATTGACCCTGAGGTGCAAAAGAAGACCACCACGTGCTCTCTCTGTATCACGCAAGAGCTGAGCTTGTCATATGTAATGTTTTCACTTATCTCGCTGTGGTCATATCAGTATGTTGAGTCTAATGTGATGGGAGGTTGCCTACCTCCAACATCTTGTAATACAGGTGTGCAGATGGCCGAGGGCAAGACCAGAGTGACGGTTTGAGTTTGCAGTGTGGTCTCCAATATCACATATTTTACTTTAAAATGACGTCAGATGGGTGTCAGCCGAAGTAGGACTGGCAGGTTGTTATTCAGTCTGCGAGAGGAACGGAAAGGCACGGAGATATAGCACGGTGTGATAATATTGCACTCTCTCTCTTCAAATGACAAGTGCTTATTTTTCCCTATACCGCTTACCACACGCAACATCTCGCGCTGACGCGCTCACAGACTCTCTTCCAAAATAACCCGTTCTCTCACCTAGTCTCCTGTTTCTTTTTAAAAACATTTTAACCTACTACTTACATTCATTTATTCAGAGATGTGCGAAATGTGGAATTTTGGCCAACGGTGACCTATCAGCATTTCGAAATTCTTCGGCGCATATTTTCGGGATTGACTGTTATAACCGTCCAAGCTGGGTATATTTCCTGATGTTTTGCTATGCTCTGCTTCTCAATAATGTAGAAAAGTGCGTGGTCATTTTCAGCGCCGAATCCACTGAGGATGCCAACGAATCACCTTGCCTCTCTGGTGTTCTTTTTCATAGCTTTTTGACTGTCTAGTGGAGTAAATTCGATGATTTATATAAAGACAAAGTTTGACCGACACAAGTGGTCAGAGGACACCTTTTGGTAAAAGCACAGTGGACCACCTGTCCACGGACTCGGTGCGTCCTTATCAACCTTATCAAATTAATGGGAAGATAATTGCCAAGTTAGAATAAGCAAGCAACGTCCAAGATATTTGCTTATTCTCTCCTTTGGTGGTGTAATATCAGGCTTGACATCATATATGGAGTAATTGTATATGCGCAATGTTGAAGGATATAGCCTTAGAATGTTTGCATTAATGACATTTGGAGTAAGGTTCGTCACTTGAGTGTATTAGCCACTATCGACTTTTGTGGAAGCCATCTAAATGGGAGAATACCTGAAGAACTGACTCGAAATTGTTGTCGGGAAAATGTGGATAAAACGGTGTATTGCACGCAGGTAAGAATAATTTAGTCTCTACCTGATATAATTTGCATTATATACGTTTTATGGTAAGTGGAACATGTCTGTTGGTGTTTTTCAATTTATAGTATATTATTGTTTCATATTTGCATACGCCCCTATCGACAAATGCTCTCTATAAACTACGCCATGGCAAGAGTTATGAGCGTCTGCTGGAATTTAATATTACTTTATCAATTGTAGGGCTCACACAATACATAAATATTATTTATATATTTCTATGGTGTCTTTACTGTCACAATGGTTTTTAGATTGTGCATTCAATATTTTGAATGTGGGCATCAGTCGTACGAAGAATCGGGTTTCCAGCTATGTGAAGAAACTGAGCAAAACTTTCACTTACCGCACGCTGGGGGTCGCCAAACGTACATGCTGTTGCACGACACGACTGCAAGCCCTAGCTGGCAAATAGGTCGAGACACACACACGCACACACACACACACGCTATATTTTGTCATTGCCTAACACAAGTTCAATATGTATGAATTACAAACCATAAGTTGTACCAGAACTGCCAACCTTGTTCCAAAGAGACTATGCTATAATTACGCAATAAGGCACAAGGGGGAATGGTATATGGCCAATATACCATGGCCAAGGGCTGTTCTTACGCATGACGCATCGTGGAGTGCCTGGATACAGCCCTTAGCCGTGGTATATTGGCCATATACCACAAACCCTGAGGTGCCTTATTGATATTATAAACTGGTTACCAACTAAATTAGAGCAGTAAAAATACATGTTTTGTCATACCCGTGGTATATGGTCTGATATACCCAGTTTACAATTAAGCAATAAGGCCTGAGGGGGTGTGATACATGTCCAATATACCACGACGAATGGCTGTTCTTATGCACGACGCAACGCGAGGTGCCTGGATACAGCCCTTAGCCATGGTAGGTTGCTAAGATCGAATCCCCGAGCTGACAAGGTACAAATCTGTCGTTCTGCCCCTGAACAAGGCAGTTAACCCACTGTTCCTAGGCCATCATTGTAAATAAGAATTTGTTCTTAACTGACTTGCCTAGTTAAATAAAGGTAAAATAAATAAATACATATTGGCCATATACCACAAACCCCCGAGGTGCCATTGATATTATAAACTGGTTACCAACGAAAATAGAACAGTAAAAATAAATGTTTTGTCAAACACATTTGAGTCATTTAGCAGACACTCTTATCCAGAACAACTTACCGGAGCAATTAGCGTTAAAGTGCCTTGGTCAAGAGCACATCATCAGATTTTTCACCTAGTTGGCTCAGGATTCAAACCTGTGACCATTTTGGTTATTGGCCCAATGCTTTTAAGTGCTAGGCTACCTGCTTTCCACCCGTGTTATACAGTCTGATATACTGCAGCTTTCAGCCAATCAGCATTCAGAGCTCGAACCACCCAGTTCATAATAACCCTTGAAATGGGTGACATTACTTGTATATGACAATGTTGTGTTTTTGATACATATTAAAATGTCTACATGCCTAGTCATATTTATTGCATGAATTAGGTGGCTAATATGTCTATGAGATAGCATCATCCGGCACCACTAGATACTCTAAAGTTTGTTCCTGTGGCTGCCCACATTAGAGCAGAGCTAATGTAAGCACATCCCTCTTGCCAAGTATGCTAATGTTTATGACAGCAGTTACATGGGAAAGTATCAAAAACCAAGTGACATCTACACCTTGTTACTCAGAACGCACAACTAGTTAAATGCCCCTAATGAACTAGTTACCCCTTCTCACACACTCAACATTAACTCAACATCAACTTAACATCAACTCTACATGAACTCAACATCACACCATTAGAGCCACACAACCAGTGATGTATACTGACTTCTGTGGTGTTCAGATAGGATGAGGCTGGTTGGTTGAGACAGGTTCCCCCTGTGAGAGGTAGAAGAGAGGCGTTTTATTCGTTTTTTATTCAGAAGGAATCTTTAATTAGGAAAGTAATAGTATGGGAGTGAACAAGCTTTTCAGGTGATTCACTGAACGCTGAATGGGGAGGGACTCTGTTAATTGGAATATGATTTCATGCTGAATTGTGGTTTTAATCACTAGACATTTATTTATTTCCCACTGAAACAACGTTAGTTAGACATTATGGATAATGTTGAGGGTTGACTTCACAGTCAAACGATAATAATTGTGGACAGAGCAATCATTGCTTTGGAAGATTTAGAAATGAAAAGGCAGAACGCCTATAAAATGATGGGTCAGGTCAGTGACATCACAGCTAGAGAGCTAGAGATCGAGTCCCACAACACACACCCACCACATTTTCCTGGCCTGCTTTAAAATGCCATTAATGACCTTTATATATGAGTTGGTTTTATCAGGCTGAAATATTATTCAAACAATTCTGAGAATTCTCAGACGCAGCATTCCATATTGAGATTCTATTATTGTGTTATTACTGTTCAGTGTTATCACTCTGGTTATTTTACGAAACATGATCCTAGAGGAAAGCCACAACAATTTGGTCTCCCTAATTCTAACATGTGATTATATCATTATGCGTGTTACCGTGTGTGTGTGTGTGTGTGTGTGTGTGTGTGTGTGTGTTTAGGCTAGTAAAGTGCATAAGAAGCTGTTGATGTTAACCTATGAAGATTTAATACCACCTTGTGTTGCTGTAATAGTCAAATACTACAGGCAACATAAATAGTGTAGTAGCTACAGTAATGTGTCTGCTAACATCTGTTGTTTGTAGAATGGAAATGAGACATTTTGGACCTTGTTCAAACAACCTCATCAACTGGAAGCTTATTTTTGTATATATCATTTTTTTTTATCAATGAAATTACAGTTTAATTGGCTAAAATGAACATACAAGCACAGGGTTTAATTGAATAATACTTTGATGATTACAAATGAAGAGCTTATTTCCAATTCACTATATACACCAATATTTCACATTTGTGTTTTTTCACCAGAAATTATAGCTTATGTGTCAAACTCATTCCACGGAAGGCTGAGTGTCTGCAGGACTTTGATTTTTCCTGTCAATTAAGACCTAAACAAACAGGTGAGGGGAGTTCCTTATTCATTAGTGACCTTAATTCATCAATCAAGTACAAGGGAGGAGTGAGAACCCGCAGAGACTTGGCCCTCTGTGCATTGAGTTTGACACATGTGGCTTATGGGGGCTTTCATCTGTGTGTAAAATATTAGTGTTCTCAGAATTTTGATTCATAGATTTTAGGTGTTGATTAAAATGTTTTTTTTGTTGTTGTTGCAAAACGCTATTCATCCATTGTTTAGCTGGAATGGAATGTTCGCATATCCTGTATATTTGACTGTGATATGTGGTTGTCTCACCTGGCTATCTTAAGATGAATGCACAAACTGCAAGTCACTCTGGATAAGAGCATCTGCTAAATTACTAAAATGTAAATGTTTTCCATACAGATCCCATATTATTGTTTTGATTCATTTATTTATTTTTAAAAATTTGGTATCACAAATCTGTATAAAAAAATGTTATTTGCTACATTTGACTGTGTAAAACATAGCAGTACTACATTATCTGAGAGTGAAGTGGTTATATAGCATTTTGCAAGAAAACACAATTCTTTTTCTCTCTGAAATGAAACCATCAAGTGATAGATTTCAAGCAAATACATGGATGTCATTGAACAACCCCATGCCATGATTAGATAGTGAAAAACACACCAATCTCTTTCATAAATTCCTTAAACAATAAAAGCTATTTGACCAACATTTCTGAAAATTGATTTATAGGGTTTTAGATAAAAAGCTCTTCAAATGTAACACCAAATTCCTACACCTCCTGCTGCACAAGTTCCTCCATTGGGCTGGAAATATGGCTGTCTAGAAATGACAAAACAATCAACACAGTACTGACTAACCAAGCACGAATGTATTGCTCATTATTCTAATCTAATCTGTCCTCTTCACAGACTAGCGAGAATGTGGTAGGACAGCACGTCACCTATTTGTACATATTATACCAAAGCCAGTTACTACTAAATATGAATAAAAATGCTTTATTTTCGGGAATATAGATGATTGACTCATCGTGAACAGTTTCAAATTAGATAAACTCAAAGTAGACATTGTTCCCTTGTCCCCCCCCCCCCCCCCCACCCCCAGGGTGTCTCCTGGGACCTATATGCATAGTGTGTGGGAGTGCCCCAAGATATTCATATTTTTAAAAGTGGCCCCAAATGGTTTGTTATATTTAAAGATAATCTTCATTCTCCCTCTCATTGTGATGGTATAGAATAATACAGTCAGCATGCATGGCTCATCTTAACCAATAGGGATTCCTCCCGCTCTCCTCCTCCTTGGCATCAATGGGCCTTATCTTGAGCTCCTTTCATGGATGTCACACATGTGATGTCCCCGACGGTGAGCCCTGGCAGTAGTTAGATAGACCAGACAGCCTCTGCTACTGTTGCTGGAGGGGAAGACTTGGCAGGGCTGCCCGGATCCTTCGGGAGGGTTTTAGGGTGGTATTTTTTGTGTGTGTCTTCGTTAATGAATGTATAACCATTTGAACTAAAATCAACTTGATTTATTTCTAATTGTTGTTGAATTCTCGAGAAGGAACCTGAAAGTAAGCATTTTATGACGATGTATCTCGTACATACGACTAATAAAAAGTGAAACTGAAAATTATAAATGGATCCTACACATTAAACATTTGGGGGGTTCTACTAAGATATAGTGAATCGTTTTAAGAAGGTCATACTGAGGATCATTTTGCTATTTGATTTGACATTTTAAGACCCCTTGAAGGATAGAAAGGGGAAAAATATATTATTATATTATATTATATTATATTATAATATTTTGGGCCTTACTGCTATTAGTCCATACAAACACATGAATAATAGATATACTACATGAAACAACAGTTAGTCCCCCCAAAAAATGAAAAGGAAGTTTGTTCTGAAGTGTCTGTCCTATATCTGAGAGATATATGAAAGATCAGGAAACATTTGTCTTTATTTATTTATTTTACATGTATTTAACCCCTTATTTTTGGCACTGACAGTCTCTACATATACTTCCATATATTTTTTCAACTGGTACCAGGGACCTTCAGACGAGTCGTGTGAGGCTGTGTTGCGTCTCTGAGCTTCCCATCTCTGGAGAAGTGTGTGTGTGTGTGTGTGTGTGTGTGTGTGTGTTTGTGTGTGTGTGTATGTGTGTGTGTGCGTGCTTGCTTGCTTGCGTGCGTGCGTGCGTGCTTGCGTGCGTGCGTGTGCGTGCTTACAAACACCCTGTACTCAGCAGTCTGCTAAACCCAGGAGGGGGAGGAGAGCTGGTCCCTGTGACACACAGCAGTGACAGCAAAACACAAACCGCCAACTTGGACCATGCTATTAACACCTGACGTATAGCTTAAGAATTGCCACAACATATAGTGGAGTTGATCAGACCTCTTATTGTAGCACAGCACTGGCTGTTAATGTGAGGCACCTAAGTCAGAATTGTGATTCCCTGAATGGTGTTAAAGTTAGACTCAGCATAATGACATCAGCATTCACAGTGGGGTTACTTCCTGCCTACAGAAACAACAACACCAGGATTCAAGACTGACACTAATTTGGCCCTACCTTGAGGCATGCCCATGTTGGGAAGAGCCAATAGTGGCAGTCTTGGCAGATTTGAATTTTGTTGTTGTCGGTTTCTGTAGGCAGGAAGTTGCCTCGCCTTTCTTTAAGGGAATTGAAATACCACCACAACAGAACAAGACTTTGAGACATTAGTCAGGTTATGTTGTTAAATTGTTGTGTCATGGGAAAATATGCCTAACATCTGCAGGAATTACACATGTTATGTGCATGACAAAGGTTTACTAAGAAGAGTTAGAATCAAAATGAATATTTCAGACCATGCATGTCAACTACAAATATTCTCAATCTTATCCGAAATATAGGCCTAGCTCCATTCCATGCAACTGAAACATACTCTATTCCAACCACAATATGCTAACTGCAGAGAAGAGGTTTATAGCGAATTTGTGAGTGGTTTTAATGACCACTGCTGTAACCAAGCCTTGCCACAGTTGCCAGTGTGTGAGCATGTGATGGAGGATATGCGCTATTATTTCACTGAAGCACATCCATCGCACTGAACCGAGCCTGGGAGAGGAAGCAGCGGAGCTCATACTTGATTCATGTAGTGAGCTTTTGTTGGATCAATACTGCCTCTACAAAGGATCAGATTTATCCGTAAGGGCACCTCCACTAACTGGCCTGCTGCATGCAGGCATGGAGGTCGTCTCTCAGCGGCCTGCTTTTCCGAAAACACTTCATAAATGAACAACAGGGATTTTCTGGGAATGGTTTCCCTTTTCCCTGTTCCATCTAGTCAGACGGTACAGTAATTGAGATGGCTGGATAGGAGGCGGAAACCTTGAGTATGAGAACTGAGTTGATTCTAACATTGTCCCATAAGTCCAATCAGGAAGCTTGGGGTGGTCCTCCCCCTATCCCTCTCCTTTCGCCATGCAGCCTCATCCCCCCCGCTTATCTTTTTCAGCATGTGGGTCATGTACACAGTAGTGGAGGACGTTGTGCTGGGGGATTAATTAATGGAACGTCAAAGCGCCCTTGGCTGTTGCATCTTGGATCCTCCACATTTTTTGTCTTTCCAGGCGTAGGTTCCCACAGCTAGCGGAGAAGCAACATTACTTCATCCGCCCGTGGTAGCAGCTGCTGCCTGCTCTGCCTTACAGGCATGGTGTGTGTGTGTGTGTGTGTGTGTGTGTGTGTGTGTGTGTGTGTGTGTGTGTGTGTGTGTGTGTGTGTGTGTGTGTGTGTGTGTGTGTGTGTGTGTGTGTGTCTATGGCAGGGTTGACTTTTTACAGCTTTTCATGTGAGATCCTCAAGCATTGTATTGAAACACTTGATATATTTCGGCAATCCATAAATCAGCAGAACCTTCGCTAGAGCAATTTACTCTGAAATAGTGGATTTCTACTGAGAAACCATGACGCTGGGCTAGTTCCCAGGTTCGTAGCTACAGTTGTCGGAAATTTACCTACACTTAGGTTAGAGTCATTAAAACTCATTTTTCAACCACTTTACACATTTCTAGTTAACAAACTATAGTTTTGGCAAGTCGGTTAGGACATCTACTTTGTGCATGACACAAGTAATTTTTCCAAATATTGTTTACAGACAGATAATTTCACTTATAATTCACTGTATCACAATTCCAGTGGGTCAGACGTTTACGTACACTGAGTTTCCTGTGCCTTTAAACAGCTTGGAAAATTCCAGAAAATTACGTCATGGCTTTAGAAGTTTCTGATAGGCTAATTGACATCATTTGAGTCCATTGGAGGTAAGCCTGTGGATGTATTTCAAGGCCTACCTTCAAACCCAGTGCCTCTTTGCTTGACATCATGGAAAAATCATAAGAAATCAGCCAAGACCCCAGGAAAAAGTGTAGACCTCCACAAGTCTGGTTCATCCTTTGGAGCAATTTCCAAACGCCTGAACGTACCACGTTCATCTGTACAAACAATAGTACGTAAGTATAAACACCATGGGACCACTCAGCCGTCATACAGCTCAGGAAGGAGATGCATTCTGTCTCCTGGAGATGAACGTACTTTGGTGCGAAAAGTGCAAATCAATCCCAGAACAACAACAAAGGACCTTGTGAAGATGCTGGAGGAAACAGGTACAAAAGTATCTATATCCACAGTAAAACGAGTCCTATATCAACATAACCTGAAAGGCCACTCAGCAAAGAAGAAGCCACTGCTCCAAAAACGCCGTAAAAAAGCCAGACTACGGTTTGCAGCTGCACATGGGGACAAAGATCGTACTTTTTGGAGAAATGTCCTCTGGTCTGATGAAACAAAAATAGAACTGTTTGGCCATAATGGCCATTGTTATGTTTGGAGGAAAAAGAGGGAGACTTGCAAGCCGAAGAACACCATCCCAACCGTGGTTGCAAATGGGTCTTCCAAATGGACAATGACCCCAAGAATACTTCCAAAGTTGTGGCAAAATGGTTTAAGGACAAAAAAGTCAAGGTATTGGAGTGGCCATCACAAAGCCCTGACCTCAAAAAACATTTTTAGGTAGAACTGAAAAAGCATATGCGAGCAAGGAGGCCTACAAACCTGACTCAGTTACACCAACTCTGTCAGGTGGAATGGGCAAAATTCACACAATTTATTGTGGGAAGCTTGTGGAAGGCTACCTGAAACATTTGACCCAAGTTAAACAATTTCAAGGCAATGCTACCAAATACTAATTGAGTGTATGTAAACTTCTGATCTACTGGGAATGTGATGAAATAAATAAAAGCTGAAATAAATCATTCTCTCTACTATTATTCTGACATTTCACAATCTTAAAATAAAGTGGTGATCCTAACTGACCTAAGACAGGGCATTTTTACTAGGATTAAATGTCAGGAATTGTGAAAAACTGAGTTTAAATGTATTTAGCTAAGGTTTATGTAAACTTCTGACTTCAACTGTACCGACGTGGGAATTCTAGTCATTGACTAAAGCGCAGCGTTCATGTCACACCCTGACCTTAGTTCCATCTTGGTCCTCCTCTCTTTCACCCGAAGACAATCGTTACAGAATCACCCACCACCAAAAGACCAAGCAGCGTGGTCACGGGCTGCAGCAGGAGGAGCAGCGCAATCAGGACTATTGGACTTGGGAGGAGATACTGGATGGAGAAGGACCCTGGACGCAGCCGGGGGAATATCACCGCCCCAAGGCAGAGCTGGAGGCAGCCAAAGCGGAGAGGTGGCGGTATGAAGAAGCAGCATGGCAGCACGGCTGGAAGCACGAGAGGCAGCCCCAAAAATATTTTTGGGGGGGTCACACGGGGAGTGTGGCTAAGTCAGGTAGGAGACCTGAGCCAACTCCCCGTACTTACTGTGGAGAGAGAGAGCGTCGTACTGGTCAGGTACCGTGTTATGCGGTAGAACGCATGGTGTCTCCAGTACGCATGCTTAGCCCGGTGCGCTACATCCCAGCTCCCCGCATCTGCCGGGCTAGGGTGAGGATCCAGCCAGGGCAGATGGTGCCAGCCCTGCTCTTCAGATAGCCAGTGGGTCTCCTCGGGTCAGGATATCCTGCGCCGGTGTTGCGCACTGTGTCTCCCGAATGTCTCCACAGCCCAGTGCGTCCTGTGCCTGCGCCCCGCACGTGCCGGGCTAGAGTCACCATCCAGCCAGGACAGGTTGTGCAGGCCATTAGCTCGAGACTTCCAGTGCATCTTCACGGTCCGGTCTATCCAGTACCACCAGTGCCAACACCACGCACCAGGCCACCAGTGCGCCTCCAGGGTCCAGTACTCCCTGTTCCTGCTCCTTGCACTAGCCCTGAGGTGCGTGTCCCCAGCCCGGAACCACCAGTGCCGGCACCACGCACCAGGCCACCAGTGCGCCTCCAGGGTTCAGTATTCCCTGTTCCTGCTCCTCGCACTCGCCCTGAGGTGCGTGTCCCCAGACTGGTACCACCAGTGCCGGCACCATGCACCAGGCCTATAGTGCGCCTCGGCAGTCCAGTACGCCCTGTTCCTCCTCCCCGCACTCGCCCTGAGGTGCGTGTCATCCGCCCAGTACCACCAGTGCCGGCACCACGCACCAGGCCACCCGTGCGCCTCCAGGGTCCAGTACTCCCTGTTCCTGCTCCTCGGACTCGCCCTAGGTGCGTGTCCCCAGACTGGTACCACCAGTGCCGGCACCATGCACCAGGCCTATAGTGCGCCGCGGCAGTCCAGTACGCCCTGTTCCTCACCCCCGCACTCGCCGTGAGGTGCGTGTCCTCGCCAGTCCAGAACGTCCGGCAACAGTACCCAGTCCAGAGCGTCCGGCAACAGTACCCAGTCCAGAGCGTCCGGCAACAGTACCCAGTCCAGAGCGTCCGGCAACAGAACCCAGTCCAGAGCGTCCGGCAACAGTACCCAGTCCAGAGCGTCCGGCAACAGTACCCAGTCCAGAGCGTCCGGCAACAGTACCCAGTCCAGAGCGTCCGGCAACAGTACCCAGTCCAGAGCGTCCGGCAACAGAACCCAGTCCAGAGCGTCCGGCAACAGTACCCAGTCCAGAGCGTCCGGCAACAGAACCCAGTCCAGAGCGTCCGGCAACAGTACCCAGTCCAGAGCGTCCGGCAACAGTACCCAGTCCAGAGCGTCCGGCAACAGTACCCAGTCCAAAGTGATTCTTAACAGCTTCTACCCTCAAGCCATAAGAATGCTGAACAGCTAATCAAATGGCTACCCAGACTATTTGCATTGACCCCCCCCGTCTCTTTTTGATGTTGCTGCTACTTGCTGTTTATTATCACTTTACCCCTACCTACATGTACATATTACCTAAATTACCTTGACTATCCTGTACACCCACACATTTACTCTGTATCGGTTCCCCCTGTATATAGCCTCGTTATTTTATTGTTGCTCTTACAATTTTTTACTTTAGTTGATTTAGTAAATCTTTTCTTAACTCTTATTTTTCTTAAAACTGCTTTGTTGGTTAAGGGCTTGTAAGTAAGAATTTCATGGTAAGGTCTATAAAAATTACAGACCTCTACATGCTTTGTAAGTAGGAAAACCTGCAAAATCGGCAGTGTATCAAATACTTGTTCTCCCCACTGTATATATTGCACAGAAAATGCAAAACAGCCACGTCTGTGTCTCTGCAGGCTCAGATGAGCGATACAATGTTGCACTTTTCCTGCTTTATGTGGAAGGAGACCCTGTAGCAAGCAAGCTAGCAAATGAAACTAGTAACTCAAATCTATTTTGAGAAATGCTTGTGTTCCTAGTTCCAACAGTGCAGTAGTATCTAACAATTCACAACAATGCAAACACATATACAAGTAAAATAATGGAATTAAGAAATATATAAATATTAGGACGAGCAATATGAAATGAGTAAAGCAGTATGTGCACATTATTCAAGTGACTCGTGTTCCATTATTAAGGTGACCAGTGATTCCATGTCTATGTACACAGGGCAGCAGCCTCTGAGGTGTAGGGTTGACTAACTAGTTGGTAGCCGGCTAGTGATGTTTTAACAGTCTGACGGCCTTGAGATAGAAGCTGTTTTTCAGTATCTCGGTCCCAGCTTTGATGCACCTGTACTGACCTCGCCTTCTGGACTCCAGACCTGACTGCCCTTGACCAGCACAAAAAAATCCTGTGGAGTACTGCGTTCGCATCAAATAGCCCCTACGATATGCAACTTTTCAGTGAAGTTAGGAAAGCAAAGGCCAGCTTTTTCAAGCAGAAATTTGCATCCTGTAGCATAAACTCCAAAAAGTTCTGGGACACTGTAACATCCATGGGGAATAAGAGCTCCTCCTCCCAGCTGCCAACTGCACTAAGGCTATCACCACTGTCACCACTGATAAATCTACGATAATCGAGAATTTCAATAAGCATTTTTCTACGGCTGGCCATGCTTTCCAACTGGCTACCCCTACCCCAGTCAACAGCTCTGCACCCCCCACAGCAACTTGCCCAAGCCTCCCCCTTTTCTCCTTCACCCAAATCCAGATAGCTGAAGTTCCAAAAGAGCTGCAAAATCTGGCCCACTACAAATCAGCTGGGCTAGACAATCTGGACCCTCTCTTTCTAAAATGATCTGTCACAATTGTTGCAACACCTATTACTAGCCTGTTCAACCTCTCTTTCGTATCGGCTGAGGTTCCAAAAGATTGGAAAGCTTCGCGATCATCCCCCTCTTCAAAGGGGGAGACACCCTAGACCCAAACTGTTATAGACCTATATATATCCTACCCTGCCTTTCTAAAGTCTTCGACAGCCAAGTTAACAATCAGAACACCGACCATTTCGAATCTCACCGTACCTTCTCCGCTATGCAATCTGGTTTCCGAGCTGGTCATGGGTGCACAGCCACGCTCAAGGTCCTAAACGATATCATATCCGCCATCGATAAAAGACAATACATTGCAGCCGTATTCATCGACCTGGCCAAAGCTTTCGACTCTGTCAATCACTGCATTCTCATTGGCAGACTCAACAGCCTTGGTTTCTCAAATGACTACCTCGCCTGGTTCACCAACTACTTCTCAGACAGAGTTCAGTGTGTCAAATCGGAGGGCCTGTTGTCCGGACTTCTGGCAATCTCTATGGGGGTGCCACAGGGTTCAATTCTAAGGCCGACTCTTTTCTCTGTATACATCAATGATGTCGCCCTTGCTGCTGGTGATTCTTTGATCCACCTCTACGCAGACGACACCATTCTGTATTCTTCTGGCCCTTCTTTGGACACTGTGTTAACAAACCTACAGGCGAGCATATAACTCTCTTTCTGTGGCCTCCAACTGTTCTTAAATGCAAGTCAAACTAAATGCATGCTCTTCATCTGATTGATGCCTGCACCCACCTGCCTGTCTAGCATCACTACTCTGGACGGTTCTCACTTAGAATATGTGGACAACTACAAATACCTAGGTGTCTGTTTAGACTGTAAACTCTCCTTCCAGACTCACATCAAGCATCTCCAATCCAAAATTAAATCTAGAATCGGCTTCCTATTTCGCAACAAAGCATCCTTCACTCATGCTGCCAAACATACCCTCGTAAAACTGACTATCCTACCGATCCTTGACTTCGGTGATGTCATTTACAAAATAGCCTCCAACACTCTACTCAGCAAATTGTATGCAGTCTATCACAGTGTCATCCGGTAGTGTTTGTGATAATTCTACAAAATACGTTTTGCAAGATCTGAAAATAACAGTTTCAGGGTATGATTAGCAAGACACATTTTACATGACGTTAGCGAGCTATCTTTTTTACAATGGGCAAAAAAAGTTCCACACGACTCACGTTGCTGCGTCACAATACCTGGTACTATGGTCCTAGATCTTGGACCCACTACTCACGCAGGTCCAGGATTAGTTTCAGCCAGGGTTTGTTTGCGTTTCACACATGCTTTATAACGTGGATCAGGGTGCCAAGCTCTCCAGGATCCGGATCATAAGAGGATATGTGAAAGTGCCCTTAGTCTAGTTAGTCTAGTCAGCTATTTACAGTAAAGTTGTAGTAATCATGGCAAAATTACCGACCAGGGCACTTGGGGCACGTGCCCAGGGGCCCTGACCTCCAGGGGTCCTGACCTCCAAGTGTTCTGACGTTCAGGGGTCCCCCATTGATTTTGTTAGTCACGCTAACTCATTGTATACTGTAGTGTGTGTGTATGCGAGAACATGCTGGATGGTGTTTGCTCTAACGCTTACTCTAAGAGGTTGAGCACACAGGCCTCCCAACAGGCTCCAAATGGAGGCTCAATGGGCTCTCAGCCTTTCCTAAGACTTGCCGTTTTAAACAGACTTATCAAAACCACACAGACAGCTAACAATATTCACAAAATTGGATTTCTTGAGCAAGTATAAGCCACTAGGCCTACCAAAAAACAGTATTTTGCTATTACTTTTCTGTTGATGAACAAGTGACAAAAGTGTCACAAAAGTGTTCCAAGTGTCATGAACTAGGGCCCTGTGTTTTAGTTAACCTTTATTTAAAGCTTTTTATCAAACTGTCCCCTTTTCTTTTCATGTCAGATGGTAGAGGACCATCCTCAGACAAGTTCTTTAATGTCACATGCACAAGTACAGTGACATTCCTTTTTTGCAAGCTCTAAACCCAACAATGCAGTAATCAATAACAATGTAGTACTGGCCTCCTGGGTGGCGTAGTGGTTAAGTGCGCTGTACTGCAGCTCCAGCTGTGCCACCAGAGACTCTGGGTTCGCGCCCAGGCTCTGTCGTAACCGGCCGCGACCGGGAGGTGCATGGGGTGACGCACAATTGGCCTAACGTTGTCCGGGTTAGGGAGGGTTTGGCCAGTAGGGAAATCCTTGTCTCATCGCGCACCAG
Organism: Oncorhynchus mykiss; assembly: GCF_013265735.2. Classification (NCBI taxonomy): domain Eukaryota; kingdom Metazoa; phylum Chordata; class Actinopteri; order Salmoniformes; family Salmonidae; genus Oncorhynchus; species Oncorhynchus mykiss. The sequence goes on along the minus strand of NC_048580.1, from coordinate 51,589,184 downwards.
CGACTCCTGTGGCGGGCCGGGCACAGAGCGCACTAACCAAGGTTGCCAGGTGCATGGTGTTTCCTCCGACACATTGGTGCGGCTGGCTTCCGGGTTGGATGGTGCTGTGTTAAGAAGCAGTGCGGCTTGGTTGGTTTGTGTATCGGAAGACGCATGACTTGACCTTTGTCTCTCCCGAGCCCGTACGGGAGTTGTAGCGATGAGACAAGATAGACATTTGGATACCACGAAATTGGGAGAAAAAGGGGTAAAATAAAAACACAAAAAAACAATGTAAGGGAGAACAAAAACAGACAAGACTTAAATATTAGACTTAAATGAACAATATCTCCTGTATGTCAATATCACCAGTATGCTCAATCTAATCTCCATGGTTTAAGTTTTGCATATAAACTCTTAAATGTTTTAAACAGAAGCTTAGAGAATACTATCAATTCTAAAATTCTAAAAATTCTACACACACTTCCAAACATTTTCAACAATTATCTTATGATTATCGCAACCATTTAGCCACTTATCTAAAGCCTGACAGAAGATGATGCTTTTCTCTTCTCCAGAACACCCCCAATCGCCCACCTTCCCCCTGAATCCCCCCTCCACAACACTGCTACTCTTAACGGGGGCCAAGGCTGAGCCCGTTCTATCTCTGGTCCAGACGCTAAGACAGTTATTGGAAAAAAGGGAAACAACATAGGCAATAAAGTATTAAAATAACTATAGACAAATTTGCTAATGGCCCTAATTTGAAGCACTGCCACAATGTGACATTTATTCAGGGGATTATATGTAGGAGATAAGTAATGCATTGATGTCTCAAAAGAACACTAATGTTTTCCAGGCTTTGATAATAGATTCAGTGCCAATGGTAGTATTGGATAGAATGCAAGCTAATATGGAATGAGGCACTTTATATCTTGTATTTCCTAATTCTGTATCCCGAGACTACTGGCACCGCATTTACTTATTGTCTGTGACTGTGCAATATCTGACAGTGTGATAAAATAGGCCTAACCTTTTTTTGTGATGACTGTATGAAAGAATAACACGTTTTTTCTCTTCTACTCGTGTCAGAATATGGCACATTCAATGAAGGAAGAGATTTTGTCTGGAGGACTGTAGTGCTGTAGCTAGATAAACTGGGGGAGTGGTTAATGTAATAAAAGAAGCAGCCATGTATCCTCATCATTCATGAATTCCCAATGCGGCAGCATTCATCAGGGTCCCTCCAAATCCCTGTCAGTATTTTGTATACACCCTGACATATTCAATTTGCCTTATCGTTAGTAATTCATTGAGTTTCTTGGACTGAAAGAAGGGCTGCCATATTTTTCATTTCAATAACAACATTTTCTGTGAAGTCCGGCTATTGTAAATGTCTATATATCTCCGGAAAATGATAGCTGGTGTTTTACCAACATCACGGATGATTAACTTAATTGTACGCGTTCCTTTCTAAGTAACATTGGAGATTAACATCAATTCAGCTCTTGAGAGACACTTGCATTACAGTGTACTATAGCGTCGTTCCATCAAGCTTAATTCAGGGGAAGAAGATGCCATTGCCAATTAACGTTCTCCCCATCATTCTCTCCAGTGAGCTAACTGTTAGTCTCACTCTAACTATCTGTAGAATAACAATTTACCAGTGATTCATTGATCATCTGCAGAATCAGCATTTCCCTTGAATGTCATGTTAACCATCCCTGACCAGGGTGACTGAGAATAAGAAAGTAATTAAGAGGAGAATGGTGCAGTAGATCTTCATAAGTGCTCTAATAATTCCATCCTAACCATCTCCAAGCCCCAGTCTTAAGCGCTGTAATATAGCTCTCATTTTCCTAATGATACCTGTGTTCTAAAGTGGAGATGTTGGAGATTGTATCTCATTTGTTGATGTGAGTTCTTGGCAAGGAAGGATCACATCATCTGCCACCCCACTCCATTCCTAAACCTACATCTTGAGCACCAGCCCTTCAAAGAAACTCAAAACAGTATGAAAGCACAGGCTTTTTTGAGAAAGTTATTAATCACTTGGCTGTTTCAAGGTTCTGATAGAGGTTCTGATAGACTCATTCACTTCACTACATTGCAGTGGGGGTTGATGTCGGTGCAATGTGCAAAGACGTCATAGGGGAACAGAAATTTGACTTTTTGTAATCTCTCTGTAATTTCCTTGTTTTTCTCTATATTTTTTTCATAGTGGTCAGTCGTTTATTTCAGTCATTTGGAGCACGGTTGCTTAAGGCTATTCGGGCTTTAAAGTGCATCTCCACTGACCTCGTCTTAAAAACAGTGATTATTCTGGGTCAGACTCCCTTAAAGCGGCAATGCTCGTATTAATCGAAGTGGGAAGGCAGTGAAGGACTGTTTTGCTGCCCTTGTTTTGCCGTACCCCTCAAAATAGGAGAGAAAGAAACCTCATGACCCGCTCTCTTCCTTATCTACTTAGGGTAATGTAAAAAAAAAAGGCTGCTTATGAATCGCGGCGATACAACCACCCACTGTGGATATTTTGGTTAATTTACACTTAATTACAGATGTAATTAATTATGGGGTAATTGCCATCCTATGGTGCATGTGTGTGTTTTGTGTGCCAATTTAGACTTTGGGGGGTTTACTGTAATTTCCAAACCCATGTTGGTGCGCACACACTTCTGATGTTAACCATGATAGTAATGTGAAATGCTCAGTCTAATCTGCCAATATGAAAAACATGTTTTCCAATTCCAATCAAGGTCAACTACATTGTCCTAATCCTAATAATGTTCATTCGTTTCTGTCGACGAATCCTTTTAAGATGTAGCTATAGCATCATTCATTGGAACAAGATTACTGTGCTATTTTCCATCCAGACTCACTGTCGATGGTGCATTGACACATGGTTGTTTGGGGAATGCATCAACATGATGTCAGCTTGTAATACCACAATCTGCTGCTGCACCAAAAACAATAGCAGAGCCCCGGTCCCTCTCCTTGCATGCTTGAAGCTATTCATAGAACCCAGGGCCTCGGTTCTCTTCTGCTCTCCTCTTAACTACACTCGTGGGGCCATTGTTGTAATTTGATGAAGCAGTCAAATCTGTCCTGCTGCCAGTGGGCTCCCAAATGCTGTTTCTGCCTGCACTGCCCCCGTGAGTCAGATGAAAGGGATCCTTCCTTGTTCCATATGCTGTATGTGATCACACAGTTTCCCCCCGTTACACTACTCTGCAACTGTTCAGGAGTTCCTCTCAAGGTAAAGCAAATGCTACCCCCCCCCCCCCCTCCCATTTCCCCCACTCTTCTATTTTAAGTATCATAACCCTCATGTGGGCAGGTGCTCGAGGCTGCCAGTTTCAGGAGAGGAGAGGTAGAATGAATGGATTCCCATTGTATTAGCTACTGCTGATATTTTGCTTGAGTGTCAGATGCCTTTCAATGCCCTTTCAATGCTCTTCATGCAGAGATGAACCTGGTTCTTAGTGCCACGACTAAAACTGTGTGGTTTTCAGAATGTCGTTCCTTACCCCCGCGTACCCTAAAGGTGATGGAAGGCCTTGGCAATGCTGTGTCTTTGCAATGAAAAATAAGGAATGAAAAGCAGCCTTTTCAGACAACTTGGCTAACTTGGTCTTATGTCAGAATACACACAGGCATAAAATGACAGAGGCCGTTCTCTCACAGTCAACTGGAAATTGATCCTGTTACGTAAATCACTATACTCTTCCAGAGTTGTGAAATATGTAATTACAACAAGCTTTGTAATATACACGGAGTGTACAAAACATTAGGAACACCTGCTCTTTCCATGACAGATTGACCAGGTGAAAGCTATGATCCCTTATTGATGCCACCTGTTAATTCTTTAGAGTCTAAAACCTTGTGGGGATGGGCGACGCTAAGATGACAAATGGAATTGTTTTAAGATGGATACTATGGATAATTTAGCTATTTGATTTGGAATTTTAGGACCCCTTGAGGTATACCCAAAAATATTACAAAATTATTTGATCAATAATTGATTTTGAACTGTACTACTGTAGCCCATAGAACGTAATTGAATAACACATTCATAAACGGAAAAAATGGAAAAAAGGCAAAAATCTATAATAAAAAACAAGGTTCTGAAGTGTCTGTCCTAAATCTAGGAGATATAAGAAAACTAAGGAAATATATATACAGTGCCTTCGGAAAGTATTCAGACCCCTTGACTTTTTCCACATTGATCAATCTACACACAATACCCCATAATGACAAAGCAAAAAACAGTTTGAAAGTTTTTTTTTGCTAGCAAAAACTTTATTAAAAAAAATCTAAAAACGGAAATATCACATTTACATACGTATTCAGATCCTTACTCAGTACTTTGTTGAAGCACCTTTGGCAGCGATTACAGCCTTGAGTCTTCTTGGGTATGCCACTACAAGCTTGGCACACCTGTATTTGTGGAGTTTCTCCCATTTTTCTTTGCAGATCCTCTCCAACTCTGTCAGGTTGGATGGGGAGCTTTGCTGCATAGCTATTTTCAAGGTCTCCAGAGATGTTCGATCAGGTTCAAGCCAGGGCTCTAGCTGGGCCACTCAAGGACATCCAGAGACTTGTCCTGAAGCCACTCCTGCGTTGTCTTGGCTGTGTGCTTAGGGTCGTTGTCCTGTTGGAAGGTGAACCATCGCCCCAGTCTGAAGTCCTGAGCGCTCTGGAGCAGATTTCCATCAAGGATCTGTCTGTACTTTGCTCCGTTCATCTTTGCCTCGATCCTGACTAGTCTTCCAGTCCCTGCCGCTGAAAAACATGCACCACCATGCTTCACCGTAGAGAGGGTGCCAGGTTTCCTCCAGACGTGACGCTTGGCCAAAGAGTTCAATCTTGGCTACATCAGACCAGAGAATCTTGTTTCTTATGGTCTGAGAATCTTCAGGTACAATTGTGCTGTCATGTGCCCTTAACTGAGAATTGACTTCCGTCTGGCCGCTCGAATCAAATCAAATAATTTGTCACATGCGCCAAATACAACATGTGTAGACCTTGAAATGCTTATTTACAAGTCCTTAACCAACATTGCAGTTCAAGAAATAGAGGTAAGAAAATATTTATTAAATAAACGAAAGTGATTTTTAAAAAAATAAACAAGTAACACAATTAAATTACATAACAATAACGAGGCTATATAGAGGGGGTAACAGTACTGAGTCAATGTGCAGGGGTACAGGTTAGTCAAGGTAATTTGTAAAGTCACTATGCATAGATAATAAACAGTGAGTAGCAGCAGTGTAAAAACAAAGGGGGGGGTGTAACGTAAAAAGTCCGGGTGGCCATTTTATTAATTGTTCAGCAGACTTATGGCTTGGGGGTAGAAGCTGTTAAGGAGCCTTTTAGTCCTAGACTTGGCTCTCCTGTACTGCTTGCCTTCCTCTGACACCGCCTTGGATATACTGTAGGTCCTGGATGTCAGGAAGCTTGGCCCCATGTACTGGGCCATACACACTACACTCTGTAGTGCATTAGGTGTGACAGGTGTGCGTAATGAGGGACAGTGGGAGCAGGCGTGACACAAAGAGATACTTACAGTTTATCACTGTGTATGATGTTATAATATCTTATGTAGGTGTTATAATGGCTTTATGAATGCAGGCATTTATGAAAATGGTGAACAATTTGCCAGCACACCGTCAAATCGCAGATGAACAGCAGATCAACATTCAGTTTGGTGTGTGTGGTCCTTAAGTGTAAGGTCTCCAAAATACATGTCACCAGTTAAATGTTGTACTGACTTTGCACAGCACTTTTGGAGTAGCTGCTGAGACTGAAAAAAAACGTAACTGTAGATGTTTTCCTGTCAAGGGTCTTACACCTAGATGATTAAATGGCCGCTGCACTCTTGTGGATAGCAACCTAGCTCGAGTCTGATGCCTTGGACAGGCTCCCATTTTAAATGTGCGGAATCCAATGAAGGCAATAGCAAAACCTGAATCTACCTCGCCTCATACACTAGACGTACTATAGTAAACACAAATCTGTGACACTGAATTGAGTATGATATTTTACATTTTGTATGGTTACATAGGATAGAACGTTACTTAAGCCAAAAGCAAAAGCAGAGTGGTCAGTGTGGATGGGTGGGTGCATAAAGTGAACGTTATATACACCCACCCATCTAGCGATCCAAAGGTTGCGTTTTCGAATCATCACGGACAACTATAGCATTTTAGCTAATTAGCAACTTTGCAACTACTTAGCATGTTAGCTAACACTTCCTCTAACCCTAACCTTAACCCTAACCTTAAACCCTAACCCCTAGCCTAGCTAACGTTTGCCACCTAGATAACCTTAGCGTTAGAAGCAAAACCTCCTAGCTAACATTAGCCACAACAAATCAGAATTCGTAACATATTATACGGATTGAAATTCGTAACATATTGCACAAATTGCCATTCGTAACATATTGTACAAATTGTATTTCATAACATATCATACATGGATGATGGAAATCCACATACTAATGCATACAATATGCTAAATGGAGTGTCGCGGATTTATATTTACTATGTTACATCTAACCCTGAGTCCAGGTTGAATAAATAGGTAGCAACAGTAACCAAGGGGGTGGAGCTTAAGGAAGGGTGAATTAGAAACTCAATTTAAACCCTTCCACCTAGTGGTGCACTCTGGACGATATTAAACTATTTTTACAGTGTTGCAGCTGACATGATTGATGAAGACTTGAGACAATTTTTCCATTTTGGCAGCTGTAATGTCCTTTGGTCTTGTATAACAATCTCAAGGTTATTGAAATATTATTGACAACGAGTTGCACCAATGCCCCTGCTCCTATGACATGATGTTGGAAGCAGAGGTGAGATTAGGGACTGCAACAGGGCACCACCACCATCTTAGGGTGGGAAACGGAATGGATTTCTGTTGAAAATGACAGGAAAACTGATTTTGAGTTTCATCCCCATGCTCTCTGAAGCTTGCATATCGTTGCCCATTGATTTGACCTCAAGGCCATTTTTTTTTACTTTGTGTGGGAGAGAGAGCATGATACAACAATAGCTGGCATAAATACACCATCAATTGCTACACACCTCCTAACAAAAAGCCTCAGTTACTGTATAGGCTCTGAAAATGTCAACAGCTTAAACCACGAGACAATGCCTCTAGGGCTATAAATCACGTAGAAAATACGAAACACTGATTCAGTGGGAACCCGCCTACCTGCCATCGCACCTACTGTAGCTCTTTCAGCCAAGCAGAGGGAAGGTGCTTTCACCAAAGCACCTTTCAATGGCTGTGTTGGGAAGGGAAATTATGTGTACTCAGTGCAAGGGTTGTCGAGGGCAATGCTGATATAATGTCTATTGATGGCGATGTCGAGCAATGGGGAGCTGAGTGGTGGGGAGCTGAGTGGAGGGGCTGGTGGGGGGGGGGTGAACTAGATTATTTAAAGGCCTGCCTTTCTCACCTCCCTCTGGTGAAGAACCTGGATCTGCCAAAGGCCTTGTTTCTGCTGCTACCTGACTCCCAGGAAGAGTTCTAATTACAACCTATATTACACACAGCATTACTATACTGTGAGCATGGCAGACCTCCACTTTCCCAGCCAGAAGACAAAAATTATAGTGGAATAACTGATTAGCTTCATAGGCAATGTTTTTCTTTAGCACTTTGTATAGTACAGCATTCACACCCAAGATGGAGTAGCAGCAAGATGTGTTTGTTTTTGTCCCGTGTAAATTTTCAGCTTTTTCCTTTTTTTTCTTTTTTTCTCTTTTTCCATTTAAATATACCTTCCTGCAACCCGCCTCACCCAACATGGTACGGATCTGCAATTTTTTTTAGACTTTATAACTGGAACATCCATCAGAAGCTAGCCTTCAGAAGATACCCAGCTAATTAGCTACTAGCTATTTGGTCATTGTTAGCCACTGCTAGCAGTCTTTACCTTTAGCACAGACACCATCCGCTTTAGCTCGGATAGCCCAGATAATATCTGCCAGTCTGCACAGCGCGATATCAGCCCTGAGCATATCGGACTGCTTTTTTCCCCCACTACATCACCGGATTCCTGCCGAAAGCTCTGGATCATTACACTGGATCATCGCAGCTAGCTATCTGCTACCGAGTTACTATTGTCGCTAACGCCCTTGTCCAGAAGCAAGCACCAGTTATCCCCGAGCTAGGCCCATTCCCCCGGCTAGCAAATTAAGTACACCAACTACAATACCTCTCTTGCCAATTGGCCTGGACTCCTTTGTCGACACGAAGCCCCGCCGATCCATCACGACTGGTCTACTGACGTATTTCGGCCGATGTTCTCTCAACCGGCCTCTGCTTTGTTGATATCGGTTTTGGACCCAGCTACCAGCCCCGGCCCGCTAACTCTCTGAGCGCCGTGTCTCTCGCTCGTCTAGTGTTGTGACAACTGCTGAGCGGCTCCCTGTTTCATCCATTTCTGCTTATTGGACCCTATGATCAATTGGCTACACAGCTGATGCCTACTGGACTGTTCATTAACACGGTACTTCATTTTGTTTATCTGTCAGCCCCAGCCTCGAACTCAGGCCCTGTGTGTAGCTAACTGACCCTCTCTGCCCATTCAATGCCATTTACCCGTTGTTGTTGTCTTAACTGTTTACCCGTTGTTGTCTTAGCCCTACCAATCAACACCTGTGATTGCTTTATGCCTCCCTCTAATGTCAATATGCCTTGTATACTGTTGTTTAGGGTAGCTCTCATTGTTTTGTTTTACTGCGGTGCCCCTAGTCCTGCTCTACATGACTTGGTTAGCTCCCTTGCCCAACCCCCCACACATGCAGAGACTGCACCTAGCTTAACTATCGCTTCCAGAGATGCAGCCTCTCTCATCGTCACTCAATGCCTAGGTTTACCTCCACTGTACTCCACTGTACTCGCACCCTACCATGCAATTGTCTGTGCATTATGCCCTGAATATATCCTACCACGCCCAGAAGTCTGCTCCTTTTACTCTCTGTTCCGAACGCACTAGACGACCAGTTCTGATAGCCTTTGGCCGTATCCTTATCCTACTCCTCTGTTCCTCTGGTGATGTAGATGTTAACCCAGGCCCTGTGTGTCCCCAGGCGCTCTCATTTGTTGACTTCTGTAACCGGAAAACAAACACAAAATTTTCCGCCTAGATAGAAATGCTAAAAGTAGTTGTAATCTACTGTAGAGATAGCCTGCAGAGTTCTGTCCTACTACCCACGTCTATGCCCAAACAGTTCAAGCTTCTACTTTTAAAAATCCATCTCTCCAGAAATAAGTCTCTCACTGTTTCCGCTTGTTATAGACCCCCCTCAGCTCCCAGCTGTGCCCTAGATACCATATGTGAATTGATTGCCCCCAATTTATCTTCAGAGTTTGTAATGTTAAGTGACCTAAACTGGGATAGCCTTAACCCCCCGTCCGTCCAACATTCTAAGCTAGATGTCCTCAATCTCACACAAATTATCAAGGAACCTACCAGGTACAACCCCAAATCGGTAAACATGGGCACCCTCATTTATATCATCCTGACCAACTTGCCCTCTAAATACACCCACGTCCGTTATGGGTCCGCGGTCAAACGACCACCCCTTATCACTGTCAAACGCTCCCTAAAACACTTCTGTGAGCAGGCCTTTCTAATCGACCTGGCCCGGGTATCCTGGAAGGATATTGACCTTATCCCGTCAAAAGTGCCTTCCTCACCATCTTAAATAAGCATGCCCCTTTCAAAAATTTTTGAACTAAGAACAGATATAGCCCTTGGCTCACTCCAAACTTGACTGCCCTTGACCAGCACAAAAACATCCTGTGGCGCACTGCACTAGCTTCGAATAGTCCTCGCGATATGCAACTTTTCAGAGATGTCAGGAACCAATATACACAGTCAGTTAGGAAAGCAAAGGCTAGCTTTTTCAAACAGAAATGTGCATCCTGCAGCACTAACTCCAAAAAGTTTTGGGACACTCTAAAGTCCATGGAGAATAAGAGCACCTCCTCTCAGCTGCACACTGCACTGAGGCCAGGAAACACTGTCACCACCGATAAATCCACGATAATCGATCATTTCAATAAGCATTTCTCTACGGCTGGCCACGCTTTCTACCCCAACCCCGGCCAACAACTCTGCACCCCCTGCAGCAACTGGCCCAAGCCTCCCCCTCCTTCGCCCAAATCCAGACAGCTGATGTCCTGAAAGAGCTGCAGAATCTGAATCCCTTCAAATCAGCTTTGCCAGACAATCTAGGCCCTCTCTTCCTAAAATTATCCACCGCTATTGTCACAACCACTATTACTAGTCTGTTCAACCTCTCTTTTGTATTGTCTGAGATTCCTAAAGATTGGAAAGCGGCCGCGGTCATCCCCATCTTTAATTAAAGGGGGAGACACCCTAGACCCTTGGTTTCTCTAATGACTGCTTCGCCTGGTTCATTAACTACTTCTCAGACAGAGTTCAGTGTGTCAAATCGGAGGGCCTGTTGTCCGGACCTCTGGCAGTCTCTATGGGGGTGCCACAGAGTTCAATTGTCGTGCCGACTCTTTTCTCTGTAAACATCAATGATGTCGCTCTTGCTGCGGGTGATTCTTTGATCCACCTCTATGCAGACGACACCATTCTGTATTCTTCTGGCCCTTCTTTGGACACTGTGTTAACAAACCTCCAAAAAAGCTTCAATGCCATACAACTCTCCTTCCGTGGCCTCCAACTTCTCTTAAACGCTAGTAAAACTAAATGCATGCTCTCCAACCGATGTGTGCCCGCGCCCGCCCGCCTAGCGTCACTACTCTGGACAGTTCTGACTTGTGTGGACAACTATATGTGGACAACTATAAATACCTAGGTGTCTGGCTAGACTGCTATCTCTCCTTCCAGACTCACATTAAGCATCTCCAATCCAAAGTTAAATCTTGAATCAGCTTCCTATTTTGCAACAAAGCCTCCTTCACTCATGCTGCCAAACATACCCTTCGTAAAACGGATTATCCTGCCGATCCTTGACTTCGGCGATGTCAGTTACAAAATAGCCTCAACACTCTACTCAGCAAATTGGATGGATTCTATCACAGTGCCATCCATTTTGTCACCAAAGCCCCATATACTACCCACCAGTGTGACATGTATGCTCTTGTTGGCTGGTCCTCGCTACATATTAGTCACCAAACCCACTGGCTCCAGGTCATCTATAAGTCTTTGCTAGGTAAAGCTCCGCCTTATCTCAGCTCACTGGTCACCATAGCAACACCCGCCCATACCCAGCAGGTATATTTCACTGGTCATCCTCAAAGTCAATACCTCATTTGGCCACCCTCCCTTCCAGTTCTCTGCTGCCAATGACTGGAACAAATTGCAAAAATCACTGAAATTGAAGACTTATATCTCCCTTATTAACTTCAAGCATCGGCTGTCAGAGCAGCTTACCGATCTCTGCAACTGTACACAGCCCATCTATAAATAGCCCATCCAACCAACTACCTACCTCATCCCCATATTTATTTTTATTTTTGTTCTGCTCTTTTGCACACCAGTATTTATACTTGCAGAGCCTCATCTGCACATCTATAACTCCAGTGTTAATTGCTAAATTGTAATTACTTCGCCACTATGGCCTATTTATTGCCTTACCTCCTTACTTCATTTGCACACTGTATACAGATTTTCTATTGTGTTATTGGCTTTATGTTTGTTTATCCCATGTGTAACTCTGTGTTGTTGTTTTTGTCGCACCGCTTGGCTTTATCTTGGCCAGGTCGCAGTTGTAAATGAGAAACGTGTTCTCCACTTGCCTACCTGGTTAAATAAAGATGGGAAAAAAAAGAAAAATGGTGTATTTAGTTTTTATGCATATTGTGCATATTGTGTGTTTCTACGACACTGGGTAGGTGACTGCCAATGGAATATTTTTCTACGTCACTGAGTAGGTGACTGCTGACTGCATATTTTTCTACATCACTGGGTCGGCGACTTAGAGTATGCTGGAGATACAATGCCTCTAAAGAACAAACCTTTAGTACTGCATAATTATTTTCTAGACCACATTCAATCACTTGCAAACTGACAGGAGAGCGAACTGACAGGAGAGCACTATGTTCAGACCTTGTGTATAGTAACGTGCATATTGCAAGCAACTGCCCTTGATCCTTTGTGTTGTCTGTATCTTGCATGGCTTAAATTGTTTTTTCCCTTAGTTGCTGGAGTGATGTGCACAACCAGTTACGTGGCATTATTTACCTTGAAACTAATACATCTCAGCTGTGATGGAATTTCACGAAACTGCGTGTACCTGTGTGCCTTGTCCTGGATGGTGTGCCTTGTCTCTGCCCTTTGTTTTTTCATAACCACAGAACGTTATCCAGCCTGACCTCATTACACACCTGAGATCTGAACCCCAGGCACAAGCTCTCATAAATCCATTCCCAAACAGGGAATTGCTACCTAACCATCCATTCAATTACTCTCTGATTACACCAGTGATGTATGTCTCTCCCTGTCTTCCAGTTGCGTTCCTCTCAACCTTTCAGGAAATGTTAACCAGCTCTTTTAGCCAGCCACGTTTGATTACTCTAAACTAAAGTAGTCCATTGTGCGTTCGTCAGTGGCTCCTGAGTAAAGCCCTGAAGGCCAAGACTGAGACAGTCTGAACTACAAACAGTGAAGAAGGGGGAGTCAAATGTCACTGGTTCTCTGTCACAAGTGTCTTAGTCATCCTGCCATTGAGCATGAGGACCATTGAACCCTCTTTGCGCTCTCTCAGAATCCATAGATCACAGAGAGCTCAGGCTTAAATCGCAGCAAACATGCAGCCCAGTTCACTACTTCACAATGTCAATGAGTTGATAATATCATAATATAGGCCACATCCTCTTTGCACAGTATGCTCTGAGCTGTAATTCCATAAACACATTGAATGAATCCTTTTTTTTATCCTCCAAACATTCGAATAAGGATTATTTCCCAAATCTTTTTGCGAACTGACATCAAAGAAGGTCATGATACTCTATGCTCATTTAGCTTTTGGATAGTTTTGTGTTGACTGATGGAACACTCAAGTTTCAAGTGCAGGTAATTAAGTAGAATATGCATTTCTTTTCTATGGGTCACAGTTTCTTGTACGCTGGAATTTAAAGTTTGGTAACACTTTACATAAAGCCTGCAGGTATAACGCTGCCCGAGCCTTTATAATGTCTTACAATCAGGCGTATAAAATGTTGTTTCTTTATCTATTAACATTTCAACGGACTCAAAATAGATCATTATTAGATGATAGAAGACATTATAAGGGGGTAATTCTTGCTCATAGCATGTCCTACATCATTTATTATACATTTTCAGTTGAATGCATTTTCAGAGTATATACTTGAATCTTGTTTGTCAAATCTCCAAGGTGCCAGTTTGTTAACACGGCCTGATATTCAAGAGTCGGTTCAAGAGAAAGCGTTTTTTTTTTTTCCACAGGCATGTTTTAAACATAGTCACAGAGTATTATTTATAACTTATTTATAACTTACCCTAACAGTATAATCCATGTTTTGAGTCATATGCCAATTATATTTTTTACTAAAATGAAAACCTATGAATGTGTTGCAGATTGACGTTCATCTAGCATGAGGCTCATGTGCTTAATTTAGAATGCCTGTCTAGGCCTAATCCTAACCCCCTTGACAATGGAATTTATATAGAGCTGCAAAATAATGTTACAGTGGATTTACTCTATACTGACAGGCTAAGGCTGGCTCTGTAGGTGGAATATTAACTGAGAACATTCCTTCAGCAGATTCAAGTGTTGTTTTATCCAAAATGCAAAAAAAAACAAATGGCCAATGTTATTGGCAATCAAAACTGTTGAATTCAAAAGGCTAGAATTCAATGATAACCTCAGTGCTTTAGAGAGGAAAGCACACCAGAGCAACGTACGTCGGCCGAGTGGGTTGCCTTCCTTTCACCTTTGATCAGAATATCTGCCACCAATTTCTGTTAATTTCCAGACAATTCTACATGTTGAATCACCACTGTTCATCACCACCTTGCAGGTAATCGCTAACACACTGCGGCCACCCGCTGCTTTGAGCCATTCATCTCCGCTGTGTTTTTATTCTCTTACACCCACACAAATAATATTGTCCCTGCCTCATACAAAAACACATTTGAAGTACTAACCGGTAATTAACATTAAATTAGACAATGTTTTCGTCTTGAAAGAAAACTAAATTAATCTTTGTTGTGGATAAAAATAGTGTGTGTGTGTGTGTGTGTGTGTGTGTGTGTGTGTGTGTGTGTGTGTGTGTGTGTGTGTGTGTGTGTGTGTGTGTGTGTGTGTGTACCTTCGCTTGTGTGTGTGCCTGTGTGTGCATGCTATCTGCCGGATGTCTAAAGAGAGCCTGAATAATGCATATTGTTTACAATCAACTTGCCCTTTGCCAGTCTCTCGGCACTAAGAAGTGCATATGAATGTGGATATGTGGGCTCTCTCTCTGAGTAATTGTTCTTCCTGCTGTTTTACTGGGTATGAAGATCAATGAGGCTGTACCATCCACAATGACTCCCACTACCATGATCCCACAGTACCATCTGAGTGTATTATGGTAATTGCAAGAGCGGTGGTAGGGGGTGGGAGTTGTGGTGGTTGGGTTAAATGTGACTGGTTACAGGATCGGGGGCGTTTGATGCTAGTTCCAACTTCACAGTAGGTCCTTTCAATATTTTTGGGGGGGTTGCAGAAATGCCTTCTTGAACATGTGAACTTTCATGCGCCTTAATTAGAAACTTGTATGGGATCCAGTTCCGGATTCAGAAATCAAAGGCCCCGGAGCTTTGTTTAAAAAAAATACAAAAATAGGCCCCCCTTCCCGGCACGCCATCATTTTCTGTAAACAAATCTGTGCATCAAGATGCAATTCGATACGTGCTACCTTTACTGTTGAAGAAAAAGCCCCTTTATAATAAAGCCATAATAACGTTTGCCATGTGGCATACGCTACAGTTGAGCAGAGGCGTTTTTAGCAGGGTCTGAGGAAAAAAATTGGCCTTTTAAAAACTAATTTCATGCAGTTCATCATTTACATGGCAGAAAACATTAGCTGAATTTTTTTTAATACCACACAATTGACCAAAATCAGTGGCTACTCTGACACTGAGATCAATCTGGTCTTGAATTCAAACAAACACTGGCCCAGGCCAATGAAGCAACACAGATTGTACAATATTAGGAGGCAATATATCCACAGTATACAGTGCATTAGGAAAGTATTCAGACCCCTTCACTTTTTCCACATTTTGTTACAGAGCCTTGCGAAAGTATTCGGCCCCCTTGAACTTTACGACCTTTTGCCACATTTCAGGCTTCAAACATAAAGATATAAAACTGTATTTTTTTGTGAACAATCAACAACAAGTGGGACACAATCATGAAGTGGAACGACATTTATTGGATATTTCAAACTTTTTTAACAAATCAAAAACTGAAAAATTGGACGTGCAAAATTATTCAGCCCCTTTACTTTCAGTGCAGCAAACTCTCTCCAGAAGTTCAGTGAGGATCTCTGAATGATCCAATATTGACCTAAATGACTAATGATGATAAATACAATCCACCTGTGTGTAATCAAGTCTCCGTATAAATGCAGCTGCACTGTGATAGTCTCAGAGGTCCGTTAATAGCGCAGAGAGCATCATGAAGAACAAGGAACACACCAGGCAGGTCCGAGATACTGTTGTGAAGAAGTTTAAAGCCGGATTTGGATACAAAAAGATTTCCCAAGCTTTAAACATCCCAAGGAGCACTGTGCAAGCGATAATATTGAAATGGAAGGAGTATCAGACCACTGCAAATCTACCAAGACCTGGCCGTCCCTCTAAACTTTCAGCTCATACAAGGAGAAGACTGATCAGAGATGCAGCCAAGAGGCCCATGATCACTCTAGATGAACTGCAGAGATCTACAGCTAAGGTGGGAGACTCTGTCCATAGGACAACAATCAAGTCGTATATTGCACAAATCTGGCCTTTATGGAAGAGTGGCAAGAAGAAAGCCATTTCTTAAAGATATCCATAAAAAGTGTCGTTTAAAGTTTGCCACAAGCCACCTGGGAGACACACCAAACATGTGGAAGAAGGTGCTCTGGTCAGATGAAACCAAAATTGAACTTTTTGGCAACAATGCAAAACGTTATGTTTGGCGTAAAAGCAACACAGCTGAACACACCATCCCCACTGTCAAACATGGTGGTGGCAGCATCATGGTTTGGGCCTGCTTTTCTTCAGCAGGGACAGGGAAGATGGTTAAAATTGATGGGAAGATGGATGGAGCCAAATACAGGACCATTCTGGAAGAAAACCTGATGGAGTCTGCAAAAGACCTGAGACTGGGACGGAGATTTGTCTTCCAACAAGACAATGATCCAAAACATAAAGCAAAATCTACAATGGAATGGTTCAAAAATAAACATATCCAGGTGTTAGAATGGCCAAGTCAAAGTCCAGACCTGAATCCAATCGAGAATCTGTGGAAAGAACTGAAAACTGCTGTTCACAAATGCTCTCCATCCAACCTCACTGAGCTCGAGCTGTTTTGCAAGGAGGAATGGGAAAAAATGTCAGTCTCGCGATGTGCAAAACTGATAGAGACATACCCCAAGCGACTTACAGCTGTAATCGCAGCAAAAGGTGGCGCTACAAAGTATTAACTTAAGGGGGCTGAATAATTTTGCACGCCCAATTTTTCAGTTTTTGATTTGTTAAAAAAGTTTGAAATATCCAATAAATGTCGTTCCACTTCATGATTGTGTCCCACTTGTTGTTGATTCTTCACAAAAAAATACAGTTTTATATCTTTATGTTTGAAGCCTGAAATGTGGCAAAAGGTCGCAAAGTTCAAGGGGGCCGAATACTTTCGCAAGGCACTGTATGTTACAGCTAAAATGGATTAAATAATTGTTTTCCCTGATCAATCTACACATTTTTGCTAATCCTGTCTCCTCTGAGACAGAATTGTGTCGAGACACAGATCTGGGGAAGTGTACCAAAAAAATGTCTGCAGCATTGAAGGTCCCCAAGAACACAGTCGCCACCATCATTCTTAAATGGAAAACGTTTGAAACCACCAAGACTCATCATAGAGCTGGCCGCCCGGCCAAACTGAGCAAAGGGGGCAGAAAGGCGGAGGTGACCAAGAACCCAATGGTCACTCTGACAGAGCTCCAGAGTTACTCTGTGGAGATGGGAGAACCTTCCAGAAGGACAACCATCTCTGCAGTCCTCCACCAATCAAGCCTTTATGGTAGAGTGGCCAAACGGAAGCCACTCCTCAGTAAAAGGCACATGACAGCCCACATGAAGTTTGCCAAAAGGCACCTAAAGGAGAAACAAATTCTCTGGTCTGATGAAACCAAGATTAAATGCTTTGGCCTGAATGCCATCACTTGGCCAATACCATCCCTACGGTTAAGCATGGTGGTGGCAGCGTCATGCTGTGGGAATGTTTTTCAGAGGCAGGGACTGGGAGACTAGTCAGGATCGAGGGAAAGATGAACGGAGCAAAGTACAGAGCGATCCTTGATAAAAGCCTACTCCAGAGTGCTCAGGAGCTCAGACTGGGGTGAGGGTTCACCTTCCAACAGGACAACAACCCTAAGCACACAGCCAAGACAACGCAGAAGTGGCTTCTTGACAGGTCTCTGAATGTCCTTGAGTGGCCCAGCCAGAGCCCGAACTTGAAAATAGCTGTGCAGCGACGCTCCCCATCCAACCTGACAGAGTTTGAGAGGATCTGCTGAGAAAAATGGGAGAAACTCCCAAAATACAGGTGTGCCAAGCTTGTAGAGTCATACCCAAGAAGACTTGAGGCTGTAATCGCTGCCAAAGGTGCTTCAACAAAGTACTGAGTAGGTCTGAATATGTATGTAAAAGTGATATTTCAGTTTTTATTGTAATTAATTTGCAAAAATGTCTAAAACGGTTTTTGCTTTGTCATTATGGGGTATTGTGTGTCGATTGATGAGGGAAAAATAAAAATGTAATCACTTTTAGAATAGGGCTGTAACGTAACAAAATGTGGAAAAAGTGAAAGGGGTCTGAATACTTTCCGAATGCACTTTATATAGCCATGATGTAATTGGCTGAGATAATAGGGGTTGACCATGCTGACAGTTGTCCATGCATTTACATGTGAATTCTTAAAGAGATGGGTGGGGCTAAGGCTTAACACTTAAAGGGGCAATCAGGAGTTGCTGCACGCACTGATTCTTGAAGAATATAACTTATAAATGCCTCATGAGCTTAGTTAAACTTTTGTACCCCACCCGAACACAAAATATAAGCTTGTTTTACTCCAATGTTTGTAAACAAAGTAAATGTAAGCAAACACTATATATATATATATATCCTCCCTGTTGATATCATGGATGGTTAGTCCTTGCATCCATAGCTCTGTCTATGAACACCATCGCAAAGATCATTCATTTTTAATTATTTATACGCAGGTCTAAGAAAATGCATTTCAAAAGAACAGAATACTATATTTTGAGTTTAAATGACTAACTGGCTCAATTTGGCACAATGTAGCAAACTTTGAAATTGTGTTTTTTACGTTGGATAAACGTAGAGACTCGGAGCTAGAAAATGGTTATTCATCCACTGCAGTTGAGGAACAGTGGGAAAGTAATTCTGCTTCAAAAAAATGGCCCTTGAATATTTTTGGTACACCTACTGGAGAGCTTTTCTTTGTCTACACCCAATCAGCATTGTTCACACCGTCTTAAGCCTTAGCCCCACTCATCTCTTTAAGGATTCACATGTGAGGCCATGTGCTAAACAGAGTAAGGTAGTGTAGTAAACAACCAAATGTTTCAAGACTAAAAGTGGTGAAAGTATTAGCAAAAATGCACTTTATCTAGTCCTTGGCCTACATCCTAATCTGACTTTGGTGCAGGGCATGTTGTTCTTCACATTAGTCTATATCAAATAAAATAAAAGTTTATTTATAACATGTACAGGATACAGAAGTTGTAAACGGTACAGTGAAATGGTTATTTGCATAGTAGCAATATCAAAATGTAAATTCAATAGACAAACCTGGCTAACTTGGTCATGTAATCATCATTGTTTAGACATGTAGCTAGTTAGCTAGCTGGATAAACAATGAACGTAATGGTGCTTTCAAGACAACTGGGAACTTGCAAAAATATGAGGTCAAATTCTAACATCAGTGAGCTTCAGGTAGGAAATGCAGCGCTCTAGAAGGAAGCCGAGTTTCCAAGAGAGAATTCAGAGTTGGATGACCGTTGAAAATGATTTTTCCCAGTTGTAGTAATTTTTTTTCTGAGTTCCCAGTTGTCTTGAACGCACTGAAGTCGGAAGTCAGACCTTTCCGAGTTCCCAGTTTCCAGTTGTTTTGAATACGGCAATAATCCCAATTGATACTATTAGCAATACAAACTGATTGTCATAGCTAGCCACCATGCATGAATCTGCAGGTAGCTAAAGTTTACCAACTAGGTTCAATATTAGCCAGCTATCTAACATTATTAGGCTATAACTAGCAATGCAAATGGTTTTCTGAGAAATTAATAATCTTACTACACAGATCATGCACATAACTTTAGCTAGTGAGCCAGCCAGCTAATATTAGCTAGCTAGCTAACAGTACGCTTTAACTTGCAATGAAAACAACTTTCTGACAAAATTTGAAACGTATAATATCTGATAATGTAGCTAGCTAGGCTCTTACCAGTATACATGGATGTATACATCTGCCGCGCCGATACTCACCACAGTGGCCCCTCAGGGGTGCATGCTTAGTCCCCTCCTGTACTCCCTATTCACCCATGACTGCATGGCCAAGCACGACTCCAACACCATCATTAAGTTTGCCAACGACACAGGCTAGTAGGTTTGATCAACGACAACAATGAGACAAACTATAGGGAGGAGGACAGAGACCTGGCCGTGTGGGGCTAGGATATACAACCTCTACCTCAACGTGATCAAGACAAAGGAGATGATTGTGGACTACAGAAAAAGGGGGACTGAGCACACCCCCATTCTCATCGACAGCGCTGTAGTGGAGCAGGATGAGAGCTTCAAGTTCCTTGGTATCCACATCACCAACCAAACTATCATGGTCCAAACACACCAAGACAGTCGTGAAGAGAGACGACAATGCATATTCCCCCTCGGAGACTGAAAAGAATTGACGTGGGTCCTCAGATCCCCAAAAAGTTCTACAGCTGCACCATCACCGCCTGGGTTGGCAACTGCTCTGCCTCCAACCGCCAGGCACTACAGAGGGTATTGCGTACGGCACAGTACATCTCTGGGGCCAAGCTTACTGTCATCCAGGACCTCTATACCAGGCGGTGTCAAAGGAAAGCCTTAAAAATTACCAAAGACTTCAGCCACCCTAGTCATAGACCTTTCTCTCTGCTACTGCACAGAAAGTGGTACCAGAGCGCCAAGTCTAGGTCCAAAAGGCTTCTTAACAGCTTCTTCCCCTAAGCCGTAAGACTCCTGAACAGCTTGTCAAATGGCTACACCGGGCTATTTGCATTTCCCCCCCCCCCATCCCCGTTTTTACGCTGCTGCTACTATCTGTTTATTATCTATGCATAGTCACTTTACCTCTAACTACATGTACATATTACCTTAATTACCTTGACTAACCTGTGCCCCCGCACATTGACTCTGTACCTGTACCCCCTATATATATAGTTGAAGTCGGACGTTTACATACACCTTATGTCATGTACTGTCATGTTGTGTCTTGTCTCTGTCCTTTCCCTTCACCCTGTCTCCCTCTGCTGGTCGTTGTTAGGTTACCTTTTCTCCCCCTCTTTCCCCCAGCTGTGCCTTGTCTCCTCCTAACCACCTCGTCACCCCTTTTCCCACCTGTTCCCTTTTTCCCTCTGATTAGTCCCCTATATCTCTCTCTGTTTTTGTTCCTGTCCTTGTCGGATTCTTGTTTGTTGTGTTTCATGCCTGAACCAGACTGTCGTCATGTTTGCTGTAACCTTGTCTTGTCCTGTCGGAATCTGCCGGTCCGTCTGAGCCTACCTATGTTTGGTAATTAAAGAAGCTCTGTCTAAGTTAATTCGCTTTTGGGTCCTCATTCACGCACCGTAACACCTTAGCCAAATGCATTTAAACTCAGTTTTTCACAATTCTTGACATTTAATCCCGGTAAAAATTCCCTGTCTTAGGTCAGTTAAGATCACCACTTTATTTTAAGAATGTGAAATGTCAGAATAATAGTAGAGAGAATGATTTATTTCAGTTTTTATTTCTTTCATCACATTCCCAGTGGGTCTGAAGTTTACACACACTCAATTAGTATTTGGTAGCATTACCTTCAAACTGTTTAACTTGGGTCAAACATTTGGGTAGCCTTCCACAAGCTTCCCACAATAAGTTGGGTGAATTTTGATCCATTCCTCCTGACAGAGCTGGTGTAACCAAGTCAGGTTTGTAGGCCTCCTTGCTCACACATGCTTTTTCAGTTCTGCCCACACATTTTCTATGGGATTAAGGTATGGGCTTTGTGATGGCCACTCCAATACCTTATCCTTAAGCAATTTTGCCACAGCATTGGAAGTATGCTTGGGGTCATTGTCCATTTGGAAGACCCATTTGCGACCAAGCTTTAACTGATGTCTTGAGATGTTGCTTCAATATATCCACATCATTTTCCTTCCTCATGATGCCATCTATTTTGTGAAGTGCACCAGTCCCTCCTGTAGCAAAACACCCCCACAACATGATGGTGATGGTGTTCTTCAACTTGCAAGCATCCTCCTTTTTCCTCTAAACATAACGATGGTCATTGTGTTCAAACAGTTCTATCTGTTTCATCAGACCAGAGGACATTTCTCCAAAAAGTGCGATCTTTGTCCCCATGTGCAGTTGCAAACTGATTTTTTATGGTGGTTTTGGAGCAGTGGCTTCTTCCTTGCTGAGCGTTCTTTCAGGTTGTCGATATACGTAGGACTCATTTTACAGTGGATGTAGATACTTTTGCATCTGTTTCCTCCAGCGTCTTCACAAGGTCCTTTGCTGTTTTTCTGGGATTGATTTGCACTTTTCGCACCAAAGTACGGTCATCTCTAGGAGACAGAATGCATCTCCTTCCTGAGCGGTATGATGGCTGCGTTGTCCCATGGTGTTTATATTTGAGTGCTATTGTTTGTACAGATTGCTCCCAAGGATCAACCAGACTTGTGGAGGTCTACAATTGTTTTTCTTGGCTGATTTCTTTAGATTTTTTCCATGATGTCAAGCAAAGAGGCACTGGGTTTGAAGGCAGGCCTCAAATGGACTCAAATGATGTCAATTAGCCTATCAGAAACTTCTAAAGCCATGACATAATTTTCTGGAATTTTCAAAGCTGTTTAAAGGCACAGTCAACTTAGTGTATGTAAACTCCTGACCCACTGGAATTGTGATACAGTGATAAGTGAAATAATATGTCTGTAAACAATTGTTGGAAAAATAACTGTTCTAACTGTTCTAACCGACTTGCCAAAACTATAGTTTGTTAACTAGAAATTTGTGGAGTGGTTGAAAAACGAATTTCAATGACTCCAACCTAAGTGTATGTAAACTTCCGACTTCAACCGTAGCCTCGCTACTGTTATTTTATTGTTGCTCTTTAATTTATTTAGATTTTTAATGTATTTCTTTTTTACTTCAGTTCATTTTGGTAAATACTTTAACATGTATCTTTCTTAAAATCTCATTGTTGGTTAAGGGCTTGTATTGTTGTATTCGGCGGATGTGACAAATACTTTTTGATTTGATTTGATTTATACAACAGCCTTCTGTGGGTTCTCTTTTCAACTCCATCCACATATTTGCAATCAAACAGCAGAATTTTCGGCATCTCCTTAGCTATCATACTCAGCTTCCACCGGGCATTCCACTGATTTCAAAACTTTTATTTTTATTTTTTTTATTCATATTTACAGATGGCATTCACATTTATTATTAAGGCACATGGCAGTTCACATGCTCCAGAAGGTATTTCTGCCAAAAAAACTCATTTTTATCGAAAATGTATGTTTACTTTCAAATGCCTCCTCTAAAGTAGTGAAGTGCTACATACACCTAGTTTCCTGAAACTAGTCACAAAGACTACTATGTTTTGAGTGTTCCGAGTGCACGTGTGGAGCGCATGGAATCACAGCATTTTTAAGAGTTGTTTGGCAAGGATAGGTGATTTGGAAACTGCTAAATCTGCTCTTTCTGAAACTATATAGACATCAAAACGTCTTACCTGCTTGTAACTCTGTAGGAGGACTTGAAAAAGTACATTTTTGGAAACTCTGTTTCCCTGCCTCTGTGTCAATTCCAAGCTGCGCTGTTAATCAGATTTTTCTTATAAAATGTAACAATTTATAATGTTGTCACCCATTAGACTATTGTCAATTTAATCTTGTCTTTAAGATAACTCTATTATTATGTGTCTGAAATTAGTTTCAATATAGTTTAGGTGTAGTTTCGATGACTGGCGTTCTATGTCCTCTTATAACAGCTTATAACACAATTTATGCTTATAATATTAAGATTCTAACAACAACAGTGTGTTATATACTGTATACTTATTTAGGAAAAGTCAAGGACGGGGATATGATTTTAAAAATGGCAGAGTAATTAAAAATGTAAATTCATTTTGGTTTAAAATGACACTTTCGGCACATCTAGATTTAAGGAAGGGGGTGGGGAGGGGGATACCAAATCAGTTGCAACTGAATGCATTCAACCGAAATGTGTCTTCTGCATTTAACCCAACCCCTCTGAATCAGAGAGGTGGGGGGCTGCCTTAGTCGACATCCACGTCAGCAGTTGTTGGGGGTTAACTGCCTTTCTCAAAAGCAGAACGGCAGATTTTTCTACCTAGGCGGCTCGCGATTCGGACCAGCGACTTCTGGTTACTGGCCCAACCCTCTTAAGCCCTCTCTAGTAGAGGTCGACCGATTATGATTTTTCAATGCCGATACCGATACCGATTATTGGACGACCAAAAAAGCCGATACCGATTAATCAGACTATTTTTTTACTTTTATTTATTTGTAATAATGACAATTACAACAATACTGAATGAACACTTATTTTAACTTAATATAATACATCAATAAAATCAATTTAGCCTCAAAAAAATAATGAAACGTTCAATTTGGTTTAAATAATGCAAAAACAAAGTATTGGAGAAGAAAGTAAAAGTGCAATATGTGCTATGTAAGAAAGCTAACATTAAGTTAAGTTCCTTGCTCAGAACAGGAGAACATATGAAAGCTGGTGGTTCCTTTTAACATGAGTCTTCAATATTCCCAGGTAGTACGTTTTAGGTTGTAGTTATTATAGGAATTATAGGACTAGTTCCCTCTATACCATTTGTATTTCATTAAACTTTGACTGTTGTTCTTATAGGCACTTTAGTATTGCCAGTGTAACAGTATAGCTTCCGTCCCTCTCCTCGCTCCTCCCTGGCCTCGAACCAGGAACACAACGACAACAGCCACCCTCGAAGCAGCAGCGTTACCCATGCAGAGCAAGGGAAACAACCACTCCAAGGCTCAGAGCGAGTGATTTTTGAAACGCTATTAGCGCACGCTAACTAGCCGGCCATTTCACATCGGTTACACCAGCCTCATCTTGGGAGTTGATAGGCTTGAAGTCATAAACAGCGCAATGCTTGAGGCACAACGAAGAGCTGCTGCCAAAACGCACGAAAGTGCTGTTTGAATGAATGTTTACGCGCCTGCTTCTGCCTTCCACCGCTCAGTCAGATACTTAGATACTTGTATGCTTGTATGCTCAGTCAGATTATATGCAACACAGGACACGCTAGATAATATCTAGTAATATCATCGACCATGTGTAGTTAACTAGTGATTGTGATTGTTTTTTGTAAGATAAGTTTAATGCTAGCTAGCAACTTACCTTAGCTTACTGCATTTGCGTAACAGGTAGTCTCCTTGTGGAGTGCAACGAGAGAGGGGCAGGTTGTTATAGCGTTGGACAAGTTAACTGTAAGGTTGCAAGATTAGGTCCCCCGAGCTGACAAGGTGAAAATCTGTCATTCTGCCCCTGAATGAGGCAGTTAACCTACCGTTCCTAGGGTGTCATTGAAAATAAGAATGTGTTCTTAACTGACTTGCCTAGTTAAATAAAGATGAAATAAAGGTGTAAAAAAAAAAATCTGCAAAATCGGTGGCCAAAATTATCGATTTCCGATTTGAAATCGGCCCTAATTAATCGGCCATTCTGATTAATTGGTCGACCTCTACTCTCTAGGCAACCTGTTACCTTCTGAATGGGCATAAACAAAGACAAGAAAGTGTCTCTTGAAAGTGTGAAAATCTCATACAAATCTTTCAAAGGGCCCTTTCTCCTACTTGTTTCCTGGGATAACAAATGTATCAACTTTCAAAGCAGAATAACTTTCCCATTCTGTGAGTTTGTACTCCCATAGAGAAATCTGGTCACAAGTGTCAAGCTGAATGTTAATGTCAGCTGATCATGATACTTATAAGCTAGAGGGCTATCCTCTCCTTTGATGGCTTTCGCTATCACCAACATCATCACCTATAGAATATATTTTTAGATTACTGTAATATAAAACAAATTCAAATCCTGGGAAATCGTAATTTAAGCCCACAGAGTTCTTTCTGCCAATAGCCATGCTCCCTTTCCTTGATGGCGGCGAATCAGATGCTAATGCTAATGATGCAGAGGTATCTATCAAGCTTCATATGTCATCCTGTTTACAATCCCCAATTACAATGACCTTACTGCTTTCACAGAGCAGCACATTCCTGATTACGGCACAGTAGGTGATCAATATGACCGACTGTAACAGGGAATGTGGCTAGATATGGCAACCATTAGACCTACAGATGTAGGATCTTAATCTGAGCCAGTTTGCTGCAGCAGGAAAATAATCCTGCAGCAACACAAAATGTGAATTATTATGTGTATAATTCATGGACATTTTTGTAGGGGTTTGATGCATTTTTCATAAAGGAAAATCTGTCAAAAATGTCAAAGTGGAAATTACAAACCTCAGAATCATTTTTAAACGTCAAATACACAACATGTTCTAAATGTCGTGCATTCCTGCAAATTAAGATCCTACATCTGTACAACAACCCTTTCCCTTTAATACTCAAATTAACTCACACTGAGATAGGGCTGTAACAGAACACTCTTCCCTGTGGCTGTGTTGGAACCCAGTAGAGCAGTGGGGTACATGCTGAACCAAGGTGGTCCTTAAACATTCCCATCCCCTGCTAGAATCGATATTACTCTGGACGGGAAACAACTGCTTCCCTTATTGGAGATTATACTCATTCCCGAGCCCTCAGTCAATAGTCTTAGGTGAGAATGGATTCACTTCAAGTGTATTTTTTAGGAAGTTAACACAATTTGGCTTGAGAGCAGGACCAATCCAAGTCACCAGACATTACCATTTATTTTTTATTTAACCTTTATTTAACTAGGCAAGTCAATTAAGAACAAATTCTTATTTACAATGACGGCTAAACTCTCCCCTAATCCGGATGATGCTGGGCCCATTGTGCGCCGCCATATGGGACTTCCGATGACAAACTTGATGAATTCTCTCAGAACTTCAAAAGGACCCCACACAATGAATTACAGTTATTTTTCCTCCACTGTGCATTTTTGCTTTTTTGATGTTTGATGATGACTGTGATTCTAAAAACTGGCATGGAAAACAACTGCTGGTTAGTGTGCAGAGTCTCATTCTACTTTCACTATGTTTACAGTCTCATGATTCAGTGGGTGGGTGGTTGCCTCTTTTAACGTGACTTTGTTTACAGTGGTCCTGGTTTAGTTGTGCAATTCAACTGTACATTTCCTTATGCTCCTTAAAAAGGTGGTCCATGGAAAGATGGAAAGGTTAAAGCAATTAACCCTAAAGTACTGAAACATTTTTTTGAAGTCATGATACGAAATGAGTTGTTGTAAGTTGTTGATTGTCTTGAAAATGTAATGTCCCCTTACGACAGTGTACCTATTCGCTACAATACCCGCTTTGTTCAGCAACGCCTTGGTGCTGACATAAATTGACCAAGGACAATAACGATTAGAGATACCTCATGATGAGGTTGTTCCCTCTGGAATCCAGTTTTGCCTTGTCACATGGTGGTCATAGAAGGTTGCACTCAGCAGATCAATTCTTCTTTATGTTCTAGTCAGGATTGTGAAATAAGCGAAGGTTTGTGAACAGGGTACAATTTCACAGTTGTTAAAATGTAAAGGTTTTAAATGACTCTTTTTGTTGAGACAATACTAGTATGAATGCAGTTTTAATGACGTTGATGACTAAAGTGATACAAAATGTATTCATTTTAATGTAAAAGGTAGTAGTGAGGCGGTGTCCTGTTTACAGAAATCAATAACAACAAAAACAAAATGTTAAAATCTGCCAATACGACCACCATGCCCTCCCTTGAGACATACCCATATAAGGAAGAGATTTGAAGTCTGTTGTTGATATTTTATAAGTACAAAGTCGCCTCGCTGTGTATGCTTTACGTTTTCATATTCAATATCATATTCACATCAAGCCATGTCTAACTCTGACTTTATATTATATGACATCTTTCAGTGCTCTCGCAGCATAATCAAATTGCCCTTTGGGAATCAAGATGACATTCTATACTACATGATTATGCTGAATATTATGATCAGCTAAAATAGGGCTGACCTTGTCCTTTGACAGTTAATCATGGCGGGATTGAAAAAGTAAACCTCTAAAATCAAGGATAAATCCTTGCTGCGTTTGACAGGACATAGCAATAGAGGTTAAAGCCGTAATCTTTGAAAATGAATTACACCATTTATTTTGTGTTTGACCTTTGTAATGTCAGGTGCTCCGCTAAACAAATTATTATCGGAGTTCAATTTGCCAGAGTTGACTTAGTCAGAGAGCAGAAAGTTGCCTGAGAAGCAGGTCAGTGCGGAATACAGATGCAGACCTACACAATGTTACATCAACATACATTTCAGAACAGTTTCATCGTCTAGGTAATTAGATTTCCATCAACATAACTTCAGTGGTGTCAATCTCACAGTTAAAAAGCACTTTGGGATGGTTTTCAAATGTAGATTAGGTCTAGTCCTGAACTAAAAAACATGTTCAATCCATTGAAAGTGCTTTTCAGTCCAGGACTAGGCTGAATCCATGTTTGGGAAACCAACCCTTCATCTACAAAACTACTACTTTCCCTTTTGGTTTTAAATGTGAACCAATGCGAAATCTAAAATTTCCTCTGTCCTTTTTTCCCCAGTCAGATGTCGGCTTTACGGCCGGGGAGCTGTGTAGGGCTTCGGGTGTGGATCCTCCTGGCCATGACCCACCTCACCCTGGATTTTTCCCTGTGTAGCCCCCTCAGTCAGGGCCTAGGAATCAAGCTCATCCCCAAACCTGTGCCTCGTCCCCGGCCCCGCTCGGCGCCCCTCTGGGATACTCCCAACATGCTCCATTGGAGGACAGTGAGGCCGCTGGCGCGCCGGCTCCTCAACCCCGTCCCACCGCCAGCCAATATGGGAGGGCCAGGGCCAAAGTTCAGGGGTCAAAAGCACAGGAGACTGGCACATAAAGGACAGCCATGTAAGGAGTGCTGGTTGAAATACACATCCACCGAGGTGGGGGATTTAGCAGCGGTGCTAGATCTTCCCATGGGGCACAAAACAGACGTGGTGAGGTTGTTACTGAGGGCGAGGAGGCAGCTGAAATGGGACAGCGATGACAAATCGCAGGACGGCAGGACCACGACGGTGGCTGGATATATCGACTGGGGACCCACGGGGACAGAGGACAACTTTGAGAACGGTGAGGGTAAAACGGCGGCCAACTCCACGCTGTCCACCAAGGCCTTGACCACTGCCATGGCCACCACCACCACCACCACTACCAAGAGCCCCCAGAGGACGTTCGCAGTGGTGACCACCCCTCACCCCAGAAGGCTGAGCACCACCAAGGCCAGCGTCAGTCTAGGGGAGACTGTCAAACCACCAAAGCCATATGGAGATACGTCAGGTAAAACTTCTCTCCTCTGTTTATGATCATGCTATTTTAAAACTTTTTCATTTGTGTTCCTATCCTGTTAAGCATTCCACTGTTAAGTGAATAATAGTCCTACTTGAAGGAGTGGAGTTGGATTTGGCTTGTCAAGGCTAGAATAGTCAGAAAGACAGTAGGAGAGTAGGACGTTATTGGGTCGATCCACCAATTCAGTGCCTTTTGAGATGTGTAACTTGGTAAAAAAAACGAATTCTAGCATTCTGTTTCAGGAGGTTTAAATAAAATAATGACTAAAGAAAGTGCCTATTCAGTGCCAAATAAAGTAACAGGGTTGACAATTTCATCTTAAATCAGCCATAAATCTCCTTGTAACAGGGGGAATGGAAGCTTGTTGTGTGCAACAGGCGGTAGCAATTGAATGCAAGCTTTGTGACTTGTTATGCTCAAATTTCCACCACAAAACACCAGAAAATGGCCAATAAGAGTACACTCTTTGAGAAAAGTTGATATCTAAACTCTAAAAAGGTTTTTCATTAGTCCGCAAAAGACAACCATTTGAAGAACAATTTTTTGGGTTCAAAGTAGAACCCTTTTGATTCCAGGTAAAACCCTTTTGAGTTCAATGTACATATACAACCCTCTGTGAGAAGGGTTCTACCTGAAACCAAAAAGGGTTCTACCTGGAAACAAAAAGGGTTATCCTATGAGGACAGCTAAAGAACCGTTTTGGAACTTCTCTTTCTAAGTGTTGAACAACCTCACCTGCTTTTACACTATCATTTCACTATTAGATGTTTAATGTTTATTTTGAAAGAAAATAATATTTAAAAAGGAATAGTTTCACCATAATAAAATGAGAGTTCAGTTCCCGTAACAGGGTTGACCTTAAAATGAGGGACAGACGTAAATTAATCACTAATCACATGAATAAAAATTATAATATTCAGAAATTACTTTGTCAATGTAACAAAATAACTAGTGCACAATTTTTACTTAAAATATCAATATCGTTTTGTGGAACAACCCTATTTCTAACTGCGAGAAGCAACATTATGGCATGAAGTGCTGTTGTCTGGGACAGATACAGTGCCTTCAGAAAGTATTCACACCTCTTTAATGTTTCACATTTTGTTGTGTTACAGCCTGAATTTTAAATGGATTACATTTAGATTTGGTGTCACTGATCTAAACACAATATCCCATAATGTCAAGGTGGAACTATGATTTTTAGAAATGTTTACAAATTAATACAAAATGAAAAGCTGACATTTCTTGAATGTGAATCAATAAGTATTCAACGATGTTGTTATGGCACGTCTAAATAAGTTCAGGAGTAAAAATTAATCACTCTGTGTGCAATAATAGTGTTTAACATGATTTCTATACCCCACACATCTATGTACCCAACATATACACTGATCTGTAAGGTTACTCAATTGAGCAGTACATTTCAAACACAGATTTAACCACAAAAACCAGGGAGGTTCGCAAGGAAAGCCACCTATCGATTCATTGGGGGAGGGGGGGGGGGGGGGGGGGGGGTGATATCACTTCGAGCATGGTGCAGTTATTAATTACCCTTTGGATGGTGTACCAATACACCCAGTCACTACGAAGACCATATTTTATGGTTGAAATTAACAAAAATAAATAAATATATGTGCATCACTGTATATACAGTGATATATATCCATTGCATTCGAAAAGTATTCAGACCCTTGACTCTTAACACATTTTGTGATGTTACAGCCTTCTTATAAAAAATTGTTCCTCATCAATCTACACACGATACCCCATAATGACACATCAAAAACAGGTTTGTAGAATTTGTGCTAATTTATTAAAAATAAAAACAGAAATATCTTATTTACATAAGTATTCAGACCCTTTGCTATGAGACTCGAAATTGAGCTCAGGTGCATCCTGTTTCCATTGATCATCCTTGAGATGTTTTTATAAATTGATTGTACATGATTTGGAAAGGCACCCACCTGTCTATATAAAGTCCCACAGTTGACACTGCATGTCAGAGCAAAAACCAAGCCATGAGGTTGAAGGAAGTGTCTGTAGAGCTCCGAGGCACAGATCTTGTGAAGGGTATAAGTAATGTCTGCAGCATTGAGGGTGTCCAAGAACACAGTGGCCTCCATCATTCTTTAATGGAAGAAGTTTGGAACCACCAAGGCTCTTTCTAGAGCTAGCTGCCCAAGCAATTGGTCACTCTAACAGAGCTCCAGAGTTCCTCTGTAGAGATGGGAGAACCTTCCAGAAGGACAACCATCTCTGCTGCACTCCACCAATCAGACCTTTATGGTAAAGTGGCCAGACGGAAGCCACTCCTCAGTAAAAGGCACATGACAGCCCACTTGGAGTTTGCCAAAAGGCACCTTAAGGACTCTCAGATAATGAGAAACAAGATTCTCTGGTCTGATGAAACCAAGATTGAACTCTTTGGCCTGAATGCCAAGTGTCACGTCTGGAGGAAACCTGGCACCATCCCTATGGTGAAGCATGGTGGTGGCAGCATCATACTGTAGGGATGTTTTTAAGTGGCAGGGACTGGGAGACTAGTCAGGATCGAGGGAAAGATGAACAGATCAAGGTACAGAGAGATCCTTGATGAAAGCCTACTCCAGAGCACTTAGGAGCTCAGACTGGGGCGAAGGTTCACCTTCCAACAGGACAACGACCCTATGCACACAGCCAAGACAACACAGAAGTGGCTTCGGGACAACTCTCTGAATGTCCTTGAGTGGCCCAGCCAGAGCCCGGACTTGAACCTGATTGAACATCTCTGGAGAGACCTGAAAATAGCTGTGCAGTGACGCTCCCAATCCAGCCTGATAGAGTTTAAGAGGATCTGCAGAGAAGAATGGGAGAAACTCTCCAAATACAGGTGTGCCAGGGTTGTTGCGTCATATCCGAGAAGACTCAAGATTGTAATCGCTGCCAGAATTGCTTCAACAAAGTACTGAATAAAGGGTCTGAATACTTGTGTAAATGTTATTTGCAATACATTTGCAAAAATGTATAAAAAACTATTTTTGCTTTGTCATTATGGGGTATTGGGTGTAGATTGATGAGGGGAAAAAAACAATTTATTCAATTTTAGAATAAGACTGTAACGTAACAAAATGTGGAAAGGGGCCTGAATACTTTCCAATGCGCTGTAGACAGTAGGCTACTTGCAATATAGCCTAACAAGTCATTAGATTATCTTTTATAACATACGGTAGGTAAGCCAATAGCCATCTTCTAGACATTTATACTGTGCTTTTTACTAAACATCATCAAGTATTACAATAAATGTCAATCCGGGACTGTCAGTGTATTGTAATTGTTTCATTTACTTCTGAATCTCAACCTCTTCAGCCCAGCGGGTGAGTTTATAAATTGTAGTAACAAGTGACTCTGGTGGCGGATTACATTTCATAGACACTGCACTGAAGGCTGGAAAGTCCTGCTTATTTCATTCGCAAAAAAACCCTGTCACTTCTTGGCAGAAAGATACGCATATGCGTGTGGCACCGTCAAACAAATCACAACTTTGGAACTCTATCCGCATCCACATAAACTAGTCCCAGCATCGTTCTTTGACAAACACAGAAGCTTGTATATTGAATTCAATAGAAGAAAACAGAGAGCGAGGGAGAGAGTGAGACTGTCAGTTCCTTAATGTAGCCATTGGCTACAGCCAAAACATTAAGGAATGTAGTTAGGCTGTTATAAGGTATTATATAAACCAATGGTCATCTATAAAGAGGGATTACAAAAAAAATGGTAACTGTAATCCGTTACATGACCAGCAAAAATATTGTAATCAGATTACAGATACTTTAGAAAAACTAGATGATTACTTCGACGATTACTTTCAAATTCAGAAAGGATGTTTGCAAAAAAAAAATCTTTGACACTTCTCTGTTTTCTCAATAACATTCAAATTAGCAATGAAAAAGGCGCAAGTTTAAGTTTGTTCCACCTGAGAAAGTCTGACCACAAGTCAGAGACCACTATGATGACACACCAAATGTGTTTGATGGATCGAGGGAAAAGGGCAGGAATAGAGTTTTGTAGGCTACAGTCCAAGCTATGTCATTCAATGGTGCGACTGCTGTCGGCATCCAAAGATTATCCACCTTGAATAAACTCTTGGAGGTAAGGATGACAGCAGTGGTGAAGTCTACGGCGTTACAGATCTCACTTATTATTGGTATCTACATAGCATTGATGTGAATCACACTGCTGCTCTCTCATTTAGCTATTTGCGCCGTATGGACTGTGGTTGTTGTGAATGGCTGTTCACAAATCTAAATGTGTATTTGAATCCAATAATGGTTGAATTCAAGAAGTTTAAGCTGCCTATCATTCTTTTTGTGGACAGCCAGTGAAAAAGTGCTCTTGCAACAGCTGCATAAAAATCCATAGTCCTAATGGACACATGCCCAAACATGCACGCTTTGATAGATTTAAAGGGGCAATCTGTAGTTGCTACATCCTGGATGCTGGCGTTCTAGGCAGAGTTTCAAAGAAAAAGCCATATCTCAGACTGGCCAATAAAAATAAAAGACTAAGATGGGCTAAAGAACACAGACACTGGACATCGGAACTCTGCCTAGAAGGCCAGCATCCCAGAGTCGCCTCTTCACTGTTTACATTGAGACTGATGTTTTGCAGGTACATTTAATGAAGCTGCCAGTTGAGGACTTGGGAGGCGTCTGTTTCTCAAACTAGACACTCTAATGTACTTGTCCTCTTACTCAGTTGTGCACCGGGGCATCCCACTCCTCTTTCTATTCTAGTTAGAGCCAGTTTGCGTTGTTCTCTGAAGGGAGCAGTACCCAGCGTTGTACGAGATCTTCAGTTTCTTGACAATTTCTTGCATGGAATAGCCGTCATTTCTCAGAAAAAGAATAGACTGACGAGTTTCAGAAGAAAGGTTCTTGTGTCTGGCCAATTTGAGCCCGTAATCGAACCCACAAATGCTGATGCTCCAGATACACAACTAGGCTAAAGAAGGCCAGTTTTATTGCTTCTTTAATCAGACCAACAGTTTTCAGCTGTGCTAACATAATTGCAAAAGGGTTTTCTAATGATCAAATAGCCTTTTAAAATGATAAACTTGGATTAGCTAACACAACGTGACATTGAAACACAGGAGTGACGGTTGCTGATAATGGGCCTCTGCAGCCTATGTAGATATTCCATAACAAATCAGCCGTTTCCAGCTACAATAGTCATTTACAAAATTAACAATGTCTACACTGTATTTCTGATCAATTTGATGTTATTTTAATGGACAAAAAAATAGCTTTTCTGTCAAAAAGAAGGACATTTCTAAGTGACCCCAAACTTTTGAACGGTAGTGTGTGCATTTATATACAGTTGAAGTCAGAGGTTTACATACACCTTAGCTAAATACATTTACTCACAATTTCTGACATTTAATCCTAGTAATAATTCCCTGTTTTAGGTCAGTTAGGATCACCATTTTATTTTAAGAGTGGGAAATGTCAGAATAATAGCAGAGAGAATTATTTATTTTAGCTTGTATTTCTTTCATCACATTCCCAGTGGGTCAGAAGTTTACATACACTCAATTAGTATTTGGTAGCATTGCCTTTAAATTGTTTAACTTGGTTCAAAGGTTGCGGGTAGCCTTCCACGACATTTCCACAATAAGTTGGGTGAATTTTGGCCCATTCCTCCTCACTGTACTGTTTTAACTGAGTCAGGTTTGAAGGCCTCCTTGCTTACACACGCTTTTTCAGTTCTGCCCACAAACTTTCTATAGGTTTGAGGTCAGGGCTTTGTGATGGCCACTCCAATACATAGATTTTGTTGTCCTTAAGCCATTGTGCCACAACTTTGGAGGTATGCTAGGGGTCATTGTCCATTTGGAAGACCAAGCTTTAACTTCCTGACTGATGTCTTGAGATGTTGCTTCAATATATCCACATAATTTTCCTGCCTCAGGATTCCATCTATTTTGTGAAGTGCACCAGATCCTCTTGCAGCAATTCACCCCCACAACATGATGCTGCCACCCCCGTGCTTCACGGTTGGGATGGTGTTCTTCGGCTTGCAAGCCCCCACTTTTTCCTCCAAACATAACGATGGTCATTATGGCCAAACAGTTCTATTTTTGTCTCACCAGACCAGAGGACATTTCTCCAAAATGTATGATTTTTGTCCCCATGTGCAGTTGCAAACAGTAGTCTGGCTTTTTTATGGTGGTTTTGGAGCAGTGGCTTCTTCTTTGCTGAGCGGCCTTTCAGGTTATGTTGATACAGGACTTGTTTTACTGTAGATATAGATACGTTTGTACCTGTTTCCTACAGCATTTTCACAAGGTCCTTTGCTGTTTTTCTGGGATTGATTTGCACTTCTCGCACCAAAGTCCAATCTGTAGGAGACAGAATGCATATCCTTCCTGACGGTATGACGGCTGCGTGGTCCCATGGTGTTTGTACTTGCGTGCTATTGTTTGTACAGATGAACGTGGTACCTTCAGGCGTTTGGAAATTGCTCCAAAGATGAACCAGACATGTGGAGGTCTTGGCTGATTTCTTTTGATCATGATGTCAAGCAAAGAGGCACTGAGTTTGAAGGTAGGCTTTGAAATACATCCAAAGGTACACCTCCAATTGACTCAAATTATGTAAATTAGCCCAGCAGAATCTTCTAAAGCCATGACATAATTTACGTGAATTTTAAAGTCACAGTCAACTTTGTGTATTTTAACTTCTGACCCACTGGAATTGTGAAACAGTGAGATATAAGTGAAATAATATGTCTGTAAACAATTGTTGGAAAAATTACTTTTGTCATTGGGATATCTCAAAGTAGATATCCCAACCGACTTGCCAAAACTATAGTTTGTTAACAGGACATTTGTGGAGTGGTTGAAAAACAAGTTTTAATGACTCCAACCTAGATTTATGTAAACAACTGTATATATATATATATATATCAAACGTTTGGACACACCTACTCATTCATGGATTTTTCTTATTTTTTTACTATTTTCTACATTGTAAATTAATATTGAAGACATCATAACTATGAAATAACACATATGGAATCATGTAGTAACCAAAAAAGTGTTAAACAAATCAAAATATATTTTATATTTGAGATTCTTCAAAGTAGCCACCCTCGATGACAGCTTTGCACATTCTTGGCATTCTCTCAACCAGTTTCACCTGGAATGATTTTCTCAAAGTCTTGAAGGAGTTCCCACATATGCTGAGCAGTTGCTACTTTTCCTTCACTCTGCTGTACAACTCATCCCAAACCATCTCAATTGGGTTTAGGTCATGTGATTCCGAAGAGGAGAGGCGAAAAGGATCGGAGGACCAATATGCGGCGTGGTAAGTGTCCATGGTTCTTTTAATACGAAATAGTACACATGAACAACTGAATACAAAAAACAATAAACGTGGAAAACCTAAACAGCCTTGTCTGGTGCAAACAAACACAGAGACAGGAACAATCACCCACAAAACACTCAAAGAATATGGCTGCCTAAATATGGTTCCCAATCAGAGACAACGATAAACACCTGCTTCTGATTGAGAACCACTCTAGGCAACCATATTCTTTGAGTGTTTCGTGGGTGATTGTTCCTGTCTCTGTGTTTGTTTGCACCAGATAAGGCTGTTTAGGTTTTCCACGTTTATTGTTTTTTGCATTCAGTTGTTCATGTGTACTATTTCGTATTAAAAGAACCATGGACACTTACCATGCCGCATATTGGTCCTCCGATCCTTTTCGCCTCTCCTCTTCGGAAGAAGAGGAGGAAATCCCTAACAGAATCACGCACCACAACAGGACCAAGTGGCGTGGTGACAGGCAGCGGCAGCAGGAGCAGCGAAATCCAGATTTCTGGACATGGGAGGAAATCTTGGAAGGTAAAGGACCCTGGGCTCAGCCTGGAGAATATCGCCGCCCCAAAGAAGAGCTGGAGGTGGCGAAGGCGGAGAGGCGCTGGTATGAGGTGGCAGCACGACGACGCGGATGGAAGCCCGAGAGTCAGCCCCCAAAATTTATTGGGGGGGGGCACAGGGAGAGTGTGGCAGAGTCAGGAGTCAGACCTGAGCCAACTCCCCCTGTTTATCGTAAGGAGCCACGGAGGAAACCAGAACCAGAGCCGGTGTTGGAGGTGAGCGAAGCTGAGACTGTGAAGGAGTTAATGGAGAAATTGGAGGAGAGAGTTATGAGGGAGTTGCTGTGTTGGTGCATTAGGCACGGAATTCGCCCGACAGAGCGTGTCGGGGATTTGATGGCACCTGGGTCAGCTCTCCATACTCGTCCTGAGGTGCGTGCTAGTCGGCTGGTGAAGATTGTCCAAGCCTCACGCACCAAGCCTCCTGTGCACCTCCCTAGCCTTGCACGTCCTGTGCCAGCTCAGCGCTACAGTGCGCCTAGCAGTGCCAACTGTGGCGGGCGTGGTACTGGTCAGGCACCGTGTTATGCGGTGGAACGCACGGTGTCCCCAGTACGCGTGCTTAGCCCGGTACGCTACATCTCAGCTCCTCACATCTGCCAGGCTAGGGTGAAGATCCAGCCAGGGCGGTTGGTGCCAGCCCTGCTCTCAAGATCTCCAGTACGCCTTCACGGTCCGGTCCATCCAGTGCCACCTCCACACACCAGCCCTCCAGTGGCAGCTCCCCGCACCAGGCTTCCTATTGCGTGTCCTCGGCCCAGTACCACCAGTGCCAGCACCACGCACCAGGCCTACAGTGCGCTTCGCCTGTCCAGCGCTGCCAGAGCCTTCCTCCTCTCCAGCGCTGTCGGAGTCTCCAGCCTGTCCAGCGCTGTCAGAGCCTTCCTCCTCTACAGCGCTGCCGGAGTCTCCCGCCTGTCCAGCACTGTCAGAGCCTTCCTCCTCTACAGCGCTGCCGGAGTCTCCCGCCTGTTCAGCGCTGCCGGAGTCTCCCGCCTGTTCAGCGCTGCCAGAGTCTCCCGCCTGTCCAGCGCTCCCAGAGCTGCCAGTCTGCAAGGAGCCGCCAGAGCTGCCAGTCTGCATGGAGCAGCCAGAGCCGCCAGTCAGCATGGAGCAGCCAGAGCCGCCAGTCAGCATGGAGCAGCCAGAGCCACCAGTCAGCATGGAGCAGCCAGAGCCGCCAGTCAGCATGGAGCAGCCAGAGCTGCCAGTCAGCATGGAGCAGCCAGAGCCGCCAGTCAGCATGGAGCAGCCAGAGCCGCCAGTCAGCCAGGATCCGCTAGTCTGCCAGGATCCGCCAGAGCTGCCAGTCTGCCAGGATCCGTCAGAGCCGCCAGTCAGCATGGAGCAGCGAGAGCCGCCAGTCAGCATGGAGCAGCCAGAGCCGCCAGTCAGCATGGAGCAGCGAGAGCCGCCAGTCAGCATGGAGCAGCCAGAGCCGCCAGTCAGCATGGAGCAGCCAGAGCCGCCAGTCAGCAAGGATCCGCCAGATCCGCCAGTCTGCCAGGATCCGCTAGTCTGCCAGGATCCGTCAGAGCCGCCAGTCTGCCAGGATCCGCATAAGTTAAGTTAAGTTGTCTTTGTTATCTGACATAAGTTGTCTTTGTTATCTGTTTGTTTAACCTTGTGGTGCCCGGACTTTCTAGTTAATTACATTTACATGATTAGCTCAATCAGGTAATATTAACTACAGAGAAAGGATTTTATAGAATAGCATGTCATGTCACTTAATCCGGCATAGCCAAAGACACGACAACCTTCTTAACATTGCTTACTTCATCGTTACTTCTAGCATGAGTTACTTGATGTGGAATACAGTTCCATTGTGTCATGGCTCTATGTAGGTCTGTGCGCCTCCCAAGTCTGATCTAGACTTGGGGTCTGATGACATGTCTTGTGGGATATGCATGGGTGTCGGAGCTGTGTGCTAGTAGTTTAAACAGACAGCTCAGTGCATTCAACATATACAAGTAGTGATGAAGTCAATCTCATCTCCACTTTGAGCCAGGAGAGATTGACATCCATATTATTAATGTTAGCTCTCTGTGTACATTTAAGGCCCAGCGATGCTGCCCTTTTCTTGGCCAATTGTAATTTTCCTAAGTCCCTCATTGTGACACCTGATCACACAACTGGACAGTAGTCCAGATGTGACAAAACTAGGGCCTGTAGGACCTGCCTTGTTGATAGCGATGTTAAGAAAGTTGTTGTGTCTTTGGCTATGCCGGATTAAGTGACATGACATGCTATTCTATAAAATCCTTTCTCTGTAGTTAATATTACCTGATTGAGCTAATCATGTAAATGTAATTAACTAGAAAGTCCGGGCACCACAAAATAGTATTTATAGAGCAGTTATCTTCCGAATAAACTCTTAAAGACCTAGTAATATTTTACATCAATAGCAGTCAATATTAATCGTCACCTTATTTCAGTCTCATCTGAAAGTTGTAAATTCTTGGTTATCTTCACAAACACTGGCTAACAAGTTGAATCAGCAATACAAAATTGGATTTAATTATATATTTATAAAAATCCTAACTAATCACACAGATTTACATATACACAGAATGAATCATACCTTGATTACAAATTACATCATAAAGGAAAACGTTCCTAGCGGAAGGAACATATATGACAGTTGGTTACACAAAGAAAAGGGGGATTGGTTTGAGTGAAAGAGCGGGAAGACTGAGGAACAAAGGGAGAAGCGATGTCTCTATCGTAAATACAGTATCTTATGCATTCTAAATTACCGCCCATTTGGAAAAGGAAAATGCAATAAATATTTACTCTGAGCTGCGCTTCGGTAGGTTGGTGGTAGATGGAAGGCCGTGTTGCCCAACAGAGTCCTTTGTCCTTTGAAGAATGTCTCTGCTGGTAAATTAGATACGTTGTAGTAACTTCGTTGTGTGGTAGACGGGATACTCTGTCTGTTCTTTCCTAGCCCACGTTTGCAGCTGCTGTTGCTAACTCAACAGCTAGGAGGTATCACTTCTGTAGTGAATAAGAGTTCAAAGGTCATACCATTCGCAACCAAAGCTCACGCTGAGGTTGGCTTCGTTCTGTAGTTATTATCTGAACCATTCTGACATCAGACCGTCATCCTCACATCCTCGGAACTGGAGGTTACATTTTCATCATGGCTTTATATAGTGGAGGGAGAAGGGTGTGTTTTCACAGTTTTATAACCCATGTCTCTTCATAGGGGCGGGCCACTGATTGAGAAGAGCCCTAACCTTATGAAAACCCAAATCTCTCATTTGGAAGCTAAAATTACATTTAATCTCTTCACCAATAATTTTATATTCAAACTTTTAAATTGAACAACAATTCCATGTGAATCCGATAACTACAATGTGCAGACTTTCCACTGTAGAGTTTATGTCATCCTATCATTGATGAGAATGTCTCAGATGACAACCGAACTGACATCATATTCATTAAGTACAAACGCATAGGTTCAAGTGGTTGGATTACCAGAATATGGTTCATTTCCCCCCACCTTCTGATGTTCCCAGAATCTCTGTGTTAACCAAATTATTTTTAAATGTCATATCAGTAGGGTAGAGAGAGGAAAAAGGGGGGAGATGTATTTATGACTGTCATAAACATACCCCCAGGCCAACGTCATGACAAAGTAGAGTAGCGCTTTATTATGCACAGACCTCTCCCCATTTTAGCTACTGTTGCATCAATATGTTTTGACTACGAGAGTTGCTCAATTTCCACATTATTTATTACAGGATTGAGTTGAGATTTAGTGTTTAGTGAATAATTTGTCCCAAATACAATGCTTTTAGTTTTTAAAATATTTAGGACTACACTGTGCCACCCATTCTGAAAATGACTGCAGCTCTGTGGTAAGTGTTGCAGTGATTTCACTTGCTGTGGTAGCTGACGTGTACAGTGTTGAGTCATCCACATACACAGATAGACACAGATAGACACACAGACTTAGAACCAGTGGCAGGTCATTAGTAAAGATTGAAAAAAGTAAGGGGCCTAGACAGCTGCCTTGGGGAATGTCTGACTCTTCCTGGATTATGTTGGAGAGGCTTCCATTAAAGACCACCCTCTGTGTGCTGTTAGACAGGTAACTCTCAATCCACAATATAGAAGGGGATTTAAAGCCTTAACACATACGTTTTTCAAGCAGCAGATTATCATCGATAATATCAATAGCTGCACTGACGTCAAAACATCTCCCACAATCTGTTTATTCGAACATTCTCTCAGGCAATCATCAGTCATTTGTGTAAGTGCTGTACAGTACATGTTGAATGCCCTTTCCTATAAGTGTGTTTGTTGTTCATTTGTTTACTGTGAAATAGTATTGTATCTGGTCAAACACAATTTTTCCCAGAGTTTACTAAAGCTTGGTAACAGGCTGATTAGTCGGCTGTTTGAGCCAGAAAAGGATACTTTGCTATTCTTGCGTAACGGAATTACTTTTACTTCCCTCCAGGCCTGAGGGCACACACTTTCCTGTAGGCTTAGATTGAATAGATGGCAAATAGGAGTGCCAATATGGTCTGCTATCATCCTCAGTAATTTTCCATTCAAGCTGTCAGACCCAGGTGCCTTGTCATTGTTGATAAGCAACAATAATTGTTTCACCTCTTCCACACTGACTTTACAGAATTCAAAATTACAATGCATGTCTTTCATAATTTGGTGCAGTTATGCATGGCTGTGAGAGTTCAGAATATTTTGTTGCCATGCCTAAATTTGCTAATCTTGCCAATTAAAAAATCATTAAAGAAGTTGGCAATATCAGTGGGTTTTGTGATGAATGAGCCATCTGATTCAATGAATGATGGAGCCGAGTTCGCCATTTTGCCAACATTTCATTTTAGGTGCTCCAAAGCTTTTTACTATCATTCTTTATATCATTCATCTTTGTTTCATAGTACAATTTCCTACTTTTATTAGTCATGCGATTTCTTAATTAACAGTATGTTTGCCAATCACATGTGCAGCTAGACTTATTTGCCATTCCTTTCGCCTCATTCCTCTTGACCATACAATTTTTCAATTCCTCATCAATCCTTGGGGATTAAACCATTTTTACAGTAATATTCTTAATGGGTGCATGCTTATTAGTATCTGGAATAAGCTATTTCATAAATGTGTCAAGTGCAGAGCCTGTTGCTCCTCATTACATACCACACACCAGCAAATATTATTTACATATTCAACATAGGAATCACTACAAATCGTATTGTATGACCCCATATACACTATTTAAGGCCCAGCCTTTGGAACTTGGGGGGGGGGGGGGGGGGGGGGGGTCATAAGGCTTTCAGGTATTATGAACCAATGATCTATTAGGCATTTATTCAGTAATCTTTCTTCTTCATCTAATACATGTGTTTATTCATTCACAACTAGAATGCAGTGTTGTCCCCTGGTCTTCTGGTACCAGTGATGTGGGAAAGGATGCTAAGCTTAGCAGAGACAGTGCCGACAGAGATAGCGCCAACAGGATGGTCGCCTCGCTTCAGTTCCTTATGCAGTTATTTGTTTTTTATGTATTATTTCTTACATTGTTAGCCCAGAAAATCTCAAGTGTTATTACATACAGCCAGGAAGAACTATTGTATATAAAAGCGATGTCAACTTACCATCATTACGACCAGGAATATGTCTTTCCCGATGCGGATCCTTTCTC
The DNA here is from genome assembly GCF_013265735.2 of Oncorhynchus mykiss. Lineage (NCBI taxonomy): Eukaryota > Metazoa > Chordata > Actinopteri > Salmoniformes > Salmonidae > Oncorhynchus > Oncorhynchus mykiss. The sequence continues at coordinate 51,546,544 of NC_048580.1, read as the reverse complement.
CATCCTGGACATGCAATCTTATCCCAGAGGCCGACCCAAAACAATGTGTTCGACGCAGGAGAGGCTGACGGTGCGGCCTACTGGTCAGACTCAGAAGGCGAGCACATCATCCACCGCTTCCGAGCATATTACTCGCAATGTCCAATCTATAAATAACAAGGTTGACATTAGGGCACGGGTTGCCTTCCAGAGAGACGTCAGAGATTGTAACGTTCTCTGTTTCATGGAAACATGGCTCACTCGGGATATGTTGTCAGAGTCGGTACAGCCACCCGGTTTCTTCACGCATTGCGCTGACAGAAACAAACAGCTCCCTGGTAAGAAGGGCGGGGGTGTATGCCTTATGATTAACGACTCATGGTGTAATCACAACAACATACAGGAACTCAAGTCCTTTTGTTCACCTGACCTAGAATTCCTTACAATCAAATGTCGACTGCATTATCTTCCAGCCCCGAAAGAACTTCACTGGACTCTATTTAAACTGGAAACCATACATCCTGAGGCTGCATTTATTATAGTATTCTGGATAATTGCTACTCAAACTTCCGCGATACATACAAAGCCCTCCCCCGACCTGCCTTCGGCAAGTCTGACCATGACTCCATTTTGTTGCTCCCAGCCTATAGACAGAAACTAAAACAGGAAACGCCCGTGCTCAGGTCAATAGAATGCTGGTCTGACTAATCGGATTCCACGCTTCAAGATTGATTCGATCACGTGGACTGAGATATGTTCTGGATAGCCTCAGACAACAACATTGATGTATACTCTGACTCGGTGAATGAGTTTATTAGCAAGTGCATTGGTGACTACCCTCTGTGACTAATAAAACCTTCCCTAACCAGAAACCGTGGATTGATGGCAGCATTTGCACAAAACTGAAAGTGCGAACTACCACTATTAATCATAGGGGCGGCAGGGTAGCCTAGTGGTTAGAGCGTTGGACTAGTAACCGGAAGGTTGCGAGTTCAAACCCCCGAGCTGACAAGGTACAAATCTGTCGTTCTGCCCCTGAACAGGCAGTTAACCCACTGTTCCCAGGCCGTCATTGAAAATAAGAATGTGTTCTTAACTGACTTGCCTGGTTAAATAAAGGTAAAATAAAAAAATAAAAAAAAAAAAATTGCAAGGCGACCGGAAACATGACCGAATACAAACAGTGCAGCAATTCCCTGCACAAGGCAAACAAACAAGCAAAGCATCAGTATAGAAACAAAGTAGAGTCGCAATTCAACGGCTCAAACACATGGCAGGGTCTACAGTCAATCACAGATTACAAAAAGAAAACCCGCCCCGTCGCGGACATCGACGTCTTGCTCCCAGATAAATTAAACAACTTCTTTGCTCGCTTTGAGGACAATACAGTGCCACTGACACGGCCCTCTGCCAAAGCCTGTGGGCTCTCCTTCTCTGTGGTCAACGTGAGTAAAACATTTAAACGTGTTAACCCTCGCAAGGCTGCCGGCCCAGGCAGCATCCCTAGCCGTGTCCTCAGAGCACGTGCAGACCAGCTGGCTGGTGTGTTTACGGACATATTCAACCAATCCCTATCCCAGTCTGTTGTCCCCACATGCTTCAAGATGGCCACTATTGTTCCTGTTACCAAGAAAGCTAAGGTAACTGAACTAAATGACTATCGCCCCATTGCACTCTGTCATCATGAAGTGCTTTGAGAGACTAGTTAAGGATATCACCTTCACCCTACCTGATAACCTAGACCCACTCCAATTTGCTTACCGCCCCAATAGGTCCACTGACGATGCAATCGCCATCACACTGCACACTGCCCTATCCCATCTGGACAAGAGGAATACCTATGTAAGAATGCTGTTCATTGACTAAGCTCAGCAATTAACACCATATTACCCTCCAAACTCGTCATTAAGCTCGAGACCCTGGGTCTCGGCCCCGCCCTGTGCAACTGGGTCTGGAAATTTCTGACGGGCAGCCCCCAGGTGGTGAAGGTAGGAAACAACATCTCCACCCCGCTGATCCTCAACACTAGGGCCCCACAAGAGTGCGTTCTAAGCCCTCTCCTGTACTCCTTGTTCACCCATGACTGCGTGGCCATGCACGCCTCCAACTCAATCATCAAGTTTGGAGACGACACTACAGTGGTAGGCCTGATTACCAACAACCACGAGACGGCCTACAGGGAGGAGGTGAGGGCCCTCGGAGTGTGGTATCAGGAAAATAACCTCTCACACAATGTCAACAAAACAAAGGAGATGATCGTGGACTTCAGGAAACAGCAGAGGGAGCACCCCCCCCATCCACACCGACTGGACAGTAGTGGAGAAGGTGGAAAGTTTTAAGTTCCTCGGCGTACACATCACGAACAAACTGAAATGGTCCACCCACACAGACAGCGTGGTGAAGAAGGCACAACAGTGCCTCTTCAACCTCAAGAGGCTGAAGAAATTTGACTTGTCATCTAAAACACTCACAAACTTTTACAGATGCACAATCGAGAGCATCCTGTCGGGCTGTATCACCGCCAGATACGGCAATTGCACCGCCCTCAACCGCAAGCCTCTCCTCTCACGTTGTCACAGGAAGGCCAAAAAGATCATCAAGGACAACAACCACCGAGCCTGTTCAACCCTGCTATCATCCAGAAGGCGAGGTCAGTATAGGTGCATCAAATCTTGGACCGAGAGACTGAAAAACAGCTTCTATATCTCAAGGCCATCAGACTGTTAAACAGCCATCACTAACATAGAGAGGCTTCTGCCAACATACAGACTCAAATCTCTGGACACTTAAATAAATGGACTTAATTAATGTATCACTAGTCTCTTTAAATAACGGCACTTTAATAATGTTTACATATCCTACATTACTCATCTCATATGTATATACTGTATTCTATACCATCTATTGCATCTTGACAATGCCGCACGGCCATCGCTCATCCATATATTTATATGTACATATTCTTATTCATTGCTTTATATTTGTGTGTATTTTTGTGTATAAGGTAGTTGTTGTGAATTAGTTAGATTAGTTCTAGTCGAAACTAGAAGCATTTTGCTACACTCACATTAACATCTGCTTTCCATGTGTATGTGACCAATACAATTTGATTTGATTTGAGCTCAGAGGTGAGTGCAGTAGAAGTAGGAAGAAAACCGAGAGACACCGATGTATTGCAAGTTCCTTTATATGTTGGCTCTATATGTTATAGCAATTAACATTTAGGAGTGATAGACAGAATGACAGACAGACAGAAAGAAAGACGGACAGACAGACAAAGCAACAACAGAGGAGCAAAAGGAGAATCACAGACAGACAGAGTGACAGACGAATGGCAGGACAGACAGAGAGACAAATTGAGAGACAGACAGAGGGACAGCAGAGAAGTTGCAGAGACAGACTGCACAACAGGGAGGCAACAGAGGCCCAGTTCAAGTGGTGAGGTGTATCTCCAGTGGTGCTTTTACATTCAAAAATTGTGGCAAAGAAATGTACTTTTTGTCCTGAATACAAAGCAATGTTTGGGGCAAATCCAACACGACATATCACTTAGTACCAATTTATATTTGCATGCATGGTGGTGGCTGCATCATGTTACGGGTATGCTTGTCATCGACAAGGACAAGGGAGTTTAGAAATAATAATAATAATAAACAGAATAGAGATAGGCACAGGTAAAACCCTAGAGGAAAACTTGGTTAAGTCTGCATCCAAAAGACACTGACATATTCACTTTTCAGCAGGACTTTTACCTAAAACACAATGCCAAATACACACTGGAGTTGCTTATCAAGATGACATTGAATGTTTCTAAGTGGCCAAGTTATAGTTTTGATTTAAATCGGCTTGAAAATCTATGGCAAGACATGAAAATGGTTGTCTAGCAATGGTCAACAACCAACTTGACAGAGCTTGAATAATTTAAAAGAATAATGGGCACATGTTGTACAATCGAGGTGTGCAAAGCTCTTAGAGACTTACCCAGAAAGACTTACAGCTGTAATCACTGCCAAAGGTGATTCTAACTTAGGGGGTTGAATACTTATCTGATCAACATACTGCATATTAGTATTTTATTTTCTATTATAAATTGGGTGTTTTGAGCCCTGAATGCTGATTAGCTGAAATCTGTGGTATACCACAGATATGACAAAACAGATTTGTACTCTTCTAATTACATTGGTAATCAGTTTATAATAGCATTAAGGCACAACAATTACAATTAAATCAATTTTAATCCCACTTTGTAACACAACAACATGTGGAAAAAGTCAAGGGGTGTGAATAGTTCTTGAAGACACTAAGTAAGAGTGTGGTGAATATGTGTGTAAAAAAAGTGAAATATCATTCAGCGATGAAAGATTACTCCTTTGGACTTATCTAGGGTATTGATAGGACTGTGCCCCTCAAAATTATTCAACTATTCAAAGTACATCCTCCCTAACCATCGGCCAATTAATATTTTAGCGAAGCTTTCCCGTGAACTGATAGGAGCTGTGATTCAGAGCAAACTGTCTTGTTTCATTCAACATTTTGCGGTTTCAGAATAGGCTTCTGCCATATTTGTACCTCTGTAGATAGGCCCATTAGTTTATACGCCAATGTGATTTGCAGGTAGAGCATTGTTAAAATGTTCTTACAGCATGGTTGTGGTACCGTGGTATGATGAAATATACACTATATATACAAAAGTATGTGGACTCCCTTAAAATGAGTGGATTCAGCTACACCTGTATTAAATTGAGCACACAGCCATGCAATCTCCATAGACAAACATTGGAAGTAGAATGGCCTTACTGAAGAGCTCAGTGACTTTCAATGTGGCACTGTCATAGGGTGCCACCTTTCCAACAAGTCAGTTCAGCAAATTTTTGCCCTGCTAGACCTTGCCCGGTCAACTGTAAGTGCTGTTATTGTGAAGGTGAAACGTCTAGATGCAACAACGGCTCAGCGCTGGTAGGCGACACAAGCTCACAGAATGGGACCGCTGAGTGCTGAAGTGCGTAGTGCATAAAAATTGCCTGTCCTCGGATGCAACACTCACTACCGAGTTCCAAACTGCCTATGGAAGCAACATCAGCACAAGAACTGTTCATCCTCTCTCAACGACATGAAGACAAAAGAGATGATTGTGGACAACAGGAAACGGAGGACCGAGCACACCCCTATTCTCATCGACGTGGCTGCAGTGGAGCAGGTTGAGAGCTTCAAGTTCCTTGGTGTCCACATCACCAACAAACTATCATGGTCCAAACACACTAAGAGGGTTAGTGAGGGCACGACAAAGCCTATTCCCCCTCATGAGACTGAAAAGATTTGGCATGGGTCCTTAGATCCTCAGATGGTTCTACAGCTGCACCATCAAGAACATCCTGACTGGTTGCATCACTGCCTGGTATGGCAACTGCTTGGCATTCGACCGTAAGGCACTACAGAGGGTAGTGCGTAAGGCCCAGTACATCAGTACATCCAAGACCTCTATATCAGGCGGTGTCAGAGGAAGGCTGCCCTGAAAATTGTCAAAGACTCCAGCCACCCTAGTCATAAACTGTTCTCTCTGCTACCGCACGGCAAGCTGTACCGGAGCGCCAAGTCTACAGTAGGTCCAAAAGGCTTCTTAACAGCTTCTACGCCCAAGCCATAAGACTCCTGAACAGCTAATCAAAGGGATACCCAGACCCCTCTTTTACGCTGCTGCTACTCTCTGTTTATTATCTATGCATAGTCACTTTAACTCTACCTACATGTACATATTACCTCAATTACCTCAACTAACCGGTGCCCCCGCACATTGACTCTTTATCGGTACCCCTTGTATATAGCCTCGCTATTGTTATTTTACTGCTGCTGTTTAAATATTTATAACTTATTTTATTTTCCATTTTTTACTTATCTATTTTGTAGATAAGTGAGTAAGTATTTCAGGTCTACACCTGTTGTACACGGCGCATGTGACAAATTTAATTTAATTCGATTTTTGATTTTATCAGGAGCTTCATGAAATGGGTTTCCATGGCCGAGCAGCCGCACACAAGCCTAAGATCACTATGCACAATCCCAAGCATTGGCTGGATTGGTGTAAAGCTCACCTCCATTGGACTCTGGAGCAGTTGAAACGCGTTCTCTGGAGTGATGAATCACACTTCACCATCTGGCAGTCTGACGGATGAGTCTGGGTTTGGCAGATGCTAAGAGAACGCTACTTGCCCCCAATGTATAGTGCCAACTCTAGAGTTTGGTCGAGGAGGAATAATGGTCTGAGGCTGTTTTTTATGGTTCAGGCTCCTTAGTTCCAGTGAAGGGAAATCATAACTCTACAGCATACAATGACATTCTAAATGAGTGTGTGCTTCCAACTTTGTGGCAACAGTTTGGGGAAGGCCATTTCATGTTTCAGCTTGACAATGCCCACATGCACAAAGTGAGGTCCATACAGAAATGGTCTGTTGAGATCAGTGTGGAAGAACTTAACTGGCCTGCACAAAGCATTCCCAGAAGAGTGGAGGCTGATATAGCAGCAAAGGGGGGACCAACTCCATAATAATGCCCATGATTTTGGAATGGGATGTTCGACGAGCATGTAGTTTTGGTCATGTAGTATATATGTATATATATTTGATTTGATATGTCATAGAATAATGAATACCATCATGATTCAAATAGGTGCCAATATAATAACCTCTCCCTCAACGTCAACAAAATGAAGAAGTTGATCGTGGACTACAGGAGACAGCAGAGAGAGCATGCCCCCATCCACATCGACAGGACCTCAGTAGAATGTGTGAAAAGCTTCAAGTTCCGCGTGCACATCACTGACAATGTCTTCAACCTCAGGAGGCTGAAGAAATTCGACTTGGACCCTAAAACCCCCTGAAACTTCTACAGATGCACCAATGAAGCATCCTGTTTGGCCATATCACCACCTGGTACGGCAACTGCACTGTCCGCAACCGCAAGGCTATCCAGAGTGTGGTGTGGTCAGGTTAAAGCATCACTGTAGGCACACTGCCTGGCAGGAATTTGAAGCTTTTCACCCTCTCCATTGCGGCCCGACGATGTGGATGGGGGCATGCTCCTTCTGCTGTCTCCTGAAGTCCATGATTAGCTCCTTCATTTTGTTGAGGGAGAGGTTATTTTCCTGACACCACTCCCCTAGGGCCCTCATCTCCTCCCTGTAGGCTGTCTCATCATTTTTGGTAATCAGGCCTACCACTGTTGTGACATCTGCAAATTTGATGATTGAGTTAGAGACGTACGTGGCCACTCAGCCATGGGTAAACAGGGAGTACAGGAAGGGGCTGAGCACGCAGCCTTGTGGGACCCCCGTGTTGAGGATCATCGTAGTGGAGGTGTTGCCTACCTTTACCCCCTGGGGTTGGCCCATCAGGAAGTCCAGGACCGAGAATAGTGTGACAAACAAAAAACATCCAGTCAGCGGCAATCCTGTGTGCAAAAACAACTTGTTGATGAGAGGTTGATGGAGAATGACAATAATTGTGCAAGTTAGCAGGCAGGCCACAAACATGGCTTAGTACAACAGTAGTGTGCAAAACGGCATCTCGGAATGCACAACTTGTCGGTCCTTGTTACGGATTGGCTATTGCAACAGACGACCATACCAGTTTCCACTCCTATCAGCTAAAACAAGATGAAAGCAACTCCAGTGGGCGCAATCACCAACACTGGACAATTGAGGAGTGGAAAAACATTGCCTGGGATGATGAATCCCGGTTCCTTTTGTGTCATGCTGATGACAGAGTCAGGATTTGGTGTAAGCAGCATGAGTCCATGAGCCCATCCTGCCTGGTGTCAACGGTACAGGCTGATGGGGGTGTTGTAAGGGTGTGCGGAATTTTTTAATGGCACATGTTAGGTCTCTTGATACCAATTAAGCAACGTTTCCATGCACAAAGAATTCAGGCTATTCTGGGGGCAAAGCGAGGTTTGATCCGGTACTAGATGGGTGTACCTAATAAACTAAGTGTGTACCCATTGCTTTTTGAAGAATATAAATTAGAAATGCCTTAAGAGCTTACTTCAACTGTCGTACCCCATCACAACCCAAAATCTAAGCTTGTTTTATGCCGATGTTTGTAAACAATTTTTAAAGTTTGTTAGCTGGTTATGTTGCTAGCATAATTTTGAGCATTTAGCAGTGAAAGTGGAAACAGTTGATATCAGCTATCAGTGCATTCAAAAGAATGGGGAAAAATATGTGGAGGAAGAGGCATAATCCCATCCTTATACAAGTTATTTTGAATGCACTGCACATGCATCACAAATCAATATGTCATCTTCAATAAAGACTGAAGATTTCAGATAAGTGTGCCGCTATGTAAATTCACATCCACACTGTGGTCATACTTCATTGTGACTCAGAGAGTTAAGACAGAGCCATCGGGGGTGGCTAGCACGCACATAGCATGACGTGGAAGACAATACCATACAGTACAGTTAGGATGATGGAGGACAGGGTGTGCTGTAGATCATTATGCTTTAGTGGTCCTGTGGCCCACCATGTGAAGCAGATGTACAGCTGTGGAGCCTCCAGATGCTGGCTGATTGTTCCCGATGATATTGTGCTAACTCCACTCTGCTCTCTCAAAGCCGCACAGATGGAGCTGTCAGCTTCATTATGGATATGAGATGATTAAAACTACCGTCCATCTTGCTGGCTGATCGCTCAGCTCTTGTTATTGCATAGGTTAAACAAGGCAATGGAGTCAATAAGTAAATGTGAAATCCTGCCAAAAATGTGATGGACGCAACAGAAATGTATAGAACCTGCTGCTATGTTTTGTTATTACATTCTGAAGAGACGAGGTTAAACAAACAGTAAATAAGTAAGGGTAGAATCCAGCCAAAGCAAAGTGAACACATATAAAAATGTATGTTAAGTGCTCGAGTGCTTCAGTTTTGTATCTATATTTAAAGAGGTGTGCAAATGTGGCAAATGCCACGCCACTAATGCTACATTGTGACCTCGGTGGGACTTGTAGAGGCGTAGGCTTCTGTAGAGAGAGAGGCCCTTCAGGCACAGATAGAAAGAGCGAGAGAAAAGAGAGAGAGAAAATGAGAGAGAAAAGAGAGAAACACTTTCCCCACTGGTTACCATGGCAATCTAATTATCTCGCCATTACTCTATATTGACTCTCAATAAACTGGGTAAAAATGAATCTTCTTCCCGAGTGTTAAATATGGACTTAAGTGCTGATGCCTGGTGACAGCCATGCACAGTCAATCCTCCTGATTTACAGAAACTCAGCCAAGAGGAGATGAAGAGTAGCCAGAATGAACAGATGCTGCTTTACTTTATGTTTCTAATGCTCAGCTCTTTCATGTCTGACATTTTCTCTGGGAAGAAAAGGTGCACTACTGGCAAGCAACCATTTAAAAAGCTAGCAAATTGTTCCTTTACCCACTGTTGACAATAAATATTTTTTATTTCTTTTGGTAATTTCTAACAGCAAGTATTCACTGTGTCCGTCATAAGAAATTCAAATTTCAGTGTGAAGAAACATCAATATCAAGCCAGATAATTGAGTGGGGAGGATATGTGAGGTATTTCGTTTGAATACATCCACCCATAGAACTCTCTCTTCTAAAGTCCCACTTATTGGTGGCAATCCACTTTCTGTTAATTTTTTTGATTTCTTTCACCTTTATTTAACCAGGTAGGCCAGTTGAGAACAAGTTCTCATTTACAACTGCGACATGGCCAAGATAAAGCAAAGCAGTGCGACACAAACAACAACACAGTTACACATGGAATAAACAAACAGTCAATAACACAATAGAAAAAATCTATATACAGTGTGTACAAATGAGGTAAGATTAGGGAGGTAAGGCAATAAATAGGCCGTAGTGGCAAAGTAATTACAATTTAGCAATTAACACTGGAGTGATAGGTGTGCAGAAGATGAATGTGCAAGTCGAGATACTGGGGTGCAAAGGAGCAAAACAAACAAAAAAACAATATGTGGATGAGGTAGTTGGATGGGCTATTTACAGATGGGCTATGTACAGGTGCAATGATATGTGAGCTGCTCTGACAGCTGATGCTTAAAGTTAGTGAGGGAGATATGAGTCTCCAGCTTCAGTGATTTTTGCAATTCGTTCCAGTCATTGGCAGCAGAGAACTGTAAGGAAAGGTGGCCAACGGAGGAATTGGCTTTGGGGGTGACCAGTGATATATACCTGCTTGAGCGTGTGCTATGGGTGGGTGCTGTTATGGTGACCAGTGAGCTGAGATAAGGCGGGGCTTTACCTAGCAAAGACTTATAGATGACATGGAGCCAGTGTGTTTGGCAACGAATATCAAGCGAGGGCCTGCCAACGAGAGCATACAGGTCGCAGTGGTGGGTAGTATATGGGGCTTTGGTGACAAAACGGATGGCACTGTGATAGACTGCATCAAATTTGCTGAGTAGAGTGTTGGAGGCTATTTTGTAAATGACATCGCTGAAGTCAAGGATCGGTAGGATTGTCAGTTTTACGAGGGTATGTTTGGCAGCATGAGTGAAGGATGCTTTGTTGTGAAATAGGAAGCCGATTTTAGATTTAATTTTGGATTGGAGATGCTTAATGTGAGTCTGGAAGGAGAGTTTACAGTCTAACCAGACACCTAGGTATTTGTAGTTGTCCACATATTCTAAGTCAGAACCGTCCAGAGTAGAGATGCTTGACGGGTGGGCAGGTGCGGGCAGCGATCGGTTGAAGAACATGCATTTAGTTTGACTTGCATTTAAGAGCAGTTGGAGGCCACAGAAGGAGAGTTGTATGGCATTGAAGCTCTTCTCCAGGTTAGTTAACACAGTGTCCAAAGAAGGGCGAGAGGTATACAGAATGGTGTCGTTTGCGTAGAGGTGGATCAGAGAATCACCAGCAGCAAGAGCGACATCATTGATGTATACAGAGAAAAGAGTCGGCCCAAGAATTGAACCCTGTGGCACCCCCATAGAGACTGCCAGAAGTCCGGACAACAGGCCCTCCGATTTGACACACTGAACTCTGTCTGAGAAGTAGTTGGTGAACCAGGCGAGGCAGTCATTTGAGAAACCAAGGCTGTTGAGTCTGCCGATAAGAATGTGGTGATTGACAGAGTCGAAAGCCTTGGCCAGGTCGATGAAGACAGCTGCACAGTATTGTCTCTTATTGATGGCAGTTATGATATCGTTTAGGACCTTGAGCGTGGCTGAGGTGCACCCATGACCAGCTCGGAAACCGGATTGCGTAGCGAAGAAGGTACGGCGGGATTCGAAATGGTCGGTGATCTGTTTGTTAACTTGGCTTTCGAAGACCTTAGAAAGGCATGGTAGGATAGATATAGGTCTGTAACAGTTTGGGTCTAGAGTGTCTCCCCCTTTGAAGAGGGGGATTACCGCGGCAGCTTTCCGATCTTTGGGGATCTCAGACTATACGAAAGAGAAGTTGAACAGCCTAGTAATAGGGGTTGCAACAATTGCGGCGGATCATTTTAGAAAGAGAGGGTCCAGATTGTCTAGCCCAGCTGATTTGTAGGGGTCCAGATTTTGCAACTCTTTCAGAACATCAACTATCTGGATTTGGGTGAAGGAGAAATGGGGGAGGCTTGGGCAAGTTGCTGTGGGGGGTGCAGGGCTGTTGACCGGGGTAGGGGTAGCCAGGTGGAAAGCATGGCCAGCCGTAGAAAAATGTTTTTTGAAATTCTCAATGATCGTGGATTTATCGGTGGTGACAGCCTCAGTGTAGTTAACTAGAAGATGAGCAGGCCAGTCTTTTATAGCTACATTTCCCCAAATAAAGTACAAGCATGAAGGACAACTGCATTTCCTGGTCAGTAATAAAATGAGCGGAACATGAGCACGAATCCGACCACCTCTCCTCTCCTGTCAAAGTTTGCTATCCGGAGTGATTGAATTATGCAGTGTTGCCTTTGACATTGGGAGAAAAGGAGTTTGGAATAATTGGCTCTGATCTTTCTCTCTCTTCTCTCTCTCTCTCTCTGTCGCTCTCTTTCTCTCCACTTTCTCTCTTCAAAAGCATCCTCTCTTCTTCTGTAAGTATTTTAGATTGCTCGGTGACTCAGTGGAAATCAGGCCAGATTGACAATTTGACATCAGTGTTAATTGGCCATTGCGAGCCATCAGCAGGCTTCGATAGAAGGTTTCCCCCGCCCCATCCCTCCCTTCCCTCAAGTACCACGCATGGGAGGATGGATTGGAGAGGGGCCACGGAGGAGAACGGACGGGATAGGTGGGTTCTACTACATGTCACCCCTCACACTCTCCAGGAAGTTTAATGCATTATAAATGAGAGGCAGATTCCGGACATTTGCAGTGGGTGGGTGGGAGGGAGTGCGTTGGCTGGCTCGATCTGCACAACGGCTCCATTTACATTTTTCATGAGCTTTTAAGCTGCTAGCGGATGCAGCCGTACGGTGGCATTAGTACTTAACTATGCCTTAACTATGCATTCGTTATTGAGGCAATTTTGGGAGGACAAACCGCTCGAAGGCGGTCTGTGTACAAATGGTATTATAAGAGTACCAAATCGCTGCCCACAAGCAATTCAAATAGCCAGGCTGTAAAATTGACAGGCTCTGCTATCGGGAACACAGATGTTAGAGAGGGTAAACCGCTGTAATGTGAAGCAAAGCCAATGTTCAGTTATTGAGGAGCATCATAGAGAATGATAGAGACCTTTAGTGGCCAAAAAGCCATTGTAACATGAGCAGCGTCAATGAGTGCTTCCACTATTTTAATGTAGTCAACTGGGTCATCAGGAGGGATCAGCCAATCATGAAGAAGAAAATTGACTACTTCAAATGGAAATTGCCTGAATGGGACTGCCTACTGTATGCTGTCACAGACACTAAAATGGCACAGAGACGAAGATGAGTCCTCTCTATCTCTATGGAGAGCACAGAGTGGATGGTTTCTTTACTAAATACACTGTTTGCTTCTGGTACCATTGACTTAACAGGTAAGAGTTTTCAGCTCAATATCAGTGTCCCGTTTCGTTATCGAGGTTGGCTAGAATATGGTTCTTATTTTGGCCAGTTAAGCAGCCTGGACTCAGGGGTAGATGTAACATAGTAAATGTAAATCCAGCCCACTTCCATCAGTATATGTTACGTTTCGCATAGTATAGTTTACTTTGTGGATGTCCATCATCCGTTTTGTATGATATGTTATGAATAACAAATGGTATAATATGTTACTAATTGCAATTTGTTGTGGCTACCATTGGCTAGGTGGCTAACACTAACGTTAGCTAGGTTAGGATTAAGGTCAGGGTTAAGGTTAGGGTTAGGAGTTAGGTTAAAAGGTTAAGGTTAGGGTTAGGGTAAGTGTTTCCTACAATACTAAGTAGTTGCAAAGTAGCTCAAAAGTAATAAGTAGTTGCTAAAGTTGTCCATGATGAGATTTGAACACCAAACCTTTGGGTTGCTAGACAGTCATATCATATATCCATCCATCCATCCATCCAACCCAACCAAACACCTTACTTTTATTTTTTGCCTTAAGTAACCTTCTGTCTTATGTAACCATACCAAACATAACATATCATATTCAGATTTACATTTACTATGCTACGTCTAGTCTATGCTATGTCAAGAGACCAGGCTGAGTTAAGAACTATAGTGTTGCTAGCTTTTTATCAACTGGCTGTGGTATTTTGCCACAGATATACACTCCGTTCAAAAGTTTGGGGTCACCTAGAAAGGTCCTTGTTTTTGAAAGAAAAACTAATTTTTTGTCCATTAAAATAACATACAATTTATCAGAAACACAGTGTAGACATTGATAATGTTGTAAATGACTATTCTAGCTGGAAACTATTTTAGATTATTTTTTATGGAATATCTACATAGGCGTACAGAGGCCCATTATCAGCAACCATCACTCCTGTGTTCCAATGGCACGTTTTGTTAGCTTTGTTAGCCAATGGCACGTTTTTCATTTTAAAAGGCTAATTGATCTATGTTAGTACATCTGAAAACTTTTGTTCAGATTAAAGAAGCAATACAACTGGCTTTCTTTAGACTAGTTGAGTATCTGGAGCATCAGCGTTTGTGGGTTTGATTACAGGCTCAAAATGGCCAGAAATAATTAACTTTCTTCCGAAACTCTTCAGTCTATTCTTCTTCTGAGAAATGAAGGCTATTCCATGTGAGAAATTGCCAATAAACTGGAGATCTCATACAACGCTGTGTACTACTCCCTTCCCAGAACAGCACAAACTGATTCTAACCAGAATAGAAAGAGGAGTGGGAGGCCCCGGTGCACAACTGAGCAAGAGGACAAGTACAGTAGATTGTCTAGTTTGAGAAACAGACGCCTCACAATTCCTCAACTGGCAGCTTCATTAAATAGTACCCGCAAAACACCAGTCTCAATGTCAACAGTGAAGAGGCGACTCTGGGATGCTGGCCTTGGCTTGTATCCACTACTATTTAATGAACTGGATGTGCATAGACATAGGTATATATTTATGTTAAGCTGAATGTGTTTGATAGAATATGATATCAGCAACAAACGTGGGCTGCACCAGCTATTCTTTTAATAAAGCCAGGTAGTGGGGGCGATTTGATTAAAACACAGTGCTTGTCAATGGCATGTTCATCAAACTGTCAAGACCACAAAGGTGAAAACCTCATTTTGTTCTCTCTGAGAGCATTGGTGTAGCTCTCTCTATTCCTCTCTCTCTTTTCTCCCCCTCTCTTGTCTGGCACTGATTCATCCAAATAAAACCTAACCCAGCACCTCTAAAGCAAGGTGACTGCCAAAGGTGATTTTTAAGCCTCGCTGCCAGAGCACAATGAGTTTGAGCTAGCAGGGCCAAATATTTCTCCCTTCAGCTGGCAGGTCTGGACGGGAATAGAGAATAGTCTGGACTGACTCTCGGTTGTGTCAGTGGAGTCATTATCTGACTTAATCTTTTCTGCTTAATGCACTGCCCTGAAATTAGGTCAAAATGAGACCTAAGACTGGGTTTGTATGGCCAGGGCTTCAGCCTGATATTGATTATTAAGCCGGAAATCTCTGCCAGAAAAGCCTTTCACGCTGACACAAATGTAAAACGAAACAATTCTCTATGGAGACGTAGACTATTGATGAAGTTCAAGGGCAAGCTATATTATCCATGAACTTGGACAGCTGTTCATTTATTACTCCACACTTTCAACTTCAGCCTTGATGTCAGACAGGACGGGAGGGAGAGGAGCGAGCAGAGCGAGAGCGAGAAATGCAAATGCCAGATAAGTGAAAGTGCCTTTGCTGCAGAGGGACTGTGATTGCAGCGAAGGAAAGGAGGCTTTCCTGAGCCAGCCAGAGATATCAGTCGTCCAAGGTTGACCTGGCTGCTTTGTGCCCTGCCCACAGAAGTTTGCTATCCAAGTGCATATGCAGCACAATGAGGGAGCTAGAGTACCACGAGCCAGCTAGCAGACACCAGGAGCGTTGGCAGGTCCGTGAGGAGTGGCAGCTCCTTTTGAGATATTCCTAAGACAAATTGGCCTGGATCAGCAGACAATTGGCTGATGAGAGGGTCTGGATGTATGGGCCCATGAGGACATTTTCATCATGAAGGGCTTTGCGTTCTGCTGCATGTGGCCCACTACTGGTGAATTATTGTGAATTGCCGTTGTGCAACAGCAAGGCTGCGATTGGTGGAGGGAGATTTAGGGATGGAGGGTTGTGACCCAAAACTCAGAAAGGGGGCAACACTGGACAATGTAATTTGCCCTGTAGAAATGTGCAAATGTTTATTTTTTGTTCTCATTACAGTCTTCCCACTGGGCACAGATGTCAGTTAAACATCTAGTTTTGATTTGCATTTGGTTGAGTTGTCAACTAATGTGAATTGAACATGAAATCAACAAAACATTTCACCATGTTATTGGATTTAAAGATATAAATTACCTTCCTTTTAATGACTTTTTGTAAATCCAATCAGTTTCTGTGTTTATTAGATTTTTGGGGTTGTAACTGACGTTCAATTCATTTTGAATTCTGTCTGTAACATTACAAAATGTGGACTGACGGCACCCTACGCAGGGTAATATCTCCTTAGACCAGAGAGCCCCCTACTGGCCCTCTACACCACTTCCAGTAGCTTCTGGCTTCCCATTCAGGGACCGACCAGGACCAACCCTACTTGGCTTCAGAGACAAGCCAGTAGTAGGATGCAGGGTGGTATGCTGCTGCCAATGGTGGGGCAGTGCCAAGATGGAGGCACGGTTGCTTCAACACAGCGACACTTATCAGTCATCTAGTGTATATATAAATAATTGGTTGTTACACACAAATTGAATTGATTCAAAGTACACAGACTTCAATATTCAAAACATTATAATTTAGATGTGTGGTGAGGAAAACAAAATGTAACATTCCCCATTGGTTTAATTAATTTTGGTCCAATGAGGCTAATGCAAGCCATGCCAGAGGCTGTTGAAACATAGCTAACTCGAAATATGAACTTAAAAACTGTATGGGTCCATCAAAAAAAGCTTGGGCAAAGATAAAAAAACATGTATATTTGTATTTCAACTGAATTAGAGGTATTTTTGAGGTAAACTGACAAACCTTGACAAGTGACAAGCATTAGGGCTTTGAATTCACTAATAGGGAATCAGGAAAGTGTTAAGAAACTCAAAGGAAGTTTAAAGGTGTCCACCAGTTCAAGAGAAGTTGTAAAAGTTATAAAATAACTCTAATCGAACATGTGGGTGCGTGGCTTCATTTGAATATTTTAATGTTCTGTTATTTAATAAAGAGAATAATCATATCTTTATCAATACCTAAAGTAAAACTCACCACAGATATCTTCCTCTGACTTTGAGTTGATTGCCCTTGGTGCAATTAGGGTGACCACATATAAAATACGCAAATGCAGGACAACAGGTTGATTTTGCGGGACATTTGCGGGACAGTGTAGCCTACATTAATAAACACATTTGGCAGCACCAAAGCACATTCTGCCTAGTTGCACTCCCTGTTGAGTTTTGGCCACAGGATAATTTGTTCTGACTAGCTAACCATCCTAAAATCTCATACGAAATGTGTTTTTTTTTGTAACAGTAACCACGTTTCCATCCAAGCATTCCATGCAGATGAATTACCTGAGTCATGAAAAAAGTCACGACCGGACTAATGGAAACATGAAATGCCACTGCAATTTTATAAATGCAGACAGACAATTTGTTTCTACGACATAGTTGGATATTTTTGTATCTGTAAAATTAATTATGCGAGAAATGTCGTTCGAAACTCCTTTATGCGCAAATATTGAAATAATAACCATCATATTGAAGTAAACTTGGAGTCATGCAATGATATGTTGTGTGGTCCTCCCCCTATGATTCGGGAAAGCATGCAGTTTTTTATTGGGGAGGCAGGTAGTCTAGGGGCGGCAGGTAGACTAGGGGCGGCAGGTAGCCTAGGGGCGGCAGGTAGCCTAGTGGTTAGAGTGTTGGGCCAGTAAGCGAAAGGTTGCTAAATTGAATCTCCGAGCTGACAAGGTAAAAAGCTGTTGTTCTGTCCCTGAACAAGGCAGTTAACCCACTGTTCCTAGGCCGTCATTGTAAATAAGAATTTATTCTTAACTGACTTGCCTAGTTAAATAAAAAGAATACTAATTTATCTACAGATGAAATAAGTTATGATGAACTTCACAGGGTGGTGAATGTGCAATATGTACATTTTACCTCGACTAACCGGTGCCCCTGCACATTGACTCTGTACCGGTACACCCCTGTATATAGTCTCGCTATTGTTATTTTACTGCTGCTCTTTAATTACTTGTTACTTTTATTTCTTATTCTTATCCGTATTTTTTAAAACTGCGCTGTTGGTTAGGGGCTCGTAAGTAAGAATTTCAGTAAGATCTACACCTGTTGTGTTCGGTGCATTTGACTAATAAAATTTGATGTGATTTAATTTGATTTGATGCTCCTTACCAATAAATAATGAGAGTCTTATTCTGGTGACATGGATAACGATGCTTGACAAATATAAATAATATGGCTCTTCTCCATAATAATCTCATAATGTAAGTAGCCTACCTGCACTGTATCTGCCAGCTGTTGGCTAGAGCACCTGTGCCAAGACCAGAGTGGGCATGTTTGCTGTATAATGCAACAGTTTTTGTGAGGAAACCATCAGTAGAGTTGAAAATGCTCTGGAAATCACTTAACTTGTATTTTTCATTTGGTACATGAGAATTTAATTTAATGGCAAAAGTTATTATGTGAACTATGTCATCACTAACTGCAACATTTCAGTGTGATGGAAACACATCTCTGGTGGAAATATTTGCATATTGTTTTATGCAGATTTTAGAATATTCGCATGAAAATCTGTCGCAAATTGGATGGAAACCTAGCCAGTAATGTTATACTATGCTATTACATTTGGTTATATTATGTAGAATACTAATGAATCATTGTGTGAACTTCCGAGACATTGATTCAGCTTTGATGTAACTTTACTAAACAAGCACCATTTGGAGAAGTGGTAGAGTCACCAATGCTTTGGCAGCACTACACCCCTGCAGTCTGTTGCACGGAATGAGCAAATGAAGCGCACCTAGCCTACTCTTTTACCTCCCGGAAAAGTTGGGGATGCAGAAATGAGAGACCACGTGAGTGTTTTATGAAAAGGTTGCAGAAAATATGTTGAATGAGCAACTAATGAGCATGGAGAGCAACTAATGAGCATGGAGAGCCTCACAAGTTTGACTAAATTACCTCATATCAGTCAGTCTAATATGGCTATTTACTTACTTTTTGTGTTAAGCCTAACTGTACTTTCCAAGTTTAGGTGGAATTTAGCTCGAAAGTATTTTATAAATACGATTAGTTGAAGGTAGGCCTACGTCTCATCTTAGCACGGTGCAGAATTTTAGAAGTCAACAACGAGTGTTTAACATTATCAGTAGATTTAGGCTACCACATCCATACACTGAGAAGGTGCGCAACTTTCACTGGGTACGGGGGGACATGTCCACATGTCCACATTCTGAAATCCCCCCAGTTGAATAATTGGAATGTGATACAAAACGAGGCAACGGTGTGCTTTAGGACCCTGCTGACGCCTCCGAGCGGCCGGGTAGGATGTTTGGAGTGTTTATCCGGCTGATAAAAATAAATACAAATAATAATAATATGCCCCCCCACTTCTAAAACCAAAGTTGCACCCCTGACACTGAGTATACCAAACATTAGGAACACCTTCCTAATATTGAGTTGAACCCCCCACCCCCCTTTTTTCCCTCAGCACATCCTCAATTCATCGAGGTATGAACTCTACAAGGTTTCCAAAGTGTCCCACAGGGATGCTGGCCCGTGTTGACTCCAATGCTTCACACAGTTGTCAAGATGGCTGGATGTTCTTTGAGTGGTGGACCATTCTTGATACACGGAAAATGGTTATGCTTGAAAAACGCAGCAGCAGCGTTGCAGTTCGTGACACAAACCGTTGTACCTGGCACCTACTACCATACCCCGTTCAAATCCTTTTGGCTTGACCATTCACCCTCTGAATGGCACACAAACACAATCCATATCTCAATTATTTCAAGACTTGAAAATACTTCTTTAACCTGTCGCCTCCCCTTCATCTCCACTGATTGAAGTGGATTTAACAAGTGACATCAATAAGGGATCATAGCTTTCACCTGGATTCACCTGATCAGTCTAAATCATGGAAAGAACAGGTGTTCTTAATGTTTGGTATACTAAGTGTGTATCTTTTCATAAGCGCAACATGACTTCAAGAGACAGGTTGGAAATTTTGACTGAAATAGAGGACAAATCAACCTTTTTTTCTAAATGAGTGGTGTTTGAATTTGTTGATAAAATGGGGGACATGATGGTTTGGTTGCAGGACGCGGGACAAAATGCGTAACTGTCCCACACAATCCGGGACATGTGGTCACCCTAGGTGCAATGTGGAGCACATATCCTCATTCAAAAACATCTTTAAAATATCACTATATAGTTTTCTATAACATTGCAAATCACCACCTGCCTTTAAAACAGTTCCCTTCGGAACTAAGCGTTTCTGTGTGTTTTGTGTCTTTGTCTCTTTGCAGGTCTGGCAGTTCACCAGATTATTACAATCACTGTGTCTCTCATTATGGTCATCGCAGCCTTGATAACTACACTTGTCCTTAAAAACTGGTAGGAAAGATTCCTTTACTTTGCAACTACTTCCCGACACACAATACACCACTTTTGAAATGCCAATGAAGCTCTTACCAGAGCCACTCATCCAGTGGTACAAGGTATGATTTTATGTTTGTTTTTTGTCTTTGGTACGTGTTTTTGTAGCTGTGCACAGTCGGGGAATGGCCGTCACAGTAGCCATCAGCGGAAGATCCATCAGCAGGAGGAGAGCTGTCAGAACCTGACCGACTTCACCCCTGCCCGCGTGCCCAGCAAGGTGGACATCTTCACCGCCTACAACGACAGCCTGCAGTGCTCGCACGAGTGTGTGCGCACCGCCGTGCCCGTCTACACGGACGAGATGATCCAACAGACCCCTATATACAAGACCACCTACAATGGAAATAGGTATGTCGGCTTTAAATTGCTCTTGGCTTTAGGTTTCTGGGTCAGTTTAAGTGCTTCCCTCTCACTGTTGAGTTTTTCCTGGTAAAATCACATATTTGGGAAAAAGTCCTGGCCCTATCTTTGGGAAGTGGTGTAAATCCCTCTTGTATGTAATACCCTTGTTAAAACCAAGTATAGTGTTATAAATAATTGGTATTACATTTAAAAGGGGATTGAATTGCAATGCTGTTAATGCATTTCTTTTGAATAAATATTTATTTAATGTACAAGTGAATAGGTTGGTTTACTTTAAGGTTTAAGTTTTGACCACTAAGGGAGCCAATGGGAGAGTTGACCTGGTTAACAGGAGGCCTGGGGAAGAAAGAGAGGGGTTGGAAAGAAAGAAAGATGGAGAGACATTATCAGTGCTGGTGAAGAAAAACTAGAAAGAAGACGATAAAATAGAACAAACCCCATACCTACTGAGTTTTGAAGGGAAATTTTTATTTTATAAGAGTATTATTATTTTGTTAAGAAAAACTTAGTAGAGACTGAAGCTACCGTCTCATCGTGGAGGTATTTGACAGCCTCGTGGTTAGCCTAGCAACGTGCGAGACCTGGAGAGAATTGCTTGTGGAAGATTAACGAGTTCATGTTTCCATGGGATATCTGTTGCTGCTAAGGAGCACTGTGTGCATTGATAGCTGTGCTTGCTGGGGATATTGTGAGGACACCTGTTCGGTGCCATACTGCCATACTTCACTGAGGAAATATCTAGGAGTAGTGAGTAACCACAACGGTGGGGTGCTTCGGGACTTTGTCTGTCTTCATTTCTGTTGAGCTCCAACGCGTGCCAACGGGTTTAAGCAAGCTTGCAAGTAATTTGGACATGGGTTGTGCACGACTCATTGGGGTTTATTATTTTTTATTTATTTTGATGTGCTACATTGAAAATGTGATAATACAGATCTTGAAATGTATGTCTGTTGCATTGGTGGAGTCATTTACTGTTTCGGTTTCATGTAATGCATGGGTAAGCATGTCCTTATATAATAACAAAAATCTATAATCATTCTATCTGAAGTTAATACCCTAGTTGTCATCACCCTAGATATTTTACAATAGGGATTCTTATTGGACATGTCCTTCTCACCTAATATCCCATGCTGTTGAGATATTCTAAGTAAGGTAATATCGTGAGAGTCAAATTCGAGCCTGGTGAGAGGGTCAAATGTAACTGGTATGGTTTCCTTTCCAAAGTACCTCTATAAGAGTGTGTCCTGGACTTAGTTGATGAGTAACTATCAGGTTCTCACTGTCTTTTTGTCTCAATCCTTTGTCCTACAGACCTTCTCCCACTGAAAGGCAGCTGATTCCTGTGGCCTTTGTGTCAGAGAAGTGGTTTGAGATCTCCTGCTGACCAGTTGAAGTCTTTTTTACGTCACGTGGGTGGAATAGACTTCCTGTATTTATGCTCTGGTGAGTACCACTTTTCCCCCTTGGTCCCTGGGTGATTTTTGTCCCAGTTTGGGAATAGAAGGGAACTTGGCATATGGTTGTTATTTCGTTGATGATTTTTCATAAACTGCCTTGCTAAATGCAATTTAAATGGCAAGATCACCAAAGGTCATTCATTAGCTATTATAATTCAAAATGTTTATTAGAAGTTTAGGCTTGATTATGTTTGCTTCATTCCCTTCGACAACCTAGTGTGTCTTTATTTGCCTTTATGAAACATATTAAGCATTTATGAAGTTGCAGCCCTCATTCATGTGGTCAGTGCAATATTGTTTGAATGTTTTGTTATGGGAAAGGGGCACTTTCACTTGACTTTCCTGCATTTTTTTATGCATCACGATAGGCTGGACTGCCTCCATTTGAAATTCAAAGCGGGAAAGTTAAACACATGCTCCGGCCCAGAGTGTGGCTGAAATACCAGGGGGCCACACGTCTGTTATTGACCCAGATTCAGAAAGGAATAGAAAGCCTGCAGGTACCATAGAATAAGGAAGAGGCCCAAAACCATTGTATCTATACAAACATTGATCTTAGAGAGAGAACCCAAACGCCCCAGTTCTTCCTTCCAGCACGGCAGTCTTAAAAGACGTGGAGCGCCATGGTAGTTCGATGAGCATATACTATGTATTGCAGTGTGGGTGCATTGTGACATGGTACTTACAACTGGGAGTTATGGCACATGCTGTAGGCTATTTGATGTGATCTATGATGAGTTTGACACATAAATGCTTATTTTGCTCCAACTACTGCTTCAAACCTATTGATTTTCTACAGATATTTTGACAATTTTAATGAAGTATGTCATGATTTTTCTCCACAGGACACTTTGGTAAACTTTTCCAACCATGAGAAAGAAGTGACTCAAACAATGGCCAATTTTGTAAGATAGTGGGAACTCTCTCTCTCTGGACACTGATGAAGATATTTATTTTTCTAAAAATGATGACAAACCGAGCAGCCATACCGCTGCCACTTCATATTATTATCCAGAGACCTGTGGTAGTTTAGATATGTAGTTAGAGTTAATGTGTAGCTATATTACTGGATGTGTAGGGGAAGACCATTGACGTCAGCGACACCTTGAAGAAGACTAGCTGCCTTGGAGAGCTAGGAGACTCTGAGACGCTGCTCACAGTGGAAGAAACTGAGCTGTATTACTGAACAATGTGCCAATAATGCCACTATGTGCCACAATCTGTACAGAAGGAACTTTCGACAACAATTTATGGACAACTAAAATATTGCTATATTAACTCTGTATCAACCCAACTCCATCTTTTTTTAAAGAAAAGTGAAGAAAAAAAATGTTATAAGTATTTGAATATCTTTTCTGATGTAGTTTTAAGAATTGTGTTGCAAAGTCCCAAAAATGTTTATTATATGAAGCACTATTCATTGAGGCCAAGAAGAAAAAAAAGAATAATGTTAAATGCTTTATCCAACACTTACATTTAAGGCATTGTTTAAGGTCCCATTTTAAAACCAGAATAGTCTGTCTATTTTTATACATAAAAAAGAGGTCAGTCACAACCCAAGCAGTGCAGTTCCCATGCCACACAATGTTTGGACTGTTAATGACGTCCCGCTGTCCAATCAGATATTAAAGCAAAGGGGACGATTTCAAAACACGTATCGAATCCAAGCCCAGATTAATTCCCCATTCGGTATGACCTATTTCCCAGTGGTTTTTGATTGTGCTTACTACATTTCTTCAAAACTTCTGTCTCGATGGCTGTCGAACAGTACATACCCTATATCCTGTTGTGGTCAGTTCAATCTGAATGGTTATCCAGATAGCTAAGGCAAATAGAGAGAATTAGCAGTATGTTTACATATGTACTGACTCAGGTCATGTCTAATATATAAGTCTTCATTTCATCTTCCATCCCAAGCATTATTCACAAGTGATAAGACATGATAAGTTACTATATGAGTGGTGGTAGGATATGAGCAGTACTGCACAAGGGTGTCAATTTAGAATTAACTTGTAAGAATATAATTATTCTAACTCTACAATTACGGTTAGTGAGAAATATTGAATATCTCCTCTCAACTACAGTGCATTCGGAAAGTATTCAGACCCCTTCACTTTTTCCACATTTTGTTATGTTACAGCCTTATTCTAAAATTGATATTTTTTCCCCCTCCTCAATCTACACACAAGACCCCATTATGACAAAGCAAAAACAGGTTTTTGGACATTTTCGCAAATGTATTAAAATAAACAACTGAAATGACATTTCCATAAGTATTCAGACCCTTTACTCAGTACTTTGTTGAAGCACCTTTGACAGCGATTACAGTCTCAAGTCTTCTTGGGTATGACGCTACAAGCTTGGCACACCTGTATTGGGGAGTTTCTCAGATTCTTCTCTGCAGATCCTCTCAAGCTCTGTCAGGTTGGATGGGGAGTGTTGCTGCACACCTATATTTAGGTCTCTCCAGAGATGTTTGGGTTCAAGTCCGGGCTCTGGCTAGGCCACTCAAGGACATTCAGAGACTTGTCCCAAAGCCACTCCAGTGCTGTCTTGGCTGTGAGCTTAGGGTCGTTGTCCTGTTGGAAGGTGAACCTTCACCCCAGTCTGAGGTTCTGAGCGCTCTGGAGCAGGTTTTCAACATTGATCTCTCTGTACTTTGCTCCATTCATCTTTCCCTCGATCCTGGCTAGTCTCCCAGTCCCTGCCTCTGAAAAACATCCCCACAGCATAATGCTGCCACCACCATGCTTCACCGTAGGAATTGTGCCAGATCTACTCCAGAAGTGATGCTTGGGATTCAGGCCAAAGAGTTCAATCTTGGTTTCATCAGACCAGAGAATCTTGTTTCTCATGGTCTGAGAGTCCTTTAGGTGCCTTTTGGCAAACTCCAAGCGGGCTGTCATGTGCCTTTTACTGAGGAGTGGCATCCGTCTGGCCACTCTACCATAAAGGCCTGACTGTGGAGTGCTGCAGAGATGGTTGTCCTTCTATAAGGCTCTCCCATCTCCACTGGTGCTCAAGTTGTAGAAACATCTCAAGGATGATCAATGTTAACAGGATGCACCTGAGCTCAATTTTGAGTATTTTAGCAAAGGGTCTGAATACTTAATACATTTGCAAAAATGTATTTAAAAAACTTTCTCTTGTCATTATAGGGTATTATGTTTAGATTTGAGATTTTTTAAATTAATTTTAGAATAAGGCTGTAAAGTAACAAAATGTAGAAAAAGTGAATGTGCTGTACCTAATTATTCAGGGATTATATATTAAAATAACTAAGGTTCAGATTCTTCAAACAGTGCTTCTAAGGCCACTATTGTGTGTATTTTTGGGGAATTGTAATACTTTTTTTGTGTTGTATTTATCAAGCACATGCTAATTGAAATTATAATTGGAATGATCATATTAACATCTCCTCACACAGGAGATTTATAAAGGTGTGTGACGTATTTACAATTGGAAGTAGTCTTTTCTATACCATAATGTCAGAAATGCATGCAATCAAGAAATTGATATCTGCACATCCCCCTCCAGCAATTAAAAAAAAAAAGGTATCCCTTCAAATTAGGTCCAAATTAGCTGTATATCTTGCACTGTGAATGCAGTCACAACCATGTATAATAATGTTCCTCCCTAAAGCTCACCTCTACTGTATGAAGGAATACAATCTCAGCTCTTTCATGCCAAGTGCTGTACAGGAATGTACTTTCCTGGTGCGTGGGGGTTGCTCATGGATGTGTGCTTGTGGAATATCAGTGTGTTTGCCTCGTCAAAACCTCCAGCATCATCAATGAGATGCAGAACCAGGGGGATTGGGAGCAGCCAATCAAAAACAATAAGTCTGGGCCACATGTAATACATTAATTAATTGATCAGTTAATTCAATTCCATATTTGGTAAGTCAGGACACTTGGACAATGCAAAAAATCTTTCATTACACTAGTGGGTTGGTAGAAAGCACAAAAAACAACAACACTCGATTGCAATTATTTTGTGTGGAACGCAATATGTACAGATGTAAAGATGGACTGGATTCTGTCCTGGGTTGAGATCTGCACTTACTCAAGGAGACAAACAAGATTCAGGCTTCTGCTATTCTGTTCCCTGAGCTCAAGGCAGAAGTAGACCTTTAGTATAGGTCCGAGATGAGTTAGCCTAAATCACTAAATCATATGTTTATGCACCTGGAGGGGTAAAGAACTGACCTTGGATCAGAGGCTGCGGTGCAATATTGACTCCATGTACACTATTCTCTCCCCTCACACACCAAAACACCATGAATGACAATGCCAATTTGGCCCAACATGTACGTTGAGGTTGAGTTACGTCAACATATATTTTTGGAATGAAGAGTGTTATCCTGATAGTCAGAGGGTTACTAAATTACTGTATATTATACATGTGTAAATGTATTTTATATATATTTGCTTCTATTTGTGTACAGGTGTGTTCTATTTTTAAAGACCTGTCCCTTTTTGGGTAAGGTTCAGCTAGGTCGGGGATAGTGTCTTTGTTTACATGTGTAACTACAGTATTTCTTTCACAACACAAACTAACATTGTGCCAAGCTTCCTACCTGCACTTTCAAGCAGTACTTGTATTATATATTTAGCTAACTAATACAATACTTAAATAGAAGCTGCAATATTTTAAATACTGATCAAGGATTTGGGTTGTGAAAGGTTACAGAGCTACCGTCCATGAGAATCTACACAGACGTGAGAAGTTATTTTGATTGTATACTAGGCAGAGATCAGAATGCTGCTGCCTTGGGTTTGGTTGGTAAACAATGTGCAATTATCAAATGCTGACACACCATTTTCATAGGAATTCTATTTGCTTCTGGAAATATGATTAGTCATGGTGAAAAGGGAAGTAATGTTAACCCAATAATAATTGGAATGAGAGAAAGTCAGACACTGAAACTGAGTTTCTTTTTAAAGAATTTGCGTTGTAATATTTACTACATGTAACTACTCTAGAGATCTAGACGTGTTATTTTTCTCTTTAAAGGCAGGGGAAACTATTAGACCTATGACCCCAATATTATTAAGCATGAGTTGAAGTTCTAGGTACATTATCAGAAAGAAATAGAGTAGTAAAGAAAACAAAAGATTAAGGGTTCAATGGGTTTTTAGTGTAAATATTTCACTCCCCTTTCATGGTAAACCACTCATTGATGCAATGGTAACACTGGCAAGATTGAAAAAAAGGACACCTGCCGATGCATATGCAGAGAACAAGTACATTATTTTATGCTTGTACTGAAATGTATTGGGTATGTAATTATGTCTATCTTTCATATGATGATGACTGAAATACCGCTAATTGTTTTCCACAAAATTCTCCCCTCTCATGAACACCTTTGGATATTTTTGCCTCAATATTCTAAAGGAAGTTTGAGACATCATAGGAATATCAGTGGCACAATTCCTTTCATGTGAAAGGTTCCTCGAGTGCTGTCTACGAGCCTCAGATGTTCGTATATGCTCTCAATCAATTATCAAAACGTGATATTACATTGTCCTGAATGCACATTTCTTAAATTCCTGATATACTGTGAAATTGTTACATGTGAAAGCCTTGCACCTTGCAACATTAATATCATAACTCTCTCAAGTGTCTTGAAATATGAATGGTAATACGCCCATAGGACTTCAAAATGTAGTGTGTACATACCTTTCTTTAGGGTCGTCACTTGAGTACCTAAACTAGCACTGGAATGGCAAAGAAAATGTAACTTGACATAAGCCACTTACAGGATTTCAGTTCTTCCCTCAGTGTGAAATATCAATGCCAACTACAATAACCATGATTCTCTGCTCAATCTGTTATGAAGAATATGATGCACTGAACCAGACCTGTGCTGTAGTTCACTAACGTGTTCACGGTACACTCATCCTTCCTCCACATTTGACCTGATACCTTGTATCGGTGTTTCAAGAAAGTTGTTTGAGGTTATCAATTCTTGTGGCAGGTCAAAATCAGGAAACACGAAAGAACATACCTAGCTCATGCAAAACCTATTTATTTTTCACAATGTGTAACACTAAGTTATCATTTTAGGCAACTTGGACATACATTAACATGACTATTTTATGTCATTGTTGATTTCACAGTTAGCCCACTTGACTGTGAAGATGACTTGTGTATACTCTGAATGGGAGGGGGAGTAAGATCAGAGAAATATGAAGTCGACACCAAAGACTGAACACCTTTTGTGAACAAACAAATGTCTACATAAGAGACATATCTGCTCTAGCTGTCTCTTCAGTGATCCCTGACACTAACGGTACAGAATGTCCCCAATGTGTCACCTATGACAAACAAACTGTCAATTAACAAAAGGATGCAGTCAGTCAGTGCCATCAGCAAGAGGAAAGCAGATGTCACACACATATTGGGCAGTATTTCGCTTCATGTCAATATCGTATTGAATATTAGTTGTATGCCTGACGTATGCCTGACGTCTCAATGGCCCATGAGGCCTTTTCTATCTATGAGATATGATGAACACTCCAGAACTAAAATAATCAATCTGTCTTGTTTCTCAGTCTAATCACAGGCCAGGGGGTTCAGACTTAAAGTATTTCAATATGGCACTATACTGATGGGGGAGGACATGTTATGATAATGAACATTGTGACTGATTGATATCATTAGAATTCTTCTGGCCACAGGCTAGTTTCGGCACAGGGATGTTACGGACACCCCTAGTTGTTCTGAAAGAAAGGGAATAAATACGGTGTCTGGGTTGTTTTTGGGTGCATATTTTTGCATTACATAGGGTCATTCGTTCACACACTGCTTCCCTCGTCATGTTATTATGACTTCACGTATTGTGCGCTTAAACTGTATCTAAAGCGGAGGGCTCCGATTCTCCTCCCAGATCATGTTTTTATTTTTCTATTCATAAGAGCTATTCTACTGACATGATCACCAGTGCTTATCAATAGTGTCAATGACTTGAACTATCATTTAATGACGTCACCGTTTCCTATACGGCCATTTTGGGTCAAGCGGAGTCTGGTTACATGAAACGCATCTGCCTATGAGCATAGCTATATGCCACTGCACAAAAAAGGGCCTCGGACTGACATTCAGTATGACGCCTTGAAAATGGAGTGTATATTGATCTGAACTGGTTTAACGTTGATATTTGAGATAGCACGACTCAATCGATACATGGTTATCACTGGACAGGTCGTCAGAATGGAACAGAGTCAGCCCTGACAGTGAGGCATTGCCTCAGCATTGCCTTGCCACTCTCTCAGAGAAGACGAAGCCAAGCCGATATATGTCTGGGAGATATTGGGAAGAGGTTTCTTCAGGTATTGAAATCATTCACAAAGCTAAACGATAGACACACACACATACACCTGACCGAGACGACATATTTTTCTTTCTGGTGTTTTTTTTTCACACGGCGCCACACAACAACAATTTGTTCAGAGAAACAATCACAAGAATCCATACTACTACTACAACTACACAGAACTGACTGAAGTCTTGTTGCCATAACAACTGAAAATTTGTACTTTGTGACTCTTAAACTTTTATATTTGTGTTTAATATATCAATGAGTACCTATGTTAATTTTGTATAAGATCTATGAATATACTACACACATACACACATACGCACACAGAAGGACTGTACTATAAACAGTAAGTTTCTGTGTCAGCTAAATGTTGTATACTTTTATTTTGTGTCTTATGGATCACATCTCTCTTCTTTTTGTAGGTATTGGTAACGTTTGAATTTCCAGGTGATCTTGATTTGGTTACTCTTGTACTTCTAAGCTCTGTATTTGCAAGCACTGTAAATGCGATTCTCATTGGATTCGTCCTCTGTACATTTAGTACTCTGATGTTGCTATTAATAAAATTTCAAACACAACAGACTGTCTGCCTAAAGTCATGCTGGGGAGTTTGTCTAATAATTATAGGTGTGGATTTAGGGAAACAACACAAATTAACAAATTAACAATTTGAATATGACCCAGCTAACAATGAGGAATCCGCCCAGAAGCGTCCCTCTTCCGGGGGGCCGGAACGGATTGAATCGGCCCGGAATCGGTTGTCACTCGGCCCGGAATCAAAACTGCCCAGAATCGGTCCAAGTACATCGGCCATTTCCGTCGGGTCTACCGGAATTCAGCCGACATTGCTGGCATTTTACCAGAATCCCCCAAGAAGCTGCCCGATGCAAATAAAATAAATGTATACAAAATTACCCGATTTAGTCATTTTAAATATTAAAATTTTATACAAATTATAGCCATCCACAAAAAAAACATCTTGTGTCAGAGGAAACACTATACACCTGGTGACCGTGTCAGCATGCATGCGCCTGGCCCGCCACAGCACGATGGGATAAAGCCAGCCCCGGCCGGCCAAACCTTCCCCTAACTCAGGCCAATTGTGCGTCGCCTCGTGGGTCTCCCGGTGGCGGCCGGCACGGGTCTCAAACCAGCATCTGTAGCAATGCAGTTTGCACTGTGACGCAGTGTCTTAGACCACTGTGCCACTCAGGAGGCTTCATCCACAACGTTTTTAATGCTCATCAATTGCTTTGCACAAGTATGAAAGCACTAAAATACTACGCAGAATTCTTAAAGAATTTAATTTAAATGTAATTTTTTAAAATTTTTATCACAGAAACAATGAGAAAATATGGAAAAATAAATAATGAAATGTTAATTACACTACCGTTCAAAAACAAAGTTTTGGTCCATTAAAATGACATCAAATTAATCAGAAATACAGTGTAGACATTGTTAATGTTGTAAGTGACTATTGTAGCTGGAAACGGCAGATTTTTTTATGGAATATCTACATACAGTAGGCATACAGAGGCGCAATATCAGGAACCATCAAGCCTGTGTTCCAATGGCACGTTGTGTTAGCTAATCCAAGTTTTTCATTTTAATGGCTAATTGAAAAAAAAAAGGGAAAACCCTTTTGCAATTATGTTAGCACAGCTGAAAACTGGTGTTCTAATTAAAGAAGCAATAAAACTGGCCTTTAGACTATTTGAGTATCTGAAGCATCAGCATTTGTGGGTTTGATTATGGGCTCAAAATGGCCAGAAACAATGAACCTTCTTCTGAAACTCATCAGTCTATGTATATATTCCATTAAAAAATTAGCTGTTTCCAGCTACAATAGTCATTTACAACATTAACAATGTCTACACTGTATTTCTGATAAATTGTATGTTATTTTAATGGACATAAAATGAGTTCTTTCAAAAACAAGGACATTTCTAAGTGACCCCAAACTTCTGAACGGTAGTGTATATAATATGTCAGAGAGTAGCCCCAATCGGTCCGAGCCTCAAGTAATACATTTGGGGCAGATAACTCACACCGGAATCAGCCCGAGCTCAATCCCAACATCCTAGCCATAAGTAATACTGCTGAAGCCGGCCCACATGACGTTGGCCGAGTCTGACTCTCAGCCGAGTGCCCCAACTCTCAGTCGGAATCGGCCCAGATCCACTGTGCTAGCTGGGGAGTAGTACCCACTGTGGAGAGGTACTGTAGATAAAGAGCCTCATTGCCTCATAAACCTCATAAGCTAATTTCCTCCCAGATCTCTCTCAAACCAAACCCGTCTATGTAAAGCACCCAGGGGGGTTGTCAGTCTACCAACTTACCCTGAAGTTTGCTCTTCCTGCCTGCCTGCCTGCCTGCATCTGTCTGTCTGTCTAATTCAATCACACGTACATACAGTATAACTGATCAGATTATTTCTATAACTCTACATATGAAATATATTCAACATCCCTAATGTAAAATGACTTATTGGATATTATAAACTGGGTGGTTCGAGACCTGAATGCTGATTGGCTGAAAGCCGTGGTATATCAGACCGTATACCACATGTATTTTTACTGCTCTAATTACGTTGGTAAATAGTTTATAATAGCAATAAGGCACCTCTGGGGTTTGTGATATATGGCCAATATACCACGGCTAAGGGCTATTGGCCATATATCACACCCCCTCTGGCCTTATTGCTTAAATGTAGTGCCCGGAAAACAGTAAATCATTAATATTAGACTGTTGTTTTTACGTTAGGGTTTTTACCTGTATTATCAGTTTATTTACAGTACTTTCACATTTTATTAAAGTATTCCCTGAGTACAGAATGCCTTAATAATCAATAAACAGTAGTTTATGGGTTAAAGGGATACATCAGGATTTTGGCAATGAAGCTCTTTATCTTCAGTACATCCCCAGAGTCAGATGAATTAGTGGATACCATGTTTCTGCGTGCAGTTTGAAGGAAGTTGGTAACTACCGCTAACGCAAATGCTAACTAGCGTTAGCGCAATGTCTGGAAGTCTATGGGTATCTGGTAGCATGCTAGTAGATACCCATAGACTTCCAGTCATTGTGCTAATGCTAGTTAGCATTGGGTCACAAACCTACTGTACCTCTAACTTCCTTCATACTGGACACAACATTTTTTAAATACAATAAAATTTCCACGAGTTCATCTGACTCTAGGGAAGTAGATAAAGGGCATCATTGCCAAAATCCCGAAGTATCCCTCTAAGAGAATGTGATAGACACAAATATAATTTGCTTTTTCTCTGCCTTTAAACAAAAAAACTGCTAAAGCAGTCAGCTGTTAATAGTACAGTTAATACTAGCTTGGCTCTACCCATGTTTGTTTTAAGAAAATTAAGTGTGCTACTGGTTGTGCAAACAACATTTCCATTTCATTCATACTTTTAATATTATTCTGGATTCTGGATTGACCAAACAGTCAACCACTTCAACTGCTCACCTGACACACACAAAGGTCTGACTTTACTTTCATATTTAAAAAGGCCTTTGTAAATTGGGTATCACCTGGAGACATGGTCTTCCACCACCAGGGCGTAATCCCTCTCTCCAGCCCCTCTTTGATGAATGTGCATGGGCAGAGTGAGTCCTCCCGCTGCCTGCCCTGGTTTCCTCTCCCCCCGGTCCCCTCAGGGAGGGCTGCCACACGGCATTAGTATGAGGCAGGGCAGATCAGTTTCTACTCCCTCTGACAATCTCTGAGCCCCTCGCTCCTCATACATTAAACAGAATTATGCAGCCCCACACAGACACTTGGATCAATGAGGTGGATAGCACATGCCAACAGCTGCCAGCGAGATGCTTTAGTGCGGCAAGATAAAGCACCCGCTGCAACCTGTGCCCGTCAAAGGAGGTTCCACTGCCAGCCCAGACACTCCAGTCAGAGTTGATTAGTTTGCAGCTTGTCTCGGTGTATACTCTGTCCACTTTTGACTGTTGGCTATGATGGCCAGGGTTCTGTTGTGCATGGTGAGAATCCCCTGTTGCTCAAAGCTCAAACCCTGCATGGGAAAGGTGCAGGGATGACTGAGACTGGTTTAGGCCTAGCCTCAATCCGTGAATATCAAAGAATATGTGGTCATTGACCTGTATAAACAAAGTTATGGCTATGGCTCAGTCCCATGTGGCTCAGTTGGTAGTGCATGGTGCTTTCAATTCCAGGGTTGTGGGTTTGATTCCTACGGGGACCCAGTATGGAGATTTTAAAAAGTATGAACATGTATGCACTCATTACTGTATGTTGCTCTCGATACAAATGACTCCTGGGTTTCTAGAATAAGTCAATAACAATATTTGTCATGTCTCATCAAGAGTACACACAATTAGAATCATCAAAATCGGCAAAATAATATTTAAAGTGTCAAGCAAAGTGAAACTCAATGTAAATCAGGGGAAAGTTGTGATTGAATAGAAACCTGAGTCTTCACTCCAATTAATATATTTCTTAGCCCTACGTTTGCATGTGATTGAGTGCAGAGCCACTTGGTTTCTAATCTAGGCTATATGGATCAAACAGCCCTAAACTAGCTAGCTAATCCACAAAGGACTGTCACAAGAGAATATGGTTTATTGCTTCTATCAAGCCATTTGAGTCAACACTGATGTATTTCGACAGATTGCTGTCTTCAATTATTTACAGTCCAATCTGCAAGTGACAAAACATTTTGGAGCGATTGACTAATGGACGTCTGTCACCGGGGAGAGCTGTGAGATGCCGTGGGGTCCGAGGGAGAACGAGAGCGACGATGAGGTGCACCGCCATGGCCTTTTCAGTTTAAGCAATAATGTCAGGTTAAGCAAATAATTTGCCAATTTCAAGCTTGATTCATACTATAGGGCCAAGCCGGGCAGGTTACACATCACCAACCATAGCTTCTGGTGTTAAGAATGTCACACTGTTGCTTAGCGAGTACCACTTGCTACTGATTTGGCTCACACCCAGGCTTGAACCCAGGAACTCTGCCTTGCTAGCACACATGACTGCCCTCTTGAAGTGTCCTACCAGTCTGTGGCACCCAAAAAGCTAGTTAATAGCAGGCGCAAATGGGGATTCCTCAGGCTGAGGATTAAGTTTCCCATATTCCCATGTTCTGCATTGGAACCACTGAGCACATCTGTGTACTGTGTCAAAGTTAAAGGATACATTGTACTACCTTTTGAAAAATACAAATATGCATTTTGTCCTGTACTGTAGATATATATAGCTCATAACTAGGCATGTTAAAGACTCCTTTTCACACCTAAACCTTACGATTCATTGTTAAGGATTACAGTCCAATTAGAACAAGTTACATGTGAACAAATGACTCACAATTGATATAATAATACTAAGAGAAGTCATCATGTGAACAAATGACTCACTATTGACATAATAATACTAAGAGAAGTCATCATGTGAACAAATTACTCACAATTGACATAATAATACTAAGAGAAGTCATTGTGTGAACAAATGACTCACTATTGATATAGTAATACTAAGAGAAGTCATCATGTGAACAAATGACTCACTATTGACATAATAATACTAAGAGAAGTCATCATGTGAACAAATGACTCACTATTGACATAATAATACTAA
Source organism: Oncorhynchus mykiss (assembly GCF_013265735.2). NCBI lineage: Eukaryota > Metazoa > Chordata > Actinopteri > Salmoniformes > Salmonidae > Oncorhynchus > Oncorhynchus mykiss. The sequence continues at coordinate 51,511,595 of NC_048580.1, read as the reverse complement.
GAGAAGTCATTATGTGAACAAATTACTCACTATTGACATAATAATACTAAGAGAAGTCATCATATGAACAAATGACTCACTATTGACATAATAATACTAAGAGAAGTCATTATGTGAACAAATGACTCACTATTGACATAATAATACTAAGAGAAGTCATCATGTGAACAAATGACTCACTATTGACATAATAATACTAAGAGAAGTCATTATGGGTTTTTGAAACCTCTTGGTCCTAAACTGTATAATGTTGGCATGAACTGTCTTCTCTTTTTGTGCAAACAAAAGAGCAGCATTAATATCATGCAAGTACAGGACTTTACTAAGTGCCATGGACAACACTGTGAAATAACTGCTACTACCGTGTTGTGTAGGTATACGCGCCTCTCTCTCTCTCTCCCTCTCTCTCTCTCTGAATGACCTTTTCAGTGGCAAATGCTTTGGTTGCAATGCTGCTTCTCAAGAGCTTGAAATCCCCAAACTTAGATCAGATGCCCACATACGCTCCAACACTGAACATAGACTCCAGGAATAACATAGTATTATGAATGTGCTCTCACAATATTGGTCAAACATTTATGAATAATTTGCTATATTTCAGTATAGCATGGTAAGATATACAGTACATCTGTTAGTCCATTTGGACGTGTAGGATTCTCTGCATTTTCTTCCCTTTGTTAACTGATTCCATCTCCTTCAAATAGGGCTTCCAAGCTTATTTTGCAGTATACAGGAGAACATTCATAGATGCAGAACGGATGCAGTAGTAAAACTCGAAACTGGTCCAGTGTTAAAATAGTTTTATCACTATAGTTTTATCACACCCTATCTGCACTAGGGACCAAGGCATCATTTCTCCTTATCAAACATGATGTTAGTGATTATTGATATGTACAGTACACTGACTGTCAAAATCAAAAGTAACAGTCAGTATCTGGGTCAAAATCAAAAGTAACAGTCAGTATCTGGTGTGGCCACCGGCTGCATTAAGTACTGCAGTGCATCTCATCCTCATGGACTGCACCAGATTTGAAAGTTCTTGCTGTGAGATGTTACCCCACTCTTCCTCCAAGGCATCTGCAAGTTCCCGGACATTTCTGGGGGGAAATGGGATTGAGATGCGGGCTCGGTGTAATGCTCATTCCTTCGAATGAGCATTACAAACGCGAATCCGATCATCACCCCTGATGAGACAAAACCACGACTCGTCAGTGAAGAACACTTTTTGCCAGTCCTGTCTGGTCCAGCGACGGTGGGTTTGTGCCTATAAGCGACGTTGTTGCCGGTGACAGCAGGCCTACAAGCCCTCAGTCCAGCCTCTCTCAGCCTATTGCAGACAGTCTGAGAACTGATGGAGGGATTGTGCGTTCCTGGTGTAACTCGGGCAGTTGTCGTTGCCATCCTGTACCTGTCCCACAGGTGTGATGTTCGGATGTACCGATCCTGTGCAGGTGTTGTTACACGTGGTCTGCCACTGCGAGGACAATCAGCTGTCCATCCTGTCTCCCTGCATTGCTGTCTTAGGTGTCTCACAGTACGGACATTGCAATTTATTGCCCTGGCCACATCTGCAGTCCTCATGCCTCCTTGCAGCATGCCTAAGGCACGTTCACGCAGATGAGCAGGGACCCTGTGCATCTTTCTTTTGGTGTTTTTCAGAGTCAGTAGCAAGGCCTTTTTTAGTGTCCTAAGTTTTCATAACTGTGACCTTAATTGCCTACCATCTGTAAGCTGTTAGTGTCTTAACGACCGTTCCACAGGTGCATGTTCATTAATTGTTTATGGTTCATTGAACAAGCATGGGAAACATTGTTTACAATGAAGATCTGTGAAGTTATTTGGATTTTTACGAATGATCTTTGAAAGACAGGGTCCTGAGTTTATATTAAAATAGTTATCGGTGAGCTGCAGTAAAGCAGGAAGGAAGGCTATCCTTATTTCACAATGAAAGAGAGTGAGAGCAAGGGGAGTTAGAGAGTAGAGAGAAAGAGAAAGAGAGAGAAATAAAGTATAGATAGAGAGAAAGAGAGAGAGAGAAAGAAAGAAAGAAAAGAGAGAGTGGGGGTAGAGAGAAAGAGAGAGCAGGCCCAGACTGACTGGAGAACAGCTGAGATGGGGGGGCCTAATGTATTTCTCTATTTCGGTCCATCTCCAGGGCATTTCCTGGTTCTCCTCCTCATCATCATGGATCCCCTCCACCCACAGAGGTCTGTGATTACCTCATCTCACCCCACTGCTTCTCAATGCCTGGATTACCGTGTTTGGAGTCTAATAACACTGGTCTAGGAGCGATCCTAAAGACAACATTGCCCAGGAGACCAGTCCAGATCATCCCAGTCCCGATCTTCTCACCTCTACACTCTGTAGGACCTACATTAGTTCTCCTCATTGGCTCAGCTAAGTGTTCTGTTTCTGAATAAATAACTGCACAGTCAAACAACAGTGAGTGCTTTATGATGGGTTTGGCCTCATTCAACAGGTTGAGATTTTAGGTTAATTTTGATTGGTCGAAACTGCTCAATAGGTTACACTGGACATAGCAGTGGAAGTGCATCAGTTCCATCTCGAAAAACACACAAAGCGTAGCACTACCGTTATTGGCTATTCTGTTTTTGAACGTTTGACTCTAGCGGACATGTTCTCAGAACTTCCAGGGCGGCTCGGGTCACCCAGCAGTATAAACTACTTACTCGCCCGCTATCACACCAGAGGGCTAAGTAAGAGCAAAGCTAGCTAAGAGTTTAATATTTAAGTCATAGCCTCTATCTACCCCGGGAGAGCAGATTCGGGTTGCTATTAGCTAAAGTCTTTCCTGACAGTTTTGCTCATTGTGACCTTTGCTCTTCGTGAACAAAAGAGTCAAGTGAGGTTAAAACAATGAAGGGAACCTACGTTTGTAGATCACTTTGGTGGATGCATGGAAGGGAGTTCGTTGTTTTTTTTTTGTCTTCTGTAGTTGTATCATGGACATTATTGTGTTAAAGTGCTGTTTAAGTGTTTGTGGGCATATTCACCGCAGAAAACACACACAGATATTGACAAGAGTGATGCTGATTGCCCAATAGACTGATTTCAGTAAATCAGTACAATAAAACCATGAGCAAGTTTGTTGATGTATGCATGCGGACATGTCACAGGCCATTGAGATTTAAAACACACAACAACAACACACTATGCCAATAGAATAAAATGTAATTTCCTATCATCACAAATCTTATAACATATTCAACCACACGCAGCGACAACAAACACAATGATGTCTTCCATAAGCATTGCAAAAGGCATAGATTATAAATGTTTTTGACAGTGCATCATGCGTTGTGATGACGGCATTTACAAACCTTTCCTCACAAAGGCCTTCCTACATCTACAGGTGATAATTGGACACAGGCAGTGGGAGATGTGAAGAAGACGTTGTGCGTTGTGATTGTAATCACAGATTTTCATATTTTCATATTTTGCAGACAGTGCCCCGCCAGGTTGACCTTTTTCCTGTTTTCAGGGGACTTTTCCATTTATATGATCAACATACTGAAGCCCCTGCAGGAGATAGAGACCCGCGCTCTGAATTTATTATCCTCATCCTAATAATTCCATCTATTCCTGTGACCATTTCAGTAACCTCTATAGAGAAAGCAAAACTCTCTGTCAGTTGTATGACTACGGAGCTATTAAGAGTTTGGTGTGTCAGAAGGGTTTGTTTTTGCAATTTATCGAGTCTTGTAAATTAATATTAGTTATGTACAAACCTTACATTGGTTTGTGACTGTTGAGTTGAGCCTTTAAATTAAACGGATATCTGACTACACATAATGGACTCCCAACCACTTCAGGCAGAGCTATAAGTCTCATGTAGTCTCACAAGTCCTAATGGTTGCATTGAATTGGGTTTTTTATACGATTGTGATAAAAAAAAGTATATTTTAGCTCCATTTTCAAGGCGAAAGCATTAGCCATCTGTACGTACATGTATTATAGGTCTCTATTGAGCTAACAAAAACACTTGTGAAGCTGTTTATTCTTCCTGGTTCCTCTCCTCTCCCCAGAGCCTTATGAGTAAATACTTGAGACCTAGTAAACTCACCTGTGCCTGACTGTATTCCCCGACGGAGCCATATCACTACTTTGAACATGCTCGTGGGAGCCTTTATTGTTTGGTGATGAGATTAATGTTTTGGCCCCACTGTGCTCTGTTGTGTCAACATTATCTACAAGACTCACGTCCTCCATTTCCCGCTGTCCGCCTTTGGTTTCCACTGACTTAAGGGGAAAATTAAAAGCTGTGGATTATTAACGCCTCTCTAAAAAGCTAACCTGTCAAATTAAAGCAACAGTGGAGCTGTGGGTCCCAATACACACGGTTCCTCATGAAACTAGAACACAAAACATTTTCACAAAATGTAATCCATAGAAGGAAGGGTCCTTTGGAGGAAGGATTGTTGACATATATTTTACATTTGTAACTGAAAGTACATTTTGGCCTTACCCAGACCTCCTTTAAGACTATATCATGTTTAATCTGTAGGTACTACAAAGCAAGAATTGGTGTATCACAGTTCCCATCTAATAACCAGGAAAGGCAATACATCACTTTGCTGCTCGTACAGTATGTCCCCGTGAGTGGTCCTCCGATGCAAACGATGCATGCAGACATCTTTCCATAAATCACTAAAAAACTCCTCAGATTCCCCTTTTTCTTGCTTTCTCTTTCCTTGACATGTTCCAACCTTTGTTTTTGCCTCCTGTCTCCACTGCAATATTTGTGGTTTTATGGATTCGGTATATAATACCAATGGTAGGCTTATTGGAGTAATGCAGTTTTAGTTATTTCGCTTCTCAGTTGTCATCAACAAAGCGCAGCTATTGTACAATTTGATTATGAATGCATTTCTGAGTTGCTGATTTAGTAGTGATTTTATGTTATGGGGATGCATAGACTAGAACAAAGATTTGGGGATTGTACTGCGTTGTACTGTATCTTACTCTGAGGAAAGGGTACCTATTAATTGGCTGTGTGTCTGGTTCTGTAAGAGCAGGTTGCATTACATTTAGTAATACGCTACACAGTAGTACTGCAGATGGTATGGTATCTATACATGTTTCCCCTGCCCATTTGGAAGCCCACAAGGGTGGGGAAAGGGGAGCCACTGACTTCTATTGGCATCATCCATCCTCTGCACCTCGTTACTGTGGCACATCATATGAGCATCCATCCATCCTCTCTGTACCATAGACTAACCATTCATTCATCCTCACTATCTCCAACAGCATGGCCATCTATCCATCCTTAGCGTCCTACAGAACCTGGCCATCAATCGCCGGCATCTCCTCAACGGGAATACTGTTCCTGTTAATTCCTTTGCTATTTATCTCCCTAGCCTTCCATCACATTACTTCAAAAACATCAATCGCTACCTACTTCTCGCACAAACAGTGCAAGAACAAGTTAGTCAAAAGTTGCATCAGAACCTTCCCACCTAAAAGTTTGGAGTACAAAAGCTGCATTTTTTTACACCATTCCCCAAAGAGGACCTCAAAGTTCCCCTGTACCCCCCTGCACCTCCCTTCCCTCCATTCTTGTAATATGGAGGGAGAGAGAAAAATGTTGAGAGCCTTTTTTCAGCAGCTGCTGTGTGTGTCTCTGTTGAGGTTTTCCTAATTACCTCCCAAAGGAGCTATGCTGCTGTCAGACAGAGACAGAGAGAGAGAGAGAGAGAGAGAGAGAGAGAGAGAGAGAGAGAGAGAGAGAGAGAGAGAGAGAGAGAGAGAGAGAGAGAGAGAGAGAGAGAGAGAGAGAGAGAGAGGGGATAGAGCAGAAGAAGACAGAGAGAGGGAAAGAGAGAGCGAGAGAGCGAGAGAGCGAGACATGCATGCAATCCCTCTCTCAGCCCTGTGCTCCATGTTGGCTGTCACTTCAGCTATCTTAGTGGTAATAATGCGCACATCTCCAGTATGCACTTTAAAAAAATGTATCAGCCCGCTGCCTCTCCAAAGAGGCTAGATCTAATTGGTCATAGCATAAGCATATAATAACTCTTTCATCATGCCGTGTTACTGTAGTCTCTTGACATTTTGATGTCGAAATTGGAATAATGGCATAACTAATTGCATTTGTTGAACATTTCTCTGCAGGTCTCAGTAAGCAACTTGATTGGTAAACCTCGGGAGGCCATGTTGGTCTGGACAAGACCATGCTCAGAACTTCATGGTTCCTCTTAAAGTAGTTAATGAAGTATTTATCAAGTGTAAGTATGGTTCTTTGAGATATCATGATATTTCACCATTACTTTGTGTTGACAGATAAGACTTGCTCATTTTGTTGGATTCCCACTCTGAAAAGTGAGCTGCACGTGTCGCATTTACCTTCCGTTAGCATTGATGTTAGCATTGTTTTTAGCCTGCTACACCAGAAGCAGCTAACAGAGGCAGAAATCAGAAGTACAAGCCACTTTATCAGTTGAGGCTACTTCGGAGACGTGTAGAAACACTTGAAATTGTCTTGAAGCTTAAAATGACACTCGCTTCACTGACATGCTACTTCTGCGGCCAGTATAGAGTGTCTCATTGATTACAGAGAGTCTGTTTTAACTGTGGATCAACGCTTGGCAAACCGTCTCATACGGTCAAGTCCAAAGTTATTACTTGAACCCCAATAAAAGCTACTAAGGTGGATGTCTGAGCCCCTGTGGAAGTCTAATTAGCATAGAAAAAAAATCCCCATAAAAATCTGTCAGTTTAAGCTAGAGTTGTGCTCGTGGTTACTGAAGGGAGCTACAATATGTTTTTTTTGCATTGGATATGCAATCAACCGCATCCACCTATGTCACACTTACTCATCTGCAGTGAAAGGTGACATATCTAGAGAAGTGTTTGTCAGACCATGAGACATCCCGAAAATCGGTCTATTCACAAAATCATCTGTAGAGTCCAAACTATTATGACCCATCTATGGATAGATGACACTCTCAACAACAGGATGGTGTTCTCCGTTTTGCTCTACGACCCCCACAAGTGTCTTGGGACTTGTCTGAAGTCGGCACAGCTGATCTGCCAGCTTCTGTCTGTAGTGTCCGAACCGTTTGGGCTACACACTAATATGACACCTCTGTGGAAACACATACATGTCGGTTATTTTACTCTACGATGCCCACAGGCCTCACAAGACTGGTCTGAAGGTCCCCGGTACCAGTTGAAAAAATGAATGGAAGTATATATAGAAACCGTTTAGCGCTAAAACTAAAGGGTTAAATATAAAAAATATAGAATCTCTCAGATATAGGACAGACACTTCAGAACAAAAAGAACAACTCCCTTTAGATTTTTTTGGGGACAATCTGTTGCTCCATGAGGTGAATCTGTTATTCAATGTGTTTGTATAGGCGAATAGCAGTAAAGCTTATGGTTTGAGTTAAAGAGGGATATCCATAGGTGCAGACGAAGCATATCAAGGATCTGGAAACATTCTATATGGAGGAATGATTTAGATCTTTCCCAATGTGTTCTCCAATTTCATAAAACATTTTAGAAAAAGGCTCAATGTCATTATCCATGTAAGGGGAGGGTGCTGGAGTATTGAAAACAATGTTTACCTCTATCTTTTTTCTATGTTTTATTATTAAACAAAATCTCTTTCTCTGAGCTATTGTATTAGTAAAATATAATATAATTTCCTTTTTTTTTTGCATACAATATAGCTCAGTATTTGTATATTTTTTGCTAATCTTTATCAAGGGTGCCAGTAATTTTGGACCTGACTGTATGTCACTTACAAGCCCAATGTTATTTCATCAGAGGGAGACTCTAGTGATTCAGTATATTTTTGGAAACAATTATTGTCATAGCACTAAAAAAATGTTCCCTTCTATACTGAATAATGAAGAGAACTCAACTCGATCATCTCCCTTCAATACAGTACGCTCAATTTCAATACAGGTATTCATGCATATTTCTAAAGTGTAGCATGTCTCTTTCCTGTGCGCTGCTTAGTCCCTGGTGGTCTATCACTCGTGCAACCCAAACAGAGAAGCGAGGCAAGAAGTGTCATCACGCAAGAAAAAAACAAGAAAATCAGTTGTGAAAAATCTGAAGGTAAATTTCGCCTCCATAAATTCACTCTTGGTAATGAAATGGGCCTATTTATTTATTTATTTATATCAGGGGCATTACCTCAGTGGCATATTATTTATCTGGGCCCCTTGCAGCCGGCATTAGTAAATGTGCACAGACAGCAGAGGTTACCTTGAGCCAGCCGCTGGACCTGGGGGCTGTATGTCTTCATTTACCCCAGTATCTGCAGATGCCAGGAATAAGGGAAAGTTATTTTCTGTGTCTGGCCCGCAGGGAAAACTGAGGCTAATGATCTTGGCCATGTTGATTGTTACCTTGCTCCTAGAATAGCAGTGCTTTTAGAGGAGCTGCATGCACAGCGAGAGAGAGAGAGAGAGCAAGAGGGGCACGCTGGGGCCGACACCCCAGAACCCCGGTGGCCACTCTGTGATTATTCTGCACCTATGGGTGTCCCTATTAATCATCAGTCTGACTGCTATACAGAGATTTTGGAGGTCATGCTGTACATGAAGGTAACATAGTTGCCTAGATAATTGTAATGCATTTGTGTGATTACACACAGTAACTACACTGGTAACTCATTGGAGTTTCCTTTCATGAATTCAATTATGCACTTTGAATTAAGTACAAGTTTTATATTAATGTCAAGTGATTAAAAACAATAACAGGGAACATTATGGTCCTGACATTTATTTTCAAGTGACTATAGAAAAGGATGCGCCCATTTTGTCAGGAGAAGCGACCTGAAACATCAACATGTTGCGTAACCATATCGGTTGTGTGGTGTCTCCACAACGGTTGGGTAAACAGCTTTGAGCAGACAAACTCATGAAAATGATCTGTTGTATCACAAACGATGTGTCAAATGCACTGTACATAAGTGGTACAAACTGTGTGAACTAAGCCATTGCGTAACCACTCTGGAGTAAACGTTTAGACATTTTTGGAAGAACTAAAGCAAATTCTTGACCTCCTCCCTCATTCACCAGTAGCGTTTTCTTCCCACCATAACCATGTCTAACTCCCTTGCCCTCTTCTCTCCCCTTCATGACAATTGCAGAGGTGCAGACCATTGTAGATGCCCTAGAATTGGAGCCACACTGCCTAAATGAAGGGTTATTAGAGTTAAACACAGGCCGACAGGCCATCCACTAATCCTGAGGGTGGACATTACTGAGGAAGCTAATGGAGACATTTGTAATCAGGCTCTCCTGCTTGACGCTGATCTCTCACTCCCGGGTCATCGGCCTGCTTCAACAGATTTGTAATGGGAATTCCACAGTGGAAATGATTCACTCCGGTTGAATTATCATCCATATCCCAGCAGCTCTGGCGGCAGTCTCCTTCTCCTAACCCCAGCGGACTGACTTACTGTCCCTCCCTCCGGCGATGCTTTGCACATGCTAAACCCCATCTATCTCTCCTTTTGCCATTTTCTTTCTCTTTTTGTATTTTTCTCCTCTCTCTCTCTCTCTCGCTCTTCTCTCTGGTCCGGGTCCCCGCAGCAGCCGCAGGTGCATTTAGGGGCACATAGGGACTGCCAGGGGCCTGAATGGAGCCCTTTATAGGGCCCTTCAATAGCTCCCTGTTCCCACTGTCATAGGAAACCACTATCATGGTTGTTATGATCTAGAGCCCTGGCATTTGGCTCCCCTAGCGAGGCGGGCTGCGGGACCCACTCAGGGGTTTATGATGGTACATTCCAATCAGGCCCCAGATTCAGATGTCCGGACAGGCTAGATAAGTAACTGCAGCACCCCGAGCACGATGACAGAGTGGGGGAATAAACAGGGAAGCAAGACACCCTTCTTAGTTAGGATTTATGGGGAATATAACCCAGTGAAATGAACAGGGAGATAAAATGGTCAGTGCATTGTCACTACTAGCTACTATACCAGGGCTGACTGCATGGAGAACCAACCACCTAGCTGGAAACATAACTACTGTACTGTATGTTAGGAGGTCTCTGCAGTACAATAGTCCTTATGTGTACGACTCGTCATGTTTTGGTACTGGCTCAGAGGATTCAATAATGCATCTGACAATTACTAATTTACTCTAATCTTCATTAGTGCTTTGGGCCCATGAGAGCCAAGTGAATTATTAATCATTAGAATCGATAGAAACCTATAGGACTAGAATAATCACCTGGAAGCCTGTATGGTGTGTCTTTTCGACAACCAGATGGTGGTCACAGCCTATGATGATGACGACAGTGACAGCAGCGTTTGATATAGTAGCCCAGCTAACAATAAATGTTCCCATAACTTTGGAAAATGTTCTCATAAGAGTCTCATAAGGTCATAGGTCTTTTTCATAGGAATGTTCCAGTGATGTGCAAGGACTGTTTCCAAGAGCCCATTCCCTTAATGTCAAACAGAACTTACCTAGAACGTGGTTACCATGTTCTGAGAATATTTTAGATCAATGTTCTAAACATGTTTCATTGGAACGTTGCAAGAATATTCCAGTGTCTAGTTTTCTGAGGGTTAGGAGAATATTCCATAAACATCACATCAAACATACACAGAACAGAGTTGCCATGTTGTCAGAATAAACTATTTTAATGTTCTAGACACGTTTCATGGGAACGTTGCAAAAGCATTTCTGTGTCCAATGACGATTAAAACATAGGACTTTCTGTCATGGTCCCCTGGAGGTTTTGTCTAGTCTAGTTTTTGTCCAGGTTTTTGTCCAGCATGTTCCGGGACATCCCTAAAGATGTTTTTAGGATGTCGCTTGATGGTCCGAAAGAAAAATTCACCCCCCAAAAAATATGTATTTCTGTAGACACAAGCCCATCAGGGTCTAATTGTTGTACCACTGATCTATTTACAGTTATTTGTCTGTTGTCAAGGTTAGGGACACCCACACACAGTGCTTTTAACATACAATGTTTTCAACTTAAATATTCAACACACAATTACATTGTGGATGTTCATTTATACAGGAAATATTACTCAACATGTTTTAACCTGGGATTTGACAACAGCTTAGCCACAAAGTGATAAGCCACACAAAGTCAAAGAACCGGACTGCCAGGTGCTGAAGCGTGTAGCCGTAAAAATCTGTCCTCGGTTGCAACTCTCACTACCGAGTTCCAATCTGTCACCGGAAGAAACGTCAGCACAAGAACTGCTTGTCAGGAGCTTCATGGCCGAGCATCCACACACAAGCCTAAGATCGCAATGCCAAGCGTTGGCTGGAGGGGTGTAAAGCTCGCCACCATTTGACTCTGAGAACGTGGATTCACGTTCTCTGGAGTGATTAATCACGCTTCACCATCTAGCTGTCCGACAGATGATTCTGGGTTTGGCGGGAGAATGTAACCTGCCGCAATATATAGTGCAAACTGTAAAGTTTGGTGGAGGACGAATAATGGTCTGGGGCTGTTTTTCATGGTTTGGGCTAAGCCCCTTAGTTCCATTGACAGGAAATCTTAACACTACAGAATACAATAACATGCTAAACTATTCTGTGCTTCCAACTTTGTGGCAACAGTTTGGAGAAGGCCCTTTCCTGTTTCAGCATGACAATGCCCCCATGTACAAAGTGAGGTCCATACAGAAATGGTTTGACAAGATTGGTGTGGTAGAACTTGACTGGCCTGCACAGAGCCCTGACCTCAACCCCATCGAACACCTTTGGGATGAACTGGAACGCCGACTGCGAGCCAGGCCTAATTGCCCAACATCAGTGCCCGACCTGACTAATGCTCTTGTGGCTGAATGGAAACAAGTCCTTGCAGCAATGTTCCAACATCTAGTGGACAGCCTTCCCAGAAGAGTGAAGGCTGTTATAGCAGCATAAGGGGGACCAACTACATATTAATAACCATGATTTTGGATGAGCAGAATTCAGAAGAGAAAACTGGACACTCAAACATCAGGGGAACATTACAAAAACAGTCTCTCTCCCTAATCATACTTTATCACTAAGAGTACATACTTGGAGTAGGTTAATCCTGTAAGACATTATGGTAGTCCTTTATTTGGTCGTTCACCTAGAGTAGTTTGAATGTCAGCCCTCCACTTCGTCCTTATGTATTCATGAAGGTCCTTCTTTGACCGGTTTCAGGAAATGCTTCCAAGTCCTCATCATTGTCGATGCTATTTTGAATGAAAAAGCCCTCGAAAGGGCAATTTGTTAATTATTAATTGACACATGCACTTATGCACCACGGAGATGATGATAGGCTTCCAGGAATTCCAGCAAATTCCAAATGACTTTCGATGTCCGCTAACTTTTGTCCTTTGAGTCCAAAAAACAACATAAGAAAACACTAATGGGGCAAGATAATCTATTGACGTTAACCCCATAGTGGACACGTGTATCCAACCTTCTCCACACTGATCCTTTATTATAAAAAAGGCAACAACAAAGGGACAGTTGTCCTCTACCAGATGCATTACCCATCACTCCCATCTGGATGAGGGGGTTTTAGTGCTGGCACTCTCACTCAATCACAGGTGCCTCTATGGATTTCCCAAATGTATTCACCCTGCCAAAGACACCATTGCCTTATTAAAGTCTCCCACCACCAGTCTATGGGGCTACCACTGAAGGAAAATGTAATGGACAGGCTGACAGAGGAGAGTGTGAGGAATGGGTGACGTGTATTCATTACTTGCTCCCTGTTGACGCCTCGAGATGGAGAGATAAAGGTTGTCGACTGTTCACCTGTGGTTTTTAGGGAGGATTTGGATGACTGAGTGAGTAGGCCAGCGCTAGAGACCTTGATGTTTCACACCCTTACACACAACATATAGATTTTTTTACTGTCACCCTTCAATGTGTTTGTACAAGGCTGAACAGTGCATTACAGCACATCTGCATGTCTCTATGTAGATGTGTGTTCATGGTCATAATTCGATATATGACCAACATCTGCGTCAGTAAAATTGGGCTATATTCAGTATAGTCATGCATAAAGGCAGATTCTGTGACAGTTGTGTAAAGTGGAATAGCTCATGAAAAAACGTTACACTTTTGAGCAGGCAGCAAAATACCAGTTATCAAGGACAACCTGGTCCCTAGTTTATTAAGATCCTAATATTGGGCATGTATTGTATGAGTAATCAAGTAATTGCCAAACTGGTGGTGATAAAGGGTTTATTAGCTGCTTACAAACATTGAATACATGTTACATATATTGTCCTCCATTAGATGTGACAAAAAAATCTACACAACTGTGCCATTTACCCAGCACTCATAGTACAGTCACCGTGCGGGGGAGCCACGCAGCAATTAAAAAGTGAGGAATATTTAAAGATAAAAAAATACTATGTTAATCTGCTGGTCACTCCCCAGCTCCTTATACTAAAACAAGTACATGTCCCTGTGCTAAACTCATCATTTATATAGCAAATAAACTATATGCTAACACTCGGTTTGCGTCAGCTATATGCTAACATTCAGTTAGCACCAGTTAGCACCACCTATATACCTACACTATAGCAAGTTAGCTACATGCTAACACTATATGCTATATGCTAGCACTCAGTTGGCTGGTTCGCTCCTTGTATTCTACTCATCATATCACTACACTCTTAGAAAAAAGGTTTCCAAAAGGCTTTTTCGACTGTCCCCATGGGAGAACCGTTTTTTGGTTCCAGGTAGAACTCTTTTGGGTTACATGTAGAACCCTCTGTGGAAAGGGTTCTACATGGAACCCAAAATGGTTCTACCTGGAAGCAAAATGGTTATATCTGGAAGCATAAAAGGTTCTCCTATGGGGACAGCCGAAGAACCCTGTTAGAATGTGTTTTACTAAGAGTGTGTGGCCATGGTTTCAGATGGTGAATCACTGTGTAAATATGTATCTATTGATTTGTTTTTGCATCTGCAACTATGACCAGTGGCTTACTGAGAGGACGTAACATGACACTCAATCTTGTCTCTGAAGCCAAGGAAATGGAATCCTCTGAATAATGTAAACATCAATTCGAGTTCAAACATTTCTGCCAAAGATTATCAAAAGGGAATATTCAAGGTTGGGAAATATCATGAGTGTTGACATGTCAGGATGTAAGGAGCTCTGAATCAAGATGGTTCAAGCATTCCACAATTAGGAGAGACACCAGCAGCATCACATACACAAATCTATGGGCATGTCTTCAAATGCATATAATCAGAAACCTTTTTAGTGCAATCATATCCTTCCAGATTCAATGGTTTATGCTGTGAGATCAAGGTAGGTACAAATTATAAGTATTACATGTAGAAGTAAAATAGAGACAGTTGTCCCAGACATATCTGACATCAATACATTCTAAGAAATAAGGCTGCAATCTAAGAATCTAATAAGGATGTTTATCCTTTACTGAGGATTTTTTTGTCCTCATTTGTGCTCATAGCATTTTAGATCAATCAATCAGTACACATTACCTTGAATGTCAACAAGGCAGGGAACTTAATGGAAACAATGAAGAAGCAACATGTTTACAAAGTGTCAAGCTTTGATGGCTTGAAAATGCTGTTAGTCTCAAATAGTGTGTCAAAAAGATTGTTGAAAATGCATTTGCAATGTCTTCAATAAGTCTTTCAGACCTTCTGAAACGCTTTGCAGAGACACAACACAACCCAATCACTGTGAGGAACAGTTGTTTCTTGTGAAACTTGTAAGGGTTGTGAAGCCGTCTCTGTAATTTACATGTCCCGCACTGATGCCAGAGACTGCTCTTTTCCGACAGCCAGGAAATACAGCCCCTTCACTGTCCACAAGGGAAGAGTCAAACAAGGGTGTAAAGAATGGAGCAGCCTCTGAGACTGCTGATCAACATACACCAAACTTTCTCCACAGCGCTCTGCCTCTGTTCCCTGTCTTCCACAATTAATTATTCATATGCAGAGCATCCATTTGAATAAGAACCAGTTTGGCAACAGGACAGTGAACGTTATTAGGCTGTGTTAATGAATCCATCCTGATTGCTAGATGGCTGGCTGATGCTGGTTTCCATTTGTTGTTTCAATTAAGAAGACCATGCTCTGAAATATGTGACTGACATTT
The DNA here is from genome assembly GCF_013265735.2 of Oncorhynchus mykiss. Lineage (NCBI taxonomy): Eukaryota > Metazoa > Chordata > Actinopteri > Salmoniformes > Salmonidae > Oncorhynchus > Oncorhynchus mykiss. Next base: position 51,496,519 of record NC_048580.1, on the reverse strand, counting down.
CGGAATGCAATGGCAGAGATCTATGAAGTTGTTCAAAAGAGGTCTTGCAAAGCACTGATGTCAGAGAGTCTTTGACAGTGTACTCAGAGCGGAAGGTCTGAAAAGGAAGGAAGAATGAGGATGCATGTGTGGAACAAACACAAGTCATAGAAGAAAGGTTGACCCTTTCCTCTGGTTGTTAGCGACTATCAAGGACAAGGTGCCAATCATCCGAGTTGACCCCGGCTTGAAAAAATCTCCACAAAATGTTGTTTTACAAGCCGGGGAGTGAATCAAATACTTTGACTTAATTGTTTGTTTTCCCCTCAGCCATTGCAGTGACATGTGCAAGGTTTTTTTCAATATGTCTCGGAATAGCATTGTATGGTTTTTCGTCTCTGGGAATTTCGAGGAGCACTCGCAATTCCTTTGATATCCCCACTCAACGCTGGTAAAAAAAATGCATCTGAGAATGAGCTCCTCTGATGTGCTAACGGATACTTCGCACTCACACATGACAAGATGTTTTACATGACTCAGCCTTTATGCAAACTTTCTGCTTACCACTTAGAGAGTGCTGTGCATCAGTGGACATGTTTAGACTCCTCCAAAGGGAGAGGAAGCAGCATTATAAGAGGTGATGAGCAATGCAGTTTCCTATGCAGAACCCCCCCACCCCCCAACCCCACCCCACACCTGCTGAGTTTAGGTGATGGAATTTGTTAAGTGAAATCATTATCTCTGAAACTTAAAGTATTCTTCATTAAATAAACAAAGCTCTTTTGGTGTTTTTTGACTTGAAGTGTTTTGAAATGCAGCCATGTTCCACTCTGACAGAGATTCTATGTATTCATGCTGCATGGCGAGAGGGCCCTCCTCTTGCTTCGATGACAGGGAGGTAAATTCCTCTGGTTTAAGAGTGATGAGAATATCTGAGTCTGGTGGAGAGTCTCATCAGTCTCTCTGGCAGTGTTTGCTGATCTGGTGGTTTTGCGTTAATAACTCACCCCCTCACACAGAGCGGCAGCCCTCCCTGTCAGGGATCAAGCTACACAGCCACACAAGAGAGGAGAGAGAAGATTGTGTGCCGGAGATCATGGAGAAATCATGGAGTTGTTTACGGCCGAATCACTGGGCTAAAGAAGTGGTTGGCCCTTGTCAAAGGCAGATCGTCAAAGTGTTGGCAAATTATGGACTGATTGGTAATGGAACACAAACACTTTCTGATAAGCTTTCAAAGATTTTCATTAAAAGATCACTAAATATTTATGAATTTTGCAGCACCATGTTTTAAGAGAGAATTGGAAAGAATAGTGTCTATAGAGTTGTAGATCTTTGATGAAGTGTTTGTAAAATATCACTATAGCTACGGTTTCTTAGAACTGAAAATTCCAATCAAAACATTAAACGTACATCATCACGCACAGCGCCGAGAATCAACAATTAAGATAGGAATCTAGGATGTTGACATCTTCGCTCCAGCAATCCAGAGGACGGCAGGGTAGTGAAAATCATGACAGAGTCAAAACAAATTGATGTGCTCCTCATCTGCATATTGATTGCGAACTTCATCAGGCATCGCTAATGAGTACAGAAAAAATGTCTTTCACAATGAGATTGGTGATTATGATGAAGCCACCCACCACCCAGTGTCACATGCAGCCCTATAAATCAAGATCTGAGCACATTTAAACATAACGCAATCAAGTTAACACTTTTTTTCCCTACCTGGAGCAGAGAAAATTGGCTTTGTAGTTGTTTACAAAAAAATGATATATGAGATTGTTTAAATGTATTATGATTACTACTTAATGTCACATTTCGATTATGCCTAGCTCATAACTGATTTCCACTTGTATATTTATTTGTTGATTGCATGATTTGGTTTGAGAACTACTACATACTGTAGCATCTGACAAACACTTCCCATCCTATATACGCACGTGTAAGTCTCCAACTGTGATACCCTTCTGTCCGTTTACAATAATGGAAAAAAATGCTTGTTGACTACTGTAAACAACTTACTTAACCCTCAATTTACTCTTCAGAATAAAGAACATGTATAATAACAGTAATATTGAGAGGCCGTAACTTCTCAGTGTCACTTGTCTCGGTGTCAATTGATGCACGGAAATGCCTTCCTCGTTGCTAAAAACAAACAATCATGAAGCAGAAAAAAACGGAAACAATGTCTTGAAGCATAGCTCCTTGGCTCTGGGGGATTCTCCCGCTGGGACCTTGGGATGTTTGAGTTTGTCCACATTAGTTTTGGGCTGTAATCGACACTGGCGAGTGTTTTTCCCGGGCTTGTGCTCCCAAGACATACCCGAGTCAACTATGTTTGCAACAAACCAATTACCTGGCGCTCCAGAACTCCCATCCCATCTGACTGGTTGTCAGGGAGAGTTCCCAGTTAGTCTCTTAGTTCTCCTAGCTGCTCTAATCTCATTGAAGTCACAGCCTGCTAACCCAAATCCTTCAACCGTTTTAGAGCAGGAAGGGTAAGAGGAATGATTGAAGACTCTTGGAGCCTCCTGCTTTAGTAAATAAGGCCCAGAATGTGGTGTCCAACATTTCAAAAGATGACTAAAGGTTCCAAAATGGATCAGGACCAGAAGCTGAGCGACATAATGACTGTTATTTGCCCATTTATTTTTAAGATAGTGGTCTGCCCGCTTATCAAGAGTCAACCAGTCATTTTGACTCAGCTGTTACCACATAGTATTGTGTGAGCTGATTTAGCATGTTATACTTCAGTCAATGGTCACAATATTTTCAGGAATATTGGTTCATCAATCACCAGAACATCAATTTGCCAAAATGAAGTTAGAAAATCCTGGTGCTCATCAACCACTTTGTGGACCAGAAAACACTCCCAGATTGCTTCAGCTTCTCTTGGGTTCCTTAAAATGAAATTTCCCCAAAAAACATTTGTAACACTTCTAGGTCAGTGAGATGTGTTTCACACATACAGTAATTGGCCCCGTAATGTGGTTAATAGTTCTGACTAGATACAGTGGCAGAGTTTAGCTGAAATGTACCTTTAATGGGTCAACAAAGGTAAAGTGAAGTCAGTCATCTGAACGGAATTGCTGACATTTACCGCTCGATGAGAGCTTTTTCCTTGTAAAGGAGGGAGGGAGGGCACGGAAATTACAGCAACTACTAGGAATGGGCTCCCCGGGGAGAATACCAATCTGGCCATTTATTATTTAGGCCGAGGAAGTATATTTTTGTTTACCAAGCTTGAAGAGTTCTGCTGGACCGATCAAGGAGGGGCTTTTGGGAGTCTAAAGTCCTCTCTAGATTTCCCAAAATTCCCTCTCCACTGTATTAGGAAGTAATGGACTGTGTCCATAAGCCAACCACCCAAACTCCTCAACTTAGCACCCACACCATTGGCTTAAACTGGGGGAGTCTGACAAGGGAGATTTGTTGTGTTGGCTAAATCACAGCACAGCTTCATCCAACCCCTTGAGGCTGTTAGCAACTCAGATGGACAGGGAAAGTAAATACAACTGGTTTTCATACCATGATGCAACCAGGTTATAAAAAATGGATGCAAGTGTGTGTTACAATCAAGAGAAATTACAAAAAAAATTAATGGTAATACAGAGATATAGTCTTGTTTCTATCTGCAGTTCTTTGAGAGTCATTGGCTTAATCAATAATGCAGTGCAAATGGCTGCCGGGCTGTTCTACTACAGCAGGGAGCTGTGAGGAAAGAGATCTCTAACAGCTCCCATTGTTATTAATAGAAGCCTATTAATTAACCACGGCCGTGTCATATATAGCACAGACAACAGACCCTGGCTCAGCTGGAGAGGGCTGTCCGTGCGCAGCCAGCAAAGGTGTATCTGGCCCAGTAACAGTTGCTCTGGGTCTTGCACCTGAGGTCTGCTCGGCCCAGACAAACCTTATCCTCCCCATCAGCACGGATACAAATTAGTGTGGCGTCCATCACTTTGGCTGGGCATGTTTCAATGGCAGCCCATTCTGGAGGCCCTGCTAAGTCATTGAGACAGGTTTCTTCCCACTTCCTGTGTTGACTTCCTCAGTAGGCTAAATTTTGGGTTTTGCCCTAACACTACACAGCTGGTTCAAATGATCAAACCTTGATGTTTTTACAGGCAGACAGAATTGTACGATATGTTATAGACAAGTATATAATTTTCCCTTGATTGCCTATTCTACATGACAGCCTACATTAATAAGGGTTGTTCCTAAAAGCAAATATAAATATGGTAGCCCAGAACATGTACATTACTTTAGATGCAGCATCTGGCTTTTTCCATGGAGTGGTTTGTGTTTACTGATGCCCACTGACAAGCTAGGGTTTTTGCATCATTCACAGGCGGCTTCGCTTATAAAGAGTACTGTATTGACTCATTATTTCATAGTACTCTACACAATGGTATGCTGTTGAGGAACAGCATATCTGTCACAGCTGTTGAAAGAAGAGGACCAAGGTGAGTGTACATTTTCTTTGGAAAATGACGCCGAACAAAACAATAAACACTACAAAAACAAACCGTGAAGCTAAAGGCTATGTGCCCTAAACAAAGTCAACTACCCACAAACACAGGTGGGGAAAAAGGGCAGCCTAAGTATGGTTCTCAATCAGAGACAACGATAGACAGCTGTCCCTGATTGAGAACCCTACCCGGCTAAAACATAGAACTACACAACATAGAAAACCCACCCCAAATCACACCCTGACCAAACCACAAGAGACATAAAAAGGATCTCTAAGGTCAGGGCGTGACAATATCACTCTATGACACAGAGAAAAAAAAAAGGTGATGTGTCAAACTCTGAATGTTCTTTTTATGGTTTTTGTTCGGCATCACAACATTGTTTGTCTGGTACTGCACCCTGATACTAGTTCATCAGCTATCTTACCATGTTGGTCAATAAAACAAATATTGCATTTTTTTCAGGAAAGGTTTTGTGTTCAGAAATAGTTATTTAGCCTAGCCAACATGCACAGATTTATTTAGCTAGTTAGAACCTTATGGTGTCTCAAACTGGCATATAGGCCTACTGTTGATCACTGGCATTTGGTGTGTCATAAACAGTTTTCTTGCCCACATATTAGAAACGATTGAACCATTAATGTTTTAAAGACAAAACTAACCTGAAATACTTTTGTAACCAACTGGGTGTTCTCAGAGACAACCTCCCTTTACAAAACATGAGGATTTTCTAAAATGTGAACAACTATGTGATGATAATGGCACTACAAGCTGTAAGACCCACTCTCAGAAGATTGTTCCTGCTGGCTGAAAAATTGCCTGTAAACCATAGCCTTGTTGCAGTCAAAGGCAACTTCATTATTTCTCTAACCTTTTGTAGAATGCAAGAGGGATCAATGAAATTGCAATGGCCTTACGACTTCTATAGTGCACTCTCTCACATATTGATTAGATAGTGTCTGTGGCTGCAGTCAATAGCCAGTGGATGTAACTTGAGACCAGCGTAATCCAGAGCCGAATCACTGGGAAAGGACTATCAGCAAAAGGCCACTACAAGCTCCCGCCAAGCATGGCCATTAAAAGATGATTGCGCCACCCATGAATCGCTCAATAGAAACAGCCGCCCAGACGAATCAAAGTTGTTTTCGCTCTCACCAAGTCTCACTGTCCAAAAGTGGATCACATCTGAAGTGGATGAAGATGAATACTAAGGACAGGTAAATGTTAAGGCTGACATGAGAACATGGAACACTGTCATCTACCAGGTACATAACCGTATGGTGGTTTAACATTTCTGATAATATTAACCGTATGTTATCTAAGTGTAATTATAGTGGCATATAAATAGGCCTTCATTGTAAATTAGAATGTTCTTAACTGTCTTGCCTAGTTAAATAAAGGTTAAATAATAACATAAATCTCAGCCTTCAACACAATAGTGGCCTCCAAGGTCATCACTAATCTCAGGGCCCTGGGTCTGAAACCCTCCCTACACAACTACAGTTGAAGTCGGAAGTTTACATACACCTTAGCCAAATACAGTGCCTTGCGAAATTATTCGGCCCCCTTGAACTTTGCGACCTTTTGCCACATTTCAGGCTTCAAACATAAAGATATAAAACTGTATTTTTTTGTGAAGAATCAACAACAAGTGGGACACAATCATGAAGTGGAACGACATTTATTGGATATTTCAAACTTTTTTAACAAATCAAAAACTGAAAAATTGGGCGTGCAAAATTATTCAGCCCCCTTAAGTTAATACTTTGTAGCGCCACCTTTTGCTGCGATTACAGCTGTAAGTCGCTTGGGGTATGTCTCTATCAGTTTTGCACATCGAGAGACTGAGAAATTGTTCCCATTCCTCCTTGCAAAACAGCTCGAGCTCAGTGAGGTTGGATGGAGAGCATTTGTGAACAGCAGTTTTCAGTTCTTTCCACAGATTCTCGATTGGATTCAGGTCTGGACTTTGACTTGGCCATTCTAACACCTGGATATGTTTATTTTTGAACCATTCCATTGTAGATGTTGCTTTATGTTTTGGATCATTGTCTTGTTGGAAGACAAATCTCCGTCCCAGTCTCAGGTCTTTTGCAGACTCCATCAGGTTTTCTTCCAGAATGGTCCTGTATTTGGCTACATCCATCTTCCCATCAATTTTAACCATCTTCCCTGTCCCTGCTGAGGAAAAGCAGGCCCAAACCATGATGCTGCCACCACCATGTTTGACAGTGGGGATGGTGTGTTCAGCTGTGTTGCTTTTACGCCAAACATAACGTTTTGCATTGTTGCCAAAAAGTTCAATTTTGGTTTCATCTGACCAGAGCACCTTCTTCCACATGTTTGGTGTGTCTCCCAGGTGGCTTGTGGCAAACTTTAAACGACACTTTTTATGGATATCTTTAAGAAATGGCTTTCTTCTTGCCACTCTTCCATAAAGGCCAGATTTGTGCAATATACGACTGATTGTTGTCCTATGGACAGAGTCTCCCACCTCAGCTGTAGATCTCTGCAGTTCATCCAGAGTGATCATGGGCCTCTTGGCTGCATCTCTGATCAGTCTTCTCCTTGTATGAGCTGAAAGTTTAGAGGGACGGCCAGGTCTTGGTAGATTTGCAGTGGTCTGATACTCCTTCCATTTCAATATTATCGCTTGCACAGTGCTCCTTGGGATGTTTAAAGCTTGGGAAATCTTTTTGTATCCAAATCCGGCTTTAAACTTCTTCACAACAGTATCTCGGACCTGCCTGGTGTGTTCCTTGTTCTTCATGATGCTCTCTGCGCTTTTAACGGACCTCTGAGACTATCACAGTGCAGGTGCATTTATACGGAGACTTGATTACACACAGGTGGATTGTATTTATCCTCATTAGTCATTTAGGTCAACATTGGATCATTCAGAGATCCTCACTGAACTTCTGGAGAGAGTTTGCTGCACTGAAAGTAAAGGGGCTGAATAATTTTGCACGCCCAATTTTTCAGTTTTTAATTTGTTAAAAAAGTTTGAAATATCCAATAAATGTCGTTCCACTTCATTATTGTGTCCCACTTGTTGTTGATTCTTCACAAAAAAATACAGTTTTATATCTTTAAGGTTGAAGCCTGAAATGTGGCAAAAGGTCGCAAAGTTCAAGGAGGCCGAATACTTTCGCAAGGCACTGTACATTTAAACTCAGTTTTTCACAATTCCTGACATTTAATCAGAGAAAGAAATCCCTGTCTTAGGTCAGTTAGGATCACCACTTTATTTTAAGAATGTGAAATGTCAGAATAATAGTGGAGAGAATAATTTATTTCAGCTTTTATTTCTTTCATCACATTCCCAGTGGGTCAGAAGTTTACATACACTCAATACCACAATAAGTTGGGTGAATTTCGGCCAATTCCTCCTGACAGAGCGGGTGTAACTGAGTCAAGTTTGTAGGCCTCCTTGCTTGCATGTGCTTTTTCAGTTCCGCCCACACATTTTCTATAGGATTGAGGTCAGGGCTTTGTGATGGCCACTCCAATACCTTGACGTTGCTGTCCTTAAGCCATTTTGCCACAAATTTGGAAGTATACTTGGGGTCATTGTCCATTTGGAAGACTAATTTGCGACCAAGCTTTAACTTCCTGACTGATGTCTTAAGATGCTTCAATATATCCACATAATTTTCCTCCCTCATGAAGCAATCTATTCTGTGAGGTGCACCAGTCCATCCTGCAGCAAATCACCCCCATAACATGATACTGCCCCCCCCCCCCCTTGCTTCACGGTTGGGATGTTGTTCTTCAGCTAGCAAGCCTCCCTCTTTTTCCTCCAAACATAACGATGGTCATTATGACCAAACAGTTCTGTTTTTGTTTCCAGAGGACATTTCTCCAAAAAGTATTATCTTTGTCCCCATGTGCAGTTGCAAACCATAGTCTGACTTTTTTATGGTGGTTTTGGAGCAGTGGCTTCTTCCTTGCTGAGCAGCCTTTCAGGTTTTGTCGATATAGGACTCGTTTACTGTGGATATAGATACTTTTGTACCTGTTTCCTCCAGCATCTTCACAAGGGCCTTTGCTGTTGTTCTGGGATTGATTTGCACTTTTTGCACCAAAATATGTTCTTCTCTAGGAGACAGAATACGTCTCCTTCCTGAGCTGTATGACGGCTGTGTGGTCCCATGGTGTTTATACTTGTGTACTATTGTTTGTACGGATGAACGTGATACCTTCAGGTGTTTGGAAATTGCTCCCAAGGATGAACCAGACTTGAGCAGGTCTACAATTTATTTTCTGAGGTCTTGGCTGATTTCTTAGGATTTTCCCATGATGTCAAGCAAGGAGGCTCTGAGTTTGAAGGTAGGTCTTGAAATACATCCACAGGTACACCTCCAATTGACTCAAATGATGTCAATTAGCCTATCAGAAGCTTCTAAAGCCATGACATAATTTTCTGGAATTTTCCAAGCTGTTTAAAGGCACAGTCAACTTAGTGTATGTAAACTTCTGACCCACTGGAATTGTGATATGGTGAATTATAATTGAAATAATCTGTCTGTAAACAATTGTTGGCAAAATGACTTGTGCCATGCACAAAGTAGATGTCCTTACTGACTTGCCAGAACTGTATTTTGTTCATTAACATGAAATTTGTGGAGTGGTTGAAAAACGAGTTTTAATGATTCCAACCTAAGTGTATGTAAACTTCCGACTTCAACCGACTTCAACTGGTCCTAGACTTCCTGACTGGTCGACCCCAGGTAGTGAAGGTAAGCAACAACACCCCCCCCTACGCTGATCCTCAACACGGGGGCCCCACAGGTGTGCATGCTCAGCCCCCTCCTGTAGTCCCTGTTTACCCATGACTGCATGGCAACGCACATCTCCAATTCAATCATCAAGTTAAATTACGACTTACAACAATTACTAACAACGACTAGAAAGCCTACAGGAAGGAGGTGAGTGCCTTTGCGAAGTGGGGCCAGGAAAATAACCTTTCCCTCAAAGTCAACTAAGTGAAGGATCTGATCATGGACTACAGGATACAGCAGAGAGAGCACGACCCCATCCACATCAACCGGGCCGTAGTGGAAAGGGTCAAAAGCTTCAAGTTCCTTGGCGTAAACATCACTGAGAATTTGAAATGGTCCCTTCCCAATGACAGAGTGGTGAAGAAGACGAAACAATGCCTCTTCAACCACAGGAGGGTGGCGAAATTTGTCTTGGCCCCTAAGACCCTCACCAACTTTTGCAGATGTACCATTGAGAGCATGCTGTCGGGCTGTACCACCGACTGGTATGTCAACCGCAGGGCTCTCCAGACGGTGATCTGGTCAGCCCAACGCACCATCGGGGGCACACTGCCTGTCCTCCAGGACATCTACAGCACTAGGTAACACAGGAAAGCCAAGAAGATCATCAAGGACCTCAGCCACCTGAGCCACGGCCTGTTCACCCCACTAAAATCTAGAAGGTGGAGATCATACAGGTGCATCAAAGATGGGACCGAGAGATTGATTAACAGCTTCTATCCCCAGGCCATCAGACTGCTAAACAGCCACCACTAGACAACCTGCGCCCAGTACCCTGCCCTCTGCCCAGTACCCTACTCTGCCGCTCAGTCACTGTCACTAGCCGGCTACCACGGGTACTCTACCCTGCACCTTAGGGACAATTGCTGCTGCCTTTTGTACATAGCCATGAACACTGGTCACTTTAATAATGTTAATAATGTTTCTATACTATTTCTCTAATGCTGTACTATATATTTTATGCTTGTTGACATTTACTGCATTGATTAATAGGAACTAGGAACATAAGCATTTCGATGCACTTGCCATAACACCTGCCACGTACGTGACCAATGCATTTTGATTTGATAATGTATCAAGACACTTCAGCTATATTTTTTATACAAGATTATCAAATGTAATATAGTGTAAGAATTCATGCATATCTGAAAACGTAGGACATTAAAAAAAGTGGCATCATATAATGGAGAGTCTTGGATCTGACAACCATCAAATGAGCAATAAATACTATCAGATGTAGGCGGAATCTTCTCAAGAGTAGGGCGATTCCATTGGGAGGAAAGATGTTTGACATATTGTTTTTACATTTGTATCACAAACAATAATACTTTTTTTAATCATAATGAAAGTGGCCATTTTAGGGCCTTTATAGATCTACAGTACATTCGGAAAGTATTCAGACCCCTTGACTTTTCCAACATTTTGTTACGTTACAGCTTTCTCTTAAAATTTATTAAAAAATCTACACACAGTACCACATAATTACAAAGCAAAAACTGGTGTTTAATAAATTTTTGCAAATGTATAAAATATTAAAAACTGAAATATCACATTTACATAAGTATTCAGACCCTTTACTCAGTACTTTGTTGAACTCATCCCAAACCATCTCAATTGGGTTGAGGTCGGGTGATTGTGGAGGCCAGGTCATCTGATGCAGCACTCCATCACTCTCCTTCTTGGTCAAATAACCCTAACACAACCTGGAGGTGCGTTGGGTCATTGTCCTGTTGAAAAATAAATGATAGTCTCAATAAGCGCAAACCAGATGGGTATGGCATATCACTGCAGAATGCTGTGGAAGCCATGCTAGTTAAGTGTGCCTTGAATTCAAAATAAATCACAGACAGTGTCACCAGCAAAGCACCCCCACATAATTCCCCCTCCTCCTCCATGCTTCACTGTGGAAACCACACATGTGAAGCTCATCCGTTCACCTGCTCTGCGTCTCACAAAGTCACGGCGGTTGGAACCAATAATAAAAAATGTGGACTCATCAGATCAAAGGACAGATTTCCGGTGTATGTCCATTGCTCATGTTTCTTGGGCCAAGCAAGTGTCTTCTTATTACTGGTGTCCTTTAATAGTCGTTTCTTTGCAGAAATTCGACCATGAAGGCCTGATTCAGTCTCCTCTGAACAGTTTATGTTGAGATGTGTCTGTTACTTGAACTCTGTGAAGCATTTATTTGGGCTGCATTTTCTGAGGCTGGTAACTCTAATGAATTTATCCTCTACAGCAGAGGTAACTCTGGGTCTTCCTTTCCTGTGGCAGTCCGCATAAGAGCCAGTTATATCATAATGCTTGATGGTTGTTGCACGGTCTTGAGATTTTCCGCATTGACTGACCTTCATGTCAAGGTACTGATGGACTGTCATTTCTCTTTGCTTATTTGAGCTGATCTTTCCATAATATGGACTTGGTCTTTTACCAAACAGGGCTATATTGTGCACACCAACTCGTCCCCTGGTCACAACACACGTGATTGGCTCTACCACATTAAGAAGGAAAGAAATTCCACAAATGAACTTTTAAGAAGGAACACCTATTCATTGAAATGCATTCCAGGTGACTACCTCATGAAGCTGGTTGTGAGAATGCCATGAGTGTGCAAAGCTGTTGAAAAGACAAAGGGTGTTAACTTTGAAAAATCTCAAATCTCAAATATATTTTTATTTGTTTTACACTTTTTTGGTTACTAGATGATTCCACATGTGTTATTTCATAGTTTTGATGTGTTCACTATTATTCTACAATGTAGAAAATAGTAAAAAATAATGAAAAACCCTTGAATGAGTAGGTGTTTCCAAACCTTTGACTGGTACTGTATATATATATATACACATAAACTCAGCAAAAAAACAGTCAACAGCGTTCATTTTCAGCAAACTTAACATGTGTAAACATTTGTATGGACGTAACAAGATTCAACAACTGAGACATAAACTGAACAAGTTCCACAGACATGTGACTAACAGAAATTGAATAATGTGTCCCTGAACAAAGGAGGAGTCACTGCATTAAGTACTGCAGTGCATCTCCTCCTCATGGACTGCACCAGATTTGCCAATTCTTGCTGTGAGATGTTACCCCACTCTTCCATCAAGGCACCTGTAAGTTCCTGGAAATTTCTGGGGGGAATGGCCCTAGCCCCCACCCTCTGATCCAACAGGTCCCAGACGTACTCAATTGGATTGAGATCCAGGCTCTTCGCTGGCCATGGCAGAACACTGACATTCCTGTCTTGCAGGAAATCACGCATAGAGCGAGCCGTATGGCTGGTGGCATTGTCATGCTGGAGGGTCATGTCGGGATAATACTGCAGGAAGGGTACCACATGAGGGAGGAGGATGTCTTCCCGGTAACGCACAGCGTTGAGATTGCCTGCAATGACAAATTACCAAAACATTCTCTATGATTTGGCCATTTTCCACACAACGTACAATGTATAAACATCAAACACATACTAGGAAAACTCTTCACGTTACAATGTTTTTGTAATAACGTCATCTATTAACCTTTAATAACAAAACAAAAATGACGTACATTTTCATATTCCATCTTTTGTCATGACCACCATTGTGGCTGACGGAAACCATTGTTCCAAAATCCCTTTATTTCATGTTTAATGTTCTGAGGTTGGTTCTCCATATTGAGGGGACACAGGAATGTTGTGTGGCCTAAGATTTACCAGGGGCGTGAGGGGTCATAAAACTCCCACATCTTCAGACCCCTAGATCTCTCCTCCTCTGTTGAGGTTGAGAGATAATCTGTAGGGTTGTGGTCTCCTGTAACCTGACCTGATCAGGACAGTCATGACAATGATGATGCTGTGACACACCGCTCCAGACCATGACGGACCCTCAACCTCCAAATCGATTCCGCTCCAGAGTACAGGCCTCTGTGTAATGCTCATTCCTTCAACGATAAATGCGAATCCGACCATCACCCCTGCTGAGACAAAACCGCAACTCGTCAGTGAAGAGCCAGTCTTGTCTGGTTCAGCGACGGTGGGTAGGCAACGTTGTTGCCAGTGATATCTTGTGAGGACCTGCCTTACAACAGGCCTACAAGCCCTCAGTCCAGCCTCTCTCAGCCTATTGTGGGCAGTCTGAGCACTGATGGAGGGATTGTGCATTCCTGGTGTAACTCGGGCAGTTGTGGTTGCCATCCTGTAGATAACATTTTTTGCTAAAAGTATTATTATATTATTGATCGATTGACTATGATTTTTCAAATCAGCCAATATTGCTATCTGCAGCTACTCTAGGTAAATGTTACAATTCTTCAGCCATTCCTGGACCTGGACCAAAAACAAGGTACATCAAATCAAATTGTAATTGTCACATACACATGGTTAGCAGATGTTAATGTGAGTGTATTGAAATGCTTGTGCTTCTAGTTCCGACAGTGCAGTAATATCAGTTAGGAATCTAACGATTCTCCAACAATTACCTTATACACACAAATCTAAAGGGGTGAATGAGAATATTTACAGTACATATAATATATGGATGAGCGATGGCCGAGCTGCATAGGCAAGGTGCAATAGATGGTATAAAATACAGTATATACACATGTGATATGAGTAATGTAAGATATGTAAACATTATTAAAGTGGCATTATTTAGAGTGCATTGTATAAAGTGACTAGTGATCCATTTATTAAAGTGGCCAGTGATTGGGTCTCAATGTAGGCAGCAGCCTCTCTGAGTTAGTGCTTGCTGTTTAGCAGTCTGATGGCCTTGAGATGGAAGCTGTTTTTCAGTCTCTCGGTCCCAGCTTTGATGCACCTGTACTGACCTCGCCTTCTGGATGGTATAGGTGTGAACAGGCAGTGGCTCGGGTGGTTGATGTCCTTGATGATCTTTTTGGCCTTCCTGTGATATCGGGTGCTGTAGGTGTCATGGAGGGCAGGTAGTTTACCTCCGGCGATGCGTTGTGCAGACCACACCACCGTCTGGAGATCCTTGCAGTTGTGGGCGGTGCAGTTTCCGTACCATGCTCTCGATTGTGCATCTGTAAAAGTTTGTCAGGGTTTTGGGTGACCAGTCAAATTTCTTCAGCCTACTGAGGTTGAAGAGGCGCTGTTGCAGCGAGGGTTAACACATTTTAAAAAACAGCACCAAAATAAATGATCTAATGACTCTCTCTTCGCAAGCAAAATCTGCAGCGCTGGGAAGGTTGTTTCCCCCTCATATTTAACACTCCATTGGTTGCAATTATTTTTTATAAAATATTTTAAATTGAACAATTCTAAGTTTTGAATCAGGTGTCGTTTTGCGTATCAGTTCATAAGCAATGTTCCATGGAATAGGTACATCGAAAATCTCTTCCTGACTATTTTGCAACCTATATGGCACAGCTGTAAATGTGTTGGTCCTTTAATGAAACTGGTATATATTTTTAATTATCACAATTTTCTGTTACCAAATTTGGTCTTTATTGCAGGGCTAACAGAGAAGTTCCTTACTTTTTCCCCCTTCCACTTGCTTCTTCCATTTTTGCAGTAAAGCTGCAATTAGTTGGTTGTAATTTTGGGTAGAGCAGACATTTCCATGTATTGTTGTTAGCTGCACGTGTGACACAACTCCACCAGTTCTATTTATGATATACTGTGGGGCAAAAAAGTATTTAGTCAGCCACCAATTGTGCAAGTTCTCCCACTTAAAAAGATGATAGAGGCCTGTAATTTTCATCATAGGTACACTTCAACCAATGACAGACAAAATGAGAAAAAAAATCCAGAAAATCACATTGTAGGATTTTTTATGAATTTATTTACAGGCCTCTCATCTTTTTAAGCGGGAGAACTTGCACAATTGGTGGCTGACTAAATACTTTTTTGCCTTTGACATTATACCTTTTTTTTACATTTTTATTGAAAAATAATGTTTTTTTTTGTCAATTAGTATATTTGAGTTTAACCACACTATGTTGTATGATTTGTTCTGTCTTTTCTGGTGAATTAAACTGAAATTGCAACAAACTTTCTATGGCTTGATTTAAAAATCACAATATTTTGGAGATTATTTCATTTTCAAATATCCAAAAGTGAGAGGTTGCAATCTGAATAAAGGGGAAAAGGCCATTCTTGAACATGGGGTGAGACATTCTTATTAATTTGCTAAAGAACCAGTTCAGATTTACGCATACTTTTTGTGTGACTGACACCTTTATCATTTATGCCCTCTAAAATCATATTCATTATGTAAACAGGCCCTTTAAATTTTGGCTGGCTTGCCATTTCAAATAAAATTGAATATTTTTTGCTCATATAATTAAAAAAAACAGGTCGCTAGGTGTAGTCAAGACCATAATCAAATAGGTAAACTGGGACTTGACTGAAGAGATAATCAGGGTGATTCTTCCACAAATAGACAGGTTGTCAGAGTCGTGTGTATAGGTGGCAGGGAAGTCAGGCACAGGAGAATTAAACTGAGTGTAATGGAGTATTTAATAACAAATAAATTAAACATACTCCAAACACTAAATGTAACAATAAACAAAGTGGGTACGAGGACCCGTCACACACCAATACAAAAACAACACTGAATAACAAACAATCTCTGACAAAGACATGAGGGGAAACAGAGGGTTAAATACACAACAGGTAATGAATGGGATTGAAACCAGGTGTGTAAGCAGACAAGACAAAACCAATGGAAAATGAAAAATGGATCAATGATGGCTAGAAGAACGGTGACAGCACCGCCCGAACAAGGAGAGGCTTCGACTTCAGCAGAAGTCGTGACACAGGTATTTTTCTTTCCATGGTAGCAAGATCTTCTATAAAAAATGTATTGGAGTGAGATAATTTCTTATTTTCAGGATATGTATACCGAGTATGTCCACATCCCCATCAGACCATTTTATTGGTAAACTACACAATACTGTAAAAGTTGTGTTTTTTTGTGATCCAATACGTTCTCATAATTTGGTTATAATCCAGAGAGGTTAGAAAAAGTATCTAGATCCTCTATGGCTGTGGAGGGGTCCAAATTGTGGTTTAAAAGAAAACATGAATCATCAGCGATTTCAACCCCTAACATTTCGATGACAATAATAAATAGATATGCCGATAGTGGACAACCTTATTTTGCTCCCCTTGACAGTTTAAAACTTTTTGAGAAGTTGTCATTATTTACTATTTTACACCTAGGGTTACTAGACCAAACTGTAACCCATTCTCCAAAAGGTATTCCAGGCATCCAGTCATAATTTATCAAAGGCCTTTTCAAAGTCAGCTATGAATACCAGGCCTGTTTTCCCAGATTTTTCATAGTTTTCTATTGTTTCCAGTACTTGTCTTACATTACCTCCAATGTATCGTCCATGTAAAAAACCTGTCTGATTAGGATGAATAATATTCGACAATACCTTTTTAATTCTATGCGCTAGGCATTTTGCAAGAACAGGCCTCCAATTTTTTTTAAATGGACTGGATCTTTATATTTACCACTTGGATCCTGTTTCAGTAATAATAAAATCAGTCCTTTTTGTTGAGTGTCCAATAATCTACCATGTATATAGAAGTGGTTAAAACATTATTAATAACAGTCCTCTGAGTATATCAAAAAAGGTTTGGTATACTTCCACTGGTATGCCATCCAGCCCTGGAGTTTTCCCAGATTTAAAGGCTTTAATTGCGTCATGATGTTCATCCTCTGTAATTTGGCCTTCATATGAGTCTTTCTGTTAATTTTACATCATTAATATACTTTTTTCTCCATACAATTAGCTTCGGTTAGTGGAGATGGAGGAGACTAAAATTAAAACATATCCTTAAAGTACTTTACTTGCTCTTTCAAAATATTGTTTGGTTAATCAAGAGTAACAAGTTTCAGTAAATTATTTTTGGTACCATTTCTAAGTGGAAGATTAAAAAAGAAGTTGGTGCATTTATCCCCATTTTCCTTCCAGTTCGCTTTATTTTTGTAATATATTACACTTGATCTTTCTTGAATAAGTTCCTCCATTTACTTTTGTTTTTCCTCTAACTTATTCTGAGCATCAGTATTTATTGCTATATATCTGTACTATTAGTCTTTCCATTTTCTTTGTTAATATGGACTTGAATATGTACTTTGCTCCGTTCGTCTTTCCCTCAATCCTGACTAGTCTCCCAGTCCCTGCTGCTGAAAAACATCCCCACAGCAAGATGCTGCCAACCCTATGATTCACCGTAGGGATGAGGCCAGGTTTCCTCCAGACGTGATGGTTGGCTTTCAGGCTAAAGAGTTCAATCTTGGATTCATCAGACCGGAGAATCTTGTTTCTCATGGTCTGAGAGTCCTTTAGGTGTCCTTTGTCAAACTCCAAGCGGGCTGTCATGTGCCTTTATCTGAGGAGTGGTTCCGTCTGGCCAATGTATCTCATAATTGGTGGAGTGCTGCAGAGATGGTTGTCCTTCTGGAAGGTTCTCCCATCTCCACATAGGAATTCTGGAGCTCTGTCAGAGTAACCATCAGGTTCTTGGTCACCTCCCTGACCAAGGCCCTTGTACCCCGATTACTCAGTTTGTCCAGGGCTTCCAGCTCTAGGAAGAGTCTTGGTGTTTCCAAACTTCTTCCATTTAAGAATGATGGCCACTGTGTTCTTGGGGACCTTCAATGCTGCAGACATTTTTTGGTACCTTTCCCGAGATCTGTGCCACGACACAATCCTGTCTCTGAGTTCGACAGGCAATTCCTTTGACGTCATGGCTTGGTTTTTGCCCCAACATGCAGTGTCAACTGTGGGACCTTATATAAACAGGTGTGTACCTTTCCAAGTCCAATACATTTAATTTACCACAGGTGGACCCCAATCAAGTTGTCGAAACATCTCAAGGATGATCAATGGAGACAGGTTGCAGCGGAGCTCTATTTCGAGTCTCATAGCAAAGGGTCTGAATAGTTATGTAAATAAGGTATTTCATAATTAAAAAATAAATACATTATCAAACATTTCTAAACACTGTTTTCTCTTTGTCATTATGGGGTATTGTGTGTAGATTGATGATATTTTTATTGATTTAATCGATTTTAGAATAAGGCTGTAACGTAACAAAAATGAGGAAAAGGTCAAGGGGTCTGAATACTTTCCGAATGCACTGTTAACGTGCCATCTATAAGACCTTGTAATTTGTGAACGGTACATGGTAGAGACAACATCTTGTTGTCATGATACTCCGTATAGTGGGCTCTAAAATATGGAGTGTCTTTATTTTGAAATGCAATTTTCCATATTAATTTATTCAACATTAAACATATTAATATTCATATCTCAAAAGTACCCTTTGTGATTTAGCTTATTTTTAGACTCTTCAAACACATAACATGTCCAGAGTGGGCTCTAAGCTACTTTTTATGAAATTATACACTTTATACATAGAAATTGGCATTATAGGTCATTAACTTTTCACAGCCTTCCTGTAGGATTGCAGATTCAGCAAATCACCAGCAGAGGGAATTTCCTTTGAATGGATTTTCCCATTCACTGTGTTGGTGGTGCTCATAAAATGTATCGTAACTTTAAAAGTATACGAGAGCCCTGTTTGCAAACGTGATGTACTTGTAGAATATGTAGTTTAAAACAATATGTCAAAAAATGAACTAAATCAAAAAGGGTACTTTTGAGATTTTAATATTGATAGTTTAAATGTTGAGTAAATTCATGTGGAAAATTTTATTTCAGAATGTTGCAACATTTATTTTAGAGCACATTATTAGGAGTATAATGCCACCAAGGGGTTGTCTGTATCATGTACGGTTCACATATCATTGTAAAGAGCCGCTTTCATCAAGATTTTCTTAAAAATGGTTTGTGTTACAAATGTAAAAACCATATCTATCAAACATCCTTCCTCCCAATTCACTTTTTATTTGACAATGGCCAGAACAATCTAAGACATCACAAATATTTTCAGGCTACACTGTCATGGCATCGGCCAGGAAGTAATGTCTCCATGATTAGGATGCTGATGGAGAGCTGCCGTTGAGGCAAGACGAAGCCCTCCCTGGAGTCAAGCCGAGGTATAAGACCCCCCCCCCCCCCCCCCCCCCCCCTCACCCGTCAGGATTAAAAAGGACGTTTAAAAATGCCATCCATCTTCTTAGTAAATCTCCCATTCACTGAGGGTTACCGCCTCTGAGCCCCACTTGTGTTCAATCAATCCCCCTATTCCTTCTAATGTTTTAAACAGGGTCTACTCAGGGTCCCAGATGCAAGATGTCAACCGGTCTCTGAGGGAGCTTTGACCATACGGGTTGATGCGAGGCTCAGGGTTATTGAGGTTTTTAAGCTCACCAGATCACCTTCGGTCACTGAAAAGTGATTCAGTTCCCCTTCAGGCCATACAGGCTATGTCAAAAGCTTCGTGTTTGCATCTGGCAACCCATTAAATTAATGAATCTCCATTCTCTCACTGTCAATGGGCAAATCTCCCTGGACAGGTCTTAGTGAGCTTACAGCTCAACCAACCACAGTCTGTGCGGTTGCCAGATTGGGTGGAATAAACACAACCCGGCCTTACATGCATGAATGTGGGATCTAACTGTTGTTATAGTTAGATTCAAAATAAATAAATATGAAAGCACACTTATGGAGAGAGTAATTCATCAGCAGAGAAGCTGTGTGCGCTCTTCCTAATTGTTATGTAGTATTGTTACAAGAGTCCATTTTTTTTTTACCTTTACAAGTCAGTTAAGAACAAATTCTTATTTTCAAAGACAGCGGGTTAACTGCCTGTTCAGGGGCAGAACAACAGATTTGTACCTTGTCAGGTCGGGGATTTGAACTTGCAACCTTCCGGTTTCTAGTCCAACGCTCTAACCACTAGGCTAACCTGCCACTCCATGATCAACAGCAAGTAAGAGTTTTTTTCCCCAAGGCAATTATCTGTCTACAGTATTTACATAACTGTTTTGTGAGTTGAGCGTAATAAATGTGTATGATTAAAGTAACCAGGTCCTTTGTTACTCCATGGGGCGGCAGGGTAGCCTAGTGGTTAGAGCGTTGGACTAGTAACCGGAAGGTTGCGAGTTCAAACCCCCGAGCTGACAAGGTACAAATCTGTCGTTCTGCCCCTGAACAGGCAGTTAACCCACTGTTCCCAGGCCGTCATTGAAAATAAGAATTTGTTCTTAACTGACTTGCCTGGTTAAATAAAGGTAAAAAAAAAAAATTGTTGAATTAATTAGAATGTAATGACAGCTTTTTATGGTAGAGAATATGGCGGGCAACCAATTAATCACCAATCTATGAATAATATATGGCTACGTTCATCACTTAGATTATGGTAATGTACAGGAACGGCTGAAAACCCTCTAATTCATTGTAGGGTGTGTGTCTCAAATGTCTAGTTTACCATGCCCTGGGGTGGTGCAAATGGCTGAGACCATTTCAGTTACTCTTGTTGAGGTAGAAGTTAAGCCATTTTACAATGGCTTTTGACACCGTCTCAGCTCTCTCTCAACGAGCGTACTAAGTACTAAGTTGGCTCTGATGTAAAAAATACAAAAAATCAACTAAACAAAATTGCGATCCAATTAAATCTCTCTCTACAAGCCAGGTGATCCAATTAAATCTTTCTCTCATCTCTACATACTGTATATCTCTACAAGCCAGGCCAGATAGTCGGTCTTCTTGGTGTCCAGATCAGGTGGCTAAATCCTTTGGTATTCAGCTCTGTGTCCACTTCATAGATTCACTCAACATGCTGTTGCCACTGGGGAACTCTCACTGTTGCCAGATCTAACATGCAATGTGTAACACATTTTCAGAGTGTAATGTTGGTCCGAAGGCCAGTCGATATCACAGCTCTGGCTGTAGAGTACAGATATGGCGGCCTGCCGAGTGGTGCAACGGTCTACCATGCTGACCACATCGCGAGCTTTGCAAAATAAATGTACACATGAATGTGATATCGACTGGCCTTCAGACCAACATTACACTCTGAAAATGTGTTACACATTGCATGTTAGATCTGGCCACAGTGGGAGTTCCCCAGTGGCAACAGCATGTTGAGTGTAAGGGATTTCCTCCTCTTCGTCTGAAGAGGAGAGGCGAGAAGGATCAGAGGACCAATATGCGGCGTGGTAAGTGTCCATGGTTCTTTTAATAAGAAATACTCAACATGAACAACTGAATACAAAAACAATAAACATGGAACGAACGAAAACCAAAACAGTACCGTGTGGTGAAAAACACAGACACGGAAACAAACACCCACAAACAAACAGTGAAACCCAGGCTACCTAAGTATGATTCTCAATCAGAGACAACTAATGACACCTGCCTCTGATTGAGAACCATACTAGGCCGAAACATAGAAATCCCAAAATAATAGAAAAACAAACATAGACTGCCCACCCCAACTCACGCCCTGACCATACTAAATAATGACAAAACAACGGAAATAATGGTCAGAACGTGACAGTACCCCCCCACCCCACCCCCCCACCCAATGGTGCGGACTCCGGCCGCAAAACCTTAACCTATAGGGGAGGGTCTGGGTGGGCGTCTGTCCGCGGTGGCGGCTCTGGCGCGGGACGTGGACCCCACTTCACCACAGTCTTTCTCCGCCTCATTGTCCGCCTCCGTGGCCTCCTAAACACGGCAACCCTGCTAAAACAACGGAAATAAAGGTCAGAACGTGACATTGAGTGAATCTATGAAGTGGACACAGAGCTGAATACCAAAGGATTAAGAAGACCCACTATCTGGCCTGGCTTGTCCACATGTAGAGATGAGAGAGAGATTTAATTTAGTTTAGTTTAGGATTGTTGTTTTTTTTACATCAGAGCCAACTTAGTACTTAGTACGCTCGTTAAGAGAGAGCTGAGACAGTCAGTGTCAAAAGCCATTGTAAAATGGCTTAACTTCTACCTCAACAAGAGTAACTGAAATGGTCTCAGCCATTTGCACCACCCCAGGGCATGGTAAACTAGACATTTGAGACACAATGAATTAGAGGGTTTTCAGCCATTCCTGTACATTACCATAATCTAAGTGATGAACGTAGCCATATATTATTCATAATTTGAGCTGGGATATAAACATTGGGTTGTTATTTTACCTGAAATGCACAAGGTCCTCTACTCTACTCTACAATTAATCCACAGATAAAAGGGTAAACCGAGTTTGTTTCTAGTAATCTCTCCTCCTTCAGACAGGCTTCTTCTTCTTTGGACTTTATATGATGGTTGGCAACCAACTTTAAGGTGCATTACCCACACCAACTACTTTAAGGTGCATTACCCACACCAACTACTTTAAGGTGCATTACCCACACCAACTACTTTAAAGTTTAGCTAGCTATCTAAATTGCCATAAATGTTAAATGCTTTTCGACCAGTCCCAAAATTAATATAATTGGTTCAGAGTTTGTTTTGATATTTCAACCTGCGTGTCGTGATCGCGTCTGGTGTGTGTGGACAAAATCAACATGTGCTCGATGGCGCACGCACGCAAGTGGTGTGGTCAGCATATAAGACACTGCATCGCCTTGCTTGAGGTGTCACTACAAATCCAGGTTTGATCCGAGGCTGTGTTGCAGCCGGCCGCAACCGGTAGACCCATCAGGCGGCGCACAATTGGCTCAGTGTCATCCGGGTTAGGGGACGGTTTGGCTGGCAGGGATGTCCTTGCCCCATCGTGCTCTAATGACTCCTGTGGCGGGCAGGGCGCATGGACGCTGACACGGTCGCCAGTTGTACTGTGTTTCCTCCTACACATTGGTGTGGCTGGCTTCAGGTTAAGGAAGCATTGTGTCAAGAAGCAGTGCGGCTTGGCAGGGTCAGGTTTTAGAGGACGCATGGCTCTTGACCTTCGCCTCTCCCGAGTCCGTACGGGAGTTGCAGCGATGGGACAAGAGTGTAACTACCAATTGGCTATCACGAAAATTGGGGTGAAAAAAGGGTTAGAAAGTACAATTATTTCAATTTAAAAAAAAAAAAAAGACTATAGATATGGCATAATTGACTCTTTGGACAACTGTTCTTCAGTGTTGGCATGTCTTAGACACAGTTTTATAATTACACAATTTATCTTTTCTGAACAATGTTATTTAACCAATCAAGGGTGCAGACAAGACAAAAAGCTACCAGAAATAATTTGATTGTGCTCTCTTCAGTACGGTACTAGTCCATTAAGTATTTACTAAATGTGTTCTAGCTTCATTTATAGAAGATTATTATATCCTTTCAGGACTTTGCCTTATAAAAGTAGCTGTACCAATAGCTTCATTTGTGTCTCCGTTCTAACATTTAGACTGAAACCTGCGATTTTGTTCATGAAAAGTACATTTCATCCTAAGATCAAAGTTTCCATGAGAAGAAATCTGCCGGCCTTATGTAAATGAATGGGATAGATTGGCTCCAATTCATGTATTAGATCTATACTAGGTTGTTTTATGTGCAATAATTTAAAAAGCATTATATTATGTTGTGAGTTGACAAGCAGCCATCCCACTGGGCAAAAACTGGTTGAATCAATGTTTTTTCCACGTAATTTCCACCCCAAAAATTGAATGTGGTTTCATTGAATCAATGTGGAAAACTTATTGGATTTGCAAAAAGTCATCATCTTAGGGAATTTTGTATTTTTTCACCAAAATATTCACCTAAATACAATGACAGTGACATTTTTAGTTGTTTTCACATTGAATTCACATTTGTTGACAACTGACATCTGTGCCCAGTAGGATCATCTCCACCAAAGTATCACATTTACTTTTAAAAGGATGGAAGTTGGGTCCACAATAGGTCAAAACACCACAGTACAAACATCGCTCCAATCATTTTTGATCAACTAACTAATTTTACTCTTAAAAGTCTATTGATGAAATTCAACAACTTTCGCATTATGAATGAGCATGATGACATAATTGCCTAATGGTTTTACCTACAGTGACCCAAAAAGTAATTTATCAGTTTAATGATTGCAGGTCCTCCTCTTCTATACCACCACTCTTTCTGCTATTGTTAACTTATATTTCACCCTCTCCTGGGCATTAACTATGAGAATAGCTGTAAAACAGCATCTATTTCCTGAATCAGATACGAATAATTATATTTGGGATGTTTGTTGTGCTTTCTTTTTACCATAAGTGAACTTATTGGCTTGCCTATCGAACAAGCATTGCGAGTAGTTGGTCAAGGAATTTGTACAGTACATGTACTGTAGTCAGGAAATTTGTTTTAAATCTCTAAGTGATAGCAACAATTGATTTGTGTCTGAAATTCAGCACGATGGTAACATTTACATTTTTAGCAGTTTTTTCACTTAGTCGGCTCAGGGATTCAAACCAGCGATCGTTTGGTTACAGGCACATTGTTCTTAGCCACCATGCTACATGTAATACAAGTGTTAGCAGCAGTGGGAATACATTTATTTTTGCAAACATGCTTTTGGAAATTCTTAAAAGGGACAGAACGTTACATTTTGAGGAGCGGTTATTCAAGATATTGATTGAAAATGAGACAACTTGCATCTGACACCTTTTCTGTGACTTGAAAAACAGGCCCTTTCCCCCACTTCCACAGCATGCAGTAACATTACAGCACCAATACATACAAACTCAAGATATGTCACAGTTTCTACACTTCATATCTCAAATCAGATCGAATCAGATCAAATCAAATTTTATTGATCACATACACATGGTTCACAGATGATAAAGCGAGTGTAGTGAAATGCTTGTGCTTCTAGTTCCGACCGTGCAGTAATATCTAACAAGTAATCTAACAATTTCACAACAACTACCTACAACTACCACTACAAGTGTAAAGGAATGAATAAGAATATGTACATGTAAATATATGGATGAGCGATGGCCGTGCGGCATAGGCAATATGCAGTAGATAGTATAGAGTACAGTATATACATATGAGATGAGTAATGTAGGGTATTTAAATATCCCATTTTTTATTATTAAAATGTCTAGAGATTTGAGTCACTATGTTGGCAGCAGACACTCAATGCTAGTGATGGCTGTTTAACAGTCTAATGGCCTTGAGATAGAAGCTGTTTTTCAGTCTCTCGGTCCCAGCTTTGATGCACCTGTACTGACCTTGCCTTCTGGATGATAGCAGGGTGGTTGTTGTCCTTGATGATCTTTTTGCCCTTCCTGTGACATCGGGTGGTGTAGGGGTCCTGGAGGGCAGGTAGTTGTGCAGTCCTCACTACCCTCTGGAGAGCTTTATGGTTGTGGGCAGAGCAGTTGCCGTACCAGGCGGTGATCCAGGCGGTGATACAGCCCGACAGGATGCTCTCGATTGTGCATCTGTAAAAGATTGTGAGTGTTTTCGGTGACAAGCCAAATTTCTTCAGCCTGCTGAGGTTGAAGAGGAGCTGGTGCGCCTTCTTCACCATGCTGTCTGTGTGGGTTGACCATTTCAGTTTGTCCGTGATGTGTACCCCAAGGAACTTAAAACTTTCCGCCTTCTCCGCTACTGTCCCATCGATGTGGATAGGGGGGTGCTCCCTCTGCTGTTTCCTGAAGTCCACGATCATCTCCTTTGTTTTGTTGACATTGAGTGTGAGGTTGTGAGGTTCCTGACACCACACTCCGAGGGCCCTCACCTCCTCCCTGTAGGCCGTCTCGTCGTTGTTGGTAATCAAGCATACAACTGTAGTGTCGTCTGCAAACTTGATTGGAGGCGCGCATGGCCACCCAGTCATGGGTGACCAGGGAGTACATTAGAGGGCTGAGAATGCACCCTTGTGGGGCCCCCAATGTTGAGGATCAGCGGAGTGAAGTTTCCTACCATCACCACCTGGGGGGCGGCCCATCAGAAAGTCCAGGACCCAGTTGCACAGGGCGAGGTAGCGACTCAGGGTCTCGAGCTTAATGACGAGTTTGGAGGGTACTATGGTGTTAAATGCTGTCATGATGTTGGCCTCTTTGGGTATAGCAAGCCCCATCCCCCTCTCCCTGCCTCCCCCTGCCTCCTTCAACTAGGTTGCTGTGGTCAGAGAGACGTCATAAACTCCTGAGGATCTCCTCATGGACACACAGTATAGAGAGAGTACATTTTCATAGAGGACACAGAACTTGAGATACGAACGAATTTCATGTTCCGGAGAAAGTATGAAAGATCGGTGAAGAATCCAGCTACGAACTGGTCCGTTTGTCACAACTTGGGGAAGCTCATGGGAGACGGTGTGGCCACATTACCACAACACTGTTTATATAATAGCCTCAGATATGAGGTTTACATCTAATTGTTGTATAAGATGAATGAGTGAGTATGATACTGTTTGTATAATTGTGTAATATGATTTTGGACTGTTTTAATTCCCTTTTGATTTGAACTAAATCAGAGGACCGCCCCTGAGCCCAGTTAGGGTCAGGCCTCCTGGGACAGCCCTTTTTCTGCCTTCCGAATAAAACCCCCACTCGGGTGTTCGATCAGCAGACCGAGCTTACCTCAATTACGAGAGGGCTAAAGGTTGCAGACCATGATTTTCTCCATTAGGAGGACAAAGGTAAGAGACCATTGCTGAATCTTTTAACCACACCACGTGGTTAAACTCTTAGACTATCGATACCGACAGAATAAGAACAAGTCTTTCATATTAATTACTAGTCTGCAGCTAGGAATTCGGTATCATTGAACGCGAAGAACGACAACCACCGAAACATCCATTCTATAACGAAACGAATGTCACTCTGAACTATCTCCTATAACCACGACACTTTTCACCAGCGATCAAGACGACACACTGAGCATAAATATATATACTGATTGCAATTGTTCCCGAATGAGTGAGCTTCCATGTGCAAAGGATTATTATTTCAATTGTTATAATTATCACTTTGTAGTGACTTCTTAGTCGACCCCCACTTCCCCTTTTGTCTAACAAGCCGCCATGCCGGTTTAGCACACTAGGGCACATTCTCATTTCATGTAACCACATTTACCTTGTTTGTTTGTTTATGCATTTCTGTGAAATACTTAGTTAGTAATAAATACATGATTTAAGACAATTGATGTATGGATGACTCATAGTGGAGACTGGGTTTGTGCAGATAACCAACAATTTACGACGTTTGGAATGAGACTAACATGAGGTAAAGTAAATAATTCATTAATTTGAAGATTAATTGATCAGATGAAATATCTGAAAAGTTATTTTAGGAAATTATAACTTTGTAATCTGAATATTTTTCCTTGGTGCCCCGACTTCCTAGTTAATTAGTTACGTGATTAATCAGTTGATCGCGTAATAACTAATTGCAGAGAAACTTTGATAAAAAACTATCAGTCTTCAGTCAATGATAGTAAAGACACGACAATGCTGAGCTGTAATCGATGAACAGCATTCTTACATAGGTGTTCCTCTTGTCCAGATGGGTTAGGGCAGTGTGCAGTGTGCAGTGTGATTGTGATTGCGTCTTCTGTGGACCTATTGGGGCTTTTGGAGTGGGTCCATGGTGTCAGGTACGGTGGAGGTGATATGATCCTTGACTAGTCTCTCAAAGCACTTCATGATGACGGAAGTGAGTGCTACGGGGCTATAGTCGTTTAGCTCAGTTACCTTAGCTTTCTTCGGAACAGGAACAATGGTGGCCCTCTTGAAGCATGTGGGAACAGCAGACTGGGATAGGAATTGTTTGAATATGTCCGTAAACACACCAGCCTGCTGGTCTGCGCATGCTCTGAGGACGAAGCTAGGGATACCATTTGGGCCGGCAGCCTTGCGAGGGTTAACACCTTTAAATGTTTTACTCATGTTGGCTGCGGTGAAGGAGAGCCCGCATGTTTTGATAGCGGGCCGTGTCAGAGGCCCTGTATTGTCCTCAAAGCGAGCAAATAAGTTGTTTAGTTTGTCTGGGAGCAAGACGTCTGTGTCCGCGACGGGGCTGGTTTTCTTTTTGTTATTCGTGACTGTTGACCCTTCCACAGACATCTTGTGTCTGAGCAGTTGAATTGAAACGGTTTAATCTGAAATGAGGCGCTGGCACTGACTTTATATCTAAAGTCCGTTGCCCATATTTGATATTTTCTACATTTTAGTAATTTAGCAGACACTCTTATCCAGAGCGACTTACAGTAGTGAGTGCATACATTTTCACATTTAAGACTGGTTCCTCCCATACATTAACACTGAGAGAGAGATACAGTGCCTTCTGAAAGTATTCACACCCTTTGACTTTTGCCAAATGTTGTTATGTTACAGTGGTATTAAAATGGATTTGCCATTTTTTTGTCAACGATCTACACAAAACACTCTGTAATGGCAAAGTGGTAGAACAATTCTATAATTCTTTAGGAATTAATGAAAAGTAAAACACTAGTATATCTTAATTTGATAAGTATTCACCCCCGTAAGTAAATACATGTTAGAAACACCTTTGGCAGCCTTTACAGCTGTGGGTCTTTTGAGGTAAGTCTCTAAGAACTTTGCACACCTGGGGCATACAATATTATTCCGCAAAAAAGTCTTCAGGCTTCAAGTTGGTTGTTGATCATTGCTAGACAGCCATTTTCATTTCTTGCCATAGATTTTCAAGCAGATGTAAGTCAAAACTGCAACTGGGCCACTCAGGAACATTCATGTTGTCTTGGTAATCCACTCCAGTTGTGATTTGGCCTTGTGTTTTTAGTCACTGTTTGCCGAAAGGTGAATCTGTCTCCCAATGTCTGTTGGAAAGCGTTGTACTCAGTTATGTGTTGTGCTGGATTTGCCCCAAACATTATGCTTTGTATTCAGGACAAAAAGGTTGTTTCTTTGCCACATTTCCTTTGCAGTATTACTGTGGTGTCTTGTTGCAAACACGATGCATGTTTGAAATATTTGTACTCTGTAAAGGCTTCCTTCATTTCACTTTTCATTTAGGTGAGTATTGTGGAGTAACTACAATGTTTTTGCTCTATCCTCAGTTTTCTCCCATCACAACCATTAAACTCTGTAACTGTTTAAAAGTCACCATTGGCCTCATGTTGAAATCCCTGAGAGGTTCCCTTCCTCTCTGGCAACTGAGTTAGGAAGGATGTAGTGACTGGGTGTATTGATACACCATCCAAAGCTTAATTAAGACCTTTACCATGCTCAAAGGGATATTCATTGGTTGCTTTTTTTAACCCATCTACCAATCGGTTCCCTTCTTTGTGAGGCATTGTAAAACTTCCCTGGTCTTTTTGGTTGAATCTGTGCTTGCAATGAGGGACCTATCAGATAATTTCAGATACATTTTTTATTTTGTGAGGTTTAATCTTAGTAGTAATTCAAAGATCATGTTACAGTAACCACTATTATTGCTTTAATTTAAAATAAATGTGTAAAAAAGTCTAAAAACAAAATCTCACTTGAATCAATCTTAAATGCAGACTGTTACACAACAAAATGTGGAAAAGTCAAGGGTTGTGAATACTTTCTGAAGGCACTGTCCTAATGTCTATTCACAGACAGGAGATGACCCCCCTCTTCGTTCCGTGACCCTGTCCACACTCACACTGCGTGCTGGGTAAATCGAGTGTGTGACGATGCTCTGATGTATTGGACAGTCCCCAGAACACTGAGTCACTCCGTCTCCCCAAAGTGCCTGTGACGTACAAAATCGTAAAATGAAACGTTTGATCAAAAAAAAGGGCCTGAAAGCAACACATTACGGATGGTAGTCATACATCTAAATCAAGGAAACCTAATTAGAGCTGATCCATTATGTGACGAGAGGTGTCTTATTTTCGTGTGGTTGCAATATTTATCAGTGTTATAATTCTTGTCTTGTTGGATCGCGCCATTCTTGCCGCCGCCCATTTCACGAAATATGGAATGCTCCACTTTCCTGTGTAAGGGTGAGATATCATGCTGATGAATTAAGTGGCTATGTCATTTATGGAGTATAAAGGGAATGAACCCCAGAATAGAGGAGTCTTTCATCTTTTCGGATAAGACTGTCCTGATTACATCTAAATGAGGAGCAACATTTAGAAGACTATCATTAAGCCTACGTAAGGTGGGGCGGGGGCTGTCTCTTGAATTTCCTGTGACAGTGTACATTAGCTCCTGCACCTTGCTCTATTAGAACGGCAAATTATGATGGTGTTGGTTTCTTGTGTAGGAGAAAGGGAGCTAATGTTCCCGTCCTTGTGTCCCATAACCCCTCGCTCCCCCTTCCAGTACACGTGAGCCACGCCACACTGTGCCAAGTTCCCCCTGGGAGCTCGCCTTTGCATCCCGGGCTCTTTGAGTATCTTTTTAGACTCCAATTCCAATACATTTGTTCCACTCTACCAGATCTCATTCATTTTAGCTCTCTAAGCCGCCTGCCTCACGCCTCCCTTGGGGCATGCCTTTGAAATGCTGTAAGTCTCTTTTTCCCCCAGTACAGTAACTGGGGCAGTCAACCTTAAAACTAACTAAGTGTAAAAGTATCTGTTTACAAAGGAGCCGGGTTGTCAGTGTCGTGACTTGCTTACTCCTCTCTAGTCTTGGAGGGATGATAGATTTTCCTGTGGAAAATGAATGTGTGTTTGTGTGTGCCATTGAATGAGTGTGTGTGTACATATATGTGTGTGCATTCCACTAAGCTAAGGACTCTGGGACTTAACACCTCCCTCTGCAACTAGATCCTGGACTTCCTGAAGGGCCGCCCCCAGTTGGTAAGAGTAGGCAACAATACGTCTGCCACGCTGATCCTTAACACTGGGGCCCCTCAGGGGTGTGTACATAGTCCCCTCCTGTATTCCCTGTTCACCCACAACTGCGTGGCCAAACACAACTCCAACACCATCATTCAGTTTTCTGACGACACAACAGTGGTAGGCCTGATCACTGACAACGATGAGACGGCCTATAGGGAGGAAGTCAGAGAACTGGCAGGACAACAACCTCTCCCTCAATGTGAGCAAGACAAAGGAGCAGACCGTGGACTACAGGAAAAGGCGGGCCAAACAGGCCCCCATTAACATCAACGGGGCTGTACTGGAGTGGGTCGAGAGTTTCTAGTTCCTTGGTGTCTACATCACCATGAACTATCATGGTTTAAACATACCAAGAGAGTCGTGAAGATGGCACAACAAAACCTTTTCCCCCTCAGGAGACTGAAAAGATTTGGCATGGGCCCCCAGATCCTCTAAAGGTTCTACAGCTGCACCATCGAGAGCATCCTGACCGGTTGCATCATTGCCTGGTATGGCAACTGCTTGGCATCTGACCTTAAGGCACTACAGAAGGTAGTGCGAACGGCCCAGTACATCACTGGGGCCAAGCTTCCTGCCATCCAGGAGCTATATAGTAGGCGGAGTTAGAGGAAGCCCATAAAATTGTCAGAGACTCCAGTCACCCAAGTTATGGAATGTTTTCTCTGCTACCGCATGGGAAGCGGTACTGGAGCACCTAGTCTATGACCAAAAGGCTCCTCAACAGCTTCTACCCCCAAGCCATTAGACTGCTGAACAATTCACAAAAATCGCCACCGGACAATTTACATTGATCCCCCTTTGTACACTGCAGCGACTCTCTGTTTGTTTGTAACCTATGCATAGTCACTTCGCCCCCACCTACATGTACAGATTACCTCAACTAGCCTGTACCCCTGCACACTGACTCGGTACCGGTGCCTGCTGTAAAAAGTCTCGTTATTGTTATTCTTATTGTGTTACTTTTTATTATTACTTTTTATTTTAGCCTACTTGGTAAATATTTTCTTCTTCTTGAACTGCACTGTTGGTTAAGGGCTTGTAAGTAAACATTTCACGGTAAAGTCTATACTTGTTGTATTCGGCGCATGTGACAAATAACATTTGATTTGAATGAGTGCTTGAGCGTGTGTGTGTACGTGTGCATTTGAATGAGTGTTTGTGTCTGCCTTTGACTGAGTGTGTGAGCGTGTGTGTGTGTGTATGAGCATGTGTGTGTGCGTGTGTGTCTGTATGTGCATGTGTGGAGCTGGAGTGAACAGGAAGGATTAATTGTATTAGAGGCTGGTTCACATCAGTGATGATGAGGTTTGTTCCAGATTAAATCCTCAAAGGAGGGGCAATTAGAATGTTTAACACTTTCCGCATCACAAGTAATTCCTCCACACTTCATGGTATTCATAGAATACCATAGTGCTAGTGGTTATGGCTTCTGTAAATACTGTACATGTAGGTAGAGTGCATGTAATGATATGAATGAAATACCATGCCTAATGTATTTTATATTTTTAGCAGCATGTCGCTCTTGACTATAATGATGGAGTTTTATCATGATGGATTTTCATGATGGACAAGGTTAATATTATGTCATTCGCCAGGTCCTCAAGCCCTGTATATTGCATTGGTAACCCATCTCATCCATCTTCCATGTTCAACACCCCACCGGGTAACACACAGCAGCCATTTTCTTCAAGGGCTCTCACCATACATCAGTTAATGGCGGATCACAGCCAATTCTATCATGGAAAATAAAAGTTTATGTTAGACATACAGTGAACAGCAAAGCACCTGTTGTCATGTGTTACTGACGAAACTCAGAGGGTGACTTCCATTGAGTGGAAAGGGGATCAATAAACCCATCAACTTCGGGACACACTCAGGACCTGAATGATTCAATTCATGTTCCACTTTTATATAATTAAACAAGCATGAAATTCTAGTGCACAAGATAAACATTTCATTTGGGAGCTATTTCATGTTTTTATTTTTTATTTTAATTGAACTTTTATTTAACTAGGCAAGTCAGTTAAGAACAAATTCTTATTTATAATGACAGCCTAGGAACTGTTACATGTGTCATGTCTCAAAATCATACATAAACAAATGCACATGGCATATAGTTAATTCCATGCCGTCCCTAGGAGGGGTGCGTCACATCGTGCCAGGCTTTTTTAGCTATACTCAACTTGAGTGGGTTGAGTCACTGACGTGATCTTCCTGTCAGGTGGAGAAGATCTTCGTGGGATATACTCAGCCTGTCTCAGGGTAGTCAGTTGGTGGCCTGTTGATATTCCTCGAGTGGTGTGGGGGCTGTGCTTTGCCAAAGTGGGGGGGGGGGGGGGGGGGGGTTATATCCTGCCTGGTTGGTGCTCTCCGGGGGTATTGTCGGACAGGGCCACAGTGTCCCCCGACCTCCCCTGTCTCAGCCTCCAGTATTTATGCTGCAATAGTCTATGTGCCAGGGGGCTAGGGTCACTCTGTCCTTGTCATATCTGGTGAAATTCTCTGGTCTTATCTGTTGTCCTGTATTCTCCCTCTAATTCTCCCATCTCTCTCTCTCTCCCCTCCCAGAGGACCTGAGCCCTAGGACCATGACTCAGGACTACCTGGCTTGATGACTCCTGGCTGTCCCCTTCCGCTCTAAGAATGGAAATACATTTCCGCTAAGGCGAAAGGCAGGCGGGAGGAGACGAGATCAGGTGGGAACATTCTAGCCAATGATCTTGTCGAAATATCAATACACTTGTAACAACCTACGCATTAGGGTAGCCTAGTGGTTAGAGCATTGGACTGGTAACCGGAAGGTTGCAAGTTCAAATCTCTGAGCTGACGAGGTACTAATCTGTTGTTTCTGTCCCTGAACAGCCAGTTAACCCACTGTTCCTAGGCCGTCATTGAAAATAAGATTTTGTTCTTAACTGACTGGCCTAGTTAAATAAAGGTTAAAACAATTAATGAAACTTAGATTTAATCAAATAAATCTCACTTATCAAAACAGCAATTAACTTTCATCTTGACCAGATTCTACTTTCTCATTGCTCCCCCATACAAAATCTCCTCACTTGGTCTGCTTAACGGTACAAGTTTGTTATTTGCACAGACAGAATTTGGGCAGAGTCGAACCTCTCGCTTCGCCTCTTCCTCTCTGTTAACAACCAAACCAAATGACAACACCCCACAGGGCACAGTATCCCTGTCACGCCTGCCTCGGGGCATCGGAGGAAAAGCTGCCCCCTACTGGCCTGCTAACACCACTTTCAGCAGGAATGTGATTTTGCCTGAGGGCCTACCAACAAACAGGCCCAGGCCTGTTTAGCCTAATTTTCCAACAGAGATGGTGTGTACTTCCTTGTTCTCGTATTCCTCTGTAGCAGACTCGTCTCTCACCTCAGAGAAAACACTAACAGCTAATTATGTCACATTTGGAATGAGGCAACAGTAATATGGCGAATCAAATCAAATCAAATTGTATTGGTCACATACACGTGATAAGCAGATGTTAGCATGTGCTTCTACGCCTACCCAATACACACAAATCTAAGTAGGAATGTATTAAGACTATGTACATATATGTCAGAGCGGAACAGACTAAGATACAGTAGAATAGTATAGAAAACAGTATATACTGTACATATGAGATGAATAATGCAAGATATGTAAACATTAAGTGACTAAGATACCATATAATAGTATATAATACAGTATATACATATGAGATGAGTAATGAAAGATATGTAAACATTATTAAGTGACTAAGATACCGTAGAACTGTATAGAATACAGTATATACATATGAGATGAAAAATTGCAGATATGTAAACATTATTAAAGTGACTAATGTTCCATTCCTTAAAGTGGCCAGTGATTTCTAGTCTATGCAGCAGCCTCTAATGTGCTTGTGATGTCTGTTTAACAGTCTGATGGCCTTGAGATAGAAGCTGTTTTTCAGGCTCTCTGTCCTAGCTTTGATGCACCTGTACTGACCTCGCCTTCTGGATGATAGCGGGGATAAACTCAAGAAACAGTAATATGGCTAGAGTCAAAAGCTAAATGTCATCTGGCACAACATGGAGCTCATGACACCATCATAATGAAGTAATTTGTTGTACGCTACTGAAGAGGGATGCTTATGGAAAGTGACATTTTGATGACCTCATTACTACAGCTTTTTGACAGAGTGGTTTCTGAGCATTTGACTGAAAGAAAACAAAGGATGTTGTTGGAGAGAGCACTGTATGCTAGTAGATTTAAAGTGGATGTCCTTCCAAATTACAAATAATATTTAACTAGCAAGTAATGTAATCTATGGATCCAGACTTTGCCAAAAAGCCTACTTACAGTACACAGAGATTAACATTGGCTTAGCATCTTCCCTCCATGACATCAGTGGACCCAAGGTACAGTAGCATGCTCCAAATACCATCGAAAATCCAACTCTGTCTATTCAAATGAAGTTGCAACAAAACACTCAAGCTTGTCCAGTTAAAAGAGATCTGCAGATAAGCATCGTCATATCCTGACCATAAAGCTCCTGAAAACAGTGGTCCTGAAACCAGCTGTACTGAAAACAGCTGTCCTGAAACAGTCTCTCCTGATTGAACTGAAGATTCTGGCACAATCTTCAGTTCAACCCTTTAAGCTTGAGTACACTGGGATAATATAACCAGAGAATACAACATAGATATATTAAATCAGGCCAATTCTACTATCTAAATGTGAATGTTGCAGGACTCCCAGAGATGCAGGTGTGTCTCTTTAAAGAACAACTGTTTTTCTCATGACACACTGAATTTTAACATCTGATTACCATCCAGGTGTCTATAGTTAGAGCAGACCCGGACAGAACAACATGTTGGTTTCTCATAATATCAGACATCAAGACATCAGTCTGATTTCCCTCTTAATTACCAGTTAAATGTTGCTATGTTAGTAAGCTAATTACTACAAACTAGCAGAGTAGAATCTGCAGACTCTTCAGTCTGAGTGATACAGTAGGAGGTGCAGCCCTGGCTTTTGTCCAAATTTCAGTTTGTAATAAACTTGCATAAACCACAAAAACCACAAACTTGTCAGAAATAAAAGATCAGGGAACTTGGTCCGTGCAATACGCTGAAACATAGGGTTTCAAGTTGAACGTATATGAGCACCAGAGAAAGATGTTTTAATTGATTGAGAAATAGCCTACAGTACATGCCTATGTAAATAAAAGCTGCTTTTGAAGCAGATCTCCTTAAGAAACTATCCCTTTGATGAATTTCATGCTCATTTTATTATTTAAAAGTGGAACATAAATTCCATCACTCAAATTACGAGTGTGTCCTTCAACAAGTTGATGGTTTTATAGACTGAAATTATTAACATACAGTGCCTTGCAAAATGATTCACCCCCTTGGTGTTTTCCTATTTTGTTGCATTACAACCTGTAATTTAAATGGACTTTTATTTGGATTTCCTGCAATGGACATACACAAAATAGTCCAAATTGGTGAAGTGAAATGAAAAGAATTACTTGTTTCAAAAAATTATACAAAAAAACGCCCAGAAAAGTGGTGCGTGCATATATATTCACCCCCTTTGCTATGAAGCCCCTAAATAAGATCTGGTGCAACCAATTACCTTCAGAAGTCACATAATTTGATAAATAAGAGTCTGCAACACCACTAAGCAAGGGGCACCACCAAGGAAGCGGCACCATGAAGACAAAGGAGCTCTACAAACAGGTCAGGAACAAAGTTGTAGAGAAGAACAGATTAGGGTTGGGTCATAAAAAAATATCAGGATCTTTGAACATCCCACGGAGCACCATTATTAAAAAAAATTGATGGCACCACAACAAACCTGCCCAGAGAGGTCTGCCCACCAAAACTCACAGACCAGGCAAGGAGGGCATTAATCAGAGAGGCAACAAAGAGACCAAAGATAATCCTGAAGCAGCTGCAAAGCTCCACAGCGGAGATTGGAGTATCTGTCCATAGGACCACTTTAAGCCGTACACTCCACAGAGCTGGGCCTTACAGAAGAGTGGACAGAAAAAAAGCAATTTCTTAAAGAAAAAAATGTGCAAACATGTTTGGTGTTTGCCAAAAGGCATGTGGGAGACATATGGAAGAAGGTACTCTGGTCAGATGAGACTAAAATGTAGCTTTTTGGACATCAAGGAAAATGCTATGTCTCGCGCAAACCCAACACCTCTCATCACCCCGCGAACTTCATCCCCACAGTGAAACATGGTGGTGGCAGCATCATTCTGTGGGGATGTTTTTCATCGGCGGGGACTGGGAAACTGATCAGAATTGAAGGAATGATGGATGGAGCTAAATACAGGGAAATTCTTGAGGGAAACCTGTTTCAGTCTTCCAGAGATTTGAGCCTGGGACAGAGGTACACCTTCCAGCAGGACAATGACCCTAAGCATACTGCTAAAGCAACACTCTGGTGATTTAAGGGGAAACATTTAAATGTCTTGGAATGGCCTAGTCAAAGCCCAGGCCTCAATCCAATTGAGAATCTGTGGTATGACTTAAAGATTGCGGTACAGCAGCGGAACTCATCCAACTTGATGGAGCTAGAGCAGTTTTGCCTTGAAGAATGGGCAAAAATCCCAGTGGCCAGATGTGCCAAGCTTATAGAGACATACCACAAGAGACTTGCAACTGTAATTGCTGGAAAAGCTGTCTCTACAAAGTATTGACTTTGGGGGGTGAATAGTTATGCACTCTCAAGTTTTCCGTTTTTTTGTCTTATTTCTTGTTCGTTTCACAATAAAAAATATTTTGCATCTTCAAAGTGATAGGCATGTTGTGTAAATCAAATTACACAAACCCCACAAAAATCAATTTTAATTCCAGGTTGTAAGGCAACAAAATAGGAAAAATGAGAAGTGGGGTGAATATTTTCGCCATCCACTGTACAGTGTGCTAACATATCATTGTTTAATTACACTATCGGTCAAAAGTTTTAGAACACCTACTCATTCAAGGGTTTTTCTTTATTTTTACTATTTTCTACATTGTAGAATAATAGTGAAGACATCAAAACTATGAAATAAAACATATGGAATTA
The DNA here is from genome assembly GCF_013265735.2 of Oncorhynchus mykiss. Lineage (NCBI taxonomy): Eukaryota > Metazoa > Chordata > Actinopteri > Salmoniformes > Salmonidae > Oncorhynchus > Oncorhynchus mykiss. The sequence continues at coordinate 51,458,590 of NC_048580.1, read as the reverse complement.
TGTAGTAACCAAAAAAGTGTAAAACAAATCAAAATATATTATATATTTGAGATTCTTCAAATAGCCACCCTTTGCCTTGATGACAGCTTTGCACACTCTTAGCATTCTCTCAACTATCTTCATGAGGTAGTCACTTGGAATGCATTTCAATTAACAGGTGTGCCTTCTTAAAAGTTAATTTGTGGAATTTCTTTCCTTCTTAATGCATTTGAACCAATCAGTTGTGTTGTGACAAGGTAGAGCGGTATACAGAAGATATCTCTATTTGGTAAAAGACCAAGTCCATATTATGGCAAGAACAGCCCAAATAAGCAAAGAGAAACGACAGTCCATCATTACTTTAAGACTTGAAGGTCAGTCAATCAGGAACATTTCAAGAACTTTGAAAGTTTCTTCAAGTGCATGATGAATGATGAAACTGGCTCTCATAAGGACCGCCACAGGAAAGGAAAACCCAGAGTTCCCTCTGCTGCAAAAGATAAGTTTGTTAGAGTTACCAGCCTCAGAAATTGCAGCCCAAATAAATACTTCACAGAGTTCAAGTAACAGACACATCAACATCAACTGTTCAGAGGAGACTGTGTGAATCAGGTATTCGTGGTCGAATTGCTGAAAAGAAACCACTACTAAAGGACACCAATAATAAGAAGAGACTTGCTTGGGCCAAGAAACACGAGCAATGGGCATTAGACCAGAGGAAATGTGTCCTTTGGTCTGGAGTCCAAATTAGAGATTCTTGGTTCCAATTGCTGTGTCTCCCAGAACGGATGTGTATTTCCACATGTGTATTTCCCACCATAAAGCATGGAGTAGATGTTATGGTGTGGGGGGGGGGGGATTTGTTGGTGACACTGTCTATGATTTATTCATAGACAATTCAAGGCACACTTAACCAGCATGGCTACCACAGCATTCTGTAGCGATACGCCATCTCATCTGGTTTGCGCTTGTTTTTCAACAGGACAATGAGCCAACACACCTCCAGGCTGTGTAAGGGCTATTTGACCAAGAAGGAGAGTGATGGAGTGCTGCATCAGATGACCTGGTCCTGCCAATCCCCCGACCTCAACCAAATTGAGATGGTTTGGGATGAGTCAGACTGCAGAGGGAAGGAAAAGCAGCCAACAAGTGCTCAGAATATGTGGGAACTAACCTTTGACCTGAAGTGTAAATGGTGCTCATAAGGCTACTGCATGAGTCAATTAATAAATAATATGCTACACTTGATTTAGGCTACATTATTGCATGCTACATGTTTCTGATCATTGATAGATGAGCAAACTAGTAAATGAGCTACCACTAACCAAATATATAGACAGAGATTCGGTGAAACATTTGATTGATTATGAGACAAGTCACAGGATTTTGGTCGGGAGTACGACAGGCTACTACACGAGTGAAGAGCAAGCAGACTTGTTTAACATGCTAGCAAAATGTTCTGATCAACTAATATATGAGCAACTAGAATAAAGATGATCATTAGCACTCACCTCAACTCCGCTAACATTTCCCCAGCCTAATTGTTTCCTAATATCCAAACGGAGATTCAGTGAAAACAAAAATCTGACATTGATTGATTTATCTAGAGGAGTCCCCCATGCTTGTCTCAAAGTAGCGTGCCTGCGCTGTCCGAATAAAAACGGTGCTTAATGATGATCTAGGTGACCAAACACGACTATTGCTTTAAATGAGTATAACAGTTGAATGTGACTTTGGGAGTTTCAGTATAAACAAGAATTTGATACATGCCCTCAACTACTTTTTATCCAATATTTTCATAATTCAATTGATAATAACTAAGATTAGTTTTCCTCTCTCTGAGCTTTTTATAGACCTAATATCTGTTTCCTCTTCTCCTCACTCCATTGCTACCGGCCTCCGCCGCGATGTTCTCAACATCAGATTAAATCAATGTAGCCTGTTTTCTATAAATCTGGCATTTTCTTTCAGATTCAGGCTAATTCAATTTATTTTAGGTCGAACCAGGCCTGGACTCGTGCTTCAGCTCACCAGCTTGGGTCAGACCTGGATCAAATTTTCAGTTCTGATGAAAACTCTAAACTGCATTCAGGTCTCAAGGCTACTTTGTGTGAAGTAAATAAACTAGACTAAAGGCTTACATGTGTCAACCTGTTTGAATTATGTGCTATTTCACATTTTTCTAATCTGCAGCTGAGCATGTTGTGTATTTTGTGGAATTGCACAAAAATATATTTCGGGAAATGTGAAGAGTGGTCTCAGAACTGTCCCCAGGATCCCGGTTACTGATGTTAATCCCTAGCACAGAGCACCAGCAGCACATGTACAGCTAGCTAACATCTGGATCATGGTTGCCATATCTGCTCACTAATTTGTATCTCCATATGGAACGAGATCACTCAGTCCCATGAGACCTGTTGGCCCCGACCACAGCCACTCAAGCTCCAGAAAATGGCGTTTAAATCCTGCATTATGCTGAGAAGAATCTGGTATCTTTTAATCCCCACATTAATACCAGTCCAGTCTGATGACAAATTTCACTTCAGGAGAGGGATGCTCCTAGAGGTCACGGGTCAGCTAAACTGGTGAGGTTTTCTGGAGTTAAATGTGGGAGGTAAATAATTAACAGTACATCGTTTGGCTCTGGGTTCAGTTCAATAGAAACTTGTCCCCTCAATAATTCAGGTTGTTAGCCCTTTTATCAAGAGTTCCATCAAATATGTATCTTACTCTGGGACCTCTCCCTCTCTAATCTACCTACCCTAGCTCATTTCTGATTATCGTTATGGCCAGTTACAATACGGCTACCTGACATGGATCAAACAAGTATGTTTAGGCGTGCCACTCCTTCCCCTTCCCCACGTCCCATTGAACACGTCCACGGGAGAGATTGATTTGATGGCCAACATTAATTATGTGCCTAGACATAAAGGCAAATTAAGAGTGATATAGTGAAGGATAAATCGACTTGTCAAATTTTCCAAGAGTGAGCGAGTAAGCACTTGGTGCTGGACTTGCACCATAAGGTATTGCGTTATTCCTGCCACTACTGACGGTTGAGTCACACTGTGTGTGACTGCCTGTCCCTGGACAACCATTTCACTTACAGCACATGCTCACTGGACCGACCGTTCTGTCTGTGCTCACCAGGGCTCTGGCCTAATGGGCCCTAAATGGGAACACTTGTGGTGATGCTGTGGGAGTTGACAGATTTTGACACTTTGTGTACTCTGTAGTGGAACACAAGTATATCATGTATTCAGTCAAGCATCTGTCCTCCTGCATTGTGTCACTATAGGCTGAGGATGTTTCCTCAAGCAGGTGCAGATGGCCTGAGTCTTCGTGGAAATACCTAGACACGATCGGTGAAGATTATACAACGGGTGGGTCTAATCATGGATACTAATTAGTTAAAACCGCATTCCAGCAGGGCGTATATTCCACAAGTTACCACCAGCTAAAGGTATGACTTTTTGCCTATTTACTCGGTTACATATCACTGCTCAATCCACAGTCTCATCAAGCCCAGCCAGACAATTTATAAACTTGATCACTGTAAAAAGCATCTAGACATTATCTCCCATTTCTTTTAGAATAGCAATTGGTTTTCAATAGCAGAGATTTGTATAAACCTTGCTGTTTGTCTCTGACATTTGCAACATTGTTTCAGTGTTGAAATTCGATCTTCAGCTGTCCCATAGTAATGAACGTGTAGGGGTCAAGAGTCGGGATGAGACAGACAGGTAGGCAGCTTTTTTCAGCCAGTTGAAATCAGGATTCAGCCTAATTTTTATGGATATATATATACAAAGACATTTCAATAGAAAACAGGTAAAAACGAAACAAAGTGCACCTAGTTTGCAGTCTTTCCAGCTTCAGTTTGAAGTGATTGTGTTAGCTGTGTTGTTGGCTAGCTCCTCTGAACAACAGTGTCCTGACAAGAAACCACATTTTCTATGTCAGGTGAAATCAGGCATCATTAGCTCATTGTTATGGATGTGTCCAAATAAATATCACCAAAAAACAGGTTAAACAAATTAAAATGCAGCTACTTTGTTGTTATTCTGGCTGCACTGTTTGACGTGACTGTTAGTTAGCCGTAGTTGGCTAGCTAGCAAGGGATAAGAACAAACGACTGGGTTGCGTCCATAGATACAGAACAAAAAGACTTAACGACTGGGTCGCGTGTTTGGCAACCAAACCGTTAGAACGAACGACCAGCTGGCTTGTGTGGCAACCCTAGATTTGTGTCGGGACTACTTTGTGGAGGGATGAAATAGTTGTAATAAATGCATCAAAATAACAATTTTAATGAGTTCAGCTCCTTTCCCTCTCTTTGGATCTGACAGGGAAGGCTGCCTGCTGTGGAAGGTTTGGACCGATCGTCAGGAGCAGTAGTCGTATGCTATCCTGCTTCACGTGAGCCTGTGAAAGGGGTAGGAAAGATCGGATTTCTCCATCCCTTTCTCTGGCCGTTGTATTGGGCAGTTCAATGGTGAAAAATGTCTCAGTCCCTGGAGCAAAAACTTTGTGCTAGCCAGGAGCACAAGTACAGGACATAAATAAGCTGCTCCCAAACATTTTAAACCTGCATCAGGACATCAACAAGCAGCTCCCAAACATTTTAAACCTGAATCAGGACATCAACAAGCTGCTCCCAAACATTATAAACCAGCATCAGGAAATTGAGTCTATCATAGTTCATGTGGTAGGCCGTCTTTGTAAATAAGAATTTGTTCTTAACTGACTTGCCAAGTTAAATAAAATTGGGATTCAATGACATTATTAATATCTGGCCCTGTGCCCTCCCTAAATCGTTGCATTGAACGTTTCATCAGACTTTTAGTGTGCAGCTCTGTGTGTGTAACATTTATTGACAATTTTGATACCTTCTTGAAACAAAGCCTGTTTTATAAGGATATATATACCCAAATAATTTGGGTTCCTGGATTCTTTCACAGCATTATAAGGCTGCATTGAGACAATGACTTATCAATGACCCAACCCAGCTCAGTTAATTGCTACTATTGTTTTGCTGTGTTGTCATAATGCTTCAGCAAATGTACATTATCTCAAAGGCATTGGAAGACACAATGTAAGTAACCTAATGTGTGTCCCTATAACTGCCCTGAATGCCTCTGCTGATCCTATAGATATTGTATGCAGTAATCATGTGCCTATGAACTAGAGTTATACTGTCATCACTGATGTGGTGTGTCCTAGTAGGAAGTCCACTGTGTGCAGCTCACCCTGCACTAAAATAAATAATATGAGCATGTCTACTTCTGCTAAGCTTCCCAGTAAAGCAATGAAAACAATCAAGCATCCCAGAAAAGTGGTAAATATAGCCCACATTAACATATGTAGCTTAAGAAACAAGGTTGATAAAATCAATAATTTGCTAGTAACAGATGACATTCATAATCTGACAATTTCTGAAACTCACTTGGATAATACCGTTGATGATACAATGGTAGCAATACATGGTTATAACATCTACAAAAAATACATAAATGCTAAAGGTGGAGGTGGAGGTGTTGCTGTTTACATTCAGAACCACATTCCTGTAAAGCTTAAAGAGGGTCTCGTTAAATATTGTTGATGTAATATGGCTGCCTCACCTAAAGCCCATTCTGGTGGGAAGCTGCTATAGACCACTAAGTGCTAAGTCAGTATCTGGATAGCATGTGTGAAATGCTTTATAATGTACGTGATATCAACAGAGAGGTGTATTTTCTGGGTGATTTAAATATTGACTGGATTTCAGCAGGCTGCCCACTCAAGAGAAAGCTTCAAACTGTAGCTAGTGCCTGCAACCTGGTTCAGGTTATCAGTCAACCTGTCAGGGGAGTTACAAACAGTAATGAAATCATCGACATTTACTGATCACAGCTTTACTAATGCTGAAGAAGTATGCTTTAAAGCAGTATCCAAATCCATCGGATGTAGTGGCCACAATATAGTAGCCATATCTAGGAAAACCAAAGGCTGGGCCTAATATAGTGTATAAGAGATCATACAATAGGTTTTATAGTGATTCTTATGTTGTTGATGTAAAAACATATTTGTTGGTCTGTGGTGTGTAATGTGGAGCAACCAAACGCTGCACTTGACACATTTATGGAATTGCTTATTCCAGTTACTAATAAGCATGTACCCATTAAAAATGACTGTAAAAACGGTTAAATCCCCGTGGATTGATGAGGAATTGAAAATGTGTATGATTGAGAGGGATAAGGCAAAAGGAATAGCAAGTAAGTCTGGCTGCACAACTGATTAGCAAACGTACAACAAATTGAGGACTCATGTGACTAAACTGAATAAAAAGAAGAAACTACACTATGAAACAAGTATAAATGGCAAAGAATGTGAGTAAATAGCTTTGGAGCACCCTAAATGACATTTTGGGCAAAAAGGCAAACTCAGCTTCATCATTTATTGAATCAGATGGCTCATTCATCACAAAACCGAATGATAATGCCAATTACTTTAATTATTTTTTCATTGGCAACATTAGCAAACTTAGGCATGACATGACAGCAACAATTGCTGACACTACACATCCAAGTATAACTGATCAAATTATGAAAGACAAGCATTGTAATTTTTTATTCCATAAAGTGAGTGTGAAAGAAGTGAAAATATTATTGTTGTCTATCAACAATGAAAAGCCACTGGGGTCTGACAACTTGGATGGAAAATTACTAAAGATAATAGCGGACGATATTGCCACATCTTCAATGTAAGCCTACTAGAATGTGTGTACCCTCAGGCCTGGAGGGAAGCTAAAGTAAGTCTGCTACCGAAGTATAGTAAAGCCCCCTTTACTGGCTCAAATAGCCAACCAATCAACCTATTACCAACCCTTAGTAAACTTTGGAAAAAATAGTGTTTTACCATTTTACTGTAAACAAATTGACAAAAGACTTTCCGCATGCTTATAGGGAAGGACATTCAACAAGCTCAACAACATTGTCGATCATAGTCTGATGATGGAAAAACGTATGTGTTATGGCTTGACACCTCCTGCTATATTATGGATAAACAGTTACCTGTTCAACAGAACACAGAGGGTGTTCTTTAATGGAGGTCTCTCCAACATAATCCAGGTGGAATCAGGAATTCCCTAATGCAGCTGTCGTGGCCCCTTCATTTCTTTACTAATGACTTGAGAAAATCCAGTGTGGCTATGTATGGGGATGACTCAACACTGTACACTTAACAAAGAGCTGCAGTCAGTTTCAGAACGGGTGGCAAAGAATAAATGAGTCCTAAATATTTCAACAACTAAGATCATTGTATTTGGGACAAATCATTCACTAAACCCTAAACCTCAATCTTGTAATAAATAATGTGGAAATTGAGCAAGTTGAGATGACTAAACTGCTTGGAGTAACCCTGGATTGCACACTGTCAGGGTCAACACATATTGATACAACAATAGCTAAGATGGGGAGAAGTCTGTCCATAATAAAGTGTTGCTCTAGCTTTTTAACTACAAGGCAGGTCCTACAGGCCCTAGTTTTGTCGCACCCACCTGGACTACTGTTCAGTTGTGTGGTCAGGTGCCACAAAGAGGGACCTTGGAAAATTACAATTGGCTCAGCACAGGGCAGCACAGCGGGCCCTTAAATGTACACGAAGAGGTAACATGAATAATATGCATGTACAGTAAGTCTCTCATAGCTCAAAGTGGAGGAGAGATTGACTTCATCATTACTTGTTTTTGTAAGAAGTGTTGACATGCTGAATGCACCAAGGTGTCTGTTTAAACTATTAGCACACAGCTTGGACGCCCATGCACACCCCACAAGACATACCACCAAAGGTCTCTTCACAATCCTCGAGTCAAGAACAGACTATGGGAGGCGCACAGTACTATATAGAGCCATGGCTACATGGAACTCTATTTCACACCAGGTAACTGATGCAAGCAATACAATCGGATTTTAATAACTGATGAAAATGCACCTTATGGAAAAGCGGGGACTGTGAAGAGACACACACAGGCACAGACACACATACACATTATAAGTCACGCATTCTACACACACGTACACATGGATGTTCTTTGTAAATATGTGGTGGTGGAGTGGTGACCTGAGGGAACACACTAAATGTTTTGGGAAAAGTGTTATGAAATGTAATGTCATGTAATATTTTAAACTGTTTAACTGTCTTATGGTTGCTGGACCCCAGGGTGTTCCTTAATAAACACAAATACAAATATAAATCATAGTTTGAATATGTTAGTAACCTGTTGTATGAAAGTGATAATGCCTGAGAAGCCAGTGTTTGGAGGAAATATTGGCACAGGCGTTGTTAGGCGTACAAGAAGTAAACCCTCACTGCTTCACGACAACACTAACCCTGGACATAAATGAAGGTTGGTTGCTGTCATTTATTACATCGACAACCATAATCACAAAATGGCAGACGTCATGCTGTGCCACATTGAGAAACATAATCTGGGACTATTATCGCTGTACGGGTCTCGTTGTAAACATGTTAATTGTCAGGAACACCACCTGCACACAAAATAAGTCCATTACCAACCATGATAACACTTCATTTTAAGAGATCCTTATTACAGTGTAATTACATATGGAATTACACTGTAAAAAGTATTGTAATTAACTGTAATAATTCACACTGTAATCACAAAATGTAACTGGTGGTAATTGCAGTCTGTAATTACAGGGGTGTTACAACGCATACTTGTCACAAATGTTGGAATTGGAATTTGACTGGAATTAAAATGGAATTGACCTGCTTATACTGTTCATATTAGTAATTTAATGATCAGAAAGTGCAACAATGTTACAGTGCAAAGCCATGCTGCATGCATAGAGTCCTATGAACCATACTGTAGTATAGGCACTCACAGATATTTAGACTTCTATAAATTAGCCAACTGAAAACCGACCACCTCAAATCAAATCAAATGTATTTATATAGCCCTTCTTACATCAGCTGATATCTCAAAGTGCTGTACAGAAACCCAGCCTAAAACCCCAAACAGCAAGCAATGCAGGTGTAGAAGCGCGGTGGCTAGGAAAAACTCCCTAGAAAGGCCAGAACCTAGGAAGAAACCTAGAGAGGAACCAGTCTATGAGGGGAGGCCAGTCCTCTTCTGGCTGTGCTAGGTGGAGATTATAACAGAACATGGCCAAGATGTTCAAATGTTCATAAATGACCAGCAGGGTCAAATAATAATTATCACAGTAGTTGTCGAGGGTGCAACAGGTCAGCACCTCAGGAGTAAATGTCAGTTGGCATTTCATAGCCGATCATTGAGAGTATCTCTACCACTCCTGCTGTCTCTAGAGAGTTGAAAACAGCAGGTCTGGGACAGATAGCACGTCCGGTGAACCGGTCAGGGTTTCATAGCCGCAGGCAGAACAGTTGAAACTGGAGCAGCAGCATGGCCAGGTGGACTTGGGACAGCAAGGAGTCATCATGCCAGGTAGTCCTCAGGCATGGTCCTAGGAGAGAGAGAGAGAGAGAGAGAGAGAGAGAGAGAGAGAGAGAGAGAGAGAGAGAGAAAGAAAATTAGAGAGAGCATACTTAAATTCACACAGGATATCGGATAAGACAGGAGAAATACTCCATATATAACAGACTAACCCTAGCCCCCGACACATAAACTACTGCAGCATAAATACTGGAGGCTGAGACAGGAGGAGTCAGAAATCCTCATTGACACAACTCTGCAATAAAGGGTTCTGGAGTCTGATGCCCAGGTCCAATGGCAAAAAACTTTACATTGTTCAATCATTTAACATGTTGTATTTGACAATGGGTCAACTACTTTAACCATCAATGACATTTTTTTTAAGACACATTAATAAAAAGTTATTGTTAAAATTGTTTAATAGTCATTTGTGCTTGTCAAATTGTAAGCTTGAATTGGTTGAATAATGGTTTATTCTGTATATAGTGCCTTCAGAAAGTATTCAGACCCCTTGACTTTTTCCACATTTTGTTACGTTACAGCCTTATTATAAGATTGATCAAATAAAATTAAATCATCATCAATCTACACACAATACTCCCTAATGACAAAGCAATATACATTTTTTTTAGAAAGTATTCAGATCCTTTGCTATGAGACTCGAAATTGAGCTCAGGTGCATCCTGTTCTCATTGATCATTCTTGAGAAGTTTCTACAACTCCATCGGAGTCCACTAAATTCAATTGATTGGTCATGATTTGAAAAGGCACACGTGTCTGTATAAGGCCCAACAGGCGACAGTGCATGTCAGAGCAAAAACCAAGCCATGAAGTTGAAGGAATTGTCCGTAGAGCTCCGAGACCGGATTGTATCGAGGCACAGATCTGGGCAAATATGTACCAAAACATTTCTGTAGCATTGAAGGTCCCCAAGAACACAGTGGCCTCCATCATTCATGAATGGAAGAAGTTTGCAACCACCAAGACTCTTCCTAGAGCCGTCAGAGAGGTGACCAAGAACCTGATGGTCACTCTGACAGAGCTCAGGAGTTCCTATGTGGAGATGGGAGAACCTTCCAGAAGGACAACCAACTCTGCAGTACTCCACTAATCAGGCCTTTATTGTAGAGTGGCCAGATCGAAGCCACTCCTCAGTAAAAATGACAGCCTGCTTGGAGTTTGCCAAAAGGCCCCTAAATGACTCTCAGACCATGAGAAACAAGATCCTCTGGTCTGATGAAACCAAGATTGAACTCTTTGGCCTGAATGCCAAGCGTCATGTCTGTAGGAAACCTGGCACCATCCCTACGGTGGAGCATGGTGGTGGCAGTATCATGCGGTGGGGAGGGTTTTCAGCAGCAGGGACTGCTAGACTAGTCAGGATTCAGGGAAAGATGAACGGAGCAAAGTATAGAGAGATCCTAGATGAAAACCTGCTCCAGAGCGTTCAGGACCTCAGACTTGGGTGAAGGTTCACCTTCCAACAGGAACAACAACACTAAGCACATAGCCAAGACAATCCAGGAATGTCTTTGAGTGGCCCAGCCAGAGCCCTGAAACCTGAAAACAGCTGTGCAGCGACACTCCATCCAACCTGACAGAGCTTGAGAGGATCTGCAGAGAAGAATGGGATAAACTCCCAAAATACAGGTATGCCAACTGTCACGTTCTGACCTTAGTTCTTTTGTTATGTCTTTGTTTTAGTATGGTCAGGGCGTGAGTTGGGTGGGTTGTCTATGTTCCCTTTTCTATGATTTGGGATTTTTGTGTTTGGCCTGGTATGGTTCTCAATCAGAAGCAGCTGTCATTCGTTGTCCCTGATAGAGAACCATACTTAGGTAGCCTGGTTTCACTTTTGAGTGGTGGGTGATTGTTTCCTGTGTCTGTGTTTGTACCACACGGGACTGTTTCAATTTTCATTTGTTCATTCATGTTGTTATTTTGTATTTTTGTAGAGTTCAGTTTTATATATTAAAATGAACACTTAACACGCTGCACATTGGTCCGACCTCTCTTACTCCTCGTCAGAAGAAGAGGACAATCGTTAGCATCATTCCCAAGAGGACTCGAGGCTGTAATCGTTGCCAAAGGTGCTTCAACAAAGTGCTGAGTAAAGGGTCTGAATACTTATGTAAATGTGAAATTTTGAAGATTGATGAGGATTTTGTAAATGCTTTAAAATCAATTTTAGAATAAACCTGTAATGTAACAATATAAGGGCACAAGGCCAGACCCAGATGCAGACACAACAGAGCAGATGGTTGAAGTCTTAGATGTTTATTAATCCAAAAAGGGGTAGGCAAGAGAACTGGAGTACAGTAGGTACCGAAGGGCAGGCATGCTTGAGGTCAGGGCAGTTAGAATAGTCAGGCAGGCAGGAATGGAGTCCAGAAAGCAGGCAAGGGTCAAAACCGGGAGGACCAGCAAAAGATAATAGAAAAAAGAGTACTGGGAAAAAAAACATTGACTTGACAAACATACAAGACGAACTGGCACATAGAGACAGGAAACACAGGGATAAATACACCAGGGAAAATAAGCGACACCTGGAGGGGGTGGAGACAATAACAAGGACAGGTGAAACAGATCAGGTTGTGACAAACAAAACATGGAAAAAGTCAAGGGGTCTGAATGCTTTCCGAATGCACTGTATATGTGACCGACCAGCTCGATTTGGTCCTATGTTGCAAAATTTGAAATTGTGTTTTTTTACATTCGAAAAAAGTAGAGACTCGGAAACTAGAAAATGGCATATCATACACGGCAGTTGAGAAACAATGGGAAAGTTATTTTGCTTTAAACATTGATAAACTTGAAACCCCACTTTTGAGAAATCGGCCTTTGAATTGTTTGGTACACCTACTGGAGAGCTTTTCTACACCCACTCAACATCGTTCAGCATTATTCGCACCCTCTTAAGCTTTAGCCCCATCCATCTCTTTAAGGACGTGTGACACATATGCACTTTCCTGAAACTAGTCACATATGAACTTGAAATGGTCATGGACAAACTTTTATTCCATCATGTGACGTTCTAAGGGTTTCCCTGTTGAGGGACATTCTCACTTTAGGATGGGATGCATTGGTGCAATTATGCATCCCAGAAATAAAGACAGAATTTCAAGATCTACCTATATGCACAACACGCTCAAAATAATGATGACCTCGAACATGCCCACATGTGGTGACAGTGACGTCATGTAACAGTGCGCAAAGAATGGGGTTAAGAAGAAGGTCAGTGGGCAAAATCCAAACATGACAGATTGCCACGAAAGAAACAAAGTCAAAACAGGAGAGAGAAAGTACGTTTTCTATGCAATTTATTTAGCTTTTTTGGACAATCTAGCATAGGTGGACGATCTAGCATCTGCTGGATGATCTAGCATAGGTAGTTAGCTAGTATTTGCTAGCTAGCTAGCCTAGTGTTGGCTAGCTAACTGTAGATAGCAAAAGTAAACTGGCGTGTTTGCTAGGCCTCCCAACTAGGCTAGCTAGCTAGTTACCATCTACAGAATAGATTTTCCATGCAATCTAGATTTTTGGGGGGATTAGCTAGCACGCTAGCTAGCTAGTTTTCTAACCTTGATTATCCATCTAGCTAATGCTGGCAAATATGCTATGATCGCTACTCGCTAGCTAACTAGCAAGCTATTTAACATTAACTGTGCTCAATGGTCTTATCTTCCCCGAACCTTGTTCTCAGGGCATGTTGTTGTTACACCTCTGTAATTACAGACTGCAATTACCACCAGTTACATGCTGTTATGACTATGTTATGACTATGTAACTATGCGTTGTTACAAATAACTACAGTACTTGTTACAGTGTAATTACACATGTAAATAGGCTGCAATGAGGAGCAGTCTAAGTGTTACCACAGTTGGCATGTGAGTAAAGGCATGGCGTATTAAAAACATTACAGCAAGTGTGATGGAAACAGGAAGCGTCAGTACAATTTTATAAATGTTGACAGACAATTTGTTCGTTCAACATGGTCGAATATTTTGTGTCTCTAAAATGTATTTATGATTTATTTTACAATTGTTGATAGAATAACCATTTTGTTGAGGTAAATTTTCAGTCACGCAACGCTTTGTTCTGTGGTCCTCCCACTGCGACTTGGAAAAGCATGCACAATTTTGGCCACAGGGTTGTGAAAGTGCACGTGATGAGCTTGATGCATCTTTCCAATAAATATAAAGGATCTTATTTTGTATGCTAGTTACATGATGATCGGTGCTTAGCTGCCAATTAACAAATACAAATGATCTTGCTCTTAGCCATCTCATCATATAACCTACCCTGTCCAGTGTCCACCTCATCAGTGAATTGTTGTCTAGAGAGCATGCGAGAAAACCAGATTGTGCAAGTTTGCCATTTATCGCAACAGTTAGGTGTCGTTGCTAATGGTCTCTGATCACTGTCCTTTTGCATGTATTAGAGATGCCAAACAAATGAACACTGATACTCGCTTAACAAGCTTTTCTTCATGATATGTATTACCCTGACTTCTCCTCTATCAGTTACATGCCTGACCCTGAATTAGCTCGAGAATTGTTTTCATCTATTTTCATCTCTGGCAGACAAACATGCCCCCTTTAAATGGCCTAGAGTAAAAAATGGAACAAATCCTTGCTTCTCTACAGAACTTTCACATCTTTTTATGATGAGAAATCAGGCCTGGATTAAGGCTAGGCAAACTGACTCTGTAGCTGATTAGCAGTTTTTCAGGTAATTGAGAAATATATGCCCTTCCTCAGTCAACAAAGCTATATCTAGCTACTTTCTAAGTTCTATCTCAGACTCTGCTGCTGATCGGTCAAAATGTTGGAAAACAGTTAAGGCACTGAAGCATGGACATTCCTCTCCTTCCCTGCCTAAGCAAGTTGTGTAAAACTCTGGGATTATTACTGAGAAAAAATAGATAAGTGATACTTTTAATCATCATTTTATCTCGCAGGCTTTTTATATGAAAGAAATTGTGGTTTAACTGACCCTAGTCAGCCAGTCAACTGCCTGCCCCTCTCTAGTTGGCTCGATGGAAGTTCTGTCAATTTTTACTGAATTTTAGTTTTCATTTCAACAACTTTCTACTTGTGATGTGCTAGACGCCTTGCAAATCCACTGGGGCTGGTTTGATTGATCCTTTGTTGCTTCAGCTTTCTGATCCTCTGATTGCAGAATCTTTAACACATTACAATTATTTCTGGTACCATCCCAGGGTCTGGAAGTCGACCCATGCTGTATACTTCCCCTTTGGAAAGGTGGTGACCAGTGTAACCTAAATAATTATCGCCCCATTTCCGAACTCTCTTGCCTAGCAAAAACGAATCCTTGGTAAATACAAAATTTCGATCCTTTTTAACGATGACATATATGCACACCAGTCAGGTTTCAGACCAGGTGATAGCACCACCTCTGCTACTTATTTGGTTTTATTTATGTTATGTTCTTAATTGTTTGGATAAACATTGTGTAGACCTTTTTATTGACCTGTCTAAAGCCTTCGACATTGTGGATCACTCATTACTTTTTCAGAAGCTTTCATCAATTGGCTTGGACCAGGCTGCATGTAGCTGTTTTGGAAATTATTAAGTACAGAACACAGTGTGTATTTACTGATGGTGTTAAATCAGGTTTTCTGGACATAACAAAGGGTGTCCCACGGGGATCGATTCTTGGTCCATTTCTTTTCACTATTTACATGGACAATATTGGTTTATCTGTAAAAAAAAAAAAAAAAAAACGTTCACCTATATGCAGATGCAGATGCTATTTCCCCCACAGATAACCCGGCTCTGTCAGAGCTTCAATCTACCTTTATTGCCCTGCAGAAAGCCTTTGTTGAACTAAAATTGACACATAATGCAGGTAAAACCAAGCATATATTATCTACTATGCATACGTACTTTGGATGGGTCCCTCATTGATCATGTCCTCGCATATAAATATCTGGGTATCTGGATTGAGGAAAAGCTATCTTTCAAAAAGCATATTAATGACTTGGTTAAGAAATGAAGAATGAACAGGTTTCTTCTATAGGAACAGGTCCTGTCTTTCATTAAATATCAGAAAATGTACATTTCAGTCAACATTTATTCTGGTAATTAACTATGGTGACATTGTCTATATGAATGCAGCTTCCCCTGTGTTGAAGCCACTGGACACAGTTTATCACAGCGCATTGCATTTTATTACGGGCGATAGGTTCAGTACAGGTCATTGCGTTTTATTACGGGCGATAGGTTCAGTACACGTCATTGCGTTTTATTACGGGCGATAGGTTCAGTACACGTCATTGCGTTTTATTACGGGCGATAGGTTCAGTACACGTCATTGCGTTTTATTACGGGCGATAGGTTCAGTTCACGTCATTGCGTTTTATTACGGGCGATAGGTTCAGTACACGTCACTGCGTTTTATTACGGCCGATAGGTTCAGTACACGTCACTGCGTTTTATTACGGGCGATAGGTTCAGTACACGTCATTGCGTTTTATTACGGGCGATAGGTTTAGTACACGTCACTGCGTTTTATTACGGGCGATAGGTTCAGTACACGTCACTGCGTTTTATTACGGGCGATAGGTTCAGTACACGTCATTGCGTTTTATTACGGGCGATAGGTTTAGTACACGTCACTGCGTTTTATTACGGGCGATAGGTTCAGTACACGTCATTGCGTTTTATTACGGGCGATAGGTTTAGTACACATCATTGCGTTTTATTACGGGCGATAGGTTCAGTACACGTCATTGCGTTTTATTACGGGCAATAGGTTCAGTACACGTCATTGCGTTTTATTACGGGCAATAGGTTCAGTACACGTCATTGCGTTTTATTACGGGCAATAGGTTCAGTACACGTCATTGCGTTTTATTACGGGCAATAGGTTCAGTACACGTCATTGCGTTTTATTACGGGCAATAGGTTCAGTACACGTCATTGCGTTTTATTACGGGCAATAGGTTCAGTACATGTCATTGCATTTTGTATTAGAATGTGGCTGGCCTTCCTTAAAGTCTCGTAGATCGATGCATTGCGCTCTTTTTGTCTATAAAGCTTTCTTGCATAAACTTGTGCCACCCTTTACCTCATTGTTAACCTATACTGTAGATGTACGGGCTACGGGACCCAGGCTCAAGGATGGCTAACTCTGGAGAGCCCTTCGATCTCCAATGAGTTGGGTAGATCTGCTTTTAGTTTTTTTGTACCTTACATGTGGAATGATCTACAATGCACTTTAAAATGAGAGGGAGGAATTTAAGCCTTCTAGTGCATTTCAAACGGTTTTTAGGGGACTTTTTTTTACTGAAGAATGTGTCTGCTTTTTATGATTGTGTTTTGCTTTTTGTGCATTGTTGTGTATAATAACATGTGTTTTAATATGTAAATGAATGCGTAGTTGAATGTGTTTATTGATTTGAATGTGTATTGTGGTGCTATACAGGGCTCATCTGGAAAAGAGACCTTGGTCTCAGCATTGACTCCCTGTCAAAATAAAGATTCATATATTTATTATCTGTAGAGTGGAAAATGCAATAGAAACATTAAAAGTAAATGTTTTTTATTCGGTACATGAAATCTTAAGCCCAAACTCACAGCTTTTTATCCACAACAAAGTCAGACTGGTGGAAATACTCTTCTGGTGGAGAAAGTGTGCTTCCACCAGACTGACTTTGTTGTGGATAAAAAGCTGTGCGCTTACACCTACGTTTTCATGAACCAAATGAAAAACCTTTACGTGAAAATCTGTCACAAATTAGATGGAAATCTTGCTACAGAGAAAGTAATTTTTTAAAGAAAGCATAAAGTGTTTATTCATATCATTACAAACTCTTTACATTACACTCCTGGTTGCATATTTATTTAAGCAATGTTAGACCTGTGCCTTTCATTCAGACACCTGGGATGAAAGCGCTATGATGAAATTGTCACCCCACATTAGATCGCTGTGGTATAGCGCAAAGTCAAGACGCATGGGAGAGAGTGAGAGTAAGAGGGAGTAGGTGATATTGATCATAATAAGCATGGCAAATGACCTCCCAATTATTTTTTAGACGGGAGCCATATGACTTGGGAGGAAGCAGGCCTTTTCCATGAATGAGCAATGAGTGGGGCTCTGTGAGCACGTCCGCAACCAGCGGCACTCTGGTGTCCAGGGCCCCCCGACATACTGAGTGATTGAATTGTATTTCTGATGGAGCAATCCTCGACATTTTAACTTAAAAGCAGAGCGCCATAAAACAAAACAAATTCCAACACGCCGAGCCCTCGTGATTAATGTAATTTAATATCCTTATGCAGGCCGAAATGTTGTATTCCCGAGTGACCATGAGGCATGTCTGATTGACAGTGATAAAGAAAGTAGGGGTGTTAACCCCAATGTCATTGTCAATCTGCATATCCGTTATATCGCAACTGTGTAATTTTCCCACTGATGTATCGGCTAAATGATTCCTCCTCTCCTAGTTGAAATGGTGTGGTTGAAGATCAAGACCGTTAAATGTATGAATACTTTGGGGTCTACATGAAACGCACAACATTAATATCTAGTCACTTTTAAGCAAGAAAACACCACTTGCACATTGATTAAAGCACACAATAAGAGCATGCAATACACTAGTGTTGGCATTCCATGTTTGTCATGATATACTGGTTACGCTGGCCATGAAATGTCATGCTCTCTTCTGAAAGTCCCAAAGGTATATAATGAAAACTGTACATCAAGACAGAACATAACCAAAGGCCATTGTTGTTTCAGGAGCAGAAGAATTGCCTTCCCGAAGTATGTCTTGTACTTTACTGTACCTTATTGTATTGGTAGTGGGCTTGTTTTTGCTTCCACAGTTGCATGAGAGCAGAGCTACTTCTTTTTGTCTTACATGTGACAGGCTTTTTATCACATTCTGATGCCTCTAGCTCACCCTCTCTGTTAATTCCAGCAGGCCTTAAATAGGTTTCAAACCTCTCCTCCAGGGTGCGCTCTCCACCTCCCTGTCCCACCCTTACTTTTTAACACATTATTCTGATGAGCGACGGAAGATATCTAAAAACCTGACAGATTTGGACAGACTGAGTTTAATTGCAGTTTACTAACGTCACATATCCGTCTATCCGTCAGCACAGGCTAAAAAGGCGTCCTCTTAAGGGCATGGAGTGACTCGTGAAGTCAAGGAACAACTGGCAACCTGTACATTTGAAAGCCATATTTTTCAGAATTCCTAAACTGTTGCCATAGCAATGCTTTTTATAGCCTGTGTCGAAACTCATTAAGATGCTTGAGTGGTGAATTTGGGGAATTGAAATATATTCACAAGTTTTTTTTGTTACATTTTTTGTAGTCTAAAAACACATTACATCTTGGTTGGTGAGGAACTCAAGTAGGCATTTGAGAAATGTATGTGTGGATGTGAAATGTGTGCGTGTATGAGTAGTGCTGACTGTGTGAGGTCACACCGCCATTTTAGAGCCTCAGGTCATTAAATGTTAAACGAGTGCTCCGCAGAAGACATTTGGGAGAGGCCTGCATTTTGATTTCAATCGTAAATTGTCAGAAGCAAACTACCTGTCAGGACAAGAATAGTATTTTTTCATCTTTGTCAACTATTTCCATACTGAGTAAGTGCATCTGAGACCAAGAAGAACTGCAACCCGGTTTCAGAAATGCCTTTGCTTTCCTTGGTCAGTGGTATTTATGGTGCTTCTTGAGTAGGTTGTGTTACGATGCGACAGGTTGTGAGTTCCCGTCCCTGTCGGAGAGAAATTTCCACTCTATCACGTTTCTGACTACGGCTTTACAATATGTATATTTCATCTATACCTCACCAAACTCTCATATCAAATATCTAAAGAAGAATCCAGTTTAGTCTTTTTTAAATTGTAAACTTAAAAATGATTATAATACACATAACTAGGGAGAGAGCAGCACCTCAGTCCTGGTCAGCACAGTCATCATCCAGCTAGCTATAAGCTGCTATGCCAAAATGTAACTCCTTCTCTGTATCCTCACTTGAGCTCAAATCAAATACAGTTTGACAAGTTGCTGAATACTGCCAATTATCAAGTCCCTGAATCATGTCAGCTTAAAAAGAGACTAACATCTCACTGAGTTTATTCACCATAATGTGTACGTGTATGTATTTGTCAATTTCCTCCACAGTGTGCAATTTGTTTTCACGCAATCATTGCCAGAAAATATGAATCACGAATGATGCATGATGCCATCTTTAAAATGAACCCCTCAGTGCTTGATTTGTACAGTTATATTTTTCCTTACCTCCCCATCCTCTTTTATCCATTGCCTTTTTAAATGATTCAAACGGTTGTGATAATCAAATGGAATGGATCCCATGGTTTCTGTATCGTCTCTAATTCCTCCTGTTCATCGTCATCACACATCCGGCTGTCCTGAATTGTATCTGTGAGGCCTCCTCTCCAGAGTGTCTTTATAGCAGCCTTAAGGAGGACGCAGTGCTTCTGGCCAAGAAAACACAGAGAGAGCAGTGGAACCAACTGATTCCTGCTGGCAGACAACGAGACTCAGGCAAGCAGGCAGCCACTAGAGGTTTGCCATATACTGTATGGGGGCTGCTGAGGGGATTCCCCCCCTCCATCACAACCACCCCTCAGCATTGCCGCATTTTCTGCTTGCGTCAAATAAGCCAGCTTGAACTGCTTAATTATATTATGTAAGCCGTGAGATCAAGGAGCATATTGAGAGCTTCCTCTTAAGCGCATCAACGTGTGTGAGTCTGTGTGTATGTTTGTGTTGGGAGTGGTGGTGTAAAGAATGAGCAGTGGCCCTAGCTCTTGAGCACTTCATCATATTATTTTCTTTCAACCGCCTCCAGACGGGGGCGTGCCAATCTCCCCTGATCAAACTCCCCTGATCTCTCCGAGAGAGAGCTTACTGGGGCTCAGTGTCTGCTCTGAGAAAGCGCCTCAGATGGAATGTTTACTATTTGATAACATGTCACATCAGGATCAAATTGTTGACAGGCACTTCCTACAGTTGTGTGAACAGGTTGGAATGGGAGTAAGCCTCAACAACCCATCGCAAGCATGCTTGACAAAACACGGACAGAAGATGCTTGCTGGCACCAGTTTTGCAGCTTAGAAGGAGGAAATGTGTTTTTTGGGGGCACATTGCAGAGGATAATGTGTTTTTTTTATAAAAACCTTCACAGGATGAGTAACATCCTTGAGTGGCTGACATGACACCCTGAATCATTTCGAAACTATTTTGTGGTTCCCAAGGGTAGACCAAAAAACTGGTGACGTGCTGAGTAAAAAAAAAAAGAAAGATTGACAACGTGACGGTTTAGTGCTGCAATAATTTTACCTTCCCCTTTAGCACTTTTCAAACAGTGGAATGTAAGGATTTGTTCTTGTTCAGCTTGAAACAACGTGGCTCTGCAACAGTAAGCCAACTTTGAACGGTCTGCAGTTTCCATTTGAAAACAACACAATGATCGAAAGAACGAACAGGCATTCTATTGGAGTAAAAGTAAGGTGCACTTAGGCTTGGAAAATAGCAACATCTTACATAACTGGACTGCTATTTTCACAAGCTGGTGCAGGACACTATTAATTAACATTGGACAACAGTAAAGGTACATAATAAAACAAAACATTGGATGCATTGGGCCAAATAAACCAAATTGGTCATCAGTTTTTATTTTAACCTTCATCTAACTAGGCAAGTCAGTTAAGAACAATTCTTATTTTCAATGACAGCCTACAGGGGAACAGTTAACCTTTGTTAACCTTGTTCTACCTTGTCAGCTCAGAGATTCCAACGCTCTAACCACTAGGCTACCTGCCGTGGTTAGAGAGTGTCACATAAATGTGTCAAATAAATGTATGTACTTACTCATAAGTGATATGCAGGCTCTATTATTTTTAATCAAGATACCTTTATTCATGTAGTTTTCTCATTTCTTTTTCCCTATGACAGTGTAAAGTAACACCATAACCTGTCCCGTAGATGGCAAGGAGTAGCACTGAACATCTGGATTCTATGATTTTGATATTGAGGTATCTGGACCAGAATGCTGCTATTCGGTTATTTTCCGAGGAAAGAAAAAAACAGCCTTACCGATCTGATCCTGTATTTCAAAAAAGAGGATAACAGAATCCGGATCATTCTGATCCAGATGAAGCGTTTTGATAAACTGAGCCGCACAGGCATGTGCTCTTGAAGTCAGCTCTCAGCAATTTGCTGTGATTGGGTTGTGGTTAACAGGCGGTGAAGAAACCTTAATGCACTTCTTCCAGTCTGTAGTAGTGAGAACTTCAGTCACATTTCGACACCTCTTAAAGAGCTCTTAGGGGTACATTAAACAG
The DNA here is from genome assembly GCF_013265735.2 of Oncorhynchus mykiss. NCBI lineage: Eukaryota > Metazoa > Chordata > Actinopteri > Salmoniformes > Salmonidae > Oncorhynchus > Oncorhynchus mykiss. The sequence goes on along the minus strand of NC_048580.1, from coordinate 51,436,810 downwards.
CACAAAAGACCCCCTGACATTTCTTCGTTTTCACACTTGGCTAGGAGATCATACATTTGGCAGGGTTGAATTGAGTTTAATCCTACTGCATAGAAGTGCACTTTGATCAAGTTTCATTATCAGTGATCTACAAAGTCTGAAGGAATATTCCAAAGGTACAAGAATTAAGTTTACTGTTATAAAATCAGTTAAATGATTTGATAGTTCATTGACAGTATGGCAGTGTGCTGAAAAACCAATACTTTTATGCTACATAGGATATTCATTTTGGTACACTTAAATTATGCCTTATGCATTGTAAAACCATTGCATCAAAATTATAAACCCCTTTACAATTTTAAACACAAGGTCATTTAAATAACCCAAATCACATATATGCCGTGCACTGGGCTCAAACTGAATTTGAAAGTAGCTGATTAAGCTTGTCTGGTGCAATGGAATAGTCCCAAAAATGCAAACCTCGCCCATCTGGCATTGTAGGGGCAGCGCTCATCCCAGGTCTGACGCGGTAAGGGTCAAATCTGTTATTGTTTTCATAATTGCCGCGGTGTTCATTTACAGTGGCAAACAAAACTGTTCTGGAAGAAAATGTGTGATGTGAGGAAAATGCAGTCTGTTTAAAAATAAACGCAAGGAATGGTTGATGTATTCACGGGAACTGTGGGTCCTACAAGTTGGCTGCACAATAATTACATCTCCCGGGGATCACAGGGAAAACGTTTTTTAAATGAAAAGCCGGCAAGGCAAGAGTTACATTGGGTGTTGCTGGTCTCTCTTTCACTCGAAAACACAGAATAATTGCAATATCTCTCCAGCATACAGACAGATCATGTGGAACCACTTGTCATGTTGTGTTCCTGCTGCCATGTGTTGTGTTTTCAGGAGGCGGGGGGTAATGGAATTAAATGTTTCTATTCACACTCCTAGAGGGTAAGGCATTCAACCCCAACCGAATGAAAACATTAAGCTGGCAGAAACCTTGGTAGGTCTACCACCTCAAGGATTTGCTAAAGTTAGTCGCCATGGTAGCGGAATCAACCACTGTGTATTTGCTCTACAGAGGGCAGTCAAATAAGTTGTAGAGAATCGCAGCATTGTAATTGTTTGCTGTTTCAACACAAGGAAGGACACAAGCTGTAGTTATGGGCAAGTATTCACAAAGCATCTCAGAATAGGAAGGTTGATCTAGGATCAGTCCCCCCCTGCTTATCATTTTAATTTAAAAGGAAAAAGCACTCCTACTCTGAGACACTTTCTGATTACAGGCCCAACATGATGTCGAAGAGAGGAGAAGTGCCTGCAAATGAAAGGTTTGCTGATCTTACTTTGAATGTGTAACGGTGGTTGGTAACCTTCAATCTGGCTGTATCAAGAGGATTATAAAAGCTTTATGGGACAATCATCAACATTTGAAATGCATTTTCAAAATACATACAGTGGGGAGAACAAGTATTTGATACACTGACGATTTTGCAGGTTTTCCTACTTACAAAGCATGTAGAGGTCTGGTTTCCCACTGGGCACATACTGGTTGAATCAACATTGTTTCTACACCATTTGAATTAAATTATGTTGAACCAACTTGGAATAGATGTTGAATTGACCTCTGTGCCCAGTGGGTTATGAAGTTGTACTGAATATAGCCCGAGAGGAGGAGGATTGACTCCATTCCTGTGTTCCATTGTGCTTTTATGTCACTCTCTACCTGAGGAAATACCACTATGTATTGTAAAATATATATGTTTTTAAACAAATTGTGTTGGCCGAGCACACAGTCCTATGACTGGTAACTTGATTTGCATTTAAATTAAACAATATTGACCAAAACATTTGGCTGATGAGGTTTCTCAGCAGTGAGTGTATTGTGTAATTTACCATGGCCTTTGAAATGTTTGACTTATACGTATATTGATTTGTTCACTCACATGTTTGAGGTAATTGCTTGATTTTACAACGTTACATTCATGAGCCCATGTTCACTGAGTTGGTGTTTGCAAGGTAGGACAGACACTACCTTGTGTATCTAGTATTTATTTTGTCTATCATGTATTGGACCCTTGGTAACAATTTAAGCTGCTCTTACAATAGTGTAGTTGCACTGTAGTTACTCTTGTAGCAATATTGTATTAAATCCTTAAGTCTATTGACCCCCAGTGCATCAATCTAAGTAACAGAAAACAATACATCTGCATTCAAATCCATCAGTTTAAGCTAGAGATATCTGTATGAGCTGCGTCTCAATCCACCACATCCCGAAAATCGGTATTCTCACAACCTACAAACTACATGCGACTATATGGAAAGATGAGACTCTCACAGACACGATGGTGTTCTCAGTTCTGCTCTACAACCACCACAAGACTCGTCTGAAGTCGGCACCACCGATGTGCCAGCTTCTAGCTGTAGCATCTAAACTGTTTAGGCTACAAACCTTTCCACTATGGAAAGGGGAGATTCTGCATTTTGCTCAACAACCCCCGCAAGTGTCACAGGATTCGTCTGAATGTAACCAGTACTGGTTAAAACATGTTTTATGGAAGTATGGAGGTAGTTCTTTGCCAACAAAAAAAAGGCATTAAATATGTATCCCAAAAACTTTCTTATCTCTCCTTGATATAGAAGAGACACTTCAAAATCGTATTCCTTCTAATTTATTTTTTGATTGAATAACACATAAAAGTTTAAACAGGACACTGTGTTTTGATGGGCATTGGTAGTAACAGCAAAGTTCTATATTTTATTTTGATACCTACAGGGGTTTTAAAAATCCAAAATCAAATAGCTCAATGATCCATGCTGTGACCATCTTAAAACAATTCCATATGTTAGCTTAGTATCTTGAAATGGTAATTCAATCACGTTAATGAATAAAAACTGATTGTTGCTATTTGAATACACCCATTAACACATGTATTGAACTAAAAGCATTTATTCAACAGGACGAACTTAGGAAACAATTCATGTTTACTTTAAATAGGTTACCTTCCCCTTCGTCATAACGCAATTAGGGTTTCAAACGAAGACCCTTGACCTGTACGTACAGTACATACAGTCCATGCAGTCATTTTTTAATTATCAGACAGCCGCAAACAGCCCTCCACCATTTCCTCAAGGCCTTGATCTCAACGCCCAATTCATTACATTTCATTATAATGCACAAAAATAACATTCACCCAGGTTTTTAAAAGGGCCAATTAGGGGTTTCCAACATGCTTATGAAGTCATTTCTGTGGTTACTACTGATGAGTGTCCGGGGAAGTCTCCTTCCATCAGTTAAGATGAGTTTGTTAGTCACAGACCTGAGCGGGTTGGCGAAATGCGCTGGGACAGGCTTTATTCTCTGCGCCGTTTCTTTTCCTTTTTCCTCGCCATCCCACACTTAATTGGCCATTATCTATTGGTAAGCCCTCCCATCCCGGCTTAAACCTCAAGTAGCAGCCACTTCCAGCTTCAACAGACAGGTGTAAGACAGAAGACAGCTTTAAAGGGAAAATCAATTCAAAAACTATCTTTTGGTATTTTTTTCATTACTCCACTGTTGATACAGTCACAAAATGTTTTGCATGTCAGAAGGCACGTTTGCAAGATATTGGACTTTCAAGAAGTAAAATGTCACCAGCCATATCACCACGATGATCTGGCCGGTGACCATTTTGTTTGTCTATTTTGAGTTACTGTCCAGCTAAATAAATAAAACAGTAAGCCTAAACCTGACATCTCTGGATTTTCCACCCAGAGCTGAACTGCTAGCTTGTCTTGTTGTTTTCCGCCAAAGTATCCAGCAGGCCCTTATCCAGACATACAAAAGTTAGCAGCACCTGCAAATGAGACTATGTCTGTGGACAGATCCTTACAGCTTGTACTGGGAAATGATGCTTGTTGTTGTGTAACCTCTCTCAGAGCTAAGAAGAAGGGAGACCTATCTGCAGGCTAGTTTGTCAACATGCTGACTTTTCTTGGCACAGGAAAGGTGATTTGGAACTCTCTGCACCACATGTGTTCTCCTCCACCCCTAATGGAAAAAACAGAGTCATTATTATCTAATTAGCCAGACTAATGACACGGTAGAGAAAGCCACGAGGCCAAGACATCAGTCTCCTTCATGCTGTCCTGTATCTCAGTAAGGCTGCTTGGTAGACTATGTTAGAAAAATGTTGCTTTCAAAACCTCCTCTCTAATACCACCAATTTACCATCAAATCATTCATTATACTAAATACTTACAATTCTAGATTTTAGGGATGATCTAGTCTTTAAAGTCCATTTTTACTCCATTTCCTTAAATGCTTACGTAGTAATTATACCCTGAACCTAATTACTCACACATAGCAACACAAAATGGACCACTTACCGTGGAACCTTGATTTCCAGGCTTCCTCACAATAGCTCCAATTAAGAAGCCGCAAACTATACTTGAAACTGTGGTAGCGTGAGACTCTCCCAGTAGTGTGAACTAGTGCTGCACAAATGTTTTTCTACTGTTATTTTTATATTTTATAGTTATCACCCAGTAACTACCGTAGAGATATAATCAAAGGGGTGCCACATGACTTGCAGATTGATACTCAGTTTGTTATTAACACACTTTAACAGTTAATATCTTAGTGAATTTTGTATTCTTACTACTGTATTTTGAAATGTCCTTATAATAGCCATTCAAATTCTCATGCACCAGAACTACTGTAGTTTCTATGTCTGCATCAGATTTGACTGTGCTTATTTTGGGTGCTGGAGATGGCACACACCTTAAAGCTAACTGTCAGAAGCTATTAGAGTGAATTAAAGGGTCAGTGCAAGGCTAAATGGAGGGTTAGAACTGACATGTCCTTGGTTAGCACAAGCCAATGTGTTCAAGTCAAAACAACGTCAGCCACTTTAATTAGGCACGCAGTAGGCGTCCAAATGGACAGCAGCAGTAACCACCCATTCATTTGAACTACCAGGTGCTACCCTTCACCTTTAACGCTGCCCAGCAATTAACGTCATGGAGAATAAGAACAGGTTGGCAAGAACAAGAGGACCATATTTTTACCGCCACTCAATATACTTGTGTAACATAGCTTTTGATGTGATCTGTTGATACTTTATACAGTTGCTTAACCCAGCGGTTCCCAAACTGTGGGGCATGCCCAGGGGTCAGCAGGGTTTCCACTTACTCTTGAAAGTTATAATAGTATAATAATAGTATATTTATGCTGCAGAAGTTTATGTGTCGGAGGGCTAGGGTCAGTCTGTTATATCTGGAGTATTTCACCTGTCTTATCCGGTGTCCTGTGTGAATTTAAGTATGCTCTCTCTAATTTTCTCTCTCTCTCTCTCTCTCTCTCTCTCTCTCTCTCTCTCTCTCGGAAGACTTGAGCACTATGACCATGCCTCAGAACAACCTGCCTGATGACTCCTTGCTGATGACTCCTTCCCCTCCTTACTCCCCAGTCCACCTGGCCATGCTGCTGCTCCAGTTTCAACTGTTCTGCCTATGGAACCCTGACCTGTTCACTGGAGGTGCTACCTGTCCCAGACCTGCTGTTTTCAACTCTCTAGAGACAGCAGCAGCAGTAGAGATACTCTGAATGATTGGCTATGAAAAGCCAACTGACATTTACTCCTGAGGTGCTGATCTGTTGCACCCTTGACAACCACTGTGATTATTATGATTTGACCCTGCTGGTCACCTATGAAAATTTGAACATCTTGGCCATGTTCTGTTATAATCTCCACCCTGCACAGCCAGAAGAGGACTGGCCACCCCTCATAGCCTGGTTCCTCTCTAGGTTTCTTCTTAGGTTCTGGCCTTTCTAGAGTTTTTCCTAGCCACCGTGCTTATACACCTGCATTGCTTTCTGTTTGGGGTTTTAGGCTGGGTATCTGTACAGCAATTTGAGATGTCAGCTGATGTAAGAAAGGCTTTATAAATCAATTTGATTTGATTTGATGCACAAGGTGCAATTTCGAAATTGGGTAGTGCAAACCGTTAGAGAGACATTTATAACTTGTCAGAAATGTCCAGATCAACTAGCCCATGTCAGCTAAAGTTTTTTAGATAGGTTTTTTAGCCTATACATTTTATTATAATGTTTCAGCCTCTCAAACATCACATAAATACACATTATACATGGCAAAATGTATATAATTGCAAGAAAATTAACTTTAAAACTGCTAAATGTTCTCTCCACCAGCAAGAGGGGTGTGAACAGTTTGTGTCATGAACAGTGTGTGTCATGAACAGTGCTTGTGGCACGCCAATGCTGGAAAGGGGGCCTGAGTGAAACAGTTTGGGAACCCCTGACTTAACCATGTGCACATCCAGGGTTATTGATCAAATATGAACTTGTGCTGTAAGGTGCGTCTCTATACTGTAAATGTAAAAGGTATGTGACCGACCGGATCGATTCAGGCTTATGTAACAAAATTTGAAATGGTATATTTTACATTGGATAAAGCAGAGACCCGGAGCTAGAAAATAGTATATCATACACTACAGTTGAGGCACAATGGGAAAGTCATTCTGCTTTGAATGTTGATAAACTTGTAACCTCACTTTTGAGAAAATGGCCTTTGAATGTTTTGGTACACCTATTGGAAAGCTCTTCTTTGTCTATACCCATTCAACATCGTTCACACCCTCTTAAGCTTTAGCCCCATCCATCTCTTTAAGGGTTGATCCGAGCGTTCTGTCCTAACAACAGCAGTCAAACACTCAAGCTAACTGGCTAACGTTGGCTGGCTTCCTAGCTACTTACAGACACAAATGAGCAAACAGCTCACTCTGACCATTTAACTCATCCTAACATAGCTGGTTAGGCTGTTTTTATGTTATCCAGAGCGGTGGTGACTGCAACTGTGCTGCTGGCAGCAATGTATGCTTTTTTGACAACATTTACTGACACCGGCCATATTCAATGGGTGTTGAGCGTTTGTAAATCCGTCAGTTATTCTGCACTCTGGCACACTCAGACGAGAGTGCTCTGAAATCGGAGTAGATAGCCAGAGCGAATTTACCAGCTACATCTATCAACAGTTGTCACAGTGACATCGTTAACATTCTATTTAAATGGTTGCTTGCATAGTGGAGTCTTTTGTTAAGACATGTAGCTAGCTAGTTAATCAATAAACCATAATCCCAACTCATGACGTTACTACCCTGCATGAATCTGCAGGTAGCTAACCAACCAGGTTCAATGTTAGCTAGCTAGCATTAGGCTATAACTAACAAAGAAAATGGCTGGATACGAATAATATTACTACACAGATCATACACTTAAGGTTAGCTAGCGAGCGAGCATTTTGCTAAAAAAAGTTTACGCTAAAATGTCCTTCCTGTGAAGTAGTGACGCGCGACTTACTGGTAGTTTCCTGAAACGAGTCACATTCTTGTGATGGAAATCTCTGGTGAGAATATTCAACAATAGCCTGGGGGAGTACCATGCAGAGTACTCCCCTTTGGAGACACTGGCACCTCTCAAGGTTGACTTTAACCTGAGAACCCTCTTGAGGTAATCCTTATTGCCACTGTTGCCCGCAGGGTTGATATGGACTAAAACCAGAGCTTCAAGCCTCCTAAATTACTAAATGCACTGCAAAACGTGTTTTAGAAACACATTCAGATTGCATATAGAAGCCTAGGTGCCTAATTCTAATCCACTCAAAGTGAAATGTTACTCTATTATTGCCTCATGATTATATAGCTAATGTGCAAGTTTTAGTGTTGAAATAGGCGGAGGCTTGAATCAGGTCCAATATCCTATATTCCAGGACTTCTATAGTAGGACTTAGATCAAATAGAAGAGATGGACAAAGGATAAATAATATTTTCTGTAGAAAATGAGAAAAAGACAGCATTTACTGTTTCTGCATTAAACTGGTGCCAGAAATTGCAAGAGAAAACCCTGATGCCTCTTCACTGTTTGTTTCTATAGCAACCACATGACAAAAATGGGACAAGATGCACAAAAAGAGCAGAAACCCAAATAATAAAATAAATATAAATAAACATAAGCTTGACTGACAGCAACAGAATAATCAAGCTACTTTTCAAGGTATAATTATTTTAACAATGATAGGATTTATTTCCCCATATAATCTAAAACAGAGACAAAACAGCAATTTCAAACTACGACATTACACAACCCAGGAAAATTCAGTGCAGTACTTGAGAATGTAAACAGACAAGCGGATAACCATCAAAGTGATTTCTCGAAAGGAGATCAGAACAATGTGCACCTGCTATTCATGCATTGAACCCTCTATATTCTACAGTAGTGCATCAATACGTTACAAGTATACTTGTACAAATACCTCCTAATTCTCAAAGTGTGTTTGTTAAAACTTTTTTCTTGTTCTTGCCTTCCAAGTGGAGCCATAAGCAGAATATGTTCATACTTCACTGTTTCTTTCCACAGAGCCTCACAGTAAGATACATGTACAAATCATACCTGTGTTTCAGGTTTACGGGGTTCAAGCATACCTCAAACAAAATACTTGGTTGTGAGATATTTTGGGCAGCCATAAATTGTGTCACGTTCGTCGTAAGGAGGAGACCAAGGTTCAGCGGGGTAAGCGTACATTCTTCGTTATTACAAGAACGAACACTGAACAAATTAACAAAATAACAAAACAAATCGTATCAAGCCACCATAGACATACATACTACCTAGACCTACAAAACCCCTAGACATACAAAACCCCTAGACAGTACAAAAACTAGCATACCCACCCTAGTCACACCCTGACCTAACCAAAATATAAAGAAAACAAAGATAACTAAGGTCAGGGCGTGACAAATTGACTGATACTAGCAAAGAAAATAAAAAAGTATATGCTGTTGCAGGTAACAAGGTATAATTCCTGAAATGTGACTATGGAATAAAAACATGTAATTGTTATTTTTATTACATTTTTCTGTGTATCATACTCCAGTTTGCCAATTTTCAATCGAAAATAGCAGGTACATGCTCTTGGTTACCTTGAGGGTCATGTATCCCATGTATTTCCTTTATCCCACCTCAGCACATTCAGGAGCACAATCCCCTATGTCTACCTGTGATAGGCCACTCCTATTCTGAACGCCTCAGTGTTTCTAAACGTACAATATCTAATGAGACAAATTGCCAAGACCAGGATCAAGAAATCCATTACCCAAGATGCACGGTTCTGCGGGGGGGGGGGGGGGGGGGCATTGCAGTTCCCACTATTTGCCTTACTTTGGGGACTGGGAGAGGGCGGATTAGGGCTGGGACACAGAAGTGCCTGTGTGTCTGGTTGAGGAGAGCGAGAAGCACAGGGAAAGCTAGTACACAATCTGAAACCAAACCTCCACGGGACTCATTACAACAAAGTTTCTACACAGACAAATCAGGATAGAGACAATTTCAACTACTGTATTGTTGTGATAGCGGTACACTCCAAGATAGTTTAATATGTTGGCTGGAACATGGGGAGAAGCCCGAACACAAAGACAATGGCAAGGACAATGTTGTTCATGCAGCTATAAAGGTAGTGATATAGTGAATTTACTTGATTTAGGGACTACATTCCTGATTTTAGTTAATTATTTAGGATAATGAAGGATGTCAAATTTCTCTCCAGTGGGCTCACATGCACTTCACTGTCCCTAATTGGTTGGTAATAAGCGTGTAATTAGTTCCCGATACACAGGCCCTATATCTTGGGGATTTTAAATATCATTCTACACGAATTCATGCGTGACAAATTAACTAATTGTTTTGGGATTTTAGGGCATCCCAAAATGCAAGATGTCACGTGTGTTATCCCGCAAATTTGACCTGAATTTTAAACAAAGTACTTTCATGGCAACATGATCTCACACCCGCTGCTTTTTATGAGCAGTTTTCTACACTCAAATACTAGAGTCTGCAGGCTCTGGATGGGCATCACAGCCTAGTTTCGGGCATATAACTATGACAGATAATAAACTAATTAGATTTAGACACTAGCATTCAGTTTAATTGCTTCAGATTGTCTCGAGTATACATTTTCATTGAGGCTGGCATAATTAATTGTGACCAATTCTTACTGATCAAACATAATTCTGTTGTATTAAATTAATTTAGTAAGGGTCCAGATTATGGGAAATAAATGCAAGTCTTACTTAAATCTCCAAAAGGACTTAGTTTTAATGAATCTCTTGACTGTTGCCAATTAATTTGATTAGATTGAAACAGAAATTACAGCTGGCAAACAATCACATGATGACAACACTATATCAGCATTCAATCAACAGCTCAATGAAACAATTAGGATCGAGGCCAGGGAGAAAATCGGCTCACACATCAAAGGTCTATGGACTTTGTCCCCGCTTCTCCGCAAATGATGACAATCAATAAGGGGAGTGTCTAGTTTCCCTGAACAGGAAGTTGTACCAACTCCTTGCAATGTACCACGTTCATTTTCAGTTTCCTCAAATTGATATATTTATATTCATTTCCATTGTTATTCATGCTGTCAGATTTGGTATCCGAAGAGCCTCATGTATACTTAGAACCACACCTTGGGCTCTAATCCGTATTGCAGAAGTCCAGCGCTGCAGCGTGATTGAAATTTAAAGGCAATGTTCCCACTGTAGCGGAGACTACATTCAACGTAAACGCTGCATATATCGGCTCAATGGGAAATTACCTTTACATTTCAGCAATACATATTGAATAGAGCCTCTTGAGCTCTAAGGAATTCCATTACTAGAGTGATAATGGTGGATCCAAATCTTTTCAATAGAGCTGTACTATTTAAAAAAAAGTATTTGCCTGAATTTACCTCTTGTTCCCCTGAAAACTGTAAGTGGTGTTTCCTTTGTACACGTTGATTGAAAGGAACTTGAAAAAGCCTCACTCTTGTTCCTTCTGTGAAAGTACAACTATTGGGCCTACGTCCGCCTTTGTAAACAGCAGTACGTTTTTCCAACAGCTATGTCCCAAGAAACAGCTGTCATCATTCCACTTTTAATAGCTAAACTAGTCTTGTTTATGAAGTTTTCTCAAATAAAATGCAACACAATTTGCATTCTAGGAGAAAGTGCTTGGCTCTTTAAATTTCAGCCCAGGCCCCAGGGCTGCCCTGGATCCAAGACAGCTTCTTCAGTTTGAAGGAAGAGCACTTCTGACATCTGGAATGTTTAAGCAGTCACCAGCGAGAAGCACTTTTTAAGAAAAACAAGATGGCTCTGGGACGGCAACGGTTGGCAATACTTGAGCGCAGCTGCGGATGTCATCAGACTTTGCTTTTGGGTTGGAAAAAAGAGCACACATCATCGTTTCTGACAGTCTTGAAAGATTACTGACATGTGCATGTTCTGCCCACGAAGAGACTGGGCCTTGGAGACACAAGTCCCATCAGCAACACTCCGATTGAGTGGCACTCACAAGAACTCCCTGAGGACAACAACTTCAAATAGAAGAGAATTTAGAGGAGACCAACTCCATTTGAAGACAAACAAATTGTGAGATATCTAGGATATGCTGCTGGTATTATACCGATTAGGATCAAACCCATAGATATCTCACGATTTGGTTGTCTTCAAATGGAGTTGGTCTCCTCTAATTTCTCATCTATTTGAGTCACCATCAGTGGACTTTTCCAGAACCTTTGACAAGTTTCAGTACCCTTCTTTGAGTCTGGCTTGAGAGATTCTTCTAATGGAATGTTCTTCTCCTATAGACCTGCATTCCAGTCAGACAAACCAGCCTGTCTTTGTCTGTCATTGTCAGCTGAACTGAACTAAAATAAAGATCGCAACCCCTTCTTCTGATTCCAACCATCAACTTAATTTAATCTATTAGAGATGTGCATACCAACCGCATTAGAAAGTAGGCTCATGTGGCACGTTTCAAAGCCACAGAGACAACGGAACATTACGGTATACGTCATATATTATTTCAGTATAGCTTGAGTCCACATATACTGTATATAGCACAACATTGAGAGTAGATGCGGAGAGGTGAAGAGAAGAAAGGAGAGGAAAAGAGAATGACCAAGGTGAGGAAGACAGACCGAGGTGTGGTGTGGCATGTAACAGTGCCACAGTACCTGGCGTAATTAGGGGACAGGTGTGCTGGCGGAGCCCATCCATCCAAAGACAAGTGACCCACACTGGGGCCTCTTTCCAGCTCCTTAGCATAGCTCTGGGAGCCTCTGGGTCCCCTGCCATGGCTATCAAAGCCTGGCCCTGTGGATGAACAAATGGGCCGAGTGAAGACGAAGTGGATACTCTGCTGCAGATATGTGACACTATTGCCAGCAGCATACCACCCTGCATCCCACTGCTGGCTTGCTTCTGAAGCTAAGCAGTGTTGGTCCTGGTCAGTCCCTAGACGGGAGACCAGATGCTGCTGGAAGCGGTGTTGGAGGGCCAGTAGGAGGCACCCTTTCCTTTGGTCTAAAAAAATATCCCAATGCCCCAGGGCCCTGTGTAGGGTGCTGTCTTTCAGATGGAACATTAAACGAGAGTCCTGAATCTCTGTGGTCACTAAAGATCCCATGGCACTTAGCGTAAGAGTAGTGGTGTTAACCCTGGTGTCCTGGATAAATTCCCAATCTGGCCCACATACCATCACGGTCACCTAATCATCCCCAGCTTACAATTGGCTCATTCATCTATGATTCAGGCTTCACCACATAGCACTCTGCACTCACAGCATAGGCAGAGCCATTGAGCAGTCCAGCAGCTGTTTCGACACGCGATGAGAGCGAGTGCAAATTGTAGAGAGATTTAAATTATAAATGGAATATTATTGTTTTTGGAGGGTGGTGCTGTTGCTTATTTTGTGTTGCTACTCAGCGATGATCTTTCATCTTGGTAGTGACTGGCCTGTAGTGTCTGCGTGAAACGCTCTGGCTTTTGCCTTTTGTTAATGCCCCTGACATTTTTCTCTAACATGCATTTTTACGAGAATGTCTGGACATTAGCATGTAGCACTCGATGTGCTGTGCAACTGTGTGATGCTATGTTTTTATCACGGGAGGTTTGATATAGCTATGACACCAGAGGATTGTTAGAGTGCCAGAGAAGAGCAAGGACCAAAAGCAACGATGACAGAGAATGTTAAATGTTCTATTTGAGGGTGTGCTAAATAGAATTAGGAATTAGAGTACTCGACTGGACATAAACCTTCTTTTGATGGGATAAAGGTCAGGCGTTTTGGTCAGGTAAGTTGGTCAACCATGGTTTGACAGTGCTGTGATAAGATATTGTGTAAAATAATGAATTTGAAGAATTTATCTGCACCGTGTGTTTGCTATCTAGCTAGCCGGCCAGCCCATTTTAGAGAAATTATACCATTAATTATTCAAATTAACTGCCAATATGCCAACATTCCATTCAAACAATGCAGTCAATCCCGAGCCCTTCATTGGCTGAAATCAGTTGATTGGACTTAAACTTAAAGTTGTAAATGCAACAAGTACTGATATTGTGTCATATAATAGCACTCACAACTTTCCAAGAAGATTTAGACATGTACAGTGCCTTGCGAAAGTATTCAGCCCCCTTGAACTTTGCGACCTTTTGCCACATTTCAGGCTTCAAACATAAAGATATAAAACTGTATTTTTTTTGTGAAGAATCAACAACAAGTGGGACACAATCATGAAGTGGAACGACATTTATTGGATATTTCAAACTTTTTTAACAAATCAAAAACTGAAAAATTGGGCGTGCAAAATTATTCAGCCCCCTTAAGTTAATACTTTGTAGCGCCACCTTTTGCTGCGATTACAGCTGTAAGTCGCTTGGGGTATGTCTCTATCAGTTTTGCACATCGAGAGACTGAAATTTTTTCCCATTCCTCCTTGCAAAACAGCTCGAGCTCAGTGAGGTTGGATGGAGAGCATTTGTGAACAGCAGTTTTCAGTTCTTTCCACAGATTCTCGATGGGATTCAGGTCTGGACTTTGACTTGGCCATTCTAACACCTGGATATGTTTATTTTTGAACCATTCCATTGTAGATTTTGCTTTATGTTTTGGATCATTGTCTTGTTGGAAGACAAATCTCCGTCCCAGTCTCAGGTCTTTTGCAGACTCCATCAGGTTTTCTTCCAGAATGGTCCTGTATTTGGCTCCATCCATCTTCCCATCAATTTTAACCATCTTCCCTGTCCCTGCTGAAGAAAAGCAGGCCCAAACCATGATGCTGCCACCACCATGTTTGACAGTGGGGATGGTGTGTTCAGCTGTGTTGCTTTTACGCCAAACATAACGTTTTGCATTGTTGCCAAAAAGTTCAATTTTGGTTTCATCTGACCAGAGCACCTTCTTCCACATGTTTGGTGTGTCTCCCAGGTGGCTTGTGGCAAACTTTTTATGGATATCTTTAAGAAATGGCTTTCTTCTTGCCACTCTTCCATAAAGGCCAGATTTGTGCAATATACGACTGATTGTTGTCCTATGGACAGAGTCTCCCACCTCAGCTGTAGATCTCTGCAGTTCATCCAGAGTGATCATGGGCCTCTTGGCTGCATCTCTGATCAGTCTTCTCCTTGTATGAGCTGAAAGTTTAGAGGGACGGCCAGGTCTTGGTAGATTTGCAGTGGTCTGATACTCCTTCCATTTCAATATCATCGCTTGCACAGTGCTCCTTGGGATGTTTAAAGCTTGGGAAATCTTTTTGTATCCAAATCCGGCTTTAAACTTCTTCACAACAGTATCTCGGACCTGCCTGGTGTGTTCCTTGTTCTTCATGATGCTCTCTGCGCTTTTAACGGACCTCTGAGACTATCACAGTGCAGGTGCATTTATACGGAGACTTGATTACACACAGGTGGATTGTATTTATCATCATTAGTCATTTAGGTCAACATTGGATCATTCAGAGATCCTCACTGAACTTCTGGAGAGAGTTTGCTGCACTGAAAGTAAAGGGGCTGAATAATTTTGCACGCCCAATTTTTCAGTTTTTGATTTGTTAAAAAAGTTTGAAATATCCAATAAATGTCGTTCCACTTCATGATTGTGTCCCACTTGTTGTTGATTCTTCACAAAAAAATACAGTTTTATATCTTTATGTTTGAAGCCTGAAATGTGGCAAAAGGTTGCAAAGTTCAAGGGGGCCAAATACTTTCGCAAGGCACTGTATGTTCTGTTTACATATATTTTAGAGGCTATTTATAGAGAAAATTTGTATAAAACCTGTATAAACTGTATTTATAATTATGTGACATTATTTAATTGTATTACACAATTGTATTACATCCAGAGTGAAGAGAGAGAGGGAGAGCACTTAATTGTGTGGTGAGCACTACCAGCTACGCCGTTCTTTCCTCAAGTCATTATGTAACTCTATCATGACACCATTATTCTCCATTCACCTTGCTTCTCCCATTTATACAATCTCAGAAAAAAAAATATTTGAGCTTTTATCAGCCCTGTGCTTCTACAATCCTGGATGCTCCGTCGCCTAGGCAACCAAATCCCCCACCACCAGTATTAATGCCTCAAGCTGGAACTGTTACAATATTACTTCACTTATATTCTTTATTTCCTTTTTAAAAATTAATATACCAAAAGTGTTTTCCTGCATGTGCAGTGCACAATGCTGTGACACTGTGACATATTAGACTGTTTTATTTCATTAATGAGTGATATTGTTCTAATGTTACAATAATAATAATAATAGATGTATTTTATATAGCGCTTTTCATTACAAGTAGAATCTCAAAGTCGCTTTAAAAAGCAAGTAAAATGTAGGGATCTGGATGTGGGCAACCTAGACAGAACATAGTAGATAGGGACAACTTTGTTCATAAGTAAAGTCATAGGTAACATCCTAATGCTTCCACACTCCCGTGCTTTAATTAAGGCCGTACCGTGACGATCTGGTGGTCCCCAGAGACTAGGCAGGAAAACAACAAGCTATAACAACACCACATGGCCTCTACCAAAGCCCCAAAGCCATCAGGACAACATGCACTCACCGAGAAGAACGTTATTTTGAAAGTGTAGCTTAAAATGGCTTCTGACAAGATAAGATTAGTTCTACAAGTGGGAAGTAAGTTGTGCATTGCCGTTGAGTCGGCTAAAGTGCCTTTGCTTGTGAAGAAGTCCCAGGAAAGCTGTGCATTTGAAGAGGGGACATATTTGAGATATCCAGCCATGTGTCGCTGTTGTCACAAGGTATCAAATGGGATTAATTTGATAAGCCTCACCTGCAAAATTGTTTTGTTTTTGTTGTGGGAAATGAAGGTGTTAGTAGAATGCTTGACAGCACAATGCACTATAAAAAATACATCTATAAAAAATAAATGTTGCACTATATGAAAATCTTGCAAAAATCACTATTCCTTTATGTCTTTTAAGTACATTTTTTAAAATGATCGATTCTGACACTGGCAGTTCAGTTGCCGGGATATCATTCTATGAGGTAATATTGTTTTGGCTGGAAGGAGAAAAATAGTTTGATAACGTCTTGCTCAATAACAGGCATACAGTATCCTTACCAATTCCTGACAGAAGAGCAATCAATACATGTACTGTAGTACTGCTTGAGTTCATTTGATTATTTGGTGTGAGTCCACAGTCAAGAGTCTACGGGGACATTTTTAAAATCATCATCCTCACTTTGGCCTTGATACACTGACTCCCCACTCAGCTCAGCCCAAACCGTAATCTGACATTTTCATGAAGCTTTGGATCATTGTGGACAGTCCTGTCAGTTTAGCGATACCTCTGGAAAACAAAGTTCTTTGTGTTGATGAAAGACACTGTTAATTGAGCTCGTTAGACACCCCCCGGTTAAAAAGTACACCGCGATCTTGGCTTTAATTGACTTTATTGCAGCGTCTGTGGGAATCAGCTGGATATTGCCTAATTTCTTGGAGAGTTTATGTAACAATTTTATGGTCATATTTTGTTCCTCATACAACCTCTGACAATTTGAGAAAAAATGTTCCCCCTGAAATGCATTAAGGAACAAACAGTGCAGTTTAATCTAAATAAATTGCCCCCAGTTGGAGGCAATAATAATGGAACGCAATAAGCAATAAGCTGCTGTCTCAAAATAAAATGAAGGAGGTAAATATCCTGTTGGCTCCACGCTTGACTTCGCTTGCATCAGGAGACATGGGATTTGCCCAGCCTACCAAAAAGCATTAAACTTGATTTAACACCATTAATAGGAGTAGTAATACGAGAGTGTAGCACCGACTGAGGAGACGTGGTTCCCTTGTTACTTTCTGGAAACCTCATTTTGTGACAGCAGGGTTTTATTTTGTCAGATGACAGGCCTAATGACGCTCTCTGTGTCCAAGTGTCGTACAATTACATGTCAACCGCTACACAGTGATGACACGGTGTTATCCCTGGGAAGCTCATAGCCACGATCTTGTCTAATTATGTGTGTTACTATGCACACAAACAGCCTCTCTCGCAGCCTGTTCCATTAACAAGCAACAGAATTGGGATGCTCTCGTGTACTTTGAACTATGTGGCACATTTAGCTATTAGCGCAATTAGGCAAGGCTGGCACAGTTTAACCACCACTTGCTATTTTGTTTTGTATTAAAGGCTGTTTTCTGTTTCTTTGCTCTGTAGACTTGGGGATTTAAAAGCTCTCATTAGAATTTGCACTTTCAGCTGCAACTCTGAAATTGTGGTTTAAACTGAACAAAAATACACTATATATAAACTCAGCAAAAAAAGAAACGTCCTCTCACTGTCAACTGCATTCATTTTCAGCAAACTTAACATGTGTAAATATTTGTATGACCATAACAAGATTCAACAACTGAGACATAAACTGAAGTTCCACAGACATGTGACTAACAGAATCAAAAGTAACAGTCAGTATCTGGTGTGGCCACCAGCTGCATTAAGTACTGCAGTGCATCTCCTCATCGACAGCACCAGATTTGCCAGTTCTTGCTGTGAGATGTTACCCCACTCTTCCATCAAGTCACCTGCAAGTTCCAGGACATTTCTGGGGGAATGTTCCTAGCCCTCAGCCTCTGATCCAACAGGTCCCCGACGTACTCAATGGAATTGAGATCCGGGCTCTTTGCTGGCCATGGCAGAACACTGACATTCTTGTCTTGCAGGAAATCAAGCACAGAACGAGCCGTATGGCTGGTGGCATTGTCATGCTGGAGGGTCATGTCAGCATGAGCCTGCAGGAAGGGTGCCACATGATTGAGGAGGATGTCTTCCCTGTAACACACAGCGTTGAGATTGCCTGCAATGACAACAAGCTCAGTCCGATGATACTGTGACACACCACTCCAGACCATAACGGTCTGGTCCAGCGACGGTGGGTTTGAGAAACACATCGTTTGCCGGTACAGGCAAAACACCTGTCTCAACGTCAACAGTGAAGAGGCAACGGGATGCTGGCCTTCTAAATCAAAATCAAATCAAATGTATATATATAGCCCTTCTTACATCAGCTGATATATCAAAGTGCTGTACAGAAACCCAGCCTAAAACCCCAAACAGCAAGCAATGCAGGTGTAGAAGCATGGTGGCTAGGAAAAACTACCTAGAAAGGCCAAAACATAGGAAGAAACCTAGAGAGGAACCAGGCTATGAGGGGTGGCCAGTCCTCTTCTGGCTGTGCTGGGTGGAGATTATAACAGAACATGGCCAATATGTTCAAATGTTCATAAATGACCAGCAGGGTCAAATAATAGTAATCACAGTGAACAGGTCAGGGTTCCATAGCCACAGGCAGAACAGTTGAAACTGGAGCAGCAGCATGGACAGGTGGACAGGGGACAACAAGTAGTCATCATCCCAAGTGGACCTTGGGCTCAGGTCCTCCAAGAGAGAGAAAGAAAGAAAGAATTAGAGAGAGCATACTTAAATTCACACAGGACACCGGATAAGACAGGAGAAATACTCCAGATGTAACAGACTGACCCTAGCCCCCCGACACATAAACTATTGCAGCATAAATACTGGAGGCTGAGACAGGAGACACTGTGGCCCCATCCGATGATCCCCCGGACAGGGCCAAACAGGCAGGATATAACCCCACCCACTTTGCCAAAGCACAGCCCCCACACCACTAGAGGGATATCTTCAACCATCAACTTACCATCCTGAAACAAGGCCGAGTATAGCCCACAGAGATCTCCGCCATGGCACAACCCAAGGGGTGGCGCCAAACCAGGCAGAGTTCTTCTGTCCAGTGTCTGTGTTCTTTTGCCCATCTTAATCTTTTATTTTTATTGGCCAGTCTGAGATATGGCTTTTTCTTTGCAACTCTGCCTAGAAGGCCAGCATCCCGGAGTCTCCTCTTCACTGTTGACGTTGAGACTGGTGTTTTGCCGGTAAGTACCGGCAAACTATGTGTTTCTTTTGTGGGAAAAACTCATTCCGCAGTGGGTGGGCCTGGCTCCGAAGTGGGTGGACCCCTGCCCAGTCATGTGAAATCCATAGATTAGGGCCTAATGAATGTCCTATATGAACTGTAACTCAATCAAATCATTGAAATTATTGCATGTTAAATTTATATTTATATTTTTGTTCAGTATGGTTAGTTAAATAGCTAGCCGGACTATCTGCATTGACCCTTTTTGCACTATATTCTTTGACTCATATCATATGCTGCTGCTACTGTGAACTGTAACTCAGTAAAATAGTTGAAATTGTTGAACGTTGTGTTTATATTTTTTGTTCAGTGTAGTTTGAAACTTGACTAGATTGAAGCTTCATATTTGTAATGACAAACAACCTTTTGGTCTGATTTGAAGATGTGGGATTCCTAGACACATTCACACATTTTAGAAAATTGCTCTTAGTTTACCAATAGTGTGTTGCATTTTAATTGTGTTGCTAGTTGTGTTGAACACCACCAAAGAAGAACTCTAACAACTCTCCAGCTACTGTAGTCTACAGTACGTGAGGCTTGCTGTCTATACTTGACAGTTAGATGGGTCGATAAGCCAAACTACGCACTACATTGAAAAGAGAGCACCCAGAAGAGTTTATGTGTAATGTATCATGTATGTCTTGCAGCCTCCCTGCCTAACTATGTGAATGATATTCACCACAGAGATAAGCGTCATCTTCCACTACTGGAGTTACAAACGTTGATTTCCCCCACCAGGCTTCACACAGTGCAACTTGACATGACATTTATTCATTTTGGTCGTTAAAACTAAAAAAGTTTTGGTCACAGCTGGTCTGTGGGGCTTTGTTTTCACTCTGTCACCTGTTCTGTCAAAACAAGGATTCAGACGGTGTAGACAAACCCTGGTCTCTCACCTAGCAACATGTCACCCCAAAATAATACATGAATCCTCCCACAAACCATTACCAGACAGGTGGTTCTTGGAGAATGTCAGTTTGGGGTAGTTTCTGGATTTTTAAGGTTGTATAAGGTAGATTGGGGTAGTACCGATAATTAGTAGGACCTTATTGTAGTGTAATTTAGGTGTCCAACTCTGCCAATCATATCACATTAGTGTTCATCTTTTATTTAACTAGGCAAGTCAGTTAAGAACAAATTATTATTTACAATGACGGCCTACCAAAAGGCAAAAGGCCTCCTGCGGGGCTGGGATATTGAAAAAAAAAAAATATATATATATATATATATATATATATAAATATAGGACAAAACACACATTTTGAGTGTTTGTTGTAGCTCTTTCCAGTCGCTAGCTGCAGTGAACTGAAAAGACCCATGGATGTGTGTGCTTTCGGGACCTTTAATAGAATGGACTGGCAGAACGGATGTTGTATGTGGACGATGAGGCCTGCAGTAGATATCTCAGATAGGGGGGAGTGAGGCCTAAGAGAGTTTTATAAATAAGCATCAACCAGTGGGTCTTGCGAACGGTATACAGAGATGACCAGTTTACAGAGGAGTATAGAGCGCAGGCCTGTGTCCTATAAGAAGCATTGGTGGCACATCTGATGGCGGAATGGTAAAGAACATCAGGTAGAGCACCCTTACCTGCTGATCTATAAATTATGTCTCCATAATCTAGCATGGGTAGGATGGTCATTTGAATCATGGTTAGTTTGGCAGCTGGGGTAAAAGAGGAGCAATTACGAGAGAGGAAACCAAGTCTAGATTTAACTTTAGCCTGCAGCTTTGATATGTGCTGAGAGAAGGATAGTGTACCATCTAGCCACACTCCCAAGTACTTGTATGAGGTGACTACCTCAAGCTCTAAACCCTCATAGTTAGTAAACACACCTGTGGGGAGAGGGGCATTCTTCTTACCAAACCATATGACCTTTGTTTTGGAGGTGTTCAGAACAAGGTTAAGGGTAGAGAAAGCTTGTTAGACACTAAGATAGCTTTGTTGTAGAGCGTTTAACACAAAATCCGGGGAGGGGCCAGCTGAGTATGAGCCTGTATCATCTGCATATAAATGGATGAGAGAGCTTCCTACTGCCTGAGCTATGTTGTTAATGTAAATTGAGAAGAGCGTGGGGCCTAGAATTGAGCCTTAGGGTACTCCATTGGTGACCGGCAGTGGCTGAGACAGCAAATGTTCTGACTTTATACACTGCACTCTCTGAGAGAGATAGTTAGCAAGCCAGGCCAAAGACACCTCTGAGACGACACCAATACCCCACAAGATTAAAAATAGCAGGACAACATTGCTTAGAATCAAGGGCAATGGTGACATCATTGAGGACCTTTAATGTTGCAGTGACACATCCAGAACCTGAACAAAAACCAGATTGCATACCAGAGAGAATAAATACTATAGATATCAAGAAAGCCAGTTGATTGAGCCAGTTGATTATTGCTAAGTTTTTCCAACAATTTTGATAAACAGGCTAAATAGAAATAGGCCTATAACCGTTAGGATCAGCTTGATCTCCCCCTTTAAATAAAGGACGAACCGTAGCTGCCTTCCAAGCAATGGGAACCTCCCCAGAGAGGAGAGACAGATTAAAAAAGGTTGGTTATAGAATAGGCGATGATATGGGCAGCAACCTTAAAGAACACTAAACCATAGATAGCCCAGTATAAATGTGTAGACACAGTCTACACAGTTCTTTGCCTTTGATTATCTGTTCTCGCCAGAACACTTTCAAACTTTCCCAGCAGAAACTGTGTGGGAAAAATAATGAGAATGTGTTCTGCAGCCGTTTCACAGCTGGAAATGTCCTGAGCACAGGATGAGCCCATCTTAAGTAATAACCTGACGCTATGACTCATCACAGCTTATTGCAGCACATTGGGGGGCTGCTGAAGTGGTATTATGCTATTGAGCTTCACACTCTTCTTCTGATGTTGGGCCCAAATGGTACCAGTCGCCCAGCTAGCACCCACTTACCTGCTCGATTGATCATTTGTCCCTTTGGTGATTTACTGTGCCGCTCAAAAGCCTTGGCTGGAAAGCGTTCTCCTTGGGTTGTTTCCTGCTAGTTTACCAGCCGTTTGGAGAGAAAGCCATTAATATTGTTTGTTTCTACGGAGTGCAAACATGATAATATTCGTGGGGTCCAGTTTATTAAAATGGCATCAGGCTACAAGCAGTGACAATTGTTGAATACAGAGAGGCAGCGAATTACTTACCTGCATGTTTAGATTTCCAAGGGTATTTTGTCACTCCTCAATATATTGTGGTGTTCATCTTATAACTTTACTAACGTAAATTTAAAATGGAAATATGGTTAATGCCAACTAGCATTTTAATGTATCAATGCACAGGGTAGCGGGGAGCTGCACAAAACAACCAATCTAGCGTGAACTAGCTAGCCATAAATTACAGTCCAGTGGGAGGTGTCTCCCAGAGAGATAATCACGAGACGAGAAATGGGGCATTCCCCACTAGTTATATCCCTACAAACCTATGTATAGCTCCCTCTCCCTCTTCTATTACATGACAACCCCATAAACTATGAACGTGGTATGAACGTGACTAGTGCTGCCAGCTTGGGGCAGGGTCTGCCCACCTTTAATACCTCCTGAGGGTCGCAACAATATCATGCAGCTAACACAGAAACACGAGCTCAGGTTACGGAGCTAAAAATGACCTGACTGTCATTCAGCTTATTCATTCAAGCTTCCATAATTGTATAGTAACATCAATGGGAAAACACAGTATAAATGTTGCATTTTGTATAGACATAGATATAAAAAATATATTTGTAGCTCAGACAGTCCTTTGAAGTTTAGGCAGATATTTTAAATGGTCAATAAAGACAGTATATGTTTCTGCTGTAGGACTACAAGTCCCAGGTGTGAAGTATAAATCTTTTTTTTTTCATCATCCAACGGCTGCTTGGTTAAATTTTGCTCTGAAGACACGTTCTGCTATTTCTCTCAGAATCCACGGATATACTGTACAGTACGTTTGCTTCTTTATGATGGCTAAAATGTTTACACTAATGATAAGAGAACACAGGTTTCAGCCACAGAATGATGTTGTCAGTTATGTGGCAAAGTCGATTATGTCATGACATCTTGATGTCTCTCAGTGTATGTATGAAGTGATCATATCCCTAGCTGAGGGCTATTGTTGATACAACCCAGCATCTTGTGCGTCACTGCTATGATATAAGTCTAGTGTCCCAGGATATCTACATTACTTCAGAAGAATGTTAATGACTGGACCTAAGTAGATACAAGTTTATACAGTAAATTCAAAGCTTCTTCCCTCCATTGACATTACAAGATCTGACAGAATCTTCTGGAACGTCAAGCCAATAAACTCTTTCTAAACCACAACACAAACCATTACACTCGGTTTGGTTTGCATTTCAGATCTTCATAGGCTGTAGGGGGCAACGAGGTGAGAGCCTTTTTAGAAAGCAACGCTTGCGGTTTGATGTCCACATTTGGGGCTATTGACTGGCTTGCTTTTGGAGACAATAATCAGGGTGCGATGTCACAGGCACACAGCAGATCTACCTCTGAGAATAGATTAGTTTGAGCCGAGAGTCATTGGTATTCCTGTCCTCACAGGCCTTAGCTAGACAGACAGGACGGGGCTGCTTTTTCTTCTAGGGTCAGTGGTGGGAGGGAATGAGAGACAGAAAGGTGGTGGACAAAGAGAGAGAGAGAGGGAGGGAATGAGAGAGGGAAAACGAGAAAGAAAAAAATGGAGGGACGGAGGGAGAGAAAGAGAGAGTGAGATGGAGGGAACGAGAGAGACGGAAAGAAAGACAGAGGGGGATAGATAAATGGGAAAAGGGAGAGAGTTTCTAACAAGGCTGGCGGTACTGTCATCTTCACATGTGTTACCGCTTGACAGGAACCCTCACAAGACACATTTTTGTTGTTGTTGCCAGAATAGATATCTACTACGTACCGTGCATACTTTGGACTGTTTGGAATCCATCTGAGTATTTGTTACTGTCTAAATAGGTGCGTGTGCTTCTGAGCCTTTGTTTGTATTGTATTGTGTAGAAATGCATTCTGTAGAAAACCACATTCAAATCTATTATTACCACGTCAACTTCAGATGAGCTCTTATGAATTAACACCACGCAACGTTTATCACCCCCAGCACATAGAATGGAGTGGTTATTAAAAGTTCATCATATTCCTGAAGAATTAGCCTGCTTTCATTTTTTATGGCAGACTGAAGTCTCATCGTGGGGTGGCAGTGGCGGTGGTGAAGACGACGACGGCAGCTCAGCCGGATGACTCATTTGGACGGTATAAAAAGACCACCGTTCTGTCAGCGGTCTGATCAAAGGCAAGAGGCTGCTCATGTTGTGAAAGAGAACTTATAATGCATTCTCACACAGCCGACGACAGAGGCAAAGCTGCCTATTTATTTCCACTGAGCGCGTAATGAGAAGACTAGTGAACTAGTTTGTTTGCCCAAGACTAAATAAGCATTAGTGTAACATTAGTGTATTTTCATCCCCCCCCCTCCCCCCGTTAGCTTAATTTTTATATTTTGTAGAGCGTCACGAATGTGTCTCCCTTCCTTCAAGAGTGGATTTACTCCTTAAGCGTGCTCAATGCAAATCAAGTTTAGAGCCTCCTCCATTTCATCAGCAGCCTGGCTAAATTTGTATGGATTTTTTTTATTTCCTTCTAGTAAGCCGAAGGCCTTTCATAATGATCTCTTCATGGCTGTTCAGCGCCGATGATTCATTTATTGGTGTTGACTTATTGTCCAAAAACAGTTGTTTCTACACCACAGATCATAGTTCAGGTTCACTAACCTAGACCTGTGTTTCTTCTTTTTGCTCTCATTAGCTCACTCCGTTGCTCAGAAGGATAGGGTGTCTGTGGACTCCTTCCTCCTCTGTTGCTCAGAAGGATAGGGTGTCTGTGGCCTCCTTCCTCCTCTGTTGCTCAGAAGGATAGGGTGTCTGTGGCCTCCTTCCTCCTCTGTTGCTCAGAAGGATAGGGTGTCTGTGGACTCCTTCCTCCTCTGTTGCTCAGAAGGATAGGGTGTCTGTGGCCTCCTTCCTCCTATGTTGCTCAGAGGGATAGGTTGTCTGTGGCCTCCTTCCTCCTCTGTTGCTCAGAGGGATAGGTTGTCTGTGGACTCCTTCCTCCTCTGTTGCTCAGAAGGATAGGGTGTCTGTGGACTCCTTCCTCCTCTGTTGCTCAGAAGGATAGGGTGTCTGTGGACTCCTTCCTCCTCTGTTGCTCAGAAGGATAGGGTGTCTGTGGACTCCTTTCTCCTCTGTTGCTCAGAAGGATAGGGTGTCTGTGGCCTCCTCCTTCCTCTGTTGCTCAGAAGGATAGGGTGTCTGTGGACTCCTTTCTCCTCTGTTGCTCAGAAGGATAGGGTGTCTGTGGCCTCCTCCTTCCTCTGTTGCTCAGAAGGATAGGGTGTCTGTGGCCTCCTTCCTCCTCTGTTGCTCAGAGGGATAGGTTGTCTGTGGACTCCTTTCTCCTCTGTTGCTCAGAAGGATAGGGTGGCTGTGGCCTCCTTCCTCCTCTGTTGCTCAGAAGGATAGGGTGTCTGTGGCCTCCTCCTTCCTCTGTTGCTCAGAAGGATAGGGTGTCTGTGGCCTCCTTCCTCCTCTGTTGCTCAGAGGGATAGGGTGTCTGTGGCCTCCTTCCTCCTCTGTTGCTCAGAAGGATAGGGTGTCTGTGGCCTCCTTCCTCCTCTGTTGCTCAGAGGGATAGGGTGTCTGTGGCCTCCTTCCTCCTCTGTTGCTCAGAAGGATAGGGTGTCTGTGGCCTCCTTCCTCCTCTGTTGCTCAGAGGGATAGGGTGTCTGTGGCCTCCTTCCTCCTCTGTTGCTCAGAGGGATAGGGTGTCTGTGGCCTCCTTCCTCCTCTGTTGCTCAGAGGGATAGGTTGTCTGTGGACTCCTTCCTCCTCTGTTGCTCAGAAGGATAGGGTGTCTGTGGCCTCCTTCCTCCTCTGTTGCTCAGAGGGATAGGGTGTCTGTGGCCTCCTTCCTCTTCTGTTGCTCAGAGGGATAGGGTGTCTGTGGCCTCCTTCCTCCTCTGTTGCTCAGAAGGATAGGGTGTCTGTGGCCTCCTTCCTCCTCTGTTGCTCAGAGGGATAGGGTGTCTGTGGCCTCCTTCCTCTTCTGTTGCTCAGAGGGATAGGGTGTCTGTGGCCTCCTTCCTCCTCTGTTGCTCAGAGGGATAGGGTGTCTGTGGCCTCCTTCCTCCTCTGTTGCTCAGAAGGATAGGGTGTCTGTGGCCTCCTTCCTCCTCTGTTGCTCAGAAGGATAGGGTGTCTGTGGCCTCCTTCCTCCTCTGTTGCTCAGAGGGATAGGTTGTCTGTGGCCTCCTTCCTCCTCTGTTGCTCAGAAGGATAGGGTGTCTGTGGCCTCCTTCCTCTTCTGTTGCTCAGAGGGATAGGGTGTCTGTGGCCTCCTTCCTCTTCTGTTGCTCAGAGGGATAGGTTGTCTGTGGACTCCTTCCTCCTCTGTTGCTCAGAAGGATAGGGTGTCTGTGGCCTCCTTCCTCTTCTGTTGCTCAGAGGGATAGGTTGTCTGTGGACTCCTTCCTCCTCTGTTGCTCAGAGGGATAGGTTGTCTGTGGCCTCCTTCCTCCTCTGTTGCTCAGAGGGATAGGTTGTCTGTGGACTCCTTCCTCCTCTGTTGCTCAGAGGGATAGGTTGTCTGTGGCCACCTTCCTCCTCTGTTGCTCAGAGGGATAGGTTGTCTGTGGCCTCCTTCCTCCGCTGTTGCTCAGAGGGATAGGTTGTCTGTGGCTTCCTTCCTCCTCTGTTGCTCAGAGGGATAGGTTGTCTGTGGCCTCCTTCCTCCTCTGTTGCTCAAAGGGATAGGTTGTCTGTGGACTCCTTCCTACTCTGTTGCTCAGAGGGATTGGTTGTCTGTGGCCACCTCTGTTGCCAGGCATTGTTCTTTTTCCACTTTTATGCCCTTTGGCTTGTATTGACCCCCAGGCTGAGACTTGAATTATGAGGTAAGCACCTACTGCCACCTGAAAACCTGCTACAGAGTCTTGCAAAAGTATTCATCCCCCTTGGCGTTTTTCCTATTTTGTTGCATTACAACCTGCCATTTAAATTTATTTTTATTTGGATTTCATGTAATGGACATACACAAAATAGTCCAAATTGGTGAAGTGAAATGATTTTTTAAATGTTTTTATTTAATAAAGGTAAAGGTGGTCGGTGCATATGTATGCTATGAAGCCCCTACATAAGATCTGGTGCAACCAATTATCTTCAGAAGTCACATATATATATATATCTATATATATATATATATATATATATATATATATATATATATATATATATATACATGCATACATATATATTATATATACCTGCTCTGAAAGGCCCCAGAGTCTGCAACACCACTAAGCAAGCGACACCGTGAAGACCAAGGAGCTCTCAAACAGGTCAGGAAAAAAGTGGAGAAGTACAGATCAGGGTTGGGTTTTAAAAAAATATCCGAAACGTATTATTAAAAAATGTAAAGAATATGGCACCACAACAAACCTGCCAAGAGAGGGCCGCCCAACAAAACTCTGTCCATTGGACCACTTTAAGCCGTACACTCCACAGAGCTGGGCTTTATGGAAAAGTGGACAGAAAAAGCCATTGCTTAAAGAAAACAATAAACAAGCGCGTTTGGTGTTCGCCTAAAGGCATGTGGGAGACTTCCCAAACATATGGAAGAAGGTACTCTGGTCAGATGAGACTAACATTGAGGATTTTGGAAATCAAGGAAAAAGCTATGTCTCGCGCAAACCCAACACCTCTCATCACCCCGCGAAGACCATCCACAGTGAAGCATAGTGGTTGCAGCATAATGCTGTGGGGATGTTTTTCATCAGCAGGGACTGGGAAACTGGTCAGAATTGAAGGAATGATGGATGAAGCTAAATACAGGGAAATTCTTGAGGGAAACCTGTTTCAGTCTTCCAGAGATTTGAGCCTGGGACGGAGATTCACCTTCCAGCAGGACAATGATCCTAAGCATACTGCTAAACACTTGAGTGGTTTAACAGGAAACATTTAAATGTTTTGGAATGGCCTAGTCAAAGCCCAGGCCTCAATCCAATTGAGAATCTGTGGTATGACTTAAAGATTGCTACACCAGCAGAACCCATCCAACTTGAAGGAGCTGGAGCAGTTTTGCCATGAAGAATGGGCAAAAAATTCAGTGGCTAGATGTGCCAAGCTTATAGAGACATACCCCAAGAGACTTGCAGCTGTAATTGATGCAAAAGGTGTCTCTACAAAGTATTAGTTACACACTCAAGTTCTGTTTTTTGTCTTATTTATCGTTTGTTTCACAATAACAAATATTTTGCATCTTCAAAGTGGTAGGCATGTTGTGTAAATCTGATGATACAAACCCCCCAATGAAAATATATTTTAATTCCAGGTTAAAAGGCAACAAAATAGGAAAAATGCCAAGGGGGGTGAATACTTTTTTTAAAGCCACTGTATCTCTTCGTCCTCTATTCACAGTGGAGGATGAAGTCGCCTCTAGTTACATTTCATTAAGCATTGGTCAGTGGTGCATTTTTCTCCCCTAATGGGAAAGGTTAGGAGGGTAGGCTGATCCTAGATCTGTGACTAAGGGAGACCTCCACCGGAAGCTATCCTCAGATGGCCAGCGTAACATTTATGCACAGTTCTGAGGACAGCATAATCTGGTAAAAACATAAGGCTTTATAATAGACAGGCTATGATGGAATATTATAACTGTCTGTTCCAAGCCTGTGTTTTGTTTGGAAAAAAGGACAAATGCAGAATAAAAACAGTCCATCCATCAGATTATTCTAATCCCCAAATGGTAAATCTGAATGTCATTGTCACGCTCATCTTATTTACTTTGAGGCCTTACGAAAACATGACCCATTCAATTGTCAATGGGGTCAGAACTATTTAAGACAGTCCATTCCTTGAGGGGTATGATAAGTAACATTCAAAATTGTATGTATTCTGTCCTATCCAAGAAAACATCCTCCCCTCGGAATCAGTTTCCCTAAAGTGTTCGATGCTGTCACGGTGAGTGAATGAGGACCCAAAAGCGAACTAACTTAAACAGAGCTTCTTTAATAACCAAACATAGGTAGGCTCAGATAGACCGGCAGATTCCGACAGGACAGGACAAGGTTACAGCAAACATGACGATAGTCTGGCTCAGGCATGAAACACAACAAACAAGAATCCGACAAGGACAGGAGCAGAAACAGAGAGAGATATAGGGACCTAATCAGAGGGAAAAAGGGAACAGGTGGGAAAAGGGGTGACGAGGTGGTTAGGAGGAGACAAGGCACAGCTGGGGGAAAGAGGGGGAGAAAAGGTAACCTAACAACGACCAGCAGAGGGAGACAGGGTGAAGGGAAAGGACAGAGACAAGACACAACATGACAGTACATGACAGTACCCCCCCACTCACCGAGCGCCTCCTGGCGCACTCGAGGAGGAAACCTGGCGGCAACGGAGGAAATCCTCGATCAGCGCACGGTCCAGCACGTCCCGAGAGGGAACCCAACTCCTCTCCTCAGGACCGTACCCCTCCCAATCAACGAGGTACTGGTGACCACGGCCCCGAGGACGCATGTCCAAAATCCTGCGGACCCTGTAGATGGGTGCGCCCTCGACAAGGATGGGGGGGGGGGGGGGGGAAGACGAGCGGGGGCGCGAAGAACGGGCTTAATACAGGAGACATGGAAGACCGGGTGGACGCGACGAAGGTATCGCGGGAGACGAAGTCGAACTGCGACAGGATTAATGACCCGAGAAATGCGGAACGGACCAATGAACCGCGGGGTCAACTTGCGAGAAGCCGTCTTAAGGGGAAGGTTCTGAGTGGAGAGCCAAACTCTCTGACCGCGACAATATCTAGGACTCTTAGTTCTACGCTTATTAGCAGCCCTCACAGTCTGCGTCCTATAACGGCAAAGTGCAGACCTGACCCTCTTCCAGGTGCGCTCGCAACGTTGGACAAAAGCCTGAGCAGAGGGGACGCTGGACTCGGCGAACTGAGATGAGAACAGCGGAGGCTGGTACCCGAGGCTACTCTGAAAAGGAGATAGCCCGGTCGCAGACGAAGGAAGCGAGTTGTGGGCGTATTCTGCCCAGGGGAGCTGCTCTGACCAAGACGCAGGGTTGCGAAAAGAAAGACTGCGTAAGATGCGACCAATAGTCTGATTGGCCCGTTCTGCTTGACCGTTAGACTGGGGGTGAAAGCCGGAAGAGAGACTGACGGAAGCCCCAATCAAACGGCAAAACTCCCTCCAAAATTGAGACGTGAATTGCGGACCTCTGTCCGAAACGACGTCTGACGGAAGGCCATGAATTCTGAAAACATTCTCGATGATGATTTGTGCCGTCTCTTTAGCAGAAGGAAGCTTAGCAAGGGGAATGAAATGAGCCGCCTTAGAGAACCTATCGACAACCGTAAGAATAACAGTCTTCCCCGCTGACGAAGGCAGTCCGGTGACAAAATCTAAGGCGATGTGAGACCACGGTCGAGAGGGAA
Source organism: Oncorhynchus mykiss (assembly GCF_013265735.2). Lineage (NCBI taxonomy): Eukaryota > Metazoa > Chordata > Actinopteri > Salmoniformes > Salmonidae > Oncorhynchus > Oncorhynchus mykiss. The sequence goes on along the minus strand of NC_048580.1, from coordinate 51,405,998 downwards.
TGGGAAGCGGCCTGAGACGGCCGGCAGGAGGGGAGTTACCGGACTTAGTCTGCGCGCAGACCGAACAAGCAGCCACGAAACGACGCGTGTCATGCTCCCGGGTGGGCCACCAAAAACGCTGGCGAATGGAAGCAAGCGTACCCCGAACGCCAGGGTGGCCGGCTAACTTGGCAGAGTGAGCCCACTGAAGAACGGCCAGACGAGTAGGAACGGGAACGAAAAGAAGGTTCCTAGGACAAGCGCGCGGCGACGGAGTGTGAGTGAGCGCTTGCTTTACCTGCCTCTCAATTCCCCAGACAGTCAACCCGACAACACGCCCCTCAGGGAGAATCCCCTCGGGGTCAGTGGAGGCTACTGAAGAACTGAAGAGACGAGATAAAGCATCAGGCTTGGTGTTCTTAGAGCCCGGACGATAAGAAATCACGAACTCGAAACGAGCGAAAAACAGCGCCCAACGCGCCTGACGCGCATTAACCTTTCTGATCTCCCCATCCCGGATCCGGGTTCGTGAATACAGACTCAAGCTCATTACCATAACGCAACGTTAACTATTCATGAAAATCGCAAATGAAATGAAATAAATATGCTAGCTCTCAAGCTTAGCCTTTTGTTAACAACACTGTCATCTCAGATTTTCAAAATATGCTTCTCAACCATTGCAAAACAAGCATTTGTGTAACAGTATTGATGGCTAACGTAGCATTTAGCATTAACATTCAGCTGGCAACATTTACACAAAAAAACAGAAAAGCATTCAAAAAAATCATTTACCTTTGAAGAACTTCAGATGTTTTCAATGAGGAGACTCTCAGATAGCAAATGTTCAGTTTTTCCTGAAAGATTATTTGTTTAGGACAAATCGCTCCGTTTTCTGCGTCACGTTTAGCTATGAAAAAAACCCTGTATCCAGGATTGTGTAAATCTATCAGCAAGCTCATTAGCATAACACAACGTTAACTATTTATGAAAATCGCAAATGAAATGAAATAAATATGCCATCTCTCAAGCTTAGCCTTTTGTAAACAACACTGTCATCTCAGATTTTCAAAATATGCTTCTCAACCATAGGAAAACAATAATTTGTGTAAAAGTAGCTAGCTAGAGTTAGCATTTCGCGTTAGCATTTAGCGTTAGCATTAGCGTTAGCATCCAGCACGCAACATTAACAAAAACATAAAAGCCTTCAAATAAAATCATTTACCTTTGAAGAACTTCTGATGTTTTCAATGAGGATACTCTCAGTTAGATAGCAGATGCTCAGTTTTTCCAAAAAGATTCCTTGTGTATTAGAAATAGCTCCGTTTTATACATCACATTTGGCCACCAAAAAAAATCCATAAATTCAGTCCTCAAAACGCAAACTTTTTTCCAAATTAACTCCATAATATCGACTGAAAACATGGCAAACGTTGTTTAGAATCAATCATCAAGGTGTTTTTCACATATCTCTTCATTGATACATCGTTCTTGGACACATGCTTTCTCCCCTGAATCAAATGGTAAAGTGGAAGCAGCTGGCAATTGCGCACCGAATTCGACGCAGGACACCAGGCGGACACTTGGGAAATGTAGTCTCTTATGGTCAATCTTCCAATGATATGCCTACAAATACGTCACAATGCTGCTAAGACCTTGGGCGAACGACAGAAAGTGTAGGCTCATTCGTTGCGCAATCACAGCCATATAAGGAGAGAATGGAAAACAGAGCTTCAGAAATTCTGCTAATTCCTGGGTGATGCATCATCTTGGTTTCGCCTGTAGAATGAGTTCTGGGGCACTTACAGACAAAATCTTTGCAGATTCTGAAACTTCAGAGTGTTTTCTTTCCAAAACTGTCAAGAATATGCATAGTCGAGCATCTTTTCGTGACAAAATATCGCGCTTAAAACGGGAACGTTTTTTATCCAAAAATGAAATAGCGCCCCTAGAGCTCTAAGAGGTTAAGTCGTTTGGCAGAACGGATGTACTCAAGGTTCCTATGGTCAGTCCAAACGACAAAAGGAACGGTCGCCCCCTCCAACCACTGTCGCCATTCGCCTAGGGCTAACCGGATGGCGAGCAGTTCGCGGTTTCCCACATCATAGTTACGTTCCGACGGGGACAGGCGATGAGAAAAATACGCGCATGGGTGGACCTTGTCGTCAGAGAGGGAGCGCTGAGAAAGAATGGCTCCCACGCCCACCTCTGACGCGTCAACCTCGACAACGAACTGTCTAGAGACGTCAGGTGTAACAAGGATAGGAGCGGATGTAAAACGATTCTTGAGGAGATCAAAAGCTCCCTGGGCGGAAACGGACCACTTAAAGCACGTCTTGACAGAAGTAAGGTCTGTGAGAGGAGCTGCCACCTGACCGAAATTACGGATGAAACGACGATAGAAGTTCGCGAAGCCGAGAAAGCGCTGCAGCTCGACGCGTGACTTAGGGGCGGGCCAATCAATGACAGCTTGGACCTTAGCGGGATCCATCTTAATGCCTTCAGCGGAAATAACAGAACCGAGAAATGTGACGGAGGAGGCATGAAAAGTGCACTTCTCAGCCTTCACAAAAAGACAATTCTCTAAAAGGCGCTGGAGGACACGTCGAACGTGCTGAAGATGAATCTGGAGTGACGGTGAAAAAATCAGGATATCGTCAAGGTAAACGAAAACAAAGATGTTCAGCATGTCTCTCAGGACATTATTGACTAATGCCTGAAAGACAGCTGGAGCGTTAGCGAGGCCGAAAGGAAGAACCCGGTATTCAAAGTGCCCTAACGGAGTGTTAAACGCCGTCTTCCACTCGTCCCCCTCCCTGATGCGCACGAGATGGTAAGCGTTACGAAGGTCCAACTTAGTGAAAAACCTGGCTCCCTGCAGGATCTCGAAGGCTGAGGACATAAGAGGAAGCGGATAACGATTCTTAACTGTTATGTCATTCAGCCCTCGATAATCTATGCAGGGGCGCAGAGACCCGTCCTTCTTCTTGACAAAAAAAAACCCCGCTCCGGCGGGAGAGGAGGAGGGGACTATGGTACCGGCGTCAAGAGCTACAGACAAATAATCCTCGAGAGCCTTACGTTCGGGAGCCGACAGAGAGTATAGTCTACCCCGGGGGGGAGTGGTTCCCGGAAGGAGATCAATACTACAATCATACGACCGGTGTGGAGGAAGAGAGGTGGCCCTGGACCGACTGAACACCGTGCGCAGATCGTGATACTCCTCCGGCACCCCTGTCAAATCACCAGGCTCCTCCTGTGAAGAAGAGACAGAGGAAACAGGAGGGATAGCAGACATTAAACATTTCACATGACAAGAGACGTTCCAGGAGAGGATAGAATTACTAGACCAATTAATGGAAGGATTATGACAAACTAGCCAGGGATGGCCCAAAACAACAGGTGTAAAAGGTGAACGAAAAATCAAAAAAGAAATGGTTTCGCTATGATTACCAGAAACAGTGAGGGTTAAAGGTAGCGTCTCACGCTGAATCCTGGGGAGAGGACTACCATCCAAAGCGAACAAGGCCGTGGGCTCCCTTAACTGTCTGAGAGGAATGTTATGTTCCCGAGCCCAGGTCTCGTCCATAAAACAGCCCTCCGCCCCAGAGTCTATTAAGGCACTGCAGGAAGCTGACGAACCGGTCCAGCGTAGATGGACCGACAAGGTAGTGCAGGATCTTGAAGGAGAGACAGGAGTAGTAGCGCTCACCAGTAGCCCTCCGCTTACTGATGAGCTCTTGGCTTTTACTGGACATGAAGTGACAAAATGACCAGCGGAACCGCAATAGAGACAGAGGCGGTTGGTGATTCTCCGTTCCCTCTCCTTAGTCGAGATGCGGATACCTCCCAGCTGCATAGGCTCAGCACCCGAGCCGGCAGAGGAAGATGGTAGTGATGCGGAGAGGGGGGCAACGGAGAACGTGAGCTCCTTTCCACGAGCTCGGTGACGAAGATCAACCCGTCGCTCTATGCGAATAGCGAGTTCAATCAAGGAATCCACGCTGGAAGGAACCTCCCGGGAGAGAATCTCATCCTTTACCTCCGCGCGGAGACCCTCCAGAAAACGAGCGAGCAAAGCCGGCTCGTTCCAGTCACTGGAGGCAGCAAGAGTGCGAAACTCAATAGAGTAGTCTGTTATGGATCGATTACCTTGACATAGGGAAGACAGGACCCTGGAAGCTTCCTCCCCAAAAACAGAACGATCAAAAACCCGTATCATCTCCTCCTTAAAGTCCTGATACTGGTTAGTACACTCAGCCCTTGCCTCCCAGATTGCCGTGCCCCACTCACGAGCCCGTCCAGTAAGGAGAGATATGACGTAGGCGATACGAGCTGTGCTCCTGGAGTAAGTGTTGGGCTGGAGAGAAAACACAATATCACACTGGGTGAGGAACGAGCGGCATTCAGTGGGCTTCCCAGAGTAACACGGTGGGTTATTGATTCTGGGCTCCGGAGATTCGAAAGCCCTGGAAGTGGCCGGTGGATCGAGGCGGAGATGGTGAACCTGTTCTGTGAGGTTGGAGACTTGGGCGGCCAGGGTCTCAACGGCATGTCGAGCAGCAGACACTTCCTGCTCGTGTCTGCCTAGCATCGCTCCCTGGATCTCGACGGCAGAGTGGAGAGGATCCGAAGTCGCTGGGTCCATTCTTGGTCGGATTCTTCTGTCACGGTGAGTGAATGAGGACCCAAAAGCGAACTAACTTAAACAGAGCTTCTTTAATAACCAAACATAGGTAGGCTCAGATAGACCGGCAGATTCCGACAGGACAGGACAAGGTTACAGCAAACATGACGATAGTCTGGCTCAGGCATGAAACACAACAAACAAGAATCCGACAAGGACAGGAGCAGAAACAGAGAGAGATATAGGGACCTAATCAGAGGGAAAAAGGGAACAGGTGGGAAAAGGGGTGACGAGGTGGTTAGGAGGAGACAAGGCACAGCTGGGGGAAAGAGGGGGAGAAAAGGTAACCTAACAACGACCAGCAGAGGGAGACAGGGTGAAGGGAAAGGACAGAGACAAGACACAACATGACAGTACATGACAGATGCTTTCAAATGTGAAACCAATAGCAAATGGATAGCGACCCAGTTCACCCTACTGCGTTTATATCACTTAATTTGTTCTTCCCTTATTTTCATGTCATGTGGGTGTGGCCGGCGAAAAAAGGGGTAGAGAATACATGAGATAAAACAATTTCTAAGCCAGTAAATCCTCCAGTGACAAACTGAGATCTGATTTAGATTTGAATGAAGCGAGTGCCAGGGAACATGCTCCATTGAATGTGCAGTTCCTGCAATAGCATCCTCGGTGGGGAGAAAAGCGAATGAAAGATGGCGAGTCCCAATAGACCTTACACATAGTATCAATTCTGAGAGAGAGAGAGAGAGAGATAGAGAGAGAGAGAGAGAGAGAGAGAGAGTGAGTTCCAGGCTGAAGACAATCTGAGCCACACTGGAGGAGTCTAGACAGCTTTGGCTGAATTCAGCTTGAAGGGAATATATTTCATACAGTAATAATTCCACACTGTATATAACGTTGAATAATCCATGTGCTCAGTAAATTTGACTCCATTTATCCGCGCTATCTATCCAATTCCCTGAGGGTATCGGACAGAGGGAGATATAATATAACGTAAATCTTTGAAAAAAATACCACCTAGTTAGACCTTGGCCTTGACCTACAACCTCCACAGTTTGTCTGAACTGGACAGCAAATCAAATCAAATTGTATTGTTTCTGGAACTGTGTCATTACGCACACCTGGTCCCCATTACCACTGATTGTAGTTGTATAAATGTGCCCTTTGTTTCTCCATTGGGCTGTCGATTATTGTTCCAATGTCTGATGGTGGTATGAGTACCTGTGCCTTGATGTTTTGGCTTTTGTGCCGCTTGTATTGTGCAGATGATTACGGGTCTCGTCCTGTGTTGTATCATTGTGCACTTGTTTGTGTTCGGGTCTCGTCCCGTGTATTTATTTGAGGTACTCCTCGCTCTTTTGTTTGGGTCTCAACCCTGTGTTTTGTATACATGTTTGTTTGGGCTTCATCCCCGTGCCTTTACATGGCACGTTGTAATTTGGGTAAATAAAAACACCTATTACGCATTCCTGCGCCGGTCTCCCGATCCCTTTACACCAACGTGAAAAAAGCAGACAGCTCCATTTCTTGTTTTTAAAATTGATGGATAGCCAGGGGCACACTCAAACACTCATTAATTACAAAAGATGCACTTGTGTTTAGTGAGTCCGCCAGACAAGAGGCAGTAGGGATAATCACATGTTCTCTTGCTATGTTTGTGCATTTTACAATTTTCCTGTCCTGCTAAGCATTCAAAATGTAACTAGTACTTTTGGTTGTCAGAAAAAATGTATGGAGTAAAAGTACAATATTTTATTTAGGAATGTAGTGAAGTGAAAGTTGTCAAAAAATATAAAACGTAAAGTACAGATAGCCTAAAAAATGACTAGTACTATAAAGTAGTACTATAAAGTATTTTTACCTAAGTACTTTACACCACTGGGTACCGGTACCAAGTCAATGTGTGGGGGTACAGGTTAGTCGAGGTATGGGGGGGGGGGGGGGGTCACTGTAAATAGTCCAGTTGGCCATTTGATAAATGTTTCAGCAGTCTTCTGGCTTGTAGGTAGAAGCTGTTAAGGAGCCTTTAGGACCTAGGCTTGGCACTCCGGTACAGCTTGCCGTGCGGTAGCAGAAAGAACAGTATATGACTTGGGTGACTGGAGTCTTTGACAATTTTTAGGGCCTTCCTCTGACATTGCCTAGTGTGTAGGACCTGGATGACAGGACGCTTGGTCCCAGTGATATACTGCCCTATGTAGCGCCTTACGATCGAATGCCGGGCAGTTGCCATACCAGGCAGTGATGCAACCGGTCAGGATGCTCTCAATGGTGCAGCTGTAAAACTTTTTTAGAATCTGGGGACCCATGCCAAATTTTTTCAGTATCCTGAGGGGGAAAATGTGTTGTTGTGCCTTCCTCATTTTATACCTTTATTTAACTAGGCAAGTCAGTTAAGAACAAATTCTTATTTTCAATGACGGCCTAGGAACAGTGCGTTAACTGCCTGTTCAGGGGCATAATGACAGATTTGTACATTGTCAGTTTGGGGATTTGAACTTGCAACCTTCCGGTTACTAGTCCAATGCTCGAACCACTAGGCTACCCTGCCTCCCCTCATGACTGTCTTGGTGTGTTTGGACCATGATAGTTCGTTGGTTATGTGGATACCAAGGAACATGAAACTCTCGACCTGCTCCACTACAGCCCCATCGATGTTAATGGGGGCCTGTTTGTACCTCTTTTTCTTGTAGCCCACAATCAGCTCATTTGTCTTGTTCACATTGAGGGAGAGGTTGTTGTCCTGGCACCACACTGCCAGGTCTCTGACCTCCTCCCTATAGGATGTCTCATCGTTGTCGGTGATCATGCCTACTACAGTACAGTACTACAGTACTGTTAACTTAATGACGGTGTTGGAGTCGTGCTTGGCCATGCAGTCGTGGGTGAACAGGGAGTACAGGAGGGGACTAAGCACGCACCCCTGAGGGGCCCCAGTGTTGAGGATCAGAGTGGCAGATGTGTTGTTGCCTACCCTTACCACCTAGGGGCGGCCCGTCAGGAAGTCCAGGATCCAGTTGCAGAGGGAGGTGTTTGGCCAGCAGCATACCACCCTGCATACCACTGCTAGCTTGCTTCTGAAGCTAAGCAGGGTTGGTCCTGGTCAGTTCCTGGATGGGAGACCGGATGCTGCTGGAAGTGGTGTCGGAAGGTCAGTAGGAGGCACTCTGTCCTCTGGTCTAAAAAAATACCCCAATGCAGTGAATGGTGGACACTGCCCTTTGTAGGGTGCCCTCTTTCGGATGGGATGTTAAACGGGTGTCCTGACTCTCTGAGGTCATTAAAAGATCCCATGGTACTTATCGTACGAGTAGGGTTGTTAACCCCGGTGTCCTGGCTAAATTCCCAATCTGACCCTCAAACCATCACGGTCACCTAATAATCCCCAGTTTACAATTGGCTCATTCATCCCCCTCCTCTCCCCTGTAACTATTCCCCAGGTCGTAGCTGCAAATGAGAACGTGTTCTCAGTCAACTTACCTGTTAAAATAACGGATAAATAAAATTTGTCCCAGGGTCCTTAGCTTAGTGATAAGCTTTGTGGGCACTATGGTGTTGAACGCTGAGCTGTAGTCAATGAACAGCATTCTCACATAGGTGTTATTTTTGTTGAGGTGGGAAAGGGCAGTGTGGAGTGCGATTGAGATGGCATCATCTGTGGATCTGTTGGAGCAGAATGCGAATTGGAGTGGGTCTAGGGTTTCCGGAATGATGGTGTTGATGTGATTCATTACCAGCATTTCACAACACTTCATGGCTACCAACATGAGTGCTATGGGGCGGTAGTCGTTTAGGAAGGTTACCTTTGGTTTCTTGGGCACATGGACTATGGTGGTCTGCTTGAAACATGTAGTTAATACAGACTCGGTCAGAGAGAGGTTGAAAATATCAGTGAAGACACTTGCCAGTTGGTCCATGCATGCTCTAAGTACACGTCCTGGTAACCCGTCTGGCCCTGTGGCCTTGTAAATGTTGACCTGCTTAAAGGTCTTGCTCACATTGGCTACGGAGAGCGTGATCACACAGTCTTCCGGAACAGCTGGCGCTCTCATGCATGCTTCAGTGTTGCTTGCCTCAAAGCAAGCATAAAAGGCATTTAGCTCATCTGTTAGGCTCACGTCACTGGGCAACTCGCAGCTGTGTTTCCCTTTGTAGTACGTAATAGTTTGCAAGCCCTGCTCTGACGAGCATCAGAGCCGGTGTAGTACGATTCAATCTTAGTCCTATATTGACGCTTTGCCTGTTTGTTGGTTCGTCTGAGGGTATAGTGGGATGTTTTATAAGGGTCCGGATTAGTGTACCGCTCCTTGAAAGCGGCAGCTCTAGCCTTTAGCTCATGCGGATGTTGCCTGTAATCCATGGCTTCTGGTTGGGATATGTACACACGGTCACTGTGGGGATGATGTTGTTGATGCACTTATTGATGAACACGGTAACAGAGGTGGCATACTCCTCATTGCCATTGGATGAGTCCCGGAACATATTCCAGTCTGTTCTAGCAAAACAAACCTGTAGTGAACCATCCGTGTCATCTGACCACTTACGTATTGAGCGAGTCACTGGGACTTCTTGCTTTAGTTTTTTCATGTACGCAGGATTCAGGTGGATAGAATTATGGTCAGATTTGCTAACTGGAGGGCGAGGGAGAGCTTTGTATGAGTCTCTGTATGTGGAGTAAAGGTGGTCTAGAGTTTTTTCCCCTTGCAAATATGAAATGCTGGTTGAAATGTGGTAAAATGGTTTTAAGTTTACCTGCAGTAAAGTCCCGGGCTACTAGGAGCGCCGGTTCTGGATGAGCATTTTCTTGTTTGCTTATGGTATTATACAGCTCATTGAGTGTGGTCTTAGTGCCAGCATCAGTTTGTGGTGGTAGATAGATAGCTACCAATAACTCTCTTGGTAGATAGTGTTGTCTACAGCTTATCATGAGGTACTCCACCTCAGGTGAGCAATACCTCAAGACTTCTTTAATATTAGACATTGCGCACCATTTTAAACTTGATACAACCTGTCACTCCCACGCTTTATTCTTACCCATTCTAACCCCTATTCCAACTATAGACCTTTTACCATCTTTAACATGACCTCTCCCTCTTCAGTCAGGTCTCTCCGGCTACAAACTCCCAGCTGAACCACCCAGGGCTCGACTTCAGTACAACAGCATCGTGGGCCCTTTCTCTCCACCTCAGGGGACTGGTTGTCAGATAGATGGGCCGTGGTAAAGACGTGAGAAGCAGAGCTCACTGACAGACTCCTGGATGAGGTAGTGAGACGCTCGATTCAGCCACAGGGAGAAGAGGGATGGAGGGATACTCTCGGTTGCCTGGATAGATATCCCTAATTTACTGTAACCACAAACCTCTGGCTAGACATAACAATGGCAACACATTAAGGGGTGAAGATGGATTGTGTCGCAAAGGTGGAGATGGAGGAGGAAAGAGACAAGGCAGAAAGGACCATGATGACCTTGATATGCTCGGATCTTAACAATAGAGCGCATTGAATGAGGCGATGTGACAATACCCATTGAAAGTACAATATTTTCAAAAAGTTGGTTTGAATGTTTGACTTCAAAAGGGTGCCAGATGGGTTTTTCATGCTGGCATTCTGTGTTAGTAATGTGTGAGTTTTCATGCGTACTGTTTGCTGCACAAATAAAGCTCTCTCCCTCTCCTCACTAACACAGAAAGGTCACTTTGTGGGAGGAGCGTCAACATCTAACAACACATCAACAGAACAAGGAGACATGGAGACCATTGGAAAGGTTGCTGGGAGCCAGTTGAGTGTTCAATCTTTATCAGCGGGAAACCAAATCTAAAGTGGGAATTGAAAGGAGCATTAACTTGGAGCCTTCCAAACTACAAAGAGCATAACATGGATCATTAGGCCAGAGTCCAGGCCGGGTTGTAGCAACTCTCTCCAGCAGTTGGCATGGATTTGCAGTAGGTCCAACGACCAGGTGTCCATAAAGGTGCCTGCGAAGACCAACAATAAATATAAGAGGTGGTGGAAGTAGCATTTGATGGAGCACTGGAGCTTGATATGGTAATTCTATACAGTCACTCTCCTTGACCTCTAGCAGCTGTGTGATGGCTCAGCTGGGCTCAGAGGTGTGAATGTGGCATGGTTTATATGCTTAGTCATAATATATGGTAGCAGTAGCAATGTTGTTTTCCATTGCACTGTGAGCAACGGAGCTGTCCGTGGTACCAAGTCTATGAGAAAGCATGTGCTGGTGCTGTCCGTGGTACCAAGTCTATGAGAAAGCATGTGCTGGTGCTATCCATGGTACCACCCTATGCAAAAGCATGTAGCCTGATCATGCTGTCTGGGGCACCATCATATGCAAAGTCATATAATGGTGCTGTCAGTGGTACCAAAGCTGATTAGTTATTTCACAGTGTTGTCCATGGCACGTGGTGAGATGGCATGATATCAATATTTTTCACACACACCAACAGAATGTGGGATTTGAGCTGGCCTATAACACAAAAGCGATGTCAATTCCGTGCACATTTTCAGATGAGTACCTCTCTCCCAAAGAAATGAGTTTGAGAAGTTAACCAAGCCGCTGCTCCATAAAACACTCATTCTTTCTCTTTTAGAACAACCATTCCATCAAATGTATCCCAAACAACCATGGCTGAGGCAGAGGCCATTACTAAAGACTATTTTGAATAATGTCCTGCTAAAGCACAAATGCTATTTGCTGATGGTGGAGTGCTCTGGCATATCTTTGAAGGGGGGAAAGTATCGCTTTAGGGGTGAACAGGGAATGCAAAATAAATACATCAATCGTATAATTCCCACAGGACAAATGAAACAGGGAGTGTTTTGGGATAAAATGAGAGGGAGGGACAACACAATAATACAACTATCCTCAGACTAGTAATCAAATGCATAAAAATGGCAATATCAAAAGAATCCTCAGGCCATGAGCAAAAAAAAAGAGCCCTGCAATGGCACAAATCACGACTGTCATTTGCATTTGTGTGAGAAAGTAACGATGCGATCATAAAACAAAACTTGGCACCAAGGAGACTACACAGTAGTCCAATAAAGTAATAAAACATTTATCATAATACTAACGAATAATAGAGACAACTCAATGGTTGTAATTTTGTGGCACAGACGGAATTCCGTGGCAACAGTTAACTAGCTCATCAGTGCAGTGGATTTGATTTGATAGTGTGATAGCATACAGGACATGATGTGAAATATGTAAAACAAAATATCTCCATGCCTCACCTTTCAGGTACAGAAGGTCCCACAAGGAGGAAAATATGTGTTTATTACACACAAGCTTGGTATCAAAAAACACACGGATGGGTCCAAACATGATCACTTCTTCAGGTAAATACTTGATTCATTCTTACTTTACAATATCACTAGTCTAGCACTAGTCTAGTATCACTAGTACTTTACAATATCACTAGTCTAGTATCACTAGTACTTTACAATATCACTAGTCTAGTATCACTAGTACTTTACAATATCACTAGTCTAGCACTAGTCTAGTATCACTAGTACTTTACAATATCACTATACATATCACTACACATACTGGTACCCAGGCTACAATACATCTAGTGACAATACAACTACAGTACAGTACATACCTTTCCCTGACAATATATGAAACTTAATTTATTAAATGGGGCTGCATGGCTTCATAAAGTAGATGAGGCAAACACGGTCAGATCACACAGCTACTCTCAGTCCAGTGTGTATGGAAGGCAGTCCTCTTGTTTGTGTGTGTGTGCTTGCGTGTCTCTATTTGTTATCCTCAGTCCTTCATGTCTCCAGTCCTGGCAAAGGGCGACAGGTTCTCAGGCCAACTTGGCGCTGCGCTCCTCTCTGGGCCGTAATTGGGTTCAGCGCCAGAGAGGACTGTGGGTATAATTGGAAAGCACCCAGGAACCTGTGTGGAAGGTTGTCCAGTCCACATCTCTCTTTGGGTGTCTCTCTCTCTATGCTTCAATTATTTCCAATGCGCTGAAACACTCCCGCCACAGGTCCACCGAGGAGGCATCCTGTATTCCACTCCTACAGGAGAGTCAGACCAAAGAGATCCTATAACGTATTTGTAATGTATTCTATATGGCCCAGATTCTGACCCGAGTTAAGCGCACATAAATGAAACGTTGTTCCCTGTTTATGCACTTTTCTGTCTTTGTGTATTCAGACCTGAACTTAAGCATGAGAATATCATGCTATTCCCCTTTTTCTCATTTTGTGTGGAGTTTGAATAAATTAGGGTGTGGCGGAGGTGTGTCTACAGATACACTGTATTCTGACCTTGACTTAATTCTCTCATAATTCCACAACACGAAACCATGAATAAGGTCAAGCGAACCTACTTAATTTTTTACGATGTGAACAACTGCATTCTCCATTAACTGTCATTTACAACTTGATAAGAACTATTGATAAGGGCTAGGTAAATGAGTAATCAGTTTGGATGAGGGAATTGTGAATATCAATGACACTTGTTGTCATGGATCCTTCAGGAAATGTCATTATGCGCACCTGGCCCCTATTCCCAGTGATTATTAATTGTATAAGTGTGTCCTTGGGTTACCATTGTCCTGACGATTATTTTTACAATGTCCGTTGGTTTGTGTGAGTACCTGTGCGGTGTGTTTTGCCTTTTGTGCCCTTGTGGATTGCGCAGATGTTTACGGGTCTCGTCCCGTGTGTTAATCATGGTGCACTTGTGTTATTTATTTGCGGTACTCCTTGCTCTTTTGTTTGGGTTTCAACCCCGTGTTTTGTATAGTGTTTGTTTGGTCTTCGTCCCTGTGCCTTTACACGGCACGCAGTAATTTGGGGTATAATTTAAACAACTATTACGCATTCCTGCGCCTATCTCCAGACCCTTCATACCAACGTGACACTTGTTTTAGATATATTTGACCTTACACATCTCTAGAGACATGTGAAACCAGTCATATGACAGCAAACTGAAGCATTTCATCATATCAACTTTCCTACAGTAAAGTTTATGAAATGCTGTGCCATTAGGCAGAATTTAAATTGTACAGCCTTTTAATTTGCAGGGATTGGCACTCTCGAATGTCTTAATTATAGGCTACCCCGACTACCCCGAATTATAGGCTACTCCGTTTCCCATTTCTATTAGGTGAAATATTAGCCACTATCAGTTTAGTGGCTAAAAAGGAATGTTTTATATATTCCTGAGAGTAGTTTTAACGTTCGACTTGGAATTGAATCAACTTTACTGCCCATCCCTGCAAATCAGTAGGCCTAATAATAACACATATTCATCTGCCGATTTACTGTTAGTTCCCTTCAGTTGGTATAGCCGTCACGGCCATGTGGTTGTTGGTATAGCCGTCATGGCCATGTGGCCATGTTGTTGCTGCTCCAGATCATTATTAACAGTTGATAATATAAATAAAGACATGTAGGCTAATTGAATTGCTGCAGAGAGCAGACAAAGCTGTACCAGTTTGAACCCGACGCATGGCGAAAAGCCCATTATGCAACTTCATAAGGTAAGTCTGAATACATGCTTTTAGTTTTCCATGTTGAACAATTTATCGATGAATCTTGAAAAGCTTTCCAAGGATTATTCCATAAGGTTGTGTTTCTAGGGTGATATTGGTTCTTGTAAGATATATTACATTTTCTTCCATATCTTTATAATGTTCTTAACTATATCATTTGAAAATAGACAAGTATAAAGATTCTGGGGATGAGCATGCCCATCTTCAATATGTACCCATTGTTCCCCTTTAGTGCATTCAACTATATGTCGCAAGTAAAAGCCTTGGGTCGCGAGTTGATTCAATTCCAAGTCGAACATTAAAACTACCCTCAGGAAAATGTAAAACATTCCTTTTTATTGTATGAAATTTATTTGCCCATAAAGAATGTCTTTGGTGGGGTTAATTTGTATTACAATGTTTTAAAAACATTGTCAGGCAAAACATTCTAAAGAAGGTTATTCTACCTGCATGATTTATGGGAAGATTACTTAATTTAATAAAATCTGCTTTCATATCGTTGAGCAATGGAAAAGTTATCTTTATATATTTGTTGTTTGTCACTTATTAAGCATTCTAAATATTTCATATTTTTGTGGTCCACTTAAAGGATTGCTGTAAATCATGAGTCATTATTTTTATTCTTCTATTGCCATTAATTCATTTCTTTCGACATTAATTTTATAACTTTCGATTTTTGAAAATTCTGAAAATATTTTTAGCAAAGGGGTCATTGAGTTTTCAATACTGGTCAGGTATATCAGGAGATCATCTGCAAATAAGTTTAGTTTATATTCATGTTTACCAATACTGATACCTGTTACATTTAAATCCTGTCAAATTCTTTCTGCAAGCAGTTTGATTGTCAGTGGAAACAGGAGGGGAGAGAGAACATCCCTGTCTTGTGCCCCTTTCTAAAGCAATTTCATCAGATAATGTATATTCATGTATATTTTTGCTTTAGGATAGTTATACAATAATTGTATACAATTTATTATTTCAGCTGAAAAGTTGAAAGCGTCCAAAGTTTTAAATAGAAAAGGCCATTCAAGACAATCAAAAGCCTTTTCAGCATCAACAGCCATTATTGATAAATCTATATCCTGGTGCCTTTCTCCGTCCGAATGTTTTAATGGTATCTAATATTTCTTCTGAAGTTATCATTTTTTCTCTGCTGATAGTTGCTTCAGATTTGTTGAGACTAAGAAGGCTATAGGATCCGTCAGACTGTTTCATTCGGATTTATATACATTTTCATATAAACGTTTAGTAATTAATCACATTGTTGTTTCTAATTACCGCTTTTGTATCTTTATCTTTTAAAATTATAACTGGTTTAGCATGTATTCGTTTTGTGAGAGCTGTGAGATATTTACCAGGTTTATTTGTCATGAAGAGGTAGGCTTTATTTTCGTTTAACCTATAGTTGTTGGCTCTCTTCAGAAGTAAATTATCATATTCCTGCTTAAATTCCTGAGTGGCGCAGTGGTCTAAGGCACTGCATCTCAGTGCAAGAGGCATCACTACAGTCCCTGGTTCGAATCCAGGCTGTATCACATCCGGCCCGTGATTGGGAGCACAATAGGGTGGCGCACAATTGGACCGGCATCGTCCGGGTTTGGCCGGGGTAGGCCGTCAAATCAAATCAAATGTATTTATATAGCCCTTCGTATATCAGCTGATATCTCAAAGTGCTGTACAGAAACCCAGCCTAAAACCCCAAACAGCAAGCAATGCAGGTGTAGAAGCACGGTGGCTAGGAAAAACTCCATAGAAAGGCCAAAACATAGGAAGAAACCTAGCGAGGAACCAGGCTATGAGGGGTGGCCAGTCCTCTTCTGGCTGTGCCGGGTGGAGATTATAACAGAACATGGCCAAGATGTTCAAATGTTCATAAATGACCAGCATGGTCATATAATAATAATCACAGTAGTTGTCGAGGGTGCAGCAAGTCAGCATCTCAGGAGTAAATGTCAGTTGGCTTTTCATAGCCGATCATTAAGAGTATCTCTACCACTCCTGCTGTCTCTAGAGAGTTGAAAACAGCAGGTCTGGGAAAGGTAGCACGTTCGGTGAACAGGTCAGGAATCCATAGCCGCAGGCAGAACAGTTGAAACTGGAACAGCAGCACGGCCAGGTGGACTGTGGACAGCAAGGAATCATCATGCCAGGTAGTCCTGAGGCATTTTCCTAGGGCTCAGGTCCACCGAGAGAAAGAGTATTAGAGAGAGCATACTTAAATTCACACAGGACACCAGATAAGACAGGAGAAGTACTCCAGATATAACAAACTGACCCTAGCCCCCGACACATAAAGTACTGCAGCATAAATACTGGCGGCTGAGACAGGAGGGGTCAGGAGACACTGTGGCCCCATCCGATAATAACCCCGGACAGGGCCAAACAGGAAGGATATAACCCCACCCACTTTGCCAAAGCACAGCCCCCACACCACTAGAGAGATATCTTCAACCACCAACTTACCATCCTGAGACAAGGCTGAGTATAGCCCACAAAGGTCTCCGCCACAGCACAACCCCAGGCTGGAAGATCACGTCAGTGACTCAACCCCCTCAAGTGACGCACCCCTCCTAGGGACGGCATGAAAGAGCACCAGTAAGCCAGTGACTCAGCCCCTGTAATAGGGTTAGATACAGAGAATCCCAGTGGAGAGAGGGGAACTGGCCAGGCAGAGACAGCAAGGGCGGTTCGTTGCTCCAGAGCATTTCCGTTCACCTTCACACTCCTGGGCCAGACTACACTCAATCATATGACCCACTGAAGAGATGAGTCTTCAGTAAAGACTTAAAGGTTGAGACTGCGTCTCTCACATGGGTTGGCAGACCATTCCATAAAAATGGAGCTCTATAGGAGAAAGCCCTGCCTCCAGCTGTTTGCTTAGAAATTCTAGGGACAATTAGGAGGCCTGCATCTTGTGACCGTAGTGTATGTGTAGGTATGTACGGCAGGACCAAATCAGAAGGATAGGTAGGAGCAAGCCCATGTAATGCTTTGTAGGTTAGCAGTAAAACCTTGAAATCAGACTTTAACAGGAAGCCAGTGTAGGGAGGCTAGCACTGGAGTAATATGATCAAAGTTTTTGGTTCTAGTCAGGATTCTAGCAGCCGTATTTAGCACTAACTGAAGTTTCTTTAGTGCTTTATCCGGGTAGCCGGAAAGTGGAGCATTGCAATAGTCTAACCTAGAAGTAAGAAAAGCATGGAATAATTTGTCTGCATCTTTTTTTGGACAGAAAGTTTCTGATTTTTGCAATGTTACGTAGATGGAAAAAAGCTGTCCTTGAAGTAGTCTTGATATGTTAATTGTTAGATTCAACAGAAGATCTCTTTGTTTCTTGGGACCTAGAACAAACATGTCTGTTTTTCTGAGTTTAAGAGTAGAAAGCTTGCAGCCATCCACTTCCTTATGTCTGAAACACAGGCTTCTAGCGAGGGAAATTTTGGGGCTTCGCCATGTTTCATTGAAATGTACAGCTGTGTGTCATCCGCAAAGCAGTGAAAGTTAACATTATGTTTTCGAAATGACATCCCCAAGAGGTAAAATATATAGTGAAAACAATAGTAGTCCTAAAACAGAACCTTGAGGAACACCAAAATTTACAGTTGATTTGTCAGAGGACAAACCATTCACAGAGACAAACTGATATCTTTCTGACAGATAAGATCTAAACCAGGCCAGAACTTGTCCGTGTAGACCAATTTGGGTTTCCAATTTCTCCAAAAGAATGTGGTGATCGATGGTATCAAAAGCAGCACTGAGGTCTACACAAGGACAGATGCAGAGCCTCGGTCTGATGCCATTAAAAGGTAATTTACCACCTTCACAAGTGCAGTCTCAGTGCTATGATGGGGTCTAAAACCAGACTGAAGCATTTCGTATACATTGTTTGTCTTCAGGAAGGCAGTGAGTTGCTGCGCAACCGCTTTTTCAAAAAAAATTGAGAGGAATGGAAGATTCGATATAGGCCGATAGTTTTTTTAATTCTCTGGGTCAAGGTTTGGCTTTTTCAAGAGAGGCCTTATTACTGCTTCTTTTAGTGAGTTTGGTACACATCCGGTGGATAGAGAGACGTCTATTATGTTCAACATAGGAGGGCCAAGCACAGGAAGCAGCTCTTTCAGTAGTTTAGTTGGAATAGGGTCCAGTATGCAGCTTGAAGGTTTAGAGGCCATGATTATTTTCTTCATTGTGTCAAGAGATATAGTACTAAAACACTTGAGTGTCTCTCTTGATCCTAGGTCCTGGCAGAGTTGTGCAGACTCAGGACAACTGAGCTTTGAAGGAATATGCAGATTTAAAGAGGAGTCCGTCATTTGCCTTCTAATGATCATGATCTTTTCCTCAAAGAAGTTCATGCATTTATTACTGCTGAAGTGAAAGCCATCCTCACTTGGGGAATTTGGGGAATGCTGCTTTTTAGTTAGATTTGCGACCGTATCAAAAATACATTTCGGATTGTTCTTATTTTCCTCAATTAAGCTGGAAAAATAGGATGATCGAGCAGCAGTGAGGGCTCTTCGATACTGCAAGGTACTGTCTTTCCAAGCTAGTCGGAAGACTTCCAGTGTAGCGTCATTTCTATTCCAATTTTCTGGAAGCTTGCTTCAGAGCTTGGGTATTTTCTGTATACCAGGGAGCTAGTTTCTTATGACAAATGTTTTTAGTTTTTAGGGGTGCAACTGCATCTAGGGTATTGCATAAGGTTAAATTGAGTTCCTCAGTTAGGTGGTTAACTGATTTTTGTCCTCTGACGTCCTTGGGTAGGCAGAGGGAGTCTGGAAGGGCATCAAGTAATCTTTGTGTTGTCTGTGAATTTATAGCATGACTTTTGATGCTCCTTGGTTGGGGTCTGAGCAGATTATTTGTTGCAATTGCAAACGTAATAAAATGGTGGTCCGATAGTACAGGATTATGAGGAACAACATTAAGATCCACAACATTTATTCCATGGGACAAAACTAGGTCCAGAGTATGACTGTGACAGTGAGTAGGTCTGAGTCTAAACCCACTGAGTCGATGATGGCTCCGAAAGCCTTTTGGAGTGGGTCTGTGGACTTTTCCGTGTGAATATTAAAGTCACCAAAAATTTGAATATTATCTGCTATGACTACAAGAAAGGAATTCAGGGAACTCAATGAGGAATGCTGTATATGGCCCAGGAGGCCTGTAAACAGTAGCTATAAAAAGTGATTGAGTAGGCTGCATAGATTTCACGACTAGAAGCTCAAAAGACAAAAACATGTATTTTTTTGTAAATTGAAATTTGCTCTCGTAAATGTTAGCAACACCTCCGCCTTTGCGGGATGCACGGGGGATATGGTCACTAGTGTAACCAGGAGGTGAGGCCTCATTTAACACAGTAAATTCATCAGGCTTAAGCCATGTTTCAGTCAGGCCAATCACATTAAGATTATGATCAGTGATTAGTTCATTGACTATAACTGCCTTTGAAGTAAGGGATATAACATTAAGTAGCCCTATTTTGAGATGTGAGGTATCACAATCTCTTTCAATAATGGCAGAATTGGAGGAGTTCTTTATCTTAGTGATATTGCTAAGGCGAACACCTTCACCGTATTGACCATCAATGTCAATAAGAATTTGTTCTTAACTGACTTGCCTCGTTAAATAAAGGTTAAATAAAAAAATAAAAACATTTTACTTTCCTCTTTACCTTGTAAATATTTTTGATGGTCTTTTTCTAAGATTTTATTTTTGTGGAGTATAAGATTATAATTCCCCTAATGTACGCCTTAAAGGCATCCGAAATTATATTGGGGTCAGCATTTCCTTGTCCACATTTGTGATGGTAAAGATGATATTTTTCACTTCCAGAACATGCACTCTGTTCATTATCCATTATTCTATTGGTATAATTAAGCATGATACCGGAGAATGATCCGATATCACTATATCGTTCATTTTTGAATCCAGTAAATTATTGAGCGAACTTTTGGTAACGAAAATTTAGTCAATTCTTGAATAGCTTTTCTTACGTTCAGAAAAAAATAATAGTATTTTGTAGTTGGGAATAGTAATCTCCAGGGGTCCAGTAAATTATTTGTAACATTAACATTTTCAGTCTCTTTGGAGGCTCCCTAAATTTGCCTTTTTTATTACTCCGTCTGTCAATCTTGTCTTATAAATGTGTGATTTAGGTCACCTGCTAAAATAATAGTTCCTTTCTGTATTTGATCTAAATTAGCTTGAATTCAAACTAAAAACAACAGATTTGCCCCTGGTAGGATATACAATGAAATCAATGTGTATTTTCCACCATGTAAGGTACAATTTAACATTAGAAAACAACCTTATTGGTCCATATGCTGGGCTATAAGAGAAAATTGTGTATTCTTATTTATCAGAATACCTACACTTCTGCTGTTACTAAAGTAGGTGGCAGCTTAGGCCTCACCAACCCAGCTTCTCTTTAACCCCCTAATGTTTGTTTGTTTGCATTAGATGCCTCTTTATCCACTGCTTCCGCCTATGTTGCACTTCCGCATCTGAGAGCTAGAGTGGTGTTGCTCAGACCATGAGACATCCCAAAAATCAGTCTTCTCACAAAATCGTCTATAGCGTCCGAACGGTTTGGCCTACAAAACTAAAATGAGACTCTCACGAACACAAGGGTGTTCTCTGTTTTACGACCCCCAGAAACATCTTGTGATTCGTCTGAAGTGGGTACAGCCAATCTGCCAACTGTCTGTAGTTTCCGAACAGTTTGGGCTACACACTAATATGACCTCTCTGTGGAAAGGTGAGACTCTCAAGAACATGTACAGTACATAGTGTTATTTTTGTTCTAGGATACCCACAGGCCTCACAAGACTCGTCTGGGCGAATCGAATGGACAAGCCTTGGACCTTAATCTCCTTTCCCCCCTGTGCCCTTAATGTTGACTTTGGTCTGATAGTTCCACAGCTTAAATATTAATATGCGAGGGTATTTAGCGTTCTTCTACTTCACGCCAATCCAATGACATCGCTCCAGATTCTACGGCGACACATCCACTCCAAGTTCCGCCGATATCAGCTTGATCACGTAGCTAGAAAGGTCCCCTTTTTCCTCGTCCTCCGGTAAGGACAATATTCTCATATTATTTTGTCACACTTTGTTTTCTAGCTGATCCAGTTCATCTTCTAAAGTTTGCACTTTTGTTTCCAGATGTAATCTATTTATTTTTTTCACAAGTCAGACGTGGTTTTCGGACATGTGTGACGTTTCACATGAATTTTTCACGTGAACAAATCACATTAAGAATAGAAGCGTGAATCAGACATGGTTTTTGAACCTGAAGTTTCACATAACTCAGACATGTGGTTTACCAACATTTCACATGTGATATTAGAAGTTTCACGTTTGCTTTTGTAAATGGCAGGATAAGAACCCAGGTATCCCATGGGAGAAGCCAACATCTTAACCATTCTACCAAGAGAGCCAACACTATTTTTGAAATAACTACCATGACTGACTCATGTCCGCTACACTTTCATATGTGCAATTTCACATTTTAATACCAACCAGGGCTGTCAAACTATATATTTTTATTGAGTTTATCACAGGATTTTCTGTGTTTAATCAGGATTCATTGAAAATTACTAACTTAATTTATTTAAGCTGTAATTAAAATATATATTTAAAAATGCATTACAAGAATATTGCCATTATGATTTTGTCTAAAGTAATGGTTAGCAAAATCAGGTAAATTGATAACCACACTTTCTTTAACCTCAAAGTCAACTTGTTTTGACAACACATTGTTGTTTTTATCTGTAAAGATGATGTAGTTTGGATGTTTTCCGTGTTTTTTCAATGCTTTCAGACAATGCAATAAAAACTAAAGTTAACCTGCGTTACAGTGCCTTCAGAAGGATTTCACACCCCTTGACTTTATCCACATATGTTACTTACAGACCCACGCACGCACACACGCACGCACACGCACACAGAGAGTAGATTGACAGTAATTTGCCATTGCTTGCATGGCATTTCATTCTTCAGCACCCCTTATTCGAGTGTGTTTGAATGTCTCTCTTAACTATGGAAACACACAGTCCCTGTTGGAAACAACACACATACAAGTAACTGCCAAAATAAAGGAAACATCAACAAGTGTCTTAAAGGGGAACTGACTCCTAGAACCAACTTCTCTGGTTACAAAAGGCCTATGTAGCATCAATACAAGTCAGAAACATTAATTATAGTGTCAAAATTGACTGAAAAGTGTAAATAGGATAATAAAGTCAGTCTTGTTTAAAACGAGATTTGGAAGTGAGTGCGTCACGACGGGTATGGATGGGTTGGGTATGGATTACTTACATTTCCCACGTTTGTCAACAATGTCCAATTGCCCAGAGACAACAAGGTGTGGTCCGCCCCCAGCTGCCATGTGTTGTGAACATGTTTCCAAGTCTGCAACGCACATTTTATTGGCATAGAAGTGAAAATTTACTTTCATAAAGTTGTTGCAAACTTTGAATGCATTCAACAATATTGCACAAGATGGCAAGGAATGGATTACATACAACAAACCTCAAAGTATCTACTCACAACACACCAGTTACAGCCATTATGTCATACGTTGAGAACATGCATGTTGTTTGGGTTAGCGCTTGTTCTCGATAACTCAGGCACTGGCGGCATTCTGCCTTTACTGTAATGGAACTGGGGCCAAGGGCTAGGTTTAGTTAGTGTAGGAGCCATTTTGACCTGTTTCTGTGTTGTGTATATGTTGTCTGTCATGGGTTATTTTAACTTGTTTTGTACACTAGCGGGCACTATATGTTGCGGTCACTGGTCACATGTCAGTGTATTCGGAAAGTATTCAAACCCCTTGACTTTTTCCACATTTTGTTACGTTACAGGCTTATTCTAAAACATGATTTGGAAAGACACACACCTGTCTATAAAAGGTCCCACAGTTGACAGTTCATGTCAGCACAAAAACCAAGCCATGAGGTCAAAGGAATTGTCAGAGACATGATTGTGTCGAGGCACAGATCTGGGGAAGGGTACCAAAAACATTTTGCAGCATTGAAGGTCCCCAAGAACACAGTGGCCTCAATCATTCTTAAATGGAAGAAGTTTGGAACCACCGAGACTCTTCATAGAGATGGCCCCCTTGCCAAACTGAGCAATCAGGTGAGAAGGGCCTTGGTCAGGGAGGTGACCAAGAACTCGATGGTCACACTGACAGATCTCCAGAGTTCCTCTGTGGAGATGGCAGAACCTTCCAGAAGGACAACCATCTCTGCAGCACTCCACAAATCAGGCCTTTATGGCGGAGTGGCCAGACGGAAGCCATGCCTCAGTAAAATACACATGAGAAACAAGATTCTCTAGTCTGATGAAACCAAGACTGAACTCTTTGACCTGAATGCCGAGGAAACCTGGCACCACCCCTATGGTGAAGCATGGTGGAGGCAGCATCATGCTGTGGGATGTTTTTCCACTGGCAGGGACTGGGAGACTAGTCAGGAGAGGGAAAGATGAACAGAGCAAAGTACAGAGAAATCCTTGATGAAAACCTACTCCAGAGTGCTCAGGACCTCAGACTGGGGCAAAGGTTCACCTTCCTATAGGATGAGAGCCAAGACAATGCAGGAGTGGCTTCGGGACAAGTCTTTGAATGTCCTTGAGTGGCCCAGCCACAGGCCGGACTTGAACCCGATCTAACATCTCTGGAGAGATTTGAAAATAGCTGTGCACCGACGCTTCCCATCCAACATGACAGAGCTTGAGAGGATCTGTAGAGCAGAATGGGAGAAACTCCCCATATACAGATGTGCCAAGCTTGTCGATTCATACCCAAGGAGACTCAAGGGTTTTTCTTTATTTTTACTATTTTCTACATTGTAGAATAATATTGAAGACATCACAACTATTAAATAACACATATGGAATCATGTAGTAACCAAAAAAGTGTTAAACAACTGAAAATATATTTGAGATTTGAGATTCTTCAAAGTAGCCACCCTTGATGACAGCTTTGCACCCCCTTGGCATTCTCTCAATCAGCTTCATGAGGTATGTTTCTTCAACAGTCTTGAAGGAATTCCAACATGTGCTGAGCACTTGTTGGCTGCTTTTCCTTCACTGTGCGGTCCAACTCATCCCAAACCATGTCAATTGAGTTGAGGTCGGGTGATTGTGGAGGCCAGCTCATCTGATGCAGCACCATCACTCTCCTTCCTGGTCAAATAGCCCTTACACATTCTGGAGGTGTGTTTTAGGTCATTGTCCTGTTGAAAAACAAATTATACTCCCACTAAGCGCAAACCAGATCGGATGGTGTATTGCTGCAGAATGCTGTGGTAGCCATGCTGGTTGAGTGTGCATTGAAGTCTAAATAAATCCCTGACAGTGTCACCAGCAAAATACCCCCACATCATCACACCACCTCCTCCATGTGTCACTGTGGGAACCACACATGCGGAGATCATCTGTTAATCTACTCTGCGTCTCACAAAGACATGTCGGTTGGAACCCAAAATCTCAAATTTGGACAGATTTCCACTGGTCGAATGTCCATTGCTTGTGTTTCTTGGCCCAAGCAAGTCTCTTCTTATTATTGATGTCCTTTAGTTGTGTTTTTTTTTACAGCAATTCGACCATAAAGGCATGATTCACACAGTCTCCTCTGAACAGTTGATGTTGAGATGTGTCTGTTACTTGAACTCTGTGAAGCATTTATTTGGGCTGCCATTTCTGAGGTGCAGTTAACTCTAATGGACTTATCAAGTCGTATTTGTCACATGCGCCAAATACAACAGGTAATACAACCTTACAGTGAGATGCTTACTTACAAGCCCTTAACCAACAATACTGTTAAGAAAAAATAAATAAAAATAAACAAATAACTAAAGAGCAGCAGTAAAATAACAATAGCGTGGCTATATACAATGGGGTACAGGTACAGAGTCAATATGTGGGGCCATCGGTTAGTCAAGATAATTGAGGTAATATATACATGTGGGTAGAGTTATTAAAGTGACTTATGCATAGATAATAACAGAGAGTAGCAGCAGCAGAAAAGGGCGGGTGGGGGGGACAATGCTAGGAGTCTAGGTAGCCGTTTGATTAGATGTTCAGTAATCTTATGACTTGGGAGTGTTGGACTGTTGTTTCTCTTTGCTTATCCTCTGCAGCAGAGGCAACCCTGGGTCTTTTTTTCCTGTGGCGGTCCTCAGGAGAGCCAGTATCATCATAGTGCTTGATGATTTTCGCGACTGCACTTGAAGAAACTGTCAAAGTTCTTGAAATTTTTGAATTGACTAACCTTCATGTCTTAAAGTAATGATGGACTGTTGTTTCTCTTTGCTTATTTGAGCTGTTCTTGCCATAATATGGACTTACCAAATAATGCTATTTTCTATATAACACCCCTACCTTGTCATAACACAACTTATTGGCTCAAACGCATTAAGAAGTAAAGAAATTCCACAAATGAACTTTTAACAAGGCACACCTGTTAATTGAAATGCATTCCAGGTGACTACCTCATGAAGCTGGTATAGGGTTGTAATGTACCAAAATGTGGATAAAGTCAAGGGGTCTGAATACTTTCCGAATGCACTGTATAAAGGTAGCGTCTGTGACCAGGAAGGGTTAGCACAGGTGAGAAGAGAGGTCATAAAGTTATTACCTTATCACATATACAGCTTATGGAATATATCTCTCTGCACCTTTTGTACAGGAATATGTGTATTGGAGCTATTTATATTTTATATACGCAAGAAATGGGAATTTTACCCAAAAAGAGTAACGTTTGGAAAACTGATTCTTGTGGACGTTATGGATGGCTCTCTCCTATGCCAGTGGCTTTTCAAAAGGAAGTGCCACTACAAAGGTAAGAACTTAACCCTTGTTGAAAATTGGACTAATAGATCATTGCATGCAGCATGTCGGATTTTTTTAATCATATGCCTTTGACAACAAACAAGGATTGTGGCAAACATTTCCCAGAGAAATGAGAAGAATCCACAAGCCAAATCTCATTGTTTTTTACAAACATTGTTTTGTAAATTGTACCATTGTATAATAGGAATTGGAGTCAGTGCTTCATAGGGGAATGGTATCCAATATGGTGATGCTTCATTTATGAACATTACAACAGAGTATTGGGCTTTGTATTATCTTCGCATTGGTGAAAAGGCGAAGACTGGCGTTGTGTCATTGAATAAACATTCTGGTGAACGGGCTGCGTGAGTTGAAGATAGATAGTAAAGGAAGAAGTGGAGATCACATTCTCTCCCAGAACAACTGCTCTGATAAATGCTATGTTTACTGAATATATTCACCGAACATTTAGGAATGTGACAGATACTGTTGAAGTCGGAAGTTTACATACACTTAGATTGGAGTCATTAAAACTCATCTTTCAACCACTCCACAAATTTCTTGTTAGCAAACTATAGTTTTGGCAAGTCGGTTAGGACATCTACTTTGTGCATGACAAGTCATTTTTCCAACAATTGTTTACAGAAAAATTATTTCACTTATAATTCACTGCATCACAATTCCAGTGGGTCAGAAATGTACATACACTAAGTTGACTGTGACTTTAAACAGCTTGGAAAATTCCAGAAAATGATGTCATGGCTTTAGAAGCTTCTGATTGACATAACTTGAGTCAATTGGATGTGTACTCAGTGCCTTTTTGCGTGACATCATGGGAAAATCAAAAGAAATCAGCCAAGACCACAGAAAAAAATTGTAGACCTCCACAAGTGTGGTTCATCCTTGGGAGCAATTTCCAAACACCCGAAGGTACCACGTTCATCTGTACAAACAATAGTATGCAAGTATAAACACCATGGGACCATGCAGCCATCATACCGCTCAGGAAGGAAACGCATTCCTTCTCCTAGAGATGAATATACTTTGGTGTGAAAAGGGCAAATCAATCCCAGAACAACAGCAAAGGACCTTGTGAAGATATCTATATCTACAGTAAATGAGTCCTACATCGACATAACCTGAAAAGCCGCTCACCAAGGAACACGCCACTGATCCAAAACCACCATAAAAAAAACAGACTACGGTTTGCAACTGCACATGGGGACAAAGATTATACTTTTTGGAGAAATGTCCTCTGGTCTGATGAAACAAAAACAGAACTGTTTGGCCATAATGGCCATCATTATGTTTGGAGAAAAAAGGGGGACGCTTGCAAGCCGAAGAACACCATCCCAACCGTGAAGCACGGGGGTGGCAACATCATGTTGCTTTGCTGCAGGAGGGACTGGTGCACTTCACAAAATAGATAGCATCATGAGCCAGGAAAATTATTTGGATACATTGAAGCAACATCTTAAGACATCAGTCAGGAAGTTAAAGCTTGGTAGCAAATGGGTCTTCCAGATGGACAATGCCCCCAAGCATATTTCCAAAGTTCTAGCAAAATGGCTTAAGGACAACAAAGTCAAGGTATTGGAGTGGCCATCACAAAGCCCTGACCTCAATCCTATAGAACATTTGTGGGCAGAACTGAAAAAGCGTGTGCGAGCAAAGAGGCCTACAAACCTGACTCAGTTACACCAGCTCTGTCAGGAGGAATGGGACATAATTCACCCAACAATATAAAGGCAATGCTACCAAATACTAATTGAGTGTATGTAAACTTTTGACCCACTGGGAATGTGATGAAAGAAATAAAAGCTGAAATAAATAATTCTCCCTACTATTATTCTGACACTTCACATTCTTAAAATAAAGTGATGATCCTAACTGACCTAAAACAGGGAATTTTTACTAGGATTAAATGTCAGGAATTGTGAAAAACTGAGTTTAAATGTATTTGGCTAAGGTGCATGTAAACATCCGACTTCAACTGTATGTGGAAATATTTCAAACTGAATTCAAAATGGTGGATCGTGTGACACAGTGGCTGTTAGACTTTGGACAGCCGGTCATATTGGGACCGGGGTGGAGTTGCTGATTGGCAGCAATGCTTCACAGGCCATCTGGACCCTGCTGATGACAACAGTGTCAGAGACGGACCACACACCGCTGGAACCCAATTAGTGTGGGTCTCTGGGGGTCCCTTAGGAGAAGGTGGTGGCAACCCAGGACACATAGGCTGTCCTGCTGTTCCTGCCCACCCCATCTACACGAGATGCACACTGGGTGCTACAGGATGCTGCCTTGCTACTACAGAACTTACTTTGTTATAGGCTGAGCTGAGACTAAGTGCTAGCAACATCTGGCCCTGAAGATCATCCCTCTAAGAAGACACATCCACACATCCATTGTTTGCTCCTTTTTTGCATTTGTATAATTGTTTCTTGCCTAAGTCAGAGAATAATTAGGGGCCGGTGTGTAGGATCCATTTGGGTTGTTTCTGTATTGTGTATATGTTGTCGGTTAAGGGTTATTTTATATTATTTTGTACACTAGAGGGCACCATATGTTGGGATCACTGTTCGCATGTACTGTATATACTGTAGGTAGCGTAGGTGACCAGGAAGGGTTAGCACAAGTGAGAGGAGAGGACATACAGTTCTTACCTTATCAAAGATACAGCTTATAGAATGCATCTTTCTGCACATTTTGTATAGGAGTTATAAATATTTTACATGCGCATGGCTTTTCAAAGGGAATTGCCACTACAGATAGCACTAGCTAGCTAGCATGCGGGAGCTCTTCGTCTGCTTCAATTGCTAAAACAACATGCCTGTTTCCATAAAAGTGTATTTTCTAGGGCAAAATGAAGGCTGGTACTTGTCTATCCTAAGTGCCAGTCTTTTTAACTAACATGCTACAAATACATGTCAGTGTCACACCCGTATCTGTTTCACCTGTCTTTGTGCTCGTCTACACCCTCCTCCAGGTGTCGCCCGTCTTTCCCATTATCCCCTGTGTATTTATACCTGTGTTCTCTGTCTGTTGCCAGTTCGTCTTGTTTTGTCAAGTCAACCAATGTGGTTTTCCATATCTATATTTTCTAGTCCTCCCTGTTCTGACCTTTGCCTGCCCTGACACTGAGCCCGCCTGCCTGACCATTCAGCCTGCCCTGACCTCGAGCATGCCTGCCACTCTGTACCTCCTGGACTCTGAACTGGTTTTGACCTTTTGCCTGTTCACAACCATTCTCTTGCCTACCCCTTTTGGATTGTTTAATAAATATCAAGACTCAAACCATCTGCCTCCCGTGTGTGCATCTGGGTCTCACCTTGTGCCCTTATACAATTACCAATATCTTCAATAGAGGAAGTTTTCCATTCAAACCAATCAAAAAATACATTCTCACTCATCTGTAAGCAATAAAATGCCATTTAGCAGCGCATACCAAGTACTTTATGTAAGGCCATATTATGCTAGTAGAGAATAAATAGATTTTCTGGAAGTAGGACCTCATGAAGGCTAATCAGGGAGTTGGATGGCAAAGTATGTGTCTGACTAAATTTTTTTTTCATCAGCCCTCCCTAACTTAAAGCAGTTCATTCTGTCAGCGTTAGGAGATTTTTTGGGGGGAGGGGGCTTAAAAAAAACTCCTCCACTCTCTGACCAGACCGACAGAGCCTAAAGGCTTTGCTTATTTAGTAGCTCGTTTGAAGCAAGATCAACGGCGTTGAATTTAAAATAAATAGTGTAATGCCTCTTTAGGAGGAGATGAGAATATTTTTTTCCAAAAGCTTTTTCCTTGTCTTCAGTCACAACCAGCCAGCTAAATGCCTTTGCTCTTTCCCTGGCTACCTTCAGTCCCATTAGGGGATCAGAGTGTGCAAACAGAGGCCTGATGGGAGGCTTAATCAATCCCTTAAGCACACAAGTCACCGCCGTGCCGAATATAAATGTTGTCCGCCATCTCTCCCCGGGCCCCGCCTAACAGGGTCTTAACATTCCCGGAAGAAGGGGTAAAATATTTCCATTATGGGGCTGGTGATGGGAGAAGCAAAGCGAAACACCTGTCTAGAATGACTAATCGGGGGAATGTTAAGATAAAGCCAGGGCCATGGACTGTTGACCTCCCGTCAAAAACAAACACTGGTGAACCAGGGCACATATCGCCACGCTGCACACTTCTGATGGAGAGAGGAAGTTTAAGTGGAGCACTAGAGATTGAGATGAACACAAACTATCTGCATGGGAGGAGGAGCCATAAGTGACAGAGAGAGAGAGGAGGCTAGCTGCCTTGTTTTCTATTCTGCTCGTCTCTCCTTTCAGCGCAGGCAGGTTGGAAGACTAAATACTCGGAAGCCTCAACTTTGTTTCATGTTGCTTGGAGGGGGCTTTGATATGGGGCCTTAATCTTTTCTCTTTGTGATTCTCTCTCCACCTGCTGCATGATGCTAGCTTCACTGTGTGGGGCTGAGACTATCTGTTCTCCCCGAAACTGTGGAAGGTGGTCCAATTAGGGCCAGCAACATGGAACACTTCCCTAAACACACATGGCAAGTGGAAGGTTAAAGGATGGGAGGATGGCGTCTACAGGGGCCAGAGCCATCTCGCCTCCTTAAATCACTCGTTAGCTACCCTCTTCTTCTCCTTACGCTTTTCTTCTTTCCCTCTCCCAAACATCTCCTGCCCTCTCATTGATGCGCAAATGCTCTTATCTGTCTGGGTTTTTTGTGTTTGTTTTGTTGTTTGCAGTAGCAGGAAAATAACAAATTTTTTTGAAGAATTGTATCTCCATGAAATGGAATTATGACTGTGGTCAATGCAAGTAATTATATCTAAAAATATGTCACAGTAATTAACCTAAACCCATAGATGATTTCTTTTCACGAGACCCCTGTGTGTTCAGTAGAGTTACCATCACTCAACGTTGACGAGATATCACTCCTCCGTTTACCTTCATTAGAGATACAATTACAGACTGTAATTATGTCATCCAATCTTAATTTTGGGAAACGTACCAACATTTTGCAACTCTATCTGGAATACATTTCCATCTAAAGTCAGCAGGCTATTTAAAGTTGTATAAATGGCTGCCATGCTCGTCGATGGTACGGTTAGACAGACAAAACCTTACCTCGTCGTTATCCCAAACAGCATGTGGACAGACTATGTAAACATAAATGGTACCGTAGATCTGTCATGATACAAGAGACTACATGAGATAACGAGCAGCATTAGTTCCGATGCTTTGGGCAAATCATGATTTCGCAGGTGTTAGAATCTTTAGAATTTCAGAAGGGGAGGTGACATTTGGCCCATAGACTTGCCCATAACGCAAAGAGAGAGGGTGGAGCTCTTCGTTCTGGTTCTGATCCTTGTTCTCTTTCTTCTCTTAACATGTAGAGTATGACCCAGAACTAATCGAGCATCTGAACAATTACGCAGACTTTAGTTCTGGCCTAACCGAGATTCTGCACTAAGTGACAAGCCTTTAGAAAGGAGACTGAACGAGTTTCTCTCTATATATTCAATACAGAGAGGACAGTTCATTATTTACTCTGCTTTCTGTATGGACCTTGCTTTGTGCCCGGGGGCATTGTTATACTAAAACAGGAAAGGGCCGTCCAAAAACTGTTGCTACAAAGTTGGAAGCACAGAATAGTCTAGAATGTCATTGTCTGTTGTAGCATTAAGATTTTCCTTCACTGGAACTAAGGGGCCCGAACCATGAAAGACAGCCCCAGACCATTACTCCTCATCCACCAAACTTTACAGTTGACACTGTGCATTCGGGCAAACCCAGATTTGTCTGTCGGACTGCCAGATGGTGAAGTGTGATTCATCACTCCAGAGAACATTTCCGCTGCTCCAGAGTCCAATGGCGGCGAGCTTTACACAACTCCACCCGACACATTACATTGCGCATGGTGATCTTAGGCTTGTATGTGGCTGCTCGGCCATGGAAACCCATTTCATGAAGCTCCCGACAAACAGTTCTTGTGTTAACGTTGCTTCCAGAGGCAGTTTGGAACTCGGTAGTGAGTGTTGCAGATGATTTGCTCTTGTGGCTGAATGGAAACAAGTCCCCGCAGCAATGTTCCAACATCTAGTGGAAAGCCTTCCTAGAAAAGTGGAAGCTGTAATAGCAGCAAAGGAGCGACCAACTCCATATTAATGCCCATGATTTTGGTATGAGATGTTCGACAAGCAGGTGTCCACATACGTTTGGCCATGTAGTGTACGTAGCGAGTCAATCTGGCACATTAAATCACTGGCATGCAGCACAATCAAGATGGAAGGAAGGGGGAGAGACGGTGGAGCCTGCTATATGAAGAATATATATTCAACTCTTTTGTCTTCCACATTTTGTTGTGTTACAGCCTGAATAAAACAATGGCTTAAATTGAGATTTTGTGTCAGTAATCTACACACAATATCCTGTTGTGTCTTTGGCTATGCCAGATTAAGTGATATGACATGCTATTCTATAAAATAATTTATCCGTAATTAATATTACCTGATTCAGCTAATCATGTAAATGTAATTAACTAGAGAGTCGGGGCACCACAAAATAATATTTAAAGAGCTGTTATCTTCCAAAAAACTCTTAAAGACCTAGTAATATTTTACATCAATAGCAGTCAATATTAATCGTCACCTTAATTCAGCCTCATCTGAAAGTTGTAAATTCTTGGTTATCTTCACGAACCCTGGCTCACAAGTTGAATCAGCAATACAAAATTGGGTTAAATTTGTTATTTACTAAATACCTAACTAATCACACAGAATTACACATACACATAATTAATCATAACTTGATTACAAATTACGTCATAAATGAAACGTCCCTAGCGGGCGGAACAGATATGACAGCTTGTTATACAAAAAACAAAGGGGATGGGTTTGAGTGAAAGAGAGGGAAGACTGAGGAACAAAGGGCGAAGCTGTGCTATCGTAAATACAGTATCTTATGCATTCCAAATTACCGCCCATTTGGAAAAGGAAAATGCAATAAATATTTACTCTGAGCTGCGCTTCGGTAGGTTGGTGGTAGATGGAAGGCCGTGTTGCCCAACCAAGTCCTTTGAAGAATGTCTCTGCTGGTAAATTGAATACGTTGTAGTAACGTCGTTGTGTGGTAGACGGGATACTCTGTCTGTTCCTTCCTAACCCATGTTTGCAGCGGCTGTTGCTAACTCAACGGCTAGGAGGTATCACTTCTGTAGTGAATAAGAGTTCAAAGTTCATACCATTCGCAACCAAAGCTCATGCTGAGGTTAGCTTCATTCTGTAGTTATTATCTGTACCATTCTGACATCGGACCATCGTCCTCACGTCCTCGGAACAGCAGGTTATATTGTCGTCAAGGCTTTATATAGGAAGGAAGAGGAGGGCGTGTTTGAAAAGTTTTATAGCCCATGTCCCTTCACAGGGGCGGGTCACTGATTGAGCAGAGCCCTATCTTATGAAAACCCAAATCTCACATTTTAGAAGCTAAAATCACATTTAATCTCATCACAAATAATCTCATATTCAAACATTTAAATTGAACAACAATTCCATGTGAATTCGATAACTCTGATGTGTAGACTTTCCACTGTAGAGTTTATGTCATCTTATCATTGATGAGAATGTCTCAGATGACAACCGAACCGACATCATATTCATTAAGTACCACCACATATGTTCGGTTGGTCAGATTACCAGAATATTGTTAATTTCCCCCCACCTTCTGATGTTACCAGAATCTCTATGTTAACCAAGGGTTTTGCAAATGTAACATCAGTAGGGTAGAGAGAGGAAAAAGTGGGGAAGAGGTATTTATGACTGTCATAAACCTACCCTCAGGCCAACGTCATGACAATCCCATAATGTCAAAGTGGAATTTTATTATATATATTTTTATTAATCCAAAATTTAAAGCTGAAATACCTTTAGTCAATAAGCATTCAACCCCTTTGTTAGGGCAAGCCTAAATAAGTTCAAAATTTGCCTAGCCCCATCTCTTTACCCTTTAAGAGCGAGTTGGCTCTTAATCCGACACGAAAACCTGGTTCAGTCTGCTTTTCAACAGACACTGGAACACAAATTCACCTTTCAGCAAGACAATAACCTAACACAATAGGCCAAATCTAGTTACAGTATTGACTTAAATTGTCTTGAAAATCTATGGCAAGATTTTAAAATAGCTGCCATGCAATAATCAACAACCAACTTGACATAACATGTATTGACTGAGGGAGTTGAATACTTTGTTGAATCTAATCAAGATATATTAGTGTTTTGTTTTTCATAAAAATAATTGTTAAAATAGTTCTTCTACTTTGACATTAGAGTATTTTGTGTAGATCATTAACATAAAATAATTAAATCAATTTTACTCCCACTTTGTAACACAACTAAATGTGGAATAACTCAAGGGGGTCTCTCCATGAAAATGAATACAAATATTGTACTATTATAACATTTTACAAATGGTCTGCTATGCTTTTAGTCTATATGAGAGCTAGATAGGATCTTGTGTATTTCAATATGTAAAGAGGATTTTAAATCATATTAGAGCAATCTTCTCAATGTTACAGGGGTATAACCTCAATGTCAATAGTACACCATTGCTTTTTAACTCTCTGTTCTGCTCTGCTTTCAGTCTATGAAGGGCTATAAAAGATATAAGTCCAAGACACTGCTGTGCTGGCTATCACACGTGGCTCTCCCAGTGCCACAGAGGCTCTGGCTTGGCCCTTGGCCAACCCTTCCAATTAATTTAATCGATGCTAGCCCCTGCGAGAGCCCGCTTCACCTCTAAAATATACAGCAGGGGTTGCGGCAAGCAGGACAATTATTAGAAATGCTGTAACGCGGGCTGACAGAAGTGTAAAATCTGAGGCCCTTCACTGGTCACAGTTCAAACTACTGTTGGAAACGCGGGAGATAAGCAGGGGGGGCAGGATGCAGGGCCACAATTACTGGTAACTGGGAAAAATGTAAGCTGATCTGGCCATACTCTGCATCCAAAAGCATCGCCTTGGCAACCGTTCAAATGACACAGGGGAGAAGAAAACAAGAAAAAAAATGTATCATAAGTACATGTTAGGATGTGATATTTCCATGGCTTGAGACACTGAATTATAGTGCGTTTAAAATTGAATCATGTAAAAGAGGATGTAAAGGTAAAACCTGAAATTGGCCCCAAAACAAATAGGAAAATGACACCGTAAATTCATTTTTCTCTCTAGGGAAAGGCAAGGGAGATTTGCGAGGTGGAGATGATAGTTTTCTGAGCCCTTCAACGCAATTTCACACAGTCTCTGAGTTTACCACAACACCCTGTTTGTGTACAGTATCTCCGACCGAGGAATCACTTTATTCCAAGGAGAGTGTAAAAAAAATATATATATAAAGACAACAGCTGCCACAAAACCATATCTCTTTTGAAACCCAACCAATCCATTCTTCATATCGATGTTATCTTTTCGATTCTAGATTCCACACTTTGAGGTAGAGTTTCAAGTACTTTTTTACTTTAAAATGATCATCCTCAAACGGGCAGAGATTGTGCTGTGCATAGCAAGAAACCATATTTCTCTGATAAATTTGTCTTCAGCCTGGTATGTGTGTAGTGTCCTGTGGAGAGGGAGTGTGACACTGTGTGTACAAAGGCAGCAGGTTAGAAGTCCTGACCTATGACATTAAAACTGCTGTGACTAAGATCACTTGGCTAATGTCCATCAGGTAGGCACTGCGGTTGGTGGGGAAGGTTGAAGGTTAATGACGAACGAATGGACTTTCGAATGGACTTTCTCCGCAAGCTGAAGGCTGTAGTTCACACTTTAAATTACGTGTAAGCAAACCTGCAGTTTTTAGGGAGGCTAATTTGAATGAGAAAATAAATATGTTTGAGTGACTTCTAAGGATGTACACTTGTCGGAATAACATGTAACGTGCTACAATGAAAATCAAAAATTAAATGACAGATTGACCCCCCCAAAAGTGAAACATTTATGAAATTATTAAATGGTTTGCAATGTACAGTACCAGTCAAAAGTTTGAACACACCTACTCATTCAAGGGGTTTTCTTTATTTTTACTATTTCCTACATTGTAGAATAATAGTGAAGACATCAAAACTATTAAACAACAAATATGGAATCATGTAGTAACCAAAAAAGTGTTAAACAAATCAAAATATATTTTATAGTCTTCTAAGTAGCACTTGGCATTCAGACCAGAGAATCTTGTTTGTCATGGTCAGAGTATTTAGGTGCCTTTTGGCAAACTCTAATTAGCTGTCATGTGCCTTTTAATGAGGAGTGGCTTCTGTCAGGCCACTCTGCTATAAAGGCCTGATTGGTGGATTGCTGCAGAGATGTTTGTCCTTCTGGAATGTTCTCCCATCTTCACAGAGGAACTCTGAAGCTTTGTCAGATTGACCATCGGGTTCAATCTGACAAAGTAGGTTTGGACAAACCTACTCATTCAAGGGTTTTTCTTCATTTTTACTATTTTCTACATTGTAGAATAATGGTGAAGACATAAAAACTATGAAATAACACATATGGAATCATGTAGTAACCAAAAAAGTGATTCTTAAAAATAGCCACCTTTGCCTTGATGACAGCTTTGCACACTCTCAACATTCTCTCAACCAGCTTCACCTGGAATTATTTTCCAACAATCTTGAGGGAGTTTTCACATATGCTGAGCACTTGTTGGTTGCTTTTCCTTCACGCTGTGGTCCAACTCATCCCAAACCATCACAATTTGGTTGAGGTTGGGTGATTGGGAAAGCTAGGTCATCTTATGTAGCATTCCATCACTCTCCTTCTTGGTCAAATAGCCCTTACACAGCCTGGAGGTGGTTGGGTCATTGTCCTATTGAAAAACAAATGATAGTCCCACAAAGCACAAACCAGATGGGATGGCGTATCACAGCAGAATGCTGTGGTAGCCATGCTGGTTGAGTGTGCCTTGAATTCTAAATAAATCACAGACAGTGTCACCAGCAAAGCACCCCACACCATCACACCACCTCCTCCTCCTCCACACTTCGCGGTGGGAACCACACATGCGGAGATCATCCGTTCAACTACTTTGCGTCTCACAAAGACACGTCGGTTGGAACCCAAAATCTCAAATTTGGGCTCATCAGACGAAAGGACAGATTTCCACCGGTCTAATGTCCATTGCACGTGTTTCTTGGCCCAAGTAAGTCTCTTCTTATTATTGGTGTCCTTTATTAGTGATTTCTTTGCAGTAATTCGACCATGAAGACCTGATTCATGCAGTCTCCTCTGAACAGTTGATGTTGAGAGATGTCTGTTACTTGAACTCTGAAACATTTATTTGGGCTTAAATTTCTGAGGTGCAGTTAACTCTAATGAACTTATCCTCTGCAGCAGAGGTAACTCTGGGTCTTCCTTTCCTGTGGCGTTCCTCATGAGAGGCAGTTCCATCATAGCGCTTGATGGTTTTTGCAACTGCACTTGAAGATTTTTCTGATTGAATGACCTTCATATCTTTAAGTAATGATGGACTGTCGTTTCTCTTTGCTTATTCGAGCTGTTCTTGCCATAATGTGGACTTGATCTTTCACCAAATAGGACTATCTTCTCCGTACACCACCCCTACCTTGTCACAACACAACCGATTGGCTCAAATGCATTAAGGAAATAAACTTTTATCACAACTTTTGTTTGACTGCGGTTACAAAGGTTGTATGAATCGACAACCCTATAGCCTACTCCAGGTGCACTCTGTGTGTCTGAGCGTGCTGTTTCGAGATACAGTAGCATAGGCCTACTCCTGAAATGCTTTGAATTAATTGAGGAGCATGATAATGCTCGGAATTTATGAACGTCCTGTTTCGCAATTCACAACCATGTCATTGGCGATCAAAATGACTCTATCATTACTAAATATCAGTTTCACTTGCTGTGAAGCCTTTAAATAGTGCCGCAGCAAAGCCGGTGTTATGCCGAAAATCCCCCCTTCTAATTTCCTTCATTTTGTGGCTATAAACATTTCAGAACAACTATGGCTAAATTATTATCCTTACACTCTCAAAAATACTAGTAGAATAAGACATGGGAAAGATTATGAATTTTGGCAAAGAGATTTATTTATAGACTAATACAAATCAGTAGCGGATTTAGGTATGGGCGACATGGACAGCCACCCCGGGTGGCATCTTGCCGCCCCCGTGGGCAGGCGGGACCTTAAGGGGGTGTTCGCCCAGCGCGCCATACAAGCTAGAACCACCACATACACATGAAACAAATAGCCAAACTGACAACTGCAGACAAAAATGCTTTCTGCTACTAAGATCAGTGAAATGTAAGCTAAACTAGCAAGCAATTCGCAGCAATGAAGAACGCGAAGGGGGGGGGGGGGGGGGGGGGGATTCTGGCAGGTGGAGATTTTCGGCACAACACCGGCAATGTGGTCCAGCGACAATTTTATTATTGACCATATCTTGGTTTTAAATGCTTTAAATGGCCACTTCCGTTTTTTTATTTTATTATTCCCGATTATGCTTAATCCCTACTCTGTGCTCTTTATCATGCTTGACCAAAGCCACCTTCATAATACGTTTGTAGTGTTTTGTCCCATTTCTTCCCCACATTAGTTTCAAATCAGGAAGAGATGTTATTTTTTATGCACAATGGTTTCCCACTGTCATGGATGGTGTTTCGGTAAATGTTGTATTTATCCTTTGAAACACATCAGTAAAGTAGGTTTTCTAATTAACCTCATTGCATATGCGGATTGAGGCTAGTGGCGGCCTGACACTAAACTGGTCTCAAATGTGTTTTCTATTTTATTAAGACCTAGTTATATAGCCCAAAACACAGCTACTGTAACTGCGAAGTTACAGTAGCCTCCAGTAAACCTTTGCCAGAACTACAATGCTTTGAGAATATCCTCTAGTTTCCCTTTAAAAAATGTACAAACATTTACTCTCATTTGTTTCACTCCTTTGCACTATAAAAACATACCATGTTATACTTTTAATGAAACATTAGCCAACAGATGAAACAGCAGCAAACGATCTGAAGGTCATTGGCCCACTAACCAGGCTTTTTTCATCAGACCCAACGTTCTGTGGCCCCCTCTTTTTTTCTCCCTCCTCCACTGTTTCCTTCCACTGTGTGCTCTGTTTTCCACATCTTTTGTGTGCTCTCTCTAGTCTGACAGCCAAAATAACACATTTGATGACAGCTGCACCTTTGCAGTGTCAATGAAAGCCCTGTAGCCAAAGACCTTGGGGGGGGAGACAGTTCCATCTATTATCTTGTTATCTCGTGTTAGGAAATTGAATTGGATGAGAGCGTCTATACAGTAATCATCCTGCCAGATTCTATACATTTTGTGTTTCAGTAAGCATGATGCAAACAACCTCCTTGGTAGACTAGCAGTGAATATTTGTCCCGTAACTGTTGAAGCGCGTATTATTTGACATTCTATCAGTTTGTCAAGACGCAAAGGAACAAATATTCCCTCCAGCGTGTCAGCCACGCTGGCAAGGAACGAAATAGAGAATGTGATATGAAAAGAAACTTGTTAGTCGTTGTTAATATGGAATGGGAAATGTGTGGATATGTATTATATTCCGGTTGAATGCTATGTGCAATAAGAGGACACTAGATCATCTTGACTCCAGCATACAGTATAGTGCAATTAACATGTCAAGTGACGCATGGCTGGAATAACTTATAAGCACTGTAGCACAATAGCTCAACAAGCCTGCGTGTATGACTGATGCTTCCACTCTGTAAACAGCTTTGTTAACAACATTACAAAGAAATGGCAAAGTTCATGTTTCAAGCTGGGTGGCTGTTATGGTTGACAAAACATTGATCGATAATACTCAAACAAGTAACATAACAGCTTGGAGGATGTTTATGGTTTATCATTTTGATTTATTTGCCTTCTAAAAATCTGTACCACAAAATGTTGGAAAAGGAATCTGTATTTTTTGTATTTCCAAGAAGGTAACCTTGAGTGAAAGAGTGCAACCCTTGCTGTTCAATTGAAATTCACATGCCGAGTGGACTATATGTTTGAAGGTTGCTCCTATCAAACAACAGCAGAACAAAAGAAAACAGTGTCTATGTTTGCCTGGCCTCTTGCTTTGCAGGATCATGACCCTGATCTCGTTTGATGTTAACATCCATTTAACAGACCGGCTTATCATGACCAAACCTTTGACTCAATGTTGCCTTGATCAGAGGTTGCTTTGAATAAAAAAAATTGTGGCCAACACTATATTCCAAGCACTAAAAGTCATCTGTCCACAATGCATATTCAAAAGGTTAGATGTTACACTCAACATCATAGGCAGGACATACGCAGATCATTAATATGGACCCAATACACTTCTCCTTGATGCAAGATCATTTCATTCAGTCTGCCAGATTCTTCCCATGAAAGGTAACAGGCATGCTTCATCCCCTTCAATATAAACCAATACTTTGTTATTGTCTTTTTTCCCCCTGAAGCTTAGGAGTAGGTAGACTAGGCACATCACACACAGACTGAGTTTACTTGATGTTCCGCAAACATCCCAGAAAGGAAAACCTAACAAAGCATGAGAGGGAATGTGAGTGGCACCTGTCACAGATATGGGTCAAAGCATGAGAGGGAGATGCCTTGTGAGTGACATATGAGACCCGAGCACAACATCGAGTGAGGCATGGAAAATGAAGACTGACACAGCAAAGTCAATATTCACTGTGTGTGCGCCTGCTCTGAGCTCGTTGGTCTGCCTGTCTGTTGCTGTTACGGTTGCTAATTCTACCGGTTCAAATGAATTCTACCGGTTCAAATTCATCACCAATTGCTGTTTTGGTAAATTGGTTCAAGTGTGCCTCTAAATATTTGCCTTTTATTCTAACAAATTGCGAGACTGTTTTATGTTTCTCATATCATCCAACTGCTGCATATTGTGAAGCATAGAGCTCACACCTTTAGGGACTCAATCAGTAAACAGTTTGATGAATCTTGAGCTATGATTTCCATGCTGCTACAGTACCTGAAATACAGACATAAATCTGTATGTTGCCAAAGTCAACTTGTCAGAGTTGTAGAGGAATTGTAAGTGGCCTGCTTTACTCTACTCCTACAATTATTCTATAATGGGACAATAACAATGTCCTTTTGGAAATGTAGCCATAATAATTAGTTGGAAATGCTAAATTGTAATAGAATGTGGGAAGATTACATTGTTGATATATTTTTTGTTGTTGCAATTGTTCACAAGGTCATGAATTCTGACCTTGGTTGATAATTCTGTAAGTGTTTGTGTTATCCAATCAGATCAGGGTTTAAATACCCACTCTTGGGAGTGCCCATGTTATTGTTCTAATACATAGGGCTGGTTTCCCGGAGACAGGTTAAGTTTACTGTAGTCTTTGACAAAAAAGCACTTTCAATGGAGATTTTACATTCAGTATGCTTTTTAGTCCAGAACTAGGCTTAATCTGTGTCTGGGAAACTTGCCCATACTGTAGAGAAGCATGCACTTATTTGTTATGGGAATCCCCCATCATTCAAACCCATAATTCTATTGATAACATTTTGTGCAGGTTTTCATGTCCTTTTAGTTTCATAAAAGATTACAAATATAAACAGCCTTTTACATAACCACATTTGAAAGACTCTTATTAGCAAAGAGATTCAAAATCAATATGCAATACATTAAACATTGCCAAGTAAGATGTTAATTTTATTTATTTTTTGTTACGGTAGGAAAAATGAAAAAGGCTTTTGGGAAAAGTGTTATTTGGAACCTGGTATTGACCACTATGTTAGGTGTAACATCCTGGCCGAAGGGTATTATTGAACTCATCCTAATACCATAGATCCTACTACACCACCCAAACATTAAGCACATTTTACTGTATTTCAGTGGCTGTGAGATTACAGTAGAGCATAAAAGCAACATTCATCAGAGAAATAAAAGACTGAGCGATAATATGTCTACAACAGGGAAAAATGATAAATGAACAATATTATGTGCTATTGAGTAAGTGTAATGAGAATATGAGGAAAGATGGGTCATCCAGAAAACCCACACGCAATGAATGTTAAAGCCAATGTCAAACCCGAGCTCAGGCCAATCTGACATGTACGGGTGCGGAGACTCCGATGGCAAATCTCATTTATGTTTGATTGATTACTGCTCTTGCTACTTAATTGGGTAGGCAAGCAGGCTAATAACTGATGTAGATACATAGGGCCATTTCCTAGAGCCTCTTTGTACATGTCATCTGGCTAAGGCCACTTATCTGTTGGAGTTGTATCCTCTGTAATTTGATTAAATTGATAATCAGTTAATTCCATTCCCAATTTTGCAGGCACATGAAATCCGTCTTTACTCAATGAACTCTGAGGTCTTTTACATATCTTCCCTCCATGCCACAATCTTCCGTCAGGTATGTGAATGACCTCTCCGGGCAAAGAACACTTGACCTTGTGATGCTTAAATCACGCAGGGAATTTACACAGGACAGAGAGTTGTTGGACCTGTATATACACTGAACAAAAATGTAAACGCAAAATGCAACAATTTAAAAGATTTTACTGAGTTACAGTTCATATAAGGAAATTGGAATACATTTATTAGGCCCTAATCCATGGATTTCACATGACTGTTAATTGTTCGTGCATGGTGCAAGAGTGACTGCAATGAATTAGTTATTGGATGTTATGATGGACACAGCTTTGTAGAACCATAACATACACAGCCTCTGCTCAACAGACTCAAACTCAAGAATGAATAGACATTGCACTTATCACCCTCACCGCAGTCAATCAATGCATTCTGCCAAGAGTCGTTCACATTATAGTCCGGTTGCGGCCACAACTAGACCTCGTTTAAAATGTATCCAAACATAATCTTATTTGTATGCCTAGCAATCACAAATGTACATCGTTTAAAGCACACGTTTATAAATCTCAGTTAAAAATGAAAGCTCCAAAAAGCCACCTATGGTGAACGACGTGAACGAGAGGCTTGTAGAATAATGACTCTTTAGAGTTTTCAGTTCATTGTTCGCCGGTAGGGGGTCCTGCGTGCTCTGGGCATGACTGACTCAAATGAACCAAATGAGTAGAAAGATTAGAGACAGTAAAAAGAGCCGAACGTCCCATCACTATTGGCTGAGTGACATGGCTGACTCCAGGAGGTTGGACTGCATTCATTAGAAACTGTTGAGTGATGTCAGAGAGACAGATAGTAATGTAAGGAAACGCAAGACCAGACTCAAGCCATGACAGCACGCCACTGTGTGCTTTTGTAGAGTTGTTGTTTGGTCTGACCCCGGGGAGAAAGTCTTTCCAAAGGAAGAGGAGCCCGTCCTGACATTGACACGCTAACAGGGGGATGTTCAGGAAGCTGAAACATTCAGAACGTAGCAGATAAAGCTGATTCGATTCTGTATTCTACATAACAGACAATCTGCTGAACACAATACATTTTTATCTGAACTGGCCTTCTTGAAAAAGTAGGTGTATGTATACAGTGCATACAGTAACAGAATGGGTTCTGACCTAAGCTTGAACCAGGGACCTTCTGCACAAAAACACTTCATATTCAATAAGCATCGTAAATACCACTGATGCACATAAGCCAAGGCAGGCAACAGAATCCCAAACATAGCCACAATCCAATAAATCGAACAGCAAAGAATAAAAAAAGCATAACACTTACCAGTTCAGTTATGCTCAATATGTGTTCAGTAAGCCAAAGGAAAGTAATTATTGTAATCCAGTAGGCTTTAGAAATAGCCTCAAGTCCAAACAGTTCCACAAGATCCACAGGAGAAACTTCACTTGATTAACAACACTCTAAAGATCCAGTGCAGTCAACAACGTATGTTTTTCTGTGTTTTATATATATTTCCATACACACACACACACACACACACACTGTATATGTATATACAGTTGAAGTCGGAAGTTTACATATACCTTAGCCAAATACATTTAAACTCAGTATTTCACAATTCCTGACATTTAATCCCAGGAAAAATTCCCTGTTTTAGGTCAATTAGGATTACCACTTTATTTTAAGAATGTGACATGTCAGAATAATAGCAGAGAGAATGATTTATTTCAGCTTGTATTTCTTTCATCACATTCCCAGTGGGTCAGACGTTTACATACACTCAATTAGTATTTGGTCGCATTGCCTTTAAATTGTTTAACTTGGGTCAAACATTTTGGGTAGCCTTCCACAAGCTTCCCCACAATGAGTTGGGTGAATTTTGGCTCATTCCTCCGGACAGAGCTGGTGTAACTCAGTCAGGTTTGTAGGCCTCCTTGCTCACACACGCTTTTTCAGTTCTGCCCACAAATTTTCTATAGGAATGAGGTCAGGTCTTTGTGATGGCCACTCCAATACCTTGACTTTGTTGTCCTTAAGCCATTTTGGCACAACTTTGGAA
This sequence comes from Oncorhynchus mykiss, assembly GCF_013265735.2. Lineage (NCBI taxonomy): Eukaryota > Metazoa > Chordata > Actinopteri > Salmoniformes > Salmonidae > Oncorhynchus > Oncorhynchus mykiss. The sequence goes on along the minus strand of NC_048580.1, from coordinate 51,361,557 downwards.
GTATGCTTGAGGTCATTGTCCATTTGGAAGACCCATTTGCGACCAAGCTTTAACTTCCTGACTGATGTCTTGAGATGTTGCTTCAATATATCCACATAATTGTCTTTCCTCATGATGCCATCTATTTTGTGAAATGCACCAGTCCCTCCTGCTGCAAAGCACCCTCACAGCATGATGCTGCCACCCCCGTACTTCATGGTTGGGATGGTGTTCTTTGGCTTGCAAGCCTCCCCCTTTTTCCTCCAAACATAATGATGGCCATTATGGCCAAACAGTTCTATTTTTGCTTCATCAAACCAGAGGACATTTCTCTAAAAAGTACGATCTTTGTCCCCATGTGCAGTTGCAAACCGTAGTCTGGGTTTTTATGGCGGTTTAGGAGCAGTGGCTTCTTCCTTGTTGAGCGGCCTTTCAGGTTATGTCTATATAGGACTCGTTTTACTGTGGATATAGTTACTTTTGTACCTATTTCCTCCAGCATCTTCACAAGGTTCTTTGCTGTTGTTCTGGGATTGATTTGCACTTTTCATCCAAAGTACGTTCATCTCTAGGAGACAGAACGCATCTGCTTCATGAGTGGTATGACAGCTGCTTGGTCCCATGGTGTTTATACTTGCGTACTATTGTTCGTACAGATGAACATGGTACCTACAGGCGTTTGGATATTGCTCCCAAGGATGAACCAGACTTGTGGAGATCTACAATTTAATTTTCTGAGGTCTTGGCAGATTTCTTTTGATTTTCCCATGATGTCAAGCAAAGCTTGCTGCATTTGAAGGCAGGCTTTGAAATACATCCACAGGTACACCTCCAATTGACTCAAATGATGTCAATCAGAATCTTCTAAAGCCATGAATTAATTTTCTGGAATTTTCCAAGCTGTTTAAAGTCACAGACAACTTTGTGTATGTAAACTTCTGGCCCACTGGAATTGTGATACAGTGAGTTATAAGTGAAATAATCTGTCTGTAAACAATTGTTGGAAAAATAACTTGTGTCATGCACAAAGTAGATGTCCTAACCGACTTGCCAAAACTATAGTTTGTTAACAAGAAATGTGTGGAGTGGTTGAAAAATGTGTCTTAATGACTCCAACATAGGTGTATGTAAACTTCTGACTTGAACTGTATATATATATATATTTTTTTTACCTTTATTTAACTAGGCAAGTCAGTTAAGAACAAATTCTTATTTTCAATGACAGCCTAGGAACAGTGGGTTAACTGCCTGTTCAGGGGCAGAACGACAGATTTGTACCTTGTCAGCTCGGGGGTTTGAACATGCAACCTTCTGGTTAGTCCAACGCTCTAACCACTACGCTACCCTGCAGCCCGTATATATACTTACACACCGTTCAAAAGTGTGAGGTCACTTAGAAATGTCCTTGTTTTTGACCATTAAAATAACATCAAATTTATCAGAAATACAGTGTAGACATTGTTAATGTTGTAAATGACTATTGTAGCTGGAAACGGCCATTTTTTAAAATGGAATATATACATAGGCGTACAGATGCCCATCAGCAGCAATCATCACTCCTGTGTCCCACTGGCATATTGTTAGCTAATCCAAGTTTATCCTTTCAAAAGGCCAATTGATCATTAGAAAACCATTTTGCAAATATGTTAGCACAGCTGAAAACTGCTGGTTAAAGAAGCAATGAAACTGGCCTTCTTTAGACTTTTGGGGTTTGATTACAGGCTCAAAATGGCCAGAAACAAAGAACTCTCTTCTGAAACTCGTCAGTCAATTCTTGTTCTGAGAAATGAATGCTTTTCCATGCAAAAAATTGCCAAGAATCTGAAGATCTTGTACAACGCTGTTCACAGAACAGCGCAAACTAACCGGAATAGAAAGAGGAGTGGGAGGCCCCGGTGCACAACTGAGCAAGAGGACAAGTACATTAGAGTGTCTAGTTTGAGAAATGAACACATCACAAGTCCTCAACTAGCAGCTTCAATAAATAGTACCCACAAAACACCAGTCTCAACGTCAACAGTGAAGAGGCGACTCTGGGATGCTGACCTTCTAGGCAGAGCTCCTCTGCCCAGTGTCTGTGTTCTTTTGCCCATCTTAATCTTTTATTTTTACTGGCCAGTCTGAGATACGGCTTTGTCTTTGCAACTCTGCCTAGAAGACCAGCATCCCGGAGTCGCCTCTTCACTTTTCATGTTGAGACTGGTGTTTTGCGGGTACTATATAATGAAGCTGCCAGTCGAGGACTTGTGAGGAGTCTGTTTCTCAAACTAGACGTATGCAAGTACAAATCTCCAGCAATACGTGGTGGAAAGTACAGTTGGCCACCAGGAAAGAGGAAAAGACACTGATTGTAAAATACTCTTCTTAAGTACTTTGAATGCTGTCATTGGTGAAATGTCTGAAGAATTCAGCGAACGCAACAGCCAACAAGTGTGTGCCCTTGACCCAGAGAGCCTTGACTTTCTAGATGTGAAAAAGGTGAAACCACTGCTGGATCTAAGCAAAACAGATTTGGTGGAAGCGGAGTTTAGTGTCGCTTGCCAGGTTTTGCAGACTGAAATCTCCCGGTCTAATGAGTACAAATGGACCCCACTTGATATCCTTCAATGATTCTCTGGGACTCTCTCGGCTGTGCCGATCGTGCTTACTGCACTGAAACATGGATTGACTTTTGGAGCGTCCACAGCTACATGCAATAACTAATTTTCCACTTTGAGAAATGGGTGGAGAAACTGCGGCCCCTCATGATGAGTTCAGATTTTGTGGCCCCCACCACCATCAAAGTTGCCCATCCCTGCTTTAGTGTGTAGGGCACTGTCCATTGCACAGCAGAGATGGGATACAGATTTCCAACCTGTCACTTCAAAAGCAGTCAAGGGTCTCGGAGTCTCTTCATTTAAACCTTTAGGTGTATTGTGGTATTGCGTAATATAATCAGAATTCAATATAATTCCAATGCAAGAATCCCCCAAGATTGTGCCCCCTCGCCGATTTCAACTGCCCCTTTAGTCACTTTATACTGGCGCCGGGACTACTGTAGCAGCTATTGAAACTACAGGTTTATTTCTTGGTTGGCTCTGGTGTGGCTGCCCTAACGAGCCTGAGTGGCATCAGGTGTGAATGCAGCGCTGCAGCCTAGCTTGCTAGGGGAAGCAGCTTGTGGTTGGGAGTGGCTGGAGCTTGAAATAAAGGGCAATTCTCTGCCTGTCTGCCACAAGACAGACAGACACAGCCAGACAGACAGAGAGAGAACATACTAAAATAAACAAGAATCAATACAAGAATCAATGTATTCCCCCCACACACACTTTATATATTACTATCCTTGTGGGGACCTAACATTGATTTCCATTCAAAATCCAATTTTCCCTAAACCTGACACCTAACCTTAACCCTAACTGTAACCCCTAGTAGAACCTGGGAAATATCCCCACGAAGGAAAATGTTCCATGTTTTACTATACTTGTGGACACACACTCAGACACTTCTCAGGGGATACCATGCACACTAGCTTGTGATTTGAAAATAAGCCAGCTTAATTAGAGGAAACTATTGGCTGTGCCCAAAGCCATAAATTACTTTTCATGACAAGGGCATAAATCGATTAGTTACATCTCATGCAATATCTATCAACTACTTAAATACAAGCAGCAAGTCCAGAAGTGGAGAGCACACAACAACCCTATCAGCTGAGATGGATGGCTCCACCCAGTGTAAATCAATATGTATCCAGCACATGCCGAGAATCAAGCAACTGCTCAAACTGAGCTGGCTTTAAATGAATCAGATGGATAATGTTGTGGTCAGTGTGCTTGGAGCAACTTCAAGCTCTGACTGTGGATTTCTTTCAGATAAAAGACAGAATTTCTTTGAGACATCTTCAACAGAACAGGAGCCATGTACACATACTGTAGGATGTGAAACTGATCACTGAAAAGAGAAACACAAAAACAAATATAATTAATGCACCTGCTGTTTCAAAACAACGCATAAGTGTACAGCCTATCATCAGAGGGCAAGATGAAGAAATGGCAGGCGTTTTACGGGCGCCTAACCAATTGTGCTATTATGTGGGTTTTTTTCGTGTAATTTGTAACTTATTTTGTACATAATACTCCAAACACCCGACAAGGCCAACATCACAGTTATTGGCAAGAGGAAGAGACACAGATATAGAGGACACAGGGCGGGGTGCCCTGTAAGGACCCTGTAAGGACCCGCCGACGGCGAGTGGGAAATCTGCCTTGACCATCAATATTACTTGCCAACATATAATCATTGGACAATAAATTAGACGAGGTACGATCACAAATATCCTACCAACAGGACATCAAAAACTGTAATGTCTTATGTTTCACCAAATCGTGGATGAATGACGACATGGATAACATTCAGCTGGCGGGATATACGCTGCACCGGCTAGATAGAACAGCACACCCCGGTAAGACGAGGGGGGGCGGTCTGTGTATATTTGTAAACAACAGCTGGTGCACGAAATCTAATGAAGTCTCTAGATTTTGCTATAAGACATCTATAAGTACCTAGGTGTCTGGCTAGACTGTAAACTCTCCTTCCAGACTCATATCAAACATCTCCAATCTAAAATCAAATCTAGAGTCGGCTTTCTATTCCGCAACAGAGCCTCCTTCACTCACGCCGCCAAACTTACCCTAGTAAAACTGACTATCCTACTGATCCTCGACTTCGGCGATGTCATCTACAAAATAGCTTCCAATACTCTACTCAGCAAACTGGATGCAGTTTATCACAGTGCCATCCGTTTTGTTACTAAAGCACCTTATACCACCCACCACTGCGACCTGTATGCTCTAGTCGGCTGGCCCTCGCTACATATTCGTCGCCAGACCCACTGGCTCCAGGTCATCTACAAGTCCATGCTAGGTAAAGCTCCGCCTTATCTCAGTTCACTGATCACGATGGCAACACCCACCCGTAGCACGCGCTCCAGCAGGTGTATCTCACTGATCATCCCTAAAGCCAACACTTAATTTGGCCGCCTTTCGTTCCAGTTCTCTGCTGCCTGTGACTGGAACGAATTGCAAAAATCGCTGAAGTTGGAGACTTTTATCTCCCTCACCAACTTCAAACATCTGCTATCTGAGCAGCTAACCGATCGCTGCGGCTGTACATAGTCTATCGGTAAATAGCCCACCCAAATTTACCTACCTCATCCCCATACTGTTTATATTTATTTACTTTTCTGCTCTTTTGCACACCAGTATCTCTACCTGTACACGACCATCTGATCATTTATCACTCCAGTGTTAGCAAAATTGTAATTATTGTAATTATTCGCCTACCTACTCATGCCTTTTGCACACAATGTATATAGACTCTCTTTTTTTCCTACTGTGTTATTGACTTGTTAATTGTTTAGTCCATGTGGAACTCTGTGTTTGTCACGACTGCTGCCGAAGTCGTTGCCTCTCCTTGTTCGGGCGGTGCTCGGCGTTCGACGTCACCGGTCTTCTAGCCATCATTGATCCTTTTTTCATTTTCCATTGGTTTTGTCTTGTCTTCCCATGCACCTGTTTTCAATCCCATTCATTACCTGTTGTGTATTTAACCCTCTGTTTCCCCTCATGTCTTTGTCAGAGATTGTTTTATTGTCAGTGTAGTGTGATTGTTGTATAGGTGTGCGTCGGGTCCTCGTACCCATGTTTATGTACATTTAGTGTTATGGAGCATACTCAGTGGACTTTATTAAAAGACTCCATTTTACACTCCATTTGACTCTCCTGCGCCTGACTTCCCTGCCACCTATTACATCTACGCATGACAGTGTTGTCTGTTCACACTGCTATGCTTTATCTTGGCCAGGTCGCAGTTGTAAATGAGAACTTGTTCTCAACTAGCCTACCTGGTTAAATAAAGGTGAAATAAAAAATAAAAATGCTCTCCGTAGCCGACGTGAGTAAGATCTTTAAACAGGTCAACATTCACAGACAGATTACCAGGACGTGTGCTCCGGGCATGTGCTGACCAACTGGCAGGGGTCTTCACTGACATTTTCAACATGTCCCTGATTGAGTCTGTAATACCAACATGTTTCAAGCAGACCACCATAGTCCCTGTGCCCAAGAACACTAAGGTAACCTGTCTAAATGACTACAGACCCTTTAGCGCTCACGTTCCATAGCCATGAAGTGCTTAGAAAAGGCTGGTCATGGCACATTACACCATTATCCCAGAAACCCTAGATCCACTCCAACACCACTCAAACAGATCCACAGATGATGCAATCTCTATTGCACTCCACACTGCCCCTTCCAACCTGGACAAAAGGAACACCTATGTGAGAATGTTATTCATTGACTACAGCTCAGCGTTCAACACTATAGTGCCCTCAAAGCTCATCATTAAGCTAAGGATCTTGGGACTAAACACCTCCCCCTGCAACTGGATCCTGGACTTCTTGACGTGGTGGTAAGAGTAAGTAACAACACATCTGCCACGCTGAACCTCAACACTGGAGCCCCTCAGGGGTGCGTGCTCAGTCCCTTCCTGTACTCCCTGTTCACCCATGACTGCATGGCCGGGCACGACTCCAACACCATTATTAGGTTTGCCTGATCACTGATAAAGACGAGACAGCCTATAGGGAGGAGGTCAGAGATCTGTACGGGTGGTGCCAGAATAACAACCTATCCCTCAACATATTCAAGAAAAAATTAAATGATTGTGGACTACAGGAAAAGGAGGACCGAGCAGGCCCCCATTCTCATCAACAGGGCTGTAGTGGAACAGGTTGAGAGATTCAAGTTCCTAGGTGTCCACATCACCAACAAACTAGAATGGTCCAAACAGGGCACGACAAAGCCTATTCCCCCTCAGGAACTTAAAAAGATTTGGAATAGGTTGTCAGATCCTCAAAAGGTTCTACAGCTGCAACATCGAGAGCATGGTTGCATCCCTGCCTGGTATGGCAACTGCTCAGCCTCTGGCCACAAGGCACTACAGAGGGTAGTGCGTACAGCCCAGTACATCACTGGGGCTAAGCTGCATGCCATCCAGGACCTCTATACCAGGCGGTGTCAGAGGAAGGCCCTAAACATTGTCAAAGACTCCAGCCACCCTAGTCATAGACTGTTCTCTCTGCTACTGCATGGCAAGCTGTACCGGAGCGCCAAGTCTAGGACCAAAAGGCTTCTCAACAGCCTTTACCCCCCAAGCCGTAAGACTCCTGAACAGCTAATTAAATGGCTACACGGACTATGCATTCCCCCCCCCCCCCCCCCCCCCCCCCCCCCAGTAGCCTCGCTACTGTTATTTTTTACTGTTTTCTTTTTTAATAATGTACCTGTTGTATTCGGCTCACGTGACAAGTAAACTTTGATTTGATGAGGCTATAAGATACCTTGCTATCCAACCCTCTCAGATCTTCTGGAAGTTGAAGTGCATATGGGGTTGGGTAAAAGGGGTCGATTTGGGATTGGGCTTTTAAAGGCCATCTTGAAGTTAGGTTATCAAAGTTGCTAACAACCATATGATTGCTAGTGGATTCCAATGTCACAGTCAATGTCTGCAAAGAGCAATTGTGCTTCTCCCCTGTAATATTTTTGCCGCAATCCATTTGAGCACAACATAGGCTACAGCACCTGTTACAACTGAAAATAATGACATTTTCTCACAATTCAAACATTGCCTAAGCAAAATATAAATACTTTCATGACTTTTGAGCTCTATCTGATCCTTCTCAACCATGTGGCAGAAAGTCCAAGGTCCTTCCCCTCAGGCCTTCTACTTATTTTATCCAGATTGACTTACAGTAGTAGTAAGTGCATACATTTTTGAGAGCTTTAAGTTCCTTGGTGTCCACATCACCAACAAACTAACATGGTCCAAGCACACCAAGACAGTCGTGAAGAGGGCACGACAAAACCTATTCCCCCTCAGGAGACATGGGTCATGGGTCCTCAGATCCTCAAAAGGTTCTACAGCTGCATCATCGAGAGCATTTTTGAGCATTACTGCAACCAACCTGGTATGGCAACTGCTCGGCCTTCAACCGCAAGGCACTACAGAGAGTAGTGCGTACGGCCCAGTACATCACTGGGGCCAACCTCTATACCAGGCGGTGTCAGAAGAAGGCCCTAAAAATTTTAAAAGTCTCCAGCCACCCTAGTCATAGACTGTTCTCTCTGCTACCACACGGCAAGTGGTACCAGAGCACCAAGTCTAGGTCCAAGAGGCTTCTAAACAGCTTATACCCCCAGCCATAAGACTCCTGAACATCTAATCAAATGGCTACCCAGACTTTTTGCATTGCCCCCCCCCCCCCCCCCCCCCCCTTTTACGCCGCTGTTACTCTATGTCATCTATGCATAGTCAGTTTAATAACTCAACTTTTATTTTGCATTTTTTTGTAGGTCTTTTTCTTACAACTGCATTGTTGGTTAATGGCTTGTTAGTAAGCATTTCACTGTTGCATTCAGTGGATGTGACAACATTTTTGTTGTTGTTGGGATTTTATACTTTTTTTAAATACTGGTCTCCCGTGGGAGTCAAACCCACAACCCTGGCGTTGCAAGTGCCATGCTCTACCAACTGAGTCACATGGGAAATTGTATTTGTCACATGCTTCATAAACAACATGTGTAGACTAACAGTGAATTGATTACTCATGGGCCCTTCTCAACAATCCAGAGATGAAAATATATAAATAATAATAACACCAGGAATAAATACACAATGAGTAACGATATAGGGAGTACCAGTACAGATGTGCAGGGTACAAGCTAATTAAAGGTAGATATGTATATATAGGTAGGGATAAAATGACTAGGTAACAGCATAGATAACAAATAGTAGCAGCAGCAGAAGTGTTGAGTCAAAAGAGTTAGTGCAAAAAAGGTCAACAAAGATAGTCCAGTTAGCTAATAGTTAAATAGTTACAAATGGCTACCCGGACTAACTATTTAGCAGTCTTGTGGCTTGGGCATACAAGTAGAAGCTGTTCAGGGCCATGTTGGTTCCAGACTTGCATCAGTAGCAATAGCTGTGAGATGGCAGAGAGAACAGTCCATTACTTGGGTGGCAGGAGTCTTTGACAATTCGTAGGGCCTTCCTCTGACACCGCCTGGTATAGAGGTCCTGGATGTCAAGGAGCTCGGCCCCAGTGATGTACTGATGTACTGTATGACCTACCCTCTATAGCGCCGTGCAGTTCGATGCCAAGCAGTTGCCATACCAAGCGGGAATGCAGCCAGTTAAAGATTTTCATTGGTGCAGCTGTAGAACTTTTTGAGGATTCAAGGGCCCACGCTGAATCTTTTCAGCCTCCTGAACGGGAAGAGGCATTGGAGAAGGAGGTGAGAAGAGAGCATGAGATGAATCGAGGAAAGAAGAATTGGAAAAAGTCTCATCTCTGTTGCCATTCCCAAAAGTGAGTGATTTCTGTTTTTACTCCCGTTTACAAAGCCTGAAGAGGATGTTGATAATCACTACAATTAGCAGCCAGCTAATTAAAGATTAGCTTCCTGGTGCCTGAATGGGCACACAATACAGACAAATTAATCAGTGCTTGGATAATAAATCTGATTTGACAAAACAAGAAACCATTAACCTCCTGACCCAATGACAACACCAGACAAAAGTCTAGGAGAAGTCTGATTGGCTGCAGCTGAGATTGGCAAGGATCCATTCTTAGCATAGGGCAAATAAGGCAGACCAACTTTTTTTCAGTGTTTGCTTTTGAAAATCAGTATTTGTATTGTAGGGAACGGTTGCATCTTACTGTACTTGTCAAAGTTCTTGTAAAAAAATCCTCTGACAACTTTTTTTTCTTCAAATTTTGGAACATGCAACTTATCTTGACAGCCTTGAGTTCCCCAGAGTATATCAAGCCTAAGGGTCTATACTGCTGTTTTTCCTGATGTTTATCGCAGTACAGAACCAACTTTATAGCCCCCCCCCCCCAAACACTAGTACTGGAAACCGTAGATATCAGTGTGACATCACATGTTCTGCATTGTTCCTTGGGATTTCAATTTTCTTCTGCAGTATATCCCTTGGGAGATTCTCAATGGAGCAAAAGTCTGTCCTCTCCTCGACTTCTCCGTATTCCTCTCCTCCGTGGTCGCCATAGGAGAGCGTCAATTGCTCCTCTTCTCGATTGCCTCCTCCTGTTGAGAATGCTCAGGTGTATCCTGCCTGGAAGAGTTAGGAAATCAACCACACCACCCTTTAAAACAGATGTTGTTCTCAGATGAGAAAGCATGCACACGTTTAAAAACGATACCACTTTTTACCACTTTACACATGTATTTTGGGATTCCACCTCTGTGAACATAATTTGCCTGATGACGTGCTAGAGAAGGAGTCTCATTTCATTCAAGCTAATTTGTTTCCACATTTCCTCTCATCCACTCCTCAATTATCTTTTACCTTTTCCAATAGGAGGCGAGGAAAGGACTGAGGAGAGGATAAGAGGAATCAAGGAAATCCAATTGAGATTCTCCCTTTGTTGTGCTTCCTAATGAGGGGGGACACCACTGGGCAGTGTACGAAATGTGAATAACATTACCCTGACGTTGATCTAAAACCAGTGAGCTTGTCGCTGCCGTTGGTTGGAGCTCAGAGGAGGCTGAAGCCGGAGTACTGTGATTGCTAAATTAAGCAGCAACCGACATGCTTTGTGGTGCAGATGACTGCCACTGAAACAGGTCAGACGTTAAGAACAGAATTTCATGTTTTGCGCCACATTCCCAAAGCATCCTTTGCTGGGATGGCTAACGTGTGATTGGGGGAGAATACAAAGTGGATATTAATAAAGGTAGGCTTTCTACGGAATGTTGCCTTGATGATGTGCAGTGTGTTAAATTCATGCTGTGCAGTATAGTCATTCCATTCCATAAGTCTCATCTCATAGGATGAAGGAGGGGTTATTGAATTCAGCCATGGACATTTACTGAAACAGGTTTACTGCAACAACGTTGAATACACACAATTGCAAAAACAAACATGTAGGCCTATCGACTATATCAGTCTCCAACACCTTAAAATAACAAGAACCTTCAATTACCATGAACCTCTCGACCTTTACTGAGATTTATAGAAATGCATTGATTGCCTATGTATGAAATGAAGAAGCAAACACACTAATGGTCTGCTGTTCCATGTACATTGTAGTGTAACTATACACACCAGCAATTCAATAATAGTTCCATGAGATATTGGCAGTGAAATGATATACAATGTGACCACCATGGGGAATAGCACTTAACCCTCATCTCAGATATTGCTTGTTTGGTGCCTAGTCAATATGGTGGCAGCTCTATCTCCATGATTGATAAGTCTTGGGGGCGTGGGCCTCGGGTTTCCATTAGAGAAGAATGGCTCCCTACTGATTTATGCTACCAAGTGAAGAAGCTCATTTCCTCATAATCCATTGTTTTCACCCATGTTTACAGGGATGGTATTCATGAAGAGGTATCCTCTCTCTCTGTGTTTGTGTGAGAAAGACCACACACACACACAGAGGGAGAGACCGACACACACAGATAGAGACACAAATGTACACACACACACACACACACACACACACCATCTCGTTAAACGTATTAAGGGCTCTTTGCTCCGGGGAAGTGTATTAAGTGTTGAATACACTTCCTCGTTTCATTTATTAACCCATTTGAGCATGCAGCCTACACGCCTCTCTCTCCAGGCTGGGTAAGTTTGTCAGTTAGTCGGCTGACAGACATATTTATGGTGGGGGGGGGGGGGGGGGGGGGGGCAACATCTGTTTCTGAGGAGGTAGGCTCTCCCAAGCAGAAGGAATCACCGGTTTCAGTACAGGAGGGCAGGGGCTTAAGGGATTGGCTGGGGGGAAGGGAAGGGGGAATATTCACATAGCATTGCACTTTTTGGCAGAGGCACTCTGTGTACATTCACATTAGACGAGAGCTGAGAAAGTGAAGGGAATGTGATCACGGCAGCGCATTGTTTCTCCACCCTGTAATCATTATGCTGTCTCAGTGCTGCACCTACTAATTAGTCTCAGACGGAATTCTTCAGCGCATTCAATTCCTGAAATAATCAGGCATCTTTTCAATGCATTTTGGGGTGAGCGAATTATCACCTTAAAACAATATGATTGTTAAAGTGGAAAAATTCAAAAACCTCATTCCTCAGCTCACCCAAAGTGCTGTTGCTGTATTCCTCTCAAAACCCTTCCCTGATGCTATAAGAGAAAAAGAGGGGCCAAACACAATTGCCGCTGTATTTAATTCCGTAAGTAATGAGAGTGCACACTCAAGCTGCACTGGGATGGGCAAGCTGGAATTGTAAATGTGTTTTAGCACACTGATGCGTGGGTCCTTGACATTCTGAATTCATTGTCAATATCCTTGGGTTGTAAATAAGATGCTTTGCCTTGTTTTGTAATGCGGGCGCAGGCGGCTGGTGTGTTTCGGGTGGACAGACGATGTCTAATTGACTTCTCCAGTCCAGGGGTGAGGATGACAGCACAGAGCAGTTGAAGTGCTTGAGACACTTGACTCGTGACAGAGGTCAATCAAAGATGGGAGGCCGGCGGGCAGCCCAGCCCACACAGGTGATTTTAATTTATAAACAAACACACACACACCACCCCCCGACTTCATATTATGTTTGCATACCAAATTTTGTAGAGCAGCGTTATACGGTTTGACAGAACTAGAGCAAATACAGGCCACCACAAGAGTTCGCACACAACCGTTTTGTAATTCAACACCAAACTTCACACTGCATTAAAATAGCATGTCACAGCATTACAAATGAATGACGCAGACATGTGAGAGAAGTGAAAGCAGCTCAACTCTTCGTAGGGAGAATTAATCATTTAAGTGAGGCTGGGGGCAAATCAGTCCATAGGTAAATTTTAATCCATTTCCTGGTTGCTACTACTAATGATTCTATAGGTAACTGCCAAAATAAAGGAAACATTTGAGTAAATGAGGGATGCAAAGTATATTGAAAGCAGGTGCTTCCAAACGTGTGGTTCCTGAGTTAATTAAGAGATTAACATTCCATCGTACTTAGGGTCGTATAGAAATGCCCATTGCCCATTATTTTGTCTACCACGGCTAGAAGAAGAGATCTCAGTGACTTTGAAAGAGGGGTCTCAAAGGAGCATAGGGGTTTTAAGGGTGTGTGTGTGTGTGTGTCTCAGTCACCAGATCTCAACCCAATTGAACACTTACGGGAGATTCTGGAGTGGTGCCTGAGACAGCGTTTTCCACCACCATCAACAAAACACCAAATTATGGACTTTCTTGTGAAAGAATGGTGGCTCATCCCTCCAGTAAGCTGTTCTGGCAGCTCGTGGTGGCCCAACACCCTAAGACATATTGTTGATGTTTCCTTTATTTTGCCAGTCTGTATATCATCCCTACTAAAGGCTATGTTTGAGACAAAGAAAACATGCTTCAAATAAGGTCTTTGATTCAATCCCTGCGAGTTGAATTCACTAAGTATGGATTGTTACCTTTTATGATCTATCTTTATTGTTCTCTGGATTTTCCAGAAGTTAAGTTAATGCAACAAGTAAACAAGTATACCATATGTTCCTTTGAAGGTTGAACACAATCCCCTTTCACATGTTTTATCAGAGAAATTTCAGTTTGAAGTCAATCCCAAGTCAAACGGTATGTTTAATAAGTCGCTGGCTAGATTTTGTGAATTTTTTGGAAAGCTATTACTCACATCTTCCTTAGACTGTGTTATCTCCATCTAAGACCAAATTAAATTATGTTATACTGCAATACATAGCCTCCACCCATACAAATATACATAATTACCATATCCAGCAACTCAATCAACATTTAATGTCTGTAATCAGTGCGACAGACAGCACGGGTGAGTTGTTTGTTGGGTTTACCACGCGAGTGTTCTGTAATTGTAGAAAAGAGCACTTGAAATCAGACAAGGCTGGTGGGAGGAGCTATAGGAGGATGGGTTCATTGTAACGTCAGGAATGGAATAAATTAAACCGTATCAAACGTGATTTTCTAACCCTTGTGATGTGCCCTCAGGATGAGCAACTGAGCTGCCAAGACCAATGAGTCAGTACTAATATTATTTTCTGAATGCCATGCAAGAGTGTAACAGGTACAGTATACTTGGAAATTGTATCCATATGACACTACTATATTATTGATAGGTAAACAATTGTCGTGTCTGACTATGATTAAATGATATGACATGCAATTTTATCAAATCGATTACCTAACGTTCAATTGATTACGTGATTGCATTAAACCATGCAACAATTAAACCATTAATAAACCTTGGGCATGACAGAAGCATTAATTTATATAGAGCGGTTATCTCTCCAATCCACTCTCTTAAAGATCTGAAGATCTTTTATATCAATAGCAGTCAATTATTAATCGGCACCTCGATCGGCCTAATTCTGATTGTCGTAAGTACTTGGTTGTCTGCACAAACCCTAGCTAATAAGTTGAATCAGCAATGCACAAATTGGCTTAATTATTTATTTACTAAATACCTAAATAATCACACATAATTACACATATATACACAGGGGATAGCTCACAGATCGATTACTAATCATGACATGAAAAGCCACTAGCGGGCTAACCTGGTATGACGGCTGGTTACACAAAGGAATGGGTTTGGGTTTGAATGAAAGAGCGGGAAGAATGAGGGACAAAGGGATTGAATCTATCGGATCTTGAGAAGCTATGCTACAGTAAATACAGAATCATATGCATTCTAATAACCTCCCATTCGGAAGAGGAAAATGCAAGATATATATAATTACTCTGAGCTGCACTTCGATAGATGGGTTGAAGATGGAAAACTGGTTTACCCAGCAGAGATCGCCATTGTCCTTTGAATAATCTTTCTGGTCGTAGTGTTGTACAGTGAATACGTTAAAGTACCCTGTCGTTCCTCGGAGATTGTCTGTCCTTTCCTAGGCCAAGTACACTTTCAGCTGCAGCTGATAACTCAACGTCGAGGAGGTATTACTCCTTCTTTAGTGAATAATCGTTCAAAGTTCATACCAAGTTGCCATAATCAGCACGCGCTGTATTCTGGCTGGTCTAGTCGAAATTCACCATTCCAGTGTGGTGATCGTCACCTCCACGTTGAAATTTGCCCTTTTAAACGTTAGGACAGCAGTCCTAATATTTCTGGAACTAAATGCTAATTTTGTTAGGTTGTAGTTGAAATTAGCCCTTTTAAACGTATGGACACCAGTCCTCATGTCATCGGGAACTAAGGTTGACTTCCATCAACAGGCTTTTGTACTGTGGGAGAGAAGGGCGTTTCATAGTTCTCAACCAATTTCTGTTCACTTGGGCGTGGCCACTGAGTGAGCATAGTTTACTTATTACTCATTTAATCTTCTCACAAATAGTTTCAAATTTAAACATTTAAATTGCACAACAATTCCATGTGAATCTGATAACTAGAATGTGTAGACTTTCCAAGATACAATTTATGTCGTCCTATCATCAGATATAATGTCCCAGACAACAACTGATCTGACATCATATTCTTCAAGTACCAACGGACACTTTCAACTGGTTGAGAAAGGGAACTATTGTTCCATTCCCAAACCTTTTGATGTTACCATACTCTCTCTGTGGTATGAAGGGCTTTCCAAGAGTCCATTCTGTAGAGTGGAGAGAAAAGGGGAAAATGTATTTATGGGGGGGGTCATAAACCTCACCCAACAGGGCAACGTCACAACACAATATTAACAAAAAATATGCACAAAAATGCACCACTGTATACTAGGTTACATAATTCATTGGGAACTTTCCTATTGTCCAGGAGACCATTGAAATGTTCTGAGACATTAATTTCTCCCCTGAAAGAGAGCTGTGGCTCCCATTCTCAATATGTTCAAACTGTGTAAAAGTATAATTTGATCAAGCCTTTCCACAATGAAAATAACAGAGTTTGTTTATCAGATTTCCACCTGTCGCTGAGTAAGAACTATTGCCCTGAGGTGCTGAGTTGCCATTATGTAACAGCCAATATAGAGCATTGTGGGACTGAACTGGAAAAGACTGGAGGAAAGAAAACTTTACCTTTCTCAAGAGATACGATCCATGAGGCAGAGAAGGAAGCCATAAAATCTTCATCTCACTGTGAGAGGAAACCTGAAGTCGTTGTTTGACAGCTAGACAGTCTAGTATTGAAAGACCGGAATTACAGGCATGTAATTTGATAGACAATAATACACAGAGGGGGTGGCTGTAAAAGTTAAAATGTTGTAGAATTTAAAAAAAATATCCTGTGGCCCTTTAATAATTATAGTAGACAAAGCAACAGATTGTGGGTTTTGGCACAAACAAATAATCGAGTAAAAATAAAAGTGTAAAATGTAATTTTACGAGGCCATGGTACACTCTCTTATCTTGCTGTGCCAATCAATGAAGAGCAAACAAAGAAAAAACCTAAATATTTTATTCACTAAGGTGGAGTAATATCAAGCCCTGTTGGAACCAAGCCCTCATCTGTCCCATGGGCCCGGACTTGCACTGTGCTAATGGATTTTGGATCAAGGGTGTATCACTGGGCGGTTTGAAGATGCAATTATGCCAGTAATAGTGGTGCCACTGTAATATAAAAGCATCAGCAGGAGTGCAAATGATAATACACAGAACCCCACCAGTGTCCTGCATGATTGGTTTAATCACACAGCGTCTCTGATCCAACCCACAATGGTCGTTCCTTTGCTGTCAACTGAGAAAAGAAGGGTTGTTCTGCCGCGAAACGTACAACAACAGTGATAGATAATCATGATCGAGATTATCGTGATTTCGGGAGCCGCAACACCTGTTGGGTTTTTGTTGATTATGATGAAGTGAGCGTGCAAAACAATCATATGGCTTTGTGCGCTGCAGGGCTATAATTCATGCAGTGTCACCAGAGGATGCATTTTTATTTATTATGCATGGTGTTTTTGGAACCAGAATTTGGATTTACAGGAGATGTTGAATATGGCGATTCTCCTTTAAGCCCAGGAAGCAGCCATTCAACTTGTCATTCACCAGCTTTTCAAGCTTAATAATGTCAAAATACATTCGGAATGGAGTTTCGCTGAGCAACTATTGTCCTTACTGCCGTTACAGTCGGTATGTACTTCCCTCCAAAAAGTTACATGCTCTGAAAAAATGCCAATACTTAAAAAATGCCTCTAAGTATTGTTTTTGATCAAGTACGCATGCGCCAAATCCACCTCTTGGGCACCTCCAATAAAATCCATCATTAAAATGCAATATAAGTAATGGAATTAAAATAACCTACATAAAGCTTATCTAGAAATATACAATCACTGTAAAAACTTACCCTATACAGTGTTCAGAAAGTATTCACACCCCTTGACTTTTTCCACATTTTCTTGTGTTACAGCCGGAATTTAAAATGGATTCAAATGCGATTGTTTTACACTGGCCTACACACAATACCCCATCATGTCAAAGTGGAATTATGTTTCTAGAATTTATTTTACAAATGAATTAAAAATGAAAAGCTCAAATGTGTTGAGTCAATAACTATTCAACCCCTTTGTAATGGCAAGCCTAAATAAGTTCAGGAGTAAAAATGTGCCTAACAAGTCACATAATACGTTGCAAGAACTCACTTCGTGTGTAATAATAGTGTTTTTCAATGACTACCTCCTTTCTGTACCCCACACATACAATTATATGTAAGGCCCCTCAGTCGAGCAGTGAATTTTAAACATAGAATCAACTACAGAAACCGGGGAGGTTTTTCCAATGACTCGCAAAGAAGGGCACTGAAAAAAAGCAGACATTGAAGCACCTTTGAGCATGGTGAAGTTATTAATTACACTTTAGATGGTGTATCAAAACACCCATTCACTACAAAGATACAGGCGTCCTTCCTAACTCATTTGGCAGAGAGGAAGGAAACCGCTCAGGGATTTCACCATGAGGCCAATGGTGACATAAAAATGTTTAATGTCTGTGATAGGAGTACACTGAGGATGGATCAACAACATTGTAGTTACTCCACAATACTAAGGAAGCTTTGCAGTGGCAAACAAATTAACTGTCCTGAATACAAAGCATTACGTTTGGGGCAAATCCAACAACACATCACAGAGTACCAATCTTCATATTTTCAAGCATGGTGGTGGCTGCGTCATGTTATGGGTATACATGTCACCGGCAAGGACTAGGGAGTTTTTTAGGACCAAAAAAAAACAATAGAGCTAAGCACAGGCATAATCCGCTGCTTTCCAACCGACACTGGGAGACAAATTCACATTCAGCAGTACAATAACCTAAAACACAAGGCCAAACATACACTGGACTTTACAAAGACAACATTGAATGTTCCTGAGTGGCCTAGTTAGTTTTGACCTAAATAGGCTTGAACATCTATGGCAATACTTGAAAATGGCTGTCTAACAATGATCAACAACCATCTTCACAGAGCTTGAATAATTTTTTGTAAGAATAATGTATCAATATTGTACAATCCAGGAGTGCAAAGCTTTTAGAGACTTACCCAGCAGACTTACAGATTACATTGCTACTAAAGGTGATTCTAACATGTATTGATTACTTATGTGAATACTTATGTAAATTATATACATTTCTGTATTTAATTTTCAACACATTTGCAAACATTTCTAAAAGCATGGTTTCACTCTGAGTGCAATAATAGTGTTTAACATGTGCAATATTCTTATGTGTCAACATACTGAATTGTAAATTGGTTGAGACCACCCAGGTTGTGAGGTCAATTTCTGTTGATCATGGCCGTAGGCACATGAACAAGCTAGTTATAGCTAGCTAATAAAGAGCTACGTTTTATAAAGATCCTGTCGTACTGCATTGTATTATTTTGTGCAAAGCATGCAAAACAAGACATGGTGTCAGAGTAAAAGGACTAAAAGAGGGATTTTGCTGGAGTTCCTTTACCTCAAATGCACTTACCCGATGCATGGCGTAAGTTCAAACAGCATGTGGAGCTAATGTTCACGGGTCCTCTGAAGGAAAGCGGAGAAGAGGGAAAATGCAGCTACCTGCTCCTGTGGATTGGTGAAAATGTACATTTACCAAGGCTGAATCAAAAGTACTGACAACATACTACGACCATTTTGAAGCATATGTTGTGCCAAAGACCAATATGATTTTTTTGTTGGTACAAATTCCATGAGAAAGTACAGGGAGCTAGCAATTGTTTGAACAGTTTTGACTGAGCTGCATCGGCTTGTGAAAGACTGTGATTACGCAAACAAGGATGAGATGGTCAGGGACTGTATTGTATTTGGAATGCACTCACCACGGGTTAGAGAGAAACTTTAGAATTATTGGGTCTGAGCTAACGCTGGACAAAGCTATCAACATAGCCAGATCTCATGAGCTAGCACAGGCTCAGATGAAATCCATTTCGGGCTACAGCATGAGTGCATTATTAAGCAGTGCACCCAGTCAGGCAGACATCAAAGCACACCTCCAGTGCCCAGAGAGCTTGCTCAGAATGGAGAGTGACAGAACTACAAAATAGAGCGACACAGACTCAAAACGCCCCAAAACATGTGGATATTGTGGATACAAAGTGCATGGCGAACAAGAAAATTGCCCAGCTAAAGGCAAACAGTGTATTAAATGTGGAAAATGGAAACACTTTGCAAAAGCGTGCAAATCTTACCGTGGGAAAATAGTACACACAGTGAGTGAAGATGAAATCAAAGAGTCAATCAAAGAGTAAAATGCTGATGAACTGTTTACTGATTCAGTGGCACAGAAAAGTCGGATATCAGAGACAGAGCAAGCCTTTGCAGACATTGAGATAGGAACAGAAGGCACAGAGCTAAAGTTCAAATTAGACACTGGTGCACAAGTAAACAGTATTCCTCTGAAAAAGTACCGCAGCTTGACATCTGAGTGCGAGCTACATCCCACCACGTGCAGACTGAATAGTCATGGTGGTGAACAGCTCCTAGTGAAAGGCACATGCAAATGCAAATATAAGCAAAGTGACATGATGTTGGACTTCTACATTGTTGACATTCGAGGACCTGCAGTGCTAGGTCTTAATGCATGTTTAGACATGGACCTCATCAAAATAGTTTTATCAGTGACAACACCAGAAGCGACAGAGAATGTCATGGATGATTTTGCTGGTGTTTTCACAGGAAGAGGACTATTCCCAGGAGAATGTACCATTCACCTTAACCCAGATGCAACCGCTGTGGTCTACCCACCAAGAAAGAGTATATCTCAACCCAAGAGACTTGAACAAGGCTATCAAACACCCCCATTATCTCTTACCGACGCTAGATGACATCACACACAAGCTAGCGGGAGCAGACTACTTCAGTGTCATGGACTCCAAATCAGACTACTGGGCTATTAAGCTCACAGAAGAGTCATCTAAGCTCACAACGGATGCTACAGGTTTTGTCACCTGCCTTTTGGGATTGTCTCAACCCAAGATGAGTTTCAGTGAAAGATCGACAAGATGTATGAAGGCCTTGACGGAGTTGTGGCAATTATGGATGACATCCTCGTCTATGGTTGAACCACAGAAGACCATGACAGAAACCTCCGTGAGATGCTGCAAAGGTCCCGTGAGAGAGGAATCCGGCTCAAACCTGAGAAGTCGGTGCTACAGAGGTCAGCTACTTCGGACATCTAATAATGGTGAAAGGAATCAAGCCAGATCCACGGAAGATCTCAGCCATAAAGGAAAATGGAGCCACCAAAGAACCAAGCAGAGATGGAAACTGTGCTTGGCATGGTCAACTACTTAGCCAAATCTGCACCCAGCCTCTCCAATGTACAGTGCCTTGAGAAAGTATTCGGCCCCCTTGAACTTTGCGACCTTTTGCCACATTTCAGGCTTCAAACATAAAGATATAAAACTGTATTTTTTTGTGAAGAATCAACAACAAGTGGGACACAATCATGAAGTGGAACGACATTTATTGGATATTTCAAACTTTTTTAACAAATCAAAAAATGAAAAATTATTAAGTTAATACTTTGTAGCGCCACCTTTTGCTGTGATTACAGCTGTAAGTCGCTTGGGGTATGTCTCTATCAGTTTTGCACATCGAGAGACTGACATTTTTTCCCATTCCTCCTTGCAAAACAGCTCGAGCTCAGTGAGGTTGGATGGAGAGCATTTGTGAACAGCAGTTTTCAGTTCTTTCCACAGATTCTCTATTGGATTCAGGTCTGGACTTTGACTTGGCCATTCTAACACCTGGATATGTTTATTTTTGAACCATTCCATTGTAGATCTTGCTTTATGTTTTGGATCATTGTCTTGTTGGAAGACAAATCTCCGTCCCAGTCTCAGGTCTTTTGCAGACTCCATCAGGTTTTCTTCCAGAATGGTCCTGTATTTGGCTCCATCCATCTTCCCATCAATTTTAACCATCTTCCCTGTCCCTGCTGAAGAAAAGCAGGCCCAAACCATGATGCTGCCACCACCACGTTTGACAGTGGGGATGGTGTGGTCAGGGTGATGACCTGTGTTGCTTTTACGCCAAACATAACGTTTTACATTGTTGCCAAAAAGTTCAATTTTGGTTTCATCTGACCAGAGCACCTTCTTCCACATGTTTGGTGTGTCTCCCAGGTGGCTTGTGGCAAACTTTAAACAACACTTTTTATGGATATCTTTAAGAAATGGCTTTCTTCTTGCCACTCTTCCATAAAGGCCAGATTTGTGCAATATACGACTGATTGTTGTCCTATGGACAGAGTCTCCCACCTCAGCTGTAGATCTCTGCAGTTCATCCAGAGTGATCATGGGCCTCTTGGCTGCATCTCTGATCAGTCTTCTCCTTGTATGAGCTGAAAGTTTAGAGGGACGGCCAGGTCTTGGTAGATTTGCAGTGGTCTGATACTCCTTCCATTTCAATATTATCGCTTGCACAGTGCTCCTTGGGATGTTTAAAGCTTGGGAAATCTTTTTGTATCCAAATCCGGCTTTAAACTTCTTCACAACAGTATCTCGGACCTGCCTGGTGTGTTCCTTGTTCTTCATGATGCTCTCTGCGCTTTTAATGGACCTCTGAGACTATCACAGTGCAGGTGCATTTATACGGAGACTTGATTACACACAGGTGGATTGTATTTATCATCATTAGTCATTTAGGTCAACATTGGATCATTCAGAGATCCTCACTGAACTTCTGGAGAGAATTTGCTGCACTGAAAGTAAAGGGGCTGAATCATTTTGCACGCCCAATTTTTCAGTTTTTGATTTGTTAAAAAAGTTTGAAATATCCAATAAATGTCGTTCCATTTCATGATTGGGTCCCACTTGTTGTTGATTCTTCACAAAAAAATACAGTTTTATATCTTTATGTTTGAAGCCTGAAATGTGGCAAAAGGTCGCAAAGTTCAAGGGGGCCGAATACTTTCGCAAGGCACTGTAAACGTACCCCTGCATCAGATGCTAAAGCAGTCCGGTGAGTCCCTCTGGGTCAAGCAACACGACATTGCTTTCCAGAAAGTGAAAGACTTGGACCAATCCTTGAATACAATGACCCCAACAAAGTGGACGCGTCGAAGTTTGGACTAGGTGCAGTGCTACTGTAAGAAGGAAAGCCCATCAGCTACGCTTCAAAATGCAATCAAATATGCTCAAATCAAAACGGCATTTTGTTTGGATGTAAGCGTTTTCATCAGTACATCTATGGACAACAAGTCATTGTGGAATCCGACCACAAGCCGCTCGAGTCAATCATTACGAAACCGCTACCCGCAGCCCCGCCAAGGCTACAGAGAATGATCCTTCAACTTCAAAAATACAACTTCACAATCTGAAGGAGATCTGAGCGGAAACAGAAAAGGACACAACTCACACAGCTGAGGAATGTCTTACAGGATGGATGGCCTAAGGAGAGGAGAAAATGCCCTCTGAGCATCTGAGTTCTGGAACCATCATGGTGAACTTTCACAGATCAATGGAATGGAGAAAATCATCATTCCTACCAGTCTCAGAGAAGAGATTTTGACAAAGATTCATGCTGGACACATGGGCATGGAAAAGAGCAGTTCTTGCAGTTCTTGCTGTGAGATGTTACCGCACTCTTCCAGCAAGGCACCTGCAAGTTACCAGACATTTCTGGGGGGAATGGCCCTAGCCCTCACCCTCAGATCCAACAGGTCCCAGACGTGCTCAACGGGATTGAGATCCGGGCTCTTCGCTTGTCTGTCTTGCAGGAAATCACGCACAGTATGGCTGGTGGCATTGTCATGCTGGAGGGTCATGTCAGCATGAGCCAGCAGGAAGGGTACCACATGAGGGAGGAGGATGTCTTCCCTGTAACGCACAGCTTTGAGATTGCCTGCAATGACAACAACCTCAGTCCGATGATGCTGTGACACACCACCCCAGACCATGATGGACCCTCCACCTCCAAATCGATCCCGCTCAAGAGTACAGGCCTTGGAGTAACGCTCATTCCTTCAACGATAAATGTGAATCCGACCATCACACCAGGTGAGACAAAACTGCGACTCGTCGGTGAAGAGCACTTTTTGCCAGTCCTGTCTGGTCGTGCGACTGTGGGTTTGTGCTGTTAGTGTCTTAACGACGGTTCCACAGGTGCATGTTCATTAATTGTTTATGGTTCATTGAACAAGCATGGGAAACAGTGTTTAAACTCTTTACAATGAAGATCTGTGAAGTTATTTGAATATTTACGAATAATCTTTGAAAGACAGGGCCCTGAAAAAGGGACGTTTCTTTTTTTGCTGAGTTTATTTGTCCCCTTAGTTTAGTGCCTAAAATATCTCCATACATACAATGTACTTCATTTTTTTTTAAATGGTTCTGGAGACCTTCAGATGAGTCTTATGAGGCTTGTGGGTGTCCTAGAGCAAAACAGAGAACACTTTTGTGTTCACGAGAGTCTCAGCTTTCAATATAGTGGTAATAATAGTCTCATGTTCTGACAAACACCACTCTAGATCTGCCACCTTTCACTGCAGATATCAGTGATATCAGCAGATACGGTGGATTGAGATGTAGCCCATGCAAAAAACATCTCCAGTTCAAGCAGAAGGATTTTGATAGGGATTTTCTTTTTTAATTATGTCAATTCGATTTCCGCGGGGGCGCAACCATTGTAGGCCAAGGGTTAAGGACTGGGAAGTTTTTCCAGGATAAAAAAATTAACTGAATGGAGTTAAGCACAGGCAAAATCCTAGAGGAAAACCTGCTTCAGCCTGCTTTCCACCAGACACTGGGTGATGAATTCAGCGGGACAATAACCTAAAACACAAGGCCGAAACTATACTGGAGTTGAATGTTCCTGAGTGGCTTGAAAATAATTTTTGAAATGAATAATGGGCAAATGTTTCACAATCCAGGTATAGAAAGCTCTTAGAGACTAACCCAGAAAGACTCACAGCTGAAAATCACTGTCAAAGGTGATTCTAACATGTATTGACTCAGGGGGTTGAATAGTTATCCAATCAAGCTATATTAGTGTTTAATTTTTCATAAATCTTTTACAAAAGTTAAAATGTTTCTTCCAATTTGGCAGAGTATTTTTGTGTAGATTGTAGACAAAACAATTCAAATGAAATCCATTTGAATCACACTATGTAACACAACAAAATGTGGAAAAGGTCAAGGGGTGTGAATACTTTCTGAAGCGACTGTCTTGTCTACTTAATCTACTTACATGAAATAGTATTGCTTTCCATGTAGCGTGGGAGAAACAACAGATTGATATGACGTTCATACGCTGTTGTAGGTGATAAAATCAGTGACCTTTCCTGCTGCTGGATAAGCCGACCTGTGCATGGCAGTAATGACACATTTTATTGGAGGTGCAGAAGAGGTGCCGTAACTGTAGTAATGACAGTAATGAAGATAGTTGCTCAGCGAAACTCCATTCTTTATTAAGTAGAAAACATATTTTGACATTATTGAGCTTGAAAAGCTGGTGAATAGCAAGTTGAATGGCTGCTTCCTGGGTTTAAAGGAACATTCCATATTCATGTTCTCCTGTAAACCCAAATTCTGGTTCAGGTATTTGTGTGAAAACACTGGACCTAAATAGGACCTAAATAGTAGGCCGTTTAAGTAAGCGAAAAAAATACGTTTTTTTGTATGTGACATTTGAAAATCAAGTATACTTTAAACACACTGATGTCATACTCATTTATGCTTTGACAACAGCTTATTAATTATATATGGAGATGCGTTACCGAAAGCAACGAATAGCAGGAAACAACGCAAACGTGCATGGCGAAAACATAACATTTTATAGTATGGTTTAAATGCCACAACGTTATACTCAATTCGGCTTTTCATCGAGTAGAATTAGCTGCACATATCCACAATGCATTTTGCTCCCGAGTGGCGCAGCAGTCTAAGGCACTGCATTGCTAGAAGCATCACTACAGACCCGGGTTCGATCCCAGGCAGTATCACAACCGGCCGTGATCGGGAGTCCAATAGGGCGGCGCACAATCGGCCCAGCGTAGTCTGGGTTAGGGGAGGGTATGGCTGGGGGGGCCTTTACAATTAGGCCATCATTGTAAATAATACATTTTTCTTAACTGACTTGCCTAGTTAAATGAAGGTTACAGTGCCTTGAGAAAGTATTCGGCCCCCTTGAACTTTGCGACCTTGCGACCTTCAAACATAAAGATATAAAACTGTATTTTTTTGTGAAGAATCAACAACAAGTGGGACACAATCATGAAGTGGAACGACATTTATTGGATATTTCAAACTTTTTTAACAAATCAAAAACTGAAAAATTGGGGGTGCAAAATTATTCAGCCCCCTTAAGTTAATACTTTGTAGCGCCACCTTTTGCTGCGATTACAGCTGTAAGTCGCTTGGGGTATGTCTCTATCAGTTTTGCACATCGAGAGACTGAAATTTTTTCCCATTCCTCCTTGCAAAACAGCTCGAGCTCAGTGAGGTTGGATGGAGAGCATTTGTGAACAGCAGTTTTCAGTTCTTTCCACAGATTCTCAATTGGATTCAGGTCTGGACTTTGACTTGGCCATTCTAACACCTGGATATGTTTATTTTTGAACCATTCCATTGTAGATTTTGCTTTATGTTTTGGATCATTGTCTTGTTGGAAGACAAATCTCCGTCCCAGTCTCAGGTCTTTTGCAGACTCCATCAGGTTTTCTTCCAGAATGGTCCTGTATTTGGCTCCATCCATCTTCCCATCAATTTTAACCATCTTCCCTGTCCCTGCTGAAGAAAAGCAGGCCCAAACCATGATGCTGCCACCACCATGTTTGACAGTGGGGATGGTGTGTTCAGAGTGTTGCTTTTACGCCAAACATAACGTTTTGCATTGTTGCCAAAAAGTTCAATTTTGGTTTCATCTGACCAGAGCACCTTCTTCCACATGTTTGGTGTGTCTCCCAGGTGGCTTGTGGCAAACTTTAAACAACACTTTTTATGGATATCTTTAAGAAATGGCTTTTTTCAGTTTTTGATTTGTTAAAAAAGTTTGAAATATCCAATAAATGTCGTTCCACTTCATGATTGTGTCCCACTTGTTGTTGTTTCTTCACAAAAAAATACAGTTTTATATCTTTATGCTTGAAGCCTGAAATGTGGCAAAAGGTCGCAAAGTTCAAGGGGGCCGAATACTTTCGCAAGACACTGTACGTCCCTTTGAACAGGGTATGATAGGTGTTTTTCACGCTCCCCAGGCATCCAGCCAACTTGACATGACTGTGGGAGGCATTGGAGTCAACATGGGCCAGCATTCCTGTGGAGGCTTGACACCTTGTAGAATCCATGGCCACGACGAATTGAGGCTGTTCTAAAGGCAAAAAGGGGTACAACTCAATACTCAGTGTACATGTTAGAAAGGTGCAAGTATTCAATAGAAATGTACTGCAATTGGCATAATACATTTTACAGGGCTTTAAATGTAGTATGTTTGATGCTGAAAGATGATAATTTCCAATATTTTTCAGGAGTTAAAAGCTCCCTTCAGTCAGCACGGTGGGATGGGAGGCCACAGCCATATCCTGGAAGTGATATATGCTGATGGATGAGGCGCTGCCACTCCCTTCCGGAAGGGTCCGATGTGGATGCTGGAAAAGGAGTGGGAGGTGACTGCCAGGGAAGCATGACTTATGGACATTTGAAGCCATGATTATTAAGAAGTAGTTTTATGTATTTTGTAAAAATAGTTAGCTTATTGAAGCTTACGTCTTGGCCTTTAATCAGAGCTTTTTGCTTTACTAAACTAAATAAACCAGCTTTGGTATAATAATAATTTATTACATTTCGATAGTGCTTTTCATAATCTCAATGTTCATCAAAAGCAAAAAAACAAGCAATACCTCCTCATGTGTAAACTGGAAATAGTTGGCTAGGATAACCAATAAGAGGCCAAGTCTGAGTGCATGCATCCGTCCAAAGATGGAGTTCATGGCTTGATCAGAGAAAGGTGGTCAGGGAGATGGTTGATGAAGATGGAGTCTGGTGATTATCTTGTAAAGGGTCGGAACCAGCCTGATTCGTGTATAACTTCACAGTATATGGCACCCACTTAGGTGATGCCTCAGCAGCTTTTGGCGCCAGAAAACTCACCACAGACAATTCAGAGTAGTAGCTAGCTAGTCGTCCTCATTACGAGCCCTCTGCCTCAGCATTGCATTCCTTTACTGCATCTCTCATTCCTCTTGAGCTTCAGGTGACTCTCCAATTGATACAAGCTTAGGCCTACGGTTAACTCAAGTTTACTCCAAATACGTAAACTACTTAGCTAACGTTAGCCCAAAACAACAACATTCCGGTGCTCCGCTGTAGTGAAAGGTCATTGGATGGGGCTACAGTCGATCCTTCCCGCTTCATATGCGAAGCCATAGCTGGTGGTGTGTTCAAGACAACAAAGAACTCTGGGGAAAAAAACATGGTCCCACTGGGAAAATCGTTTTGAACGGTCATCCAACTCGCAAATACAAGTCGGAACGTGGGCATCATCCTAGAGCTCCGACTTCTCCATCCTGAAGATGACTGACACTGAGCTCGTTTTTTCTGTGTTCCCAATTGTCTTGAACGCACCAAAAGTAGTACGTTGCGGCATACTACATAGGTTTTACTAAACGGTATGCGCTAAATAGTACGTAGTATGCAGTTTAAGTAAGTAGTAGGCAAGCCAGATTTAGGACAAGGCGATTGTTTTACTGTGAATAAATTAATATTCTTACCCATAAAATTGATATGTAGAGTAACAATTACAAGTAGAAAATGGTACATGACGAATGAAGAAACAATCCATGGACGGGATTCAATAAAAGGTTGTCAAGAGAGCAGTTTGCTTGTCGACAATGCGCCTTGATTGAATCTCGGCCCATGAAAGGGCATCATCAAATAACGGTATAAATACATTTACTTGGAAGATAGTGGAAAAGAGAGTTTTCTAGAAGTCACTTTGTCTCTAAGAGCCTTTGTTTTCATAGGTAGGTCAAGGATTATTCTCAAGGTCTGTGTTAATATTTTCACTCCTGGAAACAGGTTGATAGGGCCTGGGATGAGGGCTTTTGCAGATTATTGTAGCAGATATATTTATGTCCTTATGGTGAAATTGTTTTTTTTTTTACAAATGCTTCCTGCTGTAGATTTTGACACATCCCACTGGGCACAAACATAATTTCAAAGTCTAGTTGGGTGACAAATAAATGTAATGGAATTTAGTCTATGACTTTTTGCAAATCCAATCAGTTTCCCACACTGATTCAATGTCATCAGATTACATTTTTTGTTGAAAGAACATGGAAACAATGTTAATGCAACCAGTTTTTGCCCAGTAGGAGGCTACAAATAAATATAGTTGAGACAATGCAGACACTTTAAAATGTTCAAGACATCTCAGGTTATACAGTGATGGTGATTTGGTTAAAGTTGTGTTAGACTTTAAAAGAGCCTGTCTGTGACTGTGTGATGTGAGAAAAATCCAAAATGTGGTTTACAATTCAACATTGTGCATCATTTTTTTTTCAGTCCTGTACCTCAACTGTTTTAAAGCGCTCCAAAGACTTTGATTACTGTCAAGGGAAGTAGCGAGAGAACGGCTTCGATAGCTGTCACTGAAATGCCACTCAAACCAAGGAGCCATGTTTATTCACAAAATAAATCAGAAAGTACAGTATACTATACTTTATCTGTTTTTTTGTTTGTTTGTTTTTTACTTCTCAGTGGTAGGCATATGTCTTTACCTTTGATAGCCTGGCAAAAAATATTTCTCAAAATAAACATATATTCGGAACCCAATAAAAGTCACTATTTTCACTTCAGAAAAGTGTAACTTTTTGGAGGGGAATGTATTCAGAAAAGCTTGGGCTTCTGTCCCCACTGAGGCATTTAGTATATAAAGTGCATTCTGAAAGTATTCAGACCCCTTTACTTTTCCACTTTGTTACTTTACAACCTTACTCTAAAATGTATTAAATCGTTTTCCCCCCTCATCAATCTTCACACAACACCCCATAATGATGAAGCAATCGATTGAATTTACCACAGGTGGACTCCAATCAAGTTGTAGAAACATCAAGGATGATTAATGGAAACAGGAGGCACCTAATCTCAATTCCGAGTCTCCTAGCAAAGGGTCTGAATACTTATGTAAATATGGTATCAGTTTTTAATTTTTATTTTATAAATTAGCAAAAATGTCAAAAAACCTGTTCTCACTTTGTCATTATGGGGTATTGTGTGTAGATTGAGGAGAAAAACATTTAATTTAATCAATTTTAGAATAAGGCTGTAATGTAACAAAATGTAGAAAAAGGGAATGGGTCTGAATACTTTCCGAATGCACTGTATATCCTGTCGATTGACAACAACAGAAAATGGGAAATGACTGGTAAATGGTAAATGACCTGTGCCATGACAGTTGGTTGGCTTGATGACCAGTAAGAGTCAATTTATAGTTTTTAGAGTTAAAGAGATAGTTTCAAACTAAAAAACTTCTACTCCGGTGAATTGTACTCCAGTGAATCACAAACATGTCAGCTGGTAAACCCTGTACAATTGTGTTTAAGTCAAATAACTTTTTCTTCAATCATTTTTGTGCAAATTAGATATTATGTTGATTACTCAAAGCATTCTCTCATTATCCTAAAACTCAGCCTCTAGTTTGTTTCACTAGCTTATCTGAAGGTGCATCTGAGCAGCCAGTGTCACGTTTTCACAGAGACATGGCTGGAATCTCATGGTCAGGGACGTGTAATGCGGGAGCACAAAGTTTGACAGTGTTATACCAGCAGGCCCTTGGTTGAGAATAAACACACAAGAGAAATGGAACTGCCGATCACTGTCGTCACGGATTGATGGAGGTATGTGTTTGAATAGTCATGCCATTTTCTCAACATAATGAACAATGTCATGTCAAATGTCAGCGTCTCAGAGAGCTGAAGTCCCTCCTGCGAAGAGCATCGCAATAGAGGGAACTAATGACTGCGGGCAAAATGAAAATCAAGTACAGTACGGCTCAATAAGGTTATTTTTAAACGGATTATGCAAGTCAATGAATTCCACAAAGTCCTCACCAAAATGTCTTCCAAACAAAATATGTGCAAGTTTAATCAGTAGCAGCAGCAGGGGCAGACAGCTAGCTTACATGTTCAGTTCCCTAGACCCTAGGATCATCGCTAGTATCATCTCTATTCCTCCCTCTCACTGGTGTACCTGTCAAATACAAGCATAGATGACAGCATCAGACAAAAGCCTCCCTTCGTCTTGCTTGGTAGAACACTAAGAAGGGTTTGGAAGGCGTCCAGTGCACATCTGGGGAAGCAGGTGGTGGAGAGGAAGGCCCTGGGGAGCAGTCAGAGGAAAGGCCCTGGCCCGTGGGCAGCCTACAGGTGCCTCTGCAGTCATGGCTAAATTGACAGGCAGAGTGTCTTTAGTTCCCTTTGATAATGTCATACCTAAGCCCCCCTCGCACTCTAGCCCACTGCGAGGCAGCTACAGTGCATTGGGAAAGTATTCAGACCCCTTGTCTTTTTATAAATTCTGTTACGTTACAGCCTTATTCTAAAATGTATTAAATAAAAATAAATTCCTCATGAATCTACACAAAATAGCCCATAATGACAAAGCGAAAACAGGTTCTTAGAAATGTTTGCAAATTTATTACATTATTTACATAAGTATTCAGACCCTCTGCTATGATACTCGAAATTGAGCTCAGGTGCATCCTGTTTCCATTGATCATCCTTGAGATGTTTCTACAACTTGATTGGAGTCCACCTGTGGTAAATTCAATTGATTGGACATGATTTGGAGAGGCACACACCTTCCACAAGGAAAACCAGTTGACAGTTCATGTCAGAACAAAAACCAAGCCATATGGTCGAAGGAAACGTCCATAGAGCTCCGAGACAGGATTGTATCGTGGCACAGATGATTTATTTATTTAACTAGGCAAGCCACTTAAGAACAAATTCTTATTTACAATGACAGCCTACCGGGGAACAGTGGGTTAACTGTTAACTGGCAAAATTACAGATTTTTACCTTGTCAGCTCGGGGATTCGATCCAGCAACCTTTCGGATACTGGCCCAACGCTCTAACCACTAGGCTTCCTGCCGCCCCAGGTATGAGGAAGAGTACCAAAAAATGTCTGCAGCATTGAAGGTCCAAGAATACAGTGGCCTCCATCATTCTTAAATGGAAGAAGTTTGGAACCACCAAGACTCTTCCTAAAGCTGGTCGCCCTGCCAAACTGAGCAATCGAGGGAGAACCGCCTTCATCAGGGAGGTGACCAAGAACTTGATGGTCACTTTGACAGAACTCCAAAGTTCCTCTGTGGAGATGGGAGAACATTCCACAAGGAAACCCATCTCTGCAGCACTTCACCAATCAGGCCTTTATGGTAGAGTGGCCAGACGGAAGCCAAAGGAAAGGAAAACTCAGCTTGGAGTTTGCCTAAAGGTCTCTTAGACTATGAGAAACAAGATTCTCTGGTTTGATGAAACCAAGGTTGAGCTCGTTGGCCTGAATGCCAAGCGTCACGTCTGGAGGAAACCTGGCACCATCCCTACGGTGAAGCATGGTGATGGCAGCATACCTAGCAGTGTCTGAATACCTCGGAGTTCCAGAGCAATTGTTAAGATTCACACAATACAGGGACCATTATTGGCGGCCGAGGCGAGCGTTTGGGGAATGAACAGCCATCCATGGCGATGATGGAGTCAATTATCCCATCTAGCCAGCAACTGACAGTGTGTAAGCATTCTCCACTCCCTCTCTCCCTCCGACAGACAATTCCCCCGCAGGTGGATTAGGCCTTAATGGCAGCTAAGGGACTGTGTTTGAAACAAGCCAAGAACACTACCAGCGGTGATGTAGCCCAGCTCCCTGTTGTTATTAAAGGCATTACTCTTCCACAGAAGTGGAGAGAAGGGGGGCTGGCGCTCAGTTTGGTAGCATCTCAGTGTTTAGCCCCCTGGGCTGGTGGCAACAGGAGGGTGACACATCCACGGACACACACCTGCTGCGACGTCACGAGGGCTCAACTCAATCCCGTAGGAGAAGGAAGATAGTGGTGCATCAGTGGAGGACTTGTTGTTATGACTCTGTCTCAATGAAAGCTAGCTCCTATGAGCAGACTTGCTGCCTCAAGACATCCATGTACGTGTCGCAATGATCCGATTTGTTAGGCATGGTGTGTTGTGTTCAGACACCATGCATTTACACAAACGCTTGGATTGATGTTTTCGTGGTTTTCCTCTCAAAACTAGACAACTATGAATCCGATAGTCAGTTTCATGCTGTTCTACTATATCAAACACATGCAGATGAATGTGCTGCTGATTCTCAAGGCCTTTCCACTTGGAAATTCCAGCACAGTGGTTGGTCACGCTTTAATGTCATCATTAACATTCTAAAGTCTAAGTAAAATGAACATTCAAATTAATCTTAACAGTATTCTCTCTCACCTAGCCAGACTTGAAGAAAATATTTGACTTATTAGCACTTTATTGAATACCAATGTTGTCTCAGGGATATATTACATTAAGTTACATTATGAATGGAATATCGGTCGTACAATATCAAACAAATTATAGGATGTACAGCATCATACGTCTTACCCAGTCGTACGAATTGGATGATGGATAGTACTATACCTCTTTCTCGGAGAACCTGTTACTTGTTGCGATGTAACAACAAAGAATAAATACAGGAAGAATTTACATTGATGGTTAGGGGAACTAACAACAAAGGTCATGTGAGTTTATGTAGTAGGTTAGTTGAATTGGGTTAAGCTTAGCTAAAATGCTACACCCGACCATCCTGCCTACTTTCATTTCTGTCTAAAGTAACTAGACCATTAGTAGGTATCATACGTCCTGTAGGTGCTCAGAAATACGTAAAGTATGTTTTGTATGGCTCTGAGACCAAGCTGATAATACACTTACCACTGTTACGGTTTACCCTTTCAGCCTACACTAAAACACTCCAGCACTGAACTGAAGACAAAGAATTTATGAATCCATTTGAGACAGAAATGTGTCTTCTGCTGTACCCAACCCCTCTGATTTATACATACAGTACACCAACACACATTAGGTTGGAGAGGATGGAGCAGAGAGCAGCACCCAATGAGCAGTTAAGGGGGTTAAGTTCCTTGCTCAAGGGAACATGGGCAGTATGAACACTGTCACAACAGTGGGAACTGTCCACAAATGTCTGTCGAATCCAGTGGCGACCTGTCATTCAGGGCAGGTAGGGCGGAGCCCCATATGTTTTGCATGTTATTTTGGCATTAATAAGTGTCACATATCAGTTTGCAAACAACGTAAAAAAAAATATGTATAGAGTTAATAAAGCTGCATACAAACATTCTCTTGAGTAAGACAGCTCCAAAATGCAGGCCTTTCAGCCCAGCTCAGTGCTTTCTGTAGTAGAGGGGCAGCCATTAGAAAATACAGAGCGTAGGGGTTGGTAATCTTCTCTAGTTGCGCCGTGATTGGCTCAGTGTTCTGTCACTCATGGGAAAACTACATCGCCGCAAAATCTACAGGGAGAGCTAAAAAGTTCAACCCCTTGGGTGCTGCCATGCAGTTACATTAGAAGTGCCCATCCAAGAAAGCACAAGGTCATTGGCAACAGATAAAATGACGTCAAATTACGTTATATCTACAGTAGCTTTGATTGGACTGATCATGTCAACATCATACTTTCAAAATCTTTGCTAGCAAGCTAGACAAGCAGTCATCTTCATAATTCACGTCGACGGCAGGGGAGCCTAGCGGAGCGGCAGGGTAGCCTGGTGGTTAGAGCGTTGGACTAGTAACCGAAAGGTTGCAAGTTCAAATCCCTGAGCTGACAAGGTACAAATCTGTTGTTCTGCCCCTGAACAGGCAGTTAACCCACTGTTCCTAGGCCGTCATTGAAAATAAGAATTTGTTCTTAACTGACTTGCCTGGTTAAATAAAAATCTACCGGCAAATTGTTTTCAATCCTTGTCACATGAAGAGAAATTATAGATAAAACGTATCGGTGCTCATTGGCAATAAACAATACACAACTTGGAAATCGCAAATTCAACAATGAGTGGTTTGAAGGAATCAGTGGCTAACTGCAAGGGTTGCAAAGCAATAACTATTTTGCTTCCCTGCTATTTGGTGGAAAGGGTGCGTGGTCCAAGTCTGGGTTTAAGGGTCTCTTTTCCAAGCTTAAAAGGATAAACATTTACACGTAACACCATGGACCAGAAAATGTTCAATACATTGGCCTTGCTTTCAATCCAGCATGACTTCTGCCGGGTTCAAAACAACTGGAAACTGGAAACTGGAAACTGAGAAACCTCAGACTTCAGTGAGGTCAAGACAACTGCAAACTCGGAAAAAACTAGCTCCGACTGGGAAAATACGTTTTGAATGGTCATCCAACTCGGAATTCCAAGTCAGGAACACGGGCCTCTTTCTCGAGCTCTGACCTGAAGATCACTGGTGTCATGATTCGATCTTGTTACTCCCCGAGTTCCCAGTTGTCTTGAAAGCACCATAAATTTGATAACAAAGTTTCATGACAAAATTTGCCCACAAGGACCGTTGCACCACCTGTTCGAGTGAGCACAGCACAACGGTGAGTCCAAAAATGTCTTGTATGCTGTTGCATAAATTATGTAATATGGCAGGGAGATAGTATTACTTTCTTAGCTACAGTATACATAAGTGTATGTTGTGAAGAATGCTGTTAGTAGCCCATGTGTCTTACCCTAATAATTTGGTACCTTTCCCCCTCATAACTTAGCCTACTGTTCTGACTTGGTTGTGTAAATGTAGCCTATAGCCTGCTATAAAAAAATGTCAAATCGAATATTGTAAGAGCTTTCATTGTCTGCTTATATGCCCCCTTTATTTATCCTATGGTTCTAACTTGGTGAACAGGGAGAATACTGTAAAAATAGCCCATATTCTGAATTCTGAATATTCTGAATTCTGTCACTGTACATTTCAAAAGTGCTGAAAAAAATTGTTATTGACCATGTCCATCTTAGCTCGCAAGTCAGCCATATCAGCTATGTTTTTTAAAAAGGTAGTAAATGAGGGTGAATGAACTGTTTCACTGCCAGACAAGGCTCCGCTGAAAGCCAGGTGTAGGGGTGGTAAGGATTCACTCCATGGTTCTGGAAAGAAAGCTCCGCTGTTGGGACAGTTTTATGTTGGCCCTAACAGTTTGTGTGCACCGTTTGTCACCGTTATAGCGCAATTAATATGTTGTTTAGTGTTGTGTAGGGGCTTTGTCCCACCAAGATTGACATGCTAAAATTGCCACTGGTCGCATAATTTCTGATGATTAAATGTTCTTGGCCTTCCGGGGTCATGCCAAGAAAAAAGTTACATGTTGGTATGTGCCTATACAGTGCCTTAGTGTTCAGACTCCTTGAATTCATCCATATTTTGTTATGTTACAGCTTTATTCTAAAATGGATTAAATAAAAACACTTCCTCAGCAATCTACACACAATACCCCGTAATGATAAAGTGAACAGGTTTTTAGAATTACAAAAAAATAAAAAATACCTTATTGAAATAAGTATTCAGACCTTTGCTATGAGACTCGAAATTGAGCTCAGGTGCATCCTGTTTCCATAAATCACGCATGACTTTCAATCTTCGTCTCTCCCGAGCCCGTACGGGAGTTGTATCGATGAGACAAGATAGTAGCTACTAAAAACAATTGGATACCACGAAATTGGGGAGAAAAAGCATCCTGTTTCCATAAATCATCCTTGAGATGTTTATTCAGCTTGATTGGAATCCACCTGTGGTAAATTCAATTGATTGGACATGATTTGATATAAGGTCTCACAGTTGACAGTGCAAGTCAGAGCAAAAACCAAGCAAGGAGGTCAAAGGAATTGTTCGTAGAGCTCAGAGACAGGATTGTGTCGAGGCACACATCTGGGGAAGGGTACTAAAACATTTATGCAGCATTGAAGGTCCCCAAGAACACAGTGGCCACCCTCCATCATTCTTAAATGGAAGAAGTTTGGAACCACCAAGACTCTTCCTAGAGCACGCAGCCTGTCCAAACTGAGCAATCGGGGGAGAAGGGAGGTGAACAAGAACCAGACGGTCTCTCTGACAGAGCTCTAGAGTTCCACGGTGGAGATGGGAGAACCTTCCAGAAGAACAACCATCTCTGCAGCAGAAACAAAATTCTCTGGTCTGATGAAACCAAGATTGAACTCATTGGCCTAAATGCCAAGGGTCATGTCTGGAGGAAACCTGGCACCATCCTTACGGTGAAGCATGGTGGTAGCATCATCATGCTGTGGGGATGTTTTTCAGCAGCAGGGACTAGGAGACTAGTCAGGATCAAGGTAAAGATGAATGTAGTAAAATACTGAGAGATCCTTGATGAAAATATGTTCCAGGACCTAAGACTAGGGCGAAGGTTCACCTTCCAACAGGACAACGACCCTAAGCACTGTCGTGTTTTTGGCATCATTCAAATTAAGACTGTTATTTTATCAAATCAATTCTCTGTAATTATTATTACGTGATTATTCTAATCGTGTATATGTAATTAACTAGGAAGTCGGGGCACCAAGGAAAATATTCAGATTACAAAGTTATAATTTTCCTAAAACAACTTTTCAGATATTTTAATATCTGATTAATTCATTAATTAGAAGACTAATTGTTCTTTACCTCACGTTAGTCTCATTCCAAACGTTTTAAATTGTTGGTTATCGGGCCTCCCGGGTGGCCATGTCTGTGCTCATGGGGCGGGCCTATGACATAGTTAAACTCCAAAGGGAATTGGAGTTTCCTTCATTATACAGTCTAAAATTACATTACATAATTTCACAAATAGTTTCATCTTAACTCATTCATTTTATACAACAATTAGATGCAAGCCTCACAACTGAGACTCTTGTATAAACAGAGTTGTGGTAATGTGGCTGTATTGTCTCTCATGGGTTTCACAAACATTAAACAAAATGGACCGGTCCTAGCTGGATTCTCCCCCGACCGTGTACACATTCTCCAAAACATGGACATTGTTCAGCTCTCAAGTTCTGTGATGTGGAAGAGGTTCCTTTGTTCTCCTGTGAAACTCACTCTCTCTATACTGCATGGCCATGAGGAGAGACTCCTCTAGGAATTTATGACCTGCGATAACAGAGCCAGGGTGTAGGGGGAAGAGAGAGGCGGTGAGAGAGAGAGAGGGGGATGGTGCTCAATGTACCCAAAGTGGGCCACGTCATGGCAGCACACCACCAAGACAAAGCATGAGTGGTTTCGGGACAAGTCTCTGAATGTCCTTGAGTTGCCCAGCCAGAGGCCGGACTGGACTTGAACCCGATCAAACATCTCTGGGGAGACCTGAAAATAGCTGTGCAGCAACACTCCCCATCCAACCTGACAGTGCTTGAGAGGATCTGAGACAGAGCTATGCATGCAAAGATATTTAGATTGTTATTTTCAAAACTCAAATGAAAATAAATCGATACACAATTGACAAAAATTGCTTTAATTTTTTGATTATGTTACTAAACAAACATCCCTTTTCCAGGACCCTGTCTTTCAAAGATAATTCGTAAAAATCTAAATAACTTCACAGATCTTCATTGTAAAGAGTTTAAACACTGTTTCCCATGCTTGTTCAATGAACCATAAACAATTAATGAACATGCACCTGTGGAACGGTCGTCAAGACACAGCTTCAGACAGTAGGCAATTAAGGCCACAGTTATGAAAACTTAGGACATTAAAAAGACATTTCTACTGACTCTGAAATACAGCAAAGAAAGATGCCCAGGGTCCCTGCTCATCTGTGTGAACGTGCCTTAGGCATGCTGTAAGGAGGCATGAGGACTGCAGATATGGCCAGGGCAATAAATTGCAATGTCTGTACTGTGAGACGCCTAAGACAGCGCTACAGGGAGACAGGACGGACAGCTGGTCGTCCTCGCAGTGGTAGATCACCTGTTGCAACACCTGCACAGGATCGGTACATCCGAACATCACACCTATGGGACAGATACAGGATGGCAACAACAACTGCCCGAGTTACACCACAATCCCTCCAACAGTGCTCAGACTGTCCGCAATGTGCTGAGAGAGGCTGGACTGAGGGCTTGTAGGCCTGTCCTCACCAGACATCATCGACAACAACGTCGCCTATGGGCACAAACCTACCGTCACTGGACCAGATAGGACTGGCAAAAAGTGTTCTTCACTGAGGAGTCGCGGTTTTATCTCACCAGGGGTGATGGTCGGATTCGCGCTTATTGTCGAAGGAATGAGTGTTACACCGAGGCCTGTACTCTGGAGCGGGATTGATTCGAGGTGGAGGGTCCGTTATGGTCTGGGGTGGTGTGTCACAGCATCATCGGACTGAGCTTGTTGTCATTGCAGGGAATCTCCAAGCCATGCGTCACATGTGGTACCCTTCCTGCAGGCTCATCCTGACATGAACCTCCAGCATGACAATGCCACCAGCCATACTGCTTGTTCTGTGCGTGATTTCCGGCAAGACAGGAATGTCAGTGTTCTGCCATGGCCAGCGAAGAGCCAGGATCTCAATCCCATTGAGAAAGTCTGGGCCCTGTTGGATCAGAGGGTGAGGGCTAAGGCCATTCCCCCCAGAAATGTCCGGGAACTTGCAGGTTCCTTGTTGGAAGAGTGGTGTAACATCTCACAGCAAGAACTGGCAAATCTGGGGCAGTCCATGAGGAGATGCACTGCAGTACTTAATGCAGCTGGTGGCCACACCAGATACTGACTGTTACTTTTGATTTTGATCCCCCCCTTTGTTCACAGTCACATTATTCAATTTCTGTTATTCACATGTCTGTGGAACTTGTTCAGTTTATGTCTCAGTTGTTGAATCTTGATATGTTCATACAAATATTTACACATGTTAAGTTTGCTGAAAATAAACACAGTTGACAGTGAGAGGACATTTCTTTTTTTGCTGAGTTTATACAGTTGAAGTCAGAAGTTTACATACACCTTAGACAAATACATTTGAACTGACATTTAATCCTAGTAGAAATACCCTGTCTTAAGTCAGTTAGGATCACCGCTTTATTGTAAGAATGTGAAATGTCAGAATAATAGCAGAAATAATTATTTATTTCAGCTTGTATTTCTTACAACTTAGGTTATATCGATATAGGACTTGTTTTACTGTGGATATAGATACTTTTGTACCCGTTTCCTCCAGCATCTTCACAAGGTCCTTTGCTGTTGTTCTGGGATTGATTTGCACTTTTCTCTAGGAGACAGAACACGTCTCCTTCCTGAGTGGTATGACGGCTGCGTGGTCCCATGGTGTTTATACTTGCATACTATTGTTTGTACAGATGAACATGGTACCTTCAGGCATTTGGAAATTGCTCCCAAGGATGAACCAGACTTGTGGGTGTCTACAATTTTTTTCTGAGGTCTTGGCTGATTTCTTATGATTTTCCCATGATGTCAAGCAGAGGCACCGAGTTTGAAGGTAGGCCTTGAAATACATCCACACCGCCAATTGACTCAAATGATGTCAATTAGCCTATCAGAAGCTTCTAAAGCCATGACATAATTTTCTGGAATTTTTCAAGCTGTTTAAAGGCACAGCCAACTCAGTGTATGTAAACTTCTGACCCACTGGAATTGTGAAACATTGAATAAGTGAACTATTCTGTCTGTTAACAATTGTTGGAAAAATTACGATGTCCCAACCGACTTGCCAAAACTATAGTTTGTTAACAAGAAATTTGTTGAGTGGTTGAAACATGAGTTTTAATGACTCCAACCTAAGTGTATGTAAACGTTCAACTTCAACTGTATATCAATGTGGCAGTTGCACTAAAGTCCTAAGGCTTAAAAGTTTAAAGAATCAATGTGCATCATTAATTAAAATGACAATGGAACAGGTAAAGAAATATGCTTAGATAACATAAGCAGAAAATACATAGTTTTGGTCATAGATTTAGGTATAATGATTATGTCTCTGGATTGCAGGAAAAAGCTGTTTCAGGTGTTTGAAAAAAAATGCAATTCTCCACATTCCAGACCACACCCTCCTCCATCCTGACGTGCTTCGTTCCCCCAAAAATAATGGGTGCATGACGTCCCTGGTCTCATGCATTATGTATCAAGGAAATTTGATTAATGCCATATTTAAAAGTGGGATTCAATTTCACTGCAAAGCACTTAGAAATTAACACTGGAGGCTGTGGGTCTCGTGCGATCCGTTTAAGACCGATTGAATAGTTATTTGTGTTCGAGATCAAGATGTAACTTTGAACTGATTCAATGGAGTTGAATGACTTGCCAGTCATCTTATCAAAGAGGAAAATTCATGCGGACAGCTATACTGTATGGATTTCACTATTTGAACAGAACTAGAATCACAGTAGAACACACTTTACATTGAAAACGTGTTATTGTTGGAATAATAATATACAGTCATATCATAAAACATATGAGTTGTGTTTACAGTATGCTACAGTGCCTTGCGAAAGTATTCGGCCCCCTTGAACTTTGCAACCTTTTGCCACATTTCAGGCTTCAAACATAAAGATATAAAACTGTATTTTTTTGTGAAGAATCAACAACAAGTGGGACACAATCATGAAGTGGAACGACATTTATTGGATATTTCAAACTTTTTTAACAAATCAAAAAATGAAAAATTGGGCGTGCAAAATTATTCAGCCCCCTTAAGTTAATACTTTGTAGCGCCACCTTTTGCTGCGATTACAGCTGTAAGTCGCTTGGGGTATGTCTCTATCAGTTTTGCACATCGAGAGACTGACATTTTTTCCCATTCCTCCTTGCAAAACAGCTCGAGCTCAGTGAGGTTGGATGGAGAGCATTTGTGAACAGCAGTTTTCAGTTCTTTCCACAGATTCTCGATTGGATTCAGGTCTGGACTTTGACTTGGCCATTCTAACACCTGGATATGTTTATTTTTGAACCATTCCATTGTAGATTTTGCTTTATCTTATGGATCATTGTCTTGTTGGAAGACAAATCTCCGTCCCAGTCTCAGGTCTTTTGCAGACTCCATCTGGTTTTCTTCCAGAATGGTCCGGTATTTGGCTCCATCCATCTTCCCATCAATTTTAACCATCTTCTCTGTCCCTGCTGAAGAAAAGCAGGCCCAAACCATGATGCTGCCACCACCATGTTTGACAGTGGGGATGGTGTGTTCAGCTGTGTTGCTTTTACGCCAAACATAACGTTTTGCATTGTTGCCAAAAAGTTCAATTTTGGTTTCATCTGACCAGAGCACCTTCTTCCACATGTTTGGTGTGTCTTGTGGCAAACTTTAAACAACACTTTTTATATCTTTAAGAAATGGCTTTCTTCTTGCCACTCTTCCATAAAGGCCAGATTTGTGCAATATACGACTGATTGTTGTCCTATGGACAGAGTCTCCCACCTCAGCTGTAGATCTCTGCAGTTCATCCAGAGTGATCATGGGCCTCTTGGCTGCATCTCTGATCAGTCTTCTCCTTGTATGAGCTGAAAGTTTAGAGGGACGGCCAGGTCTTGGTAGATTTGCAGTGGTCTGATACTCTTTCCATTTCAATATTATCGCTTGCACAGTGCTCCTTGGGATGTTTAAAGCTTGGGAAATCTTTTTGTATCCAAATCCGGCTTTAAACTTTTTCACAACAGTATCTCGGACCCGCCTGGTGTGTTCCTTGTTCTTCATGATGCTCTCTGCGCTTTTAACGGACCTCTGAGACTATCACAGTGCAGGTGCATTTATACGGAGACCTGATTACACACAGGTGGATTGTATTTATCATCATTAGTCATTTAGGTCAACATTGGATCATTCAGAGATCCTCACTGAACTTCTGGAGAGAGTTTGCTCCACTGAAAGTAAAGGGGCTGAATAATTTTGCACGCCCAATTTTTCAGTTTTTGATTTGTTAAAAAAGTTTGAAATATCCAATAAATGTCGTTCCACTTCATGATTGTGTCCCACTTGTTGTTGATTCTTCACAAAAAAATACAGTTTTATATCTTTATGTTTGAAGCCTGAAATGTGGCAAAAGGTCGCAAAGTTCAAGGGGGCCGAATACTTTCGCAAGGCACTGTATGTATAAAGCAGCCTGACTAACAATGATCTCTTCCCAGCTCGTTATTTTGCTGTATGGTAACATGGTCTCTCCCTCCATTTTTAATTCAAAGTTATTTATAAAAGGGTGATGGATCTAATCCCCGAGCTGACAAGGTAAAAAAAATAAAATAATAATTGTCGTTCTGCCCGAGCAAGGCAGTTAACCCACTGTTCGATTAAGGAAGCCCCCGCACCTCATTGATCCAGAGGGGTTGGGTTAAATGCGGAAGACACATTTCAGTTGATGGCATTCAGTTGTACAACTGACTGGGTACCCCCTTTTCCCAAATTCATTCCTTGCGTTGGTGTTACTGCTCTAAAATGACAGGGGTACAACTATAAGACATCGTCCCTGTATAAAAGCAGAAGAAATGTGAAATTCCGTGTTGGTGAAGGCCTCGGGAGTGTGATGAGTTCAAGCTAAACCAATTGTTCTCAAATTATGTTGAACAGCATCAGAGGCATGCCAGGAAAAAACAAGTCTAATGTGATTGGACTCTCACTGTGTGTACCACCGACACGCGCGGCACAGGACATTCAAATTACCTCTGTTCCCGAGCTAGAAGAACATGCTTTAGCTTTTATTAATGATTATACAATTATTGTTGAAGCTCAAAACAGAGTGAAGGGAAAGTGCTGGAATAAAAGCTTTCCCACTCTGACTCTCTCTCTCTGAGGGCATTGTAAAGCTACAGGGAGCTGTTGAGAAAAGAGTCTGAAAGAAAGATCACGTCTGCTGTGGTTGTGTGTATAGTCTGTTGACTTCCAGAGTTGTGTAAACGCGTAGGTGTTGTACGGACATGTTGAATAAGTGTTGTTGCAGTGGTTCTCTGTAGTTGTGTGTAGAGCGTGTTCCTGTGTGTGTGTGTGTGTGTGTGTGTGTATGTGGGGTGGGGGGTGGGGGGGGGATACAACAAGTATCTACTTCATCAAGATTACAATTTGTAAATCGTCTTTGAACGTGGATGGACGTTAATCTGAACATCTTTTCCTCATGTCCATAATAATAGAACATAAGAGAACGTAAACTCTCCCGTTTGAAGTCTTAAAACATGCAGTGTTTTCCTAACTGGGTGCATGTCCACACACATCTGATCATAAGATGGCTAGAGGGGAGAAAGGCCTCCATTAACTCTGAGCTCCGGAGGTGAAACAGGGGCGGTGGATTTGGCCCTGAGCATTTGGTGATGCTTGGCCCTCTAACCGGGAGCACAGCAACAATCTCTCTAAAGAGGCCGTCAGGATGCAGAAAGCTCTGGGGGAACTGGACAACGTGGGCGCACAACACTACAGCGGTTGGCAATACAGGAAGTGTACGCAACTATTTTGTTTGTTCATCTTTCTCATAAGAACTGAACTGGAAACTGAATTGAAAATGAACTTACTTAATATAACTGATATTGGTGAGGCTACCCAGACTTTTT
Source organism: Oncorhynchus mykiss (assembly GCF_013265735.2). NCBI lineage: Eukaryota > Metazoa > Chordata > Actinopteri > Salmoniformes > Salmonidae > Oncorhynchus > Oncorhynchus mykiss. The sequence continues at coordinate 51,317,580 of NC_048580.1, read as the reverse complement.
GCATTGCCCCCCCCCCCCCCCCCCCCGCGCCCACCTTCTACGCTGCTGCTACTCTGTTATTTTCTATGCATAGTCACTTTAAGAACTCTACCTACATTACCTTGACTACCTTGCCACCGCACATTGACTCTGTACCGGTACCCCCTGTATATAGCCTCGCTATTGTTATTTTACTGCTGCTCTTTAATTATTTGTTACTTTAATTTCTTCCTTTTTGTAGGTATTTTCTTAAAAGTAAATTGTTGGTTAAGGGCTTGTAAGTAAGCATTTCACTGTAAGGTCTAGTACACCTGTTGTATTGTGACCAATAAAATGTGATTTGGTGAAATGTTGGTCTGCTAAAAGGAATGTGGACACCTGTTGAATCAACAAGACAGCTGAAGACATACAAAATGACGCACTAGAAGAACTAACATGATAACATGATGGTAACCATAGGAATGGTAACCATTTCACAGCAGATCAGCAATCGTCAACATGGGTCAATAAGGTTAACATACATGTTGAGACGACTGCATTACTCTATCATAGCATGATATGAAAGCCAATAGCCTTCTAAAATACAAAGTGTTCAAATAAATTGCAATACTATAACATATCGGTAGATAACGGACCTATTGACCCGTGGATCTCAAGCAGGTAGTGCAATAGTGTGTTACAAAATCCTAGGTGTCTGGTTAGACTGTAAACTCCCCATCCAGACTCACATTAATCATCTCCAATCCAAAAATAAATCTAGAACCGGCTTCCTATTTCGCAACAAAGCCTCCTTCACTCATGCTGCCAAACATACCCTCGTAAAACTGACTATCCTACCGATTCTCAACTTCGGCGATGTCATTTACAAAATAACCTCCAACACTCTACTCAGCAAATTGGATGTAGTCTATCACAGTGCCATCCGTTTTGTCACCAAAGATCCCTATACTACCCACCACTGTGACCTGTATGCTCTTGTTGGCTGGCCCTCGCTTCATTTTTGTCGCCAAACCAACTGGCTCCAGGTCATCTATAAGTCTTTGCTAGGTAAAACCCCGCCTTATCTCAGCTCACTGGTCACCATAGCAACACCCACCCGTAGCACGCGCTCCAGCAGGTATATTTCACTAGTCATCCCCAAAGCCAACACCTCCTTTGGCCGCCTTTCCTTCCAGTTCTCTGCTGCCAATGACTGGAACAAATTGCAAAAATCACTGAAGCTGGAGTCTTATATCTCTCTCACTAACTTTAAGCATCAGCTGTCAGAGCAGCTTACCGATCATTGCACCTGTACACAGCCCATCTGTAAATTGCCCACCCAACTACCTCATCCCCATATTGTTATTATTTTTGCTCTTTTGCACCCCAGTATCTCTACTTGCACATCATCATCTACACATGTGTAACTCTGTGTTATTTTTGTCGCACTGCTTTGCTTTATCTTGGCCAGGTCGCAGTTGTAAATGAGAACTTGTTTTCAACTGGCCTACCTGGTTAAATAAATAAAATGTATGTGTGTCTACAAATGTGTGTATGTGTGTCTACAAATGTGTGTGGGTGAGAGATTTTGCCTGACCACATTTCTCGCTGTAATGACTCTTCAATGACAGTCGAAAATAGGGAAGTGATGTAAAGTAGAAGCCTTCGATTACCCGTGGAACTAGCACATACTGGCAGACTGTGCCGTGACCACAAAATTATCTGACCTTGGACCCCAAGCCTGATGGGATGTCACATTGAATAAGGGAGAGATCAGAGGGCCACATTATCTCTATGGGCCATAGGAGTGCTCTGTCATTTGTGAATATTTATAAGGAACATAGGTCAGGATATGACTATACCTTCTAAGGCCATACAACAAAAGTAATTAAATGTTTGGCAGATATTTTTCTGAGGCAAGCGAGCGAATAAAGATTTTTTTTATTTTTTTAAGTGGACATACTTTTTAAAATACTATAGCGAGCTTTGTTCACACCTAGCGAAGTAATCAAAAGACTTGAGCCTCTTGGGGAGGCCAAACAATTATTTGAATTGTATAACATTTTTGAGAAAACAGAAGAGGGGCATTTGTAATACATTTAATTAAATGTATATGGCCTAATTGATGTTTAGCAAGGTGATTGGTTAAGAGGAGGGCGTAAATGTGTATTCTATAGAGTACCACAGTATGAGTCATAATACCCATGAAACCTAATAGTCAAACAAGGAAATGGTTCCAATCGTTTTTCCACCATTTATTTTAGAAAATTTCCCTGTTTGACCGCTAGGAATAATGGGTATTATGACAGCTCTGCTGTGGGGCTCTATAACACTATAATCTAGTGGGTTACTTCCGTGTTAAAGGGCCTCTGTTCAGGCTGTTAGGATGACAAGTCAAAATATAATCATGCCGACACTGTGACACATCAATCACAAGACAGACTTTGGTACACGTATGCCGGCACGCTTGTCTCTCTATGATCAATGCTGCCTTTGTTGTCAGGCTGAATTTGAATGCAGTCTTTGAGTGAATGAATAGAATAGAAAATAAGACATATAAAAAAAGAGTGACTGGCAGCAAGATACTTTGTACTTTGACGCTGATGTGTGATTCTATGTATCAAAAATGACACTCTATTCCCTATAAAGTGCACTACCAGAGCTTCAAAAATAGTGCATTAAATAGTGAAAAGGGTGCCATTTGGGAAGCATCCAGTTCCTACTGAATGGGGCCCCAGTCGCCGTAGCTACAGTAGCACCTGTTAGAACGGGCAGGGGGTCAGAGGTGGGATCCTTAACAGCCCCGCAACAGAGCAGGGAGGGGAGCTGCAAGCTGGAGCAACATCAAAGCACCTCTCACTTTGAACATGGGGAACTATTGTACCCGCTATCCTAATTATGCCAGAACATTCTGCTGACAGAAGGTGTACCGTCGGCCGCTATACCCCAATCAGGACTTCATATTTCATTTCCTTTCACTACCGTTTGGACCGGCTGTATATTAAAACACATCTCCGGTGGCCAGTTTTCAAAGCCCCCCTTGATGAAATCCAGGAAATGGGACATGATTTTCCCATTTAAAATTCATAATGGGGAAAAACTTAAGTCATTTAAATCCCTTTCCACTGTTTGAGCAGTTGATATCTACAACAGATTGAATAATTTCATTTTAACATTACGACATTCCATTTCATTTTCATTCCGTCAAACAAGTTGATGCAACCAACCTCATTATATACAGAGCATTCAGTATTCTTTCTTTGCAAAATATTTGCCAATCAAAATACTAATCATACTGCAACACTTTATAGTACTGTGTATAATTCAGTTGATGTAGCCATTCCCATTCGGGTTGATTTTTATTAAAGACAGAATAAATATATTGGTGGGCTGCTTGTGTGTATACTCCATTACTGTTAAGAATGTCCTGAGCCTATTGTGCCTGTCTGTCTGTGCAACCTGAATTACATCCTCAATCTTCTGGGCACAATGACAGTCATGCTTTCATATTTCACATTGCAGTTCCATACAGGTGTCCTTTCATGAACCTAAAGCTGCTGTACTCAGTAAAGTGCTGTCCTTATGTGGAACATACAGTACATGTTCAGTATTTACTGATGGAAAAGAGTGTGAATAGAGTAAACACAAATGCCTCAATCAAAGCTATCTGAAGCCAAGACAATAGTAGCTCACTGAGGATTTGAATTGCAACAACCACATGATTGGATAGGGGCCATGCTAGGGGCCAATCAAATAGTCCTTCTGTAAACCTGCATTTGCTTTAGTAAGTAGTGTGCTCTCCTTATGTATCCTTACATGTGCAGTATTCTCTCAAGAAAGACTAGTGGACAGAAAGGACAAAAAGGGTTATTTCCATCGGTCGCCATCCAAGCTGATTGAAGCGGAGTTGCTCACAGAGTTGCCCGCTGAATTTTTGAATGGCAACAACAATTCGATTGGCTGTGGTTATATCTGGGTGTCATGAGTCTATTTGTGGTTATGGCTGTATTGATGGGTGTCATGAGTCTATTTGTGGTTGTTATGGCTGTATCGATGGGTGTTATTTGTCTATTTGTGGTTGTTATGGCTGTATGTGTCGATGGGTGTTATGGCTCTACGTTTTATGGTTGCACCTATGGCTTATATGTCAAATCATGTCATGACTCATCAATCATGTTGACCCATCAGTCAATACTATTCAATCAAATTGGCAACAGGGAATTCAGGCAAAACACTATATTTGCAGCTGTTACAGAGAAAGGTTGAATAAATATCCAGTTCCATAAAGTGCATAAACATGAGCACATAGAAGACAGAACAACTACTGATGGCGATGGACAATATCCGCATGATTTATTTGACAAAGTGAGAACATGGCCATGAAACAGTCCATGAAATGAAAAGCAAGATACATGTATTGTGCTGAATAGTATGTTCTATTGTACGGTTTGTTCAATAGGAAAATGCCATGTGTATTTGTTCTTGAGAAAGGCACACAGTGACAGTTTGTTGTTCGGCGAGACACTGCTCACAGAGAGCAACAATGTCAAAACTTCTTCAGAAAGGTATAAGAAATAACATTCATGACTTGAGGCATTTTTATTGTAGGTCCAGACAGTGGCTTATGTAGAGAGACCCTCAAGCCAAACTTTAGCTCCAGGACTATCACTAAAGGACACTGGTTTAAAGGTGTGTGTGTGTTTGTGTGTGTCTGTGGTACACTTTCACTGCAGTTTTGAAACGGGGAGGTAAGACCTGATCTTGTCCAATAAGACGGGTTTAAAAAACATTTTTTTTATTGAATATCCGAAACATACAATATACTTGCAGTGAAGCTGCTCAAAAACTACACCATACCAGTCATCCAACAGACTCCCATTCAGAGCGACACACAGACGCATCCAGGGTCTATGCCCTGCTCAAGGACACGTTGACATCTCCCACCAGGCCAAAAAACATGAACCTGAACCCTCCAAGATCCCCCCACAGTTCCCCAATAGCTGTCCCTCAACCATTCTAGACCCATCCCACAGTCCCCCTCAAGAATAAAAATAAAAATAAAATGAATTCCATTCCCCACCCCCAAGAACTCACCAATGCACCAACAACCAAGAGAATGATCTACAGAGAAAAAAGGAAGACAGAAGAAAACAGAAAACAACAAAGCAAAAAAAAACATAAAAAAAATAAATAATAAGGACATCAAATTCATAACAGCAATGCCAACTCTATATGTTTGTGTGCATGTCTGGCAATATTACATGTATGTGTGAGTTCTTGTATGCGTTTATTTGAATGAGAGTGTGTGTATATTCATGTGTACAAAGGCATTAGCCTCAGGCAAACCGGCATTAGCTGTAAAAACACTGCCCCTCAGTGTCATTCAAACGTACTTTTTATTATGTTTTATTTGGAATTTATTTTTTACTTTTAACATCATTCTATCTCCCGCACAGCAACTCCACTCCCACTTGTCTCCAATTCCACATCCCAACCCTCAGCCCATCCCACCTATCTCTGCTGGCCACCTTCTTCAGATTTCTACGCAACACATACCTTTCAACTATGCTGTGATGTTTAACGTACAATTTCAATCAAATAGAATCCACAGATTGCGAGTTGAAGATAAATACTTTTACTAAGAGCATTAGTAATTGACTAACCCGGTCTCTCCAAATCTCCTAACAGTACTATTTCTAGGGTCAATTTTAGATCAATGCTATGCATTTTCCGTCATTCCTGAACCTGAGACCAGAAACAGGCTATCTGAGGGAAATACCAAAACAAATGGTCTATTGATTCTGATTCTTCAGAAAGGTATAACAAATAACATTCATGACTTGAGGCATTTTTATTGTAGGTCCAGACAGTGGCTTATGTAGAAAGACCCTCAAGCCAAACTTTAGCTCCAGGACTATCACTAAAGGGCACTGGGTTAAAGGTGTGTGTGTGTGTTTGTGTGTGTCTGTGGTACACTTTCACTGCAGCAGCACAGTAAGTAAAGTATGATCATTTCTCAGCAGTAAACTGAGATACACAGTTACATAACAAAAACATATTGCATTTAGAATTATAAATCAGTTTTCATAGATGTCCCACCTCTTTCTATGGTCCCATCCTTACCGCACTGGAAGTGAATTAAAGTGGTGCATATTGGCTGACTATATTTAGGATCTGACTGAGCACAAGCTAGTGGCACACCATGCATGGACATCAACAGAGCAGAGTTTGAAACAATATTAAGTGTATTACATAGCGCACGCAGGATTATCAAGTAGATTATCAAAAGTATAAATACATTAACCAAAATAAAATACAAAAATCATGGGCACAAAAATGTAGCTCAATCTGAAGTACACAGAAAGCAGTCAAACATGCATCCAATCTCCGTAGAAGCACGAGATATTGAAGAGTTCCTCATCCAATTTGAGGTCAAAGCTCAAACGTCATTCAGAGGAGAGAGGAGGGGGATAGGGGAGGAGAGGGATGGTGAGAGAGACCAATTTGCTAGCTACAGCTCAACAGTATACTTGAGAATTGCTTGGAAAGCACAGATGCGCTGACCTTGCTGAATGCAGGTGTCAGTGTTCTGACAAGAGGAACAGACAACTACTGGACCAGAAGCTAATGAGGTTCAGTATAGCAGTGCCCTCATGGGGGAGAAACAAAGTGATAATCATGATTTTATAAAAAAAATATATATGTCTCTTTCCGAATTAGCACTCCATTCCCAATATCATGTACCAAGTAGTATATTAAGATTACACTATATAGGGAATAGGGTGCCAGTTAAAGCCTTAGAGGGTGGAAAATGTGAAAACGAACTAAAGGATAGTGGTGGTAGATGGTCCTAAGCCTAAGGAAGGAGTCTGGATATTATATTAATTACACTGTCTATGTGAGAAGTCTTAGAATAGCTATTACATTTTTTTTATTTTTATAAAAGGAGAATAAGAAATGGACAGCCCTCCAGCCCCGTAAATATTTGATGCAATGTTAACTTCCCATTTTGTATCTTCAATTTAATCGCTTTTTTCTCCTTTCTCCTCCTCTTCTGAGTACAAGCAGTACTGGCTTTTGGCAGCCTGCATTCTAATGAGGAAGAGAGAGCGAGGTTGTGTAACGAGGCGGTATGCTTATATAAGACGGGGGTTGTTGACAGAATGTGCAGGACCTGGGCTCTGATAGGGAAAGGGAGGCATGTGGAAAAGGAGAGAGACAGTGAAAGAGAGAGGAAGAAGAGGGGTGCTGCCCTTGCTAATAAGAGCTATCTGGAGAAACGCAAGCCTTGTCGGGAAAAAAGGGGGGTGGGGTCGTAAGCAACAACTGTAGAGCATGGCACTTGCAACGCCAGGGTTGTGGGTTCGATTCCCATGGGGGACCAGTACAAATGAAAATGTTTCCACTCACTACTGTAAATCGTTAAGAGTGTCTGCTAAAGAGTGATAAGAGTGTCTGCTAAATGACAAACATTATAGAAAGAAAAAGTAAATGTCTGGGGGTCTTCTGATGTTAGAAAAGATTACGTACAGTACACCACCACCCAAATAAAGACATATCTGACCCTGAATATGATTCGTGAACTATTGGGTGTGTGTTTACCTCTGGCTGCTGCAAGAGATAACAGGCTCTCTCTTTAGGAGCTTTTCTTTTGGCATCCTATACTGTATTTGCGTTTGATTCTTGAAACATGACCTATTTAGGTGGAATGCTAAGCAAACACAACAGCATGGCTTCCCATCACACCACACGGTGCATTATAAAGTTGTTTTTCCTCATACATGTATTCCTAGACATAAATATCTTACTTACAGATAACTCAATCAACACGGTCGCACTGAAGCATCACTTCAACTTTAACATATACAAGGAAAAGATTGTCTATCAAAAATATAGTCATGTGTAGTAAGACTTTCAGTGATAGAGTACTTAATCTAGACTGCATGTTTGAATTATACAGTTGTTTATATGTAATAATATTTCAATTAGCCTACAGTCATATGTCCCGGACCTTTCAGTTATAAAGTAACTCATCTATACTAAATATTCTACAGTCATTCATATGCATCAAGCCATCGTGTAACAATATATATCTATACAGAAGTTGATGAGTACTGAATTGAGCCGTCTTTCATAAGTAGCAAAGTGTTGAGTTCTATACAGTAGTTGATGAGAACATTGTTGAGCTGTCTTTCTTAGCAAACAGCATTGTTCTGTACGGTAGTAGTTTATGTGTACAGTACTGCATTGAGTTGCCGTGTGTTCAGGTGTATTTCACTTTCACACAGAAGGTCTCCTCCGTGGTCTCCTCCTGGTTGTTGATGTAGATGAGGATCTCCTGAGCACCAGGACTTTGGCTGGGAGCGAACCGCAGCCCGATGCGGTAGGTCTCCCCTCCCCCAATCTACAGGGAAAGAACAGGGTTGTGTTCATTAGGTACCAAATTGAAGAAAAAAAGGACAAAAACAGGGACGGATTACCTGAACTCGTTCAATAAGAAACTAAAATGTTTGGTTTTCTGTTGCACAATGTTTTGTTAAGTTTAGCTACAGTGTGACAATTATATTGGGCAGACAGACCAGTTCCCTACTTCCTCCTGCTGCCACCTCCCTCCTCCATTTTTGGGGTAATGCTGTAGTCAATTGGTTGTACTCTTGGATTGAGCAGAACTTCCTGTACAATTCTGATGACTCCATGAAGGACATAACTCTACCATTACAATTTACAATATAATTTAAGAACAAAATACACTTTTCAAACATCTTTTCCATAAATACAGGTATTTTATCTATTATATTTTATTTATGAAATATTTTTTGCTCATATGATTTGAAAAACTAATCATCAGGAGTAGGCAGCACCATAAGTAAGTGAGTAAACGGAGATATGACTAAGGAGTTAATCAGGGCAATTTTTCCATAAATAGACAGGTATTTACCTCTCCAGGGTTGCAGGATCTTGTCTATTTTTACAAGTTTTCTATTGAAATTAATCTCGAGGGCTTATTTATATATTTTGTGATATGAGTCATTGGCATACATGGACACCTTTGTTTTTAAACCTTGGATTTCTAATCCTCTAATGTTGTTATTGGATCTGATTTTAATAGCTAGCATTTCAATGGCCATAATGAATAGATATGGTGACAGCAGACACCCTTGTTTAACTGCTCTTGACAATTCAAAACTCTGAGAAGTAGCCATTATTTACTATATTACACCTGGGGTTGCTATACATTATTTTGTACCCATTTTATTAGAGAATCACAGAAATTGAAAAAATCGAGGCATTTACAAATAAAATCCAGTCTTACTTTATCAAATGCCTTTTCAAAATCCACTTTAAATACCATGCCTGGCTTCTTATATGTTTCATGATCTTCTATTATTTCTAGTAGTTGTCGTATATTATCTCCAATGTATCGTCCATGTAAAAAAAAAACTGTCTGATCAGGATGAACAATACCTGGTAAAAACCCTTTAAATTCTGAGTGCTATGCATTTAGCTAGTATTTGACGTGTAAGGGGCCTCCAGTTTTTTTTTTTTAGATAGAATGGGTCTTTATATTTGCCATCTGGGTCTTGTTTTAATAATAGAGATATCAGACCTTCCTGCTGAGTACCTGACAGACTACAATTTCTATAGAAGTGGTTAAAACAATCTAACAACGCAGCTTTTAGTAGATCAAAAAAGCCTTGATATGCCTCTACCGGTATGTCATCAACCCCTGGGTTTTTTTTTTACAGACAAAGGATTTAATAGCCTCAAAAAGTTTGCACTGATCTTTCTGTAAATTTGTTAATTTTCCATTTTTTATATTATTTGGAAAGAATTCCTTACCGTAATCTTCATTCAGTGGGAGAGGATGAGACGAAAAAGAGAATATCTGCCTAAAATATTTAGGTTCCTATTTTAAAATACAATTCAGAGAATCATAGAGGACTCCGTCTTCAGTAACGAGTTTCTGCAAATTATTATTTTTTTCTCCATATTCCATCCAGTTTGCTTTATTTTTGTAATAAATTACTTTAGATCGTTCTTCAATAAAATCCTCAAGTTCTTTTGGTTTTCTTCCAACTTACAGTGCCTTGCGAAAGTATTCGGCCCCTTTGAACTTTGCGACCTTTTGCCACATTTCAGGCTTCAAACATAAAGATATAAAACTGTATTTTTTTGTGAAGAATCAACAACAAGTGGGACACAATCATGAAGTGGAACGACATTTATTGGATATTTCAAACTTTTTTAACAAATCAAAAACTGAAAATTGGGCGTGCAAAATTATTCAGCCCCCTTAAGTTAATACTTTGTAGCGCCACCTTTTGCTGCGATTACAGCTGTAAGTCGCTTGGGGTATGTCTCTATCAGTTTTGCACATCGAGAGACTGAAATGTTTTCCCATTCCTCCTTGCAAAACAGCTCGAGCTCAGTGAGGTTGGATGGAGAGCATTTGTGAACAGCAGTTTTCAGTTCTTTCCACAGATTCTCGATTGGATTCAGGTCTGGACTTTGACTTGGCCATTCTAACACCTGGATATGTTTATTTTTGAACCATTCCATTGTAGATTTTGCTTTATGTTTTGGATCATTGTCTTGTTGGAAGACAAATCTCCGTCGCAGTCTCAGGTCTTTTGCAGACTCCATCAGGTTTTCTTCCAGAATGGTCCTGTATTTGGCTCCATCCATCTTCCCATCAATTTTAACCTGTCTACGATATTGGTTCCCAGCTGGGAACCTACTCTCCACGTTCAGCTGAAACGGCGGCGCATGGAACGCAAAAATATTCTTAAAAATATTTAACCTCCACACATTAACAAGTCCAATAGCTCAAATGAAAGATAAACACCTTGTTCATCTAGCCAGCAAGTCAGATTTCTAAAATGTTTTACAGCGAAAACATAGCACATATATATGTAAAACCACCACCAGACACAGCTCATTTGAATAGCCAAAACATGCAATCAACAAACGCAGGATTAAAAAATAAATCGCTCACTAACCTTTTGAAAATCTTCATCAGATGACAGTAATATGACATGTTACACAGTACATATTTTTTTTTTCTCAATAATATGCCATTTATATCCATAAATGTCCATTTACAGTGAGTTCACGTTCAGAAATTACTCAAAAATGCCCGCAGGAAATCTATGTAGCGTGGCAAGATAACGTAAATAGACATCATAAACTTTGACTAAATATACATGTTCTACATATAGTTAGAAAGATACACTGCTTCTTTATGCAACCGCTTTGTTAGATTTATTTTTAACGTTACAGAAATCGCACACTATTCAATATGCTGAGACGGCGCTCAGTTCCAAGCTACATTTCTACGTAATGTTGGAGTCAACAGAAACACAGATTTAAGCATAAATATTCCCTTACCTTCGATGGTCTTCGTTCAGAATGTTCTGGAAGGCTTCATACTTACCCAATACATCGTTTGGTTTCAAGTCTTGCGTCTTTGTATTAGCTACTGCTAATAACATCAGCTGAAATGCACCCAAAACGTCCTCTGGTCCGGAAAAGTTGCGCATCAAAACTTCAAAATTACATATTATATGTCGACTAAACAGGTCAAACTAAGTGCAGAAGCAAGCTTTATGATGTTTTAGACACGCAAAACAAACTTCAATTCAATCGGCCATCGTCTGCCCTTCTCTTGAGTGCTGGAACAAAGGAATGGCTGGGACCAATTCGCGCCCCTACGCACAGCCTATTTTCTCGCGGGATTTGAACGATTCAAAGCTCTACTGAAAGAGGACATCTAGCGGAAGAGATAGAAAGTCTCCCCAGAATCATAACTGGTTGGGAAGGGTGGGGGCCATGACGTCAAAGTTGCTCCAACTTTCATGGCCACAAAAACTAGTTTGGAAGAATGCCTGCCCTGTGAGTTCTGCTATACTTACAGACATAATTCCAACGGTTTTAGAATCTTTAGAGTGTTTTCTATCCAAAAATAATTTATTTGCATATATTAGCAATTTTTGACAGATTTTCTTTTCAGTTTACTAGGGGTACCCAATCTCTCCAAAGGGGGCATATGTCTGCCATATCCTTAACAGGTTTTAACCATCTTCCCTGTCCCTGCTGAAGAAAAGCAGGCCCAAACCATGATGCTGCCACCACCATGTTTGACAGTGGGGATGGTGTGTTCAGCTGTGTTGCTTTTACGCCAAACATAACGTTTTGCATTGTTGCCAAAAAGTTCAATTTTGGTTTCATCTGACCAGAGCACCTTCTTCCACATGTTTGGTGTGTCTCCCAGGTGGCTTGTGGCAAACTTTAAACAACACTTTTTATGGATATCTTTAAGAAATGGCTTTCTTCTTGCCACTCTTCCATAAAGGCCAGATTTGTGCAATATACGACTGATTGTTGTCCTATGGACAGAGTCTCCCACCTCAGCTGTAGATCTCTGCAGTTCATCCAGAGTGATCATGGGCCTCTTGGCTGCATCTCTGATCAGTCTTCTCCTTGTATGAGCTGAAAGTTTAGAGGGACGGCCAGGTCTTGGTAGATTTGCAGTGGTCTGATACTCCTTCCATTTCAATATTATCGCTTGCACAGTGCTCCTTGGGATGTTTAAAGCTTGGGAAATCTTTTTGTATCCAAATCCGACTTTAAACTTCTTCACAACAGTATCTCGGACCTTCCTGGTGTGTTCCTTGTTCTTCATGATGCTCTCTGCGCTTTTAACGGACCTCTGAGACTATCACAGTGCAGGTGCATTTATACGGAGACTTGATTACACACAGGTGGATTGTATTTATCATCATTAGTCATTTAGGTCAACATTGGATCATTCAGAGATCCTCACTGAACTTCTGGAGAGAGTTTGCTGCACTGAAAGTAAAGGGGCTGAATAATTTTGCACGCCCAATTTTTCAGTTTTTGATTTGTTAAAAAAGTTTGAAATATCCAATAAATGTCGTTCCACTTCATGATTGTGTCCCACTTGTTGTTGATTCTTCACAAAAAAATACAGTTTGATATCTTTATGTTTGAAGCCTGAAATGTGGCAAAAGGTCGCAAAGTTCAAGGGGGCCGAATACTTTCGCAAGGCACTGTATTTTGTATCTCTGTAGTATCGTTTTTATTGCTAACTACCTGTACTATTAGTTCACGGATTTCCCTTGTTAGTCTTGTCTCTTTAGCCAGAAACTGCTTTTTTATTATTTTTATTATTGATGAATATTGAATTGAATGACCTCTGAAGATACATTTAGGTATCCCAAACAATAAGGGGATTTGCTGCACCTATATTATCCTGGAAAAATTGAGTTATAAATTATTTTGTCTTATTTTTAACTAAGTTGACCTCCAGTAAACTTTGATTAAACTTCCAATATCTCCGTCCTCGTGGAAATAGTTATGTGAATGCAAATTAGATGATGAGCCGATCGCATTCTGACTCCTATTAAAACTTTTTTAACCTTTGATGCAAGAGAGAAAGAGACAAGAAAGTAGTCAAGATGACTAGCTTGATTAAGTCTCCTCCACGTATATCTCACTAGGTTGGGTTTTTTTAGTCTCCAAATATCCACTATTTATAATGTGTCCATAATAATTGTGATTTCCTTAAGGGCACGGTGATGCTAGTTTGTAGAGTTAAGATACTTAACACTGTGTTATAGTCTTCTACCATAATGACTGTTTGCCTGTAAGTTCAATAAATTGGTATAAATGTTTTCAAAGAAGTATGGATCATCCTGATTTGGACCATATAGATTAATGAGCCAAATCTCTTTTTTGTCCACTTGCATATTCAAAAGGATCCACCTTCCTTGTGAATCATTCCTGACTATTTGCACATTCAGATCGAAATTGTTGTTAATTAATATCATCACACCTTTTGAGTTACTTTGTCCATGACAGAAAATGATTCCACCACCCCATTCCTTTTTCCACACAACTTCATCTAAGGATGTATTGAGTGAGTTTCCTGTAAACAGTATATGCTATATTCCTTTTCTTTTAGCCACGTAAAGACGGATCTTTTTTTACAATCTGCTAAACCGTTACAATTATAACTGGCTATACTTATTTCACCCCTTACCATAACTAGATACTATTCTCAGTCTAAATTGACCATAATTAGTGTTTGTGAAGTTACTGCCATCAGAGGTAATATGACAGTCAAAATTTGAGCTTTTGCTTGGACATCACACATTATAGTCTTACTCTTATACAGACATTGTCTGTTATTTAGAATTCAAGAAATAGGTTATAGGTTATAGGTTATAGGTGGATAGGTAGAATAGGTAGAATAGGTAGAAATAGGTTATTGCAATATTTGTTTTATTCCCTTGCCTGTTTGCCTGTGAGCCAATGCCACAGATGTTAGAAAATTGAGACAAGATATTATGTGTGTAGTAAATCTGAGTAGGTTGATGTGTACGATATTGGATGTGATTTGGTGAGAGTGTGTACAATGTCTGTATAAGAGTAAGACTATAATGTGTGATGTCCAAGCAAATAATAACTCTGCCAATTTGCATGGTTGAGTGTCTATGTGTATAACATTTAGTGCGTATAAACTTAATATTCATGATGATAATTGTAATCCATATTGTATCACCGTCATAGTTGCGTCATAATTATCTTTAACGTCATCGAAAAACACATCCCAGCATTTCCATAGCAAGTGACGTTTCACATGATCATGAAAGAGACCTTGCATTACTCTAGAGACGGCTTCACTACAGTACAAATGTATTCCGTACAATATGTTATTATTCCCCAATACTGATATCTTCCCTTTTCTTGTTGTAAACATGTATAAACTTGGAAGACAAATACATTATAAAGATAGACAAACAAGACACATTCAATTACTGAACCCGACCCTGGACATATCTCTTCTTTTATACTGTGTCTTCAGAAAGTATTCACACCCCTTAACTATTTCCAAATGTTGTTTTCTTACAGCCTGAATCTAAAATGGATTAAATTGAGACTTTGTATCACTGGCCTACACACAATACCCAATAATGTCAAAGTAAAATTGGAAAGCTGAAATGTCTTGTCAAGTATTCAACCCCTTTGTTATGGCGAGCCTAAATAAGTTCAGGATTAAAAATGTGCTTAACAAGTCACATAATAAGTTGCATGGACTCTGTATGCAATAATAGTGTTTAACATTGTTTTTCAATGACTAGCTAATTTCTGTACCCCACACATACAGATAATTGTAAGGCCCCTCAGTCAAGCAGTGAATTTTAAACATAGTCTCAGTCTCAACCACAGAAACCAGGGAGGTTTTCCAATGCATCACATAGAAGGGCATCTTTAAAAAAAAAGGCAGACATTGAAGCTACTTCGAGTATGGTGAAGTTATTAATTACACGTTGGATGGTGTATGAAAACACCCAGTCACCACAAAGATACAGGCATCCTTCCTAACTAGTTTCCAGAGAGGAAGTAAAATGATCAGGGATTTCACCATGAGGTCAATAGTGACTTTAAAACCGTTATAGTTTAATGGTTGTGATAGGAGAACACTGAGGATGGATCAACAACATTGTAGTTACTCCACAAAACTAACTTAACTGACAGGGTGAAAAGAAAGAAGCCTGTACAGGATAAAAAATATTCCAAAACATGCACCAAAATATGCAATAAGGCACTAAAGTAAAACTGCTAGAAATGTGGGAAACAAATTATATTTTTGTCCTGAATACAAAGCATTATGTTTGGGGCAAATCCAACACAATATATTTTCAAGCATGGTGGTGGCTGCATCATGTTATGGTTATGCTTGTCATCGGCAAGGACTAGGAAATTTCTGAAAAGCATGTTTTCACTTTGTCATTATGGGTTATGGTGTGTAGATGGGTGAAGTTCTTATTTAATTTTTTTTTTTTTTTGAATTCAGGCTGTTACACAACAAAATGTCCAATAAGTCAAGGGGTATGAAAACTTTCTGAATGCACTGCAACCCTTATATTCTAAATGACATTTAAAAGAAGCATGTGTGATGCGTTTTTTGAACATTGCTTTTTAGGTGTATTTCACTAGAGTACATTGTTTATAATCTTCTGCCTATATTTACGCCACTTGACTGTGATTACAACACATAACGTCTAGGGATGTGTGGCGATACGACAACAATAGATTTGTGTAAAACCTCAAATCAACAAAACGGTTTGCCACTATAATTGGCTCATTAGAGAAAAGTCAACCAGAATTAGAGTCATTTTGTAAAAAAGGGAAATTGTTTTCTACAACACCTGGTGTTCCCACCATAAATTGAAAGCTCGTGAAACTACATGCTCTTGCATTGTTGTTTTCTTCCTCCAAATTAACTACAGCCAGTGTGTTGTGTTGTGCTTTGATTATTAGCGGAATTCATATGGTTATCGTTTGTTTGCGGCTCGCCACTCTGTTCATAAGGTCTTATTTGGACATTTTAGGAAAAACTAATTTCCAATGGTTGCATTCCACGTAATGGCCAGCTAAAATATATGGTTCAATGTGTGAGATTTATCCGGTAAATTTCTGGAAAACTATAATATCGATCCTTGCTCTGCTTTTTTTGCTTCCCAAATGTTTTTATTATGGCAGCGTAGTTAGTTTTTGGCATAGGGAAAATTACTCTATTCAAAGTTAAGATATAAACCCCATAAATTGTTTAGAGAGCATTGAGCCTGAAGCTATGTTGACTAAATGGAAAACACAGTTGGTTATTTTCCTTGCCCCTCTCTCTCCCTCTGTCTCTCTCTATTTGGTTAAGCATCATATCTGTATGCAAGTCGTAGACACATAAACAGAGGAGTTCATTTTCCATTTACACCGCTGCTTGCTCTAGGAGACCGTCTTGCAAATGACAGCGAACGAAAGCCAATGATGTTGAGACGACTTGTTTATGTCGAGATGCTTATGAAGTCAATGAATCTCCTATGAGACACTGGGGCTAATGACGGAACATGGAAAAAAATAAACAGCTATATTGGACGTGCTATTCATATTACGTAAACGTTATCGCAGGTGCAGCGAAATGCTTGTGTTTCTCTCTCCAACAGTACAGTAATACCTAGCAATAACAAAATAACAATACACATAATCCATAAAAATAAAGAAATTAAGAAATATCAGGACGAGTAACATCAGAGACCAGAATATATATATATATATATATATATATATATATATATATATATAAATATATACACTGAACAAAAATATAAATGCAACATGTAAAGTGTTGGTCCCATGTTTGATGAGAAGAAATAAAACATCCCAGAAATGTTTCATACGCACAAAAATGTATTTCTCTACAATTTTGTGCATGAATTTCTTTACATCCCAGTTTGTGAGCATTTCTCGTTTGCACGTAATGGCCATATTCCATCCACCTGACAGGTGTTGAATATCAAAAAGCTGATTGAACGGCAAGATCAGTACACAGGTGCACCTTGTGCTGGGGACAATAAAAGGCCACTAAAATGTGCAGTTGTCATACAACACAATGCCACAGATGTCTCAAGCTTTGAGGGAGCGTGCAATTGGCAAGCTGAATGCAGGAATGTCCACCAGCGCTGTTGCCAGAGAATTGAATGTTCATTTCTCTACCATTAGCTGCCTCAATGCCATTTTAGAGAATTTGGCAACCGGCCTCACAACCGCAGACCAGGTGTAACCACATCAGCCCAGGACCTCTACATCTTTTTTCTTTACCTGCGGGATCGACAGACCAGCCACCTGGACAGCTGCTGAAACTGAGGAGTATTTCTGTCTGTAATAAAGCCCTTTGTGGGGAAAACCTCATTCTGATTGGCTGCGCTTGGCTACCCATCGGTCAATTAAAAAGAAATCTATGGATTTCACATGACTGGGCAGGGTCGCAGCCATGGGTGGGCCCGGGAGGACAAAGGTCCACCCACTTGGGAGCCAGGCCCACCCATGGCTGCGACCCTGCCCAGTCGTGAAATCCATAGATTTTTTTTTAATTGACCGATTGCCTTATATGAACTGTAACTAAGTAAAATCATTGAAATTGTTACATGTTGCGTTTATATATTTTTTCAGTATATATATCATGTACACTGAGTAAACAAAACATTAAGAACACCTGCTCTTTCCATGACATAGACTGACCAGGTGAAAGCTAGGATCCCTTATTGATGTCACGTTAAATCCACTCCAATCATTCTAGGGGAGAAAACTGGTAAAAAAAAATAGACAATTTAGACATGGATTGTGTATGTATGCCATTCAAAGGGTGAATGGGCAAGACAAAAGATTTAAGTGCCTTTAATTGGGGCATGGTAGTCCTGTAGGTGCCAGGCACATCGGTTTCAGTGTGTCAAGAACTGCAACGCTGCTGGATTTTTTATGCTCAACAGTTTCTCGTGTGTATCAAGAATGTTCCACCACCCCAAGGACAAGCAGCCAACTTGACAACTGTGGGAAGCATTGTAGTCACATGGGACAGCCTCCCAGTGGAACACTTTCAACACCTTGTCGAGTCCATGCCCCAATGAATTGAGACTATTCTGATAAAAAGCAGTCCAACTCAATATTAGGAAGGTGTTCCTCATGTTTTGTAAATTCAGTGCATATAAATATAATAGTCTGTTTTGTATGTAAATATTATTAAAGTGACTCTGTACATAGGGCAGCAGTCTCTAAGGTGCAGGGTAGAGTACTGGGTGGTAGCTGGCTAGAATGGTGCCTGTTTAACAGTCTGATAACGTGGAGGAAAGAGCTGTGTCACTCTCTCGATCCCGGTTTTGATGCACCTGTAATGCCTTCTCGATGGTAGTGGGGCGAACAGGCCGTGGCTCTGATGGCGGAGGTCCTTGATGAACTTCTTGGCCTTCCTGAACTTCTTGTCTTTCCTGTGACACCGGTTGCTGTAGATGTCCTGGAGGGAAGGCAGTGTTCCCCAGTGATGCATTGACCGCACCACCCTCTGGAGAGCCCTGCGGTTCCGGACGGTGCAATTGTGTACCAGGCGGTGATACAGCCCGACAGGAGGTGCCTTAATGGTCCATCTGTCCAAGTTCATGAGTTGGAGATGGCCATGCAGTCATTGGTGAACAGGGAGTACAGGAGGGGGCTGAGTACGCACCCTTCAGTGGCCCCCGTGTTGAGGATCAGTGGCGGAGGTGTTGTTGCCTACCTTCACCACTTGGGGTCGGCACGTCAGGAAGTCCAGGACCCAGTTGCACAGGGAGGGGTTCAGACCCAGGGCCCTGAGCTTAGTGATGAGCTTGCAGGGTGAGCTGTAGTTGATGAACAGCATTCTTACATACTGTACATATTTCTCTTTTCCAGGTGGGATAGGGCAGTGTAAAGAACAATGGGGATTGCGTCGTCCGTGGATCTGTTGGGGCGAATTGTAGCACTTCATAATGACAGAAGTGAGTGCTAAGAGGCGATAATCATTTAGTTCAGTTACTTTCGCTTTCTTGGGTACAGGAACAATAGTGGACATCTTGAAGAAAGTGGGGACAACAGATTGGGATATGGAGAGATGAAATATGTCCGTAAACACATAAACTAACGACTTGTTAGTGTCACTGGTCTGTTCCAGAGCCAATAACTACAGAGAGGCAGAAGTTCTTTCCAGTGTCAGTAATGAATACGGTCCAGGTACAATACAACACCCGATTCATGTTTGAAAATAGAAAAGGATGGTCTCCCCCCCCTCTCCATCCCATTCTCTCTCACTCTCTTTTCCTCTCTCTCCCTGTTGCTCTCCCTCCCTCCGTTCCTCATTAAATGTCAGTTTGAACAGAGACATGACCAGAGGGCAGTGTTGTGCTTTGTAGTGGTGCTCACCTCAAAACTGTCCTCTTTAAACTGGAGCAGGTCAGGGTGGTCTGACCGTAGCAAGAGGACACGGCTGGTGGGGTAGGGGTTGGTGTAAGTGATCTTCCGTGTGCTCCCCCGACCCCCTCCCACAGGTGCACACATTTCAAAAGCCTGCCAGAAGAGAGATATCAGTTAAGATCAGTTAAGCCTCCTCAGAATTGTATCCTTAACCATTAAGGGGGAATAAAAAACAGACCTTAGATCAAGTCTGTGGGAGAAACTAAATGATAGAAACACACAACACTCCTAGTAGAAACAAGCCCTGAGAAACAGGTCTAGGATCAGTTTAGTTTTGATCAGATCCTAAACTCAACCATTAGGGGGAAAAAAACGGGGGTAAAATGACTTTAGATCTGTCTGTAAAGAAGAAAAAAAATGAAATACGAGACAAGAGACAAATCCAAATGGTGCAAAATAATTAATATCAGTGTAGAATGCAACAGAAAGACACATGACATTTGAAGCAAATAGCTGGTATGGATGAAACAGAGTCTTATTCATTAGGCACCGAACTGAACAAAATGGACTGAAACAGGGATGGACTACTACCTGAACATAACCAATAAGAAACGCTCGTTTTCCTTTTCCGTTGCTAAACCTTTTTTCTACGCGTGCACTAATGAATATGAAACCTTATCTGTTCATCTTTCGCCCCTGAGAGATAAAGGAGACGGGGCACACTATCAGATTGTGAATCTAAAATCACTTAGGTGATTATATCAATGTTTAGAAGAAGGTGCCCAGATTGACAATACAGAGAGATAAAACACTGTCAGAACCATTGAGGATCAAAGTCACATAACATTATGTGCATATAAATTCGTACAATCTCACAGACGCACCAAAAACATATGATACTGTTATTGTGAGCTCCACAAAGATTTCACATAAACAGTCTCTTCATTCATAATTTAGCAGAGGATCATAACAGTGGAGAGAAACCAAATAATGTTATTTTGGGTGTGTTTCTTGTCATCGTGACATCATAAGGGGAATAAGGGTTCCACTGCATTGCACACGTCTTTGTGAGACTGCACTGCGCCATTCAATCGTTCAGACAGTTTCACTACCCATCTAGGAGATACTGTATGCTAAGGTTATTACAGCCAAACTACAGGAGACACCTTTAAAGAGCATGGCACAAATTCCAAATGGCACCGTATTCCCTATATAGTGCACTACTTTCGGCCAGGTGTGCACTACTTTTGGCCAGGACCCATGGTGCTCTGGTTAAAAGTAGTGCACTATGTAGTAGAATATAGGGTTGCCATTTGGGACGCAGTCCATGTCTTCACCCAGACATCTCCGTTGCCAGGAATCCCTCTCGCTCCCTCTTCCTCTCTCTCCCTCCCTCTCTTTATCTCGCTCTCCTTAAACTGCAGGTGTCCTCTATTGAGCATTTTTTGGGGACACATTATCCTGCTTTGAGCCGCAGTGCAAGCGTCTGAGTGAGTGTGTGTGTGTAATAGGTCCATATGTCGGTGTGTGTGAGTGTGAATAAGTGTCTATGTGAGAAAGACAGAATGAAAGACTGTGTATGGGAGAAAGAGCCAAAGACAAAGAGAGCAAGAGAGAGAGAGAAAAATATAGAGAGATGGATAGATACTGAGAGAGAGTGAGAGACAGGCAGAGAGAGAGCGAGAGAGAGAGAGAGAGGCAGAGAAAGACAGAGCTTCAGTGGGTGGTTTCACCTTGGAGACGATGGGCAGGCGACAGGTGAGGCTGAGGAGCCAGCAGGCCACCAGCGTGTGTTGCTCCACGTCCACCACGGTGAGGTAGCAGAAGCGGCTGCCCGCCCGCAACGGACACACACACAGCTGCAGGTCCTGTACCACACCCGGGAGGAGGACAAACACCTCCGCTGGGTCCACCTGGGAGGGAGAGAGAAGGAGGGAAAAGGGGGGGGGGGGTGAGATGGGGAGAGAGAGGAACATTGCTCCCATTCAACCCGCTCAAAACACAGAACCTGCTCGATGGGTTCAACAGCCTTTGTAGGACTCTCTCTCATGTAACAATACATACTACAGTCAGATTACCTGCTAAGAGCAACAAAATAATCCATTGAAATATAGTCTTTGAAATATAGACTAGAGCCAGCCTCTAAATCAGTTATTCATTAAATATTTATCTTTGGTGAAAACATATAAAACATACATATCGTTCTCTACAGTGAGCATGACTGTATTCCATTCTGACAACAGCCCATAGGGTTCTAGTCAAAAGTAGGGCACTATGGAGTGAATAGGGTGCAATTTTGGACACACAGCCTAACTTTTATCAACCAGGGTGGCAGAGAGACACAGGACAGCCAGTTGTACCTTGAGCTCCTGTGGGTGCGAGGTGTAACACCGGACCTTCCGGGTGGCTTGGGTGCCCCGTATCAGCAGTGATTGACAGGTCCGCTGGCCAGTCACACAGCTGATATCCACCCGTTGCAGGAAGTGCACATATACTTGCCAGACTTGGGCGGGCACCGCCAGCCACTTATCACTATGGAGACATCAGACGAGAAAACAATTAGGTCTCAGAGCGAATCAACTTATAATGAGAGAAGGAGGGGCGGAACTAATGAGGAGGTGATTTATCTCTGTGGCGATAAGAGACATCAACATTTTATTCATTTTTGAGCACCTCGTCTGATAGCGGGGGTTACATCCCAAATGGCACCCTATTCCCTATAAAGTGCACTACTTTTAACCAGAGCTCTATGGGCCTTGGTCGAAAAGTGGTGAACTATATAAGGAACGGGGTGTGATTTGTGACGCAGCCCCGGGCTAGGAGATATCATAGGAATCATTTTCATTGCGTCGAGTTCCAGTTGACTCTAATAATGGTGATTCTAGAATGAGCTGTGGCTATGGAGGTCAAAGGATGCCCCTTAAGCCTAATCATCCCTCCCCTGAGATTACAGGCCGGGGAGAAGACAGAAGTCAGCCTGTTCGGAGATTGATGAGGAAAATGGATTCTGCCATGTGAAGCAATCAGCCCGGTGAATCCGACATACTGATTAAATCAATGAGATTAAGGCCACGCATGAGCAATCTAATCAGAGGATCATCGCCGGAACCAATGGCCATCAGTTTCATCCACACTGGGAAGGGTAGGATGGGGTGTGTGTGTGTGTGTGTGTTAGTAGCGAACCGTTTATTAGGGCATTAGGGGCGGCGACGCGATTGGTCCAAAAATGTATAAAACAAATAGTACAATAGTATTATTTGTACAATTTATATGGATCCAATTCTTTTGTGCACAATTTATATGGATTATGCTTAAAATGCTCATAAAAGTGTGGTAAATGTGTGGTAAATGTGTGTACATTTTACTGTTTCAAAAATATATTGTTCAAAATAAGCTGTTCAGTACTACTCTGCCAGCAGCAGCCTGGTGCCCAGTGCTCGGATTGCATTGCCAGCTTTTACATTGCTTGTTATGTGGCTGGGGGGGGGGGGGGGGGGGGGGGGTTTCAAGTCAATGCACAATGTAAACGGACAACAGTCGAAGGATACAGGGATGCACAAGCTAGAACTTTCTCACAGACCTGGTAGGACAAAAAAAGCCCAGCTCTATGGCTGTCAGCAACACTGCTGTTCATCAGATGCTTACTAGTGGCGACATGTTGTGTGGACCAAAACAAAATAAAACTGGGTGTGTCACAAAGCATGATCAACTTAATTAGCCAGCTACAGTAACTAGCTACCGGTAGTTTGCTGTCTCGCATGCCAGTGTAGAAATGTAGAAATCACTCTACCATTTCCTGGTTGAAAAATTCTAAATGGTTTGCCTCATTTCAGTTTATTTGACAAAACAAGGAAGTATAGAGTAAAGAATCATTGTACCATCTAAACCGCTGTTAAATATATTTTCTATAACCAAAAATATTTTATTTTCAGCTGTTTGAAGCTGGTGTAAAAAAAATGAAATTAAGAGACGCAAAAATGAAACTTCATGGGAAGCATAGAAATAGTGCACATAGAACATATATACAGCTCCTTAGACTTGCTTTCAATGAGAATGACAGATACAGTACCAGTCAAAAGTTAGGACATACCTACCCAGTCCAGGGCTTTTCTTTATTTTTACTATTTTCTACATTGAATAATAATAGTGAAGACATCAAAACTATGAAATAACACATGGAATCATGTAGTAACCAAAAAAGTGAGTATTTAAACTTTGCCTTGATGACAAATTTGCACACTCTTGGCATTCTCTTAACCAGCTCATGAGGTGGAATGCATTTCAGTTAACAGGTGTGCCTTGTTAAAAGTTAATTTGTGTTAATTTGTGGAATTTCTTTCCTTCTTAATGCGTTTGAGCCAATCAGTTGTGTTATGACAAGTTATGGGTGGTATAAAGAAGATAACCCTATTTGGTAACAGACCAAGTCCATATTATACAACTCAAATAAGCAAAGAGAAACGACAGTCCATCATTACTTTAAGACATGAAGGTCAGTCAATACGGAACATTTCAAGGACTTTGAAAGTTTCTTCAAGTGCAAACACAATAACCACTAAGTGCTATGATGAAACTGGCTCTCATGAGGATAAGTTCATTAGAGTTAACTGCAACACAGATCGAAGCCCAAATAAATGCTGCACAGAGTTCAAGTAACAGACACATCTCAACATCAACTGTTCAGAGCAGACTGCGTGAATCGGGCATTCATGGTCGAATTAGCTGCAAAGAAACTACTACTAAAGGACAAGTCAGGATAAAAGGAAATAAATGTTGCCCATCCTACGTCAATGGGCCGCGCGGTGCATTCTGGGCGATTCTGGGACAAAGAACGCTCTCCTTCAAGGAGTGAATGAGAATCTATTGGGCACTAGCTCAAAAACCCAACATTACCAAGAAGAACAACATTACAAATCTGTTATGAGATGTGAGATCTGTTCTGAAATAGACAAATCCACTCATTTGAAGGGGTGTCCACATGCTTTTGTATATATAGTGTATGGTGGGGGAGGAATAATGGTCGTGGACTGTTTTTCATGGTTCGGGCTAGGCCCCTTAGTTCCATTGAAGGGCCATCTTCAGCATACAATGACATTCTAGACAATTCTGTGCTTCTACGTTTGTGGAAACAGTTTGGGGAAGGCCCTTTCTTGTTTCAGCATGACAATGCCCCTGTGCACAAAGCGAGGTCCATACAGAAATGGTTTGTTGAGACCGGTGTGGAAGAACTTGACTGACCTGCACAGAGCCCTGACCTCAACCGCATCGAACACATTGGGATGAATTGGAACGCCAACTGCAAGCCAGGCCTAATCGTCCAACATCAGTGCCCGACCTCACTAATGCTCGTGGCTGAATGGAAACAAGTCTCCGCAGCAATGTTCCGACATCTAGTGGAAAGCCTTCCCAGAAGAACGGAGGCTGTTATAGCAGCAAAGGGGGGACCAACTCCATACTAATGCCCATAATTTTTGTAATGAGATGTTCAACGAGCAGGTGTCGACATGTAGTGCATCTATGTGTGCATGTGTCGTGTGTGTGTGTGCTTATGTAGGATACATACGTGAACACTGTGACGAAGAACTTTCGGATTTGAGGGCTCGGACTGCCCGGCACTTTTAAATACACATCTTGAGGCTCCCCTTGTGCCTGTCAAAGAGAAATCACATTGAGGTTTATTGAAGCATTTAGTGGAAATCCACTCTTTCGTGGAATGTTTTCAGTGGCCGATACCCATGTTATGCAATTACAAATGTCTTCGAAACACAGCAGTTAGCCTCTTTTTGAATTCTGAAACCTTGCACATTTTAGTTTTCCTTAGCAAATCAGTTCCATAATTTAGTATCCATTCCTCGGGGAACACCTTTCCGTTTCATCCCAGCACTAACAATTTAGATTAAACTAATCAAGGGCTCGGTGAACAGATGATTAGTGCTGGGATAGATAGAAATGTGAACCCCCTGAGGTTGCCCCCGGGAAATGGAGTGAGAGCTGCCGCCGTAATTAACTCACACACCCCAGTTTCAGTGCTGGCCCGATTATCAGAGCAAATTATTCCATTCATTCTCTTACCAACATCTTTGTTTCACAGATGACGTTGGGGTCACTGCAGCGCACTGAGATCTGAGACCCAGCATCTGTGTCTCCAACTGGTGGCCCCGGCCGGGCCAACACGCCAGACAGAGAGAGAGAGAACATTGTAGAGGGAGAGAGATAGAGGGGGATAAAAGAGAGGGAGAGAGAACAAACTGAGCATTTAGTGGACAACTGGTGACGAGTGTGTGTGTGTGCGTTTGTGTGTGTTTGTGTGTATGTCTGTGACTGCATCTTTCTCTGTGTTTGTGTGTGTGTGTGTGTATGTACAGTATGTGTGAGTGTCTGCAATTGCATTGTGTGTGTGTTAGCATGTCTGTCTATTTGTGTGTGTTTGTGTGTGTGTGTGTGTAGCTAGGCTAATGGGGCTAATAGTGGGCACCTGGCATTCTCTCCCAGGAGGGAAGGCGCAGGGCCTTCTTCAGAAAGGACAACTCTGGCTGGTAGAAGCGGAATGTCTGGTCAATGACGTGAGGGGTGGGCTCCACGCTCACCTGGCAGATGGCCAGCGGCTTACCATCCTCTGCCCTGAATGTCACCTGCGAGTAGGGTTGGGGAGAGGGAAGGGTGGACGACAAAGGAAAGTGGAGATTTCATATTGAAAAATAATAATGCTTACTGTTGCCTGTAGCGATAGTAAACAACGGATTATCGTGGATGCTGTCACTACTGGCCCACATAGACAACTCAAGGTAACAATTTAAGGTAGAGGAGGATGCTTTATGTATAGCAGTCTTGATACAGTTACAATAAACTTAAAACATATACTATTTGAACCCAAGTCTGGTATTGATACACATTGTTATAGAATGCAAAGACAGGACCTCTCATTTGCGTTATCACACATGCATGCACACACACAGTACTGCTGCTGTGAGAAGGATTTCTGTCTGTCAGAGGTCAGTTTCCATTTAACCCACTGTCCCAGTGAAACTGACACACAACCCCAACAGCTGTCAGCAGGCCAACACTAACACAACCCACAGCACTTTCAGACGCATCATCAAAGGGGGACAGAAACTTGGGCCTGTAGGTAATCGGGGGCACACAATGGTGTTTAAAGTCAGGCTTGACTGTGTTTGAGAGTCTCGCTTTAACAATATACTGAATGTGATGATAGATTGGGTTGGCATATGTTATCATAACGTGTTTAGCAGGTACTATTGGGCATAAGTCCAGCCGATTCCAGAATTGATAGTGTAGGTCAAAAGAGGGTTGTTGGCACAAGTTATAAAGCATTATATACCTGCAGGCTTTAGGTAGTGTTACCTTAGTTCTTATCCAAAAACGTTGAGCATTTGGTTGAGTGTGCATGGAGTGCCCAATGACAGGGTTTGCACTATTCCATTTATTCCAATGCGTCAGGCAATCAAGTGCAGCAAAACCTACTTGTCCCAAACTGTTATAACAATGCAAGTGTCTATGGAACTACAGTACCATGTAAACATATAGGTATTTGAGACACTTACAGTACTTTAAAGTGAGACCAAATAAACATTTGATGGACACCATGTGGTAAACACTAAACCAGGCTTAACTAAACTTAATTGAGGAAGGCAGGAATACAGGTAAAGTCGGAGATGTATCTCTAAAACAAGTTCAAACTTAAGATTGACAAGGTTTATAAATAATCTAGTTTGTGAGAGGTTTATTTATAATCATGGGAAGCGAACATCTGTGACGTATCACAAATACAAACACTAGCTAGCATATTCCCAGCCTCCAGAGACACAAAATAGGATTCTTCAACTATACAAAAGGAAATAAACAGTGAATATAAATAATTATCATATGGTACTCTAAGGCACACACAATATTCCCTCACACGGCACACTGGAAATCCTTTAAAACAGAGACCGCATTCATCCCAATGCAAAAAAACAACCCCTGGACATGTTTTTATCCAGAGGTTGGGTTGTCCATGTATACCTTGATTGACTTGGCCAGCACAGTATTGGACAGATGTTTCTTGGCCACCTGAGTACTTCTGCCACTGGGTATGAGACTCGGCCCCTGCAAGACGTAGATAAACAATCACATAAATAATACATGTATACATCTTTTAAATCGACCAAGACAACTGGGAATGTACAGCAGGTTATAAAACTGTAAAGCACCAGTGTACAATCTGTAGGGACAGAGAAAGACGTAGCAGCCGATAAGATGTGCGGACAAGAAACTCTAACTTGGTATTGTTAACCTAAACGCTCAATGACGTTAACCCAATCACATGGCATTAATCCTATTATATTTACCCTATATTTGCATTTTCTCACCCTAGTAATAGAAGTCAGGCTCTGGCTAATATCCCTGGGCGAACTGATGAACTAAAGCCTGTGTTCTAACGTCTGACTGTCAGGGTTGTCATGGCGACACATTAGGTTACCTGGGGAACCACAGAGTTGTCTGAGACGAAGGTCTGGTATTTGAGGGGGACGTGCACACTCTCCTTGGGCCGCAGGTACACCTGGGGGGCAAGCGTGCCCTCTTTGAGGTGGAACATGCCCTCCTCCAGGGGGGTTAAGGTTTTGGTCAGTGTCTTGAAATACCTCCACTCGTCACAGTCCGTTATGACACTGAACAGACAAAGGGGAGTGAGAGAGAACACTGTTAAAAGAGAAAGGGATGGGGGGGGGGGAGAATATAGGGAGAGAGAGATGGAAAGGTAAGATAAAGGAGAGACAGAGAGATGAGAAGAAGAAAAAAGAGAGGAGCATCCTCGCTGGTCAGCAGTCGGGTCACACCTCCAAAGGCCAACCGTTTATCGGTACACTGCTCTTCTTTCAATTACATACGGCCTGATTGGTAAACGGTAGGCAAGTCATTGTAAATCTTCAAACCTCTTCACGAAATGGATTCCCGGGGAGAGATCTTGGGGAACAAAAAAGTAACAGACTGGGCGGTATAGAGAAGTTATTTTCTTTGAGTACACAAATTTAATGTGCAAATACATAAAGGAAAAGGGGGCTCCTTTTAACTTCAAAGGCTCAACCTCCAGGCATGGAGAAGGGACATTTCTCAATAGACGACGAAAAATGTATGAATTTTCTCCAAAACCCCACCTTCTAAATAAAGGCTGGAGCTAGTCGACCATTTCAATGAGCTCTTACTACTACAATTTCCCATTCTCCAGTCTGGTAGCTAATTAGAGAACAAAACTTCACACGCACACACACCTTTTCAAAAAGTATTTTAAAAAATGTATGTGTATGCGTGTTTCAGTAGGGAATGAAAGGGCATCAGGAGTGGAGAAAGAGAGAACAAGACACACACACACACACAGAGAGAGAAAGAGGAGAGAGAGAGCGAGAGACACACACAGAGAGAGAAAGAGCGAGAGACACACACAGAGAGAGATAGAGAAGAGAGAGGGAGAGAGACACACACAGAGAGAGAAAGAGAAGAGAGAGAGAGAGAGACACACAAAGAGAAAGAGAGAGAAAGAGAAGAGAGAAAGATGACACAGATGGTTAATAATACAGGGTCAACCCTGTGCTGGCTAAGATATATTTTTTTCCGTTCCAACTATTGTAGATGTGTAACCAGGCCAACACATCTCAGTTTGGCTCAGTCGTGTGAAAATGGTAATAGTATAATAGTAAGCATCTATGATTTGATAGAAAAGACCTCAATGTCTCACTGTTTACTCTCTAATGCCTCTTCGAGAGACGGCAGCCGGTTCTGTGTTAAACATGTCGGCAGCGGCAGTGTGTCATATCTGGTGGTTAACGTTGGCACGCAGCCCTTTAAGCGGCCAGGGATAGGAAAGCTTGCAGATCCGTAGCACAGCTCTGGTGTTTCCTGATCCCCAATTAGATCCGGAGAGCCTACTGGCCGGTGCTAATGCTATAATGATTCATTCCCCCATCACACCGCTACTCTCCTCCAGTTCTCCCTCTTCTGTTTATCAACATGAAGAACGCTTATCCATCCAACACCATGCAGATCTGAGAAGAATCCATAATGGGAGACTATGGTGGGGGAGTGTGGGGTGTGTGTAGTGGGATATGTGTGGGTGGTGGTTAGTGTGTCTGCGTGTGAAATAATGGGTTATGGGGAGGAGGGAGAGAGAGACTGTATTTCTCCAGCATTATCTATGTATCTGGTTCAAGGGCAACTGATAGCCAGTGTAAGACTTCACCTGTTCTCTCCTGGTTAAACGTGCTGTGGAATATAAACAAAGTCTGATTCTGAATATAAACTAATATAAACTGAATATAAACGAAGTCTGATGGTATTTTGCAGCATGCTTAAATACAATTGTTTACAATATTATTTCTCTCTCTCAACCCCCCCCCCAATATAACACCAGGCACACACAAACTCTAACAAACACCACACCCCACACACACACTCCACTCCCCCCAGCATCCCTTCCCCTGCATACCTGAGCTCGGGGTCTTCGCTATAGATGGTGACAGTCTGTGGGGTGTTGAAGGGGTTGCGGAGAACGTACTCCAGGTACTCGGCGGTGCCCAGCGTGGCGTAGAGGGTGTGGTGTATGGTGATGGCCTGGCTCAGGATGTGGGTGATCCCTTCTGCCTTACTGCGTTCCCTGTAGGCATGCATCAGGCGCAGGTCCCGCGCCAACTGGGCACGCTCTGCTCGGCGGCCCTGAAGGTAAAAGAAGTGGAGAGACCATAGAATTAGTGCTTTATTTGAGCTGGATCTGCCGGCACCGCCGGCACCTCTCATATTTGACTTTGTTTGTACTGGCACTCATTTGCCCAGATCCGGTACCTCTCGCAGCATGATTAATTTATTGTCTCACTGTTTGTACTGTAAACATTATAATACAAGCGATCAGAGTTAAATCAATTGTCTATTCATTATTTCTCCAGCCCCCCCAAGAAAACCTTCACGTAAAAGTGTGATGATACTACTGTGTAATCATCCTATCCTGCCACACTGATTTCAGACATGATCTCTTCTTTGTACATACAGGTTATGGGGTAGGCCGGCCTGGTAAGTAACTGATCTTGAAACAGGTTTAACCTAGCAAAACCCCTCGACAACATTCCGGTGAAAAGGCAGCGCGCAAAATTCTAAAATATTTTTTAGAAATATGTAACTTTCACACATTAACAAGTCCAATACAGCAAATTAAAGATAAACATCTTGTTAATCTACCCATCGTCTCCGATTTCGAAAATGCTTTACAGCGAAAGCACAACATATGATTATGTTAGGTCATAGCCAAGTGAAAAAAACACAGCCATTTTTCCAGCCAAAGATAGGAGTCACAAAAAGCAGAAATATAGATAAAATCAATCACTAACCTTTGATGATCTTCATCAGATGACACTCATAGGACATCATGTTACACAATACATGTATGTTTTGTTCGATAATGTGCATATTTATATCCAAAAATCTCAGTTTACATTGGCGCGTTACATGCAGTAATGTTTTGATTCCAAAACATCTGGTGATTTTGCAGAAATACTCATAATAAACATTGATTAAAGATACAAGTGTTATTCACAGAATTAAAGATAGACTTCTCCTTAATGCAACCACTGTGTCAGATTTCAAAAAAACCTTTACAGAAAAAGCATCATCTGAGAACGGTGCTCAGAGCCCAATCCAGCCAAAGAAATATCCGCCATTTTGGAGTCAACAGACACTATAAATATTCACGTACCTTTGTTGATCTTCATCAGAAGGCACTCCCAGTTCGACAATAAATGACTGATTTGTTCCATAAAGTTCCATAAAGTCCATCATTTAGCCACTTGTTGTTAGCGTGTTCAGCCCAGTAATCCATCTTCATGAGGCGCGAGCACTTCGTCCAGACAAAAACTCAAAAAGTTCCGTTACAGGTCGTAGAAACAAGCCAAACAATGTATGGAATCAATCTTTAGGATGTTTTTAACATAAATCATCAATAAGGTTCCAACCGGAGAATTTCATTGTCTGAAGAAAAGCACTGGAACGAGAGCAAACTCTGTCAGGAGCGCGCGTCACAAGCCTGAGACACCCTGCCAGACCACTGACTCCTTTATACTAGAATCCTCAAACCAGTTTCTAAAGACGGTTGACATCTAGTGGAAGCCCTAGGAAGTGCAACTGCATCCACATCTCACTGTGAATTCAATAGGGACTGGGTTGAAAATCGACCAACCTCACTTCCTGTTTGGACTTCTTCTCAGGTTTTTGCCTGCCATATGAGTTATGTTATTCTCACAGACATAATTCAAACAGATTTAGAAACTTCGGAGTCTTTTCTATCCAATACTAATAATATGCATATATTAGCATCTGGGACAGAGTAGGAGGCAGTTCACTCTGGGCACGTTATTCATCCAAAAGTGAAATGCTGCCCCCTATCCCAAAAAGGTTAAGTGGTGGTCACATCGCGTAGCCTAGGCTAGCTAGCTGTCTCCCTTATCTACTGATAATTCTGAATTTGAAACGTGTGATAGTCACCTTGGTAAGAATAAAAAAGGATAAGAAAAGGCAATCTAGGTTGATGACATTTGTCAAGTCCAAAAATCCAGAGAAAGATGGTGAAGCATCTAACCTGAAACGAGCCAGAGAACTGTCAGAGAGGAGTGAGGAAGCTGTTCATGATGGCGCCATTCTTTAGATAGCTAACATCGCTGCTAATTCTGCATCACCACTGGCACCTCCACTAGCTAGTAGACCTACTAGCGAGACAGATTTGGCGCGAGAGGGGGAGGGGAGGACGAAGTGCCCGGAGCAGGTTCAATTTGGAGGCTCAGTTCAAGCGCAAGCAAACCAAGCAAGCAACTTGGCTTGTCGTGTAAAATACGAGGCTGGGCTGTGCAACATGCAATAAAGTAGGGAGCTTGGGTCTGGAAAAGACTGGAGGGATGAAACTTGCAAAAGACCAGGTGGAGTGTACAGTAACCACCTCTGCCTCAGACATGACAAATAAACTAAGTCCTCAGAATCTCTCTGCCAGCGGTTTGGCATTGACAGTTCATGCACAGTCATACAGGCATACAGACAGTACAGGGACACCAATGGTAAAGGAGATATTCCAGGTGGACTGAAATACCTGTTGGTGGCGGTCAGCAGTGAAGAACGCGAGTGGGGATTTTTTTAAAACAACCTGATTTGTACCTCAACCCGTGCCTCCCTGTACACCTCCACCATATCAGGACTACTTATTGCCCCCCCTGACTAAATTCAACCCAGTCCCCTAAGTGAGGTCATGGATTGCTAAAGGACACAGATGTGGCACAGACACCAAGAGCAAAATACGAATGGGGGAGAAGACGCATGAGGGAATGGCTGTCTTGTGGGAGGTTTTGGAAAACTAAGGTAGGCAAATATTTTCTATGAACTGGTTCTGTGAAGTTAATCTGAATATGCTCTTGATATTATCACAAAGGCAGGAAACCTATACATTCTGATGTGTGTTCTGATGTATTTTATTTGAAGATATACGAAGTTTGGGTAAGCCCCAAAGCTGAGTAGGGTTGCAAAGGGTCGGAAACTTTCCGGTAAATTTCCAGTAAATATTCCATGGGAAGTTAAGCCTGGGAATTTTGCAGAATTGAATCAATAAAGTTAGCTTATAACAGTGAACCTTTTTTGTGGGATACACAAGGCAATTCTAGGTCTTGTGGCATATTTTGGTTAAACTATCCCAAATTCAATGGAATTGCAACCCTTTGCATGAACAGTGCATTCTTCCATCACATGCACAGTGCATTTCCTCCATCACATTTACAGCTGATTCTCAAGATCTTGCAAACTAATGAGATGCTATTGAGCCCACATTAATACACTGTCTGAGCCAAGGAGTACATGCTTTCTGTTTTGATTACAATACAGGGTGGGGTGAAACTTTTTTATACGACATACATTATTTTTTTGTTAGTAGTAAATAGTAGCCTACAGCAAAGTGTGTTTAAATCATTTCTAACTTGTTAACAATTGCTGCAAGTTAGTTTTTGCTACCATGTGGGTTTTAGCTTGCTTGAGCCTTCTAAATGAGGAGTGTTAATACACCTGTTTCCATACATGTTTCATTGTAAAACATTTGTCTTACAAAGGAATTGTTTAACTGCTTAACCTCTCTGCGCATATATCTGTTTATTATACCTGTTGATACAGGGCTCATATGTGAAACTATTCTAACTGAACATTTTCTTTCACAGTGACACTGACTCCAAATGGGAGCCCCCATTGCCAAGGTGTCCATCCCCCACTGAAGCTGGTTCATCCAGCTCCTGCCACGAGTGGTGTTCATCTGCCCAAATGTATTTCTGCAGGCATGGATGTGCTATGGCACCTGGCATCAGCAGCATAATATTGTGTAGAGGACTGAGGGTCTTCCAAATATTGAAAGTGTTATTTTGTTTGTTATTTTTTTCATGTTTTTCTCCATTTTTTTGGGGGGGGGGGGTGTTAGAATACCATTTTGGTATTTTGTATATAGTTATTCCATTCAAAATGTATAACTTCACCAATTTGGCCACATTTGGGCTACTTGTGTGGGACACCTGGGTGACTTCATGATACGTGTCATGTAGCACACTCATTTTGGAAGTTATCATTCTGAAACTTTGCATAAGTACTGTTGCCCTCATGTTTTTCACTGAAATTGTCCACACCATCCTATCTGAATGTATGTTTTATCTTGTTAATTTTAAAGATGATACAACCATAAAAAGATTAAAAAAGACTATTGTATTATCTAAACCAGATCTATTGTGTTATATTCTCCTACATTCAATTCACATTTACACAAACTTTCCTTTATTGGGGGTGTATTGCTAAATGCCTATAATTTCCACCTGTAGTCTTTTCCATTTGCACAACAGCATGTGAAATTTATTGTCAATCAGTGTTGCTTCCTAAGTGGACAGTTTGATTTCACAGAAGTGTGATTGACTTGGAGTTACATTGTGTTGTTTAAGTGTTCCCTTTATTTTTTTGAGCAGTGTATATACTGTACTCTATACCATCTACTGCATCTTGCCTATGCCGTTTGGCCATCGCTCATTCATATATTTTTATGTACATATTCTTATTCATTCATTTACAACTTGTGTGTATAAGGTAGTTGTTGTGAAATTGTTAGATTACTTGTTAGATATAACTGCATGGTCGGAACTGGAAGCACAAGCATTTCACTACACTCGCATTAACATCTGCTAACCATGTGTATGTGACAAATACATTTTGATTTGATCTGGTGGAAGGGACTGTGGATCTGAGGCTCTTTTCCCCTATTTCCTTCATCATCCTCCAAATCCCACCAACATCAGTCGCCTCGGAGCGCAACGGGTCCTTATTTGAGAACATACACACCAAAGCACGCAACAGGCTGACCAATACAAGGGTTGAAAAATTGGTGGCCATCCGGGCAAATTTGAGGCTTTTTGACCCTGACAACGAGCCATCCTCAACAAGGTTGGAAAGTGACTGTGAAGATGAGGCCTCAGAGTCTGATGTTCAAGAGGTGGACATTGAGAAGGTCCAGGAAGAAGACATGGAAGCCTGAGAGGAAGACAACCAAATCTTTAGTTTCTAGACTATCATTTTAGAGATTTATGTTGAAAATGTTTTTTTGGGAGATGCGATGGCTCATTGGGGATCATTCAATATTCCCTTTCTTTTGTTGTTCAGTGAAATCATCCCATGTGAAGAGTCAACTAATTTAATTGGAGTTCAAGTCGTAACGAAATCGTTTTTTTGATTTCCATTGGAATGATTTAATCATTTGCAATGATGTCTACTTATGATAAGGTAAAAGGTTTATGGTTCTGTCTCCACATGATATGGTAAATATATACAATGCAAAAAACATCTAAATTTAAATGGTATTAATATTAATTTGCATATATTTCCATTAATTCCCACAGAACGTTTCCACCTCTGAATATTCCCCAAAAAGTGCAACCCTACAGCTGAGTATGGGCATATGCGTATGGTGAGTGTTAAACAGTGACGTCTAAAATGCTTTGAGTTAACCATCCCCTTGTCCATTTCAGCACCATAGATAGTAGGCTATAGGCTACCTGGCTGTTTGATCTGTCTGTTGCATTGCTACGTTGTTTGCCAACTTTTGTACTTATATGTTCGGGTATTGGGATATGAGTGTTCTGCTGCTACATTGATGTGAATGTTAGAAGAATTTTGGCCCTGTAAGTCCCTACAGCTGCATGTGGCCATATTTGTATGGCGTGTGTTCTGCAGTGACGTCTAAAGTTTTGCTGTACATTGATGTCTTTAAAATGACTTTGGGGGAAGGGGAGAAGGCCAAGTGGGCTTCTTAGTAGAGAGCCAGGTGGCCATGTTGTTGACTTTACCGTGACCTTCGTCTTGACCTCGCTGCCGGTGCCATCTTGTCCCCCCTCGTGCTGCCGCACGGCCACCATGCGATTGAGTTTGCGCTGGCGTACGTCGTCGGTCTCGCCCCACCAGGGGGTGTTAGTGCAGGGCGTCCCACCGCCCTCCTTCATATGGCTCTGGAGCAACGGCACCAGGTCCCCGTCCAGCTCCACCAGCCTCTGGGCCCGCGCTGCGTTACGCACTGCAACACATTCACAACAGGCAATCTTACAGCAACGCATTAACAGCCTTACTGCAACGCACTCACAATATTAACAACCTTACCGCAATGCAATCACAACCTTACTGGAACACATCAACAAACAATTATTTTGATCTGCATTGACCCATTAACTTGTTGGGAGCATTCTTTAGTTTACTACTCCGTTAGTCAGCACCTCTACCAACATTTTTTGGTGTCCGTCAGCTTTTTAGTGCTAGGCTGAAACATCAGTGTACACACCCTGTGGCTCTCCAGAGTTATAGTGACCACTGTTGTAATGAAAAGTATCTTTGTAGCCATCAGCCGTAGACAGAGAAGAGACCTAGTAACGACCATGAGAACCACGAGCCATACATACCGTATTTATTTGTTTTGTCAGATGTTGCCAACACAGCACTTACTGTAATGATGCTGATGGGATTGAGTATGCATTAAGACAGCACCCTGAACCAATTGGAAGATAAACATCTGACTGATATCAGCCCACAAATAATCTGGGAACCAAGGAAGGGGAGGAGGGGAGCAGCCCAATAATATAAAAGAGAGAGATAAAGTAAGTGGAGGATCAAAGGAAGGGGGCCTCAAGTACTGTTTCTCATCTAAAGCCCTTCTAGAATAGTGGAGGCTCTGCTCCCACTCACTGATAACTCACCAGGGGGATATCTCCCCCTCTATCTCTCTCTTGGCCTCTCCCTCTCTTATCCATCTCTCCCTCTCGGTCTCTCTTACCCTCTCTCTTTCCCTCTCCCCTTCTCTCTCTACACGCCTCTCCATTGTTATCGTTACCTCTCCATCCCTCTCCCCCTTCTGTCTCTCTCCAAGTCTCTCTACCACTTCCCACACAATCTCCATCTCTCCCGGCACTTCTTCGCATTCCTCCTTATCAGAATGGCGTCAGCGATCTGCCAATCACTTTGCTGGATAGTCCCCGGGTAGTAGGTATTCACTACAGGCTTGGAGAGAATGGTACAGTAATGGAACTGTAGTACTTCAGCGACTAACTGAACAGATCTACAGTCATTCTGTTGGGAAGTCATTTGCAATAACATTCATCTATAAAATAAAGTGCATTTCTTATCGTAAGCACACACCATGGCCTGATTCACACTATAGGGCAAACCGAGCCAAGCCAAGCTGTACTATACTGGCGTGGTTACACATCCACCATAGAACAATGTGAAAAGAAAAGCCGGGACAGTACGAGTCAGGTCAATCCTTTAGTGTGAATCAGGTATGTGTAGTTGTTTTCATACAGTGTTTGTAGACTGGATTTCTTCGGTTTTGTTGGACATTCATTTAATGGATTGAGTCCCGCCTACCTAATTTCTATGAGCCACCTCACAAGCTCTGCTTCAGCAACTCACCATGGCTTCAAGTCCTCAGACACGTCGCTGCACTATGGGGGTCCGAGCTTTCTGCTCCCTTGCCCCTCGCCTACGGAATGCTCTCCCTGATCATCTGAGAGCCACTCCATCAATCAGAACTTTTAAAACAGGTCTTAAAACACAGCCTGTATTTCTTACAGTCCTAATCTGCAAAGTTACTTTAGTTCCTAGCTTCCTACTGCTATTTCCTGCCTTGATTCTAAATGTTTGATGTTTATTGTTTTTTTGTGGTTTTTCTTATCATTGTTTGAAATTTTGTAGAGCTTTGGAATAACACTGTAATGAAAAGTGTTATAAAAATGAAATGTATTATTATTTTCAACTGTTATTATTATTCTTCTTCACACCTCTGTTGTGGTGTGTGTGAGGCGCTGAACACTGTGTGACCAGCCACCAGATATGCTTGGGCAGGCTCAATTAGGCTGCAAATTGAGTGTCTCAGAGCTGAAGAGAAAGGGCAGAATGTATAATGGATCTGGATGAGACAGTCATGAATAACACCGCCACCGTCGCCCTGTAAATCAACCAACAGCACACACAGATAAAAACACAAGTTCACATACACAAACAAAGGTGTGGGGGTCCTACCGCTGAGTCGTTGGATGCTCTTGGAGGACAAGCTGCCCCCGGTGAAGCCACTTGTGGCATCCGGCGGTGAGATGATGTGGGAGCGTGACGGAGGAAGACACTGGGGCTTGTTGGGTTTGTTCTGGTCTACAGGACATCCTAGAGAAAACCAAAGGACGCCATTTTGAAAGAGTAAACACAGTTCTCTTTATTTGAACAATTTCTCAAAAGGGCTGTATTTTGGGATACGGGATCTGGACTTTGATATAACATGTGTTACTTCACTTATTTATTTACCTCGTGTTTTTGATGTCCGTGTTGTCGGACTGTGTTATTGGCTGTTTCTGTGTTATTAGCTAACATTAATTTAGCTAACATTAATTTCATTTAGAAAAATATATTCACTAAATACAATAGCTTTATGTTGTGTTGATCCAATCGGTCAACACAAGCTTCCAGGTTACCTCCAGGTAACATTCAGTACACTTTGCCTCCTCGGACACCAATTTGAGAGCTTAACTAGTGGAATCCATGTTCGCTTCCCACTCATGGCGGATAAAGGGTGAGTTGTGCTCAACGGTGAACGTTGATTGATTCCAGGGTCTCCTCTGGTGGAGAGCAGACATTAATTCATTTAGTGCCGAGCTACAGCAGTTGTGTGTGGCAGTCGAGTCGCCCGGGCTGTCGAGCAAAGCTTCACACCTGGTAATGGGAGAGTGGGAGAAGCAATTGCTCACTGTGAGGAGTAGTGTGAGTGCCAATGCCAAGCAGGGTTCGCCGGACCTTCTATTCGCTGCCAATAGCAGAGAGCGCATTTCCCCCCCAAAAATGGCCTCAAAGAGAGATTGTTTTGTAATTGGCGGTTATGCTGTCT
Organism: Oncorhynchus mykiss; assembly: GCF_013265735.2. Taxonomy (NCBI): domain Eukaryota; kingdom Metazoa; phylum Chordata; class Actinopteri; order Salmoniformes; family Salmonidae; genus Oncorhynchus; species Oncorhynchus mykiss. Next base: position 51,278,387 of record NC_048580.1, on the reverse strand, counting down.
GGCAGATTCCAGGTAGAATTACAGGAAGATGACTGAGGCTCTAATTAAAACTAAAGGTTAGAATTAATGAAATTGTTGCATGCAGTCTTTCTCTGCTACAATTCGAGCATTTCACTCGAGTTTGGCAACATCCACTTTGGGGAAAGTGACTTTTCTAATGTCTAAATTTTACAGACACTTTTTTACTGTGGAGCTCGGAAATGATGCACCGCGGCCGTGGCGTACTTCATAAAGTGTGAGCATTGCAATTAAGTGGCTTTATCACAGTACGACACATCTCCGTGGGCTTGTGGAGTTTTTAGTGGGAATTAAAACCACTCTCCGCGGCTCGGCATCCTTCAGAGCTCCAACTCTTTCATCAACAGCTGATAATAGGGAGGCCCAGTGAGTAACGAAGAGATAGGGTTGCCATGCAAACAGACACCGACAGACGCAATTGCGCAGATTAATGGCCGAGGTGTCTCTGCCTTCTCCTCTGTGATTCCTCCGAAATCCATCTTGTTATGTCGCCACTGCCACAATGGAATCCGACCGAATTATAAATATAAACGTCACATTTTGTATAAGTTATAATTCCACAGATATTATATAGTAAAGACATATTGGGTAAATGTCTTGGATTGGTAATAAATGCTATCCGGATGGCCATTCCACGAAACATTCGTTACATTCTTTCAGTGCATTCCCGCTAGCCAATTCTCCTTTTATTGATAATAGTCCTCACTAGGGCCTGAGACGTAGGCTAGCCTACATGTACAAATGAGTAATCACTGTCACAACAAACGACTGGGTGGTGAACTAATGGCAAACAGTTTAATCATGCTTATTCATGAACTATAACCATGATTATCATCAAATTATGACCAATGAAATAATTTTGGGTGACATCGACAACAGTACTTTTCACCCTCCCGAGTCATTTTTCATTCCACACAATTTAAAATCATCCTCGCAGTGCAAACAGTGTTGGGTCGTCCCTGTGAAATGGAATGCAGGGATGTATTTAGTGATGTGAAAACTACACGTTACAGATAGAAATAGAATGAATAGCGTGAACATGATTCCCTATTCTACATTACAGACAATAATATCTGTTCTACACAAATAAATTTCTTTCTGAACGTTCTGTTCTGGAGGAGGCTCAGGCATGTCTTGTGTTGGGCAACTGCTATAAGCCGTCTGTTGAGATGAGACTAATTGTAAAGAGAGTGCCAGAGGGCTCAATTCTATTAAAATCAAATCAAATGTTATTGGTCGCGTACACACATTTTGCAGATGTTATCGCAGGTGCAGCAAAATGCTTGTTTCAAGATCCAACAGAGCAAATATATATGTGTTATTTCATAGTTTTGATGTCTTCACTACTATTCTACAATTTAGAAAATAGTAAAAAATAAAGAAAAACCCTTGAATGAGTAGGTGTCCAAACGTTTGACTAGTACTGTATGTATATAATATATACATATATATAGTGCGTTCAGAAAGTATTCATTCCCCTGTCACTTTAATAATGTTTACATATTGTTTTAGCCACTTCATATGAACACGGAGTATGCAACACATTAAGAACACTCTGTTCTTTCAATGACAGACTGACCAGGTGAATCCAGGTGAAAGCTATGATCCCATACTGATGTCACTTGTTAAATCCACTTCAAATTGGTGTAGATTAAGGGGAGGAGATGGGTTAAAGAAGGATTTTTAAGCCTTGAGACAATTGAGACATGGATTCTGTATGTAAACCATTCAGAGGTTGAATGGGCAAGACAAAAGATTTAAGTGCCTTTGAAAGGGGGATGGTAGTAGGGGCCAGGCGCACTGGTTTGTGTCAAAAACTGTAACACTGCTGGGTTTTTCATGCTCAACAGTTTCCCGTGTGTATCAAGAATGGTCCACCACACGCCAACTTGACACAACTGTGGGAAGCATTGGAGTCAACGTGGGCCAGCAACCCTGTGGCACGCTTTCGACACCTTGTAGAGCCCATGCCCCGACAAATTTAGGCTGTTCTGAGGGCAAAAGGGGGCACGGGGGTGTGCGACTCAATATTAGGAAGATGTTCCTAATGTTTGGTACAGTACATATCAAATGGGAAAAACAGTATGTAAACATTAGTCATTGAACACTTCATGACAAGATGGCGCCGGAGAACAAGGCTGATGTTTTACATATTCCTAACCAATTGTAATTTTTTGTTTGTTTCTTTGTGTTTTTTGTAACTTATTTTGTAAATAATGTTCCTGTTACCGTCTCTTATGACCAAAAATAACTTCTGGGCATCAGAACTGCGATTACTCACCACGGACTGGCAGAATCCTTTTTTTCTTTTAACGAGTCCGATGAGCCTGACGTGATATACTGCTTCCCCAGGAACAGGCCCAGATCCCCGTCATTTGAGTGAAGAGAAGGCGGAGAAAAAGGGGCCAGAGGGCGGGCTGCCTGAGAATTCGTAGGCAATAAAATAAACCTTCCATTTTGCTAGCAAACGTGCAATCTTTGGAAAATAAAATTGATGACCAACGCAGAAGATTAGAGTAAACTGCAATATCTTCGACTCCGACAACATTGTCAAAATACAGTGGCTTGCGAAAGTGTTAACCCCCGTGGCATTTTTACTATTTTGTTGCCTTACAACCTGGAATTAAAATATATTTGGGGAGGGTTTATATAATTTGATTTACACAACATGCCTACCACTTTGAAGACGCAAGATATTTTTTATTGTGAAACAATAAGGAAATAAGACAAAAAAACAGAGCTTGTGCGTGCATAACTATTCACGCCCCCAAAGTCAATACTTTGTAGAGCCACCTTTAGCATCAATTACAGCTGCAAGTCTCTTGGGGTATGTCGCTATAAGCTTGGCACATCTAGCCACTAGGATTTTTGCCCATTCTTCAAGGCAAAACTGCTCCAGCTCCTTCAAGTTGGATGGGTTCTGCTGGTGTACAGAAATCTTTAAGTCGCACTACAAATGTTCAATTGGATTGAGGTCTGGGATTTGACTAGGCCATTCCAAGACATTTAAATGTTTCCCCTTAAACCACTCAAGTGTTACTTTAGCACTATGCTTAGGGTCATTGTCCTGCTGGAAGATGAACCGCCAGTCCCTTTTAATATCCGGGCAATGGCACACATTTCAGAAAATAAACACCTGTTTCAAATAAACGCCCGCTCTAAATGAATTGTTTACAAGTTTATATAAACGCCCGCTCTAAATGAATTGTTTACAAGTTTATATAAACGCCCGCTCTAAATGAATTGTTTACAAGTTTATATAAACGCCCGCTCTAAATTAATTGTTTACAAGTTTATATAAACGCCCGCTCTAAATGAATTGTTTACAAGTTTACCTTGAAATGTTTACAAGGTTTAATGTTTGATGTCACATAAAATAATTCAGACTCCAAAAAATAAAATAGAGGTATATTAAGACTAAATAAACGTGACCCTGTGAGTAAATTATAACACAGTGCAGGAAAATAAGAAATTGCTTAAAATACTGGAAGTGAATGCTGGAATTAAACAATTAAGTATGCAAATGAGCAAAATGTGAGTATTAATAGACGCCTGGCTCAAATCAAAGCCTGTCTCTAATAAATGTCTGTTGTGTCCAGTGATTTAAGCAAATGAACACTCAGGCTATTAATTTAAGTTTTACGGTATTTAACAGTCTGCTGGTCCCAGCAGCTTTGATGCACCTTTACTGTCTCTGCCTTCTAGATGGATGGTCCTTGATGATCTTCTTGTCCTTCTTGTGACACCAGGTGCTGTAGATATCCTGGAGGGCAGGCAGCATGCCCCCGGTGATGCGTTAGGCTGACCGCACCACCCTCTGGAGAGCCCTGCGGTTGTGGACGGTGTAATCTCTGTTACGCAGAAATAATATTCTCACAAAGTTTACAAGTGAGATTACGGACAGTGCAATTAACGTAGCAGGCGGTGATACAGCCCGACAAGATGCTCAATGGTGCATCTGTAGAAGTTTGTGAGGGTCTTAGGGGCCAAGCCGAATTTCTTCAGCCTCCTAAGGTTGAAGAGGCGCTGTTGCGCCTTCACAACACTTTGCGGATGGATCATTTCAGTTTATCAGTGATGTGCACGTCGAGGAACTTGTAGCTTTTCACCCTCTCCACTGTAGTGCTGACTATGTGGATAGGGGCATGCGCTCTCTGCTGTCTCCTGAAGGCCAAAATCAACTCCTTTGTTTTGTTGACGTTATTTTCCTGGCACCACTCCACCAGGGCACTCATTTCCTCCCTGTAGGCGGTCTCGTCATTGTTGATAATCAGGCCTACCACTGTTGTGTAGGTCACCAAACTTGATGATTGAGTTTGAGATGTGCATGGCCATGCAGTCAAGGGTTAACATGGCGTACAGGAGGGGGCTGAGCATGCACCATTGTGGGGCCCCTGTGTTGAGGATCAGCATGGCGGAGATGTTGTTGCCTACCTTCATCACTTGGGGTTGGCCTGTCAGGAAGTCTAGGACCCAGTTGCACAGAGCGGGGTTCAGTTCAGACCAAGGGCCTTGAGATTAGTGATGAGCTTGGAGGGCACTATGGTGTTGAAGGCTGGGCTGTAGTCGATTAACAGCATTCTTACATAGGTATTCCTCTTTTCCAAACGGGATAGGGCAATGTGCAATGCAGTGTGCAGTGGATCTGTGGGTCTGTTGGGGCGGTATGCAAGTTGTAGTGGATCTAAGGCACGTGTCAAACTCATTCCACGGCGGGCCGAGTGTCTGCGGGTTTTCGCTCCACCCTTGTACTTGATTGATGAATGAAGGTCACTAATCATTAAGGAACTATCCTTATCTGGTTGTCTAGGTCTTAATTGAAAGGAAAAACCAAAAACGTGCAGACACTCGGCCCTCCGTGGAATGATTTTGACAACCTTGGTCCTCCAGTACCCCAACAGCACACATTTTGGTTGTAGCCCTGGACAAACACACTTCTTTCAACTCATTGAGGGCTTGATGATTAGTTGACAAGTTGAATCAGGTGTATACTCAATATGGGTAATTATATTTCTATGCAAAGAAAGGGGGGTCCTGCATTTACTTATTCCATTTCTTACTTACTAGAAATAGTCTGCATTTACAGATCCATCTCTCTAGATTCTGTGGTTCCATGCAGGCAACCTTTTAAAAATAAACCACTTTATTCTCATCTGGATGAAGGGGGCATGTGAGTGGTTTTGATATCTTTAACCTTAGACGGGCAGTGGTAGCATACTACATCACTCTGAAACATTTGTATCTGATCTGTGCCCTTTAGGCAAAGCGCACAAAGCACTTAATTCACCTTACAAATATTTGGTGGAGGACAAATGTCCTCTCTGTGTTTGCTCCAATTTGTTGGTTTCAGGAGGAGTTCATGCGATTAGTTCCTCTCTCTCGCTCATGCTGCAGTCCTGCCAGGGCTTATCGGTCTGCTGCAGATGAGGAGTGTTGAAAAGGCCTGGAGATGGACCTAATCGCTCTTCTCTCTCAATGTGGCCACATACTTTTCCCCCTGTGTGTGAATGTCTGTGTGTGTGTGTGAGTGAGTTCATTAATAATACACTGAACAAAAAATATAAATGCAACATGTAAAGTGGTGGTCCGATGTTTCATGAGGTGAAATAAATCATCCCAGAAATTTCCCATATGCACAAAAAGCTTATTTCGCTCAAATTTTGGGCACAAATTTGTTTACAGCTAACAGGTGTGGCATATCAAGAAGCTGATTAAACCGCATGTTCATTACACAGGTTCACCTTGTGCTGCGGACAATAACAGGCAGCTCTAAAATGTCCAGTTTTGTCACACAACACAATGCCACAGATCTCTGCAGGAATGTCCACCAGAGCTGCTGCCAGAGAATTGAATGTTAATTTCTCTACAATAAGCCGCCTCCATCGTCATCACACAAAACAATTGACCAGGGCGGGGTTCAGACCCAGGGTCCTGAGCTTAGTGATGAGTTTGGAGGGCACTATGGTTTTGAGCTGTAGCTGATAAACAGCATTTGTCATCTCTTGTCCAGTTGGGATAGGGCAGTGTGCAGTGCAATGATGATTGCGTCATATGTGGATCTGTTGGGTCGGTATGCAAATTGTAGTGGCTCTAGGGTGTTGGTTAAGGTGGATGTGATATGGTCCTTAATTAGCCTTTCAAAGCACTTTAAGATGACAGAAGTGAGTGCTACAGGTGGAGAGTAATTTAGTTCAGTTACCCTCCCATTCTTGGGTACAGGAACAACGGTGGACATCTTTATGCAAGTGTGGACAACAGACTTGCAGCTGCTCTGCACATGCTCTGAGGATGCGGCTTGGGATGCCGTCTGGGCCTGCAGCCTTGCGAGGGTTAACGGGCTTAAACAACTTACTCACGTTGGCCACGGAGAATGAGAGCGCACATAGTCCCTGTTAGTAACGGGGGCTCGCGTTGGCGGTTCGATGTTATTTTCCTCAAAGCGAGACTTAGGGTTATGTGATGTGGCTGGATTTCCCTTTATAATCCGTGATTGTCTGGAATTTCTGCCACATAATTATTGCGTCCGAGTCGATGAATTGCAACTCAACCCTATACTGTCGTTTTGCCTCGGATTGCCTTACAGAGGTCATAGCTGGTCTGTTTCTACACGTCCATATTTCCAGTCACCTTGCCATGGTTAAATGCAGTGGTTCGCACTTTCAATCTTGCGCGAATGCTGTTATCTATACACGGTTTTTGGTTTGGATAATCGTCACAGTGGGAACAACATCCTCTATGCACTTCCTGATGAACCCAGTCACCAAGTCAGACATTTTTCTCAGAGGCGACACGGAAAATGTTCCAGTCCGCGTGATCAAAACAATCTTGAAGCACAGATTCAGATTGGTCAGACCAATGCTGAACAGTCCTCACCACGGATGCTTCCTACTTAAGTTTCTGCCTATAGGTGGGGAGGAGCAGAAAGGAGGTGGGATCGGATTTGCCGAATGGAGGGCAGGGGAGGGCCTTGTAGCCGTCCTGGAAGGGAGAGTAGCAATGATCTAGAGTCCGTGATGCGTGTGTGGCACAGGAGATGTGTTGATAGAATGCAGCTGTTGGCCACACCAGATACTAAGTACTGCAGTGCATCTCCTCCTCATGGACTGCCCCAGATTTTCCAGTTCTTGCTGTGAGATGTTACCCCACTCTTCCAGCAAGGCACCTGCAAGTTCCAGGACATTTCTGGGGGGAATGGCCCAAGCCCGACCCCCCGGATCCAACAGGTCCCAGACGTGCTCAATGGGATTGAGATCCGGGCTCTTCGCTGGCCATGGCAAAACACTGACATTCCTGTCTTGCAGGAAATCACGCACAGAACGAGCAGTATGGCTGGTGGCATTGTCATGCTGGAGGGTCATGTCAGGATGAGCCTGCAGGAAGGGTACCACATGAGGGAGGAGGATGTCTTCCCTGTAACGCACAGCATTGAGATTGCTTGCAATGACAACAAGCTCAGTACGATGATGCTGTGACACACCGCCCCAGACCATGACGTACCCTCCACCTCGATCCCCCTCCAGAGTACAGGCCTCGGTGTAACGTTCATTCCTTCGACGATAAACGCAAATCCGACCATCACCCCTGGTGAGATAAAACTGCGACTCGTCAGTGAAGAGCACTTCTTGCCAGTCCTGTCTGGTCCAGCGACGGTGGGTTTGTCCGCATAGGCGACATTGTTACCGGTGATGTCTGGTGAGGATCTGCCTTACAACTGTCTACAAGCCCTCAGTTCAGCCTCTCTCAACCTATTGCAGACAGTCTGAGCACTGATGCAGGGATTGTGCGTTCCTGGTGTAACTCGGGCAGTTGTTGTTGCCATCCTGTATCTGTCCCGCATGTGTGATATTCGGATGTACCGATCCTGTGCAGGTGTTGCAACAAGTGGTCTGCCACTGCGAGGACGATCAGCTGTCCGTCCTGTCTCCCTGTAGCGCTGTCTTAGGCATCTCACAGTACAGACATTGCAATTTATTGCCCTGGCCACATTGGCAGTCCTCATGCCTCCTTGCAGCATGCCTAAGGCACTTTCATGCAGATGAGCAGGGACCCTGGGCATCTTTCTTTTTGTGTTTTTCAGAGTCACTAGAAAGGCCTATTTAGTGTCCTATGTGTTCATAACTGTGACCTTATTTGCCTCTGTAAGCTGTTAGTGTCTTAACGACTGTTCCACAGGTGCATGTTCATTAATTGTTCATGGTTCATTGAACAAGCATGGGAAACAGTGTTTTTAACCCTTTACAATGAAGATCTGTGAAGTTATTTGGATTTTTACGAATTATCATTGAAAGACAGAGTCCTGAAAGGGGGACGTTTCTTCACAAGCTGAAAAACTTTGAGAGGATTTATCTATGGTTCCCTTGTTAAGATTGTAGCTCACCTCGCTCTGGCTAACATAAGTTGTTGATCTTGTTGTTGATGTGCATACGCAACTGAAGGAGAGATGGCCTACGTGTTCATGGTTGTTTGATCAATAGGACTGTAAAGTTAACAAATGTATGAGGACTGCCTTGGTATTTACATAGTTGCAGATATCCATTCAGGAGTATTTTGTGGCTTTTGGTGAATGCTTTCAGTAGCTGTTGCTACTGCCTTAAGTCCAGTTCAAAATTAATTATGGCAGGCCCATGTGACAAATGGCTTATATGCATATAGGCCTACTGTAGCTCTGATTGGATATTGCACACCGGTCGTTGTATAGTCCGATCCTGGACAAGACAGATGTTTTTATTAGGTTTAATTTACTGCAGTGTCTATTAATTGTCCAAACACACAGCCACTTTCACACTCTATATTACAATAGAATTTTCACAGATTGCTTACTCTACGTCATCCACAAACATTCTATGAAAAAAAGTGAAAGTATAAAAAAGTGAAAATGACCATATCTAAGTTCTCACTTCTCAAAAAATGTTTTGCTTGAAAGCTGTATCCAAATCTAATCTGATGTAGTGATCAAAATACAGTAGCCATATCTAGGAAAAGCAAAGTTCCAAAAGCTGAGCCAAATATAGTATATAAGAGGTCATACAAGAAGTTTGTTGTTGTAAAGAATATTTGTTGGTCCGTGGTGTATAATGAGGAGCAAACATACACTGCACTTGAAAGATTTATGAAATTGCTTATTTCAGTTACTAGTAAGCATGCACCCATTAAGAAAATGACTGTAAAAACTGTTAAATCACCGTGGATTGATGAGGAATTAAAAAATGTTATGGTTGAGAAGAATGAGGCAAAAGGAATGCCAAAAATGTCTGCCTGCATAACAGATTGGCAAACGTATTGCAAATTGAGAAATCATGTGACTAAACTGAATAAAAAGAAGTAGAAAGTAGGCAGTAGGCATGACATGCCAGTAACAAACACCAACACTACACATCCAAGTATATCTGACCAAATTATGAAAGACAAGCATTGTAATTTTGAATTACGTAAAGTGAGTGTGGAAGAGGTGGGAAATGATTGTTGTCTATCTACAATGACAAGCCACCGGGGTCTAACAACTTGGATGGAAAATTACTGAGGATTATAGCGGACGATATTGCCACTCCTATTTGCCATATTTTCAATTTAAGCCTACAAGAATTTGTGTGCCCCCAGGCCAGGAGGGAAGCAAAAGTAATTCCGCTACCTAAGAATAGTAGAGCCCCCTTTACTGGCTCAAATAGCCAACCAATCAGCCAGTTACAATGCTATTTTACAGTAAACAAATTGACAACAAACTTTCAGCATGCTTGTAGGGAAGGGCATTCAACAAGCACAGCACTTACATAAATGACTGATGAATGGCTGAGAGAAATTGATGATAAAAAGATTGTGGAGGCTGTTTTGTTAGACTTCAGTACAGCTTTTGACATTATCGATCATAGTCTGCTGCTGGGAAAACGTATGTGTTCTTTCTTTACACCCCCTGCCATATTATGGATAAAGTGTTCACTCTCTATAATAACACAGAGTGTTCTTTAATGAAAGCCTCTCAAACATAATCCAGGTAGAATCAGGAGTTCCCCAGGGCAGCTGACTAGGCCCCTTACTTTTTTAAATCTTTACTAATGAGATGACACTGGCTTTGAGTAAAGCCAGAGTGTCTATGTATGCAGATGACTCAACACTATACATGTCAGTACTACAGCGACTGAAATGACTGCAACACTTAAGTTGACAGTTAGTTTCAGAGTGGGTGGCAAGGAATAAGTTAGTCCTAAATATTTCTAAAACTAAAAGCACTGTATTTGGGACAAACCATTCACTAAACTAAATTCAGGGATGACAACTGGTGAAATATGCAAAAAACATTCATCCCTGCTTGGGGGAAATGCAGATTAACTAATTAAACAACAAAAAATATTATCTACATGATCAGAATCTGTGTGTAAAATAAAGTGGTTAATGTAAACCTAACTCACAGGTAAAAAATGTAAAGAAAGCAATCCAATGTAATTTCTAGCCTAGACTTTACAAGTCTTGAGAAAAAACAATCCACTAAATATTTCAGTTAGCCATGACAGCCTTTATAATAGAACGCTTATGACCACACACATCTAAATATTGCACATCTTGAAGAAGAAATCGAATGAAACAAACATGCATTCTATTTTTGCTCCATTATAGTGGCCACTATAGTAGACATCGATCAAGTGCACAATGCTACGTGTGTTTAAAAATAACGTTCACTGAGTAAAACCTTTTATAATCCCCCCTCACTCACACACGTGTTACTATCAAATGCAACACAACAAAAGCATCATCTTTGGGCTACACTGCACATTATACACTTTCTGCCTATGGACATCTGTTCTACAATGTGCCAGCAGAGCATGACACCCTTTGTTGGAATAATTGATCTCTTTCAGGCAGAGAGTACAGCTGGCATACCCCTTCTTATCCACTGTAAAAAAGTGAGAAAGAGGGAAAGTCTATGGTGTTCCTTTCACCTCTATGGTGGCATCCATCTTAAGCCAGGCCCAGCTCCAGATACACTTGTTTAGTAACAAGCAACGCCTACTTTTCACCTAATTCTCTCATTCTGAAAATTAACCACAAATTATAGAGGGAAAACATTAGTTCACAGATAGTAGTTAGTTCATTGGCTAGTTAACTAGTTAACATTTCACACAGATTGCCAGAGTACCGTAAGCAACGAATGCGTTATAACGTGAGGAACGGCAAGGAGTCGTATACCAGTTAACACTATAGCGAATTGGTTAGGTTACTAATGTTAGCTCATCTGATGTAACGTTAGCTGACTTTATTAATAAGCTAAATTTCACACCATGAACTCAATTATTTGATCAGATAAGTTCGCTAATGTTGCTCAACATTTCTCTGGCTTGCTAATGGAGAGTTAAATCCAGTTAGCAAGATACTTAACAATGCTAACAATACTTGTTCCACCACACTTTCTCCCTCACCTCAAACTTTCCAAATGCCAGTTGTTTTTTATTTACAGCTGATGAAGTACGCTTCATCACCTTCTCACCCGGTCTCTGTGGTCAGGCTTCTCACCAAACGTTACCTCTTCGTTATAGTTCATTGGACATGCTGCTGTAACTGGCAAGCTGCCTATCTACTCTCCGCTGTCCCTCGAGCGCACGCTGATGCTGTAACTAGCAAGTTGGTTGTCTCTTCTCTCTTCAGTCGCGTGCTGCACTGCATTCTGTTATGTGAACGATTGGCTGAGCCTTGGATTCAGCCAGTATTTCTCAAAACGTGTATCATTTGTTCGCTTACAGCCAGGAGGTATCCAAAGCCCCCCCAAAAAACTTTTCTCATCAGATCTATACGAATCACGTAGGTCACTTATTTTGGATTCAAAATGGCGACTGACACCCATGCATACCCCACAAGACATGCCACAAGAGGTCTCTTTTAGAGGTCGACCGATTATGATTTTTCAACGCTGATCCTGATACCGATTATTGGAGGACCAAAAAAGCTGATACCGATTAATCTGAAGATTTTATTTATTTATGTGTAATAATGACAATTTCAACAATACTGATTGAACACTTATTTTAATTTAATATAATACATCAATAAAATCAATTTAGCCACAGATAAATAATGAAACATGTTCAATTTGGTTTAAATAATACAAAAACAAAGTGTTCGAGAAGAAAGTAAAAGTGCAATATGTGCCATGTAAGAAATCTAACGTTTAAGTTCCTTGCTCAGAACATGAGAACATATGAAAGCTGGTGGTTCCTTTTAACATGAGTCTTCAATATTCCCAGGTAAGAAGTTTTAGGTTGTAGTTATTATAGGAATTATAGGACTATTTCTCTCTATACGATTTGTATTTCATATACCTTTGACTATTGGATGTTCTTATAAGCACTTTAGTATTGCCAGTGTAACAGTATAGCTTCCGTCCCTCTCCTCGCTCCTACCTGGGCTCGAACCAGGAACACAACGACAACAGCCACCCTCGAAGCAGCGTTACCCATGCAGAGCAAGGGGAACAACCACTCCAAGTCTCAGAGCGAGTGACGTTTGAAACGCTATTAGCGCGCACCCCGCTAACTAGCTAGCCATTTCACATCGGTTACACCAGCCTAATCTCGGGAGTTGATAGGCTTGAAGTCATAAACAGCGCAATGCTTGAAGCACAGCGAAGAGCTGCAGGCAAAACGCACGAAAGTGCTGTTTGAATGAATGCTTACGAGCCTGCTGGTGCTTAACATCGCTCAGTCAGACTGCTCTATCAAATCATAGACTTAATTATAACATAATAACACACAGAATTACGAGCCTTATGTCATTAAGATGGTCGAATCCGGGAAACTATCATTTCGAGAAAAAAATATGTTTATTCTTTCAGTGAAATACGGAACCGTTCCGTATTTTATCTAACGGATGGCATCCCTAAGTCTAAATATTGCTGTTACATTGCACAACCTTCAACGTTATGTCATAATTACGTAAAATTCTAGCAAATTAGTTCGCAATGAGCCAGACAGCCCAAACTTTTGCATATACACTGACTCTGCGTGCAATGCATGCAAGAGAAGTGACACAATTTCACCTGGTTAATATCGCCAGCTAACTTGGATTTCTTTTAGCTAAATATGCAGGTTTAAAAATATATACTTCTGTGTATTGATTTTAAGAAAGGCATTGATGTTTATGGTTAGGTACACTTTGGAGCAACGACAGTCCTTTTTCGAGAATGCGCACTGCATCGATTATATGCAACGCAGGACACGCTAGATAAACTAGTAATATCGTCAACCATGTGTAGTTATAACTAGTGATTATGATTGATTGATTGATTGTTTTTTTACAAGATAAATTTAATGCTAACTAGCAACTTACCTTGGCTTCTTACTGCATTCGCGTAACAGGCAGGATCCTCGTGAGGCAGGTGGTTAGAGCATTGGACTAGTTTACCGTAAGGTTGCAAGATTGAATCCCTGAGCTGACAAGGTAAAAATCTGTCGTTCACCCCCTGAACAAGGCAGTTAACCCAACGTTCCTAGGCCGTCATTGAAAATAAGAACGTGTTCTTAACTGACTTGCCTAGTTAAATAAAGGTCCAAAAACACAGATTTCCGATTGTTATGGAAACTTGAAATCGGCCCTAATTAATCAGCCATTCCAATTAATCGGTCGACCTTTAGGCTCTTTACAGTCCCCAAGTCCAGAACAGACTACGGGAGGCGCACAGCACTACATAGAGCCATGACTACATGGAACTCTATTCCACATCAAGTAACTGATGCAAGCAGTAAAATTTGATTTAAAAAAATATATATAAAAATACACCTTATGGAACAGTGGGGACTGTGAAGCAACACAAACATAGGCACAGATGCATGCATGCATACACACACACATAAACATGGATTTTGTACTGTAGATATGTGGTAGTGGTAGAGTAGGGGCCTGAGGGCACACAGTGTTTTGTGAAATATATGAAAGTATTGTAATGTTTTCAAAAGTGTATAAAACTGCCTTAATTCTGCTTTGGCAGCAGCTAATGGGGATCCAAAATAAATACAAATCCATGCTCGTGATAATTAAAACGGATATCATTTGATGTTTGATATATTTTCCTTGGATAATGAAAGTCTTCCAGACACTCTGTGTATACACACACTGTTTCCATATACTGTATTCTTTACATACTGTAGCTCATTCGAATGTACACAACATGGCAAAAGTATGTGGACACACCTTCAAATTAGTGCATTTGATTATTTCAGCAACACTCGTTGCTGACTGGTGTATAGAATTGGGCCCATAGCCATGACATCTCAATAGACACACATTGGCAGTAGAAAGGACTGTACTAAAGAGCTCATTGACTTTCAACGTGGCACCGTCATAGGATGCCACCTTTCCAACAAGTTAGTTTGTCAAATTTCTGCCATGCTAGAGTTGCCCCAGTCAACTGTAAGTGCTGTATTTTATTTTTTTAATATATTATTTTTTATTTTTTTTGGAGGGGGGGGTTGATTGCTTTAATATTGCTGATAGATTGTAGCTTTCATCAACTGCATCACTTCCGTCACTTCCAATATATACAGTACTAGTCAAAAGTTTGGACACACCTACTCATTCCAGGGTTTTGATTTTTTACTATTTTCTACATTGTAGAATAATAGTGAAGACATCAAAACTATGAACTTACCTATATGGAATCATGTATTCTTCAAAGTAGCCACCCTTTGCCTTGATGACAGCTTTGCACACATTTGGCATTCTCTCAACCAGCTTCACCTGGAACGCTTTTCCAACCGTCTAGAAGTAGTTCCCACATATGCTGAGCACTTGTTGGCTGCTTTTCCTTCACTCTGCGGCCAAAACCATCTCAATTGGGTTGAAGTCGGGTGATTGTGGAGGCCAGGTCATCTGATGCAGCACTCCATCACTCTACTTTAAAGGGTGGCTACTTTGAAGGATCTAAAATATGATTCCATATTTGTTATTTAAGAATTTTGATGTGAACTGTACATCCACCCACCCACAGACGCATATAAATACATATTCAAAAATTTATATATTTTCCATCTTACTTTCTAACCCTACCACCCCTCCCCTAATTGGTGTAAACTGCTGAACAACACCGCTTAAGCCTCTACTTCCAGCTTATACATACATTTTATGGACACAGTCTATTTTACAATAGTTCTCTTATGTTTGTTTTTACTCATGTCCTTCCTCTACCGTCAACTTCTCCCATCTATTTCTGATGTCCATCCAATTTGATTTCTATTTGTCATTTCTTTCAAACTGTGCTCTTTTACAAAAGTTCTTAACCTATAAACGTTTTATGGACACAGTATGTTTTACATAAAGTTTTAGACTGATCCAATGAACCATTGCATTACTTTTCAAAATGTTGTATCAAGTCTGCCCAAATGTGCCAAATTGGTCAATTTATACATTCTCAAGTACATAACTATAGAGAACATACAAATATGATATGGTAATAATTGTTTTTAGTTTACACACTCCCAGGAATGTCATAAATAATGGATAGTTAATGGATTAGCTTCCCTACTGAAAAGACACTAACCTTCACACATCTAGTTTTGCATATAAAAATAGATTTTATCAAACAAAACTATGCTACATTTATCTCTGGGAACCTCAGGATGACAAATCAGAGCAAGATTACTGAATGTAAGTACATTATTTACCTTCAGAGGTGAATGTAACAAACCAGTTGCCGTGATACATTTTTTTGTTCTTGTGCACTCTCCTCAAACAATAGCATGGTATTTTTTTCACTGTAATAACTACTGTAAATTGGACAGTGCAGTTAGATTACTAAGAATTTAAGCTTTCTGCCCATATAAGACATGTCTATGTCCTGGGAAATGTTCTAGTTACTTACAACATCATGCAAATCACATTAGCGCACGTTAGCCCAACCGTCAAACACTCCCCACTATTTTCTCTTTACTTTTTTTGTCTTCTCTCCCACCACCTCCTCGATCTCTCTCAGTCTCGCTCTTTTCTTCTCTTTCTTTAGCTCACTCTTCCCACCCCTCTCTCTCGCAACCCCATTGTTGTTGGGGTACTGTGCCGAGAGATAGGGGCCCTGGTGAGCTTCACTAACAGAACATAATCTCTCCACCACCTCCATCTGTCTTGGCAGTAGGTAAATTCCAGCTCTCCTTCAAACACGCTAATGACCATCTCTCACAGAGGAACAAATAAGATGAGAGATTCATTAAGGCTTGATGAGAGCCAACAGAGGAAGACGGGGGACGGGGGACGGGGGGGTTGGAGAGAGAATTGGAGTTAGCAAGAGAGAGAAAGAGAGATGGAGTGAGATAGAGAGTGGAAGCGAGCGAGAGAGAGTGAGTAAGGTAGGGATGGAGTGAAATAGAGCTAGAAAGAGAGCTTCAGAGACGGGGAGAGAGGAAGTGATAGAGAGGTAGCTAAAGAGAGAGCGCGCGCGAGAGAGAGAGAGAGAGAGAGAGAGAGAGAGAGAGAGAGAGAGAGAGAGAGAGAGAGAGAGAGAGAGAGAGAGAGAGAGAGAGAGAAAGATGGATGGATGGATAGAAGGAGAGAGCGCTACAGAGAGAGATGGAGGTGCTCGGTGTGCACAGGGCTGATTCATGGGCATCCTCGTCTGTTAATTGATTCCAACTGTCGGCTGCTGGGAGACAAAGCCAGGCCTGATGGATATCTAAGTCTTGATTGGAAATTACATGCCAGACGTTTCCAATTTCTCACCGCGCTCTTACCCTGCTTTAGGAGATAAGCAGGGAGGAAGCGAGTCGTATTAGAACCACAATTACTCTGTCGGAAAATTGGGCTTTTCGAGGCCCAACGGTGATATGTACTGTTTATGAGTGGGTATTATTTATTCCGACAACGAACGGCGAAACTATCGACAGCTGCCGTGACACTGTGGGGCTAAAACACTTCAATTGGATGACTGCTTGAAAAGTGGGCGTCGTGTCCCGAAAGTCCAGCACATAGACTACAATCCAATGTCACCCAAGCACACAGTGTAACGTATGTGAAATTCAATCAAGCTTTACTACTGTGTGCTCCCATCCAAGTCTGTACTTCGTTACAGTATGTGTGCTCTCCAGACTCCTTATCCCTATCCATATTGTCCTGGTAGACAGTGAGTGTGCTCTCCAGACTCCTTATCCCAATCCATATTGTCCTGGTAGACAGTATGAGTGTGCTCTCCAGACTCCTTATCCCTATCCATATTGTCCTGGTAGACAGTGAGTGTGCTCTCCAGACTCCTTATCCCTATCCATATTGTCCTGGTAGACAGTGAGTGTGCTCTCCAGACTCCTTATCCCTATCCATATTGTCCTGGTAGACAGTATGAGTGTGCTCTCCAGACTCCTTATCCCAATCCATATTGTCCTGGTAGACAGTATGAGTGTGCTCTCCAGACTCCTTATCCCTATCCATATTGTCCTGGTAGACAGTATGAGTGTGCTCTCCAGACTCCTTATCCCTATCCATATTGTCCTGGTAGACAGTATGAGTGTGCTCTCCAGACTCCTTATCCCTATCCATATTGTCCTGGTAGACAGTATGAGTGTGCTCTCCAGACTCTTTATCCCTATCCATATTGTCCTGGTAGACAGTGAGTGTGCTCTCCAGACTCCTTATCCCTATCCATATTGTCCTGGTAGACAGTATGAGTGTGCTCTCCAGACTCTTTATCCCTATCCATATTGTCCTGGTAGACAGTGAGTGTGCTCTCCAGACTCCTTATCCCTATCCATATTGTCCTGGTAGACAGTATGAGTGTGCTCTCCAGACTCCTTATCCCTATCCATATTGTCCTGGTAGACAGTATGAGTGTGCTCTCCAGACTCCTTATCCCTATCCATATTGTCCTGGTAGACAGTGAGTGTGCTCTCTAGACTCCTTATCCCAATCCATATTGTCCTGGTAGACAGTATGAGTGTGCTCTCCAGACTCCTTATCCCTATCCATATTGTCCTGGTAGACAGTGAGTGTGTTCTCCAGACTCCTTATCCCTATCCATATTGTCCTGGTAGACAGTGAGTGTGCTCTCCAGACTCCTTATCCCTATCCATATTGTCCTGGTAGACAGTATGAGTGTGCTCTCCATACTCCTTATCCCAATCCATATTGTCCTGGTAGACAGTATGAGTGTGCTCTCCAGACTCCTTATCCCTATCCATATTGTCCTGGTAGACAGTATGAGTGTGCTCTCCAGACTCCTTATCCCTATCCATATTGTCCTGGTAGACAGTATGAGTGTGCTCTCCAGACTCCTTATCCCTATCCATATTGTCCTGGTAGACAGTATGAGTGTGCTCTCCAGACTCTTTATCCCTATCCATATTGTCCTGGTAGACAGTGAGTGTGCTCTCCAGACTCCTTATCCCTATCCATATTGTCCTGGTAGACAGTATGAGTGTGCTCTCCAGACTCCTTATCCCTATCCATATTGTCCTGGTAGACAGTATGAGTGTGCTCTCCAGACTCCTTATCCATATTGTCCTGGTAGACAGTATGAGTGTGCTCTCTAGACTCCTTATCCCAATCCATATTGTCCTGGTAGACAGTATGAGTGTGCTCTCCAGACTCCTTATCCCTATCCATATTGTCCTGGTAGACAGTGAGTGTGTTCTCCAGACTCCTTATCCCTATCCATATTGTCCTGGTAGACAGTGAGTGTGCTCTCCAGACTCCTTATCCCTATCCATATTGTCCTGGTAGACAGTATGAGTGTGCTCTCCAGACTCCTTATCCCTATCCATATTGTCCTGGTAGACAGTATGAGTGTGCTCTCCAGACTCCTTATCCCAATCCATATTGTCCTGGTAGACAGTATGATTGTGCTCTCCAGACTCCTTATCCCTATCCATATTGTCCTGGTAGACAGTATGAGTGTGCTCTCCAGACTCCTTATCCCTATCCATATTGTCCTGGTAGACAGTATGAGTGTGCTCTCCAGACTCATAATCCCTATCCATATTGTCCTGGTAGACAGTGAGTGTGCTCTCCAGACTCCTTATCCCTATCCATATTGTCCTGGTAGACAGTATGAGTGTGCTCTCCAGACTCCTTATCCCTATCCATATTGTCCTGGTAGACAGTATGTGTGCTCTCTAGACTCCTTATCCCTATCCATATTGTCCTGGTAGACAGTATGAGTGTGCTCTTCCTAAACTTCAGCCAACCATCTATTGAGGGTAAATAGAGTAGGTGTACTTTTCTTAATACTTACTTCCTTCCTTAGGCTACTTCATTTCTACCTTCACTCTTTGTGGAGCGCAATGCCTCACCAACCGTACCATTTCACTGTTCCAGTTTAAGTTTCCTGTTATTGATACCTGGTTACAATTGTAACCCAATTAAATCGGCATTGAATAGTAGATTAATATACTTCAGTAATAAATGCAGTGCTCTTGTCCTTACCCACGTTACCCAGGCGCAGATGGAGCCGACCTTTGATGGTGGTGAAGACACTGATCGGGTTGGGGGCCCGGTGCAGGCTCACCGGCACACCTTCACCCATGTACTCTGTGGTGATGACCTCCAGCTCATGAGTGGCCTGTACAGCTGGACGGCCCTGCCGCAACATATGCTGAATGACAGAGATGCAGGGGTGCATTCAGAGACACAACAAGTTAGGGGCGTGTTTAGAGACACAACACAAACAAACAAACAAGCAAGCAGGAGGGCTCTGACACAACATATGCTGTGCGGAGACACAGATCAGCGTTTCGGAGACACGTCAAGATAGGGGAGCGTTCAGAGATCAGGGGCAGAGATTGGGGCGCATTCAGATCCAAATAAATAAACAGCCAGGACGGCCCTGACACAACATATGCTGCCCGGAGACACAACACCAGACAAACTACTGACGCAACATATGCTGCACAGAGACAGATCAAGATAACCAGATGGAAAAAAAACATAACCTGACCATCCATCTTCTGCTCCTACTGGCTTTTGCAGGTTCTGCCATTACTCTCCTGAAGTTGCCGGTAATAGGCTACATGAGGAGTCAGCGGCAGAGCTAGAGCGGTGTTTGTCAGACCATGAGACCCCAAATATTTTAAATCCTGAAAATCGGTCTTCTCACGAAAACGTCTGTAGAGTCCGAACAGTTTGACCTACAAACTATTATGACCCCTCTACAGAAAGGGAAGACTCTCACGAACATGATGGCACTCTCCGTGTCAGGAGACTTGGCTGAAGTCGGTACCGTCGATGTGCCAACTTCTATTTGGAAGCGTCCGAACCGATTGGCCTACAAACTAATGGGACCCCACTGTGGATAGGGGAGATTCTTACAGACAAGATGGTGTTCTCCGGTGCCGGATTTAAGAAACAATTTACGATTTATTTAAGTATGAAGGTAGTTTTGTGCCTACCCCAAAAAAGTGGTTATATTTATATACAGTTGAAGTCAGAAGTTTACATACACTTAGGTTGGAGTCATTAAAACTAGTTTTTCAACGATTCCACAAATTTCTTGTTAACAAACTATAGTTTTGGCAAGTCGGTTAGGACATTTACTTTGTGCATGACACCAGTAATTTTTCCAACAATTGTTTACAGACAGATTATTTCACTTATAATTCAATGTATCACAATTCCAGTGGGTCAGAAGTTTACATACACTAAGTTGACTGTGTCTTTAAACAGCTTAGAACATTCCAGAAAATGATGTCATGGCTTTAGAAGCTTGTGATAGGCTAATTGACATAATTTGAGTCAATTGGAGGTGTACCTTTTTAAGTATTTCAAGGCCTACCTTCAAACTCAGTGCCTCTTTGCTTGACATCATGGGAAAATCAAAAGAAATCAGCCAAGACCTCAGAAAAACAATTGTAGACCTCCACAAGTCTGGTTCATCTTTGGGAGCAATACCACGTTCATCTGTACAAACAATAGTACGCAAGTATAAACACCATGGGACCACGCAGCCGTCATACCGCTCAGGAAGGAGACGCATTCTGCCTCCTAGAGATGAACGTACTTTGGTACGAAAAGTGCAAATCAATCCCAGAACAACAGCAAAGGACCTTGTGAAGATGCTGGAGGAAACAGGCACGAAGTGTCAATATCCACACTAAAACGAGTCCTATATTGACATAACCTGAAAGACCGCTCAGCAAGGAAGAAGCCACTGCTCCTAAACCGCCATAAAAAAACAGACTACGGTTTGCTACGGCACATGGGGACAAAGATCGTACTTTTTGGAGAAATGTCCTCTGGTCTGATGAAACAAAAATGGAATTGTTTGGCCATAATGACCATTGTTATATTTGGAGGAAAAAAGGGAGGAAGGCAAGCCGAAGAACACCAAAAAGTCAAGGGGTCTGAACACTTTCCGAATGCACTGTATATACTAAAACAAATTGGCTGAGTCTGGCCAAAAGTAGAGCACTTTATGGTGAATTGGGTGAGCCTGGTCAAAAGTAGTGTGAATAGGATAGCCAGAGTGCCAGTCTGTTTCCCAGGCTAGATATAGTGAAACATAGGGTGTCATGTGTGGTAGAAAAAAACAAGGACAACTGCCAGTCAGAGTGTGCCGTCTGACCATGTGAGGTGAGGCTAATAGGCCTGTCTTACTGTACCTTGAGCCCCAGGGCTGTGGAGCCGATAAGCAGGAGGGATTGGCTGTCCCACACATCCACCTGCAGAGTGTGCAGGGCCAGGTAGCGCAGGAACCAGCGTCTCTCACCCGGCTGCAAGAATGCCCCGTCCACACGGAACTGCAGCTGGAGCCCCGGGGAGCCTGGAAAGAGGGAGATGATACCATAGAGATACAATTACAAGAACTGCATCCCCATTCAAGTCAATGGCTCTGTAATGAGTGGACCGGCAGCCATTTTGAATGTACCCGTAGTAATTCTATTTCTATGAAAGATATAGCACATTGAAGAGGGAGGGACACGGATACGTACACATTCACATATTTAAAACACAGAGAAAGCATACACACTCATATGGAGTCATACTATATGACAGTTACAGTGGGGCAAAAAAGTATTTAGTCAGCCACCAATTGTGCAAGTTCTCCCACTTAAAAAGATGAGAGAGGCCTGTAATTTTCATCATAGGTACACTTCAAATATGACAGACAAAATGAGGGAAGAAAATCCAGGAAATCACATTGTAGGATTTTTAATGAATTTATTTGCACATTCCTTCGTTGCCCAGGCATTGTGTTTGGGATCATTGTCATGCTGAAAGACCCAGCCACGTTTCATCTTCAATGCCCTTGCTGATGGAAGGTGTGTATTTGAAAGCAACGTGCGAACGTCTCGTAAACAGTGCCTCGTTAGTACATAACACATCAAACACCAAAGCAACCCTTCAACCCCCCCATCGACAATCGATGTTATACCAAGGTTACACCAATGTTTAATTGAGGGTTTAAAACAAAGACTTATCAAAAGACCAGACACAGCGGTCTTGGCGCAGTGGTCTAAGACACTGCATCGCAGTGCTAGAGGCGTCACTACAGACCCGGGTTCGATCCCAGGCTGTATCACTACCGGCCGTGATCGGGAATTCCATAGGGCGGCGCACAATTGGCCCAGCATCGTCCGGGTTAGGGGAGGGTTTGGCCGGGGACGCTATACTTGGCTCATCACGCACTAGCGACTCCTTGTGGCAGGTTGGGTGCCTGCAGGCGGACCTGGCCATCAGTTGGCTGATCATGTTTTGGAGGACGCATGACTTGACGTTGAAGCGATGAGACAAGATTGAAATTGGGGAGAAAAAGGAAGAAAAAAAAAGATGGGGAACGGAAAAAGAAAAGCCATGGCCCCCTATTCCCTATGTAGTGCAAGCATTACTTTTGATCTGGGCTCTATAGGGAATAGGGTGTTATTTGGGATCCCTATGACGCATGTCCTCAGCCCCGTGTCCCTAGCCACCTCCGTGCAGCCGTGTCACCCCTGACGTCACCTTGCCGTATATCTTTCATGCTGCCATGGTACAGTACATCATGTCTGGTCTAAGAGCTTCTGAGAGAAGCAGCTTTTACAATATCTCATGCTTGAAGACACATCTTGCATGCTAAAGACAATTCCATTCTGCTCTTAATTTGAGAAAGTTTGCTACAGCAGGAAAAAAAATCTTGCCGCAACAGGAAATGTGAATTATTATGTGGATTATAATTAATGTCCATTTTTGTCGGGGTTCATGCATTTTTTTGTTATGGTAAATCAAGTAAAATTTCAAAGTGGAAATCATAGACTCCAGAAGCCTTTTTAAAACTCAAATACACTACAGGTTTGGATTTCCTGATGTGCAGGAAAA
This sequence comes from Oncorhynchus mykiss, assembly GCF_013265735.2. Classification (NCBI taxonomy): domain Eukaryota; kingdom Metazoa; phylum Chordata; class Actinopteri; order Salmoniformes; family Salmonidae; genus Oncorhynchus; species Oncorhynchus mykiss. The sequence goes on along the minus strand of NC_048580.1, from coordinate 51,255,128 downwards.
TTCTCAGCAACAAATGAGTGGTCAAATTAAGATCCTAAGTCTGTAATACAGTTATACACACACAGAGACAGAGAGACAGAGAGAGAGAGACAGAGAGAGACAGAGAGAGAGACAGACAGAGAGAGAGAGAGAGAGAGAGAGAGAGAGAGAGAGAGACTTGGAGCTTGCATACATATGTAAATGTGTTCATGATCATGTACAATATGTTCTGGGCACACATCATGGGTGGGTGCAGAGAAGGAGGTGGGCGTGGGACAGGAGCAGGGGTGTCATTCAATACCGCTCAGGGATTGCATTCCAAATGGCGCCCTATTCCCTATATAGTGCAATTCCTTTGATCAGAGCCCTATAGGCCCTAGTCAGAAATAGTGCACTATATAGGGAAAGGGTGCTATTTGGGATGAACACACAGTAGCGGTACTAATATCTAGGCCGTTTCCTTAGGCCCTATGCATGAGCTCTATGATTGAATAGGAGTGTTTGCAAATATTCAACAGACACGGGTTCAAATACTATTTGAAATACTTTGTGTTTTCTTTAGCCTGCTTGGAATACCAGATCAGCAGGGTTTGTAAGTTAGCGCAACTATTCTACTGGTTCCTTTGAGCCAGGCAAACTCAATCAAGCCCAGCTAAAATATTTGAAATTATTTCAAATAGTATTTGAATTCACATCTGGTTGGTACAGTTCAAAATGTTTCCTCTGGTCCACTTACCAGAGTTGACTGTTCCATCCTTGTTAATGACGGCCAGGACACAGGGTGGCGTCTCGCTGGATTTCTTCGGCAGCTTGTCGATGCCCAGTAGTTTCAGGCGCTGTGTGGTCACTGGTGGGAAGCGGTAGAGCTGGAAGGTGAAATGAACAGAGTCTGGCCAGTTGCTGCTACCCCCTTGCTGTGGTATCCTTTGGGCAAACAGGAAGAGAGGAAACAAAGGTTACACAGTTTATTTATGCTAAACCCTTACATTACATGATGTAACCTGCATGTACTGTAGTACACACTATTCACACTGAGCATTACTTCATACACTACAACATAGCTTCATACACTAAATCCTAATGTTATATGACGTTGACTTCATGTACTCCAACATACAGTAGGTGCTATTCACAGTTTTTAACCCTGACTTAGTCTACAATGTATACCACATTCACCATTATCAAACTACACTATTCATATTACGCTAAAAGCTATATCAGTTAAAGTAGGCCATCTTGATTTTTTATGAATTGATTACACTTTTGCTTTGCTATATTTAGTCTTTATGTTGTATATATTCTATATGTTGTCAATGTACAGAATTTGTCTATTTTCCGTATAGCAAATTGCCCCTTGGGGGATAATAAAGTCTGCTACTCAACACAGTACATAGGCATTTGTTATATTCACTTTAATATTACAATCTACTTGGAATACCATCGCTGAGCTTCTGCCAAGTATGATATTTTTTTTTATCGAACCAATCCATGTGCAGTGGGAGAAGCACATTTAGGATTTAATAACACCCATTTAAAAATGTCATTAAATCAAATTGAATCAGAGAGTCAGATCAGTCAATCATTCAGCTTCGTCGGTTTCCTGGAAACAAAAATCAACACTTTTCCCCCACATCCCCATCCCTACAGACGTGTCCTTTTTACAGTTCCTTAAAACGACAAAACCAATAGTGTTCTGAGATTAGGAGGGCTAAATCACTTAATGAAACCCCCATAAATCAGAGACTGATAGAAAAGGTGCCCTCTCCACAGCTATAGGCCTACAGCATCACACCTTTTACAACCATAGATGGATTCATTTTCGGTGATAAAATCAATGGCCCTCCTCTATCAAAACCTGTTGTAACCCTGTATCTGGGGGTAAAATACTATTTTAGTTCAATTTTTTGTACAATGAGAAAGCATGCTTGTTCTGATTGGCAGTGAGAAGTATTATTTTCTTCGTTGTAATGATGGGACCAAATTACTTGCTTTCAGAGCAAGAGGAATGTAGCTTTTGTCCTAGTCTGGAAATCAACTATAGGTGGTAGAGTGATTGAATCTAAATCAGTCCTCAACTTTCTTCTATTTCACACGACTTAAAACGACCACCCTGTGAGCGTATTAGCACTAAACACACACAATCTCCACACACATACTCTCCAAACCGTGGGTGGGCCCAAACTCTCGCCCGCCGTCCCCTCAGTCTCGGTGCTTGGAATAAATGAGCTGCGAGTGAGATTAGGGACGGAAACGATTACTTCTCTATTTCCCCGCGAGAAGATTAGCAATCAATCATTGGGCATTATATAAATGGGAGGAGAAGCGTTTAGGGTGAGGCAGTCACTGTGAGGCTCACCGAGCACGAACGGTATCAAAACCACCACGTTGAAGTGGAATTTAATAAGAGCGAAGTCTGACCCCGGAGACACACAGGCAGAGATTCCCGTGATAAAAAGGCCGGCGCAAGCTAATGTCTCTATGTGGCTACAGAGATTGGGGTTGTGTCCCAAATGGCACACTATTCCCTATATAGGGCACAGTGCACAGTATAGGAAATAGGGTGCCATTTCTGACACAGCCGGACATTAATATTCTTCCAGTAAACAGACAAGATTGATAATTACAGCATTGTAGAGAGAGACGCAGAAATTATATCAGTCATTCCGGAGACTCGTTGGTTCACAGTCATTCCCCCTTGCCCGCTGTACCCGTTCATCATGTTTATTAGGTCATTTTGTTAGGGAAACAAAGTGTGTCGTGCCCATTGTTTCAGAGCGAGCCGCAAATACCGAGGACTCTTGGAGAGCCTTCAAGTTGGCATGAAGTATGTATTGTGAGGTGGTTGAAATTGTTTTAGTGAAAATGCTGAAAGGCCTACAAGCCTGACAGTAGTGAGCAGCTGAGATGGCAGGAAAAAGGATAACGTCGAGCTTTATAAAATTAAATACCCTTTTTTCTATTAAAAAATGTCTCATCCTTAATTTCCCCCCACTTATGGCACTTTGAGCGTATCTGTTGATTCCTTTTATGTGAGGTAGACTACTGTAAATTGCCAGCCTGCAATTCAGTCAGAGAGGTAATCGTCAAAACATAAAAGCTACCATTATGTTTCAAACTGCGCTGAAGCCTCAAAGCTGCAGCCACAAAAGAAGTGGCTGTACCTTGCTCGCAGGGCCGTCGGTGATGCATATGACAAATGCCTGATGCTTTTATCTTGGGGATGACAGAGCTGATGACAAAATACAAGTCAGGCTTTGGCAGAGGGGACAGCTGCAGGACCTGGGATGTATTTGACAAGGCTTTGTGTGTGTGTGTGTGTTTTTGTGCGTATGTTTTCATGCGTGCGTGTGAGCCTTAAATCGCCAAAAGTAAGTGTGTGTAAGTGCACTGAAGTAATCTTGGCTGGACGTCAACATCACAAAGCACCGTGTGTCCTTGGCTGGAGACCAAGTGCACACAGGAAATGTCTCTTCTTATATTTTCATACTAAGTGGTGTGGAGGCTCATATAAAATGTCATTTTTTTCAAGCCCATTATTCTTATTTGCAGACAAAAATAGTCAAGCTCAAATCCTCATATGTGGTTTCATCACTATGGGGCGAATCCTAGCTTTCACTTAAGTCAAATGTTCACTTATTTGCCCAGTGAGATCAATGCATAACAAAGTGAACATTTGACTGAAGTTATGATACACCCTTATACTTGCATTGCATTCTGGAGGCACAGGGCAAATCCATCCTATATGAATATTGGAAGACAATGTACAGTTCAACAGAGTACATAACATGCTGATTAGAATCAATCTCAGCCTACACTACGTGGGTGATGTTTATGCATGGTGCCGTAGAGCCACAAACATGACCAGACGGCTGTGGGTTCACCTGGAAAATGCCAGAAACTGCAGCAGGAGCACATTGCCCTGCAGGGGATCCGCCTCCTCTCTCTGGGGGTCAAAGTTGACTGGTTCTGTCGGGTCCTGCACTTCAGCCACCAGCCCACTGGGGTCTGTGATGTTGGGGAAGCCGGCTGAGTAGAGGTGGGCCAGGGAGCTCCTGGAACTCACAAAGGAAGAGCTGCAAAAAAAGAGGAAACAATCCTCAAACAAAAAGAAGAATCTAGGCTTCGTCTGAAATGGCATCGATCCTATTCCCTATATAGCACACTACTTCTGGCCAGAGCCCGTTAGGAAGCCCATGAGGCTCTGGCCAAAAGTAGTGCACTATATATACTAGGGAAAATGGTCTCATTTCAGACACAGCCCTAGAGAGTACAAAGCTATTTGTATTAGCAACCAAACTTAATGGAAAAACGCAGTGACATGGGTTGGGTTCAATTCCAGTGAAATAGTCTTAATACTATACTCTATAGTCATTATACTGTATTCAAAGAGGGTTTGTTTTCAATTCACGAAGAGAGCAATTGACCCCAACCCTAATACTCAGGTTGGAAATCGAAACATGGAGGGAGAATGATTAAGATGGTTAGAGGATGTTGGCATTCACACCCTGTTCATCGATAACACACAGAGAGAACCCCATCTGGGGGGAGAGGAGGACCAGTGTCAAAACACTCCCTCAGGATTTCAACCATAATCTGTAGATATCTCTAATCACAGTTTTTAGGAAACCATGGTAACATCCATAACTTATATTTTTGATATTGACATGGACTACTCCGTGCATGATAAGTAGCAGAGCAGCAGACACAGATGGTTGGTTAAAGTGCACATTCAGGGAAAGGAAAATGAACAATCTGTTGTTTACCACGAGAATGTCAGTAAGACGAATGTGACAAATCATATCAGTAAATACAATTTACTTCAAAAGTAATACGAAAAAACAGACTCATAACTAATTACGTTTTGGGCTTATTCAGAGGGGAATGCCAAAGACCTTATCAAATGGGCGAGTTTGCCATGGCTATATACACACATTTCACACTTCTGTCTCCCCATCTTAATTCACCCCGATTGGATTAATATTTGAGCCACTGTCTTAATTTCAAAGGGGTTCAATCTGACACACAGTTGTGATTATTGAAATGAAATTAATAAAGTTATTTTAAGTTCATTGTGATCCTCCTCAAATAAGTGGGTCATTCCGCTCATAAGATATTTTTTTTAAAGACACAGTCCCATAAGTTACATCCCAGCGAACAGCACTACGCCTGTCTGTGTTCCAGACACTGTGCCCCTTACAGTGCATTCGGAAAGTACTCAGACCACTTGACTTTTTCCCCATTTTGTTAGGTTAAAGCCTAATTATAAAATGGATAAAAAAAATAAAAAATTCTCGTCAATCTACACACAATACCACATAATAACAAAGCAAAAACAGGTCTATAGAACTTTTTGCAAATGTATTAAAAAGAGAAAACTGAAATACCTTCTCTACATAAGTATTCAGACCCTTTGCTATGAGAATCAGCTATGAGAATCCATTGATCATCCTTGAGATGTTTCTACAATGTAATTGGAGTCCACCTGTGGTAAATTCAATTGATTGGACATGATTTGGAAAGGCACACACCTGTCTATATAAGGTCCCACAGTTGACAGTGCATGACAGTGCATGTCAGAGCAAAAACCAAGCCATGAGGTCGAAGGAATTGTCCGTAGAGCTCCGAGATAGGATTGTGTCGAGGCACAGATCTGGGGAAGGGTAGCCAACAATGTCTGCAACATTAAAGATCCCCAAGAACACAGTGGCCTCCATCATTCTTAAATGAAAGAAGTTTGGAACCACCAAGACTCTTTGTAGAGCTGGCCGCCCGGCCACACTGAGCAATTGGGGGAGAAGGGCCTTGGTCAGAGAGGTGTCAAATAACCCGATGCTCACTCTGACAAAGCTCCAGTTCCTCTGTGAAGATGGGAGAACCTTCCAGAAAGACAACCATCTCTGCAGCACTCCACCAATCAGGCCTTTATGGTAGAGTGGCCAGGAAGATACTCATCAGTAAAAAGGCACACGGCAGCGTGCTTGGAGTTTACAAAAGGCACCCTAAGGACTCTCAGACCATGAGAAACAAGATTCTCTGGTTTGACGAAACCAAGATTGAACTCTTTGACCTGAATGCCAAGCGTCACATCTGGAGGAAACCTGGCACCATCCCTACGGTGAAGCATGGTGGTGGCAGCATCATGCTGTGTGGATGTTTTTCAGCGTCAGGGACTGGGAGACTAGTCAGGATCGAGGGAAAGATGAACAGAGCAAAGTACAGAGAGATCCTTGATGAAAACCTGCTTCAGAGCACTCAGGACCCCAGACTGGTGCTAAGGTTTACCTTCGAACAGAACAATAACTCTAAGCACACAGCCAAGACAACGCAGGAGTGGCTTCGGGACAAGTCTCTGAATGTCCTTGAGTGGTGCAGCCAGAGCCCGGACTTGAACCTGATCGAACATCTCTGTAGAAACCTGAAAACAGCTGTGCAGCGACACTCCCCATCCAACCTGACAGAGCTTGAGAGGATTTGCAGATAACAATGGGAGAAAATCCCCAAATACAGTTGTGCCAAGCTTGTAACGTCATACCCAAGAAGACTCGAGGCTGTAATCGCTGCCAAAGGGCCTTCAACAAAGTACTGAGTAAAGGGTCTGAATACTTATGTAAATGAAAAAAAATATTAAAACCTGTTTTTGCTGTGTCATTATGGGCTAAAGTGTGTAGATTGATGATGTAAAAAAATGATTTAATACATTTTAGAAAATAAGGCTGTAATGTAACAAAATGTGGAAAAACTCAAGGGGTCGGAATACTTTCCGAATGCACCGTATGGTCCCTGGTCAAAGATAATGTGTGTAATTTGGGACACAGCCTGTAAGACTGGTTTCCATGCCAGCCAATTGTTTTCATCTGATTCCGTGCTAATGCAATTGTTTGCTCAGTTGGTAGAGCATGGCACTTGCAACGCCAGGGTTGTGGGTTCGATTCCCACGGGGGACAAGTACAAACAATATGTTCAATATGTTCCTATCCAGAGTGTATGCACTCCGGATAGGAGCGTCTGCAAAATAACTCAAATGTAAATGTAAAATGTTTGTTTGAGTGCCGGCCGCCGTGTCTGTTATTTGCACGGTGTAATTTCTCATGTGGTATTCCTCTGTTACACCATGACTGTACTATATTATGACTTCTACTATAATAGCCTACCGCCTACATTATATTAGCTCTATATTATCTATTTAGTAAACAGATATGCTGTTAGTACTCATAGGTTATTTAAAGAATGGCCCCCCTTTAAAAATGACTACTGCACACCGTCTTTTATCGTAAACAGTCACTTGAGATGCTATTTTAGAACAGGGTAGAATCCTACTCCTCTAAATTGTCTCCTAACTGAATGTTCCACCTACTGTATACTACCCACTGCACATTAGACAAATTAGCTGACCCATAGATCTCTCGGTAGATAGCAAGACAGGAGAGAATTGTGGTGTAATGGACCGATGCCCAAATCTTTGGACGGAGATAACACGGCAGCTAAAACAAGGCATGTTCAAAGCCACGGTGCGAGGCCGGTTAGCATTCAATAGCCTTTTAATCACACTTCAGTAACAGCCGCAAGTGTGGACCGTGAATGCTACTCAAGCCTGACCGATCAGATGCGAGTGACTTATCATGGTTGTAAAATACCAGGGTCGAGACTAGTGTAGAACTGCATTAGCGCCGGCGATAAAGCCCTTTACATGACAACACCACTTGAGATACAGTACTAGTAATCCAGCTGTAGTTAGCTTTGAAGGGTCACGGTTAACTAATTCATTTTGTCCTGCCGTTTATGCAATTCTTCCCAGAACACCTCCTTGTAACATCGATATAAAGGACCTTGAGGACCCTATCCTTCCATTAACATGCAGGCATTCTGCGAGGCACCCAAAGCAGGCGAGGGACCGATGTGTGAAACCGCTGGCTGTGACAAGGACCCTGGCCTCTGGTGCTCACCTGGGCGCAGCATGTGTTCCCATGGTGATGATGGGGGCATGGATGGGGGTGAACGGCAGCTCTTGGAGCTCCAGGTGGCCCTCGTTGGCCAGCGCGGCAGATTGGTATGCAGGGAGGCGGTCCCTAGGGGACACGTTTAGGTCCACCTCAAGGTGGGTGATGTTGCTGGCAGCTGGGAGCTCCTGTCACAAAGAGAGAGAGAGAGAAAAGTGAGAAAGAGAGAGAAAGAAGAAATTAGAGAAAAAAAGGAGAGAAAGAGAGAGAGCCTTATCAATGTATAGCGGTTGACATAAAAACTAACATTAGGTCAAACTTGACATAAAGTCACCATAAAATGACCTAATTACAGGGAATGTAATGAAACAAATTGAATAAACAAATTGTACTAAACTATTATTGTACTAAACAAACAGATTGGCCAGTTTCCCTTACTACGTTAATGGAACATATGTAGTTCAAGTAATGACAATTTATATGGAGAACTTAATGTAAAATGTTTCCCCGAATATGACTCCCCTGAATCATTGACACATGCATCACTGAGAATGATGTATCAGGGTTGTAGTCATTAGCGCACACCCGAGCAAAACGGTTTGCAATGGAAAAAGATCAGATAGTCCCTCCCCGTTTGTCAATTTTATTTTGTTTAGTGGCTAATGAACACAACCTTGCTGCTAATTAGCTGTGTAGAGGTAATGACGTAATTTTCCAGTTCAGTCCTCACTCTCCTGTCCTAGTGGTGATTGGTGGAAGAAAACACCTGCCAGGACATTACAAGACCTTCCATCACCCTCCTCCTTAATGACTTCCATCAAAGTCCCACTGTGACGCCCGTAACACACACCGCCATGATGGCAACGTATACAATGACCTATAGTAGTTAGTTAGGCCCACAGAAAAGCACTAGGCACTGCAGTCGAGGGGGATTCAAGTAAATTTAAAAATGGCTGACACTTTACTTGAATGCCTACTACATTGATGTTAGATTATTATGTCCTCTGTCTGTTTGATATACATTTGGAAAGTATTCAGACCCCTTGACTTTTTCCACATTTTGTTACGTTACAGCCTTATTCTAAAATGAATTAAATAAAAATGTTTACTCGTCAATCTACACACAATACCCCATAATGACAAATTAAAAACAGGATTATTTTTGTGTGTGCAAATGTATTAAAAATAAAAAACAGAAATACCTTATTTACATAAAAGTATTCAGACCCTTTGATGTATGAGCCCGAAATTTAGCTCAGGTGCATCCTGTTTCCATTGATCATCCTTGAGATGTTTCTACAACTTCATTGGAGTCTACCTGTGGTAAATTCAATTGATTGGACATGATTTGGAAAGGCACACACCTGTCTATATAAGGTCCCACAATTGACAGTGCATGTGTCAGAAAAAAAAACAAGCCATGAAGTCAAAGGAATTGTCCGTAGAGCTCCGAGACAGGATTGTGTCGAGGCACTGAGCAATTGGGTGAGAAGGGCCTTGGTCAGGGAGGTGAACAAGAACCCGATGGTCACTCTGACAGAGCTTCAGAGTTCCTCTGTGGAGAACCTTTCAGGAGGACAACCATCTCTGCAGCACTACAACAATCAGGCCTTTATGGTAGAGTGGCCAGACGGAAGCTACTCATCAGTAAAAGGCACATGACAGCCTGCTTGGAGTTTGCCAAAAGGCACCTAAAGGACTCTCAGACCATGAGAAACAAGATTCACTGGTCTGACAAAACCGAGATTGAACTTTTTGGCCTGAATACCAAGTGTCACATCTGGAGGAAACCTGGCACCATCCCTACGGTTAAGTATGGCAGGGACTGGGAGACTGGTCAGGATCGAGGTAAAGATGAACGGAGCAAAATACAGAGAGATCCTTGATGAAAACCTGCTCCAGAGCGCTCAGAACCTTAGACTGGGGCGAAGATTCACCATCCAACAGGATAACGACCGTAAGCACACAGCCAAGACAACGCAGGAGTGCTTCTGGATGACTCTCTAAATGTCCTTGATGGCCCAGCCAGAGCCGGACTTGAACTCGAACATCTCCGGAGAGACCTGACAGAGCTTGAGAGGATCTGCAGAGAAGAATGGGAGAAACTCCTCAATACAGGTGTGCCAAGCATATAGCGTCATACCCAAGAAGACTTGAGGCTGTAATCACTGCCAAATGTGCTTCAACTAAGTACTGAGTAAAGGGTATGAATACTTATGTACTCATGTTTTTTTTATCAATTTGCTAAAATGTCTAAAAACCTATTCTTGCATTGTAATTATCATAATTATGGGGTGTTGTGTGTAGATTGATGAGGGGGAAAACATTATTTTTTTAAAAAATCCATTTGAGAATAAGGTTTTAAGGTAAACTCTCAAAGTCAAGAGTCTGAATACTTTCCGAATGCACTGTACACGCAGGTTAGAGTTTTTCGTCAGGAATCTTGTTCTGGAGGCAGCTATGCAGAGTGGTCACTAGCTAGCAAAGCCCTAAAATCTGATTCTAAACCTAACCACACTGCTAAACCTAATGCCTAACCGTAATGTTAAATTAAGACCAAAAGGCATATTTTTTCAATATAGCCAATTTCCACTTTGCAGATGGCCCATCTAGGACAAGACTCATCCCAATAAACGTCAACCTGCGATCTAGATGTGGTTCTGGGTCGGTTGGAATGATTGGAACTAGTTCCTAAAAGAAAGCACAATGGCAAATTTGATCACATTTCTGTAGAGGTGTGGGCAGAATGTTGCAGTGACATTCCCACACTAAAAAATGCATGCCACCTGTTAGAGCCAAACACATTCTGTAAGATTGATTGTCCTTTCGAACAATTTGTCTTGAAAAAGGCCTACTGCCAGAGACCTGAGGTGGGTTTAACAAGGCTTTCGTTTGCAGAGAACATATTTCTAAGTAACAATTTCAATTGAACGATTTGAATTGACATCCCATAATGTTACGGTGAAGCCGCAAATAGCTAATTTCTACTGTTTTACTGTGGCTTTTTATCAACAATATTCAAACTTCGCTATTCTTACTACATTTAATAGAAAGGCCACTTCTATTTGTAGCAGCAGTTTAGACCCTAAACAGACACTTAGGTTAGCTAGCGGTTGCGAATGTTCGCTGCTGACACAAAACAATTGAAATGTTTGCTTACATTAGATGAACATTCACAAAACATTTCCCTTGAAGCACATCTACATATTTGTGTTAGTTCCCTGAGCAAATGCCTAAGCTTTAGCTCAGCAGGCTAACATTGTCTTGTGGCATGCAGGAGACCCAGGCTCAAACCCTGTTTGTGTTATGCTATCTGCAATCTGTGTTGTGTGTTATGCTATCTGTAATATAAATATGATGTGTACTAGTTCTGTGTGTCTCTACTGTTCTGGATACAAGAATAATAATGACATTGATTTGGCAATACAAGCGGTAACACTTGCAGCTATGCATATCTTTAAGTCTGTGAGAAGAAGGATGTTCTTGTTGGCATCTAAATTAAAGAGACATATTGGAGCACATTTGAGTCGGTTTAAACGGATTGTAATGAGAATGAAACACATATCCAACAGTTGAACTCAAGACACCCCGAGATTAAACTCATAATGTACTATTTTCACACCATTCATTTTAAGAAGAAAAAAACACATTGAATGGCCGCCAAATGTACGCATCCTTGTGAGTGTGTGAGGAAATCAAAAAGCAACATGGTTGTAACAGGAAAAATGATTACCGTTCCTATTTTGCGAGAAGTTACTCAACACGATTAGTACCACAGTTCCTGTTCCTGCACCCTCAGCTTTACAATGTCTTCTTTAAAGCAAAACTGCCCAGTGTTTCCAGATTTCTTTGAAATATGACCTATAATTACTTACAATATGAGTGAAATAGTTTTCCATTAATTTTTATTTATTTAAATATGTTAAAAAGCAGCTTTTCTGTGTTGGAATGGTGTGGGCGTACCCCAACAACAGAAGGGTGTGGGCGTACCTCAACGACAGAATGGTGTGGGCGTACCCCAACGACAGAAGGGTGTGGGCGTACCCCAACGACAGAAGGGTGTGGGCGTACCCCAACGACACAAGGGTGTGGGCATACCCCAACGACCGAACGGTGTGGGCGTACCCCAACAACCGAACGGTGTGGGCGTACCCCAACAACCGAACGGTGTGGGCGTACCCCAACAACCGAACGGTGTGGGCGTACCCCAACAACCGAACGGTGTGGGCGTACCCCAACAACCGAACGGTGTGGGCGTACCCCAACAACCGAACGGTGTGGGCGTACCCCAACAACCGAACGGTGTGGGCGTACCCCAACAACCGAACGGTGTGGGCGTACCCCAACAACCGAACGGTGTGGGCGTACCCCAACAACCGAACGGTGTGGGCGTACCCCAACAACCGAACGGTGTGGGCGTACCCCAACAACAGAACAGTGTGGGCGTACCCCAACAACAGAACGGTGTGGGCGTACCCCAACAACAGAACGGTGTGGGTGTACCCCAACGACAGAACGGTGTGGGCGTTCCCCAACGACAGAACGGTGTGGGAGTACCCCAACGACAGAAGGGTGTGGGCGTACCCCAACGACAGAATGGTGTGGGCGTACCCCAACGACAGAATGGTGTGGGCGTACCCCCAACGACAGAAGGGTGTGGGAGTACCCCAACGACAGAAGGGTGTGGGAATACCCCAACGACAGAAGGGTGTGGGCGTACCCCAACGACCGAATGGTGTGGGCGTACCCCAACGACAGAATGGTGTGGGCGTACCCCAACTACAGAATGGTGTGGGCGTACCCCAACAACAGAATGGTGTGGGCGTACCCCAACAACCGAATGGTGTGGGCGTACCCCAACAACCGAATGGTGTGGGCGTACCCCAACAACCGAATGGTGTGGGCGTACCCCAACAACAGAATGGTGTGGGCGTTCCCCAACAACCGAATGGTGTGGGCGTACCGCAACAACCGAATGGTGTGGGCGTACCCCAACGACCGAATGGTGTGGGCGTACCCCAACGACCGAATGGTGTGGGCGTACCCCAACGACCGAATGGTGTGGGCGTACCCCAACAACAGAATGGTGTGGGCGTACCCCAACAACAGAATGATGTGGGATTATACCGGTCATTACAAATATTTATGCAAGTAGATCACTGATTGGCTAGCTCATCCTCCTCAGGGAGATGACATCCTGTTCTATGAGGAAATAGCAAGCATTTTTTAACTGTTAGAGGTACAAGTTTGAGATGTATTTTTTTTTTTAGAAGTGTTTTGTTTTATTCAATTTATGCTTTGGCCATAATTACGAGAATAGGACTACTCAACAACATTATTTGGATATGAATTATCAGAATATGACATTTTACAAGTATGATTTTGACTGGTCAGTTACTTTAAGCCACAAAAACATTTTAACAAAATCAGTGAGAACTGGGTCTTATTCTGTAATCAGTATACTCAACATGAAAAGACATCAAATTATCTAGGACAGGGACTTTGCATTAAATGGACTTTGCATCAAACTTGGAATGGAATGCATTTGTAGTGTGTCCAGGTAGTGTTAAATGGAAAATCACAGCTTGTAAAAAACTGGATACCTTGAGTAAATTGGATCAGCCTTTGCACAATGATGTGAGTGCAGAGTCAGAGAGTGTTTCTTTTGATTTAGAAGATGAAAAACCTTGTGTAGTCCCAAAGACAAAGAGCATGCCAGAGTTCAGCAAAAACTGTACTCTCAAGGTTGTGTGTGTGCGCGCGTGTGCCTTTGTGTCCGTAGGTATGTGTCTGTACATAGCTTTGTGTTAGAAAGGTGAGTGAGCCTTTGAATTCAAATCGCTGTGGCTGTCTGCGTATCCATGGAAATTATACATGAGTGTGTGTGCGCACACTTATACGTGAGTGTGTCAGAGACCTACAAAGTGCCCATATGTGTTTATGTAGCAGTGTGTCTATGTGTTTATGTATCCGTGTGTCTGCGTGTGAGTAGCACTGTGTGTATCCCCATGCGTGTTTGTGTCGGTGTGCGCGTGGGAGAGGGTACGGGGGTGGAATCTTACGACATGTGACAGCTGGTGGGCCGATGCCAATGGGGAAGGATAGAGCTGAGAGGAAAACGGCTGTTGCCATGGCGACACGGCAGTGGAGTGGCTCATGGTCGGGTAGCGTGAAGTAGCTGCCAGCTGAGACATAGAGAGCTAGGAGAAACAACAGGAATTCACATGAACTATTTAGACTTTATTAAAACAATATGACAATGCATATCAATGCTGCAAAATAAAGCAAGATTAGAGTCTTATGAAGAGCACTATGTGGGGAGCGTTCTCTATGGCTAGCATAACAGCATTGCCATATATAGGCTTCTATAGCTGCAGCATATTATAACACGATGGGATCATTTCAGTTTCCAATGAGACTGAACTAGACCAGACATCAAACAAACAAGTTCTAATAAAAAGGGACAATATTTAAATAACAGTGATGACAAACAGGGCCAATTTCAGTAGAACAGTGATATGAGCCATAACCATCTCAGTGAGCAGCTGACTGCTCTGTTGTTGTCTTCTCTCCCATTATGTGTCAGGGCAAACAGGCTGGGTAGAGAGTGTTGGCAGTACCGCTCGCGCTCAAGCCTAACGCCACCATTAATTGCCTTCTTCTCTGCCTGTTCCCCTGCTCCTGTGTGTGTGTTCTCACACACAGAGGCGCCTCGCTCGTGTCTGGTGTGTTTCACACCCACAGTGGCAGGCTGTGGTGACTTGCGATGTGAGATTGTGTGTGTGTGTGTGTGTGTGTGTGTGTGTGTGTGTGTGTGTGTGTGTGTGTGTGTGTGTGTGTCGCCGTTGTGGAGTCGACCTCTCAGCTGGCGGTTGTCATCATATGTCTCTTAGTAAGTGAGAAAACGAGAGGAGGTGGGAGACAGAAGGAAAAAGATATGGAGAGGGAAAAAATATTTGAAGATTGACTGAGGGGGGAGAAGAAAATATACATTTGTCACAAAGAGTGAGATGAAAATTGGAGAACAGAGTTAGGGAAAGAGAGGGCGAGAAATGGAGAGATACAGAAAGAAGAAAGAGAGACACACAGAGAGCGAGACAGAGAGAGACAGAGAGCATCACCTCGGCAACACTGTTGACTGCCAACACAGGTAACAACAATAACATAACCCAAGACCGGCCTATGATGGAAGGGGGCATCCCAGGCAATACACACACACACAGTGCTCTATATATTAGATAAAAATAGTCTTATAGAGCCTTAGCATTCTGCTCAAAGTGAACCAAAAGTGTCAGGAATCAATAATTTATGCAGAAAAACAAAGTTGTCAGATCCTACAATGCTTGCAGATATAGCAGTGAATACATATTGTTTACAGTCCTATTTCTGTGCCGGGTGGCATTGATTAAATGGTGTTTGACAGTAATGCAGGGTAGGAGACCGAGGTTGATTCCCAAATTGCACCCTATTCCCTATATAGTGCATTACTTTTGAACAGAGCCCTACCAACTGTGTTCCAAAGTAGTGCACTAAATGGGAAATAGGGTGCCATTTGAGACACAGATATGGCTGATGAAGAGGGTTATTTCTATCGACATAAATTGGAACTGTGGATCAGGGAGAGTTGTGCCAAAACCATGAGTTATACTGTAGCTTTTGTTTATTTATTCCCCCCATTGTTGAATACTCGACTTTGATCTGACATGAATACATGTAGCATGTCTGTTGTTCTGATGGCTCAGTTGGTTGGTGCCTGGTGCTTGTGGGGGTGGCAGTTAGCCTAAGGTTAGAGAAATGGACCAGCAAGCGGAGGCTCGCTGGTCCAAATACCAGCTCCGGGTTGTAAGCAAATACAAACATTTCTGTTCTTTCCTGCAAGATAATAGGCTATTATAATTTTTATTTAAAAAAACTGTGTATTTATTGCATTTCTGTATGTCCGTGAGTACGTTTGACAATAAGAACTTGGGAGCTGCAGGTACAAGGCTACTAGAATATGTTTCAGGCATTGGAACCAAAATTATTTTCCAATCGTTTCGTTCCACTGTTCCGACCTCCAAAATAAAGTTCTGAACTGGTTTGAACCAACAAAAAAAGTACAGGTTTATATCGTTCCTTTCTGTTCCTTTGTAAACCTCTGAAATATTTTTTCAAGTGTATTTAACACAATATTAAATTACTTCATCAATAATGCTGTGCAGATAGAGAAGATTGCTGTGGAGCGGGCAAGGTATAGCAAGCAGCTCAGTGAGTTGTTTACATGCCTGATGGAAAGACAAGTGTAGTGCGCAAGATGCAACTGAAATTTTGTGGGTGGGGAGAGAGTGAGAGAACCTTGAAGCGCTGGGCATCTTGTTGTGATGAAATGCATTATCTTCATTAGGCCCACAGAATTATACCTACGGAGGAGTGGCTTCTATAAAGGAACTTTGAATGTCTTTGAACTTCAGAGTTGACTAAACGTTAGCTAGCTAACAGGCTTGTGTGTGCAGAGCAGCACCAGAATTTTTGTAGTTAATAAATAGAATGTGAACTATAGTATCCCTAACTAGCATTGAAAAAGTGAATCCATTCTTCTCTAGCTACAAATTTCTCTACCCATCTTCTGAATCACGCGTGTAACGTCGGTAGGCTACAGATGGGTCGTTCCAACCTTAAAAAGCACATAAGAGGATTTCGACACCCACCATCTCAGATTGTTCTGATATAGTTTATTTGTTATTTATTTGTTATTTAACCTTTATTTAACTAGGCAAGTCAGTTAAGAACAAATTCTTATTTACAACGACAGCCTACCAAAAGGCCTGGGATTAAAAATACAAATTAAATACAATATAAACATATGACAAAACAGACATCACAACAATAGACGACAACACAACGCTACATAAAGAGAGACCGAAGACAACAACCTAGCAAGGCAGCAAAACATGACAACACAGCATGGTAGCAACACAACATAACAACATGGTAGCGACACAACATGGTAGCAGCACAAAAGATGGTACAAACATTATTGGGCACAGTTATAATAAACAGATGACAATAGCATATTTTGTTGAAATATAATCTGATATCTGAGAAATTAAGATAATTGATTGCATCCAAATTGGCCATTTTAATTTAAAGGATTAATATAATAGTCAATAAATATAGTACCTAACATTTGATTTGGACCAAACCAAACGGTCCCTCCACACCCCCCGCCAATCCCACCCCAACAACGAGAATCTAGTATCAGTTCTCTTTGTCTGACAAGTAGTAGGGAGCTGCGGCTCTGAGTATTATTTCTTCATCCTATGTAATGTATCTCCAGTGATTTTTATTCATTTTTTCCTGTTCAGGTAGATTTGTCATTTTATTTACCATTATTTTAACAGGTAAAATGACTGAGAACAAATTCTCATTGACAGCAACGACATGGGGAATTACAGGGGACAGGAGGGGGATGAATGAGCCAATTGTAAGCTGGGGATAATTAGGTGACCGTGGTGGTATGAGGGACAGCTTGGGAATTTAGCCAGGATAAGTGCCATGGGATCTTTAGTGACCACAGAGAGTCAGGACACTCGTTTAACGTCCCACCCGAAAGACGGCACCCTACACAAAAGTTGTTAGATATATGTTCCATCCTACATCCTGATATTACCAGGTTCTGACTACTAGATGATGCTGTTTCTGAAAAAGTGAAGAATCCCCAGTGCCCCAATGTTAAAGGGATAGTTCACCCAAATTACAAAATGCTGTTGGTTTCCTTACCCTGTAAACACACTATTGACAAGGTATGACAGCAACCCGTGCTTAGGTTTTGTTGGCCAATGCTATATTTTTTGCATTTGTGGCAGAAATCCAATGCAATTCAATGGTACCTATATTATCATTTTCATGCTTCATGTTCAAATCATCCTAAAGTATCAAAAAATGTATTGTGTAACTCAATGATGGTACTTATAGATTATTTGGATATGAAGCACAGAAATGCTAAAATAAATACCACTGACATGCATTGGATTTGTGCCACAAATGCAAAACATGTAGCATTTGAAACGTTGGCCAGGTAAACAAAACCAAAGCATGGGTTTATGTCATAAATTGTCAATAGACTGCTTAAACCAATTTGTAATTAGGGTGAAATATCCATTAATAGCAGGAACAGCACCATCTAGCGGTCAGAACTTGGTAATATCAGGACGTAGGATGGGACATAAACCTAACAGCTTCAATGACTAATTTCTATGAACGGGGGAAAAAATATCACCAAATTCACTGAGAATACATTACATAGGATGAAGAAACAATATAATACTGATACTAAACACTCGTTGTTGGGTTGGGATTGCTGTGGGGTGAGTTTCTAACTACAGAAAATAACTATATTAAGCAGTTTCCGTGCTTTTAAAATAATGTTCAACCGTATAGATCCCTTTTGTTCCCGGTTCTAATTCTGTTCCTTGAAACATTGTTATTTTCCATTTTTTGGTTCTGTTCCCTTTACCTGTTCCAACCCGATATGTTTAGCTGCAAACTTAATCTAAGAGGCAGGAGAGCAGACCCAGGCCCTCATTATGGCCCATAGATCCAGCACTGAGACAGAGCTAATCCTTCTCCTCTACTGTGTCTGTGGGGCCTTATCTCTGTGAGAGAGCTGCATCCATCACAGGGCCCGGCCCCTCACTTGACAGCCCCACTCAGCCTGAGAGACATCACTCACACCCCACCATGCCCCAGACACACACACACACACACACACACACACACACACACACACACACACACACACACACACCTTATGCAAACTCAGACACATTAATGTACATACATTTACAAACATGCAGAGACGCACACAGCAAACATGTACTCACATTCACATGTGCAGAAACACACACACAAGTGCATATGTACCAGAACACAAAACTGAAAAACATGTGCCCATGCACATAACACACACTCGTCATTAAAAACCCTCCCCACAAATATTAAGTGGATGAAGCTCTCTGCTCCATAGTACCACATCATATGCTGCAGGATTTTTTTATAGACCTGATCCCTAACACTTATGTACCAAACAACCTTACTTAAACAGCCCGTTAGAACAGAGATGACCATGTTTCTTTCAAGAGATAATCATGTAGAACTGGGGCACAGAATGCTATTTGTCTAACTGACTTTCTTAGCATTAGGTAGCAAACAGAGCCATTAATATACATTATGTATTATTATGTAGTATTATTATGTAGTATTATTGTGGTAGCAACTAACACTAAGTCCTATATTAGTTTACTAGTGAAGGCTGGTATTCATGAAGACTCTCAGATATGATCAGTTTTCCTTTAAGATCACAATGAATATGATTACATGGACAGGTGGGATCTGATCTTAGATCAGCACTTAATAAATGCTCGGGAGCCACTATGACAGTATGGAGACCTATGCTTCAAAACAGAGTGGAGTTGACCATGGCTTCAGGGAACGGTCTATCCATGACTGATCATGTCTGACCATGTTAGCGGCAACTGATCTTTGAGACAGTCTTACTTACCCCTGGGCCTTGTGGCGATCCCGGAGGAGATGCTTGAGAGGCACGCCGACTTTGACCTAAAGAGAAAGAGAAAAACAGTTCAAAAACACAGCTCTTATTTACTGTTCCTTTTAGTTCCATAGAAATATAAATCCTAGAAGGGAAATAGAGCCTCTGACCATATCAAATTGACTGAAACGTATGGGTAGACTCAATACGGAATTCTATGGCAACCTTCTCACATAACTATTCTCATTCAGCCTGCATGGCCTTCCTTCTGCCGTGACTTCTGTTCACTCCACTAAATACAAACACTTCTTCATTATTCCTACGATCCAAAGTTAATAACATTGAGTCATTTCCTCCCCGCGGTCCAATAATAGAACATAACCAGGACTACGTCCCAAACGGCACTCTATTCCCTACACAGGGCTCTGGTCAAAAGTAGTACATTATAAACTTGTTATGTTACAGCCTTATTCTAAAATGGATTAAATAAAAAATGTTCCTCATCAATCTACACACAATACCCCATAATAACAAAGTGAAAACGGGTTTTTAGAAATGTTTGCAAATGTGTAAAAAAAACAACAAACAGAAATACCTTATTTACATAAGTATTCAGACCCTTTACTGTGAGACTCGAAATTGAGCTCAGGTGCATCCTGTTTCCATTGATCATCCTTGAGATGTTTCTCTACCTTGATTGGAGTCCAACTGTGGTAAATTCAATTGATTGAACTTGATTTGGAAGGGACACCTGTCTTTATAAGGTCCCACAGTTGATACTGCATGTCAGAGCAAAAACCAAGCCATGAAATCGAAGGAATTGTCCGTGGAGCTCCGAGACAGGATTGTGTAGAGGCACAGATCTGGGGAAGGGTACCAAAACATGCAGCATTGAAGGTCTGCAAGAACACAGTGGCCTCCATCATTCTTAAATGGAAGAAGTTTGGTAACCACCAAGACTCTTCCTAGAGCTGGCCACCCAGCCAAACTGAGCAATCGGGGGAGAACGGCCTTGGCCAGGGAGGTGACCAAGAACCTGATGGTTGCTAGGTAGAGATGGGAGAAACTTACAGAAGGACAACCATCTCTGCAGCAATACACCAATCAGGCCTTTAAGGTAGAGTGGAGAGATGGAAGCCACCCCTCAATAAAATGCACATGAAGGCCTGCTTGGAGTTTGACAAAAGGCACCTAAAGACTCTCAGACCATGACAAAACCAGATTCTCTGGTCTGATGAAACCAAGATTGAACTCTTTGGCGTGAATGCCAAGTGTCACGTCTGGAGGAGAGATCCTTGATGAAAACCTGCTCCAGAGTCCTCAGGACCTCAGACTTGGGCCAAGGTTCACCTTCCAAAAAAAAACACAGCCAAGGCAATGCAGGAGAAGCTTCAGAACAAGTCTCAATGTCCTTGAGTGGCCAAGCCAGAGCCTGGCTCGAACATCTCTGGAGACCTGAAAAAAGCTGTGCAGCAACGCTCCCCATCCAAGCTGACAGACCTTGACAAGGTCTACTGAGAAGAACGGAAAAAACTCCCCAAATATAGGTGTGCCAAACTTGTAGCGTCAAACCCAAGAATACGCAAGGCTGTTATCGCTGCCAAAGGTGCTTGAACAAAGACTGGGTAAAGGGTCAGAAAACGTGTGATGTTTTATTATTTTTAATAGAGTCACAAAAAATTAAAAACCTGTATTTGGTTTTGCCATTATGGGGTCGTGTGTAGTTTGATGAGGGAAAAAAAATAATTCAATCAATTTTAGAACAAAGCTGTAAAGTAACAAAATGTGAAAAAGGTCAAGGGGTCTGAATACTTTTACGAATGCACTGGATCACTACAGAGATCTACAGATCTGCCAAAATAAAGGAAACACTTAATGAGGGATACAATGTACAGTCAAAAGTTTGGACACACCTACTCATTCAAGGGTTTTTCTTTAGTTTTACTATGTTCTACATTGTAGAATAATACTGAGGACATCAAAACTATGAAATAACACATATGGAATCATTCAGTAACCAAAAAAGTGTTAAACAAATCAAAATATATTTTATATGAGATTACTCAAAGTAGCCACCATTTGCCTTGATAACAGCTTTGCATACTCTTGGCATTCTCTCAACCAGCTTCATGAGGTAGTCAACTGGAAGCATTTCAATCAATTAATTTTGTTCCTTCTTAATGCGTTTGAGCCAATCAGTTGTGTTGTGACAAGGTAGGGGTGGTATACAGAAGACAGCCCTATTAAGTAAAAGACCAAGTCCATATTATGGCAAGAACAGCTCAAATAAGCAAAGAGAAACGACAGTCCATTATTAGTTTAAGACAAAGGTCACACAATGTGGAAAATTTCAAGAACTTTGAAAGTTTCTTCAAGTTGCAAAAATCATCAAGCGCTATGATGAAACTGGCTCTTATGAGGACCGCCACAGGAAAGGAATACCCAAAGTTACCTCTGCTGCAGAGGATACTGTAAGTTCATTAGAGTTACCAGCCTTAGAAATTGCAGCACAAATAAATGCTTCACAGATTTCAAGTAACATACACATCTCAACATCAACTGTTCAGAGGAGACTGCTGAATCAGGCCTTCATGGTCGAATTGCTGCAAATAAACCACTACTAAAAGGACACCAATAAGAAGAAGAGACTTGTTTGGGCCAAGAAACACAAGCAATGGACATAGACCGGTGGAAATCTGTCCTCTGGTCTGATGAGTCCAAAATTGAGGTTTTGGTTTCAATCGCCATGCCTTTGTGAGACGCAGAGTAGGTGAATGGATGATCTCTGCATGTGTGGTTCCCACCGTGAAGTATGGAGGAGGTGGTGTGATGGTGCTTTGCTGGTGACACTGTCTATGATTTATTTAGAATTCAAGGCACACATAACCAGCATGGCTACCACAGCATTCTGCAGCAATACGCCATCCCATCTGGTTTGCGCTTAGTGGTACTATCATTTGTATTTCAACAGGACAATGACCCAAAACACACCTCCAGGCTGTGTAAGGGCTATTTGACCAAGGAGAGTGATGGAGTGCTGCATCAGATGACCTGGCCTCCACAATCACCCAACCTCAACCCAATTGAGATGGTTTGAGATGAGTTGGACCGCAGAGTGAAGGAAAAGCAGCCAACAAGTGCTCAGTATATGTGGGAACTCCTTCAAATCTGTTGGAAAAGCATTCCTCATGAAGCAGGTTGAGAATATGCCAAAGCTGTCATCAAGGCAAAGGGTGGCTACTCAGAAGAAACTCAAATATAAAAAGTATTTTGATTTGTTTAACACTTTTTTGATAAGTACATGATATTCCATATGTCTTATTTCATAGTGTTGATGTCTTCACTATTATTCTACAATGTAGACCATAGTAAAAATAAAGAAAAACACTTGAATGAGTAGGTGTGTCCAAACATTTGACTGGTACTGTATATTCAAATCAGGTGCTGGTCACACAGGTGTGGTTGCTGAGTTAATTAAGTAATTAACATTTTATCATGTTTAGGGTCATGTAAAAAAAAGAAGACCAGTTACACATTATTTTGAAAACCATGGCTAGATGAGTTCTCATTGACTTTGAAAGAGGGTTCTCAAAGGTGTATAGGGGGTTTAAAGTGTGTGTGTTTGTGTGTCAGTCACCAGATCACAACCCAATTGAACACTTATGGGAGATTCTGGAGCGGCGCCTAACATGCTGACCACACCGCTCGCATTGCAAAAATAACTGGACACATACATGTTATTCAATCATTGCACCCACACTGCTCGCATGTACCAGCGAGCGTCTGCGTTGCCAAGTGCTAAAATAGAAGTTAGTTCTATTTGTGACGCTGAACACGGTGCAAGTCCTGCCTCTCCCATGTCCTCATCGGTTTATAAAAGCATATTCCCACGTGCCATCTCCTTATTGGTTATACCCACGTGGGTGATTGAAAGACGAACTGAAGCCGCTCGGTCGTGATAATACACCTTCTTTTGAAAGTTAGATGCCAATCGCCATATAAAGTCCAAAGAAGAAAAAGCTTGGAAGGAGAAGATGACTAGAAACAATTCGGTTGACCGTTTCATGTGTGGATTAATTGTTTGAGTGCATTTCAGGTAAAATAACAACTTAACGTTTATATCCCAGGACAAATTAGATAGCAACAGCAAGCTAGCTAGCTAAATTGCCATAAATGTTTAATGCTTTTCGACCTGTCCCCAAATTAATATAATTGGTTCAAAGTTTGTTTTGATATTCAACCTGTGTGTCGTGATCGCGTTTGGTGTGGGGGGAACAAAATCAATTTGCGCACAACGCACATGTGCCTCCAGTTTGGGCATTGTGTGAGACAGCGTTTTTCCACCACCATCAACAAAACACCAAATGATGGTATTTCTCATGGAAGAATGCTGTTTCATCCCTCCAATAGAGTTCCAGAATCTTATAGAATCTATGCCAAGGTGCATTGAAGCTGTTCTATTTTATTAACACTTTATGTTGGTGTTTCCTTTATTTTGGCAGTTACCTACCCTACAGTGTAAGGTGAAGTTGGACCTAGATGCTGATCATGGATCAGTTTAGCATTTTCCTAACCAACTGCTAAGGTTGGAATTGGGAAATTGATCCTAGATCTGAATCTATAATATCACCCCGGAGTTACAAGTAACTGCCAAAATAATGCAAACACCAACATAAAGTGTTTTAATAGGATGTTGGGCACCACGAGCCGCCAGAACAGCTTCAATGCTCATCAAACCACTCAGTGACTACTCGACTCGTGCCCTGTGGATGGAGGGATTGTCATCCACTCCAATCAGGATAGAAATTATTCACCATACTATAGGTTGAAAGTAATCACTCAAATTGGCTATGTATTTATTGCCGTTTACCTTGCCCTCTAAAAGGGTTAAGTGAACCTAAACCATACCAGGAAAATGCACCCCACACCATAAGAGCTGCCAGAACCGAGCTGCCAGAACCCTCATTTACTCAAGTGTTTCCATTATTTTAGCAGTTACATGTTTCTCTACAGTCAACTTCTATGAACCACTAGAATTGTCCTATTGTAGACTAGATAGTAAGCACACAGTGGAACATCACTCAGACAATCTGTGACAGTGTTGTCTTTTAGACACAGTCACAGTCTGATTCAAATGTCTGATGCAACGCTGGGTGAACTGCACCGGTAGCCATAGTGATGGTGAAATGTAAGACTCCCCATTTCACTCTCGCTTTTTTCTCTCTCTCTCTCTTGTTCTACCTCTGTCCGTTTTCCTCTATCTCTTTCTATAACTCTCTCACAGCTCAGTTTCTCCTCTCTCACTCACCCCCCTTCTCTGTGACTCTCTCTCTCTCATTCTTTCTCGGTTGGCTCAGACTGGCCTTTTGGAAATGGCTAGAGTAGCCTGGGGTGCAGGAGCCTTGCTGTAGCATCCATCTGCTCAGACTACAGTAAGTGTGGACAGGAGGACACAGTAGTGCTGGATGATGAACTAGTACCATGACACTACCATGGCACCAACCTACTCTATGGCATCCATTTTGTTTGAAGTGCTTTTAAGTGGCACTGCAGACTCTACTTTTCAAATCATTAAGTGGATTTATCAGTGATAAACAGATGTTGACAGCTGAGAAATCAGGGAATTGTGAATAATGCAAGTATGAGCCATTGGAATGAATTATTTAATAATCTAAGAGGACACAGCTAGATGTTTTTTCCCCGTTTTGCTTATCATTAGCCAAGTTGTACACGATGGCGGTCAAGCAAACAGTGCGTGTTCTGTAGCTACTTCCCTGATTAATGGGAGTGCATGGACTGTGTGAGAATGCATAAGTCACACCCCACAAGACATGCCACCAGAGGTCTCTTCACAGTCCCCAAGTCCAAAACAGACTACGGGAGGCACACAGCACTACATAGAGCCATGACAACATGGAACTACATTCCACATCAGGTAACTGATGCAAACAGTAGAATCAGATTTATAAAGTAGATAAAAATACACCTTATGGAAGAGCGGGGACTGTGAAGTAACAAACATAGACACATGCACACACACACACACACACACACACACACACACACACACACACACACACACACACACACACACACACACACACTAACATACGCACTATACACACACATGGATTTTGCGTTGTTGATATGTGGTAGTGGAGTATGGGCCTGAGGGCACACACTTAGTTTGTTGTGAATTCTGAAATGAATGTGTCGTAATGTTTTTAAAATTGTATAACGGCATTAATTTTGCGAGACTCCAGGAAGAGTAGTTGCTGCCATGGCAGCAGCTAACGGGGATCTATAATAAACACAAATACTGAACTTGGTTTAATGCCCATCATACATTTCTCACGGAAACATCTAAAACGGTATGAATCGATAAGTGTCTTACTTTCCTTATTTCAAAATTACTGGCTGAAGGGGTAGGAATGCAATGTGGAATGTTTGATCCTCCTTTGATCCTCCTTGCTTGTCGGATGCAGCCATGGGGCGACAAAGACATAAATTACACATCTCGGCTTGTAAATGAGCTGTTGTTTCTATCAGCCTTCCAGAGAAACATACAGATGAAAACACAAACATACAAACACACACACTTATACACAAGCACACACACGCACACACGTACACATGGCCAAGAATGCACAAAACAAACAAATACACATGAGCGCACGTACTGTACACACCGACACATACACCCCTCTGTCTAATCAGAGAACAGTCAGCACTGTTCAAACCACCAAATCAAAATAATGACAGAGATTCATGATATTGTACATCCTTAACAGCAGCCAACACAAAATCATTTAGGCGACATGTTCAGAGAAGACTTTCGAGGACACTTCAACCGCTGATTCAACTGTCATTAAACAGACTTTGCAAAGAAGCAGCCACCCCAAATGAACCTCAATCAACTCCATTCTCCGTGTAGGAAGATAAGCTGGCTAGCGACAACATTAGGATGGAAATCATTGGCTATGTAGAGTCCACTCAGAGTCAAGATATACCCTCTGTCAACGACAATGGACTGAGTGTCTGTGTGCCAAGTGTTTACCAGGATTTTATAAATCAATTCCGTGACAGACAACTGCTCGGATTTCCAATACGTGACACTTGTAAGTTATTATTATTTTCTTTCTTTTTATGTTCAAATAAAATGAAATGAAATAAATAAATCGCTTTATCTTTCTAAAGCTCAGTATGGGATTTAAATAATGCAATTCATCTAACCTTTCTTTTACCAGGAAATCTCTCGAGGTTTCAACCTCTTTTCTGGGAAAGACCTGAAATAATATAACTAATAGAACAAGAGATCTAATAACTGTGCCTTCAATATAGGTTGCAACTGTACCCTAATACAATAGTGTCATATCATTAGCCTTTGTTGTTATGAGTGCCATACATAGACAGTAACATATCAGTGTTTTCACATATGATAACAAAATATGTCTCCGGTTCTGCTGCATACATAGCCTACCAAAAAGGCTCAAGTCTGATGAGTTCGGATCGCAACTCAACTCTTTTCCGGAGCAGAAGCTAGCGTGAGATACCGATGTCAGGCTTGTTCAAAATCAAGGGGCCATATCGGGCCCTGGCCAAAGTCTCTTCCGGGTACTCTACTTCTTTGTCGGAGCATTCTAATCCTGGAGAGAGCAGGTGGTGCCAATGAGATAACACTACAGTGGTTGGGAGTCCCATTATGCATATTGCTTCTGATGGATGGTAGTCAGAACTTTGAAGCCCTTCTCCAGGGGTGACTAACTGCAGCAGTGTGTGAGCCTGAAAAGTATGTTGGTCTGCGAGCAGCCTTTCTGTCATTCCATGCTTTCCCTGTTACGATAAACAAAACCTGTTATGGTGAGGAAACAAACACAGGCAGTGACGTTTGAAGTGATTTCAAAGTCCAATTCAAACTAGAAATAACCTTTTCTATGTCAGCCATTTTCAAAGGGAATCTCTTCACTACTTAGGAGTTCAGAATGTGTCAGTCGTTTGGGGAAAAAAACAATGTATATTTTTTTTCCTTTAGAAGACTAAAGCCATTATGAGAAATAAAAGGACATTGTGACTGATGCTGCTGATACATGTCAGCTATGTGATTAAGACAACATAGAAAAGCAGAAAAAGCTGGATGTTGGCTATTGGATACTTCAGTTCAAATAAAAATGTTAATAAGGATAATGTCCAGAAAAGCAGGAATTCCTGATGAATCAGGAAGAGTCCCATCCATGACTGATACAGATGGAGATATCCCCCCGTGATGATATGTACCTGGTGAGGGTGAGGGAGGTTTCCTCTGCTGTCCTGTCCTGCTCCTCCTCAGAGACACAGCTGTGCTGGACGAGGCCTTCTGCACTGAGCTGGAAGACAGACGGAACCTGACCATGTCCCTCTCATCGACCACCTCCTAGAGAGGACCAGAGAGAAAGACAGAAAGCGAGAGAGGCAGAGCGAGAGAAAGACAGAAAGGGAGATAGAAAGAGAAGTCAGTGTGGGACTTCCAAATGATCAGCTGATCCATCAACTCATCTAATGAATTGGTTAATATCACACATTATGAGAAATATGTTACCTGGGCAGGACTTTGGCTGTTGGAGGAAGAGGTATAGGCCATGATTCCATAGGGGTTGGGCGTAGAGCCGCCCTGCAGACTAAGCTTCACTTCTTCGGCCCTCAGGGCACCCCACTCCTGGAAGGGGCACCACACCCCCCAGCGCAGGCACTGCATGAAGGCTGTCCGGGAGATTGTGGAGGTCGAGGAGAGCTTTGGAACCCAAAAACACCCAAAGTCAGTAGAACCTTTAGCGGTAAAGAAATACTTCAAGCCTTATATGTAGTGTGAGGCACAACACGTTGCCAGACAGGAAGAAGTGTAGAGAGCTCCTTGTGACCTTATGTTCCCGAAGGGGATGAAGAGGATTCATAAAGTAAGTAAGCAAGCATGTGTAGTCTGTTATATGTTATAACTCATGCTACACAATAATTCAACGTAGAAAAATAACAGTTTGTGAATACTAGCTATCTTTATTTGTGGGAGTTTATACCATTCCTGTTAGTATTCCGATCAGGAGCAGTGGAAATTGTTTCGAAGTCAGTATACCGTCAGAGGTCCTTATCAGTCAACGGTCTTCTCGACAGTCGAAAAAAGTTCAATTTGCTCCAATGGCTTTCTCAGCAAATATTGTATCATGGTTGAAAGAGGTGAAAATTAAATGGCTGAGGAAAAACAATAGTGGTGCAGCAATTCCAATTTGAGGGCATTGTCCTTTCGCTCCAGGCAAGTCTGGAGTCCAAGGTTATTATAGTTGTGATTTTCTATTCGTTTTTTTATTTCTATTAGTTTGTTTATTTCTAGTTTAGTTTCAGTTAGTTCATTCTTGATTTACTACTTTTGTTTTAGTTTCAGTTTTATAACTTATTATATTATTTAGTTTCAGTTTTAGTGTTAGGGAAAGAAAGTAGGTAGGCTAGGAGCCATTTATGTGTTGTAGGCCTATAGCTTGTGTTTTGGGGGATATCAAATTTTCCCACTGGGGGGCCGTAATACACAAGGTGATGAGTCAGGTCATAGGTTTGGTTATGTTTAAATTATAAATCAATCTTAATGAGACTTGACTATGTTGCCCAGTTGTCAGTTACGACGAGTAAGACCTTCTCTTGTAGGTTGAGCAACACAGATGCTGTGCCTCGTTGAAGCAGGCTGATATGCCCATAAACGAAGCACTCCGTCCTTTCTTGCTCCATCCGTCTACACACATGGTTATTTCAATGTCTCTTTCAGAATCTCCTGAACTTTCTGGGTTGCTGTATCCATTTGCAAAGCAATCACCTCGTTTACTCTAGAATTGCCAGGAGTATTACATTTGGGATCAAGTGTTTGGTTGAATTTTCTGAAGTCTGGCTAATAGCACAGTATTGTGGACTTGCCAGACTGGATGAATACATGAATGAGTGCTTCTTCTTATTTTTTTTAACTCATTTTGAATTAGGTTTCTGCTATTTTCAGGCAAATGGCTAATGTGCGTTGTCCTAACGTTACGGTTGATGTGCAGCTACTAAGAGCTGGTGGCGCTCTCACCTTGTCTTTATCCTGAAATGGTTTGTATTTCTTTGTGGGCGCTGTTCAGATTAACTTTGAGGTTGGTTGGCTTTTCCCAGTTCCACACACGCTGCTGATACTACAACACATTTGCTTTTGTCCTTTCCAGCATTGCTTTACTTTTTGCTGCCACCATTGTTCACACCTATGGTTCACACTCACACACAGCACGCCCTCTGATTTCTTCCCTATTAGAATGATCACTAACTCTACTGATAGCTATAGTGATGCACAAGCTAGCCTATTTGAAATGTCGGCATATACTGGCAGCATTTACCCACCAGATTCAGAAGCTTGAAAACTCCGTAAAAAAAATAAGATTGAAAACCCCCCCCCTTTCATTTTGAAGTTTAGAAGGAAAAAAAAACTATAACTGAACAATGAGTTTTTCATTTTAGTTAGTTTTGCAGTCAAATATAGTTTCAGTATTGTTCTCGTTTTTCAAATGTTTTTCTTAATTATTTTATTTCAGTTTACTAAATTGTTTTCCCATTTTAGTTTTCATTTACTATAATAACCTTGCTGGAGTCCCAGAGGAATGTTACTAAAGCATGTTCAGTCTATAGGACATTGGTCTATAGGCCATAGTATGAGCAATGTGGACATGATCAGGGGTTCTGTAACTGGGGGTCGATAGAAACTAGAGGAACAAAGAGGTGTAATGGGTTCGCACTCAAAAATATGTTGCATAAAGCTTACTTCATTATTCTCTATTTTACATTTTTTACTGCTTCAGTGATAGTGTACACAGACGTTTCAGATTTACAGCCTTCTTCAGTGTGTAGGTACAATTAGATGTCAATCTCCTGGCATTTCGCTTGTTTACCTCGAATTCAGGGATAGTTTTGGTGTTTCAAATGAAGTAAGTAAACTGAAAGGGGAAAAACATCTTTGAAGGCAAACTGAGGGGGAAAGAGGACTATGTAGAATTTTTTTTACACCATTTAAAGGTATACTTCAGGATTTCGGCAATTTACACCATTTAAAGGTATACTTCAGGATTACTGGAAGTCTATGGTATCTTCTAGCATGCTAGCAGTTACAATGGACTTCTAGTCCTTGCTCTAATGCTAGTTAGCAACTTCCTTCAAACTGCACCAGAGACATAAAAATGGTATCCACGAGTTCATTGGACTCTGGGGAAGTAGATAAAGGGCTTCTTTGCCAAAATACTGAAGTATCCCTTTAATGTTCATGTTGTGATGTACAGCACTTGTAATAGTCATTGATATTTGCGTCATATTAATTACTGATATTGCACAGCTCCTCAAATATCATGAGCCTTCTATGTTTGAACGAATGCACGCACGCGCACTTCCTAGCTAGCCCCGTTCTACAGTAGGCCTTAATACAAGTGATACATCTCCCCCATCACCTGAGAACAGTCACACGTGTACTTTAGGAGCAGATTTGTTGTGCTTAAACATGATTTACAATGAGTCCCGTGGCGCCTCTACTTCACTCTGAAGACAGCCATTCATGGAAAACATTTAATTCCCGCGAGCAGTTTCGCAGAATCGATTAATAAGCCGGTCAGCCTCAGACCAAAGTAATCAATCACAGGTAGGGAGGACGAAATACATAAGAAACCCTGCATGTGCCAAGGCCACGTCAGATACAGTATTCTAGAGAAATAAAATCATTCTGAATGTGTTCCGTTCAACAACAGATGAATAAAGCCCCTCAAGGTTGCATCCTGACCAATTTTGTATACAGCATAAATAAACCCTGGATTGCTGATGCTATGTATTGGCCAATGAGAGGCTTTGAAGCCACCGGTCCGCCATACAGAGCTCGCCAGCTTGTAGTCTTAAAAAATGGAAATGAGTTACATCAGATTCGTTCAGCAATTCCAATGTGGAAAATGAATTGGGAAAGAATAGGGTTTTGGGATAAACGCCGAAAATAAGGTCTGAGGTTAACACAGGCTTAGTATACATTATTTTGGGCTTTCATCCAATAACACTACAAAAACTCCATTAATTTCCCCAAAGGCTTTGGTCAACAAGCCATTGAGGAGTTAGTGCCTACAAAAAGACACTGTTACTATTGCTCTCATTTGGCACTCCCCAGAAGAAGCAGGCCTTTCATAAGAATAAATGAAATTCTACAGTATTTCAATGAAATGTTTCAAGTGGGGACAGTAACATTAGAATTACACTTAAAGGAAATTGTTTATATATCTATCTTAATTTAAAAAAAATGTTTAGCACACAATATAATTAAAAATGATTCATTAGGATGTCTGTAATAGAATAAATGTGGCAAAAACAAATGTAGACATTAATAAATGCATTTCTATAGGTTCCCCAAAAATGTTACAATGGTGGGGGAGTGTCAAGATGAAGGTGCAATGGCTTTTAATGGGACCCATACAGTATCGTGCAAAAAGTTGACCAAAAAGCACCTAAAAGCAACTGGATGATCAAGACTCTTGGAAGAATGGCCTATAGACAGATACATCAAAAGCATAACTTTTTGGATGACATGAGTCCCATTATGCCTGCCGAAAATGATGGTTTTGGGATGCTTTGCTGCCTCAGGACCTGGACAACTTGCCTTAATAGAATGAATAATTAATTCTGCTATCTATAAGAGAATTCTACAGAAGAATGTCAGGCCATCCGTTTGTGAGCTGAAGCGCAGCTGGGTCATACAGCAAGACAATAATACAAAACACACAATCAAGTCTACATGAAAATGGCAACAAAAAAAAAACATTTTAAGTTTTGGAATAGCCTAGTCAAAGTCCAGACCTAATCCTAACTGAGTTAAAGCAGTTCTGCATGCAAGGGTGGGAGCGATGAGAGACTGATCAACAACTACAGGAAGCATTTGGTTGCAGTCAATACAGCTACTTAGTGGGGGCAATTACTTTTTCACACAGGGGAATTGAGTGTTGCATAACTTTGTTAATTAAATATATATTTTTTTGTTATT
Organism: Oncorhynchus mykiss; assembly: GCF_013265735.2. Taxonomy (NCBI): domain Eukaryota; kingdom Metazoa; phylum Chordata; class Actinopteri; order Salmoniformes; family Salmonidae; genus Oncorhynchus; species Oncorhynchus mykiss. The sequence continues at coordinate 51,222,643 of NC_048580.1, read as the reverse complement.
TGTAAAATCAGATTCCCTTTATCTAATATTAGGTTTTGGTTGAAGATCTGATAACATTCAGAATCAAAAATATGCAAAAATTTAGAAAATCATAAAGGGGCAAAAACTTTTTCATGCCATAAAGTGCATTCAAAAAGTACTCATACCCTTTTCCCACATTTTGTTACGTTACAGCTTCATTTCTCAAATGGATTAAATAAAAAAATGTCCTTATCAATCATCACACAATACCTCAATGACCAAGCAAAAACAGGTTGAGAAATTTTTGCAAAACAAAAAGGTCCCACAGTTGACAGTGCATGTCAGAGCAAAAACCAAGCCATAAAGTCAAATTAATTGTCTGTAGAGCTCCGAGACAGGATTGTGTCGAGGCACAGATCTGGGGAAGGGTACCAAAACATTTATGCAGCATTGAAGATCCCCAAGAACACAGTGGCCTCCATCATTCTTAAATGGAATATGTTTGGAACAACCAAGACTCTTCCTAGAACTGGCTGCTGGCCAAACTGATCAATCAGGGGAGAAGGGCATTGGTCAGGGAGGTGACCAAGAACCAGGTGGTCACTCTGACAGAGCTCCAGAGTTCCTATGTGGAACATCTCTAGAGACCTGAAAATAGCTTTGCAGCGATGCTCCCCATTTCAACCTGGCAGAGCTTGAGAGGATCTGCAGAGAAGAATGGGATAAACTCCCCAAATACAGCTGTGCCAAGCTTGTAACATCATACCCAAGAAGACTTGAGGATGTAATTGCTGCCAAAGGTGCTTCAACAAAGTACTGAGTAAAGGGTCGGAATAATTATGTAAATGTGATATTTCAGTTCTTATTTTTAGTATATTTGGAAACATTTCCAAAAACCTGTTTTTGCTTTGTCATTATGGGGTATTGTGTGTAGATTGATGAGGGGGGAACTATTTAATCCGTTTTAGAATAAGGCTGTAACATAACAAAACGTGGAAACAGTGAAGGGGTCTGAATACTTTCCGAATGCACTGTATTATCCCCCGCAAGTGCAGACATTAACTGCTACTTCACTGAATTGAAACTCGAAAATGGGGGCCGTAAAAAAGATAGCCATATATATTCCCAGGAGGCACTGCCTGTTTTTCCATTTCACGAGGTCGAATTAATAAGATGTTTCATGAGAAACATTAATTCAAGCGAGTCCATTTGAAAGTGATGATTATGTAAAAATTACTTAACTAGGGAGAGATAAGTTTGTGTGGTGGAAGTAGCCAGTAAAAAAATATAAGGCAATTTATCTAATGTGTCTGTTTTCTACACCCTCTCTTTTGAGCTCTCGCTCAGAGCAGACTGTCGTGTCTAGCACATGGTCTAACACTTTGTTCTGCAATGTTTAATGAATATTCTCGGTTTGGGTTTGACCTGTGGGAAGAAATGCTGGTTGGATATCTGAGGAGCAAATGTGAGGGGAAACAAAGCACCAATTACAGGCGTCTTCTACAGTGCAGAGAATGCTCTTATCAGCCCAGCGTTCGCCTCTTATCACAAACTTCCAAAGTCTTCCAACTGTAGAAAACTGCTCAAACTCAAAATTACTGTTAGTGCATTTTATATCCACACGAGCTGGAGGCGAACAACCCTTTGAAACTGGGCATGTTTCTGCATAGATAGCTCTTCAGCACAGCCTTCAGAATTCAGAACTGCCACGATAGCATCAACATGAACCCAAACACTCTTATTAACTGGCACAGAGAGGGTTCTTTCAACAAGATACATTCCAAGAAATCTTTATTACACAGTTTACCACCACCAAACACAACCCATGGATAGTATACAAGCAATGGAACAAAAGGAACCCATTCAGGGGACAGTTAACTCCCTAACACCATTTTCTGTGTGAGGTTTTGAAAGAACACTCCGTATAGGCATCAACGTGGTGTGATCTACACAAACTGCATAGAGCAGCAACTCAACTGGGCAGACAAAAGCATCTTGTGGAGATTCTCAATACGGCTCTTCAATCATCTTCTGAGTAAACAAACAAACAAACAAACAAACAGGGACATTATAAATAGGTACTGTACGGCTGAAGCCGGGTGGGAAATGCAACATTTATTATGCGGCTAATCTTTGAACACGAACATACTGTATACAGACAGTCAACATCGTTCAATGGCAGAAGTAAGCTCTAGCATTGTGTTCTCTCACTGAGTGAATATTGCAATCATCTAGTAGAGGGAGCTCAACACTATGCCAAGGAGTGGATGTAGGCGGTTTAATTGTGATGGCTTGAGGGGGGACATTTGGCCATTGGTCTTAGTAAGCTCAAGCCCCCCTCCTTGGATCAACACAGTGCAAATGAGTAGGTGACACCTCCAAGATCAGGGGCACTGACTCATTCTGTAATCTTACTCAGTGAGTCATGTTCAGCTACAATACAATGAACGACCTGTCGTGACAACAGAGCGATGTTGTCTCCATGCCATCAGATTCCAGGGTGATAATACTGAATGTTGGTCTATGCCCTCAACTACCATATTCAGATGAACTAATAAAAAAAAAGCTTGCCTTTAGCTATGCAAATGTGTAAATGTTATGTGACAGTCATTGGTTTGAAAAACAATCCTTTCAGAAACTAACTAGGGTCAAGAAATCCCTTCAGATATTTTGAAAATATTTAGTCAAGAAATTGGGTGTATATTTAAAAAAAATAAAAAAAAAAAAAAAAAAGTGTCATTAAATTGCATTTTGGAAGCAAACACGCATATGGTAATGCAACAACAGTGGAGATGAGAGAGAAAAAGAGAAAGGGTCGCCTGAGGCAAAGACGAGCGAGAGGGAAACTTTTTCAGAAAGTTATACAGAAAACAATAACAGCAAGCGATGTCACTGCACACATAGGCCTCATTGCTGAAAATGGCAAAGAATTTTTCTGGGAGAAGAATCCATCAAGCGTGTTTAGTCGAGTAAAATGCAATGTTTTGGGATCCGCAGACAAAACAAGTATTTCATTGTCAAATGTGAAATTGGGGGAAAATATAGATCTCATGTCTGTAACCTGGGGCCACAAAATCTTCAAACTTTGAAAGAGAGACCACCTAAATTACAGACAGTGACCAATTCAGGACCTCTAATACAAAGATTAATTTATTAACTTTGCCTGAGTTAAGCACATGCTGACTAGACCGGCCACGTGGGTGAGTTCACCATCACGCTCATGTTGATTTTGTATATCCACTCAAGAAGTGATTGAGACGCGCAGGTTGAAATATCAAAACAACCTCTAACCAACTATATTAATTTGGGGACAAGTCGAAAACACATGAAACAATCATTGACATTTAGCTAGCTAGCTTGCTGTTGCTAGCTCATTTGTCCTGGGATATAAACATTGGGTTGTTATTTTACCTGAAATGCACTTTGGATCTCTGTAGAATTGTTGAATAACATGTACAGTGTAAATGTGTAAATGTATGTGTAAATGTATTTTGCAACGCTCAAACACTCAACACGAGCAGTGTCGTCAGCATGTTAAGTAGTCGAATCTATGGAAAGATAAAAACAATTATGCATTAATGTATGCAGCCTTTGAGATTCCCAAAAAGTAGCCCGACTTTCAACGACTCAGGCTTTTTCGCAAGCAGTGGGAGATTGGGAATTATTCCTAAATTAGAGGAAAGAGCATTGATGGGAGACTGAGTCTGATAGTTATTACTATTAGTGCAGTCTGCTGGGCGGTTGGAGTCATTATTTCAGCCAAAACCCTGTGACAGGAAGAGGCCCAGAGCTTTCTACTACTTATTCTCCACAATGAGCAGCCCAGCAGAAAGTGAAGAAACATGCACCGAGATCATTAACTTAACATTTTCATCCATCTGCTAGAAGACTCAGTCACTCGGATTCTGTGTTCTTTTCAACTCAGCCCCACCAAGACCAAATAATGCTTAGAAGAGCTGAGTCGGGTGTCAGATTCAGCCTTCGCTGATTGCAGAATCCTCAAGGAGAGTTCATGAGAGCTGGGACTTTTGCTGAAACCAATTTATTGTGGAATAGACAGTCATTGTTATTTTCTGGGGATTCCAGTGCAGGCCTGTGGAGTGAACATGCATGTAGTCTATTTATTTGTCTACCTTGTGAAGTGAACATAAGTGCAAAGAATACAAACATCCAAAAGCAACACAGGAATTTAATAACGGTGGGTGAAGGCTTTGCCATAGCATAAAGAAGGGGATCACCTCTTCTGCGCCAAAGCAAATATTAGTATATCAACCACGTCCCTTCAAAGCAGTCAGTGGGCACAATCTAACTTTTCATTTAGCCCAGCATATGATTGAATAAGATGTCGTTCGGAGGGTTGAATTGTCAAGTATGTGAGAAAAAGTAATTATAACTACCTCTGGCCATTTCTGCACTTCAAATCAAACTGAAAAACCAGCAAATGATTATGTAAAGGGTAGTCTGTAATTTGTGTAAGGGTACACGTGTACTGTAGCAAAGTACTGGAGCGTATCCATTCCATTAACTGTACTGTTCCATCAACTACTGTAAACCCAAGCCCTTGTTTTTATTTGTTGGCTTTATGTAGGCTATTTTTACATGGTTGGTAATGGCAATATCAGTTACTTTTTAGGTTTGTATCATTTTCATTTAGGTTTGGATATGTTTATTAACTACATGACAATGACTGAGATATGAAGACGTTATTATAAATTAAATGAAACTATTTCACGGAAATTTGCATATGAAAACCATAACTGGTAAGCAGAATGGTAGAAATTGTAAGATAAATTGGCATTCCACCTGAGAAAGGTTGCCGAGTACCAATGTAGCCTATTAACGGGAACTTCAGGAGTAATGGCAGAATCTGACAAAGCCAGCTGGAGCGGGAGGAAAATAGTTGGGTCAGGTTAAAAGTAAGCTTAGTGTCAGACTAGCGCAATGCGTATAGTTCATTTCATTAAAACACATAGGGTGTGTCTATACAGTGTAGTCGGAAAGTATACAGTCGTGGCCAAAAGTTTTGAGAATGACACAAATATACATTTTTACAAAGTCTGCTGCCTCAGTTTGTATGATGGCAATTTGCATATACTCCAGAATGTTATGAAGAGTGATCAGATGAATTGCAGTTAATTGCAAAGTCCTTCTTTGCCATGCAAATGAACTGAATCCCCCAAAAAACATTTCCACTGCATTTCAGCCCTGCCACAAAAGGACCAGCTGATATCATGTCAGTGATTCTCTCGTTAACACAGATGTGAGTGGTGACGAGGACAAAGCTGGAGATCCTTCTGTCATGCTGATTGAGTTTGAATAACAGACTGGAAAGCTTCAAAAGGAGGGTGGTGCTTGGAATCATTGTTCTTCCTCTGTCAACCATGGTTGCCTGCAAGGAAACAGGTTCCGTCATCATTGCTTTGCAAAAAAAGGGCTTCACAAGCAAGGATATTGCTATCAGTAAGATTGCACCTAAATCAATAATTTATCGGATCATCAAGAACTTCAAGGAGAGCAGTTCAATTGTTGTGAAGAAGGCCTCAGGGCACCCAAGAAAGTCCAGCAAACGCCAGGACCTCCTAAAGTTGATTCAGCTGTGGGATCGGAGCACCACCAGTACAGAGCTTGTTCAGGAATGGCAGCAGGCAGGTGTGAGTGCACAGTGAGGCGAAGACCTTTGGAGAATAGCCAAGTGTCAAGAAGGGCAGCAAAGAAGCCACTTCTCTCCACGAAAAACATCAGGGAAAGACTGATATTCTGCAAAAGGTACATGGATTGGACTGCTGAGGACTGGGGTAAAGTCATTTTCTCTGATGAATCCCCTCCCCGATTGTTAGGGGCATCTGGAAAAAAGCTTGTCCGGAGAAGACAAGGTGAGCACTACCAACAGTCCTGTGTCATGCCAACAGTAAAGCATCCTGAGACCATTCATGTGTGGGGTTGCTTCTCAGCCAAGAGAGTAGGCTCACTCACAATTTTGCCTAAGAACACAGCCATGAATAAAGAATGGTACCAACACATCCTCAGAGAGCAACTTCTCCCAACCATCCAGGAACAGTTTGGTTACGAACAATGTTTTTTCCAGCATGATGGAGCACCTTGCCATAAGGCAAAGGTGATAACTAAGTGGCTCGGGGAACAAAACATCGATATTTTGGGTCCATGGCCAGGAAACTCCCCAGACCTTAATCCCATTGAGAACTTGTGGTCAATTCTCAAGAGGCGGGTAGACAAACAAAACCCCACAAATTCTGACAAACTCCAAGCATTGATTATGCAAGAATGGGCTGCCATCAGTCAGGATGTGGCCCAGAAATTAAATGACAGCATGCCAGGGCGGTTTGCAGAGGTCTTGAAAAAGAAGGGTCAACACTGCAAATATTGACTCTTTGCATCAACTTCATGTAATTGTCAATAAAAGCCTTTGACACTTATGAAAGGCTTGTAACTATACTTCAGTATTAGATAGCAACATCTGACAAAATATCTAAAGACACTGAAGCAGCAAACTCTGTGGAAATTAATATGTGTCATTCTCAAAACTTTTGGCCACGACTGTACAGAATCCTTTAATTTTTCCACATTTTGTTATGCTACAGTCTTATTCTATAATTGATTTAAAAAAAATTCCCCCCATCAATCTACACATAATACTCCATAATGACAAAGGAAAAACAGCTTGTTAGACATTTTTGCAAAATATAACATTTACTTAAATATTCAGACCCTTTACGCAGTACTTTCTTGAAGCACCTTTGGCAGCAATTACAGCCTTGAGTCTTCTTGGGTATGACTCTACAAGCCTGGCACACCTGTATTTAGGGAGTTTCTCCCATTCTTCTCTGCAGATCCTCTCAAGCTCTGTCAGGTTGGATGGGGAGCGTTGCTACACAGCTATTTTCAGATCTCTCCAGAGATGTTTGATTGGGTTCAAGTCCGGGCTCTGACTGGGCCACTCAATGAAATCCTGAAACCACTCCTGTGTTGTCTTGGCTGTGTGCTTAGGGTCGTTATCCTGTTGGAAGGTGAACCTTCGCTCCAGTCAGATCCTGAGCAGGTTTTCAACAAGGATCTCTCTGTACTTTGATCCGTTCATCTTTCCCTCGATCCTGACTAGTCTCCCAGTCCCTGCAGCTGAAAAACATCCACACAGCATGATGCTGCCACCACCATGCTTCACCATAGGGATGGTACCAAGTTTCATACAGAAATTACGCTTGGCATTCAGGCCAAAAGTTCAATATTGGTTTCATCAGACCAGAGAATCTTGTTTCTCATGGTCTGAGAGTCTTTAGGTGCCTTTTGGCAAACTCCAAGCAGGCTGTCACATGCCTTTTATCGAGGAGTGACTTCCCTGTGGCCACTCTACCATAAAGGCCTGATTGGTGGCTTACTGCAGAGATGACGGTCCTTCTGGAAGGTTCTCCCAACTCCACAGAGGAACTCTGGAGCACTGTCACAGTGACCATCGGGTTCTTGGTCACCTCCCTGACCAAGGCCCTGCTCCCTCGATAGCTTATTGTGGCTGGGTGGCCAGCTCTAGGAAGAGTCTTGGTGGTTCCAAACTACTTCCATTTAAGAATGACGGAGACCAATGTGTTCTTGGGGACTTTCAATGACGCATACATTTTTTGGTAACCTTCCCCAGATCTGTGCCTCGACACAATCCTGTCTCAGAGCTCTACGGACAATTAATTTGACCTCATGGCTTGGTTTTTGCTCTGACATGCACTGTCAACTGTTGGATCTTATATAGACAAGTGTGTGCCTTTCCAAATCATGTCCAATCAATTGAATTTACCACAGGTGGACCCCAATTAAGTTGTAGAAACATCTCAAGGATGATCAATGGAAACAGGATGCGCCTGAGCTCAATTTCGAGTCTCATAGCAAAGGGTCTGAATACTTACGTACATAAGGTATCTGTTTTTTATATTTAATAAATGCGTAACAATTTCTACAAACCTATTTTCGCTTTGTCATTATGTGGTATTGTGTGTAGATTGATGAGCATTTTATTTTATCCACCTTAGAATAGGCTGGAAAAAGTCAAGGGGTCTGAATACTTTCCGAATGCACTGTATAACCCTAACCCATCTGTATAACCCTAACCCATCTGTATAACCCTAACCCATCTGGACAAGAGGAATACCTATGTAAGAATGCTGGTCATCGACTAAAGCTCAGCATTTAACACCATAGTACCCTCCAAACCCGTCATTAAGCTGTGCAACTGGGTCCTGGACTTTTTTACGGGCCACCCCCAGGTGGTGAGGGTAGGAAACAACATCTCCACCCCGCTGATCCTCAACACTGGGGCCCCACAAGGGTGCCTTCTCAGCCCTCTCCTGTACTCCCTGTTCACCCACGACTCCGTGGCCATGCATGCCTCCAACTCAATCATCAAGTTTGCAGACGACACAACAGTAGTGGGCTTGATTACCAACAGCGATGAGACGGCCTACAGGGAGGAGGTGAGGGCACTCGGAGTGTGGTGTCAGGAAAATAACCTCACACTTAACGTCAACAAAACAAAGGAGATGATCGTGGACTTCAGGAAACAGCAGAGAGAGCACCTCACTATCCACATCGACGGGACAGTAGTGGAGAATGTGGAAAGTTTTAAGTTCCTAGGCCTACACAACACGGACAAACTGAAATGGTCCACCCACACAGACAGCGTGGTGAAGGCGGCGCAACAGCACCTCTTCAACCTCAGGAGGATGAAGAAATATGTCTTGTCACCAAAAACTCTCAAACTTTTACAGATGCACAATTGAGAGCATCCTGTCAGGTTGTATCACCCCCTGGTGCGGTGATACAGCCCACAACCGCAAGGCTCTCCAGAGGGTAGTGAGGTCTGCACAATGCATCTAACTACCTGCCCTCCAAGACACCTATACCACCCGATGTCACAGGAGGGCCAAAAAGATCATCAAGGGCAACAACCACCCGAGCCACTGCCTGTTCACCGCGCTATCATCCAGAAGGCGAGGTCAGTACAGGTGCATCAAAGCTAGGACCGAGAGACTGAAAAACAGCTTCTATCTCAAGGCCATCAGACTGTTAAACAGCCATCACTAACATTGAGTGGCTGCTGCCAAAATACTGACTCAAATCTCAAGCCACTTTAATAATTAAAAGTTGGATGTAATAAATGTAATCACTAGTCACTTAAAACAATGCCACTTTATATATAATGTTTACATACCCTACATTACTCATCTCATATGTACAGTGGGGCAAAAAAGTATTTAGTCAGCCACCAATTGTGCAAGTTCTCCCACTTAAAAAGATGAGGCCTGTAATTTTCATCATAGGTACACTTCAACTATGACAAAAAAAATCCAGAAAATCACATTGTAGGATTTTTAATGAATTTATTTGCAAATGATGGTGGAAAATAAGTATTTGGTCACCTACAAACAAGCAAGATTTCTGGCTCTCACAGACCTGTAACTTCTTCTTTAAGAGGCTCCTCTGTCCTCCACTCGTTACCTGTATTAATGGCACCTGTTTGAACTTGTTATCAGTATAAAAGACACCTGTCCACAACCTCAAACAGTCACACTCCAAACTCCACTATGGCCAAGACCAAAGAGCTGTCAAAGGACACCAGAAACACAATTGTAGACCTGCACCAGGCTGGGAAGACTGAATCTGCAATAGGTAAGCAGCTTGGTTTGAAGAAATCAGCTGTGGGAGCAATTATTAGGAAATGGAAGACATACAAGACACTGATAATCTCCCTCGATCTGGGGCTCCACGCAAGATCTCACCCCGTGGGGTCAAAATGATCACAAGAATGGTGAGAAAAAATCCCAGAACCACACCTAGTGAATGACCTGCAGAGAGCTGGGACCAAAGTAACAAAGCATACCATCAGTAACACACTACGCCGCCAGGGACTCAAATCCTGCAGTGCCAGACGTGTCCCCCTGCTTAAGCCAGTACATGTCCAGGCCCATCTGAAGTTTGCTAGAGAGCATTTGGATGATCCAGAAGAATATTGGGAGAATGTCATATGGTCAGATGACACCAAAATATAACTTTTTTGGTAAAAACTCAACTCGTCGTGTTTGGAGGACAAAGAATGCTGAGTTGCATCCAAAGAACACCATACCTACTGTGAAGCATGGGGGTGGAAACATAATGCTTTGGGGCTGTTTTTCTGCAAAGGGACCAGGACGACTGATCCGTGTAAAGGAAAGAATGAATGGGGCCATGTATCGTGAGATTTTGAGTGAAACCCTCCTTCCATCAGCAAGGGCATTGAAGATGAAACGTGGCTGGATCTTTCAGCATGACAATGATCCCAAACACACCGCCCGGGCAACGAAGGAGTGGCTTCGTAAGACGCATTTCAAGGTCCTGGAGTGGCCTAGCCAGTCTCCAGATCTCAACCCCATAGAAAATCTTTGGAGGGAGTTGAAAGTCTGTGTTGCCCAGCAACAGCCCCAAAAACATCACTGCTCTAGAGGAGATCTGCATGGAGGAATGGGCCAAAATACCAGCAACAGTGTGTGAAAACCTTGTGAAGACTTACAGAAAACATTTGACCTCTGTCATTGCCAACAAAGGGTATATAACAAAGTATTGAGATAAACTTTTATTGACCAAATACTTATTTCCCACCATAATTTGCAAATTAATTCATTAAAAATCCTACAATGTGATTTTCTGGATTTTTTTTTCTAATTTTGTCTGTCATAGTTGAAGTGTACCTATGATACAGGCCTCTCTCATCTTTTTAAGTGGGAGTACTTGCACAATTGGTGGCTGACTAAATAGTTTTTTGCCCCACTGTATATACTGTACTCTATACCATATACTGCATCTTGCCTATGCCGTTCGGCCATCGCTCAACCATATATTTTTATGTACATATTATTCATTCCTTTACACTTGTGTGTATAATGTAGTTGTTGTGAAATTGTTAGATATTACTGCATGGTCTGAACTAGAAGCACAAGAATTTCGCTACACTCGCATTAACATCTGCTAACCATCTGTATGTGACCAATACAATTTGATAAGATATACAGAAACGAGTAACACTTGCACACCACAACGCTGACCCAGGGGACTGAGTGATCTCGCTCTCAGAGGCCATGAGTAAGGTTTTTAAAATCAGGTCAACACTCGTAACGCTGCGGTTGGCATATTCACTGGCAGGCAACCTCTTGTCACAGTCCGTTATCCCCACATCTGAAGCTCACCAAGAACTATGAGGCTACCTGCCACAATGACTACCGCCCTGTAGCACTAAAATCAAGAGGGCGCTGAGAGTGCTAATAAAATCAATCCGCAAAACACCAGTCTCAATGTCAGCAGTGAAGAGACGACTCCGGGATGCTGGCCTCCTAGGCAGAGTTCCTCTAGTGTCTGTGTTCTTTTGCCAATCTTAATCTAATCTTTTTATTGGCCAGTCTGAGATATGGATTTTTCTTTGCAACTCTGCCTACAAGGCCAGCATCCCGGAGTCGCCTCTTCACTGTTGATGTTGAGACTGGTGTTTTGCGGGTACTATTTAATGAAGCTGCCAGTTGTGAGGCGTCTGTTTCTCAAACTAGACACTCAAATATACAGTGCCTTGCGAAAGTATTCGGCCCCCTTGAACTTTGCGACCTTTTGCCACATTTCAGGCTTCAAACATAAAGATATAAAACTGTATTTTTTTGTGAAGAATCAACAACAAGTGGGACACAATCATGAAGTGGAACGACATTTATTGGATATTTCAAACTTTTTTAACAAATCAAAAACTGAAAAATTGGGCGTGCAAAATTATTCAGCCCCTTTACTTTCAGTGCAGCAAACTCTCTCCAGAAGTTCAGTGAGGATCTCTGAATGATCCAATGTTGACCTAAATGACTAATGATGATAAATACAATCCACCTGTGTGTAATCAAGTCTCCGTATAAATGAACCTGCACTGTGATAGTCTCAGAGGTCCGTCAAAAGCGCAGAGAGCATCATGAAGAACAAGGAACACACCAGGCAGGTCCGAGATACTGTTGTGAAGAAGTTTAAAGCCGGATTTGGATACAAAAAGATTTCCCAAGCTTTAAACATCCCAAGGAGCACTGTGCAAGCGATAATATTGAAATGGAAGGAGTATCAGACCACTGCAAATCTACCAAGACCTGGCCGTCCCTCTAAACTTTCAGCTCATACAAGGAGAAGACTGATCAGAGATGCAGCCAAGAGGCCCATGATCACTCTGGATGAACTGCAGAGATCTACAGCTGAGGTGGGAGACTCTGTCCATAGGACAACAATCAGTCATATATTGCACAAATCTGGCCTTTATGGAAGAGTGGCAAGAAGAAAGCCATTTCTTAAAGATATCCATAAAAAGTGTTGTTTAAAGTTTGCCACAAGCCACCTGGGAGACACACCAAACATGTGGAAGAAGGTGCTCTGGTCAGATGAAACCAAAATTGAACTTTTTGGAAAAATTGCAAAACGTTATGTTTGGCGTAAAAGCAACACAGCTGAACACATCATCCCCACTGTCAAACATGGTGGTGGCAGCATCATGGTTTGGGCCTGCTTTTATTCAGCAGGGACAGGGAAGATGGTTAAAATTGATGGGAAGATGGATGGAGCCAAATACAGGACCATTCTGGAAGAAAACCTGATGGAGTCTGCAAAAGACCTGAGACTGGGACGGAGATTTGTCTTCCAACAAGACAATGATCCAAAACATAAAGCAAAATCTACAATGGAATGGTTCAAAAATAAACATATCCAGGTGTTAGAATGGCCAAGTCAAAGTCCAGACCTGAATCCAATCGAGAATCTGTGGAAAGAACTGAAAACTGCTGTTCACAAATGCTCTCCATCCAACCTCACTGAGCTCGAGCTGTTTTGCAAGGAGGAATGGGAAAAAATGTCAGTCTCTCGATGTGCAAAACTGATAGAGACATACCCCAAGCGACTTACAGCTGTAATCGCAGCAAAAGGTGGCGCTACAAAGTATTAACTTAAGGGGGCTGAATAATTTTGCACGCCCAATGTTTCAGTTTTTGATTTGTTAAAAAAGTTTGAAATATCCAATAAATGTCGTTCCACTTCATGATTGTGTCCCACTTGTTGTCGATTCTTCACAAAAAAATACAGTTTTATAGCTTTATGTTTGAAGCCTGAAATGTGGCAAAAGGTCGCAAAGTTCAAGGGGGCCGAATACTTTCGCAAGGCACTGTACTTTTCCTCTTGCTCCCACTCCTCTTTCTATTCTGGTTAGAGCCAGTTTGCGCTGTTCTGTGACTGGAGTAGTACACAGCATTGTATGAGTTCTTCAGTTTCTTAGCAATTTCTCGCATGGAATAGCCTTCATTTCTCAGAACAAGAATAGACTGACGAGTTTCATTAGAAAGTCCTTTGTTTCTGGCCATTTTGAGCCTGTAATCGAACCCACAAATGCTGATACTCCAGATACTCAACTAGTCTAAAGAAGGACCGTTTTATTGCTTCTTTAATTCGGATAACAGTTTTCAGCTGTGCTAACATAATTGCAAAATAGTTGTCTATTAGCCTTTTAAAATGATACACTTAGCAAACACAACGTGCCATTGGAACACAGGCTTGATGGTTCCTGATATTGGGCCTCTGTACAACTATGTAGATATTCCTTTTATTTATTTTAATTTTAAATCTGCCGTTTCCAGCTACAATAGTCATTTACAACATTAACAATGTCTACACTGTATTTCTGATCAATTTGATGTTCTTTTAAATGGACCAAAAATATATATATATATATATATATATATTTTTTTAATATATATATTTCCAAAACAATACATTTCTAAAGTGACCCCAAACTTTTGAACGGTAGTGTATATATTATAGTAGTACTGCATTGTTGGGAAAGGGTAAGCCAGAAATGCATTTCAATGTAATAGTGCACAAGACAATAAAATCTTCCATGTGGACAATGTTTGTTCTCACCGGGTTCATTGTCAGTCGTGATAGGCAGTGAACGTCTCTACAGGGCAGTTAGCAATTCTGACGCCTTCCATGTGGAGTAAGCAAATGGGCCAGCCAGGGCATAGCTTTTCTACACTGGCAGCAGGCTTCAGAACTAGGGCCCGGCCACATGGCGTCCATTAGGCACACAAACATCGGTCCCCTCTTGCTCGCTGCCAAGGCGGCATGTACCCGTCTGGAAAAGGATGGCTTCGCTGGCACGCTCTCACAGGGTAAGACTCACTCTGGGCCCATCAGGGGAGATTGATGCACTTCTCAGTGGGGAAAGCTGACATTCATTTTAATTAGGCCAAGCATTGTGTCTCCAGCATCGTGGTCTCTACTGCTCTCTTCCAGCCGCTTCCCTCAGCGTGGAGATAAAACCCCAGGGAGAAATTACCTCCAGCATCAGCAGAATCAGCTAAATACATCCTTTCAAAATCCTGATGACATTACTATGTGTATGATGTTTGATTAACATTTAATTAACATTTATGTGACATTTGAGAGGCGGAACAAAACAATCAGTTTTTTGTTTTTTTTCCAAGCTAGGGCCCACGCTAACCTGAAGACTCTTGAGTCTTGACATGCATCTCATCCAGAAAGCCAGGCAGCCAGACAACCGGGGTTAGGGCAAGAGGGGGGGTTATTGTAAGTGGCAATTTTTTAATGAGCATGTGAATGGAGAGATTTAAAGAGGTTTTCATTCTGCAAACATCATTAAAGCCTGCAGGGACACGCGTCTTCTTAAGAGAAGTCACAGAAAACACACACAACGATCCATACAAAGTCTACCTGCACTGCAATCCAATTAAAATCCAAAAAAGAGTCTCTAAGGCACAGAGGAGCAGCCATACCAAACAACTTTAACAACCACTGGCACCCATGTCAGTGGTTCCTGATCTGATGTTGTTGTTAACATCCTAACCCTTTGCAATCATATTAGAAATATAGATACAAATACATGAATAGATACAGAAAGAAATACACAAACTAAACTAATGAAAATATTAAATCTGAGCTTTAATTACTAAGCCACAGTCAAGAGGAAACCATCCACATACTGTATATATTCAGCCGGTTACAATCAACCATTCCCAAAACAAGCAGAAGATTACTACTTTCACTCTCATTTCCTGGACTTTGAGTTGATGTAGATGTCACTTTCCTTAGGAGGCCTCCAACTGAGTGTGTGTGCTTGTGGTGCTCGCAAAGTTAACCGCATAGTTAACACTGAGTGAGCTGGGTGGTGGCTGTCTAAAATGAGCTGCAGACACATAACCACCCTGTGTCACTGTGCACCCTTGTGTATGTGTATGCGTGTGTGTGTGTATGTGTGTGTAGCCGGGTGCTCGGTAAAGGGCACATCAGTGCTCATGTTTAAATCACTTTTGGAGGAATCAGAAAGGTCACACGTTAATGGTTACACTTCCTCAGACGCTCTAATCAAGCGTGCCAGTCACCCAGCCAGGGTCAAAGGGCACCTGAAATCAGACGTGACTAGTGGCACATTCATTACCAGAAGCTAGCTTTCAGCTTCTCTCAGCCTCCTCAACACAAAGCAGTTCCTCAACAGCCTGCGTGTCACAACTGTCAGGCCCCCTTCTATTCCTTGACACCTAGTTTACTGCAGTGTAACAGTCTTGGCGATTAATTACTGATTTGGGTGTGTGCCTCAGCAAGTGAGACAACGACAAGGATGAGAGACGAGGAGGGGAGGATGAAACGGGCCCTCATGACAGACGCCACCACCGCCATTCTGCTTCAGCTTCTCAGTCTGTGACCTGGCGCAGTCACTCGTTCCTCGTGTCAACGTCCTGGATAACTGCAGCTGTCACGCTTCTCCAACAAATTGCTTGGAGGCAAAAGGACAGGAACACATGGCCAGCGCGCCTGCCTTCTCCCAGACCGACCTCCATTAGAAATGAGCTAGTGCCTGTCAGAGGGAGGCAGACAACAATAAGCGCCATCGTCTTACATTAGGCTTTATATGACTGTGTTACATGGCTCAACAGCTAACTGCGTTTGATAAAGGCGGTGATTGAAGGGAGCAGAGCAAGGGTGGGGAAAGACAGCAGGGCTAAATTGGTGTTGACAGAATGAAATTAGGAGCCGTCGACGCGGCCGCGTGTCAGTCCCCCGTTCTAGTCATATAGCTATACTGTAGATGGAAACCTACAGTACAGTAGTCCAAGGATGACATCTATGATTAGCCCACATACATATGTGATGTACTGTGCTGGGTATTTTCATGCACTTTTCATGGCTGATTGGAAGTGAAATGCTTTGATTCTATTGGTGAAGATGTAGGGTTCACTTCAAATGCATGATTTTTTAAAATTAAATTTAGTCTTTTTACCACTACTTACTAAAATATTTCCATATTAAGTTTTTAATCTCATTCTCAAGGTTGATGTGTATTTACAGAGTCTTCAGAAAGTATTCACACCGCTTGACTTTAATGCTGTTGTGTTACATCCAGAATTTAAAATTGATTAAATTGCGATTTGTCACTGGCCTACACACAATTCCCATTCATGTAAAAGCGGAATTGTGTTTTTATACATATTTACTGGTTAATTAAAAATAAAAAGCTGAAATGTCTAGAGTCAATAAGTATGAGAGTATTCAACCATGAGGCCAATGGTGACTTAAAACAGTTACAGAGTGTAATGGCTGTGATAGGAGAACACTGAGGACGGATCAACAACATTTTATTTACTCCACAATACTAACCTAAATGACAGTGAAAAAAGGAAAGACTATACAGAATTAATATATTCCAAAACATGCATCCTGTTTGCAATAAGGCACTAAAGTAAAACTGCAAACAATGTGGCAAAGTAATGACCTTTAAGTCCTGAATACAAAGCGTTATGTTTGGGGCAAATCCATCAAAGCACATCACTGAGTACAGTACCACTCTTCATATTTTCAAGCATGGTAGTGGCTGCATCATGTTATGGGTATGCATGTCATTGGCAAGGACTAGGGAAACAGGATAGAGCGAAGCACAGGAAAAATCCTAGAGGAAACCTGGTTCAGTCTTCTTTCCAACAGACACTGGGAGACAAATCCACCTTTCAGCAGGACAATAACCTAAAAGCCAAATATATACTGGCATTGCTTACCAAGACAACATTGGATGTTCCTGAAAAGCCTAGTTACAGTTTTTTTTACTTAAATGGGCTTAAAAACAAAACAATGGCAAGACTTGAAATGGTGGTCTAGCAATAATCAACAACAAATTTGTCAAGAGCTTGAAGAATTTGAAAAATAATAAAATGTGCAAATATTGCACAATCCAGGTGTGCAAAGCTCTTAGAGTCTTACCCAGAAAGACTTTGAGCTTTAATCACTAACAAAGGTGATTCTAACATGTATTGACTCAGGGGTGTGAATACTTATGTAAATGAGACATTTCTGTATTTAATTTGCAATACATTTATAAAAACATGTTTTCACTTTATCATTATGGGGTTTTGTGTGTGTGATTTTGTATTTATTTAATCCATTTTAAATTCAGGCTGTAACAACAAAATGTGAAATAAGTCAAGAGGTCTGAAAACTTACTGAAGGCACTGTATGTGGCTACATGAAACGTGCACAATGTGTATGACATGGGTAACGTGCAATGTACGTATTATGTTGAGTATGTAATATGAAGTTTATATTATCTATACAGCAGTCTAAGACAATTTCCCCCTCGTGACATTAAAGTTCATGATGTCCAAGAAAGGGAGCATATTAAAATACAGCATCTAAATCAGTGCTTCCTAAACTTTTTCACTCATGCCTCCCTTTCATTATTGGGGAACATCTAGAAACGGCATAGAACTTCTCCCATTTTTTTTCAAAGGCAAATACTGAGCAAATAAGTCAAATTAACAACAGCTAAATAAAAGAAAAGAGATTATACATCTACAGTGTATTCGGAAAGTATTCAGACCCCTTGACTTTTTTCACATTTTGTTACGTTACAGCCTTATTCTAACATTTATTAACTAAATCCACAGCAATCGACACACAATACCCCATAATGACAAGGCGAAAATATGTTTTTAAAATGTTTGCAAAAAATAACTGAAATACCTTATTTACATAAATATTCAGACCCTTTGCTATGAGATTGGAAATTGAGCTCATTTGGCATCCTGTTTCCATTGATCATCCTTGAGATGCTTCTACAACTTGATTGGAATCCACCTGTGGTAAATTCAATTGATTGGACATGATTTGGAAAGGCACACACCTGTCTATATAAGGTCCCACAGTTGATGTCAGAACAAAAACCCAGCCATGAAGTTGAAGGAATTGACCGTAGTGCTCCAAGACAGCATTGTGTCAAGGCACAGATCTGGGGAAGGGTACCAAAAAATGTCTGCAGCATTGAAGGTCCCCAAGAATATTGAATGGAAGAAGTTTGGTACCACACTTCCTAGAGCTGGCCGCCTGGCCAAACTGAGCAATCGGGGGAGAAGGGCCTTGGTCAGGGAGGTGACCAAGAACCCGATGGTCACTCTGACAGAGCTCTAGATTTCCTCTGTGGAGATGGGAGATTCTTCCAGAAGGACAACCATCTCTGCAACACTCTACCAATAAGGCCTTGATGGTAGAGTGGCCAGAGGGAAGCTACTCCTTAGTAAAAGTCACATCACAGCCTGCATGGAGTTTGCCAAAAGGCAACTAAAGATTCTCTGGTTTGATGAAACCAAGATTGAACTCTTGGGCCTGAATGCCAAGCGTCACATCTGGAGGAAACCTGGCACCATCCCTATGGTGATGCATGGTGGTGGCAGCATCACGATGTGGGGATGTTTTTCAACGACAGGGACTGGGAGACTAGTCAGGATCGAGGGAAAGACGAACGGAGCAAAGTATAGAGAGAACCTTGATGAAACCCTGCTCCAGAGTGCTCGGGACATCAGACTGGGGCGAAGGTTCACCTTCCAACAGGACAACGACCCTAAGCACACAGCCAAGACAACGCAGGAGAGACTTCGGGACAAGTCTCTGAATGTCCTTGAGTGGCCCAGCCAGAGCCCAGACTTGAACCCGATCGAACATCTCTGGAGAGACCTGAAAATGCAACAACAATACTCCCCATCCAACCTGACAGAGCTTGAGGGGATCTGCAGAGAAGAATGGGAGAAACTCCCCATCCAACCTGACGGAGCTTGAGAGGATCTGCAGAGAAGAATGGGAGAAACTCCCCAAATACTGATGTGTCAAGCTTGTAGTGTCATACCCAAGAAGAATCAATGCTGATATTTCAGATCTTATTTTTTATAAATTTGCCAAAATATCTAAAAACCTGTTTTTCTTTGTCATTATGGGGTATTGTGTGTAGTTTGATGAAAAAAAAGCAACTGAATCAATTTTAGAACAAGGCTGTAATGTAACAAAATGTGAAAAAAAGTCAAGGGGTGTGAAAACTTTCTGAAGGCACTGCATACTTAAAAATTGCCCCACTTTGATATTGCACATTAGGGTAACATAATATTGTGTATAATTTATGGGAGAGATGTTTGAACGTTTAAACAAATTTGGGATCGTTAGTTTAGAATTATTATCCTTTTTTTACCGAATTAAAATCACAGTGCAGTTATCACAAAACGACCATTAAAAAGGTCCCGATCGTCATCATTAACAAATACTTAACACAAAAATGATGTATGTAGGGGGAGATATGCAACTTTCAAATGATTTGCCACGGATAAAAAGCTTAGTTTGACCACATTTTCCTGGTCCTAGAGTCCTGAGGAGAGTTTTTACTTTCAATAATTGTAAAAAAATAAATAATAATAATTAAAATATAAAAATGGGCAAAAATGTTGTTACGAGGCTTTCCTCAGACAGCGAAGTAATTACAATAATACTATGGTACCAGAGACCGAGAATTACCACTGCACTATCACTATAATATAACACATTGTGGCAGACGGTAATTACAGAGTGTACCAGGGCGGGTAATTGCACGTTTTCTGCACACGTTTTCCTTGCTCGTCAACATTCTGTGTCTCAGACCTTCCTCCTGTGCGGTTAAAGGAAAAATCCACCCCAAAACTATATTTTTGTACTTATTTTTAATTAGTCCATTGTTGATACAGTCCCAAAATGTTTTGCATGTCAGCAGTCAAGTTTTCAAGATATTGGACTTTCAAGAAGCAAAGTGTCACTTGCCACATCATCATGACATTTTGGGACTGTATCAACAGTAGAGTAATACAAAATGATATAAATATATATTTAAAAATAAAATCCCCCTTTTCATTACTCCACTGTTGAGTGATACTGCACCAGTTTTTGAGTATAGTTTTCCTTTAAGTAAAGTAGAGGTGGGGGGACCCTCCCTCTGTCTGTCTGAAGCCTATGAAGCCCCCTACGAAGGCCCCTATGAAGGCTATGAAGACCTAGTAAGCTGACTGAAGATTGCTGAGTAATGCAGGCCCTTGAGGAGCAGAGAGAGAGTGGGCAGTCAATACGTTTGACTGCAGGCAAAATTGCTTGTTTGAAGTTCGTCAACCTCAGTGGCTAGGCTCCTCCGGGCTCAACCAGCTCCCATGCCTCTCTTCTCCCCCTTTCTCTCCGTCTCGCTCTTTCCCTCCCTTCCTCTCTCGCTCTCTCTGTCTCACTCGTTCCCTCCACTGATGGAAACATACAAAATGTGGGTTCAAACATTCTCAGGGAAAAGGGGAAGAAAATAGAGAACTGGGGGGGGGGGGGGGGGGGCAGCCAGCCAGCAGAGGAAACTCTGCAATTAAAAATCAAATGAGGAGAACAATGACACAGCAAGGTTTTCCTTTTGGGGGTGCTGGGGGGAGGCTGAGGGGCCAAATAAGTTCTTGCAAAATGAAGGACGTCATCCACACCCTCAGGACGAGTCAAAACTTTGTCTCACTTTTCAATCTGCAGTTGGTGAGTGATGCAGTGTTGGAGGTGATCAGAGCGTGTGAACTGTGGCAGTCTGGCCATCGAGTCACTGTTGAGCGATTGGTACCCGACTGCATTGTGTTACCATCTGAGTGAAAGCATTTTAAAAGTTGTTTACTCTACCACCACCTTGCTCAATATGAGGAAGGTGTTCCTAATGTTTGGTATAGCCAGTGTATAATCACCAAAGTAAGCAGAACACATACACATACACGGTCATAACAGGAACCAACTTATATATACAGGATAATTGGGGTTTTGGCAATTTGGCCAAAGAGTACAAACATAGACAGTGCACAAGGAATACTTGAATATGGTAGAACAGCGAATTAACTTGATGGATGGAAGTGGGGCTCGAAACCACGCTGCCAAAAGGCTGAAATGTCCTAAATGACAGAAACTGTGGTACTATGAACACATAAACTGTATAAGTTACGAATGACACCATCAAATATGAGATCTCATCTACATGACAGCTGAACAAAGCTAGAAGGCAGCTTGCCACTTGCAGCACAGAGACAGAGTATCAAAAGATGTGTTATCTGAGGAGTTTGACATCGATGCACAGGGTCGTTGTTGAGCTCACTCCTCTCCTCCACTCCCCATCGATGGAGAGATAATAGACCCCATCAATATTCCAGACCTCCCTGAACTTTGGAGCGGGTCACAGTCCCCCATACACCCCCCCCCCCCGCACGCGCGCCTTCCCCCATCCTCAGGTGGCGATACCTACCCGCTCCCCTCATCACTCACCCTCAGGCAGATCATGACAGAGCTCTAAATATACCTATGCACCGCTGACTGCAATTAAGCTCCCTGCCTTCCTCTCGCAAAATAGCTCTCACCTCATGGAATATTCATGAGGTGTGGTGCTGTTGGGTGAGGGGGTTTGACATGTCACCAACACTTGTCTATCTTCTCCGCTGAGTGACATATGTGACTTTGTGCAGTGTGCAAGAGATAGGGGATAGGATCGATACAGGGTAGGGTATACAGGCCAATCTTTGCATCTCTCTCTCGCACTCTTTGCATCTCTCTCTCTCGCACTCTTTGCATCTCTCTCTCTCTCGCACTCTTTGCATCTCTCTCTCTCTCGCCATCTTTGCATCTCTCTCTCTCGCCATCTTTGCATCTCTCTCTCTCGCCATCTTTGCATCTCTCTCTCTCGCCATCTTTGCATCTCTCTCTCGCCATCTTTGCATCTCTCTCTCTTGCCATCTTTGCATCTCTCTCTCTTGCCATCTTTGCATCTCTCTCTCTCGCCATCTTTGCATCTCTCTCTCTCGCCATCTTTGCATCTCTCTCTCTCGCCATCTTTGCATCTCTCTCTCTCGCCATCTTTGCATCTCTCTCTCTCACTCTTTGCATCTCTCTCTCACTCTTTGCATCTCTCTCTCTCACTCTTTGCATCTCTCTCTCTCTTTGCATCTCTCTCTCTGTGTGTGTGTGTGTGTGTGTGTGTGTGTGTGTGTGTAGCAAATGTTCGTTTTTTTAAATCAGTTTTCGAACCATTAAGCATTATCCAATCAGGCAAGTCAACAGAGAACCTGTTTACATCAACAGTAAAAGTCTGACTGGCTCTCGAGTGGTGAGATTGTGAGGATGGGCGTCAGTAAGTGGCTGCGTCCTAAATTACCTTCTATTCCCTATATAGTGCACTACTTATGACCAGAGTCCTATGTGCCCTGGTCAAAACTATTGCACTATGTGCACTATATGTAGAGAATATGATGCCATTTGGGACACAGACAGTGAATGAGTGAAAGCAGGCCTACAGTATACTGTGTACATGGAGTGGAATGCTTGTTATTGTTTCGGTTTTAATTGGTGGCTCATTAGCCCAGGAGTTTGCAAGGGACAGCACATTCACAGACACTAAGAGCGCCCACCCCTAGCACACTGCATCAAGGCTAAAGCCCACCAACGCACATAATTGGCCAAATATTTGGTGTTGCCATACCGTCTGCGTCTAGCTAACTAAACCACCCGTATTGTAAATGACTTCCCTAGGGACATTTTGATTCTTGGATTGTTGATTTTTCTCTCTCTTTCTGAGTTGATGATGTCTCTCCAACAGACTCTTTCTCTTCCAGTTAGCCTTTTTGTAGATAATGGTTTCCTACCCTTGTCCTGGTTCCTCCCTGTTTCAATTGGGAGGGGATAATCTTTCCCATGCTCTCAGGCCATGCGTGTGTGTGTGTACACGTGTATGAGCTAGGCAGCGAGGATGAGAGGCTACCTTGGCTCTGTTCTCCTCAGCTGCTTGCCTTGAAACCTATCCTCTCTTCCCCCTCCTTTTCTCTGCCAGTGTTGTGTTTGTTCTTTTACTAAGGTTGTCTGGCCAAGGATGCCTCTTTAATTTCCTCAGGGAGGAGACCAGGGGAGATGGATCCATGCTCCAAGGACAGGAGAGGATGGCTGGCAGGACAGGCGGCAGTGGGGGGGGGGGGGGGGGGGGGGGGGGTTCAGCAGGGAAAGATGTTCAGTCCAAGGTGCTTGGATCTGTTGTTCCTCTGACTGGGGGATTTCTTAACAGAGCAGACAGAGGAACCGGAACACACCACCCTCTTACCTTTCCGTCACCAATGAGCGACGAGGAGAAGACATACTCAAGCTGGAGGGCGATCCCCACAGCCTGGTGACTGGGCAGCTTGAGCTCCAGACTGCTACGTAGAGCCAGGCTCTGACTAGGACTGGAGCTGCTGGAAAGATAGCACACAGGGAGAAAGAGAGGGAGACATTAAAAGAAAGAGGGAGAGAGAAAGAAAGAGAGGGGCGGGAGAGAGAGAGAGAGAGAGAAAGAAAGGAGATAGATGTGACAAGGGTTGCGAGTGGACAAGTGATCCATGTGGCAGTCACCATACAGTACATGACAGCTTGTCTTGCTAACAGAAAAAAAACATTTAAAAAAATAAAAAAATAAAATAAAAAAAAATCGCTCTACACCAGGTGTTCAACCTGGGGTCCTCTAGGGGCATAACAGAGGTACTGCAGGGGGTTCGCAAAAATATACAAAATAAAAACATGGAATTTGGATTTTATTAGAAAGTTTATGAATATCGCAAGCAACAAGATTTAGAACACTTACTCGTTCAAGGGTTTTTCTTTATTTGTACTATTTTCTACAAGAATCAATCAAGACAAGATGGACAAAGAGTGAATCACAATAGACACTGATACATTTTCTTAGAATAGCTTCTGGTGTGTCTATTATACAGCTTTATCTGTGTTCTGTGGATGTTAGATGACTAAGACGGGTGTCACATCAAATCAAATCAAAATCAAATTAAACACAAAGTGCAAGGCACTTCTCTGTCTGTAAGGTTAGGCTATGTGCAGGAGGCACACGCAACATAGCTTCTGCGTGTAAATCAGCTAGAAAGATGTGTCGGCATCGAGTAATTGTCTCTGGCCCCCTCCCAGTTAGGGGGAGTGATGAGCTCTACAGCAGAGTCTCACAACTCAATCGCTGGTTGAAAACTGTTTTCTGCCCCTCCCAAAATATATAATTTGTAGATAATTGGCCCTCTTTCTGGGACTCACCCACAAACAGGACCAAGCCTGACCTGCTGAGGAGTGACGGACTCCATCCTAGCTGGAGGGGTGCTCTCATTTTATCTACCAACATAGACAGGGCTCTAACTCCTCTAGCTCCACAATGAAATAGGGTGCAGGCCAGGCAGCAGGCTGTTAGCAAACCTGCCAGCATAGTGGAGTCTGCCACTAGCACAGTCAGTGTAGTCAGCTCAGCTATCACCAGACCGTGTCTGTGCCTCGACCTAGGTTGGGCAAAACTAAACATGGCGGTGTTCGCCTTAGCAATCTCACTAGGATAAAGACCACCTCCATTCCTGTCATTATTGAAAGAGATCATGATACCTCACATCTTAAAATAGGGCTACTTAATGTTAGATCCCTTACTTCAAAGGCAATTATAGTCAATGAACTAATCACTGATCATAATCTTGATGTGATTGGCCTGACTGAAACATGGCTTAAGCCTGATGAATTTACTGTGTTAAATGAGGCCTCACCTCCTGGCTACACTAGTGACCATATCCCCCGTGCATCCCGCAAAGGCGGAGGTGTTGCTAACATTTACGATAGCAAATTTCTATTTACAAAAAAAAAAATGACGTTTTCGTCTTTTGAGCTTCTAGTCATGAAATCTATGCAACCTACTCAATCACTTTTTATAGCTACTGTTTACAGGCCTCCTGGGCCATATACAGCGTTCCTCACTGAGTTCCCTGAATTCCTATCGGACCTTGTAGTCATAGCAGATAATACTCTAATCTTTGGTGACTTTAATATTCATATGGAAAAGTCCACAGACCCACTCCAAAAGGCTTTCGGAGCCATCATCGACTCAGTGGGTTTTGTCCAACATGTCTCTGGACCCACTCACTGTCACAGTCATACTCTGGACCTAGTTTTGTCCCATGGAATAAATGTTGTGGATCTTAATGTTTTTCCTCATAATCCTGGACTATCGGACCACCATTTTATTACGTTTGCAATTGCAACAAATAATCTGCTCAGACCCCAACCAAGGAACATCAAAAGTCGTGCTATAAATTCACAGACAACACAAAGATTCCTTGATGTCCTTCCAGATTCCCTCTGTCTACCCAAGGACGCCAGAGGACAAAAATCAGTTAACCACCTAACTGAGGAACTCAATGTAACCTTGTGCAATACCCTAGATGCAGTTGCACCCCTAAAAATTAAAAACATTTCTCATAAGAAACTAGCTCCCTGGTACACAGAAAATACCCTAGCTCTGAAGCAAGCTTTCAGAAAATTGGAACGGAAATGGCGCCACACCAAACTGGAAGTCTTCCGACTAGCTTGGAAAGACAGTACTGTGCAGTACCGAAGAGCCCTTACTGCTGCTCGATCATCCTATTTTTCTAACTTAATTGAGGAAAATGAGAACAATCCGAAATTCCTTTTTGATACTGTCGCAAAGCTAACTAAAAAGCAGCATTCCCCAAGAGAGGATGACTTTCACTTTAGCAGTGATAAATTCATGAACTTCTTTGAGGAAAATATTATGATTATTAGAAAGCAAATTACGGACTCCTCTTTAAATCTGCGTATTCCTTCAAAGCTCAGTTGTCCTGAGTCTGCACAACTCTGCCAGGACCTAGGATCAAGAGAGACGCTCAAGTGTTTTAGTACTATATCTCTTGACACAATGATGAAAATAATCATGGCTGCACACTGGACCCTATTCCAACTAAACTACTGAAAGAGCTGCTTCCTGTGCTTGGCCCTCCTATGTTGAACATAATAAACGGCTCTCTATCCACCGGATGTGTACCAAACTCACTAAAAGTGGCAGTAATAAAACCTCTCTTGAAAAAGCCAAACCTTGACCCAGAAAATATAAAAAACTATCGGCCTATATCCAATCTTCCATTCCTCTCAAAAATTTTAGAAAAGGCTGTTGCGCAGCAACTCACTGCCTTCCTGAAGACAAACAATGTATACGAAATGCTTCAGTCTGGTTTTAGACCCCATCATAGCACTGAGACGGCACTTGTGAAGGTGGTAAATTACATTTTAATGGCATCGGACCGAGGCTCTGCATCTGTCCTCGTGCTCCAAGACCTTAGTGCTGCTTTTGATACCACCGATCACCACATTCTTTTGGAGAGATTGGAAACCCAAATTGGTCTACACGGACAAGTTCTGGCCTGGTTTAGATCTTATCTGTCGGAAAGATATCAGTTTGTCTCTGTGAATGGTTTGTCCTCTGACAAATCAACTGTAAAATTCGGTGTTCCTCAAGGTTCCGTTTTAGGACCACTATTGTTTTCACTATATATTTTACCTCTTGGGGATGTTATTCGAAAACATAATGTTATCTTTCACTGCTATGCGGATGACACACAGCGGTACATTTCAATGAAACATGGTGAAGCTCCAAAATTGCCCTTGCTAGAAGCATGCGTTTCAGACATAAGGAAGTGGATGGCTGCAAACTTTCTACTTTTAAACTCGGACAAAACAGAGATGCTTGTTCTAGGTCCCAAGAAACAAAGAGATCTTCTGTTGAATCTGACAATTAATCTTAATGGTTGTACAGTCGTCTCAAATAAAACTGTGAAGGACCTCGGCGTTACTCTGGACCCTGATCTCTCTTTTGAAGAACATATCAAGACCATTTCAAAGACAGCTTTTTTCCATCTACGTAACATTGCAAAAATCAGAAACTTTCTGTCCAAAAATTATGCAGAAAAATTCCTCCATGCTTTTGTCACTTCTAGGTTAGACTACTGCAATGCTCTACTTTCCGGCTACCCGGATAAAGCACTAAATAAACTTCAGTTAGTGCTAAATACGGCTGCTAGAATCCTGACTAGAACCAAAGAATTTGATCATATTACTCCAGTGCTAGCCTCTCTACACTGGCTTCCTGTCAAAGCAAGGGCTGATTTCAAGGTTTTACTGCTAACCTACAAAGCATTACATGGGCTTGCTCCTACCTATCTCTCTGATTTGGTCCTGCCGTACATACCTACACGTACACTACGGTCACAAGACGCAGGCCTCCTAATTGTTCCTAGAATTTCTAAGCAAACAGCTGGAGGCAGGGCTTTCTCCTATAGAGCTCCATTTTTATGGAACGGTCTGCCTACCCATGTCAGAGACGCAAACTCGGTCTCAACCTTTAAGTCTTTACTGAAGACTCATCTCTTCAGTGGGTCATATGATTGAGTGTAGTCTGGCCCAGGAGTGGGAAGGTGAACGGAAAGGCTCTGGAGCAACGAACCGTCCTTGCTGTCTCTGCCTGGCCGGTTCCCCTCTTTCCACTGGGATTCTCTGCCTCTAACCCTATTACAGGGGCTGAGTCACTGGCTTACTGGGGCTCTCTCATGCCGGCCCTGGAGGGGGTGCGTCACCTGAGTGGGTTGATTCACTGATGTGGTCATCCTGTCTGGGTTGGCAACAAGTGCTCGGCATATGTGGGAACTCCTTCAAGACTGTTGGAAAAACATTCCAGGTGAAGCTGGTTGAAAGAATGCCAAGAGTGTGAAAAGCTGTCATCGAGGCAAAAGGGTGGCTATTTGAATAATCTGAAATATAAAATAAATTTGTTGAACACTTTTTGGATGTCTTCACTATTATTCTACAATGTAGAAAATAGTATAATAAAGAAAACCCCTTGAATGAGTAGGTGTTCCAACTTTTGACTGGTAGTGTACCTATAGTAGAATTATTTAGAATTATGTCAACCGTATTTCTCAACTCCTAATACTGAGCTAATTACGCTCACTGGAGTATCTGACATAGACTTTGAATAAGGAAAAGCAAGTACCAGTTGTGGCAAGTGCCGCTGGCAAGCTTTCTGGACTTGGAAATAAATGTTTTGCCAAAACACATTATAACCTTTGTTTAACCAGCTAGACAGCTGCTATTAGCTAAAATGTGCTTGGAATTACCATTCTAGCTAATAGGCTATGCTAGAGTTTACACTTCCTCTTCCAATTATAATGTGGGGAGGTCAAAATAATGAAAAGGTATCTACCAAAACTATTAATTTTAAAATTGTTCTTGCCATTATCATTCACCTGATGATAATACCAAAATGTGAAAATACATTTTTTGCTAACATATAATTGTGGTCCCTGGATCAGCAGCAAAAAAATAAAAAAAGGTTGAAGACCCCTATTTTACACACTAAATACAAAATCAGTCTTACTCCGGTCCAGCACCTCAAACTACAGAAAGGTATCCAAATTGCCCAAGAATCCACTACACAACAGTATTGTAACTATTCTGAAAGTAGTGGCACAGAAATAGCTGCAACAGTCACTTGTCAATTGAAAAGTTTCTATTTGATGTAGTTTGATTAAATCGATAAGTCTTCTTTCAACCACTGCTAGAATCATCATAAAAAAGAAAGTTAAATAACTAAAGTAATCATCGTTCAGACTGAAGGTCAAACAATGGCTCTACCAAAAGTAAACGATGGACTGTTCAACTGAGCGTTGTGCCTACTTCCTTACAACTGTATTAAAAGGTACAGTGAAGTGGCGTCATTTCTTCTTAGAAAAGGAAAATCACTGCCGATGACAATGATGTTGAGCGGTGCCCACTCCACGCGCCATGTGTTACTGGCCCCATGTGATCCTCGCATTCATATTATTTAGATTTTCATCATTCACAGTTTGCATACAGCCCTGACTGCCAGCATATTGACGAAGTGAGGAAATGTTGTGAAGGTCAGCCGAGTTGCGCTACTCTCCGCAGGCAGAACCCCCCAGGAGACTGGAACAGGCGTTCCTTTGAACTGGGCCCACGAGCAGCCCTGTGTGTGTGTGTGTGTGTGTGAGCGTTGGCTTCTTTCTCAGGCGAAACGACGACAAAAAAATAATAATCTCCAGAATAATTACGGCCTACGCTGTGCTATTCATAACAGCGCTTTCAAATTCTGTGTGACCAGCAAGGGGGGGAACAAGAGAGTTCTACCTACCTCTTTATAAAAGGAACTAAAACACAAACGGCGGTAGCGTCGGATAATGTAGTGTCATTATGATTATTATGGTTATTATGTATGGTGTGCAGCCCAAATGGCACCCTATTCCCTATAGAATCCACTACTTTTCAACAGAGCCCTATGCGCCTTAGTCAAAAGTAGTGCACTATATAGGGTGCCATTTGGGATATAGGCAAGGAGGTGATAGAAACAGGGAGGCCACTTTATCTGATGGGGGGGGGGGCATACTTGACACGCCCACATAGTTGCTATAAATGTGGTGGCATCAGACAAACAGCTTTATTATAAGCGATATGAGATGAATTGATGTTTAGTTTCCTTTTGTTGAGTAAATTGTGCGACACCACTCACAAATACCTACTTTGAATATCACATGATCATCAAATTAGAATGGAATTTGTTTTGTTCGATGTGCGTTCACTAATTCTAAACTAATAACTGAACCAACTCATGAAAGCTGATTTGAATATTGTGTCTTGCCATTTCTAATATGTTGGTATGTGGCCTTATACAAGCACACAGTCATACAAAGTAGTATGTGAGCATCTAAATCTTGATTGGTCATTTGTCTATTACCGTCTATCGATACAGTATATAGATCATTGGTCAAGAGATAAATCGTTGAATACGGTGTGTTGGTGCTGGACTGGAACAAAGCCCTGCACAAGGGTTGGTGATCAGTGTGTGTGTTGGTTTTTTCCTCTCTCATCTAATGTCAATCCAGAGTGTGACTCCATCACCAGCACAACACTGTGTGTTCAGCACCACAAGGAGGCCACTATCACTATGTCAATGGCAGCAGGGTCATACTGATTAGTGCACACTGTAGCAAAACATTTTCCAACGAAAGACAAAAAAATACTGTGTTTCTTATTGTAACATTTCAATTAGTAGTCCCTCCCTGTTTCAGTCCGTTTTCTTCCTTATAATGCCAAGTGAATAGGACCCAGGAAACCCATGCGCTTACAAATACATGAACAGAAAGTGACAGAAACCCACGGTGTCGTAACAACCCTTGCTGTAGGGTTTGACGTGCTGAAGCCATCCGTCGGAAGCTGATTATGTGTGTTTTAGTGCTGATCAGAGTGGAAAAGGGTACGGAACCTATCGCTGACCTTGCATGATCAAACCCAGTTGACGGGGTTAATGTACCAAACCCTGCACTCAAGGATGTAGCCTACCGCTACCAGCCCAGTGAGGCTCCACTCCACTCACCAGTCTCTGGTCAGTGTGCCCTGTCGGGACGTGCCCCCTTTGGTACGTCCCCTGCTCCAATCGGTGGCCTCGGTTGTCTCCAGCACCACCACCTGGGGGCGCTCCAAGAAGCCCCAGCCGTTGTGGACCCCCACGTGGAGCCTCCGCTCCTGGATGACCACCACCGGTGAGCTCTCTGGACCCGAGTGTTTCTGCAGGAGAAAAGAAGAGATCCAATCAGGATGTATTGAGCCAAGGTCGCTCCTCATCCACACACATGTGAACAGACACACACCCACACACTTGGAGTGAGAAGATGCCTAATTGCATGTTGTATAGATAATGAATAAGATCTAGCATAGATGGGGATTTAAATGACACTTACATCTGTCAGGTTGTACAGTTGAGGCCATTAAACTATAAAAGTTGGATACAACTAGGCTATAAAACAGTGCTCACAGACAGTACAAATGTATTTTTAGGTGTACAGAACCCTCTCTACAGCATTCCTCCTGGTACCACCCCAGGACACTGTCACCGTCCCCGTGTGATGAAACATGACGAGACGTCACCCTCACAGCCCGACTTCTCAGCCCGTCTCACAAAGTCTCACACTCTGAGGTCTCACTGATTGCTCTGCTCTGCAAGTACTTTGACTCTGTCTGCTCATTTCATCTGCTGCTCAGCCTCTTAGTGGAGAAGGGGAAAGACCAGAGCCCCATACATGTTTAAAGGAGTGGACCCTTTGCATATAATAGGAGGAGAAAGCTGTGACAATGGAAATGGAAAACAAAAAATAAGATGATTACACTGTGCACAAAGGCATACAATAGCGTACATTTTTTAATTGCTTTCTTGCGGCCCTGTTACAGCGTATACATTATCATAATAATAGCAATGATTCATACTAATGCTGTGATTACGCAAATTGTAACTAATTAATCAGCTAATAATTATTTCAAATCAAACATCTGGGGAACCATTGGTTCTTTTTTTGCATTTTGTTTTTCGCTCGCTCTAATAACGTGACAATCAATCACAGATAAACCGTCATTACAAGCTACCCTATGAAATGAAAAATGTAAATGCGAATGAAGAAGTCAATATGTTTAACAAATAAGTCAATCAACGGGCGGATTGGTTGTCAGCTGTTTTGGGAGTTTGCGCTGCAGCGTGGCACTTGCAGCTGCTAAGTAACTCGGAGAGAGCAGTGAGCGAGATGATTGACTGTAAACTCTCTAACCCTGGGTTCTGGGCCTAACTTCTGTTCCTATGTTACTGCCTGCCTCCCCAGCTTCTGCCTCCCTCTATCTTTCTCATTGCCTCTCTCTCTCTCTGCCTAAACTGTCTCCATATCCACCCACACCTTCCCAATCCAATTAGCATATCAATTGAGCATCAGTATTATATACAGCTGCACGCTGTGCAGCCCACGTATCCTCATCATTCTCTCAATCTTCCTCTCTCCGCCTCTCCTACTCCCTCTCTCCCTCCCTCTCTCCCTCCCTCTCTCCCTCTCTCTCTCCCTCTCTCTATCCCTCTCTCTATCCCTCTCTCTATCCCTCTCTCTATCCCTCTCTCTCTCTCTCCTGCTCTCTTCACGGCAACAGTAAACATCTCTCTCGTCCATCTCTCTCAAGTGGCCGGGGAAGATACAGTAGTCGGGGCTTGTTTATACTCAATGGGGAAATTGTGTTTAACATCTGAAACATTCCCATTTAGATCCGTCAATGCCTTTCGAGGGTCTGCGATAAGAGACCCGAGGCACAAACCCTGAAAAGTTGTGAGATACACTACATGACCAAAAGTATGTGGAAACCTGTTCGTCGAATATCTCATTCCAAAATCATGGGCATTAATAAGGAGTTGGTCCCCCTGTTGCTGCTATAACAGCCTCTTCTGGGAATTCTTTCCACTAGATGTTGGAACATAGCTGTGGGGACTTGCTTCCATTCAGCCACAAGAGCATTAGTGAGGTCTGGCTGAAAGCACAAAAATGACTAGAATGTTGTTGTATGCTGTAGCATTAAGATTTCACTTCACTGGAACTAACGGGCCTAGCCTGAACCATGAAAAACAACCCCAAACTTTACAGTTTGGGCAGGTAGCGTTCTCCTGGCATCCGCCAAACCCAGATTAGTCCGTCGGACTGTCAGATGGTGAAGCGTGATTCATCACTCCAGAGAACGCGTTTCCACTGCAACCGAGGACAGACAATTTTCACTCACTACGCACTTCAGCACTCGGCAGTCCCATTCTGTGAGCTTGTGTGGCCTACCACTTCGTGGCTGAGCCGCTGTTGCTCCTAGACATTTCCACTTCACAATAACAGCACTTACAGTTGACCAGGGCAGTTCTAGGAGGGCAGAAATTTGCCGAACTGACTCGTTGGAAAGGTGGCATCCTATGATGGTGCCACGTTGAAAGTCTGAGCTCTCCAGTAAGGCCATTCTACTGTCAATGTTAGTATATGGATATTGAAGGGGTGTCAACATACTTTTGGCTATGTAGTGTATTGTGGACACCCCTTCAATCTCCATAGACAGGCATTGGCAGTAGAATGGCCTTACTGACGAGCTCCGTGACCGTGTAGGCCACACAAGCTCACAGAACAGGACTGACGATTGTTGAAAGCCGTTATTCTCATTGAAAATACTGAAGGCCGTTATTCTCATAACCAAAAATATTGCATTTTCAGCTATGTAAAGATACTTTTGGCTATGTAGTGTCTTTCCATAACCAAAAATATTGCATTTTCAGTTGTTTGAAGCTGTTGTACAATCCTGAAAGTAAAAGACGCAAATATGAAACTTAGTAACAGATCTACCGCTTCTTCGACTTGCTTTCAATGAGAATAACGGCCTTCAGCAATTGGCGGTCCCATTCTGTGAGCTTGTGTGGCTTATACGGTCACCACGCTCTTCAGTAAGGCCATTCTACTACCAATGCTTGTCTATGGAGATTGCATGGCAGTGCGCTCGATTCTATAAATCTGTCAGCAACAGGTGTGGCTGAAATCGACAAATCTACTAATTTGAAGGGGTGTCCACATACTTTGTAAATATACTGTATAATGAGGCTGATGTGGCAGGTAGCCTAGAGGTTAAGAGTGTTGGACCAGTAACCAAAAGGTCACTGGTTCGAATCCCCAGGCCGGCAAGGTGGAAAATCTGCCTATCTGCAAGGCAATTAACCCCCAAAAACAACTCCTCCCCTGGTGTGGACGTTGATTAATATGGAGGTGGTCCCTGTACAGGGACCGCTCAGCGGAAATTTCAGAGCGCCACCTATAGTACTTTACTTAGTACTCGTTAAATCTCAAACTTTCATTAAAACACACATGCAAGGTACTGAATTAAAGCTACACTCGTTGTGAATCTAGCCACCAAGTCAGATTTGTAAAATGCTTTTCGGCGAAAGCATGAGAAGCTATTATCTGATAGCATGCACCCCCCAAAATACCAGCACGAAACGTAAACAACAGATTTTGCGGTAGCCGGCGCTACCCAAAACGCAGAAATAAAATATAAAACATTCATTACCTTGGACGAGCTTCTTTGTTGGCACTCCTATATGTCCCATAAACATCACAATTGGGTCTTTTTCCCGATTAAATCCGTCATTGTATACCCAAAATGTCATTTCCTGAAGGCCAGTCTGATGCTGCAAAAAGTCCATTTACAAGACGCAACGTCACTTTTTAAAATTACAAAAGTCGCCTATAAACTTTTACAAATCACTTCAAACGACGTTTCTAAACCAACTTTAGGTATTAATAAATGTTAATGATGTATCAAATTGATCAAGGGGGCGATCTGTATTCGATAGCAGCAAGTCTGGAAAACATCGTCCATTTTTTCAGTTTCACAACATACTGTGGTGCGCCACAAGAAGGGAGGGGTCTATTCGTGTTGTAACCAAGGATAAATGATTCTGATATTGATAGCAATGGTGACATCGTGTGGAAGCTGTAGGCGTTTACAGGGGGTTCGCATATATTTTCTCTCGTCTTAAACAACTCATTGAATGGCGGACAAATATTTTTGTTTTGTTTTTGGTAAACAGTTTTACCAGGGATTTTTATTCCTAAACACGTTCTGTTATAGCCACAGACCCGATTTAACCAGTTTTCTATCCACACATACTTATCATATGCATATACTATATTCCTGGCATGAGTAGCAGGACTTTGAAATGTTGCACGATTTTTAACAAAAAGCTGCGAAAATTCGCATCATACATAACAGGTTATTAAGGCAGCCGACTCCGTACCTCTCTGATTCAGAGGGGTTGGGTTAAATGCCGAAGACACATTTTAGTTGAATGCATTCAGTTGTGCAACTGACTAGATATCCCCTTTCCCTAAATATACACTGACTCACTGTGCCTAGCTCGGGCCTATGGGACAGCCACAGTACGAGGCACAGAGGCAGTCATTTTCTGGGCCATTGCCTGTTTGAAATAGAACGCCCATAAAATGTCACATACGATTCTTCTACACCTAAATCGTATGTCTTTAGGCATTAAAAATCTTACAAAAAAAGCACACGAGCCTAGTTTGTTAAATGGAGTGGCTGCAGTTCCAGATTCTCTGGAAAACCGATTTGCCGTGGCTAACGATAATGAGATTTCTGCGCATGTGCAGGATTTGTATTTTGTTGATATAGCTGGTGCCCACCTCCACTGCCTATGTAGCTGCTGCTCTGTGCTCCGCTGCTGCTTCCCCCTCCTTGAAAGGCGATGAACGCCTTTGTCTGGTGCAGCCTACAAACTTCATGTCGTACACAAAGTCCATGTTCTAACTAACTATGGCATTCCATGCCTCAGTAGGCTATTAAGCATAAGTGCGATTTCATGTTCTTATTCTCAGGAGAGGAGTTAGGCTACATGCAGCTATTTACATGTTGTACACAAAACATGATTAATTTTTTTTCCACCCCCAATGCAAAACTCAAGTCGTGAATTACATGCAGCCATCTAGGCAGCATATCAAACACGAGCAAGACACAGACACGCAGTCTAATTAGCGATTGAAAATGTATTTTTTCTTTGCAAACATTGGCTATGCAGAAGGCAGACAGGCAGTCAAAGTAGTAGTGTTATTCATTAGCGTCTCTGGCTAGTGGCTACGAAATGGCAGCAAATACAAAAATCTGCCAACATCATCAGACAAAACGCAGATTGTTTTTGCTCCAGTGCAATGTGTAGGGACTGCATCCTGCTTGTGTAACTGCAATATCCATTATAACAGATAGAGAAGGTTTGAGCCTTCATAATGGCCTTGAATGTTTAGCTGTGCAGAAAAATGAGGCAGACATAGGCTGGGTTCGAAAGCATCAACACTGTGATGCATCATGGGTAAATTGTGGCTGACTGACTGATCTACAAATAATCGTTATTTTTGATGCAAGGTGATTTGTAGAGCAGTCAGCCTCGACTCGCCTTTAAAGTCGGCTGCAATGTCGAACGTGTCCACAGGCTACATCATCATGGTTCAGAAGAGGGTAAATAAAGAGAGAAACGTGAAGAGAGGTGGAGTGTGAACAGCAGCGAAGTAGAAAAAAGTGTGTGCCTAAAACAACCCGTGGAGAAAGAGGATTCCAGAGGGGGGGGGGGGTGAAAACTCTGCATTCACAGCCATGGCCTTTGTTAAAACAACAGGCTCCATCCTCTAAATATCCATAACCTTTTTCAGTCAAATACAATTACCAGCAGTCCTCATCACAAACATAGCATACAGTTTGAGTATGACAACCATGACAAGAAAATAATGCAGAGAGAGACAAACAAAAAAGCCGTCATTCTAATTACAATTCTTATTCTATCTATGCTGGAGGCAACTCAACACTGTGATGATTAAAAAAAATCATTGCCTCTAAGTTCCTACTGACAACAGAGTGGCGGCTAGCAGTATAAGTGTTACAAGAACCCCACAAATGATTGCTTTCAGCTACATTTAGATTACAATTATGATTATGCCTTCTCTGGAATCTATCTGTTCTCTCACTCTTTCAACATCTCCAGTGTGAGGAGATGACAGGAGATGGCACTGTTTTATCTAGGACAGGACTGTAATGAAGTGATTGAGGGAGAGAGAGTGCTGTCTGAAGCTTCTAACAGGCAACATCTGTTAAAACCCATCCCCTCTCTTGTCGCCCCTTCCACACGCACCCTTCTCTCATATCTGTCTATCCACCTCTCGCACTCCATCTGACATGCTTTCTTTCTCCTATATCCCTCCTATATCCCTTCCTCCCTCCAACTCTGTCTATCCTCTGGCTGCTGCCATCACAGATTTGTTTTCCGATCCTAAAATGTCAATATTTGAAAGCTAAGAAGCTTACAGGGAACAATTAAATGGTCCCTAAGTTAAATTATACTCCATTTCCTCTATCACAGAAGAGGGGAGTAGTCCGAGTGATGAGCGCATAGCGTGGGGCACAGGCGAGCCAGAGCTCAGGACACCCTGCAGCTCCTCTCGCTCTCTCCCCACTAGACAGCTTTTATGTTTCATCTGTAATAAATAAACAAATTTATCATCATTATGATGTAACCCGGGACACTTTGCTTCATGAAAGTCCAATATCTTGAAAATATTACTGCTGACATGTGACTTTATCAACAGTGGACTAATGAAAAAAGTGAATTTCCCCTTTAACTGGCCATCCACGGGAGATGTCCATGGGTCTCTCTCTGTCGCTCGCTCTCTGAGAGTCACCACCTTTGTTAACAGTGGTGGTAGAAATTGTGACCCGGTCTCATCATGCTACCGTGCGTGCGTACAGCGTGGTAGACTAGTCGTAGACACGTGAGCACAGTGGATCAAGCCGCTGTGACAGCGCAAACGTCTTAGTTATTTAAACTACCAGAATTACAGTTTGTTTAAAAAAAGAGAGTCTCATCTGTGCATATTAGGAGGCAATTTATTGCCATGCTTTGTTAACAGTGTAAACAAAGTAGTTGGTTGCTTGAGAGTAGGGTTGTTGTTGTTTTTTTAGCTTCCAATTCGTGCAGTAGCCCAGTGTGGGAGTTGTTCAGAGAAACCAGAACATTCTGTTCAGTCAGGAGTTCAGACGAGGAGAAAATGAACTCTTCTACATTCCAGCTTTTTCAATGGCTGTGTATGTCTGTTATGTCGTGTCAAGAGTAAGAAAATGATGCCTTAATAGACATGGCCTTGGGGCCACGAGAATAAATGCTTTTTCTCTGCAAAAGACATAGGTTCTTAATGCTCCTTAGAAATCAGCGAGAGAAATAAACCTACAAGTCAAAGACAATTATATTAGAATAAGATATCTTATCTTTTCACAGGACAAAAAAGGAAAGAAAGTGCAAGCTATACATTAATGCTGAGTGCTGTAGTGGTGCACATAAAGGTAACACCTCAGACCCACCTTGGGATGAGGCTTGAGGCATATTAGCACTTTCTTTCTCAGGGTTTCAATATTTACATTTTGATTACAATTAAAAACAAATCCAGGATTTGAACATACATCTTGAATATTACTAGCCTGTTTCAACCCGGCATTTAAAAAGGAGACCAAGGCGTTATCTCTGTTACTTATCGCCAGTGCAGAATCTTGTTGATTCAATTTGTACAATGTACTGGCTTGGCAAAAATTGAAATATTTGGTAAGCAAAATGTACTTTTACAGAAAGAACTGTCAGTTGAACAACATGGAAATGACTAGAACGTAAGGTAATTTAAACAAGGGAGAGAGCAGGCAGTGTGCAGAGTCTTGTGCTGTTCATTTTGAAGAAATTAAATGGGATCCTTAAGGAGAATAAATTGGTTTTTGAAGGTTATTTGTGTTCTGATGCTGCAGATGAAGTATGTGTGCAAGTTATTTGATTGGTTGAGTCGGGGGTTTTAGTCAGTCAGACAGAATGAGACTATAAAGTAGGTCCAGCGTCTGGAGTACAGAGGATTTAATAACATGACATAATACCAGTCGTAACCATTCATACAGGCTTATGTCACCCCTAAATCATGTCTTTATGTTTTGGCACAGAGATTAATTTGATGTCAAGTGCAAAATTCAGCAAATACAAACTGTGATTAATTACAAACTGTGACATGCTAGCTATCCTGGGTGTTTGTACTAGTGTGTGTGTGCGAGCATGTTAGCATGTTTGTGTATGCGCATGCTAGCTTGTGCGCACGTATGCTAACATGTTTGTATGTGAGCGCAAAACATGCTACCATATGTGTGTGTCTGTGTGGCGTGTGTCTGTGTGGCGTGTGTGTGTGTGTACGTGTGGCGGTGGAGGGAGATGCCCAAGTTGTGGACGTTAGCTTCCTCACACCGAGGTGAGTCATCCTTCCCAGGAAACACAGTTGAACAATCATTAGCATGCTGTTGTCATCCGCCCACTCCTCTGCTCCTTAACACATTTTAACTGGCATATCGCTTCTGCTGATGAATCGCATTGCCCTCCTGGTGAAAACGCAGCCCACGATTCACTATCTGAAAATATTGAGTCACAAGTCGACCAATATAACCAGCTTATAAAATTATCCCACTTTTTTGTTGCTGCCCTTTTCACCAGTATACTGCTTTAGTTAGGGTGGTTGGGGTTTCAGGAGGTACCCTATTCCCTGATTTAGTGCACTACTTTTGACCAGAGCCCATAGGGTTAAAGGTCACTTGAGATGGACAGCATTGAGTGTTCCCTGACGACTCCACTTTACTAGACACTAAAATCACTGGCAAGAGAACATATTAACATAAGGAAATCTTTTAGGAGGTGGTAATGCCTATTGATCACACTCCTGGCCAGGAGGGTTCGGTCAATGGCGCCCACTCACGCCGCTTCCCTGATGCTCATTTGTTTTGACTGCTAAAGTGAGACAACACACGCTTGAAGATGATTAAAAAGAGCCGGGTCCCAGACTGTCCCACATAGGTTCAGATGCCATTATAGATTTGAGTATTCTGCATTATAGTTGTTGATACAGAATGCTGAATCTGGACACCTCTACTGCTAACCTCAGCTCATTATTAGAAGGTTATTATAAGGTTCAGATGTTTCCTAGAACACTCAGGTCTTCCCTTTGCATGTCTTTTTTTCTCCATTGCTCATGTTGTGTAAAACAAATACTCTTCGGTGCAATAAAGGTTTCAATCATCATCATCATCATCATAGAACCCAGAGGAAGGAAGAGCTATAATAATGAAATAATAAACAGTAGGTTCAGGGACTTTGTATGGGGGTGGCAGGTAGCCTAGCCATTAGAGACGCGGGCCAGCAAAGGAAGGGATCGTCGGTTTGAATCCCAGTTCAGACTGAAAAAAATTAGGTGCGGAGTGAGCAGGCAAACAAAGAGTTTTACGGGTATTATTCACTGCCCTTGAGCAAGGCACTTGCTACAATTGCTCTGGGTGCGCTGCACTGTGGCTGACCAATTACTTCAAACCGCTACGGTGTGTGTGTCTCAGGTGTTTGGGTTGTGAGCATGAAGATATGTTTCTGTTCTCTGTAAGTTAACGGACAATAAGGTATTCTTCTTACTGAATATTTGGGGGGAGTAATATTTTTGTTATTCTTCTAGAGAGAGATAGCGAGGGGAGATAGGCTTTATAAACGTCCAATACAGGCAGGTCTACTGAATCCAATACAGGCAGGCCTACTGTATCCAATACAGGCAGGCCTACTGTATTCAATCACACTGCTCGTTCTATAATCTGCTTTGGAAGTTGTAATGATTAAGGATAGCAGGAGTCAGTTGGCGTATGTAGAGGTGTACCGTACCCTAACCCGTCCAAGCATTCTCCCAAAAAAAGAAAACGTTTCTGAGTGACGTTTTCCTTTTGGGCATTTTCTTTGGCACACAAACAGCAGGGGCAGTCCTACTTTGAGCGTGTTTCCTTTTATTCTGGAAATGAAAAACTTTATTGAGTTTTTGCTTTGCTTCTCGCAATTGATGAGATTTGCCTAGGGGCATGCAGTTTTGCCTGCGGCACGGTGTTTGTCCTCTTGCTTCTTTTTTCTCCTGCTCCCATTTCGGTCCTTTGATCGCTCGCCAAGACATTGGATACAAACATCATGGGTCCTGAGACTGAGACAATGGGCCTGGCCTGATTTATTGTTCTAGGTCTAGGAGCTCCGCTGGCTGTGAAAGCATCTAGGGGTAGATTAGACAAATACAGTTTAAGTGTCCCCAAGCCTGGGGCCTATGTGCAGGAGGACCAAATAAAGAGAACACTTTGATCGACTCTCTACCCTACCTTATCACAGAGGGTTGTAAGAGCCACCGAGTTCTATGGATTCTGGATGGCTCAAACTGCAGAATGTATAGACAAAATAGCCTGTCAAGATAGCAGTTAGGCAAGTGTTGGCATTCTAATTGCACTACAACAAAGCCATGACATCTACAGTAGCTACAGAAGACCTAAAAAACAGATCCACAAGGCCTTTATACTGTATGCCAAGTGAAAATGTGCATTTTCAATATTGTTTTGTTCTCAATACAATGTATTTAACAACTGTAAAGGGAGACATTTTGGAAAGAGAAAACAAATACTCTTCTCTTCCTTCACATCCACCGTTCTCCATTTGTGCTTTAGTCTGCCTTTCACTGAGCACTTGAGGCTGATGCAGCAGGTACGGTGTCAGCATCACCTCCCAGATAGCTGGATGATGACAATCTAGCACAAGGAGTCGCACTTCTCAAAAAGGTCACACACCCGTACATACATACGCACACAGGTATGTACGCGCACAATCGCTAATTAAAGTCTGCCGCCACCCTCGATGCTGCATGCATTATCACCTTCCTCAAGACGAGGTGCGGAGAGAGGCGTCAGCCCCACTGAAGTTTCACAATAGAACACAAACTGAAGTCAATCTGACTGTTTTAACAAAATCCACATTACCCAGTTATGAAGACCAACAAAGGAACAAAAAGGTGTCAATGCTGAGGGAGATAATTCGTTTTTAATAAAAGTGATTCATTTCATCACACCGGTCTTCCTAACTCACAAAAGGCAAAAGGAAGTATTTTTGTCCAACAGCATTTCATTTGAGCCGTTCTGCCTCTTCTACTCTACCGGAGACGTGTTTCTCATAGTTTCATTTCAAAGTGAGCTAGGCCCAGCATGTGTAGCTTGGTAGTCACCAGATTATTTTTCAAGAAGACATGGTACTGTAGATAATCATGTTAAAAAAGGCTACCCCGGAGCCGCCCAAATCCCAATTGTCCAATCAATCTGGATATATGCACGCTCACCTGTCCAATGGCATCCTTGTTAACGTCCTTCGAGCGACAACAATAGTTAGTTTGCTTCGTATGAGACACTAATGAGAAATCCATGTACCAGTGGGTCTTTTGTTATGAGTTGCTCTGTACAGTGCAGATTGGTGCATTGACTAGCGTAAAGCACTTATAACAAAAACCTGAGAGCAATGTCAGAACTGATCAATGTATGAGTACATGAATAGCAGAGCAAAATATAGGCCTGCTAGCTTTGATTTTTAATCTCCCTCACTGTATTCAAGTTCACAGGTTCAAACTGTACTGACGGAACACTTTCTTCATGAAGTGGAAAAGCTTCAGGTAAAATGATTAATTGCTCCGTGTAATTGTCTCTAGTTAGAAGGTTACAGCCAGGTTGTGCTCACTAAAGATGAACATATCGATGCACTAGCTTTGGTAATCCATAAAGGACATACATTCCACTAAACTGTCATTTCAGTGTGCGCACCAATGACAATGTCTGCCTGTGTCAGAGTTATGTGTGAAGGAGGATAACAGATTGAATGACCACCTATCAAACACATATCTTTAGAAGGTTTATGCCAATAATTGCCAATTTGCAAATAAATGCAAATAATACAGCACCAAAAGGCCAACGTTCTGAACAATCCAAAGTTGCTCAGAGGGTGTACTCCAAAGCCTGACACACACTAGCACAGCCTCTAATGGCCAAGATACTACAGTGAAGCCCTTGATAAAACATAACGGTGAGATGTGCCTTATCAAAACTGCACGTGGCTCAATACTGCTCCATCAGGAGGGTTCAACAG
Source organism: Oncorhynchus mykiss (assembly GCF_013265735.2). Lineage (NCBI taxonomy): Eukaryota > Metazoa > Chordata > Actinopteri > Salmoniformes > Salmonidae > Oncorhynchus > Oncorhynchus mykiss. The sequence goes on along the minus strand of NC_048580.1, from coordinate 51,180,045 downwards.
CGGGGGAAGAGGCCGTGCTGAACAATGGGACAGAGATAAAGGGGATTGACAGCATCATGATATCAATTTATCCATTTTCTGCCGCACGTCACTTAAGATAGAGCAGATATATAAATAGGACCGACACAACTGCACTGCGCACAGAATAGCGAGCGCATGGCTGCACCTGTCAAACATGGTTACGTCTCCTTAGACGAAGAGAATAGACAAGCCCTGATTTGTTTTTGGTAGCTATAAAAGGACTGTGTTTGTGACAAATTTTCAAGGGCAAAAATTGAAGGTAATTGGCAATCCATGTTTTGTATTGAGTGAGAAATGCCTCTTGCATGTGTGTAGATCTTTGTTTTGGTCGCACTGTGTGATGCGTTGTCATCTACTTCTAGAGCAGGTTAGTAGAATCTGTAGCTAGGATCTGAAAATATTCTGTTTGGAGGAATGGTCTAAGATCCCTCCCAAATCTCATAAAACAATTTTGAAAAAGGCCCAGTGTCATTATCCTCGTAAGGGGAGGGTGCTAGAGTATTGAAAACAGGGGTGCCAATCATTTTGACCCCCATCTTTTTAGCACTTTATTTTTATTACTTGTTAAATAAAATCTATCTGAGCAAAATAAAATAACGTCACAATTTTTTGGAACATACAGAACAGCTCACTATTTGCATTATTTATTTTAAACACAGTCTTTTTTTCTCATCTCTATCAATGTTGCCAATAATTATGGACCCCACTGTACGTCAGAAAAACTAAGAATTATTGTAAACAATCACAACAAACGGTGCCCCATGTGAGTAGCATCATTTCCACTCGGATCATGTAACATGGTTCCTACCGTGTTGTGGCAGTCCGTGCTGACATGCTGCAGCAGCTGGCTCTCAAACTTCTCCAGGGAGGGATGCAGAGAGATGGACAGCCTGTCCAGGAAGCAGGTGAGGCTCTTCACCATGTGGGGCTTCAACAGGGAATCTCCTAGAGGCAAAGTACAGGTAACTGCCAAAATAAAGGAAACACCAACATAAAGTGTCTAAATAGGGCATTGGGCCTTGGCATAGATTCTACAAGTGTCTGGAACTCTATTGGAGGGATGCGACACCATTCTTCCATAATTTTGTGTTTTGTTAATGGTGGTGGAAAATGCTGTCTCAGGCACCGCTGTAGGGCAGCCCAGCCCCTAAAGTGACTCTTTACAGCCTTCTCTGTGATGCTCTCCACATCCCTCATTCTGTCACACCTCTGTGAAGTTCCTGTTGTCTTTACATCCTGTAGGTCTGATATCTGATTGGAAGTTCACTTTTACAGTAATACTTTTGGCCAACAACTCCCGAGTTGGAATCCAAACAGCTCTGATGTTATAAAAGGCACTCAGATTCATTGTCTCTTCTCTATGTTTTTGACATGCTGTGGTGAGATACACTCTCAATCTTCCTCCCTCTCTCCACCCAGAGCTATTGGCCATTGGTCATGCTATGGTCTCTCTTTCTCTCCTCCCAGAGCTATGGGCCATTGCTAATGCTATGGTTTCTCTCTCTCTCTCTCTGTTCATGCCTAGACTAATGCTTGTTAATGCCTTGTAACTTAAGCTTTATGCCTTGTATAATGTAATTATTCATTCATTCTATAATGTTATTAAATCTATTTGAAGTATTCCATTCTCAGACCCTTCTTGACATCCCTATTTCCATAACTCAACTATAGTTACTTGCATATTGCTAAAACATCTCTATGGAGTCCGATAAACATTTTTAATAGACTTTGTCATATTAATACATAGTCTTATTATAGGTCACATGAGGTATATACTGTATATAATATAGCCTATATAATAAATATTACTTCAATACACACACACACACCATTTAAAAAGGCAATGCAGCCCCTATTTCAACGTAATTCCTGTTCTAGAGCAGCGATGCTCGTTTAGGTTTCACCTCCGAAAAATGATGCAGGCTACTTATACCTGTTCACAAATTGGGATTGGGAAGGAGTTAGATATCTTTGACCGAAGTCCCCACTTAGGGGATGCACTGTTGAGCGCAACATCCCGAGGGGTCAGTGCTGATTGTACAGAGATTGTGACAGCTGGTTGAATGGCGTCCCTTGACAAGGCAAGAACAAGGTGTATGTCAGGAGAAGTGCAGAATTATCAAAAGGAGAGTTATACTTGGAATATAGAGGAGGAATTGAGGGAAAAAGAAGCAGAGGTCGTCAAAGAGAGAGAGGGAGGAATAGGGTGAGCTTGAGTCAGTGAAAAATGGCGGGAAAAAGGGAGATGGTTTGTTAAAGAAGAATGGTAGAAAGGTGAGTGAGATGAAGACTGGATGAGAAATGGAAGTGAATGAGGTCAAAGTATCGTGGGTGGTAGGTGTGTTGAAGTTCCTGGAGCCCGAGGCTTGCACCAAGGGTCAGGATAAAGATGAGTCTGACAGTAGGAGGCAGTTAAGAAAGTAGAGGAATATGGGTCAAGGGGGAGGGATCCTGAGAGGAGTGGTGTGAGTAGTAGATCTGTACCAGTACAGAGGGGTAGGCCAACAAGTAATATGTTTCAGTAAGATTGTGTTTTAACATTTATAGTAATGGTTATCAACAGTCCTGCAGGGGTGGAACGTAGGTCACAGAAAATAGAGGTTGTGGTGGCAGCTACAAAGAGGTATTTGCGTGTGCGTGACTTGACATCGGAAAAGTTGCCATGCACCTGTAAAAATAATTGCTCAGATGTGCGAGTGCCTTTTGAATTTTGAAGGACTTAATAGATTAAAATAGTGGAGTAGGGTGAGTGTAGTAGATGGTAGGGTATTTGTTTATTTTATTTTATCAAGCAAGGTATAAGGGAGTTATACTCCAGCCTAGTAGGTGGCGGTAATGCAACATTTATTGGATGCCAACCGCCCTTAAACCTCGTGGAAGAAGAAGCTAGGACAGGCGGGAGGCAGGGGCGCTTCAGTACAGTTAATAAAGAAGTTAAAGACGCTGGAAGTCAGCCGCCGATAAACCCCACAGAATACACTTTTTAGCCAGCTAGTCTGGTACACAGCAGGCGTTAGCGACACCGTTGTGCTAGCTAACTACTTGAGCATCGTGTCTTATTTGAATGCACTTTATAGGCCAAGATACTTGGCAAAACAGCGTGGTAGTTTATGATTTAAAAAGAAAACGACAAGTTTGACCCAATGTGCGCACTGCACACACCTCTCAACAGACGTTAGACAATTCCCCCAAACCTACACACAGGGGTGCTAAAAGCTTGATTTTCCTCACACCTTCCCTGGAGTTACACTGTTTTGGCCCCGGGGGCTATTCTCACACACATATATATATTTGTGTTAATGGAGATTGCCGCAAAACACATTTCCCCAGTAGATTCTAATCAAGTTTTCTGAAGCTACTTTGATGGGCAATTGTATCATACACAATATTATATAATACAGTATAACGTTATGATCATTATAATATGACAATACATTACAATGCTTGAAAAATAAATAGCATAGGTGCAATCAAATGAACAATATAGCCTCTACCTTAGACTTCGTTTTTTTAAGTATCCTATGACATTAGATATCTAGCCTTGTCGATGTTTAAAGTCTGGTGAACCAACAGGACGCGCAGTCTAGTGAGCCACCTGTGATGTGAAATAAGAAACCTGCATTTGGTCACAGAAAAGTGTAGTGGGGAGGGGAGAATTAAAAGTGAGTAAGGGGAGAAGCTCGTAGGCGACAGTCACTTTTCAAACCAGTCTGCAGGTGGTAGACTATCTCTCATCGAATATTTTTTATTTTTTTTTGCATGATGTAACAAAGATTGTTTTCTCAACGAAAATAAAGTAATTGTAAGGGAATAGCACGGTGGCGTAGCCAGTTTATTTTCAATGTAGCTGGACACGGAATAGTTGCTCTGTTGACTCTGTAGCCAGCCTATATTTTACACGCAGCGCTCCATTTTTCAAAGGATAATGATGGACTTCAAATGGACACTAATGTGTAATTAAATGCTATGAAAATAGGGGTGCCTATTCAGTTGAATTTATAGTAATGGTTATCAACCGTCCTGCAGGGATGGAACGTAAGTCACAGAAAATAGAGGTTGTGGTGGCAGCTGCAGAGAGGTATTTGGGTGTGTAAGACTTGACATCAGAAAAGTTACAAGGTGTGTTAAGTGGTGGTGTACCATCCTTTCAGGATGTTGGCCTGAAGTAGGACTAAATCGATTTAAATAGTAGAGTAGGGTGAGTGTAGTAGAGGGTAGGGTATTTGTTTATTTTATTTTTTTAATAAAAAAATGAAGCAACGTATAAGGGAGTTATACTCCAGTCTAGTAGGTGGCAGTAATGCAACATATATTGGATGCAAACCGCTGTTTAACCTCATCAAAGAAGGGATTGGGAAGGAACGTTGAGGGATTTCCACGTGGAGTGGAGAAACATCAACAATTAGGGCATTAACAGCTGTGAGAATGTAGGTAGCTTGCATGCCAACCTCATCTAGTTAGATAATATTATTGTTTGTTTCCGTTTTTGTTAACTACACTGTTTCCAAAAGATAATCCTGCTAGCTAAGCTATGGCTGGTTCTGGATTTATCATAAGCGTTTGGGGAAAACTTTGCCAGATGGAAAACAGTATATTTCACTTCGCCATCTATTGTGATCTCCAACGTTTTGGCATTTTCCATAAATTGCGGCCTCAAATCCGACATAGAAATAATGAAGATGAAGCTCAGGTAATATGGATAATAGGGATGTAACAATTCACGGATTCGCATCGGTCCCAGGTTCAAAAAGACATGAGTGCATCGGTCCATTGGTCAGAAAGCCAATTCTATGAATCACGGTTTCACTAATGATTTTTTACTCATATTGTTCTATTCTGAAAATACCGCTTATCTGCTGTGACTGAATTGATGCGTCCTCTACTTCCGTTCAGTAGCCTTTCCAACGTGTATGCATGTAACCACCTATGACTGTTAGATAACAGTGCGCACACTGCGGGAGACAGCTGCTTGCGCCAACGAGGTAGGCCTGTGAAACACTTTCAACATTCTGATGCTTTTAAAATTGCTTTTGTAATGTCAAATCCTAGGCTTTATTAGTTGAGTGACAACAAATGGAATTTGCTTGGTCATTGTTACCAAATGCGCTGTAGAAAAATTGTTTTACGGTAGTTGTGTTGCATACCGGAGTGGACGCAACTCACATCCAACTGCTGATTGGGGTTTTCAAATCATTCCGATTTTATTTAGATTGCTGAGGTTCACCATAATAAATAGTTTTGCTTTAAACTGTCCGTGTATTTGGTCATTTTTACATGAACTGTGTAATTTCATAAAGGACAGAAATATTTCTTGCGAGGAGTGCGTGGTCACATTCATTAGTCGGAGCAGGAGAAGCGTTCCGTGAAATTCCAAACGGTCTAAACCATTGGCTTTTTAGACTAGATTACAAATCCAAAACTGCATTACATGAATTATTTAAATGCCATGCTACTTTCTAAAGACAAAAATGGACATAGTACTAGCTAAAAACATGTATCTGCAAAAATGACAAGTTAATCAGTGGGTGATGGTGATTTCGGATAAAAATTGCCCCCACCCATGATAGTGGGTGGTAGATTCTATGTCTGCCCTTTTGGTTCAGCTCAGGTCCACACACCTGCACAAACATGGCCACTCAGTTTAGAGAAGTAATTTCAGACAGATCCAGCTTAGCCCATCAGCAGCATATATTCATTTAAAATGACAAATGTTTTCATGCAAAAAATGTGCGGATCGAATCATATCACATCAATTCGTTCCCTTAAACTGAATCGCACTGAATTGTTTCAAACTAAAACATACCGTTCCTGTATCTAGATGCGTATTGAATCATTCATGAAAGGAGAGATGCACATCCCTAATGGATAACTATTGGAAGGTTTAGAGACATGCGCTGTTCTACATTGTAATGGACACGGTGCAACCTTTGGTAGTTAGGCTGTGGCTGCAGTACAGCAATGTCAAATCCGCTCATGGTTCTCACAGGGGAAGTGAAATGATAGGCTGCAATGACTTTGCTCATGATGCACACAGCAAATGACATGTAACAACACTGAGAGCATCGGACACGAAACACCAATACAAATGTAACAGCTAAACAAAATAGATCAAGTTCCTTGAATTTATTTGCTGGTGCTCTTTCATTATAGGATGGACACTTGTGGTTTCAAGCGGCACCAATCAAAGTAGTGCAGCGTCAAACCCACATATCTTGGGGTGATATTAGTTTGCACCCTTTATTTTAATTTGCTCCATGGCTCAGGCGGCCAATTCGACCCAGGGCTGTTTGTCTCAGCTCAGTTGCGGAGAGGAAGAACTCTGCAGCGGTTTCTGAATAATAAACAATGCCATGCCGGTGTGTGGTAATATTAAAATAAAATCCAGCCCCAAAAACAAACGTTGTCTCATAAGGAAACACACGTCATTGACACAGATATCCATGAATACCCCACTTTGGATTTCCAACTTCAAACTCAAATACACTGCTCAGAAAAATAAAGGGAACACTTAAACAACACGATGTAACTCCAAGTCAATCACACTTCTGTGAAATCAAACTGTCCACTTAGGAAGCAACACTGATTGACAAATTCCACATGCTGTTGTGCAAATGGAAAAGACTACAGGTGGAAATTATAGGCATTTAGCAAGACACCCCCAATAAAGGAGTGGTTCTGCAGGTGGGGACCACGTCTCAGTTCCTATGCTTCCTGGCTGATGTTTTGGTCACTTTTGAATGCTGGCGGTGCATTCACTCTAGTGGTAGCATGAGACGTGCATGAGAAGTGGCTCAGGTAGTGCAGCTCATCCAGGATGGCACATCAATGCGAGATGTGGCAAGAAGGTTTGCTGTGTCTGTCAGCGTAGTGTCCAGAGAATGGAGGCGCTACCAGGAGACAGGCCAGTACATCAGGAGACGTGGAGGAGGCCGTAGGAGGGCAACAACCCAGCAGCAGGACCGCTACCTCCGCCTTTGGGCAAGGAGGAGAAGGAGGAGCACTGCCAGAGCCCTGCAAAATGACCTCCAGCAGGCCACAAATGTGCATGTGTCTGCTCAAACGGTCAGAAACAGACTCCATGAGGGTGGTATGAGGGCCCGACGTCCACAGGTGGGGGTTGTGCTTACAGCCCAACACCGTGCAGGACGTTTGGCATTTGCCAGAGAACACTAAGATTGGCAAATTTGCCACTGGCGCCCTGTGCTCTTCACAGATGAAAGCAGGTTCACACTGAGCACATGTGACAGACGTGACAGTCTGGAGACGCCGTGGAGAACGTTCTGCTGCCTGCAACATCCTCCAGCATGACCGGTTTGGCGGTGCGTCAGTCATGGTGTGGGGTGGCATTTCTCCATGTGCTCGCCAGAGGTAGCCTGACTGCCATTAGGTACCGAGATGAGATCCTCAGACCCCTTGTGAGACCATATGCTGGTGCGGTTGGCCCTGGGTTCCTCCTAATGCAAGACAATGGTAGACCTCGTGGTAGACCAATGGTAGACCTTGTGTGTTGCAGTTCCTGCAAGAGGAAGGCATTGATGCTATGGACTGACCCGTCCGTTCCCCCGACCTGAATCCAATTGAGCACATCTGGGACATCATGTCTCGCTCCATCCACCAACACCACGTTGCACCACAAACTGTCCAGGAGTTGGCGGATGCTTTAGTCCAGGTCTGGGAGGAGATCCCTTAGGAGACCATCCGCCACCTCATCAGGAGCATGCCCAGGCGTTGTAGGGAGGTCATACAGGCACGTGGAGCCCACACACACTACTGAGCCTCATTTTGACTTGTTTTAAGGACATTACATCAAAGTTGGATCAGCTTGTAGTGTGGTTTTCCACATTAATTTTGAGTGTGACTCCAAATCCAAACCTCCATGGGTTGATAAATTTGATTTCCATTGATAATTTTTTTGTGATTTTGTTGTCAGCACATTCAACTATGTAAAGAAAAAAGTATTTAATAAGAATATTTCATTCATTCAGATCTAGGATGTGTTATTTTAGTGTTCCCTTTATTTTTTTGAGCAGTGTATATATTTTGACAAAAAAAGTGACTTATTAACTTAAATCATTGTGCGACATTAATGGGAAAGCTCCAGGTATTGTCTTTCAGTTTAAAAAAAGTTCATTTCTGCTGGTACTTTAAACCTCCTATGCTCCTTTGAGACCCCTCTTTCAAAGTCACTGATACCTCATGGTAGCCAACATAATGGACAACTGAACATTTGTATACATGACTCACAGTATGATGGGATGTTAATTGCTTAATTAACTCAGAAACCACACCTGTGTGGAAGCACCTGCTTTCAACATATAACTCAAGTGTTTCCTTTATTTTGGCAGTTAACTGTAGCTACATGGAACCAAGTGTAACAGTGACTCCATTTTAATCTGTTTTAATCATGTTTAATGAAGTTCCTGTTAGCCAGAGCTGACTTCATGTACAATTAAGTCTGTCGGTCCTCATGCTCATGTTCACAAAATGGATGTTTGGGGTTTATTTGAAACTTGTTTGTTCTCGGTCTGAAGGACTCCAATGCTAGGAGTCATTGATAAGACAGAGCATGCCCTGATGTCCTATGTGCAAAGTATACAGTCGTGGCCAAAAGTTTTGAGAATGACACAATATTAATTTTCGAAGTTTGCTGCTTCAGTGTCTTTAGATATTTTTGTCAGATGTTACTATGGAATACTGAAGTATAATTACAAGCATTTCATAAGTGTCAAAGGCTTTTATTGACAATTACATGAAGTTGATGCAAAGAGTCGATATTTGCAGTGTTGACTCTTCTTTTTCAAGACCTCTGCAAACCGCCCTGGCATGCTGTCATTTAACTTCTGGGACACATCCTAACTGATGGCAGCCCATTCTTGCATAATCAATGATTGGAGTTTGTGTGTTTTTGTTTGTCCACCTGCCTCTTGAGGATTGACCACAAGTTCTCAATGGCATTAAGGTCTGGGGAGTTTCCTGGCCATGGACCCAAAATATCGATGTTTTGTTCCCCGAGCCACTTTTGCCTTTTTTTGGCAAGGTGCTCCATCATGCTGGAAAGGGCATTGTTCGTCACCAAACTGTTCCTGGATGGTTGGGAGAAGTTGCTCTCAGGGGATGTGTTGGTACCATTCTTTATTCATGGCTGTGTTCTTAGGCAAAATTGTAAGTGAGCCCACTCCCTTGGCTGAGAAGCAACCCCATACATGAATGGTCTCAGGATGCTTTACTGTTGGCATGACACAGGACTGATGGTAGTGCTCACCTTGTCTTCCCCGGACAAGCTTTTTTCCGGATGCCCCAAACAATCGGAAAGGGGATTCATCAGAGAAAATGACTTTACCCCAGTCCTCAGCAGTCCAATCCCTGTACCTTTTGCAGAATATCAGTCTGTCCCTGATGTTTTTCCCTGAAGAGAAGTGGCTTCTTTCCTGCCCTTCTTGACACAAGGCCATCCTCCAAAAGTCTTCGCCTCACTGTGCACTCACACCTGCCTGCTGCCATTCCTGAGCAAGCTCTGTACTGGTGGTGCCCCGATCCGCAGCTGAATCAACTTTAGGAGATGGTCCTGGCGCTTGCTGGACTTTCTTGGGTGCCCTGAAGTCTTCTTCACAACAATTGAACCGCTCTCTTGAAGTTCTTGATGACGGCACGTGTTTCCTTGCAGGTAACCATGGTTGGCAGAGGAAAAACAATGATTCCAAGCACCACCCTCCTTTTGAAGCTTTCCAGTCTGTTATTCAAACTCAATCAGCATGACAGAATTATCTCCGGCCTTGTCCTCGTCAACACTCACACCTACAGTGCCTTGCGAAAGTATTCGGCCCCCTTGAGCTTTGCGACCTTTTGCCACATTTCAGGCTTCAAACATAAAGATATAAAACTGTATTTTTTTGTGAAGAATCAACAACAAGTGGGACACAATCATGAAGTGGAACGACATTTATTGGATATTTCAAACTTTTTTAACAAATCAAAAACTGAAAGATTGGGCGTGCAAAATTATTCAGCCCCTTTACTTTCAGTGCAGCAAACTCTCTCCAGAAGTTCAGTGAGGATCTCTGAATGATCCAATGTTGACCTAAATGACTAATGATGATAAATACAATCCACCTGTGTGTAATCAAGTCTCCGTATAAATGCACCTGCACTGTGATAGTCTCAGAGGTCCGTTAAAAGCGCAGAGAGCATCATGAAGAACAAGGAACACACCAGGCAGGTCCGAGATACTGTTGTGAAGACGTTTAAAGCCGGATTTGGATACAAAAAGATTTCCCAAGCTTTAAACATCCCAAGGAGCACTGTGCAAGCGATAATATTGAAATGGAAGGAGTATCAGACCACTGCAAATCTACCAAGACCTGGCCGTCCCGCTAAACTTTCAGCTCATACAAGGAGAAGACTGATCAAAGATTCAGCCAAGAGGCCCATGATCACTCTGGATGAACTGCAGAGATCTACAGCTGAGGTGGGAGACTCTGTCCATAGGACAACAATCAGTCGTATATTGCACAAATCTGGCCTTTATGGAAGAGTGGCAAGAAAGCCATTTCTTAAAGATATCCATAAAAAGTGTTGTTTAAAGTTTGCCACAAGCCACCTGGGAGACACACCAAACATGTGGAAGAAGGTGCTCTGGTCAGATGAAACCAAAATTGAACTTTTTGGCAACAATGCAAAACGTTATGTTTGGCGTAAAAGCAACACAGCTGAACACACCATCCCCACTGTCAAACATGGTGGTGGCAGCATCATGGTTTGGGCCTGCTTTTCTTCAGCAGGGACAGGGAAGATGGTTAAAATTGTTGGGAAGATGGATGGAGCCAAATACAGGACCATTCTGGAAGAAAACCTGATGGAGTCTGCAAAAGACCTGAGACTGGGACGGAGATTTGTCTTCCAACAAGACAATGATCCAAAAAATAAAGCAAAATCTACAATGGAATGGTTCAAAAATAAACATATCCAGGTGTTAGAATGGCCAAGTCAAAGTCCAGACCTGAATCCAATCGAGAATCTGTGGAAAGAACTGAAAACTGCTGTTTACAAATGCTCTCCATCCAACCTCACTGAGCTCGAGCTGTTTTGCAAGGAGGAATGGGGAAAAAATGTCAGTCTCTCGATGTGCAAAACTGATAGAGACATACCCCAAGCGACTTACAGCTGTAATCGCAGCAAAAGGTGGCGCTACAAAGTATTAACTTAAGGGGGCTGAATAATTTTGCACGCCCAATTTTTCAGTTTTTGATTTGTTAAAAAAGTTTGAAATATCCAATAAATGTCGTTCCACTTCATGATTCTGTCCCACTTGTTGTTGATTCTTCACAAAAAAATACAGTTTTATATCTTTATGTTTGAAGCCTGAAATGTGGCAAAAGGTCGCAAAGTTCAAGAGGGCCGAATACTTTCTCAAGGCACTGTATGTTAACGAGAGAATCACTGACATGATTTCAGCTGGTCCTTTTGCGGCAGTGCTGAAATGCAGTGGAAATGTTTTTGGGGGATTCAGTTCATTTGCATGGCAAAGAGGGACTTTGCAATTAATTACAATTCATCTGATCACTCTTCAAAACATTCTGGAGTATATGCAAATTTCCATCATACAAACTGACGCAGCAGACTGAAAATTAATATTGGTGTCATTCTCAACTTTTGGCCACGGCTGTAGTGTGGACCCACAGCTTCATTCTTTAATGCGTTTCTAAAGAGTTTACTTTGCCACGGATAGCTGCATACGCACCACAGCTACAGCTGAATCACTTGCCCATCGATTGAACTAAGCCAACAGTGTCGGTCCTGAACTATTTATGAGATTGGCCTGAGTATCAGTGCCTAAGATCCCACAACTCAGATTCTGTCTGGAATGTGGATCCATATTGGGTGTAAAACACTAGTTATTTAAAAAAAAAAAAAAAAAGTATGAGGGACAATGGATAAGCTGTGATTGTCAGTGAAGCTGCTTGCTGCCGTGTACTACAGCAATCACCTCTTTCAAACACCTCAGACACCAAATCTCGGGTGATTATACTCGTCAGCAGTACAAAGCGGCAGCGAATGTGAATGAACTAAATGCAGGTCCAACATCCAGACAGTGGCAGCTTACTGTAGGTCGGTATGCTTATAGACCCAGAACAGGAAATAGAGGATTAAGCTACCAGAAACCTTCCACGGACTCATCTTATAATAAACCCCACACTGTCAAACGGCATTACTGTACATCCTTGTATAAACTTGGTTTTACGCAACATTTCAACTTTGGAGGATGATTTAAAAAAAAGTGTTTTGAGAGATAGCCTCCTTGAGAAATCCTGTGAAGACAACTACCTACGTCACAAAAGATGAAATGAGAACGCTGTGGCGAAATCCTCCCACTGTCGAACATAGTGGCCCGAATGGAGAACGCATTTCAAATCATTCCATTTTGAGTGTGACTTTCGATTAAAGCCCAAATGAGAGCAGCTGATTGTCTATTAAATGTTTACATTCCCAGCGCCTCTGATTAGTTTTTTTCAATTTGGAGACGGTGCTAAGTGGTTGAAGGATTACCTCCAGATTGCACTATGGGATTCTTTCAAATGGCTTTACTGAGGTGTTTTTCAGTCAAATATTTATATAAATTCAGCAGACGATTACATTACAAAAGCCTTTAAAATTAGTTTGAACTAAGGTAAGCAAATGCATTACTGGATTAACAAAGGAACTGGCGGTAGTTTTATTTTTATTAATCAGTTTTTATTTTTGTTTTCCGGTTTGATGTTTTGTTAGTTGGTGTGCGGAAATCCTCAAAATATATTGGCCCGCCAAGTTACAACATCACATATATTGAGACATGACATAGGCGGCCCATTGTCAAGCTACTGCAAATAACAACAATGTTAACTGTATGAGGGAAGCACTGGCCTGCGGTTTCCACTGTAGTCTTACCTGTAGGGGAGGGCGTAACCCCAGGGATGTTCTCATCTCCAGACACCAGCATGTTCTGGGGGAAGAGGTGCATGGCAGGGGCTAGAGCAGGGTGAGGCTTAAAGCTGCACACCAAATGAGCACCATCGATGGGCCTCAACAGCTTGTTTTCTACACGGACAGAAAAAACACAACATAACACACAGCACATTTTTTTAATCAATATTCCTTTTATCGCAAGAACTTTCATATTACTGGCAATGTCACCAGAGGACTTAATGTTCCGCCACTCTGTAAATGAATATATGATTCCAATCAGCTTTATAGGGGACATGGAGTAATGCCTGTCACGCGCTCCACAAACAACTGTCACTCGTCCTGCCGGTGTTAAATAGGCTGCTGTTCCATTTCTAAATATTCAATTTGGCTGCCGAGACCCAGGTCCATGCTCCATTACATTGGGGGGCTGTTTGCAGGCGAACCTGGGCATGTGATTCGCGAAATGACAGCGTGGAAAAGCATTCCCTCGTCCCCGGAGAGGATATGAAAGAGGAGCGCGGGCGGCTGCTTAGGAAATGGCTCTGTGATGTGAGGGATGGGTTGACACGTCGATCCTTCAAACAGTCATCCAATGAAAAACCCGGCCCCATGATGCTTTTCATCAACACACAGTCGACGGTGTTGAGCAACAACCTGAGAAAGGCTGCACAGTGAATTTCATGGGTTCTGTGTGTTCAGCAGTACATCCCAAGATCTCTGCCTTGGAATGCGTGGTGATCGCTCACTCTGACAGCTCTGATAATTACATCTTCAAAGGAGACAGTGATGATCATTAATCGAAGCTCTATTCACTCCCAGTGACCGCCTCTTTATCAGGTTGACAGTGATGATGTATTTTGGAAGCGCCTCCCAATAGGACATTTGGAAAGGTTGATAGGGTTAACTGATGACGGGTTGGTTTATATTCAAGTCAATAATCAATGTAAACATTGGGGGGGGGGGGGGGGGGGGGGGGCAGGTGGGAGTGACAGTGTGTTACACCTCCATGGCATCATACATCTCCCCTGAGTGGTACACTACATCACCAAAAGTATGTGGACACCCCTTCAAATTAGTGGATTCGGCTATTTCAGTACACACCCATTGCTGACAGGTGTATAAAATCATGCACACAGCCATGTAATCTCCATAGACAAACATTGGAAGAAAAATGGCCTTACTGAAGAGCTCAATCAACATGGCACCGTCATAGGATGCCACCTTTCCAACAAGTCAGTTCAGCAAATTTCTACCTTGCTAGAGATGTCCCATTCAACTGTAAGTGCTGTTATTGTGAAGTGGAAAATGTCTAGGAGCAACAGCGGCTCAGCAGCAAAGTGGTAGGCCACACAAGCTCACAGAACGGGACCGCCGAGTGCATAAGCGCGTACAAATCGTCCGTCCTTGGATGCAAGACTCACTACCGAGTTCCAAACTGCCTCTGGAAGCAACGTTGGCACAATAACTATTCGTCAGGAGCTTCATGAAATGGGTTTCCATGGCCGATCAGCCGCACACAAGCCTAAGATCACCATGCCCAGTGCCAAGCGTCAGCTGGAGTGGTGTAAAGCTTGCCGACTCTGGAGCAGTGGAAACACGTTCTCTGGAGTGATGAATCATGCTTCACCATCTGTCAGTCTGACAAACAAATCTGGGTTTGGTGAATGCCAAGAGAACCCTACCTGTCCCAATGCATAGTGGCAACTGTAAAGTTTGGTGGAGGGGGAATAATGCCCCGGGGTTGTTTTTCATGGTTCGGGCTAGGCCCCTTAGTTCCAGTGAAGGGAAATCTTAATGCTAAAGCATATAATGAAATTCTAGACAATTCTGTGCTTCTAATTTTGTGGCAAAAGTTTAGGGAAGGCCCTTTCCTGTTCCACCATGACAATGCTCCCGTGCACAAAGCGAGGTCCATACTGAAATGGTTTGTCTAGATTGGTGTGGAAGAACTTGACTGGCCTGCATAGAGCCCTGACCTCAAGCCCATTGAACACCTTTGGGATGAATTGGAATGCTGACTGCGAGCCAGGCCTAATCGTCCAACCTCATGTTCCCGAGCTCACTAATGATCGTGGCTGAATGGAAGCAAGTCCCTGCTGCAATGTTCCAACATCTAGTGGAAAGCCTTCCCAGAAGAGAGGAAGCTGTTATAGCAGCAAAGGGGGGACCAACTCCATATTAATGCCTATGATTTTGAAATTAAATGTTCAACAAGCACTTTTGGTCGTGTAGTTTGTTTGATTAGGGCTCAAACCTGGTTTACAGTTTCCTGTGTGACACCATTGTTGTGCAAATGTGCAGGTACGCTTTTTTGGGTTAATTTCACATCCATCAATTCCATCTTTACAATATGAAACTGTACTGGATGGATGTTCATTTAAAGTGCTCTCACTGTGCAGTCATATTATAATTGTGTCTCTTCCAATTCCAGCAACAGGGCCCAGGGGTCCAACCATAGCACCAAATGAAGGTTGGTACAATGTTGTAGGAGGGTAGGAACCTTGGAGGATTAATTTCCAATATATGTCCACAATCCAATATCTATATCAGCAGCAGGAAGCTTTAAGCCATTCCTATAGGCCTCAGAACCTCCAAAGCCAATGATAGGGATTTCAGAGTTAAAGCGGTGAAAAAAGAGGAGGAGTATATCCCTGTTCCCCGAACCGTCTCACCCCAACCTTTAACTTCCTCTGACAGGCGGCTGCTCGCAAATTCACTTCATCAGGGGAAAACTGCTTAACTCAAAATGGTGCACTCAAATGTGATAAAAAAGTGAACAGAACACTCAAACATGGTTTGAGGACGTCGTTGAAGCCACAGCTACACTTGCTGCACTGCAATTTCAGCGTACGGCAGTGCTTTCATGGAAAACTGGCTCTTGCTGTAGTGGTAAAAGAAAAATATGGAGGCGTAAAAATGAAACGTTCAAAGCATCTAGCTAGCTGAACACAGATGGGCGCACAGGTGTTGAGATCTCGGTAACTTTTTCATCATTTATTTCATATTATTCATAATGCATCAAGCTTGCCTCTCTGACGCAGCACATGGATTAGGGACTCCAGAAATTCTTCAAGCAGACATCTTGGTACCTTAGTGTCAGGCGAGCAAACTTGGCAGGAGATGAAGCGGAGGTAAAAATGGAAAGGTAGATCAGCAGCATCAGAGGGCTGGTGGATTTCCAAGGGTGAAGGGGAAGAAACCGCGTAATAATCAAGATGAATAGCAGATGGACTCCATGTGAAAAGAGGGGCTTTACGGGCAAAGTCAAACACTGTTGCATTGATTCAGGCTATTCAAAAGGAGAAACAAAATAGCAGATTCCGATAGAGTAGCAGTGATGGCTCAACCGAATCCTTTCAGTACAGTGATCATTAAAACATATTTTACATTTCAGCCCTACATTCAACCCTGCATCGATTGCGTTTCCGCCATGATGACAAGCTAAAACCCAAGGCACTTTCCAGTCCGTGGCAGCAGTGGATTTCAATACGGTAATGTGAACACAATGTAGTCTCACTGCACCAAGGAGCACTGTGCCATCTGGTTGCCCCCCATTCCCTGAGTGGGCCCCAGAGCAGCCCATTCTCCCCCGTCTCTTTCTCCCTTCCTTCTCATACTCTGCTTCCCTCCCGGTCAGATTGGGGCTTAGGTAAGCCAAGAAGTAACACCATCTCCTCCATGATCCCTCTACCCCCCAAGGTCCGTCAAGGAGAAGAGCTTCAGTGGGCCCCAGAGCGACCCCATATCTTCCTTCCCCACCCCCCTTCTCTTGCTTCCCCAGGTGGCACCGGCAGAGGGGCTTAGGTGGCGGCTGGCCGGGGCTCGGCAGGAGAACACAGACTGAGGAGGCTGGCAAGCAGAGCAGCACAGAGGCTCCCTTGGTTGCCACGGTCCCTGTCCCCCCTCCTCCTGGCATTGAATAACCCCTACCCCAGGCACTCTACCTGGCATGCTGGGCACACACACGTGCAACGTGGTCATGCACACAGACACACAGTGCTGACTTGACAGGCTGACTGGAGGGGCCCCCATGTGAAGAGCCCTGCACAGGCATGAATTTTAATGCACGAGCCCTATCAATGCCTGTGACGTTCAGGCCCTACCCAGGTCCGATTTCTTTTGACAAATTTAAGACCCAGCCCGAAAATCTGAAATAACTTCCTTCGTTAGTATCCATTAGCTACTCGTCTCGGTCTGTCCTCCCCCTCCCTGCACTGCATGTGCTCTGCTGCTGTGTGAGTATCCATAGCAACAGCCCCGCCTTGGCCTGTTCAATGACGAGAGATAAGTGTTAACTAGCTACTTTTCGCCAATCTAAACTCCGGAAAAGGATAATTTTCTGTGAAATAATTTCTCCTGTCGACTCTGACAATGTTGTGGTATTATATTTGATGAGGTTGAAGCACTTCTGACACCATGTTATGGTCTTAGTAAGATATCACTGTAGGCTACTGCTCAGCAGAGCACGAGCAAATGGCTCAGATTCAAAATGTTAGTGATCAATTTAGTGATGCCCTGCCCGTACCCTAGTAATTGATGAAAAGAACTGTCCGTAACCCGATGTATAATGTCGGAGCCGTCGGCCTCGGCCTGGGTAGCAGCGCTCTACCCAGGTGTAGACTGTGCACTCCAGACCCGTCTTCCTGTATGTCTGTCTGTCTCTATCGGGATGATTAGACAGGAGTGGAGGCTAGATTGAGGAGTACACACTAGAGGAGAAGTGAGAGGTATACTGGAGGACATTGTACTCAAAATCCTGTCTCAGTGGGAAGAAAATACCACATATTATACCACAAGTAACTAATGTTGAAACAATGCCTCTTTTGAACTCTTCATTTCACAGCACGTCCTCATCGAGGTAAACAACACTTTTCTTCAAGTGTGAAGAAGAAAATATGCTCTCTTCCATTGAATAGCAGATGAAGCTCTTCCTCAAGAGAACAGGACAATACACGATTGCTGGCCTTCGGCTCCAGAAATAAGGCTCCATTGTGAAAATTAATAGGGTTTCCTTTGTTTGGTCTTGTTATCCAAAGCAGCAAGGTAAACAGCTGTCCTCCTCCTGCCGTGTGTGTGAGGAAGAGAGATGCCTGAACATGAAAGCACGCATCGTCGACACGGCCTGAGTGAAAACAAAAAAGGCATCCTACCCCCCAACAGACACTATTTTAATAATTAAATGTACACAAAAGTCCATTTGAGAGAAAGATGCCTTTCCAATATTCATGTGACAAGATAGCAAACACTGCTTCTTGGGATTATAGATGTAGGATCTTAATTTGATCACACTGTTGCAGGAGAACCTTCCTGCAATACAGGATATTTCAAACTTGAACTAGTGTATTTAAGGTTTAAAAAAAGCTTCTGAAGATTTCAATTTTCAGACTAGATTTTCCCTAAAAATGTAGCAATCCCTAAACATTTTTTAAATTATAATCCACATAATAATTAACATTTCCTGCTGCTGCAGGATTACTTTCCTGCTGTAGCAAACTGGCTCAAATTAAGATTCTACATCTGTATGTTGTTATTCATACATGAGCACAGGGGTTTCCAAACTTTTTTGGACCACGGCCTCATTTAGAGATTTTAAAAATTATGCGACAACCACCATGTAAAAAAAGTTATGTAATCAATACAATGTTTCATTTTTTCATTGAGGCTACGAGTATTACAAATCAGCCTGACCGTACTTTTGACAGCATTTCAATCTGAAGGAAGTATGGTTTGAAGTGACAAATGCATCAGAAAGGCATTGGGAAGTTCAGAAGATCATCACGCAATCATTTTGTATGATCTTCTGTATAATCAAATTAAATGTATTTATAAATCCATTCTCTACATCAGATGTCACAAAGTGCTTATACAGAAACCCAGCCTCGAACCCAAAACAGCAAGCAATGCAGGTTTAGAAGCACGATGGCTAGGAAGAAACCTAGAGAGGAACCAGGCTCTGAGGAGTGGCCAGTCCTCTTCTGGCTGTGCCGGGTGGAGATTATAAAGAGTACATGGCCGTTAAGGCCAGATTTGTTCTTCAAGATGTCCAAACATGTATACATGACCAGCAGGGTCAAATAATAATCACAGTGGTTTTAGAGGGTGCAATAGGTAGAATAATTATTAATCCCCCCAGTCTGATTTAGTGCCTATTCTTGTCCACTCTTTTCTAATGAGTTCTGTGCAGCTTATGGCATTGTAGAGGGAAACAGATGCGTGTTCCTGCGAGTATTCTCCTTCAGTGATGGGGTCATACTATTCTGTAGCTTAAACCGTTCAAAAGATAGAACCACTTTGGTAGTAAGAAAACAGAAATTGCTCTGTTTATTACAACCACATCTAGTGGCTACCGAGGTTATATGAACCAAGCATTAAAAAAAACATTTTTTGCAGTTTCTCTTGTGACCCCCTTTTCAAATCCGGTGACTCCACATGGGGTCACAACCGCTGGTTTGGGAAACCCGGCATTAGTAAATTGTACTTGGCAATTATTTGCATTACATTGGTATTATTCCATCACTGTAAGGCATAGGAATGACATTCCTGAAGGGCCTGAAATGAGCTCGATAGCAACAGAGTGACTGGTGAATGTTTTTGGAGTAAAGAGCCCATTTCAGGCCACAGCCTAAGTGTAGACTATAATATGGAAGATACAGCATCTTCTTGTTGATAGTGTATACTGCACCCAGTGGAATAAAATGTTAACACAATTAAATATTGCACAGCTGAATAAGGTAGGCCTATTCTAACATGGTTCAAATAGAACATTTGGTTAACACACGCTAAAGTTGTGTTCACTCCATTTGAATTGGCTGAGATGGTTGTGGCTCACTAGACTTACTAAATGTTAGGGTTGTGATACCAGTATCGTAATATTTTTTCCATGGCAAAGATGAAAACACAAAGCAGACTAAACTCTTTGGTCCTTTAAAAACCTGTTGTATGTAAACTATTGTGTGCTATATCTTGGAAAATAAATAAATGTAACTCTGGATGACAACATAACGAGGTTTGTTTCCAACATTAGGGCTGTTTTCCTAAACAAGTTAAAACCGCTTTGTGTTTTGTTTACTTGCCACGATACTAACAAGTATCGCGATAGTGGTATTGTCCCGGCCCGACTAAATATGATACATGTAATCAGACAGTGGCACCGCCTTTCCCAATTAAGAAAGCTTTGTCATTGGCACTCGGGCGCTGAGATCTTTATTAAACACAGCAGACAAAACACAGTGTAATTATAATCAACACAATTGGGGCCCACTACACTTGGATTAGAGTGTGTCTGCAAGGGTTCCTCGGAGACTCAATGTTGACATCAACTAGTTGAATTAAATTGCAAAGCGGACGGCAGCGTTTCTGAGGCGGTCGTAAGATCTAGCTTAGTGTATCGCCTGTGTGTGTCAAATGGCATCCTATTCCCTTTATAGTGCACATCTGGACCAGGCCCCATAAAAAGTAGTGCACTATAAAGGGAACAGGGTGCCATTTGGGACACATCCTTAGTGGTTGGTGAACAGTGTGCTGTTGTAAGAGAGCATATAAAAAGACACTTACGCTCTATAGGGTCCCTCACTAGTGGATGGAGTAGGGTCCTTGGTGTTCCGTGGTACATACTTAGCCTAGGGACAACAACAACAAAAATGACGTTGACAATCAATCAAAACAAGATGGACAAAGAGTGAATCACAATAGACACTGATACATTTTCTTAGAATAGTGTGTGTCTATTATACGTTTTTCAGCTTTATCTGTGTTCTGTGGATGTTAGATGACTAAGACGGGTGTCTCATTAAACACAAAGTGCAAGGCACTTCTCTGTCTATAAGGTTAGGCTATGTGCAGGAGGCAGGAGCATTGGAAAGTTCAAATCATTTGAACTTGGCGCTTGGGCTGGGCGGTATGGCCCAAACATCATATCTGGATTTTTTTTCAAACTTATTTGCAATTCATGACATACAGTACCAGTCAAACGTTTGGACACACCTACTCATTCCAGAGTTTTACTTTATTTTTACTATTTTCTACATTGAAGAATAACAGTGAAGACATCAAAACTATGAAATAACACATATGGAATTATGTAGTAAGCAAATAAAGTGTTAACAAATCAAAATATATTTATATATGAGATTTTTAAAATAGCCACCATTTGCCTTGATGGCAGCTTTGCACACTCTTGGCATCCTCTCAACCAGTTTCATGAGGTAGTCACCTGGAATGCATTTCAATTAACTGGTGTACCTTGTTCAAAGTCAATTTGTGGAATTTCTTTCCTTCTTATTACGTTTGTGACAAGGTAGGGGTGGTATACAGAAGCTAGCCCTATTTGGTAAAAGACCAAGTCCATATTATGGCAAGAACAGCTGAAATAAGCAAAGAGAAACAACAGTCCATCATTACTTTAAGACAAAGGTCAGTCAATGTGGAAAATTTCGAGAATTTTTTACATTTCATCAAGTGCAGTTGCAAAAACTATCAAGCGCTACGATGAAACTTGCTCTTATGAAGACCGCCACAGGAAAGGAAGACCCAGAGTTACCTCTGCTGAAGAGGATAAGTCCATTAGAGTTAACTGCACCTCAGATTGCTCCCAAAATAAATGCTTCACAGAGTTCAAGTAACAGACACATCTCAACATCAACTGTTCAGAGGAGACTGTGTAAAACAGGCCTTCATGGTTGAATTCCTGAAACGAAACCACTACTAAAGGACACCAATAAGAAGAAAACTTGCTTGGACCAAGAAACACGAGCAATGGACATTAGACTGGTGGAAATCTGTCCTTTGGTCTGATGAGACCAAAATGTATATTTTTGGTTCCAACCGCCGTGTCAATGTGAGACGCAGAGTAGATGAACGGATGATCTCCACATGTGTGGTTCCCAAAGTGAAGCATGGAGGAGGAGGTGTGATGGTGTGCTTTGCTGGTGACACGGTTTGTGATTTATTTAGAATTCAAAAAGGCACACTTAAACAGCATGGGTACCACAGCATTCTGCAGCGATACGCCAAACCATCTGGGTTGCTCTTAGAGGGACTGTCATTTGTTTTTCAACAGGACAATGACCCAAAACACACTTCCAGGCTGTGTAAGGGCTATTTGACCAAGGAGAGATTGAGTGCTGCATCATAATCACCTGACCTAAACCCAAATTGGGATGAGTTGGACCGCAGAGTGAAGAAAAAGCAGCCAAAAAGTGCTCAGCATGTGTGGGAACTCCTTCAAGACTGTTGGAAGAGCATTCCTCTTGAAGCTGGTTGATAGAATGCCAAGAGTGTGCAAAGTGGCATCAAGGTAAAGGGTGGCTACCTTGAAGAATCTAAAATATCAAATATATATATTTTTGGGGGTTACTACATGATTCCATATGTGTTATTTCATAGTGTTGATGTCTTCACTATTATTCTACAATGTAGAAAATAGTAAAAAATAAAGAAAACCCCTTGAATAAGTAGGTGTTTCCAAACTTTTGACTGGTGCTCAAAATAAGCGTTGTACACATAAAAGGCCAAATACACTGCATTGCATTTTAAACAGTCCGTAATAATCTAATGAATTCAGGACTTGTGAAGTTATACCTAGGCGATAACTATAAGCCTTCCACAACCATAAAGACCCACCAATAATTTAATTATTTTATCAAAATAGTTTAACCTGCTTTATTTGCAATAATCAATTATCTGGTTTAAGGTTGTCTATGAAAATGCCCTTTTTTGTTAAATGTAACTAGAACCATGCATAATGCACATTCACTAATAATGACTAACTTCTTGTCGTAGGCATTAGACTACAGAAAATGAACACAGGTCTCACCAACAATCTCTGAAGTCCACGTGCAAGTGATTATCCAGCTTCAAGTTTATCCAAAGCCCAACTTGGATCTATTTGCTAGCTAACAAGGATGAACAGTTGATTTGTTATGAACACACCCTTCTGTCGGTCTCCAACTGTTTGAACAGCATGTTGGTCTGTCCACTTTGTTCAGATGTTGAAATAAAGTGGTCTACCTTATTTCTCAGAATGAGAATGAGTTGCCAACTCCTTATATAATTGTGTCTTATGCTTATTGCACATTTATACATAACAGACTAGACAGCGAGTATGACAGCCTGGCTAAAATGCTGCTCGAGGTATGTGGTAACCCCAATGCCGTGTGCGACAAACTGAGCATTCATTTTCCAGAATCAATGTTCATTGATACTCCTGTTTTGTTGGTGTCTGCTCTGTGCACAATTTGAGTAGTTGAGACATAAAAAGGGTATCATTAGAAAAGGTAATTTCTCTTTTACAGTAAAATTATGTCTTAATGTGTTTCAGTGTCCATATGACCCATTCTGTTGGATCAAACCTCAAATGCAAATAGCAAGCTGAAACCGCTTGTCAGAGAGGAAGATGTGATCTCTCAACTTTGTTGGCCTGAGGGGCTTGGTGTCTGTGTAACTCAGAGGAAGAGGCAAAGCAAAGAGTGAGCTAAAATCTGTCCAAAATAAGGCCAATGCGTTTCTATGGGGTTATTTTGGACCTAAGCTTGTTGACTGCCTTTCCGCCTTTGGGACAACACCCATTGTAAGGGCGGAGACATCTTGCATCTTGTCATTATATAAAGATCTCTGTTGTAAATGGGAAGGTGCATAGAGGACCGAAAGAGACGAGACCAAAAATACAACAGGAGAACAAGCAGACAACCACTCATGAAAAAGAAAAATAACAAAACCTTGATTCTCATTAAAACATACATTTAGAAGGAATTAAATATATCGCTCAGCCCTACTCGGAGCCCCCAAATACTCTCGGCACGTGACACTGATATAAATGCCACCCTTCAGAGCCTATGCTCCTCCTCCATAGGAAAACCAATGGCTGGCCCAATGCTGTTGATGCAAATTTACTGCGAAACTCCCTAAGGCTAATAGAGGTAGAAGTATACATTAATAATACACGTATTATACCTGTCGGTTTTAAGTGTTACACAACATTAAATAGACCTATTTCCTACAAGGAAAAGTACACAGGATTTTTTCTTGCCTCAATGACGGAAGGGGTCTTGATTCAGTATCAATCAATTCAGGAATCAAATATTTTTCTATTGTTGAATTTACATTTAAATTCATCTTCCTTTGTGTGCTAAATTGATGGTGAATTGACCTCAACCCTGTAGTGGTCTAGACAACAGACTAACTACAAGTTGATAATCTCCCATGATAATCCTTCACATGGCTCTTGATGGGAAAATTCTGAGACTGTAATTAAGGTGTGTGTTGTGTATCGGGACATAGATAATCACCTTCTGTCCCCCTCGGTGGCCTGAGGTTCTGTCATGCTGGAGAAAAGGTGCAGGATGGCGAAGCCACACCCCAGTGCATGCTGGGAGCCGTCTGCCCTGGGCTGTAACGCCACCAGCTCCACCACGGCCACCACGCTTGGCAGACGCAGAGAGGTGTGGAGGTACACCACCTTCAATGGAACACACACAGGACAAGACATGTTTGAATGAGTGAGTGAGTGCCAAAATCAGTAGTATTGAGGTTAAACAGTGGGGTACGCAAAGAAAACAGACGGTCACAATTTATCATGAACTTCTACACCACAAGGTAAAAGAAAAGTGAGCTAGTACAGAGCGATAAATGCCTTTTGAGGACAGTTCGGTTAAAAAAATATATAATCTATCACGGTTTTTGATTTAGTTTCCATAAAATAAAATGCAAAATTAAAACAATTAATAAAAGTCCCATGATGGTATTATCCATAATTTATTATATAATTTCAGTTGTGTATATTAGATTTGCTTTATTCGCTGACTTTATTTCATTCCAAGTCATCATCTCATCTCTGTAAAGCTGCTGCCTATGCTGTCTGACAAAATCAATATTTTAGTAGTTCTTCAAAATAAATAAGGTATATTTTTGACTGCTAAAAACAAACGATCAATCGCTTCGATCATGCATTTTCAGGCAGATACCTCAAAGCAACTGCTCTCTATCCCTCTCGATCGTGCATTCTTCCGTCTCCCTCTCCATGTCTGCCCCACACTAAACTAACGTAGCAGGCGTAATAGAAACACACAGACCAGACAAGTAGGCCCGCAATGGATTATGGTCATTGTAATTAATTACCTCGGTTTCTGCGCTAAACTACTTTGCTGGTGACATGACATGCTTTGCTGGTGACACTGTCTGATTTATTTAGAATTCAAGGCACACTTAACCAGCATGGCTACCACAGCATTCTGCAGCGATACGCCATCCCATCTGGTTTGCTCTTAGTGGGACTATAATTTGTTTTTCAATGACCCAACACACCTCCAGGCTGTGTAAGGGCTATTTGACCAAGAAGGAGAGTCATGGAGTGCTGCATCAGATGATCACCTGACGATCACCTGACCTCAACCCAATTGAAATGGTTTGGGATGAGTTGGACCACAGAGTGAAGGAAAAGCAGCCAACAAGTGCTCAGCATATGTGGGAACTCCATCAAGACTGTTGGAAAAGCATTCTAGGTGAAGCTGGTTGAGAGAATGCCATGAGTGTGTAAAGCTATCATCAAGACAGGTGGCTAGCTTGAAGGATCTAAAATATATTTTTATTTGTTTGACACTTTTTTGGTTACCACATGTGTTATTTCATAGTTTTGAGGTCTTCACAATTTTTCTACAATGTAGAAAATAGTAAAGAAAAACCCTTGAATGAGTAGGTGTGGCCAAATGTTTGACTGGTACTCTATGTTGAATATTGGCCTGTTGGAAAGTACAACTCCCTACTACAATCGCACAGTTCTGTCTTGATCTGATTTATTTCTAGAGAAAGCGAGTGTTCATCTCAAAGTTAACTGAATGACTGACGCATTGAGATACAGATGAACTACATATTACATTCAGGTACTTATGATAAATGTAGGTATTATTGCACTTGATGAGAAGGAACAGAAACATACACTTTCAAAGAGAAAGAGCCGTGGGTGTGAAGAATATGGACGAAGTGGGTGAAGAAGACATCAGAAAATCACACCTTTATTTTCAAGCAAAGAGGTAGCCAAAGTCCTCACATTCATTTTGATAATAACAAGTGTTTTCAATAGCTTAATGCAGTTAGTATGGGGTGATTCTTTCTCATGAAAACATGTGTTCTTTTATATTTGTCCTTTTTGGTGAAATTCTCTCTGGGTATGCCAGTGCAGTCTGTCTCCAGATATTTCCCTGGTTTGTAAATGAGAGCCAAACAGACACCCAGGGTTGCAGAGATCCTATCTCATTGGGGGGAGGAGAGCATCAACTATAGCATCCTAATAAAGAAGGCAGGGGCTTTTTGGAAATTCTCACTTAACTTCAAAATAGTGGATTCGGCTATTTCAGCCACACCCGTTGCTGACAGGTGTATAAAATCGAGCGCACAGCCATGCATTCTCCAAAGACAAACATTGGCAGTAGACTTTCAACATGGCACAGTAATAGGATGCCACCTTTCAAACAAGTCAATTTGTCAAATTTCTGAACTACTAGAGCTGCCCCGGTCAACTGTCAGTGTTGTTATTGTGAAGTGGAAACATCTAGGAGCCGTGAAGTGGTAGGGCACACAAGCTCACAGAGCAGGACCGGCGAGTGCTGAAGCGCTTAGTGCGTAAAAATCGTCTGTCCTCAGTTGCAACACTCACTACAGAGGTTCAAACTGCATCTGGAAGCAATGTCAGTACAAGAACAGAGCTTCATGAAATGGGTTTCCATGGCCAAGCAGGTGCTCACAAGCCTAAGATCACAAAGCTCATTGCCAAGTGTCGGCTAGAGTGGTGTAAAGCTCGCCACCATTGAACTCTGGAGCAGTGGAAACGTGTTCTATGGAGTGATGAATCAGGCTTCATCATCCGGCGGTCCGACGGACGAATCTGGGTTTGGCGGATGCCAGGAGGACACTACCTGCCCGAATGCATAGTGCCAACTGTAAAGTTTGGTGGAGGAGGCCCCTTAGTTCGTGTGAAGGGACATCTTAACGCTACAGAATAAAATGACATTCTAGACAATTCTGTGCTTCCACCTTTGTGGCAACAGTTTGGGGAAGGCCCTTTCAGCCTAGTGGTTAAAGCGTTGGGCCAGTAACTGAAAGGTTGCTGGATCAAATCCCCGAGCTGACAAGGTAAAAATCTGCTGTTCTGCCCCTGAACAAGGCAGTTAACCCACTGTTCGCTGGGCGCCGAAGACGTGGATGTCGATTAAGGCAGCCCCCCGCACATCTCTGATTGAGGGGTTGGGTTAAATGTGGAAGACACGTTTCATTTGAAGGCATTCAGCTGTACAAATGACTAGGTATCCCCCTTTCCTCTTTCAGCATGACAATGCCCCGTGCACAAAGCAAAGTCCATACAGAAATGGTTGGTCTAGATCAGTGTGGAAGAACTTGACTGGCCTGCACAGAGCCCTGACCTCAACCCCATCAACACAGTTGGGATGAATTGGAACGCAGACTGCGAGCCAGGCCTAATCGCTCAATATCAGTGCCTGACCTCAATAATGCTTGTGGCTGAATGGAAGCAAGTCCCTGCAGCAATGTTCCAACATCTAGTGGAAAGCCTTCCCAGAAGAGTGGAGGCTGTTACAGCAGCAAAGGGGGGACCAACTCCATATTAATGCCCATGATTTTGGAATGAGCAGGTGTCCAAATACTTTGGTCATGTATTGTATTTCCCGAAAGAGCATTGCTAGCCTATGCCTTCATAACAAATTAGACTAGGAGAATAATAATATAGGTAAAAATAACCATCTTCGATGCCACACACAGCCTACAGTCTATATTTGCATTGCTTTAAATGTACAGCATGAGAGTTTAGCATGGTAAATTAGCCAACACACTCTATGATCTATTGGTCCTGTAAGCCTGTTTGTTTCTAACATCCAGAACAGGAAAAATGTAATTGAGTGAAAGACGACAAGAGGTAAGCAAGCTTGAAATACAGAGGCAATTTCTGATGACCCCCCTTGCCTCAGCCTGTTCATTTTTACTCTGTCGGCTGCTCCGAGTAGGCGGAGATGTATTCAAATTTTAAACCACAGGGGCATCGCATTTTACCCACATCAATCTTTTATCTTCGCCATTTAGTGCACAACATGTTTTAACTCAAAATCACCTCCTGGACGTTTTTCAAATGCAGCTGCATAAAAATGGAGAGAAGTGAGAGGTAGAAAAAAAAGGAAAGAGAGAAAGAGGTTGGCTTGTCAGCCAGGCCTTTGCTATTCGTCGGATAGCATCAAGTACATTGTGCCTCGCAGTTTAAAGATCTCGACTTGGTACATGATTCATCATTAACACATTGTGCACTTGACCTTGTCAAGAACAATTCAATGATCCAGAAAATGATGGTTGACAATGTCTTAGAATTCTGCATGGCTGACTCTGAATTAGTATGGAGAAATCCACTACTAAAACACCATGGAAGAGTGTGTGTCCCCCCCCAAAGAATGAATATATATGGATATTGAATTAAATACAAACCAAGTAGGAATCCATATTTTAGGAATCCATATTTTCTATAATGTTTACTCAAGTTTACTTCCCTGCGATAATACTGATTTGAATTGTGGTGGACATGGTTCAGAACATGGATTTCCAATTCAAAGACGGAGTCCTCCTTTGTCGAGAGCTTCTCTTTGATTCTCCTCCAAATTGATTCCCTTCCAATTCCTCTAAATTCAACTGCTCTTATTCAAATAGCCTTTCTCAATTTGCAGGGATTCCAATACCTGGAGGACAGAGTTTAACAAGCTAAGGCAAACTCTAACATGATTGAGATCTTAAACAAAAGAAGGGTATCAACGGGTGCCATGTGACTTTGACCCCTTCAAACAAAAAGGCAGTTTTCCAATCCCAACGTCATCATTAGTCAGAATATTCTTCACTATACATTTATAGGCTATTATTGTGAGGGGCAGGACACACATCCACCATCAAATAGCAGATATTGACACTTGAATTACATTCTAATTGACTTCAGTGAAACTTCAAATCACCAACCATAGAATTAGAATACTAGACTGGACATGAACCTTCTTATGATGGAATAAAGGTCAGACATTTTGGTCAGGGAGTTGGTCAACCATGGTTTGCCAGTGCTGTGGTAAGATAGTGTAAAACTAGATGGTAACTTTACATGAATTAAGTTGTGGAGCATGATTTAGCTCTTTCAAAGCAAAGCAATTACATTTAGTCAAAGTTAAATGTAGTAAAATAATTGTTCTGATTACTTTGATAAACTAATATATCAACCTTATTACTGTAGGGCAGTTAAATCAAATTTCATCAGAAATAACTACACTCGTACTACTACACTTTTGTACACTCTCCTGCTAGAATACCACAGTATATGACAACTGTAGTGATAGAGCACAGAAGACAACTGAGGCATTGTTGAAGTTTTAAATAATTAAAACACAATTTCACAACATATTTTGTGGGGAGGGAGGGGGGCGGGGGGCGGTCGCTCTCAAAAATCACACTTTTAAAAATGCCTAAGCTTGCCATTTCATGGTTGTAAAAAAATCGAATTATGCAACCGAGGACAGATTATTTTTACTCCCTACGCGCTTCAGCACTCGCCGGTCCCATTCTGTGAGCTTGTGTGGCCCATCACTTCACGGCTGAGCCGTTGTTGCTCCTAGATGTTTCCACTTCCACATTTGCCGAACTGACTTGTTGGAAAGGTGGCATCCTATGACGGTGCCATGTTGAAAGTCACTGAGCTCTTCTGTAAGGCCATTCTACTGCCAATGTTTGTCTATGGAGATTGAAGGGGTGTCCACATACACTACATAGCCAAAGGTATATTTTCCATAACCCAAAATATTGTACTTTTCAGGATGTGTACAAAACTGAAAGTAAAAAATGCAAAAACGAAACTTCATAACAGGAAGCATAGAACAGATCTACCGCTTCTTAGACTTGCTTCAATGAGAATTACAGATCTATTGAACTGTGAATTTGGTTGGGTTGCACAAAAAGTTACATATTGCAGGTTTTTTTTTTATTAAATAAAGATTGGTCCACAACAATGCTTAAACCACATCAGGAGACCACTTTTAAGGTCTGAGAAAAAAATAGAACACTTTTGGATTTATGGGTGTAGTGATCTTTTAAATGAAGTGCAACAATGTTCCTGTAGCGCTCATGTGGTTGCAGAGTTACCAAAACAATTTTCCAAATTTGATGCAATTTATAATGACATCATTCTGCCAAGTAGGCATAGGCTACTTTTGTAGGTTTTTGGGAAAGCCTTTCCATGTCTACCAGAATAAGTTTATCATTAGGGTTATCGCTAACAGCTGTTCATGTGCGAGCACTGCATACACACAGACAGGGCACTCCTGTGCCGTTTCAAAAAGTTGCAGGAAAATACAAAACACTGATGCTAACTGACTGAACGGAATAGGCTACAGAAATGTCTAAACTACAGTTTGCTAAAAGGACTCTCAGACCATGAACTGAAATAAGTTCACACATACACACAACCAAACTGAAATAAGTTTTCCCCTTTAGCATACTTACTCAGATTAATATACTGTGTTGTTATTAGGGGTGTGACAACCTGGCTATACTTCTAATCGTATACATAAATTGACAAAAAAAAAACTGAAGTGTTTATTATGCCTAAGTAGATGTCAAAATATGTATCTCCCTGCAGGGTTACAGTCCAAAAAAATCTGTAGATTAGGAGCAAAGGGCTTGGAGGTGTCTGTGTGTCGTGTCCTCAAAACTTGCAGCGGCCAGACAAGTTTGCTGTAACTCAGAACGCGCATTAACGTTTCTTCCTCTTTTCTACGTTGTGTAATCATTTTTTTTAAAGACAGGAAGCGAAGTGTTTGCAATAACATCTTCGGTATGCATTGCGTGATTTTAACCAATTATGAGTAGGCCTTATGTGGAAACACTTATCTTCCGCTATCTTTTTTCCTACTAAACATAGTATAGAAATCTGCCTTTTCACATATGTTGATGTTGGGGTGGTGCTGGAGAGGATGTATATGAAGCAGGAAAAAAAATGACATTTTGAATTAAAACAGTGTAAAAGTAGCATGCTAAAAAATAACTAGATGGTAACATTACATGAAGTAAAGTTGTTGAATTCAGAAAGTATTCAGACCCCTTCACTTTTTCCAATTTGTTATATTATAGCCTTATTCTAAAATGGATTAAATAAAACCTCATCAATGTACACAATACCCCATCAAAAATATTGGGAAAAAAACACACAAAAAACAACAGAAATACCCTACTTACATAAGAATTCAGACCCTTTGATTGTCAGTAGAGCTCCGAGACAGGAATGTGGCAAGGCACAGATCTGAGGATGGTACCAAAACATTTCTGCAGCATTGAAGGTTCCCAAGAACACAGTGGCCTCCAACATGATTAAATGGAAGAGGTTTGGAAGCACCAAGACTTTTCCTAGAGCTGGCCACCCGGCCAAACTGAACAAACGGGGGAGAAGGCCCTTGGTCTGGAAGGTGACCAAGAACCTGATGGTCACTCTGACAGAGCTCCAGAGTTTTTCTGTGGAGATGGGAGAACCTTCCAAAAGGACAACCATCTCTGCAGCACTCCGCCAATCAGGCCTTTATGGTAGAGTGGCCAGAGGGAAGCCTATCCTCGGAAAAAAGGCACATGAGAGCCCACTTAGAGTTTGCTAAAAAGGACTCTCAGACCATGAGAAACAAAATTATCTAGTCTGATGAAACCAAGATGGACATTTTTGGTATGAATGCCAAGCATCACGTCTGGAGGAAACCAAGCACCGCTCATCACCTGACCAATAGCATCCCTACAGTGAAGCATGGTGGTGATAGCATCATGCTGTGGGGATGTTTTTCAGCGACAGGGACTGGGAGACTAGTCAGGAATGAGTAAAAGATGAACGGAGCAAAGTAAAGAGAGATCCTTGATGAAAACCTGCTCCAGAGCGCTCAGGACCTCAGATTGGGGCCAAAGTTCACCTTCCAACAGGACAACGACCCTAAGCACACAGCCAAGACAACGCAAGAGTGGCTTTGGGGCAAGTCTCTGAATGTCCTTGAGTGACGCAACCATAGCCTAGACATGAACCCGATCTAACATCTCTGGAATGACCTGAAAATAGCTGTGCAGTCATCCCCATCCAAACTGACAGAGCTTGAGAGAATCTGCATATAAGAATGGGAGAACCTCCCGAAATCCAGGTGTGCCGAGCTTGTAGCATCATACCCAAGAAGACTCAAGGCTATAATCGCTGCCAAAGGTGCTTCAACAAAGTACTGAGTAAACGGTCTGAATAGTTACAGTTGAAGTCGGAAGTTTACATACACCTTAGCAAAATACATTTAAACTCAGTTTTTCACAATTCCTGACATTTAATCCTAGTAACAATTCCTTGTCTTAGGTCAGTTAGGATCACCCTTCATTTTAAGAATGTGAAATGTCAGAAAAATAGTAGAGAATTATTTATTTAAGCTTTTATTTCTTTCATCACATTCCCAGTGGGTCAGAAGTTTACATACACTCAATTCGCATTTGGTAGCATTGCCTTTCAATTGTTGAACTTGGGTCAAAGGTTGTGGGTAGCCTTCCACAAGCTTCCCACAATAAGTTGGGTGAATTCTGGCACATTCCTCCTGACAGAGCTGGTGTAACTGAGTCAGGTTTGTAGGCCTCCTTGCTCGCACACGCTTTTTCAGATCTGCCCACAAATTCTCTATAGGATTGAGGTCAGGGCTTTGTGATGGCCACTCCAATACCTTGACTTTGTTGTCCTAAAGCCATTTTGCTAGAACTTTGGAAATATGCTTGGAGGCATTGTCCATTTGGAAGACCCATTTGCAACCAAGCTTTAACTTCCTGACTGATGTCGTGAGATGTTGCTTCAATATATCCACATAATGTTTCCTCCTCATGATGCCATCTATTTTGTGAAGTGCACC
Organism: Oncorhynchus mykiss; assembly: GCF_013265735.2. Lineage (NCBI taxonomy): Eukaryota > Metazoa > Chordata > Actinopteri > Salmoniformes > Salmonidae > Oncorhynchus > Oncorhynchus mykiss. Next base: position 51,147,157 of record NC_048580.1, on the reverse strand, counting down.
AGTCCCTCCTGCAGCAAAGCACCCCCACAACATGTTGCTTCCACCCTCGTGCTTCACGGTTGGGATGGTGTTCTTCAGCTTGCAAGCCTCCCCCTTTTTCCTCAAAACATAACAATGGTCATTATGGCCAAGCAGTTCTATTTTTGTTTCATCAGACCAGAGAAAATGTCTCCAAAAAGTACGATATTTGTCTCCATGTGCAGTTGCAAACCGTAGTCTGGCTTTTTTATGGCGGTTTTGGAGCAGTGGCTTGTTCCTTGCTGAGCGGCCTTTCAAGTTATGTCGATATAGGACTCGTTTACTGTGGATATAGATATTTTTGTACCCGTTTCCTCCAGCATCTTCGCATGGTCCTTTGCTGTTGTTCTGGGATTGATTTGCACTTTTTGCACCAAAGTACATTCATCTGTGCAGATGAATTTGGCACCTTCAGGCGTTTGGAAATTGCTCCCAAGGATGAACCAGACCTCTGGAGGACTACACATTTTTTTCTGTCTTGGCTGATTTCTTTTGATTTTCCCATGATGTCAAGCAAAGAGGCACTGGGTTTGATGGTAGGCCTTGAAATACATTCACAGGTACACCTACAATTGACTCAAAGTATGTCAATTAGCCTATCAGAAGCTTCTAAAGCCATGCCATCATTTTCTGGAATGTTCCAAGCTGTTTAAAGGCACAGTCAATTTAGTGTATGTAAACTTCTGACCAACTGGAATTGTGATACAGTGGATTATAAGTGAAATTATCTGTCTGTAAACAACTGTTGGAAAAATTACTTGTGTCATGCACAATGTAGATGTCCTTACCGACTTGCCAAAACTAGTTTGTTAACAAGAAATTTGTGGAGTGGTTGAAAAACAAGTTTTAAATTACTCCAACCTAAGTGTACGTAAATTTACGACTTCAACTGTATGTACATTTGATCGTTTTTTGTGTGTTTTTTTTACATTGGCAAATTTCTAAAAACCTGTTTTTCGCTTTGTTATTATGGGGTATTGTGTGTAGATTGATGAGGGGGGAAAAAATATTTTATTTGTTCTAGAATAAGGCTGTAACGTAACAAAATGTGGAAAAGGTTATGGGGTCTGAATACTTTCCGAATGCACTGTACGCTAGATTGAGATATTTGGCAACTTTAGTTGTGAATGATACAAACCTTAATGTCTTAAAAAACAAAATATATATGGGCTGCATGATGAGACTATAGGCGATTGATGATTTGAGGAAGTCGCTAAAAAAGCTTGCGCTCTGTTCGCTGTTCTCTCAGCGAGAGTTCGGGAACATCGATAGTAACATGTTGTTTTCACAATGAAACATATTTCATTAAACTGTTGGCAGCCCCTCTCTCTGCACGCTGGAGAAGGGAATAAAGGACAGAGAGAAGGAGATGGTAACATGGTGATGAGATGTTCTGTAGCTAAAAGGTAAATATGTCAGCCTATTAATTATGAAAATATAAAAAATGTGCTATTACTTGGCTATTCAAAATCAAATAGAAATTCATTATAAAATGTAGGGCTTCCTCTGTAAGCTAACCTGCACAATCAATGAACCAACAGCATGGCCTAGGCCTACATGTTTTCTCGCAGACTCATGGATAGAACGTTTGGAGCATTGCATAAGCTAACCAGTCCCCCATTATGCATAATAATACAGTCCACACAAAGGTGATTACTATAATTGTTTACATTTTGGAGTATAGGCTAGACCAATTACAGTACGTACCAAAAACATAGTTTAAAAAAAAAAAAATAAAATAAAATAATTGTGTGCATAATATGGGGTAGACTATGCATTATATAATGGCACAGTCATTATTTGAATTCGGGGGGGGGTTCGGGCTTGGGCTCATATATAGGCCTATGTATATGTATAAGCTCTAATAAGCGTATGGTTGATTTGAATGAATCGTCACCTTAGAAATTGCTGTCCATTTAGTTTTGTTAGGCTTTGAAACTAACATCCAAAACGACCCCGTTTTCCTCTCATTTTCAACCTGTTGTTGAACTTCTTTCTTCAAATTGATCAATCACATTAAGATCAGTTTTAAAGCATGATAATGTTTTGATGATAAGTGATAGATGTGATTTTTGATATAATTTGCATTAAAATCAGACTGGTTAGAGGGACAATAGAGCCCTGAGTACCAGGCAATTAGCGACCTGATGGTCGTTAGTCAGTTGGGTACTACCGATGCATGACCAGAGAGCATAAAAGGAGATTACCATGGAATTGTACTATGGTCATGACTCATACGGTCACCGCAACAGCCCTAACTATTCCCAGTATTGTAAAACATCATCATTACACATTCAAATCAATGATGTGTGTATTCTACCTGTGTTATCAATGATAATACCACTAATTATTGTGAGTTAGCTGATTAATATAATGTTTGATTTAAATGCTGTGCAAGAAGAATGATTTTCCTAATAATCGTGTTCACATGAGCACATTTGATGATCTCACAAGGCAGGTGGTGTTAAGCTCTCCCAAGCTGTAAGAAAAAACAAAATAAACAAACAATGTAGTGTTTTGAAAAATAATAACCATAATTCAACTTGTTTCACCACAAGAACACCACTAAACCCTTGTTAAGTTTAATCATATAGGTTAGAGCTAGATAAAAGCAAAATATTCCATGAGAGAGAGAGTCCAAATTTACACAGCTGTGTGCAGGTTACCTTTGAACTGTAAAAACGGCTACTAAATGTCCTCCAACACTACATTGTGTGGCTTACCTCTGTGTGAGTGTGTGTCCCTAAACTGTGAATAGAATATGATTGAGTGAAAATATTACAATTTCTAACTGAATCTATAGGATTTAGTGTATGTCAATCACTGTAAATCACAGCCTGTTGATTTATTTTCTAGCAATGTTTATGACATTTTAGCTGACTTACGAATGGTGAAAGCCACGAAAGATGTTCCGATTTAAGGGTTGGGTACCCAGATGTGTGTGTATGTATGAGTGTTGCTTGTTGAGGTACATTACTGTTGTTAATTGCTACAGTGTGTAGTGTGAGGTGATATGTGATTATTCACCGAGGATATAGACCTACAGCAGATGTGCAAGGACAGAACATCCTTGTGTAACGGATGTGAAACGGCTAGCTAGTTAGTGGTGGTGCGCACTAAATAGCGTTTCAGTCGGTGACGTCACTTGCTCTGAGACCTTGAAGTAGTGGTTCCCCTTGCTCTACAAGGGCCGCAGCTTTTGTGGAGCGATGGGTAACGATGCTTCGTGGGTGACTGTTGTTGATGTGTGCAGAGGGTCCCTGGTTCGCGCCCGGGTATGGTCTAAAGGTATACTGTTACATTGGTGCCGTGACCCGGATCACTGGCTGCTGCGGAAAAGGAGGAGGTCAAAAGGGGGGTGAGTGTAACGGATGTGAAACGGCTAGCTAGTTAACGGTGGTGCGCGCTAAATAGCGTTTTCAATCGGTGACGTCACTTGCTCTGAGACCTTGAAGTAGTGGTTCCCCTTGCTCTGCAAGGGGCGCGGCTTTTGTGGAGCGATGGGTAACGATGCTTTGTGGGTGACTGTTGTTGATGTGTGCAGAGGATCCATGGTTCGCGCCCGGGTATGGGCGAGGGGACGGTCTAAATTTATACTGTTACACTTGCCGGTGGTTAACTACTCCAACAAACAGTCTGGAATGGATAACTGCTAAGGATAAAGACAGTTGTATAAAAATGTGTCCATTTACAAAGATTAAAAAACGTTTATATTATCACACAATCAAAACAATGATGATATTAATTGTGTGTTCTGCTTGTGTTCTAATCTGTTGTCAATGTTCATAAACACACACACAGAGACTGTGATGACTCTGCTTAAGATAACCACACTAACCTATATATGAAAGGGAAAAGTAGAAAGAATGACAGCCAAGGGTTTTACTCAACATACAGGTAAAATCTATTTAGTTAGCTAGTTACAGACAACATGAACAACAAGCAAGCTAACGTTACTCAAAGTTCATTAGCTAGTTAGCTAAATAAACCCACAGGTCAGGCTAGCTAGCTAGCTAAAATTATGAACATGAGTTACATCATGTGCATTACACTCAGACATTAGCTAGCTAGCTAACATTCATTAAGCCAGATATAGCTAGCTAGGCAGCTAACTAACATTAGCTATTATAGCTAGCTAGCTACTAAGTTAACACTAACACTAGCTAGTAACACTTGTCTTACCGATCAAACCAACGGTGGAGGACACTGTGGAATATGTGTTTTATTAGCTAGCTATCTCGCCAGCTAACGTTGGATAGCTGCTGGTAGTTGCTGCTTAACCAACTAGCTAACTACAATAACCAAATGCAGGCAGTCAACTAATGTTATAATCAGCTGTGTGTCTCTCTGTGGGTAGCCTGCCTGGTAGTCCTAAAGTTAGTTTGGAATTTGTTTGCGTGCTTGGAATCTTAGCTGTGTGGGCATGTGATGTTGTGTTCCATCTTTTACATTGGACGACAGTGAATGTGTAAAGTAAGGTGTGTGATAGATGGCTAACTAACCAAAGGTTTGAGAAGCATCCAGCTAAAAGATACTGATAATTTACCTCAGTACTCAGTTTATTCACTAGGAAACAAATACGATGAAATGGAGAGGGACCATACCAATAGAACCTAGAATTGTATTATATAGGAATCACCTTGTTGGCATTATGCAGTGTAACATTAATCAGGTGCAAAAGTAGCTGTCTCATTTTCCTTCATTCATTCAAGCTTTGCTAACATGCTGTTTCTAGTTGTTGTGGCCTGTCAAAAAGTGCAGTCTGTGTTGAAACGAGAGAAAGTAATGATGGTTCTGCGAATGAGTATTCAAGCATTTCGCTACACTCGCATTAACATCTGCTAACCATGTGTAAGTGACAAATAAATTTGATTTGACATAGTAACAGAGATGAGAGCTGTTACTTTTCAACACCCTAAACTCTGATAAACAGCTGTAACTTGATTGGTAGATGATATTTCTGTTCTGATTTTGAGATTTAAATGGCAGAGAAGTAGACAAAGATTTCATATGCTCGAACTTGTCTAACTTGTTGGGGGAGTGGTCAAAATGGCAGTTGTTTCCAAAAGTTCAGAGAAAATGTCGTCAATGCGGTTACTAAAACAGCTGTAACGTTTGATCAGTACCAGATCATTTTGTTACGACTTCAGATTTGAATAGCAGGGAAGTAGTCAAAGATGTCATACCACCTAACTTGTTGTCTAGGTTGTTGGCAAACAACTGCAAAGGTTGCATTGTTTACAGTGAATAGAATAGAATGTTGGGAGAGAAGCTGTCACAATGGGACCTTTAGAATGCTGAAGAACTCCCATGAATGTGGATGGAAGACAAAAATAAGCACAAAAAAGTATAAAAAGATATCAACAAGTTGTATACAAGCAACTCAATCCAGACCAGTCTACACGTTTTAAAAAGTTTGAACTGCGTTTCTAGCTTAAAACGGTAGAGGAGTAGCATTCAAAATATTAAGAAGTATGCAGAAGATTAAATGTGGGGACTCCTGCTTCGCAAGCCCCATTAATAAAGAATTTATCTGCATTGCATGTTTGTTATCTGGGCAGCCACACAGTTTTAGAGAAATACATTTTTTCCAATTAACTACCAATATGCGAACATACCATTCAAACAATGCAGTCAATCCACAGCCATACTGGCTATTAAGAGTTAAGGTATCTTTGTAGTAACTGGGTGTATTGATACACCATACAAGTGTAACTAATAACTTCACCAAGCTCAAAGGGCTATTCAATCTCTGCTTCTACCAATAGGTTCCCTACTTTGCGAGGCATTGGAAAACCTCCCTGGTCTTTGTGGTTGAATCTGTGTTTGAAATTTACAGCTCGACTGAGGGACCTTACAGATAATTGTGTGGGGTACAGAGAAGAGGTAGTCATTAAAAAAATCATGTTAAACACTATTATAGCACACAGCGAGTCCATGCAACTTATTATGGGACTTGTTACTCCTGAACATAGGCTTGCCATAACAAAAGGGGTTGAATACTTATTGGCTCAAATCATTTTAGCTTAAATTGTTTTATTAAATTGTTAAAAAAACTATTAAAATACATGATTCCACTGACATTATGAGCTATTGTGTGTAGGCCAGGGACCAAAAATATCAGTTTAATCCATTTTAAATTCAGGCTGTAACACCACAAAATGTGGAAAAAGTCAAGGGATGTGAATACATTGTAAAGGCACTTTATTTTAGAGGCTATTTATACATTACAGAAAATTGATAGGATCTATGTCACCAACATTGTCTAGGCAACAAGCAGAGGCAACTCATTCCAAATAGGCCTACTAGCACCGCACCGTCACACACTCCGAACCTTGCAGAAATGCTGTTTGACATCTTGCCCCTTCCCGTCGCCACAGGAGTGCGAGGATGTCAATGAGAAAACAGCTTGCGCGCCGGCAATGCCAGGGATAACATATGTTTTACCTAATGAGAGGTTATTCTCAAGCAACTTAGTCAACAAAACCATTAATCGAGTGTCACAGGGGTAAATATTCCTGTGAATATGACAAAGGCAAAAAATAACTGTAATAGGGCTGGATTCAAACATCATCATCTAGACTATAGCTCTAAAGCCCAGGCAGCACCAGCAAAGGCAGAAGCAGCAGCAGTAGCCTGTCAGTGTCAGCATATAGGGGATTATAGTCAGCCGCTGTGTTGTGGGTGACAGATAAATTAACTATGTGTGAGAGGGGGTTTGTTATACAACATTGAGTACATATCATCGGGGCTCTCCGTGTTATAACAAACCAGAGCTTTTTACTGTTTTGTGGGACAATGTTATATGGCATCTGACTGCCATCGTTGTAAATGTGTAGTGTTTGGAGAGAATTAATCCCAGACCAACATGGATGTGATAGGAGTGGGCCCTAAACTACTGCCTCACTGACATTTCAAATTCATCACCTGCGTATTCCCTCTTGGATTTTGGGGTAGACGTCCTATCCCCTTCGTATTATTGTTCAGAATGTCATTGTTATTATAAGACCTAACAAGTTAAGGTAGCGGTTATAGCTTTGGGCCAGTAACTGAAAGGTTGCTGGTTCAAATACCCGAACCGACAAATTGGAAAATGTACACTACCGTTCAAAAGTTTGGGGTCACTTAGAAATGTCTTGTTTTTGAAAGAAAAGCAATTATTTTGTCCATTAAAATAACATCAAATTTATCAGAAAAACAGTGTAGACATTGTTAATGTTGTAAATGACTATTGTAGCTGGAAGCATATTCTTTTAATGGAATATCTACATAGGCGTACAGAGGCCCATTATCAGCAACCATCACTCCTGTGTTCCAATGGCACGTTGTGTTAGCTAATCCAAGTTTATAATTTTAAAAGGCTAATTGATCATTAGGAAACCCTTTTGCAATTATGTTAGCGCAGCTGAAAACTGTTGTCCTGATTAAAGAAGGAATAAAACGGGCCTTTTTTTAGACTAGTTGAGTATCCGGAGCATCAGCATGTGGGAACGATTACAGGGTCAAAATGGCCCGAAACAAAGACCTTTCTTCTGAAACTCGTCAGTCTATTCTTGTTCTGAGAAATGAAGACTATTCTATGCGAGAAATTGCCAAGTTGCCTCACAAGTCCTCAACTGGGCACTTCTTTAAATAGTACCCGCAAAACACCAGTTTCAATGTCAACAGTGAAGAGGCAACTCCGGGATGCTGGCCTTCTAAGCAGAGTTGCAAAGAAAAAGCCATATCTCAGACTGACCAATAAAAATAAAATATTAAGATGGGCAAAAGAACACAGACACTGGACAGAGGAACTCTGCCTAGAAGGCCAGCATCCCGGAGTCGCCTCTTCACTGTTGACATTGAGACTGGTGTTTTGCGGGTACTATTTAATGAAGCTGCCAGTTGAGGAATTGTGAGGCGTCTGTTTCTCAAACTAGACACTCTAATGTACTTGTCCTCTTGCTCAGTTGTGCACCGGGGCCTCCCACTCCTCTTTCTATTCTGTTTACAGACAGTTTGTGCTGTTCTGTGAAGGAAGTAGTACACAGCCTTGTACGAGATCTTCAGTTTCTTGGCTATTCCTCACATGGAATAGTCTTCATTTCTCATAACAAGAATAGACTGATGAGTTTCAGAAGAAAGGACTTGGTTTCAGGCCATTTTGAGCCTGTAATCGAACCCACAAATGCTGATGCTTCAGATACACAACTAGTATAAAGACGGCCAGTTTTATTGCTCTTTAATCAAGGCAACAGTTTTCAGCTGTGCCAACATAATTGCAAAAGGGTTTTATGATGATCAATTAGCCTTTTAAAATGATAAACTTGGATTAGCTAACAACATGCCATTGGAACACAGGAGTGATGGTTGCTGATAATGGGCCTCTGTACACCTATGTAGATATTCCATTAAAAAAAATTGCTGTTTACAGCTACAATAGTCATTTACAACATTAACAATGTCTACACTGTATTTCTGATCAATTTGCTGTTATTTTAAATGGAGGGGAAAAAGTTTTTTTTTTTTTTTTTTTAAGGACATTTCTAAGTGACCCCAAACTTTTGAACGGTAGTGTATATTTTTTGTCTTTCCCCGTTCCAGTCCATTCTGTTCCATTTGGTACCAAATGAATACAACCTAGGCTGAGCACACAAGGGACTTCACTCATACTCAAAATACAGTAAACAAAGCCCTTGTAAATGTATTTTAGAATGGAGGGTTCTTTGTAAGGACGCTCTAATTAACAGAGGCTGGTCGTCAAACCAAGGAGATTCCCCATGAGAAAGTGAAAGAGAGAGACAGAGCCGGAGATGGGGCGAACACAGGGCATTTACATGCAGGATGCGGAGACAGGCACAGGTAACACGAGTCAGCTACCTGAGCGTCATACAATAGCAAAGCCGTAATGAGCAGAGCAGGAATCATCTGTTAATTTGGGCCGAACATGTACACACGCTGCCCTTTGAACATATGGCACTAAAACACTGCTATGTAACCTGAGTGAGCTCCAGTTGCTTCCAGAGAATATTTAAATATGCAAGAGCTGGGTTATATTCATTAGGCCAGCAAATTGACTGAAACAGGGAGGGACTAGCTGAACCTGTCCAATAAGAAATGCTTGTTTTTGTTTTCCATTAATTTTTTTTTGCTAAGGTACAGTGAGCCCGAATGAATACAACCAATACTTTATTCTGTGATTTAGTCCACATATGTCGGTCTGTGTGGTAACATAGGGTTTTACATTATTCACTTGCTCATTGCTGCTTAGACTATACAGTGCGTTCAGAAAGCAATCAGACCCCTTGACGTTCTCCACATTTTGTTACGTTACAGCCTTATTCTAAAAGGGATTCAATTGTTTTTTCCCCTTATCAATATCAATACCGCATAATAACAAACCAAAAACAGGTTTAGAATTTACTAACTCATAAAAAAATAAAACATTTACTGATATCACACTATATAAATATTCAGACTCTTTACTCAGTACTTTGTTGAAGTACCTTTGGCAGCGATTACAGCTACAAGCTTGGCACTAGAGGTCGACTGATTATGATTTTTCAACACCGATACCGATTATTGGGGGACCAAAAAAAGCTGATACCGATTAAATCGACCAATTTTTTTCATTTATGTGTAATAATGACAATTACAACAATACTGAATGAACACTATTTTACCTTAATATAATACATCAATAAAATCAATTTAGCCTCAAATAAATAATGAAAAATGTTCAATTTGGTTTAAAAAATGCAAAAACAAAGTGTTAGAGAAGAAAGTAAAAGTGCAATATGTGCCATGTAAGAAAGCTAACGTTTAAGTTCCTTGCTCAGAACATGAGAACATATGAAAGCTGGTGGTTCCTTTTAACATGAGTCTTCAATATTCCCAGGTAAGAAGTGTTAGGTTGTAGTTATTATAGGAATTATAGGACTATTTCTCTCTATACCATTTGTATTTCATTAACCTTTGACTATTGGATGTTCTTATAGGCACTTTAGTATTGCCAGTGTAACAGTATAGCTTCTGTCCCTCTCCTCGCTCCTACCTGGGCTCGAACCAGGAACACAACGACAACAGCCACCCTCGAAGCAGCGTTACCCATCGCTCCACAAAAGCCGCGGCCCTTGCAGAGCAAGGGGAACAACCACTCCAAGTCTCAGAGCGAGTGATGTTTGAAACGCTATTAGCGCGCACCCCGCTAACTAGCTAGCCATTTCACATCGGTTATACCAGCCTAATCTCGGGAGTTGATGGGCTTGAAGTCATAAACAGCGCAACGCTTGAAACACAGTAAAGGGCTGCTGGCAAAACGCACAAAAGTGCTGTTTGAATTAATGTTTACAAGCCTGCTGGTGCCTACCAACGCTCAGTCAGACTGCTCTATCAAATCATACACTTAAGTATAACATAATAACACAGAAATACGTTCCTAGGCTGTCATTGAAAATAATAAAATAATTGCCTAGTTAAATAAAAATATTGAATAAAAAAGGTGTAGATTTTTATTATTATTTTTATAATCGGTAAAATCTGTGTCCAAAAATATAGATTTCCGATTGTTATGAAAACTTGAAAATCGGCCATTCCGATTAATCGGTCGACCTCTACATGGCACACCAACATTTGGGGAGTTTCTCCCATTCTTCTCTGCAGATCTTCTCAAGCTCTGTCAGGTCTCTCCAGAGATGTTCGATCGGGTTCAAGTCCGGGCTCTAGCTGGGCCACTCAAGGACATTCAGAGACTTGTCCCGAAGCCACTGCTGCGTTCTCTTGGCTGTGTTCTTAGGGTCATTGTCCATGCTGCCACCACCATGCTTCACCGTAGAGATGGTGCCAGGTTTCCTCCAGACATGAAGCTTGGCATTCAGGCTAAATTCAATCTTGGTTTCATCAGCCAATAGAACTTACTTCTCATGACAGAAGCAAGCTTTCATGAGCTTTTTACTTTGGAGTGGCTTCCATCTGGCCACTCCACTATAAAGGCCTGACTGTGGAGTGCTGCAGAGATGGTTGTCCTTCTGGAAGGTCCTCCCATCTCCACCGAGGAACTCTGGAGCTTTGTCAGAGTGACCATCGGATTCTTGGTCAACTCTTTGACCAAGGCCCTTCTCCCCCGATTGCTCAGGTTGGCTGGGCGGCCAGCTCTAGGAAGAGTCTTGGTGGTTACAAACTGGGGACCTTCAATGATGCAGACATTTTTTGTACCCTTCCACGGATCTGTGCCTCAGATCTGAGCTCTGTGAGCTCTACGGAAAGTTCCTTTGACCTCATGGCTTGGTTTTTACTCTGACATGCACTGTCAAATGTGGGACATTATATAGACAGGTGTGTGCCTTTCCAAATCATGTCCAATTAATTTAATTTACAATTGGACTCCAATGAAGTTGTAGAAAAATCTCAAGGATGCTCAATGGAAACAGGATGTACCTGAGCTCAATTTCGAGTCTCATAGGAAAGGATCTGAATATTTATGTAAATAGTTTTTTTTTTTTTTTCTTTTACCTGTTTTTTTTTGCTTTGTCATTATGGGGTATTGTGTGTAGATTGATGAAGAAAAATATTATTTAATCAATTGTATTATAAAGGCTGTAACAAAACAAAATGTGAAAAAAGTCAAGGGGTCCGAATACACTGTACCTCAAGGCAACCTCCTGCCATGAGACTGTGCCTATGGCTGCTTGTTAAAGTGAATAAAACAAGAACTTGTCACTCGGTGCATGAAATCCTGCACTAAGACATGTGCTCAGCTGTGTTTGATGTTACCGTCACTTGTACAACCATCAGGTATGGTGATTAGATTTCTTAATTGTGTGTTTAAGCATTACACAAAGGTTCATTAGACCTACTTATCTCACATGTAACCACTACTGAACCCAAGACATGGGAACAAAATCTATTTATCAGAGGCTACATTAGGGAAGGAATCTAAAGTGTTGATGGGTCAAAAGAACATCGTTAACAAGCAGTGGCTGCTAAATGATTTCCTAGGTGACCCATACCTCATAATTACTGCCTTGCTTTAAGTTGCATCTCCTCATTTAGTGTCTTGCTCGCCCTATTAGTGACCGTAAATTGCAAGCAATCATGCATTTTAGGTCCAGTATCAGGAGCAAGGATGGGTTTAATGTACTGTAAAAATGGCTAACCTTCATTTGGGAGAGCATGAGTTCTGGCACGTGTGACTCAAAGGACACACACATGCACATGTGTATACATATATACATATATACACATACATACACACACTCATCCTTGAGATGACAATATAATTTTGGGGGGAGAAAAGCGACTTTCATCATCTTTGTTTCATGTTGTGCTCGAGGAGACATCCTAGCTGTCCACATAGTCTGACAAATGAAGGACATAATTGCAAATTAAAATCATGACCAAAAATGAATCCTGTGGGGTAGGCCTACAGTATATTCCATTAAACAAACTGAAGCAACCTAGTCCTCTCAATCAGCAAAGTTCTTGTCACCTGTGCCCCATACATCTCCTCTGCTGGCTGTCATTCCCAGACAACAACAACAACTAGGACTTTAAATGCCCGCAGCTATGTCACAATGACAGAATCTCATACTCATGGATGAGGTGATAATATGACGGTGTCAATATGTCACCGGGTCGGCCCTGACACTTTAGTCCCCGGCAAAGAACTGCCCTCTTAATCTCTGACAGGGACAACAGGCTTCTGTTGCATGCAGAGGCATGGAAACAATGATGAGAAGGGGCTACTAATGCTACCTCTCCAACTCAGCCCAGGGAGGACATTTACATGTCAAAGCCCCAAGCCACTCTGTACTAGGAGGAGTCTCATCTTCCCTCCCTCCCGAATCTCGCTCGTTCCTCTGTTCCATCTCTATTTCGCGGTCTCCCTTTATCCCCACACACAGTCAGAGCAGACCCCTGGGGAGTGATAGCAGAATAATGGGCCAAGCACACTGCATTGTGTTTGTGTGTGTGTGTACGCACGTATGTCAGTGAGAGGGAGAGAGAGTACAAAACAAGAGCGAGAAAGACCTCTCCTCTCATCGCCCCTCTGTCCTGGCTGCTCTGGTGACGATGGCAGGGTCTGAAATGCTCTCTGTGGTCACACAGCGGTAGATTATGGAGCATGGCACTGGAGTGTGGAAAGCCTTTAAGGAGCAGCTGCTCCACGGGATGTTTACTCCCACAGGAGCTGAAATATTGATCACTCCCAGCCAGGCAAAGCACAGGCCCCAACCAGCTCCATGTATAATTGAAGTGGGATCTCTCATGAGCACAGCAGTCAAAAAGGGAGAAGAGGAGTTAACCAGAGAAACCCAAAGTCCCACCAGTTCCCTTTTTGATGTACATAAATCATATGGAATTTCAGATATGTGTGCTTTGATCAGTCGTCCTGCTTGGATTGGGGGAGAGCAGAGGTGAGAGAAGAGTACAAAGGGATGTAACATGTTGACGAGAACTTGGGAAGTGAGGAATTTGGGTGGTTTTCGACAACTGGTTGCACTGGTTTTATCTGATCCATTTTGGTCCGGGGGTTAAGTTTAGTTAAATGGACAAATGTGTGATGTCTACCATTACCGCACACCTGCTATTATGTGCTCTAAGCTCAGTGGGGATTTCTCCTTAAGAAACCACTGTGCTCTTTTGAGAGCTCGAACGCAAAAACAAAATTATTCTACTCACTGATGTTCAAATGTTCTCAGTGACTCACTGCCTTTCAATACGTACCGTTTTGAAGCTATGTAATGGTGTGTGTTCAGAACAAAAACTCCTATATCACTCAAACATAAAGTACAGTGCATCAAAGCTGTGCGTCCTTCCAGGTACAATTTCTACACTATTGAATTGTGCTTGTTTTTGGAAAAAGATGGAATAAAATGGAGTGATCAGAATGAGAGGATGAACTACGGAACAGAGCTTCCAACTCCATTAGCCTAGCTCAATCCTCAGGCCATCTATGGCACAACAGTGCCATCTACTGCCCAAAACTGATAGTCTCAAACTTACTTGAGGTGGAGAATGAAAACTGTTAATATCGCCAGAGGAAGAGGCGAAGCGAGAGAGCCCACACCCATCAGAATCTGTCCACGTGGGAATACTGCGATAAGCAGACCGTCTGCCTTCCAGCCTTCGACTCACATTGTTAGGAAGGAGACAAGACCATCTTGTCATTATATACAGCATCTCTGATATCACCAAAACAACTTAAAATGTCATGTTTCACCAATAAGCTCACCAGGTACTATTAACAAGGCCGACAGACAAAATGAGTGAAGGAGCTGGTTTACATAACTGGGACACTTGAGGAACCAGTTAATCATGAATTAAAAGTATAAATATCATACCCCCACAAAAATTCTAACCTCCCCTTTTATTGTAATGGTGAGAGGTTTGTATGTCTTGGGGGGTATGATATTATTCCCGATTCATTCAGGATTATCTGTAATCATGGCAGCATCCACATTAATGTAGAAGTGTTCAGAAACATTCTATTCTCATTTACACTAAAAGTGACTCCAAAATGACACACTACATTATTTACCACTCATTTCTATTGGGCACAAAAATAATCTGAAATGCAACCAAAACAAACAGCAAATGCATCCAACAAGTTTATAGAGAGTCACTTGATGTAATCATTGCGTGCTAGGAATATGTGGCCAAATACTAAAACTTTTGACTACTTTAATACACATAAATGAATTTGTCCCAATACTTTTGGTCCCCTAAAATGGGGAGACTATGACAAAAAGTGTTGTAATTTTGAAACGGTTCACCTGAAATGGATAAAAAATATCCTCAAATGAAAGCTGACAGTCTGCACTTTAACCTCAGTCATTGGAGGGGGAAAAAAGTGTCACTGTCCCAATACTTTTGGAGCTCACTGTATGCATCATTGTATTCTATGGTTGCAAATGCAATTGCAAACCTTATGATCACTACAATCTTTTAATGATAGCATTCAACAAAACATTATTTCTGTTTTCTCTGCTCATGAATAGGCAATTTAGCAACAATAGTCTACATCTCAAATCTAAACATGGAAAGTTAAACACTGAAATAAAAGTAGTTATTATGTGATTAAAAGTTCCTTTTAGGTCAATTCTGTGTCCATAAACATGAACATCCTCATTGACATGATGATAATGCCTCACTTATGTCTGGAGAAAGAGCGAGCGAGACAGAGAGGAGAGATTTAATAGGAGCTTTTTCCTTCTGCCTTTAATCCCTCTGATTGTTTGAGTCATTCTCCTTGCCTGATATTAAAACCAATCCATCATGGCTGACAGGACCTATGCAATTTCACAGAGCTCCCCCGCTGCTCAGCTAGAATGCCGAGACTTTATTTGGATATCAAACAGCAATTTGCCACTCATAAACACCAACATGAATGCAGTGCAGCAGCCCAAATCAAATGAAAATGAAAGTGCCTCATGCAGCCTGAAACAACCAGACCTAGGCCACTTTATAATCCTGATAGGATGTGATATGTGTTACGACTGTTTGGGGCTGATGTGATCTGAAATGCGATTTGTTAATTGTTTCTGACCATTCAGGTCAGACCTAAACTATGCCTTTTGCAGTAGAGTAACCTACAATATTTTTGGTTAATATACCAGGAGTTCTGAAACATGGTCAATTATTTCAGAGCATCTATTGTCAAATGTCTCAACATCCATAGTAATGATTTCCTTTTTCAAGTCATTCCAAATTTCATCAAATAACATTCAAAGTGCATTCTACAATTTTTGCATTAAAGTGGCACGTTTTTTGCTCCTTATCATCATGACTTGAAATGTTTGAACAATATGAACAAAACATTCATAAACCAAGGCATGTAAAAGAAAGGTGAAATTATAGAAGTATGTGTCTGACTGTTGAATGCAGTATTTTTGCCACTTAACTGGTGTTTGAACAATAGGCATGGGGTTAATTCAATTTTATTCAATTCACGAATAACAGAAAATTTGCTTAATTTATTAACTGAAAATGGCCGTTCAACTCATCAATTCAATGAGCACATCATCCTAAATTGACCCCAACCTTGGTGAAGAAATCTATTTACATCACTTCTATTATCGTGTTATTATCAAGCGACTGTTTAGTTTTATTATCAAGCAGCTGACAAATTCAGTCTGTGAACATGCCTTCAGGGTTAACATCATATAAGGCCAGCTATTCAATCCTAACAAAGGTTGGGCTACTCATAAACGTTGATGGCACCAGCAAAACTTCTAGATTGGTTTTTGCAAGGGGAACACAGGCCCAGTCGTAAAATAGCCCTTCAGCAGAGCAAATAGATTAAAAACATTGAGTGCTAAAACATTGTCACATTCTTAATAGCTTGTCGTCTGAGGGTTCTAATGTGAAATACATATGGCATATTGAGTCAAAACAGCATTGGCCAACAGCTAGCCCAGTTACCCAGCTAACATTTCTAGGGAGAGAACGTTTTTATAATGTCACGTGTAATGTTCACTTGATGTTTGAGTGTCCAGTTTTACTTTAGTTAGGGGGAACATTTTACAATATGTTACAACAAAAAAACACTGAGAACCTATTTAGAATGTTTTGGCATTAGAGTTAGGAAAACGTTTCCTTCGTGTCAAACTAAAACATACCCAGAACGTGGTTACCATGTTCTCAGAAAACCCAATATTAATGTTCTAGACACGTTTCATGGTACATCGCAAAAACATTCATGTGCCCAGTAATGAGTTAGGAGAATATTCCATCAACGTCACACCAAAGAAAACACAGAACACGGTTGCCATGTTCTCTGAATTTAAAATCAAATGAAATGTCATTTGTCACATGCCTTGAATATAACAGGTGTAGATTAAATTGAGCTGCTTACTTACAAGCCCTTAACCAACAATGCAGTTTTATGAAAAAGTTTTGCAAAAAAAAATAGATAAGTAATAAAATTGAAAATAAAAGTAACAAATAATTAAACAGCAGCAGTAAAATAACAATAGCATGGCTATATACAGGGGGTACCTGTACAGAGTCGATGTGCAGTGGAAGCGATTAGTCGAGGTAATTGAGGATAATGTTCTAGACACGTTTCATAGGACGTTGCAAGAACATTCATGTCTCCAGTAATGAGAGTTAGGAGAATATTCCATCAATGTCACACCAAACATACACAGAACATGGTGGCCATGTTCTCAGAATAAAGACATTAACCCAATGAGTCCCATCGGCGTGATTAAGGATTTTTAAACCCTTTAAACAGTGTGATTAACAGGGGCTGAGTTAGAGTGGTGTTTGTGAGACATGGGTGTAGGGGCCATGGGCCAGGTCCTTTTACAAAAATGTATGAAGGTTTGAGCTACAAACAATTACAAGCCATCTATGAAAAGCTGAGACTCTTTGCTCTGTGATGCTCACAAGCTACACGAGTCGTTAGAAGGTAAGGAGTTCTTCTACATAGAAGATCCCAGGAAATCGCAGGACATAGTGCCTATAATACTGTAATAAGCTCACATAGTTGCTGTCAAACTCTAAAAATGCCACACAGTTGTCACTGACTAGTTGGATATTCATTTCCCACTGAGCAAACCATTTCTGTACTTACAACATTCATACACATTCATTTTTACAGGCTTTTGCCTTGGCGGAACTTATTTTTTAATTGACATTTGTCAATAAAACTAATGTATGCAACTGTTTCATGCCTATCGGTCTATAGGTTAAATTTGCATAATTCCGTGGAATGACATTGGAGTCAGATTTTTATCATAAAACCGGAACACTGTAAGAGTCTACCAGATAACGGCTCTGTCTCTAGTCAGAGTGAGCCATGAGCAAACCAGAGAAGACTCGTTGCTAGGCAACTCAGATGCAGGCTGTAGCACAGGGAGCAGCAGCGCAGAGGGAGAGACAGAGAGGTGCAGCATACATGCAGCAGCTACAACAACAGCTAAGCTAGCAACCAAAAAAAATGTTTCTCTCCTGTTCTATTGGTTTTTATATCAACTTTCTGTCGTTGTCCAAAAGCTAAATGCATTATCCGAGTCATATCGACAACCCATGGTAGTTGTTGAATATTTAGATGTTCATATCTGTTTTATGACACAGCTCGCATCAGATGGGTCTTTTAGAACAGTGTTTTCCCGCAAATTGCATTTTGGCAAATGTAAAACAATTACACTATATTGCAAAAGTATGTGGACACCCCTTCAAATTAGTGGATTCGGCTATTTCAGCTACACCTGTTGCTGACAGGTGTATAAAATCGAGCACACAGCCATGCAATCTCCATAGACAAATATTGGCAGTAGAATGGCCTTACTGAAGAGCTCAGTGACTTTCAACGTGGCACTTTCACTTTTCACAAGTTACTTCGTCAAATTTCTGCCCTGCTAAAGCTGCCCCGGTCAACTGGAGGTGTTGTTATTGTGAAGGGGAAACGTCTAGGAGCAACAACTGCTCAGCGAAGTGGTAGGCCACACAAGCTCACAGAACGGGACCGCAGTGTGCTGTCCTCATTTGCAACACTCACTACTGAGTTCCAAACTGCCTCTGGAAGCAACGTCAGCACAAGAACTGTTTGTCGGAAGCTTCATGAAATGGGTTTCCATGGCCGAACAGCAGCACACAAGCCTAAGATCACCATGCGCAATGCCAAGCGTCAGCTGGAGTGGTGTAAAGCTCGCCGCCATTGGACTCTGGAGAAGTGGAAACGTTCTCTGGAGTGATGAATCACGCTTCACCATCTGGCAGTCCGACAGGGCGAATCTGGGTTTGGCAGATGCCAGGAGAACGCTACCAGCCCCAATGCATAGTGCCAACTGTACAGTTAGGTGGAGGATGAATAATCGTCTGGGGATGTTTTTCATGGTTCAGGCTTGGCCCCTTAGTTCCAGTGAAGGGAAATCTTAACGCTACAACATACAATGACATTCTAGAAAATTCTCTGCTTCCAACTTCATGGCAACAGTTTGGGGAAGGCCCTTTCCTGTTTTAGCATGACAATGCCCTCGTGCCCAAAGCAAGGTCTATACAGAAATGGATTGTCGAGATTGGTGTGGAAGAACTTAACTGGCCTGCACAGAGCTCTGACCTTGATGCAGGCCAGTCAAGTTCCTCTGTGCAGGCCAGTGAAATTCAAGGTAATTATAGCAGCAATGGGGGGACCAACTCTATATTAATACCCATGATTTTGGAATGAGATGTTTGACGAGCAGGTCTTCACATACTTTTGGTCATGTAGTGTATGTATTACATTGTCTGCTTCCAGTAGTTCAGTATGTTCAATAATAAGAGCCGATAGACTTGCTATTGTCTAGTGATGACTGGTCGATTGTTTGGTCAATAGGGTGTTGATCGACAGAGATTTTCTTTTTGTCGACCAGTAGCAAATTTATTATTTTTGATGGCACGAGACACCCGTCTGATTTCACGCCCATCTCAGTGAACTAATCCATTGCAGAGAACAGGGGATGGACCAGTCCAAGAAGAAAGGGGGTGTGGCTAAGATGTCTTTCTCCAGTGTGCCCTCTCCCGACAATTTGTGCACATTCATTGTTTTAGAACTTAATTTTATGAATTGTTTGCGTATATCAATTCCCCATTACATATATCACCAGTAGTTAATTTACCATTAATTCCTAATCTACAATATTTGTTTGGTTATGGTTGGGGCGACAGGTAGCCTAGTGGTTAGAGCATTGGGCAAGTAACCGAAAAAAGTTGCTAGTTTGATTCCCCGAGCTGACAAGGTTAAAAACCGGTCGTTCTGCCCCTGAACAAGGCAGTTAACCCACTGTTCCTAGGCCATCATTGTAAATAAGAATTTGTTCTTAACTGACTTGCCTAGTTAAATAAAAAAAGGTTATTTATTTATGTTAATGCATCAAATATATTATTATTCCAGTCTTTTACCATTCTCTTACCATTCTCATTGTCTGAGTGGACACGTTGTTTGCAGAGTGCACGACCTATGCAATGCTTCTGAGAAACAAGTTTTGGTTTATCTCATTCCATTTACGAATTTTGTCAATTTAGTCATTGTCTTTTGTTTGGAGCGCACCTGTCAATGTTGAGCAAGAACACGCACCTGATTATGCATAGAAGTAGGCCTATAGGCTACCTGGCCTAAGCGCAAATATAGGCAAATAAATGTGCCCATTTGGGGATCCGATAGTATTTCTCTTTGGCTTAACGCACCACCTTAATGCGCTTTTGAACATCTCAAAGTAATTTTTCCTTCACCTCAAACAGCAAGCAAACAAAGTCTGTTTTTACATCCATTGAGAATGACAATAGTTGCTTAATGTCTTTGAAAAATCTTTCCAGCTCTCTCCCTTGAGGATTACCACTCAGTATGAAAGGGAAAAATGTAATGCTCTGATCCAGTGGAAACGTCATAAAACAGGCCTGCCTGATTACTTCTTATCCCTTGCACAAATAGCCTACAGCTGTGTCTGTCCCGAGCTTTGAGGGCCCAGAAAATGTTATACAATGTTGCAAGTTTGCTAATGCAAGCTTCAGGCCAGACCCAAGTTAATAGTTGATACGCTTCAAGTTAATTGCAGAGAGGCCAACCTAGCCAATGTAATTCATTTGATATTTATTTTTATCAGGATATTTTCTACCTGCAGGCTGCAATGTTTTTATTTGTTGGTTTTATGTAGGCTATTTTCACATAGTTGGCAATGGAAGTTACTTTTTAGGTTTATAATTTTAATTCAGATTTGGATATCATTTTGATTAACCACATGACAATGATTTTGAGATACTTTTGGTCATGTAGTGTATGTGGACACCTGCTCGTTGAACATCTCATTTCAAAATCATGGGCATAAATACGGAGTTAGTCCCCCCTTGCTGCTATAACTGTTCTGCCTTATTATTATTCGACCATGCTGGTCATTTATGAACATTTGTACATCTTAGGCAATGTTCTGTTATAATCTCCACCCGGCATAGCCAGAAGAGGACTGGCCACCCTACATAGCCTGGTTCCTCTAGGTTTCTTCCTAGGTTTTGGCCTTTCTAGGGAGTTTTTCCTAGCCACCGTGCTTCTACACCTGCATTGCTTGCTGTTTGGGGTTTTAGGCTGGGTTTCTGTACAGCACTTTGAGATATCAGCTGATGTACGAAGGGCTATATAAATAAATTTGATTTGATTTATAACAGCATCCACTCTTCTGGGAAGGCTTTCCACTAGATGTTGGAACATTGCTGTGGGGACATCAGGTTGGGCACTGATGTTGGGCAATTAGGCTCGCAGTCAGCGTTCCAATTCATCCCAATGGTGTTTGATGGGGTTGAGGTCAGGGCCCTGTGCAGGCCAGTCAAGTTCTTCCACACCAATCTCGAGAAACCATTTCTGTATGGACATCCCTCTGTGCATGGGGGCATTCTCATGCTGAAACAGGAAAGGTCCTTCCCCAAACTGTTGCAAAAAAGTTGGAAGCACAGAATCATCTAGAATGTTACTGTATGCTGTAACGTTAAGTCTTAAATCCAAGATGGCGTAGCAATCAGACGTCTTTGTCTTGTCCCATGTATATATATTTTTCTTCGCAATCTTTTTTATATTTTCCCTAAAAATCAACTTCAAAATACTCTCCTGGCAATATGTGCCATGTAAGAAAGCTAACGTTTAAGTTTCTTGCTCAGAACATGAGAACATATGAAAGCTGGTGGTTCCTTTTAACATGACTCTTCAATATTCCCAGGTAAGAAGTTTTAGGTTGTAGTTATTATAGGACTATTTCTCTCTTTACCATTTGTATTTCATTAACCTTTGACTATTGGATGTTCTCATAGGCACTTTAGTATTGCCAGTGTAACAGTATAGCTTCCATCCCTCTCCTCGCTCTTACCTGGGCTCGAACCAGGAACACATCGACAACAGCCACCCTCGAAGCATCGTTACCCATGCAGAGCAAGGGAAACAACCACTCCAAGTCTCAGAGCGAGTGACGTTTGAAACGTTATTAGCGCGCACCCCGCTAACTAGCTAGCCATTTCACATCGGTTACACCAGCCTAATCTCGGGAGTTGATAGGCTTGAAGTCATAAACAGTGCAATGCTTTAAGCACAGCGAAGAGCTGCTGGCAAAACGCACGAAAGTGCTGTTTGAATGAATGCTTACGAGGAGGCAAAAACAGACTTTTCCCCCATCGTGACGTCCCTCTATGGCCGGTATGCTAGCTTGCTATCCCCGGCCTGCTGCCTACCATCGCTCAGTCAGACTGCTCTATCAAATCATACACTTAATTATAACATAATAACACACAGAAATACGAGCCTTAGGTCATTAATATGGTCGAATCCGGAAACTATCATCTCGAAAACAAGACATTTATTCTTTCAGATAAAATACGGAACGGTTCCGTATTTCACTAACGGGTGGCATCCTTAAGTCTAAATATTCCTGTTACATTGCACAACCCTCAATGTTATGTCATAATTACATAACATTCTGGCAAATTAGGCGGCCCAAACTGTTGCATATACCCTGACTCTGCGTGCAATGAACGCAAGAGAAGTGACACAATTTCACCTGGTTAATAATGCCTGCTAACCTGGATTTCTTTTCGCTAAATATGCAGGTTTCAAAATATATACTTCTGTGTATTGATTTTAAGAAAGGCATTGATGTTTATGGTTAGGTACACATTGGAGCAACGATACGCACCGCATCGATTATATGCAATGCAGGACACGCTAGATAAACTAGTAATATCATCAACCATGTGTAGTTAACTAGTGATTATGATTGATTGATTGATTGTTTTTTATAAGATAAGTTTAATGCTAGCTAGCAACTTTCCTTACGCAGACGACACCATACTGTACACCTCTGGCCCTTCGTTGGACACTGTGTTAACAACCCTCCAGACGAGCTTCAATGCCATACAACTCTCCTTCCGTGGCCTCCAACTGCTCTTAAATGCAAGTAAAACTAAATGCATGCTCTTCAACCGATCTCTGCCCGCACCTGCCCGCCCGTCCAGCATCACTACTCTGGACGGTTCTGACTTAGAATATGTGGACAACTACAAATACCTAGGTGTCTGGTTAGACTGTAAACTCTCCTTCCAGACTCACATTAAGCATCTCCAATCTAAAATTAAATCTAGAATCGGCTTCCTATTTCACAACAGAGCATCCTTCACTCACGCTGCCAAACATACCCTCGTAAAACTGACCATCCTACCGCTCCTCGACGATGTCATTTACAAAATAGCCTCCAACACTCTACTCAACAAATTGGATGCAGTCTATCACAGTGCCATCCGTTTTGTCACCAAAGCCCAATATACTACCCACCACTGCGACCTGTACGCTCTCGTTGGCTGGCCCTCGCTTCATACTCGTCGCCACTGGCTCCAGGTCATCTACAAATCTCTGCTAGATAAAGCCCCGCCTTATCTCAGCTCACTGGTCACCATAGCAGCACCCACCCGTAGCACGCGCTCCAGCAGGTATATCTCACTGGTCACCCCCAAAGCCAATTCTTCCTTTGGCCGCCTCCCCTTTCATTTCTCTGATAATTACCTATATTTTCCTAACCCTCCGAAAAATGGACACTGGCATATTCTTGCAACGTTCCAAGGAAACGTGTCTAGAACATTGTTATTGAATATTCTGAGAGCATGGTAAACACGTTCTGGGTAAGTTGTGTTTGACATTAAGGGAACGGTCTCTTGGAAACAGTCCTTGTCAATAAAACATCACAATACGGTGCAGAGTGTTCGATTTGGCTGCTGGGGGGCAAGGAGACCCTCAGCTCTGCTAAAACATTGTCGTTTTCAAGGGATTGTTAAATACATTTTAACTATTTGGTTTTAATATCATCACCTCTTGAAGAGCCTAGTCTGAGCTACACATTTCCGAATATTCCACATTTAGCTCTATCATCAGAGTTGAATATTCAGAGAACATACTGTATGCTTTTCAGTAAACATCAATTCATCATGTATTTTCAGATACGTGAGGGTAGCCTCTCCATTTCACATGAAGAGGGTAGCCTCTCCACATGAGACTCCTAAAGCAGGGGTGTCAAAGTCAAATGGACGGAGGGCCAAATAAAAAAATCAGCTACAAGACGAGGGCCGGACTGTTCGAATGTTCATTGAAAAATTTTTAAATGACGCATATAGTCTAGTGAACCTAATTGAACCTACTGAAAACCTAACAAATATATTACAATATGATCAGATAAATAAAGCAATATTTTCTTATGGCTCTGTCAGTAATCTTTAATTTTCAACAGACACAAAAGACAAATTTCCTTTATATAAATATCCCCATAACATGAACATTAAATGAAAGAAACCGGTATTCAAGGCACCATCAGTAGACTATATTTTCTATTTTAGCAAAAGTGGGCTAAATTTACTTCAAAGAAAAAACAATAATAGCAATTTTCTATCATCCACTCAACTGAAATATTTTTAAAATATAATTGGATTGAAATACAAAAAAATAAAGTGCAAAAATCTATTAATCAAAAACAACACTTTGTTTAAGGAGAAGTAACATGCAGTGAAAACAAATATTAAATTTTAACTTTTAAACTTGAACTGAGTAAAAACTCTAAATATGTGATTGCACAGTAATGTTCACTTGTTTGAGGTTGAGGGTGATACTTGGTGGTGTCCCATCTTTTCCACAAGTTCATCAATGTTCGGGGTAAGGCTCTGAGCTGAAGAAATCCTCAGAATTGAGTGGAGGTGTTCAGCAGTAAGTCGACTTCTGTGTGATGTTTTGTTCAGGTTCATCAAAGAAAACAGTTGTTCACACAGGTATGTGCTGCCAAACATAGACAACGTTTGAGCAGCCTGGATGCGCAGCTGGGGCATTGTGCCGGGGAGGAAACGGGCGAACTCCGCAGCACCCACTGCCGCATATTTTGCCCTCAGTGCATCATTGCATTGGAGGTCAATCAACTCCATTTGGAGGTTTGGTGGTGAGCTTTCCACGTCAACAGCAAATGGGTTACCGAGCAGTTCCAACCTGCTTTTTTGTGCTTCAAAGTCAGCAAATCGGCGTCGAAAGTCAGCGGCAAGCATACCTATTTTATCAGCCAACTGTGTGCTCGGGAACGCACTGGTAGAGAGCTTCTCTTTCATGGTCTGGCAGCTGGGAAAGTGGCTCAAATTTTCTTTCCGCATCTGCGTCTCCCACAGAGTCAGTTTGGTTTTAAATGCCTTCACTGTACTGTACATATCAGAGATGACACGATCCCGACCCTGCAGCTGCAAGTTTATTGCATTCAGATGACTCGTAATGTCACACAGAAAAGCCATTTCACACAGAAACATTTCGTCTCGGAGTTGTGTTGTGTCTTTCCCTTTGCTGTCCAAGAACAGACAAATCTCCTCACGAAGCTCGAAACATCTTTGAAGCACCTTTCCCTGGCTTAGCCATCGCACCTCTGTGTGATAAGGCAAATCACCATGCTCCGTTTCTAACTCCGTCAGAAATGCCTTGAACTGGCGGTGATTCAAACCTTTGGCTCTGATAAAGTTAACTGTGCGCGTGATGATGCTCATTACATGCTCCATTTTCAAGGCTTTACCGCACAACGCTTCCTGGTGTATGATACAATGATAAGCTGTCAGCTCACCTGTCGCGTTTTCCTCTTGCATCTTTTCCCGTATCTTCGCCACCAGTCCGCTCCTGTGTCCACACATCGCAGGTGCTCCGTCGGTTGTCAAACCCACGAGTTTTTCCCAAGGCAGCTCCATCTCATTTACACATCTTGACACCTCTTCATACAAATCATGCCCCGTAGTTGTGCCATGCATAGGACGTAAAGCCAAAAACTCCTCTGTCACGCTTAGGTTGGAGTCCACTCCGCGGATGAAAATTGACAACTGGGCAATGTCAGAAATGTCGGTGCTCTCATCCACAGCCAAGGAATATGCAATAAAATATTTTCCCTTTTTCACAAGCTGCTCTTTTAGATTGATGGACAACTGGTCTACTCTCTCGGCAATGGTGTTTCTGCTCAGACTCACATTTAAAAAGAGTTGCCTTTTTTCTGGGCAAACTTCGTCACAAACTTTAATCATGCAGTTTTTGATGAAATCCCCCTCCGTAAATGGCCGGGCTGATTTAGCGATCTCTTCTGCCAAAATAAAACTGGCCTTGACAGCAGCCTGGCCTTGTGATTTGGCTTTTTTGAACAGAGCCTGTCGAGATTTGAGGCCTCGTTTTAATTCCTCTGCCTTTTGTAGCCTTTGTTCCATGTCCATATTCTTGTTTTTGTCCGCGTGTTTCGTTTCATAATGTCGTCTCAGATTATACTCTTTCAGTACCGCCACACTTTCTCCACACAGAAGACACACAGGTTTTCCAGCTACCTTCGTGAACATATACTCCGACTCCCACCTTGTTTGAAACCCCCGGTTCTCAGTATCCACCTTCCGTTTTGCCATTTTTGATGGGTATCTGAAAGTTAATTTTACTGTGATGCTGACGACTGCTGTGCCAATAAATATTGAAATGAAGCAGCCTACTGCTCGGTGCGTCACCTTTGCATTGTGGGAAATGTAGTATTGGTGCGTGTAAAAGATCTGCGGGCTGCCGGCTTGCTGCGGGCCGGTTCTAATAATAAATCAAGATCATCCCAGGGGCCGTAAAAAACCTTCTTGCGGGCCGGATGTGGCCCGCGGGCCTTGACTCTGACATATGTGTCCTAAAGGAACCTTCTCTAAAGTTGTGAAAATTTTTCTTATTAGCAATTCAGCTAATTGTGGGCCAGCTCTCCCTTGAACAAACTCCTTATAACTGGTGTAAATACTGACCAATGGAAGCCTTTTTTGACACTTCCATTTTCCTTGGACATTCTAGCCCTGTCCAAAAACAACAATTGGCAACTACAAACTGCTCAAAAACTAAGGCTCTCGTACCAGAGATGAGGCAAAAAGTTAACTTTTTGACATGTTACCCAAATGCCTTCAGTTCTGCAGTCAGCTTTGTTGGTAATTCGCAGAGAAGTCAGCAATCGCTTGTTGTTTGCTTCTTAACAGGGCGTATCAGCGTAAACCGCTCCTTTATAATACTAAAACCACTCAGGATAATGTGGTTGACAATGTTAACTGTGTGTTTCCCTAGAACAGTTGTATACCTCATTAAACATTGCCCTGTGGACACCACTCATCTGTTGGGGTAAGCTCTTCAACGTTCTCCCGAAGAAGTGCTGGTGGCTGGTATCAAACAGGGAAACACTCAGCTGGTACTTGACTGGTTCCCTCTTTCGATTCCCTTCTGACTCCCCTTCCTTCTTCTCCTAAGTGATGAGGGGAGTAGAAATGTTTGTAACTGGAAGTCAATTAGAAACGGGTCCCTAGCTAAACATTGGCAACTCTACTAACGTTTGTCTACCTACCAGGCTGGGCTAAAATCAAACTTGCGAATGGCATTAGCTAGCTAACTCTTCGGATGCCAGGTTTATGCAAATAAGGCGTAGGCCTACCTGTTGAATGTGAGGTCCATCAAGATGCTTCAGGATGATTTGGAAGCCTTGAGAATGGGTGTGGGATGAGTCCTGTGCCAGTCGAACAGTCTGGCTGTGTGGAGGAATCACCCGTCCTCTCTCAAACAGTCCTTTCCAGTCGTCGGTCATTGAGAGGATATTTCGAGTCTGCAGCAAAGTCAAATTTCGCTAGCTATATTTAGCTAAAACAACAACACCTAGCTTGCTAGTTAGTGGGTTTTGTTTGGTGTGTTTGCTATCAGTAAGTAACGTTAGCTAACATTAGGACTTGTTCATTAAGATACCAAAGCGAACTTTGCACTATTCTCAAACCTCAGAAAATAAGATTGTTACCCAAACTAGCTATGCTTGTAATTGTAGCAAGTAAAATGTCGCGCAGTTGTATAAAAATCACTGTTTACCCTCGCTTATTTGAAATCCTAGCTATCCATGCATGTTGGCAACAGGGGAAGCAATAATAGCTGACTTTCAAAAGGGGGTAAAGATTTAAAAGATAAATAAATGAAGGTACGAATAGTAAAAATATATATTTTATCAAATCGACTGATATATTTAAAGATGAAAGATGTTCATTTTAAAATGGATTATGTAAATGAAGGATTACCAAATGACCTGAATGAAATTGTTCTATTACCCTATGTTCCCTTTAAATTGGTTTCTCCCGTCACTTGGCATCGGTTACTACGGTGATATTAACGTTGCTATGCCTTTTCTTCTTATTCGTTCAAAATGTACTAAAGAGAGCGGGAGACCAGCACGTGTCCATATCGCCACCCTCTGGTTTGGGAAGGATACATACTGTTGGACATTGCATATTCTCTATGCAAAACGATCCTCATCCACAGATTCATTTGCATTTAAATACAGCCTTGTGTATACTGTAGTGGTCAGGGTGAGGAGGACCATAACAAATCCTAATAATTTGGACATCATATTCTATCTTCCTAGGGATTGACTGTTAAAATACATTGGCCAATGCCACCACTAGGAGAAATGGGGAGAACTTGCATAGCACACTCACCAGCTGTTTTATTTAATCTTTATTTAACTAGGCAAGTCAGTTAAGAACAAATTATTTTGTACAATGATGGCCTACCAAAAGGCAAAAGGCCTACTGCGGGGACGGGGACTGGGATTTCTTTATTTTATTTGATTTAATATAGGACAAAACACACATCACAACAAGAGACAACACTACATAAAGAGACACCTATGACAACAACATAGCAAAGCAGCAACACATGACAACACAACACGGTAGCAACACAACATGGAACAAACATTATTGGGCACAGACAACAGCAAAAAGGGCAAGAAGGTAGAGACAACAATACATCACGCAAAGCAGCCACAACTGTCAGTAAGAGTGTCCATGATTGAGTTTTTAAATGAAGAGATTGAGATAAAACTGTCCACTTTGAGTGTTTATTGCAGCTCATTCCAGTCGCTAGCTGCAGCGAACTGAAAAGACGAGCGACCTTTAACAGAATGACTGACAGGATGGGTGTTGTATGTGGAGGGTGAGGGCTGCAGTAGATATCTCAGATGGGGGGTGAGGCCTAAGCTTAGCTTGATGGTCTGTGAACTCTGGTCTAAATATGTCTTTGCTCTGGACCAAAACTTGCATCCTAGAGAGCACATTTGTAAGACGGATAATGTGGCCACACAATAGAATCAAGTAGGATACCGTTACCTATAAAATCAGGCCCCTGACATACAGAATATAAGTACTATAACAATTGAGATCCTCTTCATCTTTTTATCTGCATCTGCTACTGGATATTCTAGAAGCAGCTGAGTGACACTGTCAACTGTGTGCACGTGCAGTTCTAAAACGCTAGATGGCAGTATATTGGATAATTTTCCAACCTGTCCTGTAGCTGGCAGCATGCATCGTTTCTTTGTGTGTTTCTGCACATTGGTCTTCATAGAAGAAAAGACGCAATGTTTGGACTTCAAAGAAAAAAACAAGTTGTCAAAATAAGAAGCCTGAATGAAACAAAAAAATATGGGGTGGCTGCAACAAGTCTGAAAGAGCTTCTCAAAAAGGGGAGTAAACTTCTACAGGTACGATTTCGTCCAGTAGCTTGCTATGTTTAGCACATTCTACTGCTACTACCAGACCATAACAGCGGGTCTAGACTTGCAACCAGGAAGTGGCGATAATGAAAGTTACATTATTTTGTTTAAATTATTATGTGAATAATTTTCTTCTAGGTTCCACTCGTCGGTTCGCATATTTCCATGTATGAAGATGGAACAGAATTGACAGAGGACTATTTCCGAAGTCTTCCAGACAATGCTGAACTTGTCCTTCTTGCCATGGATGAGAGATGGAGCGGCTGTGAGTGAAACATTAAAAGTAACTAAAAGACTGTAAAAAAGAAACATAGTAACTAGCCAACTAACAACCTAAGACTATGTGGCATGCACAATGCACATTCATATAGGGTTTAGGACCTACTTTATGTAGCTGTGCATGGTAAATAAATGATAACAATACTAACTTAAATATGCACTTATACAAATATGCATAACCTTGTGGTGATTGATTTGAAAGGGATGCATTGGTAAAAGTAATAGAAATATAGCCTTGCTTTCACTCGTAGGAAGAGCGGTTAACCAGGCTCATGTATTGAGTAGCTTAACCATGCCTGCCAGTGATACTTGCCAGTGAGGCTGTCTGGGCTTCAAATACAGTCGGTTACATGGGTGCCATGACTCTGATGTTTAGGTTAACAGAGGCTGTTCTGTGAACCAATTGAAATAACTGTTATGATTTGTGATTATTTCAGTTGTCTGCGACATAGGCCGGTTGCTGGACACCGACAGGAACTCAGATCTTCTGATTGATGCGGCTAAGGGGCTTCTCTCAAACGAGCGGTCTCCAAAGAGACGCAGACTCCTGGGGGACCTGCTCCTGCACTTGAAGGACAGCTCTGAGGCTGAAAACAGAGAAGACGATGAAGACTGGTTCCAAGGTAACAAGTCTTCAATCTTGGGATGGATAGAAATCCTGCAGGAAACGATGTGGCAGCCAAAAGAAAGATGGAGAAAAACAAGGACATTTTTATTTTTTAATCTGAAACAAACTGTCTCTTTACGGTTATACCGTTCTATTTTTGGGCTTTCAGGAATTGATGACAGATTTAAGACCAAATCAGCCTACATGAAGTACAACTGTGAGAGCAGGATTCGTGGATACATGAAGGAGGTGAAGCTACAGTGCCTTCAAAGTATTCATACCACTTGACTTATTACACGTTGTGTTACAGCTTGAATTCAAAATTGATTAAATATTTTTTTTATACATCTACACCTATACCCTATAATGACAAAGTGAAAACATGTTTTTAGAAATGTTGGCAAATGTAATACAGAAATATCAAATTTACATAAGTATTCACACCCCTAAGTCAATACTTTGTAGAAGCACCTTTGGTAGAGATTCCAGCTGGCAAGTCTTTAAGAGCATTCCACACATGGATTGTGCAGCATTTGCTCATTGTTCTTTTCAAAATTCTTCAAGCTCTGTCAAGTTGGTTGTTGATCATTGCTAGAAAACCATTTTCAGGTCTTGCCATAGATTTAAGTACAAACTGTAACTCGGCCACTCAGGAACATTTGGCTTTTTGGTTAGCAAATCGTGTAGATTTGACCTTGTGTTTTACATTATTGTCCTGCTGAAAGGTGATTTTTAATCTCCTAGTGTCTGGTGGAAAGCAGACTGAACCAGGCTTTCCTCTAGGATTTTGCCTTTGCTTAACTCCATTTCTTTTTTATCCTGAAAAACTCCCCAGTCCTTACAAGCATACCCACATGATGCAGCCACCACCATGCTTGAAAATATGGAGAATGTATTGTATTTGCCCCAAACATAACACTTTGAATTCAGGACAAAAAGTTAATTGTTTTGCCACATTGTTTGCAGTGTTACTTTGGTGCCTTGTTGCATGTTTTGGAATATTTTTGTATTCTGTACAGGCTTCCTTTTCACTCTGTCATTTAGGTTAGTATTGTGGAATAACTACAATGTTGTTGATCCATCCTCAGTCGTCTATGCCATTAAACTCTGGCTCATGGGATATTCAATGTCTGCTTTCAAAATATATATATCTACCAGTAGGTGCCCTTCTTTTCGAGGCATTGGAAAACCTCCCAGGTCTTTGTGGTTTAATCTGTTTGAAATTCACTGCTCCGCTGAGGGACCTTAGATCATTTTACGTGTGGGGTAGAGATGAGGCAGTCATTCAAAAATCATGTTAAACACTTATTGCACAGAGTTAGTCCATGCAACTCATGTGACTTAAGGACATTTTTACTCCTGAACTTTAGGCTTTCCGAAAGAAAGGGGTTGAATTCTTGACTCAAGACATTTCAGCTTCAGTGTGACAGCAACAATCTCAATTTAATCCGTTTTAAATTCCGGCTGTAAGACAATGTGGAAAAAAGGGTGTGAATACTTTCTGGTGGCACTGTATATTACTGATGCTTTGGTTTCACGCTGAAAGTGGTTGGCACTGTCAAGAAGTGATCCTCAAAAGCCGTACCTCATAACAAGCCTACTCCATACATACTGTCAATTGTAATCTGCCCTATTTTCTGAGGAAAGAATACACGTGACAGACTTTATTCTCTTATTCACAGGTGCATAGTTATGCTCAAACCATCCAAAAACCTAAACTCAAGGACGAATACAAGAAGACTGCAGAGTGCTTAGTGATGCAGCTGAAATCTGACAAGTACAATGGTTGCTACTTCAACAGGAAAGAAAAGGAACAAAATCGACTATGCACCCAGGAAGGATGGTTCTCCTGTCAGGTAACATTGATAGCATAGATATTATAATGGTAACTAACAGGACCAGATTATGTTTGGCTCAGTAGCATCCTGTGTCCTTTCCCATCTCTCTCCTTTCCTCAGGGTGCTTTTGACCATGATGAATGCAAGTCCCTTCACTCAATCAACCCCTATGGAAACCGAGAGAGCAGGATTCTCTTTAGCACCTGGAACTTGGACCACGGGTGGGTTTAGTGAATAAAGGTTATAAATATTCAGAATGTTAAGCTCAAAATTGTTTGTAAACAGTAACAAAAAAGCTTGCTTGATTATCAATTGCAATTGTTAAGGTCGTTTAAGGACAAGTTTTATCAAATCTAGACTGAAATCTGTTTCTGTCCCAGGATTGAAAAGAAGAGGACAGTCATTCCTACCCTGGTGGAAGCACTGCAGAAACACAAGAGCAGCAACATAAACCTGGACTATTTTTACAAACTGCTGTTTACTCGGGAGAATCTGAAGCTGGTACATATTGTATGCCATAAGAAAGGTGCCCATGACTTGCTCTGTGACAAAAGGAAAATTTACAAACAGGGCAAACGAAAATGATTCTCTAAAGTGAAGGGTATATGTTTTTCTACTGTTTATTCTTGAATTTTGTATTTCTTTATTAACTAGCTAACGGATGAAGTGCAAGATGCATGATAACTGGTAAATAACTAAATGTAATTATGGGCAGGGAACATTTCTGCTACTATCAGTACAGCTTATTTATTGATCATTTTGTGCTAGTGATTTTAAAGCACTCCATCATGAGCTATTGTTTGGGTAATAGTCAATGGACCAATTGCAAATCGTCCCAAGCCCTACACACGGGTATGTTCCGTTCGATTCAACGTTTGCTACGTCGCGTGTCAGTTTGTACTGAACAACACGTTCCCCCCAATACAGCACACACCAGTCTTCAATAGCCTTTGAGGTACGTTTGGTGGGTGTGGCGTGATCAATATGGATGTGACCATTTCAAATGGCAAAATGTGTGTCGCACACGCCATACAGTCGCTCTCTGGGCCACCATAATGACACCGTTCAACTATTTGCTCAGAACAATACTGCTTCCATTGAAATGAAATGCTTAACATTGTTCTATACTACTGAATGCACCCCTGGAGATTTGATTGGTATAAGCAAATGGTGAAACTTCCACCCAGCCTATCGGTGGAGCTATTACCATATTGATTACATCTGTCAAATCCTCTGAACTCCAGTAGAGTATAGGGTGGGGGGGTTGAAATATTAAAGGTTTGACTATTGTTGGAGTCAAGCAGATTTGATGATTACAGCTGATTTGAGCGCAGCTCCATGGCCTGTAAGTGTAATTAGATAATTATGTGATAAAGTTCTGCTTAGTTTCAATAGCACAATACAAAACAGCAGACACAGGTAATTGAACATTTAAGTTCTTGTATTGGCAATGCAACTTTGACTACAAATATTGTGCATACATAAGGCATTCAGTAACAATATTGTAAAAGATACAATATAAATAAAACAATCTGAGCACTTAACCTGTGCCATTTAAACAATATACAGTATAGATAATTGAAAAGTGAAGTTTTGTTAGTGCAAATATTAATACAAAGATGTATAACTTTAGGGTATATGCTGGCAAAACATTAACTTGATACCCTGGTTCTGTTGAACGAATCCACTTTATTGGGCTCAACTGTGACGTTAGGCTTGTTAAGGTCGTTTAAGGACAAGTTTTATTCCATCCTATTGATAGGAATGAGTTATTTCTGTAAATTAAGTGCCAACTATTTCATCTTGCTGCATTTCTGTGTAGCCCTCTTCATCACTGTCCTCTTTGGCATAGTACTGTCGTCTCCTGTGCTCCCTCCTGCTGAAGGTCGAAGTGGCCGTAGATCTCCGTGGACAATCCTACAAGGCAAATAACAGCATGTCAATAACCATGTTTCCATCCAGTTTTTATGCGAAAAAAGTAATATCATATAAAAAGACAATCACGACAGCTGTGATGGAAACGTTTTGGTACAATTTTATAAATACAGACAGAATTTGTTCGTTTGACATGGTGGGATCTTTGTCAGTAAAATTAATTATGCAAGAATTGCCCGTGGAAATATTGATAGAATAACTATCATATCGAAGTAAACTTGGGAGTCACACGATGTTATGGTATGTGATCCTCCCACTACAACTCTGGAAACCATGCAGTTTTAGGCTACAGATTAAATAAGTTATGAACGTCACAAGGTGATGAAAGTGCAGTGATCTTGATGCTCCTTTCCAATAAATATAGATGGGTCGGATTCTGGTGGCATGATCGATGCTTGACAAATAAAAAAATATTCTCGCACTTATCCATAATAATCTCATCATATAGACTAGCTTACCCCCACTGTATCTGAGCTGTTGGCTAGAGCTCATGTGCCAAGACCAGAGTAGGTACAACACATTAGTTTCTGCTGCCATTTCTCACAATTCATTTTACAGACAAAAAGATCCCAACTTGTCTAGCGTATTTAGTTTTGTCGACATTTGGAAAGTTTACCGACAAATGTTTCCATCAGGCCTGTTGTGACTTTTTCACGCGCTTGTCGGAAATAGGAAAGTCGGAAATGTCCAACTTGCTAACCTGTTATAGTGATACACGTGCCGCATTCAACCAGTTAACTGTGACATTTCCCACATGCTTTCTTGTTCCGACTAGTACATGAAAGCAGAATTACTCGCATAATAAAAGGTTGGATGGAAACCTTTATTTGTTGTGTTTACACAGGCTGCCCAATTCTGATCTTTTTCCCACCAAAAAATAGCTTTTCTGAACTGTACTGATTGGTCAAGAGACACATTTTTGAAGAAAAATAAATAATTTGGCTGCCTGTGTAAAACGCAGCCATTGTGCTCAACATCAGACCAGGATCTTGTTTATCACACCTAGCACTTGTTATAAAATCTCATCTCACCTGCACAACTTCCATATTTCCGAAGAACTTTTCCACAGGAAGAACCTGGTTACTGTCATCATCAAGGAAGACGCTCTTGTCAATCACAACACCCGCTTCTGTTTCGTCATCCTCCGTCTTCTCTGGCAACCCGTTTGTTCGACAGTAAATTAACTCTAATCGCACACCGTTCTCTTTACCCTCCCACAATTCCTCCAGGTCTGGTGGTGCTCCACAACTTGTCTTTTCAGGCCTCTCGCAACCATCGCAGCTGAGCCTCTCAGAAATGGTTGTTGACTCCCTACAACCACCAACCATCCAGTCATTCAGGGCCATTTCTGTTTTTGAGTCTTCAATTTTCATTTTTTTATCATGCCTCCTCTTCCCTGAACTCTATAAAGTCAAAACACCAACTTATTAAAAATAATAAACAGGCTTCCATGACACTATTAATGACAATCCCAGTGGTGGAAAAAGTACCCAACTGTCAAACTGGTATAAAAGTAAAGATATCTTAACAGAAAATGACTCAAATAAAAGTTACCCAGTAAAATACTACTCGAGTAAAAGTATTTGGTTTTACATTTTACTTTTGATACTTAAGTATATTTAATTGCACTGTTGGTTAAGGGCTTGTAAGTAAGCATTCACTGTAAAGTCTACACTTGTGGTATTCAACACGTGACAAAGTTCGATTTGAATTGCTAAAATCTACTTAAATATCAAAAGTACAAGTATGGATAATTTCTAATTCCTTATTAGTCCGCCAGATCATAGGCAGTAGGGATGTTTTCTTGGTAACTGAATTGAACCATTTTCTGTCCTGCTAAGCATTCAAAATGTAACGAGTACTTTTGGGTTTCAGGGAAAATATATGAAGTGAAAAGTACATTATTTTCTTTAGGAATGTAGTAAAGTAAAAATACTACATAGTAAAGTACGGATACCCAAAAAAACTAAGTAGTACTTTATACTCTTGCGTAATCCATAATGTAAAATGAAAACAGAAGAACTAAACGTTCACCGACCTTATCTGAACTCTTCACCTCGAGATGGACCCTGCTTGAGGAAACAGCGCACATCCCCTTTCGCCGCTTCAAGTTGCTAACTCGACTCGGCATCTGAAATGAGGAGTTCACACATGTTGTTAACTCAGTTGGAAAACTGGACATTAGCTAACACTTCGAGCTGGCTAACCAACTGTTACTGCCCCACTTTTAGCCGACTAAACTGATGTTACTGCCCCACTAGCTGATAAAAGACTATAAACAATTCCCAAAGACAATGGAAAATGTAATAAATAACTACCCGAAGTGTTAAAAATAATATAAATACTGTTGTGGGAGGTTAACTAGCTAACTTAACGTTAGTAGCTGCAGTAACTAGCCAACTCTGACAAGCTTAACGTTACCTGGATAACTATGTCGGTCGCTGGCTTGCAATCTTGTAAACAGTCACTTTTTTCAGTCAGTGGATGTAGCCAAATTAGCTAATAAAATCCAGTAATTGTGTTGTAAATACAGGTAGTCAGCAAACTGTAAAATCGTGGTTCTGATAAAGCGCCGCCGTGGTGAACCGAGAAAGCTTCCGAACCCGACTAAATGTTTCTGTATAGAAGTCACGTGCAAGTAATTATTTTCCGTTTCCAGTTTTGGAGAACAAAACAGCATATGCGTCAGTAGGGTTACCTCGACCTTACACCGGGCTCAATGCTGATTGAGGTGATATGCTGGCTTCCACTAGTTAGCACAGCCACAAAGTCAAAATTGAGAGGGGGCCAGTTGCGACATTATCTCAGTCATCCACCAGGGTCTCTATGCTGCCACCTACGCTCAGTGCAGTGCATCACTCAGGAATAGTGGGGGGGTTTCAAAATGAACCATAAAAGGAGAAGTGGGGATTTCGAAAGAGTATTTTAACACTAGAAGCGCTGGAATTCCAATACTACTAGGACCGCCATGACTTGATATTTCAATTATTATTATTATTATTATTATGATTATTATTTCAAATATTCAATAATACATAGATTGTAAAGTGAATGTGAAATAAGTTAATGTAGCTAACGTTAGCTAGCATTTACATTTACGAAAAACATAACATTACGTACACGGCTACCTGTAGGTATTGTTCAAAGACAACTCACAGTGAGTTCATCTTTTTTGTTGTTGTTGCATAAATTAAATTCCTTCATTTAATTTCTGCAGACCATGACTGACGTCCGATAACCCAAACGGCGTCTTGAGTGGCATATTTCAAAACCCCCACTTCTCCTTATTGGTTCCTTTCGAAACCCCCACTTTATCTGAGAGATGCACTGCACTGAGAGATAACATATTAGGCAGCTAAGGTAACCTGCCTAAATTATTACCGCCCGTTAGCCATGAAGTGCTTTGAAAGGCTGGTCATGGCTCACATCAACACCATCATGCCAGAAACCCTAAAACCACTCCAATTTGCATACTGCCCCAACAGATCCACAGATGATGGAATCTCAATCGCACTCCACACTGCCCTTTCCCACCTGGACAAAAGGAACACCTATGTGAGGATGCTGTTCATTGATTACAGCTCAGCGTTCAACACCATAGTGCCCTCAAAGCTCATCACTAAGCTAAGGACCCTGGGACTAAACACCTCCCTCTGTAACTGGATCCTGGACTTCCTGACGGGCCGCCCCCAGGTGGTGAGGGTAGGTAACAACACATCTGCCACACTGATCCTCAACACTGGGGCCCGTCAGGGTTGCGTGATTATTCCTCTCCTGTATTCCCTGTTCACTCATGACTGCGTGGCCAAGTACGACTCCAACACCATCAATAAGTTTGCTTACGACACAGCAGTTGTAGGCCTGATCACCGACAACGATGAGACACCCTATAGGGAGGAGGTCAGAGACCTGGCAGTGTGGTACCAGGACAACAACCTCTCTCTCAATGTGAGCAAGACAAAGGAGTTGATCGTGGACTATAGGAAAAGGAGGGCCAAACAAGCCCCCATTAAAGTTGACGGGGACTGAAGTGGCCAGCTGGACTATTTACATTGACCCTATTTACATAATAAACAGCAAGTAGCAGCAGTTTATCTATGCATAGTCACTTTACAAGTCACTTTGACTAACCTGTCCCCCCGCACATTGACTCGGTACCGGTAACCCCTGTAATAGCCTCGTTATTGTTATGTACATTTCTTGTGTTACTTTTTGATTGATTCATAGATTTTTTTTTAGCTGGAGTTCATTTAGTAAATATTTTATTAACTCTATCTCTTGAACTACATTGCATTGTTGGTTAAGAGCTTGTAAGTAAGCATTTCACAGTAAGGTCTTCGTTATATTCGGCGCATGTGACAAATACAATTTGATTTGATCAGTAGGTGGCAGCATAGAGACCCTGAGGGATGACTGCTCTGAGAGATGACGTCGTAGCTGGACCCTATTGAGGATCAAAATTGGCTAGATTGTAAAAATGTAATAGCCCACCCGTGACAAGGACCGACGAGTTCTGAGATGCCGTTCTACACACCACTGTTGTACTTGTCCGTTATTTGTCTGTTTGTGGCCCGTCTGTTAGCTTGCACAATTCTTGCCATTCTCCTTCAACCTTTCTCATCAACAAGCTGTTTTTTTCCCACAGGACTGCCTCTGACTGGATGTTTTTTGTTTGTTGCACCATTCTCGGGAAACCCTAGACACTGTCGTGAGTGAAAAGCCCAGGAGGCCGGACGTCTCTGAGATACTGGAACCGGTGAGTCTGGCACCTACGATCATACCACACTAAGTCGCTTAGATCACTCGTTTTACACATTCTAACATTCAATCGAACAATAACTGAATGCCTCGATGCCTGTCTGCCTGCTTTATATAGCAAGCCACGGACATGTGACTCACTGCCTGTTGGATCGAACCACAGGGTGGCCACTGAGTGTATATGCACTGTTCAGCCTTACCTATGGAGTGGGCACCCATGAAATGGGGTATCAGCCTACCCAGTGACACAAACAGAACACAACTATGTAGAGTTTACACCAATATTAGCGTCATATCTCTTATTGCAGGCCTCTGAAACCACTGTGAAATGAGCCACATTTGCTCACCCGTATTGAACATTCATATTGGACTATACAATCATAAATTGCAACCACTTTGTCCAAGTCTGGTAGCCACTAATCACTCTGCAAGGACTGGTAAGGGATAAGTGAGGTGGGTGATTGGTGTCTTTAAATAGTATCTCCGCTATATACATAAATGGATGTGGTGTGTTTCATTTCACAAAGACATTCACTGTCTTCTTGGTAAGCAACTTTAGTGTAGATTTGGCCTTGTGTTGTAGGTTATTGTCCTGCTGAAAATTGGTTTTCCTCTAGTATTTTGCCTGTTTCTTTTGATCCTCAAAAACTTGAGTGTTTGCCAGTGTCAAGCATACCCATACCATGATGCAGCCACCACCATCCTTGAAAATAAAGAGGCTCAGTGATGTGTTGGATTTACCCCAAACATAAGGCTTTGCATTTAGGCCAAAAAGTGTGTTCCTTTGCAGTATTACTTTAGTGCCATACAAGATGTATATTTGTATTCCTTTTCACTCTGTCATTTAGGTCAACACTACAATGTTGTTGATCCATCCTCAGTTCTCCCATTACAGCCATTGAACTCTGTAGCTGTTTAAAAATCACCAATGGTGTCATGGTAATGTGTCTGAGCAGTTTCATTCCTGTCCTGCAGTTCAGAAGGACAAGTAACTTGTATGTGTCTGGGTGGTTTAATACATAATCCACAGCATAATTATTAACTTGACCGTACTTAAATATATATTAAATGTCTCATTTGTTATTGTTACCCATCTACCAATCACGGCCCTTCTTTATGAGGCTTTCGAAAGGCTCCCTGGTCTTTGCAGTTGAATTTGTGCTTGAAATTCAATACTTGACCTTACATTTATTGTATGTATGGGGGACAGAGGAAGAGCTAATCATTCAAAAATCACTTCAACCCTTATTATTTCACACAGTGAGTCCATGTCATTTATGGGATTTGTTAAGCCAAATTTGACTCCAGAACTGAACAAAGGGGCTGAATACATATGCAACGACTAGGCATATATTTTAGAGTAGAATTTTTATATATCTTTAAAATAAAAAAAAATCTTCCACTTTGACATTAATATTTTGCATAGATTTTTGACAAAAATTACAATTAAATCCATTTTAATCCCACTTTGTAACATAAAATGTTAAGAAATTCAAGGGTTCTGAATAATTTAGCAAGTCACTGTATGTACAGTGCTTTCGGAAGGTATTCAGACCCCTTCACTTTTCCCACATTTTGTTAAGTTATACCCTTATTCTAAAATGGATTCAATAGTCCCCCCCCATCAATCTACACACAATACCCCATAATGACAAAGCAAAACACATTTTTAGAAATGTTTGCAAATGTAGAATTAATTTGCCAAGGGGTTAATAAGAACAGTGGTTAAAAACAAATGGCAAGAGTTGTGGAACAGGGAGAGAAAGGGAAGACTCCTGTATAAGATCTAGGAAAAGGTGGGGGCAGGGAGGTCCTCAGGCCGAGAGAGAAGGGAGGAAAGTGTAGTCACAAGGCTGAGACTGGGACACCCAAGGCTCAATAGTACATTGAAATTGGTGGGGAAACATCCGACTGGGAGGTGTGATCGTAGTCAGGAGGAGATGGAGGCAGTGGGACATGTTTTATTTCAGTTCCAGGAATATGTGAAGGAAAGGGAGCGACCGTTATTAGTTTTGAGGAGTAATGGGGTTGAAAAGATAGGATTAAGTGAACTGCTAAATAAATCTTCAGAGGATGTAATATTTAATGATGTATTCCTTCTCCTTAGAGATGAGAATATTGGGTAGGATTTAGGCCTTGTCTATGGTCCACACTCCAGTCCAGTTGGTGGAGGTAATGCACCTTACTGCTTGGTATGGCAATAGCACTGCACTCGATCGCATGGCGCTACAAATGGTTGTGCGGATAGCCCAGTACATCACTGGGGCCGAGCTTCCTGCCATCCAGGACATCTGTATCAGGTAGTGTGAAAAGAAGGCCCGGGAAAATCGTCAAAGACTCCAAGCGCCCAGTCCATAGACTATTTTCTCTGCTGCAGCATGGCAAGAGGTACCGCTGCATCAAGTCTGACACCAACAGGCGCTTGAACAGCTTCTATCCCCAAGAAATACGACTGACAAATAGCTAACAAAATAACTACATGGACTATGAGTTTACCTTGTATCTTTATTGACCTTTTATTTCAATCTTTGCACTGTCTCTATGCACACTCACAGCCCCCCCACCCACCCACACACATTGTCACTCCAACACACACAAACACTTCATTATTTTCTCACTCACACATAATATGCACATACATTTATACAGACTCTACACACCCGTACACCCACTCACATGCAAGCTGCTGCTACTCTGTTTATCTTATTGCCTAGTCCTCTTACCCCTATACATATCTACCTCCACCAGTCCAGTATCCCTGCACATGTACATTTGGTATTGAATCTGACTTTTTAAATATTTCCTTTTCTTATTTTTTTTCTAGTAATACATTGTTATTAATTATTCCATTGTTGGGTTTTTAGTTTGCAAGAAAGGCATTTCACTGTACTTGTGCATGTGGCATTAAAACTTGAAACTTAAAGTTGTTTGGCAACCGCCATATAAAATCCACAGAAGAAGAAAGGTTTCCAGGGTTAGAGTAGAACAGAAGTTGTCATATGCTGAGGCAGTGAAGAAAGTAGAGGAATATGGGTCAAGGGGGAGGGATCCTGAGAGGAGTGGTGTGAGTAGTAGATCTGTACCAGTACAGAGGGGTAGGCCAACAAGTAATATGTTTCAGTAAGATTGTGTTTTAACATTTATAGCAATGGTTATCAACAGTCCTGCAGGGGTGGAATGTAGGTCACAGAAAATAGAGGTTGTGGTGGCAGCTACAAAGAGGTATTTGCGTGTGCGTGACTTGACATCGGAAAAGTTGCCATGCACCTGTAAAAATGATTGCTCAGATGTGCGAGTGCCTTTTGAATTTTGAAGGACTTAATAGATTAAAATAGTGGAGTAGGGTGAGTGTAGTAGATGGTAGGGTATGTGTTTATTTTATTTTATCAAGGAAGGTATAAGGGAGTTATACTCCAGCCTAGTAGGTGGCGGTAATGCAACATTTATTGGATGCCAACCGCCCTTAAACCTCGTGGAAGAAGAAGCTAGGACAGGCGGGAGGCAGGGGCGCTTCAGTACAGTTAATAAAGAAGTTAAAGACGCTGGAAGTCAGCCGCCGATAAACCCCACAGAATACACTTTTTAGCCAGCTAGTCTGGTACACAGCAGGCGTTAGCGACACCGTTGTGCTAGCTAACTACTTGAGTATCGTGTCTTACTTTGAATGCACTTTATAGGCCAAGATACTTGGCAAAACAGCGTGGTAGTTTATGATTTAAAAAAAAAAGACACAAGTTTGACCCAATGTGCGCACTGCACACACCTCTCAACAGACGTTAGACAATTCCCCCAAACCTACACACAGGGGTGCTAAAAGCTTGATTTTCCTCACACCTCCCCTGGAGTTACACTGTTTTGGCCCCGGGGGCTATTCTCACACACACACATTTATATATATACATATTTGTGTTAATGGAGATTGCCGCAAAACACATTTCCCCAGTAGATTCTAATCAAGTTTTCTGAAGCTACTTTGATGGGCAATTCACAATATTATATAATACAGTATAACGTTATGATCATTATAATATGACAATACATTACAATGCTTGAAAAATAAATAGCATAGGTGCAATCAAATGAACAATATAGCCTCTACCTTAGACTTCGTTTTTTTTAAGTATCCTATGACATTAGATATCTAGCCTTGTCGATGTTCAAAGTCTGGTGAACCAACAGGACGCGCAGTCTAGTGAGCCACCTGTGATGTGAAATAAGAAACCTGCATTTGGTCACAGAAAAGTGTAGTGGGGAGGGGAGAATTAAAAGTGAGTAAGGGGAGAAGCTCGTAGGCGACAGTCACTTTTCAAACCAGTCTGCAGGTGGTAGACTATCTCTCATCGAATATTTTTTATTTTTTTTTGCATGATGTAACAAAGATTGTTTTCTCAACGAAAATAAAGTAATTGTAAGGGAATAGCACGGTGGCGTAGCCAGTTTATTTTCAATGTAGCTGGACACGGAATAGTTGCTCTGTTGACTCTGTAGCCAGCCTATATTTTACACGCAGCTCTCCATTTTTCAAAGGATAATGATGGACTTCAAATGGACACTAATGAGTAATTAAATGCTATGAAAATAGGGGTGCCTATTCAGTTGAAGTATTTCTCATTCATTCATACGCGTTTGGCGCTATAATTATGGATAATTTTTTCAGGAGAAAGAGGATATTGAAAACTCTCCTGAGCTTGTCTCTCGTTTTTGCGTCTTTAGTGATGATTTCAAAGTTCAAGCTTGTGGATAACAGCATCAAGGACGATATGGAGGTTAAAAGCATGGGACACGCCGGTTGGTGTGGACCTGAGTGTGATTTATACAAAGGAAAACGCATATTGAAAAGCAGTTTGGGAAACTACTCGCCGCCAGTTATTGGTGATGATTTGGATGCGCCACGGATGACCGTCTCCAACACTACTGCTTCTACTTGGGATGTACACGTTATGAACTGCAGTGAAGATTCAGCCGTAAGGGAAAACGATTGGTTTCGACGTTT
This sequence comes from Oncorhynchus mykiss, assembly GCF_013265735.2. NCBI lineage: Eukaryota > Metazoa > Chordata > Actinopteri > Salmoniformes > Salmonidae > Oncorhynchus > Oncorhynchus mykiss. The sequence continues at coordinate 51,103,204 of NC_048580.1, read as the reverse complement.
GGACACGAGGTTCCACCAGTTTGTGTTGCATAGACATTGTCGATATTTCCCAATGTTGATAAACCATCCGGATAAGTGCAGGAATGGAGACGTGCACTTGCTTATGGTGGTGAAATCCGTTATAGAACAGCACGATAGGCGAGAGGCAGTGCGCAATACCTGGGGTAGGGAACAAACTATTGATGGTAAGAGAATAAAAACGCTGTTTCTCCTTGGAAGCGCTACAAATGGCAAAGACACTAAAAACCTTCAAAAGTTGATTGAGTATGAGGACATGATATATGGAGACATTCTCCAATGGGATTTTATGGACACATTTTTCAACCTCACCTTGAAAGAGGTAAATTTTCTGAAATGGTTTGATATTCACTGCTGCAGTGCCAAGTTTATATTCAAAGGGGATGATGACGTTTTCGTGAATACAAATAACTTGCTGGAACTTATTCGTTTCAAGACTGAGGACCGCAAAGTTGTAAATGTATTTGTTGGGGACACCATCTCCAAAGCCATCCCCATCAGAAACCGCCAGAGTAAATACTACATCCCCAAAGAGCTGTTTGACAGACCGTACCCACCTTATGTTGGTGGTGGTGGGTTTTTAATGTCCTCACAATTAGCTCGGAGACTGTTCGTGGTTTCAGAGGACTTGGAGCTCTATCCGATTGATGATGTCTTTTTGGGAATGTGCCTCCAGAAGCTTCACTTGGCACCTGAGATGCACCCGGGATTTAGGACCTTTGGCATCATGAAACGCAGAGTGAGCCCAATGAACAGCGAACCGTGCTTTTTCAAAAACCTAATCGTAGTCCATAAACTGAGCCCTCAGGAGCTACTCATGATGTGGAGCGTAGTAGAAAATAAGGAGCTGGTTTGCGCCAAAAGGACTGCACCATGAGTGTCAACCTACAGCTCAAAAGGACTCAAAGGTTATGCAGAAATATTGTAAGATTTTATAATTGAATTGTAATATTTGTATGTAGGCCTAGTAGGGCACTAAAAATATCCAACTAAGAAAGAATGTGAGAACAATCATGCAGTGATTTTTTTTAAACAAATGTTTATGAATGACATTCTTTCATTCTCACCTCCCTGTTTGTAATGTTTTTTCTAATGTAGATGGGTAGACCCAAATCCCAACAGGAAAACCAAAAAAGTAAATGCACATTCCTTAGGTCTACAAGATGAACCACTTTTTCAGCCAAATCTGTAAATAAATGGCAGCCTTTGACACTGAAAAACCCTTTTCATGCTACAGTTTTAGTGCTTTTGAGATGATGGATGTGTTTGTAACACTGAAAAGGTGGAGATTACATGAAAATAGAATTAGGTACAAAATCTATAACACATTGAATTATATTTTAAGAGTCAAAACTTGTTTTTGGTTTGATGTTTGTAACAGATTCAATAAATATGTATTTGTTATATCAGTGTTTTACTGTAGTGCTGGGTAAGAGTTGAGGGCTGCTAGGTGGATATCAAACACTAATTGTTGGTGTAGAAGTGTTGGTGTAGAAGATTGCAACAGGTGCCTCTAAAATACATCTTTGACATCTCAAACAAACCAGAAAAAGAGCAACATCAGCACTGTCCAGCTTCATTTAGCTTCATTTAATCAAACATGGATGTTTCAATCTGTGCACAAAATGGTTGTAAATCTACAGTCAATACTGATGGATATGTACTCAAAATACACAAGGACAATATATACACCTACGTAATTGAATAAATAAGAGACAAACCTAAGTCACTAATGCAACATTATAAAGGTTTAGGACCCTATTCCGTGTTGTGGAGAACCAGTGGCGGTTCTAGACCATTTCAACTGGGGGGGGCCAAGCTGGGACAGTTGTACTGTTAGAAGGGCCAGCTACATTAGACGTTATTGTTGTCATCGTTTCCTTCACTGCATTGCAGGCAAAAGACCATGTTCATAATCACCATCGTTGCCACTGTCTTATAATGGATATAAAAAAAGTTATGTGAAAGTTATTTAATACTCCACGTTTAGGGGGGCCACAAGGGGGTCCAAAATTGTTGTCACAGGGTGACATGATGATCGATGTTTGGCTGGCATTTTACAAATAAAAAATGTTTCCATATCTGTGAGCTGTTGAGCTGTTGGATAGAGCGCGGTACCAAGACCAGAATGGGCACATTCGCTATAATGCATTTTTCTTTTGTGTGACAAAACCATCAGTAGAGTTGAAAATGCAATGGAACCCCATTTAACTTGGATATTTTATTCGGTACATGGGAATGTAAACGCAAAAGCATACCTTTATCCATAACAAGTAGGGTAGGAGGGGGTAACCAGCTCCCCTAAGAACAATGTCCAATTGCTGACCCAAAAAAGCAATGTTTGGAGAAATAAAAATGGCATGTGGATGAAGGTCATCAACTTTAAAGCTAAATAAATGTCTACAGTCTACACTTCTTCAGTGATTTCATGAAATGTTGTTTTTAGAAAAGTGGCGTTTTTTAAAGTACCGGGGTAATTGGCCCGGTACATTTATTTAGAAATTCTTTAGTAAGTAATACTTAAGAAGCTTGGTCTAGTTGTCTTATTTTAATTATTTGAATGAAATATGGGGGGGAAAGGTGTAGCACGTCACCATTAATATACCTCACTATGAGGAGATTTGATGTAAAGTCCTTTTTAACTGACCTGCACATTAGTTTTCTTTGTTCTGTCTTTGTTGTTCCTTTTCCATACAATCCATTATGTACAACTGAACTAAACATGATTTGAATTATGCAAGATTTTAAATCCCAGCAGTCTTTGAAATGACATTCGGGAGCAAAAGGTTTTCAATAGTTGTTTTTAATGAATTAAAACAAATATTAATAACAATATAATATTGGAATGTAACATAACTAATAACATTGGTATTGAACATTTAATAACAATACCTTAAATAATTAATTCAGTGTAACATTGATGTGGCAACTCTTATGCACAATTCTAATTTGTACTTAGGTCTAAAATAAATCTATCCACAGTAAAATTGGAGCACAGCTCATGAGCCCACACAATACCACATAATGACTAAGCAAAAACAGGTTTTTCAAAAATTTCAAAAATGATTTTTTTTTAAACCCTGAAATAACACATTTAAGTAAATATTCAGACCCTTTACTCAGTACTTTGTTGAAGCACCTTTGGCAGCAATTACAACCTTGAGTCTTCTTGAGTATGACGCTACAAGCTTGGCACATCTGTATTTGGGGAGTTTCTCCCATTCTTCAGGTTGGATGGGGAGCGTCGCTGCACAGCTATTGTCAGGTCTCCTGTGACGGCAGGGTAGCCTAGTGGTTAGAGTGTTGGACTAGTAACCGAAAGGTTGCAAGTTCAAATCCCCGAGCTGACAAGGTACACATCTGCTGTTCTGCCCCTGAACAGACAGTTAACCCAGTTAACCCTTGGCCGTCATTCAAAATAAGAATTTGTTCTTAACTGACTTGTCTAGTTAAATAAAGGTAAAATAAAAAAATAAAAAAAGAGATGTTAGATCGGGTTCAAGTCCGGGGTCCTGCTGAGCCACTCAAGAACATTCAGAGACTTGTCCTGAAGCCACTCCTGCGTTGTCTTGGCTGTGTGCTTAGGGTTATTGTCCTGTTGGAAGGTGAACTTTCACCCCAGTCTAAGGTCCTGAGCACTCTGGAGCAGGTTTTCATCAAGGATCTATCTGTTCATCTTTCCCTCGATCCTGACCAGTCTCCCAGTCCCTGCCGCTGAAAAACATCCCCACAGCATGATGCTGCCACCGCCAAGGATGGTGCCAGTTTCCTCCAGACGTGACGCTTGGCATTCAGGCCAAAAAGTTCAATGTTGGTTTCATCAAACCAGAGAATCTTGTTTCTCATGGTCCGAGAGTCCTTTAGGTGGCTTTTGGAAAACTAAAAGCAGGAGTTGTGTCTTTTACTAAGGAGTGGCTTTCGTCTGGCCACTCTACCATAAAGGCCTGATTGGTAGAGTGCTGCAGAGATGGGAGAACCTTCCAGAAGAATAACCATCTCCACAGAGGAACTCTGGAGCTCTGTCAGAGTGGCCATCGGGTTCTTGGTCACCTCCCAAGTACCTTCTCCCCCGATGGCGCAGTTTGGCCGGGCAGCCAGCTCTAAGAATTGTCTTGGTGGTTCCAAACTTCTTCCATTTAATAATGATGGCCACTGTGTTCTTTGGGACCTTCAATGTTGCAGACATTTTTTGGTACCCTTCCCTGGATCTGTGCCTCGACACAATCCTGCCTCGCAGCTCTACAGACAATTCCTTCGATCTCATGGCTTGGTTTTTTGCTCTGACATGCACTGTTAACTATGGGACCTTAAATAGACACGTGTGCCTTTCTAAATCATGTCCAATCAATTGAATTTACCACAGGTAGACTCCAATCAAGTTGTAGAAACATCTCAATGATGATCAATGGAAACAGGATGCACCTGAGCTCAATTTCAAGTCTCATAGTAAAGGGTCTGAATACCTATGTAAATGTGATATCTGTTTATTTTTAAAACATTTGCAAACATTTCTAAAAACCTGTTTTCTCTTTGTCATTATGGGTTATATATTGTGTATATTGAGAACATATTTTTTTTAAAATTGAATCCATTTTAGAATAAGGCTGTAATGTAACAACATTTGGAAAAAGTGAAGGGGTCTGAGCACTTTTCAAATGCACTGTATATGACATAAAATGCTGTGTTAAATAGCTAAAAGGCTATAAAGTAACATTAACTGTTAAGCTCTCAGTCACTATTGGAAACATTTACAACTTCAATTAAGTTACGTTATATTTTTTATGTATTTTAATTCAGACGATCTGCTAGTAAGGTTGCTAGCTAGCACTTATGCTAACTAGCTAACTGGCTAGTATTTACTGCAAGTCAAGTTGCTAGCTAGAAAGTTAGCATAAACTAGTGCTAACTGGGCTAGTCATTGTCTAAATGACTGGTAGAAACACATAACCATGAAGGGGTAACTAGCCCCCATGGTCCAGTTACCCCCTAGTAACAACATATTACTACTTTACTCAAATTATCAAAATGTTCTCTCTAAACAAGTGGAATATTTTTCTTAAGGCTTTCCTTGTATATTTAAATATATATATATATAGATCTTCATTGGAATATATCTACAAGTTTTTTTGTTTTTTTTCAAAACATTTGATCAACTTACCACAAAATCATTTTGTTGAAATATCTCAAAGTTGTGATGGCACAGAGGAAATGTTTTGTTGAGCAAGGAGTGTTGGGAAAATCATTTGGTGACATCTTGTGGTCTTAATGTGAATTTGAGGGGGGGCAGTTACCCCAGGGGAATAGTTACCCCCTAGTACCCTACAGTTGATGGAAACATCTCCGGTGAGAAAATGAGCATATTGTTTTTATGCAGATTTGAGAATATTCACATGAAAATCTGCCGTCAGTTGGATGGAAACATAGCTAGTGATTCCTATTTTCATGCAACTTTTTGAAACGACACAGGAATGCCCCTGTCTGTGTGTGTGTGTCTGGTGCGTGCTTAAGTCTACACTTTGTAGCTGTTAGCGATGAGGTAGAGATGGAAAGGCTTTCCCAAAAGTCTTCTTAATTAAACGTTAACTACAAAGTAGCCTATGCCTACCTGGCAGAATTATATCTTGATTATTTACATCAATCCAGTGGCCAGTTGTTTGGCAAACTCTGCAATCAAATGAGCGCCACATCAACACCACTTAACCAAACAAGGTATTTTCCTGGTACACACTTGCATTAAAGGGAAAACCCCCAAAATCGACATTTAGAGAATCCCAGACATAAAAATGTTTGAAAAACAAAACAGAGAATTTAGGGAAAAAAATTACGAAATCAGGCAAAACATGAAACCGATTTTATAGGGCTCTATAAAGGTGCATCTTACCCTGTATTTAGAAAGTCTTACAGTGAACTAGGTGCCTAAAATGTGTCATCAAGTGGGACCATTCTCAAATCTTAGCTGTTTGGTAAATTACGGCTTGAATTTACATTACTCCTAAAGAAAAACAAGTGAAGGGGTCCGAATACTTTCCAAATGTATCTGTGCTGTGTGTTAATTGTCTCTAGACACTTCTAAAATATAAACTCTTATTTTGAGACTATAAATAGTTTGACAACATTTTTTAAAAGCAGTATGAAACAAAAAAGACAAATCTACTATCAAAGTTTTCAAAAATGGATTTGATTAGATAAGACGTGAAATGTAAACAGATACCATGCATAGAGCTAGTTGTAATGTAATGCTACACTCAGGTAGTCATTGACTTTGGAGTAATAGATAAATACATTAGAATTTGTATTATAATATAATAATTTAGTATACAGTATACTCATATATTTGAGTATAATAATGTAGTAATATATTGCAATAATATTCAGTGTCCCTCCATTTGACAGACACAGACGGAAGGGAAATGAATCCATCCCTCCCTAGTCAGGATGTCAACATAGAGCTGTGGCCCAAAACTCTAACATCTCCTTCCCTAATTTCCTCTCCTACTGGTGTAGGGTGACTACATAGTTTGGGTTAAAGCCATTTGATTGAAACCTATCATGTCATTTCAGATTAGTGATTGTAAAGGAAAGGAGACATAGAAAGAAAGGTATTTCATACTGTTGGGATGGTACTGTGGTCCATCCTAATTCCTGGCTCCTGGACAATCTAGGGTCCCCTTGTGCAGGCCCTTGTGTGAGAAGACTGGGGCAGGGACGATTGGGTGTGGGTTCACAGTTTCAAAGGAATCCTCCTCCCTTTGCCCATGGCCTTGCTCCTACCCCCCACCCACCACGCCTGCTTCAGCTTAGCCACACTGCCAGGCTTCCCAGTGCACAGGAGAAAGAGAAGAGAATGACCCACCACCACCATGAGGAAATACTGAGTGTGTTCATGGGATTCTCTGCCTCAAACCCTATTACAGGGGCTGAGTCACTGGCTTACTGGTGCTCTTCCATACCGTCCGTAGGAGGGGTGCGTCACTTGAGTGGGTTGAGTCAATGACGTGATCTTCCTGTCGCGTGCCGTGGGGGAGATCTTTGTGGGCTATACTCGGCCTTGTCTCAGGATGGTAAATTGGTGGTTGAAGATATCCCTCTAGTGGTGTGGGGGCTGTGCTTTGGCAAAGTGGGTGGGGTTACATCCTGCCTGTTTGGCCCTGTCCGGGGGTATCATCGGACGGGGCCACAGTGTCTCCCGACCCCTCCTGTCTCAGCCTCTAGTATTTATGCTGTAATAGTTTGTTTCGGGGGGCTAGGGTCAATCTGTTATATCTGGAGTATTTCTCCTGTCTTATCCGGTGTCCTGTGTGAATTTAAGTATGCTCTCTCTTTTTCTCTTTCTTTCACTCTCTCAGAGGACCTGAGCCCTATGACCATGCCTCGGGACTACCTGGCATGATGACTCCTTGCTGTCCCCAGTCCACCTAGTCGTGCTGCTGCTCCAGTTTCAAATGTTCTGCCTGCGGCTATGTTCACCGGACGTGCTACCTGTCCCAGACCTGCTGTTTTCAACTCTCTAGAGACAGCAGGAGCGGTAGAGAGGCTATGAAAAGCCAACTGATATTTACTCCTGAGGTGCTGACTTGTTGCACCCTCTACAACCACTGTGATTATTATTATTTGACCCTGCTGGTCATCTATGAACATTTGAACATCTTGGCCATGTTCTGTTACAATCTCCACCCAGCACAGCCAGAAGAGGACTGGCCACCCCTCAGAGCCTGGTTCCTCTTTAGGTTTCTTCCTAGGTTCCGGCCTTTCTAGGGAGTTTTTCCTAGCCACCGTGCTACTACACCTGCATTGCTTGCTGTTTGGGGTTTTAGGCTGGGTTTCTGTACAGCACTTTGTGACATCAGCTGATGTAAGAAGGGCTTTATAAAATACATTTGATTGTATACAGGTAAACTGCAAGGCAAGCAGGTTGTACAGTGTTTGAATGCTGGCTGTGTGTGGGCACATGTTTGGAGTATGGGCATATGTATGGTGTCCACTCATTCTTTCCAGAGTGGGTGACAATGCTCTTTGGTGATGACATTTCACTTCCTTGTGTTGTAAAATACATTTGACCAAGATAAATATGATTACTCACACTCTGAATCGTTCAGTGAGGCCTTTCTCTAACATTTCATGAATAGTATATCGAAAAAGTTCGATTTCGTAATATATTACATCCGAAAATAAGCACAGAGCTCAGTTGACAGAGCGTGCAGCTTTCTCGCAGCAACTGAGGATTTTACCTGTTGTGGTGGTTGTCTTCAAAGTTGTTTCCACGGGTCGCAAAATTAGCACAACGAGCTGAATTCAATGTAAAAGTCTTTGAAAAAAAGCTTGCGGTATGCTCATTGTTCCGTTTACATTTCAGAGATGAACTTGTTTTTGTGAGAATTTAGAAAAATAACAGGAATTTTGTAAATGAAAAGTGTTTACTAAAATATTAAAATACTACATGTCATGTCTCAAAATCTATATCCATCTTACTTCTATATTGTTATATGTCTTGTGGATTCGATAAGAAAGATGACGAGTTCAAGAGGAAAGTGAGCCCGTCAGGTAGTTAATTCTCGCACAGCATCCAGACGAGCTGAAGCAATGCTCCCTTATTTTTGACCACTTTTTTCCCCTCTGGCCTCCATTGATTTAGTCTTCCTAATTTTGGCTATCCTACAAGGGTAAAAACTCCAAAAAACATTTGAACAGATTATCATAGAGACATGAGGTTTGACCATTGTTTATTTAGAGGAGGATCTACACAATAAACATACAATTTTACCCATTGGTCAACATATGCATGTTTGATTGGACACAAAGGACATCTGAAAGAACATGAAAGGACAACAGAAATGTTCAGTGAAAGAGTGTTAACAGATTAAATGCAGTCATGCATGCATGTTACTTGAGCACATACTGATCATTCACATGCACTCATTAGTTTTGCATTTTGAAAGCATTGCTGGCCTTTCCAGTTTTTATGAACTCCCGAAAATGCAAACACACATTATTGACTACACTCCAAATTGACATAAGTCACCATTTCAATGCACCACTTGGTATGAGACAGGAACACCGCTCTATATTTGACCAACAGGTAGCATGGGCCCATTCCATGGGTCTAACACTAGCCCAGGCTTTTGGGTGGAAGAGCAGGGGGGGGGGGGGGGGGGGGGGGGGGGGGGGTAAATGGGTGTATGAATGGCTTACCTTGTGCCTGCTGAGCTTACTGCGATACCACAGTCCTCCGTGAGTTCTGTTTACAGCCCTCTCTGCCCATGAGGTGAGCCTTCCAGGCCTGGAGGACAAAGGGCAAGTCAGTCTGCTGTTGACCTGCGAGTCCCCTGACTCTCTCCCTCTGTCCCTCCCCTGTGCAGCAGCACTGTGGGCCGGTGTCAGACCCCTAATGGCCAACTTGGCTTCAACACTGGGGCTTTTCATCTGGCACACCAGGCGAGGGCCTGGGCTGCAGAGGTTAAACTGCTACTGAGAGTTTTCCTTGCCGAAAGTAAGAAGAAGTGTGTGAGAGGTGAGGGAGAATGAATGGGGCAGAGCTGCTTGAGAGCTTCAGTGCTTCTTAAAAAATCTGAGGACAATGTCCGTGTGTGAGGAGGACACTGTCCTTGTGTGAAGAGAGTCATCGTCGTTGAAAGACACAGTTTCAATCTTTGCTTGACTGTCTGATACACATGACAACAGTAGATGGATGTCACCAAACAAGTTCCAAATGTTATATAGAGAAGAGTCGCTCACTGTCAAATTTCCCCAAAAAGGAGGCTTAGTGTAGAACATGCATTGAGCATGCAGCTCAAATGTTCTTTTCAAATATCCTTCATTAAACAGCATCTTTCTTACTATTTACGCTTTTTTTGTTTTATGTCCATATGCACTTGACAATCTACTGCCTACCTATTTGAAAACCATGAGTGGCGCAGCAGTCTAAGGCACTGCATCTCAGTGCTAGAGGCGTCACTGTAGACCCTGGTTCGATTTCAGACTGCATCACAACTGGCTGTGATTGGGAGTCCCATAGGGCAGCGCACAATTGGCTCAGCGTCGTCCGGGTTAGGCCATCATTGTAAATAAGAATTTGTTCTTAACTGACTTGCCTAGTTAAATACAATTTTCATAAAGAAATCAAATTTGGTCATTCATAGTCAAACCATATCGAACATGGGAAATACTACACTCTCAAATGAATGATTTACTATTTTAAGGTTGCTGTTTTTATAGGTCTTTCTACTACAGCAGGGACACATGATTACTTCAATCTGAAATCTGAAATGCCCTTTGTATGTGAACTATGACTATGTACATGTCGGCCATGCTTTGGGCTATTTCAGCAGCTGAAGGTGTTTATTTTGCCCCTTGAACACGAAGGCATTTCATTACTTAAGTGGACAGGCAACGTGTCAGTATCAGATGGAGGGATTGAGTACGGAAGGAGGCGCTTGGCCGTAACACCAAGCTGCATGATTGACGAGGGAAAACAAAGGCAAAAAACAGCAGAGAAGAAAACCGAAAGGCGACACCGCGATCACCGTTTTCACAGCATAACAGTCAAGTGCATCCAAAATCCATCTTGACCTTTCCAATCACAGGGAGGTGAATGGGCTGAACGGATTAGTTCGGACTGACCCTTACAGAAAAAAACACATGATTTCACATGTGGAAAATCACATGATTTCATGTCAAATTTAACATATGAAATCATGTTTTTAGAACTCTTCACAATAATCACGTTTTTAAGATGTGTAGTTTCATGCTGCTTTACATATTGACACGTTATCACATTAACTTCACGTGACCACATGAAAATGTGTTTTTGGAACCCTTCATAGTGATCACATGTTTTCAGATCTGTAGTTTCATGTTCTTTACATGTCACATCTTATCACATTAACTTCACATTTCTGAAACACTTCACATGTGATCATGTGAAATCCATGTGTTTTTTCTGTACAGGGACTCCAGTGTCCATATATTCTAAATGCTGTTATTGATATTTAATACTCTCATGGTCACTTTACCATGTGGGAGAATTTGGAAAATGGATAGGGTTGTGGAGGTTGTCACATTTAAGACATTGAATACACAGGCCATTATAAGTACATATGACATTTTAAGTTCACATCTCTATGTCAAATGGCCATCTCTTTAATAATAGTTCTTTTTTTTTATCCCTCCATAATAAATCAGAATACAAAAGAGTTGTCACATTTTCTTTTGCTTTGGATGAATAAAATTGCTCTTTTGACCCGAGGGCTTTGGAGTCCGGCGTGACAGACAATGGTTTCCACACAGCTGTTTGGTCCTCAAGCCTAAAACATTCGCAGCACTCGGAGTGGTGGGAGATCGACAGGCAGCCCAATAACAGAGGCAGGAAAATAAAAAGGCAAGGTATACCTAGGTTTGTGCCAGTGGTTGTGAATGTCCTTAGATTTTCTAAACCACCTTTATGTCTATCTACATACTTAGCATTTTAGCCTACTGCCTCGTTCACCTTAGGCCTGTATCAGTTTTTTTTTCTCACCTTAAATGGAGACGCAGGCAAAACTAAACGCCACATGCAGCGTTTACCGTGAATGTGGTCTCTGCGAATGCCTTTAAAAGGTGCATAGCCGACAAAGCACGATCGGATTGAATCCCGGCCTAAAACAACATGCCTTACTGGAAATTGCTAAATATTAAGAAAACTGGTCCCAAGTGATCATTTTAATACAATTGAATGTAATGCTGGCATATTTCTTGATTTGACGAGAAGTACTATAAATCATTTCATATCTTACATGCAGTTAGTCTAACAGTGACTTGCTCCAGTGAAAAGGACCAAGGCCAGCATCAGTGGTCCTTTTATTGTGTAATCTGTGGGAGTGCAACAGAATCTCAGCTCCTGTCCGGGCATGAAGTTGTTGTGACACAACAGACAATGGTTAAAGCCTTGGCTGAAAGAAAAGAGAAATATGCATTGCCCAGCACAGAACCCCAAAATGCCCACAGAAAATGACAGATGAAATCCCTGTAAGAGCTTCATCTGAAACATGGCAGGTGTACAACGGAGAAGTAAGGATATACACTATATATACACAAATGTATGTGTACACCACTTCAAATTTGTGGATTAGTGGCCCCTTTGTTCCAGTGAAGGGAAATCTTAACGCTACAGCATACAGCGACGATTCTGTGCTTCAAACTTTGTGGCAACAGTTTGGGGAAGGCCCTTTCCTGTTTCAGCATGACAATGCCCCCGTGCACAAAGTGAGGTCTATACAAAAATGGTTTGTCGAGATCGGTGTGGAAGAACTTGACTGGCCTGCACAGAGCCCTAACCTCAACCCTATTGAACGCCTTTGGGATGAATTAGAACGCCAACTGTGAACCAGGTCTAATCACCCAACATCAGTGCCTGACCTCACTAATGCTCTTGTGGCTGAATGGAAGCAAGTCCCTGCAGCAATGTTCCAACATCTGTGGAGGCTGTTGTAGCAGCATAGGGGGGACCAACTCCATATTAATGCCCATGATTTTGGAATGAGATGTACGACGAGCAGGTGTCCACATACTTTTAGTCATTTAGTATATGTTGAATGTCTCTGGAGTTGGCCTGGCAAAACAAACATGTTCAGAGTTGATTTCCTAGTTGATGTTGTGGTTTCTATTTATTATAACATTACCATGGTATTGTTTTATATGTTCCCATTTGCTCTCAAACCGAAAGGATGTTGTCTATACATATTATTCAGCAATATTCAAGCTGTAGATTCAAGCGATTGGACACATAGGTTGAATTCCACAATATCACCTCCGTGGAGTGATGTTAGCTCTCTCTTTACACAGTACTGTTTTAATGAGCTTACTTGACACCCCAACTGGCTTCACTGTTAAGAGCCCTTGAGGGTTAATAGGCAGACATGAATGAAAGAATAACAAAAGCGTACAAGAGTCAAGCACAAAAGACTCAATACCTTTGGCTGTGAGAATACACTTGTTTACAAAGACTAAAAGAAGGGAAGGGATTCTGGCAAGCATGGACTAATGCTGGATCAAGGGTTTGGCAGGGTTAGCTGTTGGCAAGGTTAGCAGTTAGCAGGGTTAGCATAGTTAGCAGGGCACAGCTTTTTGCTTACTTTTTGTTTGTTTGAAAATGTACTTTGTACTTTGATTTCTTTGAAAGATGTTTTGTTTGACAGTTATATCCCCCCGCCCCCTTTGAGCCTGAAGGCCAAAGCTGACCCCTTTTTTCCCCTCCCCACTCAGACTCTTTACTGGTTCGATTCCAGGCTGTATCACAACCAGCTGTGATCGGAAGTTCCATAGGGCGGCGCACAATTTGACCAGCGATGGCCAGGTTAGGGGAGGGTTTGGCCGGGGTAGGTCATCATTGTAAATAAGAATTTGTTCTTAACTGACTTGTCTAGTTAAATAAAGGTTAAATAAAGCTGTTAGCAGGGTTAGGATCTAGCAGGTTTTGCTATTAGCATAGTTAGCCGTTAGCATAGTTAGACGGTGCTAGAGGAGCGTTGAGACTCATGGTTGCAGACAGGACTCTGGGTGTGGCGGGTGAGCTTGTCCGTGAGCTCTGGGCACCGGGGGCACTGGCTGAACCCAGCCCTGTTCTCACACTCCCCCAACAGGTGCTCTGTGAGGCTGATTATCTCAACCACCTGAGACACACAACATCCTCCACAAATAAACACTTCAGCCTCCAAAACAAGGACACACAAAACCACACGTCAATGTGTCTACACTGCACGGTCACATCCTCACTCCATCCAAAGCTCCTCCTGGTTCCCCATCATCCTCATGGTATTTCATCAATCATGGGACACTTTGTCATTTCATAGATAGAAGTTACTTGAAAGTGGCCTTGGAAGTTACCTATTTAAATCCAGTTTGGAGCCATGCTGGCATTTGCCTACCTGTCTACATTGGCCACAGCGGCGCAGCAATAGTGCAGGTCCAGTCCATCTTCAGTGAAGGACTCATCCTTAACACCACAGAATATACAGAGACAAACACATTTAGAATATATATACGCTGAAACGCATTAAGAAATACACACTGGCTGAAACACAATGAGAATATACACACACATGCTGAAACAATAATATACACAGGTTGATACCAATTCAGAATATACACACGCTGAAACATATTAAGAATGTACACATGCTGAAACACAATATGAATGTATTCAGGCTGAAACATACAGAATATACACAGGCATTCTACAGAAAGGCATTCTATGTTCCCCATCAGGTGTTTTGCATTATTAGATGCATTAGGCAATTTAAACAGAATTTCATTCAGCTTCATAGCTTGAAAGCTTTCAGATGTTGCTGTGCATCAACACTCACTTGTCTAAGTGGTTGACAACTGAAGACTTGTCATCTCCTGCATCTGCCAGGTTGTTTTGGGGAGCCTTTTTGATACCTGCAAAGCAACACATTTCTCAGCTGTCACTACAAATGTAAAGGGACAGTGTACTGTAGTCCCTAAAAGAATGCCTCACATAGTGGTGCAACCAGCATTCTACCATAAGAACAAAGAATGTGATCCACAATGGGTTTTGGCCAAAATGAAACCTGGTTCGTGTACGTTTGAACAGTGGTTGAGGATAGGGCTCTTTCAACCTCCATACAGACCTATTTTTATAGCTTTTACAGCCTCCTTTTCCTGTCCTTTGGTGTTTCTCTTCTCCTTTATGCAAAACCCCCCTGCAAATTCAACTTCTTGCAGAAATACAGTACATACGGTCTAAAACGTTTTCTAACACCATATAACTGTGCTTATATCCCAATGCATTTTACCAAGCAATGGTACATGTGATGAATTGTCTTTTGAAAATATTCAATCAAAACCATGGAGACTATTATGTGTGTGATTATACAGTGGCCTATACAATGGAAATCCAGTACAGTGGAATATGGGGAGTGGAATGAGGGCACAACAAGGAGGAGTGACACAGACACGCTGGCCTGTTGAAGGAAATGAGGTAATAGGTGCAGTGATGACAGCTCCACCTACACTGATCTCCTTCAAGGCAGCCAGCTGTTCCATCTCCTCTTTCTTCCCCTCCTGCTGTGCGCCTCCCTTCTTTGACTTCTGAAACAAAATGAAAGAAGCATATTGAAACACTTAATGCCACGGTATACGTCCGTCCGTCCTTCTCTAACAGCCCAGTCATGTCTGGGAGCCTTGCAGATAGACTCCACTGCAATGATGACAATGTGTCCTTAACTCACCCAGTGAGACATGGCCAGACGTTACTCAGTGGAACATTACTTAATAGCAGCACGGTCGTTACTTAATGGGACTGGGATACCCTGCTCTCTAATGAGGTAAGGGAACACAAGCGACGGAAAAGAAACAGCTCGTCACCCATCCCTCAACAATTGAGCATGTCCAACGTTACGTCATGACTCATTCAAACAGGCGGGCCTCGCCTTGGATTCTACCGGCTGCCCGTCGATCCTGGCGAAGCCGTCAGAGATGTTCTCGTGGAGGATGTTCTTGCGCGTGTCGTTGGCCAGGAGGTAGTAGGGGATGGCGTTCTTGTGCAGGCGGTAAATGGCCAGGACGATGCGCACGGCCGCCTCTCTCACCTCCGCCGAGCTGTGCTTCAGTGCACCTGTACAGAACTGACAGAGAGGCAGAGAGAGAACAAGAGCCTTTAGAGAGCTGAAACCGAAACAAAAAGACTAAGGGCTGGTTTACCAGACACAGATTACTTCTAATACTGGACAAAAAAAATCATGCTCAATGGAGAATCTTTATTTGTATCTGGGAAACCGCCTTTAACAGCCTTAACAGAAATAATAAAAAAAATAAAACAAGGATAGCTTGCTAAAAAAACTATAACACACTGAATTTAGCATGATGCACCTCTCTACACAGAGGATGAAATACGAAAGGAGATTGCATGGCAGAAAGAGGATAGCGTATAAGCACCCGAAAAAGCCTGCATATGTGATTGTTTAAACCAACAGTATTATATTACTATAGTCTGATGAGATTGATAGCCCAATAGCCGTCATAGCATATCTGCTAGAGAGCATTTACCTCAAAAGGTAAACTGTGTACAAAGGGCACCTCTCCTCTCCCTGAGTCAATGGGCTGGGGACAGGCATCCATTATTCTCTGTTGTCTCTCTCTGCTTCTCATTTTAATTACAGGAAATTCAATCACCTCTTTGCTCCGGCTCCCGGCCCATCTCCCAGGTAACAGGAGGGGAAAGGGAGAAATGTATCAGTCCTCGGACCAAGGGGGGCTAACCCGGCTAGCCCTGCACTGAGCCAAGAGCAAGCTAGGTGCAAGCTCATTATACTCACAAAAGAGAATGGGAAAATGGTAGGCTCAACTCCCATTGAGGACCATTGTTTGAATTTCAGTCAAAATCAGGGCTCATGTCATGGTGGTCAATGATGCAGGCATTAAACTAGGAAATCATGCTATAGGTTATGTTAAACAAATATGACTTGAGTCAGACGACAACAGATGCACAATCCAGACCTCTTTAGGTTTGTTCCTACTAGTTATAGACTATTGTTATAGATTCTACACTAGTCCCAAGCTGCCTTGCAGTACCCATCATAGTCTTTGTTCGATGTAAGAGGGAGCCCAATGAGGAAGGTGTGAAACTCAAGCACTGCGGCTCAGTTGCATAATACACCATTGTTCATTGAGACGGCATAGGCCTGAGGATGGACAGGAAGCCTTCACCTCACAATAGCAATCAGGTGTTGACCAAACCGGAAAACTGGGTCTGGGAATTCCCTTTTTTGACCGAAACACTGATTCTGATCCAACACCTCACTGACTGAACACACGGGGACCATACTTCCCAGGTGGCAGTGATTATTTACTGTAGCAAGTTTCTCATCAGTCTATCAAAGATCTTCAACTTGTGGATGTGATAGAACACTTTTTCAGTAGAGTGTCCTTAACAGAAGTCAAACAGCACGATCTGCTATTCAAAGTTACTAAAACGCGGCAACAATTTCAACTGGATGTTTAGATTACAGTGTTGTGAGCCTGGCTCCTGGTACTTTATGCCGTTTGCGGCAAGTTCGAATCCCAGGGGAGATCCCAGGGGGAATTACATTTATTTTGGCAGTGTGTTCCAAAGCGAATTGCATCCAAAACCTTAAATGAAGATTACAAACACTATATGTTTAAATGAAGAGCTTCTTGGAGTCCCTCTTTCAGAACACCACATAGGCTACTGCTACAGGAGTGTAACGTTAGAGCTGCCGGAGCGATGCGCTGTCACTTCTCAGAATGTTGCTTTATTTATTCATTTCACCTTTATTTAACCAGGTAGGCAAGTCGAGAACAAGTTCTCATTTACAATTGCGACCTGGCCAAGATAAAGCAAAGCAGTGCAACACATACAACACGGCGTTACACATGGAGTAAAACAAACATACAGTCAATAATACAGTATAAACAAGTCTATATACGATGTGAGCAAATGAGGTGAGATAAGGGAGGTAAAGGCAAAAAAGGCCATGGTGGCGAAGTAAATACAATATAGCAAGTAAAACACTGGAATGGTAGATTTGCAGTGGAAGAATGTGCAATGTAGAAATAAAAATAATGGGGTGCAAAGGAGCTAAATAAATAAATACAGTATGAGAAGAGGTAGTGGTTTGGGCTAAATTATAGATGGGCTATGTTCAGGTGCAGTAATCTGTGAGCTGCTCTGACAGCTGGTGCTTAAAGCTAGCGAGGGAGATAAGTGTTTCCAGTTTCAGAGATTGTTGTAGTTCGTTCCAGTCATTGGCAGCCAAAGGAAGAATTGTTTTTGGGGGTGACCAGAGAGATATACCTGCTGCAGCGCGTGCTACAGGTGGGTGCTGCTATGGTGACCAGCGAGCTGAGATAAGGGGGGACTTTACCTAGCAGGGTCTTGTAGATGACCTGGAGCCAGTGGGTTTGGTGACGAGTATGAAGCGAGGGCCAGCCAACGAGAGTGTACAGGTAGCAGTGGTGGGTAGTATTTGGGGCTTTGGTGACAAAACAAATGGCACTGTGATAGACTGCATCCAAAGTCGAGGATCGGTAGGTTGGTCAGTTTTACGAGGGTATGTTTGGCAGCATGGGTAAAGGATGCTTTGTTGCGAAATAGGAAGCCAATTCTAGATGTAACTTTGGATTGGAGATGTTTGATGTGAGTCTGGAAGGAGAGTTTACAGTCTAACCAGACACCTAGGTATTTGTAGTTGTCCACATATTCTAAGTCAGAACCGTCCAGAGTAGTGATGCTGGACAGGCGGGCAGGTGCAGGCAGTGATCGGTTGAAGAGCATACATTTAGTTTGGCATGTATTTAAGAGCAGTTGGAGGCCACGGAAGGAGAGTTGTATGGCATTGAAGCTCGTCTGGAGGGTTGTTAACACAGTGTCCAAAAAAGGGCCAGAAGTATACAGAATCGTGTCGTCTGCGTAGAGGTGGATCAGAGAATCACCAGCAGCAAGAGTGACATCATTGATGTATACAGAGAAGAGAGTTGGCCCAAGAATTGAACCCTGTGGCACCCCCACAGAGACTGCCAGAGGCCAGGACAACAGGCCCTCCAATTTGACACACTGAACTCTATCAGAGAAGTAGTGGGTGAACCAGGAAAGGCAATCATTTGAGAAACCAAGGCTATCGAGTCTGCCGATGAGGATGTGGTGATGTGGTGACAGAGTCGAAAGCCTTGGCCAGGTCAATGAATACGGCTGCACAGTATTGTTTTTTATCAATGGCGGTTAAGATATTGTTTAGGACCTTGAGCGTGGCTGAGGTGCACCCATGACCAGCTCTGAAACCAGATTGCATAGCGGAGAAGGTGCGGATGGGATTCGAAGTGGTTGGTAATCTGTTTGTTGATTTGGCTTTCGAAGACCTTAGAATGGCAGGGTAGGATAGATATAGGTCGGTAGCAGTTTGCGCCAAGAGTATCCCCCCTTTGAAGAGGGGGATGACCGCAGCTGCTTTCCAATCTTTGGGAATCTCAGACAACACGAAAGAGGTTGAACAGGCTAGTATTAGGGGTTGCAACAATTTCGGCAGATAATTTTAGAAAGAAAGGGTCCAGATTGTCTAGCCCGGCTGATTTGTAAGGATCCAGATTTTGCCGCTTTTTCAGAACATCAGCTGACTGGATTTGGGAGAAGGAGAAATGGGGAAGGCTTGGGCGAGTTGCTGTGAGGGGTACAGTACAGTAGACCGGGGTAGGGGTAGCCAAGTGGAAAGCATGGCAAGCCGTAGAAAAATGCTTATTGAAATTCTCCATTATAGTGGATTTATCTGTGGTGACAGAGTTTCCTATCCTCAGTGCAGTGGGCAGCTGGGAGGAGGTGTTCTTATTCTCCATGGACTTTACAGTGTCCCAGAACTGCCTGTGTATACTGGTTTCTAACTTCCCGGAAAAGTTGCATATCACAGGGGCTGTTCGATGCTAATGCAGAACGCCATAGGATGTTTTTGTGTTGGTTAAGGGCAGTCAGGTCTGGAGAGAACCAAGGGCTATATCTGTTCCTTGTTCTACATTTCTTGAATGGGGCATGCTTATTTAAGATGTTGAGGAAGCCTCTTTTTTTTAAAATAACCATGCATCCTCTACAGACTGGATGAGGTCAATATCCTTCCAGGATACCCCAGCCAGGTCGATTAGAAAGGCCGGTTGACAGTGATAAGTGGAGGTCGCTTGACCGCTCACCCATTACAGATGCAGGCAATGAGGCAGTGATCGCTGAGATCTTGGTTGAAAACAGCAGAGGTGTATTTAGAGGGCAAGTTGGTTAGGATGATATCTATGAGGGTGCCGTGTTTACGACTTTGGGGTGGTACCTGGTAGCTTCATTGATAATTTGTGTGAGACTGAGGGCATCAAGCCTTGATTGTAGGATGGCTGGGGTGTTAAGCATGTTCCAGTTTAGGTCACCTAGCAGCACGAGCTCTGAAGATAGATGGGGGGCAATCAGTTCACATATGGTGTCCAGAGCACAGCTGGGGGCAGAGGGTGGTCTATAGTAGGCGGTAACGGTGAGAGACTTGTTTTTAAGAGAGTTGGATTTTTAAAAGTAGAAGTTCAAATTCTTTGGGTACAGACCTGGATAGTAGGACAGAACTCTGCAGGCTATCTCTGCAGTAGATTGCAACTCCGCCCCATTTGGACGTTCTATCTTGTCTGAAAATGTTGTAGTTATGGATGGAGATTTCAGAGTTTTTGGTGGTCTTCCTAAGCCAGGATTCAGACACGGCTAGGACATCCGGGTTGGCAGACTGTGCTAAAGCAGTGAATAAAACAAACTTAGGGAGGAGGCTTAACATGCATGAAACCAAGGCTATTACGGTTACAGAAGTCATCAAATGACAGCGCCTGGGGAATAGGAGTGGAGCTAGGTACTGCAGGGCCTGGATTCACATCTACATCACCAGAGGAACAGAGGAGGAGTAGGGTAAGGGTACGGCTAAAAGCTATCAGAATTGGTTGTCTAGGATGTCCGGAACAGAGAGTAAAAGGAGGTTTCTGGGGGCGATAAAATAGCTTCAAGGTATAATGTACAGACAAAGGTATGGTAGGATGTGAATACAGTGAAGGTAAACCTAGGCATTGAGTGATGATGAGAGAGATATTGTCTCTAGAAACATCATTGAAACCAGGTGATGTCATCGCATGTGTGGGTGGTGGAACTGAGATGTTGGATAAGGTATAATGAGCAGGGCTAGAGGCTCTACAGTGAAATAAGCCAATAAACACTAACCAGAACAGCAATGGACAAGGCATATTGACATTAAGGAGAGGCATATTGCCATTAAGGAGAGGCATGCTTAGTCGAGTAATCATAAGTGTCTAGTGAGTAGTGAGGTTGGTTGGGGTCACGGCGATTCAGACAGCTAGCCGGGCCATCGGTAGCAAGCAGGCAGAGGATGGAGGTCTGTTTTTAGCCACCTCGTGCGTTTTCGTCAGTAGATGAGTGGGGTTCCGTGTGGTAGAGGGAACCAATCCAAATGGCAAAATAGATATAGTTATAGTGACCCAAGAAAATAGTCCGATAGACCTATTCAGATAGCAGCCGATAAGACAGCTAACGATTAGCGGGCCGCAGATGGGCGTTCAGGTAACGTCGCGACGGAGGAGCCAGTTGGATAACTCGGGCAAATAACGTCGGTAAACCAGTCGTGAAGGCCCGGTGGGGCTCCGCATCGGCAGTAAAACGGATCCGGATAGGCGATTGTAGCCCAGGAGTGGCTGATGGAACTCTTCAGCTGGCTAGCTCCGGAATAATTGATGTTTGCTCCGGGACCGACGTAAGCAATAGTCACTCGGATAGCAGTGTAAATGTACAGAGCTTGCGGTAGAAATCCGGGCATATGGAGAGAAAATAGGTCCGGTATGCTCTGGTCTGAGTCGCGTTGTACAAAACTGGCTAACTTTTCGAGCTAAAGGATAGCTGATGACCATCAACCGTGGTTATCTGAATACTAACGTTAGCCAGTAAACTGGCTAGCTTCTGGCTAACTTCTATTGTGGATTTCAGATTTGAGGTGAATAATACTTTTTAAAATGTTTTTAATTGGTGAGGCGGGTTGCAGGAGAGTGTTTTGAAGTTAAGATTTTTAGAAAAAAAATATATATATAAAAAGATATGCGAATAAAAAATGTAAATATATATATATATATATATATATATATATATATATATATATATATATATATATATATATATATATACATACATACATACATATACACACAGCAGTTTTTTCCTTAAACAATCTTGACTTGAGGGGAACCCATAGTTCCTGTACCCCGGAGATTCAAGGTCAAGCGCCTTAGCACTGTACATCACCTGGCAGCGGTGTCAATCATGGTAAATTACAGCTATTTGACAAAGGCCCTTGGACTTGTTTTAATTTTTAATCTGCATGAAAAACTTTGTATAGATGTACTTGATCTTTTTCCGTAAAATCACATGGATGTGAGCTTTCGTCAAATGTGAAAACATTTTGAATTTTGTCTAACGTTAGTAGCCTTGTCAAGGATGCATCACGCAACCTATTGGTACCTGTGACAGACCAAGTGGAACAAAAGTAAACCTTGAGTTTGGAGGTTTATTAAATCCCTCTGGTGGCCGATTTGACTTATTTTAAGAAATCCATTGGTTTGTGGAAAAAAAGTGTAACATCTTTGATGAAGAAGTTGTTATAGGAAATCATCACTGCCACCTAGTGATGTTAGCATAGTGCCAGGTTATGTGATGGGACCAGCTACAATGTAGCATTCTATCACATGACACTATGTCAAATAATTTGAATTGGGTGATGTTTAAACTTAAAGGAGAATGGAAACACTAGGCTTTAGAACACCAACTGTAAATCACCATTGTTGCATCACTGACAGGAGAGTTTTGGAAGTCCTGAATTTACTGAGACCATGACCTCTGAATGCATTAATGAACATAATTTGCTGGTGTCAAACCACATATGAAAACATTGTACATATTTTGAATGTTGAGAAACAGCCTTTCACGTGATATGACATACAATTGCACCACATCAATCAAATTGTAATCAGTCAAGAAAAAACCTCTGTGAAAATGGGTGTTATATGAAAATCAACACTTCTTATCCAAACTGCAATTACACAACTTCCTAAGGAAGACGTACAGCATATCGAGTCTTCCTTATTTTTTACAGATTTAAAATCTGTAATCAGAATTAAATCTGTAATCAGAACCTTTTACTGTGAATGAGCTACAGCTGTTTAAGTGAACAGTGGTATTTTTCTAGAATTTGATGGATGTTCCGTGATCAGACACCTTCTCATCTGGATAGTATATTAAAAACATACACTACCATTCAAAAGTTTGGGGTCACTTAGAAATGTCCTTGTTTTTGAAAGAAAAGCTCATTTTTGTCCATTAAAATAACATCAAATTGGTCAAAAAATACAGTGTAGACATTGTTACTTTTGTAAATGACTATTGTAGCTGGAAACGGCTGATTTGTTATGGAATATTTACATAGGCTACAGAGGCCCATTATCAGCAACCATCACTTCTGTGTTCCAATGGCAAGTTGTTAGCTAATCCAAGTTGATCATTTTAAAAAGCTAATTGATTAGAAAACCCTTTTGCAATTATGTTAACACAGCTGAAAACTGTTGTTCTGATTAAAGTAGCAATAAAACTGGGCTTCTTAGACAAGTTGAGTATCGGGAGCATCAGTATTTGTGGGTTCGATTACAGGCTCAAAATGGCCAGAAACAAAGTACTTTCTAATGAAACTCGTCAGTCTATTCTTGTTCTGAGAAATGAAGGCTATTCCATGCGAGAAATTGCCAAGAAACTGAAGATCTCCTACAACGCTGTGTACCACCCCCGTCACAGAACAGCGCAAACTGGCACTAACCCGAATAGAAAGAGGAGTGGGAGGCCCCGGTGCACAACTGAGCAAGAGTACAAGTACATTAGAGTGTCTACTTGAGAAACCGACGCCTCACAAGTCCTCAAATGGCAGCTTCATTAAATAGTACCCGTAAAACTGCAGTCTCAACGTCAACAGTGAAGAGGCGACTCCGGTTAAGCCCTGGCTGTTGCGAGAGTGTGCTTGCAGGCTAGGTCTGAGTCAGACCGAAACTAGATAAAGAGAAGTAACTACTGTCTGGTTTTGACATCTTGATACATTGACGTAGGTGATCATACCACTAGGGAGTGATCACATGTATAAAATCAGCTGCGTCCTTGGGTGGGGTGCAGAACTTACTCGGAAACATGCATGGTATGTTCCTGTTGTCAACTTCTGTCTGCAATTGCATTAATAAAGGTTTTTACATTATTTAATTAAAGATAGTCTGAATGCAAATTTCACCAATGAGCCAATGATTGACAAGGAACGAACCCCAACATTAGAGGCAATGAAGCCTTCAAAACTGCTTCAGCATATCAAATCCAATCACCTTGCACTTAAAGACAAACCTGTTGAATTCTTTGAGCAAAAGAAAACGTGAACAAGGACAGACGCAAGTCTTGAAAGCCACTGCATCAACAAATGTGGCTGCACTGAGTGTGTCATAGTTAGTGGCTAGCCGTATTGCTAAGGCCAAGAAGTCTTTCACTATTGGCAAGGAGATGATTCTACCTGCTGCTAAGGACATTTGCCGTGAACTCTTAGGAGAGGCTGCCGCTAAAAAGATAGCACAGGTTCCTCTTTCGGCTACCACCGTCACTAGGCGAATTGATGAAATAGCGGAGGACGTTGAGGCACAATTGTTAGAGAGGCTTAACGAGTCGCGGTGGTATGCAATCCAGGTTGACAAATCTACCGATGTTGACAACAAGGCAATACTGCTGGTTTATGTGCAATATATATTTCAGGATGATGTGCATGTGGATATGTAGTGTGCGCTTCCCTGCCGACAAACACAACGGCCGCAGGACTATTCAAGTCTTTGGATGATTACATGTCAGGAAAATTGGATTGGTCATTCTGTGTTGGTGTACGCACGGATGGGGCTGCTGCCATGACAGGACAGCTGTCTGGTTTCACTACCTGGGTTAAAGAGGTTGCGCCTGAATGTGGACTAAAGAATCCCCATAGCTAACATATGGCTGGCTATCTTTCATTTGGTCAGATATACATTCCAGTTTTAGTCCCAAAACTTTACTTTACATATTTCTTGACACATTAGATTTTCGTATTGAAGCTTCTTAAATTTTTTGGGGTAATTTTACCAACTTGCTCGCTCATTTTCTCCAAAATGTTTGCAGACTACTCACCATGTGGTCATGCTGGGGAGGGGTGCAATCCCATCACCTGGTGATATTTGTAGGGGTGTGGCTTAAGGCACATTCATTCTACAGTCTTTTATTTAATGTGTGTGTTTTGGTATCGACATCAAAAGGTGGGACAGCATTTTTTTTGAGAAAGTTTAAAAGTCAATAAAATCACTAATTAGATCAGTTTCTTCCAATGTAATAATATAACAACTCTAGATGTTCTATTGAAATAATAGTGTTAAAAATCACAAAAATCATGAATTGCTTTATTTTTAATCATGAAGTTTTGGAGGGTTTGGGACAGCCACCTCTCAATAGAAATGTGTATAAACATTGAGTTGTACTATGTACTTGTACATTGTACAATATTCAGTTAACAATATGTTTGTTATTGCCTTGGGCTGAATTACAGATATAATGATGTAAAAAAAAAAATCCTAAATTTGAAGACTTGACTGTTTTTATAAATGTGTAACCTGCAATTTGCAAAACTTCTGTAGAATCCCTTGTGTGTTTTTTGTTTGTTTTTAGGCCATGTGGTGTGCCAAGAAGGACTGCAAACAAACAACAGCAGTTTTCAACAAACCAATTCCAGTCGTATGCACGGAACAAGCAGTATACAGAAAACATGCCCTCCCAATATTGCCTCTGAATACAATGCTAACCCCAAAAGTTCTCAGCAAACATTGAAAACAGCCGACACAAAGGAGTCAGGTGCCAGTGCTAGCAGTCAGCAAGCACAAACATGCAAATACAGGCCACTGAGGAGAGTAGCATCTGTGTCTCTTCAACTTCAGAGATGGACTCTGGTGCAGAACCTAACAATTTGCTCCCGCCTATCATAAAGTCAGCGGTGAAGCAGAGGCAGGTCAAAAGAGGGCTGTCATAAACTATAGAGGACAGACAATGACACTGCCCACTCTGTTAACACTTAGATAGTTAACACATAGATACTAGGTCACTGTTGGAAGTGAAGAGACAGAGAGAGAGACAAAAATAACATACATCATCCAAGCAGGCACTCCTGGGACTTCGCTAATTGCTTTCTCCGGGACATGAGATTCAATAGGCGCTGACCCGACCTGACCACCCTGGCTGCCGGGTCTGTCTTCTTCCCAGGCCTGTTCATGCTCTCCAAGAAATGCCTCAAATACATCCCTGCACTAAGGTGGAGCAAAGGGGATGCGGTCAGTGTCAACCGGGTTGGTGTTCTCCGTTCAGGCGATCATGGCCTCCTCAACTGGTTACATCACTGCCTCCTCCTGTGAAGACATCATCAAGGATCAGTATTGGCTGACCAGCACCTACATCCTCTTTGCCATGCCCTACTTTGTGTATGAAATCTATGCTATGGTCATGAGCTACTGGTACAAGCAACGGGTCAAGGATCACAAAGCAGACAGCGGCGCCAAACGCCTGGGTGCGGCCCTGGCCTGCGACGCAAGTTCCTCATTGTGCTCCAGCACGTAGTCATGGTCACTGTGTGCTTCCTCATCTCTGTGTTCTGGCGACAGGGCAAGGGGGATTACTTTCAGGGCGTCATGTTACGGGCTGAACTCAGCACACCATCGGTCTGTCTGGGAAAGATCCTTAACCACTACAAACAGCAACACACTCCCCTGGACAAAGTGAATGGGGCTACAATGCTGCAGTGTTAATTTTGGCACTCTGTTTTAGATTTAGTCTAGTCTTGAATATGATTAAGTCACATTTTTGTCATTTGAATAATCACTTAGTCTAGTTATTGTCAAAATGATGAAAATATTTTAGGCCATTTTAGTCAACTACACTGAACAAAAATATAAACACAACATGCAACAATTTCTAAGATTTTACTGAGTTACAGTACATATTAGGAAATGAGTCAATTTGAAATAAATTCATTAGGCCCTAATCTATGGATTTCACGACTGGGAATACAGACATGCATCTTTTCGTCACAGATACACTATATATACAAATGTATGTGGACACCGCTTCAAATCAAATGTTATTTGTCACATGCGCTGAATACAACAGGTGTAGACCTCACCGTGAAATGCTTACTTACGAGCGCTTAACCAACAATGCAGCTCAAGAAATAGAGTTAATAAATATTTAATAAATAAACTAAAGTTTTAAAAAAGTAACACAAGACATTTACATAACAATAACAAGGCTATATAAGTTTAGGGGGGGGGGGCATTTGATTTGCTGTCTTCGGCAGTCTAATGGCTTGGGGGTAGAAGCTGTTCAGAAGTCTTTTGGACCTAGACTTGGCGCTCCGGTACCACTTGCCCTTGTGGTAGCAGAGAGAACAGTCCATGACTAGGGTGGCTGGAGTCTTTGGACATTTTTAGGGCCTTCTTCTGACACTGCCTAGTATATAGGTCCTGGATGTTAGGAAGCTTGGCCCCAGTGATGTACTGGGCAGTACGCACTACCCTCTGTAGCGCCTTACGGTCAGGCGATGATGCAACCAGTCAGGTATGGCAACATACTATTCAGCTACACCCCTACCAACATTCAGCTACACCCGTTGCTGACAGGTATATAAAATCGAGCACAAAGCCATGCAATCTCCATAGACAAATATTGGCAGTAGAATGGCCTACTGAAGAGCTGAGTGACTTTCAATGTGGCACCGTCATAGGATGCCACCTTTCCAACAAGTCAGTTCAATTTCTGTTTTTGTGCTGTTATTGTGAAATGTAAACGTCTATGAGCAACAAGTGGTAGGTTGTCCCTGGATATTGGGGGGAACTGGAAAACACTGTCATACACGTTGCCAGAGCATCACAAACATGCTCAATGGGTGACATGACTGTTGAGTATGCAGGCCATGGAGGAACTGGGACATTTTCAGCTTCCAAGACTTGTGTACAGATCCTTGCGACATGGGGCTGGACACGACAAAAGTGAATATGAAAAAGGTCCAGGGTACCAAATTACGTTTCATGCTGACACGTTTTTGGACCAGAACATGTTTTTAACCTTTATTTAATAAAAGTACAGTACTTTTCTATGGAGCAATTGTTGTGCCTTAGTTCTGCATTCTAGGAAATGTTAAATGTATCAATATCATGTTTGTATAATCCCCTACTAAGCAAGCATACTAAAGGAGTTTCTGAACTAAACAAACATAAAAAAGTACATTCCTACTCAGCTTGTGGGTCGTTTCCAGCTAGAATATGAACCAGTTTGATTTCTGGAATACCGTTACGGACCATTTAATTTTTTTTTTTTTTTAAAACATCCTTAATGAAGTCCATATAGTCTTTGTGTCCTCTTGTTAAGTCATTGATTTATTGGTGACAGATGGCTTGTATGCGTAATAGATGAAGTGTGGGGGACCACTCGGACTAACAAAGAACCATTCATGTCTTGGGTTGGAGTTCAACTGAGTTCTTAACGGTTCCACAGGGCACGAGCAGTGATCTAAGAGGGCTGAGTCGTCAAAAAGTTTAAAAAAAAATACAAAAAACATGACCAGAGCTGAGATGGTGATGGTAGCCAAATACAGACTCTCTCTCTGAAGACTTTTCCCTCACTTATTCACGTGCACATGCACCACACACATGCACATGCGCACACACAGTCCAGAAGCTACACTACCACAACAATGTGACACCTCAAATGTTGGCAAAGCCTACTTTTGCTAATCTTTTCTTGCCCGAGTGAGGGACATGCTGTAAATCAAGAGGACTCGATGTGTTCTGAAAGATGAGACGTTGAGGATTATAATAAATACCTCTGATGCCATACAAGAAAACCACAAACCCGTGAGTAAAATGGGCACTTCACCTTTCCATATTATAAAACTCATGTCATTTACAGTTTTGACGACTATGATCGATATGTTTAATGTACAGTTACAAGGATGACATGGCGTCATACCCTGGGTTGTCCTGAACAGAATGATCCTGTTTGCCATATTGTGAAGGAAATTAGCCACAGAACTGACTCCATCCATGACTCCATCCTATGCGCATCAAAATGACCTTTGGTTTCTCTGATGTGCCTTGTGAAAGCCTAAGACCATATTTTATAACTTAGATAGTCATGTTGGCAATAGAATACACTTTCAAATGATGCCCACCTGACACAGATTGCGATTTATAGTGGACCAGTTTTGGATTGGTCCATTATATTTATGGCCAAACACACCAAGACAGTCGTGAAGAGGGCACAACAACGCCTATTCTCCCCTTAGGAGACTGAAAATATCTGGCATGGGTCCTCAGATCGTAAAAAAGTTCTACAGTTGCACTGTCAAGAGCATCCTGACTGGTTGCATCACCGCCTGGTAGGGCAACTGCCTGGCCTTCGACCGCAAGGTGCTACAGAGGGTAGTGTGTGCTGCCCAGTACATCACTGGGGCCAAGCTTCCTGCCATCCAGGACCTCTATACCAGGCGGTGTCAGAGGAAGGCCCTAAAAATTGCTAAAGACTCCAGCCACCCAAGTCTAGGTCCAAAAGGCTTCTGAACAGCTTCTACCCCCAAGCCATAAGACTGCTGAACAGATAATCAAATGGCTGCCCAGACTATTTGCATTGACCCCCTCCTTTTTTTTACGATGCTGCTTCTCACTGTTTATTACCTATTATCTGTTATCTGGATGACTTATGTACTGGGTTTGACCAGGCCACAGATAGCAACAGAGATGTATTTATCTTGGGTGATTTTAATATAAATTGGAAGGATCAAAATAATTTGAATAGAACAAAATTGATGAGATATGCTAAGAACTGTGGTTTGAAACAAATGGTTAATGATACTTCTAGATCTTAAATCAAGTTAGGTCATCGTTCAGACACATGCATTGATCTGATTTTCTGTAATATACATGTACCATTGCAATGCTTAAAAGCCAGATCAATGCCAGTGGACTGGACAGACCATAATATTGTGACCATAACCATGAACCACAAGGTTCCAAAGAAACACACTAGGATTGTGGTCAAAATACATTTTAAAACATTTAATCATGAGCCATTTCTAAATGATTTGGCTGCTGAACCCTGATTTATCTAGAGGATGATTTAAATCACGCTATAGAATGTTTTATTGATTTGCTCACTGAGGTAATGGACCATCATGCCTCTATAAGAAAGAGTACAGTTGGTGCCCGTCTCCATGGATTGATGATGAACTGGGTGAGTCTTTTTCTCTAAGAAATATGGCAAAAGTCTTAGCAGCCAAGTCAAAATTAGAAATTGATGAACAGAATTATAGAACATTACGTAATTATGCAGTTAAATTGAATCGAAGGAAAAAAAAGTTGTTTTACAAAGATGTTTTTATTGATTGTAAAAATGATTCTAAAAAGGTATGGAATACAGTTAAGGGCTTACTTGGTACATCTATCTCGTCATGCCCATCTAGTGTGTAGGTTGACGGGAGAATAATAACAAAACCAGTTGATGTTGTGAATCAAATTGCAGATTTAAATTAAATTACTGAGCAACAATGTAAACATACATTCTTCCAAACAAGCTATTGTCCAATGGATTAATGATCATATTATGAGCAACAGGATCTGCTCTTTTAGTCTGCAAACGGTGTTAGTGGAGGAGGTGTTAAACCTATTGAAGTCATTACCTGATGGTAAATCTAAAGGTTATGGTCTTATGGACAATTTTTTGCTTCGCTGTTCTGCTCCCCAGATTGCAGTTCCACTGAAATATATATGTAATTGGTCAATGGAAAAGGGGATGTTTGCAAATGTATGGAAGCATGCGAAACTGTGTCCTATTCCGAAAGACTGCATAGAACCCATTACTCCTGCCAATAGTCAACCAATTAGTCTACTCCCTACACTCAGTAAGATATTGAAGGGGATTGTGAGTAGACAAATATGGGAGTACATGGAAAATAATGATCTGATTACAGGCAATCAGCATGCTTATCGTAAAAACCATTCCACTACCACTGCATTGGTTGACATGACTGACCAATGGCTCAATGCTATGGATAATGGCACGTTAGTGGGTGTACTATTTTTAGATTTCAGTGCAGCATTTGATTTAGTGGATCATGAAATAATTTTGATAAAATTAATGCATTATGGTTTTAAGGAGGTAGCATTGAATTGGGTACAGTCAGATCTAACTGACAGGAAACAGTCCACCTATATCAATGGTTCATTTTCTTCCCCTCATGTGTTCAACTGTGGAATACCTGTCACGTTCTGACCTTTATTTCCGTTGTTTTGTATTTATTTAGTATGGTCAGGGCGTGAGTTGGGTGGGCAGTCTATGTTTGTTTTTCTATGATTTGGGGATTTGTATGTTTCGGCCTAGTATGGTTCTCAATCAGAGGCAGGTGTCATTAGTTGTCTCTGATTGAGAATCATACTTAGGTAGCCTGGGTTGCACTGTTTGTTTGTGGGTGATTGTCTATGCTAGTTGCTTGTGTCAGCACAGGTCTCATTTGTAGCTTCACGGTCGTTATTGGTTTATTGTTTTTGTATGCAGTGTTCAGGACTTTCTTTAATTAAATATTCACTATGAACACATACCACGCCGCATTTTGGTCCTCTGATCCTTCTTGCCTCTCCTCTTCAGGTGAAGAGGAGGAAGACCGTGACTATACCGCAGGGCAGCTGCCTTCGGCCACTTCTTTATTTAATATATACCAACGATCTTTCCTGTGCCTTAGCTGAAACTCAAGCTACTATATTTGCAGATTATACTACAATTTATGCAGCAAGACAATCGGTTAAACAGGTACAGCAAGCTATACAAAGAAATTTGGAGAATATCAGGGAGTGGGTTTGCCAAAAACAACTTGTTTTAAACATCAAGAAAACCAAAGTTATGTTGGTCTGTTCAACTACGAAAAGGCCAAAACTGCATGGGATACAATTAAGTATGGGAGTACAAATTGAAGAAGTGGCAGAAACCAAACTATTGGGAGTGCAACTAGACAACTTCTTATCATGGTCGTCTCAAATAACTAATCTATGTAAAAAAAAAAAAAATTAAAACAGCATGCACAATCAGAAGGATAGCTAAATATTTACCAGGAAAAATTCTTCAGCAAATAACACAAGCATTAATTGAGAGTCAGGTGAACTAGTGTTCTGTGGTCTGGGGAAATGCATCATTAAATGAAGTTAGGAGGCTGCAGAATGCACATAACAAAGCAGTAAGGATTGTTTTAAGGTGGAGATATGGTTCTTCTGTTGCAATCATGCGCAGTGTTCTTGGTTGGTCATCAGTCGACAGGATAATTGAAAAAAACCTATTTATTTAATTTCATAATATACATCATTTAAAACGGTATTCAGTTGGTAAGAGACAGACATTCCGTAAATACTAGGAATAGATTGTCCGCCATCTATGCGTTATCCGGACAGAAAAGAGAAATAGGCAAAAGAACATTTCGATTTAGAGCAATAAAGAAATTGAATAAATTAACTGAGCAAACTAGAAACCTTTCAATATGTAAATGTAAACATTATTTTAAAACAATTTAAATATAATACATAGAAATGTTGTGGGACTGTAGTAGATGAAGAATCAATATTTTTTTAGATGGAGTATTTATTGGGTCATTATGTTAGTATATTATGTATGTTTGTAACAGTGTGTTTATATGTGGAAATGTGTTCGTATTATAAATTGTATTTTAATGTTTAAAGACTCTTGGAAGATTAGTCCAAATGAGGACTAAAAGAGATACAAATCAAATCAAATGATCTATGCATAGTCACTTTACCCCTATCGACATGTAAATATTACCTCGACTAACCTGTACCCCCGCATATTGACTTGGTACCGGTAACCCCTGTGTATAGCCTCGTTATTGTTCTTTTATTGTTGCTTTTTTATTTCTTACTTTAGTTTATTTAGTAAATAAATACATTTACTAAAGTAAAATTTACTTTAGAGTAACTACAATGTTGTTGATCCATGCTCAGTTTTCTCCTATCACAGCTATTTGACTTTGTAACTGCTTTAAAATCCCCATTGGCCTCATTGTGAAAGTCCTAAGCTTTTTTTTCACTCTGTGTCAATGGAGTTACAGTAGGAAGGACACCTGTACCTTTGTATTGACTGGGTGTGTTCATACACCATCCAAAGCGTAATTAATACCCCCCCCCCCCCCCCCCCCCATGCTCAAAAGAATATTCAATTTCTGCTTTTTTATTTATTTATCTACCAATAGGTGCCCTTCGTGGCAAGGCATTGGAAAACATCCCTGGTCTTTGTCGATCTGTGCTTGAAATTGACTGCTCGATTGAGGGACCTTACAGCTAATTGTATGTGTGGGGTAAAGAGATGGGGTAGTCATAATTCTTCTTATTGTACACAGAGTTAGTCCATGCAATGTATTCTCTGACTTGTTAAGCAAATTTTTACTCCTGAATTTATTTAGGCATGCCATAACAAAGAGGTTGAATACTTACTGACTTAAGACATTTCAGCTTTCCATTTGTAATACATTGTTAAACATTTCTAAAAACATAATTCCACTTTGACATTATTGGGTGTTGTGTGTAGTCCAGTGACACAAAATCTAAATTGTAGCAATTTTAAATTCAGGCTGTAATACAACCAAACGTGGAAAAAGTCTAGGGGTGTAAATACTTTGTTATTTACAATAAGGGTTAGATGAAGAAAATCGGACCTCTCTGAAATGAAAATGGATGGCCCTCCCTTCAGCAAAATACAGTCTATCTTACCTAAACCTTTCCTGAAAGCTTGAAAAAAAAACAAGTGACCCTTCCCTATACCCAAAATAAAAATAAAGTGGATAGCAGAGAACATCTCTACCGTTTACCCTCACTTCTTGGACAGACCAGAGCCTTAGATCTGCAGTTTTACTAAATGTTCTTCATCCTGTAAGCATTATATGGCAACGCAGGAATTTTGATAACTTACAGGGCTGCGGTCCAGAAGGTTGTGGGTTCGCAGACCACCATGGACAATAATAGGGGTGGAAAGATCTACTTTATAGTAAAAGCATTCAATGAATGCATCATCTTATTTGCAAAATATTACAGGCTAAGAATGACAGAGAGATAGGCCTGTGTTCATCTTATCATATTTCTTCAATGCCAAATCAGTGTGTCTTGTTTGCAAGGAAACGGTCCCTGTTTGCAAATAATTAAGAGATGTCATTAGGAATCTGAGAATTGTACCTTTAAAAGTTAGGCCTACCTTTCCACTCCAGACAGATTAGGCTTACTGATGGAGAAAAATGTAAGGTTTCACTGCTTGCTACTCTTCTTCTGTGGCTTAACCCAGCGAGAGAAGGTCACAAGTGTTTCTCTAAAAGCTGTCTGGGTTTAAACATATTCTATTGTACAGTAAGTGAATATATTAATCTATTGATAGTGACACAATTAGATTACTTCCCAAGCAAAGTCAGTCTCTGAATGTCAAAGAAACAAAACAATGATATCCCCATATGCGTCGGAGTCACGCCTTTCTCGAGTATGTTACAGCTTGTTTGTAGCATAAAGCATCGCGGACCAAAGCGCTGTTACAGTTCACATTATATCATCGGATCTGTTTCATTTTCTTCAAAATCTTAAGATAACAAAGGGTAGGCCTGTGGTTTTGCCATTTTCTTTAATAAAAGGTAGGCCTATGGCACACCCTAACTTAACAGCCCTTCACTGACAAGGAGGTAGGCTATTTAAAGAGTGCGTGGTGGGTGGAGGTATTGACCGATAAATCTATGGATATTGCTGCCTAAAGCCAAATTTTGTCAGTCAAACAGGTAGGACTAACTCTTATTTCTTAAAAAGGAAGAAATAGGCTCCAACACAAAGCTCTCTTGTTGTTAATAAAGTCTAATTAAAATGAAGACGGTTGAAATTAATTATGACTACTCGAATTTCTTTACTTTCAGAACCATGAGCTGTCCGTTTCCGAGTCATTTTGCCACAGCTGCTGCTTGAAGTTTTAGCACCACAATGTAAATGACTCCAACCTGGCTTATTGTGAGGTCAATGACTCTGATAAATAGATCATGGGCAAGAAACATATTGTTTTAATCAAATCAATTATAGTAGTAACAAGCTATCCAAGTTGACCTCCAGTCCTCTTTCTCATCTTCACGCTCTACTTCTCAAACGGAACAGAACATAGGCTATAGGCTAGTCCACGAGCAAGATGCATTTTTGGGACTGGCCTAATCAAACATTATTTTCGGGATAAACCTTTGACTCTCCTGAACAGCCACCATAGCCCGACACAGCACAACCATTGTTTAGGCAGCACACAAATTATTTTTTGATCAGCAAGAGCAGAGCAGGCCGGGGCTCAGGGTTGTAATATCCATTGCAGTGGCGGATTTTGGCATAGGCGACATGGGAATGGGGACATTTGCGCGATTGGTTTTCTATCGCTCATTTGCACGTCACATCAATGATATCATGTCACCGTGTGGGAATGTGAGTCAATTAAACTTGTCGGAGTGGGCGCCCTGATTCCAGTTTATTGGATTTTATTTCACCTTTATTTAACCAGGTAGGCCAGTTGAGAAAAGTTCTAATTTACAACTGTGACCTGGTCAAGAAAAAGCAAAGCATTGAGACAAAAACAACAACAACACAGAGTTACACATAAACAAATGCACAGTCCATAACACATTAGAAAAATCTATGTACAGTGTGTGCGAATGTAGAAGATTAGGGAGGTAAGGCAATAAATAGGCCATAGAGGCAAAATAATTACAATTTAGCATTAACACTGGAGTGATGGATGTGCAGATGATGATGTGCAAGTCGAGATACCGGGTGCAAAAGAGCAAAAAGATAAATAACAATATGGCGATGAGGTAGTTGGGTGTGCTATTTACAAATGGGCTCGGTAAGTGATCTGTGAGCTGCTCTGACAGCTGATGCTTAAAGTTAGAGAGGGAGATATAAGTCTCCAGCTTCAGTGATTTTTGCAATTCGTTCCAGTCATTGGCAGCAGAGAACTGGAAGGAAAGGCGGCCAAATTCGGTGTTGGCTTTGAGGATGACCAGTGAAATATACCTGCTGGAGCGCGTGCTACGGGTGGGTGTTGCTATGGTGACCAGTGAGCTGAGATAAGGCGGGGCTTTACCTAGCAAAGACTTATAGATGACCTGGATCCAGGGGGTTTGGTGATGAATATGTAGCGAGGGCCAGCCAACGAGAGCATACAGGTCGCAGTGGTGGGTAGTATATGGAGCTTTGGTGCCAAAACGGATAGCACTGTGATAGACTGCATCCAGTTTGCTGAGTAGAGTGTTAGAGGCTATTTTGTAAATCACATCGCCGAAGTCAAGGATCGGTAGGATAGTTTTACGAGAGTATGTTTGGCAGCATCAGAGAAGGAGGCTTTGTTGCGAAATAGGAACCCGATTCTAGATTTAATTTTGGATTGGAGATGCTTAATGTGAGTCTGGAAGGAGAATTTACAGTCTGACCAGACACCTAGGTATTTGTAGTTGTCCACATATTCTAAGTCAGAACCAGAGTAGTGATGCTAGTTGGGCAGGTGCGGGCAGCAATCAGTTGAAGAGCATGCATTTAGTTTTACTAGCATTTAAAAGCAGTTGCAGTCGTTTGGAGGTTTGTTAACACAGTGTCCAAACAAGGGCCAGATGTATACAGAATGTTGTCGTTTGCATAGAGGTGGATCAGAGAATCACCAGCAGCAAGAGCGACATCATTGATATATACAGAGAAAAGAGTCGGCCCTTAGAATTGAACCCTGCGGCACTCCCATAGAGACTGCCAGAGGTCCGGACAACCTCTGGCAGATTTGACACACTGATCAGTCATTTGAGAAACCAATTTGAAACCAATTTGAGTCTGCCGATAAGAATGCGTCCTTGACCAGGTCGATGAAGACGGCTGCACAGTACTGTCTTTTTTTTTTATTATATTTTTTAGCCCCTTTTTTTCTCCCCAATTTCGTTGTTTTTAGTAGCTACTATCTTGTCTCATCGCTACAACTCCCGTATGGGCTCGGGAGAGACAAAGTTTGAAAGTAATGCATCCTCCGATACACAACCCAATCAAGCCGCACTGCTTCTTAACACAGTGCGCATCCAACCTGGAAGCCAGCCTCACCAATGTGTCGGAGGAAACACCGTGCACCTGGCAACCTTGGTTAGTGCGCACTGCGCCCAGCCCGCCACATGGGGTCAATGGTGCGCGATGAGACAAGGACATCCCTACCGGCCAAACCCTCCCTAACCCGGACGACGCTAGGCCAATTGTGCGTCGCCCCACGACCTCCAGGTCACGGCCAGTTACGACAGAGCCTAGGCACGAACCCAGAGTCTCTGGTGGCACAGCTGGCGCTGCAGTACAGCGCCCCTAGCCACTGCGCCACCCGGGAAGCCCCCCAGTACTGTCTTTTATCGATGGCGGTTATGACCAGCTCGGAAACCAGATTACATAGAGGAGAAGGTACCTTGGGATTCAAAATGGTCGGTAATCTGTTTGTTAACTTGGCTTTCAAACAATTTAGAAAGGCAGGGCAGGATGGAAATAGGTCTATAACAGTTTGGGTCTAGGGTGTCTCCCCTTTGAAGAGGGGGATGATCACGGCAGCTTTCCAATCTTTGGAGATCTCAGATGATGCGAAAGAGAGTTTGAACAGGCTAGTAAGAGGGGTTGCAACATTTTCGGCAGATAATTTTAGAAAGAGAGGGTCCAGATTGTCTAGCCCAGCTGATTTTGCAGCTCTTTCAGAACATCAGCTGTCTGGATTTGGGTGAAGGAGAAGCGGGGAAAAATGAATGACATTTTCATGCTGATTCCCTGTGAGAATGGAACCCACAACCCTGGCTTTGCAAGCGCCATGCTCTACCATTTGAGCCATACTCTACCATTTGAGCCATACTCTAGTTGTATTTTTTTTTAAGTATAACATTAGTCAACTCAGTGGCAGTTTCCTTTCTGAGATTTGAAGGTTGCGGTTTCGTCAAACCACAGACTTGAAAAATGCTTGACACTCAGCATACAGAGACTAGTATCCTGTCCAGGGGGAGATGTTCACACAACAGAAATTGGTTCCTGCCCTATGAGCTACATAATGTAACTTTTGTGGTTGGGAAAGGGATTTAACCCAACCCCTCTGAATCAGAGATGTGTGGGGGGCTGCCATAATCGACATCCATGTCTTCGGCGCCCAGGGAACAGTGGGTTAACTGCCTTGCTCAAGGGCAGAATGACAGAGTTTTACCTTGTCAGCTCAGGGATTCGATCCAGCAACCTTTCGGTTACTGGCCCAACGCTCTAACCACCAGGCTACCTGCCGCCCTCCTTTCTGTTTTATTGTAGTATTTATTGTTTGTGTTTTTGTGTGTTATATGCGTTTGTTTCTTATTGCAAACCATTAAACAATTGTTTACAAAACAAAGTAACCAGCATGGCAACTATTGAGTTAGCCTGGTCATAGTTAGTGGTTACAGCCTGGTTTCTAACTAGCTTGGTAATCTGGATGCCAGATGTCATACAATACAACTCAGACTTTGATGTTTCTATAGCCTACTATCAGCCATCACTGAGCAATCCATTCATAAAGCAATCACATAGAATAGTATACATTTTATTCCCACCATAACATCACTATGTAGATTATTGAAGCCTACTTTCTCATTGCAGGACAAGTCAGGGAAAGTGGTTGCAACTTACAAGGCCAGCGTTGTCACCAATCCTCTCTAATATTTGTTTAAGGAAAGAGCTCTAGCAGCAAGCAGTGGGAATGTGAGTGGGACAGGGGGAGCATTGTTAGGGGGGTGGCTAGAGTGTGTGTGTGTGTCTGTGTGTGTGAACAGTAAACGGTTGGTAGGCAGCTCTAATAGTGACTAGCTGCAGTGTAAAGCACCCAAAGAGCATGGTCAATCAGAGCCTGTGACAGCAGTGGAATGTCCAATGTAAACATATCTGACCAATAAACTATCCCTTTTCAATTCACTTTACACAGCTTAAAGCTTTTCAATTCACACCAAAACCTTACACCTTTCCTCACCAGTTCTAAAATAGAGCTTCATGAGTGAACAATTTTAGTGGAAACTTTGGCACCATGTATTTTTCTGGAGATGAACACAATGTGCAGTATCATGGAACCGTAATATTTATATATGTGTGAGAATGAATGTTTGTTCACGTTACATATTGACTTGAGTTTTGACTTTTGAAACATGGGGAAATCCGACATGGTAAAATGTTTACCATTCAACTATTCTGTTCTAGACATTATCTAGGCCTGAAATCAACATCAGCCTCTGGTTCTCACCCTGACCCACTGTCCATCAGTTTATCCTCCAGCCACTTTCAGCTGACAGCAACAACAGATAGATAACCTGATTGGTTGCCTGCCTTCAAAACAAGGACAAGGCCTTTCCTTCACTTTCAAGGGAAAACGTATTTGAACTTGAAGGGCAGGGCAAGGGGGGACTAGCCATCACATTAGTTCAACAAACACAAGGACAAAAATGCCACAAATAACATCACACAATGCTAAATAATGCCATCCATTTCGTGAAGAAACCAGGTACCATCATGCTCAACTTTAGGAAGTGTAAATAGGCCTAGTCTTTGGTAGTTGCATAAAAACAACACCCTGAACAAGGAAGTTCACAAATAAGAGCATGGTTTGCAGACAAAAATACACAAAAGGGTCAAATGTTCCCCTGTGTAAGTTAAGCAAGAATAAACACATTCAAAATATTTCTGAAGTTTTGTCTATTTTTGTGTGGGGCAATTCCACAAGGAAGTCCACAAATAAGAGCATGGTTTGCACACAAAAATACACAAAATGGTAAATGTTCCCTGTAAATGTTCCCAAATACATTCAAAATATTTCTGATTATGTTTGTGTTTAATATTTCCACATATTGTATTGGACTGTACTTTACTGTGCTCTACTCACTGTACAATACTGTGCTGTCCAAACATGTGAAACATACATCTTTGATAGG
This sequence comes from Oncorhynchus mykiss, assembly GCF_013265735.2. Classification (NCBI taxonomy): domain Eukaryota; kingdom Metazoa; phylum Chordata; class Actinopteri; order Salmoniformes; family Salmonidae; genus Oncorhynchus; species Oncorhynchus mykiss. Next base: position 51,063,533 of record NC_048580.1, on the reverse strand, counting down.
TTCAGATTTGGTCTAGTCCATTAACATCAAGTCCAGGTTGGACTGACCAAATTTGAACTACTTTTCAACGCTAATGGACGTCCTGCTGGTTAAAGTAAATGGAAAGAGAAGGGGCCCATGAGTAAGTGTCAATAAGAGCTGGGATAGGTGCATTAACTGGAGAGAGAGAGAGAGAGAGAGAGAGAGAGAGAGAGAGAGAGAGAGAGAGAGAGAGAGAGAGAGAGAGAGAGAGAGAGAGAGAGAGAGAGAGAGAGAGAGAGAGAGAGAGAGAGAGAGAGAGAGAGAGAGAGAGAGAGAGAGAGAGAGAGAGAGAGAGAGAGAGAGAGAGAGAGAGAGAGAGAGAGAGAGAGAGAGAGAGAGAGAGAGAGAAGAGAGAGAGAGAGAGAGAGAGAGAGAGAGAGAGAGAGAGAGAGAGAGAGAGAGAGAGAGAGAGAGAGAGAGAGAGAGAGAGAGAGAGAGAGAGAGAGAGAGAGAGAGAGAGAGAGAGAGAGAGAGAGAGTGGCAGAGAGAGATGGAGGAGTTGTCCAGACTCAGACTGTTTTAACATGGAGAGAGAGAGAGAGAGAGAGAGAGAGAGAGAGAGAGAGTGGCAGAGAGAGTGGCAGAGAGAGTGGCAGAGAGAGATGGAGGAGTTGTCCAGACTCAGACTGTTTTAACGCTCTTGGTTTGAAATAGAAAGAAAGCAGTTATGAGCTGAACATAACAGTATGCCAGTGGAAGGGAGGACAGTAGCAGGTCACCCAACTGTGGTTTGTGACAATAATGATTTCCCATTGTAGCCAATCCAGTTGCAGTAATTCCGTTACTGACATTTTGTTATTCCGTTACCAATTTGTTTGAATCACTTACTAATTCATAAACAAAATTGATATCAGTAAAATCACTATAACTAATTTGGTAGGCCTACCATTACTTGTTACTTCTGTGAACTTTCATTACCCTCTCTCCACATGCAGGAGATAATTAGAAATGAGAAGTTACTGTATGTGTTTTTTTAGTAATGGAATTACAGGGCACAAGGCAAACAAGGTAAACAATTTCTCCAAAACTAAATATAAGTGTTAATATTAGTTGGCAGGGGTTTTAACGTCAACATGATTGTATTTTGATGCATTTCTGATAAATTTTAAGAGTTTTTCTGGCAGATGTTTTCTAAATCCCCTTTTCCATCTGTTTATCCAGAAATCAAAGCCTTTTCTTATGCCTAGTTTTTAAGATGGAAAATGTAAGTAAAAAAATATAAAAATCAGCTGAATGCCTTGATTTCCCTTAAATATCGATGCTTAGCTTTCATGTTGGGTCCTTTTTGATGAAAATGCCCTGTGCAAACGACCCTCTTAAACTGCTTGAGCAATATTTAGTCTTTGTTCACAAACTACTCAGTGCACACACTTATTCTCTGTTCATAAAAACACATTACTGTGAAAAGGTAACCATAATCACCTCCCCAAGTGCAGGTTTCCTACAGCGTGGGTTTGATTGGCCTCCATAAATCAGCCCCAGATATCAAGAGAGCTGTTAGTCATTGTGACACAGGGCAGGTAGCTAGCCCTTATTTCATGTTCTACATGTTGTATGTAACTTCAATCTGGGCCAAGTGTGGTTAAAGGCACTTAAAGGTGAACATGTAAACCTACTGTTCTGAGTGATAAAGAACACGACCCCCCAGGCATCACAACTGCCAGTCAATTATCACACCTAGGCTAAATAGGGAGAGTCTGTGTCCCAAATGGCACCCTATTCATACGATGTCATCTAGGACACACACAAATACCGAATACGGTGCCATTTGAAACTCACAGACGATACTTTATCCTGGAGGGCCTTCTTGACCAGAAAAACTGCTGCCCTCAGTTCCATCTTGGGTGTCCCGGGCCAATACTTCTGTCAGCTTCTTGTAGATGTCCTACCGCGAAGATGCCCTGCTGCCTAAGGTTTTTGAATATGTTCCAGCCACCTAGGGCAGATGTGCGGCGGGAGGATTGGAGAGTAAGTCAGTCAGTCAGTTTCTGGCAGTTTTGTATTTGTATTTATTATGGATCCCCATTAGCTGATGCCAAAGCAGCAGCTACTCTTCCTGGGGTCCAGCAAAATTAAGGCAGTTTATATCATTTTAAAAACATTACAATACATTCACAGATTTCACAACACACTGTGTGCCCTCAGGCCCCTACCACATATCTACAGTACTAAATCCATGTGTTTGTATAGTGCGTATGTTATCGTGTGTGTGTGTGTGTTTGTGTTGCTTCACAGTCCCCGCTGTTCCATAAGGTGTCATCTAACATCTAAAATGTTACTGCTTGCGTCAGTTACTTGATGTGGAATTGAGTTCCATGTAGTCATGGCTCTATGTTGTATTGTGTGCCTCCCATAGTCTGTTCTGGACTTGGGGACTTTGAAGAGACCTCTTGTGGCATCTCTTGTGTGGTATGAATGGGTGTTTAAGCTGTGTGCAAGTAGTTTAGACAGACAGCTCAGTGCATTCAACATGTCAATACCTCATAAATAAAAGTAGTAATGAAGTCAATCTCTCCTCCACTTTCAGCCAGGAGAGATTGACATGCATATTATTAATATTAGCTCTCTGTGTACATCCAAGGGCCAGCCGTGCTGCCCTGATCTGAGCTAATTGCAATTTTCCTACGTCCTTTTTTGTGGCTCTTGACCACACAACTGAACAGTAGTCCAGGTGTGACAAAACTAGAGCCCGTTGGACCTGCCATGTTGATAGTGTTAAGAAGGCAGAGCATCGCTTTATTATAGACAGACTTCTCCCCATTTTAGCTACTACTGCATCAATATGTTTTGACCATGACAGTTTACAATCTAGTGCTACTCCAAGCAGTTTAGTCATCTCAACTTGCTCAATTTACACATTATTTATTACACGATTTAGTTGAGGTTTAGGGTTTAGTGAGTGTTTTGTCCCAAATACAATGCTTTTAGTTTTAGAAATATTTAGGTCTAACTTATTCCTTGCCACCCACTTTGAAACTAACTGCAGCTCTTTGTTGAATATTGCAGTCATTTCAGTCACTGTAGTAGCTGACGAGTATAGTGTTGAGTCATCCACATACATAGACACTCTGTCGTTACTCATGTTGTTAGTAAAAATGTAAAAAAGCAAGGGGCCTAAACAGCTACCCTGGGTAATTCCTGATTCTGACTGGATTATATTTGAGAGGATTCCATTAAAGAACAACCTCTGTGTTCTGTTAGACAAGTAACTATTTATCCACATTAAAGCAGGGGGTGTAAAGCCATAACACATACGTTTTTCCAGCAGCAGACTATGATTGACAATGTCAAAAGCTGCACTGAAGTCTAACAAGACAGCCCCCACAATTATTTGATCATCTATTTATCTCAGCCAATCATCAGTAATTTGTGTAAGTGCTGTGCTTGATGAGTGTCCTTCCCTACAAGCATGCTGAAATTCTGTTGTCAATTTGTTTACTGTGAAAAAGCATTGTATCTGGTCAAACACAATTGTTTCCAGAAGTTTACTATGGTTGGTAACAGGTTGATTGGTCAGCTATTTGAGCCAGTAAAGGGGTTTATTATTCTTGGGTAGTGGAATGACTTTAGCTTCCCTCCAGGCCTGAGGGCACACGTTCTCTAGTAGGCTTAAATTAAAGATGTGGCAAATAGGAGTGGCAGTATCTTCTGCAATTATCCTCAGGAATTTTTTATCCAGATTGTCAGTCCCCGGTGGCTTGTCATTGTTGATAGACAGCTTTTCACCTCTTCCACACTGAACACACTCTTCCACACTGTACAATTCTTGTATTTCATAATTATACTTGGATGTGAAGTGTCAGTATTTGTTGCTGGCATGTCATGCCTAAGTTTGATTATCTTGCCAATGAAAAAGTCATTAAAGTAGTTTGCGATATCAGTGGGCTTTGTGATGAATGAGCCATCTGATTCAATGAATGAAGGAGCCGAGTTGGCTTTTTTACCCAAAATTTTATTTAAGGTGCCTCAAAGCTTTTTACTGTCATTCTTTATATAATGTATCTGTTACCCCTTTCCTCTGCAGGGCAGGTAGAGGTCTCTTGTCATAAGGCAGGGCGGTGAGCTGTGAATATAGTCATTCAATGGGACACCAATGTCAAATGTATAACTTTTGTTTAATTAATGTTGACATGGAAAATTAGATCCAAAGATTAAGGCAGAGAGATTAGTTTAGATAATGTTTCTATATAGATCTAGATAGAATATTTAAGAATGTTTACATTTATTACACCAAGATATCTCAAGTGTTGAGAAATGTTCCGTGTTCAAGAGAAACAGATCATGTAAGAGACCAAACAGACTGAGCTGGAAAGACTGGTGAATGAAAGGCCTGTTGAAAAGATTGATTGATTAGATCAGTGGTTCTCATTCCTGGTCCTGGGGACCCAAAGGGATGCACATTTTTGTATTTTCCCCTCGCACTACACACCTTGTCAGGTTTTGATGATTTGAATCAAGTGTGTAGTGCTAGGGAAAAAACCCAGGACCATGATTGAGAGCCACTGGATTAGATGATCTACTAAAACAAATGTGGCTTTCATTAACTATAATGTCATTGAATATATCATGATTTATAGTACTCCCTCTATGAAGAGCCAAGGTATAATATCTATTCCAAGTACAACTCTGCCAGCCAACTGGCACAATACTCCTGTTCTGTAAAAGGCTAAAAGCCGAGCCTTCCAGCCAGGTTGGCACGCTCTAAAGTCACCCAACTGTTTCACACTTTTAATTAAATTGTGAAACTCAATCTGTCTGTGGTCACACTGGTGAGTAAACCATATAAACGCTTGGTCATAATCCCATGTTTGATCGTTCCAAACACCTGCAGCTTAAAAGGAGGGCCCCACTGTTAGGGATGGTCATGAGTAATCAAGTACTCGAACAGACAACAAAACTCAAAACTTTAACCAAAGATCACTTTTTTTTCACATACTGTAAAACTATTTGGTGGAATGTGCTTAGTGGCTGCACAAACGGGCAAGTGAAACTTGGGCCCGGAAATTGTCTTCTTGAAGACAACACTAATTTGCTTTGACTCTAGGGTTCCAAGCCAAGCATCACACAGTTCTTCTCCCTAAATTTACTTTCAAGTGGAATTGCTAATCCATCCTGTCTCAGCCTCCAGTATTTATGCTGCAGTAGTTTATGTGTCGGGGGGCTAGGGTCAGTTTGTTATATCTGGAGTACTTCTCCTGTCCTATTCGGTGTCCTGTGTGAATCTAAGTGTGCGTTCTCTAATTCTCTCCTTCTCTCTTTCTTTCTCTCTCTCGGAGGACCTTAGCCCTAGGACCATGCCCCAGGACTACCTGACATGATGACTCCTTGCTGTCCCCAGTTCACCTGGCCGTGCTGCTGCTCCAGTTTCAACTGTTCTGCCTTATTATTATTCGACCATGCTGGTCATTTATGAACATTTGAACATCTTGGCCATGTTCTGTTATAATCTCCACCCGGCACAGCCAAAAGAGGACTGGCCATCCCACATATGCTCTCTCTTTCTTTCTCTCTCTCTGAGGACCTGAGCCCTAGGACCATGCCCCAGGAATACCTGACATGATGACTCCTTGCTGTCCCCAGTCCACCTGACTGTGCTGCTGCTCCAGTTTCAACTGTTCTGCCTTATTATTATTCGACCATGCTGGTCATTTATGAACATTTGAACATCTTGGCCATGTTCTGTTATAATCTCCACCGGGCACAGCCAGAAGAGGACTGGCCACCCCACATAGCCTGGTTCCTCTCTAGGTTTCTTCCTAGGTTTTGGCCTTTCTAGGGAGTTTTTCCTAGCCACTGTGCTTCTACACCTGCATTGCTTGCTGTTTGGGGTTTTAGGCTGGGTTTCTGTACAGCACTTTGAGATATCAGCTGATGTACGAAGGGCTATATAAATACATTTGATTTGATTTGATTTGATCCATTTGGAAAATTTCCAAAACAGGCATACTAAACTACACTGAACAAAAATATAAACGGAACATCCAAAGTGTTGTTCCCATGTTTCATGAGCTGAAATAAAATAATTTTCCATATGCACAAAAAGCTTATTTCTCTAAAATGTTGTGCACAAATATGTTTACATCCCTGTTAGTAGCCATTTCTCCTTTTTCAAGATAATCCCTCCACCCGAGGCACCTCAATAAATTGATTAAACAGCATGATCATTACACACGTGCACTTTGTGCTGGGGACAAAAAAAGGCCACTCTAAAATGAGTAGTTTTGTCACACAACACAATGCCACAGATTTCTCAAGTTTTGAGGGAGTGTGCAATTGGCATGGTGACTGCAGGTGACTGCAGGCGACATAGCTGTTGCCATGCCAGAAAATGTCATGTTCATTTCTCTACTATATGCCAGCTCCAACCAGCCTCACATCCGCAGACCACGTGTATGGCGTTGTGTGGGCTAGCGGTTTGCTTAGGTCAATGTTGTGAACCGCATGGTGGTGGTGAGGTTATGGTATAGGCAGGCATAAGCTACGAACAATGAACACAATTGCAATTTATCGATGGCAGTTTGAATGCACAGAGATACTGTGACGAGATCCTGAGGGCCAGTGTCGTGCCATTCATCCGCTGCCCTCACAACATGTTCCAGCATGATAACACAAGGATCTGTACACAATTCCTGGAGGCTGAAAATGTTCCAGTCCCTGCATACTTACAAGACATGTCACCCATTGAGCATGTTTGGGATGCTCTGGATCGACGTGTACGACAGTGTGTTCCAGATCCTGACAATATCCAGCAACTTTGCACAGCCATTGAAGAGGAGGGGGACAACATTCCACAGGCCACAATCATAAGTCTGATCAACTGTATGTGAGGAGATGTGTCGCGCTATGAGGCAAATGGTGGCCATACCAGATACTGACTGGTTTTCTGATCCAAGACCCTACCTTTTTGTTAAGGTATCTTTGACCAACAGATACAGTGGGGCAAAAAAGTATTTAGTCAGCCACCAATTGTGCAAGTTCTCCCACTTAAAAAGATGAGAGAGGCCTGTAATTTTCATCATAGGTACACTTCAACTACAGACAAAATGAGAAAGAAAATCACATTGTATGAATTTTAATGAATTTGTTTGCAAATTATGGTGGAAAATAAGTATTTGGTCACCTACAAACAAGCAAGATTTCTGGCTCTCACAGACCTAAAACTTCTTCTTTAACTCGTTACCTGTATTAATGGCACCTGTTTGAACTTGTTATCAGTATAAAAGACACCTGTCCACAACCTTAAACAGTCACACTCCAAAATCCACTATGACCAAGACCAAAGAGCTGTCAAAGGACACCAGAAACAAAATTGTAGACCTGCACCAGGCTGGGAAGACTGAATCTGCAATAGGTAAGCAGCTTGGTTTGAAGGAATCAACTGTGGGAACAATTATTAGGAAATGGAAGACATACAAGACCACTGATAATCTCACCTCGATCTGGGGCTCCACGCAAGATCTCACCCCGTGGGGTCAAAATGATCACAAGAACGGTGAGCAAAAATCCCAGAACCACATGGGGGGACCTAGTGAATGACCTGCAGAGAGCTGGGACCAAAGTAACAAAGCCTACCATCAGTAACACACTACGCCACCAGGGACTCAAATCCTGCATTGCCAGACGTGTCCCCCTGCTTAAGCCAGTACATGTCCAGGCCTGTCTGAAGTTTGCTAGAGAGCATTTGGATGATCCAGAAGAAGATTGGGAGAATGTCATATGGTCAGATGAATCCAAAATAGACTCGTCATGTTTGGAGGACAAAGAATGCTGAGTTGCATCCAAAGAACACCATACCTACTGTGAAGCATGGGGGTGGAAACATCATGCGTTGGGGCTGTTTTTCTGCAAAGGGACCAGGACGACTGATCCATGTAAAGGAAAGAATGAAAGGAGCCATGTATCGTGAGCTTTTTAGTGAAAACCTCCTCCATTAGCAAGGGCATTGAAGATGAAACGTGGCTGGGTCTTTCAGCATGACAATGATCCCAAACACCCTGCCCGGGCAACGAAGGAGTGGCTTCGTAAGAAGCATTTCAAGGTCCTGGAGTGGCCTAGCCAGTCTCCAGATCTCAACCCCATAGAAAATCTTTGGAGAGAGTTGAAAGTCTGTGTTGCCCAACAACAGCCCCAAAACAACACTGCTCTAGAGGAGATCTGCATGGAGGAATGGGCCAAAATACCTCTGTCATTGCCAACAAAGGGTATATAAGAAAGTATTGAGATAAACTTTTGTTATTGACCAAATACTTATTTTCCACCGTAATTTACAAATAAATTCATAAAAAACCTACAATGTGATTTTAAAATGTAAAATTATAGGCCTCTCTCATCTTTTTAAGTGGGAGAACTTGCACAATTGGTGGCTGACTAAATACTTTTTTGCCCCACTGTATTTGTATTTCCAATAAGGTTAAATCCATAGATTAGGGCAAATGTATTTATTTAAATTGACTGATTTCCTTATTTGAACTTAAACTCAGTAAAATTTTTAAAATTGTTTCATGTTGCGATTATATTTTTATTCAGTATAAATCGAACGTCAGTATATCGAAAAGAAGACCGATTTTGGTTTGTAACCCTGCAAAAATTGTCTTCCAACTCGCTTCAAATGATCACTCTGAGAATAACTGTTCCAGACACAATGCGCATCACTTAGCAATGGCAAGTTTTGTCATTTGGAAAAATATTATATTTTATTTGATATATTACGTCATGCTTTTTACTATAGCATACGGTCCCTTCAGAAAGTATTCATACCCCACGACTTATTCCACATTTTCTCATGTGTCACGTCCGGACCATAGAAAGCCTTTATTTTCTATGGTAGAGTAGGTCAGGGCGTGACTAGGGGTTTAGTCTAATTTATATTTTCTATGTGGGGTTCTAGTTTGGTTTTTCTATGTTGGTGTTTTGGTATGATTCCCAATTAGAGGCAGCTGGCTATCGTTGTCTCTAATTGGGGATCATACTTAAGTAGCATTTTTTTTCCCACCTGTGTGTTATGGGATATTGCTTTGAGTTAGTGCACGTAGCATCTCTGAAGTCACGGTTCGTTATTAGTTTATTGTTTATTTGTTTTTGTCTTTGCTAATTTTCACATTCTTTATTAAATTACAGTATGTGGAACTCAACATATGCTGCACCTTGGTCCAATATTCATTCCAACGAACGTGACAGAATATCCCATCAACAAAGGACCAAGCAGCGTGCCCAGGAGGAGGAAGTATCCTGGACTTGGGAAGTGATTCTGGTTGGGAAGGGATCCTGGACTTGGGAAGAAATCCTGGCAGGACAGGATCGCCTTCCATGGCGGGAAACGCAAGCGGAGAAGGAAGGACAGCGACGACGCCAGGGTTCGTGGCCACAGAGTAAGCCCAAAAGACAGCCCAAAAACTTTTTGGGGGGAGGCACATGGGGTGGTCGGCGGAGCTGAGGAGTGAGTCAGAGACCGTCGAGGAGTTATTGGATAAATTGGAGGAGAGTGAACAGAGGGGAGAGTTAGAAACCTTCGAGGAGTTGTTGGATAAATTGGAGGAGAATGAAGCGAGAGAGCTACTATGCTTGAAAATGTGTTGTATTTGATTTGGCCCAAACAGATTTTTGTTTTTATTCAGGACAAAAAGTGAATTGCTTCGCCACATTTTTTGCAGTATTACTTTAAGTCCTTGCTGCAGACAGGATGCAAGTTTTTGAATATTTTTATTCTGTACAAGCTTCCTTCTTTTCACTCTGTCAACTTGGTTAGTATTGTGGCGTAACTACAATGTTGTTGATCCATCCTCAGTGTTGATCCTATCACAACCAATAAGCTCTGTAATCGTTTTAAAGTTGCCATTGGCCTCATGGTGAAATTCCTCATGAAGGATGCCTGTATCTTTGTAGTGACTGGGTGTATTAATACACCATCCAAAGTGTAATTCACAATGCTCAAAGGGATGTTCAATGTCAGTTTTTTTTTTACCCATCTACCAATAGGTGCCCTTCTTTGTGAGGTATTGGAAAACCTCCCTGGTCTTTGTGGTTGAATCGATGTTTGAAATGCACTGCTTGACTGAGGGACCTTACAGATAATTGTATGTGTGGGGTCGAGAGATGAGGTAGTCATTCAAAAAAAAAAAAATCATGTTAAACACTATTATTGCACACAGAGTGAGTGAGTGACTCAGAGTGAGTGACTTGTTAAGCACATTTTTAACTCCTGAACTTATTTAGACATGCCATAGCTAAGGGGTTGAATACATATTGACTCAAGACATTTCAGCTTAATTTTTTTAATGAATGTAAAAATGTCAAGCAACATAATTCCACTTTTACATGATGGGGTATTGAGTATATTGAGGCCAATTTTAAATTGAGGCAGTAACACAACAAAATGTGGGGACAGTAAAGGGGATACTATCTGAAGGTGCTGTACTATAGGTGTCTTGACTGTGATAAAGGCTCGGGAAATAAGATAAATGAACAAAACAAGGCATTAACTTAAGTTCCCAGTCACAACTATTGAAATGACCCAAGAAGCCACAAAGAGCCACGAACCGTGCCCATGTCCAGTAGGTTGTGGACCTCCAGATGATGGTACACTGTCCTGTACTCCTCCATCTGCTCCTTCTTCTTCTTGGCCGTGTCGTAGTCCTCCTACTCAATGGCACAGCGCTTCTCCACGTTGGATCGGCCCAGGCATTCTCCTACCTAGCCCAGTCACACATGGGGACAGATGGAGAAGGCAGGAGGCACATGAATGGATAAAGAGAAAGACAGAGTGATTTTGAAAGGTTATTTTTTGTGCTTAACTATTTTCATGTCAATGAATGAACGACCAAAGGCCCAAATGTCAAACTATATCTTATGTTGTTCAACAGGACCGCATATGAAATAAAAATAGTTAAGTCCTCCTTAAATTGTGGTTACTATGCAACAGTTCATTGCCATGCCCCCAGAGCATCACGGTATTACATGGACGGAATTGGTAGTGTTTACTAGCTGGTATCCCAAATGGCACCATATTTACTTTATAGTGCACTACTTTTGACCAGGGCCCAAGGGGTAGTGCATTACATAGTGAATAGGATGCCATTTTGGACACAGACCATAGGTTCCAGTAAGTCCAATGTGTAATTTTACTGGGAAATTTCACAGAACTGAGGGAGCTTGCTAGTCGGTGACTGGTAACACATATATTTATATAAGTTACTGGATTAGCTACTAATGTGACAGACAATTAGTAGTAGACATATTTCAAGTATGTGACAATATGAAGTAATATCTTTTTCTATTAATCCTGCATAGGTGTGAGTTATGCCATCAAGGAGCTATGGAGAGAGTTTCGGCTAGATCACCTTGGCAACAGCAGTGTATGTAATGCTAAGAGGCGTTTGGGTTGGAAAGAACCCGTTCTTTGGTTACAGGCTAGCGTCTGGTTTGTCACAACAAAGAAAAAACACTCACTCGCCTTCACCGCAGCTGTTGTGCTTATTAAGTATTCATGGTTGGTATGACGACCGAGTACACATAGGTGGTTGGTGACAGGAATCTGAACAATGTTTAATGACTATGATTACAGACACGGCAAAATCAGACTGCAAAATTGCAAATCAATAAGGAAGTGAAAAAGTCAAAAGATGAATTCAAAGACTTGATATTGAGTATACTGTATGTGTACATTTGGAATGCAATGATAGTGTCTCTACACTACAGGACCAAAAGTATGTGGACACCTGCTCATCAAATATCTCATTCCAGAATCATGGGCATTAATATGGAGTTGGTCCCCCCTATGCTGCTATAACAGCCTCCAGTCTTCTGGGAAGGCTGTCCACTAGATGCTGGAACATTGCTGCAGGGACTTGCTTCCAGTCAGCCACAAGAGCATTAGTGAGGTCGGCCACTGTTGTTGGGCGATTAGGCCTGGCTCACAATCGGCGTTCCAATTCATCCCAAAGGTGTTTGATGGGGTTAAGGGCTGCACTCAGCGCAGGCCAGTCAAATTCTTCCATACCGATCTCGACAAACCATTTCTTTGTGGACCTTGCTTGTGCACGGGGAAGCATTGTCATGCTGAAACAAGAAAGGGTCTTCCCCAAACTGTTGCCAGTTGGAAGCACAGAATCGTCTATAATGTCATTGTACGTTGGTACGTTAAGATTTCCCTTCACTGGAACTAAGGGGCCTAACACGAACCATGAGAACCAGCCCCAGACCATTATTCCTCCTCCACCAAAACTGTACAGTTGGCACTATGCATTCGGGCAGGTAGCGTTCTCCTAGCATCCACCAAACCCAGATTCGTCTGTTGGACTGCCAGATGATGAAGCGTGATTCATCACTCTAGAGAATGTGTTTCCAGAGTCCAATGGCGGCGAGCTTTACACCCCTCCAGATGACGCTTGGCATTGTGGATGGTGATCTTAGGCTTGTGTGTGGCTGCTCGGCCATGGAAACCCATTTCATGAAGCCCCCGACGAACAGTTATTGCGCTGATGTTGCTTGCAGAGGCAGTTTGGAACTCGGTAGTGAGTGTTGCAACTGAGGACAGACGATTTGGACTTATCAGAGCAAAGGACAGATTTCCACCGGTCTAATGTCCATTGCTCGTGTTTCTTGGCCCATGCAAGTCTCTTCTTCATATTGGTGTCCTTTAGTAGTGGTTTCTTCACAGCAATTTGACCATGAAGGCCTGATTTACACAGTCTCCTCTGAACAGTTGATGTTGAGATGTGTCTGTTATTTGAACTCTGTGAAGCATTTATTTGGGCTGCAATTTGAGGTGCAGTTGACTCTAATGAACTCATTGTCTGGAGCAGAGGAAACTCTGGGTCTTCCTTTCCCGTGGCAGTCCTCATGAGAGCCAGTTTCATAATAGTGCTTGATGGTTTTTGCGACTGCACTTGAAGAAACATTCAAAGTTCTTGAAATGTTCCGTATTGACTGACCTTCATGTCTTAAAGCTATGATGGACTGTCGTTACTCTTTGCTTATTTGAGCTGTTCTTGCCATAATATGGACTTGGTCTTTTGCCAAATAGGGCTATATTCTGTATACCACCCCTACCTTGTCATAACACAACTGACTGGCTCAAATGCATCAAGAAAATAAATTCCACAAATTAACTTTTAACAATGCACACCTGTTAATTGAAATGTATTCCAGATGACTACCTAATGAAGCTGATTGAGAGAATGTCAAAAGAGTGTGCAAAGGGTGGCTACTTTGAAGAATCTTAATTATAAAATACATTTTGATTGTTTAACAGTTTTTTGGTGACTACTTCATTCCATATTATTTCATAGTTTTGATGTCTTGACTAATATTCTACAATGTATATCTATCTATGCAATACATATTTTCAGATCTACACAAGTTCCATGGGGAAATGGGGTACTGGGTATTTTTATTCCATTTCCACACAGAAAGACCCTAGAAGCACCTTTTGCAGGTCAGCGATTGCCTGTATGAGTGTTTTGGCAAACTCTTATCTCTCCTGACGGACCATCTCCTGCTTCTTGTCATCCAGTAGGTGGATGATGTGGGCTACCTCGGGTCCTGATACATGTCAAAAGCCAGGTCATCCAGAGGAGAGATGGACTCACACTTACTGAAAGAGACAATGGGATAGAGCCGCTTTTAATGCATAGAACATACTGTAGCCTCGGTTTACACTTGTAGATTATTAGGTACCCCTATTAGCCAAATTAGGTATTCAAAATATTACCTGAAATTGTTTGATTAGGTAAACAAATATTCTGTACATTTGAAATGTACAGAGTATTGTTAGTACAGTCATTTACATGTTGTTGATGTTTTTTTTTTTTTTTACCTCTATGGGATATTGCTATTTTTTGAGTCTCAGAGTGACTATTTGACAACTATCCAAATGTAAGTGTCATTTGTGTTTCTCTTTAGCCTGGATTCCTGGGCTTCTACGTTAGCCATTTCTATTTAACAGACTGTAGCCCAAGCTAAAGAGAAAAACATAACAATCGAAATGGCAAACAGTGGTGATTTAGAGGTCTTCTCGATGAGCCTTCAACCAATGAGCCTTCAACCGTATGTTGCAACCAAGGCGGTCACGTGCTGACTGCTGTTAAGGTAGTGCTCAATCAGCTTCTCTCTGCTTAGCTGTGGGCAAACAGAGGTACAATTAACCTCTCTCAATGACAGGTCTCAAAACACACAGCGAAAAGGCACAGGTCATCTGCTCAGTAAAGCACAACAATCACAACCAACTGACTCCATATTATGGAAACCCAAATGGGGCATATTCCAGTTGTAAATTAGAGAACTAACAGTAACATGGACGATATGAGGACTACTCAACTCTGTATATAATAGATGAGGCAAGTCATCAGAGCTGGGTGATCTACCACAAGTAGTCTCGTCAATTCACGTATATCTACACATCTCAATGATATGACCAGAAATAGTACTGCATGCAGCACTCAATATACTTCAATATGTCACTCTATAGGTTTCATCTGTACAATCACAACATACATGGAACAGTGAGAACACTAAAACCCTGAGAGATAACCAGGCCAGCTAACACTGTGGCCATGGTGGAGGTACTTATGCGTGGATTTAGAGAGCAACAATGTGGAGCTTGTCCCGTGGAATCTGCCTTCCTGTGTGTTGGAGAGGTAAGGCTGGACCACTCGTTGTAGGGTAAAGTTCCCCCTAGATGCTGATCTATGGTCAGTTTAGCATTTTCCTAATTAATGTTTAAGGTTAGGCTTGGGGGAGGGGAAGCTGATCTTGGATCTGCAGCTAGGGGAAACTTCAACCCTGAGCTGGGCCACTCTCCTCCAGGGGCTGTCCGTCCGCAGGTCTATCTGATTACACTGGCTATGGCCTCCTCTGTGATTACTCTGCCCTCTGAGTCTGATTACCACATTCCTGTCCCATGTCCGTCAGGGCAAACGCACACGCATACACACACACACGGCAATACAGGCACACACAGTGACCACCATGGAACCAGGCAACACTCTAACAAAAGAAAAACTGACACACAGTTACATAAACAGTGGAAAATGTATTTTTCTATTGTTTTTTTTGTTTTTTACATAAACACATTATGGACGCATTTTATAACATCAATAATATTCAGAAATATCAACTATGATTATCTGCAGATCAATGTAGGCCTATAATGTGTATCTGGTTATAGTTATATGAAACTCAAAATGTTTTTGATTTTACTGTACCATAGACTAACACTTCATGTGCTATACTCACTGTCCTGGGTTAAATGCTTGTGGACAAGTCATGTAATCAGTCATGTCAATAAAAACATGTCACATGTAAATGGGTGTGTCGGAATACACATACTAGAGTACTACATTTCTGCGTTTAATAATCACTCGTATTTTCCGCCTTATGTACAGCTGATAATCAGATAAAGTTACGCGCTGTACCATAATGAACAAATGGTGGGAGTCAATGCAATCGCACATTAGATGATCCATTCAGAGTACTATTTTCAAAATGTCAACATACTATAAAACATTATTTTTGGGAAAGTTGCACAAAATACATTAAACCGAAATATGTCTTCCGCATTTAACCCAACCCTTCTGAATCAGAGAGGAGCGGGGGCGGGCTGCCTTAATCGACGTCATCGGAGCCCGAGCAGTTGTTGTTGGGGGTTAACTGCCTTGCTCAAGGGTAGAACGGCAGATTTTTCCACCTTGCCGGCTCGGAACCAGCGAACTTTCGGTTACTGGGCCTACGCTGTTAACCGCTAGGCTACCTGCCACCCACTTAAGTACACTAGTATGGGTATTCGGACACAATAATGACTTCACATTGGCAACCTCACAAACACAGCAGCTCTATCTGGTGTGTCACAGTAGTACTGCACCTTAAATATCCAGTCAAATAAAACATGAAAGAACACGTACACACGTTAAAGAGCAGCCACTTACAATAGTGTCAATAGCATTGCCATCCACAAAATCTCCCAAAGGATGTATGGCAACCAATGCAACCTGAAATGATAAACAAAAGCCTATGAAAAAAATCGAATAAACAATGAAATTATATGAATGTGGTAATACCTAAGTTCAATCAACAGGCTATGGGGAATTACTTTATGTGTAGTACCGGTAGGTAATGATTGACTGTGAGTGTGACATAGTGGAGTACCTGGTTGTAAAGGTTGTAGCGGTTGACATGGTTTCTGTGAAAGGTTACCCGGAGGTAAGTTCCAATGGCATCCATGTGAACAGACTATAGAGAAACATAGAGAAACATATAAAGAGAAACATACCTATGGCAACATTTGCATACCAATTCCTATTACTGTGAACATTTCTTGTAACAAAAATGCAGTAAATTATGAAAATGTAGGCCTACACACTGAATGCACAAAACCTTTGGAAAACCTGCTCTTTCCATGACATAGACTAACCAGGTGAATCCAGGTGAAACTGTGGGAAGCATTGGAGTCAACATGGGCCAGCATCCCTCTGGAGCGCATTCGACACCTTGTAGTGTCCATGCCCCGATGAAATGAGGCTGTTCTGAGGGATAAAGGGTAGGAAGGTGTTCCTAATGTTTTGCACACCCAGTGTATATCATAATAGTAATATAGTTACTTAGCAATAACCAATGCTGAAGTTCACCATGTTCAATCACTATATGTGCGTCAAGTGGGAATTGAACCTACAACCTTGGTGTTCCCACCACCATGCTCCATAGAATCATAACCACAACAACAACATAGAGAACAGCAGAAACAGACTGCAATCCAGGCTACATGCTCCATCCAAGTAAGCCAGACACATGTACATCAGGGCACACATTTTCTATGGGACAAGGTCAGGTAGTCCCTCCCTGTTTCAGTCCATTTTCTTCCTTTTGGTGCCTAATGGATATGACCCCTGTTCGTGTTGGTCAGACATCGCTGTTCGCTGATTCTAATGACTCACCCTAATCTGCAGAGGGTTCCAAAGAGACTAGGTGAGTGGGCCTCTGGTAGTCTGTCGCCGATGTGGAACTCTATCCTGCCTGAGATCAGGTACTGGTGGGCCAGCAGCTGCAACTTACGGACCCGACTCTGCCCTGCCAACTGCAGAGTGACCTCCTGAGTATATGGACAGAACCTGTGGAAGAAACAAGTGAGGTTGGAACTTATTTTTATTTGTATTTTTTTTTAAATTAAATAATACAAAACAACATACAGACGAAAAACCAAAAAAAATCAACACCACTCCTGCCCAGATCCACCTGTTCTCACCCGTATCTCCAGTGCGTCCGTATGACATCTCGAAATATACAGACAGATGGATTAAAAGTACATTTACATTGTAATACTTCTGACAGACAACTTTCGAACTCTGGCCAGAACTTTTCAACTTCATAACATTCCAAGAAGGCGTGAATTATTGAGTCATCGGTTAGTTTTACAATTACGACGTGACTCCGTCGTTGTGCTGTAGAATTTGTGAATTTTGTCTATTGTATAATACATTCTATACATTAGTTTATACTGGATTAAGAGTAGATTTTTGTTACCTTGTTTTCATTAGTTACTGTATGTTCAAGCATTCCCTCCATCTTGTGCTAATGTCAGTTGTTTTTTATTCTTGGTTCCAATAGTTTATATTTTTTACTAAGAGATTGTCAGTTGAATAGGCTCTCTGCAAGGTTTTGTATATCGTACCTATCATATGAATATCCTTCTCTGACTCAAATAGGATTCCTTCAAGATTGCTCTGATGTCCAAAAGATTACAAATCAACATTTTGTGATATTAAAGTTTTCAGTTGCACGTATCTGAAAATATCTACAATGGTCAGTCCAAAATTACTTGTTAATTCTGTCGTGGAAATAATTGTATTTCCTCTTTCTATGCCTTTAGTTTTCCAAATGGACCAATTTATCGGGAACATTCTGAAAAGCTATGCAATGATTGTTCCATAGGGTTGTGTTCTTTGGGAGTGATGTTGGTTCTTGTAGAATTAATTTCATTTTCTTCCATATTGTTATAATGTTCTTAACTATGAAGATAAGAAAAGATTCTGCGGGTGAGAACGAGCATTTCTTCAATATGTACCCATTGTTCCTCTTCAGTGTATTTAACAATGTCTCAAGTAAAAGCCTTGGGTGGCGAGTTGATACAATTACATACCTGGAAGGTTAAAACCACCCTCAGACTTGGGGAGATGTAAAACTTCCCCTTTTTATTCTGAGTTTTATTTGCCCATATAAAGTCTGTTATTTGCCCATAAATATTTGGAGGGGTAATTGGTATAAATATAAAACCTTTGGGAGCCAGGCCATTCTGAAGACGTTTATTCTACCTGTAAGATTTATGGGAAGATTGCTCCATTGAAATAGATCTGCTTTCATATTGTTGAGTAATGGGATAAAGTTATCTTCATACACAGTGTACAAGACATTAGTGTCACGACTTCCACCGAGGTGGGTCATCTTCCTGTTCGGGCGGCTCTCGGCGGTCGTCGTCACCGGTCTACTAGCTGCCACCGATCCCCTTTTCCTTTTCTGTTGGTTTTGTCTTATTGGTTACACCTGTTTCTTGTTTGGGGTTTGGTTAGGGCTATTTAAGCCGGTTATTCCCACCTGCTTTTGTGCGGGCTTGTTTCTCTGTTCGTTTTGTGGATGTGTTATTTTTGTATTTTCTCTGGACTGTTTGTGTCCTGTTTTTGGGCCGGTCATTGTATGGTGTTTCGGCGTGACCTTTCTGTCACCGGAATAAATACGGTTGTCCTTAACCCTCTGCTCTCTGCGCCTGACTCCGCACCCACTACTTCTAGAAGTCTCTCTGCGCCTGACTCCGCACCCACTACTCCTAGAAGTCTCTCTGCGCCTGACTCCGCAACTACTACTCCTAGAAGTCTCTCTGCGCCTGACTCCGCACCCACCACTCCTAGAAGTCTCTCTGCGCCTGACTCCGCACCCACTACTCCTAGAAGTCTCTCTGCGCCTGACTCCGCACCCACTACTCCTAGAAGTCTCTCTGCGCCTGACTCCGCACCCCCTACTCCTAGAAGTCTCTCTGCGCCTGACTCCGCACCTACTACTCCTAGAAGTCTCTCTGCGCCTGACTCCGCACCCACTACTCCTAGAAGTCTCTCTGCGCCTGACTCCGCACCTACTACTCCTAGAAGTCTCTCTGCGCCTGACTCCGCACCCACCACTCCTAGAAGTCTCTCTGCGCCTGACTCCGCACCCACTACTCCTAGAAGTCTCTCTGCGCCTGACTCCGCACCCACTACTCCTAGAAGTCTCTCTGCGCCTGACTCCGCACCCACTACTCCTAGAAGTCTCTCTGCGCCTGACTCCGCACCCACTATTCCTAGATGTCGTAACAGAAGCACGCACCACCCATGTAGTCAGCAGGAGCAGCGGCAACCCCCCTCCCATCTATGGAGGAGCGTGTCCTCCACCATACGGCCATCCTCAATCGTATCGGGTCAGTGATGAACATTGAAATTTAAAAAATACAGCTTGCTCATGTCCCATTTCATCTCTATAACCACCGCTATCAACAACTAGTCCACCTAGGTGCGTGTGGGACTGTAGTCCATTACATCTTCCATCCAAAACATTTGGAGCGTCCAGTCTGCATGTGCGCTGTGCATTTTTTATCTCCACTGCTGGTTTCATGTTTTACTGCGTCTTCCATTTGGCATATAAACGTTTTAAAAAGTATTTCCGGGTGGCATGACTTTGCTTTCTTCCGGATCTGGTATAGCATCATGGATGTTCAAGAGAGTTGGCCAGAAATAGAGAAAGCCGCAAAAGAGAAGAGACGCGAACTGGTCCTGCAAGGTGCAGTTATCGATGAAAAGATATCCTCGAATGGAGGTCTGTGTTCTGCAATCTATTCTCTCAAGCTCCTAAATTACCTAGAAATCATCCAATGCCCGAGTTTGACAGAAATTCATGGAGACATAAAAAACCTGACCACCCTTACAAGCTTGATTGTTTGTAGGAATAAGCTTTCCTCTATTCCCAAAAATCATTGGACATTTGAAGTCACTGAAAGTCCTCGACATTTCAGTCAGCACCCTGAAAGCTTTGCCTGATGAGAGAACCCAGCTAAGCGAGCTCAATACACTCAACGTGAGCAGCAACAATATCAGTCACTGCCAGGTGGACTGTGTCGTTGCACGAAGCTCTCCATCATCAACATATCAAAAAATGGCATCACTCGGTTCCCTGATGACTTCTATCGCCTGGATCTCCTCAGCACTGTCGTTGCCTCTGAGAATTACATTGAAGACCTGAGTGGAAATGTTCACATGCTTTCTGCTCTAAAGGGGTGTGACTAAAATAGATGGGTAATATCTTGTACTGCTACCTAAAATATGCATTCTTGCATCTTGTCTATTCCTTCTGCATTATTATGGCCATGATTGACAAGGTACCTCTCTCAGGTACCTCTCTCAGTTCTACTCATCAACAATGTATTGAACGGACCTGAGACTGTCGGGACATCTTCCTTGCACAAGGCCTTTCAGATGGTGAGACAACAGACCTGGATGAAGCCCCGTTTGGTTATTCATCTTAGTTGAATGTAGTAACATGCATGTAACACTGAATATAGTAACATGCATGTAACACTGAATGTAATAACATGCATGTAACACTGAATGTAGTAACATGCATGTAACACTGAATGTAATAACATGCATGTAACACTGAATGTAGTAACATGCATGTAACACTGAATGTAGTAACATGCATGTAACACTGAATGTAGTAACATGCATGTAACACTGAATGTAATAACATGCATGTAACACTGAACGTAATAACATGCATGTAACACTGAATGTAGTAACATGTATGTAACACTGAATGTAATAACATGAACTAAAAACAACAAAAATATGAAATGTTCCTCTCCAGGTTTTGGACCAACAACAAGCTCCGTGACATCCCCTACGAGTTGAGCGACTGCTGAAGGAGATCAACTTCAAGGGAAACAAACTAAAAGACAAGCGGCTGGAGAAGATGGTCAACGGTTGCCAGACCAAGTCCATCCCGGACTACCTTCGAGCTGGTGGCCGAGGAACAGGTAGCAAGCAGGCCGACGGGGGCCGGAACGCAGAGAAGACCCAGACCAAAAAGCAGCGCAAGCAGAAGAAGAATGAAGAGGAGGATGAGGATGAGGTGGATAAGTTGAACCGGCTGGTGGTGAAGGTGCTTCACATTTCTGACAACCACGGGGCGTTCACTGTAAAGGTGGCCAACGAGCTGAAGGATGTGAGGCCATACTTGGTGTGCTATGTGGTCAGAGGCATGAACTTCAGGTCCGGGAATGCGCTTAAGAGATTCCTGGCTGCTCAGGTAACGTTGTTTTGAGATGAGAACATGTTCATCTAGGAGCCAGTCTGTTTCTGCGTTAGCCGACTCTTACGTTGCTGTCTTTGACAGTCATATTTGGCAAGGTAACAATGTAGGCTAGAAGTTTCTTAGTGCAGTATGGGACCCAGATTAAGAAAAATCTACAAAATAAACTCAAGCACATAAATGGACATAAACTCACCATCCTCAACAGCCTCTTTTGCATTATTCACAACTCTTTCTCTCTTGTCTGTTGTGGTTCAGACCAAATTTCACAATGACCTATGTGGTAAAAGGACAACTGCAACCATCGCAACTCACAACATGCAGCTACTCAAGGGACCTCTCATGTATGATGCCAGGCGTCCTCCCATATTAAAGGTACGATGCAACATTGCATGACATTTTCCTCATACCACGTTAGACAGCCACACATATTCAAGTCAACTCGCTTGAGCCATTTAGCTATGTATTTCAAACTTTTTGCATTTGATTGGTTTATGATGACATTTCTCAGGACCTTGTCCCATGTCTTTGTTCAAGTAGTTTATGCAGACAGTCTTATAAAGGTCTCTAGAGAAGGCTGATTTTCTATTGGACACGGTAACTCCATTTTAGTAGAATCCAGTATTTTGAAGGACACTCTAATAAGCAATTGTGAGCCATCACATTATTCCATTCTTAATAATACCTTATCCTTTTTTCCGTATGTTATGCCAAAGCCAGGCGACGCACCACCTGTTAATAGTATTATCAGTCTTATTGAAAGACCTGCATATGTCTTCACAGCAACAGTTTGAACACAAAATAACATTGTTGCTAGTTGTTGTCCGTCACTCTTGGCAAATCATTGTATTCAAAAACTGCATTCAGGTTTGTGTCAATGCATTTCAGTTCCATTCAAGGTCATTCAAACAAGCAAATAATATTTTGAAAGGAGCACAACTCTCTCATGAACTGTTGTTCACTAGAGAGTCCCCCTGGGCCGTAAGGAGATGACTGCGGTGGAGCAGTTGCAGCTGGAGTGGGAGAGGACCAGAGGTAACAGAGGAAGAGGCAGAATGTTTCTGAGTATTAGCACCTGTCTTTAAAGGAAAGATTCACCCATTTTGAATGTTATATTGTTCTTGTGCATCTCTGAACAATGTTCTGTCGATTCCCGGAGTCATTTCATGTTTTCATGTGTTCTGAGCTATTGCCACTCAAGCAGGCAGAAATTTGACAGGGATGATGTAGCTTTGCGATAAAGTGTCTCTCACTACACTGGAAGTTAATAGGAATACGACTTTTAGATTGCGAAAACGTCTATCATACATGTCAGATTTCAATACTGGGTGACGTCATAACACAGGATGTTGTCTTCTCTCTAATGAGCCATTGATCATATTTTTGCGATATTCCTACCTCGAGAAATGTGTAATTTAACGAGGTTTCACAACATTTGTCCTATTTGTCTGCCTCTTCAGTCCAAGGTGCATTGCATGGTGCCGTTGCATGGCCGTTGCGAATGTCAGACTCCACTCTGCGAGGCACATCGATCTGCAGGTTGAACATTTCGTATTTGGTAATTTATTTGGATCCCCATTACTCTTCCTGGGGTGCATACAAAACTTGAAACATGACATAATATAGAACATTAAAGGGATACTTTGGGATTTTGTCAATGAGGCCTTTACGTACTTCCCCAGTACCAGATAAACGCGTGGATACCATTTTTATGTCTCTGTGTCCAGTATGAAGGAAGTTAAAGTTTTGCGAGACAATGCTAACTAGCATTAGTTTAAACAAAACTGGAAGTCTATGGTAGATACCCATACTGTACGCTAGCGCTAGTTAGTAACTTCCTTGAAACTCATTGCCAATATTCCGAAGTATCCCTTTAATAGAAAAGAACAGCTCAAGGACAGAACTAAATAAAAACATGGTGAGATTGTAGACTCCTAAATTGATAACTGTAAAATCGCCTAAACAAACAGCACTAACTAGCTACACTTTTTATGCAAAATGATGTGGAGTGTCGGCTGGAGAGACAAATATATTGATTAAAGTCACCATGCCTGAGAGATTTACATGGTTATCAAAACGTCATGCCAGGGTAAGCTTACACGAAACACAATCATTATTTTAAGTGTTTCTAAAATCCTCTATGGGAAAAAGGAATGGTGGAAAAACGATTGGAACCATTTCCCTGTTTCACCGCCAGGTTTTATGGGTATTATGGCACCTCCGCTGTGGGGCTCTATAGGGCTGTGGTGGTCATGAAATTTTGTCAGCCGTTACTGTCATGCAGTAACTGCTGGTCTAACGGTAACACATTTAGCATCTCGAGGCCTCTACGCATACAGACTCTATACAAACAGCTGATGCGCGTCTTTGGAACAGCTACATTTTAAAAAGTCAAATAAATCAATTGAATATACAACATCACAATAAATCCATTACTTATTTTAGGCAGGTCTAAAGAAACATAAAGAAAATGTCTTTCAGAAGAACAGAATGAGTTGGCCTACTGTATGTTATCTGGCTATGTGCCATGCCGTAGGTGGTAGGCTTGTTATTTAGCAGACAAAATATGCTTATAATTCCGGTGCCATTATTTTATAGTAAGAAGAATATAATACAAAGGATATGTTTCCTATTACGGAGTGTGCATATGAAGTGGCTATGTTGAGTGTGAAAGTGATCAGTTGAAACAGGTCTTGTACGCTAGATTTAGAGATTTGGCAAATTTAGTTGTGAATGATACAACCTAGAGGTCGACCGGTTAATCGGCATGGCCTGGCCGATTTAATTAGGGACGATTTCAAGTTTTCATAACAATCTGTAAATGGCATTTTTGGACACGAATTACATTGCAATCCACGAAGAGACTGCATGGCAGGCTGACCACCTGTTACGCGAGTGCAGCAAGGAGCCAAGGTAAGTTGCTAGTTAGCATTAAACTTATCTTATAAAAAACAATCAATCTTAACATAATCACCAGTTAACTACACATGGTTGATGATATTACTAGTTTAACTAGCTTGTCCTGCGTTGCATATAATCAATGCGGTGCCTGTTAATTTGTCATCGAATCACAGCCTACTTCGCCAAACGGGTGATGATTTCTCAAAAGCGCATTCGCAAAAAAGCACTATCGTTGCCAATGTACCTCAAATCAAACCAGTCAGGATGCTCTCGATGTTGCAGCCGTAGAACCCTTTGAGGATCTCATGACCCATACCAAATCTTTTTAGTTTCCTGAGGGGGAATAGGCTTTGTCGTGCCCTCTTCATGACTGTCTTGGTGTGTTTTGACCATTCTAGTTTGTTGTTGATGTGGACACCAAGGAACTTGAAGCGCTCAACCTGCTCCACTACAGCCCCGTAGATGAGCATGGGAGCGTTCTCGGTCCTCCTTTTATTTTACTGTAGTCCACAATAATCTCCTTAGTCTTGGTTACTTTGAGGGATAGGTTGTTATTCTGGCAACACCCGGACAAGTGATCAGGCCTATCACCGTTGTGTCGTCTGCAAACTTAATGATGGTGTTGGAGTCATGCCTGGCCATGCAGTCGTGGGTGAACAGGGAGTACAGGAGGGGACTGAGCACACACCCCTGGGGAGCTCCAGTGTTGAGGATCAGCGTGGCAGATGTGTTGCTACCTACCCTCACCACCTGGGGGCAGCCCTTCAGGAAGTCCAGGATCCAGTTGCAGAGGGAGGTGTTTAGTCCCAGGATCCTTAGCTTAGTGATGAGCTTTGAGGGTACTATGGTGTTGAACGCTGAGCTGTAGTCAATGAATAGCATTCTCACATAAGTGTTCCTTTTGTCCAGGTGGGAAAGGGCAGTGTGGAGTGCAATAGAGATGGCATCATCTGTGGATCTGTTTGAGCGGTATGCAAAATGGAGTGGGTCTAGGGTTTCTGGGATAATGGTGTTAATGTGAGCCATGACCAACCTTTCAAAGCACTTCATGGCTACAAATGTGAGTACTTCGGGTCTGTAGTCATTGCGTTACAGTGCAAGCAGAGTCAGGGTATTTGCAGCAGTATGGGCCACCTGGCTAGTTGCGAACTGTGTGAATTTCTTCCTAGCAAAGACCGTAAATAATTTGCCAGAATATTACATAATTATGACATAACATTGAAGGTTGTGCAATGTAACATCAACGGGTTGCCACCCGTTGGATAAAATATGGAATAGTTCCGTATTTCACTGAAAGAATAAACGTTTTGTTTTCTAAATGATCATTTCCGGATTTGACCATATTAATGACCTAAGGCTCGTATTTCTGTGTGTTTATTATGTTATAATTAAGTCTATGATTTGATATTTGATAGAGCAGTCTGACTGAGCGGTGGTAGGCAGCAGCAGGCTCGTAAGCATTTATTCAAACAGCACTTTCCTGCGTTTGCCTGCAGCTCTTTGCAATGTTTGAAGCACAGCACTGTTTATGACTTCAAGTCTATCAACTCCCGAGATAAGGCTTGCAATACTATAGTGCCTACAAGAACATCCAATAGTCAAAGGTATATGAAATACAAATGGTATAGAGAGAAATAGTCCTATAATTCCTATAATAACTACAACCTAAAACTTCTTACCTGGTAATATTGAAGACTCATGTTAAAAGGAACCACCAGCTTTCATATGTACTCTTCTGAGCAAGGAACTTAAACGTTTGCTTTTTTACATGGCACATATTGCACTTTTTCTTTCTTCTCCAACACTTTATTTTTGCATTTAAACCAAATTGAGCATGTTTCATTATTTATTTCAGACTAAATGTATTTTATTTATGTATTATATTGAGTTAAATTAAAGTGTTAATTCAGTATTGTTGTAATTGTCATTATTACATATATATATATATCTCACCACCGTGAGATATATATATATATATATAAAAATCGTCCGATTAATCGGTATCAGATTTTTTTGGTCCTCCAATAATCGGTATCGGTATCAGCGTTGAAAAATCAAACCTTAGAATGTCTTAGAAATCAAAAGATATATGGGCTGCATGATGCGACTATAGGGTATTGATGATTTGAGAAGACACAAAAAAAAGCTTGCGCTCTGTTCCTTGCCTCAAGTTGCACACGCTGTTCTCTCATCAAGTGATCATATTTTCATCCATCAGACTATTATCAATTAATCTAGTCTTTACTAATATGTATAGTTAGTTTTGATTTAGAATGGCCATTATCAAATGGGAAGGAACAGAGGCAGGGGTAAAAAGATGTCATCCGTAGGCACTAGAAAGGTGAATGGACGTGCATTCCCGCTTGTTCGTTTTTCAATCATGCCTTGTAGGCTACTCCATTTTTATAGCAGAGCATGTGCTTAATACGAGCAAATGATAAATAAATATAGTAGCATCTTTTTAGTGACAACCATCAAAACTCTGCTTTCACACGGGATTGCATATAGAAATGTCTGGCCTTATAAAAACACGTATTTAACTCCATCAACCAATGTTTGAGGAGCATGCAGCTTCTCGGAGATGGAAACGCACGGTGGTGAGATATTCTGTAGTTAAAGGTAATGTGTCAGCCTATTAATTATGAAAATATAGAAAATGCCCTATTACTAGGCTATTTAAAATCAAATACAAATTGCAGGTTAACTCTAAGCCGCCCTGCACAATCAATGAACCAACAGCATCACTTAGGCCTATACATTCTCTCCCAGACTCATGGATAGAGTGTAGCATAAGTATGCATAATAATACAGTCCACACTCAAAGGCGATTATTTGTTTAATTTTGTACCAAAGACATATTTTAGTTTTTTCTGACGTGCGTAATATGCGGCAGCCTATGTATTTCATAACTGCAAAATCATTATTTAAATTCAGTTGTTTTCAGGCTTGGGCTCATAAGCTGCAATATGCATATGGGTGTTGAATGAATAATCACCTTAGAAATGCGATGTCATTTTTGTTAGACTTTGAAACAACATCCACAACGACCACGTTTTCCACTCCGTTTCAACTTCTTTCTTCAAATTGATTGATCACAGTGAGGTAGGTGAGTTTTAAAAACACGATACTGTTTTCACGATAAGTGTTTGATGTGATTTTACATTTGCATTGACGTGAGTGGTTAGAGGACCAATCAAGCGCTGAGGACCAGACCACTAGGTCATTAGCGAGTTGGGTACTACCAACGGATGTCCAGAGTGCATAAGAGCAGATTACCGTGCAGTCACGTGGAATTTTACTGGGGTCATGACTGCTGATGTGGCGGTAATACGGTCACCGCAACAGCCCTACTTCCAAGGTGCAAATTTGCAGACTTCCCATCATGGATTCAACAATGATTCAACAATACGGCAAATGATTTTCAGGAAATATAAAAGTGCAAACTTCTGGAGAATGAGGGGCGGCAGGTAGCCTTGGACTAGTAACCGAAAGGTTGCAAGATCAAATCCCCAAGCTGACAAGGTAAAAATCTGTTGTTCTGCCCCTGAACAAGGCAGTTAACCCACTGTTCCTAGGCCATCATTGAGAATAAGAATTTGTTCTTAACTGACTTGCCTTGTTAAAGGTTCCATTTTTTTATGATATAGAATCGCAAAAGCTGCAGTAAGGCCTACATTTGTTTTATTGCCTTACCTCCCTAATCTTACTACATTTGCATACTCTGTATATATATTTTCATATTGTGTTATTGACTGTACGTTTGTTTATCCCTTGTGTAACTCGGTGTTGTTGTTTTTGTCTAACTGCTTTGCTTTATCTTGGCCAAGTCGCAGTTGTAAATGAGAAAGAACAAAATATATGACAGATTTTTTATTTTTCATAGTCATCATTGACATTGTGGACATTACATTCTCTGTATGAGCAGTCACATAGGTTGACTTCAACATTGGGGAGGGGACCATTGCAGAAGACAATTTTGCCTCTAATATTGAGAGGGGGGCCGTAACCCCACTTTCCCCCTGGAAATTACACCCCTGCTACAGGGCTCAAATGCACAGGATTTTTTAAATCTGCATGATAGGTTGATTATAAAGATATTTCTCTTTGCAGACTTGGCAGATTTTAAGTGAGAAAAGGCTGAAACTAAACATATTAAAGTGTATTTTTGTAAAGATGAGGTTTGATATTTGCAGATGATTACACCTCAATACTGAAATCAATTGTACATCTACCTGAATAACATTGTTTCCAGTCCTTTTCAAGAGGAAAACATCTTGTTTGACTCACATAGTTCACACACAATGTTTGTGGAATAACACATGGAATCAATATATTTTCAACAGCCTTTTTATCACTATTAGTATTCGCTGTTTCCTTTCATATAAATATTGAAGCCACATGACTTTGATGCACAGTTGAATAGGCTTACAAAACATGCCCAACAGTACAATCTTAAAACCACAGAAATGAATACAGTGCCCTCAAAGCATTCACACCTCTTGACGTTTTCCACATTTTGTTGTTATAGCCTGAATTTAAAATGTATTAAATTGAGATTTTGTGTCACTGGCTTACATGCAATAGCCCATAATGTCAAAGTGTATTTAGAAATGATCAACAAGCAAATTGAGGGAGCTTGAAGAATTAAAAAAATAGTAATGTGCAAATATTGTACAATCCAGATGTTCAAAGCTCTTTGAGACTTACCCAGAAAGACTCACAGCTGTAATCGCTGCCAAAGGTGATTCTAACGTATTGACTCAGGGATGTGATACTTACCTAAATGAAATGTTTCTGTATTTCAATAAATTAGCACAATTTTGTCAAAACATGTTTTCACTTTGTCATTATGTGGCAAAAATGTAATCCATTTTAAATTCAGGATGTAACACAACAAAATGTGGAATAGGTCAAGGGGTATGAATACTTTCTGAAGGCACTGTAATATCACTTACTGAGAAGAACATATTGAATACCAAAAGTCTAACATTTTGTTCATATTTTTGGACTTAATCGCCTAATTGCCCTGGCATTTCACATAAAAGACCAAGCTGTGGGGAAGCTGTAAAATCACTTTACAACAAGCAAACTGCAATCCCAACACTTCTAAAAAAAGGAAACATAAAATCCTGACTATTATTGAAAGTGTGGCTCCAATAATCTTTGATCCTCTCATACAGCCATTATTTGGTCATTTAAAACCCATGTATAATTGATACATAACACATAATTGATACATAACATAATTCCATCCATTGAGGGTCCTTCCTCTCTGAACAAGGGTCCTTCGGTCAGTGGCTGGTCAGCATTTGTGGGCGTAATATCCAATGAGGTATCCTAAGATGTAAACAGCCACTAGTGCAGCCAAAGCTCCGGCCACCTTGATAGCTACGCCCAGGGTGCCAGTGCAGACCCTGTTGTAGAGCCTTTGATAAGCAGAACATGTCATGTAATACATATGGCCAGTGATTACTGTTGGGGTCAGTTACATACACTATCAGTAAACTCAAGAGGTCAGAATGTGGAGAAGTTAATCAAATGGGATTTAATGGAGGAAAAACAATGTGCACTGACTATCATTTTAATGTGATACACCTTAATTGAAAGTAAAGTAAATGTCTTATTCACAGCTTACCCCGTTACACCTGTTCCAGCCACATTCAGGTTGATGTTGTCTTCATTCCAGCGGTTGTATTGAACACCAGCAGTGTTGGGGTCCGTTTCAGAAGTCATTCTTCCCTGAACGTTATATACTGCAAATACTTCTTCAACAGCCTGTGAAGAGAAGATAGTGATGGCGTTAGGCAATATGGACACAGAATAGGTAACAGCTTCATAAGACATTTTTACACGTCTTTCAATTGTCTTACCACAATCAATTTAGACCAATTCAGTCCCTCCTCCTCCCATTCAGGCCAACTTAAATTTCAATAAATTTTGTGTATCTTATTATATGTAATTGTATCATAAAATAAGTTTTTCTATGACACTTTAAAACTCAAAACAGGTGTCTGGAGCTGTGGAACATTGATCAGCTTGCTCAAAAATGATCCGCTGGAAATTATTCCTGTTGTTACAGTACATGCTGCCCAGACCGCTCGAGCGCGTTCGCGTACGCATGTTGATTTTGTCCACCCACACCAGACGCGATCAGGACACTCAGGTTGAAATATCAAAATGAACTCTGAACCAACCATAATTTGGGGACAGGTCGAAAAGCATTAAACATTTATGGCAATTTAGCTAGCTAGCTTGCTGTTGCTAGATCATTTGTCCTGGGACATAAACATTGGGTGTTATTTTACCTGCACAAGGTCCTCCGACAATTAATCCACAGATAAAAGGATATAATTAATCCACAGATAAGTTTTTGTTTCTAGTAATCTCTCCTCCTTCAGGCTTCTTCTTCTTCTTTGGACTTTATATGGTGGTTGGCAACCAACTTTAAGGTGCATTACCCACACCAACTGGACTGGAGTTTGGACCTCAGTTTATCACCCAAGTGGATATATGCTCCTAAAAACCAATGAGGAGATGGCGCGTCGGTATATGTTCCTAAAAACCAATGAAGGGATGGGAGAGGCGGGACTTGCCCTTCAAGAACCAAGTTCTATTTTAGCGCCTGGCTACGCAGACACTAGTTGACAAGCACAAGCAGTGTGGGTGCAATGATTGAATAACATGCATATGTACATTTATTTTTCAACGCTCGCAGTGTGGTCAGCATGTTAGTCACCCAAATTAACCTGTTAGTCACCCAAATTAACCTGAAAATAACTGGAAGTCAGTTATTATGTTATACAGTCAGCAGCACTGTGCTCTATCGAGGACTGAAGGCAGATAGTCTTGAAAAGTGTGCCTCTTGCTCTATAATTATGAAGCCTTGAACAAAGTTCATGATTTCATCAAGGTCAGCATTCATCACCTGGTCATAAATTGATAAGGCTTATGCGATAGTAGTTATATGGCTCTTTCCAATGATGATAAACATTATTTTATCCTTCTCGATGGTTTGATTCATTTTTTCACCATTCATTTTTCACATAGTGAATTTTACAAACACTTCAAACTAAGTATGTGTTTGGTGTAGGCTTAGCTTGGCGTGACGTTTTGATAATCACTTTAATTATCTCTCAGGCAAGGTGAGTTTTATCAATATATTTGCCTCAATTTACTTTAAAACAAATGCTAATTAGCTACAGAGAACCTCAGTAAGACTACAAATTCCTGCAGGAAGCTCCTCACGTCATCTCTAGCCGACATTGTCAGCTACCATTCACCAGCGCGATCAGAGACCTTTGCCCAATCTATGATGAATCCATGTGCTGTATTGAAATTAATTTAATAAAGTGTTGAACCTCTTCCGTCTCCTTTCTCTGTCTTAGCTAGCCACTGACGACACTTTAGCTAGATAGTTAGCAGAACAAAAAATAATATTGTATTACTTAGCCTAGATAATTGTTTGTACAGTATGTTGACTTTTATTTCAGACCTTATGACATTTTTCAAGGATGAGCATTAGAGCATTAAAAGGGGAAGACCACTAAAAGCCTGGCCATGTGGAGAAGTGCAGCTATTGTGAGGGGCAACTTACCGGTTTAGTCAGAGCCAGCATGAGGGATAAAATTTATCCTGTGTCGGTGAGTGTAGCTATTATGTTACGTTTGAGCATCTTAGCAATACAATGTGTTCTATACTGCTGTCAATATTCTACAAGGAAAGAGACACGTAATCAATGTTATTAATATTAACGAGACTACCCCGGATAACAGACTTAGATGAGTGTTAACTCAGTTCTAGAATGTTGTCATGGATTATAAGGAATCTAAAAATCTATTGACATTCAGAATTGACTTTGTTTAGACATCCAACCTGTGTTGTAGTTTCATGACCAGAGACAAATATTCAAAGGAACTGTATTTGCTTATTTGAAGTGGTACATGCATTAACACAGTCTTAATTTGTAGGATCCTTCCCACTATATGATTCATATGTCAAGTGATAAAATCCCAAGTTATCAATTAGTTTATGGAAAAACTGCACTTGTCCTCTATTCTACTGCTGTAATGTCATCAATCAAATCAAACTTGATTTATATTGCACATTTCTTACAACAAATACATTTCAAGGTGTTCAAAGTCATGCATTGAAAGGCATGTGGCACTTAACATCCTTCCTCTTAGCAGGTCTCTATAGGTGACCAGGGGATTCTCTCTACCACTTGAGAATGCCCCCATAGAGCTCAAAAGTGTAGTTATTTTTTGTGCATTGGCTATTTTTGTGTGCTAATGATGGATATAATCCTGGATTGCTGATGCTATACAGTATATTGGCCATTAAGAGGCTTTGAAGCAACCTGTCAGCCATAATTTGGCATTCCCCAGTAGGAGCAGTCCTCCAAAGAAATGAATGGAATTATACAATATTTCAAATCAATGTTTCAAGGACAAAATTATATCTATTTTAAGTATATATATTTTTGTGGTAGGGACAGTAACAGTAATCTAAAAAATAGTATACTTTAATTTAAATGGTTTTATACAAAACCTGCTCATTCAAGAGTTTTTCTTAATTTGTACTATTTTCTACCTGGTAGAATAATAGTGAAGACATCAAAACCCTTGACAAAAAACAGCACTGTGTCTCACTTTTTATTGATCTCCCTAAGGCTTTTGATACAGTTGATCATGCTATGCTAATGCAGAGATTGTCGAGTGTAGGTCTTTCAGAGCATGCAGTTGCATGGTTTGCTAACTATCTGTATGATAGAACTCAGTGTACTCAATTTGATGGGCTAATGTCTGTTAAATTGTCTGTCATTAATGGTGTGCCCCAAGGCTCTGTACTTGTTCCTCTCTTATTCACTATTTATATAAATGATTTAGACAAAAATGTCCAAAATGCACAACTTCATTTTTATGCTGATGATACTGTTATTTACTTGTGCCTCATCTCTTACAAAAGCTTTCCAGAACTTGCAAACCGCTTTTTATACTGTTCAACATACCTTGTGTCAATTGAAGCTTATCCTCAATACTGACAAAACTACACTAACAGTGTTTTCTAAAGCAAGAAATAGACCTCTGAACCTTTCACCTATTACTACCTGTCAGGGCAAGGAGATTGAGGTTGTAACCTCATAAATATCTTGGAATTTTAATTGATGGCGGCCTCTCTTTTAAATTGCATATTCAACAACTTACAAAAAAATTGAAGCTGAAATTGGGATTTTATTTTAGGAATAAGGCCTATTTTTCATTTGAAGCCAGAAGGAGGCTATTATCAGCTACATTAATACCCTTACTGGACTATTCTAACGGTTGTCGTATGAAGAAGGTGAGGACCAAGGTGCAGCGTGGTACGTATTCATCCTTAATGGAACTGAACACTGATTAACAAAACGACGACGAGAACAACCGAAACAGTTCTGTCTGGTGCAGACGCAAAAACAGAAAGCAACTACCCACAAAACCCATGTGGGCAAGAGCTACCTAAGTATGGTTCTCAATCAGAGACAACGATAGACAGCTGTCCCTAATTGAGAACCATACCTGGCCAAAAACAAAGCAATACAAAAACATAGAATAAGGAACATAGAATGACCACCCTAGTCACACCCTGGCCTAACCAAAATAGAGAATAAAAGCCTATTTATGGCCAGGGCGTGACAACTATGGAGATATTTTATAAATCAATGCTTCCGCTCAGTGTTTGAGATCACTTGACACCCTTTACCATGGCACTTTGAGATTTATTTTAAACTGCAAAACCCTTACGCACCACTGCACTTTGTATACCAGGGTTGGCTGGCCTTCTCTAGTCACTCGTAGGCTCAGGCACTGGTATACTTTTATTTACAAAGCCATTTTGGGTTTACTACCTTTTTATTTGGGCATTTTTATTGTTCAGAAATGTGGTGGGTACTCTCTTCGTTCGCTGGACTTTATCCTGCTTACTGTTCCAAATGTCCGAACTGAATTTGGTAAAAGGCCTTTTATGTACTCTGCGCCATCGTCTTGGAACGCCTTACAAAATAATTTTAAACTGGAAGAACTTGTCCTGATTGGTATTTTTAAATCACTGATGAATGATCTTGAGACTGATTCCCTGACCTGTCAATGTTTTTAATTTGCTGTTTTTGATTTTGTTATACTCTTGTGAATTCTATGGTTTTTACTAGGATTACTTGTAGTTTTTCTTGTTGTTTGTCTGTAATTTTTGTAATGACTTGGTGCTGCCTATCTTGGCCAGGACGCTCTTGAAAAGGAGATTTTAAATCTCAATGAGCCCTTCCTGGTTAAATAAAGGTTAAATAAATACATTTAAAAATGAAATAACACATATGGAATCATGTAGTAACCAAAAAAGTGTTAA
This sequence comes from Oncorhynchus mykiss, assembly GCF_013265735.2. Classification (NCBI taxonomy): domain Eukaryota; kingdom Metazoa; phylum Chordata; class Actinopteri; order Salmoniformes; family Salmonidae; genus Oncorhynchus; species Oncorhynchus mykiss. Next base: position 51,028,919 of record NC_048580.1, on the reverse strand, counting down.
AACAAATCAAAATATATTTTAGATTTTAGATTCTTCAAAATAGCCACCTTGATGACAGCTTTGCACATTCTTGGTATTCTCTCAACCAGCTTCATGAGGAATGCTTTTCCAACAGTCTTGAAGGAGTTCCCACATATGCTGAGCACTTGTTGGCTGCTTTTCCTTCACTCTATGGTCCAACTCATCCCAAACCATCTCAATTGGGGTGAGGTCTGGTGATTGTGGAGGCCAGGTCATCTAATGCGGCACTCCATCACTCTACTTGGTCAAATTGCCCTTACACAGCCTGGAGGTGTGTTTTGGGTCATTGTCCTGTTGAAAAACAAATGATAGTACCACTAACCGCAAACCAGATGGGATGGCGTATTGCTGCATTATGCTGTGGTAGCCATGCTGGTTAAGTGTGCCTTGAATTCTAAATAAATCACTGACAGTGTCACCAGCAAAGCACCATCACACCTCCTTCTTCATGCTTCACGGTGGGAACCACACATGCGGAGATCATCTGTTCACCTACTCTGCGTCTCACAAAGTCACGGCTGTTGGAACCAAAAATCTCAAATTTGGACTCATCAGACGAAAGGACAGATTTCCACCGTATTTCTTGGCCCAAACAAGTATCTTCTTCTTATTGATGTCTTTTTAGTAGTGGTTTCTTTGCAGCAATTCAACCATGAAGGCCTGATTAAGGGCAGTCTACTCTGAACAGTTAATATTGAGACGTGTCTGTTATTTGAACTCTGTGAAGCATTTATTTGGGCTGCAATTTCTGAGGCTGGTAACTCTTAATGAACTAATCCTCTGCAGCAGAGGTAACTCTGGGTCTTCCTTTCCTGTGGCATTCCTTCGAGAACCAGTTTCATCCTAACGCTTGATGTTTTTTGCACTTGAAGAAATGTTCAAAGTTCTTGAAATGTTCCGTATTGACTGACCTCCATGTCTAAAAGCTATGATGGCCTGTGATTTCTCTTTGCTTATTTGAGCTGTTCTTGCTATAACATGGACTTGGTCTTTTACCAAAATAGGGCTGTCTTCTGTATACCACCCCAACCTTGTCACAACACAACTGATTGGCTCAAACGCATAAAGAAGGAAAGAAATTCCACAAATGAACTTTTAACAAGGCACACCTGTTAATTGAAATGCATTCCAGGTGACTTCTCATAAAACTGGTTGACAGAATACCAAGAGTGTGCAAAGCTGTCATCAATGCAAAGGGTGGCTACTTTGAAGAATCTCACATATAAAATATATTTTGATTTGTTTAACACTTTTTGGGTTACTGCATAATTCCACATGTGTTATTTCATGGTTTTGGTGTCTTCACTGTTATTCTACAATGTAAAAAATAGTGAAAAACCCTTGAATAAGTAGGTATGTTCAAACTTCTGACTGGTACTGTATATATGTGAGCTAAGCATATACATATGCTTAGATCACATACTATAATTTTAAGGTATGCATTAAGGGATCTGTAATATAATAAATGTGGCAAAACGAATGTAGAAATTAATAAATGTATTCTATAGCTTCCGAAATATGTTTTTACAGTGGTGGGGGAGTGCCAAGATGGGGGAACGGAGGTTTCAACACAGCGCACACAATACGTCAACTAGTGTGTTTTCAAGATATCAGTGTGCGCCATATAAACGTCATAACCAAGCGACGACAGGAAGCAGTGGATGTAAACAAATATACAGACGTTGCAGGTATTATTCGCATCTTTGCTGTATATTATGATTAAATCCTGAGAACAGATTTTAAAACGACAGTCTTACGTTTTTCAAAGGTTGAATTGTTCCATGTTGCAATTCCTTTTTTTGACGTTTGAAACGTTCGCCTCATATCATTCGACATTATTTGTGTTCTCGTCTCTCAGCCACCAGAAAATGACAACGCTAACAAGACAAGACCTCAATTTTGGACAAGGTAGCTAGCTATATACATTATTTTACGTCGACCTGTAAAATGTGCATTTCAATTAACAATTTCATTTTCATATAGACTCAAGCTTCGTTACTGCCTGTTTCTTTTGCAGTGGTGGCTGACATCTTGTGTGAGTTTTTGGAAGTGGCTATTCATCTCATCCTCTATGTACGAGAGGTGTACCCATCTGGAATATTCCAGAAGAGAAAGAAATACAATGTACCTGTACAGGTAAGGTTATAATATCACCGGGGTAATAACTATTCAGCTACTATTAACGGTTATCTGCAAAATATCCATCACTCATGTTGCATTACCTTCTAGATGTCATGCCACCCAGAGCTGAACCAATACATCCATGATACTCTTCACTGTGTAAAACCCCTCATTGAGAAGGTGAGAGAATACATTAGCCTACATATGATTGACATAGTTTTGCAAACCCAATGGCTCACCATGCTAAATATGTTATTGCATGAGGGCACACCTTTTTTTGAGTGCATATTACTTGCATGAAGTTCTACATTTCTCCCTCAGAATGATGCAGAAAAAGTGGTTGTGGTCATCATGGACAAAGAGCATCATCCAGTTGAGAGATTTGTCTTTGAGATTTCACAGCCTCCTCTTTTATCCATCAGGTGAGTGTATATATCTTCACTGACATTTTCAACTTCTCTGATAGGGTTGTCACGATACCAGAATTGCGATACTCCGATGTGTCATGGCAAGGGAAAAAAAACATGAAACGGGCAACATTTTCTGAGGAAAACAGTCTTAATGTTGGAAAGCTTTATGTTGTCACCCAGAATCACATTCATTTTCCAAGATATAGAACATAATATTTTACGTACAGTAGATTTTTTTAAAGGACCAAAGTGTTTAGTCTGCTTTGTGTTTTCCTTTTTGCCATGGAAAATCCAGTATCGTTGTATCACGATACTGGCATCATGACAACCCTAGTCTTTAATACCTACATGTTTCAAGCAGACCACCGTAGTCCCTGTCCCCAAGAACGCCAAGGTAATGTGTCTAAATTACTTTTCGTCCAGTAGCACTCACATCTCCCTAAAACACTTCAGCGAACAGGCCTTTGTAATCGACCTGGCCGGGGTATCCTGGAATGACATTGACCTCATCTCATCAGTAGAGGATGCCTGGTTATTCTTTAAAATTGCCTTCCCCATCATCTTAAATAAGCATGGTCCATTAAAAAAAAATTGAACCAGGAATAGATATAGCCCTTGGTTCACTCCAGACCTGTCTGCCCTTGACCAGCACAAAAACATCCTGTGGCGTTCTGCATTAGCATCGAATTGCCCCCGTGATATGCAACACAGGCAGTTAGGAAAGCTAAGGATAGCTTTTTCAATCAGAAATTTGCATTCTGTAGTACAAACTCAAAAAAGTCCTGGGACACTATAAAGTCCATGGAGAATAAGAGCACCTTCTCCCAGCTACCCACTGCACTGAGGCTAGGAGACACTGTCACTATCAATAAATCCACAATAATTGAGAATTTCAATAAGCATTTTTCTATGGCTGGCCATATGCTTTCCACCTGGCTACACCTACCCCGGTCAACAACCCTGCGCTCCCCACAGCAACTTGCCCAAACCTCCCCACTTCTCCTTTACCCAAATCCAGATAGCTGATGTTCTGAAAGAGCTGCAAAATCTGGACCCCTACAAATCAGCCGGGCTAGACAATCTGGATCCTCTCTTTTTAAAATTATCTGCCGCAATTGTTGCAACCCCTATTACTAGGCTGTTCAAACTCTCTTTCGTATCGTCTGAGATTCCCATAGATTGGAAAGCTGCCCGGTCATCCCCCTTTTCAAAGGGGGAGACACTCTAGACCTAAACTGCTACAGACCTATATCTATCCTACCCTGCCTTTCTAAGGTCTTTGAAAGCCAAGTTAACAAACAGATTAGCGACCACTTTGAATCTCACCGTACATTCTCCAATATGCAATCTGGTTTCAGAGCTGGTCATGGGTGCACCTCAGCCATGCTCAAGGTCCTAAACGATATCATAACCGCCATCGATTGTTGCAAATGAGAACTTGTACTCAACTAGCTTACCTGGTTAAAATAAGGTGAAATAAAAAATCTGTAGCCATGAAATACTTTGAAAGGCTGGTCATGGCTTACATCAACACCATCATCCCAGACACCCTAGACCTACTCCAATTCACATACCGCCCCAACAGATCCACAGATGATGCAATCTCTGATGTAATCTATATTGCACTCCACATTGCCCTTTTCCCACCTGGACAAAAGGAACACCAATGTGAGAATGGTGTTCATTGACTACTGCTCATCATGTTCAACACCATAGTTCTCCTTTAAGCTCATCATTTATCTCAGGACCGCGGGACTGAACATCTCCCTCTGCACCTGGATGGGCAGCCCCGATGTGTAGCCCCCAGGTGATGAGGGTAGACAACAACACATCAGCTATGCTGACCATGAACACGGGGGCCCCTCGGGGGTGCGTGCTTAGTCCCCTCTTGTACTCCCTGTTCACCCACGACTGTGGTCGCGCACAACTCCAACACCATCATTCAGTTTGCAGATGATACGACAGTGATAGGCCTGATCACTGACAATGATGAGACCGCCTACAGGGAGGAGGTCAGAGACCTGGCAGTGTGGTGTCAGTACAACAACCTCTCCCTCAACGTCAGCAAGACAAAGGAGCTGATCATGGACTACAGGAAATTGTGGGCTGAGCACACCACCATTCACATCAACAGGGCTGTAGTGGAGTGGGTCGAGAGCTTCAAGTTCCTCTGTGTCCACATCACTAAGGACCTATCATGGTCCATACACACCAACACAGTTGTGAAGATGGCATGACAACACCTCTTCCCCCTCAGAAGGTTGAAGGTTGAAATACATCCTCAAAAAGTTATACAGCTGCACCAATGAGACCATCTTGACTGGCTGCTTCACTGCTCTGTATGGCAACGGCTTGGCATCCGTCCGTAATGCGCTACAGAAGGTAGTGCGTACGGCCCAGTACATCACTGGGACCAAGCTCCCTGCCATCCAAGACTCCAGCCACCCAAGTCATAGACTGTTCTCTCTGCTACCGCACGGCAGCGGTACCGGAGCGCCAAGTCTGGGACCAAAAGGATCCTGAACAGCTTTTACCCCCAAGCCATAAGACTGTTGAACAGTTATTCAAATGGCCACCTGGACTATTTGCATTGTCCCCCTTTTTTTGTTGCACTGACTCTGTTACACTGGCTCTATGTACACTCACTGGAATCTACTCACGCACTACTCTGACACTCCAACAAACACACACACGCACTACATATGCTCACGCACACAAAACACATGCATATTGACCCCACATACTCACACACAAACACACTTTCACACTCTTCACACACTCTACTGCTATTATCTATCCTGATTGCCTAGTCACTTTTACCCCTACCTACATGTACATATTACCTCAATCACCAACTACCTTGTACCCCAAACTACCTTGTACCCCCTTGTATGTAGCCTTGTTATTGTAATGTGTTACTATTTTCCTTGACTTTTTTTTCTCTCAAATATTCTTACTTTTTAGGGCTCGTAATTAAGCATTTCGAGGTGAAGTCTACACCTGTTGTATTTGTCACATGCACCGAATACAATTTGATTTGATTTAATATGGTTTGTTGTTGGATTGCCCTTTTCGCTACCTTGAGCTTATACGAGTTACTCTTCTGGCTCTACAGCTCTGATACATTGCTGTCACACGTGGAACAGTTACTGAGGGCGGTTATCCTGAAGATCAGTGTATGTGATGCAGTTCTGGAAAACAACCCACCGGGTAAGATGGAAAAGCTATATTGGAGAATGGAGAGACACTCGGTGAGAAACATCTCTGTTTGAAAATCGATAGCTGGAGGTCTGCTGCTATATAAGTCTTGCGTTCCCAAACAAATTCCCTTGTGGAGTCCATGACAAGGAATATATATATATATATATATATATATTTTCCAAATGTGCCCTGTATTATACAATATAAAAATACACATTATACATACAGTATACAATTTCTGTTAAGTTGTTGTCTAGCAGCGGTCATAGTATTATAATATGTCTATTTACTTTCCACTGTCCCAGGATGTACGTTTACAGTGCTGGTCCACACCAGGGAGGCAGCCACCCGTAACATGGAGAAGGTTCAGGTCATCAAGGTCAGTGTTGTCACAAACAGGACGTTTCAATACTGTATGTGTGTTGATTGTAATACACGGACTTGTTTGTGTACCTACATTCAATCATATATGTTGTATTCTAGTGTGTGGGCCTGTACACTCCACATGTGATGTTGCCATGTTCCCCTCCAGGATTTTCCATGGATAGTTGCAGATGAGCAGGAAGTACACATGCAGGAGCCCAGACTCATACCCCTGAAGACCATGACATCAGACATTGTGAAAGTAAGCAATGGCATGGTTCTTTGTGAAGATTACGACACTTGCATGAAAGCCCACACTAATAGACGTAATGTTGTTTGAATGTGAATAATTTCATGTTGTGTAAAATTTGTATGTAACAACATATTTTCTTTGTTTAGATGCAGCTGTATGTGGAGGAGAGGGCACAAAAGGCTTCATAGATGAAGCTCGACTAAAAAAGATGGCAATCTCTGCACTGCAGCTGCCACAATAATCAACTAGTTGAGGTGTGCATTTGGGAAAGTGGGGATCTCTGGATCTTCATTCTAATGCTTGAACTGTGAAAACTTTGAGAAAAATACTGTTTTTTTGTCATAGTTTGACTTGGCAAGAGGGGATATGCAGAGTCAGTTATCGGTTCAGCACTGTATCATTGCTCATCACAATGAAAATCATTTAGTATGTACATAGTTATTACAGCAAAGCCTAAGGGGAATGATCTGTGGTATAGTGGGCACTTTTGTTCCCATTCTATTTGTTTCCAGTTTCCAAGCAATGTTTAAATGTACCATAGGCTGCGTTTACACAAGCAACCCAATACTGATATCTTTTCCCCTAATTGGTCTTTTGACCAATCACATCTCTTGACAGATCTTTTTTCAGAGCTGATCTAGTTAAACGAAAGAGCAATTAGTGACAAAAAGATCTGCATTTGGCTGCCTGTCTAAATGCAGCCCTTTTGTGTTGTATGAAGCTATGTTTACACTATGATGTTAATTATTGTGTTCACTAAAACATGTTTTTTGGGGCAGTCTCAGGTGGATACGGTCTACCTGGTTAAAGTTCTAGACCAGGGCTCTCTAACCCTGTTCCTGGACGGCAGCTCTCGAAGAACAGAGTTGGATAGCCCTGATTCTAGACAGTCGATAACAGGGATGACCAAACAGGTTGCATGGTTTGATATTGTAAGTGTTGAACATTGACATGGTCCATAAGAAAGTACTCAACCCAAACTGCAAAAATACTTTGTGAATAAATGTGGATTTAGTGTTTTTGATTTTAATATTTGAGTTTTGTTTTTTCATAATGCATTCTACTTTGGAAAATAAAGTGTTGAGTCGACTGTAATACTTTTGTCAAGTTATGTTCCATTCCACTGTAATGCACCAAAAAAGTCCCTTAAATCTCGGATACTGATTTAGAATTGCTTAACACAAGGAGGGTTTGTAAATCTAATGGACGGACTGAGTACAAGGCAAAAAACATTTGACCTGACAGAAGTGCACTTGCTCTGTTTATTATTTGATGGAGAATACAGGTAGGGGTATCTACAATACCATTGAGGGTTGCATATCAAACACGCCTTCTTCCAATCATTTTATTGTTCTTTGGTTTTACTGTTTTGTTGCATTAGCTTTTCATCCTGTTCATTTAAAATGAAAATTCCTATAGTAATGTGTATATTATGTCTACTTTATGTAGTGTGTTACGATATTAAATGCACTGTAGATGAAATTATTATTATTATTATTATTATATTATTATTATTTTGATTAGTGACTGCAAAAAGACTGCTAATGATTAGGGAACGGTTTATAAGGACCTATATTAAAAATCTTATAAATGATCTTATGTTACGAATCATTAATACGTCATTTAAATGTTTTTGTGTAAATAACTAGCTTAACATTTGGTGAGAACTGTGCATAACTAATAAATGGTTTATTAACTTTTTTTGCCCTCACCCTTTGCTGGGTTTGGAAGTGAAGGAGAATGCCTGCCCTCCTGTCCACCTCCCATAGCTCCTCCCTGGTCACAGGCCCGGGTTCCATGGTCCGCGGCAGAGAGAGGTGAGACATCCGAGAGCCTAAGGTGGACAACAGAAGACTTCAGCACACACCAGGACTGATGTGGCATTACTGGACTCAACTACTTAATACAAGTGCAGTGAGCATAAGAGACTATACACATTATCTCACCTACTGAGCTTCCATGTCCAATGGAAGGAAATGTGTTTCATAGTCGCAGCTCTTCCCTGTAAGGCTGATCTTCATCGAAGGCCCAGGCCTGAAGTAAAATATTGGCTGTGAGACCAGGGGTGGAAATGGAGCATGATTGGGGAGAGGCAGGGGACTGAGGGGTGCTCCCAGTATGGAGCTTGATGGCTGGTTCTCAGGTACCTACCCTGCTCACTGAGCCTCGATCCTAGTGTCAAATGTATGCCTCTGACAAAAAATGATAGAGGACAGGACACCCAAAGGATACATACAGTGCCTTCAGAAATTATTCAGACCCCTTGACTTTTTCCACATTTTGTTAGGTTACAGCCTTCTAAAATTGATTCAATTGTTTTTTCCCCTCATTAATCTACACACAATACCCCATTATGACAAAGCAAAAACAGGTTCTTAGACATCTTTGCTAATCTATTAATAAAATAAAAACTGAAATATAACATTTACATAAGTATTCAGACCCTTTACTCAGTACTTTGTTGAAGCACCGGTTACAGCCTCGAGTCTTCTTGGGTATGACGCTACAAGGTTGGCACACCTGTATTTGGGGAGTTTCTCCCATTCTTCTCTGTAGATCCTCTCAAGCTCTTTCTGGTTGGATGGGGAGCGTTGTTGCACAGCTATTTTCAATTCTCTCCAGAGACCTGAAAATAGGGTTTGATCGGGTTCAAGTCCGGGCTCTGGCTGGGCCACTCAAAGACATTCAGAGACTTGTCCTGAACCCACTTCTGTATTGTCTTGGCTGTGTGCTTAGGGTTGTTGTCCTGTTGGAAGGTGAACCGTCGCCCCAGTCTGATGTCCTGAGCGCTCTGGAGTAGGTTTTCATCAAGGATCTCTCTGTACTTTACTCTGTTCATCTTTGCCTCAGTCCTGACTAGTCTACCAGTCCCTGCTGCTGAAAAACATCCCCACAGCATGATGCTGCCACCACCGTGGCTCACCGTAGGGATGGTGCCAGGTTTCTTCCAAACAATAGCCCTTTTCAATTATTTTTCAATTCTACGATAGCCTGTTCGAACATGTACACTAAGTTTTGTCATTTGTTTCAATGTTACAGCTAAAGCACTTGTCTAGTGTGATTAGTCACTTTATACTGGAAGCCAGAGCTTTCCAAACCTGTTCCTGGAGAGTTACCGTCCCGTAGGCTTTCGCTCCAACCCTAATCTAGCGCACCTGATTCTAATAATTATCTGGTTGATAAACTGAATCAGGTTAGTTCCAACTGGGTTTGGAGCAAAAACCTACAGGAAGGCAGCTGTCCAGGAACAGGGTTGGAGAGCCCTGGTGCAAACCATGCATTGATTACTGGATTGGGGAAATAGTTTTATTGACCCATTAACCGTACCATGGAAAGGATGAATCATTCTCCCTCTCTGCTGTTAAGCATTTCATTATGCAAAGTAAACATTGAGACATATCATGCATACAATTCCCAAGACATGCTTCACATCCCATGGCATTCTCCACTAAAGTATTTCACTGGAGTAGAACTATTTTGGTTTTGAATTGTAAATATGAATGTTTTGACTGAATCTGCTTACAAAAGTTTGAACTTACATCAGGGTAAAGCTCTGTGCTCCAAGCATCTTCCCCCCCTGCTGTTAACGCTCTGGTTTCACCATTTGATCTGTTCTCTCTCTTCACTCCATCTTTGGGCCTTTCTTCTGTCTCTCCTCTAGGTCGCTCCCATCAATTTTCCTTCTCTACCGTAACACCACTTTAATTCCTCCCATCACATTCTTCTTCAACTCTAACTCTTCCTCTCTACTTCATCCATCCTCAGCTTCTCCAAGTGTCTCCCCGTTCCTCCTCCCTGGATGAGTCTGTCGGGACAATCACTATTCCTCTACTGGACACTTGTCCTCCATGCCTCAAACTCTTCCTGCGATGCGAAGTACAATGTGTTATTATACATACCTAGCTCACTATGTTACCTGAGTCAGTGTGAGCTATGATGGGTGCTTTACCTGAGGTAAGGGTGTGGCTGGGGTGTGGGATGGCCACAGGCCTGGGTAATATACTGTAATAGGCACAGAGCTGGGTCCTCTGTCAGGTATAGGACTGGGGTTGTGGCTGGACTCTCTATTCTAACTCTCCTACTGTTCACAAAACAACATTTTAGTTCAAGATAACAGGTACCTAGATCTTAGAAGCATTTTTTGTAGCATAAAAATAACAATGTTTTGGCTTTTCCTGGAAAATAAATATCCATGTTTGATTCAATAGGCCCCTAAATATATATTTACCGTTGATACAGTACATCTTTCAAGTGTACCTAAGTGTATTTTTAAGTAATTACAACTATTAACTCATGTAATGTAAGCATTATTACTGGCTCTGCTGTATTATCTACCTTGACCTTTTGACCGTTCACTGTAGGTACAGGTGGCCTATGAGAGCTTGCTCTCCTCTGAGGCCCCTGAGACTGCTGTTTGAGGTCAGGTGTGCTCTCTCTGGGCCTGCTCTTAGAGACAGTAGTCTGCCTCCCCCTGCCTGTCCCTAGTGAGGTACGGAGGCAAGAGATTACAGACTGCCTAGCTATCTGAGGAACATGACTAGATGATAGCGATTTGAAATTGAATTTGAAAATCTTAATACCCTCCTAAATCCTTAAGAGTCGATTGACGCACCCGTGCCTAAATCCCCATCAAAAGCCTTCTGCATCTGCGGTATAAAGTGGCCGACTAGGAGACATCCAGAAAATTGGTCTTCTCAGGAAAACATATGTAGATTCCGAATAGTTTGGCCTACAAAAACTAATACAATCACTCTATGGAAAGGGGAAATTCTCACGAACATGGTGGTGTTCTCCAAGACTGAAGGTAACCCGGTACAGTTTTAAAAAATGAATGGAAGTATAATGTGTCCCATAAAATATATATATTTCCTGAGCTTTGCAAGATATAGGACAGACACTTTAAAACCGTATTCCTTTATGATTCCATTTTTTTGTCTGTTTTGACATTTATGAACGTGTTCAGGTGCGTAACATGTGGGTGTGACGGGGGGTCATGACCCCCCCCCCCCCCCCCCCCCACAATATTAGAGACAGGTCAATTTGACCCCCTCAATAATTTATTTGATTGATAGGAAAAGTGCCAGGCAGTTACTGGATTCCTGTCTTTACACCACACAGTGGTACCGCTAATTACGCTTTTGGTTCGGTCCACAGAAGCCTTGGTTTGTGGATGGAAAAAAAGCTGAGGAAGGCTTTTAAGGAGAACAGTCTTTCACTCTACTCAACAAACCCTCAAATCTGTGAGCTAACATGGAACAAATAAAACAGTACAGTAACATTGAACATTCATAAGCACTAAGAAGAATTAAATAGAAAACATTTTTTTCTTCGAATTAATGAAGTTTCTATTGCCAAGTGATGAAATGTGCATCTTGAGTATGAGAGCTATTTATCAAAGGAGTATTAATTGGTATTATTATAAACCTTTAAAACATATAGTTTCTATTAGACTACAGAATTAGTGAAGGCATGTTTCTATGAACCTCAGGCAGTAGGCTCAAGCGAGCCTGTTTCTCTTCCCAGTCAGAGGCAGCCTGCCTGTCTCCCAGACCCTGACCATTGACCAACAGCAGCAACCTATCCACCAAATGTATGCAAATTTGATGGTTAGAATTGTGTGGGGGAAGCACTGATCATGTTTATAAAACCTAATAATCACAATCAGAGTACATATAGAACCAACTTTAGTTTTTATTTCAATTTGAGAGTCTACAATAGAAATTGGCCCAGCCCAGCTTCATTGTATGTGACATTGAAGTAAGTTGGTTTCTTTTTTTTATTCTTGATTTCAATATGGAAGGCAAACCAGGTACTGGTGTTTGTTTCTATGTACTAGTTATTGTTGAGTGAAAGGCTAATTTATGAACTATATTTGAATAATTTGGTTATTCTTATACCATATTTTTGTGTAATAATAGTAGCAGTATGTCACGCCCTGACCATAGTTTACTTTGTATTTTCTATGTTTTGATTGGTCAGGGTGTGATCTGAGTGGGCATTCTATGTTTCATGTCTTGTTTGTCTATTTCTATGTTCAGCCTGATATGGTTCTCAGTCAGAGGCAGGTGTTCGTCATTGTCTCTGATTGGGAACCATATTTAGGTAGTCTGGGGTTCACTGTGTGTTTGTGGGTGATTGTTCCTGTCTATGTGTTTTTCACCAGATAGGCTGTTTTAGGTTTTCGTTACGTTCATCACGTTCTTTATTTTGTAGTGTTTGCATTGATTCGTGTTTTACGTTTGTTCATTAAAACATGGATCGCAATCTACACGCTGCATTTTGGTCCGACTCTCCTTCTCATAAAGAAAACCGTTACAGAATCACCCACCAACGGACCAAGCAGCGTGTCAACAGGCAGGAGCAGCGCGAGGAGAAGCGCAATAAGGATTTCTGGACATGGGAGGAAATCCTCGACGGGAGAGGACCCTGGGCTAAACCAGGGGAGTGTAGCCGCACTAAGGTGCAGCGGGAGAAGAAACAACAGGAACAGCCCAAGGAGGAGTACAGTATGGAGTATACTACTTGGGAGGAGATCGACAGGTGGGCGGCCGACCCAGGGAGAGTGCCGGAGCCCGCCTGGGATTCGCTGGAGCAGTGCGAGGAAGGTTACCGTAGAATGGAGGCGGTGAAAGCAGAGAGGCGCTGGTATGAGAAGGCAGCACGGCGACGCGGATGGAAGCCTGAGAGGCAGCCCCAAAAATTTATTGGGGGGGGGGGGCTAACAGGGAGTATGGCTATGCCAGGTAGGAGACCTGGGCAGACTCCCTGTGCTTACCGGGGGGCTAGAGAGACCGGACAGGCACCGTGTTATGCAGTGGTGCGCACGGTGTCTCCAGTGCGGGTGCATAGCCCGGTGCGGTATATTCCAGCTCCGCGTGTCTGCCGGGCTAGATTGAGCGTCGAGCCTAATGCCATGAAGCCGGCTCTACGCAGCTGGTCCCCAGTGCGTCTCCTTGGGCCGGTTTACATGGCACCAGCCTTGCGCTCGGTGTCTCCGGTTCGCCTGCATAGTCCAGTGCGGGCTATTCCACCTCGCCGCACTGGCAGGGCGACCGTGAGCATTCAACCAGGTAAGGTTGGGCAGGCTCGGTGCTCAAGAGCTCCAGTGCGCCTGCACGGTCCGGTTTTTCCAGTACCACCTCCACACCCCAGCCCTCCGGTAGCAGCTCCCCGCACCAGGCTTCCTGTGCGTGTCCTCGGCCCAGTACCACCAGTGCCAGCACCACGCATCAGGCCTACAGTGCGCCTCGCCTGTCCAGCGCTGTCGGAGCCCTCCTCCTCTTCAGCGCTGTCGGAGTCTCCCGCCTGTTTAGCGCTGTCAGAGCTTTCCGCCTCTACAGCGCTGCCGGAGTCTCCCGCCTGTTCGGAACTGCCAGTTTGCAAGGAGCTGCCAGTTTGCAAGGAGCTGCCAGTTTGCAAGGAGCTGCCAGTTTGCAAGGAGCTGCCAGTCTGCAAGGAGCTGCCAGTCTGTAAGGAGCTGCCAGTCTGCATGGAGCTGCCAGTCTGCATGGAGCTGCCAGTCTGCAAGGAGCCGCCAGAGCTGCCTTTCTGCAGGATGCCGCCAAAGCTGCCAGTCTGCAAGGAGCCGCCAGAGCTGCCAGTCTGCAAGGAGCCGCCAGAGCTGCCAGTCTGCAAGGAGCCGCCAGAGCTGCCAGTCTGCAAGGAGCCGCCAGAGCCGCCAGTCAGCATGGAGCAGCCAGAGCCGCCAGTCAGCATGGAGCAGCCAGAGCCGCCAGTCAGCATGGAGCAGCCAGGGCCGCCAGTCAGCATGGAGCAGCCAGGGCCGCCAGTCAGCATGGAGCAGCCAGGGCCGCCAGTCAGCATGGAGCCGCCAGTCAGCATGGAGCAGCCAGGGCCGCCAGTCAGCATGGAGCAGCCAGGGCCGCCAGTCAGCATGGAGCAGCCAGTCAGCATGGAGCAGCCAGGGCCGCCAGTCAGCATGGAGCTGCCAGTCTGCAAGGAGCCGCCAGAGCTGCCAGTTAGCATGGAGCAGCCAGAGCTGCCAGTTAGCATGGAGCAGCCAGGGCCGCCAGTCAGCATGGAGCAGCCAGGGCCGCCAGTCAGCATGGAGCAGCCAGAGCAGCCAGTCAGCATGGAGCAGCCAGAGCTGCCAGTCAGCATGGAGCAGCCAGTCAGCATGGAGCAGCCAGAGCTGCCAGTCAGCATGGAGCAGCCAGTCAGCACGGAGCAGCCAGAGCTGTCAGTCAACCAGACTCTTCCAGATCTGCCAGTCGACCAGACTCTTCCAGATCTGCCAGTCGACCAGACTCTTCCAGATCTGCCAGTCGACCAGACTCTTCCAGATCTGCCAGTCGACCAGACTCTTCCAGATCTGCCAGTCGACCAGACTCTTCCAGATCTGCCAGTCGACCAGACTCTTCCAGATCTGCCAGTCGTGCAGACTCTTCCAGATCTGCCAGTCGTCCAGACTCTTCCAGATCTGCCAGTCGACCAGACTCTTCCAGATCTGCCAGTCGACCAGACTCTTCCAGATCTGCCAGTCGACCAGACTCTTCCAGATCTGCCAGTCGACCAGACTCTTCCAGATCTGCCAGTCGACCAGACTCTTCCAGATCTGCCAGTCGACCAGACTCTTCCAGATCTGCCAGTCGACCAGACTCTTCCAGATCTGCCAGTCGTCCAGACTCTTCCAGATCTGCCAGTCGTCCAGACTCTTCCAGATCTGCCAGTCGACCAGACTCTTCCAGATCTGCCAGTCGACCAGACTCTTCCAGATCTGCCAGTCGACCAGACTCTTCCAGATCTGCCAGTCGACCAGACTCTTCCAGATCTGCCAGTCGACCAGACTCTTCCAGATCTGCCAGTCGACCAGACTCTTCCAGATCTGCCAGTCGACCAGACTCTTCCAGATCCGCCAGTCGACCAGATTCTCCCAGATCCGCCAGTCGACCAGATTCTCCCAGATCCGCCAGTCGACCAGATTCTCCCAGATCCGCCAGTCGACCAGATTCTCCCAGATCCGCCAGTCGACCAGATTCTTCCAGATCTGCTAGTCGACCAGGATCTGCTGAAACCGCCAGCCAGCCAGGTTCTGGTAGTTTCTACTACCTGCCTGGGCTTCTTCTCAGTGCTGAGCTTCTTCTCAGTGCTGAGCTTCTTCTCAGTGCTGAGCTTCTTCTCAGTGCTGAGCTTCTTCTCAGTGCTGAGCTTCCTCTCAGTGCTGAGCTACCCATCTGTCCCGAGTTACCTCTGTCCCGAGCTGTCCCTCTGTCCCATGTTATCATTGTGGTGGGTAACCTATTTAGGGACGTTTAGGAGGGGGATTAAAACTGTCATGGAGTGGGGTCCACGTCCAGCGCCAGAGCCGCCACCGCGGACAGATGCCCACCCAGACCCTCCCCTATAGGTTCAGGTTTTGCGGCCGGAGTCCGCACCTTGGGGGGGGGGTACTGTCACGCCCTGACCATAGTTTACTTTGTATTTTCTATGTTTTGATTGGTCAGGGTGTGATCTGAGTGGGCATTCTATGTTTCATGTCTTGTTTGTCTATTTCTATGTTCAGCCTGATATGGTTCTCAGTCAGAGGCAGGTGTTCGTCATTGTCTCTGATTGGGAACCATATTTAGGTAGCCTGGGGTTCACTGTGTGTTTGTGGGTGATTGTTCCTGTCTATGTGTTTTTCACCAGATAGGCTGTTTTAGGTTTTCGTTACGTTCATCACGTTCTTTATTTTGTAGTGTTTGCATTGATTCGTGTTTTACGTTTGTTCATTAAAACATGGATCGCAATCTACACGCTGCATTTTGGTCCGACTCTCCTTCTCATAAAGAAAACCGTTACACAGTAACAGCACTGCTAATAGTAACAGCACAGCATCCTGATAATATGGACCAATATGTGGTTAGGCTCATTTCTGGAGGCGGAAATTCTATTTTAGATGGTGTTACTTTGGATCCCTTCGTAAAGGTGAGCAAAAAAGACTGTATAAAATATATACTACAAATACTTATCTATATTGTATGCCAAATTTGTATTATTATTATTTTATAGAAATACAATTGCCCAGAGAAATATATTTTGTTTAACAAGTAAAATAGATAAAATGACTGTAAAAATGACTGGATCCTCTGTTTTCAATATTCCAGCACCCTCCCCTTTTTCTAAAATGTTTTTTGAGATTGGAGAACACATTGGGAGGGGTCTTAGACTATTCCTCCATACAGAATCTTTCCAGATCATTGATATGTGCTTGGTGTTATTGTCTTGCTGGAAGATTCCCTTTGACCAAGTTTCAGCCTCCTGGCAGAGGCAAACAGGTTTTTGGCTGAAGTTCATGATGCTGTTTTATTTTTTATATTTAACTAGGCAAGCCAGTTAAGAACAAATTCTTATTTACAATGACAGGCTTGGAACAGTGGGTTAACTTTCTTGTTCAGGGGCAGAACGACAGATTTGTACCTTGTCAACTCAGGGATTCAATCTAGCAACCTTTCGGTTACAGGCCCAATGCTCTAACCACTAGGCTACCTGCCACCCCCGTTGACATTAACAAGAGCCCCAAGTACAGTGGAAGCAAACTAGCCCTATAACATCAAAGATACTCCACCATATTTTACAGGAGGGATGAGGTATTTTCTGCATACGCATTTCTCTTTCAAAGACCAAACCCAGAAGTGGTGTGTGTGGCCAAAGACCTCTATTTTTGTGTCATATGACCACAGCACTGGTTCCAATCCAAGTGCCGATGCCGTTTAGCAAACTCCAGGCAGTGCTATGGTTAGATGACATGAACACAGCCCCCCACCACCCTTAAACACAATGTCAATGATAAGGAATACACGTAATGACTCTGTAATAGCCATAACAAAGGGCCAGGGTGTGGAGCTGACATGAGCTGTGTATGGGAAATGTACGTGGCCTCTGTTGGGAGGGGCGGGGAGCCTGTGACTCAGGGTCCTGCTGCTGTCTGGGCTCTGCAGCTGGAGGAGCTAGAGCATGAAGAGGTGGTGGTCTGGGAACATCTGTGGGATCAAACAAAGACTCCATTGTTGAGATTTCAGTTTCGCAATAAAAAACATTGAGGACATAATGTTGATGGACAGCCTTGAAACAGAGGATGGCAGACAGCGACCTATTAGTGACGGTGGGTTTGGGAATGTCGGGGTAGGTAATGAGGATGTTGGCAAAGCGCAAGGCAGGCGGCTCCTTCACGATGCCGTTTCGGGACAAAGATCAGCAAAATGTGCTCCACTGCTTCTGCTGGTGGGGATATCTGCCAAATGTTGGGCTACGTTAGGCCAAGCATTACCTCAGCTCTGTTCCACACACTGGCCAGTGCCATTGAGGCTATGATCTAACAATCTAACCGTGCCAAAGAAATGTAACATGGAGTAAAATAAATCTAACACATCTTTTTTTAACTAGGCAAGTCAGTTAAGAACAAATTCTTATTTTCAATGACGGCCTAGGAACTGTGGGTTAACTGCCTGTTCAGGGGCAGAACGACAGATTTGTACCTTGTCAGCTTGGGGATTTGAACTTGCAAGTCCAACACTCTAACCACTAGGCTACCTGCCACCCAATTACACAACACTCCTTCATTAAGGAATAATTTTGTTTAACCTTTAACTGCAGCGGGCTAAATCAGGGTCACTTCTTGGTAGTCTTTAACAAATCTACTTTGAAACAAAAGTATACACCACACATGGTTATGGGCTTAAAGAAAAGAAGACAACTGTACATTGTCAGATATGGAGATGAAACGTGTTCAGTTTACATCCCAAAATTACACTTTATATACAGACATCACAGACGACTGAAATATAGAAAACAGAAACACCAGATTTTCTGCATAAAAAAGTAAGTTTAATTATGATATTATGAAAAATATGAATAACATTCCACCCATGAGTCCACTAGGTCATTTGACTGCAGGAAAGGGCTTACTGGTCATTATCCTGTTAGTAAAAAGGAAAAAGTGTTAGTACTGTGACAGGTGATTGGAGGAATGTGGGTGGTCGTTCCTCTTTCTCAGAATCTGGTCACTCTACTGTAATGCACTCTGATTGAACGCTACATGCAGCAGCCATCTGTAGGATTTCTGATTGGACCTCCCAGGAAAACAAAGATTCATTAGCATCATTATCTTTCTCAACATCAGGTCTGTGAAGATGTTTACTGTGATAACAGCAATGAGTTGGTGCTCATGTTTTGGGTACTCTACTGTGTCACATCAGTGCTAAGGCATAAGGCGATCATTAAAGTATGCCTTTACGACTCATAAGTGGAGAGCACAACCATAGATTGACAATATAGTTTGAACATGAAACACATCTTCAAAGTGTACCTTTATATAATCTACTGCAAAGTACAAAGTAAATAGTACACTGAGCAAAAATATAAATGCAACATACAATTTCAGAAGATTTTACTGAGTTACAGTTCATATAAGGAAATTAATCAATTGAAATATATTAATTAGGCCCTAATCTACGGATTTCACATAACTGGGCAGGGGTGCAGCTATGGGTGGGCCTTGGAGGGCATAGGACTCGCCAATCAGAATGATTTTTTTTTGCCACAAAAGGGCTTTATTATAGAGAAATACTCAGTTTCATCAGCTGTCCGGTTGGCTGGTCTCTGACGATCCTGCAGGTGAAGAAGCCAGATGTGGAGGTCCTGGGCTGACGTGGTTACACAAAGTCTGCGGTTGTGAGGCCGGTTGGATGTACTACCAAATTCTCTAAAATGACATTGGAGGCAACTTATGGTAGAGAAATTAACATTTAATTATCTGGTAACAGCTCGGATGGACATTCCTACACTAAACTTGAGACATCTGTGGCATTGTATTGTGTGACAAAACGGCACAAAACTGCACTGTCCCCAGCATGAGGTGCACCTGTGTAATGATCATGCTGTTTAATCAGCTTATTGATATGCCACACCTGTCAGGTGGATGGATTATCTTGGCAAATAAGAAATATGCTTTTTGTGCGAATGGAACAATTCTGGGATATTTTATTTCAGCTCATGAAACATGGGACCAACACTTTACATGTCAGTATAGATATACAGTACCAGTCAAAAGTTTAGACACATCTACTCATTCAAGGGTTTTTCTTCATTTTTTATTATTTTCTATATTATAGAAAAATAGTGAAGACAAACCTATGAAATAGCATATATGGAATCATATAGTAACCCAAATAAGTGTTAAACAAATCAAAATAGAGTTAGATTTTAGATTCTTCAAAGTAGCTACCCTTTACCTTGATGACAGCGTTGCACACTCTTGGCATTCCCTCAACCAGTTTCACCTGGAATGCTTTTTCAACAGTCTTGAGTTCCCACATATGCTGAGCACTTGTTGGCTGCTTTTCCGTCACTCTATGGTCCAACTCATCCCAAACCATCTCAATTGGGTTGAGGTCGGGTGATGGTGGAGGCCAGGTCATCTGCTGCAGCACTCCATCACTCTCCTTCTTGGTCAAATTGCCCTTGCACAGCCTGGAGGTGTGTTGGGTCATTGTCCTGTTGAAAAACAAATGATAGTCCCACTAAGAGCAAACCAGATGGGATGGCGTAACTCTGCAGAATGCTGTGGTAGCCATGCTGGTTAAGTGTGCCTTGAATTCTAAATAAATCACAGACAGTGTCACCAGCAAAGCACCCCACACCATCACACCTCCTTCTCCATGCATCACGGTGGTTGGAACCAAAAATCGCAAATTTGGAATCATCATACCAAAGGATGGATTTTCGTGATCATTAAATTTTAATTCAAATTTTTATTGCTCGTGTTTCTTGGCCCAAGCAAGTCTTTTCTTATTACTGGTGTCCTTTAGTAGTGCTTTCTTTGCAGATATTTGACCATGAAGGCCTGATTCACACAGTCTCCTCTGAAAAATTGATGTTGAGATGTGTATGTTATTTGAACTCCGTGAAGCATTTATTTGGGCTGCAATTTCTGAGGCTGGTAACTCTTAATGAACTTCTCCTCTGCAGCAGAAGAAACTATGGTTCTTCCTTTCCTGTGGTGATCCTTATGAGAGACAGTTTCATCATAGCGCTTGATGTTTTTTGCGACTGCACTTTCAAAGTTCTTGAAATATTTCCGTATTGACTGACCATGTCTTAAAGTAATGATGGACTGTCGTTTCTCTTTGCTGATTTGAGCTGTTGGTGGCTACTTTGAGGAATCTCAAATATAAACTATATTTTGATTTGTTTAACACTTTTTTGGTTACTGCATGATTCCATATGTGTTATTTCATAGTTTTGATGTCTTCAATATTATTCTACAATGCAGAAAATAGTCAAAATAAAGAAAAAATGATGAAATGTGTCCTAACTTTTGTCTGGTACTGATATATTTAAAACACTATCTAAATCTGTGTGAGATCAGTGGTGAACTGTCCAGGTGTGAGGAGCAGGGCTCTGAAGGACAGTTGTGGACGGTCCAGGTGTGAGGAGCGGGGCTCTGAAGGACAGTTGTGGACTGTCCAGGTGTAAGGAGCAGGGCTCTGAAGGACAGTTGTGGACTGTCCAGGTGTGAGAAGCAGGGCTCTGAAGGACAGTTGTGGACTGTCCAGGTGTGAGGAGCAGGGCTCTGAAGGCAGGTCAGTGGTAGACTGTCCAGGTGTGAGGAGCAGGGCTCTGAAGGACAGTTGTGGACTGTCCAGGTGTGAGAAGCAGGGCTCTGAAGGACAGTTGTGGACTGTCCAGGTGTGAGGAGCAGGGCTCTGAAGGCAGGTCAGTGGTAGACTGTCCAGGTGTGAGGAGCAGGGCTCTGAAGGACAGTTGTGGATTGTCCAGGTGTGAGGAGCAGGGCTCTGAAGGACAGTTGTGGACTGTCCAGGTGTGAGGAGCAGGGCTCTGAAGGCAGGTCAGTGGTAGACTGTCCAGGTGTGAGGAGCAGGGCTCTGAAGGACAGTTGTGGACTGTCCAGGTGTGAGGAGCAGGGCTCTGAAGGACAGTTGTGGACTGTCCAGGTGTGAGGAGCAGGGCTCTGAAGGACAGTTGTGGACTGTCCAGGTGTGAGGAGCAGGGCTCTGAAGGCAGGTCAGTGGTAGACTGTCCAGGTGTGAGGAGCAGGGCTCTGAAGGACAGTTGTGGACTGTCCAGGTGTGAGGAGCAGGGCTCTGAAGGACAGTTGTGGACTGTCCAGGTGTGAGGAGCAGGGCTCTGAAGGCAGGTCAGTGGTAGACTGTCCAGGTGTGAGGAGCAGGGCTCTGAAGGACAGTTGTGGATTGTCCAGGTGTGAGGAGCAGGGCTCTGAAGGACAGTTGTGGACGGTCCAGGTGTGAGGAGCAGGGCTCTGAAGGACAGTTGTGGACGGTCCAGGTGTGAGGAGCAGGGCTCTGAAGGACAGTTGTGGACTGTCCAGGTGTGAGGAGCAGGGCTCTGAAGGACAGTTGTGGACTGTCCAGGTGTGAGGAGCAGGGCTCTGAAGGACAGTTGTGGACTGTCCAGGTGTGATGAGCAGGGCTCTGAAGGCAGGTCAGTGGTAGACTGTCCAGGTGTGAGGAGCAGGGAGACAGACAGACAGACAGACAGACAGACAGACAGACAGACAGACAGACAGACAGACAGACAGACAGACAGACAGACAGACAGACAGACAGACAGACAGATAGACAGAGAGAGAGAGAGAGAGAGAGAGAGAGTTCAAACAACCTCCTGCCCATCCTCCTAAGAGAAATATAGGCCCTCTAGTGGCTGAAGAGTGAACTGGCTAGTGAAGTCAAACTGATGTTCACTCATACAATGTCATTTTCTGTCAATAGGATCCATCTCCTTCCTTAACTTCTTATTGTCGGTCAAGCAGGGATTCTGTGATGTTGCAAACAGACAGTGTTTTGGGGAAATTACATGTTGGTTGTTCCAGAAGAACCAAAGCACAGATCAATCCCATTGTTCATATGTGAGTGAGGTCTGTGAGGCAGAGGACTTCCTGAGGGTCGAGTGCAGCAGGCGATGGTGGGACAGTCTGAAGAGGTTGAAGCCCACTAGCAGGTCTTCCAGGGGGTTGAGGAAACAGGCACAGTTCAGAAAGGAGTCCAGCAGCACCTCAGCCAGCAGAGAGCGCTGTTCATCCCACAGCTTGATCAACTAAAATAAAATTGTATTTGTCACATGCCTCGAAAACAACATTTGTAGACTAAGTGAAATGCTTACTTACGGGCCCTTCTAGCAATGTAGAGAGAAACATAGAAAAAATATAGAAAGATAGTAACATGAGGAATAAATACACAGTAAATAACGATAACTTGGCTATTTACACAGGGTACCAGTACCGAGTCAATGTGCAGGGGAGGAGGTAATTTAGGTAGATACAGAATCTACATACACAATACATGTCTAAAGCAAATTAGTGGATTGGGCTATTTCAGCAACACCGGTTGCTGACAGGTGTATAAAATCAAGCACACAGCCATACAATCGCCATGGACAAACATTAGCAGTAGAATGGCGGATACTGAAGAGCTCAGTGATGTTCAACGTGGCACCAGTCAAATTTCTGCCCCACAAGCTCACAGAACGGGACTGCAGAGTGCTGAAGCGCGTAACACGCAATTTAAAAAAAAAAGCACGCTGCCATTGGACATTGGAGCAGTGGAAACACGTTCTCTGGCGTGATGAATCACGCTTCACCATCTGGCAGTCCGACTGACAAATCTGGGTTTGGGGGATGCCAGGAGAACTCTACCTGGAAAGTTTGATGGTGGAGGATTACTGGTCTGGGGCTGTTTTTCATGGTTCAGGCTAGGCCACTTAGTTCCAGTGAAGGGAAATCTTAATGCTACAGCATAAAATGACATTCTAGACCATTCTATGCTTCCAAATTTGTGGCAACAGCCCTTTTCTGTTTCGGCATGACAATGCCCCGTGCACAGAGCAAGGTCCATACAGAAATGGTTTGTCGAGATTGGTGTGGAAGAACATGACTGGCCTGCACAGAGCTCTGACTTCAACCCCATTGAACACCTTTGGGATGAATAGGAATGCCGACTGCGAGCCAGGCCTAATTGCCCAACATCAGTGCCGACCTCACTCATGCTCTTGTTAGTGGAAAGCCTTCAACTAGTGGAAAGCCTTCCCAGAAGAGCAGCAAAGGGGGGACCAACTCCATATTGTTGGACATGATTTTGGAATGAGATGTTCAACGATTAGGTGTCCACATCCTGTTGGCCATGTACATGTAGTGTAGGTAGGGGTATAGTTAGGGGAACAATGACTAAGCAACAGGATAGATAATAAGATAATAATGTGATGAGTCAAAAGAGGGGGGTCAGTACAGATAGTCCGGGTAGCTATTTGGTTAACTATTTAACAGTCTTATGACTTGGGGGTAGAAGCTGTTTACGGTCCTGTTGGTTCCAGACTTGGTACATCGGTACCGCTTGCCGTGCGGTAGCAGAGAGAACAGTCTATGACTTGGGTGGCTGGAGTCTTTGGCAATTTTAGGGTCTTCCTCTGACACAGCCTGGTATAGAGGTCCTGGATGGCAGGGAGCTCAGCCCCAGTGATGTACTGGGTGATACTCACTACTCTCTGTAGTGCCTTGCAGTCAGATGCCAAGCCGTTGCCATACCAAGCGGTGATGCAACCAGTCAAGATGCTCTCATTGGTGCAGCTGTATCATTTTTTTTAGGATCTGAGGGCCCATGACACATCTTTTCAGCCTCCTGAGGAGGAAGAGGCATTGTCGTGCCTACTTCACGATTGTGTTGGTGTGTGTGAAGCTCTCAACCTATTTCACGACAGCCCCATCAATGTGTAAGGGGGTGTGCTCGGCCTTCTGTTTCCTGTAGTACACAATCAACTCCGTCCCACTGTCGTGTCGTCAGCAAACTAAATGATGGTTTTGAATTCGGCACGTCCACAGAGTCGTGGGTGAATAGGGAGCGCAGGGAGGGACTAAGCACCCACCCCTGATGGGACGCCGTGTTGATGATCAGCGTGTTGTTGCCTACCCTCACCACCTGGGGGGCGGCCCGTCAGGAAGTCCAGGATCCAGTGTTAGAGGGAGGGGTTCCGTCCCTGGGTCCTTAGCTTAGTGATGAGCCTGGAGGGCACTATTGTGTTGAAGGCTGAGCTGTAGTCAATGAACAACCTTTTCACATAAGTGTTCCTCTTGTCCAGGTGGGACAGGGCAGTGTGGAGTGCAAAAGAGATTGCGTCATCTGTGGGTGGTATGTGAATTGGAGTGGGTCCAGGGTATCTGGGATGATGGTGCTGATGTGAGCCATGACCAGCCTTTTAAAGCATTTCATGGTTACAGACGTGAGTGCTAAGGGGCGATAGTAATTTGGAGAGGTTACCTTGGCATTCTTGGGCACAGGGACTATTGTCGTCTGCTTGAAACATGTACAGGGCCTTCAAAAAGTATTCATACCCCTTGACACATTCCACATTTTTTTATGGTACAACCTGAATACAAAATATATGTTTTTTCTCTCACCCATCTACACACAATACCTCATTATGGAAAAGTGAAAACATGTTTCTAGAAGTGTAAAAAAAGACAATTAAATACAGATATATCTAATTTACATAACTATTGACAGCCCTGAGTCAATACATGTTAGAATCACCTTTGTCAGCAATTACAGCTGTGAGTCTTTCTGGGCAAGTCTCTAAAAGCTTTGCAAAACTGGATTGTACAATATTTGCCCATTATTGGTTGTAAAAGTCTTGCCATAGACTTTCAAGCCGATTTCATTCAGAACTTGGTCACTCAGGAACATTCAATTTCGTCTTGGTAAGCAAAATTGAAAAGTCTGGCAATGTGTTTTAGGTTATTGTCCAGCTGAAAAGTGAATTTGTGTAACGGCTGTTGGTGGAAGAAGGTGAGGACCAAAGCGCAGCGTGATACATGTTCATGTTATTTATTAAACTGACCACTAAATACAACAAGTAACAAAAGAACAACCGAAACAGCTCCGTCAGGTACAAAACAGAAATGAACTACCCACACCACACAGGTGGGAAAAGGCTACCTAATTATGGTTTTCAATCAGAGACAACGATAGACAGCTGCCTCTGATTGAGAACCGCACCCGGACAAACAACACAGAAATCCAAAACATAAAAAATGAACATAGAATGCCCATCCTAGTCACATCCTGGCCTAACCAAAATAGAGAATAAAAGCCTTTCTATTGCCAGGGTGTGACAGTACCCCCCCCCCCCCCCCAAAGGTGTGGACGCCGGCCGTGAAACCTGACTCTAAAGGGGAGTGTCCGGGTGGGCCTTCTTTATGGGGGCGAATCTGGTGCGGGACGTGGACCCTGCTCCACCTTAGGCTTGGCCCACTTAGGTGGCGCCTCTGGAGCGGGGACCCTCGCAGCGGGCCCCGGACAGGCGGGTGACTTTGGCAGCGCCGGACAGGCGGGCGTCTCTGGCAGCGTCGGACAGGCGGGCGACTCTGGAGGGAGAAGACGAAGAGACAGCCTGGTCCTTGGAGGAGGCACAGGATAGACCGGGCCGTGGAGGCGCACTGGAGGTCTCGAACTAATGGCCTGCACAACCCGTCCTGGCTGGATGGTAATTTTAGCCCGGCACGTGCAGGGCGCAGGCACAGGACGCACTGGGCTGTGCAGACACACAGGAGACACAGTGCGCAGAGCCGACGCAGGATATCCTGGCCCGAGGAGACGCACTGGCGGTCTGGAGAGCAGGGTTGGCACCATCCGTCCTGGCTGGATCCTCACCCTAGCCCGGCAGATGCGTGGAGCTGGAATGTAGCGCACCGGGCTCAGAGCACGTATTGGAGAGCTGTAGCGCCGAGCTGGCCCAGGACGTGCAGGGCTAGGGAGGCGCACAGGCGGCCTGGTGGGTGGGGCTGGCACAGTCTTCACCAGACGGCTAGCACGCGCCTCAGGACGAGTATGGAGAGCTGACTCAGGTGACATCAAATCGCGGACACACTCCGTCAGGCGGATGTCGTGCCTCATGCACCAACACAGCAGCTCTCTCATTGCTCTCTCCTCCAATCTCCCCATTAACTCCTTCACAATTTGTCTCAAAGTGTCTGTTAAAAAGCAGACTGAACCAGGTTTTCCTCTAGGCTTTTGCCTCAGCTTAGCTCTACTCCGTTTATTTTTATTCTAAAAAACTCCCTAGCCCTAGCCGATGACAAGCATACCCATTATGTGACGCCACCACTATGGTTGAAAGTATGGAGAGTGGTACTACTCCGTGATGTATTGCCCCAAACATAACGCTTTGTATTCAGGACATAAAGTAAATTTAGCAGTTTTGCTTTTTATTTTTTTTATTCTATGCAGGCTTCCTTCTTTTCACTCTGTCATGTAGGTTAGTATTGTGTGGAATAACTACAATGTTGGTTATAACTACAACGTTTTCTCCTATCACAGCCATTAATCTCTGTAAAGGTTTTAAAGTCACCATTGGCCTCATGGTGAAATCCCTGACCCGTTTCCTTCCTCTAAGGCAACTGAGTTAGGATGGACACCTGTGTCTTTGTAGTGACTGGGTGTATTGATACACCATCCAACATGTAATTAAGAACTTCACCATGCTCAAAGGGATCTTATCTTATCTTGTATTTTATACCCACCTACCAAAAGGTACGTACTCAGAACTTACGATGATCAGCTGGCAAGTGTCTTAAAGTGACCAGTGTTCAATGACTATGCGCATAGGGCAGGAGTCCCTAAGGTGCAGGGTAGAGTACCCGGTGGTAGCCGGCTTGTGACTAATGGGCAGAGTTGGGTATGGTTGGAGGCTGTCTAGTGGTGGCTGATTAACAGTCTGATATAGAAGCTCTTTATCAGTCTCTCGGTCCCAGCTTTGATGCACCTGTACTGTCTCTGCCTTTTAGATGTTAGTGGGGTGAATAGGCCATGGCTTGGGTGGCTGAGGTCCTTGATGATGTTCTTGGCCTTCCTGTGACAACGGGTGCTGTAGATGTCCTGGAGGGAAGGCAGTGTGCCCCTAATGGTGCTTTTGGCTGACAGCACCATCCTCTGGAGAGCTGTGTGGTTGCGAACAGTGCAATTATCGTACCAGGCGGTGACACAGCCTAACAGAACGCTCTCAATGGTGCATTTGTAGACATTAGTGAGGGTTAAAACGTGTCCACATTCTTCCCATCCGAAACCTAAACCCCAAATCCTAATAAAGACATTTGAAGTAAAAGATTATATATATACACAGTGGGGCAAAAAAGTAGTTAGTCAGCCACCAATTGTGCAAGTTCTCCCACTTCAAAAGATGAGAGAGGCCTGTAATTTTCATCATAGGTACACTTCAACTATGACAGACAAAATGAGAGAAAAAAAATCCAGAAAATCACATTGTAGGATTTTTTATGAATTTATTTGCAAATTATGGTGGAAAATAAGTATTTGGTCAATAACAAAAGTTTATCTCAATACTTTCTTATATACCCTTTGTTGGCAATGACAGAGGTCAAACGTTTTCTGTAAGTCTTCACAAGGTTTTCACACACTCTTGCTGGTATTTTTGCTCATTCCTCCATGCAGATCTCCTCTAGAGCAGTGATGTTGTGGGGCTGTGGCTGGGCAACACACTTTCAACTCCCTCCAAAGATTTTCTATGGGGTTGAGATCTGGAGACCTTGAAATGCTTCTTACGAAGCCACCTTCGTTGCCCGGGCGGTGTGTTTGGGATCATTGTCATGCTGAAAGACCCAGCCACGTTTCATCTTCAATGCCCTTGCTGATGGAAGGTTTTCACTCAAAATCTCACGATACATGGCCCCATTCATTCTTTCCTTTACATGTATCAGTCGTCCTGGTCCCTTTGCAGAAAAACAGCCCCAAAGGATGATGTTTCCACGCCCATGCTTCACAGTAGGTATGGTGTTCTTTGGATGCAACTCAGCATTCTTTGTCCTCCAAACACGACGAGTTGAGTTTTTACCAAAAAGTTCAATTTTGGTTTCATCTGACCATATGACATTCTCCCAATCTTCTTCTGGATCATCCAAATGCTCTCTAGCAAACTTCAGACGGGCCTGGACATGTACAGGCTTAAGCAGGGGGACACGTCTGGCACTGCAGGATTTGAGTCCCTGGCGGCGTAGTGTGTTACTGATGGTAGGCTTTGTTACTTTGGTCCCAGCTCTCTGCAGGTCATTCACTAGGTCCCCCCGTGTGGTCCTGGGATTTTTGCTCACCGTTCTTGTGATCATTTTGACCCCACGGGGTGAGATCGTGAGAGCGTGGAGCCCCAGATCGAGGGAGATTATCAGTGGTCTTGTATGTCTTCCATTTCCTAATAATTGCTCCCACAGTTGATTTCTTCAAACCAAGCTGCTTACCTATTGCAGATTAAGTCTTCGCAGCCTGGTGCCTACAATTTTGTCAGCTCTTTGGTCTTGGCCATAGTGGAGTTTGGAGTGTGACTGTTTGAGGTTGTGGACAGGTGTATTTTATACTGATAACAAGTTCAAACAGGTTCCATTAATACAGGTGGAGGACAGAGGAGGACAGAGGAGCCTCTTAAAGAAGAAGTTACAGGTCTGTGAGAGCCAGAAATCTTGCTTGTTTGTAGGTGACCAAATGCTAATTTTCCACCATAATTTGCAAATAAATTAATTAAAAATCCTACAATGTGATTTTCTGGATTTTTTTTCTAATTTTGTCTGTCATAGTTGAAGTGTACCTATGATGACAATTACAGGCCTCTCATCTTTTTAAGTGGGAGAACTTGCACAATTGGTGGCTGACTAAATACTTTTTTGCCCCACTGTATATATATATATATATATTTATATATATACAGTGCCTTGCGAAAGTATTCGGCCCCCTTGAACTTTGCCACATTTTGCCACATTTCAGGCTTCAAACATAAAGATATAAAACTGTATTTTTTTGTGAAGAATCAACAACAAGTGGGACACAATCATGAAGTGGAACGACATTTATTGGATATTTCAAACTTTTTTAACAAATCAAAAACTGAAAAATTGGGCGTGCAAAATTATTCAGCCCCCTTAAATTAATACTTTGTAGCGCCACCTTTTGCTGCGATTACAGCTGTAAGTCGCTTGGGGTATGTCTATCAGTTTTGCACATCGAGAGACTGACATTTTTTCCCATTCCTCCTTGCAAAACAGCTCGAGCTCAGTGAGGTTGGATGGAGAGCATTTGTGAACAGCAGTTTTCAGTTCTTTCCACAGATTCTCGATTGGATTCAGGTCTGGACTTTGACTTGGCCATTCTAACACCTGGATATGTTTATTTTTGAACCATTCCATTGTAGATTTTGCTTTATGTTTTGGATCATTGTCTTGTTGGAAGACAAATCTCCGTCCCAGTCTCAGGTCTTTTGCAGACTCCATCAGGTTTTCTTCCAGAATGGTCCTGTATTTGGCTCCATCCATCTTCCCATCAATTTGAACCATCTTCCCTGTCCCTGCTGAAGAAAAGCAAGCCCAAACCATGATGCTGCCACCACCATATTTGACAGTGGGGAAGGTGTGTTCAGCTGTGTTGCTTTTACGCCAAACATAACGTTTTGCATTGTTGCCAAACAGTTCAATTTTGGTTTCATCTGACCAGAGCACCTTCTTCCACATGTTTGGTGTGTCTCCCAGGTGGCTTGTGGCAAACTTTAAACAACACTTTTTATGGATATCTTTAAGAAATGGCTTTCTTCTTGCCACTCTTCCATAAAGGCCAGATTTGTGCAATATACAACTGATTGTTGTCCTATGGACAGAGTCTCCCACCTCAGCTGTAGATCTCTGCAGTTCATCCAGAGTGATCATGGGCCTCTTGGCTGCATCTCTGATCAGTCTTCTCCTTGTATGAGTTGAAAGTTTAGAGGGACGGCCAGGTCTTGGTAGATTTGCAGTGGTCTGATACTCCTTCCATTTCAATATTATCGCTTGCACAGTGCTCCTTGGGATGTTTAAAGCTTGGGAAATCTTTTTGTATCCAAATCCGGCTTTAAACTTCTTCACAACAGTATCTCGGACCTGCCTGGTGTGTTCCTTGTTCTTCATGATGCTCTCTGCGCTTTTAACGGACCTCTGAGACTATCACAGTGCAGGTGCATTTATACGGAGACTTGATTACACACAGGTGGATTGTATTTATCATCATTAGTCATTTAGGTGAACATTGGATCATTCAGAGATCCTCACTGAACTTCTGGAGAGAGTTTGCTGCACTGAAAGTAAAGGGGCTGAATAATTTTGCACGCCCAATTTTTCAGTTTTTGATTTGTTAAACAAGTTTGAAACATCCAATAAATGTCGTTCCACTTCATGATTGTGTCCCACTTGTTGTTGATTCTTTACAAAAAAAATACAGTTTTATATCTTTATGTTTGAAGCCTGAAATGTGGCAAAAGGTCGCAAAGTTCAAGGGGGCCGAATACTTTCGCAAGGCACTGTAAATATATATATATATATATATATATATATATATATATATATATATATATATATATATATATATATATTTTTTTTTAAAACAAAAGTGGCTTATTTAACAGAAACTCTTGCTTGTGGCAGCTTGTGGCACCTCCATTAGCAGCGATAACTTGGAGTAAACGTCTCCTATAGCCAGTAATCAGTCTCTGACATCTGTTTTGAGGGATTTTTGCCCACTCCTCCTTACAGAACTCAGCTAATTGAGTGAGGTTTGAGGGGTGTCTGGAATGAACTGCCAGTTTCAGGTCCTGCCACAGCATCTCAATTGGATTTAGGTCAGGACTTTGACTTGGCCAATCCAAAACACAAATGTTCTTTCTCCTGAGCCATTCTTTGGTAGATTTGCTTCAGTGCTTTGGGTCGTTGTCTTGATTGAAGACCAATTTTCGGCCCAGCTTTAGCTCCTTGACTGATGGCATGACATTCTGTTCCAGAATCTCCTGGTATACCTCAGAATCCATGGTTCCCTTAATGATGCTGAGTCATACAGGTCCAGAGGAGGAAAAGCAGCCCCAGATCTTGACATTACCACCACCAAGCTTGACTGTTGGGATAAGGTTATTTTGGAGGTAGGCAGTGTTTTCACTTTTTTACTGATTTATTATTGTTCTTGTGGTTGTTGGGGATATTTTGGAAGGGTGTCCACTTCTAGGCCAAGTTGCTGTCATGTTAAATGCTTTCCATTCTAAAGGATTTGCCTCGCAGTGGACTGATGGAGCTCAATGATTTTATAGCCTTCCCCAGACTGATGTGCTCTCACTACCCTAGTCCCGATGTCCTCTGAGATCACCTTTCCTCTCGGCATGGTGTGCTTTGGGTAACTCCAAACTGACCAGAGTCCCACCTAAACTCTTTCCTAACAATCTCTCCGTTAATTGCTTCATTTGGTACCTAATTATTTACCCACCTGATTCTACTTATCTACTTGATTTAACCAATGCAACTTGGGGTTCACAAATTTTTTCTCCACCGGTTCCTTTTTAATTTAGTTTTTCTACTACTTGCATGATTTCCTCTACACCAACATATGGTATCGGTAAATATAAACCTGTTATGTCAGATCAAAAAGACTGGTTCTGATTCAATTAAGATTTCATGGTAAAAACGAACAATATATTTAATTGCACAAGGGGTGCACATACTAAGATCTCGACTAAGATCTCCTCTGCAAGAAATGTCAAAATTAATGACAGAGATCTTGAGTTATCATAGATTCACCGTGATTATTTTGAGAAAGTGTATTTGCATTTTTAGATTTGTATTCCTTATGGATCCCCATTAGCTGCCACCAAGGCAGCAGCTACTCTTCCTGGGGTCCGGGAAAATTAAGGTAGTTATACAATTTTAAAAACATTACAATCGATTCCTAACAGATTTCACAACACACTGTGTGCCCTCAGGCAACTACTCCACTACCACATACTTAATCTACAACACAAAAGCCATGTGTACGTGAATGTATAATGTGTATGTGAGTGTATAGTGCGTACATTATCATGTGTGTGTATATGCATGTGTCTGTGCATATGTTTGTGTTGCTTCACTGTCTCAGCTGTTCCATAAGGTGTATTTTTATCTGGTTTTTAAATCTGATTCTACAGCTTGCATCAATTACCTGATGTGGAATAGAGTTCTATGTAGTCATGGCTCTATGTAGTACTGTGCGCCTCCCATAGTCTGTTATGGATTTGGGACTGCGAAGAGACCTTTGGTGGCATGTATTGTGGGGTATGCATGGGTGTCTGAGCTGTGTGCTAGTTGTTTAATCAGACAGCTTGGTGCTTTCAACATGTCAATACCTCATAAATACAAGTAGTGTATACTGGCTTTTGCGTCTCAAATTTGACAAACTGTACTATTGCAGATACTCAGCAAGAAGGTCTGATTTCACTATTATTGAAACAGGACCCATGTGGTAAATATAAAAATCCAGTCCACCTAAAAAACTAGAGGCCACTTACACTTCAGTGTTGTGGTGCAAAAAATTGTAGCAAAATGCATAGGACATAGAATTAAAAAGGTCTTGTCGGATATTATTCATCCTAATCATCTGCATTTTTTTACATTGACGATACATTGGAGATAACATAAGACAAGTACGGGAAACAATACAACCCTGTAAAATGTGATAAACCAGGCCTGGTATTCATAGCTGATTTTGAAAAGGCTGAATTTAGTATATATAAATGTTATGACTATTTTAATTTTGGAGAATCTCTTATACAATGGATTAAAGTTATGAATAGTAACACCAGGTGTAAAATTGTAAATTATGGCTACTTCTCAGAAAACATTTCTATTTATTAGGGATCCCCATTAGCTGCTGCCAATGTATGTAGCATGTTTCCGGTTGCAGGTTCAGGAAAGGCCGAAGAACTGCAACATTTATCTGGAGCTAACTCTTCAAATAGCACTGCTAGGTGACTTGAAAAGCCATATTCAATCTATCAATAATATAACAATTTCCATCTTTAATTTACAATATTGTAGAAACTATGAGCATAGAAAGGTTCAGAACTTTTGTGAAGCATCACAGCACAGATGAAAATATATGGCAATTAGAAATCTAAACTGGATGGTTTTCAGAGACACAAGACATAACCAAAAGTATGTGGTCACCTGCTCGTCAAACAAATCATGGGCATTAATATTGAGTTGGTCTCCCCCTTTGCTGCTATAACAGCCTCCACTCTTCTGGGAAGGCTTTCCACTAGATATTGGAACATTGCTGCGGGGACTTGCTTTCATTCAGCCACAAGAGCATTAGTGAGGTCGGCACTAATGTTGGGCGATTAGGCCTGGCTCGCAGTCTGTGTTCAAATTAATCCCAATGGTGTTCCATGGAGTTGAGGTCAGGGCTCTGTGCAGGCCAGTCAAGTTCTTCCACACCGATCTCTACAAACCATTTCTGTATATACCTAGCTTTGTGCACGGGGCATTGTCATGCTGAAACAGGAAAGGGCATTCCCCAAACTGTGAAGCATGATTCAACACTCCAGAGAAGTGTTTCCACAACTGCAGCTGCTCAGCCAAGGCAACCCATTTCATGAAGCTTCTGACGAACTGTTTTTGTGCTGATGTTGGTTCCAGAGGCAGTGAGTGTTGAAACCAAGGACAAACCATTTTTACACGCTGCGCACTCCATTCTGTTAGCTTGTGTGGCCCCCCACTTTGTGGCTTAGCCATTGTTGCGCCTAGACTTTTCCACTTCACAATAACAGCACTTACAGTTGACCGGGGCAGCTCTAGCATCGTAGAAATTTGACGAACTGACTTGTTGGAAAGCTGGCATCCTATGACGGTGCCATGTTGAAAGTCACTGAGCTCATCAGTAAGGCCATTCTACTTTCAATGTTTGTCTATGGAGATTGCATGGCTGTGTGCTCGGTGTTATACAGCTGTCAGCAACGGGTATGGGGGATTGGAAATTATAGATTGTGGGTTCTATCTGCAATATTTAAGCTGATCTACCCCCATTTAAGCTGATCTACCCCTTCTTCACCACACTTCTTTAATGATGTGCATGCCGAGGAACTTGAAGCTTTTGATCCTCTCTACTGTGGCCCATCGTTGGGAATGGGCGCATGCTCTCTCGAATCACACGCAAAAAGTGTTTTTCTTTTCAGGAAGCGAGGCGTTGGTTTTCCCTTTATAATCCATGATTGTCTGGAGTCCCTGCCACATGTGTCTCATGTCTGAGCCATTGAATTGCGACTCCATTTTGTCTCTTTACTGACGTTTTGCCTCTTTGATTCCCTTACCGAGGTCATAGTTAGTCTGTTTGTACACGTCCATGTTCCCAGTCACCTTGCAGTGGTTCTTGATTTCACTTTTGGGTGATTGCTGCCTTCAATCCACGGTTTCTGGTTAGAATAACTTCTAATAATCACAGTAGGAACAACATCCCCTAGGCTCTTCCTGACAAACCCAGTCACTGAGTCAGTGTATTAACCAATATTATTCCTAGATGCGACCCCGAACACATCCCAGTCCACGTGATCAAAACAATCTTGAAGCATTCAGTAGATCCCGATTGGTCAGGCCAATGTTGAACAGTCCTTACCACAGGTGCTTCCTGCTTAAGTTTCTGTCTATAGGTGGGGAGGTGCAGGATGGAAGCATGGTCAGCTTTCCCAAAGGGAGGGCGGGGGAGGACCTTGTAGCCATCCCGGAAGGGAGAGTAGCAATGGTCAAGAATGTTCACACTGCGAGTAGCAAAGGAGATGTGTTGATAGAATTGTAGTTTTTTTTTCTTCAGATTTCCTTTATTAAAGTCTCCATCTACAATAAATGCGGACTCAGGACATGAGGTTTCCAGTTAGCACAAAGTCCAGTGTAACAATATTTTTGAGTAATTTACAAACATTCCAGTTGACCAAATGAATGAGGTGGGTTTGTTCCAAATGGGTCTAGTTTCTCAAACAGGTGAAATTTGTGATCCTATCTGAAGAATGAACTGGTGGTTGCATATCAACAGGTGTAGTATCTGGTACCCTGCCGCCAGCTGTTCAATGATCAATCATGCCCATGTGCCATGTCAGGATGGCAAGTTCAAATGAATAAAATGTCAGTTTTTCAGAGTAGGCTACTCAGTTATTGCAGAAATATTATAACATAAATGAATCCTGGTATGAATTAAATTTAAACTAGTCGGTTTTGAATACGAGCCAAGGCCCCAAACTCTGTGGCAACCTTCCCGGAGAACAAGGAAGTGAACACTGTAGCCTAATGATAACTCAAGTGAAAAAATCAACAACAACATTAGTCAACTGTAAGTTACAAGACGGCTAAGACATGAATTGGAGATGTTGTGTCATCAATACTACTCATGTCCACACGGCTGTGGCATTGCTCCATAACACACATTTTATCAGAGGTGTTCTTTTTATTTGAATCAAACTACTCCAACAGAACTTCCCCTTTACATTGAACTGACATTGGGGAAATCTTGATGATGTATTGCAGTTATTCCAACTAAGACTCAATGTATTTCATGTGTATCATTTGTTCATTATTCCAGAAGAACAACAACAACAAGAAGGAAGAAGAAGAACATACTTTGAACAGATAGATTGGTGGTTACCTGCTGGGTGTTTCTGAGTCAGGGTCATACAGGGTCATCAGCCAGGAAGAAGAAAAAGAAGAGGCTTTGCAGCCGTTAAAGAAGTAAAACGGTTGGTGTAATCATAGAAATAGAATTAAATTCTAATCACCAATGCAAGCTACATTATAACAAGCTAAATTCCAACAAGCTACATTAGAACAAGCTACATTATAACAAGCTACATTATGACATTTGTTTGGGATGTTGTGTTGACTGTTGTGGCAGATTATTCAAATACAGTCCATGACCTTATTTGTCCCAAAATGCACCATGCAGTGGTGAAACACCACAATAATAATACACAAATGTACAAATCTTTCTTAAACTCTGAGCTTTTCCATTTGATGTGAAGGCGGCAAAAGGCCTCGCCACATTGGAGCGATCCCTTATCTCCCAGTCGCGACGCTCCATTCTGGATTGCAGGAACATTGAGTTTATAAATCAATACTGTGTCCCCAAAACGTGTTCGCTCCTAGCACTCTGGGGAAGACAATAAAGCACTTGGCAAGATCATCTTCCTCTACCATCTCTCTCAGAGGATGAACAAAGAAAATGGTTGTTACTTTCTGGAATGGTATTTGAAGACAATGTGAAATGGTTTTGTAGTGGAGGTGGCCCATACAGATGCTGCACATTTGGTGCCCTTGA
Source organism: Oncorhynchus mykiss (assembly GCF_013265735.2). Taxonomy (NCBI): domain Eukaryota; kingdom Metazoa; phylum Chordata; class Actinopteri; order Salmoniformes; family Salmonidae; genus Oncorhynchus; species Oncorhynchus mykiss. Next base: position 50,992,401 of record NC_048580.1, on the reverse strand, counting down.
TTAGATTAGATTTAGATTAGATTATTTATATTAGTATTTTTTTGGGGGGATAGATCATCTTTAACATTTCGGATAGATTGTAGCTTCCATCAATGTAATTGTCTGCATCATTTCCAATCCCCCAGAGTCGCCTCTTCACTGTTGACGTTGAGACTGGTGTTGTTTTGCGGGTACTATTTAATGAAGCTGCCGGTTGAAGTCTTGGGAGGTGTCTGTTTCTCAAACTAGACACTCTAATGTACTTGTCCTCTTGCTCTGTTGTGCACCAGGGCCCCCCACTCCTATTTCTATTCTGGTTAGGGCCAGTTTGCGCTGTTCTGTGAAGGAAGTAGTACACAACGTTAAATGAGATCTTCAGTTTCTTGGCTTCCTCACATGGAATAGCCTTCATTTCTCAGAACAAGAATAGACTGACGAGTTTCAGAAGAAAGTTATTTGTTTCTGGCCATTTTGAGCCTGTAATCGAACCCATAAATGTTGATGCTCCAGATACTCAATTAGTCTAAAGAAGTCAATTTTTATTGCTTCTTTAAATCAGAACAACAGTTTTTAGCTGTGCTAACGTAATTGCAAAAGGTTTTTCTAATGATCAATTAACCTTTTAAATGCTAAACTTGGAGTAGCTAACACAACGTGGCATTGGAACACAGGAGTGATGGTTGCTGATAATGGGCCTCTGTACACCTATGTAGATATTCAAAACAAAATCTGCCTTTTCCAGCTACAATAGTCATTTACAACATTTACAATGTCTACACTGTATTTCTGATATATTTGCTTAATTTTGCTTTTCTTTCAAAAACAAGAACATTTGTAAGTGACCCCAAACTTTTGAACGGTAGTATATGTCATGTCGGGAAAAAGTCAGTTATAAGTTCTTCTGTCCTAGTTAAAAACAAATTATCATCCAATAGGCTTTGATTAAATTTCCAATATCCTCGCCCACGTGAAAATTCTGTAATAGTAATATCTATGCCCATTATGTGATGGTCTGACCGCATTAGAGTTTATTAGTCACATGCACAGGGTCGCAGATGTAATAGCAGGGTACAGTGACATTCTTATGCTCTGAGCTCCAACAATGCAGGTCAAGGAGAAGTGGATGAAACAAAAATACAAATAATAATAATATATACAACTGTGACAATGATTCATGTTCATTGGGGCAGCTATTGCTTTTGAGTGTGCAGGATTGATAACCTTACATGTAATTGATTCACAAATCAAATAACTTAAGCTGAGCTTCTCACCTCCTGGGTGCTCTCATCTGCCATGGATGACAAACCCATGAGCTTAACCCAAGCAATTGCTGTACATGAGTGGCAGAGGACATTGCATTGTAGGAATCCATTACAAAACCTTTGATGCCTCAAGTCAAACAGTTCATACCCCAAGGCCAAAGATATGTCAAACCAGACTATATCCTACAACGGTTAAACAACAATGTGTAAAGAAACATGAAAACAGGGTCTACAGAAAAAGAGAAAGGGTTAAAAAGAGAGAGGAGAGCAGTGTAAAATGAGGATGAATGCTAAGTCAAACCTAGACTAAATCATTCTCAGCCAGAATCACACCTAAAACTAAGCTCTTAGGTGGAGGGGCTGGATTACGCTTGGGGTTGACAAGTGAGAACAAAGAAGCCTATGGTTGTGTCACAATCTGAAGCGCTTTCAGGCTTAAAGAGGTGACTCTCGATCGTTAATATTATTTATTTACACTTTCATGTCACTATAAAACAAACCTAGAAGCACCAGCGCTGATGCTTTATGTACTCTCATTCCAGCAGGTTTAGAAATTAACATAAAGAGATTAGGAAAGTTGTGTGATGAAAGACACCAACCGCTAGTCAAGGAAATCCCTCTTCTCTTGAAGTCATAGGTAAAGTTCTGTGCCTTTGACAGGGATTTGATGCGACCAAGCACTTACTGCAGCACACAAACACACACACACGTACAACAATATGCAAACACACACACACGTACAGCAACATGCAAACACACACACAAACACACACACAAACACACACACACGTACAGCAACATGCAAACACACACACAAACACACACACACACGTACAGCAACATGCAAACACACACACAAACACACACACACGTACAGCAACGTGCAAACACACACAAACACAGTAGAATCCTATTACATTAATGAAGTCATTACTCATTGCAGATCAGAAAAGACATTTGTAGATTAGAAAAGCCGCTCATCATTCTATAGACATTAGACCTAGAGACTACTGTTGTTCAGTAAAGTGTTGATTATGTGGAGGATCTAAGAGGTTCCTTTCACTCAGCATCAGTACTTTTACATCTGAGGAGAGCTGATTAAACAATCTGTATGTGATGTACTGCATGTGAAGGCACAATTTTCTAATGTCTCTACTCTAAACTGAAAAAGCTTAACTTACATTTGTATTCAGGACAGCAGTGAGTTAGACGGAGGAGGAATCACCTTTCATGTCAACTGGGGGCCTCAGAGCTGGCAGTCTCGGGTGAGAATCAAGCATTTTCCTGGCCACAAAGTACATATTCGGCATAGTTTGGCTCACCAACTTCAATTACAGCCTTAAATCAGCTAATCTGACAGGTGGAGTGAAGTGGGCACTCATCGGGGCTTTGGAACAAAAGGCTTTGCCAACCTAAACGGATTAGCCTCCTCAAAGGAGCCCTCAACATGGAGAGACCCATCTCTCAGTGTGGACACACAATAAACTGTACAGTAGGGAGAAGGAGATTGAGAAGAACGGCTTGACTCCTGACATTTTGTTCACAAGAGACACGCATGCTGAAGTTTACATTCACAGCTCTACAGTGACTAGGGATGGTGGAATAGTCCAATTTAGAACAAACTGTGCCACACACACACACACACACACACATGCATAAATGTATGTGCAAAGACACGCGTCACACACACACGCTCATTCACATTGACACACAAACACACACACATTTACAGCTATAAACCTGCAGCAAACAAAATCAAGCTAAAATAAAATATCTGTGAATATAAACAAAGTAAATGGTCCATTAGCCTTTTGATATAGTCTCTAATGAGTTGAGCTTTGCTGTGTTTGTTTAGTTGAGCGGCCCCCATGTCTTTGTGCGCGAGGAATAACAGCAGGATCTTTATCTCCCTCCATTCCCTGCAGGCACAGGTATGAGTGATAGAAAACAATGTCACCTACCATAACAGATTTCACCAGATTCACATTCACTTAGTGAAAAACAAATTCATAGAACAGACGTTACTTGACCTATGTTTATATGTGTGAGAAAAAATAAGTAGCTTTAGATATTCACAGATAATAAAAGACAAGGGTTGTATATCATTTTTATATACTGTATATAGGTCTTTGATTTTATAATCCAGTAACCAATATTGCATTCAGTATTACATCCATTACAACAAGGAAGAAATAAGGCATTGGATCAATAAGCTTCTTGATTACCAAATTCTCTGGAGTTGGCGGTGCTTGTGCCAGAGATAGACAATGAGCTTTAGGGAAATTAAAAAAGAACAGTCAAGTAAAGTGGCTCAATGTAATGATAATCAGTTGTAAGAGACGAGGTAGGAAGGGGATCGATGTCATAGCAGTGCTGTTGAGGAGCGACATGTCCACTTTTCCTTTGTCTCAGGGGAGATGGCTGATGGAAGAGGAGGCGGACATGGCACTGAGCTCTGCTCTTCCCAGTCATATCTGTCTATCAGATGGGAAGAGGAAGGCTAGTCCAAGGAAGATTCTATAGGAAAGGCAGAGAGATTAGTGGAGGAGAGAGAGTGGGTGTAGGGAGGGCAAAAACTTTTGAATGGTGAGAAAGCACCTTTTTTTCTAAAATTGTAGCCTATCTATTATAGAACCTAAAAGGGTTCTCTGGCTGTCCCCATTTGGGATTCCTTTGAAGAACCCTTTTGGTTCCACATAGAATCTTATTGGTACCAGGTAGAACACTTTGGGTTCAATGTAGAACCCTTTCCACAGAGGGTTCTACCTGGAACCAAAAAGGGTTATCTTATGGGGACAGCCAAAGAACACTTTGGAACCCTTTTTTCTAAGAGTGTATTGTATAGGCAAATAGAGGAAAGTTGTCACGCCCTGACCTTAGAGATCCCTGTTTATTCTCTATATTTTGGTTAGGTCAGGGTGTGACTAGGGTGGGTACTCTAGTTTTTGTATATCTATGTTTTCTTTTTCTTTGTTGGCCTAGTATAGTTCCCAATCAGAGGCAGCTGTCTATCGTTGTCTCTGATTGGGGATCATACTTAGGCAGCCCTTTTTCCCACCTTCGGTTGTGGGATCTTGTCTTTGTTTGGTTGCATGTATTTTTTGAACGACGAAGCTTTTCGTTCGTTGTATTGTTTATTGTTTTTTTGCTGGTTCACATTTGAATAAAATATGATGAACTCAAATCACGCTGCGCCTTGGTCTACCCTTAACAACGAACGTAACAAAAGTTAGCATACTGTAAAATGTCTCTTGTTTTCTCAAACATGTCGTCCAAGAGGTTTAAAATAGGGAGAAGGGGGGCCTCCCGGGTGGCACAGTGGTCTAGGGCACTGCAGCGCAGTGCTAGCTGTGCCACCAGAGACTCTGGGTTTGCGCCCAGGCTCTGTCGCAGCTGGCAGCAACCGGGAGGTCCATGGGGCGACGCACAATTGGCCTAGCGTCGTCCCGGTTAGGGCGGGCTTGGCTGGTAGGGATATCCTTGTCTCATCGCGCACTAGCGACTCCTGTGGCGGGCCAGGCGCAGTGCACGCTAACCAGGTCGCCAGGTGCACGGTGTTTCCTCCGACACATTGGTGCGGCTGGCTTCCGGGTTGGATGCGCGCCGTGTTAAGAAACAGTGCGGCTTGGTTGGGTTGTGTTTCGGAGGACGCATGGCTTTCAACCTTCATCTCTCCCAAGCCCGTACGGGAGTTGTAGCGATGAGACAAGATAGTAACTACTAACAATTGGATACCACAAAATTGGGACGAAAAGGGGGTATAATTTAAAATAAAATACAATAAAATAGGGAGAAGGGCAAAATAGGTGTGATTTTTGTTTGTATCCATGACTTGGTTCAGGGGGCAATTGCTTAATTGCCAAGTTATTTTTATCCTTGCTATTAGCATAAGCAATTCATTGGAAGTGGTGCTAGGGATTATAAAACTCAGATATATAATGACATGAGTGTGGGGAGAGAACTTTCAGCTAGCTGAACTGACATTTGAAGCTTTTTTTAAACTATGATCCTTTTCTGCTCACTCTTCCTCAAATGTTAATTTCATGACAAAATTTAGTAATGGAAAAATAATCATTGATGATACCCCTAAACGAAATACCTCTTTTTCGATGCCTTATTGGCAACTGACAAACATTAAGTTGACCATGGCAAGTGCAGGTTGAATAAAGTTTAAATGGGAATTATCAACTATTACACATTTTACTTTCAGAGTCTGCATTCAAAAATTTGCTAGCTAATTAGGAGTTCAATAGGCCATTATGACCAATAAAAAGGGCCACTTATGTTGTGGTTATGTCATCTTCTGTTATGACGACTAGCGTGACCCTCACTGCCATATGAACTGCACATCGGTTGTAATGACTCCTGACATCCTGACTCCTGACAACATGTTATATCAGTCTTTTTGTGACCCGCTCACCACAACTCAGATAAATCATCATGGGAATACTGGTGAAAAGAACAGCTCAGTAAATTAACTTGTATGATAATGACTCGCTAGAGGAAAATGCAAGAGGTAAGGGATATTACTTTATAAATATATGAAAGGCTTAGATTACTGTTTCAGGAATGTTCTCTCATGCAACAAGAATGAACTGAAAACACAACTACACACTGAATGCAATTTAACTTGGATGTATTATCTAGTATCAATCAATGAATCAATAACATTTGATTATAAATCCCTTTTTACATCAGAAGTTGGGGCGGCAGGTAGCCTATCGGTTAAGAGAATTGGGACAGTAACCGAAAGGCCTCCGGTTTGAATCTCCGAGCTGGCAGGATCGAAAAATCTGCCATTCTGCCCTTGAGCAAGGCAGCTAACTACAAACAACTGCTCCGTGGGCACTGATGACATGGACATCAATTAAGGTAGCCCACGCACCGCTCTTATTCAGAGGGGTTGGGTTGAATGCGGAATACACATTTTGGTTGAATGCATTGTTGTGTAACTTACTAGGTATCCCCATTTCCTTTCCTGTCACAAAGTGCTTATACAGAAACCAAGCCTAATACCTCAGAGAGCAAGCAATGCAGATGTAGAAGCACAATGTCTAGGAAAAACTCCCTTGAAAGGCCGGAACCTAGGAAGAAACCTAGAGAGGAACCAGTCTCGGCCAGGTGCGGCCAGTCTTCTTCTGGCTGTGCTTGGTAGAGATTAGAAGAGTACATGGCCATTAAGGCCTGATTGTTCTTCAAGATGTTCAAATGTTCAAAGATGACCAGCAGGGTCAAATAATAATCACAGTGGTTATAGAGGGTGCAACAAGGTTACCCCCGGACAGGGCCAACCAGGCAGAATATAGCACCACCCACTTTGCCAAAGCACAGCCCCCACACCACTAAATGGATATCAACAGACCACTAACTTACTACCCTGAAACAAAGCCGAGTATAGCCCACGAAGATCTCCCCACCACATGAGCCCGAATACAAGAAGGATGGGAGAGCACGAGCAAGCCAGTGACTCAGCCCCTGTAATAGGGACATAGAATCCCAGTGGAGAGAGGGGAGCCGGCCAGGCAGAGACAGCCAGGGTGGTTCATCACGCCTGGACAGACTACACTCAATCATAGGACCTACTGAAGAGATGAGTCTTCAGTAAATACTTAAAGTTTGAGACCGAGTCTGCATCTCTCACATGGATAGGCAGACCATTCCATAAAAATGGAGCTCTACAGGAGAAAGTTCTGCCTCCAGTTTGCTTAGAAATTCTAGGAACAATAAGGAGGCCTGCGTCTTATGACCGTAGAGTACGTGTAGGTATGTACGGCAGGACCATATTGGAGAGATAGGTAGGAGCAAGTCCATGTAATGCTTTGTAGGTTAGCAGTAAAACCTTGAAATCATCCCTAGCCAGGAAGCCAGTATAGAGAGGCTAGCACTGGAGTAATATGATCACATTTTCTGGTTCTAGTCAAGATTCTAGCAGCTGTATTTAGCACTAGCTGTTTATTTAGTGCTTTATCCAGGTAGCCAGAAAGTAGAGCGTTGCAGTAGTCTAATCTTGAAGTGACAAAGCATGAATTTGTCTGAAACACAGATTTCCAGGATAGGCAATTTGGGGGCTTCCCTATGTTTCATCAAAATGTACATCTTGATGTGTGTCATCTGCAAAGCAGTGAAAGTTGACATTGTGTTTGCGAATTACATCACCAAGAGGTAGCGTATATAGTGAAAAGAATAATGGTTCTAGAACAGAACCTTGAAGAACACTTAAACTTACCATTGATTTGCCAGAGGACAAACCATCCACAGAAAATAACATATCTTTCTGACAGATAAGATCTAAACCAGGCAAGAACTTGTCCTCGCAGACCAATTATGGTTTACAGTCTCTCCCAAAAACGTGATCAATACAACCAATTACAGTATATGGAAAAGAAAAACATAACCCCAGGGTATTGAGTGCACTCTTAAAGGGGCCATCTGCAGTTGCTTCATCCATTTTTGTACTTCTGAATTAATTGTACCCATTGATTCTTGAATAATATAACTGATCAATTTCTCATGAGCTTAGTTCAACTGTCGTACCCCATCAGAACCCAAAATATAAGCCTGTTTCACTCCAATGTTTCTAAACAAAGCAAATGTAAACAAACACGATATACGGTAGCCTCAAAACATGGTTAAAACTATACTTTTTATATCATGGATGGTCAGTCTTTGCATCAAAAATGATGACATTTTTCTAGCCCTATCCCTCAGCTTTGTACTGAAATGGGTGGGGAAAACATTGCTATTGTTTCAACTGCTGATTAAGACCACCACTGACAATGTTGGTACCTGTGGTGGAGCTCAATAAAGACGTGAGGAATCATTCAAGAAAATGAATGGAAACCCAACATCACTCACGTTATCGAAGCAAAGCTCCCTGAAACAATAATTCTAAGGCCAATGCCTATCTATAATTCATGCCGCAAAATGCCTCGCATGCTGCAGAAGAGATGTCCAGAAAGAAGTCCTCAGCTCTCTCGGAACAAAGCCTTCCTCCACAGCTCCCGATCCGACGAAACCACATTGATGTTGAATCGACGATGGCTAATGTATTTATAAAAGGGACAACGCACATTAATCAACATCAATATTACAATAATGCAACATCCAGGTAAATGTGCCGGGGTTAGCAAAAAGCTCATTCGCACCATACAAATATTCACTAACAATACAAATACATTACATCCAATAATATATCATTCTGACAACACCTCTATCAACTGTTATCTTACATATGGAGGAACCACAGATAATCCTCCACACAGCAGGAGAATGAAGGTAAAGGTAGAGTTGTAACAGGTGAATAAGATTAAGCAACAGTCATTTTTCTAAATGCAATTCGTATTGTCACGGATGTAAAAGTTCCAGCTAAATAAATAGTGTTGTCTCCATTCTCACGTCTCGAGCAGAGTCACGAATCCAAAAATGTTCCTTGCACCAGAAAGTTCCGTGCACCAGAGTTTGTGTGATTGGCCCAACAATGTAACAAGACATCTAACTGGCTAAACCAAACCAGGTTACTTTAGTTCACAACGTAAAGGTCAAAGTAATTAAGTGGACGTCACATTAAAGCATCCAAACCAACAGTGACTCCTAAGTGATTGACATGTCATTTATTTAAGTGTGTACTTGAAAGCGACAATTGTTTGATGCAATGCGTACAACATAGGCTCAACAGCAAAGGCTGTAGTAAAACAGTGTTTGTAATACATGGTTTTAACAGGGTATTCAAATATTTATTTTAAAAATTATAGACTACCATACACTTATTGAAGACTTCATTCAAAGAAACAGCCTTGAACATTGTATTTTCTGACACTTTTCTTCATCACTATCCTGACTTCCTGTCTCGCTTGCTTATAGGTTGTTGTCCCTTCTTCATTGAACATTGCTCATCTACCCAGCAGAAAACAATGAATAAAATGTTTAAACGAAATCCTTGCACCATGTAATCTTGACAAACTGCCGACAAGCACCCGCTGCTTTTATGTGGGAAATGAAAATGGGTCTTGTGGTCCAGGAAGGCAGTTTTAGTCTTGCGCACAATGCATCACGCTGGTGCAGGGAAAAGCATGGTGCTGCGTTGTTGGGATATTTGCATTTATTTCCCTGCTCCACGTGTTTGCTGACACCAGAGATGCCCATATCATGACGCGGGTATGACCCAGATGCAGACACTGGAGACGGATGGTTCGGTTCTCAGAATATTTATCACAAAGAGTCAGTCAAAAGGGCAGGTCGAGGTCAAGCAGAGGTTCGTAATCCAAGGCAGAGTCAAGAAGGGACAGAATGGCAGGCAGGCTCAGGGCAGGTAGAAAGGTCAGAACTGGGAAGACGAGGAAAACAAAACTAGACCGATGAAAACAAGCTGGGACAACTTGACAAGACAAACTGGCAACAGACAGGTACAGACAGGTACAGACAGGTACAGACAGGTACAGACAGGTACAAATACACAGGGGATAATGGGGAAAAATAGGAGACACCTGTTGGGGGGTGGAGACAAGCACAAGACAGGTGAAACAGATCAGGGTGTGACACATTAATTGTAAATAGAAGGCATTGTAATGGTAAATAGGAAAAATGATGTTTTACCCCTATCTGCTTGTGTTTCTCTTCACTATCTTTAAATGTACATTACCTCACCTATCTGCAAACTAATGTCAAGTTCATTTCAACTCATTAGGAAGATAAAGCTTCATGAAAATGTATCATCTGCTGAGGTAAATCTGTTTTTCCCCCAGGCTTTATCTTTTCTATTCAGCACTACTCTGAATACATTATTATTCTCTCAGTATGTTCAGTTTCTGTTTAGACGAATGGAATTGTAACCTCTCCCACACCAACACTTCATTTTATACAGTAACTCACTTCAGCTTTACAGTAGGTAAATCCTCCAGAACTGGCACTAATTTCAAAGTAATTCCAATTCAAGGTAAAATGGTTTTGCAATACGTTTACATTGATGTCCAATCTCCTATTTAAACACAATTTCCCCTTATATATATCCTCTTCCCTGCCTCAACATTTCAAACAAGACAAATTGAGAGGGCAGGACAGCAGCGGTAACAGGCCAGAAGGAAACGATTGATCACACAAGATTCAAATGAATTTAATGTAACATTCAAGTAAAGAAAGTGACAAAAGTTGGCAAGTGCAAAATAGTTATTTGGTGATTGACAAATAGCTGTGCCCCAGCAAGGAAGTGTTAAGCTCTTAATGCTTGATAAATCTTCTGCTCCATTAAAGCCTCACAGGAAGAGGGGTTATTAATTGCCAAGTTATGACACATGACTGCTTTAATTTGACTCGTAGTGTTGGTGGGGATAATTCCATCCCTGCTCAGCATACTAGCCAGTTTGACTTTCACCTTCATTTATCATCCCCACAGTCTAAACAGGCGAAAGAGACTCAACATGGTTTGTTATTGTATTGATGCTGCTGTTACTACATGTTAATCGTTTGGTTATTAAAAATAATTGAACATTTCTTTGTTCAAGGTCACATTCAATATTGGTAAGGTATGTGCCCCTATATAAGTGGACATAGTATACGATAGACTGACTTCAATGACCTACAGTTCATACTCATAGGACTGCTGTACATGCAGTAGCAGTGGTATGGCAGTATAGTGCGTATATTATTTGACCGGAGAGGACAGAGATGGCCATACTGATGACAACTGTCTTTTTTGAACATTCATGTCACTCTCTTCTTGGTATGCTTGAGTGTAACATTACTCTCTAAAACGCTGTGATTATTCTCCGAAAAAGGAAAACTGTGAAAACAGCCCCTTAAGGATTTCCATACCCTAACAGCCTTCCTGGGACAGATTTGCATGTGTTCACAGGGGTATGCTCACTTCCCACTATGATTCTTTAACGTATGGGTTTAGATCAGTGGAGCTTGTGAACGCAATTGCTTAGTAATCAAAACAGAGAACAGGACAGCCACTAGCTCTGTGATAAACACCCGTGGAAGTCCAGAGGTCCGGGAGATTCCCTTGAGCTTTTTGTGACACAAATTGTTAGATTAAAAAAAGCAAGCCATTTTTCACACAGGTGTTTGCAGCAGCATCCTGGTAAAATGTGTCTACACATTTTCTTTCTTGTCAGTTTCCTTTAACGGGACACTTTGTCCTCTATCTTACATACATAATAATAACATACATACATAATCATGTGCTCACTTTGGAATGGAAGTGGACGGAATTGGCCTTTTTAAATTGTAGTGCTGCTGAGTGTTGAGACAGTTTGTTATCTGACACTGAACTGGCGCCTTCCTAAATGGTAAATAATCAAATGTATAGTTCAGAGTCTTGTCACAGGAAATGAATATGTGCACTATGCCAAAATGTTATTGTATTTTCCCCAAAAATAAAATGGAAACATTTTCTAATGAGGGAGACCTACACACCTCTATTATTAGAGCATTAGTTTTGGTATTTTAAAACTTAGTGGTAAATTCAAAATTAATTATGCATGAATTGTATGCATAAATTACGGAGTGTGGAATGTTGCAAAAGGAGAAAATGTAAATCAGAAGCTATCAAAGGACAATGTGAAAAGACTTTGCCGTCTGCAGAAGATGGGAAAAGAAATGTTTATCCTCGGGTCAGTGGGGATGTTAATTAGAATGGGGATTTTCCTTGCATGGATGGTGCGAGCTGAATGAAATTGCCATCATCGTCTTGTCTCTGATGCATTGTAAATGACGGCTCATCAAAAGAAAGGACATTTTCATGACAGGTTGCCTGTACAACTATGTGGATGTATCCCCCACACACTTACACCATACATTTCTGCTCTGAGGATCCAGGTGGATATGCTCATGTAGACTAATGTCTGAATATTCTGAATTTGATGAGGTTGTGGTCTTTTTTTAATTTATTTTTTACCTTTATTTAACTAGGCAAGTCAGTTAAGAACAAATTCTTATTTTCAATGACAGCCTAGGAACAGTGGGTTAACTGCCTGTGCAGGGGTAGAACGACAGATTTGTACCTTGTCAGCTCGGGGATTTGCAACCTTTCTGTTACTAGTCCAACGCTCTAACCACTAGGCTACCCTGCCACCTCAGTACCTCAGGGTCTAGTCTGATGCTAGACCCTGAGGTACCGAGCTAAGGGCTGTAGGCCTATGCTGTTGTTTTGTTTTGTTCTCTTCATTTTGTTAACACGGTGCCACGTATGATGTAGATTGAACAGATTGATACAGCTATTCATTAGACTGTATGTCAACAACAGTAGCAGAGTGATATGTGGAGAGAGGTGATTGTTTTGGTGGGAGGGAATGATTGTGGCTGGAACATAGTGTGACGAGGATTTTGTGTTTCAGAAGGTGTGGGTTAATAACTGGATCCCACCAGGACACCAGGCCTTAAAACAATGTTCACTGTGTTTGCAGAAGACACTGGAGTGAGCCAGTCATCTCCAAACAGTGAGAGCTTCAAAATGCATTGTGACGCTCCATTGGACATGCGACTCATCCTCCACCACCACCAGGAGGGAAACTGAATCTCCTGCATGACAATACTCCTGGGCTCCTCACTCTAGTCTCTCTACGCTTCACTCTCAGAGCTTTTGTCATATTTTCCTTCACCGGCCTTCTCTTTCTTTCTGCCTCTCTCTGTCTCTGAAAATATGACATATGAAAATATATTATCTTTTCCAGACCATCATTCTGTAGAACACATTTGAATGAGAGTAGAAACATCAGGAGAATCACTTGGGAATCTATGCCATTTGTGGAGCCCCCTACATTATCTGTCTCACAACTGCCGATTTGTCTTTTCTAGGTGTTATCTCACACAAGGCAGGAGGTGAATCTCTATGCAAGTAGGCTAGATACCAACAAAAACAGGCACAATCTCAAGTCCCAATCGCAACACTAAGGTTGTGTTGAAAATGTGAATACAGATCTACCATCTGTTTTCTGGCTTCCACTTTGCTAGATCTAAATGAAAGCATTAAGTTTATTGTGATGCATTATCTTTAAGTGCCACCCATTGTGACAACAGATGGGAGTGTTTCAATGATTCAAGAAGGCTTTACTGCCTCAATGTTACAATATTGGTATTACAGACCATTCTTAAATTCACTCACATTCTCACAATTATGAGGAATTATTTAATTGTCTGTGTCTTAAATACAACCTGTATTAAAGTCATTATAGTGCCATTATATTGCTTATACAGTCTAGGAACCTCAGTTTTTATAAATGCATTCAGTTTAGGACCACCAACAAGTACAATACCCTAATTAGCTATCATAAGCAACATGAGGAATATACAGACAATTAACTCACCACTGTGTTCCTATGACATTTAATGTGATCCACCTCATATTGCTAGGCATTGACTAAATGCCATGCTAGTGTGTGTTACATGTATTGATATTTTCTAACTATTAGGCCTCCTGTGATTTTCCTCTTGCTCATACCTTTGGAAATTTCATGTTTAAATACATAGTGTTCAACTCTGCTTCTTGTTTAAATATAGATGTTATGATACTGTATTAGCGCTAGTGGAATAGGCAGTGTGTCCTTTGCTGCACATACATATGATAAGACACACACTCTACACATACACATGGATGTTGTATTGTCAATATGTGACAGTAGAGTTGTCACGACCTCCGCCGAAGTCGGCTCCTCTCCTCGTTCGGGCGGCGTTCGGCGAACGACGTCACCGGCTTTCTAGCCATCGCCGCTACATTTTTCATATATCCATTTGTCTTGTTTTCATACACACCTGGTTATCATTTCCCGAATCAATCTACTTGCATTTAACCCTCTGTTTCCCATCATGTTTGTCACGTTCGGACCTTAGTTCCTTTTGTCTGTGTTTTAGTATGGTCAGGGCGTGAGTTGGGGTGGGCAGTCTGTTTGTTTTTCTATGTTGGGTTTTGAGTTCGGCATAGTATGGTTCTCAATCAGAGGCAGCTGTCAATTGTTGTCCCTGATTGAGAATCATACTTAGGTAGCCTGAGTTTCACTTTTGGTTTGTGGGTGTTTGTTTCCGTGTGAGTGTTTGGGCCACACGGTACTGTTTCGGTTTTGTAAATTCACGTTGTCATTTATTGTTTAGTGTTCCGAGTTTTAATTAAACATCATCATGAACACTTGCCACGCTGCGCTTTGGTCCGCCCCTTCTTCCACCTCTGAATGCCGTTACATTGTTTTGTGTGTAATTGTTTTCATGGGTAGTGATGTTCGTTTAGCGTTTTACTTTATTGTTCCGTTTTTTGAGCGCGTTTGTTTTGTTGTGCTCCCGGTTTGGAACTATAATAAAGTGCGCTTTATTTAATCATACTCTGCTCTCCTGCACCTGACTTCGCCTTCATACACATCTTGACAAGAGTAGTGGCCTGAGGGAACACTAAATGTATTCCATAAAGTCTTATGAAATGTAATGTCATGTAATACTTTAAATTGCACATAACTGCCTTAATGTTGCTGGACCCCAGGAAGAGAAGCTTCTGCCTTGGCAGGAACTAATGGGAATCCTTAATAAATACAAAAAATACAAACACTGCTCCATGGTAGGATATCAATTCCTTCCCTTAAGCTAAAAACAGCACTAAGCTCATTAGCTCTGATACAGTATGTTTTGCTGTGCCTTTGCTGTAATTACTTTACTGACAGTGCCTAAAGAAAGTCTTCAGACTCATTCCCTTTTTCTACAATTTGTTACGTTACAGCCTTATTCTAAAATTGATTAAATAAAAAAATGTCCTCACCAATATACACACAATATCCCATAATGAAAAAGCAAAAACAGTTTTTCCTAAATGTTTTAAAATGTATTCAAATAAAGAACAGAAATTCACTACCGGTCAAAAGTTTTAGAACACCTACTCATTCAAGGGTTTTTCTTAATTTGTACTATTTTCTACATTGTTGAATAATAATGAAGACATCAAAACTATGAAATAACACATATGGAATCATGTAGTAACCAAAAAAGTTGGATGCAGACGTTACATTACCCCATGAAGCTGGTTCAAAGAATGCCAAGAGTGTGCAAAGCTGTCATCAAGGCAAAGGGTGGCTATTTTAAGAATCTCAAATATATAATGTATTTTGATTTGTTGAATACTTTTTTAGTTACTACATGATTCCGTATGCGTTATTTCAGAGTTTCAATGTCTTCACTATTATTCTACAATGTAGAAAATAGTCAAAATAAAGAAGAACCCTTGAATGAGTAGGTGTTCTAATAATTTAGACCAGTAGTGTGACTTATTTACATAAGTATTCAGACCCTTTGCTATGAGACTCGAAATTAAGCTCAGCTGCATCTTCCATTGATCATCCTTGAGATATTTCTACAACTTGATCGGAGTCCACCTGTGGTAAATTCAATTGATTGGACATGATTTGGGAAGGCACACATCTTTCTTAAATGGAAGAAGTTTGGAACCACCAAGACACTGCCTAGAGCTGGCCGCCTGGCCAAACTGAGCAATCGGGTGAGAAGGGCCTTGGTCAGGGAGGTGACCAAGAACCCAATGGTTACTCTGACAGAGCTCCAGAGTTCCTCTGTGGAGATGGGAGAACCTTCCAGAAGGACAACCATCTCTGCATCATCCAAAGTGTAATTAATAACGTCACTTCACCATGCTCAAAGGAATATTCATTGTCTTCTTTAAAAAAAATTACCCATCCAATTGGTGCCATTTTTTGCGAGACAACAGAAAAACTCTTTGTGGTTGAATCTGTGCTTGAAATTCACTGCTTGACTGAGAGACCTTACAGATAATTGTATGTGTGTGGTACAGAGAGGAAGTAGTCATTCAAAAATCATGTTAAACACTATTATTTTACACAGAGTGAGTCCATACAATGTATTATGTGACTTGTTAAGCACATTTTTACTCCTGAACTTACTTTGGCTTGCTGTGACAAAGGCATTGAATACTTATTGACTCAAAATATTTAATCTTTTAATTTTTAATTAACTTCTACAAAAATTCAACAAAAAAAAATCCACTTTGAGACTATGGGGTATTTTGTGTAGGCCAATGATGATACAACATGTACATTTAATATATTTTAAATTCAGGCTGCAACACAACAAAATGTGTAAAAACTCAAGGGGTGTGAATACTGTCTGAAGGCACTGTACAGTATGCACATATCTACCTAAATGACCTTGTACCTCAGCACATTGACTCATTACTGGTTCCCTGTGTATATAGCCAGGTTATCGTTAGTCATTGTGTTATTATTATTACTTTTATTATTTTACTTTTGTATTATTTCTCTATTTTCTTTCTCTCTGCATTTTAATTTAACCATTATTTAACTAGGCAAGTCAGTTAAGAACCTAGGAGGCCAGCATCCAGGAGTCGCCTCTTCACTGTTGACGTTGAGACGGGTGTTGTTTTGCGGGTACTATTTAATGAAGCTGCCAGTTGAGGGCTTATGAGGTGTCTGTTTCTCAAACTAGACACTCCAATGTACTTGTCCTCTTGTTCAGTTGTGCACCGGGGCCTCCCACTCCTCTTTCTATTCTGGTTAGAGACAGTTTGCGCTGTTCTGTGACGGGAGTAGTACACAGCATTGTACGAGATCTTCGGTTTCTTGGCAATTTTTCACAGTTTAATTAGAAAGTCCTTTGTTTCTGGCCATTTTCAGCCTGTAATCGAACCCACAAATGCTGATGCTCCAGATACTCAACTAGTCTAAGAAGGCCAGTTTCATTGCTTCTTTAATCAGCATAACAGTTTTCCGCTGCGCTAACATAACTGCAAAAGGGTTTTCTAATGTTCAATTATACTTTTAAAATGATAAACCTGGAGTAGCTAACAAAACGTGCCATTGGAACACAGGAGTGATGGTTGCTGATAATGGGCCTCTGTACGCCTATGTAGATATTCCAAAAAATAATCAGCCGTTTACAGCTATAATAGTCATTTACAACATTAACAATGTCTACACTGTATTTCTGATCAATTTGATGTTATGTTAATCAACAAAAAATGTGCTTATTTTTCAATGACATGGACATTTCTTAGCGACCCCAAACTTTTGAACGGTAGTGTATCTATCAAAGGTAAATTTAATTATGTTTAAAACCAAATACTTTTAGACTTTTACTCAAGTTAAACTTTACTGGATGACTTTCTTTTTTGCTTGAGTCTATTTCTCATTCATATATCTTTATGTACATATTCTTTATCCCCTTACACTTGTGTCTATAAGGTAGTAGTTTTGGAATTGTTAGCTAAATTACTTGTTGGTTATTACTGCATTGTCGGAACTAGAAGCACAAGCATTTCGCTACACTCGCATTAACATCTGCTAACCATGTGTATGTGACAAATACAATTTGATTTGATTTGATTAATTACTGTATTACTATTACTATTATTACTCTACTTGTCTATTACTGTATCTAGTTGTAAGATGGCGCCGGAGAAGAAGGCAGACGTTTTACTGTTCCCCAATCGATTGTGTTTTTTGCTCGTTTATTTGTGTTGTTTGTAACTTATTTTTTTACTTATTTTGTACATAATGTTGCCGCTACCGTCTCTTATGACCAAAAATAACTTCTGGACATCAGGACTGTGATTACTCACCACGGACTGGCAGAATCCTTTTTTTCCTTTAACGAGTCTGACGAGGCCGATGCAAACGATATGTTGCTTTCTCGGGAACAGGCCCAGATCCCCATGATTTGCGTGAAGAGGAGGCGGCGAAAAAGATTCCAGAGGGTGGGCTGCCTTCTGAGAACTTGTAGGCGATCAAATAAACCCCCACTTCCTTCCAATCTCCTAGCAAACATGCAATCTTTGGTCAATAAAATAGATGACCTACGCGGAAGATAAAACTACCAATGGGACATTCAAAACTGTAATATCTTATGCTTCACGGAGATGTGGCTGAACGACGACAGTATCGACATACAGCTTGCTGGTTATCTTCTTGGCGCACCCATCCCTTTAGCGGGATCATTTTCATCAACACCCGCTGAATTGCAACGTGTCAAATTCTAATTAAATTACTACAAATATTTCATTTTCATGAAATCACAAGTGCAATATAGCAAAACACAGCTTAGCTTGTTGTTAATCCACCTGGTGTGTCAGATTTCAATACAGCTTTTAGGCGAAAGCATAACAAGTGTTTATGTAAGAACCTCTCTCAGTAGACAAAATATTACAAACACTAGCAGCCAAGTAGATTGGTCATGAAAGTCAGAAAATAAATAAAATTAATCGCTTACCTTTGATGATCTTCGGATGTTTGCACTCATGAGACTCCCAGTTACACAATAAATGTTCCTTTTATTCCATAAAGATCATTTTTATATCCAGAATACCTACATTTGTTTGGCGCGTTATGTTCAGAAATCCACAGGCTCAAGTGGTCACATCATCGCAGACAAAAATTCCAAATAGTATTCGTAATGTCCACAGAAACATGTCAAACGTTTTTTATAATCAATCCTCAGGTTGTTTTTAAAATATATAATCGATAATATATCAACTGAGACTGTCGCTTTTTCAATAGGAGAGGGAGAGACAATGACTGCCCCACTCTGTTGCACAAGCAAAACTCTGTGAACACCCAGCTATCCACTGACGTGATGTTATCTTTCTCGCTCATTTTTCTAAATAAAAGCCTGAAACTATGTTTAAAGACTGTTGACACCTTGAGGAAGCCATAGGAAAAGAAATCTGGTTGATATCCCTTTAAATGGATCCAATGGAACAGAGAGCTTTCAGGAAAAACAGCACTTCTTGGTTTGATTTTCCTCAAGTTTTCGCCTGCAATATCAGTTATGTTATACCCACAGACAATATTTTGACAGTTTTGGAAACTTTAGAGTGTTTTCTAACCTAATCTGACTAATATATGCATATTCTAGTTTCTGGGCCTGAGAAATAGGCAGTTTCAAATGGGTACGTTTTTTAGCCAAAAAAACGAAAGAAGTTATACGCTGCACTATGTATTTTTGTAAATAACAGCCGGTGCACGATATCTAAGGAAGTCTCGAGCTATTGCTCGCCTAAGGTAGAGGATCTCATGATAAACTGTAGACCACACTACCTACCTAGAGAGTTATTGTTTTTTTTTCGTAGCTGTTTACATACCACCACAGTCAGATGCTGGCACTAAGACAACAATGAATGAGCTGTATTCCGCCATAAGCAAGCAAGAAAATGTTCACCCAGAGGCGACGCTCCTAGTAGCCGGGGACTTTAATGCAGGGAAACTTAATTCCGTTTTATCAAATTTGTATCAGCATGTTAAATGTGCAACCAGAGGGAAAAAACCTCTGGACCACCTTTACTCCACACGCAGAGATGCATACGGAGCTCTCCCTTGCCCTCCATTTGGCAAATCTAAATGTAAGCCTAGACTAGATCAATAAAAAAGTGGTCAGATGAAGCAGATGCTTAGCTAGAGGACTGTTTTGCTAGCACAGACTGGAATATGTTCCGGGACTTCTCCAATGGCATTAAGGAGTACACCACATCAGTCATTGGCTTCATCAATATGTGCATCGATGACGTCGTCCCCACAGTGACTGTACGTACATACCCCAAATAGAAGCCATGGATTACAGGCAACATCCGCACTGAGCTAAAGGCTGCCGCTTTCAAGGAGCAGAACTCTAACCCGGAAGCTTATAAGAAATCCTGCTATGCCCTCCAATGAACCATCAAACAGGCAAAGCGTCAACACAGGGATAAGACTGAATCATACTACACCGGCTCTGACGCTTGTTGGATGTGGCAGGGATTTCAAACCATTACACACTACAAAGGGAAGCACAGGCGAGAGCTGCCCAGTGACAAGAGCCTACCAGACAAGCTAAATTACTTCTATGTTTGCTTTGAGGCAAATAACACTGAAACATGCATGAGAGCACCAGCTGTTCTGGAAGACTGTGATCACACTCTCCGCAGCCGATGTGAGTAAGACTTTTAAAAAGGTCAACATTTAAAAGGCCGCAGGGCCAGATAGATTACCAGGGCATCTACTACGAGCATGCGCTGACCAACTGGCAAGTGTCTTCACTGACATTTTCAACCTCTCCCTGTCCTAGTCTGTAATACCAACATGTCTTAAGCAGACCACCATAGTGCCTGTGCCCAAGAACACTATGGTAACCTGCCTAAATGACTACCGACCCGTAGCACTTACGTCTGTAGCCATGAAGTGCTTCGAAAGGCTGATCATGGCTCACATCAACACCATTATCTCAGAAACCCTAGACCCAATCCAATTTGCATACCCCCCCAACAGATCCACAGATGATGTAATATTTATTGCACTCAACACTGCCCATTCCTACCTGGACAAAAGGAACACCTATGTGAGAATGCTATTCATTGACGACAGCTCAGCGTCGTCACCATAGAGCCCTCAAAGCTCATCAAGAAGCTAAGGACCCTGAGACTAAACACCTCCCTCTGCAACTGGATCCTGGACTTCCTGACGGGCCGCCCCCAGGTGGTAAGGGTAGGTAACAACACATCCGCCACGCTGATCATCAACACAGGGGCCCCTCAGGGGTGCACGCTCAGTCCCTTCCTGTACTCCCTCATGACTCATGTTCACTCATGACTGCACGACTCCAACACCTTCATTAAGTTTGCCGATGACACAACAGTGGTAGGCCTAATCACAGACAATGACGAGACAGCCTATAGGGAGGAGGTCAGAGACCTGGCCGTGTGATGCCAGGACAACAACCTCTCCCTCAACATGATCAAGACAAAGGAGATCATTGTGGACTACAAGAAAAAGAGGACCGAGCATGACCCCATTGTTATCGACGGGGCTGCAGTGGAGCAGGTTGAGAGCTTCAAGTTCCTTGGTGTCCACATCACCAACAGACTAACATGGTCCAAGCACACCAAGACAGACGTGAAGAGGGCACGACAAAACCTATTCCCCCTCAGGAAAAGATTTGGCATGTGTCCTCAGATCCTGAAAAGGTTCTACAGCTGCACCATTTTAGTGCATGCTGACTGGTTGCATCACTGCCTGGTATGGCAACTGCTCAGCCTCCGACCGCAAGGCACTACAGAGGGTAGTGTGAATGGCCCAGTACATCACTGGGGCCAAGCTTCCTGCCATCCAGGACATCTATAGGTGTCAGAGGAAGGCCCTAAAAATGGTAAAAGTCTCCAGCCACCCTAGTCATAGACTGTTCTCTCTGCTACCGCACGGCAAGCGGTACCGGAGTGCCACGTCTAGGTCCAAGAGGCTTCTAAACAGCTTCTAACCCCAAGCCATAACACCTAATCAAATGGCTACCCAGACTATTTGCATTCCCTCCCACCCCCTTTTTACACTGCTGCTACTCTCTGTTGTTATCATCTATGCATTATGTCACTTTAATAACTCTCCCTACATGCACATATTACTGTACCGGTACCCCCCTGTGTATAGTCTCGCTATTGATATTTTACTGCTGCTCTTTAATGACTTGTTACTGTTATTTGTTATTCTTATCCTTCTTTTTTTTTATTTATTAAACTGCGTCGTTTGTTAGGGGCTCGTACGTAAGCATTTCACTGTACGGTCTACGCCTATTGTATTCGGGGCATGTGACAAATACAATTTGATTTGATTTACTTTAACTCCAGAATGACAATTGGGTACTTTTTCCACCACTGTCGATAGGCTACTTCCCTCCTGCAGTGACCATTAGACAAACAGCTCCAGCCAATTATTCTTCTTTAATCATTTGTGCAGTGCCCTTTATGGTGATAACCATGACCTTTTCTCTTATAGCAACACTTGTATTCTTCTCTTCTCTCCAACCCTGGGCCTTTAGCTGGCTGCATCTCTGCATTTTTCTCCCCTCCCTGGAATCTAGTAATTAACAGAGTGAAAGACTGAGACCAATTAAACAATGTTACCAAGCCCTTAAGGCTGACAGGGCCTTAGCCATAGCTCAGCAAATGCTATTTTAAGAGCAAATTCATGAATTGATATATTTTTTTACATATGAACCTGAAGATTCAAGCTTTGATTCCCTCTGTATGCATTCTGTTGGAAGGCCAGATTTAACTGATACGTTTTCTCCTGAGGATATTCCTAGAGGTTCTTGGGCTTTTATAGTGGTCTCACCACATGGTTTGACAGTCACATTACAGTAAGGATGTTAAGACGGGAGACCAAAAAAGAGGAGAAATTCCCGAAGTGGAAATCCAAAGTACAAGTATACGGCTGTTGCTTTATTGTTCAAACTTTGAAAATGTTTAAACAAGTGAGAGGGTTCAGAAGGCTTATTATTTCTGCTGCCAAGACAAGCAGGTTCTATTGTTCCTGGTTATTACCAGGGCTTGTATGGGGCATTGTTTGCCAGTCTGGACAGTTCCAGGAGGACCTAATAGATTTCATTATCAGATGGCAGAATTTAATTTGAGCCACTGCTTTCAAAGATGAGAACCTGATACAGAGGACGCAAAATAAAATAATATATTTTGTAATTACTTTACAGAGGTGGTGTGGGGGAAGGGAGACACCCTGCTATGATGGTACAAGGGTTATGAAAGGAATCAATAGCCGGTGCCATCGTCAGGCTATGAGATTTGAGTTGGGATTTGTTCCTCATTGTGAGCTGGCTTGGGTTTGACTCAATATCAGGGGCCCAGCGAGACTGGTTGGCAAACAAAGGGAAGCCAATGCATTCCACCATTTCACGGAGACAGGAACGAGCCAAGATTAGTCATGTCTGATTAGGAATCAATCCATTCAAGGAATTGCTGCCATCCACATCTTGACAACAGAAACCAACAGATCTAACACACTAATTTGACTGGAGTTGATATGGAATTCCCTGCATATCCTGCATATACAGTATATTCTCTGCACATTTAGGGCTTATGGGTTAGCCTACCACTTGTTTGTTTAATTCAATCAAGATGTATGAGTTTACTAATGTATAGCTTAAAACAAATACACAGAAAAGTCACTGTACCATTCAGATGCATAGAATGTGGTAGTCTGCAGTTTTGTGTGCAGTTTTGGTTTTATTTATTGCAGATTCATGCCTTGATTGGTTGTTGTTCAATGTATATCCTTAATTGTAGCACACGGTACTAGTTCCAGATCTGTACAACACGTCTGTTTCTGAGAAGTCCCTGAATCCTACGCATACTATGTTACGGTCCAATCCTGAACTCTAATGATATCATATGTGTGATTGAGAAGCCAGGATGTCAACCTTTATGTATGCTTCTACGCCTTTTCTTACTAGTAGGCCTCCTCTCTTTTCTCCTTCAAGTAAAAAACATTTACTTGATGAAGTATCTATTTACATGTGAATTGAACAGCAGAGGGCAATATTGCTCCCTGTATTATGTTCAGTTGTAAATGAAGGCTTGGTGCTGCTGCTCTCCTGCCATGCCTCACCTCACTAGAACAAACCTGTTTCATTCGACGCATTTCATGCAAGACATGCTGGAAAATAACAGGCATTATGCTAATGTATTCGTCTCTGGTTATTGCAATAACCAGTTTTTCACCATTTGTGTTGATGGCTAGTTAGAATCAATAAGAAGTTCCTTGAGGTAAGGGTACCAAAATGGGACAAGCCTTCAGAAGAAATGTAGATGTTCATATTTTATTCCGGCTGTCAGCTTTAACTCGATTCATCCTCTACTTCTACCTGCTTAACCTGCAGATAAATATTGAATGAGGGTCGGTAATGGCTGACATGTACAATACATTGACTACATTCAGATTGAATACATGGACTCAGATGGACTGGGATTCATGGCTGCTGTTACTATACCTGTCCTTATACAATGCAGTGACTTGACTGGTTCACTATGCATGATCTTATTATCCCTATTATCCTTATCATCCTCCCCACTTATTATCCTCCCTACAGGTAATTGGGGACACACCCGATAAGGCGTAGGCAACCATTTTTCAGTTTTGCATAATTGTTGATAAATCAGGGATTGTACTGTCAGGGATTGTACTGCTCCTTTTCTACAGTGAACGTATGCTGAGGATAAGCATGGTCTAACTGGGAATAGAAGTGGAAGCAGATTTTTTTTGTAGACGATATGTTAAAATATACCTGTTACTGTCTTGAATGTAGAGCAATCCACCCTGTAGCCTATAACACAGCAAGTCAAGATGGAGCTTGTAAACACCATTGCTGAAACACTTTTCCAGCTCATGTCATATTAAGGCTTTAAAGTCCTGTGAAATATATACAGTTGAAGTCGGAAGTTTACATACACCTCAGCCAAATACATTTAAACTCACTTTTTCACAATTCCTGACATTTAATCATAGTAAAGATTCACTGTCTTAGGTCAGTTAGGATCACCACTTTATTTTAAGAATGTGAAATGTCAGAATAATTGTAGAGAGAATGATTCATTTCACCTTTAATTTCTTTCATCACATTCCCAGTGGGTCAGAAGTTTACATACACTCAATTAGTATTTGGTAGCATTGCCTTGAAATTGTTTAACTTGGGTCATATGTTTCAGGTAGCCTTCCACAAGCGTCCCAAAATAAGTTGGATGAATTTTGGCCCATTCCTCCTGACAGCTGGTGTAACTGAGTCAGGTTTGTTAGCCTCCTTGCTCGCACACGCTTTTTCAGTTCTGCCGACAAATTTTCTAAAGGATTGTGGTCAGAGCTTTGTGAAGGCCACTCCAATACCTTGACTTTGTTGTCCTGAAGCCATTTTGCCACAACTTTGGAAGTATGCTTGAGGTCATTGTCCATTTGGAAGACCCATTTGCGACCAAGCTTTAACTTCCTGACTGATGTCTTGAGATGTTGCTTCAATATATCCACATAATTTTCCTGCCTCATGATGCCATCTATTTTGTGAAGTGCACCACACCCCCCTTCAGCAAAGACCCCCACATGATGCTGTCACCCTCGTGCTTCATGGTTGGGATGGTGTTCTTCGGGCTTGCAAGCCTCCCCCTTTTTCCTCCAAACATAACGTTGGTCATTATGGCCAAACAGTTCTATTTTTGTTTCATCAGACCATTTCTCCAAAAAAGTATGATCTTTGTCCCCATGTGCAGTTGCAAACCGTAGTCTGGCTTTTTTATGGTGGGTTTGGAGCAGTGGCTTCTTCATTGTTGAGCGGCCTTTCAGGTTATGTCGATATAGGACTCGTTTTACTGTGAATATAGATACTTTTGTACCTGTTTCCTCCAGCATCTTCACAAGTTCCTTTGCTGTTGTTCTGGGATTGATTTGCACTTTTCGCACAAAAGTACGTTCACCTCTAGGAGACATAACGCATCTCCTTCCTGAGTGGTATGACGGCTGCGTGGTCCCTTGATGTTTATACTTGCGTACTATAATTGCTTGTACAGATGAACGTGGTACCTTCAGGCGTTTGGACATTGCTCCCAAGGATGAACCAGACTTGTGGAGGTCTACAATTGTTTTTCTGAGGTCTTGGCTGATTTCTTTTGATTTTCCCATGATGTCAAGCAAATAGGTAGGCCTTGAAATATATCCACAGGTACACCTCCAATTGACTCAAATTATGTCAATTAACCTATCAGAATCTTCAAAAGCCATGACATCATTTTCTGGAATTTTCTAATCAGTTTAAAGGCACAGTCAATTTAGTGTATGAAAACTTCTGACCCTTTGGAATTGTGATACCGTGAATTATAAGTGAAGTAATCTGTCAGCAAACAATTGTTGGAAAAATGACTTGTGTCATGCACAAAGTAGATGTCCTAACCAACTTGGCAAAACTAAAGTTTGTGAACAAGACATTTGTGGAGTAGTTCAAAACGAGTTCTAATAACTCTATGTAAACGTCCGACTTCAACTGTAGATAGGGACTGGCTATTGTAATTGTCTTTTGAATTATTGTTTGATGGATTTGAGCTTCTGTAGCAGAGGAGGAGATCCCAGAGGCTATGTGAATACTTGTTCAATGAAGACATTCATTCAAATTATGTATCAGTGGTATTATTATTCCTAATTTCCTTCATTTATTTCAAAGTGCATCTCTACGTTTGTGCTCCAGTGTCAGTCACATGGAGACTGTTCAATGTGTTTCATTATCAGTGTGTCATAGCCTGAAGTAAATGATCCTCCTCACCTTCACATATTTTAATTAGCACATCATCTCTTTTGTATCTCTTTGGATGATATATTGATGTGAGAGATCTCTGAGCATAATGCACGCTGAAATAGTTTCTTTGCACTATATAGGCAAAAATTCATAACCACCACAACAAAATTATTCTGATGTCATAGTTCACAGTTTGAACTGTCGATAATGGCACTTCAGAGAGTATATCCTGTGTCAGTTGGGAATTATAAAGAGATCTAAACTTGATGTAATCTCACTTTGTCTTAATTGCTAGGCTATGTAAAGGCATTATTCACTTTTGGTCTATAGAGTGTAACACGACAGCCAATCATTATAATGTCGATCAGATCTCTGTCTAGAAGTTCTGCTCGTTTCCTCACCAACTCAGAATAATAACAATCCCAGAGCCAACAATAGCTTGACTAGAGTTATTCATTTTACACTCAGAACAACATGTTTCAAGAGTTTCAGTCAGTGGGCCATAGCCACTGTGCATTTTATGATATTTATTTATTTTTAAAATAATGTTTTGTGAATTACAACAAAATGACTACAGCTGTAATCACCAGATAAGTAGGAACCAACATGGCAGGTGTTTCTGGAGAGATAAGGAGGAACCATTGTGAGTGATGACGATGTTTCCAGGAGGGAATGTTTTGGGCTTCGCTTCTTGTTTGAGTTGTTCTTACAGTCTTGAGGCCAGAGGAAAGGGAAAGGAGGATACCTAGTCAGTTGTACAACTGAATGCCTTCAACTGAAATGTGTCTTCCGCATTTAACCCTACCCCTCTGAATCAGAGAGGTGGGGTTGGCTACCTTAATCGACATCCACGTCTTCGGCACCCGGGGAACAGTGGGTTAACTGCCTTGCTCAGGGGCACAACAACAGAGTTTTACCTTGTCAGATTGGGAGAGTTCTCCTTAATGTAGTTGCAGCAAAGTATGTTTATGTTCAGATGTTTGAACGAATGGATCATATTTTTTAGACATGGTGCCAATGCATCAATCCCATTTAAATGGAAGACTCCATTAGATTACACAGAATACTCAATTCACTCACATCATGTGCCCTCTCAACTTCAAAGCAGAGGAAGTAACAACCTTCCTAAAGCAACTTGAGCCACTAAACACCCAGTCACACCAACCATAGATACAAAGACAGAACTTTTCAATTTCCCAGCATATGAGATAAGTAACAACCCAAAAATAATTACATTTCATTGTTATGATATTTATTTATTTTAATTTATTTCACCTTTTTTAACCAGGTAGGCCAGTTGTGAGCAAGTTCTCATTTACAACTGGGACCTGGCCAAGATAAAGCAAAGCAGTGCGACACAAAAACAACAACACAGAGTTACACATAAACAAACGTACAGTCGATAACACAAAATAAAAGAAAAATAGAAAAATCTATGTACAGTCTGTGCAAATGTAGAAGAGTAGGGAGGTAGGCAATAAATAGGCCATAGAGACGAAAATAATTAGAATGTAGCATTAATACTGGAGTGATAGATGATGACGTGCAAGTAGAGATACTGGGATGCAAAAGAGCAAGAGGGTAAGTAATCATATGGGGATGAGGTAGTGGGGTGTGCTACTTACAGATTGGCTGTGTACAGGTACTGCTCAGACAGCTGATGTTTGGGGGGGGGGGGGGGGGTTAGTGTTAGGACATAGACAACCCCACGATCCAGGATACACTTCCACACTCCATCCCCCAGGGGGCAACAACCGGGTCTAGGTGCTGAGCCAAGGCTTGAGGTGCTGCCAATTAAGATCATCAGTCAGTGTCCCAGCTTGTAAACTGTGAGGCTGCTGGTTCGCTTGGTGGTTTTTTTGTGTTTAAAAAAACCCAACATTTTAGCAGATGCTCTTATCCAGAGCGACTTACAGCAGCAATTACCACTTAGTTGGCTCAGGGATTCGAACCAGCAACCTTTTAGTTAGGCATGCCTAACTGTTAGACATGCCTGTTTGTAGTTTTCCTTTTTGTGCATATTTGTTCCCATCACCATCTGAACTTTATAATCCACTTGGGCCCACTACCCAAAGGAGTCCAGACAGAGCTGGACCTGGACCCTGAAGATAAGGCTTCTGTCTCCCTGGGCACATGTATATTCAACACCTAGGACCATAAGCTGATTTCTCACATAAATGCACACATTGATTCAGGTTCCAGACCAGTTAACTAGGCCTAAGACTAGACATAACGAGTGCAGCAAAATCAGTAGGCTGGTTATGGGTTTCGTAACATTCATACACAGTATAATATGCTGAAAATGTATCTTAACCCATGTGACAACCAGTAAGAATATTCCACACTACAGTGTGTGTGTGTGTGTGTGTGTGTGCGCTCGTGTATGCACATGCTTGTGTGTGTGTATGTTCATTTGTGATTGGTGTCTTCTCCCAGGGGTCTCTCTGTAATTATATCTCTGTGCTTGTTTTGTTCTCAGGAGACACTAAAACAAACTTGTTCATATTTGTCATAGCATGAGTTCAGAGGGAGGATACAGTATTTTCATAATGCTCAAAGTGTCTCTATTATTAAACCAATAAAGAAGAAAGGGTATGATCCAGATTCTGGGTAGTGTTGTATAGCAGTCCCTCCGTCCGGAACTCAGGTTTATTGTATCCCCAGAAGACAGAGGGAGACCAACAGAAACTACACAACTTTGTCTTTTGTCCTTTTTCAAAATTAAAGCAACAGCTCACTAGACTGTGGCTACCACACAGCACTTTGTTATCAAAGCAGATAGAGCAGTTGATTTGGGCTGGCTGGGTGATGATATTCCACTGCTTCAGACAGCCTCTCTCCTTGCCCACTGGGGTCAGCTAATTAACATTCACTCTCATGCATTGTAAGTGAAAGGGGGAAAAAGATCATTAAAACTTTTACCATCAAAATATGTAAGCATTGCTTTTTGACAGTTTCATGTGAATAAGTTAGTTAGGTCTATGCTTTTTCTTTACAGAATGTGTGAGTCAGATAATCAGACCTCGTGGCTTTGCTAATCATGTCGTGAGGCTGTTAAGCAGATACACTGTTTGGTGTGTGAGTGTTTATATGTATACAGTAGCAGCAGTGCATTGCTTTAATCTGGTGTCTCGCTGTGATTTTTATCTCTGAGCTAACTTCTCTTAGGTGTTCTCTGCATAGGGGGGGGGTCCCTGCTGCACTAACCCCAAAAAGTCAGCTTCGTTGAGGCTCCCGCTGATGATGAAGGGAGGTCCAGATTCTACAGAATACCCCCTTCCTGTCTTTCTCTCTCCTCTTTCTCTCCTCCCACCTCCGGTGTCTTTTCCCCGTCAGCCTTACTCTCGCTCTCTCTCTCTTTCTCTTTCCATCTGCAAACTCTTACATTTATCTGCCTTTGAAGCTGGGATTTATCTGCATGTACACAAAGTAAATCCCTTTTATTTAAAAAATTATAATTTTAGAGTGTACTGGATCAAACTAACAGTGTAAGTGTATGTCCCTGGGTGAAGAAGATAATTCATCATGCCTGAATCATTAGTGTTTTTTTCCTGAAGACTAGAAAGATCCCTGTCTATAAAACACGGGTTCATAAAAGCAAGAAGACCATCATATGATCTGGGTGCATATTATATATACCTCACACGTGACTCATAATAAGACTAAGCAATTAGCCTATTTAAATGTTCATCTGACTCCATAAAGATCATTAAAATATACAAGCAAGCATTAGGCAATAAGTTAACATTGACTAGCAATAATTGGTCTGAGAATTGTCTATATTAAAGGAAGATATTTAATTAACATTGTACAATGAATGGATTCGCATACAAGGCATAGCGCTTAAGTTACAAGTACTACAAAGCATACTTCTAGGCATATAGATTCTAAGGTTAACTTACAACACAAAGCACCAACAAAGAAGCTAGGACTAGAAGCTAGAAGATGAGAATTGATCATACAACCTTCCTCCATGGACTGGATACAGGATAAGAGAGAGAATAAAGGCATTTCATTCCATTTATAACATCTGAAGGTGCAATCTTCAGAACCCAAAACCAAGAACCACTGACCAATCAAACCCATACCAAGTTTACAGTGTAACTTGACCACCAAGGCCCAAACTCCACAGGGTGTCACAGCATTTAAAGACTTGTGTGTGGGATGAGACCAATGGAAATAAAACAGGATTTCTGAGAAGACAATAACACCTCTTTGCACAGTAGAATAATTCAGAGTTCACCCTGTACAGATACAAGTAACCACAGAGATAATGCATCCATATCAGCATCAGAGGTATCCTCAGTAAACCACTTTCACATAGATACCAGACATGGATACTATAGTATTTTAATAATATATTACATTCAATAGTCAGTCCTCTGGATACTGTAACAGAGAGATGTATTTTGGCCCCTCAGAGGGGGAAGGGCTGACTAGTCCTTGGACATTGTCCTTTGTGCTTTCCTTGTGTTCCTGGACCTTTTGCCATGCAGCTGTAGGTGAAAGAGAGCACATAAATGAGGGCCGTGGCTACACAGATATGTAGATCACAGTGAAGGATCATCAGAAAAGCACGTTTTCCTTTTCATCCAACACATTTCTGAACTCTGCCAACACTGGTGTAAGTAGCCTGCTTAATCATGCTTTTTAATGGAAGATGGAAAACAAAACAATTTATCAGGTCTTTCCCTTGCTAGTGCTAAAGGTTGGGATGAAGCTGTTGTACCTGTTGTGTTTGATCGTCTGTCTCCCCCACTTTGATGTTTCCTCAACATCGTTCCAGACTGGAACCTGGCTCGGTAATACCACGGAGACACACGTGTGGAGTCAACCTGTCTGGACCCAGGCACAGGATATCACATATTAATTGGGAAGTCTGTGTTTAGAATGCTAATGGTTCTCCAGCTTTTAAACAGTGGAGTTAATATTCATGATGCCTCACTGGTGTTATGCAAGCTCTCTTTTCTTTTAGACAGTGTGTGCCAAAATACAGGCGGGCAATCTCATTGCCAAATACAAATGTACATTAAAACATCCCCAACAGGTTTGCTGCATTTTAAATGTGGACTGGCCTCCTGCCTCCTCCAATACAAAATGTCAACGGCTTGCTTGTGCTGGACACTGCAACAGACTGCAATGTTGGGAACACATAAATGACCTTGGTGTGTTATGACACAACCTTCTGAAAATAAGACCTTGTGTTAGGGAATAGAAATGTAGAGAATCATTAGTCTGAGAGCTTTTGTTAGGGACTATGTATCAGAGCCCAGTGTGTGGGATTTCTTTATTTTCTGGTGTCTCTGGATGGAGCTGGCATTCAGACAGTCATAATATACAGATGGCTTGAAAGGCTGTGGGGATGCACATGCAAACACACATACACACATACACGCGCACACAAACACGCATATCCATTGAACAGAGACAGATACGCAAGTTAAATATGTGTGTGCCGCCACACACATCAAGACAGTGCTGGGAGCCTTTGTCTTGGGTAATTAGCATTTCTTACATTACCTCTTTTTTCTTCCTGTTTCTTTAATCTACAGATAAAAGAAGAGCTTGGTAAACTCTGTTTGGCTCCAAGATACTGCTTCCTACAGCCTTGTGCCAACTGAAGCTTTGCCTTGAGGTTTCACAAATGTTTGCCGCTCTGCCACCCGCGTCTCCCCCAACAGCCACGCATGAAGCAGTTGATTGCTTTAGCTGGTTTAGTTTCAATTGAACCAATCCACAGTAATAGAATGGCACATGCTCATTATGTTCGTGCCTCTCTCTGTGTGCAGCACAATTAAACCCAAGTGAAGAGAAAGAACAGAATTCTTCAAAGTAAAGAAACCAAAAGCATGTTTCTGGTTTATTGCGCGTCAATTTGATAATCTTGAAAGTAATTCATAATAATTGCTCAATCAATTACGGCTCAGCCTGAGAATTGTGCTTGGGAGACGTTTTTTTTTAGAACCAGTATGTGGCCAACCTCCCATATGAAGGTCAACCTTTTCTTCTTTCTCTCCCATGTACTCCTTGAGGATGAAAGGAGGAGGACTGTCTTTCATTCAGCAAGTCCTTTCTCATAAACCCCCACGCTTCCAGCATTCAACCGCTCACAAGCATGGCACGCACACACACTCGCTTAAGTGTTTAATTAGTTGCTTTTGTATCACTTTAAGAAGCATCTGGATCCACAGAATGTGGGAGGATGATAATTGGAATGTGGCACTTAGCAGAGCCCGACCCTTTGGCTCTCATCAGCTCTGCAAGAGGAGGAGGGAAGAGGGAGAGAGGGGAGGGCCAGTCAAAAGAGGAGAATTCTTCCCCCCAAATGAGACTGACAGACAGCAAGAGAGAAAGCGAGGGAGCTCACTAAAGGCTCATTTGTTGGCCTTCTAGTACACCTGTCAAGCATTTACAATTATCTGACAATTAACTGTCAATTACCAGTCCTTGCTTGACCATCTGTCTATAAACGCAACATTTCCCCCTCCTTTAACACTGTTTGAGAGCAGGCACATCAGTGTGCCCTACTACATTAGCAACCTTCCACACTCCAGCAGTCAGAAAGGAAGCATCACATACTTTGTTACATGTAAGAGTATACGAACACAACCTTTTCTATGAATAGCACACCTACAGTAATAGGGACACCTTTCCATCTGGCTTGCCTAGAAACAGCACACTACTTCAAAAGTACTTTTTAGCACGGAGAATAACATGTTCTTTGTGAGATCTGTGCATTGAGCACCTGAGATGAGGGTTGGAACATGTTACTGAGAGCCATTCTCACAAAAGAGTAGACTCATCTGACCATTATCTTCTACATTTCAATAAGGAATAGTGTTTTTGTCTGTAGACATATTGCACCATTTAGTGGTAGGTAGATGGTTTTGAGCAGCTACAGAAGAAGGCAAATCGATGTATGTGAGGAGAGGATAACTTGAGCGTGTAAATCCTCTAATGTAAAACATACTTATTGTTCGGTAAAGAACATATACATAAGACTACAGCACCTTCTCTATGTGTCTGGGAATGTCTCTGGACCTCAAAGTTCATCATCTTTTCATGGTTGCCTTGTGCATTGTACACAGTGGGAAAAGATGCCCCTTTAAACTGGGGCTTCTCTCCTAATTGGACTTCTCTTGCTCTAGTCGCTCCTCAGCAGGCATGATGGCTTAGATGGTGAGGCGGCTTTAACATGCGCCAGGGATGCTTCCACGGAGAAGGAAGGAAAGTGGAACGGCCAGGGTCAAAGCTGCCTTCTCGACAGCTAATTGGCCAAGCTTGTAGCTTGTGCTTGACAGATTGAATTATCAAGCTCCCACTGAAATCCCCCACGGTCTTCCCTCGTTGACTATTAATGACCGCTCAGCCTGCTACAGGGTAGGGAGCAGCCCACAGTGCTACCAACCACTGCAGTATTGGTCGAGGAGATCCCCCCCACCCTCTCTCTTGCTCTCTCTATCACTGTGCTGCATGTACAGCAATGCGTGAAGACCATCCTGGAATGTTCATGACGTCTGGGGCTCAGTGGAAAATACTTTTGAACTAGAAGTGCTGAAATAGACATTCATATTGACTGCAATGGAAAGTTTTGAGCAAGGAAAAGAGCACAAACCCCACCATTTACAGCTACTGTATGTTTCATCCCAATAACACATCTCATGAGGAGAGCTGTAAATCTACAAGTTACCTTGTCCATTGTTTCTCATGCACTTTCAGCACTGGTGTTGAAATTAAAACCCCTCCTGTTCTACTGTGCAGTGCACTGTGTGCCTCTGCCTCTGTCCATGGTGCTGAAAACGGCATCAGTATATTCATTTAACACCGGTACGTGTTTCTAGCTATCTATTTGAAAGGCTCATGCAATTTGAGAAAACTGGACTTTTTAATTGCATAGATGTTGCTGGCCCTAGAAATGTTGTTCTCCAACCACCCAACAAAACGAGAGCACAGTCCTCATTGAAGCAGAAAATGACAAACACAGGAACAGAACCCAGTTCCATCGTCTTCATCTGGTTGTCTTTTGTTCAGCTTATAATAAAGAATCACTTGTGTGAAATAGAGTTGATAGAATCGACTCATCTCCCGAGAGATTATTAGCTTTAACGCCCTACAACTTAATGTGCCGTTTCAGTGATCGCAAAGGTTGTACTACCACTGACAGTAAATGTATTATCTGACGTAATTACATTGCTGTATTGCAGGAGTAACGTTTTGCGTGTAAGAATTTGCATAGCTTTAGTACACCTTGTATTCCTCAATGGAAGTTGATTTCACCATCAATCCTTCTGCCCAAGGGAGGTCTCATTATCTTGCTTCCTCACTGTATTCAGTACAATTCATCTTCCAATGGAAATCATGTATACTGAGTATAATTGTGAAATATGAGTATAATTGTGAAATCATAATGAATGAAAGCATGAAGGCAACAACACTATGATACTCTGTTTGTTTCACCCATAGAAATAGAATGAGAGTCAAATTACCATGGTCTGAGAGGCAATGTCCCTTCTAGGAATTATATTTATGTTCTACCATCCTCTCTGCTCTACATAATCACACAGATTTAGTGTTGCAGGCATCCAGACCTTGTGGTGTGACTGGGAGTGACTGGTCCTGGCAGTGCCATTGCAGCTGAGTGGTTGGTGCCTCTGGGCCTCCTGCTGGGGCCCTCCTCCCTGCTGACTTTCTGACAGTTTTGGCAGCCCTGGTATTACAGCACAATCACTATTCATTCACCATCTGAGTCTGAAAGACACACACACATATATAAACTCAGCAAAAAAAGAAAAGTCCCTTTTTCAGGACCCTGTCTTTCAAAGATCATTCGTAAAAATCCAAATAACTTTACAGATCTTCATTGTATATGGTTTAAACACTGTTTCCCATTCTTGTTCAATTAACCATAAACAATTAATGAAAATGCACCTGTGGAACGGTCGTTAAGACACTATGAGCTTACAGACGGTAGGCAATTAAGATCACAGTTATGAAAACTTAGGACGCTAAAGAGGCCTTTCTACCGACTCGGAAAAACACCAAAGAAAGATGCCCAGGGTCCCTGCTCATCTGCATGAACGTGCCTTAGGAATGCTGCAAGGAGGCATGAGGACTGCAGATCTGGCCAGGGCAATAAATTGCAATATCCATACTGTGAGATGCCTAAGACAGCGCTACAGGGAGACAGGACGGAAAACTGATTGTCCTCGCAGTGGCAGAACACCTGCACAGGATCGGTACATACGAACTTCACACCTGCGGGACAGGTACAGGATGGCAGCAACAACTGCCCGAGTTACACCAGGAAAGCACAATCCCTCCATCACTGCTCAGACTGTCCGCAATAGACTGAGAGAGGCTGGACTGAGGGCTTGTAGGCCTGTTGTAAGGCAGGTCCTCACCAGACATCACCGGCAGCAACTTTGACTGTGGGCACAAACCCACCGTTGCTAGACCAGACAGGACTGGCAAGATGTGCTCTTCACTGATGAGATGTGGTTTTGTCTCACCAGGGGTGATGGTCGGATTTGCGTGTATCGTCAAAGGAATGAGCGTCACACCGAGGCCTGTACTCTGGAGCGGGAATCGATTTGGAGGTGGAGGGTCCGTCATGGTCTGGTGCGAGGTGTCACAGCTTCATCGGACCGAGCTTGTTGTCATTGCAGGCAATCTCATTGCTGTGCGTTACAGGGAAGACATCCTCCTCCCTCATGTGGTACGCTTCCTGCAGGCTCATCCTGAGATGACCCTCCAGCATGACAATGCCACCAGCCATACTGCTCGATCTGTGCGTAATTTCCTGCAAGACAGGAATGTCAGTGTTCTGCCATGGCCAGCGAAGAGCCCGGATCTCAATCCCATTGAGCACGTCTGGGACCTGTTGGATCGGAGGGTGAGGGCTAGGGCTAGGGCCATTACCCCCAGAAATGTCAGGGAACTTGCAGGTGCCTTGTTGGAAGAGTTGGGTAACATCTCACAGTAAGAACTGGCAAATCTGGTGCAGTCTGTGAGGAGGAGATACACTGCAGTACAACCTGTTGAGTGTAGGGGGCAGTAATTTGATGTTTGGATGAAAAACGTACCCAAATGAAACTGCCTATTTCTCAGGCCCAGAATCTAGAATATGCATATAATTGTCAGATTGGGATAGAAAACACTCTAACGTTTCCAAAACTGTCAAACTATTGTCTGTGAGTATAACAGAACTGATATTGCAGGAAAAAACCTGAGGAAAATCCAACTTGGAAGTGCTGTTTTTCCTGAAAGCTCTCTGTTTCATAGCCTGCCTTCACTCCATTTAAGAGATATCCACCAGATTCCTTTTCCTATGGCTTCCCCATGGTGTGACCAGTCTTTAGACATAGTTTCAGGCTTTCATTTTGAAAAATGAGCAAGTAAGATTACATCGCGTCATTGGATGGCTGGGTGCCAGCAGCGTTTTGCATGCGCAACAGTTTGGAGAAGACATTTTCTCTCTCTCTCCGATTGAAGAAGCTACAGTCCTGGTTGAAATATTAGCGATTATATATTGTAAAAACAACCTGAGGATTGATTATAAAAAACTTTGACATGTTTCTGTGGACATTAAGAATACTATTTGGAATTTTCGTCTGACAGGTCTTGACCTCTCGAACATAACGCGCCAGCCAAATGGAGGTATTTTGGATATAAAAAATTATCTTTATGGAATAAAATGAACATTTATTGTGTAACTGGGAGTCTCCTGAGTGCAAGCATCCGAAGATCATCAAAGGTAAGCGATTAATTTTATTGCTTTTCTGACTTCCGTGACCAATCTACTTGGCTGCTAGCTGTTAGTAATGTTTTGTCTGCTGAGAGAGATGTCCTTACATCGCTTGGTATGCTTTCACCGAAAAGCTTTTTTGAAATCTGACACGCCAGGTGGATTAACAACAAGCTACGCTGTGTTTTGCTATATTGCACTTGTGATTTCATAAAAAGTAAATATTTTTAGTAATTTAATTTGAATTTAGCGCTCTGCAATTCAGCGGATGTTGTCAAAAATTATCCCAGTAACGGGAAGGGTGAATCAAGAAGTTAATGCAGCTGGTGGCCACACCAGATACAGACTGTTGCTTTTGATTTTGACTCCCCCTTTGATCAGGGACACGTTATTCAATTTCTGTTAGTCACATGTCTGTCAGTTTATGTCTCAGTTGTTGCATCTTGTTGTGTTCATTCAAATATTTACACATGTTAGGTTTGCTAAAAATAAACACAGTTCACAGTGAGAGGACGTTTCTATTTTTTCTGAGTTTATGCAGTTGATGTCGAAAGTTTACATACACTTAGATTGGAGTCATTGAAACTTGTTTTTCAACCACTCCACAAATTTCTTGCTAAGAAACTATAGTTTTGGCAAGTCGGTTAGAACATTTACTTTGTGCATGACACAAGTAATTATTCAAAAAATTATTTACAGACAGATTATTTCACTTATAATTCACTGTATCACAATTCCAGTGGGTCAGAAGTTTACATACACTAAGTTGACTCTGCATTTAAACAGCCTGGACAATTCCAGAAAATAATGTCATGGCTTTAGAAGCTTCTGATAGGCTAGTTGACATAATTTGAGTCAATTGGAGGTGTACCTGTGGATGCATTTCAAGGCCTGCCTTCAAACTCAGTGCCTCTTTGCTTGAAATCATGGGAAAATCAAAAGAAATCAACCAAGACTTCAGAAAAACAATTGTAGACCCCCACAAGTCTGGTTCATCCTTGGGAGCAATTTCCAAACCCCTGAAGGTACCACGTTCATCTGTACAAACAATAGCACTCAAGTATAAACACCATGGGACCACGCAGCCGTCATACCGCTCAGGAAGGAGATGCGTTCTATCTCCTAGAGAAAACCGTACTTTTGTGCGAAAAGTGCAAATCAATCCCAGAACGACAGCAAAGAACCTTGTGAAGATGCTGGAGGAAACAGATGCGAAATGATCTACATCCACAGTAAAACAAGTCCTATATCGACAACCTGAAAGGCTTCTCAGCAAGGAAGAAACCACTGCTCCAAAACTGCCATAAAAAAGCCAGACTACGGTTTGCAACTGCACATGGGGAGAAAGATTGTACTTTTTGGAGAAATGTCCTCTGGTCTGATGAAACAAATATAGAAATGTTTGGCCATAATGACCATCGTTATGTTTGGAGGAAAAAGGGGGATGCTTGCAAGCCGAAGAACACCATCCCAACCGTGAAGCACGGGGGTGGCAGCATCATGTTGTGGGGGTGTTTTGCTACAGGAGGGACGGATGAACTTCACAAAATAGATGGCATCATGAGCTTGGAAAATGATGTGGATATATTGAAGCAACATCTCAAGACATCAGTCAGGAAGTTAAAGCTTGGTTGCAAATGGGTCTTCCAAATGGACAATGAACCCAATACTTCCAAAGTTGTGGCAAAATGGCTTCAGGACAACAAAGTCTAGGTATTGGAGTGGCCATCACAAAGCCCTGACCTCAATCCATAGAACATTTGTGGGCAGATCTGAAAAAGCATGTGCGAGCAAGGAGGCCCTGACTCAGGTACACCAGCTCTGTCAGGAAGAATGGGCCAAAATTCACGCAACTTATTGTGGGAAGCTTTTGAAGGTTACCCAAACTGTTTGACCTAAGTTAAACAATTTCAAGGTAATGCTACCAAATACTAATGGAGTGTATGTAAACTTCTGACCCACTGGGAATGTAATGAAAGAAATAAAAGATTAAATAAACTATTTTCTCTACTACTATGCTGACATTTCACATTCTTAAAATCAAGTGGTGATCCTAACTGACCTTAGACAGGGAATTGTTACTAGGATTAAATGTCAGGAATTGTGAAAAACTGAGTTTAAATGTATTTGGTTAAGGTGTATGTAAACGTCTGTAAACAATTTTTGGAAAATTACTTGTGTCATGCACAAAGTAGATGTCCTAACCGACTTGCCAAAACTAGTTTGTTAACAAGAAAATTGTGGAGTGGTTGAAAAATTATTTTTAATGACTCCAACGTAAGTGTATGTAAACTTCATACTTCAAATGTAGCTGTGAATCCAATATATAAATGATTAATTTGTAGACAAACTGGAATTAAAGCCAGACTACGTCAGACTACATCAGTGGCACATATGGAACTATCCAAACAGAAGATGAATCTCTTTCAAATTATGATATTTGGTTGCATTGACAACCAATCATATTTCAATATCGTTAAATATCATTGCATTTGAAATCAACCAAAACTTGAAACCATAGGCCTATCATATCATCTATTTTTTGTTGAATTCTGGGTTGAATTGAAACAATAACTGTTGATGACTTTGTAAATGCCATATAGACCTAAATAAAGTAGCATCATTGATATATTTGTGATAAAGTATGGTCATATATCATTTGCTCTGTTAAAAGGTATTATTCCAGCCCAGGTACAATTTAGATTTTGGCCACTAGATGGAAGCAGTGTATGTGCAACTGTTTATCAATAACTTTTCATGTTCAGAATTGTGCAGTCTCTTCAAACAATAGCATGGTATTCTTTCACTGTAATAGCTACTGTAAATTGGACAGTGCAGTTAGATTAAAAATAATTTAAGCTTTCTGCCAATATCAGATATGTCTATGTCCTAGGAAATGTTCTTGTTACTTACAACCTCATGCTAATCGCATTAGCCCTTTGGAATGACTTCGATAACAACAGTGAATCCGTTTAGTTTTTTAAGCGGAGATCGCACAACAATCATCTTCACAATAGCATGTTGGTAATAGTCAAACAAATATCATAGCTTAGCAATTCTGGGCTTGGTTAGAACTCTGGATAGGAGTAGATGGATAAATGATCCAGTAGGAGGTGTTGCCCAGTCTATCTGTTTTTTTCTAATAGTGGATATAACGTTGAAGATCAGCTGTTGTTTTAAAGGTACAAATTCAACATATTTTATAAAAGTTTTGCTATGTTGAAATTTGGTTACTATGATACCATAACCATGTGGTGGAAATTTTAGTAACACTTTATTTGGATAGTCCATCTGTAGATGCTCTACAGACTATCTACTAACTCTGGCTCTAACCAGACTCTAGCCAGACTCTGGCTCTAACCCTTAATCCTTATCCTAACCCTAAACATAACTCTTTATATACATCCTGTTTGTGTGTGCATGCACACTTGTGTGGGTGCACTGAGTTTGTTGTGTGTGTGTTCTCTTAAAATGCCAAACCTGGCTGACAAACTTTCAGATAAGATGTGAAAGCTCACGCACCAGTCAGTAAGCATAAGTGCCCTCCAGATAAATGTGTAGAAGGGAGAAATATCCCATTCCAATTATCTGTCGGGCATGTGTGTCTGTGTGTGGGGACAAATGTCAGATAAGACCTTCCTTCCGATAAAGGCTCCTGACCCTCTGGACATCTGACCCTTTGGGCCTCCGTAAGACGTATGCTGGTCTGGCAGATCCTCTGTCCAGATACAGACCCTCCACTCGGACCTCTTCTCCTCCCCCTCTCCACTCCCCCTTTCCAGTCCTCCTCTTCTCACCTCCCCCCAGTCCCACAGGCTGACCCAGAGGTGACAAGGAATCCCTGTCTAGTAAATGATCAATGAAACAACGCTTTACTCATCTCACTCTCAGCCTCTGTCCCTTGTTGAAACACCCACCTGAGTCAACATGGGATCACAATGGAAACGCCCCTGTGCAAACTCTCTAGGAGACACACTATGATACCAAATATGATGCAAAAGTCTGCATTATTAGTAATCTGTGGAATCCAAAATGTAAGGTCTCATACTGTACAGGAGGCCTAACACCAAGTTAAATGTCTCAAAAGTGTAATCCTTTATACTCTGTCACCTTGAATTTGAATGTCGTTGGGTTTCATGTCACTGAATTTTATCTGGCTAGATTTTAATTCCCCACACTATCCCGTAAATCCTCCTCCCCCCAAACGTATTTCAAAACTAGGACATGAGCACAAGCCCCTTTCATATGCAGACAGTTCCCAGACCTCACTACTGTACTTGGTCCCAAAGGGGCTTATTATCGGTGACACCAGCCTCCACAGCTCAGCACAAGGCTCTGTAAAAAGGATATGCAGTCAAAGAACCAGCCAGTCACCATGCCATGCCATGTCATAGAAGGTTACACAATCCTCACTTGTTGAGAAGTTATTTTGTTTTTGCAAGGATGGTTCTCAAAAACAGCAACTGCAGAGGAAAATAACTTAGGCAAAAATAACTGACACCTGATTTTTGCTTGACATCCCCACTTCATGAAATCGATAGTGCCAGGGTTGTTTAAAATCTTCTGAACACGAATTAATGATGTTGAAATTCACGTTGATTTCCACATTTTTTTGATTGCTGTAATTACGTTGCTTCTTCCCCTCTTGCCATGCAATTAGCTTTGGAATTACAAAAGGCGGCATTGTGTCAGACAGCCATCAATTACTTTAGATAATTGTGTACAGTTGCTGAGATAGTCATTAGTTTGACAGACTAGTCTTTTCTCAACAGGCAGATGTTGACTCCAGATTTCCGTCTGTTTTATTGTCTGAAAGTGAAAATGTTCAAAAGGAAAGGAAATCTAGATCTCCGAGTCAATTAACTAACATAAAGATAATGGCAAGATGATGGTGATTATGATGATTGTAATTAGCTCAGGTGATGAAACAAAGGACTTTGGAGGTCAGCTTCCAGGTGATGGAGCGGGTGTAGCATGTAATGGGAAACTTACACATTGTTTGAAAGAATACACACGCGTCTATGAAAACATAGTATGGTTTTGTTATGTGTATTACAGAAGCAAATCATTCCTAGTAAAAATGCTATTTTATTAGAACAAAATTAGAAAACATGAACACAATAAGCAATACAAATTCAATACATACAAACTACAGGACTAAAACAATGTCTGACAACAATAATTCAACATAACATGTGGACGGGGGCTCTGCCTGGAATGACACCATGGTATAACTGTTATAACAGCCAGAGAAGTGACGGTGGGTCTAGAATCCCAGGAGAGATCAAGGCCATGGGTTCAGCAGCAGATATAATGGAATGAGAACATACAGTATTTCTTACCTATTGGCAGCTGGAGAGCACCACCCTTAATAGCCCCATGAGCTGAAGACAGTTTTTTCATGTTGAAAATTAGACATCTCATGCACTGCAGCTCACGTGACACGTCATGAGTGAGATATGATGGGGCAGACCAACAAGACTTAATAAAGAGACATGTTTGGCAGACTGTATGAAAGCCTTTGTTTTCCTGATGGCTAGAAATGTATAGACAATCTGGCAATTTACTGGTTCTTATTTTAGTGGGTAAACTAAACAAAAGATGACAACCAATTGTAGCAAATAGCTCACTTAAGTGCAGTAATCTTTTTTTGAGAGAATGAATAGGATTTGAATGTGCCCAAGCAGAGTTTGTATGTGCTGCGAAGATAGTTTGCACTTTTATCTTTCTTGCTTTCTCTTTTCATTAAAGAAAGCTGTCGGGAAGAAAACGACAGAAAAACACATACACAAGCACAGGCTGGCTAATTAGAATGGTATCCATGGCAACTTGCTTTGACTCTTCTTTGCAAAAATAGCTTAGACAGAAAATTCAACATGCGAAGTGAAACATTTCTCAGCATGCTTAATGCGTTAGTCTATTTTTCTCAGTAACCACCAACATCTTCTTGATGGTGATATAACAACGTGTGCAAAATAACACCAAATAATATTCCATTCAGTGCAGAAAATTGAGAATCCATGAGGGGAGCAGAACATCTTATTTGGCTCAGTTTGTTTAACTTATACACAGAGAAATAATATGAATACTCACTTTATTAATCTACTGATCTTAGTTTATCTGACATATTATGGGTAATTGTGAATGTGGTTGGAAACATCAATCAAAAAGTAAGTCAACACATTTAATTGAATTGCATGTAACCTTGCATCCATATACTCCTTGCTAGGGGAATGAACATGATTGAGCTGCAGATGGTGATAAGTTCTGAAATGGCAGTTTGCTTCGAGGAAAGGATGGAATCTGGATAGACAGGCCATGGACATGACACACCGAGCACATATGGATGAGAAAAGTAAAGTTCAAACACTTCAGGTGCCATTTCTCCACAGTGATTATCACCTGCTGCACATTCTGATGGTGGAGACAGATAGACTGGCAGCCATTCTTATGTGTTTACTGACAATATTGCTTTTAAGACTGCCTGTCCTTCAAGGCCTTAGAGGATGGCTGTGACATTTGGAGGGAAATTTTCTGAAAGGTGTAGTCTTTATTGTGATGTCAATTGAAAGTGACAACAACAGCATATTCAATGTGGCCTGTGGGAGAGGCAGGCAGCATTTTACCCTGCAGTATTTCACCAGGAGCTGTCTTGTTGAAATGTAATGGTTTTCTGAGAGCAGCTCTGCTTTTTGGAAGAATACGTTGGGAAAAAAGTTTTTCATTCTATAACTCTTTACAAAAGCCCTACTATAATCGGTATGATTTAGAATTCTGCAGGACAAATCCAGAAGGAATCCGGTTGGAATGTTTTTTAACGGGCCTCTGTATTTTAAATAAATATGTACTTGCTACGATTGTGATATGTTGTTGTCTCT
Organism: Oncorhynchus mykiss; assembly: GCF_013265735.2. Classification (NCBI taxonomy): domain Eukaryota; kingdom Metazoa; phylum Chordata; class Actinopteri; order Salmoniformes; family Salmonidae; genus Oncorhynchus; species Oncorhynchus mykiss. Next base: position 50,948,494 of record NC_048580.1, on the reverse strand, counting down.
CCTAGCTATCATAAGATGAAGGCACTAATTGCAAGTCGCTCTGGATAAGAGGGTCTATTAAATAACTAAAATGTAAAATGTCAGATTTTGTCACCTTTCGCAGCTTTGGTTTCACACTTTCCTTCCGGCTTCTTAAATGTGTCCCTTGTCACTTTACTGCTAGTATTCTCTCATACAATCCTTTTATAATACACTGACAGTGAATGCATTGTTCACTTTGGGGGAAAATATCAGTGATTGGACAGGGCCAAACGAGTATTTGGGACCTGATATAATTGGAGAGGAAGGTGGTCTACTTCTCCTTGAAACCTTACCAGGGAAAGTAGAAAGTGAGATTATTTTTTATTTCTCAGAGGCTGAAATTAAATCCTAACATGAATAAATGTGTGTACACTGTGTGTGTGCTGAACTCAGAGTCAGTTGGTATACCTGAGATTTCAAATTTCCAGGTTGAACCTGAACTCAGAATAACAAACAGTCCCTAACAGAGGGGTATTCTAACCGCATCTGATGCAACCTTCTCAACTCCAACCCGACACCCTTTGTTTTTCTACCCTTAGTGGGGGTTAAATTAATCTCACCTGGGGCTTTACAACAGGGCAGGCAGGGTAAGGCCTGGCTGGTCAAGCCCCATTGACTGTTTCTTTCTACTGGCCGCCTGGGCTAATTTCACCCTCCAGCGAGCAGAGGAGCCAGCCCCTTTAGCCTGGCCAAGGATTGACACGGCTCCCCAAGGGTAATGGAGAAGGAGCAGGGGCCTCGGTGCTGATAACATGGACAACTTGGTTAAAGTCTGGCCCATGGAAGAGGATGGACATTACTGCCATACAGCGCTCCCTATCTTTTCCATTGGTTGTAAAGGGAGGGAACTGTAGGTATACTGTAGGTATAAGCACAGGGAATGTATGCTGATTGAATTTCTAATCTGCTGGCGTGTGTGCACGTGTGTGTGTGTGTACGAGAGTGATTGCATGTGTGTGCGCGTGAGCGAGGGAGTGTGTGCCTGTGTCCGTGCGTGCAAGAGGTTTTGTGTGTGTGTGTGTGTGTGTATGAGTGTTTTCATGTGTGTGGGCGCGAGCGAGAGAGTGTGTGCATGTGTCTGTGCGTGCAAGAGGTTGTGTGTGTGTGTGTGTGTGTGTGTGTGTGTGTGTGTGTGTGTGTGTGTGTGTGTGTATGAGTGTTTGCATGTGTGTGGCCGCGAGTGAGAGAGTGTGTGCATGTGTGTGTGCAAGAGGTTGTGTGTGTGTGTGTGTGTGCGTCTGCATGTGTGTGTGGGGGGGGGGGGGGGGGGGGATTGGGTCTGACAAGCTGCCATATAGCCAGGAAGTGTAAGTGTTGTCGCATCCATAGCAAATCATTTTCACCCTGTTGATGAGCAGCTTTGACTTGTGAAGATAAATAACCAATACTATTCCAACTGCTTTATCTTTCCTTCTCTCTGCATTTACCTCTGTCTGCTTCCCAAGGAATGTGCTTTACATTATCCCTTGTACAATTCTACAATTCTGTGAACAGTGATTCCACAATTTTGTTTGCATTGAATCTGAAGAATAGCATGTAGGTACAGTGCATTTGGCAATAATTCACGCCCTTTCCTCTTTTCCATGTTGTTACGTTACAGTCTCATTAAAACATGTATTACACACAATATCCCATAATGACAAAGCGAAAACAGGTTTTTAGAAATTTTCTGCAAATATATTTAAAAAAAAAACTTACTTTACCTAACTTTTCAGACCTTTTGCAATGAGACTCGAAATTGAGCTCAGGTGCTCCTGTTTTCATTGATCATCCCTGACATGTTTCTACAACTTGATTGGAGTCCACCTGTCATAAATTCAATTGATTGGACATGATTTGGAGAGGCACACACCTGTCTATATAAGGTTCCACAGTTGACAGTGCATGTCCAAGCAGAAACCAAGCCATGAGGTCGAAGGAATTGTCCGGAGAGCTCTGAGACAGGATTGTGTCGAGGCACAGATCTGGGGAAGGGTACCAAAACATTTCTGCAGCATTGAAGGTCCCCAAGAACACAGTGGCCTCCATCATTCCTAAATGGAAAACGTTTGGAACCGCCAAGACTTCCCAGAGCTGGCCGCCTGTCAAGGAGGTGACCAAGAACCCGATGGTCAGAGTTCCTCTGTCGAGATGGGAGAACCTTCCAGAAGGACAACCATCTCTGCAGCACTACACCAATCAGGCCTTTAGGGTAGAGTGGCCAGACGGAAGCCACTCCTCAGTAAAAGCCCATTGACAGCCAGCTTCGAGTTTGCCAAAAGGCATCTAAAGGACTCTCAGACCATGAGAAACAAGATTCTCTGATCTGGTGAAACTCTTTGGCCTGAATGCCAAGCGTCACATATGGAGGAAACCTGGCACCATCCCTACAGTGAAGCATGGTGGTTTCAGCATCATGCTGTGGGGATGTTTGCCAGTGACAGGGACTGAGAGACTAGTTAGGATCAAGGGAAAAGTGAATGGAGCAAAGTACAGAGAGATACTTGATGAGAACCTGCTCCAGAGAGCTCAGGACCTCACACTGGTGTGAAGGTTCACCTTCCTACAACACAACGACCTTAAGCACACAACCAAGACAATGCAGGAGTGGCTTCAGGACAAGTCTCTGAATGTCCTTGAGTGGCCCAGCCAGAGCCCAGACTTAAACCCTACTCAAACATCTTTGGAGAGACCTGAAAATAGCTGTGCATCGACACTCCCCATCCAACCTGACAGCGCTTGAGAGGATCTGCAGAAAAGAATGGGAGAAACTCCCCAAATACAGGTGTGCCAAGTTTGTACTGTCATACCCAAGAAGACTTGAGGCTGTAATCTCTGCCAAAGGTGCTTCAACAAAGTACTGAGTAAAGGGTCTGAATACTTATGTAAATGTGATATTTCAGTAATTTAATCCATTTTAGAATAAGGCTGTAAGGTAACAAAATGTGGAAAAATCAAAGGGTCTGAACACTGTAAATGTGTTCTTTCCACTTCTCTGACAAACATGATACACGAGTCATGAAATGACGTATGATAACCAGTCTGTGAATGGATACTGAACACCAGATAAAGGTTGTCTTTAGAGCTAGCGTAAAGCTAAGGGGAGCATCCTCCTGTCATGTAATTAAGAAGCTAATACGTAACCCATCCTCAGTGAGCCAAATGGAGATTGATGTATGAGCTGCTCTACTTCCTCTGATTTACTAATATGTTCACAAAGTTTTAGTAAGCAATGTCACAAAAGCTTTTAGCGCATCGACCAGTCCGTGGTTTTCAGAGTAAATTGGAAATATATCATGTTCATCACCCGGCTATTGTAATTCATTGTGGCAGAGGCTTTACAAGCATTTCATATTTATAAATAACACAATTAAGGATAACCTTGGGAGAGCTTGGTGTGTTATATATGACACGGCTCTGAGGTAATTACACATTGATTGAGGCTGCTGACAGACAACAGGGAGAGGAGAGGCCAGCCCTACTCTCATACAACACCATTACCATGAGTAATAAGTGTTATGTGGTGCTGCTAACCTCCGAGTGGTGTGTAATGACACCTAAGTGTGAAGGGAAAGTTGGAAATGTGTACAGGGGGCGGCCATTGAAGATTACACATGGAAATTGATATTTCATGTTGAATAATGGATGTTTCATGACAAGACAATGATGCCGAAAAAATATAGTAATGAGCTGACATCAGGATTAAACGGGAGACTGATGGTTGATAAATCGCTCCTGGCTTGGCCAAACGCATGTCCGTCACAGACAGGCGCATAACTAAAACATGGCCTGCTTTATCCTTCCTATCACTATCTATTTACAGCAACTGACCAAGTTAGCTTGTTCAGTGCATATTGACCTGTTCAGTTGGTGATGACCAGTAGCCTGAGTCACATAATGACAAACCAATGTCCAAATATACACTGTAAAACACAGTCACAGTAAACCAAATGTTTTACAGCTGATCTATTCCAATGGCATTTTAATCTAAAGTCATCTGCTTCCAATTTGCCCTGAGATGAAGTCCACTCTAGGCATCCAAATAATGACCATGATGCATTGAGGCAGTTCAGGGTGGAAGGTCATGCCCCTGCGTCGAGCGACGTCACGTTGATTCTCCCTGCACAAACACTTTTCCTTGCAAAAGGACATTGTTGCTCACGGCTGAATGACCCACTGTCTCTCCTCTCTACTTCTCTCCCTCCAGCTTGGAAAGATAGGGAAAAAACTACATTGGACTGCAAATCTGTTACAAGGCAAGTAATCGATTCCGAAATGGAATTAATGAACAGCAACCTGAAGATGACAGTACAGTGGCAACTGGGAAAGAATTATGTTGGACATTTGGTACTTGTGGCCATTAGGTTATAGATAGTGTGTCTCTCCATGACAAAATAAGAATATGAGCAGTTAGAATATGAACAGCCCATCTTAAGTGGTTACAGCCACATTTAATGCAACTTTTCACATTTAATGTTGTGAAAATCCACTTCTGCCTATTATTTTAATGAATTTGGTGTCACCCTTTTTTTGATGAGTCATGGCTGTAATAATGAATCAAATTGTTTATTTAATCCTACACATAACCATGTTAAACCATCTTTGTGGATCAGTAAAGATCAGATGTCATTGTTAATATTTTCCCCCAAACTGTCTCTATATTTCATCTTCACACAGTGGTCACTAGTGTGTGTGTGTGTGTATGTCAAATTAAATTGACAGACAGAGACAAATCATGTTCGTAAGCCCAGAGGCTCCACCAGTACACTAGCCACTAAATTCAATGTGACAGGTATTGAAGGCAAATAACTCTCTAAATCCTTTGACACTGTGAGGGAAGTTGTGTGACAATCATTGGATGCATTGACAGCAGAAAAATAGAACATGAAGTTGAGGAAAACAGAGTAGGAAATTGAATATGGAGTTGAGAAAAACAGTTCACAAGTGGACACTGCTGTTTTGGAAAACGCTCCAATTCAAACGCTAAATCAATTCCTTATTAATTCAGTTGACAACCTTTATGTGGTTATAATGATGACAGAACACATGTGAGTTAGTATTTAGAATTTTGTGGTCGCACATTGACATTAGTGGTTGCAAGTACAATTCACAAATGTGTAATTGAATTTTGCAAGCTTGTATCATGATGTGTGAAAGATTTAACAACGGTCGCAAACTTACATTCAATAAGATTTGCGAGTGAATCAAAAATAAATTTGCAGATTTGAAATCTGTGCACGCTCAGAGTTCTGTCACTGTTGTCACGTTACCAAGAGATTCGTAAACTTGTAAAACGTTTTGTAAATTTGCAGAGAGATGCAAATGAAATTTGCAAGTGAAAATGTAATTTGCGGTCTGGGGGCAGGACCTTTTACTAGGCAATCAGTTCCCTCTGCCAAAACCACAATCGCCTAACCATTGGCTGGATTGTTCCAGCGTATAAATCTCAGGAAGTAGCTCCCAACATGAGCAAGAGAGGATTAAGTAAATTAAACAAAAAGGATCTACTTGAAAGTAATCGTCTCTTTTATCTGTGTTTATGATTTTTTTTGTGTTTGTGTTAAAAGGCATGATAGTAGTTTGCTTATCATGTTAAATATAATGGTACATACATTTCACACGAACTTCAGGCCAGCCATTTCATTGACAGCCTATTGCGTTAGCTAGATGACATTCATTCTAGCTTTACTCTCACTCAACTGGATAGCTTTATCAGGCAGCTTTAGATGCGAGGGGAAAATGAATACATTTGCTAGTTAACCATAAATGATGGTTAATTATAAATGCCATTAGCTAGTTAGATAGCTAAATTGAAACTGCTGGGGGAAAGCTAGCTAACTAACTAGCTAACTAATGAACTAACTAACTAACTAGCTAGCTAACTAACTAACTAGCTAACTCTCACCACCATCGCTGCAGTGTAGCTAATGTTAGCTAGGTTTGTAGAAAATACAATTATATACTGTATATTTGAAGCAATATTTTAAAGACTTGTTACTGACTTTTGAGCACTTGTCAAACTACTTCACTCCACTGCCTGTTTATTGATTAATGGGTGACTGAAAAAGTTGGCAAGAAAAATGCCCCTCCCAATTTCACTGTAAGTAGACTATTAGGCTGGTTGGGTATCATTTGACTGATGTGCACATTTGCAGTGTTTAGTTGAGCAAGTTATGAATGACCAGGATGATTTTTAATCATGTTTTCATTGTTATTGCATTTCAGGTGAAGAGGGAGTAAGATCACTAGAAAGCAGCATGCTGCCAAACCACCGAAAGGAAAGGGGGATATCTAGTCAGTTGTATAACCGAATGCATTCAACTGAAATGTGTCTTCCGCATTTAACCCAACCCCTCTGAATCAGAGAGGTGCGGGGGGCTGCCATAATCGACATCCAGACCCTAGAGATATTATAGTAAATGCTTATGAACTGGATATTGTAACATATTGCCAATTTATATCAATGACAGCAACAAAATGGTTGGATTGTTCAGCAACGTGCAGTAAATGCTAACATGGCTTTGGTGGTGAAACGTACATGATGATGTATTTATGATGTATTTCTCCCTTTCAGGCCACTGCATACTGTGACAAGGGCCTGGAGGGTGGCACACATCTTGTCACTGACTTTTGAACACTTGAATAACTACTGTACGTTTCACAAACTGTTTATTGGCTAACTGGTGACTGAAAAATGTAAAAAGAAAAAGGTAAAAGCAAAACTTAAGAATATGTAAAACTGTTTGCAAAATGATGGCACTTTAAAGGTAGTCGGGGTTCTCAGCAACTTGAACCAGCACTGAAATTTGAACAGTGAGGTTCATTTCTTCCCCCGCTCTGCTCTTTCCCTCAGGTTGAAGTACATCGCTAACACCCAGACAGATCTGAAGAACTTGGGAACCTCACCAGGAAAATCATATTGTTGTTGGAGTTTATTCACAAGGTTAGATAGAGAATAACGTGTGGATCTATTTCTATCATGCAGAATTGTCGCTAAACTTGTAACTTGGGCAGCTCATTCAATAATACAGACGTGGGTGATTTCTGTCCCAGGGGACTGAACTGTATGCAGGTTTTTGTTCAATTTAGACCACAATTAGTTGAGGTGTTAGTGAAGTTCTGGAACAAAAATGCTGCCACCACTATGCTTCACCATAGCGATGGTGCCAGGTTTCCTCCAGATGTGACGCTTGGAATTTAGTCCAAAGAGTTCAAACTCCAAGCAGGCTGTCATGTGCCTTTTACTGAGGAGGGGCTTCTGTCTGGCCACTCTACCATAAAGGCCTGTTTGGTGTAGTGCTGCAGAGATGGTTGTCCTTCTGGAAGGTTCTCCCATCTCCACAGAGGATCTCTGTAGCTCTCTGTCACCTCCCTGACCAAGGCCCTTCTCCCCGGATTGCTCAGTTTGGCTGGGCGGCCAGCTCTAGGAAGAGTCTCGGGGGTTCCAAACTTCTTCCATTTAAGAATGATGGAGGCCTTCAACGCTGCAGACATTTGTTGGTACCTTTCCCCAGATCTGTGCCCTGAAACAATCCTGTCTCGGCGCTCTATGGACAATTCCTTCAATATCATGGCTTGGTTTTTGCTCTGACGTGCACTGTCAACTGTGGGACCTTATATAGGCAAGTTTGTGCCTTTCCAAATCATGTCCAATCAATTGCATTTACCACAGGTGGACTGTGGTCGAGTTGTAGAAACATCTCAAGGATGATCAAAGGATCCGGATGCACCTGAGCTCAATTTCGAGTCAAGTAGCAACGGGACTGAATACTTGTGTAAATAAGGTAGTTCTGTTTTTTATTTGTCTTTTTTTTTGCAAAAATGTATAAAAACCTGTTTTTACTTTGTCATAATGAGGTATTGTGTGTAGATTGAGGAAAACAATGTATTGAATCAATTTTAGAAAAAGGCTGTAACATAACGTGGGGAAAAAGTCAAGGGGTCTGAATAGTTTCAAAATGCACTGTAGATAGTTAATACTCCACGCATATGCAGAGTGATGAAGCCCTATACACCATAAACCTGTCTACTCCTGGAGTAACTCCCTGTCAGAGACTGATTAGAGGGTTTTGCCAGATGCCCTGGGCCAATGGGAGGTGAGGGCTTAGGGGTCAAAGAGAGTGAGAATGAAGTTACAGACATGAACTTGAAACACATAATAAGGCTACCTTCAAACAGAAATGCATGAAGCACATGTCCAACACCGCTGTTTGGTGGGGGAAAACACATGTTAATTGATTGTATAGTCTATGCAACTTTTCGGACGGTTCTGTTGTGCCATGGAACTGTAGAGCAGAACATCAATAAACCTGCCACCCTGTTGTCAGCTATCGACAGTTCCCTTCATATGACAAGGGTTGTAAAAGTATTTGCCGGTAGATTGTTGACGTGATTCACGATGGTGACTGATAGCTTGCTAGCTGAGATTTTGAAAGGATGATGTTGACATGTCCAATCAAAGATACTGTAGATATAACGTGATTTGACGTCATTTTATGTGTGGCCAACAACCTTGAACCTTCTTGGATTGGCACTTCTAATGTCATTTTATAGCAGCACCCAAGGGGCTTGCATTTTCGAGCTCTCCCCGTAGATTTTGCAGTGACAGAGTGTCCTCGTGAGTGACTGAACACTGAGCCAATCACGGCATAACTAGAGGCCATTACCAAACCCTCTATTTTCTGCTGGCTGCCCCACCACCATAGAAAGCACTGAGCTAGGCTAAAACTCCAGCATTTTGGAGCTGCCTTACTCAAGAAAGCAAAAAAGAAACCATGTTTGTATACAGCTTTATTGATTTTTTACATTTTTTTACATTGTTTGCAAACTCATAAGTGACACGGATTAATGCCAAAATAACATGCAAAACAGGCAAAAAGTCAAACAGGTGGGGCTCAAACAGGCTCTGCCCAACCTGCCCTGAATGACAGGTCGCCACTGTGCCTGTCCAAACGCAGCCAGGGACAAGTGAATATAAGTCAGTTATTGTGTTCATAGTAGTTTCTATGAATTTGAGTTGTTACACACACTACATGTTAAATGGCTACAAGACAGAGATAAGAAGACTCTTGCTGTAATCAAAGGGAAGGTACTACTGAAGGTCCCAGTATTCAGGCATGCAGCTTGAAGCAGATGTGTGTCACCCTCCAGGCCCTTGTCACAGCATGCAGCATCACCTGATCGGGAGATGACAATAAATACATCATGTACATTTCACCACATAAGCCGTTTTAGTATTTACTGTACATTGCTGAACAATCCAACCATTTTGTTAGTGTCATTGATATAAATGGGCTATTCAAATAAAAATAGTTCATAAGCATGGACTATAATACCTCTAGGGTCTTGTGGTGGTTTGGCAGCATGCTGCTTTCTAGTGATCTTATTACTCCCTCTTCACCTGAAATGCAATAACATCAAAACCATGAATAACAATAATCCTAGTCAGTCAGTAACTAGTCTAATTAAACACATAAGCTAGCCAGTTGATAGTAAAGCTAGGATGATAGATGGCTAATGCAATAGTGGCTGTCAATGCAATGGCTGGTCTGGAGTTTGTCTGACATGTACCATTATATTTAATATGATAAGCAAACTACTGTCATGACTTTTCACAAAAAAAGATTGATGAACACAGATAAAAGAGATGATTACTTTCAAGTAGATCCTTTTTGTTTCATTTACCTCATCCTCTTCCTCGTGTTGGGAGCTTCTTCCTGAGATTAGAGAGCCCTCGGTTCTCTATGGTGTTTAGGTCAGAGCGTGACTAGGGGGGTGTTCTTGTCATTTATTTTCTATGTGGCTGGTTTGTATGGTTCCCAATTAGAGGCAGCTGGTAATCGTTGCCTCTAATTGGGGATCATATTTAGGAAGCCCTTTCTCCCTCCTACTTTGTGGGATATTGTTTTGAGTGAGTGCATGTAGCACTACGTTTGTTCACGGTCGGTGTTTGGTTATTGTTTTAAATATGTGGAACTCAAATCACGCAGCGCCTTGGTCCGTCTTTCCACACGACCGTGATAGAATATCCCACCAATGCAGGACCATGGAGGTTAAAGAGTTTTGGACATGGGAGGAAATCATGTCCAGATGTGAGACACCAAGGAAGGTGGGAGGACAGAGACGACGCCGGGGACCGCGGCCACAGAAACCCCAAGATTTTTTTTTTTTTTTTTTTGGGGGGGGGGGGGGGAGTGGAAGAGTGGGTCATCAGTCCGGTGCCATCTGTGCCAGCTCCCCGTACTCACCCTGAAGAGCCAGAGACCGTCAGAGAGGCGATGGAGAAGTTGGGAGAGAGAGAGATGAGAGAGATGCTGGTCAAGTGTGTTCTGCTCAACATTCGACCTGAAGAGCCTGTCAGCAGTCTGGTGAAGTCTGTGCCAGCTCCACGCACCAGGCCTCCAGTGCGCCTCCCCAGTCCAGGCACGGTGTCCAGTCCCGCTCCAAGGCCGGAGCCTTCCTCTGCGCCGGTGCCCAGTCCAGGAACAGTGTCCAGTCCAGCTCCAAGGCCGAAGCCTTCCTCGGCGCCGGAATTCGTCCCCCCTTTGCTGCTATAACAGCCTCCACTCTTCTGGGAAGGCTGTCCACTAGATGTTGGAACATTGCCGCGGGGACCTTCTTCCATTCAGCCACACAAGCATTTGTGAGGTCAGATACTGACGTTGGGCGATTAGGCCTGGCTCGCAGTTGGCGTTCCAATTCATCCCAAAGCTGTTCGATGGGGTTGAGGTCAGGGCTCTGTGCAGGCCAGTCAAGTTCTTCCACACCGATCTCGACAAATCATTTCTGTATGGACCTCGCATTGTGCACGGGGGCATTGTCATGCTGGAACAGGAAAGGGCCTTCCCCAAACTGTTGCCACAAAGTTGGAAGCACAGAATTGTCTAGAATGTCATTGTATGCTGTAGCATTAAGATTTCCCTTCACTGGAACTAAGGAGCCTAGCCTGAACCATGAAAAACAGCCCTAGACCATTATTCCTCATCCACCAAACTTGACCATTGTCACTGGAAGGTAGCGTTCTTCTGTCATTCGCCAAAGTCGTCTGTTGGACTGCCAGATGGTGAAGCGTGATTAATCACTCCAGAGAACGCGTTTCCACTGCTCTAGAGTCCAATGATGGCGAGCTTTACACCACTCCAGCCGACGCTTGGCATTGCGCAAGGTTGTCTTAGGCTTGTGTGCGGATGCTCAGGCAGTGAAACCCATTTCATGAAGCTCTCGACGATCAGTTCTTGTGCAGACGTTGCTTCTAGAGGCAGTTTTGAACTCGGTAGTGAGTGTTGCAACCGAGGACATGTGATTTTTACTCGCTACGCATTTCAGAGCTCGACGGTCCCTTTCTGTGAGCTTGTGTGGCCTACCACTTCGCGGCTGAGCCATTGTTGCTCCTAGACGTTTCCACTTCACAATAACAGCACTGACAGTTGACCAGGGAAGCTCTAGCAGGGCAGTAATTTGACAAACTGACTTGTTGGAAAGGTGGCATCCTATGACGGTGTCACTGAGCTCTTCAGTACGTGCAATTCTACTGCCAATGTTTGTCTATGGAAACTGCATGGATGTGTGCTCGATTTTGTACAGCTGTAGTAATGCGGTGCGTGCTGGTGGCAGGGATGTCAGGCGCAGGAGAATGAACTTGGTGAAAACAGAGCTGTTTAATAAACATTAAAAAAAACCTCCGAAAACCAAAGTATACAAAAATAACATAATAGGGTGCAAAACCCGTCTCACACCAGAACAAATAACACACCTACATACAACAAACAATCTCTGACAAGGACATGAGGGGAAACAGAGGGTTAAATACACATGTAATGAATGGGATTGGAACCAGGTGTGAAGGAAGATAAGACAAAACCAATGGAAAATGAAAAATGGATCAATGATGGCTAGAAGGTCGGTGACGTCGAACACCACCCGAACAAGGAGAGGGACCGACTTCGGCGGAAGTCGTGACAGCTGTCAGCAACAGGTGTGGCTGAAGTAGCCGAATCCACTCATTTGAAGGGGTGTCCACATACTTTTGGCCATGTAGTGTATTTTTCTACAAATTGACTCTTGGTAATGTGTCAACAGTGACAGAACTCCAAGCGCGTGCATATTCAAAATCTGCAAGTGTATTTTGGATTCACAGCAGAATATTCATACTCATAAATCGCTTGTAATTATTCTGAAAATAAATTATACTTGCAAATCTTATTGAAATTATTCAAATGTCAAGATATAAGTTTGCGAAATTCAATTACACATTTGCTGATTACATTTGCAGCCACTAATGTCAATGTGCGACCACAAAATTCTAAATACTATCTCACATGGCTCTGTCATCATTATAATCCCATAAACCTTTACCAACTCATACATGTAACCACATTTCCAGGGATATGATGTTTCACAATTTAAATCAACATACGCAGGGAGAGAGACAAGCACTCAAACCACTCCTGCAACTCCATTCATAACTGCATGAAACTCAGAACATTTCCAATTGTTTAAGAACAATTGGAGCAGCCTTTCACTGTCCACTCTGACATTAAAAACAAGTCAATATTAATCTATATCAAATATATACCTTTTGACTCCCTAGGCTGTCAGACCCCCTCTCCACACCCTACCCTGTAGCATCACTCAGAAAGCTTTTACCATAATACTGTCTCTGAAAGTGCCAGTACTGATTATCAAGAAGTATCCCACTTTAACCTGGATTAAAAGGTTTTTAGGTGGAGTGGGCAGGGTGCCGAAAACCATCTCCCTTCATCTGCACCATTAATGCAGAGGCATAGCTGCATTTGCATCTAAACGTTTCATTACAGCCAGAGTGGAGATACCAATTTCTCTCCCCATCTCTCTCCACTGCTCGCTCCCTCTCTCAAAGGGGGAGATCAAAGCATGACAAATTGAAATAAATGAGAGTGAAGAAAAGGTGGCTGGGTACGCCACTGCTCGTCTGGTCAGGAAGACGAGAGGGAGGGGTGGAGTGAGGGACTATTTGCATTCTTCCCTCATCTCTCTTCTCCTTTCTGATGTGGAGTGGCAGTAACTTTTACAGCTGACGACCTTCGTATGACACGCGGACGGCGATGAGGACAAGAAAATCTCTTGGCGTGTACTGTACGTAAAGATGTGACCAAAAGTCACGAACAACACAATAGTCTTCAAAGTGCTGTCAAATTTGAACAACAGTAGCCATTCTTCTTGGCACATGACAAATGCACTGATCCAGTCATTGTAACTACATAAAGAACAACACAGCCAAACAACACTACCCGTGTAAGGATGGTGCCCATAGTGCTGTCTGTCCAATGAACCCATGGACTACGAAGGGAGCTGCAGTAATGAGAACAGCTGATCAATGCTACACACATCAGTAACGGACTCGGGGGGGGTAATATAGTTACACGTGTGTAAGGCATATATATATATATATATATGCTTGTGTCAGATGTGCCTTTTATATCACACTGGATATTGTACAGTACGACATGTCGGGTACCTTTACTGATCATTGTGCTGATGAAATGTAATTGCATGTATGGAGATTCTACACTGTTTTCTTTGTAATATACAATCAAAGTAGTTCCTTTTGCTCATCAACCCTGACCTATACTACACATTATCCCTAAATATCTCATGGGATACTTTAGACTATTCCCTCTTACATTAAATTGGTGGCAGCAGTGGGTTACTCTGAGGCTTCCTCCTTAAAATATTACCCAGTTATCACTTCAGAGGGTCAATGTAATATTCCCCATATCATGTAACGCTGTATCAGAATAGTCAACACTTTTATTCCAGCTGTCAATCAAAGCACCCACTCATGGCTTTCAGATTTGAATCTCAGTAAGGCCTGTCACTGCTGATCTTCCTTAGTGAGCTTTGTCTGGGGAGCTGTGTGTAGGTGGTGGCTGGAAACCTGCATATCTACCTGAATAAAGACACTCCTTCCTTGGATCACTTTCACAGCCATGGCTACAGAGCCAGGCATTAAAATGAAGACACGATAGAGTGTTAAACTAAACCTCAAAGCCAAACTTAGCTGCACAATGTTTGGCACTTGGCAAATCTTTTGTGGTGCAGAGAATTATCAAAAAAGACTTCAGAGTTTGTTTGATTTATCTATTTGCCTACTTTCTGAGGAACGACGGTCTGACCATAAAGTGGATTCAAAAGGAACAAAGCGAAAATGGAGCAAAGGGTTTGATAAATTGATTCATAGTTCAGAAAATAAAGGCTTCTGAATCAATTCTTGGTTTTGATGCTGCGTTACATGTTTGTGTGTAAGCCTAGTATAATCATATGATCAGATAGCTTCTGTTTCCACCATAGAAATCAGCCTTCTTTGGAAGTAACAGGTGTGAAAGTAAACAGAGCTGACTTCACACCAGACTGTTTAAAGAAATTAGCTTTTGATATTCCAATCATAGTATGAGGTCTGTAAAGGAGTTGTATTTTGAAGAGATTCTATATGTTTTCCTTTATATGTCAACCCAATTAGCTACAACGGATATGTACAAAGATACTATTTCGGCTCCCATTTTAAGTTTATGAAATGTGGTGTCTGGGACTTGTATTACCGTAATAATTCTGAACATCTTTGTAGGCAATCTTTACAACATGTTTCTTTCGTATATGCATTACATAATATTGAGACATTTCTTGAGCACAGGCACCAACAATGTAGTTCCTCATTGAGAGAGATTCTTTACTTTTGCATGCATAAATAAAAAAATCTCAGTCTAACCCAGACAGTTGATATTTTGTATGTGAGACAGGTAGAGCAGTATTTTTGTATCGGTGCTGTCAGGAGTCAGTGACAACCGGCTTGATCCCTCCTCCCCCCGCCCCTGGGCCCACCTCTCTCCTCAGGCATTCTGCATCCAGCTCCAATCACCATGGCAACCTGGATTAACAATTTCCCAGCTCCCAGCCCTATTCTGCATTCCATTCACAGATCCTCCTCTCAGACTGCTTCAACAAGTCAATCAAAGATGACTCATTTAACAACCATTGATTAGGCCAAAAACATATAATTATATTTACATTAATGAAAAAATGATGCAGACATGAACGACACCCAGGTTGGGGCGTCTGACTGAAATACATCCCCTATTCACCATTATTATGTTCTGTCTTGTGTCTCCTCAACAACCTCCCCTGCACATTGTGCTCCTGGGGGAGAGCAGACATTTTTTTGGAGGGGGGATAGATGGGGGAAATATACTGTAGTTAGTGAGGTCATGTGGTGAGCGTGGCATTCGACCATGAACAAACTGACAACTTTTTAAACGCTTACACAATTTTGACCAAGCTACTTTCACAAACGTATAATGGGCTGACATGATGGCACAAGTGTGTTTGCTACAGCCCGAAACAGCCTTGAAAGCCTTGTTGTGTAGGAATGTTGGACATTATCAATGCTCCTCTTTTGCTACAAGTGGTGAATATATTGTAGCTCTCAATAACAGCAAAAGCAGTTTGCTAATTCTTTATGAAGTAGCATGCTGTGCCTGTTTTTCTAACAATTATCTCGAGTATTTAAGTACAGCGTGGACACATCTACATTTCTATGTCGCTAATTAACAGAAGCTGCATAATGAAAATAAATCCCATATGTTAATGTTTGTCTGTATCCACTTGGGGAAAAGACAATAACTTAGGATAGGATTGACATTTCATTAAACGTAATCTGGTAGTGAAATGGACTTTCTCCCATTGTTGAGGCATACATCATTAGAGCAGCCAGTTTCAGAACCATGGACAGCAGCATCTCAGTTCCAGTGCCTGCATTGCCTCTTCATTCCTTCAACTGTGTCTCTTTCTGAATGTTACAGACAGTTACACTTACTCCAACACTCTCAAATATTCTTACATGTGTCATGGTCGTCATAACGAGGAGACCGAGGCGCAGAAAACAAAGATAACTAAGGTCAGGGTGTGACAACATGTCCCTGATGTAAGTATAAAAGTAACAATGCTTTCTCATTTTTAGTGGTAAATGTTAGTCTATATGCAGTCTGTCAAAGCCTACACTCGTTAAGTAAACCTTACTTTCCTTCGGTCATTTCAACAACACATTTTTCCCAGGACAATGAATACTTATTTCACTGGATTGCATTGTACGTTCCATTATACTGTATTTGTGTTTTTTCTTTCTACTTCAATGTAACATTTCATGTTGAGTAGGTAGAACCCTTGATCTTTGATTCTACCTATTCATCCCTTGGGTATGTAGGAGTGAAACCTGACAGAACAAGGGTTCAGACAAGACTGAATAAGATTGCACTCACCTTTGTGATATAACTGTGTCCCGAAAATGTCACCTCGGACATGTATAAAGTTGCTTCACTTTGCAAGGACTCAGGAAGTCTATCTCATTGGTCATATTTTACAGCTACACTATTAACCTAACATCATTCACTACTACCACACCACAGTTCAGATAGAATACCCTCCTATGGCTCTGCTGAATCTGTGTCAGTTATAGTGGTCCCTGTCATCCTGGGGTCCCCTGTGTGTGAGTCAGGCATGACTGGGCCTTGTTTGGTCCAATTACTTGGCATATCTAGCCATCTTCCAGGGTGAGAGTCCGATAGATATCTGTTTACCCACCTCTACAACACTCAGAGCCTCTGTTAGGTCAAAATACCCATGCACACCCAGCAATCAGAGACCTAAACTCCTTGCCCAATTATGAGGAAACATGTTATATTAACAGCACCGATTGAAACAAGTTGTTTTCATTCTGTTTCAGGGTTTCTCAACATGGATGCCAGTAAGATCTTTCTAACTACAAGGCTGGGAACTTAGCTCTAAGGCCTATAGTATACCCATCATAAGAAACTGCAGCTATGCTTTTGAGAACTTCATCTTAGAGGCATGTATTTCAGTGTACCCCTACGTGCCTTGGCTGTTGAATTCTCCTACAGATCAGTGCACTTCTGATCGATTTTGTCAATGTATTATGATGTGAAAAATACATTGGATTTGAAAAAAAATCATCAACGTAAACGGTTGTTTTGAGGGTGAAATTTCAACCACCGTATTATGTCACTATGATAACCAATTTTTAGCATTGACAAATATGTTGAATTTGTATCGTTGAAACAACATCTGCTCTTCAACCTAATATCCACTATAAGAAAAAGACTAGGCTGGGCAGCACTTCCTACTGGAGAGTTGATCTATCTACAGCTGTACCCTTTGGTCTCACATTCAGGGTTTTAACAAAACCGAACCCTGCTTAGCTATGATATTTGTCACTGACTGTTACCAAAGTGCTATCGTCAGAATGATTGTTTGAGAAATATACACTTAAAGATTCACTGTTGCTATCAAAGTCAGAGCAAATGAAATGTAAACTATACATTATCAGTCATATATCATCAATTATGGCATTTAGGCCTATATATCATTTGGGAAATCATCAATCACTATTGTTTTAATTCAAGCCAGGATGCAACTAAAAATAGACACTACATATAGGCTTAGGGATTCAAGCTTTGGCTGATTTCAAATGGAATCTACAAGTTAGTAAGAAAATATGTTGGATTCATGTCTCCATATGACTAAATCAAATCAAAGTGCATTTAAAGATTTTTGTTTGAAATAGAGACATGAATCCCACGTATCAATTAATAATTTGTAGGCAAATTGGAATTAAAGCCTGACTCAGTGGCACAGACAAAACTATCCAAGGATACATCTCCTTCAAATGTTTAGATTTGGTTGTGTTGACAACCAAACACAATTCAATATCACTTTTTCAATACAGCAGCCTATTAGTTTGTCGACCAGTTAACAGATATGTTGGGTTCAGTTCTCCATCTCAACCAAAAATAAATGTTAAAGAATAGGATGAAGCCAGTGGCTCAGATGGAACTGTCTAAGCAGTAAATACATCTCCTTTAAATGTTGATTTTTTTTTTGCATTGTCAACCAAACACAATTCAAAATTACTTTTGTAATGCAGTAAACAGCCTAATGGTAACGCTATTTTACAAACTAATGTAACAGTATTTATGCAACTTTAAAATGACTAACACATCCCTGGTCACATTTTGAGGTTGCTATAACAATACATGTATTCTAATGTAATCAAAGAAAGTGTGCCTGTTCAAGATAGCATGCAAATGTCACAGGTCTGTGGAGATCTTCCCAAGAGCTGTAACAATCTGCGCAGAATCTCAAACTGCGTTGACCACTTGCACCATGTACTTCATTTCATGAGCAGCTAACCGATCGCTGCAGCTGTACATAGTCTATTGGTAAATAGCCCACCCATTTTCACCTACCTCATCCCCATACTGTTTTTATTTATTTACTTTTCTGCTCTTTTGCACACCAATATCTCTAACTGTACATGACCATCTGATCATTTATCACTCCAGTGTTAATCTGCAAAATTGTAATTATTCGCCTACCTCATGCCTTTTGCACACATTGTATATAGACTCCCCCTTTGCTTTGTTTTCTACTGTGTTATTGACTTGTTAATTGTTTACTCCATGTGTAACTCTGTGTTGTCTGCTCATACTGCTATGCTTTATCTTGGCCAGGTCGCAGTTGCAAATGAGAACTTGTTCTCAACTAGCCTACCTGGTTAAATAAAGGTAAAATAAAAAATAATAATAATAAAATTTCAGTTGCGATCCAGGTCATTTGGTTCTGCTACGAGCACAGTGATAACACATTAAGTTGTTCTATAAATAAACTAAATATCTTACATTGTGTTCCCTTTTGAACTTGATTTTAAATGGTGACAACTAATCCAAAATCAGACATTGATTTCCTGTTGGAATTTGGTTGAGCTTTTAGATGGTTATACATTGTGATACCACACTGAGAATTCAACAAACTTTTTGAGTGGACGGAAATGGGTTGTCATCTCATTGATCAACGTATCAACCAAATATGACCCATTCTCCACATTGAAATGACATGGTCATCGCAAAGCTTATGAGAATTAATAAATCAGTAACAGTGAGCAACTCTGTTATTTCAATCATAATATTCATAAAACAGTTGCAATGGTGGATATTTGTTTAAAAAACAATTTATTATCAGACCACTCATTAAAATCAAACTCTCAAGTATTTCATGATCCCCTCCATTCCTCAACACATTTCCACTGAGGAGCTCTCTATACTTTGTCAATTCCACCTTCGTGATGCTGGGACTGCAGTGTTAAAGTTAAGCATATCTCGGTGGATATTCATCCTTTGTTCTTAATTTGCCCCATAACAAAACAACTTGATCAAAGGTTATTTTCAAACGGAACATGTTAGGCTTTTCATAAGCATGGTTGTCTGAGAGGGAAGTGTAACGGCTGTTGGTGGAAGAAGGTGAGGACCAAAGTGCAGCGTGGTACGTGTTCATGTTTATTTATTGACACTGAACAATAAATACAAAAATAACAAAGGGAATAACCGAAACAATCCTGAAAGGTGAAAAACACTAAACAGAAATCAACTACCCACAAATCCCATGTGGGAAAAAGCTACCTGGTTTTCAATCAGAGACAACGATAGACAGCTGCCTCTGATTGAGAACCACACGGCCAAACAACAAAGAAATCCAAAACATAGAAAATGAACATAGAATGCCCACCCTAGTCACACCCTGGCCTAACCAAAATAGAGAATAAAAGCCTCTCTATGGCCAGGGCGTGACAGGAAGCCATTAAACCAGAGATTGAGATACTTAGCTAACGACATGTTTTATTGGTGGAAAGTCAACTTCCGTATGCACAGTTATCATCATCACTGACTCATATTCAGTAATTTACAGTAACTCAGCTGAAAATGTGTCAGATAATGCCAGTCAGTGACACCACAAACCCATTAACTTTTATATTTCAACTTCCCCAGGGCTAAATGACCCTAGAGGTCTACACGGGAGAGAATGTCTAATGACTTGCTAAATGCAAGGGAGACATGAGGTTAATGGTCACGTTGACAGGTCAGAGGAACACAATAGCTGGTCAGCCCAACTCCGTTTCCCATAGTGAGAACAACTCAATCAAACAGAGCTAGTAGGTAGACATGAAAGAAACATGGGCAGCAGCAGTCACATGGTGGGAGAAAAATAGTTTTTCATTATTAAACCTGAAGTTCGTGACTTTAAAATGTTCCTAATGAACTTGGATGGATGAATGAATCACTATTCAGACAGAGGGAAGAGAGATCTGTCCTGAACAGAGTTGAGATGCAGTCCCACATTTCTAAGGTAACATTCCTCCACTTTAAAGTAGGCTTCCTATGATCATTTATTAAATAGTCTCACAGTGGAAACTGCCTATATAGCGTCTTTTGATATTCCTGTAATTTGCATTCTTAGCATAAAAATAGTTTTTTGGTAATAACTTTAAAACCTGTGGACAGTAAAATTATCCTTATTTGACTCTGTCTTTGGAAAGAGAAATGTGTCTGGTCCAGTTGTGTCTTAATGACTTTTGACAGCAAAGTTAGGATACTTGGGCTGAGATAGTACTTGCTCATCTGGACAATAATATATATGATCAAAGCATATCAACCATTTCAATCACAAACAATAGATTTAATGAAACAACATTTAATATTTCCCTTTAAAGTCTCTTAGGAGCAGGCACGTTGATCAAAGGGAAATATTTAAGGCAACAAATTTGAACAGCTTAAAAAAAAAAGTCAATGCAGGACTATCGTCAAATGAACTGTGTCTCCTGGGATTTACTTCAGATATTCAGACACATGGGGATGAAATACATGTATTGTGCGTGTGAGAGTCTGCAAGGTCTTTTCTCTGACCCAAGCCCTTACTAAGCCAAGTGGAAATTGCAGTTAATAATTGTACAACTTCCCCCAATTACACTTGGGCCTTATCTCTGTGCCTTCCCATTTAATCTAAAGATATCACACAGACTGACTGGAATTCAAGGAAATATTTTGATAATAATGAACATTTATCCCCTTTGTGATGATAATGAATGTAGACATAGGAGTGGCAGGTGGTGGAATCACAACAATGGGTTATGTCATTTTTTTCAGTGACCTTTTCACCAATTTCTTCTTGTAAAAGAAAATGGTTCTCGAAATTAGAGTACACATTTGGAACTGGCTCTTTGTGACTTTTCAGGTCATTCAAATTGGAGATATCTTACTGTCTGGGGGTCCCCAGACTATTGGTACTGTGTTGTTTTGGAAAGCTGTGACTTTTGTCTGCTATCCTTTCATTTGGTCTTTTGTTATCCGACTAGTCTTGGTGGCACTGTTTTCTTCCACAGTACACTAGTTCATCTTAAGAAAACACAATCTGTACGTTTTTTGGGGGGGGAGAGGAAGATACTCAGACACTCTTGTTTGCTGAACACCATGTTATATATGAAAGAACGATGAACAATGTCGATTTTCCACAAGTTTTTTTAGGCAAGAATTGACTTAATTCCTAAAGTAATCGTTTATGAAGTCGACATGCTTATCCCCCTGGAAGACTTTGTATACAAAACCCCATCATTCCATGATCGAATCCTGTGGTCAGAAATGTGTTGGTATGCAAAGGAAGCTGAGGATAGGTGGAATGCTTTTGGCATCTTTATGCTGACATCATAGATAAACCTATGTTCCTCATTACTATACTGATTAACATTTCATAAATCAGTGTAAAAATATTTTTTGTCGAGCCTCCCGGGTTCGAACTCTGGGTTCGCGCCCAGGCTCTGTCGCAACCGGCCGCGACCGGGATGTCTGTGGGGCGATGCACAATTGGCCTAGCGTCGTCTGGGTTATGGAGGGTTTGGCCGGTAGGGATATCCTTGTCTCACCCCGAACCAGCGACTCCTGTGGCGGAACGGGCGTAGTGCGTGCTAACCAAGGTTGATAGATACAAGGTGTTTCCTCCGACACATTGGTGCGGCTGGCTTCCGGGTTGGATGCGCGCTGTGTTAAGAAGCAGTGCGGCTTGGTTGGGTTGTGTATCGGAGGACGCATGACTTTCAACCTTCGTCTCTCCCGAGCCCGTACGGGAGTTGTAGCGATGAGACAAGATAGTAGCTGCTACTAAAAAACAATTGGATACCACGAAATTGGGGAGAAAAAGAACATTTATATATATTTTTGTCGTTTGGCCAGAAGGCAGCCTTCCAGGGTTTTTAAATCACCCCGTTTATTTCCACACCTATCACTCCAAAACACACTCTGTAACCAACTCCTTCATCCATATTTCTCAGTGATTGTGAGCAAGAGCTGCACATTCTTCCACGGTGAATGCAATGGCAACCATTTCCTTATGATTCAGGAGCGGCAGGTGAATAGGGAATCTCTGAAAGGCCAGCGGTGACATTAAAAGGTGAATACCAATAGCACAACCTTTTTCTGAGTCCCTCAACCCTAAAAACCGAGCCCTGTCTCCCTCTTAGCCACTGCATCCATTGTCCTCCACTGCAGTGCACTGCAGTAAGAAACAGAGTCATGTCAGTAAGTGGTTGGATTGACCATGTGCAGTGAGGCTGGGAGAAATGGCGATTGATGGCTGCAGAAGTCCTCACTGTAAATGGAGAAAAGCTTTCAGAGGAGAGGATGACCTTAGTCCACTGGTCTCCTGTGGGCTTACGATGAACACGAGATGACTCCTTTAATTCAAAAAGACCCTTCTCAAAGGGATGGCCTGTTCACCATTTCAACCAGTTCAACCAGACATTAGCTAGACATTGTATTGTATTTCTATATTTTTCTCAGCAGCAAATGTCATCGATGTGAATGAATGACATATCAACCGAAACATTAAGTCCCTTTGGCACAAGAAAATGCAGAGTACATCAAGGGTTAATCAAGCCAGGCCAGAAGAGCCACTAGTCCCCAACAGTAGGACAGACAGATCTCCACAGGTCACTTTCTGACAAGGGCAGAGAAGGTAACGAGATAAAACAAAAGGATTAGATATGTCTTGAGCTCACTGTACGCAACAGCGCTTCTCAGACTGTCAGCGCTCCAAGGCCAGGTCAATGCAGGGTCAGTCCATTTCTGATTAGCTCAGATGATTGGCGTTGGCACGGCTAGCCATGGGTGAGCACTTGCTGTGACACCAGCTCTTATTGGAGAAAGCCAGATGAGGCCAGGGAGTCAGAGGCGACATGGGGTGGAAGGAGGGTTATTTCCATCGGGTTGGCTTATGACAACTTCCCCTGACAGCATTACACGGCAGGGTAAAGGGCAGATGCCAAGGATCACTGCATATCCTGCCTGTCAAATGGAGTAGGCTATAATATTGCTAAGACATTAAATGGTGGACTGGACACAAGAAATACATATCATCATTATATTCCCATGAATTGCACTCCAAGCTCACAATCATTCTTTATAAAAATTCTACCCCATTTTCTCCCCAATTTCGTGATATCCAGTTGGTAGTTATGACATTGTCTCCTCGCTGCAACTCCCCAAAGGGGCTCGGGAGGCCGAGGTTTAGACATGCGTCCTCCATAACATGACCCGCCAGACCACGCTGCTTCTTAACACGCCGATCGCTTAACCCAAAAGTCAGCCGTATCAATGTGTCGGAGGAAACACTGTTCGACTGACGACCGTGCCCACCACAAGGAGTCGCTAGAGCATGATGAGCCAAGTAAAAGCCCCCGGGTAAAAACCACTCGGGAGACGCTCACAATCATTATGTTATTCTGGAATATGTTAGCATTAAACATCAGACCACATACGTAGATCATTTTGCTAATGATTACATCACTGCTGTAAAATACATCTAGTGTTTAGGTTTACTGTATTAAAGCAACAGAGGCCAGTCAATGATCTGAGAAGTTCATCCACTGCAAGGTGGCCCCTATGTGTTTTCCCTACAATACGACTAAACTCATGTTTTAGTACCAGCAGAGAAGAGCCCTGGAAGCAGCTACCGGATGACTTCCGTCTCATTAGCTACCGCCCACCCACTCTCTCTCCATTCCTTCATCATCCCCCCATCATCCCACCTTCTAACACAGATTCTTAGATCTTCTCTCTCTCTGTCTCTAAGTGTTACTCACCCTTTCTTTCTCCTTTCTCATTGTATCATCAATCGCTGTGCGTCATCTGAAGCACTCGTTACTGGAGTTACAGCTCCAAGAGCTGGCAATGAATAGTGAAGCAAAGATCAGGCTCAGTCTAACCAATGATATATGTCAAATGTAGTTAAAGAGGAGGTGTTATTGAACATTCATGGAGCATAGCGACCGATGGAGTTGTCTAAGCAGTCTGAGTGCAGAGTGTCAGTCATCTGATATCTGGGCTGGTGTTTCCATCTTGCAAACTGCTCAGCCACACAGTAAAAGGTCAGCACTGAGGATGGTCAATAGCAACTGACCTTTTCAATGGATTTGCTTGTTTAACAGTCATTGTTTAGGTCAGTGATGCTTAAAGGCTTAAACTGCAGAAATAGAGATGATGAAGACAAAAGATACTCAAGTGGAAATCTTAAAGATGCTATAAGTGGAAATATAGTAGCAGGGGTATAGTACAAAGTAGGATCAATGAGTTAGCCAGCTAACTTTGTTAAACAACCAAAAATAACCATTGATTTGCAGGTTCATTAAGAAAGCTAAATATGTGTCTTTTTGTTGTTGAGCCAATTATACCATGCCCATTTGAAGCTTATCTTTAAGTTATTTCAGAATATTTAAGTTAGCTGGCTCACTCATTGAACCTGCTTTGTAGTATTCCCCTCTGGGGCAGCAACTAAGTCAATGTCTGTAAGTGTGATACTGTGTCTGCTTTTGTTGCATTAAAGTTAGTGGTTACCAGATACACTGGTCTTTGTGGTCCTCCTGTCTCTCTATTCTCCATCTCCTTTTCTCGCTCAATACACTCCCTCTCGCCCCTGAATCCTCCGAATCGAAATAGGAAGGTGTGGAGACAGATGAAGACATGATGTGATGAGGGTAGGGAGGTGACTTCCTGAGATCCACACTTACATCCTCCCTCCTGTTCCATCGATCCCTATAGTGAGTAGATGGGTACAGTGGCTGAGCGGATCAAAGAGGTGTAGGCATTGCGAGGAGAAACGCTCTTAATGGTGAGAATGGCCTTATTTCACACACAGGAACTGTCCTCCCTTCCTCCCTTGTCTTCTCATTCTCTCACCCGTTCAGAACAGAGAGCTTTTAAAATGCCAAAAATGAGTGGGGAGTCAGGATGAGATAGAGTGAATGGTAGAGAGAGAGACTCAGATTCCCCCTCTTCCTCCGTGTCCTTCCCAACTATCTGCCCCAATCATGGTGGTTGCAGCAGCAGCGACTGTGGAAATTTAAAATAGTGATAATGACTAATGTATGTGTTAAGGGCCTCTCGGCCACTCTTTGAGGTCTAATAAATACAGTTTGATGGCACAATAAGGGTTAGGAAATGATTGACATTTCACTCATCTTAAATGAGATGTTCCAGTAGACAGTCTTATTGAACACATTGCTGAGAATATCTCTTTTGGGGGGTATCATCACTGATGGATCCTCTGTAATGTCAACAGTACACCAGGGAGAGGTGTTGCATGGTGATGCAGGTCAATCCGGATGGTATTTCAATTCACATCGTTTCATGACATTGACTCAGGTGTCGCCTAACATTTCAATCATCATAACCCTCTTTCTGTCTTAACTCTTACAGCTCATGGGTCGGTTTGATCAAAGGTGAGCTTGACACACACTAAAGTATTGGAGGAAGTTATACTCTTAAGAAGAGAAGGGCAACTGGTAAAAAAAAGTTACTACTTCACACTGCTGTTTGTGCTGAGCTAGGGAGGGAGGGAGGGAGGGAGGGAGGGAGGGAGAGGGAGAGAGAGAGAGAGAGAGAGAGAGAGAGAGAGAGAGAGAGAGAGAGAGAGAGAGAGAGAGAGAGAGAGAGAGAGAGAGAGAGAGAGAGAGAGAGAGAGAGAGAGAGAGAGAGAGAGAGAGAGAGAGAGAGAGAGAGAGAGAAAGAGAGAGGTTCTTTTCATAAGCTGACTGATTTTTGAAGTTTCTGTTCATCTCCCCCTGGCTGAAGCCAGTCTGCTCCGGCTTGCTCTATACAGCCAATGCATAATTCAGTGAGTGATTCTCTCCCCTTCATAAGGAAGCTGCTTTGAAATACTAAACTTTGAACTGTTCCATACAAAAATGCTCTGCTTATACAGAGGAACAAGACAGTCATATCTCGACGCACACAGGCAGTCACATTGATACAAAATGGTTGTGGAAAAGACCATCTAGGTCATTACAGATCAACTACCTCAGGGGAAGAAGATAAGGCCTTTGTCTGTGGGAACTTCTGTTTACTAATATGATCATCTGGATTGGATGAAATTGGCTGACCCTCCAATGAATACCAATCTCATCAATACAACCCTTATTAAGTACGTAGTGATTCACAGAGTGCATGGCGGACTAGAGGTGTGTTGCTTATAATGTAGCCTATCTCAAAGAAATCCTGATCAGTGATGGTAAGACAGCAGGAAATAGGACTGATGGACTCCAGCTACTTCCACGGTGGATAGCTGACCAACCAAAACAAGCCAAATAATCATACTGTATCTCTCTACATGAAAACATTCAGAAGCCGAGGTCAGACAACAGACAGTGAGAGGTCTGTTGGGTTTGATTGTGTAGATGTCAGAGGCAAAGAGACAGGGATAGACAGAAAGAGGAGTAGAGAGAGGGATAGACAGGGAGAGGGAGAGAGGAGGAGAAAGGAGAGAAAGCACACAGATTAAAGCTTTTCTTGGTTTTGCACAGTTCTGTGATGCGGGCAGCTGGATCTATAGTTGAACATTTGGCTTTGGTGTCATTCTGTGGGAATCACTCCCTGTGGGCAACACACATGTCAGCCAATTCAACAAGGCCAGCAGAAACGTATATCTCTGAGAGTTTGAAAAGAGTTATCTTCAAATGTAGGCCTCCTAAAACAAGAGTACCTTCACTTAGCTCTGGACAATATGTTCTTAAAAAATGTATAAATGTACACAGACAAGACCAATATACAGTTTAGACAGTTCAGGGCAGAGGTTATGCCATTGTTAAAAAATTTGCATTGGGTTGATTAAAAAGCAGTGTTGGTGTCAATACCATTTAAATTCCAGTCAATTCAGGAAGTACACTGAAATTCCAATTCCAATATTCTCTTTAATGCTTTTCAATGAGGAAAATTTGGAATTGGTAATTGGAATTCGGTTTCCTTTCTGAATAAAATGGAATTGACACCAAAAGTCAGGTTGCCTACATAGTAGACAGGGGATTTGATGCCACAGGGGAGAACTGTATGAACGCAGTTTTTTTTTATACAAAAGTGCAATTGGGGCCATTCTACAAAGGACTCGTAATAAGCCGCCTATATATTACATTTCAGTGTGAATCCCGTGTGCCACGATAAAATGATTAAAAGTTACCTGCAGACATTGATTACAGCTGAGTGCCCTAGGTTCAGTCCACAGAATACACACGCCCTTTATTTAGTCGCTGTTTAATTAAAAATCCAGTCAAATGAGAATTCTGTGCAATAAAAAATTATAATAGGTCACTAAATAGACACAGTTGGCCATCCTCATTAACGTTCCCTGGATACCATTCATGTAATGGAGGACTCAATTCTTTCATCTCATTTGGGTAAAGAGCAGAAAAAAAGAGCCCAAAGCCAATACGCAAAGAGCAATTGTCCACCTACGCCAACATGACTGTCATTGGATACAATGGTGTTTTGGTGGAAGGCGACATCTTTCATTGCAATTGATTGGCCCCAAAGCCATTGTTTGTCCAAATAGCACTTAGCCGTAACGCAATCTAGCCCGGGCTAATCATTACATGGTACAATTGTTCACAGAAACGTGTCAAAAGGGACACAATACTGGTCTGGAATGAAAGGATGAAAAGAGGCAGGCATTACAGATTTGTGGGGGTAGCCTATATTGGCAGTAATATTGGCAGTAAATATTGACAGTAAATACGCCAAATTACGAAGTGTTTAAGGTTAAGTTTAGGCATAAAAGCTGCTATATGGGCGACCCAACAAAATTCACATGGAAATGTGAGTTATAGATCAGTCATTCTCATTGAATTCAAGTCTAAGAAGCGGTAGATATGTTCTATGTTCTATGTTCTATTTCTATGCTTCCCATTTAGTTTTTGCATCTTTTACTTTCGATTTTGTAGAGATAAACTCAAAATACCAACATATGAGAAATACTGTACTTTATTAATGTTTCAATGGAACCCACCAAAATCATTTATTGATTTATTTCAAAATCAAAATCAAATTAATGTCACCCTTAAAGAATATTGTAAATAACATCTACCAAAATTAAACCAGGAATTAAATTCCACTTATTTAAGTTTATCTAAGTCTTAAGGAACTATATCGAGCCATTGCATCACTTCCTGTTTCACTAGGGTATATAAATGAGGTAACACACATGCAATATCCTTTTGTCATCCAACACCATGAAGAAAAGAAATGAACTGGCAGTTCAAAAGAGACAGATGGTCGTAGACCTTCATAAATCTGCTAATGGCTACAAGAAGATCCACAAACTATTGAATATACCACTGAGCACTGTCAGGGCAATTATTTTTTTTAAAGAAAAAGATCTGGAACAGTCGAAAACCTCACGGGTTGAGGACGCAAATGCATTTTGCCCCCTAGGATAGGGAGGAGGATGGTGAGAGAAGCAACAAAATCCACAAGAATCACTGGGAAAGAATTGGTGGCGTCTTGAGGTCACCAGGTTTCAAAAAGCACAATCAGACACCACCTCCACAACCACAGGCTCTTTGGAAGGGTTGCCAGAAGAAAGCCCTTTCTGACACCAAGACACAGACACAAGCACATCGAGTTTGCAAAACGGCATTTAAATTATGATTGGAAGAAGGTGCTCTGGTCAGATGAGACCAAAATTGAACGTTTTGGTCAGATACGACATCGGCATGTTTGGCGTCGAAACAGAGATGCATACAAGGAGAGGCACCTCATACCCACGGTGAAACAGAGATGCATACAAGGAGAAGCACCTCATACCCACGGTGAAACAGAGATGCATACAAGGAGAGGCACCTCACACCCACGGTGAAATATGGTGGTGGGTCAGGGATGTTTTGGGGCTGTTTTAATTCCAGAGTTCCAGGGGCGCTGGTGAAGATTGATGGCATACTGAATTCAACCAAGTATCAGACAATCTGGTTGCCTCTGCCAGAAGGCTGGGATTTGGCCGTATGTGGACTTAGGCATGCAAACAATTACAGACTACAAAGGGAAGCACAGCCGAGAGTTGCCTAGTGACACAAGCCTACCAGACGAGGTAAATTACTTCTATGCTCGCTTCGAGGCTAGTAACACTGAAACATTCATGAGAACATCAGCTGTTCCGGATGACTGTGTGATCACGCTCTCCGCAGTCGATGTGAGTAAGACCTATAAGCAGGTCAACATTCACAAGGTCACAGGGCCAGACGGATTACCAGGACAAGTACTCTGAGCATGCACTGACCAACTGGCAAGTGTCTTCACTGACATTTTCAAGCTCTTCATGTCTGAGTCTGTAATACCAACATGTCTTAAGCAGTGCCCAAGAACACTAAGGTAACTTGCCGAAATGACTACCGACCCATAGCACTCAAGTCCTGGTCATGGCTCACATCAACACCATTATCCCAGAAACCCTAGAGTCTAGGGCCTAGACCAACTCTAATTTGCATACTGCCCCAGCAGATCCACAGATGATGCAATCTCTACTGCACTCCACACTGCCCATTCACACCTGGACAAAAGGAACACCTATGTGAGAATGCTATTCATTGACTACAGCTCAGCTTTCAACACCATAATGCCCTCAAAGCTCATCACTAAGCTAAGGACCCTGGGACTAAACACCTCACTCTGCAACTGGATCTGGGACTTCTTGACGGGCCGCCCCTAGGTGGTAAGGGTAGGGAACAACACATCTGCCATGCTGATCCTCAACACGGGGATCCTCAAGGATGCATGCTCAGTCCCCTCCTATACTCCTTATTCACTCATGACTGCACGGCCAGGCACGACTTCAACACCATCTACAAGTTTGCCGATGACACAACAGTGATAGGCCTGATCACCAACAACGACAAGACAGCCTATAGGGAGGAGGTCAGAGACCTGGCCGTGTGCTGCCAGGACAACAACCTCTCAATCAACGTGATCAAGACTAAGGAGATGATTGTGGACTACAGGAAATGGAGGACCAAGCACGCCCCCATTCTCATCAACAGGTCTGTGGTGGAACAGGTTGACAGCTTCAAGTTCTTTGGTGTCCACACCACCAACAAACTAACATGGTCCAAGCACACCAAGACATACGTAAAGAGGGCATGACAAAGCCTAATCCCCTCAGAAGACTTGATTTGGCATGGGCCCTCAGATCCTCAAAAATGTCTACAGCTGCACCAGCGAGAGCATCCTGACTTGTTGCATCACTGCCTGGTATTGCAATTGCTCGGACTCCTACTGCAAGGCACTACAGAGGGTAGGGCCTACGGCCCAGTACATCACTGGGTCCAAGCTTCCTGCCATCCAGGACCTCTATACCAGACGTCAGAGGAAGGCCCTAAAGATTGTCAAAGACCCCAGCCACCCTGGTCATAGACTGTTCTCTCTGCTACCGCATGGCAAGCGGTATCGGTGTCTAGGTCCAAGAGGCTTCTAAACAACTTCTACCCCCAAGCCATAAGACTACTGAACATCTTATCAAATGGCTACCCAGACTGTTTGCATTGCCCCCCCCCCCCCCCCCCTCGCATTCCCCTTGACTCTTTTACGCTGCTGCTTACTCTCTGTTATTATCTATGCATAAGTCACTTAAATAACTCTACCTACATGCATATATTACCTCAATTACCTCGACTAACCAGTGTCCCCGCACATTGACTCTGTACCAGTACCTCTTGTAGGGGGCTTCTACCTCGGGATCAGATCCTCAGAGCTCCCAGCCTCACCAAACCATGAGGCTGCTGAGAGACCGGCCCATTTGACATCATCAGCAGTCATCATAGGCAGCTCTATCGTGAGAAACATCTCAGTCTCCAAGGTTAAAACCCTGTGCTACCCTGGAGCATGAATACAGGACAAAGCAAGGCTGCTTCTGAATGTTCTAGCACAGATCCTGGGAGCTGACACTGTCGTAGTCCAGATCATACTCTACAGGAATGACGGAGTCCATCCAAATCATCTTTGCTTCAGGACTCTGTCCACGCATTTCAAGGCTGCATTGAAACAATGAGTGGTAAATGATCCAGTACCAGCTCAGTTAATCCCTACCATTACGACAATGAGTCATCAGAATGCTGCATCAAATGTATATGATCTTAGGGGCATTGGCAAACACAATGTAAGTAATTTAATTTACGTACCTCTAATTGCACCGAATACATCTGTTTATCCTCCAGCTATTGTAAGAAGTAATCATGAGCCTATAAACCAGAGTTGCACTGTTAGCACTGAGGCAGTGTGAAATTGTAGGAAGACCACTTCATGCAGCTCACCCTCATCAACTCCAATGTAAATAACATGAGTAAGTCTACCTCTGAATAGCTTCCCAGTAAAGCATTAAAAACAATCAAGCAACCCAGAAAAGTGCTAAAAACAGCCCACATTAACATATGTTGCCTAAGAAACAAGGTCCATGAAGTCAATAACTTGCTTGTAACAGATTACATTCATATTCTGACTATCTCTGAAACTCACTTAGATAATACCTTTGATGATACAGTGGTAGCAATACATGGTTATAACATGTACCGAAAAGACAGAAATGCCAACGGAGACGGTCCATATATATGTTGCGGTCTATATTCAGAACCACATTCCTGTAAAGCTTAGAGATGATCTAATGTTAAATACCGTTGAAGTAATATGGCTAGAGGTTCATCTGCCTCACCTAAAGCCCATTCTTGTGGGAAGCTGCTACAGACCACCAAGTGCTAACAGTCAGCATCATACTAATAATATGCATATCTTATATTCTTGGCATGAGTAGCAGGAAGTTGAAATTGGGCACGCTATTTATCCAAAGGGAAAAAATGCTGCCCCCTATACCTTAAGAAGTTAACAACACTATCAACAAGGCAGGTCCTACAGGCCTTACAGAAAATTGCAATTAGCTCAAAACAGGGCAGCATGGCTGGCCCTTGGGTGTACACAGAGAGCTAATATTAATAATATGCATGTCAATCTCTCCTGGCTGAAAGTGGAGGAGAGATTGACTTCATCACTACTTTTATTTATGAGGTATTGACATGTTGAATGCACCAAGCTGTCTGATGAAACTACTGGCACACAGCTTGGACACCCATTCATACCACACAAGACATACCACAAGAGGTCTCTTCAAAGTCCAAAACAGACTATGGCGGCACACAGTACTACATAGAACCATGACTATATGGAACTCTATTCCACATCAAGTAACTGACGCAAGCAGTAAAATTTTATTTTAAAAAACAGATTAAAAAACACCTTATGGAACATTCGGGGACTGTGAAGCAACACAAACATTGGCACACACACACACACACACACACACACAGACACACACAGACACACACACACACACACACACACATAGACACACAAAGACACACACACACACACACACACACACACACACACACACTCACATACGGTAACATATGCACTATACATACACATGGATTTAGTAGTGTAGATATGTGGTAGTGGTGGAGTCGGGACCTGAGGGCACACAGTGTGTTGTGAAATCTGTGAATGTATTTTAATGTTTTAAAATGGTATAAACTGCCTTAATTGTGCTGGACCCCAGGAAGAGTAGCTGCTGCTTTGGCATCAGCTAATGGGGATCCATAATAAATACAATACAATATATAGCCACTCTATTGTTATTTTACTGATGCTCTTAATTTTTTGTTACTTTAAAAAAATTATTATAAAAAATAAAAATATATATCTAAAAAAAACCTTGGTTGGTTATGTTGGTTATGGGCTTGTAAGTAAGCATTTCACTGTAAGGTCTACTACACCTGTTGTATTCGGTGCATGTAACAAATACAATTTGATTTGATAAGTTCATTAGTTAGTTACCAGCCTCAGAAATTGCAGCCCAAATAAATGCACATCTCAACATCAACTGTTCAGAGGAGAATAAGTGAATAAAGCCTTCATGGTTGAATTGCTGTAAAGACACCACTACTAAGGACACCAATAAGAAGAAGAGACTTACTTGGGCCAAGAAACATGAGTAATAGTCTGTGAGACGCGGTGTGGGTGAACGGATGAGCTCTGCATGTGTATTTCCCACCGTAAAGCATGGAGGAGGTGTTATGGTGTGGGGTTGCTTTCCTGGTGACACTGTCTGTGATTTATTTAGAATTCAAGGCAAACGTAACCAGCATGGCTACCACAACACTCTGCAGCAATACGCCATCCCATCTGGTTTGGGCTTAGTGGGACTATCATTTGTTTTTCAACAGGACAATGACCCAGCACACCTCCAGGCTGTGTAAGTGCTATTTTACCAAGGAGAGTGATGGAGTGCTGCTTCAGATGACCTGGCCTCCGCAATCCCCCGACATAGACTATTGCAGCATAGATACTGGAGACTAAGACGTGTGTGTGTGTGTGTGTGTGTGGGGTGGGGGGGGGGGGGGGGGGGGGGGGGGGTTGTGTTGGAGTGTCAATGTAGTGTGTGTGAGTGAATGTGTATATGGTGTGTACTGGCCACCCCTCATAGCCTGGTTCCTCTCTAGGTTTCTTCCTAGGTTTTGGCCTTTCTAGGGAGTTTTTCTTAGCCAACGTGCTTCGACACCTGCATTGCTTGCTGTTTGGGGTTTTAGGCTGGATTTCTGTACAGCACTTTGAGATATCAGCTGATGTACGAAGGGCTATATAAATACATTTGATTTGATTTGATTTACTGTACATATAGTTTAGTGAGTGTGCGTAGGGTAAGTGCAAGATAGTAAATGCTGATTGTTTGGTTACCATTAATTGACTATTTAGCACTCTGGCTATTTAGCTGTCTTACGGCTTGGGGGTAGAAGCTGTTCCGGAGCCTGTTGGTCCGAGAGCCAATGCTCCTGTACCGTTGGCCAGATGTTTTGGGAGTCTTTTGCAATTTTTCGGGCCTTCCTCTGACCGCCTGATATAGAGGTCCTGGATGGCAGGGAGCTCGTCCCCAGTGATGAATTGGGTTGTCCACACCACACTCTGTACCGCTTAGGGCGGTGCATTTGCCATACCAAGTGGTGATGCAGCCAGTCAAGATGCCCTCTATGGTGCAGCAGTATAACTTTTGAGGATCCGAAGGCCCATACCAAATCTTTTCAGTCTCCTAAGGGGGAAGAGGCATTGCCGTGCCCTCTTCACAACTGTGCAGGTGTGTGTGGACCATATTAAGCCTTTAGTGATGTGGACACCAAAGAATTTGAAGCTCTCAACCCGTTACGAAACAGCCCGTCAATGTGAATGGGGCGTGCTCTCCCCTCCTTCTCCTATAGTCCAAGATCATCACCTTGGCCTTATTGACGTTGAGGGAGAGGTTGTTGTCCTGGCACCACACTGCTAAGTCTCTGACCGCCTCCCTGTTTGCTGACTCATCGTTATCGGTAATCAGGCCTAACACCGTCGTGTCATCAGCAAAATGAATGATGGTGTTGGAGTCGTGCGTGGCCATGCAGTCGTGGGTTACCTAACCTCACCACCTGGGGCCTGCCTGTCAGGAAGTCCAGGATCCAGTTGCAAATCAAATCAAATCCAATTTTATTGGTCACATACACATGGTTAGCAGATGTTAATGCCAGTGTAGCGAAATTATTGTGGTTCTAGTTCCAACTATGCAGTAATATCTAACAAGTAATCTAACAAATTCACAACAACTACCTTAAACACACAAATACACACAAATGTAAAGGGATGAATATAATATGTACAAAAAAATGATGGATTAGCGATGGCGTGCGGCATAGGCAAGATGCAGTAGATGGTATAGAATACAGTACATACATAGGTGATGAGTAATGTAGGATATGTAAACATTATTAAAGTGGCGTTATTTAAAGTGACTAGTGATACCTTAATTAAGTCAATTTATTTAAGTGGCCAGTGATTTGAGTCTGTATGTTGGCAGCAGCCTCTCTATGTTAGTAATGGCTGTTTAACAGTCTGATGGGCTTGAGATAGAAGCTGTTTTTCAGTCTCTCGGTCCCAGCTTTGATGCACCTGTACTGACCTTGTCTTCTGGATGATAGGGGGTTGAACAGGCAGTAGCTTGGTGGTTGTTGTCCTTGATTATCTTTTTGGCCTTCCTGTGACAACGTGATGCGTTGTGCAGACCGCACTACCCTCTGGAGGGCCTTGCGGTTGAAGGCAGTGCAATTGCTGTACCAGGCGGTGATACAGCCCGACAGGATGCTCTCGATTGGGCATCTGTAAAGGTTTGTGAGTGTTTTAGATGACAAGTCAAATTTATTCAGCCTCCTGAGGTTGAAGAGGTGCTGTTGCGCCTACTGCACCATGCTGTCTGTGTGGGTGGACCATTTCAGTGTGTCTGTGATGTGTACGCTGAGTACCTTAAAACTTCCCACCTTCTCCACTACGGCCTCGTCGATGTGGGGTAGGGGGGGGTGCTCCCTCTGCTGTTTACTGAAGTCCACAATCATCTCCTTTGTTTTGTTGACATTGAGTGTGAGGTTATTTTCCTGACACCACACTCCGAGGGCCCTAACCTCCACCCTGTAGGCCGTCTCATCGTTGCTGGTCCAGGACCCAGTTGCACAGGGCAGGGTCAAGACACAGGTTCTCAAGCTTAATGACACATTTGGAGTGTACAATGGTGTTAAATGCTGAGCTGTAGTCAATGAACAGCATTCTTACATAGGTATTCCTCTTGTCCAGATGGGATAGGGCAGTGTGAGGTGTGATGACAATTGGACCTATTGGGGCGGTAAGCAAATTGGAGTGGGTCTAGGGTATCAGGTAGGGTGGAGGTGATATGATCCTTGACTAGTCTCTCAAAGTACTTCATGATGACAGAAGTGAGTGCAATGGGGCGATAGTCATTTAGTTCAGTTACCTTAGCATTCTTGGGAATAGGAACAATGGCGGCCCTCTTGAAGCATGTGGGGACAACAGACTGGGATAGGGATTGGTTGAATATGTCCGTAAACACACCAGCCAGCTGGTCTGCGCATGCTCTGAGGACGCGGTAAGGGATGCCGTCTGGGCCTGCAGCCTTGTGAGGGTTAACATGTTTAAATGTATAACTCACTTTGGCCCCGGAGAAGTAGAGCCCACAGGCATTGGTAGTGGTCAGTGGCACTGTATTGTCTTCAAAGCGAGCAAAGAAGTTGTTTAATTTGTCTGGGAGCAAGTCGTCGCTTGGGGAGGGGGGGGGGGCGAGGGTATACACACGGTCGGCATTTGATTGTAAGGAGTTCTAGGTCAGGTGAACAAAAGGACTTGAGTTCCTGTATGTTGTTGTGATTGCACCATGAGTCGTTAATCATAAGACATACACACCCGCCCTTCTTCTCACCAGAGATGTTTGTTTCTGTCGGCGTGATGCGTGAAGAAACCGTATCCCGTGTGAGCCATGTTTCTGTGAACAGAGAATGTTACAATCTCTGATGTCTCTCTGGAAGGCAACTCATGTCCTAAATTCATCCACCTTGTTATCTAGAGATTGGACATTGGCGAGTAATATGCTAGGAAGCAGTGGATGGTGTGCTCGCCTTCTGAGTCTGACCAGTAAGCCTCTCCGTCTGCCTCTCCTGCGGCGACCGCGTTGTTTTGGGTTGGACTCTGGGATAAGATCCCATGTCCAGGGTGGAGGTCCGAACCATCATCTTTGGATCTGTTGGGGCGGCATGTAAATCGAAGTGGATCTAGGGTGTCTGGGATGATGGTGTTGATGTGTGTCATGACCAGCCTTTCAAAGCACTTCATAAATACAGATGTGAGTGATACAGGGCGATTGTCATTTAGGCAGGTTGACATGACTTCCGGCGCCGACAGAGATGGCCGCCTCACTTAGCGTTCCTAGGAAACTATGCAGTATTTTGTTTTTTTACGTGTTATTTCTTACATTGGTACCCCAGGTAATCTTAGGTTTCATTACATACAGTCGGGAGGAACTACTGAATATAAGAGCAACGTCAACTCACCATCATTACGACCTGGAATATGACTCTCCCGAAGCGGATCCTGTGTTTTGCCTTCCACCCAGGACAATGGATCGGTTCCCAGCCGGCGACCCTAAACAACCATGCCGTAAAAGGGGCAAACGAAGCGGTCTTCTGGTCAGGCTCCGGAGACAGGCACATCGCGCACCACTCCCTAGCATACTACTCGCCAATGTCCAGTCTCTTGACAACAAGGTTGATGAAATCCGAGCAAGGGTAGCATTCCAGAGAGACATCAGAGACTGTAACGTTCTTTGCTCCACGGAAACATGGCTCACTCGAGAGACGCTAACGGAGTCGGTGCAGCCAACTGGTTTCTTCACGCTTCGCGCCGACAGAAACAAGCATCTTTCTGGTAAGAAGAGGGGCGGGGGGGTATGCCTTATGATTAACGATACGTGGTGTGATCATAACAACATACAGGAACTCAAGTCCTTCTGTTGACCTGACTTAGAATTCCTCACATTCAAATGTCGACCGCATTATCTACCAAGGGAATTATTTTCAAATATAATCACAGCCGTATATATTCCCCCCCAAGCAGACACATCGATGGCCCTGAACAAACTTTATTTGACTCTAGGTAAACTGGAAACCACTTATCCCGAGGCTGCATTCATTGTAGAAGGGAATTTTAACAAGGCTAATCTGAAAACAAGACTCCCTAAATTCTATCAGCATATCGATTGTGCTACCAGGGCTGGTAAAACCCTGGATCATTGTTATTCTAACTTCCGCGACGCACAATTGGCCCTTCCCCGCCCTCCTTTCGGAAAAGCTGACCACGACTCCATTTTGTTTCTTCCAGCCTACAGACAGAAACTAAAACAAGAAGTTCCCAAACTCAGGTCTGTTCATCGCTGGTCCGACCAATCTGAATCCACACTTCAAGACTGCTTCGATCACGTGGATTGGGATATGTTCCGCATTGCGTCCATTGACTAATGCGCTGATTCAGTGAGCGAGTTCATTAGAAAGTGCATCGGCGATGCTATACCCACAGCAACGATTAAAACATTCCCAAACCAGAGACCGTGGATTGATGGCAGAATTCGCTCCGAACTGAAAGCGCGAACCACTGCTTTTAACCAGGGTAAGGTGACCGGAAACATGACCGAATACAAACAGTGTAGCTATTCCCTCCGCAAGGCAATCAAACAAGCTAAGTGTCAGTATAGAGACAAAGTAAGGTCGCAATTCAACTGCTCAGACACAAAAGGTATGTGGCAGGGTCTACAGTCAATCACGGATTACAAAAAGAAAACCAGTCCCGTCGCGGACCAGGATGTCTTGCTCCCAGACAGACTAAATAACTTTTTCGCTCGCTTTGAGGACAATACAGTGCCACTGACACGGCCTGCTACCAAAACCGCTCTCCTTCACTGCAGCCGACGTGAGTAAAACATTTAAACATGTTAACCCTCGCAAGGCTGCAGGCCCAGACGGCATCCCCAGCCGCGTCCTCAGAGCATGCGCAGACCAGCTGGCTGGTGTGTTTACGGACATATTCAATCAATCCTTTTCCCAGTCTGCTGTTCCCACATGCTTCAAGAGGGCCAACATTGTTCCTGTTCCCATGAAAGCTAAGGTAACTGAGCCGAACAACTACCGCCCCGTAGCACTCACTTCCGTCATCATGAAGTGCTTTGAGAGACTAGTCAAGGATCATATCACCTCCACCCTACCTGACACCCTAGACCCATTCCAATTTGCTTACCGCCCCAATAGGTCCACAGACGACGCAATCGCAGCCACACTGCACACTGCCCTAACCCATCTGGACAAGAGGAATACCTATGTGAGAATGCTGTTCATCGACTACAGCTCAGCATTTAACACCATAGTACCCTCCAAGCTCGTCATCATGCTCGAGACCCTGGGTCTCGACCCCGCCCACAATGGTGGCCATCTTGAAACATTACAAACTGGGACATTGTCTGGTATTTTGTCTGGTGGCTTGTCCGGCTGCCTTGAGAATGTTAACCTGTTTAAACGTTTTGCTCACATCGGCCACGGAGAACGAGATCACACTGTCATCTGGAAAAACAGGGTCTTTCACGCAAGGCACTGCGTTATATTCCTAGAAGGGAGAATAAAAGGCATTTAAGTAGATGACACTCGGCCTCCTGGGTGGCACAGTGGTTAAGGGCGCTGTACTGCGCGCGAGCTGTGCCATCAGAGTCCCTGGGTTCGCGCCCAGGCTCTGTCGTAACCGGCCGCGACCGGGGGCGACGCACAATTGGCCTAGCGTCGTCCGGGTTAGGGAGGGCTTGGTCGGTAGGGATGTCCTTGTTTCATCACGCACCAGCGACTCCTGTGGCGGGCCGGGCGCAGTGCGCGCTAGCCAAGGTTGCCAGGTGCGGCTGGCTTCCAGGTTGGATGCGCGCTGTGTTAAGAAGCAGTGAGGCTGGTTGGGTTGTGTATCGGAGGACGCATGACATTCAACCTTCGTCTCTCCCGAGCCCGTACGGGAGTTGTAGCGATGAGACAAGATACTACAACAATTGGATACCACGAAATTGGGGAGAAAAAGGGGTAAAATTTAAATTAAAAAAAGTAGATGACACTCGTCAAGATGATCTGCATACATTTTTCAGTGAAAAAGTGGAATATTGAGTACAGGGACTTCATATGACAATACACCCAACATTTTCTAATAGAGAGCAATGCTACCCCTCTCAATGAAGAGTTGCAGTGAAACGTTCACTGCGTTAGTTTCTGCTCCTTGGTCAGCCAAAATCAAACTAAATACATTTTCATTGAGACCTCAACAATCTCTTACTCAGTCAATTCATTGCAAGTTTGTATTACTGTTGAAGTATCACTTTCAGTATGCTGTTGACCTTCAAGATGTTGCAATATAAACATGTATTGTACAGGAGCAAATGAAGGACAATGAGTTGTTGGCAGATATGAATTATTTTCACTTATATATTTTTATATATTTCTGCTGCACACCTCACTCTTCGCTCTCTTTGGGTTTTAGAGGCCATTGATTCAACATTTCCTCCACACCTGAACGAACGGCTACAAGGCTGTTTATATAACCATCCTGCTTGCTGTGTGTGTGTGTGTGTGTGTGTGTGTGTGTGTTTGCGCGCGTGGATATGCGGGTCCGTGTGTGTGTGTGTGTGTGTGTGTGTGTGTGCGCGCGTGTGTTTGCGCGCGTGGATATGCGGGTGCATGTGTGTGTGTGTGTGTGCGCACGTGTGCGTGTGCATGTGTTTGCGCGCTTGGATATGCGGGTGCATGTGTGTGTGTGTGTGTGTGTGTTTTTATGATTAACACAGCCAATATACTGAAAGCCTCAAGGCTGAGGATATGTGTGTATGGTTAGCAGTTTTTTTTTTTTATTATAAGAAAGTGTAAAACGGTACATACTAGTATTCTGCACTGTACTGTGCAGTGCCTAGCTCTATTTCATTCCCCAGAGACAGTATCTGCTGAATACT
Source organism: Oncorhynchus mykiss (assembly GCF_013265735.2). Lineage (NCBI taxonomy): Eukaryota > Metazoa > Chordata > Actinopteri > Salmoniformes > Salmonidae > Oncorhynchus > Oncorhynchus mykiss. The sequence goes on along the minus strand of NC_048580.1, from coordinate 50,907,880 downwards.
GGACAGACATTCAACGGTTCATGTTCTGATTTATTGGCTGCAGTACATGTAGTCCAGTTGAGGACCCCTGTGGACACATAGGGGTCCTCAAACAGAACACTATAATACAGAACACTATAATACACTACGTGACCAAAAGTATGTGGACACCTGCTTTGTTGAACATCTCATTCCAAAATCATGGGCATTAATATGAAGTTGGTCCCCCCTTTACTGCTATAACAGCCACTCTTCTGGGAAGGATTTCAACTAGATGTTGGAACATTGCTGAGGGGACTGGATTCCATTCAGCCACAAGAGCATTAGTGAGGTCGGGCACTGATGTTGGGCGATTAGGCCTGGCTTGCAGTCGGCATTCTAATTCATCCCAACGGTGTTTGATGGTCACATTCTGTGAGCTTGTGTGGCCTTCCACTTTGCGGCTGAGCCGTTGTTGCTCCTAGATGTTTCCACTTCACCATAACAGCACTTACAGTTGACTGGTGCGGCTCTAGCAGGGCAGTAATTTGACAAACTGCCTTATTGGAAAGCTGGCATCCTATGACAGGGTCACGTGTCACTGAGATCTTCAGGAAGGCTATTCTACTGCCAATGTTTGTCTATGGAGATTGCATGGCTGTATGCTCGATTTTATACACCTGTCAGCAACAGGTGTGGCTTAAATAGCCGAATCCACTAATTTGAAGGGGTGTCCACATACTTTTGTATACACAGTGCATTCGGAAAATGTTCAGACCATTTTACTTTTTCTCTATTTTCGTTACGTTACAGCCTTATTATAAAATGTATTTAAAAAATATATATATATATATATATATATATATATATCAATCTACACACAGTAACTGATAATGACAAAGCAAAAACCTTTTTTTTTTTTACATTTTTGCAAACTGTGGAAACTTATATAGACAGGTGTGTGCCAATTTTGAGTCTCATAGCAAAGGGTTCGAATACGTACAGTATCAGTCAAAAGTTTGGACACATCTACTTAGGGGTTTTCTTTATTTTTACTAATTTCTACATTGTAGAGTAATAGTGAAGACATCAAAACTATGAAATAACACATATGGAATAATGTAGTAACCAGAAAAGTGTTAAACAAATCAAAATATATTTAATGTGTATCTGTCACAGGAGGAGACGGCGGCTATGGAAACATATGTCACCGAATCTCTGGGACAGGGATACTTTCGGCCTTCCACTTCACCTGCCTCCTCGAGTTTATTTTTTGTGAAGAAGGATGGAGGTTTACGCCAGTGTATTGACTATAGAGGTTTACATCAGATCACGGTGAAGTATAGTTATCTGCTGCCTCTAATAGCCAGTGTGACTGAGTCATTGCATGGGGCGCGCTTCTTCACCAAATTGGATCTCAGGAGTGCTTACAACCTGGTGCGTATCCGGCAGGGGGATGAGTGGAAGACGGCATTTAGTACCACCTCTGGGCACTATGAGTACCTCGTCATGCCGTACGGGTTGATGAATGCTCCATCCGTCTTCCAATCCTTTGTAGACAAGATTTTCAGGGACCTGCACGGGCAGGGTGTAGTGGTGTATTTAGATGACGTTCTAATATACTCCACTACACGCGCCGAGCATGTGTCTCTGGTGCGCAAGGTGCTTGGTCGACTGTTGGAGCATGACCTGTACGTTAAGGCTGACAAATGTCTGTTCTTTCAACAGTCCGTCTCCTTCCTATGGTACATCCCTCCTTAGTGTTCATAATAGTGGACACGTTGGAGGCTGGGATAAGAGCTGTGCTGTCTCAGTGCTCGGGTACGCCAGTAAAGCTCCGCCCCTGTGCGTTCTTTTCGAAGACGCTCAGCCCAGCGGAACGAAACTATGATGTGGGGGACTGGGAGCTGTTGGCTGTTGTCGGGGCTCTGAAAACGTGAAGGCATTGGCTTGAGGGGGCTAAACACCCTTTTCTCATTTGGACTGACCACCGCAATCTGGAGTACATCTGGGCGGCGATGAGAATGAATCCTCACCAGGCAAGGTGGGCCATGTTTTTCACCTGTTTTGTGTTCACTTCACATTCTACAGACCAGGTTCCCAAAACGCGAAGGCAGACGCACTTTCCCAGTTGTATGACACAGAGGAGCGGTCCACGGATCCAACTCCCATACTTCCAGCTTCTTGTCTGGTGGCATCGGTGTTATGGGAGGTTGATGCGGACATTGAGCGGGCATTACGTGCGCCCACTCCCACCCAGTGTCCAGTTGGATGTAAGTGCGTTCCGTCTGATGTTCGTGATTGATTGATCTGTTGGGCTCACACGTCACCCTTCTCTGGTCATCCTGGCATCAGTCGGACAGTGCGCGTCTTAGTGGGAAATACTGGTGACCCACTTTAGCTAAGGACGTGAGGGTTTATGTTTCATCCTGCTCGGTGTGCGCGCAGTGCAAGGCACCTAGACACCTGCCCAGATGGAAATTAAAACCGCTACCCGTTCCACAACGGCCGTGGTCACACCTAACGGTGGATTTCGTGACGGATCTCCCTCCATCACAAGGAAACACCACCATCCTGGTTGTTGTGGATCGGATTTCTAAGTCCTGCCGTCTCATTCCTTTGCCCGGTCTCCCTACGGCCCTACAGACTGCTGAGGCCCTGTTTACACACGTCTTCCGGCACTACGGGGTGCCTGAGGATATAGTGTCTGATTGGGGTCCCCAATTCACATCAAGGGTCTGGAGAGCGTTCATGGAACGTCTGGGGGTCTCAGTCAGCCTGACCTTGGGGTTTCACCCTGAAAGTAATGGGCAGGTGGAGAGAGTTAACCAGGATGTGGGTAGGTTTCTGCGGTCTTATTGCCAGGACCGGCCGGGGGAGTGGTCGGTTTTCATCCCCTGGGCAAAGATGGCCCAAAACTCCCTCTGGCACTCCTCCACTAACCTGTCTCCGTTTCAGTGAGTACTAGGTTATCAGCCGGTCCTGGCACCGTGGCATCCGAGCCAGATCGAGGCACCTGCGATGGATGACTGGTTTCGGCGCTCGGAGGAAACCTGGGACGCTGCCCATGTACGCCTGCAACGAGCGCCGACCTCCACCGCAGTGAGGCTCCGGTGTATGCACCGGGAGACCAGGTCTAGCTCTCGACCTGAAACCTGCCCCTTTGCCTGCCCTGTCGGAAGCTGGGTCCGCGGTTTGTGGGGCCATTTAAAGTCTTGAGGAGACTGAACGAGGTATGTTATAGGTTACCCCCTGATTATCGTATTAACCCCTCGTTCCATGTGTCTCTCCTCAGGCCGGTGGTGGCTGGTCCGCTCCAGCAGTCTGAGGTGCGGGAGGTTCCTCCGCCCCGTCTGGACATTGAGGGGCCCCCGGCGTATACTGTATGAGCCATCATGGATTCTAGGCATCGGGCGAGGGGCCTTCAGTACCTTGTGGAGTGGGAGGGGTACCGGTGGAGGAGAGATGCTGGGTGCTGGTGGAGGACATCCTGGACCCTTCCTTACTACAGGAATATCACCGTCTCCACCCAGATCGCCCTGTGCCTCGTCGTCCGGGTCGTCCCAGAGGCCGGTGTCAGTGCGCGGCTGGAGCCGTCACAACTCTCTCAACCTCTCCTTGTTCAGGCGGCGTTCGGCGGTCGTTGTCACCGGCTTTCTAGCTGCCACCGATCAACATTTATTTTTCCATTTGTAATGTCTTGATTGTACACACCTGGTTCCCATTACATTATTATTATTTCCCAATTTAACCCTTTGGTTCTCATTATGATTTGTGCGTGATTGTTCCTGGTTCTGTGTTAGCCTGTTGTTTTAGGGTTTGTGATCTCTGCGTGGATTTATTTTTGCTGATTATTTTTCCAGAGCAAAAGTACATTATTTTACTAAGTTCTGTGTCCTGCGCCTGACTCCATTCTCACCTCTGCACAACTAACACATGACAGTATTTCTGTTTTTTAATTTGAATACATTTGCAAAAATTCAAACAACAAAAAACATTTTTTTGCTTTGTCATTATGGAGGATTGAGTGTAGATTGAGGGAATACAATTATTTCATCCATTTTAGAATGAGGCAGTAACGTAACAAAATGTGGAAAAAGTTAAGGGGTCTGAATTCTGTACAAATATCCCGCCTCTTATCTAGTTAGGTATGTCCACGAGTCCCCTGTCCATCTCTACTGGGAATAGACACTCTAAAGTATACACATGGTATGTATAGTACAGTCCCAGATTTACTGTCATAAAATGCTCCTCTCCTTCTCCGTGTTTGCTACATTTGTTCTTTGACAGTACAATAATGTATATGTGGCTCCTTTCACACCATGACCATGTAAATGTGTTAACCCTATACCACGGAAGTATGTAGAAATATAATCAATTTCATCTGAACTATTGTTGAAAGGTAAACACATGAACAAATGTCATAGTGACAGAATGCACGATGGCATGTGTCCATCTGTTTGACGACAGAAGCAATTATCTGTGAGACATGCATGGGACACACAAAGAATCACGGTTGCCATAGCAGTAAAACTCTATTGCGTCAAGCTAATTAGAGACACTTTACCAGCACGTAAAACGTTGCAATATTTGTATTGAAATCCGATTGAAAACTAGGTTGAGGTTGAGACAATTATCCATTAACGTTAAGTTTGACAAGTTTTAGTGTAACGGGGTAATCCGAAAAGAGACAGTAATACACCCAGTATGAACAAAGCAATCCCTCTTAATTGTCTATCAGAGATGTTGTTGAGATGCCTCCAGTGGAGCAGGCTTTGGGGGTCGCTGCTATGAGCTGCTGCTGTTTCTTATAAGCCATTGATTGTGAGCTGCTGACATCAAAATTAAAGAAATTTCAACCCACATGCAAATGAATGTTCTAGTGAGATCATTTGTTAGTGGGTAGCGAGTGTGAATACAACTGGGCCTCCTGCCTCTCACACAATTATCCAACTCTGGAATTTTGCCCGAGTTGTTTGTTTCTTACATTTTTTCTCCTTTCTTCTTTTTCTGGAGTTTGACATGTTTTTTTTTTTTGTTGTTGTTGTTGTTGTTGCATTTAGCCAGGAGATGTTTACCACAACACCAAAGGTACTCTGTGTTTGAGTTCATGAGAATGCGTCAGCCATCAGTGCAGCCCACATACAGCCCACATAAGCAAATATTAACATCTCTATAGTCCTGTTCCCTAAGTAGAATCTCCAACCCACCGAACCAGGCATTCAGCCACAATGACAGTGTTTGATCATGATACATTGCTGCTTGACTCGAACTCGCAGTAACCCACTCTGAAAGATTTATTCACACAAGTCATGATATCCAGGGAGACTGTTGTAGTTGTGTTATCTTTGTGTACAGTGACATTACTGAGGTGAGTAAACATGTCCAGGCAGCCCAACCCTGCTAGGATGTATCAGTAACAGGTCAGGACCCCTGGACCTCCTGGACCCTGCTGGTTCTACCCTGTTAACTCCCTCTGTAAATTCAGGGACAGTAGATATCAGAGAACTTTAGCTCACCAAGGTTAGTGGCCTCAGTTTCAATGATCAACTAAACAACACATCGCAGTACTTCTGTGTTTAAAAAAAAAACAGGCTATGGTAACAAGAAATCAAGTATGCTAATTTGACAGTGTTCTTTACATAAATAGAAACACCAAATATACACCAGAAACAGAGTCGGTGCACTTGTCAACAAGTAGCTTCCCTAGGCGTATTCTCCCCTGCACTCTTGGAGAAGCCAGCCCAGAGATAGTAGTCAGTGCATGGGTAAATTAGTAAATATGTAATTAGAGCAGACTCGTTAGTGATGACACCCCCGTGGAGGCCGTCTAATTAGCTCAATTAGCACCATGGGCTCAGGCCTCTCCTCCGCAGTGAGGTGCCCACTGTAGGCCTCCGCAGGAAACGCACCCTGCTCCGACCTGTTCCGAGTTCGAGAGCTCATAGTCACATACACAGACACACACATATGCACACACGCACACCCAAGCATGTACACACACGCACCCATGAACAGGCACAAGCACGAAGGAACGCATACATACACACACACACACACTAGCAGTAGCACACATGTACGCATCCACACACTCACTGTGGCTCCCTTGAGATCTAACAGAACCCAATCACCAAGGGATCCCCCTGCGGACTTCATGCCTGCCACGCACACAGATGGTACCCACCAAACAAAGAGTTTCTCTCCTTCTTCCTTCCCTTCAACAAAGACATCCTTAGATCAGTTGTAAACGCCTACAGAGAAAGACGCCTTGTGGCATTGATTGTAGAACTAATTTGTGGTTGTAGTAATGCTTGGAGGGAATTGTCTACATGTCTGCATATGCTTCAGGGGACACTGGTGCAGCGTTTTTGAGAGCTTGCACACAAAACACAGTGGCATGTATACTCACACTGATGAACAAGTGTCTGCCCATAAACAACATATGTTGTAAGTGAACCATGAAGGCACAATGCAACATCCTCATGCATAACCCATACAAACCCATACAAATACATTATACAAATAACCCATACAACCCATTACAAATACATTATACAAATAACCCATTCTACCCCATATAAATACATGATATAAATAACCCATTCTACCCAATGTCACGTTCTGACCTTAGTTCTTTTGTTATGTCTTTGTTTTAGTATGGTCAGGGCGTGAGTTGGGTGGGTTGTCTATGCTAGTTTTTCTATGATTTGGTATTTCTGTGTTTGGCCTGGTATGGTTCTCAATCAGAGGCAGCTGTCAAGCCTGTTTTTCTCGCTTGAGTGGTGGGTGATTGTTTCCTGTGTCTGTGTGTTCCACACGGAACTGTTTCGGTTTGTTATTTCACTTTGTTATTTTTGTATTTTGTTCGTGTTCAGTTTGTTCTATTAAATATGGACACTTACCACGCTGCGCATTGGTCCTCCTCTTCTCCTTCATATGACAGCCGTTACACCCCATATAAATACATGATACAAATAACCCATACTACCCCATACAAATACATTATACAAATAACCCATACTATCCCATACAAATACATTATACAAATAACCCATACTACCCCATACAAATACATTATACAAATAACCCATACTACCCCATACAAATACATTATACAAATAACCCATACTACCCCATATAAATACATGATACAAATAACCCATACTACCCCATACAAATACATTATACAAATAACCCATACTACCCCATACAAATACATTATACAAATAACCCATACTACCCCATACAAATACATTATACAAATAACCCATACTACCCCATATAAATACATTATACAAATAACCCATACTACCCCATATAAATACATTATACAAATAACCCATACTACCCCATATAAATACATTATACAAATAACCCATACTACCCCATATAAATACATTATACAAATAACCCATACCCCTCAAACATATTCTAATTCAGTAGTCTAAAATTAGCCCAGAGAATCTTGTGTTTCTCGTTGAGAACAACATGGTGGAATCTGAGGCAGCGTTGTGGAAGCAGCAGAGATGCACTATTGAACCTAGTCTTTTGTCAGTGAAATGAAATGTGGTCTCAGTTGTTCTACAAAGCATGCAACAGATTTTAAAAGAAATTAGACAGGCAATGTTTTGCACATGGTGCTAAGGGGAAGCTAGGGGGAAGGGTAAGGACAGGTTCCACAACTGCAGGAGGAGAAAAATCAGACGACTGACTGACTTTGAGCCAACACTGTTATCAGATTACCCTTAATTGGAAGTTTAATTAAAAGTTCTTTTGAATGTGTTTTACCATGGACTGGTAGAATTACATTAAGTCCTTACAATAGGCACACAACCTGCTTGCAGGACGACGTCAGCACTTCTCTTTATGGGCCGTGCATACAGCAGCCTTCTTACTGCTACAGTGCTACAGTTGTTTCATTAAAGGCAACATATCCAATTACAGGAGTACGGCAGGAACAGTTTTGTTACTAGATGCTCAGATCCCATCTTGATCGGAGGAGCAGATTGGACAGCCTCTCTGGGGTGGTTTCATTAGAGGTCTCTGTGTCTTCCAGTAGGTGGAAACCTGCCACAAACCAAGAGTCTAAACATTTCTATTCATCCCATTAATCTTTGGAATGAGAACAAGGGAAAGGAAAACCCACTCCTAAACATGTATCCTTATCTACTCAGGATATTTCTTCATCAAACCACACGGTGTTGAACTAAAATGTTGAATTGTAATGAATATAATATTTATTTTAGAACCATTCACAGGTGAGGCAGACAAGTGGCTCCCCTTAGCTTATCAGAATAAAATAGATCTACTGTCTGCAGTATGTGGCAGGTGGATAGCTGAAAGTGATGAGCAGGTGAGAAAATTGACGCTGTAATGTAAACATTTATAGTCTTGGTGTCTTTGATGTAATTGGACCCCTAGGTCTGTTACACATGTTTCTTGAAATGAATTTGATACAGTAGCAGAGTGATGAAAGTTGCACAGCCCTACATCTGGTCTGTAATAGTATGTAGCACTTAGCAGGACTCCCAGGGCCACTTAGCACTGTGACAAACTGGTGTTGAGGTATTTATTGCCACCTCACTGAGATCAGGGGCGCAACACGTTGTGTGCCACACACAGCTGTGTGTCTGCCTGATGATATGATGACTATAACTGGATGCCAGCACATTTCCAGGGCTGTGGGTTGAGTGGCTTGGGCTTGGCACACTGTCTTATTCCTAGATGACAAAGGACAACATTCCCACAAAGACCTCTCTCTCTCTATTCTCTCCCAGAGAGCACTGGCCAGCTCCCTGTCATATGAGACACATTTGATACAGAGAATCATACTTTTCTCTCTCTTCGATAGCATGGCACATTATAAGTGAAGAGGTTGCTTTCTACAGTCTGGTAGCCTGAATGTTGATGGTAGCTGATGAGTGCAACGACTTTTGTTACATGATCTTCATCCAACATGGTTCAAGTTATTTTGTACTTCGAATCAACAGTCTGTTTATCTCCCATGAACTAAATGAAACAGGACAAGGACTGTAATCCTGACAAGATCTCAGCGTCATGACCTTCAGTAGCTCCTAGAAGAAGCAACATATGAGGGGGATAAAACCCAATGACAAGAGCAATAAAGAGCTTGGCCCGGGGCAGCCCATCATATCCACTCTCTCTGTCTGTTATCTAGAGGCCTGAAGTTTATCAGACACCACGACTTAATCATCTTTATCACAGGACAGGAGAGGAAACCAGACACACTTTCCTTTCATTAGGGACAGGAAATTTGATCAATCTGATTAGCTTTCTTCATTATCTCTTTTATATACCTCTCCCTTCCTCTCTCTCGCTGTCTTCGAGCCCAAGTTGTGGCCCGAGGGAAGGCTTGATAGCGTGAAGCCAGACAGACAGGGTCTAGGGGATGTGTGCTCCCCATCTCCCAATGCATAGGGAGATAGAGGTAGGCTGTGTACGGATATGATGGGAGATAAAAGTGGGCTGATGATGATAATGTGATTGGGATTGTGGGGGTTTGAATTCTGACATTCAGATATGGTGGTGTTTGAACTTCAGTGGCCTAGAAAAGACAAAGGTTGAGAAAAATATACAGTACTCATGCATTCTGTCAGTGTCTTGTGTATCATTAAATTTGAAGACTTATTTATATCAAATCAGTTCTCTGTGTTTAATTATTGCGTGATTAAACGAATCATGTGAACATTAATTAACTAGGAAGTCGGGGCACCACGGGAAAATGTTTAGAGTTACAGAGTTATAATTTTCCGAATATAACTCTTTAGATATTTTAATATCTTATCAAATCAATTCCATTAATTATTAATAATATTATCTTTGTTAGTCTCATTCCAAACGTCATAAAGCCAATTTGGTTGTCTGCACAAACCCTAGTTTCCAGAATCAGCAATATACAAATTGGCTTAATTATTTCTTTAGTAACTAACTAAACAATCACAGAAATACATAACAAACTAACAGAAGATATTGGTTACTAACAATGATAGAAAAGTAACTAGTGGGCTAAGCTGATATGACGGCTTGGTAGACAAAGGAAAGGGGTGGGGACTGAGAAAGAGCGGGAAAGACAAACTGCATTCACTACACACAGTTGATAATTGTACTCATGGACATTCTAATACTTTGCACATGAACGGCCGCTCATTCTGAAAGAAATTGCAATGTACATATTTATGCCTGTATGTTGTTGTTGTCTCTCCATTGAAACACTCGATCATCCTGTAGAGTTCATTAGAGTCTCTGGTTAACTTTCCCAGAAGTCACAATGGCTTTCGTGGTTGTATATGGTTAGAATGGATACTTCAGAGTACCATTCAGAAATGTTGTCATAGAATAGATGCTTCGGTGGTGGTTGATATTCTCGTTCTAGATTTATGTAATTTCTAGCTGCAGACTAGTAATTATATGTCTAAGGTTTTATCTTATTCTGTAGTGATTGATAGTCTCCGAGTTTAAAAATTTCTAGTCGTGTAGCCAAAACTACAGCTGTGTGGTCTAATGGTCTATAGAATTGTAGCCATTCCAGCGTGGGGACTCTGTTCCAGCGTTCTCTGACTTAATGTATATTTTGTAGGAAGTGGGTTTTATATGTGGAAAAAGGGACTCACGGGTGTGTGGCCACTGACTATTTAAAAATTCATAACTAGTATATTGTTTAGAAGGTTAACATCACATTACATATTTTCACTAATAGTTTCATTCAATCACATACGTTTCACAATATTTTGATGTAAACCTGACAGCTGGGAAATGTTCACCTTAAGAGATAGTTCATTTCCTGTCCTTCATGGGATCACCAAATTAAACACACTTGTCATGACTGTCCCTAAAGTGTCCACGGACCACTCCCACATTCTCAAAAGTATAAATATTGTTTAATTCTTCCATTTTGGGGATTGAGAGTTTTGCCAAGTCTCTCTCCGTGTCCCACAGTCACACATTCCAATCTCAATTCTACAGACCCAGAAGTATTTACGACTGTCATAAACTGTGTAGAAAGAGAATGAGGGGGGGACTTCATGACAATTCATACTCCCAGATTGTAAGTACAGTGAATGCCTTTATGCCTACAATATATTCATTTTTGAATCTTCATGACTGACTAAATAAAGAAAATAAGTGGCATATAACCACATCTCCGTCTCTTTCGATCTCTCTTTTCCTTTTAGTCTATCCTCAACAAGAAATCTGTCTCGTTAATTATTTGAGATATTGAAAATACAAACTTGATTGTCAGTCTGTCTCACTTCAATTCCCTCTCGCACTCTCTCTCTCTCACTCTCTCCCACTCTCTCTCTCTCCTCTTCTCTCTTTATCCCTCTCTCACCCACTCTCTCTCTTCTTCTCATTTTATCTCTCTCTCCCATTCTCTCTCTTTCTCCCACTCGCTCTTCTTCTCTCTTTATCTCTCTCAACCACTCTCTCTTCTTCTCTTTTTATCTCACTAACTTCTTCTCTCTTTATCTCTCTCTCTCCCACTCTCTCTCTTCTTCTCTCAATATCTCACTCCCACTCACACTTCTTCTCTCTTTATCACTCTCTCCCCTCTCTTTTTCTTTTTCTCTCACCAACTCTCTCCTCTCTCCTTTGGCAGACTGTTGAATAATGGAGCATTATCTGCCTGGTGGATGTCAGTTATAATGTGCAGTCAGTGTGTGTGTGTGTGTGTGTGTGTGTGTGTGTGTGTGTGTGTGTGTGTGTGTGTGTGTGTGTGTGTGTGTGTGTGTGTGTGTGTGTTGGGCAGTGGTGGCTCCTCAGAGGAGGGAGGGGAGGACCATCCTCCTCAGTGACTTTCATGCATACAGTATGTGTACCTGCAGCACTCCTGTGTAGCTGTGTGTTTTTCTGGCCTGGGGACTACCCTTAGGCTAATAGCTGCCAAGCAGCTCACAAGCACATGTAATTACCTCACAAAACACACACCCCACAGCCTTTGGTCTCCCTCCTCCATCCCCATTCCCATGCTTTTCCATCTCCCTTGGTTGAGGTGAAATGAGAGAACATACTGGTGACAGTCAGTCTATAACTGCAGTCAGTATACTGAGAGCTTGTTACTCGTGGCAGGTCATTTCAGCCTTGTTATTTCTGACGGTGTGAAGTCCACCTGCAGAGACAGAGTAACATGAAATATGATATGGTACACGGCTGTTGAGGCGTATTGGAAGGCAACATAAGAACTGTGTATAGTCAGGGATGGTAAAACTAGCCAAGTTGTCTGTCTGTCTGTGCCCAGCCTGCATGCTCTATATAGAAGCTCTGGTGTGTTCCGTAAATGAGAGGCCAGTTGGAGCTGAGGAGCGTAAACATGGTGTGCTGGGACTCATCTCCATGGCTCCTGTCCTCGGCTTCCCAGCTGTGAAAAGAGCTGGCCAGAACATGGTCATCAGCAGCATGGCTCACAGAAAGCAATTTTAGAACAATTGCTGTCACAAGAATCGGTGTGATCCGAGTAAAATGCTCTCTGTGGAACATTCCCAGAACAGCAAGCAGTCAGAAAGCCATTTGGTATGTGTGGGTTTTTTATATCTACATTCTCAGAACTGGATCTCAGAGAGCGGAAGCTTCTGCCTCTTGTGCTTATTATTAACCCGAGCTGGCGAATGTGTGGCACATATATATTTAAAAGAATACAGAAGGCCTATATGTTTTTTTTAAGGAATACAAATTTTGACAAAAGATTGTCACCATGTGGAAGTGACATTAGTCATGTCTTGTCATGTTCAGATATCTCTCTTTGTTCTGTCTCCAGTACTACCCACCCACACAATATCATTGAGCATTGTTCAGACACATCAAATGAACCCGCTCAACCTATACACAGAAACAGAAATACACTCGGCCCAAAACAGCAACATATAACACATTTATCATATATTAAAGAACATCACTCATTACAATGCCAATTTGGTATTTTATTGTGTGGGCTGAAAAAGCATCAAGGAGGGCTCAGTTCAGGGTAGGATGGCTTCCTTTTAGGCAATTAGTTACAGCTTAAACAAAAGTGAAGTTGGCATTCATTGGTTCCCCAGTAGCACGCATGGATCCCACCCTGTGGTTATGTGTATTTTTATGTGTTTAGACCCCTTTCCAGCCACTGCATTGTTGCTCTGGTCCCTAGAGGACCAGAGCAACAATGTCTCATCCCTCTCCTCCAACAACCACCGCCCCGACTCCATTCTACAATAACCCCCGCCCCGACTCCATTCTACAATAACCCCCGCCCCGACTCCATTCTACAATAAACACCGCCCGACTCCATTCTACAATAACCCCCGCCCCGACTCCATTCTACAATAACCCCCGCCCCGACTCCATTCTACAATAAACACCGCCCGACTCCATTCTACAATAATAACCGCCCGACTCCATTCTACAATAACCACTGCCCAGATTCCATTCTACAATAACCCCCGCCCCGACTCCATTCTACAATATCCACCGCCCGACTCCATTCTACAATAATAACCGCCCGACTCCATTCTACAATAACCCCCGCCCCGACTCCATTCTACAATAAACACCGCCCGACTCCATTCTACAATAATAACCGCCCGACTCCATTCTACAATAACCCCCGCCACGTCTCCATTCAACAATAACCCCCGCCACGTCTCCATTCTACAATAACCCCCGCCACGTCTCCATTCTACAATAATAACCGCCCGACTCCATTCTACAATAACCACTGCCCAGATTCCATTCTACAATAACCCCCGCCCGACTCCATTCTACAATAACCCCCGCCCGACTCCATTCTACAATAACAACCGCCCGACTCCATTCTACAATAACCCCCGCCACGTCTCCATTCAACAATATCCCCCGCCACGTCTCCATTCTACAATAACAACCGCCCCGTCTCCATTCTACAATATCAACCCCCCGACTCCATTCTACAATAACCCCCGCCACGTCTCCATTCAACAATAACCCCCGCCACGTCTCCATTCTACAATAACCCCCGCCACGTCTCCATTCTACAATAACCCCCGCCACGTCTCCATTCTACAATAACCCCCGCCACGTCTCCATTCAACAATAACCCCCTGCCACGTCTTCATTCAACAATAACCCCCGCCACGTCTCCATTCTACAATAACCCCCGCCACGTCTCCATTCTACAATAACCCCCGCCACGTCTCCATTCAACAATAACCCCCGCCACGTCTCCATTCTACAATAACAACCGCCCCGACTCCATTCAAAAATATCCACCGCCACCATTCCATTCTACAATAAAGACAATACAATACAACATTTCCCATCCCAAATGTACACCATCAAATAACACCCAGAAGGAAAGACTAAGATCAGTAGCAGTATATAACCATGACCTAGAGAAAAGAGGCAGTAGTCTGTGGTCCAGCATCAGAGGAAAGCATAAGAGTCAGTGGTCAGACAGACAGGACCTTCCAGTGGATACCTGACTGACCTGTCAGCCCTGTGCCACCTATCCTCAGGCCATCTGCTCCACTACTTCAAGGGCTCTGCATTCATTAGCATGCCATTATACTTCACTGTATACACAGGGGAGGCCAGGGAGAGAGGGAGGAGAGGAGCGGGGGAGGAGTAAATGTAGCTAGTAAAGGCAAGGGCTTATTCCCCCTTCTCCGCTTCCCCGTCGATGTGTATTGTTGTGCATATGGGACTTGTTTGGCCATAATTACACTTGTGCATTGAGGTTTCCACTTGAATGGTTGAGGTAGTGTCATGTAAAAATAAGGGAAAATGTTCTCACCTCAATAATAACTATCCAATTGGATATGCAAACGTGACACATCTGGCTGTGGAGGCACAATGGTGTAGCCGGTGGAGAGTTATTTTCCGTCCTCCTCTGGCTACATTGACTTCAAAACAAAACCTAGGAGGCTCGTGCTCCTCATCCCCTTCCATAGACCCACATGGTAATTATGACAACTTCTGGAGGACGCCCTCCTTCCAATTAAAGCTTTTTCAGTATGAACTAACATGTTGTCCATCTAATTAAAGGATCAGAGAATATACCTAGTACTACACATGAGGGATTTAGAAGCTTGGTAAATTGCTGACATTGTTGGATAAATTCAGATTGAGATAGTGAATAGTGATATTTTAGCATTTTTGGGATGTTATTCAAGTCAAATTAGTTTCTTCAAACTACAGGAGACAGAGATAGTTAATATTTGTTTTCTTGGTTTAGAACTTTATTTCTGTGTCGAGTTAGTGCAATCTATTTCAATTTTCCTCGCTAACTTCTGCACCAAAGTGCTGTTTTCGCCACCTGAATGGCTAACGCTAGCAATAATGAAGTTGATTTTTTGTTGAAGAACCCCTTTCATTGTTCACATCAGACTCAAGTTTTTGAGAAAAAGCTGCATTGATCATGTAATGGACAAAGGTCTGCATATTCAAACTGCGCAACCCAACAAGAAGGTAGGAAGAAACAAATGTTCTCAAGCAGCTTATCGACAGTACTGCATTTTTGGACATGTACGGTGAGAGTTAGTTTAGGAGGCAACATGAGAGGGAAAGTTCTGCTAACGAGGGCAACTACAAGGAGCTTGTAGAGGCAACTGCATTTTACGATGCTTCACTTGCCAAGCATGTGGACGTTTCTAATGTCTCCTCTGGGATGTTGAAATCAATTCAGAATGATTTGATATCTTCCATCACATCCACCATTAAAAGAGAGGATGACAGAGCACATTTTGTCCAATGGCAAATGGATGAAACCACAGACATCACTGTCTCTTGCAGTTGTCAGTTATCATCAGGTATGTGGATGATCAGGGCTTTATTCAGGAACGTTATTTAGGCTACTTTGATGTGTCAAGTGGGCGAGTTGCAAAGTCTGTATTTGACTTTGTGAATTCTGAGATGTCTGAGTTTAACTTCATGGAGAAACCTGTTTCCCAAACCTATGTTGGTGCTGCTGTAATGGAATGGATCTGCTATTTGAACTGAAGACATGTCTTTTTTCTCTCATTACTGTCTGTAGAGGCCATCACATACACAAACTCAATCACATTATTACACATGTGATTTTAATCCTTGCTTGGACTAATTCATTCTTAGCTCTTTTTTCTAACTGTGTGATGATTTTTTGTCTTCCCAGTAAAATTGTGTCCTGTCCTCAGTGGAAGAGTTGAGCTCTTCTCAAACACCATCCATCCACGATGAGCCTGTCCTGCATTGAAGCCTCTGAACATCTCAACCCCTGTCATGCACTGAAGTCAACCCTCTGCACACCTCAACTCATGACTGATACCCATCATTCATTCACTGGTGTGATCCCTTCCCAAGTATCCCTCTCATTTCCATTCCCCATAATGTTTCATTTTAAATGTCTTTATTAAATGCTTTCAGTAAAAATTATTTGTCTTTGACGATTTTTTAAACATGCTTTGTCGTTCGTCCGCGCCTATACCGTGGGTCTCCCTTCCTCCTCAAATGGTCAAGTCACCAGCCTCCGCTGGTGTGTATAGAGAGGAGGTGGAGCAGAAGGGTTATGGTGTCCATCTATTTTTGTAATAAATGAAATTTTAACCCCTTTTTCGTGGTATCCAATTGGTAGTTACAGTCTTGTCTCATCGCTGAAACTCCCATATGGACTTGGGAGAGGCAAAGGTCGAGAGCCGCGCGTCCTCCGAAACACAACCCAAACAAGCCACACTGCTTCTTGACACAATGCCCACTTAAACCGGAAGGCAGTCGCACCAATGTGTCAGAGGAAACACCGTACACCTAGCCACCGTGTCAGCATGCACTATGCCCGGCCCGCCATAGGAGTCGCTAGTGCGAGATGGGACAAGGACATCCAGCCATCCGACTGCCGGCCAAACCCTCCCCTAACCTGGACGATGCTGGGGCAATTGTATGCCGCCCCATGAGTCTCCCGTTCTTGGCCAGCTGCGACCGAGCCTGGACTCGAACCCAGAATCTCTACTGGCACAGCTAACACTAGGATGCCACTTGGGAGGCCGCTTTTTATTCTTTGAAGAAGACGCACATGGAAAAACATTGGCCAAAATAACAGCTCTGAGAGAAACAGGAAGGGATGGTGTCCTCTGCTCACCATGTCGAGTGTCCTCTCATTTGAGTTGTTTATAAGACACTTTTATCCAGAGCAATTAGGGTTAAGTTCCTTGCTCAAAGGCACATCAACAGATTTTTCACCTAGTTGGTTTGGGAAGTCAAACCAGCAACCTTTCAGTTACTGGCCCAACGCTCTTAACCACTAGGTTTTCTGCCGCCCTGTCCTCACAGTGGAGGGTGTCCTCTCCTCATCATGGAGGGTGCCCTCTCCTCATCATGTAGGGTGCCCTCTCCTCATCATGTAGGGTGCCCTCTCCTCATCGTGGAGGGTGCCCTCTCCTCATCATGTAGGGTGCCCTCTCCTCATCATGTAGGGTGCCCTCTCCTCATCATGTACAGTGCCTTGCGAAAGAATTCGGCCCCCTTGAACTTTGAGACCTTTTGCCACATTTCAGGCTTCAAACATAAAGATATAAAACTGTATTTTTTTGTGAAGAATCAACAACAAGTGGGACACAATCATGAAATGGAATGACATTTATTGGATATTTCAAACTTTTTTAACAAATCAAAAACTGAAAAATTGGGCGCGCAAAATTATTCAGCCCCTTTACTTTCAGTGCAGCAAACTCTCTCCAGAAGTTCAGTGAGGATCTCTGAATGATCCAATGTTGACCTAAATGACTAATGATGATAAATACAATCCACCTGTGTGTAATCAAGTCTCCGTATAAATGCACCTGCACTGTGATAGTCTCAGAGGTCCGTTAAAAGCGCAGAGAGCATCATGAAGAACAAGGAACACACCAGGCAGGTCCGAGATACAGTTGTGAAGAAGTTTAAAGCCGGATTTGGATACAAAAAGATTTCCCAAGCTTGAAACATCCCAAAGAGCACTGTGCAAGCGATAATATTGAAATGGAAGGAGTATCAGACCACTGCAAATCTACCAAGACCTGGCCGTACCTCTATACTTTCAGCTCATACAAGGAGAAGACTGATCAGAGATGCAGCCAAGAGGCCCATGATCACTCTGGATGAACTGCAGAGATCTACAGCTGAGGTGGGAGACTCTGTCCATAGGACAACAATCAGTCGTATATTGCACAAATCTGGCCTTTATGGAAGAGTGGCAAGAAGAAGCCATTTCTTAAAGATATCCATTAAAAGTGCCATTTAAAGTTTGCCACAAGCCACCTGGGAGAAACACCAAACATGTGGAAGAAGGTGCTCTGGTCAGATGAAACCAAAATTGAACTTTTTGGCAACAATGCAAAACGTTATGTTTGGCGTAAAAGCAACACAGCTGAACACACCATCCCCACTGTCAAACATGGTGGTGGCAGCATCATGGTTTGGGCCTGCTTTTCTTCAGCAGGGACAGGGAAGATGGTTAAAATTGATGGGAAGATGGATGGAGCCAAATACAGGACCATTCTGGAAGAAAACCTGATGGAGTCTGCAAAAGACCTGAGACTGGGATGGAGATTTGTCTTCCAACAAGACAATGATCCAAAACATAAAGCAAAATCTACAATGGAATGGTTCAAAAATAAACATATCCAGGTGTTAGAATGGCCAAGTCAAAGTCCAGACCTGAATCCAATCGAGAATCTGTGGAAAGAACTGAAAACTGCTGTTCACAAATGCTCTCCATCCAACCTCACTGAGCTCGAGCTGTTTTGCAAGGAGGAATGGGAAAACATTTCAGTCTCTCGATGTGCAAAACTGATAGAGACATACCCCAAGCGACTTACAGCTGTAATCGCAGCAAAAGGTGGCGCTACAAAGTATTAACTTAAGGGGGCTGACTAATTTTGCACGCCCAATTTTTCCGTTTTTGATTTGTTAAAAAAGTTTGAAATATCCAATAAATGTCGTTCCACTTCATGATTGTGTCCCACTTGTTGTTGATTCTTCACAAAAAAATACAGTTTTATATCTTTATGTTTGAAGCCTGAAATGTGGCAAAAGGTCGCAAAGTTCAAGGGGGCCGAATACTTTCGCAAGGCACTGTAAGGTGTCCTCTCTTTACCATGGAGGGTGTTAACAAAAGGAACTCCACATGCAGAGAAGAAAGCAGAGTAGACGGGAGTCTCACATTGTAACTGTAACAAGAGAAAATCACAGCCACGTCCCTGAGCCGAACCATCTTCGATCTAACAGCAGGAAGTCAAAGGCAAACCGTTTTACCTTCCACTGGAACACTTAAACTCTCCAGACCCACCAGCCACCACTACACAAAGAGACAAAGAAGGAGAAATACATTGTTAGGTGTTGTCCATGTACAAGCAAGTTTTGTTACTTTAAAGGGAAACCCCCACAAATGGGAATAAAAATACAATATTTTGTATTGAATTGCATTGTTATATATTGCTACATAGCACAGCAACCCACCTACAATCATTATGCAGGGTAGAAGTACCGTATGTCATGTCACTGAAAGTTGTGGCTATACCGACCAAAGAATTAGGAATGAGAATATTAGAATGGACATTAACCTTCTAATGATGGTAGGAAGGTAAGCCATATTGGTCAGGGAGTTGGCCAACTATGGTTTGCAAGTGATGTGAGAAGATATTGCGTAAAACTATTAATGTAAAGTATTTATCTGCACTGCATGTTTGTTAGCTTGCTAGCCAGCCAGTTTTAGAAGAATGAATTCATACATTTTTCAAATTGCCAACATTCCATTCACACAATGCAGTCAATCCACAGCCATACACTGGCTCAAATCAGTTTATGATAGGGCTTAAACAAGTTGGAAATGCAACAGGTACTGATATTTTATCATATAATAGCACAATAACAACATCAGACATGTACGCATGGTCTTTTTACATATATTTTAGAGGCTACTTATACAGAACATTGGTATAAAACCTGTTATAAGCTGTATTTATAATTAAATGACAATATTTTAGGTTGACTATAATTCCATTATACAATGTCTAATACATCACGTCTTACTTTTATTTCCCTGCATAAGTAAAAGCAGGAAATGCATCCCTTACTGTATGCCTCTACTGCCATTCATTCCAATTAGACTGGCTGCCAATTTCTCCCCACTATGGAACTTTGAGGGTTAATTTAATAGGATCTCTATGACACTGACTCTCTCTGCTGGGTTTACAGTAGCATTGCTCTGAACATACAGTGAATGCACATTTTAATAGAGATATGGTTAAGAAGGCCCAGTAAATTGTGACCTTGGGACTGTAAGATTCTATCGGCGCAAAGCATAGTTCTGAGATATTGAGCATCAAAGTTTTCACATCCCAGATCTCAGTTTTGTAGTCAATTCTTCTTTCATAGCCCGTTAAGGTCCTCACCTTAAAGGTACCTAAAGTGCAGAGTATCAAAACCCTGAGACATTGGTAAATCCGTTTATTAGGGGGATGCAATTGCAGATAGAACCTTCTATCTGACATTTCTGATTTGGAAATGTTCAGTTTCTAAGATAACTGTAGCTATTTGACTTGATAAATGATAGAATAACACTATTTTACCAAGATAAAGTCAGAGCACATCATCAAATACATTAAGACATGTATTATGATCATCAGATGAATTACTGTCAACACTGAACATCATTTAGGATTTCTGACAGTGTTGTTTTTTTGTTGTTGCTTGCGTGTCATTATTGCTGGCTAGACTAGCTTAGAGGAAGATGGCGAAGAAGTGTTCTGATTGGTCCATGTTCAAATGGGTTTATGCAGATAGAACTTTCAAATGGGTTTATGCAGATAGTACTTTCAAATGGGTTTATGCAGATGTAATTTAAAAACAATCAAACTTAATAGATATATGAAGAACCATGTCAAGATAAATTATTTGTGACCAGTTCATTTTTTACAAGAATGCCAGCTTGAACCTTATCTCGAAGTGTCACTTTTCATAAATCTCTGTAAACCAGATCATATGTGAACATACAGTATAGCTTTCATGGAGAGACTGGCTGTTTTGTTGTAGGGTGGCGTACAAGGAGATGAGATATGGACCAGGTGTTGGTGGCGTCTGGTCTATGTGGCACACATTCCTCCAGACCCTCTGACGCTTGTCGTCATTGTTCGCTCTGAGCGGGTGTGAAGAATAATTAACAGTTAACAGAGATGCAGCGCTGGTGGCTAACAGAGGAATATGTGGTTCTCTTCTGTTCCCCAGCCAGAGAAGACGGATCTGGTCTGGTCCTCATTAATCAGATTCTCTTCCACGTCCATCTGACAGCTTCTGTAGGATATCGACATTGTAACATATAGTAAATATGTAAAACACTACGTAAAAGTACAATTCAATAGAAACTCTTGTAGAGACATATTGTTCATATCAGATGAACAGTAAAATAATAGAGATTTGAACTAGAATTCTAATCTGAACAGTATAATTAAATCAGAGCTTCAGGAGAAGAGGATAAGCTGCTGGGCTATTGGTCAGGGAGAGTGTTCAGCAGGTGTTCATCCAGTGAGGGAGAATAAAGCCATTAGACTCTGAACTTTCCTGCCTGTGTGAGCATTAATCCGCTTTCCTCCCTTTCAGCAGGGCTCCAAAGGGGCCCGCAAGGGGGGAAAAAATCTGTTTTGTTTGAAATGCAAGGGCCGATTTCTGGTCCCAGTCCGCCCCTGTGCGCGCGCGCACACACACACACACACACACACACACACACACACACACACACACACACACACACACACACACACACACACACGCATACAAACACACACACACACGCACAGAGAAACATATAAACACAGGGTCGGCCCGCCCGCAATTCTACACATTATGCCATGGAGTGTATCCCGGAAATCCTAGACCCACTCCAATTTGCATACCGCACCAACAGATCCACAGATGATGCAATCTCTATTGCACTCAACACTACCCTTTCCCACCTGGACAAAAGGAACACCTATGTGAGAATGCTATTCATTAACTACAGCTAAGTGTTCAACACCATAGTGCCCTCAAAGCTCATCACTAAGCTAAGGACCCTGGGATTGAACACCTCCCTATGCAACTGGATCCTGAACATCCTGAAGGGCCGCCCCCAGGTGGTTAAGGTAGGGAACAACACATCTGCAATGCTGATCCTCAACACTGGGACTCTCAGGGGTGCCCTCCTGTACTCCCTGTTCACTCATGACTGCATGGCCAGGCACGACTCCAACACCATCATCAAGTTTGCCGATGACACAACAGTGGTAGGCCTGATCAACACAACAACGATGAGACAGCCTAGAGAAGAGGTCAGAGACCTGGCCGTTTGGTGCCAGGAGAACAACCTCTCCCTCAACGTGATCAATACAAAGGAGTTGATTGTGGTCCACAGGAAAAGGTGGACCAAGCACGCCCCCATTCTCATCGACGGGGCTGTAGTGGAACAGGTTGAGAGCTTCAAGTTCATGGTCCAAACACACCAAGACAGTCGTGAAGAGGACACAACAAATCAAATCAAATCAAATGTATTTATATAGCCCTTCGTACATCAGCTGATATCTCAAAGTGCTGTACAGAAACCCAGCCTAAAACCCCAAACAGCAAGCAATGCAGGTGTAAAAGCACAGTGGCTAGGAAAAACTCCCTAGAAAGGCCAAAACCTAGGAAGAAACCTAGAGAGGAACCAGGCTATGTGGGGTGGCCAGTCCTCTTCTGGCTGTGCCGGGTGGAGATTATAACAGAACATGGCCAAGATGTTTAAATGTTCATAAATGACCAGCATGGTCCAATAATAATAAGGCAGAACAGTTGAAACTGGAGCAGCAGCACGGCCAGGTGGACTGGGGACAGCAAGGAGTCATCATGTCAGGTAGTCCTGAGGCATGGTCCTAGGGCTCAGGTCCTCCGAGAGAGAGAAAGAAAGAGAGAAAGAGAGAATTAGAGAGAGCACACTTAAATTCACACAGGACACCGAATAGGACAGGAGAAGTACTCCAGATATAACAAACTGACCCTAGCCCCCCGACACAAACTACTGCAGCATAAATACTGTAGGCTGAGATAAAGCCTATTCCCCCTCAGGAGACGTAAAAGATTTGGCATTGTTCCTCAGATCAGGTTCTAAAGCTGCACCATCGAGAGCATCACTGCCTGGTATGGCAACTGCTCAGCCTCCGACTGCAAGGCACTACAGAAGGTAGTGCGTACGGCCCAGTACATCACTGGGGCCAAGCTTCCTGCCATCCAGGACCTCTATATCAGGCGGTGTCAGAAGAAGGCCCAGCCACCCTAGCCACCTTAGTCATAGACTGTTCTCTCTGCTACCGCATGGCAAGCGGTACCGGAGCGCCAAGTCGAGGTCCAAAAGGCTTCTTAACAGCTTCTACCCACAAGCCATAAGACTCCTGAACATCTAATCAAAGGGCTACCCAGACCCCTCTTTTACGCTGCTGCTACTCTCTGTTTGTAATCTATGCATAGTCACTTTAACTCTACTTACATATTACAGTACCTCAATTACCTCAACTAACCGGTGCCTCCGCACATTGACTCTGTACTGGTACCCCCTATATATAGCCTCGCTTGTTATCTTACTGCTGCTGTTTAATTTCTTGTAACTTTATTTTAATTTGGAAATGTTTTACTTATCTATTTTTTACTTAACATTTTTTCTTTTTTTCTTAACTTATTATAGCGTTGTTGGTTAAGGGCTTGTAAGTAAGCATTTCACTGTGAGGTTGTATTTGGAGCATGTGACAAAAAATATTTTTTGTTCACAGAATTGTATTTTATTTGATAGAGAAAATGTTTCACTTTTAAAACAAGTTTTCTGCAATTCTAACCATTTTGCCAGTGTGGAGTGGAGATGTTTTTTTGTGCAATTTTATAGAGAATTTCCTGCAATTCTACACATTTTGTAATGACTTATGCCATGTTAATATGATATCTGAGGAATAACTAACAAAATCAATGTTGGCCCCCTGGAGGTCAGGGCCCCTAACAATCTAAAAATTGTTAGTGTCACCCTGATCTATTTGACCTGTGCTTGTGTTTGTCTCCACCCCCTCCAGGTGTCACCCATCTTCCCCATTCTGGGTATTTCTACCTGTGTTTTCTGTCTGTCTGTGCCAGTTCATCTTGTCTTGTCTAGTCAACCAGCATGTTACTTTGTGCTCCTGCTTTTTCCTTTTTGCAGTTGTTTTTTTTGCTAGTCCTCCCGGTTTTGACCCTTGCCTGCCTTGACTCTGAACCCGCCTGCTTGACCATACTGCCTGCCCTGACCCTTAAGCCTGCCTGCCCCTCTGTACCTCCTGCACTCGGACCTTGTTATGATCTTTTGCCTATCCACAACCATTCTCTTGCCTGCCCCTTGGATAATAATAAACATCAGAGACTTGAACCATCTGCCTCCCGTGTCTGAGCTGATTCAGCTCTCACCTAAATATTCTATTTGCATGGCCAGTTCCAACCATAGGCAACATAAGTGGTTGCGTAGCCCCCCCCCCCCCCCCCCCCCCCCCCCAGTCAGATTCTCAATGTACTGTTGAGAGTTAGAATAGTAGAATAGATCAGGTGCATTTTGAAATCTGGTTGTGTATCAGCAGTTTCTCTTGTTAAGTCAGTCACTGACAGTCACTTTAATTAGCTATGTCAGCTAACTATGAGGGGACAGGGCGAGAACCAGATGCAGACATGGGAGGCAGATGGTTCGAGTCTCTGATATTTATTAGTATCCAATCGGCAGGCAAGAGAAGTAGTGCCCACTTTACCAAAGTCAGGGGTGCAAAATAAAATATTTAGCTCATCAATGCCCAGCGCCTCTCTAGGGTGCTGTTGGAGAGAAGCAGCGCTGCGCCCCTCCAATGCTCTGTCAAAGTTGTCAAACATAAATCATGTAGCGTAGCCTAATCACGAGAAAGAATAGTAGGCCTAAGATATGGTGATTTTCTGTAGTCTATAGACTGGAGACCATGTTTATGACAATTTCATTGGACTTTTTAGACCATGCACGTCAAATAGCATTGACATAAAAATGCATTTCGATTTGACCGAACATGTTAACAAACACCATATCCTAAAAACAGGACAGGTTACATTTAAATACAATTGACAATATGGAGTTAAATTAGCCTACTCACAACTGTTGTCTGGGTGTTTCACTCTGTGGGCTAAATTGTGATTTCAAGTATAGGCCATGTACATTTTTAAGAAGCATTCATAGCTATTGTGGCCTATTTATTGCCTTACCTCCCTTATCTTACCTCATTTGCACACACTGTATATATATTTTCTTCAACTGTGTTATTGACTGTATGCTTTGTTTATTCCATGTGTAACTCTGTGTTGTTGTATCTGTCGAATTGCTTTGATTTATTCTTGGCCAGGTCGCAGTTGTAAATGAGAACTTGTTCTCAACTAGCCTACCTGGCTAAATAAAGAATAATGAAAATAATGAAAAGAATACAGCTGCATTTCCCTCTGAGAAAATACATGGATTCTTATTGCAAATAGGCTCAAGATAATGCCTGCAAAACTTGGGTGGTTGATATTAGTCTTGAGCCTCAAACTATTCGGACGAGATTAGTTTTACTGGGGAGGCTGGGCAGTGTAATTAGACCTATGTGCAAGAATCGGCATGTCAGTAATGTGTCTTCTGCATTTAACCCAACCCCTCTGGATCAGAGACGTGTGGGGGGCTGCCTTAATCAACGTCATCGGCACAGTTTTTGTAGGGGGTTAACTGCCTTGCTCAAGCGCAGAATGGCAGATTTTGCCACCTTGCCTCAGGGATTTGAATCAGTGACCTTTCGGTTACTGGCCCAATGACCTTAACCGCTAGGCTATCTGCCACACCAGCAGAATGTCCACCGTGGATCACTAAAATAATGATTATGATCACACTTGCTCCATTTAAATATTATCGGGACACCTTGACATTAGGCAGCCAAGCATGAGTTATCAGTGTAGCTTTTTATCATTGAGAGATGTGATGTTGAAATATCTTCACACTTAAAAATTACAGCGGGCAGTTTGGAAAAAACGAATCCGGTGCGAATGGTCCTCAGGAATAACCCACATGCTGAGGTAATAATTAACCTACATGTCCAACGTTGTCCTGTAATCAGCTACTAGTCCCGTCTGAATAGGGCAGGAATCAGGACTAATAAAGGCAATGCAACTATGTTTTACCATCATATGGATTGGCATAGGAGGAGGGAAGAAATGTTTTGTCTGCCGAGGACAGTAGAACGACCAAGCCCGGCCTGCACACACACACACACACACACACACACACACACACACACACACACATACACAGCTGGTTGGTAAGTAGAGGGTTTGCCACAGTGCCAGCTGTACCCTAGCAGCAGCCGACCTAGAATCCAGCCAACCAGAGGATGAGTGGTGCCAGCCAGGGCCAGGGAGCACAGTGAGAGGAGGGGGCCATTCATACCACAGTGCCTGGGGAGCGGAGAGGAGGAGGAGGAGGAAGGAGCCAGGGCTGCTCTGGGATCAGCATGGAGGTTCCTCCCACAGAGACAGATGGGCGACTCCAGCTGGAGCCCTGCACCAAGAATAGTTGTGCTGCATCTGGAATAATAGAGATTAGCGTGATCAGTTTCCTGGTCACAGCAGAGCCACAGCGGGCCTGCCCTTTGAGTCTCACCCAAATCCTATAAGACTTGAGGGCCACGAAGCTGGAACATATGTTTCTCTATTTATTGACCCATTAGTCATGGTAGCACACAGTGTTGTTAGGAACAAAGACAGAGGGCAGGACACTTCTAGTTTCAGCTCATGATTCTGCAGTGTGACATGGTCAGTGGTTTTTTAGACTCTTAGAAAAACCTTTCTCTATAGAACCTTTTGGGTCTTTGGTCAGAATTTACTGTAAGAGCCTTATTCAGAATATTTAACATTTTAGTCATTTAGCATATGCTCTTATCCAGAGAAACGTACAGTAGTGAGAGCATACATTTTCATACTTTTTTCATACTGGTTCCTCGTGGGAATTGAACCCACTACCCTGGCGTTGCAATTAAGACACACGGCAAAAAGGTTACATTTGCTACAGATAGAAACTTACTGTTCTATAATTACATTTTTCCCGAACGTCACTGTCCACCATCTGCCACTTATACAGCATGACAATTCAAGAAGACAGTGGTTCCAAACTATGTATTTTTTTGTGAACAATTGTTTTTATTGGATCAAAGGCAACACAATCAACAACAACAAAAAATGATACACTTTCCCGCCCTATTTCCAAACTATTTGTTTTCATTACCTGATCTATTTGTGTTTGAGTGTGACTGTAATGACATGAGATGTTAAAACAATGCTGGTGTTCTTTAGTGCATTATTTCACTATGTATTCTATTTATTTTCTTAGTAATATTGCTATTTTATTAGTAGTCGCTGTAATTCATAAATACCACCGTACAGCAGGGTTCCCCAACCGGTGATTTGTTTTATTGTCAAAACACCAACAAATCAGCTCCAAGTAATTTTAATTTAGGAAATATGTTCCAAACTATTCACACACATAATATGCAGTGCATTTGGAATGTATTCAGTCCCCTTCCCGTTTTCCACAATTTGTTATTAAATATTATACTAAATGTACTAAATATTTTTTTCTCATCAATCTACACACCATAATGACAATGTAAAAACAGGTTTTTAGACATTTTTGCAAATGTCTACAAAATAAGAAACAGAAACACCTTCTTTACATAAGTATTCAGACCTTTGCTATGAGACTCGAAATTGAGCTCAGGTGCATCCTGTTTCCATCAATCATCCTTGAGATGTTTCAACAACTTGATTGGAGTCCACCTGTGGTAAATTCAAGAACCCAATGGTCACTCTGACAGAGCTCCAGAGTTCCTCTGTGGAGATGGGAGAACCTTCCAGAAGGACAACCATCTAAGCAGCACTCCACCAATCACACTTTTATGGTAGAGTGGCCACATGGAAGCCACTCCTCAGTAAAAGGCACATGACAGCCCACTTGGAGATTGCCAAAAGGCACCTAAAGGACTCAGAACATGAGAAACAAGATTATCTGGTTTGATGAAACCAACATTTAACTCCTTGGCCTGAATGCCAAGCGTCACATCTGGAGGAAACCTGGCACCATCCCTACTGTGAAGCATGGTGGTGGCAGCATCATGTTGTGGGGATGTTTGTCAGCGGCAGGGACTGGGAGATTAGTCAGGATCAAGTGAAAGATGAACGGAGCAAAATTCAGAGAGATCCTTGATGAGAACCTGCTCCAGAGCTGTCAGGACCTCAGCCTGGGGCAAAGGTTCAGCTTCCAACAGGACAACAGCCAAGACAATGTAGGAGTGGCTTCATGACAAGTCTCTGAATGTCTTTAAGTAGTCCAGACTTGAACCTGATCGTACATCTCTGGAGAGACCTGAAAATAGCTGTGCAGCGACGCACCCCATCCAACCTGACAGAGCTTGAGACGATTGCAGAGAAGAATGCGAGAGTCTCCCCAAATACAGTTATGCCAAACTTATAGCATCATGCCCAAGAAGACTTGAGGCTGTAATCGCTACCAAAGGTGCTTCAACAACAATAATTTATAAAAGATCACATAAAGGGTCTGAATAAATGTCATATTTCCAGGTTTAAAAAAAAGAAGCAAAAATGTGCTTTGTCATTATGGGGTATTGTGCATAAATTGGAAAAAGATAAGATGTCTGAATACTTTAGAGAGTGTTATGTGATCATTTATAAACTATCTTGTTTCAATAAAATATTATATCTGTTTGAGGTTCTTTCGGTCAATTTGCAGTCTACAAGTTATTTGTAATTATGTTCCGGTCCCCTGACCAAAAAATTGGCCCGCAGCTAAATCTAGTTGATGATTCCTGCCATACAGGGTTCTATGGAACTGTTTGGTTCAGTAAAGAAGAAACTTTATGGTTATTATACAGTGGGGCGAAAAATTATTTAGTCAGCCACCAATTGTGCAAGTTCTCCAACTTAAAAAGATAATTTTCATCATAGGTACACTTCAACTATGATAGACAAAATGAGGGGAAAAAATCCAGAAAATCACATTGTAGGATTTTTTATGAATTTATTTGCAAATTATGGTGGAAAATAAGTATTTGGTCAATAACAAAAGTTTATCTCAATACTTTCTTATATACCCTTTGTTGGCAATGGCAGAGGTCAAACGTTTTCTGTAAGTCTTCACAAGGTTTTCACACACTCTTGCTGGTATTTTGGCCCATTCCTCCATGCAGATCTCCTCTAGAGCAGTGATGTTTTGGGGCTGTTGCTGGCTAACACGGACTTTCAACTCCCTCCAAAGATTTTCTATGGGGTTGAGATCTGGAGACTGGCTAGGCCACTCCAGGACCTTGAAATGCTTCTTACGAAGCCACTCCTTCGTTGCCCAGGCAGTGTGTTTGGGATCATTGTCATGCTGAAAGACCCAGCCAC
Source organism: Oncorhynchus mykiss (assembly GCF_013265735.2). NCBI lineage: Eukaryota > Metazoa > Chordata > Actinopteri > Salmoniformes > Salmonidae > Oncorhynchus > Oncorhynchus mykiss. The sequence continues at coordinate 50,878,486 of NC_048580.1, read as the reverse complement.
GTTTCATCTTCAATGCCCTTGCTGATGGAAGGAGGTTTTCACTCAAAATCTCACGATACATGGCCCCATTCATTCTTTCCTTTACACGGATCAGTCGTCCTGGTCCCTTTGCAGAAAAACAGCCCCAAAGCATGATGTTTCCACTCCCATGCTTCACAGTAGGTATGGTGTTCTTTGGATGCAACTCAGCATTCTTTGTCCTCCAAACACGACGAGTTGAGTTTTTACCAAAAAGTTATATTTTGGTTTCATCTGACCATATGACATTCTCCCAATCTTCTTCTGGATCATCCAAATGCTCTCTAGCAAACTTCAGACAGGCCTGGACTGGCTTAAGCAGGGGGACACGTCTGGCACTGCAGGATTTGAGTCCCTGGCGGTGTAGTGTGTTACTGACGGTAGGCTTTGTTACTTTGGTCCCATCTCTCTGCAGGTCATTCACTAGGTCCCACCGTGTGGTTCTGGGATTTTTGCTCACCGTTCTTGTGATCATTTTGACCCCACGGGGTGAGATCTTGCGTGGAGCCCCAGATCGAGGGAGATTATCAGTGGTCTTGTATGTCTTCCATTTCCTAATAATTGCTCCCACAGTTGATTTCTTCAAACCAAGCTGCTTACCTATTGCAGATTCAGTCTTCCCAGCCTGGTGCAGGTCTACAATTTTGTTTCTGGTGTCCTTTGACAGCTCTTTGATCTTGGCCATTGTGGAGTTTGGAGTGTGACTGTTTGAGGTTGTGGACAGGTGTCTTTTATACTGATAACAAGTTCAAACAGGTGCCATTAATACAGGTAACGAGTGGAGGACAGAGGAGCCTCTTAAAGAAGAAGTTACAGGTCTGTGAGAGCCAGAAATCTTGCATATTTTGTAGGTGACCAAATACTTATTTTCCACCATAATTGGCAAATAAATAAATTAAAAATCCTACAATGTGATTTTCTGGATTTTTTTCCTCATTTTGTCTGTCATAGTTGAAGTGTACCTATGATGAAATTACAGGCCTCTCTCATATTTTTAAGTGGGAGAACTTGCACAATTGGTGGCTGACTAAATACTTTTTTGCCCCACTGTATTTGGTTCAGTGAAGAAGAATCCCAAGAGATCTCATCAAAAAGCCTAAAAAAGAGATCTTATGTAGAACTGTTATGGGTGCCATATGAAGCAAGTGACTGAACCCTTTTTGGTTCTATGTAGCACTTTTTTTTTCTAAGAGTACATCGTTTTATCTGGAGCTCTCGAGACAGTTCAGTACTAACATTACACACTAACAGATACTAACAAAGAGAGTTAACTCTGTTGCTGGATAACCTCTGAAAACCCCACAGAAATCCCCACAGCACCTCTTTTCTGAAAGCTAGAAGAGTTGACATCCATTCCAAGGCCGTGTGGTCCATTCCCTTGGCACTGAGAAGTTAAGTATTTACTTGTGTTTTTTTAAAGAGTGAGTTTCTTAGAAATTCACAGTGTCACATAGGTTAAGTACCACCTTAAGGAACAAAGAATTTAAACTGAAGGCAATTAGCCAATCAATACCTCTTTAAAGCAAGCGGTTCCAAGGGAGACCGAACATCATCATTTTAAAAGTGGGTTTGTTTTTTTGTCTCACTTTTTTAGTTTGCTGCTAATTACAAATAAAATGCACCTCCTCAAAACCACTTCTGCAGAAAATAGGACCATTGATTTTATTTGCGTGTATATCAAAAGCACTAGGAAAATGTCTGAAAGAAATACAATAAATAGATTTAGGCTAAAGAAGAGAGGAAAAGGCTTGACAATCAAAACAGCAGATTTAACAAAACCTCCACAAGCATCCCCCTTATTTTTTGTTTGTTAGATTAATCAAATTAGAGACACTTTGTTCATATTTGTAGTATAAAGGTTGCCAAATAATGTGTAATGTGTTATTTTATTTTCAGGTAAACTGAAACACTTGGATAACCATGGCTCTGTGGTTGGCTTTTTCTATTATATTTCTATTATCGTCACAATATGAAATTATTGGGGCCCAGCAATGAGGGGCCCAGCAATGAGGGGCCCAGCAATGAGGGGCCCATCAATGAGCTATTCTATAAACAACGGTGGAATTGATTACAGCAAACATGATCTTTTTCTGATTGCACTTTTAGTAGAATTGCACCTGTCTCTCTACATGGTCCTCTCTCTGAGCACTTATCCTGTGCCTCTCCTTTGTGCCACAGGAGATGCCAGAACCTGGATGACAGCTGAAGGATAATCATCGCCATGACAGCAGTGACAACAATACACCAGATGGACCGTTCAAACGCCTGACGTCCGCTTCCTGGCTGGCCAAATGTCCTGTTACCAACAACAGTACCAAGAATTACGGAGGTTTCTCATTGATATATATCAACATAGCCCTTTGTATTAATCCGAAATTGATACTCTCAAGGAGCCTTATAGACTAAATGTATAATAACTTAGAGAGGGCTACTGGAGCAGCATCGACCATCCAGAGAAATGATCCTTCTCCCAGTCCAACTTAGAGAAGACATCATTAATTGACGATTCTATCATTCTGCACATGAAAATTATGAAGTACCAGTCTTTTGTTTCCTTACTTGTAAGCCTGGTCATGGTTCACATCAACACCATCATCCCAGACACACTGGACCCACTCCAATTCGCATACCGCCCCAACAGATCCACAGACGACACCATCTCTTGCACTCCACACTGCCCTTTCCCACTTGGACAAAGGGAACACCTACGTGAGAATGCTGTTCATTGACTACAGCTCAGCGTTCAACACCATAGTGCCCTCGAAGCTCATCACTAAGTTAAGGTCCCTGAGACTGGACACCTCCCTCTGCAAATGGATCCTGGACTTCCTGATGGGCCACCCCCAGGGGGTGACTGTCAACATGGGGGCCCCTCAATACTCCCTGTTCACCCACGATTGCATGGCCGTGCACAACTCCAATACCATCATTAAGTTTGCTGACGGTAGGCCTGATCACCAACGACAATGAGACAGTCAATAGAGAGGACAGAGACCTGGCAGTGTGGTGCCAGGACAACAACCTCTCCCTCAACGTCAGTAAGACAAAGGAGCTGACGTGGACTACAGGAAAAGGAGGGCCGAGCACGCCCCCATTCACATCGATGGGGCTGTAGTCTGTAGTGGAGCGCTTCAAGTTCCTTGGTGTCCACATCACTAAGGTTCTATCATGGTCTAAACACACCAACACAGTCATGGAGAGGACACAACAACACCTCTTTCCCCTTAGGAGGCTGAAAAGATTTAGCATGGGCCATCAAATATTCAACATTTTTTAAGCTGGACCATCGAGAGCATCTTGACTGGCTGCATCACCGCAAGGTATGACAACTGCTTGGCATTGACCCGTAAGGCGCTACAGGGGGTACTGTGTATGGCCCAGTACATCACTGGGGCCGAGCTCCCTGCCAAAAGATTGCGAAAGGCTCCTGCCACCTAAGCCACAGACTGTTCTTTCTGCTACCACACATTAAGCAGTGCCAATGCACCAAGTCTGGAACCAACAGGACCCTGAACATCTTCTACCCCCAAGCCATAAGACTGCTAAACAAGACCGCTAAATAGTTCATCAAATGGCCACCCAGACTACCTGCCTTGACCCTTTTTTGTACTAACTCTCTTGCACTGACTGGATGCACACAGACTGGACTCTACCAACACACTCACACACACTGACACTAACACCCCAACACCAGTGGCGATGGGTTAGGCACCAAGATTTTTGTTTTTCCATGAGCATGGTCTTATTTCTAGTACAGCATTTTGGGTGACTGTAATTCATATTCCATTCACCCAGTTCAATGTAACATTATAGGTTTATGCTGCTACATGATACTTGAATGTCCCCTATACCCGTCATGAGGTTGCTACAACCGAGCCTACGTATGAATGAAAGTTTACAGCATAGGTTTACACACAGGTCAAGAGAAAAAATTGCGGTGACAGACAGTGACACATTCAATACCGCCTTGCACACTCTTGCCTCCACCTAGCTGATATAGGGTGTAATCATTAGTATAACAGTTGCAATCGAGAGTTTCTACTGGACAAATTCAGGTATATTTATCCCTGTTTTGTTCCGTTTGCTTCCGTTTAAGAAACGTTTTTCAACAGAATTGGTGGAATGAATACACCCCTGATCACACGAAAACACAGTTTACTTTCATAGCAGTCACGTTATATTCCTTTTCGCATCTGTGCGCTCTCCTCCTCTCACATTATCCCTTCGCTTGTAGACAATGCACAACACATCAGCTGTCTGTGACAAGGCGAACAATCCTTTTCAAGCCAAACCATATCATAACCGCTACACACAGCCTACATTGTTGTCACCATGTTAGCTAAAGTAATGTCATAGTCAACATAGCTAATAGAACTAACCATTAAACCTGCTACCATCATGCAGTAACGTTACAGTGTACATTCAGTAAGCAATTAAGCACCTGCACCAGCGGGCCCCGGTGGCAATAAATTAGTAAAACCACAAGCTTACCTTGACTTGGAATAGTTCCAGTGTTGTGATGGATAGTCATAGCCATCTAGCTAACATACTGTAGCATCCCTCTGTTTGAGCTGGGTGTTTGAGTAGGCTAAACTAGCTAGCTGCAATTGCTAGCTAAGTAAGTGAATGTCAAAATGAGGAAATCTCTCTCTCTCTCTCTCTTTCTTGCTTCTCCTTCATTTTTGAAGAAATTAATTTGTTCAAAACTGTTCAACTATTGTTTTTCTCTCTCTTTGAGTCAACTACTCATGACATTTTATGCACTTCAGTGCTAGCTCCTAGGCTCCTAGGTTTTGTATTGAAGTCAGTGTACCCAGAGGAGGACGAAAGCTAGCTGTCATCCGGCTAAACCATGGTGCTACCCTACAGAGTGCTGTTGAGGCTACTGTAGGTTTTCAATGCAAAACTGTGTTTTAATAAATTATTTGGTGACATGAATATATTTAGTATAGTTTATCTAAGAAGGAGAACTTTTTTAATGTTTTACTATTTAAAAAAAAATGAAATTCACTGAGGAGGATGATCCTCCCTTTCCTCCTCTGAGTAGCCTGCACTCCCGGATACACATATACAGTACATATACACACACATGCCTACACAAACAAAACATGCACACACATGCATACTGATGCCACACTCACACACACTCATACACCCTTTCACACTCACCACATACTTTGCTGCTACGTCAATTACCTCGTACCCCTGCACATCGACTCAGTACTGGTACTCCCTGTACCAGTTGTTATTTGTTATTTTCTACTCCCTATATATTGGCATGTTATTGTTAATTGTTATTTTTATTCGTTATTCCCTGTGTCATTATCTATTTTTATCTTATCTTTAAATATGCATTGTTGGAAAGGACCCGTAAGTCAGCATGTTGCTGTGAGTCTATACCTTTTGCCTACGAAGCATGTGACAAATTACATTTGATTTGACTTGGTATTGTTGTCCTTTGTTGAATGAGGTCTTCTGTTCAGTAACACTGATGCATTGACTGGTCTGTTCTTTATCTGCTGCAGTGGCTGCTTTGTGGCTAGGTAGTGTACTGAGGTGTACCTTAGTGTCTTACTTGAGACCTTAACTAAGGCCCAGGCCTGATGGTGAGAGCCCCCTGTCTGTCCCTAGACCTGGGACCCTGGGGAGGGGCTGGCTGTCACTACAAGTCCTTGTTCCTCTCACACTGGACTGTCCTCTCTGAGGCTTCTGGCCTGACACCTCATCCATCTCCACCTAGTTGGGCCACCTGGGGGCCGTCAGTACCCTACCCTAATGAGGATGGGGGAAGGGGAGTGGGATGGGGGTGTCCCTGGGGCCTTACTTTACCTGCCACAGGTCCTGTCCCCAAATCATAGTACCACTGTAACTAGACAAAGTGACTGCAGTGAAGTCAGTTACTGGAGCCAACTGACAATTATACCGGTATCCCTACTCTACACCCAGATTATCAATATTACATCACTGTCATTTATTACTCAATAGCGCCTCATCAATTGTTCAACTTACTCCCCACTATGCTCCATCCAGTTAACTTTTCATATCATTAGCAAATAGAGAAGTAACCAGCTTTTCAATTCAGTAGATTTTTTAGAATGCAAAAAGTCAAATGAAAAGTGGTTTAAGTGCGCTCGGCTCAGTGAAACGTGTGTTGGATTGTGTGAAGGGTTGTAGCGGAGATGTGAGCTTGGTAAACACACAGCCGAGTGCTCATTAAAAGCATCTCTCCTAGGGCCGGCGATGGACTCTGTCTAACTCGGTCTCCCACTACATGCTAATCAGGCTAATTAGTCTCAGATTCTCCCGTGTTTCCTAATGATACTGTTTCAGGACACGTTTAAAAATGCACAGTACTCCAGAGGAACATTAATCAGACGTTTTTAAATCTAATGCCATTTTTATTTGCTCATGTTTTTCGCATTGAAGAGCTTATCTAAATGTATTCAAGGTGTAGAAGGTTAAAGTGTCAACAGTGTCAATCTAGGAAAGGGCGAAGAAGCAAGCAAAAACAACAGGCTGTAAATATCCTGTTGATTTAATTAATGATACAGGTCTACAAGAAAACAAGGAATAGTGTGCTTACCAAACCACATATTAGAATCAAATTGAAGAGCTATTTCCCAAACAACAAACTACTGAGAAAAAACGGTGACTTTGTCCTACCGCCTGTCACTCTCCCTCTGCCTCCCTCCTGGACCTTGCAGTCCCCTAGTCTGAGCTGTCACCCAGCATCAGTGGTAGTGTCAGTGGAGCAGGGAGCAGACAGCGTGTGTGTCCTGCAGTTGGAGGGTCTGAGTCTCAGGGCTCAGTGGGCATTGTTACGGAGATGCCATCTGCTTCAGCCTCTCTCTCTCTCTCTCTCTCTCTCTCTCCCAGATCCCGTTCCCAGCTTCACGCCCGCCAGTGACGTCACGCGGCAGCCAACACTGTAGTCCCTCTGCCCTGTCTGTCAGTATCACGACCACCACCTATGGCAGCAGGGGTCTTCACGAGCCCCTCAGAAACCATCACAGTCCTGCCTGAGTGTAGAGCAGGGGAGTATGGTTAGGTCATATGAGGAGACCACTGAGAAGGTAACAGGCCCTGTTATGATGCAACACCAACCTCCTGGTTACAGATGGTTGCAGGTCATCGTAAGGAAACGAGAATTAGCAGCAGCCACCGAGGTTTGGTGAGGCGAAGAATAGAAATGTGTTGGGTAAATAAGGAGAAGAGAAGGCGACGACAGGGAAACAAACAGTGAGGTTTCAATATTTGCCCTTCATCCTTATCAGTGGAGCAGTTCCCCTCTCATCCCATTCTCCATGCTCGGGAGACGCAGCAGCTGCAGCACCGGAACCAGAGGAAGCAGAAAATTGAACGATCAAGTAACAGGCTTTGTTGAAACAATGGTTGCTGAGGGCGGCGGGGGAAGAGAGGGCTTCACAAACAGCCAATAAACACTGTGTCCCTGGAGGGAACCAATGGGGGAATAAGGATGGGACAAGACTTCTGATACCCTACTATCGCTTCGCCTCGCCTGCATACCCACACACACAACACACACAACAAACACACACACACGTACAGTAGGCTAACGAAGGAAGCCTCCATGAAGCCTGTTCCGGCATGCAGGATTAGAGTGATTTGTTGAGATTTAAGGGGCCGCCAGTTAAATTCAAGCAGGTTTTTTAATGGTTTAATTCATGGACTAGGAGATGGGCTTAAATAAGATTGCCAAGTGTGGTCGATTAAGCTCATTAGTCGTTTTAAGGGTCTGCTCGCATTCCCATTTCCACAATCAGATCGTTTGAAAATTAGAATTAATTAGGAAACCGGGTCCCATCCTCCTCTGTTGAAGAGGGTGCAGGCCCTAGGAGCCTGGGGCTCTTTCATTTATCAGGGCCAAGGCCTGTAATCTGGTGACAGTCATAGTCTGGAGGGCTAAAGGCCCCATTTATAAATGTCCCATTTACAAAGCTCCAAGACACTGATGCCAGTCAGGGTGGACAGACACAACGAAACATCATTGATCTTAGTCCGTTGCAAAGTCAGCCTGTGTAAGACAGCCTGGGATATGATGACTAGTTTTTATGTAGATAACCCCTGCAGGGCATAAATTCAGTTGCTTAAATTTGTTTTCCATGTTCAAGCAATCATTTATCAGTTTATATATCCTTACATGAACAGTCATTAACACTATAACCGCTGGGCCTGAAGGGACCCCCCTTTAAACTAACGAGCAGTCATTCTGACTGCAACATTCCAACAGTGTAATTATTAGTTTTTTACAAAATACCCCAAGCACAAAGATGCATGGTCTGCAAACCACGCAGTCAAATGATGAAAACTGTAAGGAGTGCACTGAGAGTCGGGAAGCACCGACATGAAACAGAGTCAATAACACCTGAGGAAAGAACCAAAGGGAGTGACAGATATAGGGAAGATAATCAAGGAGGTGATGGAGTTCAGGTGAGTGTCATGAGGCGCTGGTGCTCTTGACGATGGTGTCAGGTGTGCGGGATAATCAGCAACATGATGACCTAGAGGCCGGACAGGGAGTGCCAAAAACAGTAGCCCAAACATCATTATAAGCGCCAAGGGTGCTTGATAAATAGTGAAAATCTGCACAAAAACAATTATGGCATTACAATGAATTATTGTCAGCTCATGCTTACATGGTCTGCGCAATGGCATCAGTTGGAATTTATTTAGCTGTTATCCCTTGTCCTAACAGTCGACATAAATGTTCGCCTCTTTCACTTGCTTGACGCACTTCCCAAAAACAAATAGCTTGCAGGTGACACAGTTTATGTTCTTAGTGCATCTGGCCACCTTGCACTGTCTCCTCCATAGGAACTGTGCGTAATTTGTCTCACGTGGAATCTGTGCTGCTGCCTTGGCCCTCATATGTCTCTGACGTAGCCCGTATGCTATACTCATGATGGAGTCTCTCCTGGGCATGGTGTTGTTCATTCACTGCTAGAACTACACCTGTGCATTGATAGCAACTCCAAGTCAAGCATGTTGTAGAACAACTGGGTGCCTCCCTTCACAGTGTACAGGGGTCCCATCTGATCCAAAACATCCACACCAAACTATGGAACAATATAGAGTAGAAAACGTTAGGATTATTTTGCCATAGGAAAACTGTTGGATGCATGGTGGCAACTGCTGGATTCATGGTGCTCATGACAGAAACGTTCTTTCTTGCCTTGCGTGTCATTTTTCAGCACAGTTGTGGAGTACAACGGCTGTGCAGGTGCCTTATTTTGCGCAGAGGGAGCTCACATCTCGCTTTGTTCAAGGTGCTGACTAGGCTTATTTTATTTGCAAGAAACACGTTCGCCAAATACAGTGAAATAAAGAAATTGTCCATGGTGACTCTTCTCCCCTTGCCAACATAAGGTTCCACAAGCCTCAACACCACATTCTCCGACACTCGCTCACCTGCTGCCTGATGTGGATATTTTCCCGAAATGGCCGTCCCTTCCTCTCTCCTGTCTCATGGTTTAATTTTGTGGTGGCACCGGGCAACTGTTCAGTGCGTTCCATTCTGGATTTTTTGCGCATAGGCCTTGGAGGTGTAGGTTCAGGCTGAGGCTCAGAATCAAAAGAATAATAATCAGAGATGTCATGATTTGTTTCTTCTCCACCATCTGAGTCGTTTTCGTTCAGATCTTGTAGCAGCGCTAACGCAGCATGTGCATCCATTCGCCTTGGTCTTCTTGCCATTGTAAATTATGCATGCTCTCACTGTGTACTCCATGTAGGCCAGAGTAGACTGATAAAACTGCTTGGATTAAGGTGGACTGATATAGGTTACATACAATTTTGAAATTAGAATAAGAATATACCAATACAATAGAATAGAATGGCCCATCCTGTTCTTCATCACAATTGGTGATTACATAATGATGCATTGTCTGCTTCCCCCACTCATCAACTCACCTATTCTCCATCATCATACGTTCCTTCATGTATTTAATGTGTTGTTATATGTGTGAAATTAGTTTAGGTATAGTTTAGGTTCAGTTTTGAGGCAACTAATGGGGTGATTATCAACTGGCCACTCACTACACCTTCCAATGTAGGGAGAACCACAGGCAGTTCTATTTTACATGTAACTCAGATATATAATGATATAATTACCAGACCTTTCCTGCAATTAGACCGGACAAACACATAAGCCAGAAACATGGAACCAACTTGATATCTCTCATCACATACAAACTAGCTTTCAAATTACACTGAACAAAAATATAAACGCAACATGCAACATTTTCCAAGATTCATAAAAGTTAATCTAAGGATATCAGTCAATTGAAATACATGCATTAGGCCCTAATCTATGGAATTTACATGACTGGGAATACAGATATGCATTCGTTAGTCACAGTAAAAAATAAAATGTAAAGGTAGGGTTGTGGATCAGAAAACCAGTCAGTATCAGGTGTGACCACCATTTGCCTCATGCAGCACGACACATCTCCTTCTCATATAGTTGATCAGGCTGTTGATTGACCCACTCCACTTCAATGGCTGTGCGAAGTTGCTGGATATTTGGGAGAATTGGAACACGCTGTCGTACACGTTAATCCAGAGCATCCCAAACATGCTCAATGGGTAACATGTTTGGTGAGTATGCAGGCCATGGAAGAACTGGGACAATTTTAGCTTCCAGGAATTGTGTACAGATCCTTGCGGCATGGGACCATGCAATATCGTTCTGAAACATGAGGTGATGGCGGTGGATGAATGGCACGACAATGGGCCTCAGGATCTCGTCACGGTATCTCTGTACATTCAAATTACCATAGATAAAATTGTTTTGTTGTCCGTAGCTTATGCCTGCCCATACCATAACCCCCCTACCACCATGGGCCACTCTGTTCACAACGTTGACATCAGCAAACCGCTCTCCCACACAACGCCATGCACGCTGTCTTCCATCTGCCTGGTACAGTTGAAACCGGGATTCATCCGTGAAGAGCACACTTCTCCAGCGTGCCAGTGGCTATCGAAGGTGAGTATTTGTCCACTGAAGTCGGTTTTGACAGCGAACTGCAGTCAGGTCAAGACCCTGGCGAGGATGACGAGCACCCAGATGAACTTCCCTGAGACGATTTCTAACAGATTTCTGACAAACAAATTCTTCGGTTGTGCAAACCCACAGTTTCATCAGCTGTCTGGGTGGCTGGTCTCAGACCATCGCGCAGGTAAAGTAGCCGCACATTTTAGAGTGGCCTTTTATTGTCCTGTGTAATGATCATGCTGTTAAATCAGTCTCTTGATATGCCACACCTGTCAGGTGGATGGATTATCTTGGCAAGGGGGAAATGCTCACGAGCAGGGATGTAAA